>NC_134539.1:96687524-99087524 GCF_050624435.1 Tenrec ecaudatus
CCATGGTGTCCTGAAAATATTTCAGTGATAAAATGGTGCCTCTTTTTCTTCCCCTTGATATTCAGTATTGGGTTGTTTGGGGGAAGGTCTCTGGAGGTTTGGGGAGCAAAGAGATGAGCAAGAAGTGGTTTCCATTCCCAAGTTCTGTCACGGCCAGTGAAGTGAAACTGGGGCAGACCCAAAGCTGTAAAATGTGGCATACTGGAACAATAACCAGAATGGGAACAATGATAGGTCGATGCCCTGCTATAAACGCCATCTCCATCTTAGAAAACAAGGGGAGCGTGTACATTGCATCATAATCAAATCTCGTAATCAACAGAGTCAGAAATAATGGTGCCCCATTCAAAGATGGAGGTCAACACGCTGCTTCAAAAGTGGTTGCTTATCACAGTCCTAGCAAGGATCCAGTCTCCTGCATCAGGATCCGAACCTGGTTCACTACACCTTGTCTGAGTTTGCCATTCAAGGCTGTTGACCAGCAATTTCCCCCATGCCACTTATTGTTCCAGGACACCAGTTTGTAAATTCAAGTCTCTTCGGAATTCACTGCCTCAGTCATGATTGAACTAGTTCACAGCCTTGTATCCATGGAAAAAGACCCAGCAGAGGTTCTGCCCAAGACACAGTTGGGTTACTTCTGTGAGCACCTTGGACGAGTGCTATTTAATCTTCCTGAGCTCTGTTTATGAATGTGTAGAAAGGGCGATAGGCCTTCCCAAGTCCCGGTGAGACCCAGCTCCAAAACGGCTGGCATCTGTGGTCCTATCTGGCCTGGGCAGCGGGACAGGAGGCACTGAGTACACGGAAGTCCTCGGGATGGTTTGGGCCCCGAGGTGCAGCCAGGCTCTATTGTGGAGCAAGGTCTGGTGAAGTGCTGAGGTCCACCGGGCCCCCAGAGCCCCTGAGCTCTGGACAATCATTGGCAGGAGTACTCACCGAGGTTGCTGCAGGAAGAGTGGGCCAGGAGCTCTGGGGCTGGGCTGGGGGCTCTTGGGGCCTTGACCCATTCTCCATTGCTCAGAGGCACCCAGTCTTGACCTTGGAGGGAAGGTGGTACTACAAATGGCACACCTGGTGTCCTGTGCAGAGGTAAGGCGGTTGCATGTAGGTCATCAGAAAGTGGTGTCCCCAATCCATAGGCATGTGAGGGATAGGGGCTGGAGAAGGAAAAGCCAGCAGGAGCCAGAAACAGGCTCACATCAGCCTTCCTCAAGCTCCTGTCTCTCACACAGCCAGAATCTCTAGAGTCCAAATCCCTGGTCGGCCATTAACTGGTTTGTACTACCTGGACCTGTCACTATGTCCTCTGGGCCTCAGTTTCCTCGACTGGAAAGTGGGCCTTGCTATGCCTGCCTCTTTGGTGGCAGTGAGGATCCCCAGGCGGTTCTTGGTGAGAACCACAAGCATGGTGCTGGGGCACAGAATGCCTCAGGGTGCCCCCCACCCAGCCCCAAAGAAAACCCTATAGAGAGGTCCCTGGAAGCTGCCCATATCCTGCCTCACCTGCTCTGAGGGCTCCTGTCCCCATCTCCACTGGAGACAGCTGTGCTGGCAGTGTCTGTGGTGCCGGGCAGCTCCTCATAGGTCAAGGTGGCACAAAGCTTCTTCCAGAAACAGCAGCTCACCCCAATCATCAGGAGCAGCAGCAGTCCCCCAATGATTCCACCGATCACCAGGGCCACCTGCTCTGGGGACAAAAAATCACCAGAAAGGTGACATCTGGCAATAACCCCTCCCTCCCAAGAATGACCTCCAGGAGCTGGATTTGGGCAACAATCCCAGCCCAGGGTTGGACCTCGGAGCCTCCTAGAGGCGGTGCCCTATCTGTCAGTGTCCTGCGGGCTTGGCCTCTCTCAGGACTTGGAGGGGCAAAACCCGCTTCCCTTGGGGGATTAGTGCTCTGGGCTTTGCCCTAGAAATTGGGAGCCCCAGACTTGCGTTTCTGGCTAAAAGGAAGTATTTTCTTGTGTTTGTGCACAAACTAAACCTTCCCTCACCGGAATCTCTGTGCTTGCTGGCTCCGGCTTACCTCTAGGGTAAAGGAGGCGCGGGTGTGGCTACCATGCACGCAGCACAGTAAGCTCAGGAGAGGAGGAAGCCCCGTATTTGTTTTCAGATCCCTGTGCTCTGGGGTCCTGGGACCCTAGGAAAGTCCCCCCTGGCTCACCCTTGAATTCTGCAACTTTCTCCAGCGCCCCTCCCCAATCCTCTTACGGTGAACCCATGCCTAGGAGAGGCGGTGTGGACTGCGAGAAAGAGGCAGTGGGTGCGAGAGAAGGGGAACTGCTATCTGCATTTGTACCCCCACATTATGGGTATCTGGGGCGCTCCCCAGGGTGCTCGCTCAAACACCCTGCCCTGCCTTCCCTGCCCCACCCCACCCCAAAAAGAACCCTCGTTCAGATTTAAGGGGATCTCCCAGCTTGGCAGCTTCCCAGATCCTAGTGGGGTGCGAGTGGTGCACAGGCCGGACCCCCATGCTGTCTGCACGAAGCTGAGCCTCACCTTCCACTCCACCCCGCACCCCCAGCCCGAGGCCAGCCGGACAGCGCAGGGCAGGGCCAGGGCAGGGCAGGGCGGCGGCCCCCAGTTGGAGGGCAGCACAGCAGGGGTCTCTCCAGGCCAGTGGCTGGGCTGGGGGCGGGCTGGGGCGGCGAGGACCCTTACCAGCCATTGAGTTGTTCAGGCGACGCCCCGCTCGGGCTCCGGATCTCTGCACCGCCGCCGCCACCGGGGCCCACTCCTTGGGCGCCTTGCAGCCGTCGGGCGGGCGCAGGGGTGGGGGGCGGTCCTTCGTTGAGCTGTCGTCCTATCGCCGCTCGGTCAGCGCCTGGTGGACTACGGGGGCAGGGACCCAGCGCCCGCCTCCCGGTGCCCCAGCCGGGCCCTGGCGGAGGGCCAGGAGGGCGCCCGCACAGGGGGCAGGGGCGCTCGGGGCGCCCACAGCTGGAGGTAGGCAGGATGGTGCGTGAAGACCACCCCCACCCTGCAGGGCAGAGGCAAGGCTAGCCGCCCGCAGGACGCCGTTCCCGGACCCCTGACCCCTTTGATCCAGGGAATGGCCCTCCCAGCTCCCAGGCCCTCCCCAAACCGAGGCTGCGCCGCCTCCAGGCCCAGCGCCGACCCCCTGCGGGAGGGAGCCGGCCCGGAGCCCTGCCCCGGCGCTGGCGCTGCCACACTGGATGCGCGCCCAGAGCGAGCAGCGAGCAGGGGACCCTTGCCTCCTCTACTCATCCTACTCCTGCAGAGGCGCTGGAGCAGGGGGGAGGTGAAGGGGCAGCCGGAGACCTGGAGGCGTCAGCAGGTGGCAATGGGACGGGGCTGGGTTGGTTTAGTCTTTAATGGTAGATTCTGAAGGCAGAGCACCGGAGCCTGGCTCTCCCACAAGCATGTCATAAAGAACTAGGCAGGTGGGACATCCGTCTGATTTTTGACTCTGTCAAGCCCTGGGTCACAGGCGGAGGGGACCTGGGGACCTGCCTCACCGGTCATGGATCACGGTTGGGAGCCCTCCGCAAGGTCAGTCTCCTCCAGGTAGTCTCCTCCAGGTTTCCTTCCAAACTTGGGCTAACCTGCCATCTGATAGCACCCCCTCACCCCCACCCCGAGGTGGGTTCCAGCATCTTTACCTTGGCTTCTGCGGGAGAGGGGGTGATGGCAGAGGAGGCCGAGCACCTCCTCTCAGAAATGGGTCTTGGATTCCCACAGCCTCCCCCTTCCTACTCCACCCAGCCCCGTAGGGTTGGATGCCCACTATAATAAAGGGCCACACATGGAAGGGCTTTACAACACAAACATACCATTTCACAGTTCTGGACGTCCTAAAGAGGTCTGCATTCCTTCTGGAGATTCTGGGGGTGGGGCGGGGTGCCTTGTCCAGCCTCTCCAGGCAGCCAACTGGTGCTCCCTTCCAACTCTGTAGGGTTTCAGAGGTCTCCCAGACAGAGTCCGTGACAGGTGAGGCAGCCTCCCATCCTCCTCTCCATGCAGAATCACAAGTTCTTGCCTGTCTCTCTGCTTCTGCTTCTAAATTCTTCATCTTATAAGGAACATTGTGTTTACATTGAACCTCTTCAGATCATCCAGATAATGTCCCCATCATGAGATACTTATTTAGTAACATCTGCAATGTTCCTTTATCATAGAAAGCCTCTAGAGCAGGGGTTCTCAACCTGTGGGTCACGTACGACTTCTTTGGAGGGTCGAATGACCCCTTCACAGGGGTCACCCGATTCATAACAGTAGCAAAATGACAGTTATGAAGTAGCAACAAAAATAATTTTATCGTTGGGGGGCTCACCACAACATGAGGAACTATATTAAAGGGTCTCAGCATTAGGAAGGTTGAGAACTACTGCTTTAGAGGAGCCAAACCAGTGAAGTGTTTGATATATACACATCTCATACATAGAAAGACAGAGGGAGAAGAAAAGTTTTATTTAAAGAAAAAGGACCATACAGTGGAGGCTGGAAATCCCAAATTCAGGGTTCTAGTATCAGGCCAGAGACTTCTGATTTATATGACTATAGGAGCTGATGAACCCAAATTGGCAGATCAGATGGCAAGCTGCTGGCTTAAGTCCCAAGAACTGAAGGTCAGATGAAGACCAGTTGGATCCAAGATCCAGAGAGTGAGCCTTGCTGAAATATCCATTTATAAGCTGAGACAGTTCATACACCCAAGAAACCCCCCTTTCAACTGATTGAACACTCAATTCAGATCTCTTCTTAGCACGGATTATATTTGATCAGATCTAATCATTGATGTAATTGATTGCATTATGTCAGATTTAGCCATGAGAACAATTATATTATATCACATTATGGAAAAGTAATCAGTCAAATCTGCCAAGCTACTGAGAATCATGGTCTAGCCAAGCTGGAACATGCATGGGCTATCACAGTTCGCCCCTTATCAACTGGCACCAGTATACCATTTAAACTCGAGGATAAGCCAACCCAAATATTAGCCAAGGCACCCAATTTTACCACAAAAACTGCATTAAAAATGTGCTGAAAAACTTGGCTTATACACGAGTATATATGGTATATCCCCTTAAACCATACTTAATCCCAAATAAAGGCAATTATAAGATTATTTCTCCTAACATGATACAACTAACATGCATACAACTAAAAATGAACTAGCCCCTTCACACCTTACATTCTATGGGTAATAGGATAATAGAAGGAAGAAAACAAAAATGTTGCACACACACATGTGAGGGGACTTGAAGTAGTTCATGATAAAATGGAATTAAAAGATAATGGAATTTTCCATCAGCTTTTCAAGCTCACATAACGCACAAACACACACACACAAAAGGAAGAAATACTCATACCAATAACAGTCGTCGTTTCTGCAACAGATCACGTGGTTATAACTGATATTTAGAACGCCCTTCCTCTAGCACTTAGTCCATACTCCCTTTGCCTTTCTCAAGCACCTCAGCGGTTTCTCTGTCCAGTGTGGTGGTGAGCCATCTCTTCATTCCTAAAGACTCTGAGTCATTAGTAGTCATGTCAGAATTTGGTTGCTATAGTTTTTCATTAATTTTATTCACAAGGCAGGACAATATTTCTAAAAGATGCCCTAAGAAATCTCCCATATTTCAGATAGATTTCCATTTTCTTCTTTACCACCATTATGCAACATAAATTCAATTTCTCCTTGATAATCAGAATCAATCATACTACCCAATTTGGTAATTCTTTTCTTTGCCTGTTGACCCGGAGGCATACGGAGCCTAAAGTGGCCAGGTGACATTCCTAACTTTCAATTCAGTAGAGTTTATATTGTGCTCCCAGATGGGAGCATTCCTCCTTTGGAAACTAAGACCTCTCAACCTGCAATACTTAGGGTTGTGGAGACAGGAAGCAAAACTTTTGTGACTGGGTCATTAAGGATAACAGTGAGTGGTATTACTCCTATTTCCACTGCTTGATTCCTGGACCCACGAATTCTGGTTATAAATTCTGGTTTAGCATATACGCTGCCTCTAAAGAATATTGCACCAATCCTACAAAGTATTGCCACCTATCTGGTACCCTAATTGTGTCTTTAGAAGGCTATTCCAGCTCCTTTAGAACGAATCCAAACCGGTAAATTCCATGAGCATGGGCCCATTGCCACACTTCATTTGCTATGAAGTGAATCTTTTGATCCGAAGTGATGCTGTGTGGGATACCATACTGGTGGTATTCTGCAAGTCCACAGATAGTAGTTTTGTCAGAAGCATTGTGGACGGGGAGGGAAAATCTGTATCCAGAGTAAGTGCCTTTCTCAGTAAAAACAAAATACTGCCTTTTCCATGATGGATGTGGGGCAATGTAATCAACCCACCACCAAGTTGCTGGCTGATCACCCCAAGGAGTGGTGTCATATTCGAAACTCAGTACTGGTCTCTAGTGGGAGTTTGGGAAGCCAACAATGCCTGTAGCCATGTTGGCATTGGTCAATGAGGTCCACGTCGCTGCCTCCCTCCTTGCTTCCGCAGCCACTTTGTCTATAATCACATTGGACAATAACAGAAGGGGCAGATCAACAGTCCAAGTGGCAGAGCAACTTGCCTGGCAGCCTGAACCTGTCAGAGAGCTCTGTCTTATTCTAAATTGTGCTTCAAAACTAGCAGATGCTTAATTTAATAAAGAGGTTGGAATAGCATACCTAAACAAGGGATATGTTGTCTCCCAAACCCAAAGAGCTCCACCAGGCATTGTGGCCCGAAACAACAACTTTCCCTTCAAGTTAGAAGGGAAGCAACATGTTAAATACAGCTATACCCCTAAAGAGTCGACTGAGGTGGAAGGTACCTGAATTTTTAATTTTATTTTTATTCCCACTCTGTAGCACAAAAAAAGGTCCAGATTCACTGATACTTCTTCCTACTAGGTCCAATCAGCATAATTTCATCAGTGTCAAATATGAGTGGGACATCTTGTGGAAGGCAAGTGATGAAATTTCCTGTGGACTAATGGTGAGAAGCTTGGCCAGATTCTATACCCTAAAGGGAGGTATTAATTGGCTCAAGCAATGAAATCGCATCCAGTTATAATTAGAGTTTCCACCTGGTTAAGTTTGCAGCAATCCATTGTTATTCTCCAAGATCCACCTTTGTTTTTCTGCACAGGCCAAATAGGAGAATTAAGTGAGGATGTGGTGAGAATCACCACCCCTACACTTGTCAATTCCTGATGGTGGCACTGGTCTCCGAGGTCCCTCCTGGAATGCACTATCGCATTCACTAGGCTGGGGCAGTTCCAATGGCTTCCACTTGGTCTTTCTAGAGTAGTAGCCCTTAACCCACATGTTAGCAATCCAATGTGGGTGTTTTGCCAGTTGCTGAGTATATCTATTCCAATGATTCATTCGGGAACTGTGGAAATTATTACAGAATGGGTGTCGGAACTCACGGGACCCATTGTGAAATGTACCTCAGCTAAGGCTTCATGAATAACCTAACTTCCATGTGCCCCACTCTAACTAATGGGCCACAGTGATGTCCTGAGTCTCCTGAAATGTGTGGCCATCTAGCACCAGTGTCCAGGAATTCCCTCGAAGTCGTGTTATTTCCTTTTCTTCCAGTGAACCCTTGCTGTCTTGAGAGGCTATAGATCCACTGGGGAAGACTGGGAGAAAGGTGAATGGTATACTATTTGGGCAGTGACGTGGGTTCTTCTTAAGTATACCCAGCCTCACCTTCTTTCAAGGAGCTGCGGGTCTATAAACGGGTCCGGTTTGGGAGTTGATTAAAGGGCCACGACGCGCACAGCAATTCAAGCTAGACTGTCACTCTCTTGACCTGGAGTTCTTCTGCTTGTTTACAGCAAGAAAACTTTTAGTAAAGTCCCCATCTATTTCACCCCTACTAGTCAATACACAGAACATGCGACTCGGATATTTACGGACAGCTTCTACCGCGCTGTAACCAGCCAGTCACCACACCCACCTTGTCTGTGTTGATGAAGTGCTGCCAGCTGACTGTGACCGCCATGGGGGTTAATCAGCTTCATGTTAATTAAACAACAAAACCTACTGCCCTTGAGTTGATTCTGATTCATATAAGCCCGTGGAACAGAGCCGAATGGCCCGCATGGGTTTCCAAGTCTGTAAATCCTTAAGAAGCAGATTGCCACATCTTTTTCTTACAGATGAGAAGCCTTTAGACAGCTTCTTCTACAGTTTCCCAGCCAGGTCTGACATTTTAGCTTGATTTAATGTAGTCGGTCTCTAATTCATGGCTCCGTGGAACAACCGAATCAATGTGATCGTTTTCTAATTTCTCAGCTGAAACTGGTTTAGAATCTGTGCTAGTGGGCCCATATCAGTAAACTCCGACCGCTCCAACTTTATGCTCCTTGCCCCATGATCCCACGCCCATCCTAGCCATTCCCACGTATAATCCCCAGGTTTCTTTGTATATATTAGGATACAAAAACAAGCAGTTTAAGAGCGTAGCAGACCTCTTTCGGGATCATATTTTGTGTTTCATCCCTTTAATTCTACTTATAGTCCTGGAAGTGAAATTAGCTGGCACGGGTGGATCCCGGGGGCTATTCAGAAATGTCTTGAAAGGCATCTGCCTCAGGCAGTATTCCAGGCAATGCCCCACTGAGACAAAGTCTCTCTTAGCACAGCAGGTTGATTTCATCAGCTGGGTTTGAAAGGAATAATGGATTTACTGGGCTTTGTTGTTGTTGGGCGCCTTGAGCGGGTTCCAGCCCATAGCGACCCTGTGCACGACAGAAGGAAACACTGCCCAGTCCTGCGTCAGCCTCACAATTGCTCTATGCCTGAGCCCATTATTGTCCTGGGTCATTCATCTCGTGGAGAGCCTTCTTCCTTTTTGCTGCCCCTCTACTTTACCAAACATGAGGAGCTTCTCCTGGGACTGGTCTCTCCTGGCAGCTATTCAAAGTACATGAGGCGAGGTCTCAGCAGCTTTGCCTCTCTGGAGTATTCTGGCCATACTTACAGAACAGGTTAGTGTGTTCTTTTGGCTGTCTCTGGTTCTTTCAACATTCTTCTCCAGCCCCATCTTTCTAACCTATCAGTTTTTCTTCACTCTTCCTTATTCAATGTCCAACTTTCACATGCATATGTGACGATTAAACATACACTGCTTGCGTCAGGCACATTACTGGGTTTCGTAGACAGGCTTGGCACAGAAAGCTAGGGCAATCTCTCCAGAATGGATTAAGAGGGATGGTCATATTGGCTCAGTGTCCCCAGTTTCCTCGTTATCTACCCACATGTGTGTCCCAAGTTTCAGGATTCCACTGACTCCAACCCAATGCCTTCACTTTAACCTCAGATACCATTTGAGAATTTGAGTTTGAGAATTCAATTGGCAACAAATGAATACATTTCTAGTTTGGGTTTTTGACAATATCAGCTCAATCGCTACAAGAAATACAGCTTTCTTTCAAGGCACAGGTGGCAACGTTCAGGTCTGGTGTGTGGCACCTGAGCTGTAACTCCGAAGCTTTAAGTTTCTTTCTTTCTTTCACTACTTTGTACAGTGAAAGTAGGACACCGGCGACAACAGCAAAGAAAACCAATGACCAAAATAAATATATACATTTTTTTAATTAAAAAAAGAAAAACCCGTAAATAGATCAAGGTCTGTTTTGTTATTTTTTACCCCTAGGAGTGTCCTCCAGTCGAGTCCGATGGGGTGTCACCCTCTGGCCCCAAAGTCTATCCTTTGCATTCCCTCCGGAGCTCCCCCTGCTCTGCTCCCCCTGCTGCTTTGCTGCACGCCCTTAGTGTTTTGCCTTGGTGTGGTGGGGTCAGACCAGGCCAATCCAGACACTGAGTCTCTAGTGTTGTCCCCCGTAGGGCCATGGATCAGCGAGGAATGTCGTGTCTTATAGCGGGATCAGCCACATGGTCCACTATGTGCATTGGCTGTTCTGAGTGGGGATATCGTCATCCAGGCTTGGTGAGCCAGTATGTGCTCCACTCTCACTTCCTCCCCATTCATTTTCTCCCGTGTGCTCTGATCAAACGTGTCCCTCTCCCTGAGCTGCAGCTTCAGTGCTGTCCTCTGAAATAAATTCATCTGGGGGGAGGGGCAGTTGTCCATGTAGCTGGGATTGGGCCCTAGCCCTCAGACCCCTAGCTCCTCTCTCCATGCCAGCACACTGCATTCACATCCCAGAACACTTGGTTGAAGTCTGGTCCCTCTTGCCCTGTGGAGATATAAACAATACTCTCCCCTTGGGGAGGTTAGTGCCCTGTTCCCTCGCTACACACTACTATCATTTTTTCCCTTTCTTCCCCCTCCCCTCCTTTTTAGTTGGCTACCATGTGTATCCCTGGATTTGGTCTGACCCCTGCCATACTACCTGGACCTCACCCCTGGAGTGTTTGTGTACAGTTGCTTTTTCCCTGTGCCCCTTTTGCATTTCCTTTTTAAAAAAATAAATTTATAAATAAATTTAACTTCAGTGGACTCATGTTGTACTTGTCCTTTTGTGCTTGGCTCACTTCACTTAGCATAATTTCCTCCAGTTCCTCCCATGCGGCGATATGCTTCATGCGTTCATCACTGCTTTTTAGCAATGCATAGTACTCCATTGTATGTATGTACCACAGTTTTTTAATCCATTCGTCAGTTGATGGAAATTTGGGTTGTTTCCAACTCCTTGAGATTGGGAACTGTGTCCCAATGACCATTGGAGCACAGATGTCTAGCGTAGTTTGTTTCTTGCTTCTTCTGGGTATATGCCCAGTAGGGGATTATTGGGTCGTATGGTAGCTCAATTTCCATCTGTTTTAGAAATCGCCAAATTGATTTCCATAGTGGCTGTACATTCCTACAGGTCCACCAGCAGTGGATGAGAGTTCCTGTCTCACCACAGCCCCTCCAACACTTGTTGCTTTCTGATTTTTTGAATTGGGCTATCTTTGAGGGTGTTAGGTGGTATCTCCTAGTTGTTTTCATTTGCCTTTCTCTTATGACTAATGATCGGGAACATTTTCTCATATATTTATTGGCTATTTGGGTTTTAGACTCTGTGAAACGTCTGTTCACGTCCTTTGCCCACCTCCTCAGTGGGCAGTTTTTCTCTTATTGTAAGCTTGCAAAGTATTGTAGATTTTAGTAATAGGGCCTTTGTCTGATGTGTCATTGCTAAAGATGTTTCCCAGATGGTGGGCTCCCTTATTACTCTCTTTGTGAATTCTTTCGATGTACACAGGTGGCTTACCTTCAGTATATCCCACTTGTCTATTTGTGACTCCTCTGTATTTGTATCCTTCCCTATTTCTGATAGTCCGTGTATTCCCTGCGCCAAAGTTCTCAGGTTTGTCCCAATTCCCTCATTAATGACCCTAATTGTTTGGAGTTTTATCTTGTTTATTCTTGTGCATGGAGTGAGATAAGGGTCTTGCTTCATTTTTCTGCAGGTAGATATCCATTTTTTCCAGCACCACTTATTAAAGTGGACATCTCCTTCCCATTTGATATTTTTGGGGGCCCTTATCAAAGATCAGTTGCCTGTATGATGATGTTTTTATTTCTGGGTCTTCAGCTCTCTTCCGTTGGTCTGAGTATCTGTCATTATACTAGTACCACACTGTTTTGATCACTGTGGCTGTATAATATGCGCTAAAGTCAGGTAGAACAGCCCTCCCTCCCACTTTTTCCTTCTTCTTGAGAAGTTCTCTGCTAATTCTGGGGAGACTTTAAATTTTTACAAGAGCAAACAACCTCATCTTTTTCCCAGGGAGCAGCTGACCGGTTATAACTGACAACTTTGTGCTAAGCAGCCCAGAACCTAAGCCAAAGCACTGCCAGGACTCCAGATGTAGACGCAGAAGTAGGGATAGACATCGTAGATATAGATAGGTTTAATACAAGGAAATGGTTCATGCTGTTGTGAAGGCTGACAAGTCCCAGACATCAGGCTGGAGGCTTCTCTTGAGGCACATGGTTGTAGTTGTTAAGAAACTCAGCATTTACAGGTCAAGAGATAAGATGCCGACTAATGGAGCTTCGGGATCTTGTAAACTCCCAAATCTACATGACAAATTCCAGAATCTGCAGCTCAGACAGCAACTTCTAGTTCATGCCCCAATAACGGAAGGTCAGAGACTGACGAGTGGGATCCAGGATCCAGAGAGATAATGAAGTCGAAGGAAACAATCCACTTTCATACTGGAATTAGGACATTATCGCCAAGGAAATCCGCTTTCAACTGATTGGCAGCACATCAGATTGCATCATAAAAAGGATTACAGTGTGGGAGAGCAATCAGTCCAGTGTTTTCCATGCTACTGAACATCAGTATTCACTTCTCCATTCTCACTCAATTGGATTCCATCCCATACCTTGGTCTGATTCAGTGCCCCAGCCCAGCGATACTACTTCTCAAGGCTCTGCAACCCCCCATCTTACTCGGCTGCTCTCTTTATGTCTGAAATAGGTGCTGCCCCTTCTGTTCTCCTACCTCACTGCTCCACCACTTGTCTGTCAGTTTGTGGTGCTGTGGTGGCTTGTGTATTGTTGTGATGCTGTAAGCTGTGTCACCGGTGTATCTCCAGTGCCAGCAGGGGCACCCAAAGTGAACAGGTGGCGGCAGAGCCTCCAGACTAAGAACAGACTACAAAGAAAGCATCAGCTGCTCATTTCAGAGGAAGTAGCCCCTGTATCCTCTCTGCACAGAATCAAACCATTGTCAGGTACTGAAGGCCCAATGAGTGAAACCAGAGCATTCTAGGAGATGGGTGACCCAACTGAATGTTCAAATTATAGAAAAATATCATTGATATCACATGGTAAGTGAAGTTCTGCTGAAGATCATCTAACAATGGTTGCAGCAGTACATTACAGGGAGCTGCTAGAGGTTCAGGCCAGAAGAGAACTTGGAACAAGAGTTATCATTGTTGATATCCAATGGATCATGGCTGAAAGCTGAGAATACCAAGAAGTCATTTACTTGTGTTTTATGGACTCTGCCAAGGCATTCTACTGTGTGGATCATAACAAACTATGATAATCTTGAGAAGAATGGGAATTCCAGAACCCTTCGTTGTGCTCCTGTGGAACTTGTTCATGCATCAAGAGGCAGTTATGTGAAAACAGACAAGGGAATGCAACACGGTTTAAAATCAGGAAAGGTGTGCGCCAGGGCTGTATCCTCTCACCATCCCTATTCAATCTGTATCCTGGACAAATCATCACAGAACCTGGATTATATGAAAAGAATGGGGCATCTGGATTGGAGGAAGCCTTATTATCAACTTGCGATCTGACACAATCTTGCTTGCTGAAAGCGAGGAGGACTTGAAGTGCTTGATGATGGAGATCAAGGATTGCAGCCTTCAGTATCGATTACAGCTCAAGTTTCAATAGACCCACAACCTCACAGCTGGACCAATAGGTAACATCATGAAAAATGGAGAAAAGATGGAAGCTGTAAAGGATTTTTTCTTGCTTGGATCCATAATCAATATTCATGGAAGCAGCTGTTAAGAGATCAAAAGACATGTTGCATTGCGTAAATCTACTGCATAAGATCTCTTAAGAGTATTGAAAAGCAAGGATGTTACTTTGAGGACTAAGATGTGTCCCGTCCTGCGGGACATTCAACGTGGATCCTGGAGGAGCGAATGGGAATTGGGGGTACAAGAGTCACGGAAAATGGAGACAAGACAATATCCTGATCAAGTCTCGTTTTAATGAACAAAGAGTCACAGCTTATAAGGGCCAGCAAAGGGGGGAAGCCTCCTGCACACATGCAAATTAGGCTACCTTGGCAACAGACCGATCAGGGAGTTCAGGGGAGCGCGCCCTGCCCGTGAGTCAGTAAAGGCTTACAGTCTTCAATTAGGTACGCCGAGGAGTGGCATGTACACGCAAATCAAGCATAGGGGAGGACGATCTTTTGCCCAATCAAGGGGACGCAGGGCATGGGTGCTTATCTAAAGAGCATCACCCCTTGTTTGCTCAAGCTTTACGGCTGCAGTGCTCTGTCACGTAGGCTGGGGTAGAAGAATGCCCAGAGCTCAGGCTAATAAATTCCAAGTAATGGCCGGGCCTCATGGCTCCGGACAAAGATGCACCTGATCCAGGTCATGTTATTTTGAATGGCCTCATATGCATGTGGAAATTGGATATTAAATAAGGAAGACTGAAGAAGAATCGATGTATTTGCCATGTGGTGCTGGTGAAGAATATTGAGAGGAGGATGTCCTGCTAAAAGGACAAACACATCTGCCTCGAGAGGAACACAGTCAAAGTGCTCGACCTTAGAGGCAAGGCCGGCGAGACTTCTCACACACTTAGGACATGTTGTCAGGAGAGACCAGTCCCTGGAGAAGGGCATCATGCTTGATAAAGTCGAGGGGCAGCGAAAGAGATGGATTGACACAATGACTGTGACAATGGGCTCAAACACAGGAACAATTGTGAGGATGGCATAGGACTGGGCAGGAATCAACTCAATGTTAACTCAATGGCATGGAATCAACTCAACACCCACACCTCACTGATCTTCCCTCAAAATGGACCTCTTCCACCCTCACTCTTCTGTAGACCACAACCTCCACAAAGGTAGGGGACCAGGTCACATTCAACTTGGCATCTCCAAAGCCAAGCATATGCTCAGGAGGAGCCTCTTTCTGGCTCCTGTCACACTGGCTATGTGTTACACTCACCTAGGCCACCTTTCAAGATCCCCCAGGAAGTCTTCAACCTAGCAGGGCAATTCTCATTAGCATTCAAGGCTTGAAAGTAATCCTATCTTCTAGGCATATCTGGATATCGGCCCCACCCTCTGAACTCTGGAAGACATTAGCCTTGTTCTTTAGATTCTAAATTGAGGCCCTGTCAGCCCTGGGTGTTAGCCCACTTCTGAGGCTGACAGGGCCACCGTGCTTTGATCTCAGCATCCCAGCGCCCCATAGCCAGCCTCCCCTTCATCTACCCTCCCATGGGGCTCTGAAACGGGGTGGGGTGGGGTTGGGGGATGGTTGGAGCCAACTCCACACAGCAGATTTCCCTCCAGGATCTGGTAGCAGCTCTGGTTCTGATCCCCATTTTCTGATCTTGCTTCTGATAAGGCATGGTATGATGGCTCAATTTTATCTATTTATTTTTAGGAGGAGACTTTAAAAAGTTTGTGAAAACTCTCCTTTTTTTAAAAATTTCATTTTCCCTTGAACTTAAAACAAAAACTCTTTTACTGTGAATTAGGTTACAGAGCAGATCCTCCGTTTTACACTCAACAGTTCAGACCCACTTTGCTGAACTCATCAGGAAAACCTCCTGAGTGCACCATCACGCTGCGCTCCCATTTCGGCCTGGGCTTCCTGTGTCCATTCCTCTTTCTGCCCCAGTGCTCTCTACTTTGTCTGTGGATGGCTGTTGTCCTTTGACCTTAAGCGGGTGATTATTCTAACATGGGATGAGTTTAGTTCCAGCTCTGAAGAGTGACTGTCTTAGGGTTTCACTAGCCTCTAGCCAACCAGTCAGCCTGGACTCATTCACGATTTTGGATTTTTTCCATGTTTTCCTTCTTCAACAAAAAACACAGCATCCCACAAAACTCCATGAACCCAAGTGACATGTAATTCAAAGGTTGAAGCAGTATACGAGCATAGAGTTTTAGCCTTCTAGGTATATTGATACACGTAATAAACATTTGGGGGGTTATAACTACAGGAAAATGTTAAGTGAAAATAGTACATTTCTGTTGGAACACTGCACAACAATATTAGAAACCATTGTTTGGTGTCTCCCTTTGTGACAGTGCCACCCAGTGTGGTATACTCCTCTCCCGAACTCAGGAAGTTAGAGGTCAGATGTTCCTACCATGCCAACTTACACAGAGGGGAGCTGGGAGATCTGGGACCAACCACATGCGTCGTTTCTCTTTTCGATGGCCAAAGCAAGTCACCTTTCCATCGACATTTCCAAGGAGGCTTGCTAGAAACCCAAGAGTTTAAAGCCTGCAGGGGATTAATAATTCAGCACAGTGGATGCTGCACAATAAAGGCCACTTTCAATTAACCTTAAGAATCAGCCCCCATCCTAGGAAGTGTTCTTTCGCATCACCAAGGAGAGGCGAGGGCAGGATAAAGGCCAGGCTGCTCTTTGTAAGGTGGGTAAGGTCTCCTCCCAGCAGCTTCTTGCCCTTTGATTCTGCAGGGGTGGCCTCAGCATTCATTTCCTACAGCATTTTTTTTTTTTTTGAGGGATGGGAGGGAGTATCTTTCCTTGTCAGGTCAGAAGATGCACATCCACAGCTCCCCCACCCCACTCCAATGCCTTTCTTCCATGCTGCTGGCTCTGAATCCGTGCCAGGAGGGGGCTGAACCCTTGCTCACTCTTGTTACTATGTTCCAGGTCTCCTTCCTTCCTGCCTCACTGGATTCCTTTTCCCCTCTCCTGACAAGGACATCCTGCTTTTTCTCTGGGAAGAACTACTCCATGTCCCCCCTCCCTCTCTCCCCCTCCCTCCCTCCCTCTCCACTCCTAAGCCACAGAGTGCCAGGGAAGCTGGCTTCTGCCCCAATTCTACCCTTGATTTGGAGGTTTGCACTTGACTCTCATCTCTATGTACTTTATTTATTCCCCGGCCACAACCATCACTTTAGGCTAATGGGAGTCAATCCAGGGATTTGGGTCCAAAATATTTGACTTTTTTTTTTTTTCCTAGAGTGTTTGAGCTGAAGGATGGAGGTCTGGATTTGTGGGGAGCCTGAGGAAGAGCTCAGAGCAGATGTGGAGGAGAGACAGGATGTTGTGTGAGTTCTTGGATCCTGCCGTGCCAGCAGCCTGTCTACCCCTGGACATTTTAGCCAATTATCTCTCTCTCTAATGGCTCTCTCTTCTTTTCCTTTCTTATGATTTCTGTTGCTTGAAATGAAAGAGAGTTCTAATTAATCATCAGGAAATGCAGGACTGAGGAGGAAGCTAGTGAGGCTATCATTCTTCTTTAAAAAATCTTTTTATTGTGAGCTCATACAACTCTTATCACAATACATACTCTTATCCATACATACATCGTGTGGAGCACATTTGTACATTCCTTGCTCTCATCGTTCTCAAAACATTTGCTCTCCACTTAAGCCCTTGGTATCAGTTCCTCATTTTCCCCCTCCCTTCAGCCCCTCCCTCATGAACCCTTGATAATTTATAAATTAGTATTATTTTGTCATATCTTGCACTGTCCAATGTCTCCCTTCACCCACTTTTCTGTTGTCCATCCCCCAGGGAGGAGGTAATATGTAGATCCTTATAGTCAGTTCCCCCTTTCCACCCCACTTTCCCTCCTCTCTATTATTCTTCTTTTACAGAGGTGGAAAATGAGGTTGCCTACCCAAGATGAGTGAGTTGTTTGCTCACTCCGCTCAGAAGGGGTTGAGCAGTCTGGTACCCAGGTGTTCTTCCTCGGGGTCCTTTGACCCCTAAAGGAGCATTGACGAGTCCGATGTTTCCCTCTAGCTATTACAGACACACCAGCAGTGGTGATTTCCACGTGATCACTGACCCTGGCAGAAAGGCCACATCTTAGACCCCAGGATCATGGGCCAAGAAATGGCACCTGACCCAGAGGTTGAATCCACTGGCTGCCAGGACTTGTGCGTTTCCCTCTGGCACTGAAGGCAGCCTGTCACGATGAGAGTCCACTTTTTCTCCCTGGTCTTGGGGAAACATAGCAGAAGTGAGGTAGCGAGCCAAGCAGTAGGAAGAGTCAGGAGATGCCATGAGTTCTTGAAGCGTGTACAGGTCAAACTTGCGATTTCTTTGGTAACACATGTCGCTTCAAAATCTCAGGTGGTTTCCTGCCTCTTTGCTTCCAGTCATTTCCATGGACAAGTAACACAGCATTTAAGCTTGAGGCTTAAACGGCAGTGGCAGGCCACACCCCAGAGCTGGCCACATGGCCAGGCTATATGACCCCTCAATTGCAAGAGCTTGGCAGAAAGTAGGTCCTACAGCTTTGCCTCCTGCTAACATTGCTTCTTCAGAAACATCGGCTACACTTGGTGGTGGTGAAGCAACTGGATTTTTCAACCTTCAAAAACTTTTCTAGAAGGCAAATGTTTGGCGAAGGATGATGGCAGCAAATGTACAAATGTGCCTGACACAATGGATGGATGGATGGATTGTGATCAGAATTGTACGAGCCCCCAATAAAATGATTTAAAACAACAAAACAAAAAATTTTCAACAGGTGCAGGCCGCAGGCCAAACACGGCCTCCCTTGGCACCACCGCCTTCATGCCCTCTGCCTGATCTATCAGAAGGCTTCTAACTCATGGAAGATGCTTTTGTGAGTCGCAAGAAGTATCTCCACACCTGCATTCCAAAAATGCAGATCGGTTTCTTTCCAAGCTATTTCGGGAATCAGCTGGTCAACTGTTTCAGCCCAGCGTGACTAGGGGTTCCGGCCTGTAATATCCACGCATTTAGGACATAGGTTAAGTTCTGTTACCGCCACCACCTCTTCAGGTATAAACTGCTAATGAGTACAATACTTCTGGAAGAGAGACTCCACTCACATTGTGGTTTCAACAGACTGGACGTCAGTTTCTCTTTAATATCTGGTCAGAGCTGAGATGGTAGTCCCACAGTACTAAGATACAGGTTTCTGTCTTGTCGCTCCAGAATCTGGCTGGTACAAACTGGTTCAACACCAAGACTTCTTTCCAATGGACAGGAGGAGGCATATTTGGGCAGTTTTGTGCTCTGCCAAAGGAGTTGTAACACTGTACAAGAGAATAAGTTGTGGGGGAAACTAGCCGTCTCTGTCCAAGATAATCCCCTAAAAATCAGAGGGAAGTGGCTTTTAGAAGGCCAAAGAAGGGGGGAATCGATCACAAGGGTCAACCTAGAACTCCCTCCCAGGGAATGAATAATGGAAATGTGGGTGAGGGGTGACAGAAGACGATCTGAGATATGGAAAAATTAATCTATAACTTATCAAGGGTTTGTAAGGGAGGACAGGTGGGGGAGGGAGGGGGAAGAAATGGGGAGCTGATATCAGGGGCCCAAGTGGGAAGAGAATGCTTTGAAAATGATGATGGCGGCATATGTGCAAATGTGCTTGACACATTGGAGGAATGTAGGATTTTTAAAAAATTGTTTTATTAAGGGCTCATACAACTCTTATTACAATCCATACATACATCAATTGTGTAAAGCACATTTGCACATTCATTCCCCTCATCATTCTCAAAATGGAATGTATGGATTGTGATAAGAGATGTAAGAGCTCCCAATGAAAGTATTTAAAAAATAAAAAGAAGAAGAAGAAGGTCAAAGAAGCAAAAGATGATTGTGTTAGGGATGGTGAGCAAGTTCTGGAGATCATGGTGATGGTTGCCCATCATGGCCAATGTCACATGTCGCTCAATTGCACACCTAAAATGATGAAAATGGCAGCTTTCTGTTATATATTCACAACAATATGTATTTTTAAATGGAGGGAAAGTAGCAGATGTCTTTTATAGGCCTTCCCTTCCGTTCACTCCCAGGCCTTTGGCTTGGTCTAGTCATGAAGAGTCTGTGTTGGCATTACCGTCTCCCATGCCCAAGTTCCCAGGCCTGGGCGCCTGTGGTTGCTGTCCACTGCTGTTGAGTCAGCTCTGACTTTCTGTACAGCAGAGTGAAACCTTATGCCATCCCACACCATCTTTGTGACGGTTGGCATGATTGTCCCTTCCTGCTACAAATGTGTCCTTTGAGAGCCTTCTGATGCAGGGGCGCAGCCCCAGCACTGTGTTGGACAGAAGGTTTCCTCTGGCTCATTTTCAGAAGTAGATCTGCAAGTCCTTCTTCCAAGTCTGTCGTGATGGTGACCGTGGTGGAATTTGAAGCACCAGTTGTAAAGCTTCTAGAACCACAGCAGCCAACAAGCTCCCACCGTATGACAAATCGACAGATAGGTGATTGGAGTACTTATTTTGAATTCAGTAAAATGGGTGTAGAATTAAGCTGAAAAAAAAAACCCAAGATAATCTTCCTTTCTTCATTCATGATTTTTATTCATTTGTTCATTCATTCATTTATTCAGCAATTGTCCATTATATTCCTGGTTCGGGCGAGTCAGTGATGGCTAAAAAGACATAGCCTTTTCCCTCATAGATCTTAGAGGGAGAGGGGGGTCTCTCATTCTAGAAATAGTTTTGTCTGGAAAAAATATGATACTATTTCACTGAAGTGAAAGCTCCCTTTCTTAGACATTGATGATACACTCTCAGCGTTTTCTTTTCTGAGATATCCATTTCCACTGACTGAACAGAGAATTCAGATCATTCTGCAAGTGGGTTAAGTAGAGTTGAATCAAGAAAGCTTCTTTTAACCTCAGGAACTGATCGTGATGATAGGCACAAATCCGTACCCACCCCCTCCCCAGGGGGACAAACAACAGAAACCATGGGGGAAGGGAGACAGTGGTCGGTGTAAGATAGGAAAATAATAATTTATAATTTATCAAGGGGCCATGAGGGCAGGGGGAGGGAAGGGGGACAAAGAGGAGCTGACACCAAGGGCTCAATAGAAAGTAAATGTATAGAAAATAATGATGGCAACCTATGTACAAATGTGCTTGTTACAAGTGATGTCTGGTGAATCCAGGGCGGACGATCCCTTCAGGACCAGAGGTGTGAGGGGCGATACTGGGAGGGTAGAGGGTGAGTGGGTTGGAAAGGGGGAACGGATTGCAAGGATCCACATGTGACCTCCCTGGGGGACAGACAACAGAAAAGGGGGTGAGGAGAGACACCGGATAGGGCAAGATATGACAAAATAACAATCTATAAATTATCAAGGGCTCCTGAGGGAGGGGAGAGCTGGGAGGGAGTGGAAAAAAGAGGACCTGATGCAAAGGGCTTAAGTGGAGAGCAAATGCTTCAAAAATGATTAGGGCAAAGAATGTACAGATGTGCTTTATACAATTGATGCATGTATATGTATGGATTGTGATAAGAGTTGTATGAGCCCCTAATAAAATGTTTTTTAAAAAAGAGAAGAAAATCCAGAAAAAAGCAAAACAAAAAGAGCTGTAAGAGCCCTCAACAAAATGTTACAAAGAAAAAGAAAGAAAGCTTCTTTTAAAGTTTGAAATTTTCTCTGGCAGCTAGAAGTCATGACAACACACTTTTGTTTAAGAAGATTGTTTCTGGGGCTATTGCTGATGGTTACAGACTTTGAATGGACCCTCAGCATTGCCCAGCAATCTTGTGTGTCATTTCTTTGGTCAACGGGTTCTGCCGTTCCTGCGGTGACTATTTCAAACTTACTCACTTCCCTTAACCTTGCAGCTTTGGCATCTTCCCCTTTCTGTTTCAGCACATAACCCACCCTTTAATTTCACAGAGGAAACAGAAGCCACCAGACAAAAACTCTTTACGTTCTTAACTTGGTAATGTACCCATGTTTTGCTTCCAATGACTTATTTTTGCCTTCCTGGTACACTGAGAAGCCTCCTTTTTCCTAAGTAACACTTTCTGGATCTCAGCCCACTGGGAACTTCATGCCAGTGATCCCCACCCTTTCCTATATCTTCATCCACTTCCTTTGTATGTGCCAAGAATGCTCAATGTGGTACAATGTGCAGTGGATATTTGTCTGATTCTGGTGACCCAGCCTCTACTGCTTCTGGGGAAAAACATGCCTTCTGTTCTCCCGTGGGGTCGGGGTGGGTCAGTCAACTAAGGAGCCTCGTGGAGATGTTTACTGCCAAGTTATTCCTTTCAAAGCCCAAGGAACGTGACACGTGGGCACAGCTCTGCCATCAAGCCCCCCCCTTCTCCTGGTCCTTGGAATCTAGAGCTGGGGGACAGATAGGAAAGGCGCTGGGACCCCTCCCTTCCGGAGTGGTGACAGGGTGAGGCTGTGGAGCAGGGTTTGTTATGGAGGGTCGAGGTCACTCTCTGGGCTACACTATGGCTAGTTGTCCAGCATTTGCTTCAATTCTGTGGGCTCCCTGCATCTTCCAACAAAGTCCTTTTCTGGGCTTAATTCGCCCAGAGTTTCCTGTGGCTTGACATCCAGGAAACCTACTACTCGATGCCACATAACACAACACCAGCAGAAAACGAAACGAACCACACAAATACCCTTTTGCTTTTCTGAATGCATTTCTGCCCCCTCCTCCTCTCTCCTTCCCTTTATGACCAGACTTCAAAGAGTTGGTCCATCCATACAAAACACTGCCTGCAACCATCTCCTTCTGTTCACTCCAATGACTAAGCCCCAGGTGTCACCACAATATCCCATTTGCCCGTTTCTGGCTGCTCCTCTCAGCCCTGTCCCACCTAGCATCTCAAGCATCCCACCATGTCCACAGTGGACTCCTCAGCACACTCCTGGCCAGCCAGTCTCAGGAAATGGCAGCTGGCCCATGTGATTCTCAAGCTGGAGCCTCCTCTGCTGCCCACGCCCAAACCCAACCCACCCACCCCCCTCCAAAAAAACACCGCCACAACCAACCACCGCTGGCATCCGGTCAATTCCAACCCACAGTGACCTTATAGAACAGAATGAACCGCCCCTTTGGATTTCTGAAATTGTAAGTCCCGATGGGAGCAGAGAGCCTCACCTTTCTCCCACAGAGTGGCTCTTGGGTCAGCAACCTGACACTTAACCCACTCAACCAAGCGATCAACAAATCTCATCCTCCCAACACCAGACAACACCAGATCGAGCCCGCTTATATCTCCAGAGCGGGCACAGGGGGAGTCCAGCCCAATAAATATTTGATCGGATGATAGATAGCACTAACTCTTTCCAGAACACTTTCACAAGCATCATCTTTACCACAGCCCTGCGAAGCAGGCATGGCTATTGCCACTGACTGATGCTCACAGAGGATTGCCTAAGTGTGGGCTTGCAGGGCCAGTGATAGGTGAAGCAATTGCGATTTGAAAGCACATTCCTCTGCTTGCCTGACCAAGGCGCTTCCGTTGCCACAGCCAAGGCAGCGTCGATGGATGAAGAAGTGGCCAGTGGGGCCAGGAATGCTCAGAGAACTTGATGGTGTCCGCCAGCCAGGCGGTTATCTGCTGAGTGCTCTAACTGGGAGAGGGACAGAGCCGGCTTGGCTCCACAACCGCCAGACAGGAAGAGTTTAGTGTCCATAGTAAATGGCTGGGCTAGCAGAGGGAGAGCCCCGGAACGCGGAACCGCGGAACCGCGGAAGAGGACCGACACAGGGACCCAATTCTTGGAATCTGGGCCTCGGAGACAGGCAGGCTCTTTTTGAGGGAACAGTACTAAGATGGGCGGCAGAAACCCCGTGAGGCCTGGGAGGGTGCGCTCTTGTCCCAGGACGGCTGTAAAGCCTTGGGGGCTGGATATGGGAACGGAGCTCTTAGTCCCAACACTCAGGCTGGCGCAGGGCGTTCCCAGCGCCCTAACCGGCTCCCGGCGCCGACAGGCTGGGAAGGAGAGAACCAGGGCGTCTCCGGGCCCAGGCAGCGGTAGGGGTGCGGCCATGGGTGGGGTAGGTGTACCTCCGCAGGTCAATAAGCCCGATGGGAGGCGGAGGTGGCCTCTGGGAATTGGGGCGGGAGGAGGACGAGCAGTGCTGGGTTGGGTGCCAGGGTGGGGATAGGCGCGCAGGTGGGGAAAGTGGATGGGAGAAATGGGGCCGAAAGGGGCTGGCCTGGGACGCTGGGGCCAGACAATGCGGAAGGAGTCTAAAGAGTTTGGGAACCTTGGGCCCTGCTGGGGTTCTGGGGACCTGGCCAGAGTGGCAGGGGGTGGGAGGGGTGGGTCAAGGAGGCAGAGCTCAAAGGATCCTTGGCTGCGCTGGGGACCATGACGAGGAGCTGAGAAGATGGGGCTGTGGGGTCCAAGACTTAGAGAATGGGGTTCCCGAGGGACGGGGCAAGGGCCTCGTGGTGACTAGGTGTGTTATCTGAGGGAGTGGACCTCGTAGAAGTGGGTCTTAAGAGTCACAAGGCCGGTGGGACTTGAAGGACAGAGGGCATGGGGTGGGGCCCTGGAGGAAGGGGGTCCGTCGAGGGACTGTGGGCTTTGGTGTCAGGCGGAGGTGGGGAGAGCAGGGGTCGTGGGGGGAGAGACCATCAGGAAGGGGTCTTGGGGCCCGGGCTGGGGTTGGGGAGTTGGGGAGCCAGGCTTGTAAGACAGCGAATGGTGGCATGGGAAAGATGAGTGTCTTAGGGTTCCTTGGGCAGGCCTGCCAAATAGGGGATCGCGGTGGGGACGGGGCCTTAAAGAGGAGAGGGAGGTCTTGGACCTGGCCCAGAGTCGGGCTAGGAGAAGGGGACTTGGGGCTGTGGGGGCGGGGCCGAAGAGCTGGAGGGCAGCGGGGGCGGGACGATGCCTGGGGGCGTGTCTCTGGGCGGGGCCGCGGATAGGGGGCGGGGCAGAGCGCGTGGAGCGCGGGGGCGGGCCCAGGTAAGACCCAGTCCGGTGGCCTCCGCGCGCCGCCCTTCTGGCGGCTGGTTTGGGTCCCTCCTCGGCTCGGGCTCCGCGGCGTCCGGGGTCCAGGCCAGGCTGGCTCCGGTTCCATCTTGGGACACCTGTGGCGGCCGCAGGAGCAGCGCTTCCGCCGGCCAGCAAGGCTCGGCCCACCGAGGGTGAGAGGCGGCTCTGTGCGTGGGGAGGTGGCGTGGGAAGCGGGGAGGCCCTCCATCCCCGTCTCTTGGTCCAGAGTCCCGCGCCTCAGACCTGCTTCCCCATCACCCCTGCTTCGTGCTGTGCAGGGCCCGTGGCTGCGTCCCTCTTCCAGTCTCCTTACATCACCCAGCCCCTTCCCTCCTCCCCTCGCTACTCATGCCCCCAATTTTCAACCTTCTTGCCCTGACCCTGCCTCCTCTGCCTCCATCCTACCTTGGGTGGCGTCCGCCCCTCCGATGCCTCCACCCTGGCCCCCGAAGCCTCGCTTCCCTACCTCCAGTCACTCCCTCTGCTGTGAGGAGGGTCTGCAGCCAGGCAGGCTGTGTGGGAAAGTAAGGAAGGGAGCAGTGCGATTGACCAGTGGGTAAGGACGTGGGTTTGGGCCTTGGCCAGGCAGCTGGCACGGTCTTGCAGTTTGACTCGCTGTGGACTCGGTTTCACGCAGGCTGCGCAGCCAACTGGCCTCTTCTGGTCTATGGTGGGTGCCTGCGAGTGAGCAGGTAGGCTCGCATTGACCACTGAGCTAGCTGCCCGGGCTAGTGTGGAGCATGTCTTCTCAGGAGAGGAAGCTCGGGCTCATGGGGCCCAGCTTCTCTCTGATGAGCAGAGCTGTGTCCTTGGGTTACTCAGAGCTTTTCCTGGCCCAGCGTGCATGTGGTCTGGAGCCGATTGCCCTTAAGGCTTCCTCATCCTCTGTGTGACAGGGTAAGTTTTGGTCTCCTGCAGATCACCTGCTGGCAGTCGCCACACATCACAGTTCTAGGAGGGGGTTGTAGGGTGTGCATCCCTACCTGGCCTGAAGCAGTCAGGTCCATTTGACCAATGGACAGCGAGACTTCACTTGGCACAACTTAGGTCTGATTGAAAAGATGCATGTATGATTCAGGTGTCATCCGAAGACACCTGGGGGTCTAGGATAGCTATCCTTTATCTTGTCCCTGTCCTTTATCTTGTGCTAAGATATCTTTCCAGGGTCTCGTAAGACTATCTTGAGGACCTGGAAGGGTCTCTGAGCCCCCAATTCTAGTCTTCACAGCGCTCAGGCTGCACAAAGACCCGCAGGTACCCCTGGGCTTCATGCCTTGTTTAGTCACTCACCAGCTGTGTGCTCTTGGGCACGTCACTCACTAGAGCTCTCTGAGCTTTAGCCTCCTGCTGTATAAAATAGGGATGATGAAAGATCTCATGGGGTTGCCTTGACACTTAAATGGGACCCTGTGGAAATGAGGCAGAACATGCCTGCGCATCGTGTATGCAGGGAACTGGGAGTTAACACTGTTACCTTGTTGTGGTTACTGGCTTTGTTGCCCTCCCCTTCTCACATAAAGGGTTACACATTGGGCTGCTAACCCCACATTCAAAGTTAGCCGTTTGAAACCACCAGTCACTCTGAGGGAGAAAGATGAGGTTTTCCGCTCTCATAAGGAGTTACAGCCTCACAACTCTGCATAAGTAGCTCAACTTTGTCCTTTTCTAGAGCTGGAATCGACCCTGTGGCAGTGAGTCTGATTTGCGTCTGTACCTGTGTTTTTCTGTGTGAGGCTCAGAGGTCCTTGTGGGCAGAGCATGGGCAGAGCATGGGCAGGCTCATATTCATTCTTTTTTTTTTCCTTTGGCAGAACAGCCAGCCCTCACAGGGCAGTCTGCCCTTGCTAACTTTTTTCAGATTGGGCCAGCTGGCTAAGAAGCAGTTTCCGGTTACTGTGACCAAGGGAAAGCCTTTAGGAACATGTGCAGAGGAATGTACTGAGCCTTCGTCTGCTCTAGGTGAGGTGTTTTAAGAGCCTTCAGACTTGACTACAGACACGCACTGTTTGCCAGACCTGGCCCTCAACAAGAACTCTTGACTTTGCTGCCACATGGCAACTATAGCTCACACAAGTGAGCTCACAGATGCGTGTAAGGAGTGGCCTGGGATGCAGGGACTCCAGGGGATATGCCCAAGAAGGAATGGCGGTTTAGGAGCCCAGCCCAGGGATACCTGCTTCCAAAGTTTAGCTGCTTAATTGGTAGAGTTTAAAAGAAGCCTGGGTGTGGCCTGGCCCTCTGGCATGAAACAGTCCTACGGCTGTCTTGAGTCCTCGTCACCCTTGTAGATGGTCGTGCCCAACCTTTCTTTCGGGCTGACTGTCCTAGGCTGCTGTTCTCCTCCCAGGTGCATGCTGGCTTTGCACGGGTAAGGGCTTCCTCTCAGAGCCCTAAGTTCTTGGAGCAGTGCTGTGGAGCCTCGGGGAGCCTCAGATATTCTCTGGATCTTGTTGGCCCCGGGAGGCTAGGGTCTTCCTGAATCAGCTGGGCCTCGGGGCTCTAACCTGGAACCATTCCCGGACCCATATGGGGCTCCCCACATTTTGCTTGGTGGATGTAAGGTGAGGTCTCCGTTTCCTCTGCTCATTCCCCTTCCGTGGTCTATAGGGAGTGGAGTGGAGCAGTGCCCGGTTCAGAGTCAGGGAACCAACATGCCTCATTAGACCAGCAGGCTCCAGGCTACACCATGAAGTCCTGTGAGGGGTGGTGGTGTCACCTGAATTTCCCAAGTGAGGAACCCCAAGCCCAGAGGGCTCCAGTGCCTCAGATGAGTGAATTCCGGGGAGTCCACGTCTGGTCTACAGGCTGCCGAAGCTGTCATGCATCCCGCACTATACTACCCATTTCCTTGTCACCATGTAGCCCTTAGTGCCCACCTTCTGGGTGGTAACTGCAAACTGCCAGGCTGTGTGCCCTCCCCCTTCCTGCCCAACCTCCCTGGCCAGTCTGGGGCTGTGTCAAGAGCTTCTGGCCCTAACAGTAGCAATTCGCTATGTGTCGATGTTTCCACCAGCTACCATCCACCTCTGGAGCGCCAGCACCAGCTGCAAGTTTGCCATTCTGCAGAGACCGAGGTCCTGGGAGAGCCTCCCACACACTCTCCCGGTGGTCTTGCTCGCCTGCCTTGGGTGCTTGGCTTTCCTGGCAGCCCTTATCAGCCCCGCTGTGGGAGGGCAGGCCCCGGGTTGCCAAACTGCAGCTGCTACCTGGTGTCACCACCCACATTCCTCCAGCTGGTCCTGCCTGCTGGGGAATCTCCAGTCTGATCTCCCTTCAGCCATCTGTGGCCCAGGTTAGGCTGACCCAGATGCCTGGGGGCCCTGCCCAAGGCCCAGCCCACTGCCCCTCTGTAGCCACACAGCCTTGCCATCTGCTTAAGCCATTCCCTTCAGCCGAACTGAGCTTTTCCTGGGCCATCACCTCCCCAGGGTGTGCGTGCTCCTTCTGCAGTGCCCACGCCAGCTCCATCTGTGCCACTCGGCACGCACATGGGCTCATGGTCCTGTTGGTTCAGCCTCTCAGCCGGGCATATAGCAGGCACCTCTGAGTGCCTGCTTGGCTCCAGGACAGTGCTGGGTGCTGGAGAGAAGGGAACAGGCCGGAGGACCATTTTGAAATACTTCAGGCGGGGCATGGGGATGGGTGGGGGGAGCTTGGCAGTGCAGAGCCAAAGATGGAACTGGTCAGCTGGGAGGGTCAGGACAGACTTCCACAGGAGGAGATACTGAAACTAGAGGTCCCAGGGATGCCGCCGGTGGAGGGTGGGTCGGTGGGCTGTTGGAGGGGGAGGGGGACTGTGTGGCTGGAAGAGGGAGAAGAAGCGGTAGGGAGGGAGGAAGAGAATGCGGTCAGAGGAAAAGAGTTGTCATGTCTGGTGGGAAGTGTGTGGACCCTGGGGGGCATCATATTTCCACGCTATCCCTGTGTTCCTGGGGCCATTCAAACCAAACTCACTGCCACCAAGTCCATTCTGACTCACAGCGCCTCTAAAGGCCCAGGTAGAACTGCCCCTGTGGGTTTCCAAGGCTGTAAATCTTCACGGGAGTAGAAATCTTCATTGTTCTCCTATGGAGTGATTAGTAGTTTCAAACTGCTGACCTTGCGGTTAGCAGCCCAATGCATGACCAGTACACCACCAGGCTCCCTCCCTAAGAGCACAGCCCTCTCTAAACGACTGGCTCCATGTCCTGGCTCCAGAGTTGGGCACACAGTAGGTGCTCAGGAGATGGTATGGAGGGTGTGGGCAAGGACTGAGTGGCTCCCATGTGTGAGGGGCAGATGTGTGGGGTGTCTCTCTACCCCTGGTGCTTGAGGGGGAACCCAGGGGCCCTCTCCCCCTTATAGCTCTCAGAATGGAGCCTGGAGACTTGACAGCCCAGGCAGGCAAGCCAGAGAAGCCTGGGGGTACCCTAGGCAGATTTCAGTTTGGTCCAGGAGCCCCGCTCCAGGCAGTGATCCGGCAGACTGTGTGAAGGAACCGGGCTGGCTGTTCTTCAGTAGAGCTGAGCTAGTTGTTAAGATGCTGCTGGATTCTGCTCTCGCCACCAAGTCCTTGTCCCCAGGGCTGTGGGCCCGTGTGCGACCACTGGAGTCTCAGCAGCTGGCCTGGGAGGCAGTCACTTGGGCCATTGTTTAGGCCAGTCCTTGGGGAGGAAATAGGTTTAGTATCCTCCTTGACCATGAGAGGGTGGGGGGTGGCCCTGGTGGCATCGTGGGGTATGTTTTCAGCCGCAAGCTGCAAAGTCAGCAGTTTGAAACCACCCGTCGACTCCCATAAAGAGTCATAGCCTGGGAGCCCCACGGGGGGCAGTTCCACCCTGATCTACAAGGTCACCAGGGGGTAGAATTGATGACAGCAGTGAGTGGTTTTGAACTTCCCCAGACCACGTGTAATAAGTGGTTATCTTGATGGGACGCATCTAGTGTCCAGTCCTGGCCATGCTCCGCAGTCTTGTGGATGGCCTGGACTAGTGTGTAAGAGCCAGGCGGGTTGTGATGAGAATGGACAGCCGCCCTGTGTGCCTCTCAGTGCTGACATGCTGCCACTCAACCTGACCCCACTCCCTCCCTCTCTCCCACAGGGCAGCATGAGCACCAGCCACCCTGAGCCAGAGGCCCACACACCCAGGAGCCCCCGCCTGCAGCCACTGTCCCGGAGCTCTTTTAGCCTGCTGGGTGAAGGCCATGTGCAGAGGCCAGAGCTCCACAAGAGTGCCAGCAGCACTGTGTGGCAGGCCCAGCCGGGGGAGGCCAGCACCGTCCCCTGGGTCCCAGAAGATGAGGGGTGTCTGGGTAAGAGTATAGGCCAGGGGCAGGCCTCCAATCTCCGACCACAGCCCAGAGCCACGGGCCACTGGCGGAGCAGCACCGTGGGCAATGTGTCCGCTATGGGCAGTGGTGGCCTGTGCTGCCTGAGGGTCCCCAGCACTGCTGCTGTGCAGAGGAGCCGCTCGGACCTGGTTCGTAGCACCCAGACACAGGGCCACAGTGGGGCCCGCAAGGCCAGCCTCAGCTGCTCAGCCCTTGGCAGCTCACCCATGCGAAAGACTCTACTGCCACCTGGAAGTACTTCTGACCAGCACGGCCAGCCCCTTGCAGGCCCGGAAAGGGACCTGGCTCCTGAAGATGGGACAGCCCCCAGAACTGCAGAGACCGCAAACTCAGCCTGGATGTTGGAGGCGGAGAGCCAGGTGTGGGAGTCAGCACTAGATCTTGAAGGTACAACTGACCAAGCTGTGCCCAAAGCCATTGGACAGCTGGCTGCTGCCTCCTGCCATGCTCTGCCCCCCGCAGCTGTCCTCTGCAGCAGGAGGGAGCTGGGGGCCAGCGGCTGCTGCCATGTCCTGCAGGCCACCGACCTGGCATTTCCCAAGCTGGTAGCATCAGTGAGTGAATCCGGGCTTCAGGCTCAGCAGGGGGCAAAGGTCCATGGCAGGCCACCAGGGGGGCTTCCTGGGCACCATCCTTGGGGTCCCAGTGGGTTAACCACAGAGCCCTGTACCAGGACCAAAGATAGATGGACCATGACTTCAGCCAGTGACTTGGCCCCCGCCTTAGCGCCCCCATCAGCGGCCCAGGATGCTGCTGTGCAGGCAGCACCCACAGCAGCCTGCAAGGCTGTGGCCACCAGCCACCCTCTGGAAGCCCCCGTGGCCTTGCACATGTTCCCAGAGGGGACCCTGGGCCCTAGCCTGGAGGAGGCACCATCTCCAGTGCGGGATGTGCGCTGGGATGCGGAGGGCATGACATGGGAGGTGTATGGGGCCACCGTGGACCCTGAGGTGCTGGGCGTGGCCATCCAGAAGCACCTGGAGATGCAGTTCGAGCTGCACCGGGCGCCCACCAGCAAGGACAGCCTGTCGGTGGAGGGCCGCAGGAGGCCACTGCGCGCCGTCATGCAGTCCCTGCGGCCCGCCAGCTGCTGTGGTTGCTCTGGTGAAGCCCTCGAGTGAGGCGCTGCGCACCAGCTGGCGGGGGCCGGGGGAGGGCCGTGTGCTTGGGCCCTGTGCTCCCTGCGCCACTCGCAGCCACGGACAGATTGCATTGACACTGCTGCCTGCAAGCCACAGACCATACATGGGGCTCCCTGCGCCTCGCGGTGGGGCTGTGTTTAGGAGCTTTGGAAGGGGGCTTCAGCACTGTGCATAAAAGCTCCCGGATTTTCCTGTTACAATACCTGACTCCCACTGCGTGTGCCCTCTGAACTGTCTGATGTTATGGGCCTCCTGCTGACTTTATTTTACACCAGGGCTGCACTCTGGTGGTACCTGGGTGGTGGTACCTAGGTGACCAGGACAGCCTGTGGGTCTGTCCTGGTAAGGCTGTGCAGGGCCTCCGGTGTGACACACTCTGTTCCGGTCATCTTACCGTGGTGGGTCTTTGCCTCCACATCCCCTTTTACAGACAACACCGCAGGGATTCTGCTGAGTGTCCTTGTCGGTCAGGGCTAGCTGGGACTGCCTCACTTCCCGGCTGCAGTCTGCCTGCTTCGTGCAGTCTGGGCAAGGAGGCTTCACTCAGCCTGGGTCTGTGACTTCAGAAGGGAGCAGGACAGATTCCCAGTCCCTGACAGATCTCCCCGTCTGTGGGAAAACACCCATCTGTCATGTTCAAGGTGATGAGCACTCCTGAAGAGCCCCGCAGGTTGCGTGCGTGTGTGTGGTGGTGGTGGTGATGGGCCTCTAAGTCAGCCCACCTTGAAAGTCATTGTGTTAGCCAAAATATGCACCAAATATGCATCCTTACCAAGCACCTCATTCCTTGGGGCTGAAGGGTGTATTCCCAGTCAAAATACAGTTCTCAGAAGTGAGGAGAGCCAGGATGGTTGGGGAAAGGGAAGGAGCTGGGGCAGGGGTATGGGTCTTGGGAAGAGCAATGCCAGGTAGGGACTGAGTCAGCTGTAATGCCATGGGAGTGGGGGATGGGGGGAGCCGGGGGCAGGGGCATGACTGAGGTTCTCTTAGCCCAGTTCTTCCTGCATGACCTGGACCAGGTGGTGGAAGCCAGGGACTGTGGGATCCTGGAGACCAGGTCTTGGCACAGCCTGACTTTGTAGCTGAGGATTGTTCTTCAGAGACCTCTGGAGGATGGGATGGGCTTGTGCTGGGAGTCCTTGGTCCCAGAGGAGCCACGCCATGCCCTTTAGCCTTGTCAGGGAAGCCAGAGGGCAGTGTCCAGTGCAGCTGTCACCCACATGGCAGTGTTGACTCAGGACCCATATGTCCACCCCCTTGCCCATATTCCTGGGGTCCCTTGTGTCCTCAGGAATCTAGAGCCTGCACATTGGTCCCTTCTTCCACCCCACAGACCTGATGTTCACCAATGCAGAAATGACTTACACACAACAGTGGGTTAATTTTTCAAGCAGGGGTGACATGCTCCAAGACAAAGGAGCCAGGTGAGAAAGGCATGCTTCAGGTAAACCAGCATCCTCAGACTCAAGTGGGGCTGGTCTACCTAGAAATATGCCTGGCTTACTCCAAGGCTAGAGGCGGCTAAGATGCCACCTGCTTACAATGACCATGTGCCAGAGTCTCTGTTGCCAATGGAACCGGGCAGGAGTAGGGGTGGGGGGTGGGGTGGGCAGATGTGGAGGGTGGTGTCGGGGGCAGGGCCTTGCCTCCTTTAAAAAATGTTGACCAGGCAGGTTTTCCTGAAGTCGTGGGCCTGGTTACTAGGGCCACAGTGCTAGGCATCCATGCGCCCTAGGGTCCTGTCCTGGGAGGAGGCCAGAAAGCAAAGGCACCCCTTCTTGGGCATCCCAGGTCCATGTCTGGGGCTTAGGGATGGTGTTGCAGGGCAAGCACCTGCAAAGAGCCCTGTGGACAGTGCCCATCATTGTGCCCAGCCCTGCACGGGGACTCCGGGAGCTTGCAGCCTGGGAGCATGGTGGGGAGGAGGGAGCACCTCACATCGGGCCTCAGCTGAGTTGAATCCAGGTGGGTGGCGGGGAAGAAGGGCACTCTAGTGGGGAACAGGATGGCCAGACTTAGAGGTGCCTGCCCTGCCCAGGTCTGGAAGAGTTGCTGCAGCCGAGCCTGTTTGTCAGGAGAGGCCAATACAGGTGTGCTTCTTTTTTGAGAGAAGAAATGAGTCCAGGGCAATAGGAGCCAAGGAGGGCTCGATGGGGCCATGTTTCATTATTTCTGTGGGTGTCACGTGAAGACATTAAAGGCAGGAGTCTTGAGACAGGTGATCTGGGAAGCAAGGTGGGCACTGCTAGGAGGTGATGGGAGTGGACAGTGGTCATACAATCGTAGATTTAATTGTGTCCTCCCCAAACATGTTGAGATCCCAACCACTATACCTGGGGCTGGACCTTTTCCTTATTTACAGCAATGGTGGGAAAGCTACCAGCTAGTCTGTACTTAGAGAATGTGCACCGGGCAGCAGTGGATGCCGAGGTGTGAGACAAGCGGGCCGTCGGAGGTAAGGCTCTGTGTCAGCGGGGCTGGGCAGTGATGCTCGGTGATTTCGCAGTTACTTCAGATGTCGCCATCCTCCATGTTTGCGTAATTCGGAGTTTGGCCTGATGGCTTGGTCTTTGTAACCTTACCGTGTCAGTTAGAAGTGGAGGAGCCAATTTGGGAATAAAGTTTTCCTTGTTACGTTAATGAGGCCATATCGGATTTGTCTTAAGCCAGTCACTTTGTAGAACATTAAAAATAAACCCATCAGGCAAACGGGAGATCATAGCTTCCACATGAAGATCAAAGAAGAGCAGAGCTGAAAGAAACACGTCTCAACCCCACCACCAACAGAGAGAGAGCCTTCCCTGAGAGCGGTGCCGTGGACAGGATGCCTACCCTCCTAAGCAGCCAGCGAATAAAATAAATTTCTCTTTATCAAAGCTGTCAATTTGTAGTCTTTATTCTCCCCACCCTTTTTTTTCTAAATAAATGGGAGTTAATACACGTATCATTCCATAGTTCAATCACATCAAGCTGCATTGTACAATTGCTACCACAACCAGATCCCACACATTCTTTTCTTTCCTGGACTCCTTGACTTCGTCTCCCTTTTACCCCCTGACCAATCCACCACCACCACCACTGTACCCCCCTTTCCCCAGTAACCCTTATTCTACTTGTTATCCTTCGAGGTTCATCAATCCTGGGTTTCATATGCTGAAACACAGAGAAACCTAAAACACAAGTTCACTAGGGTGACCCCCAATGACAGAACACATCTGAGATAAACCCTGATATGAACAAGCAAAAAGTACAGGAAACGTTGAAAACCTGAGCAGGTCCCACATGCATCAGAGGGGGATCAACTGACAAGGTTTCAACCGTTCAGCTCAGGTTTACCCCTTTCATCGTCTTTCGTCATCATTGCAATGCACGCTGTTGAGTGGCCACTTTCCTCCCATCCCTCTATGACAGCGGTTCTCAACCTGTGGGTGGCGACCCCTTTGGGGGTCGAACAACCCGTTCACAGGGGTCGTTTAAGACCATCGGAAAAATGCTTATTTTCGTTAGTCTCGGGAACCGAAACACCGCGGTCCACCAACATGCAGATACACCCACATACAAGTACCTGGTATGAAGACTGGTACCCATGCTACACCATGTTCCAAGACAAAATTTCATTTATTTGTCATTAGAAATAAATATTTCACGATATAATTACATATTATTTTGTGATTAATCACTATGATTTAATTATGTTCAATTTGTAACAATGAAAATATACCCTGCATATCAGATATTTACATTATGATTCCTAACCGTGTCAAAATTATAGTTATGAAGAAGAAACGAAACTAATTTTATGGTTGGGAATCCCCACCACATGAGGAGCTGTATTAAAGGGTCGTGGCTGCTGTATTATGAATTGAGAGGGAGCTCACCCGAGGCTTATTCCCTATGATGATCCCACAGATAGAACTTGGGCTTCCACTGTCATCCAAGCCTGCAAGCCGGATTCTCACAATGTAGGCTCTGATACCATTCCCTCCTTCAACTTCTGAGTATATCTTCTAATTCCTTGGTGACTGACGTTGGTGTGCTTCTTCCCTGTGGATTGAGTTGACAGTTCACTTAGCTGGCTGTCTGGAGACAAGCCTTTCCGACTGCAGATGGTGGGCACCAGCTAATTTCTTCACCACATTCAGCTATAGTGCCCATGTCTTCTGAGTTCCCTTTTTGAGGGCGAGATGTAAGAACCAATTGTGCTAGTGTTGGAGCTAGGATTTAGCATGAGCCTCCAATCCACTTCTGGATCTATGTGGGGTTTTTTGGTTTTTTTTAAAGATCTGCCTTTGGTTCCCTTTCAAAACCTCCTTGGTAATTTATCTGTTATTATTGTCTAGTATTTATTCTTTTTTCAATATATTTTTGTTATAGTTGAAGATAAACACGACAAAACATACACAAATTCAGCAGTTCCTACATGGAAAATTTAGTAGCACTGATTTCATTTTATTTTGGACATCATTTTATTGGGGGCTTATACACTGTTATCACAATCCATACATCCATTGTGTCAAGCACATTTGTAAATTTGTTGCCATCATCATTCTCAAAACATTTGCTTTCTACTTGAGCCCTTGGTATCAGCTCCTCATTTCCCCCTCCCTCCCCACTCCCCATCCCGATTTCATTCTTTAAGTAACTCGTTTTACCTTCCCTTTATAAATTCTTAATTCCCATCAACATAAATCTACTATACCCTAAAGTTTCCATTTATCTTTCAAGTTGCTGTTGCCCATTTGATCCCATACAGATAATTCTTAGTAAAGTAGAATGCTCAAGGCAGACCTGTTTCACTTAAGGGAATATTTTTGTTTTCAGGTTTAAAGATTACCTTGGGGCAATAGTTTCAGGGCTTCATCCCACTACATGCATCCAGAAAGGGTGGTCTATGGGAATTTCAAAACCTGGTCTGGGTTTCCCCTCTTTTGGTCAGATTTTCTTTTGTGAAAATCTTCAATAATGGTCGCCAGGTACCATCTGGTCCTTTTGGTCTTATGTGAACGACGCCAGATCCTCAAGGAGGAAGTTAGCCACACATTTCCTCTGCTGTTGCAGGTGACCTGAGATGGTTGCAGTACCATGGATGGCCACTTGCAAACTTTTAGTATCCCTGGCACATCCATCTAGGAGATAAAACAGAAGCACTGGACATGTTATGAGGTCTATTAACTGAGATGGAAACCATGACCTTAAACCTATACACCAAGAAACAAGTCCCATGAGGTGTGTGGCTGTACCAAAGCAACCTTAGCAATGTTTTTCCTGTTCGATATATCACAACTTTCATCAATTCAGCTTTGTATAGAAATACAATTTATTTATTATATTTAATTTTTTACTTAAAAACTCATTTTATTGGGGGCTCATACAGCTATCACAATTTATTGATGGCAATTAACAATAATTGTGCAACCCATACCCTTAATGAAATAGTCCCACCATCATTAACCTTCACTTGTCTCCTACCTCTTGTCCCTGGTAACCAATAATCAATTTTGTTCCTTACACATTTGGTGGTTCTTATCTTTTTATTTAGGTGAGGCCATGCGCTATTTGTCTTCCCTGGAGCCATATGTCTTGTAGTGTGAATTGGGACTTAGTTTCTCCTCCTGGCTGAGTAGCATTCCACTTTATGTATGTGGCATATTGGTTAGTCCATTCATCTCTCAATAGTTTTGTCTTTGGGCCATGAGCACTGGTGTTCAGGTCTCTGCTTTCAAGTCTTCTGGGCGTATACCTAGTGAGTTAGTTTATTTTGCTACTTGACCGATAAACACATGTGGGGTTAATTGACGGGCAGAGGGATAAATGGCTCAGTAAGCCTCGCCTTTCTAGTTCTTGGGTCTCTTGCTTTCTGATGGTCGGACCAGGGTGCAGCTGCCTTAGCCAGTTCCCTACATCAGCTGGCAAGGCTCACTTCCTGCAAGACATCCCTGAGGAGAAGACACATGGACCTGCCCTGATGCATCCCAAGGTGCTGGAGCAGCCGGGTGGAGACCCCTGCCAGCACTGAGATGATTACCCTTTCACTGACTCGGCTTTCCTCCTGCAGTCAGCATCATTGTGTCTGTTTGGAGGAGGACTTTGTGGATTGGTGTCGGACATGTGGGTTAATGGGTTACTGTTGGACTTGTGGGCTTGGGCAGCACTGGGTTGGGATGTTTTCTTGATGTGCACTTAACCTTTATATAAAACTCTCTCTTATACATGAGTTTCTGTGGATTTGTTTCTCTAAAGTACCCAGACTAACACACCTAGGGATGGAATTCCAGGTTATCCAATAGTTCTGGTTTCAATTTGAGGAACGGCGACATTTCCCATGATGGTTGTACCATTTGTCATTCCCATCAGCAGAGGGTATGGGTTCAAAATGTTCTAATTTTCCCACATTCTCTCCAACATTCATGGTTTTCTGGATTTAAAAAAATGGTATTTTTGTTTTAATCTTTGTTATCCTAGTAGGAATGAGATGTATCTCATGGTTTTATCTGCACTTCTCTGATGGTGAATGACACTGTGAACCTTTTCGTGGTTTGGTGGCCAGTTGAATGTTCTCTTGGCTAAGATGTTTATCAGTCTTTTGTCCATCATGTGGCTGGGGGTTATTTGTCTTTTTGTTAATTAGTGGGGCGTGGGGAGGTCACTTTTAGATTCTTTTCAGACATATCATTTCGGAAAATAGTCTCCAATTGGTAGCTTGTCCTCCCTTTTTCTGACTAACAAGGTTTCATACTTTCGTGAGGACCCATTATTAATTGGTCTTATGCTGTAGGCGGTTTGGTGATGTAGTACATTGTTGTACACTAGGCCTGACAGCATTGCCCCTATCTGTTCTTGTAAGAATTGTATGATTTTAGTTTATACATTTAGGTCCTTAATCTATTTTTTAAAACCCATTTTTGTATATGGCTTATATGCTATTTCATTTAGAAATCCAGTTTTCCGAGCACATTTATTGAAGACTTTACATCAGACAGAATTAGCATCCTTGTCAAGAATCAGTTGACCACAGATGTATGGGTTTATTTCTGGACTCTCAATTTTATTCCATTGGTCTTTGTTTCTTTTTTTAAATTTTATTTTTATTATTATTGTTGGTCTTTGTTTTTAATGTAGTGAGTTACGCATTGGGCTGCAAATTGCCAGATCAGCAGTTCAAACCCACCATCTGCTCTGTGGGAGAAAGATGAGGCTTTCTGCTAGGTTCCTAAACTTATTTGACCTATCACCCCTTTCCAGAAAAAAAAAATTACTCAGCACCCCCCTGGCAATTAAAAACTTCTATACTATGCCCACAATCCAGATAAAGTGTAGGTATCTGCTTCTGCAGCCCCCCTGAATTGTTCCAATGCCACCCAGTGGGCAGCAACGCCCACTTTGGTAAACATCGATGTACAGTCTCAGACAACCAAATGGATCGTTCTACTTTGTTCTGGAGGGCTGCTATGAGTCCGAATCGACTCGATGGCCCTGAGGGTTTTTGTTTTGTTTTTTAATGTTCCTGTTGTTACATCAGTGCCGGCCTGTGTCTGTGGAGTATGTTTGAAAATCAGAAAGCATGAGCCTCCTCCTCTGCTCTTCTCTTTCAACCTAGGTTTAGCTATTTGGGCCACTTACCCACTTCATATAAATTGAGGATTGATTTTTCAAATTTCTGTAAAGAAGGCTGTTGAAATTTTTATTGTGAGCACATTGAATCTATAGATTACTTTGGATAGTATTCACAAAATTAAACCCTCCATCCATGACCACGGGACATCTCTCCATTTATTATGTATTCTTTCATTTCTTTCTACCATGTGGTCCCTGGTGTTTCTTTCCTCGGAACCATCTTCTGATCTTCTTTGTCGTTAACTATATCCCTATCACCAGCAATTATCAGTGCATCTTGATTGCAGTTTTGATCAATTTCAGATCGTCAGAGTTGGTAAAATCCTAAATTTCTTTATCTTTGGTTTTAGTAGTTAGTGTGTAAATTTTAGGAGCCCTGGTATCGTCGTGGGTTATGTGTTGGGCTGCTAACGCAAGATCAGCGGTTTGAAACCACCAGCTGATCCTCTGGAGAAAGAGGAGGCTTTCCACTCCTGTAGAAAGATTTAGTTTTACAAACCCATGGGGCAGTTCTACCTTGCCCTACTGGGTTCCTGTGAGTCAGGATTAACTTGATGGCAGTGAATGAGTACATATAAATTTGAATGAGATTAACTTGTCTTCTTTATATACATATAGATATCCTATCAGAATAGCACTGTATTTCAGAGTAGATATTAAAATGTTCTTTTTGACAATAAATGTGACACCATTCCCCTTGAATTATTCATTCCTGGCATAGTAGACCATATGATTGTCTGATAAGAAATGTCCACTATCAGTCTATTTCATCTCGGAAATGCCTAGGATATCGATCTTCTTGCATTCCATTTCACTTTTTATAATTTCACATTTTCTTAGGCTCATATTTGATACATTCAAGGTTCTTGAATGGACGTTTGCAACTCTTTCTTATCCTGTTGAGCCATGCCATATCATGAATGAAGTCCATGAAGGTTTAACATCACTCAGGTTGGCTCTGCATTTGGGGCGGTGCCCTTCTCCAGTGCTATTTTGAGTCCCTTTCAGCCTAAAGGGACCAGCTTCGGACACAATGCTCAACTCCTAGCCGTAAGGGTTTTGCTGGCCAACTTTTTCAGAAGTAGACCACCAAGTCCTTCTCCCTAGTCTGTAGGTTCCTCATACGTCTGTCCACCATGGATGACCTGGCTGATATTTGGATTAGTGATGCCATGGCCATCCAATATCATAGCAACACCCAAGCCACACGGACAGATGAGGGTTTCATTTTACTTGATGCTGCCATCAATATCCTTGGAAATAATAGGCATCAAACTAATCGAATTCTATATTGCGTTGGACAAATCACTTTGAAGACTAACGCCTGCCTGACCCTAGCCATGGTATTTTCAATGGCTGTATAGGCCTGTGAGAGCTAGACATTGAGTAACGGAGACTGAAGAAAATGGAATGCCTTTGAACTGTGGTGTCAGAAATAATATTTGCATATATTCCGAGCAAATAAATTTGTCTTGGAAAAAGAACAGCAGGGAGACTGCTAACAGGTGAGGATACTGAGACGTCCTCTCACATTTTTTGATCAGGTATCAGAAGGGTCCAGTCCAGTGAGGGGATCAAATAATGTAACAACTGGTTTGCTTCCCTAAGGGCCATTTTAAGTGTAAAAAAGATATACCTCGGGGAGAGAGGGGCAAAAATGAAGAGCTGATGCCAGGGGCTTAAGTGGAGAGCAAATGTCTTGAGAATGATGAGGGAAATGAATGTACAAATGTGCTTTGCACAATTGATGTATGTATGGATTGTGATAAGAGTTGTATGAGCCCCTAATAAAATGATTTTTTTAAAAAAGATATACCTGAAGGTAGTTTAGTCTTTCCTAAAGGTAACAAATAAGAACAATAATAGAAGCACACACACTAGGTGATGGTATAAGAGTTTTTTAATGTTTATTTTTTATTGAAAGATCATTTGATTGGGAACTCTTACAGCTCATAACAATCCATATATCAGTTGCATCAAGCATATTTGGACATCTGTAGCCATCATTTTCTAACATTTACTTTCTATTCGAACCCTTGGTATCAGTAACTCTTTTTGCCCTCCCTCCTCCCCTATTTCCCTCCCCCCGTGACCCCTTAATAAATGATAAATTATTATTATTTTCATATCTTACACCAACCACTGTCTCCCTTCTCCCACAGTTTCTGTTGTTTGTCCCCTTGGGGTGGTGGTGGTGGTTATGTATCAAACATGGCAATAGGTTCTCCCTTACTCCCCTCATCTCCCCACCTTCCCCCTACCCTGCTGGTATCGCTACTCCCATTCCTGTTCCTGGATTCCATGTGTCATGAGCTCTTGGCTCTTATCTGTACCTGTGTACATGCTCTGGTCTAGCCCACAGTGAAAGGCAGGACTGGGGTCATGATAGTGAAGAGTGAGGAAATCCCAAGGAACCAGAGGAATATTGTGTGTTTCATCCGTGTTGTACTGCACCCTGGCTGACTCCTCTTTTCCTTGTGACCCTTCTGTGAGGGGATGTGCCATTGTCTACAGAAGGGTTTTGGGTCTCTGCTCCAATCCCCCTTGTTCCCAACAATATGTGTTTTGTTTGTTGTTTTGGGTCTTCTGGTGTCACCTGATTCTGTTGATACCTCATGATCACACAGGCTGGTGTGCTTCTTCCATGTGGGCTTGTTGCTTCTCTGCTAGATTACTGCTTGTTTAAATTCAAGCCTTTAAGATCTCAGACACTGTGTCTTTTGATAGCTGGGCACCATCAATTTTTTTCACCACATTTTCTTATGTACCTATTTCGTCTTCAGCAATTGTGCTGGGAGGGTGAGCATCACAGAATGCCAGGTTATTAGAACAAAGTGCTCTTGTGTTGAGGGCAGGCTTGAGCAGAGGCCTAAAGTCCATCCACTACCTCAGTGTATTGCCATGAATTAATGGCAATTAATTTTTATGAATTAATATATTATTTACATACGCGCACACCTATGTCTACACCTCTATCCATAGCTTTGCTTCCTAGATCTTTGCTCTGTTTCATTTTATCTTCCCCTTGTGCCATCATGTTCCTTCTTTTTCTGACTCCTAGTAACTCCTCTCAGCTACATTGCTGTTGCTCCAACACCCCCAGGATCTCCACATCTTCCTCATTGTTCATATTAATTCCCTAGTTGTTCCCCTGTCTGTGGCGTTGTTTGCTCACTGCTCCCTTCCCCCACCCCTCCTCCCCCAAAGTCCCTCTGGAACTGTCAGTCCGTTGCTTTCTCCTTGAGCTTGCTTCCCATGGCTACCTTATATAGGTAGGCAAAACCAACAATAGTGGAGACAAAACAAAAAGAAAACAAAAGATTTAATAAAAAGAGGGAACAAAACAACAACAAAGATAAAAATAACTTGGAGAAAAATAAAACAAAACATATGTAATTCCAAGTCTGTCCTCCGACCTTTATCTCCCCATTGGTTCTAGGAGAAACTGCCCCCCCTCGGCTCCTGCTCCTTGGGGGCTTTGTGGCTTTGTTTGGCTCCCCTTGCTGATCTGTTATGCTAACCCTTTTAGTTGACCCTGCTGTGGGGGGTTCAGACCAGCCAAATCCTGCCATGTGTCCCCAGTCCAGTAAACCACGGACCCCGTTCTAGAAGGAGGCGTGATGCAGTCGAGTTCTGAATAAATTTTTCCCATAAGAAATGTGGCAAAGAAAGCTGATGGTGCCCGGCTAGCAAAAGATATAGCGTCTGGGGTCTTAAAGGCTTGACGATAAACAAGCAGCCATCTAGCTGAGAAGCGACAAAGCCCACATGGAAGAAGCACACCAGCCTGTGTGATGACAGGGTGTCGAAGGAATCAGGTATCAGGCATCATCAGAACAAAAATCTTACCATAGTCAATGAGGCGGGGAGTGTGGAGTGGAGACCTAAAGCCAACTTGTAGGCCACTGGACATCCTCTTATAGAAGGGTCTCGGGGAGGAGATGAGCCAGTCAGGGTGCGATATAGCAACAACGAAAAATACAACTTTCCTCTAGTTCCTAAATGCTTCCTCCTCGCCTACTATCACGATCCCAATTCTACCTTACAAATCTGGCTAGACCAGAGTATGTACACACTGGTACAGATAGAAACTGGAAACACAGGGAACCCAGGGCAGTTGATCCCTTCAGGACCAGTGGTGTGAGTGGCGATACTGGGAGGGTAGAGGGAGGGTGGGATAGGAAGTGGGAAACAATTACAAGGATTTGCATGTGACCTCCTCCCTGGGGGATGGACAACAGAAGAGTGGGTGAGGGGAGACGTCAGACAGGGCAAGATATGACACAATAATAATTTATAAATTATCAAGGGTTGATGAGGGATGGGGGGAAAGGGGAGGGAGGGGAAAAAATGAGGACCTGATGCCAGGGGCTTTAGAGGAGAGCAAATGTTTTGAGAATGATGAGGGCAATGAATGTACAAATGTGCTTTACACAATTGATGTATGGATGGATTGTGATAGGAGTTGCATGAGCCCCCAATAAAATGTTTAAAAAAAAGAAATACCTGAAAATAGATTAATCTGTTCTCGACCACCAAGTTTTTACCCTAACCTTGCCTTTTTATACAAAGTATTACCCAGAAGTTTCAAAGTAAATAAGTTCAGAGTTAAATAATATTATTTAAATAAGAAGCACAACAGTTACGGTTCTCAACAACTACAGTATGGCCCATACCTTGAGACTGATGAGGGCCTGGGTCTGTGGACACGGATGGGGGTAGCTGCTTTCAGGAGATTTTCCCCTTCTGTCCCCTTTTCACGAGGACCTGCTGGCTTTCTCTAAAAAATAAAAAATCTGTCTAACGTGGCACGCTGTTGTGGTTTCCTTGACTGTTTTCTACAAGGGCTTACTAAATTATCATCAGCAATATCGATCACATGATTAACCAGTTCCTTACCAGGATGATTCTTTTCAAAAAACCTCTTTCTTAGGACCCATGGTTGTTTATCTATAAACAGTACAAAAAGCCACAAAAACTAAGAAAATTACAGTATAGCAAAATACTTGGAGCACAGTCGCAAAAAGCTTAAGCGAGTTCTAACGTAAACTGCTTTTGTTTACAAAAATCACGTGCGTCGGGTCGGATTCCGATGTTTTGTTCGAGCTCCAATGCAAAATTCTCTTGACAGTTTGCCTCGAAATCCAATTACGTCAAGTACTGATGCGGTCAAATACCGGGGTTCTAGTGTATTGTTCTCTGGGAAAGAGTTTCAAAATAGTAATAAAAATATTAAATGAGATCTGACAGAAAAATAAAGGGAAAAAAACTTATTTAAGATATTTCCATATTGCTTCTTGATCGGTGTCCTCCTTTGCAATATTCTTTGCTTTTATCTGAGCATCGTCAACGTGTGTGATTTATCCTTAACCACCTGTTCACTGTATGAGTAGGATCCCATTTATTTAGAGGTAGGCCAATTAGACAATAGTGCCTGATAGATTAGAAGCAGTTAGGTGACGTCTCTTCTCTGGACATGTTATGCTCATCTTTGAAAAATCCCTTTTTGCTTATGTTGGACTTAAAGCAATTGCTCTGACAATATTTTTAGTTCTTTGAACACTTTCAGGAATTGAATAACTCACTCAATAGCTCTAGGAATTTGGGGTGTAACACACATGGCAGCATGTCACCCTGCTCATTCGGCACCTTTTCTCCTCACGTTACATGTTTGTTTACTAAAGTGACAGACACAAGGGAATAGAAATGTGGCATTTCATCAAAAGGACACCGCGTCCTATGACCTAACTAAATAAGCCTGACCAGCATGGTTCTGTTTAATGTTTTATACCTATGGACAGAGTGAACATTACTATGGGCACTCAGAATACACCGTTGTGCAGATGGATGTTACAAAGATTCAGGAATGTAAATTTGTGATTTCCACAAATTTAGAGAGAGCCCTGATCACAACATGCCCTTTTAACACCTGGTTCGCCAAACTCAACAAAAAAATTAGCTGTCAGTTTTTCCAAACCAAGGCGAACTGGCTCAATCCTACCACGGATCCATCCCTAACGAAGAACATCGTCCTCGGTATCGGGTCAGCCAACAACAGAGGAAAGCTCAGTGAGATCGATTGGGACAATTCAAAGGCACCTAACCAACAAGCAAGCTCTTTCCACCACGTTTCATAGCTCTCAGGGTGTAAGGCCTTCCCCTCCCTGGTTAGACTGACTCCTAGGCAGGTGTAAGGCCTTCCCCTCCCTGGTTAGACTGACTCCTAGGCAGGGTGTAAGGCCTTCCCCTCCCTGGTTAGACTGACTCCTAGGCAGGGTGTAAGGCCTTCCCCTCCCTGGTTAGACTGACTCCTAGGCAGGGTGTAAGGCCTTCCCCTCCCTGGTTAGACTGACTCCTAGGCAGGGTGTAAGGCCTTCCCCTCCCTGGTTAGACTGACTCCTAGGCAGGGTGTAAGGCCTTCCCCTCCCTGGTTAGACTGACTCCTAGGCAGGGTGTAAGGCCTTCCCCTCCCTGGTTAGACTGACTCCTAGGCAGGTGTAAGGCCTTCCCCTCCCTGGTTAGACTGACTCCTAGGTATTGTATCACCTTAGATGCTATTGTAACTGGAATTGTTTTGCTGATTTTTCTTTCAAGTTCTCATGGCTGGGGTAGAGAAGTGCAACTGATTTTTGTGTGTTGACCTTGTGCCCGGAAACTGGTAACTTCCCCTATTGGCTCTGGAAGTTTCCTTGTGGACTCTTGGGACAATTGTACTGCCTCTACTCTTAACTATTACAACATCCGGGGCTGATCACAGACTGTGTGCCGGCTTAGGAAAGGGGGTGGAGTGTACCGAAGGTGGAAGTGTATCGGTTGCCCAAGAGAAGGGTGTGGCCATCCCCTTAGAGGAGGGAGAGGCAGGAGGGCAGGGTTGGAGAGGGGAATGTTTGGCTGGGACCAGAGAAACCCACTTTCTCCTCTGCGTCATGCAAGATCTCTTGGGTTCTCTTTCATCAGTGCTGATGTGTACCAATTCATGCCTCCTCTCTGCTGGAACAGGGTCACCGTGCCCATGGTCAACATTTGCAGGGTGGCTCTGGAATTTGGGTGATTACATCACAGGGGCCCAAGAACAACCTCTTGGTAAAGTCCGCTGCCTCCAGGGTGGGGGCCACCTCCGTGACGTCACTAGCTCTACAGCACACCTCTCTCGGGACTGACTTCAGCTTCATGTCGGGGTGGCACCTGGAGCCAGAAGGCTGCCTACCTTGCCGTGCCGCCTGCCTTGCAGCCTCCTGCCTGAGTTCTTTCAGATCTCAGAGCCTGGCCACAAGCTTCATGTATAGACCATCCTCAGGTCTCCGCTTTTAACCAGCCCACCTCGCTCCCCTTCAGCCCCGTCATGGGGGGGTGGTAGACATCGTTATTCCTAAATTGGGTTTGTCTTGAAGTTAAAATCAATACAGAATCAGAAGGCAGACTTTAGTTCAGTCCCCAGAGGGCCTTGTTCCGGTGAATTCTGTGAGTCAGTGCACAAACCCCAGATTCCTTGAACTCCCTGCACAGACAGGAAGCACTTTTCTGTCTTCTCAGGAAATCCTCCCTCCCTCTACCAGAGCCCTCTGGGCAGCTGGAGCCCAGGGCAGTCTGAGACTGAGCATGGCCTTCTGAAGTTTGTCACCTCTCGACCTGCCCATCCTGTATATCACTTGCACAGCTGTAGTGCTCACAAAAATCACTATTCACCTTGGAGGGAGGGGCTGCTCCTCAGAGTGCAGGCAAAGGCCACAGTGTCGGGGATGGTGGAAAAGCAGAGAGCGATCCTGTTCCCCTGTGAGATAGTTAAAGCTTATTGTGCCAACCTGGCCAATAAACACAGGTGGGGTTAATTGAAGGACAGAGAGATAAATGGCTCAGTGAGCCTCGCCTCTCTGGTTCTCGGGTCTCTTGCTTTGTGGTGGTCAGACCAGGGTGCAGCTGCCTTAGCCAGTTCCCTGCTTTAGAGTAATACTCGGGGTACTTTAGAGAAACGAATCCACAGAAACTCATGTATAAGACAGAGTTTTATATAAAGGTTAAGTGTGTATCAAGAAAATATCCCACCCCAGTGCTGCCCAAGCCCACAAGTCCAACATTAACCCATATGTCCAACACCAATCCACAACGTCCTCCTCCATCTCACAAAACACACACAGTGATGCTGACTGCAGGGGGAAAGCCGAGTCAGTGAATGTGTAAGCATCTTAGCGCTGGCAGGGGTCTCCACACAGCTGCTCCAGCACCCAGGGCTGCATCGGGGTAGGTCCATGTGGCTTCTCCTTGGAGATGTCTTGCAGGAAGTGAGCCTTGCCAGCTGAAGCAGGGAACTGCTAAGGCAGCTGCACCCTGATCTGACCATCACAAAGCAAGAGACCAGAGAACTCGAAAGATGAGGCTCACTGAGTCATTTCTCTCTGCCCTTCAATTAACCCCACATGTGTTTATCAGCCAGGTTGGCACAATAAACTAACTAGCTCTCCAAGTAAAGCACCCTACACTGTGTGGCTCAGCACATTAGCTGGTGGAGGTCACGCCTTCAACAGGGTCGAGCTAGCTCTGGTCCTGCCACTTTGACTCTTGTCAAGGCCACATGCTGTTCCCTTAACTGTTCCTCATCCAGGACCTGATTTCCAAGTTCTTCCTCCTGCTTCCCATCCTGCCCCACCCCCCGCACCCCTGAAAATGTGGTTCCCAGAGGTGCGTTGAGGAGGATCATCACATCCCACACTCTTTACCTTGGTTTGTGGTCCTCGGACCCCATGCTGAAGTGGACATTCTACATGAATGAAGACAGAGTGGGGCCGAAGCCAAATATTTTTGTGATTTCAAGCAAATCTCCCAACATGGGCAGATCCCACAGGGAGGATCCTGAGGTACCAATTGTACCTGAGAGAAAGGGTCCTTGGGTTGGTTGGGGGGGGGGGTGCTCCACGTACCTTTGGCCTTCTGGTTGGTGGTCAGACAGCTCTAGAAGCCCCAGCACAGGCCTCTGTAAAGAATGATAGAGCCTGCTTCTTGGCAGTGGGCATGAAGACTGGCACAGGGAGCTAGGGGATGGTGGTGCCCACTGATAGATAATTGCAGTAGTTCTTTGAGCAGCACATCCCCAAGCTCTCTTCTCTGTGCATGCTCCCGAGGTAGTGCTGTCTCACTTGGATTGATGAAGGAGATAGGGATGGAGGGCGGGGCTAGACTTTTGCTTTGCTCCTGTTAGATTCCCTCCTGTTTGTCATTTTCCCCTGGTCCCTATCTTTGAATATTTATTTTGCTGGGCAGCACTTCCTGGTTTTGATCCCTGAATTAGTAGTTCATTGGTTTTCATCCATCCACAGCTAGGGTGGGGCCAGAATGCAGCCCCCAGGTCAGAAGTGGCCCTTGTTGTTAGTAAGGTGACCAGATGTCCTGCTTTTGGAGAAACAGTCCCGATTTTAAATAATTTTTCCTGCATCCCCTGGCATTTTTAAAAAGTCCTGATTTTTGGAAAGAATGCACGGCAAGGTAGGGTATATGGTTTTCGGCTGCCATGTGGCTATTTCACCAGGATATGAGTTTTATCAATGGTGTCCCACTTTACCAATGTTAAAATCTGGGCCACTGAGTCAGTTCCAACCCCCACAACACTATGCACAACAGAACAAAACAATGCCCAGTCCCAGGCCATCCCCACAATTGTTCCTGTGCTTGAGACCATTGTCGTAGCCACTGTGTCCATCCACCTCATTGAGGACCTTCCTGTCTTGCCCTGCCCCTCGATTTCACCAAGTATGAAGTCCTTCTCCAGGGACTGAGCTCCGTGACATGTAAGATGAAGTCTGGCCATCCTTGCCTCTAAGCAGCACCCTGGCCATACTTCTTTGGTCCATTCACTCATCTTCAGTAAATTCATTAGAATTTTAATCATTTACATCAGTAGCATCCCTCTCCCTTGAAACCATGGGTGTTCCCCATCAAACAGGGAAGGAAGGTAGGGAAGCTCCTGTTCTCAGGGAAGCTGGCGAGGGGGTCCCTGGTTTCCTTGCGGAGATCTCACCTACTGGTCTTCATGAGATCTACACATGGGAGATCAGCTTCAGGCTATGATGTTGGAGATGCTCCTTTCCTTCCTGCTTTGGAAGTTGGGCGTTTCCCTCCCTCCTTTGGCATAGCTCTTTCCCTTCCGGTTGTCCCCGTGCATCGGAGAGCTCACATGCATGCTTCCCGGTGGTAAGTGCGAAGTGAGTTCAACGCCTTCTCGGTCAGTCTCCACCATCTTCCTCACTGAGTTTATCCCCAGTTTTGCTCAGTCATCTTGGTGAACTCTTACTAAAGTTCAGTGGGAGGTCTCCCTGTTGGATTAGGAGAACATAAGCTAGTCTGTGGCTGCCGTTATGTAGAGGAAAATAAAACAAAACAAAACAAAGACTGAGGAAAGGCACTGTTCAGTGAACACACACACTGCATTGAACTATAGAACTGAGAATGGATGAGGGGTGTCTGACTCTTGCTCAGACGAGGACCTTAAAACTTGGGAAAGGCCACCTTTGCTCCCTCTGGGTGAATTCTTCCCGGAAACATGTCTTATCTCCTCTCGGCAACCAAGTGGTATGGAACTGGAACTCAGAGTCGTGTGCCCCACAAATGGTCGTCTTCAAATCCACCTGCCGCAGCTCTACGTAATGTTGAGATCACATGAGAGTGTGTTGCAAGACCAATAACTTCTCCATGGCAAACACCTTTGTTTCCAATATGGAATATACAGGAGTCAAACGGATTACATCTGTGAACAGACATGATGGAAAACTCAATATTAGCAGCTAAAGCCAGGGCAGGGGCCGACTGGGGAACTGTTCATCAATTGTTCATATTAAAGTTCAGATTGAAACTGAAGAAAATCAAAACAAGCCCATGCGAGTCAAACTATGACCATGAGTCTATCCCAGGTGAATGTTGGCAACATCTCAAGAACATATTTGACTCATTGAACACTAATGACAGAAGCCCCGAGGAGCTGTGGGAGGACATCAAGAACATCATGCATGAAGACAGCAAAAGGTCATTCAGAAGGCAGGAAAGAAAAAAGATAAAAAGGGATAGCAGATGTGTTAGTCTGTATACTTTAGAGAAACAAATCCACAAATCCACAGAAATGCATATATATATATATATATATATATATATATATATATATATATATATATATATATATATATGAGTTTTACATACCCTTTATAAAGGGTAAGTGCACATCAAGGAAGCATCCCAAGCCCACAAGTCCAACATTAGCCCATATGTCTGACACCAATCCACAAAGTCCCCTTCCATCTCACAAAACACACGAAATGACGCCGGCTTCAGGAGGAAAACTGAGTCAATGAATGTGTAAGCATCTCAGCGCTGGCAGGGGTCTCCACACGGCTGCTCCACCACCCAGAGATGCATTGGGGTAGGTCCATGTGGTTTTTCCTCAGGGATGTTTTACAGGAAGTGAGCCCTGTGAGCTGAAGCAGGGAACTGGCTAAGCTGAAGCAGGGAACTGGCTAAGGCAGCTGCAGCCTGGTCCGACCATCAGAAAGCAAGAGACCCGAGAACTAGAAAGGTGAGGCTCACTGAGCCATTTATCTCTCTGCCCTTCAATTCACCCCACATGTGTTTATCGGCCAGGTTGACAGAATAAATTTTGCCAATCTCAATAGAAGAGATTCTAATTTACTCTGAATCATAGGATAGCTAAGACACATGGAAGAAATGACGTCAAAGAACTGAATAAAAGTTTTCAAAGGGAAGCTCAACAAGAAAAAATGAAATATGAAAGATTCAAATACCTAGAGTTAGAGACTTTAAAAGAAAGAAAATGCTTAGCATATCAGAAACTGAAAGAACTAAAGAAAAAAAGTGAAGCCTTCAGTTGTATTATTGAAAGATTCTTGGGGAAAATATTGAATGATGCAGGAAGCATCACAAGAAAATGGATAGAATACACAGAGTCGCTATAACAAAAGGAACATTCCGCCATTGCAGGGGGTAGCATAGGAGCAAGAGCCAATGCTACTGAAGGAAGAAGTTCAAGCTGCACTGAAAACATTAGCCCAAAGCAAGCCTCCAAGAATTGGTGGGATACCAATTGAAATGTTTCAACAAGCTGATGAAATACCGAAAACTCACCCAGCTATGCCAGGAAATGTGGGAGACTTCCATACGGGTACCCATTCCAAAGAAGGTGACCCGACGAAATGTTCCAGATTACAGAACAATCTCACTGTCATCGCATGCAAGAGAAATGTTGCTGAAGATCATCCAAAAATGGCCGCAGCAGCACATTGACAGTGAACTTCCAGAGGTTCAGGCCAGATTCAGAAGAGAATGTGACATTGCTGATGTCACGTGGATCTTGGCTGGAAGCAGAGAATGCCAGAAAGAAGTTTTCCTGTGTTTTATAAACTATGCTAAGGCATTCTCTCATGTGAACCATAAAAAAGCTATGGATAGCCTTGAGAAGAATGGAATTCCAGAGCGCTACATTGTGCTCAGGGATCAACTTGTACACGGATCAAGAGACAGTTGCGTGAATCAAACAGGAGATACTGCATGGTTTAAAATTAGGAAACAGGTGTGTCAGGGTTGCACCATCTCACCATACTTATTCAATCTGCATGCTGAGCCGATCAGCAGGAAAAAAAAAAACCCCAGATAATATGAAGAAGAATGCAGCCTCTGGATTGGGGAAAAGCTTATTAACAACTTGTGATATGCAGATGATGCAACCTTGCTTGCTGGAAGTGAGGCGGGCTTGAGGCACGTGCTGATGAAGATCAAGGACTGCAGCCTTCAGTGTGGTTTGCAACTCAATGTCACGAAGACCCAAATCCTCACAAGTGTACCATAGGTCACCTCATGGTCAAAGGAGAAAAGATGGACGTTGTCAAGGATTTTGTCTTGCTGGGATCTTCGATCAAGGCTCATGGAAACAGTACTCAAGAGATCAACAGACGTGCTACACTGGGCAGATCTGCTGCCCAGACCCCTGTAGAGTGCTGCAAAGCAGGGCTGTTACTTTGAGAGTTAAGGTGTTCCTGACCTGAGCTGGGGTCGTTTCCGTCGCCTCCTATGCCTGTGAAATTGAACACTGGAGGAGAAAGAATCGATGTGTTTGAATCGTGCTGCTGTCGAAGAGTGTTGAAAGGACTGCCAAAAGAACAAACAAACTCTGTCTTGCTAGAATGTTCCAGAATGTTCCTTTGAGACAAGGATGGGGAGACTTTGTCTCATACACTTTATCAGGAGAGACCCGTGTCTGGAGAAGGACGTTATGTTTGGTAAAGTAGCAGACCATCCAAAAAGAGGAAGACTTGTCAACAAGATGGATTTACATGGTGACTGCAAGGACGTGCTCCAGCGTAAGAACAATGGTGAGATGGTGTGGGACCAGGCGGTGTTCTGTTCTGCTGTACATAGTTGGAATTGACTGGCCTCTAACGACGACTACGTGATCAGGAGAGAATGTGGGGACTGTAGTCATCTGAGACGTGTGACAGGTGTATGGAATGTTAATGTAAATGGCCTGGAACCACTTGCCCTCACCATTGGTGTCCTGGGACTTTCCATTTCTAACCCGCTTTCCTGAAGAAAGGCTGCAGATAAATGGGGTTTGATGACTGTTCTCTCCAGGGGCGCAGGACCTCCGCAGGGAGGAGGGAGGCTCTCCTGGGCCCTTAATCCCTATATTAGCTCTGTTGTATCTCTCTTTCGCTGATTCTTTTTCGCCTCAGCTGTTCCCCTCCTCTTCTTTCTGGTATCATGCCCTCTTTCTGTCCCATGCTTCTGGCTCCTGGTTCCTTCCATGTTAAGCCAACACTTTACAGCGCCTTCTCAAAAATCCCTGAACCTATTGACACTCAGTCAAGTCTGTCTCATAATGACCCTGTAGGACTGAGTCACTCGCCCCTGCCCACATAGTTTCCCAATGCTGTCATTTTTACAGGAGCAGCCTGCCCATCTTTCTCCCTCAGGAGGGCTGGGTTTGTACTGTGGACCTTCTCATCAGCAGCCAACTGCTGAGACACGTGCCTCTGAGCCTCTCTGACACCCTGGACTGCGTCCTGGGACGATAATAACAAATCACCACAAAAGTGGGAGCTTAAAGACTCTCTCTCTCTCTCTCTCTCTCTCTCTTTCATACACACACACACACACACACACACACACACACTTTGAGAAGCCAGAAGTTCAAAATCAAAGTGTTCGTGTGGTGGGTTCCTTTGGGGGCTTTGGAGGCAAAAAAAAACTGTCCCTGGCTTCTCTCCCAGGTTCTGGGGGCTGCAGGGAATCTTTGGCTTCTATTCCCATCACTCCAGTCTCTGCCCATGGCCTTCTCCCTCTGCCTCCATATCTCGCTCCACCTATTTGGGGTGTAGGGCCCACCTTAAATAATGAATGCTCTCTTCCCAAGATCCTTAATTACAACTGCAAAAGTCTTTTTTCCCCCGAATAAAATCACAACCACAGGTTCTGATGGACGAGTCTTTAGCAGAGGGTACAGGGAGGCGGGCACCATCCAACCTGCTCCCCATTTCTTGCTCCAAAGCACAATCTTCTTCTCTTTCTCTTTCGGGTCTCTGGAGTGGTCTCTTGGAGACAGCTGAGTTAAGTTTTGAGTATTCCTGATTTCATGGTCTACCATGAAAAATGAAAATATTTGAGCTTGCCCAAACACCTTCTGAGCATCTCCCTGGGGAAGAAGTCCTCTGTGGGGCATCTAGGTTTCCAAAGCTTTTGCCTGGAAGGAGAACTTAGTTGTCAGCGGTCTTGCTGCTTGAAGTGGAGGCTCCGAACAGTTTGGAAGGACATCTTTTCCCTCCTAATTAGGGTGGTTCTGATAGGAGGCCTGGCAGGCTCGGTCACCCACACGTCTGCCAGATGAGTGATGCCTATCCATCAGCTTTAGGGCCACCATCTCCTTTCCACAGTTTCAGAATCGATTGGTTTGTGGCTGGGTTGGGTGTTGTCAGGACCTCAGTGTGGACACATTACCTGGTGTCTCTTTCATTGGTGGGACTGGACAATTGTCTGAGATCCAGGACTGATGGCTGGGTCTTCTACAGGTCTGAACAGGGTCTGAGCCAGGAACATCTGCTTTATTTTACCAGAGTGTATTTTATTTTTGCAGGTGACCTGGAATTTCCCCTTTAATGCAACTGCAGCAATTAAAACACAAAAGAAAAAAACCAACCCCCCTTTTAAAATCATTTTATCGGGGGCTCATACAGCTCTCATCACAATCCATCCATCCATCCATTGTGTCAAGCACATTTGTGCATTTGTTGCCATCATCATTCTCAAAACATTTTCTTTCTACTTGAGCCCTTGATATCAGCTCCTCATTTCCCCCTCCCTTCTCACTCCCCCCCTCCTTCATGAACACTTGGTAATTGATAAATGATTATTTTGTCATATCTTACACTATCTGACATCTCCCTTCACCCATTTTTCTGTTGTCCATCCCCCAGGGAGAAGGGTATATGTAGATCCTTATAATCAGTTCCTCCTTTCTACCCCATCTTCGCTCCTCCCTCCAGGTATCACCACTCTCAGCACTGGTCCTGAAGGGATCATCTGTCCTGGATTCCCTGTGTTTCTGGTTCCTATCTGTACCAGTGTACATCATCTGGTCTAGCCAGACTTGCAAGGTAGAATTGGGATCATGATAGTGGCGGGGGTGGGGCGGGGAGGTGGGGGAGGAAGCATTTAAGAACTGAGGAGAGTTGTATGTTTCATCATTGGTACCCTGCACTCTGACTGGCTCGTCTCCCCCGCCCCGCCCCCCATGACCCTTCTGTAAGGGGAAACTCCCTTTTTATTGTGAATTAGGTGAACATGTACAGAGTGGATCAGTCTGCCATTCAACAATTCATTCACATCGTGTTCCATGTCATTGATGGCAATCCCTGCATTGTCAGATCGTCCATCCTACTTCCTCCCTGTGCTTTCTGTTTCAATCCCCCTTTTCCCCTAAGCTTCCTGAATTCTCTCCTTGGGGAAATACTGCCCTCTTGAAGTCAAATGGTTGATTATTCTAAGGTTTCTTACCTCCCTGGTGCTATTGTTCCTCAGAGAACTCTATCTATTGTTTGACCCCACCACCTGTCTGTTACTCTGCCCTACTAGGGTGGCTTGCAGACATGCTGCTGTGGTCCTGGAAGCCATGGCACTGCCATTTCAGATACCAACAGGGTGACCTGTCGTGGACAGGCATGGGTGGCATTTCCAGACTAAGACCAAAGAAAAGCCCGGCCACAGAATTGGTCCGGACACAGAGTGGCCCTGTGTACTGTTTATGAGACCAGCCATCTTTATGAAAGCAGATAGTCTTGTCTTTCTGTTAAGTACCTATCCAAGTCTTTTACCAATTAAAAAAAATTGAATTACCTGTAGTGTTAAGTGTCTCCCTTGGTGGATTTGAACTGCCAACCTTGGGTTTGATAACTGAAATGTTATCCAACAATGCCACCAGTGTATGTAATATCTGAAATATATAAAAATGTTTCTAATATGAAATATAGCTCCCCAACTGTCCTACCAATCTGCAGTTTCTTGCAGGACCTTAGGAGCCTGCCAGTCTTTTCATTGTCGAAATACTTTTGGTAACAAAAATATACCATTTTTGAGGACAATGAATGTACAAATGTGCTTTACATAAGTGAGGTATGTATGGATTGTGATAAGAGTTGTATGAGCCCGCAATATAACGATTAAAAAATAAAATAAAAGGAGGGACAATCGTTCCTCTGCCATATATATATATATATATATATATATATATATATATATATATATATATATATATATATATATATATATATATATATATATAATTTTCCCCCTATGTTCCCTTTTTCTTTTATTTACTTATTTTAATCATTTTATTGGGGGCTAGCACAACTCTTATCACAATCCACACATACATCCATTGTGTCAAGCGCATTTGTACATTTGTTGCCATGATCATTCTCAAAACATTTGCTTTTTGCTTGAGCCCTTGGTATCAGCTCCTCATTTTTCCTCTTCCCTGTCTGTCCCCCTTCCCTCATGAACCCTTGATAATTTATAAATTATTATTATTTTGCCATGTCTTACACTGTCTGATGTCTCCCTTCACCCATTTTTCTGTTGTCCATCCCCTAGGGAGGAGGTTATATGTAGATCCTTGTGTTCAGTTCCCCCTTTCCACCCCACCTTCCCTTATCCTTCTGGTATTGCTACTCTCATTACTGGTCCTGAGAGGTTCATCTGTCCTGGATTCCCAGTATTTCCAGCTCTTATCTGTATCTGTGTACATCCTCTGGTCTAGCTGGATCTGTAAGGTAGAATTGGGATCATGATAGTGGGTGGGGGAGCATTAAATAACTAGAGGAACATTGTATGTTTCATCGTTGCTATACTGCACTCTGACTTGTCTGCTCCCTGCAACCCTTCCATAAGGGGATGTCCAGTTGCCTACAGATGGGCTTTGGGTCCCCACTCATCACTCCCCTTCATTCACAGTGATATGATTTTTTGTTCTTTGATGCCAGATACCTGATCCCTTCGACACCTCATGATCACACAGGGTGATGTGCTTCTTCCATGTGGGCTTTGTTGCTTCTGAGCTAGATGGCCGCTTGTTTATCTTCAAGCCTTTAAGACCTCAGATGCTATATCTTTTTATAGCCGGGCACCATCAGCTCTCTTCACCACATTTGCTTATGTACCCCTTTGTCTTCAGAGACCATGTTGGGAAGGTGAGCATCATGGAATGCCATTTTAATAAAACAAAGTGTTCTTACATTGAGGGAGTATTTGAGCAGAGGCCCAATGTCCATCTGCTACCTTAATAATAAATCTATAAATATATTCACATAGATCTATTTTCCATCATCATATATAAGCATATTTACATATGTACATGCCTGTATTTAGACCTCTATAAATGCCCTTTGCCTCCTAGTTCTCTCCTATATTTGATTTTACTTTCCTCTTGTCCCACTATCATGCTCAACTTTCATTTGGGTTTCAGTAATTCCTCTCAGTTGCATTGCCCTTGATCAGACCCTACCTTGATCCTACACCCTCCTCGCCAACGATTTTGGATCACTTGTTGTTCCCTTGTCCCTGGGTTTGTTAACACCCACTTCCTTTCCCCGCCTCCCCCTCTTCCATGCCCCCCCTTTTTAGTCCTGTTGTTTTCTCCTCCAGATTGTTTATGCTGCTTATCTTATCTACATAGGCCTGTAAAGATAATAATATGCACAAAAAAAAAAGACAGAACAAAACAAAGCATCAAAACAAAAAAAAAAGGCCAAAAAAAGAAAAGCCTTTAATAGTTCAAGTTCTGTTTATTGACCTTCAGGAGTGTTTATTAGTCAAGTCTGATGGGGTGCCACATGTTGGCCCCAAAGTCTATTTTTGGTATTCCCTCGGGACTTCCTTTCTCTGCTCCCTTTGCTGTTCCGTTGCATGCCCTTAGTGTTTTGCCTTGGTGTGGTGGGGTCAGATAGGATGCAGTTCCCACACTCTGTCTCCAGTTTTGTCCCCTAAAGGGCTATGGGTCAGTGAGAGATGTCATATCTAGGACTGGGGCCGGTCCTATGGTCCTCTCTGTGCATTGGCTGCTCTGAGCAGTGATTTGGTCCTCAAGGATTGGTGGGCCAGGATGTGCTCCACTCTCTCTGCCTCCTCCTTCATTTTCTTCTGTTTGCTCTGCTCAGACATGTCCCTCTCCCTGAGTTGTAGCTTCAGTGCTGCCCTCTGAAGTGAATTCTTCTGGGGGTAAGGGCAGTTGGGATTGGGGCCGGCCCCTCAGACCTCTCTATTGGTGCCCGGCTTCACGCCGGCATGTTGCATTCACATCTTGGAGCACTGGGTTGAAGTCTGGTCCCTCTTTTCCTATGGAGATATAAACAATAACAATAACCTCCCCTTGGGTGGGTTAGTTCTTGGCTCAATTTTCAACCAAACAATACACAGGTCTGTAAAGCAAGCAATCACACAAGAGAGGTATACCCACCCTCCTTATAAATAATCAATCATTCAGGATGATAAGGGCAACATTAACCACGGACCACGTGTAGAAGGATTAGGAAGGAGGATGCCCTAGACACGGGAAGCACAGCGAGGGATGGATGATGTGATGTGATGGCACCTGCAGTCATGCCAGGAAACGAAATGTGTTTAATTGGTCACATGGAAAGCTATTTTTGCTCAGTGTACCTTAAAGTGCCCTTAGAAACCTTAAAACACAATTAAAAACTTTAAAGCATAGCATTAAAAATATTAATTACTGCCACGAAAATAGCTAAAGAGCGTATTTAACACTTCAAAGAAGGCAGCTCTCCTCAGAGAAATGCAGCTTCCAGTGAACCAGAACTCTCGATTTCCATCGAGTCGGTTCCTAGAGACCTGAGGTAGCACAGAGAGAAACGTGCCCAATCCGTTGGCACACTCCCAGATGCTATATTTGAGTCCGTTGTTGCAATCGACGGGTTATGCGTTGGGTTTCTAAACTGAGGTCAGCGGTTCTAACTCCCCAGCTACCCTATGGGGAAAAAAAAGAGGAAGCTTTCTCATCCCGTCAATATTTACAGTCTAGATGTGAATGGATACATTGTATTGTGTAACATGTTAATAAAACTATTATATTTTAAAATAACTAAAACAAAACACACACAAAAATATATACAGCCTAGAAGACCTCCAGAGGCAAGCCTACTCTGAAATTCACCTTGCAGAGAAATACTAGATCTGTCCACTAGGTGGGAGCAGAACCCTTCATATAAATCCATACGTGGGCAAGCGGCACTTAGAATTCTGATTTTTCTTTAAGGTGTTTTAGGAGGCTGCGTGCTTCAAGTGATTGCTGACTGACTGGGCATCCTTCAGTAGCCCCTTTGAACCACCCAGCAGAACCACGAAAGGAAGATCGGTGATGTTTCCCCATAAAAATGACAACAAAGTAAACACGATGGAATCGTCCTCCTGTCTCATGAGTTGGAATCCACTTGAAGCATCGTGGTGTTTGACCGGTTATGGAATCTGGAGCCCCAGCTCCCTTGGCTTTCTCCGTGCTTTCTCTCAGCATGAGACCCCTCGTGATGGCCCGTGACAAATACGACAGTCCGACCATGTTCTCTTGCGACCCGTAAGGTGTACATCGACTACATTTCAGAAGCAGAGATTGCTCTTCCGAGTCTGTCTCATTGAGATGAACGTGCGTTGCCATCCTTTCGGTTAGCAACCAAGAACCTTCGCTGCTTGTACTATGCGGAGACTCGCGCCTCCGCAGACCTTGTGATCTTGAGTTCAGAAGGGAGACCGCCAGCGAGGCAGGCGCAGCTGAATGGGCGCAGATTCGGGTTTGCCAAATATTGATCTTCTTATTGATCTTTTCACAGAACAACTATTTTGCTTTATTAACCCGATAAATCATTGTTTTATCCCCCCTTTAATTTCTGCCTTTAAATGTACTAATCTTTTCCTTCCACTCAGAATTTTCTCCAACTTCTAGAGTTGAAAACTTGGTTCCTTTATTTTAAAATATTCTTTTCTTGGTTTCAAATAAACACACTAAATTTCCCTCTAAGCAGAGCTGTGGGCTGGATGTGGCAGGTTTTTGCGCCAACACGGCACCTGTAAGAAGATATGGGTGGGGTTTAGTGTCAATCAGGTCACAGCTTGATGACCTTCTTTGGAGATAAATGGCTCTCTGGAGGTCTCTCCCCCATCCATCCTTTCCTCCCTCCCTCACTTGCCTGTTGATGAGCCATGCTGAGACCTGAGCAAGACCCGTGATGTGGCCACCACCACCATTAGATACTCACGCTTCTGCACCCACCATCCTGGGATCTTGCTGCATCCTGCATCATTGCATGTGCCTGCGTGAGCCTGAAGAGGGATTTATGGACTAGCATCAGACTTATCGGCTAGTATTGGTCTTATGGGCGTCATCTAGACTGGGATGGAATGTTTTACTGATGCACGATGACTTCTCGATATAAAGCTCTCTCTTATACATATATAAGTGTCTCTGGATTTGTTTCTCTAGTCAACCAGGCCTAACACAGCTGCTAACTGCAAGGTCAGCAGTTCAAGTTCAAAAGTAAGAAGAAGGATGAGACTGTCTGCTTCCATCAGGATTTCTAGTGTTGGAGACGCTGTACAATCACAATGAGTAGAAAGCAACTTAATGGCAGTCGGTTTAGTTTTTTGGTAGCCCTTTGGAAAATACACAGATAATTCCCATGTTGAAATTCCTTTCTAAGGAGTTTGTAGTTTTTACTTCCTCTTCCCCCTCTTACTTGAGTGATGTAGAAGAGCATGCTGTTGTAAAATTCCAATTTTATTCCTTTGTAGACAATGAATATGACTGTGTGATTGTTGCTTTGGGATTTTTTAAAAAGATTTTTCTTTGTGGCCTAATATTTATGAATGAAATAAGTCCCACTATATTTTAATTCAGGCATTTTTAATTAATTGAGCACTAAGCATACTGCCGTGAAATAGAAAAAGAACAGCCTGTAATTACAGAATCAGACGCACTGGCATCCATTTCTCCAGACTGGCAGGAGGCAGAAATAGTCTCAATGACAGGAACGGAAAGTGCCCCAGAAAGGTCCCTGCTAGCGCTGTGGGCTGTGCTGGGCTGAACAGCAAGGTGGGCAGTTTGTCCCCGCCAGCTGCTCCGCAGGAGAAAGGGGAGGCTGTCGGCTTCTCTTAGATTTACAGTTTCGGAAACTCGTAAGAGCAGTTTAGTCTGTCCTGCGGGGTTACTATGAGTCGGAATCCACTGGAGGGCAGTCGATTTTGCTCTGTTTTGAGCCTGAGGTGGAAATTCCTGACTCCGGCACCCACTGCTGACCACCTGCTTTGCATAAAGGCTATTGCTTCTCCAAAGCAGAACCTCCATGCTAACCACGGTTTCAGAAGTGAGACCCGTCAGGAAGGTTTGTGTGTTCTTCTCAAGGCCTGCTCAGCTGAATGGGTGCAGGCGCATGTTTGCCAAAGGCTGCTCTTTTGATCGATCCTTCACAGAACCTGTATTTTGGTTTATTGACCAGATAAATCAATGTTTTATTGCCCTTCAGTTTCTGCCTTTAAAATCTTCAGTGTTTCCTTCCACTGACAATATATGCTCCAACTGGTAAAGTTTAAAACTTTATTTGTAATGTTCTCTTCTTGTTTTTAGATAAATACACATAAGCATTTTCTTTTTAGTAGCCTTAATTGGGAGGACATAGGAACTGAGGTAAGCCAACTTTTGATTAAATGTCAGGATCTATAATATCTCCACTATGCCAGGCAGGGCCCCTGAGCTATTCCATCTAATGTCTACTTTGGGGCTTGTATTAGACAGGGTTCTCTCTAGAGAGATAAAACCAGATTGCTGATAAATATATATATATAATTATAAAGAAATATATATATATAACACAAGAGATGGACTGTTAAATTATATACAGATAGATATATAATACAAGAAATGAACAGTTAAATTATAAAGCAGTACAAATGGCTCAGTGCAACTCACTCCCGTGAGAGAGTTGTGAGACACTGGCAGTCCTTCATGTCTTGAGGGCCGCCAGGTAGTCCTCTGTAGAGTGAGAACTAGGCTATCCCAGCACAGGCAGCAAACAGCAAGGCAGGTCACCAACTGTCAGTCCCCAGCTCAAGAGATGTACATTTCAATCATGTGGTCTTAAAGGGACCTCAACTTACAGTGACACAGTCCACAGGTTAGGCATCCCACAGGTAGTGTAGCCTGTAAATTGAGGCACAGAACAAACAAGGCAGCCGCACACTGGTCTGATGACAAAGAGCAAGAGACAAGAAAGGCGAGGATCACCAAACCATTTATCTCTCCACCCTTCAATTAATCCCACTTGTGTTTATCAGCCAGGCTGGCACAATAAACTAACTATCTCTCAATCCACCCCTTGCCAACCTGGCACCTGTACACAATTCTTTAGCTAACTCAGGGCTGGAGGTCAGTGGAAGGACCCGTGAAACCCCTGGACAGAAAAGGAAACCAAGCTGCTCAGTGTAAACAATCCTGAAGAGAGACTCCAAACTCCACGGTTGAAAGATAAGTACACCGTAGGTGGGTGGTTCAAATCTCCTAGTTTTCTGGAGATAATCACAGTGGACATCACTAGTCTCAGCATCATATTAGCATGGCCCTCTTTAATGCAGAGTTGGATGATGAAGTACATGGTTCCCTAGCAGAAGTGAAATTAAAATAATAGAAGCAGAGGTTTGAAATGTACTTCCTGGTGGATGCACAGTGATACAGTTGTGCTTTCCCACCCGTCTTTCAGAAGTTGCCACCCTGTCAAGGGAACTGAAAACCCGGAGAAGAAGCGAGTCTCTAACTCAGCCTAGAGCAGCCATGGCCTCCTCTACCTGCCGACCAGAAGACCTTGATGGTGCCTGAGCAGAGCCACAGTAGACAGACTGACCGAAGAGGGGAAAAACACAGAACAGGGCCAAAAACGCTGAACACTTCTGGACTCCCTGGACCCACCGAGACCCAATGTAAGACGATCGACTTGAGATTCTCTTTAAACGTTGAATCGAAACCATCCCCTGAAGTCATCTTTTACCGCAGCGATAGTTGGCACCATGATAAAGGATATTGTTGGCTCCAATTTTAAAAAATCACATATAGGAGAACAAAAGGCCAATAACGACTCTGCAGCAAAGGTGAGAAGTGAAGAAGGCAGGGACCTGCCTCGTCCTTGTTAGATGCTAGTGAGTAGGTTTATGTGCCGCCTCCCGGAAGGGTTGCTTGGCGACCAGTCCTGCGTGGTACAGGCATTCTCTGTATTCCTCCCATTGTCTTTGGATGCTTCCTGCATCATTCAGTGTTTTGTCCATAGAATCTTTGAATATTGCAACTTGCGGCTTGACTTTTTTTCTTGAATTCTTTCGATTTAAGGCAGTGGTTGGTTCTCAACCTTCCTCATGCCACAACCCTTTCATACAGTTCCCCATGTTGGGGTGACATCCCCCCCCCCGCCAACCATAACATTATTTTCGTTGCTACTTCCTCACTGTCATTTTGCCATTGTGATGAATTGGGGGACCTCTTTGAAAGGATCATTCAACCCCCCCAAAGGGGTCGCGACCCACAGGTTGAGAACCGCTGGTTTAAGGTAGGCTGAGTGTGTTCTTTCTTCTTGTTTACCAACTCTGGGTCTTTGCACATTTCCTCGCCGGAGTTCACTTTGGAATCCCCTGTCCAGCTCTTTGACTTCCTCATTGCCGTCATTTGCTTTAACTTCGCTCCCGTCTCTGCACCTCTGCTCTCAGGAGCCTGTTCCAGAGTCTCCGCTGACATCCACTTTGATCTTTTCTTAATTCTTTCCTGTCTCTCGTGACCTTTAGCTTTCTTCATGACTGCTGTTCTTGATACCCTTCTCTAGCTCATCAAGTCTTCTGTCAATTAGTGTTCAGAGCACCAAACCTCTTCTCGAGGGGTTATTGAAATTCATGTCGGAGAGTCTCCAGGTCGTATTTTGGCTCTCATGGACCTCTCTTCATTGTCCTCAGCTTTCACCTGAGCTTACATGTTGACAGGGGCGGCACGGGGGCTTCTTCCCTGCCAGCTAAGGGAATGACACAAGGGACTCTGCGACACAATGAGCAAAGGGCCCGGGCAACCCTGTAACCTTGAAGCCAGGCCCTAGTGGACTTCCTGATGCCATTCTGAGACATGCCACCCCAGAGCACCAGCCCAGATAGAAGGGAAAGCAATGATTCATGAGCCCGCAGGACGGACTGAGTAACGAATTAGAAAGTTCTTGACCACCTGCAGAGCAGCAACCCCCTCCCACTTGAAAGTGCCGTGTAAGTGCCCTGTAAGAAGTGTTCCCGTAGACAATGTCTTCATCTCAACTCCAGAGGGGAGACTGGCTTCGCACCCAGACTGAAGCGAACCTCAACTGTGCTTAAGGTGTCCCCTCTTACTTCTCAAGAGGCAAAGTGTATCTTATCAATGCTTATGGTGGTCTCTTCTCAGCTGGGGAGAGGGACCCACTTTTTTCCTTTTGAAGTGACTCTATGCTTCCATAAAACTGTGGCTTAACTCTTTGCTAATGGGTGCTTAATAAAGCATTGAATGCTTCTGTTTTGCCTCCTAGTGAATTGTGTAGTCCCTGGGGTCTTAAAAGGTACAGCAATTGGAACAGCAGAGGCAAGAGTTCAGAACAGGAGGGAGCTATGGAACAGTGGCTATTTAATGGCCTCCTTTGCTATAAGACTCACATGGTATCTGGTTGCCATTGATGAACATTGTGATCAAAGATGCCATAGGAGGGTATGGGTCAAGAGGGGTTGGGGGTGAGGGTGGGTTGGAAGTGTAGAACAGAATGTTAAATTCTCACAAACTCTGAAACTTTTTGGAACTACCAAAGGTAGTTCACTGAAATTATTGATCTCAGATCATCTTTAAATCTCAAATCAAAAGTATCCCCTGATATCATTGTAAAACAAAACAATAAAAAACCAAACAAAAAACCCCCAAACAATAGTTCAGTTTAACTAGTTTAAAAAGATCTGCCTTGTTGCTTCTGAGCTAGATGGCCGCTTGTTTACCTTCAAGCCTTTAAGACCCAGATGCTATATCTTTTGATAGTCAGGCACCATCAGCTTTCTTCACCACATTTGCTTATGCACCCATTTGTCTTCAGCGATCATATCAGGAAGGTGGGCACCCAATGGTATGATTTTTTGTTCTTTGATGCCTGATATCTGATCCCTTTGACACCTCATGGTGACACAGGCTGGTGTGCTTTTTCTATGAAGGTTTTGTTACTTCTGAGCTAGATGGCTGCTTGTTTACCTGCAAGTTTTTAAGACCTCATATGGTATATCGTTTGATAACCAGGCACCATCAACTTTCTTCACCACATTTACTTATGCACACATTTGTCTTCAGTGATTGTGTCAGGAAGGTGTGCACCATGGAAAGCCCACATGGAAGAAGTACACCAGCCTGTGTGACCATGAGGTATCGAAGGAATCAGGTATCAGGCATCAAAGAACAAAAAATCATATAATTCTAAGTGAGGGGGAGTGCAGAGTGGAGACCCAAAGCCCATCTGTAGGTAACGGGAGACCCCCTTACAGAAGGATCACGGGGAGGAGATAAACCAGTCAGCATGCAGTGTATCAACAATGAATCATACAACTTTCCTCTAATTCTTAAATCTTTCCTCCCTCCACTATCATGATGGCAATTCTATCTTACAAGTCCAGCTAGGCCAGAGGATGTACGTACACTGGTACAGATAGGAACCGGAAACACAGGGAATCCAGGACAGATGATCCCTTCAGGACCAGTGGTGAGAGTGGCAATACTGGAGGGTGGAGGGAAAGTGGGGTATAAAGGGGGAACCAATCACAAGGATCTACATATAGCCTCCTCCCTAGGGGACAGACAACAGAAAAGTGGGTGAAGGGAGACACTGGACAGATATGACAAAATAATAATTTATAAATTATCAAGGGTTCATGAGAGAGTGGGGAGTGGGGAGGAAAGGGGAAAAATGAGGAGCTGATACCAAGGGCTTAAGTGGAGAGCAAATACTTTGAGAATGATGAGGGCAATGAATGTACAAATGTGCTTGACATAATTGGTGTATATATGGATTGTGATAAGAGTTGTATGGCCCCCCAATAAAACGATTTTTTTAAAAAAAGGATCTGCCTTAAGCATTTTGTTGTTTTAAGGACTAGCTTTATGGGATTAAGTTGACAGCTGCAACTCAAAAGAACAAATCGGAAGAGTGGGGGACAGTGAGTTCTTGTCCTTCCATGCTCAAAGGTCACCTCTATATCCACATGCATGATTCCTGTCCTCTTGGCTCCTTGATTAATTCATTTCCAAAGCCCTCCTTCCCACTACCACACAATGCTGGGCTGCTCTGAGAATTGCACAGTTTATAGAAGGGTATCCTGTGGTCCTGCCTGCATCCCTCTTTAGCCATTCGTTATCATAGGTCACACCATGACCTGATCATCGTCAACCTTCTCAGTGTTCTTACCAGATTCTCCTCTCCAGATTGCTATCTCAACTACTCTAATGACATAAATGAGTCACCGACACTCTACAGAACTCCAACTTCCTTATGCCTCAACATTCCTCCAACCGTTCATTCCTCTCCTTCCTCCTTCTCTTCTTGCTTAGCTTGTGGGAACAATTCAGTGTTTGACACACACACACACACACACACTCACACACTCACACACACTCACACACACACTCACACACTCACACACACACACTCACACACTCACACACACACACTCACACACCACACACCACACACACACACTCACACACACTCACACACACACACACACTCACACACCACACACACACACCACACACCACACACACTCACACACACACACCACACACACACCACACACCACACACACACACACACTCACACACACACACACACTCACACACACACACACACTCACACACCACACACACACACACACACTCACACACACTCACACACACTCACACACACACACACACACACACACACACACACCAAAAATGTACTTGCCCCTGTTCACGTATAACTATTTCTCTCTTCCTTTTCAGAGAAAATTCCTTCTATTTTCTTCTTCCAAAGCGAAGACATTTACCCTTCTTTCTTCCCTCGTCTTTCAACAGACGAGTCTCAGCAGTCTGGGCACTGTTGCCTTTTTGAGTCAGATACGTTCTTGTTGTGGGGACTCTCTTATGCATTGTAGCTTATGTAGCATCCATGCGTCATCTCTACTTAACCCATACTATTAGCCTACTCCTCCCCCTAGTTGCTCTAATCAAAAATGCCCCTGGTGTTGCCATTAGGTGCCATTGAATTGGAAGGGTTCAACTCAGAGCAACCGTAAGCACAACGGGATGAAGCACAGTCGGTCCCACGCCATCTTCACCGTTGTTAGGCTTGAGCCCATTGCTGCCGCCACTGTGTCAATCCATCATGTCAAAAGTTTTCCTCTGTTCACTGCCCTTCCACGCTACCCAGCATGAGGTCTGTGTTAGTTACATGATTGCGTGTCCACTTGAAGTGTAGGGGTTCAGTCTAACCTGTCAATCTGATGTGTGTCTGATGGTGTCTCCTTGTGGGTGTGGCTTTCTTATAAGGAGGATCCTGGGAAATTCCTCTCTCTTTCTATCTGCTTCCCCTTCCTGCTGGTGAGCTACTCGGAGACCCAAGACAGCCCAGTGATGCTTCCACTGCCATTGGATCCACACGACTTTTCACCCACTGGCCTGAGATCTTCCTGCATTTTAATCATTGTTTATGGCATATGAGTCTGCAGAGGGATTTATGGACTCGTATCAGCCTAAGGGCTTGACTCGGACTGGGCTGGGATGTTTTCCTAATATATAACTACTTCTGACCATAGGCAAGGGGCGTGGATAACTTTGCTGTCGTGCAGAGGGTATGGGAAAGCGAATCGTTGCAGATGCAGTTAGGTTCAATTCGAACACCTTATCATTTGATCTCCCTTTTGACCCATTTTAAATGTGGTCTGTCTTACACTGTCTTACGTCTCCCTTCACCCACTTCTCCGTTGTCCCTCCCCCAGGGAGAAGGCCTTATGTAGATCTCTGTAATTGGTCCCCCCCCCTCTCTATCTTACCCTCCCTCCAACCTCCTGATATCACCACTCTCACCACTGGTCCTGAAGGGATAATCTGTCCTGAATTCCCTGTGTTTCCAGTTCCATCTGCACCAGAGTACATCCTCTGGTCTAGCCAGATTTATAAGATAGAATTGGGATCATGATAGTAGGGGGTAGGGGAAGGAAGCATGTATGTTTCATCATTGCTACACTGCACCCTGCCTGGCTAGTCTCCTCCCTGTGACCCTTCCATAAGGGGATGTCCAATTGCCTACAGAGGGATGGGCACTCCCCCTCATTCACAATGATAAGATTTTTTTGTTCTTTGATGCCTGATACCTGATCCCTTCGACACCTTGTGATCACACAGTCTGGTGTGCTTCTCCCAAGTGGGCTTTTTTGCTTCTCAGCCATATGGCCTCTTGCTTACCTTTAAGCCTTTAAGACCCCAGAGGCTATATCTTTTGATAGCCAGGCACCGTCAGCTTTTTCACCACATTTGTTTATGCTCCCATTAAATGTGGTCTAGTTATTAGTATTTCCTGCTTTCTTTTCTATTAAGGATTTTCTCTGGTATTTTTGTTATTGTTGTTTAGTTTTTCACTGTTTTCCTCTCTCCTGTATCTCAAATGCAGGATAGGTGAATCTATTGAAGCAGTAACTAGATGAATGACTCACTGGGGGGGAAGGCAAGGGCGGTTGGGAGAAATGGGACGCTAATAAAATGAATACGCGAAGGGATAAAATGTTCTAGAACTGATTATAGTGATGACTGTGCAACTTTAATTTTTTTAGATATCAAAGTTTATTAGAGGTCACTAGGGTCAGTGTACAGAAAGTGGGGGGTGTAGGGTAGCGGGGATGGAAAAACAACATGGATCATGGAATGATACTCTTGGAAACATATTCTTTTAATTGCTGTCAATGAGGTTTAAACCTGTAAATAATTGAACGGGCAAAAGTTGTGTGATAGCTACACAAGGGGGCTTCAAAAAGTTTGTGGGAGACTTCCATTCTTTTAAGACTTATTTGCAGTCATCACTGGGGCTATAGCTTGCTGATTTGGTTGCTGGCCTGCTCTTCCACCTGCACGGCCAGGCACAGTGCATTCCTGAGACCTTGGAAGGCTGAGAGGTACTTCGTAAAGTTGGCGAGGGTGGATTCTGTTCTGTTCTCAATGGTCTCAAAGTCATTGTCAAGCTTCTTGGTCATCGTGGGAGAGCTTAAGTCAGGTTGGCCCTTGCTTTGGGCTGAAGAGGTGCAAGGAGCCTCAGGCAGAAGACACATCTGGGAGCGCTGGCTACGAAGTATTCTGATTGTACAACTTTTTAAAAATGTGACAGAACTATTGAATTGTATGATATATGAATTATACGTCAATAAAGCTATGATAAAAATAAAATCCTATGGCTTGGGTCAGATGCACCTTAGTCCTCAAAGTAACATCGCTGCTTTTCAACACTTCAAGGAGGTCTTGTGCAGCAGACTTACCCAATGTTTGATCGCTTGACTGCTCCTTCCACGAACACTGATTTTGGATTCAAGCAAAACCAAATCCTTGACAACTTCAAATCATGATGTTGTTTATTGGTCCTGTGTGAGTTTTGTTTTCTTTACACTGAGTTAGAATATGTATTGAAGGCTGTAGTCTTTGATCTTCAATAGTCACTGCTTCAAGTTCTCTTGGCTTTCAGCAAGCAAGGTCGTGTCATCTGTACATTGCAGATTGTTAGCGGTCTTCCTCCAATCCTTTTTCATATCACCTAGCTTCTCAGAGTATTTGTTTAGTATGCACAGATCGAGTAAGTATCGAGAAGGAATACACACTGGTGCTCATTGTATTAGTCTGGGTACTATAGAGAAACAAATCCACAGAAACTCATGTATAAGAGAGAGTTTTATATAAACGTTAACTGTGCATCAAGAAAGCATCCCAACCCAGTGCTGCCCAAGCTCACAAGTCCACCATTAACCCATTCATCTAGAAATTCTTCTTCCATCTCACAAGACAGATGCAATGATGCCGACTGCAGGAGGAAAGTCGAGTCAGTGAATGTGTAAGCATCTCAGTGCTGGCAGGGGTCTCCACACGGCTGATCCAGCACCCAGGGCTGCATCGGGGTAGGTCCATGTGGCTTCTCCTCAGGGATGTCTTGCAGGAAGTGAGCCCTGCCAGCTGATGTAGGGAACTGGCTAAGGCAGCTGCACCCTGGTGCGACCATCACAAAGCAAGAGACCCGAGAACTAGAAAGGTAAGGCTCAGTGAGCCATTTATCCCTCTACCCTTCAATTAACCCCACCTGTGTTTATCTGCCAGGTTGGCACAGTAAACTACCTCACACACTTTTACTGATGTTAAAATGTACAGTAACCCCTCGCAGGAGCCCTGGAGGTACAGTGGTTGCAGTGAGTTGAGTAAGTTTGGTGTTCCCTTGTTCCGTTCAGAGAACTGCCTTTTGGTCTATGTCCTCACTGCCATCAAGTTGATGCTGACTCACTGTTACCCTGTATGATGGGGTTGAACTGCCCCTATGAGTTTCTAAAACTCTAACTCTTTACAGGATTAGAGGACCAAGGTGTGGCTGCTGGTTTTAAACTGCTGACCTTCAAGTTAGTAGCCCCATTCATAACTTCTGTGCCACCAGATCAATATACAGCTCCTACATAAGCACGATGATGTGTGTTCTGAATGTAATCCAGAGGTATTTTATGATTCTGACACGAGCAAGACAAACTCCATTTGGTTTTACTTTAAACTTTTAAGTAATTTTGTTTTAAACTTTGTTTTGAATATGAGCAAGTGCAGTGAAAAGCAAGTACAAGGCGAGGAACGCAGAGTCGTGTTATTTGTACAAGTCAACAAACTTCAGATGTGCACTGGTAGAACTTGTCCAAACTACCAGACAGGGCCATTGACGTCATGTGTGACTAAGCAGACTTGTTCACCTTACAGTGTAAAACCCCCACCGGTGGCAGACAGGCTTCAGCACTTCTTCGACACAGGGCGGACACCACGCCACTCTGAGCTCTCCACCGGTAAGGTAAGCCACCTATGATGGATTGCCTGAGGGGTGACGGAGTGTGCCAAGGTTTAAGTTAGAATGTATACTGATTATAAAATGTGCCGTTTCCTTGATGAGTACATATGTGAATGTGGCATCATCACATGTCTCAGGACTCAGTCCTTTTTGAGTGCTTGAGACAGATTCCCACAGTTGAATGCATTTACATCTCCAATACAAGGTAAATACCGCCTCTTTCTGGTATTTCATCCAAGATCTAGCTGACGTCCGCAATGGTACCTCTCATTGTGTGTGCTCCTCTGAACCGAATGTGAGTTTCTGGCAGTTCCATGTCAGTGTACTGCTGCAACTGTTGTTGAGTGATTGTCAGTAAAATTTTAATTGTGTGTGTCAGCAATGATATTGGTTTTTAATTTGCACATTCTGTGGGGTCGATTTTCTTCAAATTTCTTGGCATGGATGAGTGTCTCTGGCTTTGCTAAATGTTCCCTGGAGAGCAAGGTCGCCGGGGTGAAAGCAACTAGTCTGCTCTCATCCTCAACTTGTGCTGTGGACCCCACCTCCCCATTGCCCTATGTACAGGTTTCTCAGGAACCCTATACGTAAGAATGATTTCACAAGGGGGAAGGAGAATCAAATTCACCAGCCTAAAGCCGATTCCCATGGGCATGTATGCCTCTGCCCTCCAACAGACTTTACCAATTCTGACACCAACTGTCCCTTCCAGGGCACGTTACTTCTCTGCTAGGCTCTATGATATGTTACAATAGTTGCATGGAACTCACAGGCAGTACTCACGTACTCACAATTATGGGATTTATTAGAAAACTTCATCAGTTTATCAGAGTACACGTCTTCTAATCAAGACAGGCTCATCTCAGCTGTGTCTACGGATCAGGTATCAGGCATCAAAGTACAAAAAAATTGTATCATTGTGTGCTCACCTCCCTAATACGGTCGCTGAAGACAAATAAGTACATAAGCAAATGTGGCGAAGAAAGCTGATGATGCCTGGCTATCAAAAGATATAGCATCTGTGGTCTTAAAAGCTTGAAGTTAAACAAGCAGCCATCTAGCAGGGAAGCAGCAAGCCCACATAGAAGAAGCACACCAGCCTGTGCAATCATTAGGTGTCTACAGGATCAGAAGAACCAAAACAAACAAACATAATATGTTGTTGAGAATGAGGGGGGTCAGAGCAGAGACCCCAAACCCATCTGTAGACAATGGGACATCCCCTCCCAAAAGGGTCACAAGGAATGGATGAGTCAATCAAGGTGCAGTATAGCACCGATGAAACACACAATATCCCTTTGGTTCTTTGAGGCTACCTCACCCCCCGCTATCATGCTCCTAGTTGCCTTTCATTTCAGGTTACACCGGAGCATGTACACAGGTAAAGATAAGCGCGCATGATTCATAGAATCCAGGTCAGATAGATCCCTCAGGAACAGAAATGGGAGTAGTGGTACCAGGAAGGTAGGGGGAAGGTGAGGAGAGGAGGGGAGGAAGGGGGAACCAATCACAATAAATGACACAAAACCACAAACACACACCCAGGGGAACACACACTAGAAACTATGGGGGAAGGGAGACATCAGTTGGTTGCTGTAAAATATGAAAATGATTATAATTTATAATTTACCAAGGGGTCACGAGGGTGGGAGTGGGGGGAGGAAGGGGAAAAAAGAAGAGTTCACACCAAGGGCTCAAATAGAAAGTAAATGTTTAAAAATAATGATGGCAACATATGTACTGCGTTAGTCTGGGTAGACCAGAGAAACAAATCCATGGACACACATCTGTGTATAAGAAAGGTATTTATATACAAGAGCAGTTGAACATTGAGAAAACACCCCAGCCTAGTCCACATCCAGTCCATAAGTCCGATATTAACCCATATGTCCGACAGCAATCTATAAACTCCTCTTCAGTCTCACGAAACACATGCAATGATGCCGAATAACACAGGCCAGTGGGTAGAACGTCCTTGGATCCAGTGGCATTGTAAACATCTAGGCACTGGCAGGGATCTCTCTGTGGTTTCTCCGGCTTGAGAGGTCTGGTTTGTCTTCTGCAATGTCTCCCAGGGAGTCGCAGAGAGAGGTGTCTTCCATCTCCAAGGAGGAAGTACCAGATTTCCCAGAATTCTCAGGAGAAGGCCATGCCCACAGAAGTCTCATTGGCTATCTCCAGATTGACAGCCTAGACTTCACCCCTACACTCTTAATCCTTAAATTGACACCAGATTAGGTGACTACCACATGTACAAATATGCTTGATACAATTGACATATGGATTGTCATAACTGTAAGTGTCCCCAATAAAATAATCTTTAGAAAATAAAAAAAAAGACTGGTGTCTTGAAGCTTCCCATTGAGTCTTGAGGAGAAAGATGTGGCAGTCTGCTTCTGCAGTGGCCGTAGCCCATGGAACGTTCCACCCCAGGACATCGGGTGGCCCTGAGTTGGAATTGACTTAACAACACTCACTGCGACCAAATCGACATCAACAGAAAATTCAAACTCACTGCCACCAAGTCAATTCTGACTCACAGTGACCCTATAAGACAGAGAAGAACTGCGCTGGTGGCTGTCCGAGACTGATGAACTCTTTACATGAGTCGAAATCTCCGTCTTTCTTCTGAGGAGTGGCTGGTGGTTTCAAACTGCTGACCTTGCTGTTAGCAGTTTAACACGCAACCCATTATGCTACCAGGATCCTGGTACGGTTCTCACAATTTCCCCCCACATTCTCTAGATTGTCTATTCCCGTTATTGTGCAGATATTTTCAATAGACAAATTTAATCTATTTTGTCTTTTGTTATTGGTGCTCTTGATGCCAGGCTTAAGAATCTGTTGTTGGAGACTATGTCCCGAAGCATTATCCCTATGCTTTGTTCTAAGCGTTTGATGGTTCTAGGTCATATATTTAGGTCTTAGATCTATTTGGGATTAGTTTTTGTACATAGTGTGTTGTATAGGTTTAATTCCACGGGCATGACACAATCCATTTGTCTCAGTACCATTTATTAAAGAAGTTATTTCCCTCCACCCTCTTAATTAATTTAGCACCTTTATTGATGATTAATTATCCATAGATTCACGAGTTTAACTCTGGACACTCAACTCTGTTCCACTTGTTCAAATATATTTATTATTACACCAATATCAGACTGTTTTGACTACTGTAGCTTTTATCATACATTTTGATATTAGGAAGTGAGAATCTTCTTACTTTGTTCTTCGTTTTCAAGATTGCTTTGGCTGTTCAGGGCCCTTTGCAGTTCTTCCTTAATTTGAGGGGCTTCTGCAAAGAAAGGTATTGGCGTTTTGTTGGAGATTGTGTTTATAGATTTCTTTCAGTAGCATTGACATCATGATTATCAGGTCTCCTGATTCAAGAGCACAGAAGACCCAGAACCATGGAGGAATAGTTATAATTTTCTCTCCTTTATGTGCAACAAGTCCTTCTCAACTGGATTCTTTTCGTAAGCATCCATTTAAACATGTTGCTGTGCAGTTAACTACTTAATAGACCCTTTTATCTAGAGCTCTCCGTTTTGTGATGTGCTATAAATCTTAGCCTCCATGCCCACAGTTATGGTTCCATCCTCGAGTGAATTTTCCATTTTATTAATGTGGTGGGACTAGAGTGTGTGCATCTCGAATCACTAGAGGGTGAAACTCAAACCACTACCCTCGCAGCCCTTTTAACCCCTTGCTCCTGAAAGGAGGTTTTCTTTGAGAGCCTCCAATATCTATGAATGCTCTGGCAAAGTTCCCTCTCTTGGGACGAATCCTACATCTAGCTCCTCATCGTCTGGCATCTGACTCTCAGAAGTTAAGCCAGCAGCCTATCATCTCATCTGATTCACTGGCTGTCACCATCTTGTGAACCTGTGACCCATAATCTGATCTGCTAATTTTGGGTTTGTCAGCCACTGCGAGCATGTGAGTCGGTAAAGGCCCCCAAACTGACACAGGGCACATGGATTTGGGACTTTCAGCCTCCACAATGGCATGAGCCATTCCTTGACACTTCATGAGTTCTGTCAGACATTGCAGTGAATTATAGAACCCAAAGATGGGAGAGAGGTTACTAAGCCTGAGCAATACTAAGGGGGAGAGAAGTTGATCTTTGCGGTGATGTGGCACAGCCGTTTGGAAAAGTTGGACAATTGGGATACCTTTAACCTCTCCCTCACCAGGAGCTTGTTTTGTTCTGCACCTTCTAAAAAAACTTACTTATGTACATGCTGAAGTTTCTCTTATCTTTACAATATTCTTTTTCAACAGTACAATCACCTCCAACATTTAAAACCTCTCCTCCAATTCACTACTAAATCCTGAAAGAGTTGTTTATTCTCCCTGACTCCATCTCCCTCCTTGCAGTTACTCTTCATGCCCTCAAATACAATTCAGGGTCAAGTCCTTCCACCTTGGCTTTCAGTCAGGCAACTTCCATGTCAGTAGAACCCCATGAGGGAAGGGCAGATCGCGAGTTTGGAATTGGCCTTATAGACCTTGAGGTGCCTCCCGGCATCCCAGGGACGTGTGGCATGGACCTTTGTTCAATGATGGTGGTAGCAAGCTGGGAGGTCTGGACTGGACATATCAACGATGTGGTCTCTACCAGTGTACTCAAAATGTAACAAATGACGCATATACAATATGGTCTCTTTGGGGAGTGTCTGAGGCAAATTTGAGATGACATCAGAATCACGTGAAGGACTAGTGAAAAAGTGAAAAAGCAGCCGGGTGCACACACTCCAAGAGCCTCAATAAACAACTAGCCACCATCGGCTTTGCATTTCTATCAAGTTCTGAGATGACAGTGTTGTTTGTGGGCCTGGGTCCCACACTTTGAGAACCACCGGTTTGGAGGGAGCCTGGGTCTTGGTTAGAGAGTTTCTCCATTCACTAGCCAAGAGCGGAGGCTGAGCTTTGGTAGGAGGCAAAGAAAACACGGAAAAAGTCAAGCACAGACACTAGGAAGCGCAAGGAGAGAGTTCCAGGGGAAGGTGTAGGGGGACCTGGACTACATCTCCCAGGACGCACCGCGCGTGACTTGCGCGCGCCCCTGGCGGTGGCTTGCGGGGGTGGCTCGGGCAGGATCCCGGGGACCTTTCCCAGCACCCAGAGCGTCTCGCAGGAGAGAGCTGCTGCTGCGGACTGCGGCGGCGCGGCGGGAACCGAGCGGGAGCACAGGTGGCCGGTGAGTCGTGGCTGGCTTCCCCGCGCCTCCGCCGCGTCGCTTTCTCCGCACCGGGGCGGCGGGCGCTGGGATCCGGAGGTCGGGTGCGGGGTTGCGGGACGGTCCGCTGCGCGGGGAAGGCGCGTCCGCCGTCGTCTCCGCGGGGGTCCTGCTCCGGGTTGCGCGGCGCGTCCTGCCCGCAGCGGGGGAGGACCACCTGCCTGGCGCTGCCCGGACCCCGCGTGGTGGGATCTGGGCTGTCTGTCGCAGTGGCAGGTGGCAGGTGGCTGCCCCCTCCCTGGGTGATTGGCGCAGCAACTCGTGATGCAGGGCTGAGTGGTCCCGGCGACTGCAGCCCTGGAGGTGCCCCGTCCGCCCAGCGCCCTGGGACAGGCGCGTGGGTGCCGGGCCTGGGCTGCCAGAGCGATCGAGTCCCCCCCACCCCACCCCCGGCGCCCGCCTCGGAGCTGCTCGGTGGAGGGCAGTGTGATGTCGGACCGACGAGCCCTGTCCCAGTGTCCACGAGCTCCCGGCCTTCCTCCTGCGCTGTTGCCACCACGCAGAGCCGCGGGGGAGCCCTGGAGCCCTGGAGGACCATTCTGATGCTAATACGTGGCCCAGGGATGGCGAGGCTTGTCATGAATGCAAGCAACAGTAACAACCTCCCAAGTATCTTAGAGATAACATTAGCTTTATATGCATTTTTTTAAAAACCAGGACGTTTGACCCTGGATATCTGATTTTAATTTGTACGGGACCTCCATTTGCCAGCATGTAAGTTTCCATCATAAGCAGTACACAGTTTGAAAAATATGACTTACAGGCACTCTTTCTTGCCCTCTGTCGGAAGAATTATGTCAGACTGGTTGAAATGCTTAGCCATTGGCAACTGCAGTAGCTGGAGGCAAGAGATAAAGTATTTTTGAGCAGAGTCAACTCAATCCTTGGTTGCAGAAGATTTTGTTATCCACTTTAAACACTGTCATTAACGTTTTAAGATGGGGGAGAACGAGAAGAAGCAAAAGGTGGGTCGTCGAGAATGACACCCAGAAAATTGCTCTGCATGGTTAGCTTGCAACGGAGAACGTTTAATTTGGTGGCCAAAGCTAGATCAAATACGGAGCCCCTCCACAATAAACTGTATCCGTTTTCGTAGTTTTTAGTTGCTTTATTTGGCTGCTCTAGGTAAACAGTCTTAGGTAAGAAACAAGAGATGCCTCTTTCTAGTGTCTATACTTCTTATTTCTTGTCTTCCATTGGCCACTCTCGGTATCTTGTGGTATGTGTTAGACATCTTTGCCATGGGTTTAATTTCAGAGAAATGCTCCCAGTGTTCTCATGAAGTATTTTCTTTATTAGATTATGTATGTTTGTTTCCATTTATGCATAATTTTTAAGATTTAAAAGAAATGATTTTTTTAAATTTTTTAATGCTCTTCTGTGGTGTTCATTGTTCTATGTAGTTGAGCCTCCTTATGTTTGCTAACATAGGCAATTATGTTGCAAGGTTATCTGTTTCTAAAATACTGGGACAATTTAAAGTACATTTTTAGGTTGTGAGGCATTTTAATAGATTCAGTGAACTAACATTGAGAGATTAGAATGGGACAGTGCTGCAGACACAGTGCGGGATGGTGCCCAGTCTGACCCCATCACACAGTGCGGGACACTGAGGGCATTCAACAGAGCAGCAAGGGGAGCAAAGTGATGATGTTCCCAGGAAATACCAAAAATAGACTTTGCAGACAGAGTGTGGCACCCCATCAGGCTCGACTGGAAAACAGTCGTAAAGGCCAACAAACACACCTTGAACTATTTATAGGCTTTTCCATTTTTTGTCATTGGCTTTCTTTTGGTTGTTATTTTGTTTTTGTTGCTTTTTTTACTTCCTTTGTTGTTTTATTTGGCTTTGCCTGTTTTTTTGCGCTTATTAATATTTGCATGTCTAGCTAGATAAAATAGGCTGGATAAACAATTTGGAAATGATAAGAACTGGACCGATGGTTGGGGGTGGGGATACGGGAGAAGGGGAGGTTGGAGAAAGGTGTGTGTGGGGGGGGGGTGGTGGAGGGACCAACCTAGGGCCAAGGGATCAACAAGTGAACTAAATCAATGGAAAGAAGGTCGTAGGATGCCTAGTGGTCCTTAATCAAGGGCAATGTAGTAGTGAGGGATTACTAAACCCCAATGAGAGCCGATCATGATGGTGGGAAGTAAATGTAAATAGAGGCAAAAAACAGGAGACAAAGGACATTTATAGAGGTCTAAATACAGGCATGCACACATGTAAATATATTTATATATAACAGGAGGGGAATAGAAATATGTACTCATATGTATATGTTAAGAATTAAGGCTGCAGATGGACCTTGGGCCTCAACTCAAGTACTCCATCAACACAAGAACACTTTGTTCTAATAATCCGGCATTCTGTGATGCTCACCTTCCTGACATGATCACTGAAGACAAAACGGGTGCATAATCAAATGTGGTGAAGAAAGCTGATGGTGCCTGGCTATTGAAAGATATAGCATCTGGGGTCTCAAAGGCTTGAAGATAAACAAGCAGCCATCTATCTAGTTGAGAAGCAACAAAGCCCACATGGAAGAAGCACACCAGCCTGTGTGATCATGAGGTGTTGATGGGACCAGGTATCAGGCATCTAAGACCCAGAACAAAATCATATCCAATGTGAATTGGCAGGGGGTATAGGGCTGTGGAGCAGAGATCCAAAGCCCATCTGTAGAAAATTGGACATCCCCTCACAGAAGGGTCACAAGGAAGAGATGAGCCATTCGGGGTACAGTATAGCGCTGATGAAACACAACTTTCCTCTAGTTCCTGAATACTTCCTTTCCCCCACTATCATGACCTCAATTCTACCTTACAAATTGGAGGAGACCAGAACATGCACACTGCTACAGATAAGAACCCACAACACAGGGAATCCAGGATAGACAAACCCCTCGGAGCCAACAATGAAAATAGGGATACCAGGAGGATAAAGGGGAGAAAAGGGGAATCCATCACAAGGATCAACATAGGGGAATGAACAACAGAAAACTGGGTGAAGGGCAACAGAGGATGATTTCAGATATGAAAATAATAATCTATAACTTATCAAGTTATGATAAGTTATGAACATGAGGGAGGGCAGATGGGGGAGGGAGGAGGAAAAATGAGGAACTGATATCAAGGGCTCAGGTAGAAAGAAAATGCTTTCAAAATGATGATGGTTCCCGAGGAGCAAATCATTTCTAAATGGGAAAACATATTCTCTGTGGACTTTTGGTTCGTGGGGGAGCTTAGGTTGTGGCTCTTGGTTTTATTTCAGCCAAACATGTCTGCTTTTGATTTTTTTAAAAAAAGGATAAGTGATATATATATATATATTTGTTCACCTTTTAAATGTTTAAAAGTAGCCATTTATTTATTTCCGCAACTGACATCCAATGCAAACCTCATTCTCTCCCCCTCCTTCACCTGCCTCTTTCCCCTCTTTTCACACTCTTATGTTGGTTTTAATAAATGGTTGGTTTTCAAATATGAAAAAAAGAAAGAAAATGATGATGACAGCATATGTACAAATGTGCTTGACACAGTGGATTATTGTATGGATTGTGATGAGATGTAAGAGCCCCCAAAAGTATTTAATTTTAAAAAGAGCTTAGTATGTATATTTATTTTGATCTCGGTGAATTATTAGGGTTATCATATCATCATTGATTCCGTTTGGAAACTTCCTATTATCTTCTGTGCTCCGGGAGATAAACTTCTGTGTGTTTCTCTTTGAAACTTGGCAGAATTTGACGCAAATTGTCTGGTGTGCTATTGGTGGCTGCTATTTTTTATTTTTTAAGGACTATTTTGGCTATCAGTATTGAACTCTTTTTCTAATTTTTCTATAATTATGGATTTTATCAGGTTTCCTGTTTCTTCCAAGTCAACTTGATATTTTATATTTTCCCACAGCATCATTGATATTATTGAAGTTTAGTAGATGTTAATATTTGCTTATAAAAACAGACAAATGAAAGTTCTATGTCTGTGAAAAGTTCTCTTTCTTGTTAATGCTTTTTAGAGAGATTCCTTTTCTTAATTTTATTCTTATGATCAGACTTACTTGCTAATTTACTAGTCCCTTCAAAGCACCAGTTTTTGAGTGTATTTATTTTTTAACATTTTTAGTCATTAAGTTCTGTTTTTAATATTTCTTTTTCTTTCTACCTAATTTTGAATTTATCTTGTTCAGATACTAGCCTTTTGAATGCAAGCTTAAATCATTCATTGTTAGTCTTCCTCATAACCAAGGCAAGGACTCTTGATTTTTGTACTATGTACTAGTCACCTCCCATTTGGTGTCAACCCCATTTTAACTTTTGCCTTTCACCCTTCAAATTAGGCGTTGTTGCTGCCGTGCTTATTATCATTCATTTCCAGATCAGTAAGTATTTTTAGAGGTAGCTACTGATTTATCACTCCCATCACTCCCTGCTTCTGTTCGCATCACGGACCCTTCTCCGCGAAGCACATCCTTTAGACTTCTTCCTTCAAAGATGCACATTCTGTTTTTTGTAAGATGTGAAAGTGCCTTCATTGTGCCTTATTCGTGAATTTTGGTTTCATTGGGTTTCTCTCTTGCATTTATTTGAAAAGGTTATAAATTTTTTTCCTTAGCATTAAAAATTTTTTTGTAGCTAGAATGTTGTGTGATCTTCATTCTGTCATATTTCTAAAAGATAGAGGAAATTAAAAACAAAAATTAATTTTAATTTTTAGCTTAATGAACTAGTTTGTTTTGTTTGTATCCTTGTGCCCCGCCCCCCGCCCCATTTGACTTGTTGATTGTGAGATGTGCTGAACGCTCCCATTGTAATTCCTAGTGGGATTCTTTTTTGTTGTTGTTCTTCTATTAGTTTTTGCATCCTATATAAGTATATAGGCTCCCTGATTACACCTTGCAGTAAGTATGGCCTGATAACCAAAAGGCCGGCGGTTCAAACTCATCAGCCACTCCGAGGGAGAAAGCTGAGACCGTCTGTATCGCTAGAGACTTACAGCTTCAGAAACCCTATGAGGCCGTTTCTGCCCTGTCTTCGAGGGTGGCTGGGGGCTGAAATGAACTCAGTGGCAGTATTTTGTTCTCTACATATGAACATATTTTATGCCATATGCTGTCTTTTTATGTGCTCAGAAGTTCACGGTTCTAGCTTCTCGAGCGATTTTTACCTTTTGAGAAAAGAAATAGTTACCTTTCTCCTACTTATTTATGTTGCTTTTAATTCTATATTGTCTAATACTAAAATTGTTATGCCAGCTTTGTTCTTTTTATCAAAAACTCTGGCACATTCCCAATGTTTCTGTGTTTGGCTCTAGTCGTCACTCTTGTGATTCGTTTAAAGCTAGATTTTTGCTTTATTCCTTAATCTTTGTCTCTTCATAGATAGCTTTAACCGCTCACATGGATTTTGATTGATGACAGTAGTAAACCTAGCCCACCTTTCACATGTGCTTTTTCCTGTGTTCGCTTTGCCAGCTTCCACCCCTTATTCACCATTTCTTGGACTGACTGAATTTTTGTTGTTTCATTTTATCCCCCCTGAGATATAAACCATAGATACTCAAATAAATTTCCTGGTGACCCCTTGGTAAGGATAAGCTTTTGTTCTGCAGCCCAGAATCCAGGGTAAAGGGTAGCTATCTGCTTTTGCCGCCCTCCTGGATCATTCCAGCACCATCATTTCAGAACTTGTTAAAAATGCAAATTCTCGTCCCTCCGTGGCTAGTCTATGTCAATAGAATCCTACCATATATACTCCCCCCCCCTCCCCGGCTTCTTTCCATTAGCATTACCTTTGTAAGATTTATCTATATTCTTGAACGTAATTGTGGCTCCTTAATTCCGTTGTTGTATATCTTTGCAACCTGTTTTACCTTGATTGGGGTGTGGCTCATTTACAGTGTGGGCCATTATGACTGTGCTGCTGTGACATTGTGTCCTTCGGCGAATGGCTGTACCCATTTCAGTCGGGCAAGTTCTTGGTCCTAGGGTTGCATATGTGCATATGGTCAGCTATAGTAGGCATGTTCTGCCAAATTGTGTCCAAAGTAGTTTCACCAACTCATGGAGCCTGGAAGCATAGGTATTCCACATCCTTGCCGATTTTTGGTCATTTCTGCTTCTTCATTGTGGCCATTCTGGTAGGTGTCACACTGTGGCTTTAATTTGCATTTTTCTGATGCTAAATGAAACAGCTACTTCGGGTCTCTTAAATTCTCAATCATATCTAGATGTGTTTTTCTCTTGATGTTTAAAGATAATCTGTATCTATGAATTTTCCATGAGCTAAGCAAGAGAGACACTTAGCTTGACTCCAGTTCTACTGCATATTAATATCATATGAAGTTTTCACGCTATATTACAGATGAAGAACTATTTACTCAATCTGGGAAATCCTTGACTCTATCATCCAGGTTGTAGCTTTGTCCAGTCAAGTCTTCAGTTCATATTTGGAGTATTTTCTATGTGGATCATCATGCATGGTTTTCATTTCCAAGGCCCCTAGGTTTATCCAATTTAATTTTAGAAGGTAGAAGATACTCGGTTTTGTATGAAGAGGTTCAAGGGAAAGTCTCCTCGCCGTCCTCTTCCCTTATCTAACGAGTCGTCCTTCACCCCACAAGCAAGTTTCTATGTATCCTTTCCCATAACCCTTTCTGCATGCACAAGCAAATCTGAAATGAAATTCACAGTTCCAACATTGTTTGTGCAAATAAAACATCAAGTTGTATACTGCTCTTTATCTTTTATTTTTCTTTCACATGTATTATAGAGCTCTCAAACCAGCGAGGCATTTGCTTGTTCTTAGATTAAAAAACCAAAACTGTTGCCATGGGGTTCGTTCTGACTCATAGTGACCCACTGCGAGTCATAGTAGAAATGCGCTCCACAGGGTTTTCTTTTTAACGTACTGTGGACGAGGTGATGACTCACAGAGCAAATCATCAGTTTTACATGTAACAGCTCATCAAATTCTACAGGCTTTTCAATGGTCTAATTTCTGGAAGTAGATCACCAGGCTTGTCTTCTGCAGTGCCCTCATGGTTGATACAAGTGGGGGTTTGTTGTGAATTTCCCAGTGCATCTGGAGAAGGGTCCAATCGTCTTGGCCATTCTGACTGCAGTTTTCTCAGTGAACCACCTTGTCAGACTCCATCCCACCCACTGTCTGTTCGTTCTGAACCTGGAACTTCATACCATTTTCAGGCCTGTTCTGGGCTATGGTTTTCTTAGGCAGCGTGGCTCTACGTATGTCTTAGGAGGGTAGTGGGCCAGTGGATCCATTTGCAGTTTCCTAATTCTCTTATAGAGTTTTAAAAATAATTCCACTGAAATTGAGGCCATAGAAAGGCAGATGGACATGGTTAGTCGATCATATCCATCCACTCTCTAGGACTGTCTTTTATCTTGACTTTGTTTCCATGTTAGAGGGCCCCACGGCCAACACTTGGTTCATTTGGGAGAAGTCAAGGACTCCTAGGGGAGCCTGCAGCTAAGATTTACTAGCCCAAAGGAAACAAAGCAAACAGAAAAAGAACGTGAGGCAAAGCTCGGAGGAAACGTGAGGCAAAGCTCGCAGGAAACCAGGTACAAGCTTCCAACAGCCCACTCCACATGGATTCACACCAGCTGTGCTGAATTTCTCCAGCAATGAAGCTCACTGTGGGTTGATAGGGGGGTGGATAAAGCTCACTGCATGTTGATAGAGAGCTGGATAAAGCTCACAGGGGATTGATACGGGGCTGGACAAAGCTCACTGTGGATTGACAGGGGGCTGGATAAAGATACTTTATGAGTAGCAACGGAGTTCTCCAAAGCTTGTGAGTGGCCATGTAAGGGACCACCATTGGTTTCTTTGCATTGCTAAGAAGAGTGAAGAACATTAAAAGTGTGAGAAAACAATGAGGGCAAATGATTTATAGAGGTCTAGATAAAGACATGTACATATGCAAATATATTTATATATGATGTTGGGGAAATATATCTATGTGAATATATTTATAGGTTTAGTATTAAGGTAGCAGAAGGACATTGGACCTCAAGTACTCCCTCAATGCAAGAATACTTTCTTCTATTAAATTGGCATTCTATGATGCTCACCTTTCCAACACAACCACTGAAGACAAAGCAGGGGAATAAGCAAATGTGATGAAGAAAGCTGATGGTGCCCGGCTATCAAAAGATATAGCATCTGGGGTCTTAAAAGGCTTGAAGGTAAACAAGCGGCCATCTAGCTCGGAAGCAACAAAGCCCACATGAAAGAAGCACACCAGTCTGTGTGATCACAAGGTGCCAAAGGGATCAGGTATCAGGCATCAAAGAACAAAAAATCATATCATTGTGTGCCCACCTTCATGATACGATCGCTGAAGACAAATGGGTGCATAGGCAAATGTGGTGAAGAAAGCTGATGGTGCCTGGCTATCAAAAGATATAGTGTCTGGGGTCTTAAAGGCTTAAAGGTAAACAAGTGGCCATCTAGTTCAGAAGCATCAAAGCCCACATGGAAGAAGCACACTGGCCTGTGCGATCATGAGGTGTCGAAGGGATCAGGTATCAGGTATCATCAGAACAAAAAATCTTATCCTAGTGAATGAGCGGGAGAGTGCGGAGTGGAGACCCAAAGCCCATTTGTAGGCCACTGGACATCCCCTTACAGAAGGGTCTTAGGGTGCAATATAGCAACGATGAAACATATAACTTTCCTCTAGTTCCTAAATGCTTTTCGACCCCCTCCCCACTATCATGATCCCAATTCTACCTTGCAAGTCTGACTAGACCAGAGGATGTACACTGGTACAGATAGTAACTGGAAACACAGGGAATCCAGGGAGGATAATACCTTCAGGATCAGTGGTGAGAGTGGTGATACTGGGACGGTAGAGGGAGGGTGGGTTGGAAAGGGAGAACCGATTACAAGAATCTACATGTGACCTCCTTCCTGGGGGACGGACAACAGAAAAGTGGGTGAAGGGAGACGTCAGGGCAAGATATAACAAAATAATAATTTATAAATTATCAAGGGTTCATGAGGGAGGTGGGAGCACGGAGGGAGGGGGAAAATGAGGACCTGATGGTGAGGGCAATGATTGTACAGATGTGCTTTATAGAAATGATGTATGTATGGATTGTGATAAGAGTTGTATGATCCCCTAATAAAATGATTTAAAAAAACCCAATGAGGCCAAATAGACCCATCTTCTGCCTGCCCTGAACCCAAATTCCAGATTCCCTGAAGGAAAGCAGGAGCTCACCCTGCACCACAGCTCACACAGGCGGAGTAGGCCCTGTGTACCCCTCTAATCAGTTTTAGGGGCGGTGGGGACCCTCCTGAAATCTCAAGTTCTCAGGTGCCAGGCAAGGGCCACCCTTGCAGGCTGCAGTTTGACTGATAGCAGATTCAGGCCTTTTCTGCAAAGTTTCCCTCCTCTTTTTCTTAGAAAATGGTGACGATGCCTGAAAATGTCACATCCAGCCAGATTACCAGGCTTTCTGGTTTGCTTTGTTTTGGGGTGCTCGCTGAAGACAGAGCAGCATTTGTGAACAAAGGTGTAAACTGTGGCAAAGTGCTGTGCCCGGCTTTGCTTTGTATCGGGGACAGGACAGGAGAAACCACTCACCTATTTCCCATGATTATTTCTGTCAATTAGTCTTTGGCCACATCAGGATAGTAAGTGGCTTGACATCAAACACAGCCACCTGCCGTTTCCAATTCTGGCCTCGGCCCTACAGATGTGCATTTTGGGCATCCCCTCTCTTCTGAGTGTGTGTCCAGAGCTATTGTTGCTTCTCTGCTTTTCTCTCTGAGTTTTCTCTCCTGCAGGACGATCCATCTTACACTTCCCCAGCAGGATGCTCTATTTGGCAACCAGTTGCCATGCAGTCAGCTCTGACTCCTTGGTGGCATCTTATGTGTCAGGCATTCCTTGGGAACTTTTAGTGGCAGATCATCGGGAACAAAATCTCGAAGCCTTTCTTCTCAGGTGCCTCTGCATGGCCTTCACCCTTTCTGTTTCAGCCGAGCACATTAACCATTTGAATCACCCAGGGACTCCACTGGTGCTTCTTAATTTTGGTTGAATGGAACTCTACCCACAAATTTATGTTAAGTTCGACAGAGAATGTTTCCACACCAGCATTTCTATTCACCAAAAATAGATCCATGAATGTAGTAGAGCATATGGGGGCGGGGCAAAGGTCTGGGTATTTTTTAGCCCAAACCAAGCCCTGAGAGCCCGAGGACACTGAGGTCAGTTGGCAAAGCATCATCCATCAAGATAATGGATAAAAGATACTTTGGTGAGTAGCAACTGGGGTCTGAGAAAGCTGTGAGCGGTCCTCTAAGGGGCAGTCATGGGTCTCTCCCTGTTGCCAAGAAGAGGGTGAGAAACAAGCAGTCTAAAGTTCTAATGGAGCACGTGAACCCCAGCCACCACAACCTGGAGACCAGAGAACCAGATGTTGCCTGGCTCCTGCGGCTGACCTCTCAGAAAGGAATCATAATAGGGGTTCCTGGGTAACGTGAGAGGAAAATGTAGAAGAAAACTCAAAAGTCTGAACTAGACCAGGTTCAAGGGTCTGATAGAGACTGGTGGGTGAAAGCCCACGAGAAGGTGGTTGTTAGAAACCCTGCAGGCCTCGAGCTGGACTTACCCCAGTGTCTCCACTTTCAGCCAAGCAGAGACAGACCTAGAAGATGACCCATAACCCCAGGAGGTACCCTCACCACAGGACAGTCCTCCACACAAGATCCAAAGGGCAGCGTTATTTGCTCATGGATAAAGCTCAGAAGGCAGGAAGTGAAAGAACGGAAGAAAGAAAGAAAAGAGAGACAAAGATAAAAGATAAACACAGGCAGGAAGTGGGGAGAGTGCTAGTACATCAAGAGGATTGTAATTAATATTACAAGACCAATGATAAATTATTGAAAATCAACTTTCTCTCTCTGTACACGGTCACCTAAATCACAATTTTAAATTAAATAAAAGAAAGAACAGATAAGAGTAAGTAGGAAGCAGTTTCTTTTTCATTCTGCCCCCTACTTAAGACTTACCTGGATTTTGTTCCGTGTTGAGGATGGAGATATAAAGCAACAAGCTCTCATTAACTGCTTGAGTTGTATCCACAAGTAGCAGATGGTATAATTAAATGTTTTGATTTGGAAGACTTTCTGAGGTCACTGAATGTGAGTGTGAGCTTAGATCATCAAACCATCTTTTAAAAATCAATAGAAAGGCAGAGCAAGATGATAGTCAGTCCCATGTGTCCTCCGGCACTGAGCAACGAGTTAAATGAGTACAGATGGAAATCTCTGCGCTCCAGATGGCAGTTGAAGTGCTGGGCAGAAGAGGTAAGTCCTGGAATGGGAGGGGGGCGGGCAAGGTGTTTGTGGAAACACTGGGAATTTTGTGCTGTTGGCATCTTGGAGATTTAGCTCATTGTGACCATTTTGCTGAACAAAGAATGAGGAAAGTGTAGTCCAATGAAAGTGGTGGAGATTGGTTATGGGAACTCACCAGCCACACTTTCAGGAAGAGGCAGAGGGAAGCTGAGATGCTGTGGGTGCTTTTGAACCTCATGAGGACCTGAGGTCAGAGAGCACTAGGGTCAAGCACCACAGAAGAGCTGTGAGACTCATCCATTAGTCAGGGTGAGAAAAATGTGCCAAATGGGCAGCACAGGGGGCAACAACTGGCTCTCTATCCACAATTAGCCACCATGGGAGAGCCTGTTCATGGTCACCCATGAGGGAAGGACTTAGAGCAGGGATCTTCAAACTTCTTAAACAGGGGGACAATTCACTGTCCCTCAGACCATTGGAGGGCTGGACTATAGTTGATTTTTTTTTAAAACTATGAACAAATTCCTATGCACACTGGATGAGTCAGCTGCTAAGCAGGACAGGCAGTGGCGGCAAACATACCCGGCGGGCCGGAGAAATGTCCTTGTCAGGCCGCACATGGCCCATGGGCCATAGTTTGAGGACTCCTGACTTAGAGCATTGCCCCACATCTCAGGAAAGCCAAGGACCACCACTGCAGTCAAGGTCTTCCTCCTGCAGCCAGTGGGAAAGTCCCATGCCTGTGCCTCTAGCCACAGAGGAAACACTCTACCCTGATCCTCCCAAGGAAAGTGAGGAAGATTCAGGAGGACAGCCATATGCGGAAGGCTACAGCCAGATCCACAGAAGGTCGAGAGTCCCTCCACCTTAGACATGAAACTTTCTAACACCTGTGGTGATATCCTAGAATCTGACAGTAACAGGGAAATCCTCAGAACCGATGACTTGGTAATGGAAGAACCAAGGGGCCAGAGTACACCCCACTGTAACAACTTAGGAAAAAGTAGTTGGGGTACATCTAAGAAAAATGATCAAAACACAGAAAATTCCTAAGTCAAGAATATCACAGTAGGATATTGAAATAACCCATGTTCAGGAACAAAAATAAAACATACAAAATCATAAGAAAAATCAAAAGGAAACATGAAGAAGCAGAAATTTTTCCCGTAAATAATAGGATAATGGAAAAACTAGAAGACGTCAAGATACTAGTGTTTAAATGATGCAAAAACGCATAGAAAACAAACTAATGGAGGCCAGGAAACAAAATGAGATGCAAACGGAGAAACTCCACAAGGAGATGGAAAGCATTAAACAGGAGAACACGAGAGAGTCATACTGAAACACGAATAAAGCCGTTGGATAAGAGCATGCAAGAGGAACATTCAACAATAGATTCAAGCACACAGAAGTCAGAATACGTAAGTTAGGAGACAGAGTAATTGAACTTATTAAGCTTCAGGAGTAAGAAGAGAAAAGAATAAAGAAAAGTGGATAAAGCCCAATGGGCATGTGGGATGTAACTATAAAACCTAACATTAGAATTCTGGAATTCAAGAGAAAACTGACAATAACGAGGACACAAAGAATTTTCCATAAGATAAGCAAACAAGTCTACCTTACGAAACATCATGATAAAGTTATTGAAAACCAAAGAAAAGGAAAGCAATCTGAAAAAAGCAAAAGCAAAGCACTGTTTTATCTGTCAAGGCTCCACAATAAAAATTAGTCTGACTTTCTCCCCAGAAACCTTGGAGGCCATAATCTAGTATAGTGACATATGTAAAATATTGAAGGAAAACAGTTGCCAGCTATGAATTCTTTATCCAGCCAAGTTATCATTCAAAAACAGGACAGTAAAGGCATTCTCAAATAAACAGACGTTTGGGGAATTTGCCATCATCAGACCAGCTCTGTGAGTATTATATAAGGGAATTCTCAAAACAGAAAGGAAGAATATAAATACTGAATCTGCACATCAGAAATAAGAATTTTTAAAGAAAGTGAGAAATCTCTGAAAAGTGTAAGTGGGTCAATAGAAAGACCATTAAGCAGGAAGAATATGAAAATAAACAAAGCCACATAGAAACTAACATAGTACTAAAACGACCCGCGTTCAGCTAGAAAACAACTGGGTTATGGAAGAAACCTTCTGGAAAGATACCCAATATTGCTCTTGCTGGGCCGTGTGGTCCTTCTGTGTTCAACTCTGTCACCACACTGCTTCCCACCATGGTGGTGCCATTTTGCTTTCCTCCCAGGGAATGACGAGGGCCCAGTTTCTCCACAGCCTTGCTGTAATTTTTTATTTATGGCTGCCTTTTCAATGAGGTAAAAGTGGCATCTCATTGTAGTTCCTTGTGTTTTGAGAACAGCTCCCTGTATCGTTTTATTAGTAGTAGCTTGTATTAATTATATGTCCATAACTTACCACAGTCTCCTGATGTCATTATTTTACTAGTTTAAGTGAAGTGTAGGAGCCTGCCATCTGTTGGCTCTCCCCCACTTAGAAGTGCCTTCCACACACAAGGGTAAGTAAAAATATATTGCTTCTAGGGTTCTAGTCCTTATGTGCATAGGCTTATTGCACGCAAATGTATAGAAACATGTTTCTTCAGTCAGTGGGTGGCTGCAGACAAGTTCTTTCATTAGGGCGCCTTAACCACCCCAAGAAGAAGAAGATACAATTTTGAGGTCAGGACCACTATCAAATTTTAAACAAAATTTAAGTGAATAGCTTCCCAAATCTTTGGAGTTTTGCAACAAATTTTGAGGAATACTGGCCCCTCCATAAGACCGCAGCTTTTAGATGGAGCAAACGTTTTAAGAAAAGTTGAGACAATCTCAAAGATGAGCCAAGAGAACAAAGACTGTCAACCTCAACGAAGGAGCATCTCTTGAGCCAGTTACATTTACACGTGGTCAGCTTTCCATCAGGGCTTCAGCTCTTCTTCCGTGTCGCTGGCTCAAGATTGTTACTGCTCTTAAACCAGATCTGAGAGGTTGGATACACCACAAGTCCCCCACCACACCCCTCTGTGTACTCTCTTGTCAGTGAGAACCTGTTTTAGGCTGGGTTCTCTGGAGAAGCAAAACCCGTGAAGCCTATATATGTAACTATTTAGAGAGATTTATCTTAGGGAAATGGCAAGTCTGGGGGTCAGATATCAGGCTTGTCCCGACTCTCATAACTGTAGGGTCTGGCAACTGCTAGACCAGCAGGCCAAGTGAGAGGCTTTCGGTTACAGTGGCAAATGAACCCAAGCTTAGCCAATACTACAGCAGCTGCTGGCTGAAGACCAAAGACCAGGAGGAGATCAGCTGATGAGTCAGATGCAGGGTCTAGACTCAGCAAATGAGCCTTTCAAGAGCACCCACATATATTAGAAGCAGGCCATGACCCTGGGGGAAACTCCCTTTCAATTGATTGGCTGCTAATAACAGATTTCATCCTGAAGATGATGACAGTAGATGAGAGCTCATCATGAAGATGACTACATCACACCTGTCAAACTACTGAGAATTGTGGCCTGGCCAAATTGACACACACCTGTACCCATCCCCCAACTCTAACCAATCAAAGCCTAACCAACCCCTTTAGAAATATGAGTGCCCAACTAATCCTTAGTTAGTCAGGCGATGCTAACCAGCCTAGGCCACATCAGTTGCTGAGCTTTCTTCCTCAGCCAGAGCCAGGCTCAAGCTGTTTTCTCAAAGAGCCATGGGCCAAAGCACCAACAACCAAGAACAAAGTTCACCAGGGGAGCTCCTTATACCACAGATAATTCTTACGCCTGTGTGATGTTGGTGATGAAATCTGATGTTGGTTTTTTTCTCATTCAGCTTGAGATCTTCTTGGATGATTAAGTGATTCTTAGTTGAAGCATGGATATTTTGGATATGACGAGGCTAGATCTTATATAAGCCTTCTGGTTTAGCCTACTATTTTGGACACTGATCCTGCAAAGGGATTGGAGGGTTCCTTTGTTACTGCTAGATGGGGGTAAATGTTGAGGTTTTCTACTTGACTTCCACTGATATCCAAAGGAAGGGAGATCCACATTATAGCCGGGCAGAGGTGGGAGTTCTGACCCCCCTGTTCGTCTTCCCTGGGTCCCTGTCTTTCTGGGAGAAGTAGGAGTGCCTTGTTACTGCTCCCCGTATGGTTTTTCCCATCACTGTGGGGTGAGTGGAAGGAAGAGTGGCCTTTTTTGCCTGTGGCATTGAGTGTTTCCAGGTAGTCAGCTTCTTGTCACTCTGGGATATGTGAAGCAAAAATAAAACCGAGGACTCACCATTGTGTTGCTCCTGGAGTCCCAAAATAACTCCACCTTCTCCCCGGTTTTGAAATTTCTTATGTTTGTTTCATATATAAAATGTAAAGGGAAACCCCCCCCCCCACCACCACCAAATGTAGAGGTTATTTAGTCGACAGAATAGGGAAAAGTGTATCTTCATCTTCTCAGAAGCAGAAAATCACACCTTATTATTGTTGTTTAAGAATTTTTTTAATGACGCTGAATTTTTTTTAAGAAGCCAGACAAGTTGTCTAGTAGATGCCCTATGTTAAGAATTTGTCTACTTATTTCTTACAGTTAGTTTGAAACAGCAGTTTTAGCAAGAAAGCTCTCTTGATCACGCTGTGTATCTCTTAATGCATCGCAAGAAAAGGCTCCTCCCTGCACGCTCCCAGGTTGCCCAACTACTGGAGGTGATAGCTTGAGCCTGCGTCCCTTCTTGGAACTAATAGTATGTGGAATGAAACTTTGAGATCAAAGGAACAGGCAGCCCCCCAACAACTCTTCACTCAGTCGTTTTAGCAATACAACGTGCGCTGTTTCTAAATTGGTCATTTCCCTAACATTTATTTATTTATTTTGTTGGAAATGAACTTGTCATTAAAGACTCCGAGTCCATTCCCATTTTACTTTTCCTCCCCCCCTTTTTTTTTTTTCTGTAGCCATTCAGACCACTATTTAGGGTTGAGGGGTAGGAATCTGGAAGGATTTTTTTTTGTTTTCTTTTGCTTTTAAAGAAGCTCACCGTATATATTTACATAGTCCATCTCAAGGAATGTAATCAACCACAATGTCCTGTTTAACCCTCCATCTATGTAGTTCTCTTTCTCCTGCCCACATCCTTCCTGCCTCCTTCCTCAATATCCTCTCCTTCCCCTCTCCTTAATCCCACCCCCTTCCCAGGCCTCCTTGTAGCCATTGAAGTCTTGTCTTCTGGTGTAGGAACCATGTTCCCTTTCCACGATGGTATTATTAAATATTTATCTTTGTAAGATCGACCAAGCTTGCTAAGCTTAATGTCCTCTAGTGTTATCCATGTTTTAGCATGTTTAAGAGAGTTGTCCTTATTTCTTATTGATGCAGAGTAGTCCATTGTATGGATATGCTGGAGTTTTGTTTATCCATTTCTCTATCATAGGGCTGTTTCCATGTTTTTTTTCCTTGAAATTGTTTCCATAAACATAAACGTGCATATGTATGTTGGTGCTGTGTTCTCTATATCTTTAGGGTATACATGCTCTTTACATCTATGAGCTGGTATTCTCCGGAAAGAACTTTATCAACACACATTCTTCATTAGATACCATCACTTTGGGTTGTTGTTTAGATGTTCTCAACTAGGCCCCCAGAGCTCCTGGAGCTTTATCCCCGTGTCCATTTGGTAGGAACCTCATTAGTCTTTCTGCATTTTCTTCTCGTTCCCCAGGTATCACGTCGTGTTCAGTCCATAGGCCATACTTGAACGCAACTCTATCAAAGAGCCCTGTTTCCTCTTAGCATGCGCGTGCACACACACACACACACACACAATGTGCATGTGTTTTTAAGGGAGAAAGGTGGGAAGATAGAATATTGAATTCATATAGTGTTAATCTGCAGCCATTATTGCTGCTATTTTCCTGGCGACACCGCTCTTCATTCACAGTTACATGGGTAGAGATTTGTTATGTCTCTCTCTCTCTCTCTCCTACAAGCCCTTGGGGGTCAAGAGCGCTTCTATGTCATTTTTGTATTCACAGTGCCTGGAATCGAATGGGTACTTAATAAATATTGGTTTGTAAATTGTGCAAAATACAGAGGGGCTTCGAAAAAATTCCTGGGAAACTTCCATTATGTTTTAAACCCACTTTGCCATGAACGTTTGGAAACCTGTTTGCAAACTCATGAAAGATTCCACGGTAAGTCAAGCATTGTTGTAATTTTCCCCGACTAGACAGGCATACGAGAGAACCTTGGGAGAAGTTTCAGTGGAACCGTTTATAGCTTGATGACAAATTATTAAAGTGGTTCAGAACTTGTATCTGTTGCCGAATTGAAAGCATTTTATTGGCTCTAGCATTCTAAAAGAGGCTGTCACAAGATCTGAGGCGCTTCTGATGAGGTAGTCGTAATGCAGTGGAACAAGACTCACTTTGAAGGTTTGATGAAGCTGACTGACACAGCTTTATGGCTCACCCTAAAGAAGATTGGTCCAAAGCTAGGGTGGAACCTCTAGGTTAGAGACCAATGCTTTTGCTTTTGCTGATTGACTCTCTTACTATATTGCCTTATGGCTTTATGTCAATTACTCAATTTCTTTTTCTCATTTTCATCGGGAAAATGATTGTAACAGTATTCTGAGAAAAACGAATTAAGATATAGCAAGAAAAAAATATGAAGCCCTAGAGATGTGGTAATTAAGTGGAAACTGTATGAGAAGCCCAGGACTTAATGGTTATAAGTAGCAACAAAGGAAGCCTAATGTCAGATCCTAGGGATTTTATTATCAGTATTATTTAAAGGAGTTGTAGTATGACATTTTAATAAGAGTTCCAAATGAAAGAGTAATTCCAGACTGAGTATAGCTTTGAGATGATAATGACACTGGAGCTGCAGTTTATAGTCGGCTTGCTTCAATTTACCTTAAGCAGGTTTAGACAGATAGTACAAGTGGATTTATTTATCACCGCAATTTGGGGTGAAGGAAAAGGCTCAACCAGCGTGTGTTTGATTAGTTGAGACATTTGCTATGGCTGAGAATTCTTCTAGCCTGCCACCAGCCACATGTCAAAGTCACTTGTCAGGCAGTCATCTCTGAATGAGGTCTTTGATAACAGGAGACCCTGGGGGCCATGAAACATGGCATGGCACAAGCCTTACCACTGGGACCTGTGTACCTGCCATCCCTATGGAGCTTCAGGTGTCAGCAGCTCCTAGCCAGGCCAACTGGGGTCTGTGGCGACCAGAAACTACCATCAGAGCCTCTTGGATTTGGGGCACACATACTTCCCGAGGTGGCCATGATGCCTTCTTTTTGAGAGACAGTTCTTGGTTTGAAATTAGGCCTCCGTGGAAACGGACAACATGACCACTGAGGTGCCCTGCATGACTCATACCAGAGTTTCTCATCCTTCAATGGATACTCACAAACCCCACTGACAAAGTAGGACAGCCTCAATGGAGAGTCATCATTAAATGGAAGTGACCCAGCCAGGACCCAGGGAGTCTGCCGGCTTTATAAAGGTGATCGTTACATACTCTGTTGTCAATTTGAGACTTAAGAGTGAAGGAGTAGAGTAGAGAAACAAACCAGGTCTCAGCTCGATGACCTCATTTAGAGGAGCAGTGGAGATAAATAGCTCACTCACTGCGAGCCTTTACTGAGGATGAGCCTGATGGAGCTACACTGATGCAGCCAGAGCTCTGGAGCCAGAGGAGCCACATGGAGACCCACGCCAGTGCTGAGATGCTTCTACTGCCACTGGGTACACAAGACTTTCCACCCACCCGCTGTGATCTTCCTGCATTTGACGTCATTGCATGTTTTCTGTAAGTCTGAAGAGGACTTCATAGGTTGGTATGGGACATGTGGGCGAATATCGGATTTATGAACTTGATCTGGACTGGGCTGGAATGTTTCCTCAATCTCAGTTGCTCTTGTATATAAAACTCTTTCTCAAAAAACAAAACAAAACAAAAAAAAAACAAACAAACCTCTTTCTCCTACACATATGAATGTCTCCCTGGATTTGTTTCTCTAGTCTACCTGGACTAACACCCTAAATAGCAGCCTTGCTGGAAGGGACTGAATTATCTGTAGGGAAGGCTTCTATCCCCTCTCTTGGAAAAGTTGGGGCCCTGATTCAATGAGGTTTAAACTGAAGGTATGACTTAGTTCACAGATGGATCTGCAAAACACAGGTTGACGCGGTCCACTGGGCTACTGCAGCCATCTGTCCAAGGACAGCAATCTGGTGTCTGAGACAACACAGGGGTGTTCAGCCCAGTAAGTTGAACTCTACATAGTGGTGGCGGCTGGGCAGGCTACAGCAGCAGCAAATTCCCGCTACATAGTTACAGATGTAAGGACTACTGTGAAGAGTCTTAACTGTAGGATTAGGTGAACGTCAGACTACTAACTGGCTTATCAAGCGCTTTCCCTGTGTGTGAGCAAGACTTCAGCAGCAGTGTGGGAGCTAGGAAAGAAACACGTTCATCATTCTTGTTGATGTCCATGGTCAAGGCCCATTTAAAATGGGACACAGATGGAATTCTCAAGCTTGTGGCCAGCAAGTTGCCACCATTGCTCATTTGAGTCCATTGCGGGATCAGTCAGGAGATTCACCCCAGACGCAAAGATAAGCCACTTTCTGGGCAAAATGTAAGTCAAAGATCTTATACAGTCTTGTGACTCCTGTCTTTGAGCCCAAGCTGTGCAGCCTGGAGAATGGGCCCTGTACCTGCACACCAAATTAAACAAAACAAACAACTGGTCGTCTGGTTTCTAGTCAGGGTTTTGGTGGTGTCTGATTCAGTGGACACATAGTGTGTGGACACACTGTGTGACGTGTAGATGCCGAGACCAGCCCCCCCCAAACCCAAACCCACTTATTCTGACGGACTGTGACCCTATAGGACAAAGTAGAACTTCTCCCATAGAATCTCCAAGGATGTAAATAAATCTCAATGGGAGCAAATAGCCTCGTCTTTCGACTGCCAAGTGGCTAGTGGGTTCTTACTGCTGACCTTGTTGTTAGGCGGTCGATGTTTAGCCTACTACATATTTCTGCCATATGCTTGGATGAACGTGGTGGAGTCTACCGCTCTTTGGAAATATCTTTTTACGTGCAAGGACTGTCTTGGGGGGATTTCTCTGTGTTGACAACTTGAAGGGCACAGGGCTAGCTTTGGGGAACATTTCCAACAACCATTGTCACCAAATACTTTTGAGCCCACGTTTAATGTTGCAGCAAACACAGGCAAACTTGCAGAACACGATCAGAGTGTCCGATGCACACTGATAGACTCAAGCTGTTAACCTGTGAGGGAGCCCAGCGTTCATTTCATGAGTGGTGTATGGAACTCCCTTTGAAGCCTCCACCTTGGGCTGGTGACTAATGCAGTTGCTTGGATGAACACCAAGACCAGATTAACTTGGCCTGTCAATGAAAATGTGCCACTGCACCATTAAAAGAAAGAGCCTTTTGAACTACCTGTTCTTAAATGTATACTAGTCACACAACACAGCTGGAAGAGATGTTACTAAGCAGCATAGGGATGGGTGGTGTGCTGATGCTCGGGTGATGGAGCAAAGAGGGGGGAGATGGTCCCTTGTTAGGCATCCAGTGGATCAGGGGGACTCCCTTAGCCTTGGCATTAAGAAAGATAGGATTTTTAATTGAATGTGGACATCAGTTGTGTAAGGGCTTTCCTCTGCACCGGTGGGGACGGTGCAGTCTAGAGTACAGGGTCCCCAGTATCACCAGAGAGAGGAGTATATTATCCTCCCCAAATTCCTAATCTGGGCCCTTGTGCATAGCACAACCGCCACACAGCTGATAACGCTTCCTTGTCAAGCGGCAAACAAGCATGCATGCATCCGGATTCCTTAGACCGAGGTGCGTAAATTAGGAAAAGTAGAACATAGCCTGTCTCCCCGTGTTGCAAAAGGACTCCGTGTCACATTTGATCCACGAGGATCGTCTACACCGGGTAGATGGTGCAGGAGTTGGAGCACCGCCGCCAAGCACCACGGCTTCAGCTTCTGCCGGCGCCACCAGGGTAAAGAACGAGAGCATCTTCCATAGGTTAAAGCAAGTGCTGACGGCAAGCTGGAATGGAGCTGGAGACAATTCCTGGTCCCTGAGTGTCATCCATGGTCTGCAGCACACACGGGGAAAGGATCGAGAAGGCGCCAAAGTAGAAGAAGCTCAAGAAGCAACCATGGAAGCAGATCTTAAGCCATAGGCAAGCTGAACTGTCACCATTCCCAAGAATACATGATCTTAGTGTGCTTAGAAATGCCCAGGTTCCTTGAGATACTTCAAATGCCTGCAGAGAAACCCTTTGCTTTTAAAATGGATGCACATTTTATTTGTCTACACACAGCAGAAAATGACTTCAGCACAGACTTGCTTTAATCCAAATTCTTTTTCACTCTTAAGTTTACAAAGGAGGATAGAAGGGTCCAAAAATGTTTAATAAAGTGTTTTCAAGCAGGGGGTGGGGAAAGATAGCTAGATACATCGTGCACCGGCTGGTCTCCAAAACCACAGGGAGAGATATTCGGATGACGCCCTGTGGGGTGCAGATGCCGTGTTAGGAGGGAAAAAATGCTGCTTCTCTCCCAGTGGTTTGGACGATGGGTAAGGATGACATCCCTGGAGTGAAGAATGCGGATGAAATCCTGCACACGATCGAGAAGGCGTAGACGGTTCACCTGGTTTGCACTGTGTCCTCATGAGGAGGCTGGTGGCAGTCTCTCCTCACAGCAGGCAGATGGTCACACCTGCTGGGGGTAGCCTTGGCCACCTTCACTAAGTATGTCTCAAGATTCTAAGCAAGTGCTGCACCGACGGAAGGCCTGTTCGAATCCTACCACAGGCATGCACCTTAATGTGTACAATGGATGGTGGACAGCCAGAGTGGATTACTGTCTCATTTCTTTGTTCTCCGAAGTTCCAATGGGAATAAGGGGTGGTCTGTTTGGAGGTGGTCTGCTGCATGGCCCCCACACCTGCTATCCAGACTGCCCAGCAAAGGCCTTGGGCCCCAAGCATCTCTGGAGACTGGGGAATGGGCCTCGCAAGCTTTCCCAGTATCTTCTTATTGGGGAAAGCTTCTCTCTGTTCTGGGTGCACAGTGACTTTCATGCATTCGCACGAGCACCATATGGCACCTGGCCAAACCTATTTCTATATCTGGCCCCAGCAAAGAGGGAGTGGGGTGTCTGCAGTCTGAAGCATGAGATGGGTGGATCTAGGACATCTCCCCTGCACTGGCTGTAAGTGGGCGGGATCCTGCAGACCATGGGGGACCAGTGCTCATTCTCACCCTCTCTTCTCTCTGTTAGTAACACGTTAATCCATGAATTGTGACTTATTGGCAACCCCAGACCCTGGACTGAAAGCATGCTAATATTACCTCTCACTCCTTTCACTCATTTTTCCCCATCCATTTAAGGAATCTCCAACATTTTGTGGTACCTTTTTATTATTATCAAATTACTATTGTTTTTATATTGTTAGCTTTTCTTTCTCTAAACTCAAAATTCACTGTTGTAGGGTCGATTCTGACTCATAGTGACTCCATAAGATAAGGCAGAGCTGTCCCGTTGTGTTCCCAAGACTTGAAATCTCTGCAGGAGTAGACGGCCCCTTCTTTTCCCCATGGAGCGGCTGGTGAGTTCAAACCACTAACCTTGTGTTAGTGGCTCAGTGCTTAACTCACTACGCCACCAGATCTCCCCGAGCTTGTCATTCTAGGCGTCTGAAAATTAATTCCATTTGTAGCTACAGTTATCATACGTTATGTAAACTTAATTCTACTTAGGTTTGGCTCTATGTTGAACTGTATTCAGTGCACCTGCTAACTTTTTCGTGTATTGTGTGGAGTGCTTTGAACCACGTGCTGTTCTAGGGGCACATAAATAAAGACAGTGGCCAGAATTAGCTTCCCTTTGGAGTCAGGTACTAGTTGTTGGTTACCTTTAAATTGGATCTTTGCATCATAGTGATTTTATGTGTAACAGATGGACACAGAGTGGCTGCAACAATGGACGCAAACATAACAATTGCGGGGATGGTGTGGGAGTGTTTCCGTGTGTTGTTGATGGGGCCACTAGGAGTTTGGAGCCAAGTCAACAGCACCTGGCAACCATGCCATCTTCATGGCCCCTGGCATGTTTAAGTCCATTGTTGCAGCCATTGGCAGTCCATTTCATCAAAGGCCTCTCTTGCTTTGCTGACCCTCCACCTTAACAACCATGACAGCCTGGTTTAGCAGTCGATCTTTCCTGATGACATGACTTCAATAAGTGAGCTGAAGTTTTGCCATCTCTGCCTTGACGGAGCATTGTGGTTATATTTCCTGTAAGAATTGTTTGTGCTTTTGGAAGCTTATGGTTATCCAATATTCTCTGCTCACACCCCGGTTTCAGTACATCAATTTGTCCTCTTTCTTTTTTAATTGTCCAGCTGGTACATGCATATGAGGTGACTGCAAAGACGCAACTTGTTTCAGGGGCACTTTAGTTCCTAAAGTGGCATGCTTTCTTTTTTAAAACGTCTTTTCCAGGCTGAGTCAAGGTGATAATGTGAACATAAGCGTTTCTTCTTAATCCCCACAGCAATGACAGGAAAAAAACAAGTCTAGCAAACTAGTACTGATTAGGAGATAGAACCTTAGAAATCAACTCAAAAGAATTAAAACGACAAGCTATGAAGGGAACGAGGAAGAAGCAACTGACTGCATAAGACGTTTTTCTTTGCCTGAATCCTCCTTCAGGACAGTGTAGACCTACCCTCGTTGTCTTTCTGAAGCCGTGACTTTTTAGGGAAGGAAATGGATCTTTCTTCTGCAGAGAGGCTGGTGGATTTGAACTGCCTACCTTTGGGATGGCAGCCCAATGTTGAATCCACTGCACCACTAGGGTGATATAAGATGACCCCCCCCAAAAAAAAGAAAAAGTAACAAAATGGCAGAAGTTCTTCTTTATTGGTAATTATTTGAATGAAAAGACATTGAACTCTATGCAAAAGGAAAAGAGTGGCAGAATGAATCAGAAAACATAACCATCTGTATGTTCTCTACAGCAGACACATCCTAGGCCCAAGGACATCAACAGACTGACAGTGAAAGCATGGAAATGCATATATTGTGCAAATGATAACCCAAAAGCAAATGGCCTTCCTGTTATCAGACAGAATGGACTTTAAGTAAAAGTCTATGAGATGGATAGAAATATAACATATGGATAAAAACACGTACGCCAAACAAACATCAAGGTACTAAAATATATAAAACAACGACAGAACTTGAAGGAGCAATAGGCCATTCTATAACACTAGTAGGGGACTTCAGTACACTCTTGTCAATGCTGGGAAGAACTTTCAGAAATAAAGTTCATAAAGAAATAGAGAATTTGAACAACGCTATGATTAAATCAAATCTAATAGACATATAAAGTGTTCAACTCAACACCAGAACATTATAAAGGGGCTTCAAAATGTTTGTGGAAAAATGGAATTAAAATATAATGTATTTTTTTCATGGACTTTTTAAAGCCTCTTTTGTATATGTTTTTCTCTAGTCCACATGGGATGCTCTAGGATTGCCTATATACCACACAAGAACAAGCCTTGACAAGGTTTAAAATATTAAAATGATGCAAAGCATCTTCTATGGGCACAAAGGAGTAATAACTAAGAATTAATACTATAAGGAAAACCTAGAAAACACAGATACATGGAAACTAAAAAATAAACTATTAAGCAACCAGTGGACCACAGAAGCAATCAAGAGTGGAATTTTAAAAATACTTGAAGTTAAATTTATATGAAAATACAACAAGCCCAAACCAATGGGATACAGTGAAGGCGGTCACCAGGAGGAATTTATAGCAATAAATGGCTGGGCCAAAAAAGAAGAAAGATTGTCAGTGAACACTCTAACTCTACAACGTGAGAACCAGAATGAGAAGAGCAAACTCTTCCAAAGGTGCCGGGAGAAACGGACAGTAAAGACTAATGCAGAAGCTAAGTGAACTAGAGCATCACAGAACAGCTGAGAGCATCAATACACAAAATGCTGGTTCCACGGAAACACGAATAAAACTGCTGAGTCTTTAACTTGACCAAGAAAGAAGTGGGAGTATGCAACTAGCCAAAATAAGAAATGAAATTGGATGTATTACAACAGATCCAACAGAAATGAATGAGGATCCTACTTATGAGGAAAATTACTCTACTAAACAAAAATTTAGATGAGATTGGCAAATTCCAAAAGGCATATCTAAATGAGCACAGAAAAAGGTAGGAAAGCCCAGCACATCCATAACAGGAGAAGAGATTGAATCTGTAATCAACCTTCCAGCAACAACAACAAAAGCTCCATGTCACTTCAATGGGGAATTTTTCCAAATGTTCAGAGAAGAATTGAAATCAGTCCTGCTCAAACTTATCCAAAATATTGACAATGAAGACATACTACCTCACTCATTTTACAAGGACAGTACTTCCCTGATACCAAAGTCAGATAAAGAGATAAGGGGAAAAAATACTAACCAGCACATCTCAATAAAAGACTAGTTAGTGAACAGAACCCCTCAAATACTAAAAGACATATACACTGTAACCAAGCAGTATTTAGTCTAGAAATGCAAGGATGACTCAACAAAAGGCAAGCACTTAATTCAACTGATTAATAAAACAATAAAATTATCAATAAAATGTATGAAGCAAGAAAATAAGAACCTTATCATCTCAATAGCTACAGAAAGGGCATTTGATAAAGTCCAACACGCTTGCTTGATAAGACCTCTCAGCAAGATGAGCATAGAAGGGAAATCTCTCACCAGGTTTCCAAGCGTAGAACAAACCCATTAGTCAACATTATACTCAATAAAGATGGAGAACGGTCCTGAGAATGGGAATGAGACAAGCGTGTTTGCTTTCCCTCCTTGCAAGAAGCCCTTGTGGTGTTAGCTAAGTGGTCAGATGTTGATTGAAAGGTTGGCTGTTCAAACTCACCAACAACTGTACAAGAGAAAGATGTGGCAGTCTGCTTACATAAACTCTGGAAACTCTGAGACAGTTCCGCTCTGGCCTACGACATTGCTAGGAGTTGGAATCAGCTAGATGACAATCACAAAAGGACAAATAGTGTATGGTCTCATTCATATGAAAAGTCAAAGAATGATATAAAGTCCAATGGTTACTAGTGGTTCCCAGGGGCAGAAGGGACGAGGGAGAGGAGAAATCACTCTTTGGGAAATAGTGAATTTTTGTCCATGGTGATGGGAACATTGGTGTCCACTAAGGGAAATGGCTATGCAATGGCTTAGTTAGCTAGTGCTGCTATGACAGAAGTACCACAAGTTCAGTTCCCTTATAGTTTAGGAGGCCAGACGTCCAAATCCAGAGTTGAAGGCTTTCTCTTTCTGGTGGCTCTGGAGGAAGAGCCTGATCTCCGTTCAACCACTGTGAGCCTAGCATCTCCATCAGTCTTGGCATTAATCTTCCCCTGGCTCTAGGAGAGTCCCAGTGCAGGGACTCTGTGACCCAGTGGTGCACTCTGCACCTGGCTCTTCTTTCTCAGGGTTAGTAGAGTCCTCTCTCCTGCTCACTTCTTTCTCCATTTATCTCTTGTAAGATAGAACTCCTTGCAGGCCACATCCTGGGCAACTCCTTACATCAGAGCAGAACTATGACAGGCTTAAGAATCTTGCATCCCACACTTAATCTTCATATTGGTTTATATAGGATTTTCAAGACTATAAATCTTTCTGGGACCAGACCGCCTCATCTTTCTCCTGGTGGGTTTGAACGGCTGACCATGCAGTTAGCAGCCCAATGTCTATTGACGGAGCTAAGAAACAACAGCAAAAAAAACCCCCAAAAACACAAGCGTGTGTGTGTGTCTGTTCTGCATTTGTTGATCTTACTTAGATACAACTAAGTACCTCCTGATACTGTTTTCTTGGTTTGAAGGCTTAGGGTCATGGCTCTGAGGGCCTCTCCAGTTTATTGGCCTACCGTTTTTAGGTTGTCTGTTTGGCTTCCTAATTTGATTACTAGCACCGGGGGTCCTCAAAGCTCGTATGTAGCCATCCAAGACATAGCGGTTAGTGTCTGCTCACCTGGAGCATCAGAGGAAGGAGATCAAGGAATTGATTCCAATATCCTTTGCCATAGGACCAGAAGAAAAGTATGGTTCCTGGCTGCCATTCCTGAACATTTTGTTCAAGGAGCCAATATGTGAGTCAAATCAACTCGATGGCTGTGCATTTTGTTTTGATTTTGCATCAATAGGAGAAAAAAGTCACAGAATAGAGCATAGTATTTATATGGAAACCAGACGTATTAGATCTGTTGAGACTGAGAGGAATCTATTGCTCAGAAATAATCTTTAAACCTTCAGTCAAAATGATACTATGATGCCATTGCTGTTTGGCTCATTTAATAAAGAAGGTTGCCCTGGAGTCTTGCACTCATAAAGAAATGTCTCTTTGAGTTCAAATTGACAACAGTTATTTAAGCACTTTCAGGAGCAGAGACTCTAAATCAATTGTGATGAACCAATATAGGTAGAGAGAGTGAAGAAGTGATGTAATGTGATGTCATGTCATTGAACTATACATGTAGAAATTATTAGTGGATGTATGTTTAGCTTTGTTTGTTACCACCAAAATGAAATACTTGTCAATTTAAAGAGAGATTTTAGATACACAGAAAAACATGTTTGGCATGTGGTTGACCTTTTATAGCGTGTGAATCTTTATATTATAAATAGACTTTCTGCACTCAATAGCTCTAAAGACTCCCCTGGGTCTTCTTCCTCTCATTATGTTGTTGGACATGCTGTCGGCCGAGATCAGTCCTTGGAGACGGCCATCATGCTTGGTAAAGTGGAGGGATAGCGAGTCGGGTAGAATTTCCCCTGTGGATTTCCCAGACTGTAACTCTTTGCAGGAAGGGAAAGCCTTGTCTTCCTCCTGCTGAGCCACTGATGATTTTGAACCACTGTCCCTGTGGTTAGCAGCCAAATACTTAGCCTCTGTGCCAACAGGGCTTCTTTTAAAGTTTAAGCTTATGATATTTAAAAAAATGCTAATTCAATAAAGTTACTTATTTTAGAGAGAAGTCATTTTAGATGATTTTAATAATATATTTTTTGTAACATGTATATAACTTTTCTGGGCATCAATTGCTATTCATTGTTAGGATATACGTTAATGTGCTTGGTTTGGATTGATGTTACTGACAGAAATAAAGAATTTTGCTGGTCACTTTGCAGTCTATTGCTCTGTCTCCCATGTGATCCAGGAAATGGATTTTCAGGTTGGCAGAGGAAAATAGGGTGTTTCTGTACTTCTGACAGGCGCCGTGGCGGCACAGTGTTTGTTAAAGCCACTCAGTTGCAAAACAAAAGAATGGTGGTTCAAGACTGCCAGCTGCTCTGCGGGAGGAAGCTGCGGCAGTCTGCTTCCACAAAGGTTTGCCCTCTTGGGAACCCCGGGGGGAGGTTCTGCTCTGTTGTGCAGGGTTGCTATGAGTTGGAATCCCACTTGATGACAGTGGGTTTGGTTTTTTGGTTGGAATACACTCACTGGTCCAATTTTGGCTCACATGTGACTGCTTCATGTCAATAAATAGTAGGCCACTTAATACCACCTGCAGGAAACGTTTTATTCTTTCCTTGGGATGCCACTGTAGACAGTCTCCAGAAAAGAAAAAAATTTATTCCTAGACCAATGATGCCCGGGCTGATCCTGGCTGATCCTTTGGGCACCGTTTCAAAGTGATGGAGCACATATTTGTTCTTACGATCCTGTGAGTTTGCTAGCAGCTTGACTGACGTGGTCTGTGTGTCAAAACACCAAACCAGACCAGGGTCATGGCTCTCGTGTATATGCGGACTCACAGCTCCCGATAGGACAGGGTAGAGCTGCCACTGGGTTTCTGAGACTGTAACTTCAGCAGCCCAATACGTAACCCCAACGCCATGAGCACCCCAAAATAAAAACCAAGCCCCCTGCCATCGAGTTGATTCTCTCTCAAGAAAGCACTAGAGTCTTTCTTTGTAAAATTTACAATTTAAATTCTGTCTTGAGCTTCCCCATGCTTTCCTGTTTAAATGAACAGTTGTTTTAGTGCATTTTCTTCATTTGAGGGTGTCCTCTTCATTTGCTAACTTGACAATATTTGCTGGTTACCAGCTTTACACCAGGCTATGTTCTAGGCATGCTCTGATGATTCGCAGGGAATAAAACAGACACGGGCCCTTCTCTGGTTGATCTTGTAATCTAGTGGGGGAGATTGGAAATTAACAAAATGACAGGTTTTATACTTCCTGTTGAGAAAATGTAGCAGTATGGTGTGACGGTGAATGACCTAGTTACCCCAAAAGCGGTGCTGCGCCCTGGACCCACTGAGCCTAATTGGTAACCACTCCAAGTGGACCAGAGAAAGGGAAAACGATTTCTTCAGGAAGCCAGGCGCACAGGGCATTGGCCAGCAACAAAGGCTGTTCGGTGGGTGCTCGGCTCATTTCAGTTTGCAAGTAACATTTATGCCATTTTTCTAACAATACCAGTCGCATACTATAGGTGGGTGGGCTGTAATTTTCAAGGTTCATGACAGACCTCAAGAACACCATAGGATGTGGTGAGCATACAAAAGGAACTTTATAATTCATCAGTTGGACGTGTACTTTCCAGATGACTACTTCTTATCAGACCCCCTAGGATAACCAGGAAACTCAGGGATCGAGTTGGCCTCACACAGGGTCTAGGTAGTAGTTAACATTCCAAACTCCTAATTGAACCCTAAAAAAGCAACTGAAGCATATATTTGAAAAGCAATGGCAAACTACGTGAAGCACTAGGCAAAACTGATTACGCTTAAACATGGATGACTTAAAATCAAAATGGCCGTAGTCATGCTCACAACTTTTTTTGCTAGTTTATTTAATTTTGTGTTCTTAATTTTAAAGACTCCTTTTTGAAGCATTCAGATATTCTTGAATCAACTATTTCATTTCTTATAATCTTCAAGAAATAAGAATTTTACTGCCAGCATCATCCTAAAAGAGTCACATCAAAGGGATGTTCTTTTAGCTCTTAAAAAAAAACAAGTTTAACAGTTTTATTGACATATAATTCACATATTATACAATTCTAATGTGCTTAAAGTTCGTTTAAATGATTTATTAACATTTTTATAAAGAAAAATTATGAAAGTTTCCAGTAAAAAACGATTTAAACACATTGGAAACAATTGTGCAATCATCACACGATTGTAGAGCATTTTCTTCATTCTTGTACTCCCTGTGCCCTGGTATGTCCTCCAACCTCCCCTGCCTTAACCCTTCACTTATCCTTGATTTCGTATGAAGAAAAACATACAAACGCAGAAAACAAAATCAACAACCATAAAAGGAAACGGGGGGAGGGGGGGAGCCTCAATGGAAGAGAAAGCAGGGAATGATAGTAGCTAGAACAGATGTCAAAGGGGCCCAAAGGGAAAACCAATGACAAGTGTTAAATTGTAGCCTAATTATATCTGCCGTTGTCCACTTTCCAAGGCTATTCACACCCCTGACCAATGATCAGAGGGCATTCGCCAGAACCATCCTCCACGTAGGACCCTGAATCTGGGGCTTTCGCTGCCATCCATCGCTTTCTGCAAACCTGGTGCTCACGTTTTAAGCCATAAGGCAGATCTCTCCGTTGGTTTTAGGTTTTAGCATTTACAATCCTTGGATCACACAGGCTGGTGTGTGACTTTAGGTGGTACCTCCCTTAGATGGCTGCTTGTTGTAAGATATTTTTAAGACTTCAGATTCTCTTCTCTCTGATAACTGGGTGCCATCTGATTTCTTTACCTTTCTTGGCTAGAGCACCCGTATCTTCAGTGATCTCTTCACAAGCGCAAGCATTGAGTAGAGCCATGTCATAAGAACGAGTTGTTCTTCAATTACAGCTATACTTTAGTGCAAACTCAATCTGTTCACATATCTATGGTTTATATTCATGTCAGTGGTCCACTTTAGAGACACCTGTCATTTTATTGAGGAACATTAAAAAGCATCTCCATGGAGCATGTCATTAATTTAGCCAGTGCTATCAAATTTAAGATACTGTGGAGAAAACAAAAGTATAGGACACCTTTTTAGACTAAAGTACATGGATTGTTGACTTGTACAGTTTTAGAGTTTGGACACAATTTATGCAAATTATGATTCATTTGCTCGTTGAGAAGTGCCTGACAGGCTAGGACATGCCACTGAAAAGCACAGAGAGGGTGTCCATATGTGCATACAACCTTGAAAGCAATAACTGGCAGGAGGTCAGTATAGTGAAATTTAACCTTAAACTGCAACAACAACAAAACCATTGCCATGGAGTTGATTCCAAACGATAGTAACCCTCTATAGGGTTTCAGAGTTTGTACATCTTTGTGAGAACACTAACCTCTTCTTTCTCCCCTGGAGCCACAGATGGGTTTGAACTTCCGACTTTGTGGTTAGCAATCCAACGTGTACCCAATAGTGCCACCAGGGCTCCTTAGACTGAATCTTAGTGGCCTCTTATTAGACAGGTGTTGCCATAAAATAGAAAGAGTATGGCCTTTGGCTAGACGAGATCCTGTGCAAATTAGAGGTGTTCTACACATAAGCTGTGTGTCTTGAGCAGATTACATACCTCGCTCCGTCAGTTCCCTCTGCGCAGAGGGAAAATAATAGTTAGCTCCCAGTGATCTGAGGGATTCACTGTAACAAGTTAGGTGTAAAATCAAACAAAATAGCAGAGCAAGGTGTTTGACGTACACAAGGTTTTGGTTACTGAATGTGACTGTTGTTGTGAGGTGCTGTCACATTGATTCCAGTTCATCACGACTCTGTGCCCAGCGAAGAAAACACTGCCAGTCCAGTGCCGTCTTCACACTGGTTGCAGCCACGTGCCAACCCGCTCATCAAAGGCCTTCCTCTTTTTCCCTGTCCTTCCTCTTTGCCAAGCACTAGACGAATCACTTTATTTTTTAAAATTAAACAAGAAGAAACCCCCCCCGCATGATCGCATTATTAAAGACCAAGTGTTTAATAAGTAATATGATTTTAAATAGCCATTCAAGACAACTGCCACTGTGGTGATGGTTGAAAGACACGACAGGGAGGAACTTAAATGCATACTGCTAAAGGAAAGACACCAGTGTGCAGAAACTCTGTACTGTAAGAGTCCAGGTCTATGACGACGTTTCCCACCACTTGTCTGTCAGTCTGTCATACTTTGGTGACTTGCATGTTGCTATGATGCTTCAAGCGATGTCAAGGCCATGTTCAGTGGTCTCACAGCATGAAAGTTGGACATTGAATGAGGAAGACTGAAGAAGGATCAATGCATTTGAATGACGGTGCTGGCAATGAACAGTCAAAGGACCATGGACTCCCAAAGAGCAGGCCGGTCTGTTTTGGAAAGTAGTGCACCAGAATGGTCTTTCCAAGTGAGCCTGGCGAGACTTCGCCTCACACCCTTGGACTTATGGTCAGGAGAAACCAATCTCTGGAGAAGGGCACCATGCTTATTCGAACGGAGGGACGCACAAAAGAGGCAGCCTGTTGATGAGCTGGATCGACAAAGTAGCTACAACATCAGGCTCAAACGCCAGAATGATTGCGAGGATGACACAGGACCTGGGAGTCGATTGTTCTGTTGGACCTAGAGAGTCCCTATGACTTGGAATCGACTTGACAGCACATAACACAAACAACATAGGACATTCTGGAAAAAGGAAAATCACAGAGACAGTTAACAGAGCACTCTTTGCAAGGAGTGCATGTGAATGCAGGGGAGGGATGACCAGCTGGAACACAGTAAAAGTATTCTACATGATACTTCCATGCTGTCGGGAATTCCCACTGAGTCCTGGGTGAAACCTGGTAGAATTTGTTCTGTTCGTGTAAACGGTGGACCTTACTTCATAATGGTGTATCAGAATTCAGTCACTCATTCTAAGAGGTGTTCCACATACCTGAAAAATGTTGATAACAGGTGGAACTGTGTGTTTGGATTTTAAATGAGAACTTTTGTGTCTGTGTACATTTCATGAAAAATCTAATACTGCTGTAAAAAATAAAATGTATTATTTTTATTTTATATTTTTACCAAGAAAAAAAGAGAGGGAGAGCCAAGACAGATAAGCGCAGGTAACGACTAGACTGATTTGAGAGGTATTTCTCAACATGGGGTGGCAGTTCTAGCAGCCACGCTGCCTCATCCTCAGGTAAAGGGGCTGTTCCTCCTCCAGCTCAAGGCAATTGCCAGGAGATTCTGCTCGGACCTGTGCCGGCTACCGCCTGTCGATTTATGGTTTTGACTTCTCTTTCACTACTGGTCTGCCCCTCTACCTGTAAACATACTAATATGCCACCTGTATTCAAAACAACAACAAAAAGCCATCCAAATCGCCGACTCTGTTGACTTCCTTTTGTGACTGAGCTTTCGAGAGTAGGCTGACTCCACTTCCTTTATCTTTCTTTGCTCTTTGCTTCCTACCGGGCCATTCTGCAGGCTTTGTTCGTGTTGAAGCCATGAGTAATTATTTATTAGTGTGGCCAATTGACTGTCCCACGGGTCCATCATCAACTGACTCATTACGTACTTCCATGATAAGATGATTTTACAATATGGCCACAAGTTTTGGGTGCTTTTTTTTTTAAGACACGGAGCTGAGTGCCTCTTCCTGAGCAAGTCCTGGCTTCCGGTTGTTTGGTTGCTCCTCTTAGGGACCCTAGATAGAGTTTCTGAGACAGGAAATCTTTGCAGGGAGTGGACAGTCTAATTCTCCTCCAGTTCAGCCACTGACAGGTTTGAACTGCTCACCTTGCGGCTCATAGCTCAATGCCTAACCCACAGTGCCATCAGAGCTCTTGGTCTTGAGCAGGGCTGTCAGACGCAATGAAAACGCGGGCCATTTGGTGCAACAGGCAAGAGTCACGCGGCCACAGCACATTGACACATTTTGTTAAATTTATATTTTGAAGTGAGGATTCAGGAATATGGATAGGATAATTGAAACACTATATCATCGCTTTTATTTAAACATTTACCTTATGTAATATATTTATAAAACTAAAATGATTCTTTTTTACCCGGAATTTGCCAGCGCTTTCCTCCTGCTAGTTTTCACTTGCCTCTTATGTGGTGACCAGAAAACAGACCAGAGTAACTAATAAAAAACACAAAATGTTGGACAGCTGACAAACGTGATGCACAATCGTAATGACTTCCCTCTAAAAATGTTAGCTAGTGCTGCCGCCAGGTATGATTCATAACAGCATAACCCAGAGTGCTCTTTTTAACCTTTTCACTATTGGGATCTGTTTACATTATGTGACACCGAGAGTGGCAGACATATCGCTTCCAAACATCGTGTTTATACACGTCCACAGGCCCCCAGGAAAGGCACCAGGCCCCGTGTATACTTGTCTTCAGTAGCTAAAGGGTTAACAAGGGAATTGTGTGTACGGTATTGCCTTGATCTCCCCTAAGTGCTATTTTCTTCATAACAATATTTTTCTATTTTCATTTTATTTCAGAGCATCGCAGGCCACAAAAATTACCTTGGGGCCACATGTGGCCCGCGGGGCACCAGTTTGACACCCCTGGCCTTGAGCATGGGCTGGATGTATTCCGTTCTAGCAACAAGAATAGGCCGAGGGATGGTGTGGGAGACTTCAGGGCCTCGTCATTAAAGGCATCAAGGCTTCTTCCTGGCTTTTTTGTTATCACGAGCATTGGGAGGAAGCCAACTACCCTATTGGGGGCCTATCCAGACAACTCTATGGAAAGGCTTATTTGTCAAGGATTTGAGACTTCCGGCCAGCAACCAGAACTGACTTGCCATGCACATGTTTTAACTTCTTTGGAAAATGGTCTTTAAGTCTCAGTCAAACTTTCCAGTAACTTCAGCCCTGCTCAACATCTTGACTGAAACTTCATGGGAGACTGTGATAGTTTTGTGTCAACTTGACTGGGCCAAGATTCTCAGTAGTTTGGCCGTGAAGACCTAGTACTCTCCTAATGGGATCCTCTGTAAGCAGTCAATCAGTTGTAAGAACCCTTACAACACCCTTACTCAGACCATGCCCATGATCTAATCAGTTGGAAGGAAGTGACCTTGGAGGTGTGGCTTGCTTCCCATAGAAGTGGATGCTGTTGAAAAGTTTGCTTGCTTTTTGCTGGGTCTGGACCCTAGTCACTAGCAGCCTGCCGACCAGATTGGATCCAAAAGTCTGTTGTCTTTCTGCCGATCTTGGTTTTATCACCTCCCACAGTTATGGAAGGTAGGAGAAGCCTCCAACCTAAAATCTGACCCATGGGCTTGAAACTTGCTTGCATTTGTATCTGACTGATTCTCTAGCTGTGTGAGCCATTGCCTTGATATCAAATTATACACACACACACATACACAAATAAACACTTCATTGGTTTTGCTTCTCTCTAGAGACCTCAGCCTAAGACCTTGAGATAGAACTATCTATACCATCTAGCTAAGCCTTTCTTAGATGCTGACCCATAGACATTGTGAGATAATGCTTATTGTGTTAATATGCTAAATTTTGTGGGTGACAGCAATAATTTTGTGGATAATAGCAATCATTTATGAGTGCACATTGTGTAATGATTAGTTTTATGTGCTGCTTTGGATAAACTATGGTGTCAAATTATTTGACTAAATACTCGACTAGATATTACTTGAAGATATTCCGTAGATGTGATTTACATTTATCAATAGCTAACTTTTAAGTTAAAGTCATTGTCCTTGATAATGTGTGTGTGTGTGGGGGGGCTCATGTAATCAGTTGAAGGCTTTAGGACTAAAAATTGAGGGTTCCCAAAGAAGAAGAGATTATGTCTCAAGACTGTAATGTAGATACTCTTTCAGAGCTTCCAGCCTGCTGGCCTGTCCGCCAAATTTCACCCTCAAGACTGTAACAGGGACTCTGGCCAGAGTGTCCAGCTCACCAGGGTACCCAACCACTTTCAGACTTTTCAGCCTTCAAAGTTCCCAGTCATGTGAGCTAGTTCCTTAAAATAAATCTCTATATACATTTTTCTCCATTTGGTTCGATTTCTCTGTAGAACTCATACACACACACAAACCTTCTCTTTTTCCCAGTCTCAGTAAATTGTACCCAAATCAGGAAATACCTCCTTGAAATCCAACTGGTACCAACTGTTACTTCACGAGGGATCGATTACCTCCTCCCGGTCCATTTTGCCACTCTCTTAGTTTAGGATTTCTCACTCTTGTCAGTGGCTCTGACTCTGGCAGCTTTACGTATCTCTAACAGGACGAAGTGGTGCCCGGTCCTACGCCATCTCCAGGCGTGTTGGATTGTCGAGTCCACTGCTGTGGCTGTTGTGTCAGTCTGCAGCATTGAAGGTTTCCCTTCTTTTCACTGACCCTCTGCTGTACCAAACACAAGGTCATTTTCTAGTGATGCATCGTTCCTCTAGAGCAACGGTGCTGGGGCTGAACGACCCTTTCACAGGGGTCGCCTAAGATCATCAGAAGACACATATTTCACAATATATAATTACATATTGTCTTGTGATTAATCACTATGCTTAAATATGCTTAATTCTGTTCAATTTATAACAATGAAAATACATTCCACAGATCTGATATTTACGTGATGATTCATAGCAATAGCAAAGTGACAGTGAGGAAGTAGCAACAAAAATAGTGTTATGGTTGGGGGCTCAGCACAGCATGAGGAACTGTATGAAAGGGCCGCGGCATGAGGAAGGGTGAGAACCACCGCTCTAGAGTCTAGACTATTGAAATTGCCTTTCCATCCAGTTTCTTGCCTTGAGCTTTGTTTCTCCCTCTACCTTGCACTCTGTCCTCAGAGCAACCATTCTGCGATGTGGATCAGACCATCTTCTGGGCTTCAGTGTGATCTCACAGACGAGCTGACTAGCAATTATGCAGCCCAAATCCAGAACCCTGCACATCAAGTGTGTGAGCTCTGTCCCCTGCTTGCTTTTCCTTCTCTTGTGTCTCATGCAGCTCAGACTTTCACAATCACACGTGGCTGCAGGCCCTGGAATCTTCCATGACCCCAGTTCTGCTATGTGCAGTTCTTTCTGCCTTTAGGAGGTAGCCTCTTCTCTGAAGATTTCTTGCACCTTCTCCCAGAGTTTTCAACGATACCTCTGTGACTGCTATGATCACGTCCCTATCATGAATTGCTTTTCTCTCTGCTGCCTCTCAGACCCAGAATCCCGTTAGGATAGGGACTGTGCTATGTTTATTCTCAACTCCGAGTGAGTGCCTACTGGAATATTTAAACAACAGAGTCTCATAAACTTTGAGTCCATCAGATGTGGAATTTCATAGTTCACAGACGCTTAGTATAAACATGCACCATCATTTCTCTATACCAGAATTTACCTTAGGTCTTTAGCTAATATTTTTCAGAAAGGACAGGAAAGGCTTTGCGTTGTCCTACCTTTGAGGAGGCGTGTCTGGTTCATGAGCCACTGCTGTCTGTCCATGTGGACGCCCCTCGGTGGTTGGAACACCCATTGTACTTACGTCGGGACGTCTTTGCCCCCTTCTCTCTGTGTTGGTCCCTTTGGGCCTGCCTTTAATTTGGCAGGAAGATTGTCCACTCTTGGAAAAATCAAGCTTATAGGGACTTAGCTGTCTACCCTGGAGTTTGCCCATATCCTAACGATTCCGTGCTGAAGACCATGATATCGACTACTGAGACCTATTACTTCAGTTAGTTACCTGAGATCACAGAAATGGTCTCTATTGGCATTATCCGTGTTCAGAAGAAATCGTTTGGTATTATCCCTCATTCTCAACAGCCCCATGAGCGCCTTTCTCCTCAATAGCCAATCCATTTCTGTCTGGAAAAGCAGACCCTGGTACTCCCTGCTCAGACCGCACATGGAAAAGACAGATGGCCAGTGACTGCAGTGGAATTCAAAGTATTTTGTTCTTTTTCTCTGTGCCGATTGAGGATCAAATCACTCAGCCATCAACTCTTCTGTGGATCGGCATTAAAACACAGTGTTGTTTATTTTCTAGTGACTCCGTTTCTTCCTGACTGAACACATAGCGAGTTCTCCATCGGTTTAGATCCCCGGCTTCTTTTCCACTTTACACATTGGCCCTCACATGTGAACATCAGACACGAAAGATGCTGACTCACATCCTGCTCAGAGTTTCCAGTCAGCGGTAACTTGGAATTATCTGTTAGTTTGCACATGTGCCAGTAATTCCTCTTCCATTTGCATGCCTGTGATAAAAGATGAAGTTGACAAGTGTCATTTGATAGCAGAGTTTGCTAATATATTTTCCACTTTGTGACGCAAGCATGCATCATGACCTTCGGTCCTCTTTTACAGTGTGTCATCAGGGTTCATTCTGGACCTCTACTTGCCTAGGCTATGAGGACAGGCTATACGTTGCTGCTTATTTCTCTATTTGCCATTTTCCCTTCCAATTATGTTGCAGATCCATAAGCTATAATTTCATGCCTTCCTTTCAAATTACTTTGCACTCCAATCTAAACACACAAAGCCATTATAGTGTTAATCCTGTCATTAAAAAACCCAACCCAACTACCCTCAAGTCGATGCTAATTAATAGCCACCCTGCAGGACAAAGTAAAACTGCCCCATAGAGGTTCCAAGGCTGTAATCTTTGTAGAAGCAGACTGCCAAAACTTTCTCCTGCAGTGTGGCTGGTGAGTTCACACTGCTGCCTTTCAAGTCAGCAACCAAACACTTAACCAGGGCTCCTAGCTCCGTGTGCACAGAGACCTAACTATTCTGTTTCATGCTGTATTCGAAGGATATGATGCTGAGGGAAGTAATCCCCAAAGAACAGCTATCATAAGGAGCCACTATTATAGAGAGACAAGGAAAGGCTTACCCACAGGAAGAAGCATTCTTTGATGCAGACCAAGGATGGGCGAAGACGGGAGGGAAAATCACTAACTAGAGGTTAGTGATGAGGGAGAAGGGAAAGGAAACATGCAATAAGCGGGAGGGCAGCACAACGTGACCAGTAGCAGAGGAAGTCACTGGGAGGTGCACAGAAGTGAGTGACAACAAAATGTGCACCCTCCCAAATCCGCCAGCAATAGTAATAACAAGCAACTTCTGTAAGTACATAGATACGTAGGTAAACATGCAAGCTTAACACATGCGGGAAGGAGAATGGGTGTATACCCAAGAGGGTATGTCTACACATTATATGACCATGAATATATTCAAGGAGCATACAGGGCACAAAGTTCTGAAAACTGTTTAGCTATAACCATATACCTCGAAGGAATGATTCACTGCATATGTTAGACGGGGTTCTCTACAGAAACAAAACCAGGACATTTATGATTTTATATATATTTATACAGATAGACAACATAAGAAATAAACAGTTAATTAATCTATAGAGCAGTGCAAATGGCTCAGTGGCACTCACTCCCGTGAGACAGCTAATAGACTGGCAGTCCTTCAAGTCTTGAGGGCTGCTGGGTGCAAGTCAAGGAAGCAGACTGCTGAGTCCTCTGTAGGGCAATTCAGGCTATCCAGCCACAGGCACAAACAGCAAGGTAGGTCACCAATAGTGAATATACTCTCTAGAGAACCCTGTCTAACACAGTCAGCCAGATGACAGAGTCCGACAGTCCCCAGCTCAAGTGATGTATACTCCAGTAGTGTGGTGAAGCAGGTCTTGAAGGAACCTCAAACTGCAGCGACACAGTCCACGGGTTAGGTGTCCCACAGGTAGTGTAGCTTGCAAATTGAGGCAGAGAACAAGCTAAGGCAGCCGCACACTGGTCCAATCATCAAAGAGCAAGGACAAGCAAGGCAAGGCTCGCCGAGCCATTTCTCTCTCCTCCTTTCAATTAATCCCACATGTGTTCATTGACCAAGTTGGCACAATAAACCTTCCTGTCACACCAGACTTGGGGACCACAACCTTGAGGTTGGGGGGTGGGGGGAACAAAACAGGTCAATGGCATCACACAGTCCACAGAGACACTGTTCTACATCCTACTTCAAGGAGTGGCAAGCAGGGCTTTAAAGGTTTTCGAGTTGCGGCTAAGATGCAGCAACTGGCCCTTCCTCACTGGAGCAAAGCTGAGTGAAGGAAGCCAAAGACTTGTTGCAACAATGAGTCCAAAGGACTAGTGGACTATGGGAACCACAGCCTTAGGTACTCAGAGACCAGAAAAACTAGATGGTGCCTGGCTATCAGTACCATTCACTCTGATTAGGATCATAATAGAAAGTCCCGATTGGAGAAGAAAATATGCAGTACGTATAAAAAACATAAAAAAGACCAGGCTTATTGGTCTGATGGAGACTCTTGGGCCCCCTGAGATCAAGACTTTTAGACATCCTTCAAGCCCAGAATGGAACCCATCTCCAGCGATCAACTTTCAGCCAAACAATAGACAGTGAAGAGGGATCACTGGCGGTGTAGTGGTTACATGTTGGGCTGTGATCCACAAGGTTGGCAGTTCGAAACTACCAGCTGCTGGGTGGGAGAGAGACGGGTCTTTCTAATCCTATAAAAAATTAGTCTTCGAGAAAAGTGAAGGGAGGCATCAGTCAGTGTAAGATATGGAAAAAATTGTATAAATTATCAAGGATTCATGAGAGAGGGTGGTGGGGGAGAGAGGGTAAAAAAACAAGAAGCTGATACCAAGGGCTCAAGTAGAAAGAAAATGTTCTGAAAATGATGATGGGAACAAATGTACAAATGTGCTGGACACAATGGATGGATATCTGGATTGTGATAAGAGCCGTACGAGCCCCCAATAAAATAATTTTAAAAATAAAGTTAGTCTTGGAAACCCACAAGGAGAGTTTTACTCTGTCCTATAGGGTCACTATGAGCCAGCATCAACTCACTGTCAGTGAGTTGTTTTTTTAATCGAGTGAAGAATATACTCAATATAATCAACCACGTGAGACTAAAAGGCTAGCATTTCCCACAAAACAAAGCTTACAAGGGGCAGAAGCACAAATGGAAATGGGGAAACCTAGAGAATGTAGAGAGGCCTGCTACATGAAAGGAATTGCAACCAGTAGCTTGAAGCAAAATGTGTATGAATTGTTAAATAAAAAACTCACATCCTCTGTAACCTTTCACTCAAACCACAAATTTTTTAAAAGATTTAAATATTCCATTGAAAACACATAAAATAGAATATCAAAACCCATTCTGATAAAAAATTCAAATGTAGAAATACAAAGTCAGATGTCACTCAAACTACTTTACAGTCTCCACTCCAACTACCTTACAAACCATCCACACAAGAGGGTCTGAAAGTTCCAATTACCTACATGCATTGCCAGCACCATTAGCCTCTTAGAAAGATTAACCCTCAAAATATATTTTTTGCTTTAGTTGTATTTATTAGATACTAGATAAGTTAAGCATTTTTCTAATTTATTAATCATTTATATGTTTCACTTTGGTAGATAAATTTTTTAAAATATCTCTTGCCTTCCCTCCCCTAACCCCCATTGAACTGGTTGTTTCTCCTTGAGTTAATTTTGGTAATACATGTTTTCCTAGAAAATTATCTGTTTTGCCTAGCTCACAAGCCCATACATATAATTATGCTTTCTTTCTTCTTTCTAATTTGGATACTTTTTTCATCCTTGATTAGATCTGTCAGGAGTCTTTTTTTTGGCTTTGCTTTCCCTGCCCCCTATTTTGTTCGTTGTTCCAAGAGACTGGTTTTATTTTTATTAATTGTCATGACCAATGATTTCAGGTTTTCTGTTTCGGCAATTTATGCTTTTATATTTCTTTCTTCCTTATTTTTATTTTCTGTGGGTTTAGGAAAGCTGCTTCCTATGCATAAAAGAAGGTGGAAGCAAGGGTAGTTGTGGGGATTGGGGAAATCATTATTGACATTATTCCCTCCCCCATCACACATACAGAGAAGACAGAATGAAGAAATAAAACCAAAACCAACTCTACCATCAAATCGGGGCTCACTTGCAGAGACCCCCTTGTGGGTTTCCAACACTGGAACTGTTTCCAGGAGTAGAGTCCCCACCCCACCCTCTTTCTCCCTTGGAGCTGCTGGTGGTTTGGGACTGCACCAACCTCGTGGTTTGCAGCCCAACGCTTAACCCCCACACCACCAGGGCTCCTAATTAAGGAATAAGAACCTGGAATCAGACAGGTAGCAATCAGATCATCACCTTTAAAAATCACAGGCTGGGAAATTCTTAAAGCACATGCTGGGGCAGACTCAGTAAAAATCTAGTTAGAAATGAATCAATGAACTGTTCAGAGGCACCAGGGGCCCGATGGCCTTAGGGCAGTTCAATCTCCCTCGCTGTTTTGGAGAGCCAGATTAGGTACAAATAAAAATGGATGGTTTGTTTATTCCTGGTTGGTGTTTGGAACGGTCACCACGCTCAGCTGCTACTCGAAAGATTAGAGGTTCACATACACCCAGAGGCATCTGGGAAGAAAGATTGACAGTCTACTTCTGAAAGACCAGCCAGTGAAAATCCCGTGCAGCACAGATCTGTCGTGGCACGCACGAGGTCCCGGTGAACCAGTCAACTCTATTGCCGCTGGGTCTGTGGTTGCCATCTGATGGAGCAGGGGCAGAGTAAGGAGATCCAGGTAGCCGGTAGAAAGCATGGCAGAGGCGCGCCCTTGGGTTTTGACTAGACATGTGAGGAAGAGAGGGGAGGACCTTGAAAATAGGGTGGTCCCCATGGCTTCAGCTTCATGTGAGAATGCAAATCAAGGTCAGAGGGAGTGTGATTGTAAAACAGCTGAAACAAGCAGCAGGAGGTCAGAGAGGGCTAGGTCAGGTTCAGAAACGCATGGCGGCAAAGTAGAGTGGATCGGCACATTCCTGAGTCTGGAAGAACTTGTGGGGGATTGAGGTGGAGGCCCAGCCTCCCTGGGGCTCATGTTCTTTCCCCAAATTAGTTTAACATCTGTTCTGAAACCCAAAGAGTAGCTGCTTCCCTATCCTTGGCTAATTAACCAAATTCAAATGTACGCCTAACCTAACTGCATCCTCACCAGGCCCAGAGAAGGAAGAACAGTACACAGCATCAGCAGCAAGGGCCGTGCCAGAGACACCTCGGTCCTCTTGTGATCCCTCAAGACCCCTTAACTCGATTCCTTCATCTACTGCTACAGTAGGCCTTTTAAAAATGAAAACATAAACTGCTTTCTGACCAGGCAGATAGGTGCAGACAGAGGCCTACCTCTGATATTTTCATAGGAACGCTCAGTGAACCTTGTCTCCTAGCTCCCAAGAAGGCCCGCTGCCCTAACCAGCTCTCACCGATGCGGTGTATTTCCTCCGTAATGATTTTTCCATCTGTAATTTCTTACAGTGAAAGTTTAGGCTTTAGAACCAAATTCAAAATTAATCTCAGGAGATAATTGCTTAGCACAACAGTACAGTCCCACCTAGTAGGAATGAGTGCTTATAGCCAGATCTATAAATATTACCAAGAAGAGTAATACATTACTCATGCCAAATTTCAGATTTTTGGAAGGTATTTGAGTATTTATTATGACTTATGAACTCATCAGGTAAATAGTCTATAATAGCAAATTCTGGATCTGTTGTTGGTTAAATGAAAATTCAAACCTAATATGGAGTTTTACCTCTTTCAGGGAGGGAGGAGGCAGGGCTGGGATTGCATCTTCTATTGTAGGCATCTCTCTGCTATAATTCAGGAGTCCTAAGGACCCCAACAGTCTCTGCAAAAATTAGCACAACATCTGTTTGAATCTCACCCAGTTACTTTCATCTTTTGACTTGTCCTGTCTATTTTTAGGGTTGTATAAATTTATTTTCCAGGAGCAAAACAGAACATTTTTAGACTTTTGATTTTTGGCTAAGTTTTAGGAAATTCTGTTCTGTAGAGAACTGATAGCTTTCCCACTGAGACACTTAGAAATGTAGCCCACACAGAGATTTCCTTCCGCAGAAGAGCGCTGGTCTCCTGACCCCCCTGAGAACTCCTGACCCCCCTGAGACTGCCCAGCTTCCACATGAATGCTCCAATGTGCCACGGTAGCCAATCACTACCCTGCCCTAGAGAATCCAGGGTCAAGTGGGCTTCTTCCCATGGTGGCTTGATATACATCAGAGTTCCCTGGTTCTGAGCCCTGGTGCAGTGGTTTGAACCCACCAGCTGCTCTGGAGGAACAGGTGAGGCTCTCTACTCTTAAAGAGTTGCAGCCTCGGAAACCCACAGGGACGGTTCCATTCTGCCCTTCAGAGTCACCGGAGTTGGAACTGAGTCAATGGCAGAGAGTTTCTGAAAACCATCTGGTGTCAGGCTGGGTTGTCTAGAGAAACAAAGTCAGTAACAATCTTATGTATAAAAAAGAGCTTTGTATCAACAAGTCATCTTAAATCAAAAGCAGGCAGCCCAGCCCAGATGAACGCTTCAGATGCACGTGGCTGCAGGCTGATGACTCGGAACAGGGATGGAGAGGCAGGAAGATCAGCGTGCAGTTGTGGGGGCCCAAGGTTAGTGGAAACATGGCAGGGCACTGACAGCTCTCAGGGACAGCGGGCCCCCATGGGGCCACCCCTGGAGGCAGGCAGAGCCCCAGCAGGCAAGGAGGCGGAGGGGCAGAGAGAGGGGGACGTTTCCAGTTTTCTCTCATAAGAAGGCACACCCCCAAGAAGACGTCATGCTGCCGCCGAGTCCATGTTGACTCTTGGAAATCTATAAAGCAAAACCGCCTCTGTGAATTTGTGAGAGTGTAACGGTTTCCCCCCTACACTTTCATAAAAATTAAAGCTGACATCGAATCATAACTGCCACACGTCTTCATGATTGCTGGTTTGTGTGAATCCAGTTATGTGGTATCCGGTTGTGGTCAATAGGGTTTTCATTGGCTACTCTGGGGCGCTAGATCCCAATGCTTTCCTTCCCAGTCTGTAAGCTCTACGGATACCTGTCTAACATGCATAGCTGCTCATATTTGAAGTACTACGACAGAGCTTCCAGCATCGAAGCATCATGCAAAGGCACCACAGCACAGCAGACCAACCAACAGGTGGTGGAGAGATTTAATATCCTTGTAAAGAAGTCTTGAGCAGCGTTTAATTACTTCTACAATTAAAGAAGCCTTCCTTGGCGTCTTAACTACAATTTTACAAAAATGAATTTTGTTGTTGAGAATATACACAACAAAACATTCACCAATTCAGCAATACAACTCCGGGATGTTAATTCCCCTATTCGAGTGGTGCCGCCCTTCTCCCTCCTCCCCTGTTAGCATCAACCCACTGCGCTAAGGTTCTCATCCAACCCTGTGAATAGCTATTACCATTCTGATCCATTCTACTGTTTTGAGATTTTTTTTTAAATAAAAAAGCTGGAATTTTTATAACCCACCAATCAGAGATAAACATTCTCAAACTATATTTTTTATTTAATAAATCATTTTATTGGGGCTCATACAACTCTTATCACAATCCATACATACATCAATTGAATAAAGCACCGTATTACATTTGTTGCCCTCGTCATTCTCAAAATTTGCCTTCCACTTGGGTTCCTGGAATCAGCTCGTTTTCCTTTTTCCCTCCCCCTCCCTCCCCGCTCCCCAATGAACCCTTAATAGTTTATAAATTTTTTATCTTATCTTACACTACCCAGCGTCTCCCCTCACCCACCTTCCTGTTGCCCATCTCCCAGAGAGGAGGTTACATGTAGATCTCCGAGATCGGTTCTCCCTTTCTACACCCCCTTCCCTCCTGGTGTCGCCACTCTCACCGCTGGTGTTGAGGGGTTCGTCCGTCCTAGTTTCCCTGTGTTTACAGATCCCTACTGTACCGCTGTGCATGCTCTGATCTAACCAGGTCCACAAGGCAGAATTGGGATCATGATAATTGAGGGGGAGGAAGCATTCAAGAACTAGAGGAAAGTTTTGAGTTTCATTGTTGCTACACTGAACCCTGAGTGACTCATCTCCTCCCCACTACCCCTCTGCAAGGGATGTCCAGCTGTCTACAGATGGGCATTGGGTCCCCATCATGCACTCCCCTCATTCACGGTGATGTGATTCACCCCCCCCCCCGCCCGCCTTTGTTGTCTAAAACCTGGTCCCCTCTGCCCTTCATGATCACACATGTTGGTGTGCTGCTTCCATGTGGGCTTTGTTGTTTCTGGCTAGATGGCTGCTTGTTTACTTTCAAGCCTTTAAGTCCCCGGACGCTCTATCTCTCAATAGCCAGGCACCATCAGCCTTCTCCACCCCACTTGCTTATGCACACATTCGTCTTCAGCGTTTATGTGAGGAAGGTGATCACACAGTGATGTCAAACTATAATTTTTCTAGTCTTCTATGTCTAAAATATGGGTACATGGTATACACCATAAAGAGTTGGTCTCAGAAACCCATAGGGACAGTTCTACCCTATTCCGTAGGGTCTCCTGGAGTCCCAAACAACTCGATGGCAGTGAGTTGTAACTAATTGTAGGGGACCAGCCCTCACACTGAGTGGGTCCAAGGGGAGGTTGTGTAATTGAGGGGTCATTCAAGAGTCATCAGACAAGATAAAGCATGCAAGGGCTCATGTTCACAGTCATGACTTCAGGAGCCAGGTCCATGCAGAGAGAGAGAATATATTTCCAACCAAGGCTTACATGCTCTCAGGGGGCATGCAAGCCCCCCTAATTGCAGGTGATCATATATGTAACAAAGTGGGCTATACCCTAACCCCAAAGGGTCCCTGAGGACATCGGAGGAGTAACCTAACACAGTTGCTGGGGGCAGGTAACAGGAAGTGGCTGTCCTCAGAGCCTAGAGAGCAATAGCACACGTCTGCTTCTGTAGTGAAAGCTGCTGTCTTAGAAGGCAATCAGCCACGTGCTTGTAAGAGGTAACTTTAAGACATCACTATTATGGGAGGATAGTGTGGGAAACAACATTAATTATGAGAACATAATTGGGACCCATCTCCAACTCACAAGGGTGAAGGCCTCCCTCCACCCCAGAAACCCAGCCTGCCAGGCTTCTTAATATATGAGAATAAAGGATTCATCCGTGTATACTCTCTTCTTATGCTCTGCTCTCCACAACTGATGCGGAGTCTTGGTGACACCACAGCTAAGCACTGGCCTGCTCCCTGTAAGGTTGGCAGTTTGAACCCACCTGGTCCTCTGTGGGAAAAGATGAGAATCTCTTTCCATCAACAACAACAACAAAACAGTCATCAAGCCATCACATTCTTACTCCTAGAGACCATATATAGGGTTTCCAAGACTGTAACTATTTATAGGAGTAGGCAATCTCATCTTTCTCCTTCAGTGGCTGGTGGGTTTGAACCACTGACCTTGTGGGTAGTGGTCCAGTGCTCAACCCACAGTGTCCCTCGGGCTCCTCCCATAGATTATAGCCTTGGAAATGGTCCTGAAGAGCCCCTAGGAGTCAGCGTTGATCTGACAGGTGGGCTCGGTTGGGGTTGGAAGGACTGATTCTCCATATATATCTGAGGGTTGTATGGCTTCCTAGTGGCACCTAAGTTCAGAGGTAGGATCCTCACCACAGGTGAGCACCGCCCTGAGACGGCTTACACTCTCGACACGCTGATGGCAGTTGTACTGTTTTATGTGGTCACTGTGAATTGAAATAGACTTGACAGCAGTGGGGTTTGGGGTTGTTCGGCATTGGAATCCTCTCTCTGGAGAAATGTATGTTTGGATCCCCTGCCCATTTCTCTGGGTGGGTACTTGTCTTTGGTTTGCTATTGTGGAGTTGTCAGCGTTTCCCCATCTATTCTGGATCTCAGACCCTCGGACAGTTTGCAATTTCCCCTCATTCCTACCATTTGCTTTGCACTTTCTCGATGATGTCATTGGGAACAGAAAAGTTGTCCACTTGCGTGTAGTCCAATGTGTCTGTTTTGTTGTCTGAACTGTCCCTGGTGGGCTTTGCCTTCCCACCTCCACCTGCAGCCCTCAACACCTTGCAGCCTTCTCGGGGGTCAAGGCAAGGAACGGACCTGAAATTTCATGGCTCTTTTCTTGTTCTTCTGCTGTCTCTCAGGGAGAGATCGGCGAGAAGCCAGCCTGCCCACATCTTTAAAATAATTATATTTCATTAAGGTACAAATTCATTGTATTCGGTCAGTATTAGGTAGAATACAAATATGGTTTTTTACCGTGTGTGTGCGTGTGTGTGTGTGTGTGTGTGTGAGAGAGAGAGAGAGAGAGAGAGAGAGAGAGAGAGAGAGAGAGAGAGAGAGAGAGAGAGAGAGAGAGAGAGAGAGAATATCAGTCACTCAGCCCAGAGAGCAGAGCCGTCCTGCTTCCGCCAGAGCACCATTGCTCAAGTCCTGAGTGTGGTTTTCCTCCGCCGCCAGCGCCAAGCCCAGACCAGTGCGGCTGACTTGCTGAGTGAGCCCACCGCTCCAGAGAAGCTCCGGACGTAACAGGTTTCCCAGTAAGTGCAGTTCGTTTTTTGCACGACCGGGGATGGACACTGTTAGGAGACAGCTCTGTCTGGGGGAAGATCAGGTAAAAGCTCTAGCATCCGGACAGTACATGGTTCTGGGGTCTGAAATTAGATGCCTATGGGGCCTAGACGCCGGCGTCTCGGAGCAGGAACATCACAGTGATCCGGACGTTTCTGGGAGCTCATTCATTATGTCATTGCCATTTAGATTGTGCCCCCTTGTCCCTGAAGTGCTCAGATCTTTACACGTCTTCTGCCCACCCGTGCTTTAGAGATTAAGTTTTGGTTTGTATGTTCGTGTCGCACTGACTGACTTCTTGCAGCGTCTAGTGTAGCATTCACGGACGTGGCTCAGTTTTGCAGCCTCACTGCGCAAGTCCTCCCAGAGGGCACGGTTAGTGTTTGAGGAGGCCGTGTTTAAGTTCCTCAAATCTTTCCGTTGCCAAGTGAGCGTACATTTCCAAAACTCACAGAAGTAGAAAAACTAACCAAAACACCAACCAACCATAAAAGCAGTCGCTGCCAGTCCATTTCTTCCAGGGCGACCCCAGGTGTGTGGGAACCGAAGGGAATTTTTGCGTGGAAACTTGGAAGTTTAAATAAACCACGGCATGTGAAGTTGCCTCCCCCCCCCCTCACTCCAATTTGATTTTTCAAGTGTCTTTGCACCATTTGAATAGCAGCGATCCGGTTTTGAGCGCCCGCTCTGTTTCCTCTTTGTTTCTCTGCGAAGTGCAGTATTCCACTGTGGGCATGATCCGGTGTCGCTCTTTTCCTGCACCGACCGCCATTTAGGTCGCCACCGTCTTCTTGCTTGCGTGAACAGTGCTGCGACGAACGTGGGTGCCCACGTGTCGGTCTTTGTTGTGACTCTCACTTGTTTCGGACACATCCCCGCCAAAGGGATTGTTGGATTGGATGGGTGCCTGCTCCCTTCCAGTGACTTAGGTAGCACCGGATCGCGTTCCACACTAGCTGGACATCTGTGCACCACGACCACCAGTTCATACACGTCCCAGTGTCGGCACCACCTCTCCGCCGTTTATTGTTGTCTGTTTGCGTCTTTGTTGTTGTTTGTAACCTGGCTGAGGGCGGAGGCAGACATCGCACTGTTGTTCTGAGTGGCACGAGCGTCCCTTGATATTTGCTGACCCTTGGACGTCGTCTTTCGAGAACGGTCCACAGGCTCTTCGAAGGGTGTGAACATTTTACTGGTGCTTATGGTGCATTGATGCTAAATTAACTCCTATCAACACCGTCTGTGAGAGTATCGGTTTCATCTTATCCATTATAAACAGAGCCCCCCTTTCTTGTAATTCCATATTTCTTTGAGAGTTAGGCTGAACGTTTCTCTTCATGTTCATTTACAAGTTGCAATTTGTCATTTGCTCATTCATCTGTTAATATCTTAATGCTTTTCTTGCTAACTTGTATGGGTTTTAAGAGGATTTAATTGTTATATCTTTGTCATTCATTCTCCCCACTCTGTTTATCTCTTGAAAATGAAATTTTAAATAAACATGCACCCATTTAACATTTTACACAGTTAAATACTTACACCCCCCCCTAATTCTTCTTAATTTATATATCTAAATTATCTTCTTTTAAAGACTTACCTTTATTTTTTATTCTTTGGGATGATATGACAATGGAATTAAGCTGATTTTTTCAAATAATACTGACTAGATTTTCAGTATCATTTATGACTAACTCTTATGTCTTCTAAACATATTTTGGAATTTTATTTTTTATACTTTCAAAATTTCTCTATAATAGGATTTTTCTTGATTATCTCTGTTATTGAAAGCAAATAAACAAGCAAGGTGACTGCCATGGAGTCGATGCCGACTCATGGCAACTCTACAGGGCCCGGGAGGATCCTATAGGACTGCCCTTGTGAGTCTCTGAGACAGTAACGGGAGTAGAAAGCCCCAGCTTTCTGACAGGAGCTATCCGTTTTTGTGTCGTTGTCACGTTGTGTTAATATTTGCTGCTGTTATACTGTGTAAGTAGAATGAGTTGAGAGGAGGAATACTGAGTCAACAGAAAGTACTGCTCAAGGGCACAGACTCCGAAGGCAAATGGCTCAGTCTTCTCTGTTGCTCTGTCTCCTTATCTGTCAAACAGACAGTAATGTGTCTACACCATAGTGCTGTTGCCGTTAGGAAGTGAAAACAACACTGAAAAAGATATTAGGCATATATCCACTAACCAAGCTCACTGCCCTCAAATCGATCCCATCTCGTGGCGCTCCCATAGGGCAGGGTAGAACTGCTGCTGTGTTTCACCTGTGTAAATATGCATTGTGCACACGCACACACATATATAATTTATATAGAGCCATATGCATCCTTTACTCCTTTATGGAGTAAAACAACCTTCTATAGAATCCTGGGACACAGGGATTCAATTATGAAGGGAAAACGGCACGTTTAATTCTATCTCCATACAAAACTTGGTATGTTGAAAGGCAGGGCAAGTGGCAGATGGGGAAATAGAAGTATATTTCCCCAAAGGATTGTTATCCAAAATAAATGAAAAATCTCCAAAATAAATTAGAAAAAGACAAACACAACATTAAAAATGGGCAAAAAATATAGACAGGTGGATCATAGAGGAAGAAACACACAGATAATGTTCAACGTCAGTAATACAGATACACAAATTTAAAAATGAATGAAATGCCATTTTTTATATGCAGTAGATTGGCAAAAAAGAAAAATAATGCTCAGAGAGAATATATGAAAATAACCATTGAGAATCACAGTCGATAGGATCAAAAAATCAAAGCCCTTTTGTATGATGATTTTACAGAATCTAAAGTAACCTGGTTGGTGCTGCTGGGTAAACAGTAAACTGCTAACCACAAGGTCAACAATTCAAACCCACCATCCATTTCTGGGGGAAAAGTTGAAGCTATGCGCTCCTGCAAAGATGTACAGCTTTAGAAATCCTGTGTAAGGTTAGTGTACGTCAGAATCGACACAATGGCAGTGGGTTGGGTTGGGTGTTATAATTTAAATTATATACTAGATCCCTTTACCTGTATGCATATTGTGTGTGTGTGTGTGTGTGTGTGTGTGTGTGTGTGTGTTTAAAGTGCCAGGGCTTTTAATAAAAAATTTAAAGGGTCAGGTACATAACATGAAGCTATTTTTTATATTCTAGAGAGGGAAGTGGAATTAGGCAAGGGCACTTCCACTTTTTGTATGTACACATATGCTGTTTGAATTTTTTATGAGTCTGTGTTTATGAAAGGTTTGTGTAAATGAAATAAAAAGACTACCCTCCTCCCCCAGGCTGGCAGGAACTATAAAAGTCTATGGGTTGGGTGACAGACTCAGGGTTGGGAAAAATACATGACCAATTTTAGGGAGAGTAAACATTTGGGTGGCATTCTTTAAAGTTAATTTGTTGTTGTTAGCTGCCATGGAGTGGGCGCCCGATACACACTCACACCCCGCAACTCCCAACCCCGAGTGAAACACAGCCTTGTTCTGCACCGTCCCCAGTATTGGTTTCAGATCAGATTGCTGGGATCCACATGATTTTTGGTGACTGGTTTATAGAATTAGATGCTCAGTTCTTTCTTCCCACTGTCTTACTCTGGAAGCCCCTGTGAAATGTGCTCTTCCTGATAGCAACAAAAGCCTCCACTGACTGATGTGCTGCAGGTGAGTTTGTTGGGAAAACACCCAGGCAGCATAAAGGAAAGGCAGTTACTCTCCCACTCAAGCTTGCAGCCCCATCAACTCAGGGCCCATAACTGAGTGCCTCAGCCTCCTGGTCATCCCGTGTGCTTCTTTTCTCTCTCTGTTGTACAAATCCTCACGCCAGGTTCAAAGTTTTCATTTACCCAGTGGTTCAGCCAGCAGGTAGGTATCTAACACGTGTGCAGAGCCAGATGGTGTGCTTGACACATAGGGTGTGGGAGGGGCGAGGAAACACAGAATGTCCCAGTGCTGCTGGGGCCCAACACTCATCCAGGAGAATTGGCAGTAGCCACACTGATGGTGAGTCATGAGGATTGTCGTCACGCTGTGAGGCCACCACCCAGGGCACTGCGATAGAGGATAAGAGGGAAGACCTCCGTAAGACGGTGGCCAGGACGAGGCAAGGAAACCAGAGAATGTCCTAAGACTTTCAGCATCCCCCCACCCTTTGAAAACTCTTTAACCAATTCCGTTGTTTAATCATATCAAGAAGATTTGTGCACTCGTTACCATAATCAATTTTAGAACATATTTTTCTTCCTTGCACTCATTATTACAAGTGTAATTGTTTTTGTTTTGTTTTGTTTTAATTGTGGCAAAAATATACACAACAAAACATTCTCTAATTCAACAATGTCTACATGCATAATTCGGTGCCATTGATTATACTCCTAGTGTGTGATGAATATCCTTTTCTAAATTATTCCACCACCATTGACATAAACTCAATGCCCCTAAACATTGAGCCCCTAAGCAAGCCCATGGTAACCATTAGTCAATGTTGTTTTCTTGATATAAAATTCACGTCATACACTTTCATAGTTGTTGCTTTTAAAAAGAGTTGCATATGCATCGTCACAATCAGTTCTAGTGCTCCCTCCCCAATCCTGCACTCATTGCTTGCTCCCCAATTCCTCTCATCCTCCCCACCCAGCCTCCCTGATAAACCATTGCATCAGTTCCTGTCTCTATGCATCATAAACTGGGAAACCTAACAGAAACAATAAAAAACAAGAAATGAAACAGAAAGAAGAAATTATATTAAAAGACACAATTAAAAATAAAGAGTAAGAAAGAAAAATCCACCCGGAATATTTTAAAAACCAGAGAAGAAATATTTAAGTCCAGAACAAATACAGGATGGATCAAGAGGGAGGTCAACTGACCAAGTATCATATTATAGCATAGTTCAGTCCATCACGATCAAGTCTACAGTTATCTATGTCTGATAGGGAACCAGTTCGAGTCCCTTGCCTGTGTCCAGAGGGGATCTGCCAGAGGCTTAATTTGACGAGATAGTCTACAAATGGGTTTTGGGCTTCCCTTGTCCTCCATAGCCTTCTACAAATCGGGTATTTACAATTTAAATTCTTTCGCCTTCATCATATTTGGATTTTGTTCTCATCATTTTTGGATCACACAGGCTGGTGTGCTTTCTGCCGTATAGACTTCGTTGAAGCCTCACTTAGATGGCTGCTTATTTGAATACATGCCTTTAAGACCCCAGACACTATTCCAATTGCTAACTGGACACCATCCGCTCTCTTCACTTTCAGCATCCTCTTTCAGGCTCTTTCCCCCTTGGTCCCACAACCAGTCCTTTCTCAATTCCAGTTGCTCTCATCCTTGTCCCCTTCTGTATTTCTTTCACTCAGAGCTGTGCTTCCCAAATTTTAACCATTTAATTCCAGGTTTCACAGTTTGGGCCATCGCAAACTACCATTATTTATGAAAACAAAGCAAAATCAGTCACCAGTGAGTCTCTTCCAGCTCCTGATGACTCATGTGTATTAAAGTGGAACTCTGCTCCATAGATTTTCAATGACTGATTTTTCAGAAGTAGATGCCTAGGTCTTTTTTATTTCTAGTTGCTTCTGGGTAGATTTGAAGTTTCAACTTTTTGGTTAGCAGCCAGTGTGTTCATTACCTGTACCACCTAGGGACTCTATTTATTAAATTATAACATTGGCTTACAGTACAGGTAGTCCCTGAGTTACCATGGGTTTCCATCCCGATGACTCCACTATACGTCAGCTCTCATGTAAGGCAATGCCACATTTCTCTTTTGGTTTTTCATTACTATTGCCTTTTATTATCAGTATCTTTATAAATCCGATCTTTAGTTGCCATTAGGGGTTGGCATGAGAATGATTATTATATCAGCACTGCAGTGTTGTGTATAGTGTACATAAAACATACAAACAACAACAGCCCCAAACCCTACTGCCACTGATTCCAATCCATAGCGATCCTATCAAGACACTGGGGTTTCCAAGATTGTAAGAGCAGACAGCCTCATCTTTCTTCAGGAGCAGCCGTGAGCTTCAATTGGTGACCTCGCACTCCGCTTAGGAAATACAAAAAACCATGCCCCTGAGATCAGAAGCACTAGGTGGTGCCTGGTTACTACACCAACTGTTCTGAAAAGGACCACATTAGAAGATCCTCTATAGCATAGGGAAAAAATGTGGAACAAAATCCAAAATGATGAAAGAGACCAGACTTAACTAGTTGGATAGAGACTGTTGGAACACCCAGACTACTTAGTCACCCTTCAGATCATGAGCTGAATTCCCCTCCTGCCCCCACCCCGTGTTAGAACAATCAACCTTTAGAGATCAAAAGGCAGCCCTTCCCCTAGGGCAGCGGATTAGGAAAGAAGGCCGGGCTGGAAGAGGAAACGCAGGAAGAAAGTGGGTAAGTGATGGGGCATTGAAAGGACTGCATTGGATGGGTTGAAACAACATGGCATCAACTGTTGCATATACAAACCGATGAGCTACTCTGTAAACCTTCACCCAATTCACAATAAAAAGTACCCAAAAAGCAACGAAGGACGGTCCTAAATATGGTTGTAACGTGAATCTATTGTAAGTCAGAGGCTACCTGTATTAACTTATTTTAAAGAGAAACTGTATCATTTATTATAAATGAAAATAAAACAATGCTAAATTTAAAACTTATTATAATCAAGGCATCTAAGGCTAATTGGGTTGCTTTGGTACAAACAGATGATAATTGTAAAGGAAGGAAACATATTATTTTCTTGGCAGTAGGGGAGAAAGATGAGTCTTTCTGCCCCTATAAAGATTTTACATCCTTGGAAACCCACAGGGGCAGTTCTACTCAGCCCTATAATTTCATTGTAAGTCATAATGGACTCAATAGCAGTGATCTGTCAGTCCTGTCAGTAAATTCAGGGTGGACACTATAAATTAAAGAAACCAACCCCCCCACACCAAAGGCACTGCAATTGAGTCAATGCTGACTCCTATTGACCCTGTGGGTTTCCAAGATCTAACTACAGGAGTAGAAAGCCTCTTGTGGAACAGCTTGTGGTTTCGAACTGCTGACCTTGCAGTTAGCAGCCCAACCCGTAACCACTAGCTCAGCAGGGCTCCTCCCTGTGAATAATTGGAGATGCACAGGAAGGGATCTCAGAACATTTGTTTGCTTTGTACTAACAAGAGTGAGGTAAGCTGGGAACACATTACAAGCAGAGGGACAAAGGGTTCCTCTGAGGCCCAACTATGCGGTGCCACGCCTGGTTGCTACAGCAATGGGCTTCCTCTTAATGAATCGAGTCACGAGGGCCTGAAATCGACGGCAACTGGGACAGAGCAGCGTATTTCCTAAGGAGCAACACCCTGGAAAATGTCCAAGGAAGAACTGCCTGCTGAGGGGTGCATGCCTCAGTTGAAGGACAAGCTCCCCAGAGAGTAGCGTTGGGCTGTAAATAAGTCTTTGTTCTGAGCCTGGAGGCTTGAGAATCTCTCTGGGACTTGCTGTCCACCTGCACCTAATTCATTAGGTTTTCCTTTAAGTAAACCCTGAGTTTTCCTGAGTCTTAGCAGCATCACTGAGGGGTCTTTCCCTCGAAGGACGTGTCCTAGGGTTGGGAAGTGCTAAACCCCTTTCTCCAGAGGCAACAGCTTTTATGAATTGGTTTGGGCTGCCAGGTAGATTTAGGAGCATTGATAGATCAATTGGTAGGATTCTTGCACTCGTGTGGGAGACCCACTGCTGTGGAATTGATTCCAACTCATATGAGCTCTATCAGACAGAGTAGACCTGTCCCATTGGGCTTCTGAGACTGTAAATCTCTATAGAAGCAGGCTGCCTCATCTTTCTCCCTCAGAGAAGCTGGTAGGTTTGACCCCCCCCCCAACTTTCAGTTAACAGCCCAAAGCTGAATCCCCTATGCCTCCAGAACTCCTTCAGGTGGGAGAGCCAGGTCCTACTTCTAACCAGTGTACCTTATGGGCAGCCAACCCCCCTCCTCCTCCCAGCTGTCATTGGACGCCTGAACATTGCTGTGGTGCTGTACAAGTTTCAGAGAAATTTCCACACCAAAAGACAGACAAGGAAGAAAGGCCTGGCAATCTACTTCCGAATGGAAATTCTATGGATCACACCATGCAATCTGCAGCTCATCATGGGGGTAGCTTGGACCAAGCAACAGTTCGTTCTGCTATGTTGGAGTCAGCATGAGTTTGAGGCTAATTGCAAGGTAGCTAACAACAAGCCAGGTGATGTGGACGTCTTTTGGTTATCACTGAGGAGGGTTGAGCTCACCTGAAGGGACTGGCCTACCTGAAAGGCGGTCAGCCTTGGCTGCGGGCCTGCTCTCCAGCCTCATGTCAGGAGCTCCTCCTGTTCTTGTGCTGCAGCCATATTGATTCAAGCGCCTCATCCTTGCTTTCCCACCTCCTCCCATGCTGGCTCTTTCCCCTCGCTTTGGGTTCTAACTCTCTGCCTCGCCCTACGTTCTTCCCTTTTCTATCGAGTGGTTATTGGTAGCTGCTGTTGAGTTGGCCCCTGGCTAAGCAGGGCGACCACGTGTGTTACAGTAGGTCTGCGCCATAGGATTGTCCTGACTGTAATATTGATGGAAGCAGCTCACCCACCAGGTATTTCTATGGGGCGTTGCTTTGGCTTATCACTCTTGAGATGAGCAGGTGACTCCAAACTGCAGGCTTCGCCTTAGTGGTTAGGTGACTGTACACAGCGACCCTAGATGTACAATAGAACAAAACATTGCCCTGCATTGCGCCCTCCTCACACCATTGTTATGAAGTTTGAGCCCACTGTTGGAGCCATGGTGCCGATCCCTTTCCTTGAAGGTCTTCCTCTCTTTCGCTGTGCTTCACTTTACCGAGCGTGATGCCCTTCTTCAGGGACTGGTCTCTCTCTAACATGCCCAAAGTAGGTGAGACGTCTTGCCATCTTCGCTTCTAAGGAGCATTCTGGGTGTACGTCTCCCAAGGCAGATTTTTTGTTCTGTTGACAGCCCGTGGTCCTTTCGACGTTCTCTGCCAGCGTCACACTTGAAATACATCCACTCTCCTCCAGGCTTCCTTATTTACTGTCCAACGTTCACATGCACATGAGGCCATTGTAAATAACCATGGCCTGGGTCTGGCACACCTTCATCCTCAAAGGGGCATCCTTGCCCGTCAGTAGTCCCCAGAGGTCTTGGGCAGCAGACTCACCCAATGCAGTGCCTCCTTGGAGTTATTTGACTGCTGTCCCCAAGAGCACTGGCAGTGGCTCCACGCAAGACGCAATTCTTAACGATGGCACTCTCCTCCATGCACCGTGGCACTGTTGGTGCAGTTGGGAGCATTTTTGTTTTCTTTACATTGAGTCGTAATCCATACCGAAGGCTACAATCCTTGATCTTCATCAGCAAGTGCATCAAGTCCTCACACTTGCAATACGCAAGATTGTGTTATCTGCATATCACAGGTTGTTAATACGCCTTCCTCCTATCCTGATGCTCAATTCTTCTTCAGATAATCCAGTTTCTCAGAGTATTTGCTCAGCCTACAGACTGAATGGTGAGAGGCTACAACCCTGACGCACACCTTTCTTGATTTCAGACCATGCAGTGCTCCCTTGTTCTGTTTGCACAAACTGCCTCTTGGTCCATGTACCGGTTCCGCATGAACACAGTGACGTGTTCTGGCATTCTCGTTCTTCTCAACGTCATCCATAGTTTGTTATGATCCACACAGTAGAATGCCTTTGGATCTGAACCTCCAATGGATAAGACATTGGCCTCCTTCGGTTAGGTTTCTGCATTGGGGTTACCTCGGTCCTTTGCTTCAAGGCACTGAAAGAATCCATACAGCAGAAGCTCTTTTGTAATGCAAGTGAGTTTTTATGTAGGAAAGGGAAAGTTTCAGGTATTACAGTCTTAAAAAGGCACACGCTAATTTCTGGAAAGCATGCTGGGCCACACAGAAGCCACACGGGGGTCACAAGTGGGTGTGAAAAATTAGGTGGAAAGAATACAGGAATAGAGAGCATGAACCCCACACATGCGGATGGGGAATCCCTGGAGGCCACGAGGGCGTGCAGGGCCCCAGAGGGCCAGCAGGAGTATGCACCATGCATGTGGGAGAGAATCCCGCTCTCCAGCTGCAGTGTGCACCTGAGCAAAGCAGCACGACCAGAGGCGTGCCAAGCATGTGTGTCGGGCTACACAACTGGCTCTTTTTCTCCCCCGCGATGCCTGGCTGGGGGAGGCATGGTGTGGACATTGGCTAATCCTACTGGCTGAGTTTAGGCCCACCTGTGTGATGTCATGTGGCTGGGCCTTGTATGTGCGCCCTGGTGGACCTCCCACCTGGGCTCGGGGGGCTTGTGTCTGAGCATGCTCAGTTCACATCTTCCCATAGGTGTCTAATTGGTGTGCTTGATCTCTTTCCAACCCCTGGATTGGGGCCTTGTGTAGGCACTGGGGAGACAACCCCCTTTGTCCGGAATCTAGTGACCTAATACTTCCATAACTAGCACCTACTTAATGCTGTAACATCAAGGATCTTTTTCTCAGGGAACCTTTTCAAGCGACCCTACATGATTGGTTGCGAGCTCTTAAATCCGATCTTCTAACACACATGCATCATGTGCCTCTCTTTAATAGCATGCTTCACAGTTGGTGACTATGTAATTTCGTGACTGATAGTTACCTACATTATACTGTAAACCTCATATGGGGAGAGACTGTTTTTGCCCCTCACTGGTGTCAACCACAGTGCCTGCGCTCCGAAAATAGCTGTTGAGTGAATGAATGAATGAATGAATGAATGAAATACGCCCCAGCTTTTCACTTGTACGAATGCGTGGATTCTCATGATTCCTTTTGGGCATTCCTTTTCTTTTCCCAGAATAATTTTCCTTGCTGATGCAAAGCCTCCCATGCTCTGCTGCTAACCCGAAGAGTGGAGTTTCAAGTCCACCCAGAGGCATCTTAGGAGAATGGTCTGGCTATCCACTTTTGAAAAAACCAGCCATTGAAAGCCTAGTGGGACACAGGTCTACTCTGACGCACATGAGGAGCCAGGATCCAGATCAACTCCCTGACAGAAGTGCAGGGAGCACCGTGGCCCGTGTGCACCCCTGTAGGACATGCAGTGCCTTATTGCTTCATCCTTCCCAGCCCCTCTCCTCCCAGTTCATCCCGAACAGGGTTGTCATATGACACCCAAAGGTTGCCATGTTTTGCTCTATGATATGAAGGAACTTAAGAAAGTTTGTGAAAACTGAATTAAAAGAATATGGAATTTCCTCCACAAATGTTTGAAGGGAGTAATATTTATCCTGGCTTATTTTACTTCAAAGAAAAATCTAACTCACTGTCTTTGAGTTGATTCCAACTCATCAGATAGAATAGAATTGCCTCTTGGAGTTTCTGAGGCTATAAATCTTTAGGGAGCAGAGAGTCTCCTCTTTTTCCCATGGAGAAGCTGGTGGGCTCAAACTTCTGACCTTTCAGTTAGCAACATAATCAGTGTTCCTTATTTCACTTAGAAAAATGTCCTTAAGGTTCACCCATCTTGTAGCATGTACCAGAGATTGTTCCTTTTTATGACTGCTTAACAGTCCTTTGTATGTATATATGACACCTTCTCTGTCCCTTTATCTGTTAATGGACATTCGATTGTCTCCATGGTTCGGCTAGTGTGGCTAGTGCTAAATGAACATTACTGTACAGTATTTATTGCTTCCCGGCCCTCAAGTTCTTTGGGTAGATACCCAGGAATTTCTTTTCCAAACTTTTCTCTCTTTTTTGTTTTGGTCATAACTTTTATGAATTTTTTTCGCTGCTTCGCCCGTGGTTTCTTTGAGCTTGTTGAGTGGAGTTAGTACAGTTGATGTAACATCTGACTGGTGACTATGAGGTCTGAGCGTCCTCAAAGGTTGCTTCGGGCCATTCTTTTTCTTGTTAGTGCCTATTCTTTTGTTTCCTTGTACATTTAACAGCTTTTTCTGAGAACTGGACATTTTAGGTATTATCATGTGAGAATTCTGCAAATATAATTCTACCACTCTGTTCATTTTAGTGCTTTTTTCCCTAATCATTTTTCAAAGTGTGTATCCCAGTTGTGTGTGGCCATTGAAATTTCTGATCTGTTATTTCTACCGTCAGCCAGATTTTACCTCCTGCAATTTTACCCCCCTGAGAAAGACACACTGGCCCTGTAAGCTGCTGTCTTTGGGAAAAGCTAGTGATGTAAGAGGGCCCTAACCATGACAACTGTCCGCATTGGTCCCTTGAGATTCTGCCAGACCAATCCAAATGTGTAATCCCTAATCCTCAGAGGCCAAGGTCTCCACTGTCTCTTCTGGCACCAGCAAGTTGCTCTGTGAATGCATCTTAACTTCTGCAGAGTAGCTGAGACATGGCAGAAGGTAGCCGAAAGTACATGGCTCATCACAAAGATCAGCAGCCTCTCTTTGCCTAGCAGTTCCCTGGTTGATGTAAGTGTTCAACCAGTTTCAGAGTTCCAAAGTATTCTACTCAAAAAGCTCCATCCAACTCAGTTGCTGATTTTGTGGAGGGAGATACCTTTAGACTTTCTAACATGACCATGAGATGCGTATTAGCCATTCGATGGAAGGTGTTTAATTGGGAGAGGGACCTAAGCAGATCCATGTTTCAGAAAGTTTACTAGAAACATGTTGGAGCTAAGTGATTGTGGCTCTGATTCTGGGTCAAGATGCCCTCATGGTGTAGTGGGTTACACATTGATCTGTAAATTGTAAATTCAGTGGTTCAAACCCACCAGTTACTCTGTGGAAGAAAGATGAGACTGTCTGCTTTCATTAAGATTTGCCCCAAAGGGGCAATTCTACCCTGTCCTATAGGGTTGCTCTGAGTCTGAATTTTCAGTGAGTTGATTTGGTGAGTCCTTTTGCTTATCAATACCTAGGCTATGTTATTCTCCGTGCTGGCCACACCAACTTTACCTGCCACAGGCCATCCTGGCCATTTATTTCTTTGTTAATTTGTCAAACACAAACTGTCTGAGTACTTATCACATCGATTTCCAAACTCATTTGGCCTACAGAAAACAAAACAAAAACTCAGTGCTCCCCTGAATGGGAAACTTATGTGCCATAGCCCCCAATCCAGGATAAAGTGTAGCTATCTGCTTTTGTAGCTGACCCCCAACCCCTACACTGGGTCAGCAGAATCCATATCGAATTTTGCATTGATTTGGCAAACCGGGTGTTAAAATGACTCTCGTCAACAGGATTCTCTCTCAGGTGGAGGAAATCACAAATTTACATTCCTCCTTCCTTACTCTTTTTCAACATCCAATAAAGGGAAGGTGGATGGGGGGAGGTGTGCTACGACATGGCCGTGCTGCTTTCTCTGAGGACTGGGCTCGCTGTCTGCACTGATCCACATAATGTAGAGCCTCTCTGGTATCATCGCTAGGGCTCACAAATCACATACAGCCCAGTGCAGTCACCCATTATGTCACCACCATCCCCAGCCCCCGTACACAAGGGGAACAGCAAATCCCTCCATGGGCAGAGTGGTCTTCTCTGTCCCACCCTCACAAAGTCCTTCTCTTCTCCCACTGACCAAGGTGGAGACGCTCCTCTCTGCTCAATGGTTGGACACCATGACCTGCCTGCTTAGACTCTGACTAATGGGGGAGGAGGGGCGACGGGTCAACATACTGGGTGACGGGACACTAACCCTGTTGACAGCATTGTCTTAGTGGTCCCTTTCCCTGTGGCACTAGCCTGCCCACCGCAGATGCTGGGGTCATTTGGTGTTACCCACCCTGATAATGTCAGGAGGTGTGACCCACACTCACCCTGGTGACCCTACTGAGCCTCCCTTTCGCAGGTAACTGCAATTCTGTTGCATAATGGCTTCTGTCTCCCACCCTGGGAAAAGATTATCTAGCAGTTGCTGTACTTTGTGTTCCTTGTAGATTTGCTCCCGAGGGCTGTGCAAGGAATATAGCACGACATGAATTCCCAGGAGCAGCCTACACCTCCGCTCCTTATATTTGTGGGCATTGCATACATTTAAAACACAACCCCAGGGTTTCATGTGGAGAAGAGATGAGGCATATTCCAGGCGCCGGATAGGGTAGTGCTGTGAGGCTCGGCGGTTGCTTTCATTAGCCAGCCGGCACTCCAGGAGCAGTGCAAGCTTGTGGCTTAGAAGAGAAAATTTCAGGAATGTGGAAAAGAAAATCAACTGCATTCAGTGATTTAACTTAATCTAGTGATAATAAGGAAACCCAAAACTCAGCTGCCCTCTGAGAAGTGGGAGTGTGTGAAGGGCTTAAGGTGGCCAGACGTCCCATTTTTGGCGGGACAAACCCAATTTTTAACAATTTGTCCTGCGGCTTTTTTTACAAGTCCCGATTTTTGGAAAGAATGCACGACAAGCTAGGGTATATGGTTTTCGGCTGCCATGTGGCTATTTTGCCAGGATATGAGTTTTATCAATGGTGTCCCGCTTTACCAATGCTAAAATCTGGTCACCTTAGTGAAGGTAGGCTTTCCTGGCTGCCCAGAAATGGTTCTCACCATGATTCTAGTAGGCTGACAATGTGCCTGGGCAGGTGGGAATTAGGTGCCATGGAAGATAAACCAAACTCTGCACTTGTACACTCTGCTCCTGTAGAAGCTCCAACCAAGGACTGGCTTGCCTTGTTTCTTCAAGGGATCTCAGGAGCTCCCCACACACGTGTTAATAAGCTTGGGCAGATCCATTCTGTCCTTCCCCTGCCTAATCTCAGCACGTCTCATGATGGCCATGATGTCATGCCTGCTGCACCCAAGACCACTGCTACCTGAAACCCTGCAGAGACTTCTCCTGACCTCTGGGCCATAGGTGAGCGCCTTCTCAGCACTCTGCTACCTCTTCCATAGCCACTGGGCATCCCTGTAGCCATAGGTGCTTCATAGCCAGGAGGTGCCAGATCCTCCATCTGTAACATGTCCCCAAAGGCCCAGTGACTATGGTGGAATAACTCAGACTGTCTTGAGGAGATAGCTCTGTCTATTTTGTTTTGTTGGCCTCTGAGTGGCTATGCATTGGGCTTTCATCTGCAAGGTCAGCAGTTCAAAACCACCAGCTGTTGCTCAGGAGACAGAGAGAGCTTTCTACTCCTGTAAACAGTTAGTCTCAGAAACTCACGAGGGCAGTTCTATACAGCCCTATAGAGTTGGCATAGACTTGATGGCAATGAGGTGAGGAGATACCTGCCTGGGTTAAGCTTAACAAAAAGCTTGGATGGTTGAGCCCACCCTGGGGTGCTTGGAAGAAAGATCTAGCAACTACTTCTGGAAAAAATAAACAGCCAACAGCCTTGAAACCCCTACAGAGAATACACGAGATTGGCATACATTGAAGTTGACTTAAGAGCAAATGGTTTTATTCCTGCCTGTCTTCCCCTTCCTCTAGGATAGGAGTCCACACAGGAGGGTCGTAGCTCGTCAAGTAAATGGGCTTCCAAGAGCTCCTCCCTTCTGACTCCGGGTCATAGCACTCCACACAGTCGGGGGCCAGTGGACACTCTGCTATTTGAGCAGTTATGATTTCGAGCTGCCCTTTCAGAATAAAGTTGCTATCAGAGAATATCCACTTCTACCTAATGGGTGTCACAGGTGAGCATATTGGAAACCATACACATGCATATCTCTGAAGACTCAATACCAAAGGACTGAAGACTTTGGGTAAGAAGCAAGCAAGGAACCAGAGTCTAGTCTAGCCCTCGTGGCACTGTGGGTTAAGCATTAGTCTGCTAACTACAAGGTTGGCTGTTCAAAGCCATTAGCCATTCTAAGGGACAAAAAAGAGGCTGTCTGTTTCCCTGAAAACTCACAGCCCCAGAAACCCAATCTAGGATCGGAATTGACTTAACCACAGTGGGTTTGATTTTTTTGTTTGGGTTTCAAGAAACCCAGTGGTGTCGTGGCTTAGGCATTGGTCTGCTAACTGCAAGGTCGTTGATTCAAACACACTGGCCACTTCATGGTGAGCTTATGAATCAGAATCAAGTCAGGGGTACTGTTAAGTTCCTGGATGGGTTATCTTGGTTCTTTGCTTCATGGCACTGAAAGAATTTATGCAGTAGAAGCACTTTTAATCCACGTGAGTTTTTATGGAGGAAAAGGAAAGTTTCAAGTGATTACAGTCTCCAAAAGGTACACACTATTTCCGGAAAGCTTACCAGTCCTCTCGAAAGCCGCACAAGGGTTCACAACTGGGCCCCCCAAACACGTGGAAAGAACACCGGGGCAGAAGCATGAAAACAATGCATGCAGAACTCGAGTCCCTGGGACCAAAAGCAGGTGGGCCCTGAGGGGGCACGCCATCGAGCATGCGCCCGCTTGTGGGAGAGACTCCCACCCCCCAGCAGCAGCTAAAGGGCGGGGGGGGGGGGGGGGGGGGGAGGCGAAGGAACAGAGTAAAAGAGAGCTTGGCCTTCCTGCAGCCAGCTCCCATTCCCTCCCGCCCCACTGCCTGAGGGGTGGGGTGGGCGTGGTTGAGGGCATTGACTGATCTTATTGGCTGTGTTTAAGGGCACCTGAGTGATGTCATGGGCATAGGTTGTAGATTTAGGCTTAGGTTTCACCTGCGCCCAGGGGACTTAGTGTGCACATGCTCAGTTTGGATCTTCCCATAGGTATCCAATTAGTATGCCTGATGTTTTTCCAACCCCTGCATTGGGCCCTCTGCAGGCTTTGGGGAGACAGCTCCCTTTGTCCCTAATCTGACAACCTAATAATAGTGGGTTGGGTTTGGATTTTGCTAAAGTCTAGGAGTTCCCAGGTAGCACAAATGGTTAAGCACTTGTCTACCAGCTGAAAGGCCAGTGGGTTGATCCCTTCAGGGGAGTCAAGGTCTACTTTGCACATCTGGGGTCACCATGAGTCAGAATCAGGGAACGGCACGCAGGTCTTCCTCATCTAGTGCTGCTGTTACAGAAGCAATGGATGCTCCCCCACCCAATGGATGGCTTTACAGCAGTTTGTTCCCCCACAGCTGGGGGTCTGGTCCTAGCTCCAGAGGAAGGCGTTCTCTCAGCTCACCGTTTGGGAGGAAGGTCCTTGTCGCCTTTCAGCCACTGTGAAGCTCCCTGGAGAGAGCCATGCGTCTTGGCATCATTCGATGTAGGACAGTGATTCTCAATCTGTGGGTCGCGACCCCGTTGGGGGGGGGGTCGAACGACCTTTTCACAGAGGTCGTCTAAGACCATCGGAAAACATAAAAATTTCACAATATATAATTACATATTGTTTTGTGATTAGTCACTATGCTTTAATTATGTTCAATTTGTAACAATGAAATACATCCTGCAGATCAGATATTTACATTATGATTCATAACAGTAGCAAAATTACAGTGATGAAGTAGCAACAAAAATAATTTTATGTTTGGGGATCACCACCACATGAGGAACTGTATTACGGGGTTGCGGTTTGAGGAAGGTTGAGAACCACTGACTAGGAGGTTCCCAGTGCAGGGACCCTGGGCCCAAAGCATATGCTCCACTCCCAGCTCTTCTTTCTTGGTGGTAGGAGGTTCTTCTCATCTCTGCTCACTTGTTTAATCTCTTTTATTTCCCAAGAGATTGACTCAAGAATTTACAACCTAATGCATTATATTGTATCCTTGCCTCATTAACATAACTGCCACTAATTCTGCCTCATTTGCATAACATCAGATCATAACTGGAGGCTAGTGACAGAATACTGAGACTCATGACCTAACTCTGTTGACACATATTTATTTTGGGGAGTAGAGGTCAATATATAGCAATGTTCAAGTTCTACATTTCACCAAGTGCAACATTTGCTTTTGTTATTCAATTCTTTTACATTACATGTTTTACACATTAAAAAATGCTTTGTTATTAAATATAAATTGTTCTTAAATCCTTCCCAGTGACCACCCTTTACACACACTGTCAGAAACTAGTCCAAAATTGTTTATGTCCTGTCGTGGGCGTTAAAAATTGAAGGAACATTTCTATGAGGTGAGGCATTCTGTGAGTGCTCCTCTCTCTCTGTTGTAAGATATTGGTGTGGGTGAGAGAATGAGTAAGAATAAACATCATATTAGAGTAAGGTGGCCAGCTTTTAACATTGGTAAAGTGGGACACCATTGACCAGGTGTGTGTGTGTGTGTGTGTGTGTGTGTGTGTGTGTGTGTGTTCTTGATTAAAAATTTGGTCTATGTGGAGCAACAAAAATTTTCATAGAATGCAAAAATATATTGTAATATTTTTTAAATTTCAGCATAAGTACAATTTAAAAATATAATACATTAAAATGTATAGTATTATTTTATTCTTTGGCATATTTCTCATTTGAGTGATTTTTTTAGTAGATTGCTGTCGTTTGAAAGGTCATGAAAATTTTCACCAGAATTTGTTAAATTATATTTCACACATAAAATGGCTTTCAAAGTCTCAACACTTAATTGTGATTTTTCTGATGTCTCCCCACTTTATTTACCGTAGAAAAAATACGTTCAGTCACAGCATAGTTCCTGGTAAGGACAGTGCATATTCCACAATTTTTAGTGCATTATTGTATGGAACATGGTTTGTTTCAAAATGATGAAATATTTCTAACCATTTGTTCTCTATTGTGATTTTTGCTGATGCCCAAGATTTAACCTTTTCCTTATCAATATATTTTAAATAATGATACCTCATTAAAAAGATCATTTTTGGAAATAATACCATATGGGAAATTTTCAGTAATATGATCGAATGATTTTTGCACATCATTCCAATTAAGTTCTTGTTTTAATGTAATCCAATGAAAATGTTCATTATCATTGTAATGTACCGTGCACACTTCTAAATAATCTATGCAGTTACTATAGAACTTTGTAACGCGATTCATATCTGCACAATTTATTGCACCTTGTTCTTCTAGCTGGCTTATACTATTATGGATAGTTAACGGAAGAAATTTATTTTCTAACTGCTCTTGACACTAAAATTTTAAATTATTAACTTCATTTGCTACTTCGATTACCAAAATTTGGTCACCTTCAATAAGTTTTATACCATTTTGAAAAAGAGCTGCTTGATTGTGTACAAACTCTAGCGAAATTTTTGGAGATTCTTTTTCAAAAAACTCTTCTAAAATTCTAGGACATTTATCCTGTGATAGAAAGTAGGATTTTTTTTTGCTTGCTTATTTTTTTTTAATTTTAACAATTTATTAGGGGCTCATACAATTCTTATCACAGTTCATACATATACATACATCAATTGTATAAAGCACATCTGTACAGTCTTTGCCCTAATCATTTTTTTCTCCTCTTTTCTTTTTTTACATTTTATTAGGGACTCATACAACTCTTATCACCATCCATACATATACATATATCAATTGTATAAAGCACATCCATACATTCCCTGCCCCAATCATTCTCAAGACATTTGCTCTCCACTTAAGCCCCTTGCATCAGGTCCTCTTTTTTTTTCCCCTCCCTCCCCTTTCCCCCCTCCCTCATGTGCCCTTGGTAATTTATACCTTGTTATTTTGTCATATCTTGCCCTATCCGGAGTCTCCCTTCCCCCCTTCTCTGCTGTCCCTCTCCCAGGGAAGAGGTCACATGTGGATCCTTGTAATCAGTTCCCCCTTTCCAACCCACTCACCCTCCACTCTCCCAGCATCGTTCCTCACACCCTGAAAGTAGGATTTTAAAGGATCATATATTTTCAAAACTCTTTCGACAGCTTAACCAGCACGTTTTACTGTATCCAGGTATTTTATGATATTCGATTTCTGCAGTTTCACAAACTAATCTTTAAGCATTGCAACGCGCACAGTGTATATATAGAAATAAGAATATAGTTTAATAACAATAGTTTCCACATCTACGGGCAACAAATCAGCAGCTTTTTGAATGGCGTTATGTAGTATGTAGATTCCCCTCCCGTTCTCCTGCTGTTCCCTAACTTGTGCATTCTTTCCAAAAATTGGGACTTTTTTTAAAACGCCGCGGGACGCGGGACAAATTGTTCAAAATCGGGACTGCCCTGCCCAAAGCGGGACGTCTGGTCACCTGATTCTAGAGGCAGAAACGTGAAGTGGTCATGATTAAGGTGGTGGGCGGAAAAGGAGTCCTTTGGGCAAGTTGAACCACAGTGCCCGCGGAGCCCGCCGAGCCTGCGGATAGGCCAAGCTTGTCCTTTCCAAGGCGGTGAGCATTAGCCTGCACCAGAGGCCGAGGAGCAGGTGTGGGGGTGCTCTGCTTCCCTGATAGTCTTGCCCCCTGGAAACGTGAAGCCACTCTCTTAGCAGGGCACTTGGACAATGGCCCTCTGCCAGCTCATCTTGTGGTCCCATGGTGTGGCACGTGGAGGGTGCTGCTGGCAGCTTGCAGAGCTGGGCTGGCTTCTTCCTTGTCTGAATTTTTCTTTGGTCAGAAGGCCAGGGTTGCCAAGCCTGAAGACCAAAGCGGGGTGCAGTGGATCGTAGGAGTGGACTTTCATGAGAGAGATTTTTTTTTAAGTAAAATGTTATTGTTCAAAATGTCCAGTTGGCTGGACTGGTTCATGCATCTTTCCTGGTGGCTGGGGCGTCTCCACCCTTGGTGTTCCTGGTTGGTGGCAATTACTGTGAGCGTTAGGTTTTGAAACCAGATTGCTATGAAGCAGCTCCTGGAGGGCTGCCCTGGCCAGGGAACTTCGAATCTTCAATCTCTCAGACAACAGCTGGAGCAATAAGCTTAGAGTTGGAAACTTCGTTACATATGTGTGGCTTTACATAGGTGGCTTTGTCCATCAAAACCAGGTTATTGAGCTTGTCCTGAGCTTTGCCTTTGGACCACTTGTTCTTGGCTTTGCCCCCGGATTGGTTCAATGAGACGTTGTCTTCCTTGGCCGACTTTCCACCATCCTTCTTCTTCTTGTCCTCCTTGGATGGGTTCCAAAGCTTGGGGACCAGCTGTTACCACAGCAGCCTCACTAAGAGGTAGGGTCTTTTACATTATTGGAGGAGATGGCGTGTCCCTACCTTCCCTGGTCTCGGTAGTTCAAGAAACATCTTAATAGAAGTCACAGGGGTTTTGCTGGTGGGTGGGGCAGGGTGACGTGTTGTATTTGCATTGTTTCTAGAGGAAACGGAGCAGAATAAGACAAAACTGGCCTGCCTGTTGCCTTGGAAACGGAGCCACTGATAGCCTAAGACTTTGCTCCTTGTCCCTCCCAAAGCCAAAGAACTTAGACCTGACATTTAAAATGACTGAGTGCTCAACTCTGCAGTTCCCATCACCTACCACTTCACAAAGCATCTCTTACGATCCACTGACTTTTTCTGTTCAGACGTCTGAACATCTGAACCACAAAAATGTAAAGCATTTGACTGTTAGTGTGAAATTAGGATGCATACCAAAACTTTTTTTAAACCACTTTTCAGGAATATGAGGGCACCCCAAAACCAGATTTACCCCCCAAAGATATGTATTTAATTTTTTTTTACAAAACAAGCTTGTCACCTTCAAAGTACTCTCCATTATACTTAATACATTTGTCAAATCTGCAATTCCATTCTTGGAAACATTTTTCAAACTCATCTGTTTGGATGGCTAACAGCACCTCCCTCGGGTTTTTTCTTCACCTCTTCTTGATTTCATTTGCCTTTTGAAAAATCCTTCTGTTAGGTTCCAGGCTGGAGGTACTTAGGCTCTTGCTTCACGGCGCTGAAAGGATTCACGTGGCAGAAGCACGTTTGTAACCCAAGTGACTTTAGGAGGGAAAGAGAAATTTCAGGTTTTACAGTCTTCAAAAGCACACGCTGTTTCTGGAAAGCATTCAAGGCCGTGCGGGAGCTGTGCGGGAATTCACAGCTGACCACAAACAAAACAAAAACACGTGGAAAAATAACAGGATTAGGAGCATGAGACAGTGTTGAGGAGACTAGGAGATCCCAGAGGCCAAGAAGGTTGCAGCTCTGAGCAGGCCCTGGGTAGGCCTGCAGGCTGGTGGGCGACCACACGTGGGAGGGACTCCCACCCACACCTGCAGCGAGCACAGGAGAACGAGAGAGAGGCCTGCCTAAGGACTGGGGAGGTGTGGTTGAGGGCACTCATCCGACTCTATTGGCTGAGTTAGGCACACCTGTGTGATATCATGTGCCTAGTTTGTGTGTGTGTGGTGTGTGTGATGTGTGTGTGATGTGTGTGTGTGTGTGTGTGTGTGTGTGTGTCCTAGTCTGCTAATGCCCAGTTTGGATCTTTCCATGGATATCTAATGAGTGTGTCTGATTTCTTTCCACAGGCACTAGGGAGACAACCACCCCACTTAGTCCCTATTCTGCCTACCTAGCACCTCTGCTGTTGATTGGGTTGATATAGTGGACCAAAAAGGAGGGGCAAGGGTTCAGGCATGGAAACTCGGTGAGGGATGCTGCGGAAGCCCAGTGAGAAGTGGTGGTGACTTAGACCATAGTGGGTCGTGGACACAGTTGTCTTCTTCGTTATTAGCTGCTGGCTTTCAGAAGTAGATCACTAGGCCATCATAGCCTGGCGTGCCATGCTAGCCTCCACTGACAGATAGGTAGTGGCTGTACACGAGGTGATTGGCTGGGAGTCGAACCTGCCATTTTCCAGATGGAAGGAGGCGGGAATTCTACCACTGAGCCTGACTGCCCTGGCTGGAGCTGTAGAGGTGGGAACCTCGGAAAGTTCTCAACCGAAGCGTTTGGGTTGGTGTGAGCCTAAAGGATGGACTAAACCCGGAGCTTTAGTCACTCCTGATTTGTGAAGTGTGAGTAACAGCAGCGGCATAGTTTGGGTAGTTTGGAGCCTGAGAGAAGATTGTCTCCACATAGTGTTTAACCGTGTGCTGAGCACCAGTGGCCATCAAGTCAACGCCAACTCATGGTGAGCGTGTGTGTGTCAAAGTAGAGCCATGCCCCTGCAGGTTCTCAATGGCTTGAATTTTGGAGTGGGTTGCCAGGTCTTTCTTCTGAGGCACCTCTGGCTGGACTCTAACCTTTTCATTAGCAGTCAAGTGTGTTAGCTATTTGCACATCCCTCTCCCAGCACCCCCACCCCGGACTCTGCCTGACACATAACAGGTGTTCATAAATGTTTGCTTAAAAATAAGTTTTAGGGACAAGATTTTGAGCAGGGAGTGACCGACCTCAGTTGACCTTTTAGGATGTGTCAGGAATTCATGGAAAGGATGTGCTTCAACATGAACTTCAAAAGAGGAGAAATGTCAGGGTGCTGTGCAGATCGCAACTAGAGAAGAAGGAAGTGGCGGGAGCTGGCTCAATTTGAGAAACAGGAGCACTAGGGAGGAGGCAGACATGACAAAGGTCTTGTGCCTGAGTGAGAGGGGCTGGGTTGGTGTATAGAAATGGGGAAGGAGAGAGGAGATTATGGAGGGGCTGTTTTGTACACTATGCAGGGGCCGGTAGTGCTCATACAAGTGAGGTGAGCTTGCTTCTGAACCAGGCTCATGGACCTGGCAAGGCAGATAAGTCAACAGACAGGTGTTCTTCAGTCTGCTGTAGACTGGGATGGACTGGGCAGGTTTTCTAGAAGGTACACACCTCGGCTACCTTTAGAAGAAGGGAATAAGATAGCCAGGCAAGGGGCGCCGGAACTTCCTTTGTTTGCCCTTGACAGCTAGCCTGCACCGCTTCTGGGCTGGTGAGGTGGAGACATATGTCTTCCTGATTCCCTACTGAAGACCACACCTTTTGTCACAGAGAACTCTCTCTGGGTTCCAGCTGCATGTTCCTTTATGGCTTCCTCTGAACCGCCACACCCTTGCAAACGGCTCTAGGTTTAGTTCGGTTTACCACCTGGTGTCCTGGCAGTCAGCAGCGTGAGCAAGGGCCCCGAATTGGAGCTGAAGAACTATCGTGGCTCAAAATGTTTCCACCAAAGTAGATGAAAGTCGCTGGCTCCCTTCTATATGACCACGTTACTTCGTCATGCGTTGCTCTGCAATGGATCTTTTTAAAAAAGCTATTCCTCAGAAAGGGCTCTTAAAATATCTTACTTCTTTCTCCTAGTCGAGTGCCCTGGCTCACTCACTTGTAATTCTTTGACGTGAAGCCACATCATAGGCAAAGGCATAACTACAAATTTGTGGTCAGCCAGCTTCTGGAGTCAACCGCTTCGTGGCCCCGCCCGGGAGGCTGAAGGACGTCTCTGAGCAGTGACTGAGCGCTTGGGCTCAAAAAGCTTGTGATGACCATCGCTGTCTCTCATGAGCCTCCACCTTGTGGCAGCATGTTGTAATGGTGTTTGTAAGACCTCAGTTCGTTTTCAAAGTTTGAATTCTGATTTCAGTGGTATGGTCAGTGTTGTGCCAAGCTACTCTTCGTTGTCGTCTTGGTTTGTTCACTTCTTGGTTCTCGTTTCTCTTTGTAATGCCTGCGTGATCTTCATGAGATGAATGTTAGTCTGAAGGGTATCTCCCGATACAGTCTGGAGTTCTGTCCTTTTTACTGTTAGCCGGGAAGAAACCTAAGACTAATGGGATGACTTCACACCTCAAGATCTCAGGAAATAGTACAATTTGAAGTGTTTCCTGTGGACACTTGCTGACGGCTGGGACTCCCTAAGCTCCTCCCAAAGCAGACTGTCACAGTTGGGGCTTCTGGGTTTGCCAGGAAATGAATCATGCATCTGGCTGAAGAACCTGTGTTGGGGTTGATGGGGTCTCTTTCTCTCCCTTTAGACCAGACTCTTTCGATTGGGTGTCTGTTGTGGGTGCCATCCTAGCGTCCTAGGAGCTGACCCCACCTTGGGGCCGCTACAAACATCCAGTCCCCAAAGACGCTTCCAGACACTGCCAAAAAGTCCCTGGGGTTGTGTTTAGAACCACTGCCCCAGAAGAGGTCAGAGGTAAACTCAACGCATGTTCTAAAAGCTCTGGTTGGATTATTTTATTTTTCCAGCAAGTTGCTCACTTGCCTTCTATTTCCTGCCGGCACAAGTGGGTCCCAGGGCAATTGAGCTATGTGAACATTCTTGCCTTGTTAGTTCTCAGGCTTGAGTGTTTCAGCTTCCTGCTTCCTAGCTAGTGCTTATTGTACTTGTAGGCGAGACCTCACTGCCCTCCCCACTCCCAACAACTTTATTGTTTTAATATTCTGTTTCCCACTCCCCTTTCGGTTTACTGGCCTTAGATGGGTAAGAAGGCCCAAGTCCCGGGATAACCCCTCCAGAGCTCAGAAGGCGCCGATGAAGTAGCAGGAAGCGGATGGAGACTGTGTTGGCTCTCCTTCTCCCTGGTGCCTGCGCTCCTCGTTGTGCACAATAATAGCTGTCCCCTCTCCCTCCGGCCGCTCTCCTTCCCTGCTTTCTGCGGAACCGTGGCTGAGCTGCATTTTAAGACTAAATCTTACACGGTTCTGAAGTCGAGGGGAGCTTACATTTGAAAACAGTGTCAAGAAAACAACCCAGAGAATCGTTGCCAGGGCTCTGAATTTCAATTCCTTTTCTGGTCCTTGACGAGAATCTATCCATTTGTGTGGCTAAGTCACAGAAGTGAGACAATTATTACTCAAGTGGTAGTCACACCTGTGTTTCATCGAACAACAAGGACGGATTAAGGCTGGGACCAATTCTAATGAGCGTAAACTGTCTGCTCTTTATTTTCTCTCCTCTAGTTTCCCCACGACCCTCTGTTTATCTTCCTGCCTGCTTTCTACCTTTCACCGTTCCAACTTAAAATCGCCTGGGTTGCACTGAAAAGGGATGCTTCTCCGTAAATCTGCTAATACTGGTTTGGTCCCTGCTATCGAGTAGCTTTTTAATGAACCCATCTTGGTGTGTGGTTAACTTCAAAGAGAATAGTTTGTTTTTATCCCCAAATAATTTTAATGGTAGCTAATCCAGATATCATATCGTTCCACAGTTCAATCTCATCAAGCAGTACTGTACAGTGGCTACCACAAACATTCAAAACATTATCTTCCTTGTTGAACCCCTTGATATCGGCTCGCCTTTACTGCTCCCCTCCTCCACTGTGTCCCCAGAAGCCCTTATTCTACTTGCTGTTCTTTTAGGTGCGTCAATCCTGGGTTTCATATACCAAGATATAGACAGATAGATAGATAGATAGATAGATAGATAGATAGATAGATAGATAGATAGATAGGAAGAAAGCCAAAATTCAAGAGGGTTACCCCTTGATGATGAAGTACATCTGAGACAAACCCCACTATGAAACAAAATCAGACAGAAAATGTTGAAAATCAGATCCGTTTTTGTTGGGAAAGCAGCTAACATTTGCTGAGTGCCTTTGATGTGCTGGGCACTTGATAGACACATTCTCATTGAATCGTCCCACTTTGGTGAAGTAATCACTCATAACTCCACTTTATTTAATAAGGATTTTGAGAACCACAGTGTTTAAAGCATGCTCCAGGTCACATAGGGAATAGTGGGGCCCTCCTGCTGGCCCGCAGTGGGATTGGGGAGGCAGAAATGAGCCCGTTTCCACTCCTGGTGTTTTTGCAGCCACGTAAGACAGGGTTTGATTCTTGGCTCCAGCTCAGCTCCGCTTGGGGAAAGTTGCTTGGCGTCTTTGAACCAAGCAAAGGTCCCCTTTCTATAAAATGGGGGTAGTAGGGCCCTTACCTTGTAGGCTTACGGGAGAATGAAACTAGAAACCCATTAGGAACACGATGTGTCCCAGCTCAGTGTGAAACGGCGAGCATACTCTCACATCTCTACAGTGTTGTGTTCCCTGTGCCAGAGAAATAGGCCAAGATGGCACAGGAAGGGTTTTGTGGGGTTTTCCCCAAGTCTTTCAGATTGCAAAATGCTGAACATGTTCTCTGTTGGTTTACTAAATCAAGGTCTTTTCACATTTCATTATATTATGTTGTCTTTGTGAGCTGCCTTTTCGAAATTTCATGTTCAGTTATTTGACTTAGTCATTTCTTTCATTTGCGTTAGCTCCTCCACGATCAAGAGCAAACAGCAGTCTCTTCTAACATCTACACGAGCCTTTTCTTTCTTTCCTGGCTTCTTAATGACCTTTTGCCTTTTTTTCAGGTCTGATATTCTAGATGTAAGCCCACATTTTGTCTGGTTCCATGTGTAAGATCTGTTCTTGAGATGTTCTAGAAATCTGTGTCATAGACTCAAGGTCCTATTTTGGCTCTCATGGGTATGTTTTCATTTACTTCAACTTCACCCTGAACTTGCATATGGGCAGTTGATGGTCTGTTCCACTGTCAATCACTGGCCTGGTTTTGGCTCAGGATATTGAACTTCTACCTTATCTCTTTCCACAAATATAGTTAGTTTAATTCCTACATAGTCCATCAGGTGAGATCCATATGTACAGTGGCCATATATGTTCTTGGGGGTCAAATTTGTAATGAAGAAGTCATTGGTCTTGAAAAATTGTATCATGTAATCTCTAGTTTCATTTCTATCACTAAGGCCTTATTTTCCAAATACTATTCCTTCCTCTTTGTTTCCAACTATGCATTCCAATTGGCATTAATTATCAATGCATATTGATTGCGTGTTTGATCAATTTCAGACTGAAGAAGTTAGTAGAGTTTTTCTGTTACTTCTTTTTGGCTTAAATCCTTGGTATATAAATTTGATTAATAGTTGTATTAACTGGTCTTCCATGTAGGCTTATAGATATTCTATCATAGACAGCCCATACTTCAAACAGATCTTGAAATGTTCTTTTTGATTAGAGTGACATCATTCTTGAAATTGTCATTCCAGGCACAGTAAACTGTATTATTGTCTGATTCAAAATGGTTAATACCGGTCCATTTCAGTTCACTTAGACCAAAGGGTGTGGATCTTGAGGCAGTCCATTTTGGGGGTGACTTCCCATTTTCCTAGATGCATGCTTGATACATTCCACATACTGGTTGTTGATGGATGTTTACAGCTGTTTCTTTTCATTTTGAATCTTGCCTCATTAGTAAATGAAGACTGAAAGCTTTGCTCTATTTTCGTTATTATAGTTGACTCGACTCTGAGAAGGCATCTCTTCCCCAGTCATATTTTAAGTGTCTTCCAATCTGAAACAGGGCCATCTTCAGACACTATATCATATAGTGTCCCACTGTTCTTTATAAGGTTTTCAGCATCTAATGTCTCAGAAGTGCACCACCTTCTTAGTCTGTTCTTAGTCTAGACGCTCCGCTGAAGCCTATTTACCATGGGTGACCCTCCAGCTATTTGAAATACCAGTGGCATAGCTTCCAGCTATGGTGCCCTGGTGGCATATTGGTGACATGATGGACTGCTAACCTTAAGGTCAGCGGTTCAGAATCACCAGCCACTCCACGGGAGAAAGGTGGAGCCCAGCCTAAGTTACAGCCTCAGACACTCACAGGGGCACTTCTACCCTGTCCTATAGGGCCACAATGAGTTGGCATGAACTCTCTGAAGGGATCGGATCTTGGATAGGGTGGGATAAAAATACAGAACAAAACCCAAGATAATGAAAAAATCAGGTTTGCTAATCAGACAAAGACTGATAGACTCCTCAAGACTATAGCCCTTGGTCGCCCTTCAGGTCTGGAGATGAACGCACCTCTATGGCTGTTTTCAGTCAAATAGACTGGCCTGTAAGGAAAACAACAATACAATTGAGGATAATCGACCATTGGGGATCAAGGGAGCAGTATATACGCAGGGGCAAAGTTCAGAAGAGTTAGGAAAGAAGGAAAATGGAGAAAGGGAAACCAGGGAGGAGGTGGGTTGAAGAATGTTGCATGGTGGGAATTTCTGTGCATGAGATGAAGCAATGTGTATGCATCACTGAGTGTAAAACTGATGATCTGTTCTATAAACTTTCATCCAATTCACCGAAAAAAGAGGGTTGAAAAACAATGGCGCTGGGAACAAAAAAACAAAACTAGATCTCACATTCCAAAGAATGAAACTGGACCCACATATACAATTAGTGAAACGGTGTATTAATTAAACACTTAATTCCAACCATAACATTTCTAAAACAAAGCACAAGGGTAATGCCTTGGGACCTTGTCAACAGTGCAGTCTTGGATACAAAAAGGTGCAAACAAAGAACTTGATCAACGTGGTTAAGAGGCAGCCTACACAATCTGAGAACATATTCGGGAACTACATATTTGATGAGGAGCCTTGAAGGCATAGTGGTTATGCAGCTGTGATCAGCAAGGTCAGTAGTTTGAAACCACTCGCTGCTCTGTGGGAGGAAGATGGGGTTTTCTACTCTCATGAGCAGTTACAGTCTTGGAAAGTCACAGGGGCACTTCCACCCTATCCTATAAGGGTCGCTGTGAGTCAGCATCAACTTGATGGCAGTGAGTTTTGGTTTTTCAAGTTTTATATATTTGATACCCAGAATATATAAAAGTGGTTTAAGCACACTAACCTGTATACTATCGGATTTTTTGCCAGAGATTGAGAGAGATGTTTAGATCTTTAAATCTTGGCCAAATTAACTTTTATGCCACGGGCTTAAAAAGATGACAAGGGAATTTTCCAGCTTCTTATAGGAGCCCTGATGGGTGACACATTGGACTGCTAACCACCAGGTCCACAGTTCGAAACCACCAACCATGCCAAGGTAGGAAAATAAGGCTTTCTACTTCCCGTAAAAAAACAAAACAAAACATTCTCAGAAAAGAAATTCTCAGAAACTCACAGGGCTGCTGGGCTGGCACTGACTTGATGATGGCGAGCTTGGTTCGGGTTTTCTTCCTGCTGTTTTCATCTTCATGTTATCCTTTAGGGGAGCACCTGAAAGGTGTTGCCCTGGGCAGATGTTGTAAAATGTAGAGATGTTTCAGAATGACACATGAAGTTTTCATCTTGGAGATTCTGTAGTAATCACCAAGGAGCCCCTGGTTGGTGGAAACAGTTAGTATGCTCCCATGTTAGACCCAAAGTTGCCGTTTCAAGTTCACCCAGTGGTGCCTTGAAAGAAAGGCCCAGTGAGCTACTAAAAACAAAGAAAGAAAGAAAGCCATTGAAAACCTCATGGAACACAATCCTAACTGGACACACACGGGTCAGAATTAACTCCATGGCAACAGGTTTTATAATCAGAACATGAAAGAGTTCCTAGGTTAAACATGGTTCAGTCATTATGAGGTAGGCTGACTTGTATGGTTGATACTGTAATGATTGGTAAAATTCACTGGTAATTCTCTTTGAATCTCTCAGCTTCTGTTGATTCATCGAGAGTCCTAATAAAATTAGTCACGCAGTAAGTTTTAACCTAGGAATGCTGTCACTGTTGTTATGGAAACCGACATTAAAAATTGTGGGCTGAGGAAGAAAAACAATGGATGCTAAACATCAGTAAAATACATGAAAAAAGTAACTTGCTTTTTATCCAGAATTTTTTTAGGCTTGACACCTGGACCCAGTCTGAGATTAATAAGATCGCAGGCTGATCATTAATAATTTTTCTTAGAAACTCTGGACACAACAAATTGCAAATTCTTGGAAACATCATTTTCATCTGGAGACATTCACATCAATGCCACCATTGTCGAGCTACAGGCAGGGCTCCATGGAGATTCTAGGCAGTCGTGACAGGCGACACATGTAGCCAGACAAAATTGATGGTCCTTGCTGAGAATCCCTATCTGTTGAGATGGCTTGCTCCAGCTAGACAAATGGGACACGTACAGAAGTCTTGGCCTGAGCTAGTCTTAAGAGAAGCCATCTGTTGAGTTCATCGCAGGGTGGCTAGATAGACTGGGGTGTAGAGGGTGGGTGGAGATGCTGGGGAGGTGAGCAGAAACACTTAGCACTCACGATGATACCCAGGAGCCTTGGTGCCATAGTGGTTCTGGGTTGGACCGTGAACTGCAAGGTCAGTAGGTTGAGACCACCACCCGCTCCTTAGGAGAAAGGTGGGGAGTTCTACTCCCGAAAGAGTTGCAGTCTCAGGAACTCATGGGAGCAGTCTCTGCCCTGTCCTACAGGGTCACCATGTATCGGCCTTGACTTTATAGTAGCTTTTCCCCCCTTTGTTTGTTTTGTTTTTGTGATCCCTAGGGGCATTGAGTGCCCTGTAAGTCTGGTCAGTGGAGGTGGTTGCCACTGGTGGGGGTTTCTTTAAGCGCATCTTTCGTGTGTTTCTTTGAAAGCATGAAGCATTGTCTGTGGTTTTAGTGTTCTGATATTGAGGACTAGAGGTCCTGGGACACACTGTCAGATTTGGAGCCGGATGGGATCTTGTTGTTAGCTCCAACTCCTCGGTCTTGTGCCATCTTCATGATCCTTGGTCTGCTGCCATTCATCATTCATCATTGCAGCCTCTGCATATTTTGAGCTCATCTTCAGCACTATATTGGGCAGGAGGCAGTTGCAATCCATAAGACTTTCATTGGCGAATTTTCCGAGGTAGATTGCTGGGCTTTTCATCCTAGGCTGTCTTAGTCTGGGAGTCCTGCTTGAAACCTGTCCACAATGAGTGGCCTTTGTACTATTTGAAGTATCAGTGGCATAGCTTTCAGCCTCATAGCAACCTGCAAGCCACCACAGTTGGACAACCTGTCAGATGAGTGGTAGAGATGAGATCCTAGCGGTTTCCGATGGAAGAAACAGAAGCTTAGGCATTTGCAGGGATCATGCCTTTCTCAAGATGATGGGTAGAGGCAATATTCAGACTGGGCTGCCTCCGATGGGTATGCTAATATTTCACCTTGGGTCTTCAGCTGTATGTATGAGTGTGCTGCTACTTGGAGCCACGTGTTTCTTTTTATTCTTTGCATAAAATAGGGTAGGAAGCTTGCCCTGTGATGCCAGGCCTGACCAAATGAAATATGCTCTATATGCTTTACTAATTTTTAAATTAAACCTACATTTGTCCAAGAAGAAGAAAAAAATTATTTTTATGGTTCTGTGGAATCGAGTTTTCAAAGAATTCATTTGTGTGGATTTTTTCCTTTTGTGGCCCATGGGCCAGTGTCCACTTAAATTTTATGTCTCTGGAGTTTAGTGGAAAGCTGTATCCCACTTTGAGTGTGTACTGCCATCTGTTGGGAACTTATATAACTATGAATCTTAAGGAGCAAGCCTGATCCCATTAACACCAGAGACCCCACGGGACATGTGTGTCCCACTAACTGTATCTAAAGAATACTTGATGCATTTGAATTATGGTGCTGGCAAAGAATATTGAAAGTACCATGGAATTCCCAAAGAACAAACAGGTCTGTCTTAGAAGAAGTGCAACCAAAATGTTATTTAGAAGAAAGGATTGCAAGATTTCATCTCGCCTAATTTGGACATGTTGTCGGGAGAGACTAGTCCCTGGAAAAGGGAAAGTAGAACATGTTAGTCTGGGTAATTTAGAGAAACAAATCCACAGAAACTCATGCATAAGGGAGAATTTTATATAAAGGGTAAGTGCACATCAAGAATACATCCCAACCCAGTGCTGCCCAAGCCCACAAGTCCAACATTAACCCATATGTCTGACACCAATCCACAAAGTCCTCCTCCATCTCACAAAACACGCACTATAATGCCAACTGCAGGAGGAAAGCCAATCAGTGAATGTGTAAGCGTCTCAGCGCTGGCAGGGGTCTCCACGCGGCTGCTCCAGCACCCAGGGTTGCACTGGGGTAGATCTATGCGGCTTCTCCTTGGGGATGTCTTGCAGTAAGTGAGCCTTGCCAGCTGAAGCAGGGAACTGACTAAGGCAGCTGCAGCCTGGTTCCACCATCAGAGAGCAAGTGACCCAAGGATTAGAAAGGATAGGCTCACCAAGCCATTTATCTCTCCGCCCTTCAATTAAGCCCACATGCGTTTATTGGCCAGGTTGGCACAATAAACTAACTACCTGATAGAGTGACAACAAAGAAAAGGACAGTGGCTACAATGATGGCATGGCAGTTACATCATCTCCTGTCAACTTGCGATGGGGTGGGAGTCTAGCCTGTCAACCAGGTTATAGCCAGTGAAGCCTCTGTGTGGGCACGGCCTTCTCCTGAGGATTCTGGGAACTCCTGTAGTCCTCCCTGGATACAGGAGACACTCTCTCTGCTTTGTCTCCCTGCGAGACATTCCTGTTGACAAGCCACATGGAGCTATGCTGATGGCAGCCACAGCCTTGGGGCTGGAGGAGCCACGTGGAGACCCACGCTAGCACTCAGATGCTTCCACTGCCACTGGATCCACAAGACTTTCTACCCACTGGCCTGTGATCGTCCTGCACTCAGCGTCATTGCATGTGTTGCATGAGTTTGAAGAGGAATTTACAAGCTAGTATCGGGCATAAGGGCTAATATTGGACTTATGGACTCGATCCAGACCGGGCTGGCATTTTTCTTAATGTACAATTGCTCTTTGATCTGAAGTTCTCTCTTACCCACGTGTGAGTATCTGGATTCATTTCTCTAGTCTAGCCAGACTACCACAGATGGACTCCAACATAGAACAATGGTGAGGGTGGAGCGGGACCAGCCAGTGTTTCATTCTGTTGTGCACAGGGTCGCTCGCGATGAGTCAGAACTGACTCGACAGCACCTAACAACAACAATAACCTTTTTGTCATTGTTTTTGTTTCATTCAAAATGCCTTCTATTACTGAAAACGTATTTTTTCAACAAAATGTTCAAAGCAGAAATAATTCAGATGTGACGGGATCGCCCATTGGGAAGTTTGTTTGTTTGTCATCCTCCTCATAGCATCAAGGCTTATGGATGTCCACAGCCTCGTGCCTTGACACAAGCCACCAGCGGCACAGGGACTCGTGTAGTGCCGGGGCTCTGGTGATTCAGTGGTAGAATGTTCACGAGACCCTCTGTCAATAGAAACTGGAGCATTGCTAGGATGCTCACCAGGTTTCAGCAGCACTGCTAGACTGAGGCGGATTAGGAAGAAAGGGTTGCAGTCTAGTTCTGTAAGCCAGCCAGTGAAACCCCACCGATCACAAGTGGTCCGATCTGCCGTTGATCATGAAGATGGTGTGGTACTTGGCAGTGTTTCCTTTCATTACATGTGGGTCACCATAAGTAAGGGGTCTATTCAATGACAGCTAACAATGACAGCAAGTGTAATGTTATGTTAGGTGTCCCTGACCAAGAAAGAGTTCTAATTTTGCAGACAAGTCGTGTCGGCACATTAATAACACTGAACATAAGATTTAACAGTTGAGTTTTGAAAACAAACAAATGGTTGTTAAGCATTGTAAAAATTGACTCTAATACAAAGAATATCATTTCAGGAATAGAATGTTCTATTTCCAATCAGAGGAAAAGCCTCGTTCTCTGTGTAGTGATGATGACTGTGCCGTACAGGATAGCTACACAATGGCGCTCAGCAGGTTCAAGTTATAGGAACTTATGTTTTCTTTCTTGGTCTTCTATAGAAAGACAGATCCACTGGAGCAAGCATGCGGAGCTCAGCCAAACCCTGGAACCCCGTGGTCAAAGCTGGGAGTCAGGGCACTGACCGTGTGCGGCCCCTCCCGGCTGCTACTTCCGGCATGAAGAGCTCCAAATCTTCAACCTCATTGGCTTTTGAGTCCCGACTCAGCAAGGTATGCACCAACATGTACCGAGCGGTGCTGTCAGGCCCTCGGTAACTTCCTGGGGTTATTGGTTACTGGATTAAAGAGTGAAATAAGCAAACGTAGTGGCTTCTCAAGGAAGGGAAGGAGGCACCCACCGGTGCTTAAGAACCAGCACATATTGACCCAAAGAAATGGACAAAAAGGGGTAGTAGCAGAGGTACTCTGGCACAGAGAAAGGAAATCTGCAAAATATGTACCAAATCCAGGGCCTCTGCCTTAGATTAGGAGTCCCTGTGAGGTGCAAGTGGTTGACATGTTCAGTTACTGAAAGGTAGGTTTGAGGCGATCTACTCCTGAGAAATGAGCCCTTGAAAACTGGATGGAGAAACATCCCGATGTAATCAAAATGTGGTGGTTGCATGCAGAAATGAGGTCCTAATATGAGTACACAGATAAACCTTGGAAACATGCTGAGTGAAACAAACCGATCATAAAGTGACAAATATTATATGATCACATGTATACGAAATAACAAGAATCGGCAAATAAATAGAAACCAAGTGGTTATCAGAGGAAGGGGATAAGGAAGAGCCACTTTGGGGAAGAAATGCATTTTTATGATGATGGAAATTTGGCGACGATTATGGGTGCTGGTTGCACAGTACGATTAAGGTCATTGGCATAACTAGTGTCCGCCAGGAAAACATGGAATTCGCAGATGTGTTCTATCTAGTTTTACAACATCCCCCAAAGAGAGAGCAACCCATGTGGAATGCGGTCTACTCTGACTGGAGCGTAGTGTGAGCGTGAGCGGAAGTGGGCTCCACAGGAGCTGGTTGACGTTGGCTTGGCCTTGGACTACTGTGAGGATACTGAAGTCAGAGCCCTGCCCCAGCTGTCCACCGAATGAGTCAGGATCTCCAGTGACCCTCACGTCGCTGAAACACCAGTCACTGAGGCTTTGTGCTTCTCTCTCTCTCGAGAGCTCGTAACAGCCTCCTCCCCCTCTCCCCCACCCCCAAGGCTTTCTTCTCTGTCGCAGGCAGCACCTTTACTGTCTCCTCTTTGGCTCTGCCCCGTGTGCTCAGTGGGTTGTTACATAATTTCATGTCAGCTTGACGATATATAAAAGTGTAGGGTTGGTATTCAACTGGTATTCAACCTACCCATCAGATCACAGCCTGATGGCGCCTCCTTGTGGGCGTGGCCTTCTCATAAGGAGCCCCCTGGGAAACCCGCCCCCCCACCCTCGTTCTCTGTCTTCACCTTTCTGCTGGCCGACCAGAGCCACCATCATTGGAGCCACAAGATTTTGCAACCACTGGCCTGTGATTTTCCCGCGTTCTGCATCCTTGCCTGTGACTGCGTGAGTCTGAAGAGGGATTTATAGACTATTATCGGACTCATGGACTTGAGTTGGTCTGGGCTGGGATGTTTTATCGATATATAATTACTTCTTGATATAAAACTCTTTCTTACCCATATATGAGTGTCACTGGATTTGTTTCTCTAGGCAACCCGGCCTAACACTCTCGGTTTCTAACATTGGTGGACCTGGGACTGGTCCTCACCTTTTTTCTAGCTATACTCATTCTTGAGATCAGAGGTTTGTGTGCGTCACGCCCCACACCTTCTTTACTATCCGAAGGAGAAATCCATAGGTAAGACAACCCGCTTACCCATCATTTAGGGGTCGGTGCGTGTTGCTATGATGCTAAGCCGGTTTTTACAAAACTTCTAGACTAGGAGAAACCAGGAGGAAAATCTTGATGATTTGCTTCCAAAAATTAGCCAGTGAAAGCCCTAGGGATCACAATGGCTTCATCTACAGCTCATGGTGGGGGTGGCACAGGACCAGACAGCAATTTGTTCTGTTTTGCAAGACGTCACCATGAGTCAGGCAGCCTTGGCAGTAGCTAGCGAGAAAAGTAATATGTAATTTAAAAATACACAGTGCCCTGTGCTGGTGGTGATGGGGGTTATCGATTGTCAAGTTGGTTCTGACCCATAGCAACCCCATGGACAACAGTTCTACTGGATCCTCACTATCATTGCTATGTTTGCACCCATTGTTGCAGCCCCACTGGGTCATCACATCGCATTGAAGGATTTCCTTTTTTCCACGGCCCTTACGCTTTATCAAGCATGATGCTCTTTTTCCAGGGCCTGATCCCTCTTAATAACATGTCCAGAGTACATGAGACAAAGTTTTGCCATTTTGCTTCTAATGTCTTCCTCCAGCAAGAAAGGTTTTCTTCCTTCCTTCCTTTCTTCCTTGAATATAAAACCCACTACTGTCCACTTGGTTCTGATTTATAACGACCGTACAGGACCGAGTACAACTGCATCGTAGAGTGTCCGTGGCTGTGAGTCTTTAAAGAAGCAGTCTGCCATATATTTCTCCCATGTAACAGTGAGTTGGGGCTTTGTTTAATCCTGGTGACAACCAAAAATACCCCCCACACACACACACAAATTTCCATCTTGGTTCTTGAGGGATAGCAGTGTCCCACTTGAGAATAGTTCTTCCTGTGCTTTTAAGTCTATTTTTCAGTATTATGTATGGATGACTTCCAAATTTCTCTCTCCAGCCACATTCTTCTAGAGCTGTAAACCCACCTGTCTATATAACATCACCCCTTAGATATTTACAAAGTCGTGTCAAATGTAACATGTCCAGAACTTAATCTTAGTTCCTCCCTGCACCTTCCTCTCCTGAATATGCCTGTCAGAGTTGATAACTGTACCCCTTCCTGTTGCTCAGGTCAGAGGCTGGAGCTTCGTCCTTGACCTTCTTCTTCTCACATCCTCAGCCATCAGCAGTCACTCCTACCATAAAAACACCCTCAAATCCACTCCATTTTCACCACCTCTTCTCTGAGCACTTAGGTCAGACCAGCATCCCATCCATCCTTGCGCTAGTTTCCTCCATAGCCTCCCTCCTTTAAAAATGGTTGGCCCCTGCCTTCTGCTCTGAGCAGAAGCTGAAGCATCTTTTGAAAACACGTCAAGTCATTTCTCTGCTTGCAGTGGTCCATTGGTGCAGAATGAAAAGCAAAGTCTTCTCATTGTTCCCCAATGCCTGCCCAGGCCCGCTCTCTCCTTGCTAGCTTTATTACCCTCCTTTCTGCCCTGGCTTCCTGGGCTTCATCCCCCCAATGCCAGGTACACACCCGTAGCCCCGTGTTTCCGGCTTCAAATCCCTAGAACCCCCATCCTTCTTCCAACCCTCCTGATGTAGTTAAAGTTTACTGTGCCAACCTGGCCGATAAACACATGTGGGGGCTAAGTGAGCTTAGTGAGGCTTAGTGAGCCTCGCCTTTTGAGTACTTGGGTCTCGGACCAGGGTGCAGCTGCCTTAGCCAGTTCCCTGCTTCAGCTGGCAAGCCTCACTTCCTGGAAGACATCCCCGAGGAGAAGCCCCATGGACCTACCCTGATGCAGCCCTGGGTGCTAGAGCAGCCGTGTGGAGACCCCTGCCAGCGCTGAGATGCTTACACATTCACTGACTTGGCTTTCCTCCTGCAGTTGGCATCATAGTGTGTGTTTTGCAAGATGGAGGAGGACTTTGTGGATTGGGTTAATGTTGGACTTGTGGGCTTGGGCAGCACTGGGTTGGGATGTTTTCTTGATGCGCACTTAACCTTTATATAAAACTCTCTCATACATGAGTTTCTGTGGATTTGTTTCTCTGAAGTTCCCAGACTAACACACCTCCTGGCTCTAACACCAGCTTTTTCACTTCAAGTCTGTGCTCACATGACATGCTAGCAGAGAGGCTTCCCCTGCCAATAAAACACTCCCGTAGCCTCCTTCCTAACCCTACTGTCTCCTCAGCACTGATTATCCTCAAGTTCCCCTGCTTATTGGCTATTTTCCCAAGACTAGAAGGTAAGCCTTATGAGGACATATTATTTTAATTTTTTTTGAATCATACAACTTTTCCCTGGCAGTTGCTGTTGAGCCAACTTCCACTCATGGGCACCTCATGTATTACAGAACAAAGTGTTGCTTGGTGTTATGCCACCATTGGCATCTTTGATACATTTGAGGTCATTGTTTTAGCTACTGTATCACTGTCTCTCATGAAGGGTTTTCTGGTTAAGCCAGGGTTTCTGAGGTCAACAAATCAAAACCGTGCCATCCTTGCTTCTGGTTGTCTTCCTCCTATGCACGATGCGTTCATCCTTCTGCAAACCCGTGGCATCGCCAGTCTTCTTCACCGCTCCGCAGTTCAGGTGCATCTGTTCATCTGTCTTCTTCATTGTCCACTGTTGACATGCAAGTGGAAAGGTCATGTCTTGGACAAGCACACATTGGTCTTCAAAACAGCATCATATAATTTTTTTTAAGTTTTTTTTATTAAAAGAGCATTTCCTGGGGACACTTACAGCTCTTATAACAATCCATGCAGCAATTGTATCAAGCATATTTGTACATGTTGCCATCATTATTTTCTAAACATTTACTTTCTATTTAAGTCCTTGATACCAGCTCCTCTTTTTTCCCTAAGTCATAGGATCTTAGTCTTTGCTTTCAAGATTCCCTTCGCTTAGCCTATAACTGAAAGGAAGACACTTTGTATTACTTTTATTTTTTGCTATTTGAATGCCCTGCTTTTCCTTGGGCAAATGAGGAGAAGGATCAGCATATTGCCTTCATTGCCCCTTTTAGACCATTGTCTCTTTTTGTACAGTTTCTGCTTTTTCAGTGTTTGCCAGATGCTCCCCATTCTCATTGTGTTTATCAAGTGATATTCAGGATCCACTTGGGTCCATTTTCTTCACCCCATTATCTAGTATCCAGTTGGCCTAATACCTTTCTCGTACCAATATCTTTCTCTCTTGCTTCTTCAGCTTGCTCTGTATTGAGTCCTTTAGTCCACAAATATACGAGGTGTCACTTCTGCCCTGGAACAAATTACATTAACTCCTCTTCCTTGCTATCTCTTTACATTATTGCTGTCTTTTCCCTTTTGCTCCTAAATGTTTTAAAAAAGAAATCTGTGTGCAGTTTCTTCTTTTACTCTCATTAACTCTTTAATGCCTTACCTGTCTTATTTCTGTTCCCAGCACTTCATGCAGTCAGAAGACCCAACCTAAAACCAAATCCACTTCCCTCAAGTTGATTCAGACTCATAGCAACCCTGTAGGACAGTGAACTACCCCATTGGGGTTTCTAAGGCTTTGTAAATCTTTAAGGAACCAGATTGTTTTATCTTTCTCTCCTGGACCAGTGGATGTGTTCAAACTACTGACCTTGTGGTAAGCAGCCCAATCAATACTTCACCCACAGTACCACCTGGGGTCCTTTCAGAAGATTCTATGTCCATGAATCCAGGCATGTTTACAGCCGTTACCTTCCTCACTCTCCATGCAGTATGTCTTGCTCCCCTTTGAACCTATGTTCTTTTTCCTTACAACTTTTAAGAGGTAAAATATGACTACGAAAAGTGTCTACTTCACCGTGAAAAATGAAACAAGAAGCGGTCACCAGGGGGTCACTCTCCCCCCTGGGAAGCCCCATGTGATTCCGAAGAGAACGGCGCTCCCATAAAGTTTTCCAGAGCTGACTTCGTTCCTCCCAGGAGTACTGTATTCCTACGCAAATAAAAGGTGTGGTATACGTCTTGGTGTACTACGTAACCTCCATGTGTTACTTTTTCATGGGGGTGACTTCAATTTTTTCCTGGTCCAGTGGATCCAATGCTAAGTCTTAGTCTTGTTGCTGGTTGACATGGAGGTTTGGTTCCTCGCAAAGACCTTCACAAGCCTACACTCGAGATTCTAAAGCAGCGGCTCTTCTGGCAGGATTCCTGCTGTGTTCTTCAAGCAACTTTCTCCAAATGCAGAATGAAGTCACGTTTTCCGTCCTGGAAACAGCCCTTGCTAGAGTGGCTGGCCCGAGCCCAGGAGGTGTGAGGGTCTTCTCACCAAGGCTGGAGAGGCCACTCACGTGGGTGAGGCCAGTACACTGTAACTACATGTATCTTGTCATGTGGGATGGCTGCCAATGATTGTGCTTGGGCCATTTGAATCTCCTGCCTTCTTGGATGACATGGGGCTGGTGGGAGAGTCATAGATAGATACAGAGGGATTGCAAGTCCCTTGCTCAGACAAGATGAGACTAATTTGTCATCTGGAAGCCCCAAGGATTGGGGCAGTGCTCACCTGCACCCACCCCCATCCTGCTACCAACTTCAAGTGGGACACAGCCTCATAAACAGCCCTCCTTTTGACATCCCCCTATGCATTTCCAGTGCAGTGTACATGGGCTCAGGTCAGCTACAAGGAACTGCACTGCTCCCCAGCTAGGCCAAGAACTGCCCCAAAGTAAACACATAGGTTCAGTTGCTGATCTTCTGCTTCTGGCGTACTACTAGCACTTGACCAGGACTTGTGCCTTTATATTCAACTATGATTAAAAGTAGCATTTTGGGACTGTTGGGCAAGGGTGCATGAGCTCAAAATTCACTTCTGGAAATTTCATGAGATATGAATGGGCTTATTGTATCAGAGCTTTTAAACATAATTTAGTCATTTCCACCCATCATATGTGCCTGCACATGATTTATGTGGATGTGCTATTTTCTAGGAAGTTAAAGGAGAGCCTTTAGCTCCTGTAAAGATTTACAGCCCAGGAAATCCAAAGGGGCAGTTCTACTTTGTCTGATAGGGTCGCTATAAGACTTGACAGCAATGGTATGTGTGTGTGTGTGGGGGGGGGTAGTACATCTGAGAGACATATTTAAACTTTAAATTAATATATACATTTTACTGATAATTGGCCACTAGAGCTTCTGGAATATTTTGAATACTTTGAACTAATTGAATTAGTTTTCAAGACAGTTTAAAATAAAAAGTCTGAAGCCCGGGCATGTTATTAAAGGATAATGAGATATTGGCCATCGACAGGAAAGTGGTTTTTGGTTTTTTAGAAAGGGTCAGCGAAACACAAATAGTTGCATTAGACACTCCCAGTTCTCATTGTTGATCCGTAGGGTCTCCAGGTGTAATTCTGTAGAAAAGAGTGACAGGTCTGAGCGAAGTGACTGTGCCTGCACCTTCCTGATCCTTGGCTTTCCCTTGCTTATAGTCTCTTCCTTTGACGCGCTCTCCTTCCTACCTGTCGTGTGGTAGAGGAAGAGGATTGGAAATACAGAGAACAGGACAAAAATAGGAGATGGAAGTAGAAAAGCATGTACAGTAGATTTTTTTCTTCAACATGTTATTGTGAAAATTTTACAGGCATACAGAAAAGTTGAAAGAACTAAAACAGTGATCATTCATATACTACAGTGAGCGTCTTAGTATATTTGCTTTCGAATCGATAGATAAATAGGGTGTGGTAGTTATGGATGATAACAACTAGACACTCCTGGCTAGGGGTGGAGTCAACCTGTCAATCAAGTTGCAGCCTGATGGCACCTCCTTGATGTCATAAGCCTTTTGGGATAAGAATGTGAGGCACTGGAGATGATCTCTCTCTCTCTCTCTCTCTCTCTCTCTCTATCTCTCTCCCACTTTGCTGAAGGAGTGATGAAAGTACAAAGCAGAGACTAAGACTCTAGGAAGGTACAGGTTACTGTCCAAATCTCTCTGTGCCTCTCCTCCTACCTGTTATTCGGGTAGCAAAGAACAGGAAGAAAAAACAGCAAGCATTCTTATAAAGCCCAGGTTATGAGTTAGGACTCTTGATTGAAAATGACAAAATATGGACTTGCACTAACTTGGACAGGAAAGAAATAGATTGAAAGGATTCTGAGGTTCCCATGTTACTGTGGGAAGGACAAAGATACAAGACTGGGCTTCAGAGATGCCAAGGACAGGGACTTGAACACTGCCAGGACTCTGTCTCTCTTCTCCACTTTGACCTGACCCTCTATTTTCTGTCTCTGCTAACACCTGGTTGCCTTTAGCATGTGATATGAGACATGGCTATGCCAGGCCCATGCTTTTCCCAGACAGGACTTCTTTGCTTACTTATTACATTTTTTTTAAAAAATCGAATAACAAGCAAGACTTGGAAAAGCTTCTGCTCCCTTAGGCTTGAGTCCTGTATTGCCTCTGGACCAATCAGCTACGGCCAATTATATTATGTGGAATTGGAGCACTGTGGTGGGGCAGCCTGCTTCAGGGCCCCCGTGGAGGGAAAGCCGTGGTGCAGAAAGCAGAGTCAAATAGTCTAGCCATGAGTTGCTGTATGGTGCAACGGTAAACAAGTTCTGCTGCCAACCAAAAGGTTAGCTATTCAAATCCACCCTGAGGTGCCTTGAAAGAAAGGCCAAGAGATCTACTTCTAAAATATCAACCATTGACAACCCCATGAAGCCCACGTCTATCTACTCTGACACACACAGGGTAGCCATGAATTGAACTTAATAGCAGACAAGAGCATAGACTAGGCATGGTCTACCAACGAGTCTTGGGGAATCCTGTCATTCTTGAGGGATGTTCTTAAAGTGCACTGTCCAAGATGGCATTCACTAGCTGCATGTAGCAGTTGAAGCCTTGAGATGTCACCAGTCAGAATTAGGTTGTGCTGTAAGTATGAAGTCTATACTAGATTTTGAAGAATGAAGACCAAATCAGAACTTGAAATATCTTGTTGATACATTGTATACTAGTTACATGTTGACATGATCACGTTTGGGATGCATGGCATTAAATGAAATATATTATTAAAACTAATTTTAGTATTTTGTTTTATTATAAAATTATTAACAATAGGTAAGTTATATATGAGAGGGCTTCAAAAAATTCATGGAAAGTCCATTACCTTCTCATTTCATTTTTTCATGAATTCTTTGATGCATCCTACCTAGCACATGGCTCATATGCTAATACCAACTTTAAATTAGATAGCTTGCTCACATTACTTTCCCCGCCAACAGTGCTTCTCTAAACCGTTGGCTTCCCAAGCATGGTCTCTGGGAACTTGTGAAAACTGCAAATTCCCAGACCCTTTTTAGCTGCAGTTGAGTTGGGCCCTGATTCATGGTAACCCCATGTGTAATAGACAGAAATGTTGCCAAATCCCATAAACCAATTAACCAATAAAGATTGGTTAATTCACATCAGACCCTTGGGGGCCATAGGGGTTTCACTGGCTGATGTTCAGATCATCAGGCTTCTCTTCTTAGTCTGTCTCAGTTCATGTTCATCTGAAATCTGCTCCACATAACAACGCATACACTTCCACTAACAGACAAATGGTGGCCTTGTGTCAGGTAAATTATCCTGGACTCAAGCTCAGGTCTTCCTCATGGGAGGTGAATTTTATCAGTAAGCCACCATTGTTCCCAGACCCAGAAAACCAGAAATTCTTGGTACAAGGTGGCCAGGGAAAACAGCAGTCTGACTTTTCAATAAGTCCTCCACGTGACTCTGATGCCTGATCTAGTTTGAGAACTCCCACACCAACCATAACGTTATCTACCATCAGAGACTGGATTCCGTGTGATGATTTCAGAGCCTTGAAGTTTTGCCCAATCACCGTGGAATTGAGAGGAATTTATTAGCTACTTTAATCTGTGAACCACTTAAACTTTTTCCTTTTGTCAACTTTCATACGTGCAGGTGCTTGGCAGCTTAAATATCAGGGAAGCCATTGGTGAAATTTCTGATTAAACACATCAAAGCAACGCTGGAATGCATATATTCATAGGGATCATCAGTAGCCAACCAAAAATCACAAGTGGTGCTAAATCCTTATTCAGTGACCAGGAAAAGAAGCCAGCAATGCAGCCATGAATAGAGAAAGAACAAGAATTAGTAACTTAGACTAGTGGCTTCCTGGTTTGTTTGTTTTTTGATGTTGCGTCCAAAAAATAGTGATACAGTAAGAGTAGCTTCAGCTGTGTGCTCTGGAGGCAGGTCGGATCGGGTGCCCTGCCTCTTGGGAGAGCTTCTAAGCGAGGCAACTTTTTCCAGTGAAGGAACCCCTTGTGGATGGCACAGGGCCCATGCAGCACACCCACTGCTCCCCCAACTCTCCACTTCATGGGGTGAGAGGGCGCCCTGTTACTTGCTTTTTCACCTCACATTCTTTTTCTTGTGAACTGCCGCTGAGTCCTTTCCAATGGGACCTTCTGGATGACGGAACTCACTGGTACCGTCTCACGCAATCTTCGTGTCCCGGTGTGACATTTGAATCCATCGTTGTGGCCGTTATGTCACCGCATCTCAGTAGAAGGGTCTCTGCTTCCTCAAGTACGATGTCATTTTCTAGCAGTTGGTCCAAAGTACACACGGTGAAGTCTCACCTTCCTGACTTCTCAGGAACTTCCTGATTGCGTTTATTCTAAGACTGATCTGATCGTACTTCTGACATGCCATATGACATCTGTTAGTCTTTGCCAATATCACAGTTGGAATGCATCAGTTCTTCTGTCGTCCTCTTTTTATTATCCAACTTGGGAATTCAAAGGCAATCGAAAAGATCCTGGAGTGGATCAGACACACCCTGTGATTCACAGCCCATAGCACGTCTCATTTATCCTACCACCTCGTAAGGGCAGTGTCAGAGCTATCTGTAGTACAGACTGAGGGCCTCGCGTCAGAGACGAGGCCACGTCAAAACAAAACCAAGAAGCAGCAACAGAAGTTGAGTGTGAACGGCAAAATAAAACTCAAAAACACGCTTCAGAGCTAGGATTATATGTACAACTAAATGTAACGAAGTTTCAAAGGGCAGCTTTGGTTTACTGTGCATGTGTGCTGTTCTGTGCTAAGGAATTTTATACGGTTTGTTTCCAAGTCCCATAACCCAGGTAAAGCATGCTATCCCTACCTGTGTCTGGTATGTCATTGGCAGGCACACCATAAAATTGTACTGATTGTGTTGTTGACTGACTAGGTCAGAAGGAGAACCTGAGGTTTAATGATTTGTTTAATGTTCTACTGTGCCCTCTGGAAAGGAGGCATGGTAATGTAATGGGCTATGCATAAGGCTGCTAGCCACAAGGTCAGCAGTTCAAATCCACTAGCTGTTCAGTGGGTGAAGGGTGAGGTTTTCTACTCCTGGAAGATTTACAACCTCAGAAACCCACAGGGGCAGTTCTGTCTGTCCACAGGGTCACTAGAAGTTCAAATTGACTCAGTGTCTATGCGTTTGGTTTGATTGGGACCCCCTGGAGCTCACAAGATATTGCTTTAATCTTCTCCTAAGACACGATTCTCCTCTTTACTTTAACTTAATTTGGTCTGCTCCAGATAACAGTGTTGTTCTTAAGGTGCCTGTGGTGGTTACATAATCTGGTGTCAATTTGAAAGGATTATGAGCGAAGGGGTGGAGTCTTGCCTGTCAATCAAGATATAACCAATGAGGCCTCTGTGTGGGCATGGCCTTCTCCTGAGAATTCTGGGAAACACTGTATTTCCTCCTTGGAGGCAGGAGACACCCCTCTCTCACTGCTCACCCCCTGGGAGACATTGCAGCTGACAAGACACATGGAACTATGCTAGCGCCCAGAGCTGGAGAAGCCACATGGACCTACCCTGATGCAACCAGACCTCTGAAGCCAGAGAAGCCAAGTTGAGTACCCTGCCAGCGCTGAGATGCTTACAACACCACTGGATCCAAAGACTTTCTACCCACTGGCCTGTGATCATCCTGCATTCAGGGTCATTGCATGTGTTTCGTGAGTCTGAAGAGGACTTTATAGATTGGTATCAAATATATGGGATAATATGGACTTATGGGCTTAGAATGGACTGGGTTGGGCTGCTTTCGTAATGTACAATTACCTTTAATATAAAGCTGTATTATACACACATGAGTTTCTATAGATTTGTTTCTCTAGTCCACCCAGACTAACACACTGCCATCACCTCACGATGGTTCCAATCCTTAGTGATCCTGTGGACAACAGAGCAATGCACAACCCGGTCCTGGGCCATCTTTACAATTGTCCTTTTTCAGTTATTTTATTTTCATCTCTAATCCCTAACAGTTACAGATTTCTGTGTGGGGAGGTCAGGGCTCTCCAGCACTGAAGTCCTCTGGAAATTTCCATTAAGACTGCAAATATATTAAGCTATAATTGCGGCTCAATTCAGTGCACAGTAAGGGTCCAAGTATGCATTTTACACTTTGCCATGGCCATTCCACCCCTGGAAACTTTCAGCAAGCCCATCCCACCCACTCACCACTTTCTGCCAGATCTTTTTTGGGGGCTCATACAACTCTTATCACAACCCATCCATCCATCCATTGTGTCAAGCACCTTTGTACATTTGTTGCCATCGTCATTCTCAAAACATTTGCTTTATGCTTGAACCTTTGGTATCAGGTCCTCATTTCCCCCCTCCCTCATGAATCTGTGATAATTTAGAAATTATTATTATTTTATCATATCTTACAATATCCAACATCTCCTTTCACCCACTTTTCTGTTGTCATCCCCCAGGGAAGAGGCTATATGTAGATCTTTTTAATTGGTTCCCCCTTTCCACCCCACCCTCCCTCCACTTTCCCAGTATCACCACTGTCATCACTGGTCCTGAAGGGATCACCTGTCCGGGATTCCCTGTGTTTCCAGTTCCTATCTGTACTAGTGTACATCCTTTGGTCAAACCAGATTTGTAAGGTAGAATTGGGATCATGATAGTGGGGTGGGGGAGAGCATTTAAGAACTAGAGGAAAGTTGTATGTTTCATCGTTGCTACACTGCACCCTGACTGGCTGGTCTCCTTCCTGCGACCCTTCTCTAAGGGAGTGTCCAGTTCCCTACAGATGGGTCCTGGGTCCACAATCTACACTCCCTCTCATTCACAATGATTTGATTTTTTGTTCTTTGATGCCTGATACCTGATCCCTTCGACACCTTGTGATCACACAGGCTGGTGTGCTTCTTCCATGTGGGCTTTGTTGCTTCTGAGCTAAATGGCTGCTTCTTTACCTTTAAGCCTTTAAGACCCCAGATGCTATATCTTTTGATAGCTGGGCTCCATCAGCTTTCTTCACTACATTTGCTTATGCACCTGCTTTGTCTTCAGATATTGTGTCAAGAAGGTGAGCATCATGGAATGCCAGTTTAATAGAACAAAGTGTTCTTTCATTGAGGGAGTACTTGAGTGGAGGCCAAATGACCATCTGCTACCTTAATACTAAACCTATAAACATATGCACATAGATCTATTTCCCCATCCTCCTATATAAATATATTTACTACAATTGTTCTTATGGTTGAGCCCACTTTTATAGCTACTGTGTCAATTCATTTTAATTGATAGTCTTCCTCTTGTTCACTGCTCTGCAGTTTCACCAAGCATGCTATCCTTCTCTAGGGATTGGTCTCTCTTGACATCATGTCCAAAGGACGTGAGACAAAGTCTTGCCATCCTTGCCTCTAAGGAACGTTCTGGTTGTACTTCCTCCAAGACAGGTTTGTTTTGTTGTTGTTGTTTGGCAGTCCATGGTACTTTAAATATGCTTCACCAGCACCATAATTCAAACATATCAATTCTTCTTTAATCTCCCCTGTTCAATGTCCAACTTGCACGTGCACATGAGGCTATTGAAAATACCATGGCTTGGGTCATGTGCACCTTAGTCCTCAAAGTAACATCCATGTTTATCAACACTTTAAAGAGGCCCTGTGCAGCAGATTTACCCAATGCAATGTGTCATTTGACCTCTTGACTGCTGCTTCAATAACAAGAGGGGAAGAAACCGAAGTCCAGAGAGGTGAAGTGATTTGCCCATGACCACAGAGCCAGTGACTAGCAGAGCTTAGATTCAACCCAATGTAGTCAGGGTTTAGAGCTCATGTTTTTGGCCACAAGTCTATGTTGCCTGGCCAATGTGTTCATCATGTCAACCTTGTTCCTTACTTTTGCTTTTGTGGCCATGGGAGTGGGGAATTTGGCTCCTAACTGAAGAAGTTCACACTGTCATTCAATCCCGCAGTCCTGTGGAAATATTATAGGCCTTGGAAACACAGCTTAAATCCCAGCTCTGCCTCACCCATATCGTCTTAAGCAAGTTATTTAATATGTTTCCTCATGTACAAAATCAAAGGGTTGTGGTTCGAATGAAACAATCAGGATCTAGAAAAACCTACAAGGGCCTGGCACCTGCTGAGCTTCCATAATCAGTTCTCATCCATTGACCTGTGCTCGGAATTCTCTCTTTGAACTTCAAAAGAGGTGATCTTCCCTATCTTCAAGATACAAATGGAATTTCTTAATTCTGTCATTTCTTATTTAGGCTGGTCACCTCCTCCAATACCTACTGTCTCTCTTGCCCCCAGTCATTCCCCACTGTTCCTTACTCAGGAAGGTGTCTCTCTTACAGACAAATCGTTGGATTGATAACACATTAGTTCCCCCACCCCCACTCCCTCAACTCCATAAGTCCACATTCCTTATCATTGTACTCATGACAATGGAGAGGACTTTGCCATTCTCCCTCCCCAGTTCTCTTACCACGGGACAGTTACTACACCTACTTCTCAACCCTTTACCCGGATACCAGATCCCCTCTAGTTTGTCCTTTCTCTCTGAGGTCTTCTCCCGATTCCTCTCTTCTTTTTCGATGCTTCCCTGGTCTTTTATTTTTGTGCCAGGTCAGCACTGTCACCACATGTGATTAGCTCAGAGACGGCAATACATTCATACTATATGCAGAGTACACATGTGGGCCTTGCATACTGAATGCATCTGCCCCAGGCTCCCCAAGACCTCCCTCTTCAAAGTTAGTTCCCTTGTCTTCCTGCTCCCTCCTCTCTGGGACTCAAATCTGTGGTGGGAGATGCACTTCATTTAAAAAAAATAATTTTATTAGTGGCTCATACAACTCCTATCACAATCCATACATACATCAATTGTGTAAAGCACATTTGTACATTCATTGCTCTCATCATTCTCAAAACATTTGCTCTCCACCCAAGCCCCTGGCATCAGCTCCTCATTTTTCCCCTACCTCCCCACTACCCCTTCCCTCATGAACCCTTGATAATTTATAAATTATTATTTTGTCATATTTTGCTCTGTCATACGTCTCCCTTCCCCCACTTTCCTGTTGTATGTCTCCCAGGGAGGAGGTCACATGTAGATCTTTGAAGTCGGTTCCCCCTTTCCAACCCACCCCCCCATCTCCTCCCAGTATCGCCACTCACACCACTGGTCCTGAGGGGATCATCCACCCTGGCTTCCCTGTGTTTCCAGTTCCCATATGTACCAGTGTGCATCCTCTGATCTAGTCAGACTTGCAAGGTGGGATTCGGATCATGACAGTGGGTGGGGGGTGGGGGGAGAGAGGAAGCATTTAGGAACTAGAGGAAAGTTGTATTTTTCATCGTTGCTACATCACACACTGACTGTCTCGTCTCCTCCCCAAGACCCTTCTGTAAGGGGATGTCCAGTGGCCTACAAATGGGCTTTGGGTCTCTACTCCGTACTCCCCACCCCCCATTCACTATGCTAAGATTTTTTTCTGGTGATGCTCTTACCTGATCCCTTCGACACCTCATGATCACACAGGCTGGTGTGCTTCTTCCATGTGGGCTTTGTTGCTCCTGAGCTAGATGGCTGCTTGTTTACCTTCAGGCTTTTAAGACCCCAGACACTATATCTTTTGATAGCTGGGCACCATCAGCTTTCTTCATCGCATTTAATTGTTCATCCACTTTGTCTTTTGCAGTTGGGGCGGGAAGGTGAGCATCATAGAATGCCAATTTAATAGAAAAAAGTATTCTTGCATTGAGGGAGTACTTGAGTGGAGGTCCAATGTCCTTCTGCTACCTTAATACTAACCTTATAAATATAGATGCACTTCATTAGAAGTGGAAAATGGATCAGAGTAAATGAGATCTGTTCAGTAGTTGAAATCCCCGTAAAGTGGGGGATATTTAAATTCTTAGCCGTGACTGATATTTAAGATGTGGTTGTTCAAACCCAGGGACAAGGGAATAACAAGTAATCTAAACTTGATGGTGAGGAAGACATAAGATGCCTGGTGGGGTGTGATCAAGGGCAATATAGCCAAGAGGAATTAACCAAAACTCAAATTAAAGCCGAACATGATAGTGGGACAAGAGGAAAGTAAAAGTAAATAGAGGAAAGAACCAGGAGGCAAAGGACTTTTATAGAGGTCTAAATACAGGCATGTACATATGTAAATGCATTTATATATAATGATAGGGAAACAGATCTATGTACATGTATTTATTTGTTAAGTAGTAAGGCAGCAGACAGAAATTGGCCTGTTTTTATATTTGAACCCCTTGTTGCAGCTACTGTGTCAATCCTTCTTGTTCGTTGACCTTCTACTTTACGAAGCATGATGTCCTTCTCCAAGGACTGGTCTCTCCCGACAGTATGTCCAAAGTACATGAGACAAAGTCTCACCTTCTTTGCCTCTGAAGATTTCTGCTTGCTCTTCTTCCAAAACAGATTTACGTTCTTCTTTTGGTGACATGTAAGAACGCCTTGACATTTCAAAGGGCTCTTGAATTTGGGACATAGGATTTGCAGAGAAGCAGGAAAGCAAAGGGCTGGGGAAGAAAGGGTTTGATCCAGAGCTCTGGGCGTGAAACGTTACTTTACCCAGAACCTAGGTTAGTAGGAATGCTATTTTCATGTTTGTCTGTGGCATGCATTTAAAGTCTGCTTCAGGATTAATTGTCAGAAATCAGTAGGTTTGTACTGACGGTTATAGTCCACCAGTTAGGATGTTCTTTGGCCTTGTGTCGGCGCTCAGCAATGCAGTGTTTGTGACTCAGTGGTGCAGAGCAGCAGCCCCAGTGGCAGGAAACTGATACAGGCAGGTCTGGGATCCTGAAGGTGTTGACACATCCCTCCAACAAGGAAGAAGCGCAGAGAGGTTGGGCATGTTTAATGTCTTCCAATCTTTGTGCTCTGAACACAAAGGTGAACATTTGTAAAAATAACTTTCATCAACAAACTCTAAATGTCCAAATAAGTATTTGAAATCTAATATAATAAAAATGAGAGCACACGAGGTGAGAAAGATTCTTGGAGAAAGGAATTCCTACATAATACGTTGCCACACGAGAGGTTAGTCACCTGACCTAACGCAACATGATATTTCATGCTTCTGATCAACATTTTTGCGTATTAATAGAAAGATGATTCCATTGTTACCAGTCTGGGGGGCACCATGGAGCGGTACTAGTAAAACTTAGCAACTTTAAGATGAGTTCCTAACAGCTTTAATGGTAATATTAATAATGAAAGCCAGCATTTATGTTCTTACTCAAATAAATGCTAACAACCCAAGAGATACAAATATTGTTTTCTGTTTCAGCAGCATAGGCCTCATCATTCACCTGAGTCTTAGAAATGAAGCCAGGGTGCTGTCCCTGCCAGTCTGTCTCTAGAATCCATACGCCCACCCTGATGCACTACTCTATGAAGGGGGTACCCTCAAAAAGATGGAATTTTTTTTCTCTCTCAAAGCTATGTATTTTTTAAAATATAATTTTATTGGGGGCTCTAATAGCTCTTATAACAACCCATACATCAATTGTATCAAGTATATTTGTACATATGTGGCCATAATTTACTTTCTAAACATTTACATTCTATTTGAGAAAGCAATGTATTTAATTTTTTTTTTACAAAACAAACTTATCACCTTCAAAGTACTCTCCATTATACTTAAATACATTTGTCAAAGCTGTGATTCCATTCTTGGAAACGTTTTTCAAACTCATTTGTGTGGATGGCTGACAGCACCTCCTGTGTTTTTTCTTCACATCTTCAACATGATCAAATCGCTGTCCTTTCGTTTCCCCTCTTCATTTGTGGAAGCAAAAAGAAGGAGCAAGGTCAGGTGAGTAAGGTGCGTGGGGTAAGAGAGGCATGCTGTATTTTGACAAAAACTGGCACACTGAGATGGCTGGGTAAGCAAATGCATTGTCCTGGTGGCAAAACCAGTCCCCCGTCTTCCACAAATCAGGCCTTGTTTGTCGCACACTGTTACGAAATCTTTACAGAACCTGTAAATAGAAAGCTTGATTAACAGTCTGGCTTGTTGGGACAAACTCCAAATGCACTAGGAATCCACATTTTTGTCTGATCAGGAAGTTGACAGATGTCCAGGACAAGGTTTGTCACCAATCAACATTTCACCTTTTTTTAAATGAGAAAACCACTCATACACTTGAGTTTTTCCCATAGCGCTGTCCTGTAAGCTGTGTTCAACGTCACATCAATCTCTGCAGCACTTTTCCCAAGCAGGAAACCAAATTTCACAGCCGCACATTGTCTCTTAACTCAGCCATCACCAAAAAAAAAAAATGAGGTTTGAGTGATTCAGCTGCTATGAAAAAATTCCCTGTGACCAGAGAGAACTTTCCCATGGGAGCACTAACTCAGAGTTGCTCAATGCTTGCCTAGCCGGAGAAATGGGTGCTATGAAAGCTCTGCTCTGCCTAGGGCAATTCTGGTTTGTTTGTTTGTTTGTTTGTGTGTTTGGAGGGTGGGGACACCCTTGTATACTGCCTCCCATGTGAATGTTGGAAATTTTGTGGCAGGTTGTTAATAAATCCTTCTCCAATCTTGATGTCCCAATCTTATTTACACGGTTCAGCTTCCAAATATTCTTGGAATATTTACTCACATACAGATTGAAAAAGTAAGGTGACAGGATAGAATTCTGCTGCATACTTTTAAATTCGATTTAACCTCTTTTTCTGTTCCATCAACCGCCTCTTGATTGGTGTTACGGTTTTATAGGAGCACAATGAAGTCTTCTAGAATTTCTGTTCTTTTAACATTATCCATAATGTGTAATAAGCCATGTTGTTGAATACCTTTGTCTAGTTGATAAAATAAACAAGCACTTATAGGGACTTTATAATTATCCTTTCACCTCCAACCCTAGCTCTTTTAAAAAAAAATCATTTCATTGGGGCTTGTACAACTCTTATCACAATCCATACATCCATCCATTGTCTCAAGCATGTTTGTACACTTGTTGCCATCATCATTCTCAAAACATTTGCTTTCTACTTGAGCCGTTAATATCAGCTCCTTATTTTTCCCATTCCCTCCTGAAACCCTCCTCACCCCTAGCTCTTTAACCTCTTCAACTATATATTAGATCAACAATATATGTGTTTCATACTAAATGGCAATAGTTCATGACTATTTCTTAATAGAAAACAAAACAAAACATTCTCTCTCCCTAGAAGCAATTCCAGGTACATCCTTGGTCCCCAAGGGAACCATCCTTGGTTTCCCAAAGGAAAATCTTTTTGAATTTTAGACCAAAAATTCTCTAGACAGTGCCCCTTGGTTCAACAAAGGAACTCACTGTAGGGAAGGACATTCATTTTTTTTTTTCACAACTTGGTGTGCTTTTTATTATCACCACGTGCCAGCAGTTCTAAACAAGGGTTAGTAGTAAATTCCTCCCCCACGGAATTGGCTTTAGTTGCTGTACATTTTTTAAAAAACAATTTATTAGGGGCTCATACAACTCTTATCACAGGGGAAGGACATTCTTTTTTTATTAATTATTTTTTTAAAACAATTTATTTGGGCTCATACAATTCTTATCACAGTTCATACATATACATACATCAATTGTATAAAGCACATCTGTACAGTCTTTGCCCTAATCATTTTTTCTCCTCTTTTCTTTTTTTATATTTTATTAGGGACTCATACAACTCTTATCACCATCCATACATATACATACATCAATTGTATAAAGCACATCCATACATTCCCTGCCCCAATCACTCTCAAGGCATTTGCTCTCCACTTAAGCCCCTTGCATCAGGTCCTCTTTTTTTTGTCCCCTCCCTCTCCTTTCGCCCCTCCCTCATGTGCCCTTGGTAATTTATACATCGTTATTTTGTCATATCTTGCCCTATCCGGAGTCTCCCTCCCCCCCCCCTTCTCTGCTGTCCCTCTCCCAGGGAGGAGGTGACATGTGGATCCTTGTAATCAGTTCCCCCTTTCCAACCCACTCACCCTCCACTCTCCCAGCATCGTCCCTCACACCCTTGGTCCTGAAGGTATCATCCACCCTGGATTCCCTGTACCTCCAGCCCTCATATGTACCAGTGTACAGCCTCTGTCCTATCCAGCCCTGCAAGCTAGAATTCGGATCATGGTAGTTGGGGGGAGGAAGCATCCAGGATCTGGGGGAAAGCTGTGTTCTTCATCGGTACTACCTCGCACCCTAATTAACCCATCTCCTCTCCTAAACCCCTCTATGAGGGGATCTCCATTGGCCGACACTTGGGCCTTGGGTCTCCACTCTGCACTTCCCCCTACATTTAGTATGGTATATATATACATATACACATATATACACATACATACACACACTTATATCTTTTTTTTTTCCATGATGCCTTATACTTGGTCCCTTGGCACCTCGTGATCGCACTGGCCGGTGTGCTTCTTCCATGTGGGCTTTTTTGCTTCTGAGCTAGATGGCCGCTTGTTCACCTTCAAGCCTTTAAGACCCCAGACACTATCTCTTTTGATAGCCGGGCACCATCCGCTTTCTTCACCACATTTGCTTATGCACCCATTTGTCTTCAGCGATCCTATCATGGAGGTGTGCAGTCAAAGATATGATTTTTTGTTCTTTGATGCCTGATAACTGATCCCTTTGGGACTACTCGATCACACAGGCTGGTGTGTTCTTCCATGTGGACTTTGTTGCTTCTGAGCTAGATGGCCGCTTGTTTATCTTCAAGCCTTTAAGACCCCAGTCACTATCTCTTTTGATAGCCGGGCACCATCAGCTTTCTTCACCACATTTACTTGTTCACCCGCTTTGGCTCCAGCCATTATGTCGGGAGAGTGAGCATCATAGAGTTCCAATTTAATAAAAGAAGGTATTTATGCATTGAGGGAGTGTTTGAGTAGAGGCCCAAGGGGGAAGGACATTCTTAATGTGATCATGCAAATGCTGTACCCTTGGCTCTGCTTCCCTCTGCCTGATGCTCTGGCTTCACTAACATCAGTACATCCATACTGCGCAAAGAAAACAAGATCTTCATAACAGGGAACCAAAAACAAAACATTATGATAAATAGTCAATAATCAAGCACCCACTTCCTTTCCCCCTTCTCTCCCTCTCCCATGTCCTCCTGGAACCGTCAGTCCTGTTGTTTTCTCCTCCACGTTGTTTATCCCACCTATTTTATCTAGATAGACAGACAGAGACAACAATATGCACACACACGCGCGTGCGCACACAAAACAGAGCAACAACAACAACAAAACCCAATGGGGAAAAGGGAAAAAAAGCTTGTAAATTGTTCATGGTCTGTTTGTTGACCTTTAGGAGTGTTTTCCTGTCGAGTCTGATGGGGTGCCACACCCTGGCCCCAGAGTCTGTTTTTAGTATTCCTTGGGGACTTCGTTGCTCTGCTCCTCTTGCTGTTCTGTTGCATGCCCTTAGTGTGGTGGAATAATATCAGGCACAATTCCTGAACTGTGTCTTCAGTGTTGGTCCCATAGCACTATGGGTCAGTAAGGTATGCCGTGTCTCATAGTGGGGCCAACCCTATGGTCCTCTCTGAACAGGAATATTGTCCTCAGGTTTGGGGAGCCAGGATGTGCTCCACTCTCTCTTCCTCCACCTTCATTTGTTCCTGTGTGCTCAGATCAGACATGTCCCTCTCCCTGAGCTGTAGTTTCAGTGCTGTCCTCTGAAGTAATTTCTTTTACGGGCGGGGTGGGGGCGGGGTAGTTGGGGTCTGGCCCCTCAGACCTCTCTATTGGTTCCCTGCTTCATCCCAATATGTTGCATTCACTTCTTAGAGAACCAGGTTGAAGTCTTGTCCCTCTTTCCCTGTGGAGATATAAATAATACCACCATCCCCCCCCCCCCCGTCGGATGGGTTAGTATCCTGTACCCCAGCTTCCCATGTCTTTTTTTCTTCCCCCACCTTTTTAGTTGGCTACCATATATGTCTCTGGATTTGATCTGGCCTCTGCCATACTACCTGGCCCTCCCTACAAGAATGTTTGTATCAGGGTGCGAGGTAGTACCGATGAAGAACACAGCTTTCCCCCAGATCCTGGATGCTTCCTCCTCCCAACTACCATGATCCGAATTCTACCTTGCAGGGCTGGATAGGACAGAGGCTGTTCACTGGTGCATATGGGGGCTGGAGGCACAGGGAATCCAGGGTGGACGATACCTTCAGGACCAAGGGTGTGAGGGGCGATGCTGGGAGAGTGGAGGGTGAGTGGGTTGGAACGGGGGAACTGATTACAAGGATCCACATGTGACCTCCTCCCTGGGAGAGGGAAGGCAGAGAAGGGGGGAAGGGAAACTCCGGATAGTGCAAGATATGACAAAATAACGATGTATAAATTACCAAGGGCACATGAGGGAAGGGGGAGCGGGGAGGGAGGGGAAAAAAAAAGAGGACCTGATGCAAGGGGCTTAAGTGGAGAACAATTGCTTTGAGAATGATTGGGGCAGGGAATGTATGGATGTGCTTTATACAATTGATGTATGTATATGTACCGATTGTGATAAGAGTTGTATGAGCCCCTAATAAAATGTAACAAAAGGAAGAAAAAACAAAACAAAAAAACTCATGAGTGGCCCTTCTAAGGTATAGCGATTGGTCTCTGTCTGGAGAAAGAAGAGTGATGAAAATCGAGACATATGGAAACAATTAGTCCAATGGACCACGTGAACATTAGTGTCTACAACTCTGAGGCCAGAACTAGATGGTGCCTGGCTACTTCTATCAACTGCTCAGAAATGGATCACATTAGAAGGGATCACGTGAGAAAGGGATCCTGCAAAAGGTGGGAGAAAAATGGAGACTAAAACTCAAAATCATAAGACTACGCTTATTGGTGGCACCTCGGAGACTACGTGAACCTTAGTCACTACCCTTCAGTTTGGAAACGAACTGAACCATGTGGCTCAATTTCAGTCAATGATAGAAAAGTCTATAAGGGAATATCAACGATTTGAGATCCAAAAGGCAGTATTTATTTAGTGACAAAGGGTTAGAGCCAGAGAGGAGGATTGGGAAGGAGAGGCACAGGGAGGAGTAGGATAAGTGAGGTTACATTGTGGGGAAAGATGCGAAACAAAATGGCGGCTTGGGACTACCATATGTTTACTATTTCAATATCCTCCTTGCTCTCTTATGACACTTTAAATCTTGTAAGCATGGTTCTGCCTTTGTTAATGAGTGTTATTAAAAGCTTGTCCTATCACCAAAAAAAAAAAAAGAATGTTTGTATACAGTAGCTTTTTACCTAAGCCCCTTTTGCATTTTTAAGTGTACCTCAGCAGACTCATGTTGTACTTGTCCTTTTGTGCTTGGCTTACTTCATTTAGCATAATTCCCTCCAGTTCTTCATATACTGCGATGTGGTGCATGTGTTCATCACTGCTTTTTAGGGATGCATTATATGTATGTACCACATTTTTTAATCCATTCGTCTGTTAATGGAAATGTGGATTGTTTCCAACTCCTTGCGATTGTGAACTGTGCCATGATGAACATTGGAGCACAGATGTCTGGCCGTAGTTTGTTTCTTGCCTCTTCTGGGTATAAGCCCAGTAGGGGGATTGCTGGGTCATATGGTAACTCAATTTCTACCTGTTTTACATATTGCCAAATCGATTTCCATAATGACTGTTCATACCTATAGGTCCACCTGCAGTGGATGGGAGTTCTTATCTCACCACAGCCCCTCCAACACTTGTTGCTTTCTGATTTTTTTTAATTGGGCTATCTTTGAGGGTGTTAAGTGGTATCTCATTGTTAATATGCATTTCTCTTATGGCTAATGATAGGGAACATTTTTTCATATGTTTATTGACCATTTGGATTTCTGCCCTTGTATAATTTCTGTTCAGGTCCTTTGCTCACCTCCTCAGTGGGCAATTAGTTTTTTTTTTCTTTATGGAAGCTAGCAGAGTATTGTAGATTTTAGTAATAAGGTCTTTATCTGATATGTCATTGCTAAAGATGTTTTCCCAATTGGTGGGCTATCTTATTACTCTCTTGGTGATGTCATTCGATGTACACAGGTGTTTTTTTCTTCAATATATCCCACTGTCAATTTGTGACTCAGCTGTATTTGTGCCCTTCCCTATTTCTGATAACCTATGTATTCCCTGCGCCAAAGTTCTCAGGTTTGTCTCAATTCCCACATTGATGGCCCTAATAGTTTGGGGTTTTACCTCGAGGTCTATGATCCACCTTGAGTTTATTCTTGTGCATGGAGTGAGTAAGGGTCTTGCTTCATTTTTCTGCCAGTAGATATCCAGCTTTTTCAGCACCACTTGTTGAAGAGGGCATCTGCTTCCCATTTGATTTTTTTTATGGAGGGGGGGCTTATCAAAGATCTGTTGTCTGTATGCTGATGATTTTATTTCTAGGTTTTCATTTTTTTCCATTGGTCTGAGTATCTGCCATTATACCAGTAGTATGCGGTTTTGACCACTGTGGCTGGATAATATGTGCTAAAGTTGGGCAAAGCAAGTCCTCCTACTGTGTCCTTCTTGAGGAGTTCTCTGCTAATTTGGGAGTTCTTCCTTCTCTGTATAAAGTTGGTAATTCGTTTTTCCATTTCTTTGAAGAAAGATGAGGGTAATTATATCAGGATTGCATTAAACTTATATATTGCCTTTGGCAGAACTGACATCTTTACTATATTGAGTCTTCCAATCCACAAGCATGAGATATTCTTCCATTTGTTGAGGTCACTCTTGGTTTCTTGAAATGGTGTTCTGTAGTTTTCCTCATATAAATCTTTTGTTCATTTAGTCAGGTGTATTTCTTGATATTTCAGTTTGTGCTTGGCTGTTGTGTGGGGTACCACTTTTTTGATATCCTCTTCTGTGGTCTTATTCAATGTGTATAGCAGTCAGATAGACTTCTGTTTGTTGATCTTGTATCCTGCCATTCTGCCACACTCTTCTATAGCTTCCAGTACTCCCCTTGTGGAGCTTTTGGGATTTTCCATATATAAAATCATATCATCTGCAAATGATGATAGTTTAACCTCTTTCTTCCCCAAGCAAATATTTTTTATGTTTTTTCTTTGCATTATTCTGTTAGCTAAAACCTCCAGTATGATGTTAAATAAGAGTGGGGAGAAGGGGCATCCTTGTCTGGTCTCCTTTTTCAGTGGGATTGTGTTTGTCTTTTCTCCATTGACTACCACATTGGCTGTTGGTTTTTTATATATAGCTTGTATTGTCTTGAGGGATTTTCTTTCCATTCCTATCTTCTTGAGTGTCTTAAAAAGGAATTGGTGTTGGATGTTGTTGAATGCTTTTTCCACGTCTATCAATATTATGTGGTTCTTATAGTTTTTCATGTAAATGTGGCAAATGATACTAATAGTCTTTTGTATGTTGAACCCTCCCTGCATCCCTGGTATGAATCCCACTTGGTCATGGTGAATTATTAGTTTTATATACTTCTGTATTCTATTGCCAGTATTTTGTTAAGGATTTTTGCATCGATGTTCATTAGCGATATTGGTCTGTAGTTCTCGATTCTTGAGGGATCCCTGCCTGGTTACGGTATCAGACTTATACTAGCTTCATAGAAGTTCAGGAGTTTGACATCTTTTTCTATGTTCTGGAAGAGTTTGTGTAGGATTGGTGTCAGTTCTTCCCCTGATTTCTTGGTAGAATTCTCCGGTGAAGCCATCTGGTCCAGAGGATTTTTTTGTTGGCAATCCCTTGATAACCTTGTCTATTTCTTCTATTGCTATGGGTCTGTTGAGATTTTTAATGCCCACCAGGGATAGTCTAGGGAGGGATTGTTTTTCCAAGAATTTGTCCATGTCTTCCAAGTTGCTGAATTCATTGGAGTATAGCCCTTTGTAATACTGTGTAATTACCCTTTGGATTTCATTAGCGTCTCTTGTAATATCCCTTCTTTCATCCCTCCTCCTTGCTCTTGAAATTTGTTCATTCCTTTCTTTGGTTAGGTTTGCCATCGGTCTGTCGATTCTGTTTATTCTTTCAAAGAACCAACTTTTAGCAGCATTAATTTTTCAATAGTTTTCATATTCCCTCTCCTGAATCTCAGCCCTGATTTTTATTATTTATTTTCTTTTGCTATTAGTAGGTATGTCCTATTGACTCTACTCTAGTTCTAAGTTTTCTGCCAGCATATCAATCATAAACTTCCTCTTATAACTGCCTATGCCGTGTCACATAAGTTTTGGTGTGTCATGTTCTCATTCTTGTTGGTTTCTAGAAATTTCCTAATTCATCTGATCTGTTCCAGTATGCACTCCTTTTGCAATAGTTATTCATCCTCCGATGGTTTGCTCTTATTTTCTTCATCTTCCTTTTGTTGATTTCCAGCCTCATGGCACAGTGATCATAGAGAGAAGTCTGTATGATATCAATGTGCTTAAATTTATGTAGATTTTCCTTATGCCCCAACATGTGGTCTATCTTTGAATATGTGCTATGTGGACTTGAAAATAATGTGAATTTTTTTGTATTTGGGTGAAGAACTCTGTAAATCTCTGTCAGGTCAAATTGTCTATTTGTAGTGTTTAGATCTCTAGCCTCCTTGTTGAGTTTCTTTCCCTGTAATCTATCTTTCTCTGAGAGCAGTGTATTGAAGTCACCCACTATAATTGTTGAGCCTGTGATTTCATTTTTCATCTTTTGGAGTGTTTGATTGACATATTCAGTGAAGCTCTCATTCGGGGAATATATGTTTAAAATGCTTAGTGTCTTTGTCTACCATTCCCTTGAGCATTATATTGTGTCCCTCCTTGATCTCTTTTTATGGTTTGCACTTTGAGGTCAAGTTTAGGATCGCAACCCCTATTATTTTCAATGGCTGTTTGCTTGGTATGGTTTTTCTCCAGCCTTTGATTCTCAGCCTATTTTTGTATGTAGCCTTGAAATGTGTCTCCTGTAGGCAGCAGATTGATGGGTTGTGTTTTCTAAGCCAGTCTGATAGCCTCAGTGTTTTAATGCCTGAGTTCAGTCCATTGATCTTCAGGGTTATTACATCCATCTGTAGAGTCTGTGATGTCATCTATTTACTTCTTAAAAAATCATTTTATTGTGGAATCATACAACTGCTATCACAATCCATACGTACATCAATTGTGTAAAGCACATATGAACATTCATTGCCCCCATCACTCTCAAAACATTTGTTCTCTACTTAAACCCCTGGCATCAGCTTTTCATTTTCCCCTGCCCTCCCCGCTCCCCACTCCCCCTGAACCCTAGATAATTTATAAATTATTATTTTGTCATATCTTACACTGTCCGACGTTTTCCTTCACCAACTTTTCTGTTGTCCATCCCCCAGGGAGGAGATTATATATAGATCCTTATAATCAGTTCCCGTTTCTACCCCACCCTCCCATCACCCTCCCAGTATTACCACTCTCACCACTGATCCTGAAGGGATCATCCGCCCTGGATTCCCTGTTTCCAGTTCCTATCTGTACCAGTGTACATCCTTTGGTCTAGCCAGATTTGTAAGGTAGAATTGGGATCATGATAGTGGGTGGGAGAAGGAAGCATTTAGGAGCTAGAGGAAAGCTGTATGTTTCATCATTGCCACACTGCACCCTGACTGGCTCGTCCATATTATACCTTTTGTGTTGGGTATTTTCCTACCTCCCTTTCTTATCAGTGTGGTGTTTTGTGTGTGTGTTTCATTCTTGACTTATTTCCACCCTTAAGCCAATGCTATCTTGGGGGCTGTTTTCTATTTGTTGCCCTCTAGGTGGGGTTGTTCTATGTGGCGGTGTCTTATTTGTGCTTGGTGAGTTTTGTTCTTCTGGCCACACTGGGTCAGCAAGGATCTTTTGTAGGACTGAGTTTCTTTTAACATATTCTTTGAGTGTTTCGTTGTCTGGGAAGATTCTTATGTCTCCATCTATCTTGATATATAATTTGACTGGGTAGAGTATTCTTGGGTTTGCATTATTTTCCTTCAATTTTTGGAATATGTTACTCCATTCCCTCCTCTTCTTCATATTGTCCGCTGAAAGGTCTGAGCATATTCTTATTTGGGAACCTTTATATGTGATTGCTTGTTTTTCCCTAACTACTCTCATGATTTTCTCCTTATCCTCAAAGTTGGATAGTTTAACTTTTATGTGCCTCAGTGACTTCTTCATGGATTCAGTCTAGCTGGTGTTCTTTCAGCCTCCTTAATGATTGCCTGGGTTTCATTCATTAAACTAGGGGGATTTTCCTCCAAGAATTCTCTCACTATTTTGCAGGTGACTTATTTGTTGTGTCTTTCTCCAGTAATTCAATTATTCTGATATTGGTCTTATTTGTAGCATCAAACATAGCTCCTAGATTTTCTTCAGCTTTTCTGATGATCTTATTAGACTTTTGTTCATGTTTGTTAAAGTCTACTTGGTTGTCCTCTAGGTCCCTGGTGCTTTTTTTCTGCCTCCTCCAGTCAGTTGGAGATGTTCATGAGTCTGCTATAGGTTTTTGTTATCTCGTCCCTAAGCGGTTGTATTTCCTGTGGTGTATGGTCTTAATCTCCTCTGTCATTTCATCCTTTTTATGTATTGTTTCCCTCATATCCTGTATGACTCCAAGCAGCATTCTGAAAATTTCCTTCTGTGGCAGATCAATATTTGCTTTTTATATGCATGTTGTTAGGTTCAGGACATCTTCCGACATTGCCTTTTGTTTCTCGTGTTTGTTTGTTTTTTATTGAGATTGTGGCTGGATTGCTGTTTGCATTGTGTTATTATTGAGGAGCCTGGTGCCATTTTCTCGAGAGTTGAAGAGCACTAGGCCCTCTCTGGGAGACTTGTAGGAATGCTTCTTAGAACTGTCTGCAAGTAATTGCATTATGGGATTGACCTATCGCTTTATCCCCCTGTAGCTTCACTCTTTCCATAGTCAATCAGTATTCTGTTATTTGGAGGTTAAGTTTGATGGTCCTCTGAGGGGACTCTGGTTGGGTGCTTGTGGACCCACAAAGATGGTGCTGCACTGGGTAATCTTAGAAGAAGTTGTGGTGGTGTGGCACATGGCAGCTTGGGATGCCGCAGAGGACATGCAGAGGTTCCTGCTGCAACAGAAGTGTCACAGAAGGCAGGTGGATATGCCTGCTTTGATGTAGAGCACCACGAATGGTTGGCAGAATTTCCTTGGTCAACTAGATCACCGTGAGGCTGGGCATAGATTCCCACCGCAGCATGGAGCACTGGAGAGTGTTGGCGGAGCTGCCTCAGGCTGTGAGGCACTATGGCAGGTGGGAGGAAGTGCCCTCAGTCACGTGGGACCACAGTGGATGGGTAGGAGCTCCTCCAGCCATGATGGCGGGACTTCCCCCAGAAGAAGTTGGGCGGGATTTCCCCATCCTCCTGTTATGCTGCATATGGTGGAGCTCTTCCAGCTGGGTGGAAGGCAGGTGTAAATGGTTTAGGCTAAGGGGAATAGCCTGGAGGCCGGCAGTAGTGTGGGAGAAAAAAGGGAAGAGAGAAAAGGGGGGAGGAGAAGAAAATTTAAAAAAACAGCTCACTAAGACTGTGGGGGGAATGAGAGAAGAAAGGGAAACAAAAGTATCAATATAGCTGAGCCCCAATTCTAGGGTTTAAACCCTGCCCTGATGCGGTGGCAATCTGTGGCTGTGTTGAGATAAAGCCCTTGGGATGGCTCCAAAGGATCCTGGCTCTGGCTGAGACAGTAGCAGGGTTAAGGTCAAACCGTAGCCGGCCTCTGCTGTGGTAAGCCAAAAGCCCCCAGCTACTCAAAACCTAGTGGATCTGTGCCTACTTATCTATGATGCTCCTCCTGAAATCTGGCAGTGTGGGATTTCCCTCTTAGTCACTCTCCTGTGTTGATTTCTGCTGAGTCCCTCTAGTATGTGCTACCCAATCACCATATTGCTGGAAGTCTCTTCAATATTCTTTAAGGAAGATTTACTGTGTTTCCCCGAAAATAAGACTTTTATATTTATTTTCCCCCAAGAAAATACACTATGGCTTATTTTCAGAGGATGTCTTATTTTTATTAAGTGTGGTATAACAATCTACATTTATTCAAATATAGTTAAGTCATCTTCTTCTGGCACATCGACCCGCAGTGCTGAGTAAAACAGCAGCCACTGATTTACTTCTTCCCCCTGAGGACACACAACACCTAAAGCAGAGCGTCCTGCTCCTCAATTCACTGAGGATACTTTGACTCTCACTGTCTGTGTCTCCCACTATGCCTCAGCTTGCAGCACTCATAGAACCACCGGGACCTGACAGGGGGAGCCGACTTTGTCGATAGGGCTGTCCGCATCTCTCCGGTCACCTTCGAGATAGCAGCTGTCACGATGGGGTAGATGAGACGGACTGGCCCTCTTCGTGACCATGTCGCGCTGGTACACTGCAGAGCCATGCCAATCACTGTGTCTTATTTTCGAGGGATGGCTTATATTGCCAAATGCTTAGAAATTCTGCTACAGCTTATTTTATAGGTATGTCTTATTTTCGGGGAAACATGGTACAACAGATGAGAGAATTTATTTGCATTTTTCTCATTAATGCTGAATAGCATTTATCTGGACTGAAAGGTGTGAACCCATGTAGGAGTACTTGTTTTTGTAATTAGGTGCCATCAAGTCAGTCCTGACTCATCATGATCCTATGGGCAGCAGAAGAAGCACTGCTGTGCCAGCTCCACCCTCTGTTATTATGTTTGAGCCCGTTGTTGCAACCACTGTCCATCCATCTTCTTGACTGACTTCTTCTTTTGCCAACCCTCTACTTTTCCAAGCTTGATGCCATTTTCCAGGGACTGGTCCCTCCTTACAACATGTCCAAAGGATGTGAGATTAAGTCTCACCATCCTGCCTTCTAAGGAGCATTCTGGCTGATTTGTTTTCTTCTCTTAGTCCACGATACTCTCAGGATCCGTCTCCAGCACCACACTTCAAACGCATGTAGAAGTGACACTTCACAACCAAAATCGGTCGCCATTAAATGAACTTCTACTTCATGGTGATCCCATGTGTGTCAGGGTAAAATTTGTCTCCATAGGGGTTCCAAAGGCTTTTTTTTTTTTTTTTAGCATCAGATAGCCAAACCTTTTTCTGAAGTTCTCCTAGGTGGATTTGAACCTCCAATCTTTCCATTAGCATCTGAGGATGTTCACTGTTTTCCCCATCTATTGACTCCACAACATCAGTACTTTTGAACGAGTGTTTGTTCTGTCATTTTCATGACAAAGAGGAAAATGAATAGGAGACCAAGGAGCGGAGGTGTCCCGCTTTCTTCTGTCATCCATTGACAGTGAGCATCTGCCTCTTTCTTACCCTTTGGAAAATTTTTCATCTATTTATTGCTGTCCTTAGGTATTTTGTCCATTGTCATTGATTGCCTTTCATGTGGCACACAATTATTTTATCATCTTGCCTTCTTTTTTTTCTACCACCAGGAAAGCAGATGATTTTTACTGATTATTCAAAGGGTATCACAGAGATAATATTCATCCATAATTTTATCCTGTTCTTTGAAATCATAATCAAGATTATACTCTGACTTATCAGTGATAGAGGCAGGTTCATCTAGCTTTGTAGATATATATTTTTTTGTTTTTCTTTGTTACTTACTTCATACCATAGTGTTACTCTTGGGGTCCCTGTGTTGTTTAAGTAGTTGATACAATTTGCTGCTAAGCAAAAAGTTAGAAGTTCAAGTTTACCCTGGGAGCCTAGGAAGCAATCATAAGCTGACCTCCCCAATAAAAACCAACCACTGGAAACCCTATGGATCACAGCACCGCTCTGACACTTCACCATAAGTGAGAACTGACCCAATGACAACTGGGCTATAGTATGCAACCCCAAGTGATGTATCCCTCTCTATCTTAGCAATTGTATGCATGTTGTTAGTTGCCTTATAAGCACCCCTGACTCCTGGTGAGACCAGCTACAGCAGAATCAAAAGCTTCCAGAGCAGACCACTGCGATGCATAGCATTTTCATGGACTGGCTCCAGCAGTCGATCCCCATGTCTTAGTCTGTCTTAAGCTGGAAGCTCCACGGAAATCTATTCAGCATCATGCACCACTCAGGCCTCTACTGACCAGTGGATGCTGGCTGTGCATGAGGTTCTTAGGCTGGAAATCGAATCAGGCTGGGTTCTCCTGCCTGGAAGGTAAGAATTCTACAGCAGACCTTCTGGTGCCTCATGCTGGGCATATATAGTTTTGCTTCAGTATCACATGGATGTATAGTACTACTTATCGAATGAAATGTCTCTTCATCTTCTTGCCTCCTGCCTCACTTAGCTCAAGAGGGCCAGTAGTGAGGACATGCTCAACAAACCAGGAAACACCACAACATCAGGAGTTGTTCGCCTGAAAAAGACCGTGACATCCGGAGCCATTGCTGAGCTGACTGAGAGTCGCCTGAGAAGCACTCCAGGTAGGACGGCCCAGGCAGTCCCTTTACTTCAAGTGCTCCATTCATCCATTACCTCATGAGACAGTCCCTGAGCACTTACTCTGCGAGGAATAGTTTCAGGTATGCCGTGTCCCTGCTCACAAGGAGTTTACATCAAGTGGGGAGCCAGATGATAAAAAGAAAATGGCGAGGGCCTCTCTGTCTGTTTAATTGCTCATTTGGCACTCTGCTCATATGTGTAAAATCTCGTGGAGATCCAGGCACGGCGGTGTGTGCACTGGGTGTTATCTTGGTGAGAAGAACAGCAGATGAATGCATGAAGAGGGATGTTTTCTACTTGCCCCGAATCTTGTGGGAATTGGGAATGCCTCATCTGTCCCAGAAGCAGTGGCCAAGGAAAGGATGCTCAGAGTTGCTTCAGAGGCACTAGTGACTAGGACCCTGTGGACTTTATCAGTGTTACTGGTTTGTTGAGAATCAACAACGATTTGCTTCAGCCATTATGTTTGAGTTCAGAGCATGGGAAACATAAACTACCAAATAAATGATTTTCTTCTATGAGTTCATAGATAAGAAAACTAAGCTTCCCATGGTCTGACTCTTACCATGAAAATGCCAGTATATCGCTGAATTGTCTACTACAGGGGAAATAGGCAATTGCATCATTACTAATTTATAGTCTATGTTGAAGGGTATTACACTGAGGATTTTCTACTCTTTATACAATACAGCATATTCCAGACAGAATGCTCCAAAAGTACATTTTAACTTTTTTGGTTTTCAAAATTTAATCTGTGAAGATTATATGTGCTTTTTTTTAAGTTATAAGGGGAATGGCTTTTGTATGTACACAGAAGGATTTTACTATTTTAAAGACTGATTTTATATGAACATACACACACATACTGTCTGGCTTTAAAAACACAACAGAAAATGAAAATACAATTTGTTTTTATTAAACCAATCGCTCATTGATTTCAAAAGTTGACAAAGCATTAAAAAAATAGACCAGTCCCTGTCATAGGCCTTACTGCAAAAGCAATAGATCTAAATATTAACAAATAAGACCCAACACTAATTTTTTTTAAATAATGTATGCCATGATTAAGTGGATTTATGTCAGCAAGATAAGAATGGTTTAATATTAGGAAATCTAGTAACTTAATCTACCATACAATATTAATAAGTCAAAGACTTATAAACATGGTCATCTCAGTACCTATGGAAAAACATTTGACAAAATCATGGAAACGCCTCTGATGATATAAAATACATGGATCTCAAACCCAAAGCCATTTTCACCATGCAATGGTGAAATCCCAGAAACATTCCCATTATAAATAAGAATGAGTCATGCGATGGTGGTGATTGTACAATTCCATTTGATATGACTGAATGATTGAACTATTCAATTGTATGATATATAAATTATGTGCCCATAAAACTTGAAAAAAATTAATCATGATTATTCACTGTCCCAACTGTCATTTAAAATTACAAGTATTAATCAAGATGGTATGACAGAATTATAGAAGTATAAGAATATTAGAAATGAGGCAACAGATAATTATTTTATGCTGATAATAGCATTATGTACTTAAGAAAATGAGGCCTTTCAGAAATTATTTCATTAGAAAAAGCTTAGAATATCCTAAAAATCTAGTATATGTAATAGAGTTCAGTGGGGAGCTGGTTGTAGAACATAAAATCCGAGAGAGTCAACCCAGAGCATGGCATGAGGACGTCTGTTATCATCATGGATGTGGTCAATACTTCACTCGCCAAATGGGGCACAGCCACGTTCCCAAGAAGGATGCTAGCAGCCGGTGACAAGAAGACAGCAAGTATCTCTGACAGTGTAAAGTCGCAGACACAACCTCAGAGGGGACCACACACAGAATCACAAGTTCCTCCTAGGTCTTAAGAAAACTAGAGGGCCAGCTGCAGAGAAGCCTGGGGTGGCAGCTACACGACCTCTTTAAAGTGTTGAAAAACCAGCAGATTACTTTGAGGACTGGACTGCACCTACCCACGCCATGGTAGTTTCAATGGCCTCAGATGCATGTGAAAGCTGGGCATTGAATAAGGAAGACCGAGGAAGAATCAGTGCATTTGAACTATGGTGCTGGCTAAGAATATTCAAAGTATCACGGAGTGCCAAAAGAACAAGCAAATCTGTCTTGGAAGAAGTACGGCCAGCATGCTCCTTTGAGGCAAGGATGGTGAGACCTTGTCTCCAGTAAATTGGACGTGTGCTCAGGAGAGCCTGGTCCCTGTGTGGTCAGGAGAAGGACCTCGTGCTTGACAGAGTGAAGTGGCGGTGGAAAGAAGGCCCTCGACAGGACGGCCTGACACACTGGCTGCCACAATGGCTCAGACAGAAGCACCATCATGAGGATCATGAGGACGGTGCAGGACTGGGCGGTGTTCGGGTTCATAGCCCACTGGGAGGCAAAACCCACTGGTGGCACCTATCCGGGTCCCCTAGTCACGAGTCACCTCCTGACTGCCTCGGTGGAAGGCCCTGCACCAACCTTGAAAGCGCCAATCATGGTCCATTCCCACTTCTGGACCCCCACCTCTAACTGATTATTGATCTGTTATCAGACATGCTTTTGTAACCGATTATTGATCTGTTGTCAGACGTGCTTTTGTAACTGATTATTGATCTGTTGTCAGACGTGCTTTTGACAGTTTCCTGGCCCCTCTCCTGTCTTTTTTACTGAATGTTACTGAATTACTGCAAACTCTGCGACACCATCGCAACCCCTACTAATCTTCTCCCTTACCTAAATGATGCATCTTTGTCTCTGTCTTGTCTTTTTAAATAAATGTTCTGCTTTGATTAAAAAATAATAATAATAAAAAAAATAAAATAAAATCCCAGTAATTTTCTGACCACTAACTAGTTAGAAAAAGAAAACACTATGAAAAAGTCCCATTTATAAAAACCAAAAAGTTTCTTTAAAAAAAGAACTAGTAGGAATAGATGTAATATTAAGTGTATACAATGGTTATGGTATCAACAGAGTAAGAATAACTTCTGAAAACACATAAAAAAAGATCATGATAAATAAGTATGAATGGTTCTTGAGTAGAAAGATTAAACATATTGTGATTGTTCAGTACAGATGTTGAAAATTTTTCTCTGAATTTATTTTTATCGCCAAATGCAAGGATATGTCCAAAGTTTTGCTAGTGGGGTACCAGTTCATGGATGTGTGGTTTGTTTTTTTCCAAACAAAAGGCGTTTGCACATGTGTCTGTGATCTGTGGATGGGCGCTGACCAATTCTCCCAATGATGCACTTGGTGTTGTCTTGTTAGGGTGCCTTATAAAAGTTTTTGTTGTTTTTTTAAGATCCAAACAGTGACTTCTAAGCAGATCTGCTGGGCCAGGTAAATTCAAGGCAGAGGGTTCAGCTCAGAAGGTTATGTAGGCTGATTGGGGGTGGGGGGACTGGATCCAAAGGTGTCATCTTAATAGGCGTCATCATGTGAGAAAAGGGGCTTAGAAAGTTGAGCAAATGTACACTGGTACATATGAGGGTTGGAGGTACAGGGAATCCAGGGTGGATGATACCTTCAGGACCAAGGGTGTGAGGGACGATGCTGGGAGAGTGGAGGGTGAGTGGGTTGGAAAGGGGGAACTGATTACAAGGATCCACATGTGACCTCTTCCCTGGGAGAGGGACAGCAGAGAAGGGGGGAAGGGAGACTCCGGATAGGGCAAGATATGACAAAATAACGAGGTATAAATTACCAAGGGCATATGAGGGAGGGGGGAATGGGGAGGGAGGGGGGGGAAAGAGGGCCTGATGCAAGGGGCTTAAGTGGAGAGCAAATGCCTTGAGAATGATTGGGGCAGGGAATGTATGGATGTGCTTTATACAATTGATGTATGTATATGTATGGATTGTGGTAAGAGTTGTTTGAGTCCCTAATAAAATGTAAAAGAAGAAAAGAGAAAAAAAAAAAAAGAAAGAAAGTTGAGCCAAGGGTCTGTTTTCATCAGGACAGTGCACCCGTTCTTTGATCAAGATGGTAAGGGCTGCCCTACGAGAATTCCACTGGGAAATCAGACCCCACCCACTCAATGCCCCCACCCCACCTTGGGTATGGATTTATTCTGGATCTTAGATGCCTGATACCTGATCCTATCAACACCCCATGATCACGCAGGCTGGTGTGCTTTGTTCGTGTGGGCTTTGCTGCTTCTGAGCTAGATGGCTGCTTGTTTATCTTTAACCCTTTAAGATCCCAGATGCTATATCTTTTGATAGCTGGGCACCAGCAGCTTTCTTCACCACATTTGCTTACATTCCTGCTTTGTCTTCAGTGATTGTGTCCACAGAATGCTGCTTTGTTAGAACAAAATGTTCTTGTGTCAAGGGAGGTCCAATGTCCATCTGCAACCGTAATTCTTAACATATAGATAAGAGTACATAGTTCTATTCCCCTCTCATCTGCATACTGGTTTCATGCTGTTCTTTTAAATCAGCCATTGTAAAAAAGGAGGTTTCAGCAAAACTGCTTTTATGAAAAAATTCATTGTAACCTGGGGGAACTTTCAGGCAATGCCACTGAGTGCACTAACTCGGAGTAGTTCCATGTTCACCTAGTGGGGAAAATGTGTATTACACTCTGCTTTGCACAGAGCAATTCCAGAGTTTTTTGGTATCCACTCATATAACTTTTAGACAAGAGTTTCTAGAACTGTTATTTAACATTATAGAGTTACTTAAAAGAGACAGTCAATTGGTATGGACAAGATATTGAATTACAGCATGCTCCTAATGGTAAAATATGGGACACAACCTGAATGCATATCAGTACAAGAATGGTTGAATTATGAGATTTTGACACAATATTTAATTTCATTTAAAATTCTTAAAATTCCTGTTAGTTTCATTCTTAAAATTAGAACTTTTTGTCCTAGAAGGTAATAGGCATGCTCATACTTGAGGAGAGTTACCAGAATTGAAAGGAATTGAGAAGGAGACTTAATTTCTTATGTTTCTGTAATGTTTTACATATTTAATATATGCACGTGTTTCTTTGTGAAAACTAGAACCGGGTAAATACAAATCACAATGTTAACTTTTAAAAAACAAAATCCCCCCTCTTCTTTCCTTGGTGGTCTCTCTTAATCATTTATTGGTGAATCATTTCATTGCTGGCTCGTAACTTGTGCTCCCTTACAGCAGGATTCTAGTTACAGGATCTCAGCACAGGATTGGCCCTAATGTGGGCAGGTTTCTCCATCCCACAGGGACTTTGCTTCCTTACTCATCAAATAAAAGAAGCAGCTACATGTTTGCTACATAGTGATGGTGTTAGGATAGAGACCATGAAGCTTTTGCAAACTGCTGACCCACTATTGGAACGTAGAATGCAGTTACTATTCTCATTGTTATTGTTCAAAGTCAGCATGCCAGCTCCCTTAATTAAATTCTACTTCATAGAATTAAATTAGAAAATGATATTTTGTCTCTGGAGGTTTCATGTTTTTAAAGGTAAGTAATCTTTAACATTTTTTTAACAATTTATTGGGGCTCATACAATTCTTATCACAGTTCATACATATACAGACATCAACTGTATAAAGCACATCTGTACAGTCTTTGCCCTAATCATTTTTTTCTCCTCTTTTCTTTTTTTACATTTTATTAGGGACTCATACAACTCTTATCACAATCCATACATATACATACATCAATTGTATAAAGCACATCCATACATTCCCTGCCCCAATCATTCTCAAGGCATTTGCTCTCCACTTAAGCCCCTTGCATCAAATCTTTAACATTTTTATATTCAGCTTTGGGATATATATTATGTTAGTAAGTTGCTGTGCCATGCCCCTCCCACCTCATTAATGAGCCATTAATAATGAGCTGCATCAGCGGTTCTCAAACTGTGGGTTGCAACCCCTTTGGAGGGTTGAATGACCCTTTCACGGGCATTTCCCGGTTCACAACAGTAGCAAAATTACAGTTATGAGGTAGCAACGAAAATAATTTTATGGCTGGGGGGGTGTCACCACAACATGAGCAACTGTATGAAAGGGTCCCGGCATTAGGAAGGTTGAGAACCACTGATCTACATGGACTTAGCCATCACTTAACAGGCAGCTGGAGGAGCGTGGTAATGCAGCCTGCCATCCACCTTTCTCTTACAGAATTGTTAGCATCCTTGGTAGAGCAGGGCTTTGGGTCATCAACTGAGTATTTGATTACATTTTGCCTTTTTAATTGGTATGCTTGAAAAATGGAGGACAAATGAGTACTGAGCACAGATTTTGAAGTCTCGATACAGTAGAGACAAGGAGAGTAGTTAGTGTGTCTAAAATGACATCCCCCACTTACTGCTCCCTGGAGTTATAACAGTTCTCTGGAGGCTATCCTGTGAAGCAAAATAAGGAAAATGCTAGCAATACTTCATTGCTGTCCTCTGATAGGAAAGGTGTAGTTGTACATTGCATAGAAACTCTTAAGAAACAGAATTCTTTTTATGATACTTAAGTCTTAGTTTTTGTACTTTGAACTTGGAGACAAGTTTTCTGGTATGTGTACCTGTTAGTGACTGGTGGCGACCCTGTGTGTGTCACAGTAGGACTGTGTTCCACCCACCACCACCTACCACTCCACCCCACCCCTCACCTGCCACCCTCCTCTCCCACCCCACTTGAACTGCTCATTCCAGTGTCCACAGAGTTGTGAAAAACCCCATTAACTATAACTTATTCTAACCACTAGATGGCAGCATTGCCATCAATACCGACACGGCCTTACCCAAAGGCCAAACTCACTGCCTCAAGTCTGCCCTACACAAACTCTAAAACCAAACCAAACACACAGCTGTTTGAGTCCATTCCTGTAAGACAGGGTACAACGGTCCCTGTGGGTCTCTGAGACAGTAACTCTTTGTGGGAGTAGAAAGCTTCCCCCTTTTCCCCTCAGCGCACCTGGTGCTTTTGAACGGCTGGCCTTGCCATTATGTAATCTACTTCACCAAGGCGCTTCACACAGAGTTTGGGTTCTGAAGAACAGTTTAGTATCCTAACGAGAGGAAATTCTTTCATTTACTCATTATTTATTAAATGTTTTTGCATGCTTCCTGTGACCAGCACTGTTGTAGGCACCAATGAATAAAATGGATATTTCTGCCTTCGTTGGGCTTTGTTCTGTCAGACCAAGGTTTTTGTTGTTGTGAGCTGCCATTGGGTCCTTCCCAACTCATAGCAACCCTGTTACAACAAGACAAAACATTGCTCAGACCTTAGCTATCCTGCAGTCATTGCTATATTTGAGCCCATTGTTTCGGCTGCTCTATCAGCCCGTTCCTTTGAGAGTCTCCTTCTTGACCCCTTCTTTACCAAATATAATGTCATTATCCATGCACTGGTCCCATTTGATAACATGTCAAGAAATATTGGAGACAATCTCACCAGTCTTGTTGCTAAGGAACATTCTAGCTATAATTCTTCCAAGACAGATTGGTCATTGTTCTTACACCTTATGGTATGTCTATGCAGTATTCTTCACCAACACCATAATCCAAAGGGATCGTTTTTTCTTCAGCCTTCTTATTGCTGGTTTAATTTTCACATGTGTATGGCATGATTGAAAGTACCATAGCTTGGGATAATTACACCATAGTCCTCAAAGTGATATCTTTGAATTTGAATGCTCTAAAGCAGTCCCTTTGCAGCAGATTTGCCTTGTGCAATTCAATGTTCGATGTTTTGACTGTTGTGTACATGACTTTGATAGTAGATCCATGTAAAATGAAATCCTCCATTACTTCAGTCTTTTCTCCAATCCTCATAATGTGATTGGTCCAGTTAGAAATTTTGTTTCCTTTATGTTGAGTTGTAATCCAGAGAAAGAATGTAGTACTTTCTCACACCGACTGGCCGGAGTGCTGTGTCATTGGGAAAACTGATGATGTCATCAGTTATACCCCAGGAGATGATTGCTCATGTTGTATTTTTTTATCTGGGGTTTTGTTTTCCTGCCGTTAGCTTGTTTGCTGGTTAGTTTGTTGCTGGTGCTGGTGTACTTGGTCCTATGGAGGCTGGATTTTGTCAAGATGCACACCAAAGTAAACCTCAGTCGTGCATATCCCGTAGACCAGCAGATGGGTTCCGGCTCCTACTTAACTCTAGCCCCAACCCAAGAACAATTAGTTCTAATAACATGGCCCTGCTTGATATGCACCTTCATGAAATGATCACTGAAGATAAGAGTGCTACAGCAAAGTGTGGTGAAGAGAGCAGATGGTTCCCGGCTATCCATTGGAATAGTGTCTGGGGTCTTAAAAGCTTGTATTCCAATAAGCAGCCATCTAAGCAAGGAGTCAACTAAGTCCACATGGAATAAGCACACCAGCTTGTATGTTCCAAAAATGATAATAACAAAATTCAAATATGTTAAAGGGAAAAGTGTCAGAGCTAAAATTGCAAACACCCAATTTGTAGCAGGCTGTGGGGGATAGTGGGGACCCAAAACCCAACTGAAGAGTCATTAGATTAAGCTGATGAAAGATCCTCTCTAGCCACATGCAAAGACCTGGAACAACCTTATTATCAAACATATCATTGTAATCCTGATTATGCTAAACCAAACTTGGCAAGGATCTCTTACTTGATCCATGACAAAAATTTCTTCCCTGGCTGTTTAAATATTAATAGTGGTATTTTCTGTCTTACTCATTATTTGTATTTTTATCTTTATAATACTATTGTTTTTTCTTTACGACTTTATTTCACTTTTGTTCTTTATTGTATCTGTTGGGTTTATCAGTTTGTGAAGCACAGAAGGATGGATGCTTAGAGATAATAACTGATGCAAGGGTTGGTAGGGGATGCAAAGTGGGGAGGGGGATGGATTTCAGGAGCAAGCAACAAAGATGGGAGAGGGAGGGAGCACTATAACTGAATGTGATTACACAGCTCAATTTTAAAGACGGTTTAATCATGTGGAGGGAAAAGAGAAAGAAGATGTTCTAAAATTGATTTGGGTGATGATTGTACAATTCTACTTGATATGATTGAATGATTGAATTGTATGATATGTAGATTATGTACTAATTAAACTAAAAAAAAAAAGTGAATGTCGCCATTGAACTTCATCTGTAAGTGATTCATGTCCTCTTCATTCGGCAAACAAGGTTGTGTCATCACAGCTTAATGAGTCCTCCTCCTAGCCTTTCTGCCACAGGGTCCAACTTCTTGGGTATTGCACTCAGCATACACATCAGATATAGTATGATGAAAGGGTACAACCCTCGTGGATACCTTACCTGGCTTTAAACCCCACGGTATTTCTTTCGTTCTGTTTGAACAACTGTTCCAATGGTCTATGTGTAGGTTCTGTGTGAACACAAGTCACTGTTTGGGAATTCCCATTCTTCCCTATGTTATTATGATCCAGTCAAGTGACTTTGCATAGTCAATGAAACACAGGTAACCATCTTTTTGGCATTCCGTGCTTTGAGCCAAAATCCATCTGATAGCAGCAATGATATCTCTTGTTTTATGTGGTCTGATTCTGGCTTAAGTTTCTGGCAATTCCCTATTGGTGTGCTGCTACAACCATTTTAAAATTATGGTTATCTTTTGCAAAAATGTTACTTGCCTGTGATATTAATGATACTGTTTGACAATGTCTGCATTTTGTCAGATTACCTGCCTTTGCAGTGGGCACACATAGGGATCTCTCCAATGGATTCACTCTCTAAAACCAAACTCCCGGACATCGAGTTAATAATGACTTTTAGAGACTTTACAGGATAGCGTAGACCTACCCCTGTGGATTTCCCAAACTGTAACAGACTGCCTTGACAAGGCAGCTGTGGGAGTCATCTGGGCACAGAAATGAGGGGTCGTTCAGAGATGAAACACAGTACAGGCAGTGCTGATTGCAGCTGTGGAGTCTAAGGGGCCTTGGGAAAATGTTAGGACTGAGGGACAGGGTGTGGGGCAGCTGTGTGGGACTGTGTCTGTTTGGAGATGAGAGCCTGCGAGATCTTGATGATCGAGAACAAATTCTAACTTCTGGTGGTATCTGGGATAAACCCAGTGATGCGGACAAATGAGCTAGTGTTGGTGTCCAAGGGCGAATTCCTAGCTGGATGATGGGTGGTTTCTAGCCCTGCATTTCCCAGGAGCAGGTGGTTTAGTCTGGTTCTGGAGTAAAACCACGGGTTTTTTGGTTGTTGCTTCCTTTTGTTTTGTCATCCCCATAGGACAAGCGATAGTGCTCCTTTGGGGTTGGCAGCCTTCCTGGGGTTTCTCTGGAAGCCGGTAGTGCAGAGAAGCTGGAACTCTGCCTGCCTGCCTCCCTCTCAACATTGGCCTCATCCCTGTGCATCTGTCGACCCAGGACATGACTGCCTCTCTTAATTTTGCAAGACTTCTCTTTCTTGGCGCCTTTTCCTCGGGTTCTCTGGAAGTTGTCATGGTTCAGTGGTAGAATTCTTGCCTCCCGTGTGGTAGACCCAGGTTCAATTTGCAGCCGGTGCCGTCTCTGCACTTGTCTGTGGAGGCTTAGGTGTTGCTGGGATGCTTACCAGGGTTCAGTAGAACTTCTAGACTAACATGAACTAAGGTGAAAGTCCCGGTGACCTACTTTCGAAAGTCAGCCAAGGAGCAAGAGCCCTATAGATCACATCGGTCCAACCCCACTTCCTCATTGTGGATGGAGTAACCCCGAGTCAGTGCTATGTGGCAGCTAGCAATAATAAGAGTTTTCCTGTTTTCTTTATATTTTGTGCTTTCAGAATTTGGATAATTTGTGCCTATAATTTTTTAGTATTTAATTTATAACCGGATCATTCCCTTTTGGGCCTCTCTGCTTAGTTGCCTAATGATTTTCAGTTGGTTTTCATGTGTTTTCCAAGTGGACAGTTGTATTCATTGCAGGGAACAATGTTTTTGTTTCCTCCCTGCCAGTGGATGGGCCCTGTACTTGTTTCAGCTGTCTTGTGGGCATGACTTAATGTGCTAAGCACCAGCCAGTTCCACGCCTGATGGACACTCACGTCACTTCTAGAGTTTTGTTGTTTCACATTAAAATATGATGCTCAGTTTTGGCTTCAAATATTCTTGTGCATGTTTTGAAAAGTCCTCTTCTTCCCATTTCACTTAGAGTGTTTATTAACTTCCTTTTGGGATTTCTGATGTTACTTTGATTATGTTGATTCTCTTTTTACCCTCAAGTCTATTTCAGGAATTTCAAGTAAGCATGTATATGTGTGTGCATGTTAATAATATATATGTATGCAAGTACACACATTTGTACATGCATTTACAAAGGAGTATGTGTGTTATATGTGTGTACATATACATACATAACACATATGCATGTAATTTCACATGTATAGAATATGGTCTCTTGTCTTTGTCTTCCCTGGCATATATTATTTTTCTTCTTTGATCAATTTAATTCATTTCTCTACTTAAAAAAGAAGTTACTCATTTAATATTCTTGGCTTTGTATATTTATTTCAGCTCCTATATTTTTAATCTCTTTTTGCTGATCTCAAATGAGTTCTTCTTTGTGACTTATTGACCTCATTTTATAGTTACAAAATCCTTATTATTGTTTTTATTAAAAGATTTGTTACAAAATCTTGAATTTCCACCAGATTAAAGTTTTCCTACATTTTTCTATAATTTTTCTAAAATCTTCTGTCTTCCACTAACTTTGTCTCATTTTCCATCTGCCTCCTTTCATAAACTGCCAACATTCTATGTAGATCTACTGATTTTTCTATGATGAGCCCTGGTGGCATAGTGGTTATGCATTCATCTGCTAACTGCAAGGTCAGCAGTTCAAAACCACCAGCTGCTTCATGGGAGAAAAATGGGATTTCTACTCCTGAAAAGAGTTACCGTCGCAGAAACTCATAGAGACAGTTCTATTCTGTTCTATGAGTTGACATTAACTCTGTAACAGTGAGTTTTTGAGTATGTCTTTATGGAGGAAGTCTGTGTTTGTTTAAAACTAGAAGTCAAAATGGCTTCCATGATAAGACTGTGTAGATACCAAGCCATATTTTTTATGTCCAGGTGAAGGAAGGAGGGGAAAGATTAGGCTACCCAAAGGTGCCATTATCCTTCCCCCTGCATTATTTCTGCTGTGTGGACTAACTAGTGGTTGCAGTCAAGGAGAGAGGAACACTGGGAGTGCTTGTAAAGGTATTTGTTGTGGGAGTTTTTCACTATAAGTCCCAGTTACCCCTTTTATCATGAAAGTTCTCTTAGAATGGAATTATAACCTATCCATGTGCATTATTAAAAGAAAAGCCGACCTTGGGCCTCTACTCAAGCACTTCCTCAATGTGTGAATACTTTCTTCTATTACATTGGCATTCTGTGATACTCACCCTCCCAACACAACTGTTGAAACCAAAGCGGGTGAACAACTAAATGTGGTGAAGAAAGCTGATGGTGCCCGGCTATCAAAAGAGATAGCATCTGGGGTCTTAAAGGCTTGAAGATAAACAAGCGGCCATCTAGCTCAGAAGCAACAAAGCCCACATGGAAGAAGCACACCGGCCTGTGCGATCATGAGGTGTCGAAGGGATCAGGTATAAGGCATCATCAGAAGAAAAAATATCTTACCATAGTGAATGAAGGGGAAAGTGCAGAGTGGAGACCCAAAGCCCATTTGTCGGCCACTGGAGATCCCCTCACAGAGGGATCTAGAGGAGGAGATGAGTCAGTCAGGGTGTGATGTAGCACCGATGAAGAATACAGCTTTCCTCAGGTTCCTAAATGCTTCCTCTCCCCCCTCCCGCCCCCTGCCCCCACCATACACACACTATCGTGATCCGAATTCGACCTTGCAAGTCTGGATAGAGCAGAGGATGTACACTGGTGCATATAGGAGCTGGAGGCACAGGGAATCCAGGGTGCATGGTTCCTTCAGGACCAGGGGTGTGAGGGGCGATACTGGGGGAGTGGAGGGTGAGTGGGCTGGAAAGAATGAAACTATTACAAGGATCTACATGTGACCTCCTCCCTGGGGGACGGACAACAGAAAGGGGGTGAAGGGAGACGCCGGACAGGGCAAGATAGGACAGAATAATAATTTGTAAATTATCAAGGGCTTGTAAGGGAGGGGGGAGCAGGGAGGGAGGGGAAAAAAGAGGACTTGATGCAAAGGGCTTAGGTGGAGAGCAAATGCTTTGAAAATGATTAGGGCAAAGAATGTACAGATGTGCTGTATACAATTGATGTATGTATATGTATGGATTGTGATAAGAGTTGTATGAATCCCTAATAAAATCTTAAGAAAAGAAAAGCCAATATAATTAGGATGCTTCCAGAAGTTTGTGGGCAAATGTGGGAACAATAGTTGCATCTTAGATTCCCCCACATGCTCACCTGTTCTGCCCTATCTGGTACCAGAGTGGCTAAGGGCTTGGTTGCTATCTGAAACACTGGTGGCTCTAACCTGCCAGGCACTGCATGAGAGAAAAGTGAGGCAGTTGCTTCTATAAAGATTTACAACTTTGAAAATCCAGTGAGGTAGTTCTCTATCCAGTAGGGTTACTATGGACCAGAACTGATTCAGCATCAGGTTGGTTTTTTGTTGTTACTGTTGTTTTTTAAAGTGTGTGTGTATTCTACATCCACAATACGTATACACAATATTTAGGAGGGGTTCTTGGGTGACACAAATGGTTAAGTTTAACTACCAATTGAAAGACTGGCTCTTCAAACCCACCCAGGGGTGCTCTGGACCAATGTTCTGGCAACCTGGTTCTGGAGCAGTCACTGAAAATCCTGTGGAGCACAATTCGCCTCCGACACACAGGGGCGTGCCATGAGTCAGTATTAATCTGATGACAAGTTGTTACCATGTAGATGAGAAATAAAGATAATCCATTATTAATGCAATATCCTATTTCAGAATACTTTAAAGTATAGGAGGTGCTAGGTCTGACTCTACTATAAGATAGTCAAATGATTGAACATCAGTAGAGATTGCTGTCAATGAGTTGGATTTAGGGATGTTGTTTTGGGAAGGTCAGATACTATGGGCAAGCTCGATTGATATGAGTGGTTTTCTGAATGACAACGCAAAGTAAACTTGTGAACAAAACAAGCCTTCCCTTGGTTTACATGGCCGTCACATTCCTAGAAATTCAGGGTATAGTAAAACTGCATAAAGACAATTCTGTGTAATGGAATTAGGGTCTGAACTCAGGTGATTATAAAGTTTTTCTATTATGAATGCTGGCAGATCATGAGAAATGAGTGGGATGTAAGAAGCCAGCACACCCTGACATTTACAAGGCCTCGGGCAAGAAGACAAAGGGCCCATTATTTATCCATATTATTTTGATCAGGAATTAAATCTAGTAAATAATATTGGTTTCAGGGATTTAAGATGAATCAATAAGTTATGGATTTGTTTAAAATACTTAGCTTGCTCAGTTTCATTCACTTTTAACAGTCATGAATAAAATTTTCTAAATATAGGTTTGTTGTAGATTTATAGACATTTATAAAGATATAGTACTGAGTTACCATAATATCTCATGCTGTTACCCCTATTGTTAACCTATTACATTACTATGAGACATAGGCCACAACTAAAAAGCCAACGTAACAATTATTATTGACTGAATCTCGTATTTGATTCAGATTTAGTGAGTTTTTTCCTAATACAATTTTTTTCTGGTCCAAGATTTTATTATTACATTTCATTGTCATTTCTCCAGTTTCTGAGCATTTTATTGTTGTTGTTGACACGACAGTTTAGAAGAGTACTGGACAGATACTGTGTAGAATGACCCCCAATTGGGATTTATCTGATGCTTTTCTCAGGGTTAGATATCCTTATGTGTGTTTGGAAGTAAATGAGAGAGATGCTATAATCATGTAAATAACTATCAGACCTTAAAACCTCACATTTCTGTTCTCTGCTGCTAGTTAATATTCTCATTTTTCTCTTATACTTTGGTCAGATTTGTAAACTTTTTTTTTGTCTTTATAAGAGCTGACTTTTGGATTTTGAGTTCCTCTATTATATGTATACTTTATATTTCACTTATTCATCTTATCTTTCATATTTCTTTCCTTTTTCTGCCTTTGTGTTTAACTTCCCGCCCCCCCCCCCTGCCCCCTTTTTAAACCTCTTGAGATGAATTCTGAGCTAATTGTCTTTTGGTTTGGATTTTATATGGTATTTTCTTTTATTTTCTTCTCATCTTCTGTCTCCACACCCCACCCCAGATTCTACTTTAGTATTTTAATTGTTCATTTGTAATATTATGAAATATTTTAAAAATAACATGTATTAAATGTACACAAAATATAAATATATTTTCATCAAAATGAGAAAGTTTAAATACAAAATACAAAAAAAAGTTTAAATACAAAAACTCACTGCCCTTGAGTCAATTCCCCCTCATAGAGACCCCAAAGGACAAAGTAGAACTGCCCCTGTGGGCTTCTGAGACTGAGTAGAAAGCCTCATCTTGGTCCTTTGGAGTGGGAGGTGGTTTTGAGCTTCTGATCATGAAATTAGTAGCCCCATGTATAACCCATTACCTTTTAATTCCATTTCATTACCTTTTAATACCATTTTTTGAACCTTTCATATTTCATGTTTTCCATTTAAATGTTTTATTTTTACAATAATTATAGATTCACATACAGTTGTAAGAAGTAATGCAGATCAATATATTACAACTAAGTGGGATTCATGCCAGGATTCAAGGATAATTCAATATTAGAAAAACATTTAATGTAATATATGATGATATTAACTGATGTATAAAAGGCATTTGGCAAATTATAACACCAATTCCTAATAAAAAACATTCAACAAAATAAGACTAGAAGATACATTTCCTCAGTGGCATAGTGGTTACACGTTGGGCTGCAATCTGAAAGGTCAGCAGTTTGAAACCACTAGCTGCTCTACCAGAGAAAGATAGGGCTTTCTGCTCCAATAGAGCCTCAGAAACTCACAGAGGCAGTTCAACCTTGACCTATCAGGTCACTATGAGTCAGCATCAACTTGATGGCAGTGAGTTTGGTTTGGGTTGATAGACGAAAACAATGACTAGTATTAGTCTCAACTTAGAGAGACTGAAAGTATTCCCCCTTGCAAACTGGTACCAGCAAGGATGCCCTTTATGGTGGGGGAAACCAGCTCCCACACTCTCAAGGGTCTGGTCAGCTCAATTGTTGCTTGTTTTGCTCTGTCTGTTTTTTTGGTAAGGTTAAAAATATATAAAGATTATAGTAAAGTCATAGAGTAATGGGAGAGAGAGTAAAACGAAGGAGTCAGATACATTTCATAGTAGCATGCTCACCACCTGGACAGCCATGATCTCACCAGCCAGGTCCACACACAGCGCGGACAGAGAGGGCAGGAAGAGTTTGTCTTTATTTCTGGCTAAGACCCATATATGCTAAGGGGGCATGATTACAGGTAACCACCCACATCACAGGAAGGGACTGTACACTAGGCATAAGCATAACAGGAAGGGGATAAGCTAGGGGTGTGCACCTAATAGGAAGGGGAGGGACTAGGGGTTTACATGTGACAAGATGGGCAGATAGCTTGAGTCTTATGACAGCCAGCTGGATCTTCCCATGCAGTCTAACTGCATCCCACAAACACGATGATGAAGGTCAGAGTGAATGGATTTGCTGTATTGGGCTCTTGGTCACTAGGGCTGCTTTCAACTTTGGCATAGTGAACACTGTTGCCATCAATAACCCCTTCATCTCAACTACATGGTCTACATGTTCCGGTATGATTCCACCCATGGCAAGTTCAATGGCCCAATGCAGGCTGAGAAAGGGAAGCTTATCATTAATGGGAAGTCCATCTACATCTTCCAGGAGTGAGATCCCGCCTCCATCAAGTGGGGGTAAAGCTGGTACAGAGTATGGCATAGGGTCCACTGTTGTCTCCACAACCATAGAGAAGGTTGCTGCTAAAAGGGTGATCATCTCTGCCCTTTGAGCTGATGCCCTCATGCTTGTGATGGGCATGAAGCACAAGACATATGACAACTACCTCAAGATTGTCAGCAATACCTCCTGTACGACCAATGGCTTAGCCTCCCTGCCCAAGGTCATCCATGACAACTTTGGCATCATGGAGGGACTCATGACAAAAGCTCGCCATTACTGCCACCCAGAAGACTGTGGATGGCCCCTCTGGGAAACTCTTGTGCGTTGGCCAGCTGACTGCCTAGAACATCATCCCTGCATCTATTGGTACTGCCAAGGCTGTGGGCAAGGTTATCCTAGAGCTGAATGGGAAACTCACTGGCATGGCCTGTCATGTCACCACCCCCAGTGTGTCTGTTGTGAATCTCACCTGCCATCTGGAGAAAATACCTTGATGTCAATAGGGTGGTAAAGCAGGAACCAGATGGGGGGAAAAATGAGGAGCTGATGTCAAGGGCTGAAGTAGAAAGAAAATGTTTTGAGAATGATGATGGCAACAAATATACAAATGTGCTTGGCACAATGGATGTATGTATAGATTGTGATAAGAGTTGTACAAGCCCCCAATAAAATGATTAATAAAAATTAGTCAAAAAAATTTTGGTCAGGTTCCTTTACACTAATAAAGAGAACTCTGACAAGGCAATCTAGAAAACTCCCATTTACAGTAGCTACTCAAAAGATGAAATTCTTAAGAATAAATATAACCAGATAAAGGAAAGGCTTATACAAATGACACTACAAAACTCTACTGCAGACCTTGAGCCCTAGGAAACGCGATGGCGGTGGTTTTGAGGCTGAGCGTCTTCCGCGGTGCCCCGGGAGTCCGAGCTCTGTTCCACCGAGCCCCAGTGGTCAGACCTGCACTTGCCTCAGCATTTCTCCAGGACCGCTCTACTCCGGGAGTGCAGCACATCCACCTGTCCCCCAGTCACCATGCCGGCTCCAAGGCTGCGTCTATCCACTGGACTGGTGAGAGGGTGGTCAGTGTTTTGCTCCTGGGCCTGCTCCCGGCTGCTTATTTGAATCCCTGCTCGGTGATGGACGACTCCCTGGCAGCAGCCCTCACGCTTCATGGTCACTGGGACATTGGACAGGTCACTACTGACGATGTCCACGGGGAAGCTACCCAGAAAGCTGCCAAGGCAGGCCTGTTGGCACTCTCAGCCGTGACCTTTGCTGGCCTTTGTTACTTCAACGACCGCGACGTCGGCATCTGCAAAGCTGTGGCCATGCTATGGAAACTCTGACTCTTTTTACTTCACACCCTAAAAATTGATTGTATACCTCTTTGCCTCTGCTGTGTTATGCCATTCGCCTGTCTATAAGGAGGAAATAACAGGTATGTCCAAAGATTAAACCTGCAGAGAACCATATGACTAGGAAAAAGTGTGAGAAGAATTGTATTCATGAAGTAGACTGAGTTCCATTTTCTGGTGACATGGTACAGGAACTAACTCTTAACTACTCCCCAAACCCACAGTGTAACAAAAGGAATATGAGCCCTTGCCTTTTAATTGGATAGTCTCTAAGTGAGGATTCAGTGTGTCACTATCAGCACGTTATGATTAAAGGTCTTCTGTGTTCGTTCAGGCAATGACGGAAAATGGGCAAGACTACTAACTCTTAAAGATATAACAGAAAATTAAAACTGTGCTTAAATTGTTGAAAACTCTGCTCTCTATTGTTTTGAAACCTCTTACTGATGCCCTAGGGTAAGTTTAAAGTTAGAAAAGTTTGGTAATCTCACATTATTAATTTCTCAATCCCAATAGTAAGAACTTGGGGAAATTTTGAATATAGAGAAGTTCCATTGAGAGAAGAGGTTGCCTTGTAGATTTATTAACTTCTTATTGAGTCCCAACTGAATGTTAACCTGTAAATATTCTTTGCTGATCTCTCAACAAATATAAAATTGTGAGGCAACAAGCTGCTGTTTTCTTACTTTTGGCATGTCTTATGGGAATATGTATTCTATGAGAACCGAAAACTTAAATGCTCACTAATTAAAGTATATGCTAGTCTTGTATATATTTCCTGTTCTTAGTTGAAAGATCCTTGAGTTGAGTTAAAAAAAAAAAACTCTACTGCAAAAACATGAGAGAAAAAAAATTGACATGCTCATAGATAAGAAGACTTAGCATTGTGAACATAGAACTACTACCAAAAATTCTATACAGATATCATACAACCCCAATCCAGAGTCCTACATCATTCTTTAAAGAGATGGAAAAGCTAATCACCAACTTCATGTACAAAGAAAAGAGACCACAGGGAAGCAAAGCACTACTCAGGAGGAGGACGTCTCATACTTCCCAATCTCAAAACCTGCTACTCATCATAATAATCAAAACTCACCTGGCACTGTTGCAATGACAGATTCATATATTAGTGGAATAAAACTGAGAACTCAGAAATAGTTGTCCATGGACAACTGATTTTTGACAAAGAGCCAAAAAACATTAAATGAGGGAAAGCTACTCTCTTTAACAAATGGTGCTCCAAAAATGGTTCCATAGTAGTGGGCACAACCTTGTGAATGCTCATCCTGCCCTACTGCCCGTAGTGGTCATGGAAGAAGATGAGGAAATATGCCTCAATCCAAAAACAAATGAAGAAAGATCACAATCCTTAATGACTGAAGAGATGCACATTAAAATTACAAGGAGATATCGTCTCACTCCAGCTAAAATAGCACTGATAAAAATAAGACCAAGCAACAGATACAACAAAGTTGGCACGCATTTAGGGAGATTGGAACCCTTATCCATTGCTAGTGGCACTGTAAAATGGTACAACCACTATGAAATATGGTATGGTATTTCCTCAAAAGCTGAAAATAGAAATGTCTTATCCAGCAATTCCACTTCTTAGTACATATCCTAGAGCTCTAATAAAAATGATACAGTTAGACATATGCACACCTATATACAATGAAGCATTAATCACAAAAGCAAATGGAAACAATATAAGTGTCTATTAACTGATGTTGGTGTAAGCAAAATGTGGTGCATACATGCAGTGGAATACTATGCAGGTTTAAAGAGCAGTGATGAATTGGTGAAGCACAATTATAACATACATGGACCTGGAGGACATAATACTAAGTAAAATAAATCATAGAGAGAAACTAATGCTTATTGGTGGTTACCAGGAAGGGATGGAGATAAAAATCAGACTCTAAATTGTATATACATCTTATTTTTGATGTAGAGGCAGTAGTATTGGATGTACATGCAGTGATCACAGCTTGAGCAAAGTAAAAGTGAAAAGTATATTTGTTCTAAAGAATTTGACACCATAATTTGGCAACAGCATCAACAGTGACCCAAAACACAAATGATATCAAAACAACCGCAAACACACTGCCATGAAGTCCATTTCAATTCAAAACAACCCCATAGCACAGGTAGGGCTACCCACTGAGACTGTAACGTTTTTTCCCAATCATTTTATTGAGGGCTCTTACAACTCTTGTTAAAAACCATACATTAAGTGTATCCTACATATTCTTACATATATCCCATAATTCTTTTCTAGACAAAAACTTTCCATTGAGCCCTTGGGATAAGCTCCCCCCCCCACACTTTTTTCTTTTGTAAATCATTTTATTGGGGGCTCGTACAACTCTTATCACAATCCATACATACATCCATTGTGTCAAGCACATTTGTACATTTGTTTCCCTCATCATTCGCAAAACATTTTCTTTCTACTTGAGCCCTTGGTCTCAGCTCCTCATTTGTTCCCCTCCCTCCCTGCTCCCCATCGCTCATGAACCCTTGATAATTTATAAATTATTATTTTGTCATGTCTTACATTGTCCGACATCTCCCTTTATCCACTTTTCTGTTGTCCATCCCACAGAGAAGGGGTTATATGTAGATCCTGTGATCAGTTCCCCCTTTCTACCCCACCTTACTGTTACCCTCCTGGTATCGCTACTCTCATTATTGGTCCTAAGGGGGTTATCTGTCCTAGATTCCCTGTGTTTCCAGTTCTTATTTGTACCAATGTACATCCTCTGGTCTAGCCGGATTTGTAAGAGAATTGGGATCATGATCATGGGGGTGGGAGGGAGCATTAAAGAAGTAGAGGAAAGTTGTATGTTTCATTATTGCTATTCTGCCCCCTGACTGGCTCATCTCCTCCTTGTGACCCTTTTTAAGGGGATGTCCAGTTGCCTACAGATGGGCTTTGGATCCCCACACCCCACTGCCCCTCATTCTCAATGATATGATATTTTGTTCTTTGATGCCTGATACCTGATCCCTTCGGCACCTCATGATCAGACAGGCTGGTGTGCTTTATCCATGTGGGCTTTGTTGCTTCTGATCTAGATGGCTGCTTGTTTACCTTCAAGTCTTTAAGACACTATCTTTTGATAGCTTGGTACCATCAGCTTTTTTCACATTTGCTTATGCACCCACTTTGTCTTCAGCAATCATGTCAGGAAGGTGAGCATCATGGAATGCCAGCTTAATAGAACAAAGTATTCTTGCATTGAGGGAGTACTAGAGTGGAGGCCCAATGTCCATCTGCTACCTTAATACTAAACCTATAAATATATGCACATAAACATATTTCCCCATCATATATAAATATATTTACATATGTACAGGCCTATATTTAGACCTCTATAAATGCGTTTTGCCTCCTAGTTCTTTCCTCTATTTCCTTTGACTTTCCTTTTGTCCCACTATCATGCTCAGCCTTCATTTGGGTTTCAGTAATTCCACTTGTTTACATTGCCCTTGATCAAGCCCTACCAGGCCTCCTTGCCATTGATTTTGGATCACTTGTTCCCTTGTCCCTGGCTTTGTTAACACCCACTTCCTTGCCCCGCCTCTGTCTCTCCCATGCCATACTGCTGTCCCTGAACTATGGGTCCTGTTGTTTTCTCCTCCAGATTGTTTATCTGGCCTATCTTATCTAGTTAGGCCTGCAGAGATAATAAAATGCACAAAAAACAAGACAGAGCAAAACAAAGCAACAAAAGAAAACAATAACAAAAAAGAAAAGCCTGCAAATAGTTCAAGGTCTGTTTGTTGACCTTTCGGAGTGTTTTCTGATCAAGTCTGATGGGGTGCCACGCCCTGGCCCCAAAGTCTATTTGGGGCTTTCCCTGTGGACTTTTTTGCTATGCTCCTCTTGCTGTTCTGTTGCACACCCTTAGTCTTTTGCCTTGCTGTGGTGGGGTCATATAGGGCCAATTCCCGCACTGTGTCTCCAGTGTTGTTCCCCGTAGGGCTATGGGCCAGTGAGGAATATCTTGTATTGTCGTGGGCTAGCCATATGGTCCTCTCTGTGCATTGGCTGTTCTGAGAGGGGACATTGTCCTCAAGGCTTAGTGGGCCAGGATGTGCTTCATTCTCTATTCCTCCCCCTTCATTTTCTCCTGTGTGCTCTGATCAGACATGTCCCTATCCCAGAGCTGTAGACTCAGTGCTATCCTCTGATGTAAATTCATCTTGAGGGAGGGAGTCCACATAGTTGGGATTGGGGCCGGCCCCTCAGATCTCTCTATTATTTCCCTGCCTCATGCCAATATGTTGCATTCACATTTTGGAGCACTGGGTTGAAGTATGGTCCCTTGTAGGTGACTTCAATACAGTGCTCTCTGAGAAAGCTAGATCACAGGGAAATAAAGTCAACAAGAAGACTAGTGATCTAAACACTACTGTTAGACAATTTGACTTGATAAATATTTGCAGAGCTCTTCATCGAAATTTTAAAAATCACATTATTGTTAAGCCCACGTGGCACATATTCAAAGATAGACCACATGCTGGGGCATAAGGCAAATCTACATAAATTTAAGCACATTTTTATCATACAGACCCCTCTCTGACCACTGTGCGATGAGGCTGGAAATCAACAAAAGGAAGATGAAAAAAACAAGAGCAAACAATTGGAAGATGAATAACTCTACTGCAAAAGGAGTGAGCACTGGCACAGATCAGAGATGAAATGAGGAAATCTCTAGACACCAACGACAATGAGAACACAGCGTACCAAAACTATGGGACACAGCAAAGGCAGTCATCAGAGGAAGTTTCATAGCAACACATGCACACCTGAAAAAGGAAGAGAGACTTATGATTGATATGTTGGCACAAAATTTACAACAACTAGAGCAGAGTCCGCAGGACAGTCCTACTAATAGCAAAATAAAAGAAATAATAAAAATCAGGGCTGAGTTTCGGAGAGGGAATATGAAAACTATAGGAAAAATTAATGCTGCTAAAAGTAGGTTCTTTGAAAGGATACACAGAATCGACAGACCGATGGCAAACCTAACCAAAGAAAGGAACCAAGAAATCTCAAGAGCAAGGGTGAGGGATGAAAAAGGGGACATTACAACAGACTCTAATGAAATCAAAAGGATAGTTACACGGTACTACGAAGGACTGGACTCCAATGAATTCAGCAACTTGGAAGACACGGACAAATTCTTGTAAAACAATCCCTCCCTAAACTGTCCCTGATGGACATCAAGAATCTCAACAGATCCATAGCAATAAAAGAAATAGACAAGGTTATCAAGGGATTTCCAACAAAAAAAAAAATCCCCTGGACCAGATGGCTTCACAGGAGAATTGTACCAAGCATTCAGGGAAGAGCTGGCAGCAATCCCACACTAACTCTTCCAGAACATGGGAAAAGACGGTCACTTTTTAAAGACGTAGAAAGGCTCAACTTTCTCCTGCAGAGTAATTGGTGGTTTCAAACTGCTGACCTTGAGGTTATCAGCTGAATTCCCATCACACCCTCAAGGTCCCTCTTAGGTTTGCATTGTTGTTCTTACCTGAGGGGGAATCAGTTCCACCTCATAGCCACCCTCCGGCACAACAGAAGGAAACACTGCCGGTCCTGCGCCATCCTCACAATTGTTCTTATGTCTGAGCCCATGGTTGGCAACCACTCCATGTGTCAATGCATCTTGTTGAGAGCCTTCCCCTTTGTTGCTGCCCCTCTATTTTCCCTAGCATGATGTCCTTCTCCAGGGACTGGGCTCTCCTGACAACATGTCCAAAGTAAATGAGATAAAATCTCTTCATCCTTGCCTCTAAGGAGCATTTGGGCTATACTTTGTCCAAGACTGATTTTTTTGTTCTTTTGGCAGTCCATGGGATAGGTATATATTTATAAGCATAGGTGCAGGTGAATATATGTATACATACATATATTTGTGTATATGTATATAAAAGCACATATATTCCCAGGACACATAATTACAGATACTTCTCAGGCATAACCGAACATTACGTGAGAATGGTTTTCTGGATTTGAAGGCGTATGACCTTAGCCGCCTGGAATAACTCAGTCAAGTGACATAATATAGTGCACCAAGTTCATGTTCTGCATGAACTGACGGTCATGCAGTGAAGTCAGTAGCATCTGGGGATCTTAAAAGTTTGCTCTCAGCCATCTCACAGAACAACTACTGATCTGTACTCATCAGGGAGGAAAAAGAGCGTAAGAAGGACAACAAAGTCTCAAAGCAGAAACAAATATATGGGTTCAGAGTTTACATGAGTCATTAACCTCATCTACTCCAAGACCAGAAGAACTAGATGGTGCCCAGCTAACACTGCTGATTTGTTCTAATGAGGACCACAATACACAGAATCTGATAGAAGTGGGGGAAAATGCAATGAGAGCTCAAATATTAGAAAGTCAAGACTTGCTGGACCAGTTGAGACTAGAGGGTTCTCTGAGGTTATACCTTGAAATTATCTTTAAACTTTCAGCTAAAACTATCCCTAGAAAATTGCCATTTAGAGAAATAACAGAGGAGCACACAAAAGAAAATATATTGCCCATAAGTATGGTGCTGTATGAGGCTTGTGTTAGTCTGGGTACTTTAGAGAAACAAATCCACAGAAACTTATGTATAAGAGAGAGTTTTATATAAAGGGTAAGTGCACATGAAGAAAACATCCCAACCCAGTGCTGCTCAAGCCCACAAGTCCAACATTAACCCACTAACCCATATGTCCAACACCAATCCACAAAGTCCTCCTCCATCTTACAAAGCACACGCAGTGATGCCGACTGCAGGAGGAAAGCCAAGTCAGTGAATGTGTAAGCATCTCGGCGCTGGCAGGGGTCTCCACAAGGCTGCTCCAGCACCCAGGGCTGCATTGGGGTATGTCCATGCGGCTTCTCCTCAGGGATGTCTTGCAGGAAGTGAGCCTTGCCAGCTGAAGCAGGGAACTGGCTAAAGCAGCTGCACTCTGGTCCGACCATCACAAATCAAGAGACCTGAGAACTTGAAAGATGAGACTCACCGAGCCATTTATCCCTCAGCCCTTCAATTAACCCCACATGTGTTTATGGGCTAGGTTCACACAATGAAGTAACTACCTCAGACCAAAAGGTCAACAATTACTCTAAAGCACAGATGAGAAGATGAGTGGATTGGGTAACTAGGACATTGGAAATTGGACAACCTGTGCAATTAAAGAGAATGTTGACATATTATGAAAAATGAGATTAATGTCACTGAATAAATAGGAGGGGACCTAATTTATTGTATAAACTTTACATAAAGCACAATAAAATATTAAAGCATGTTGAAAAAAGAAAAGGACTGGCAGGCAGTCAGTACCCCTGTCACTTACTACCACCACCACCCATTGCCATGGAGTTGATACTGACTCATGGCAACCCCATATGTCCAGAGTCAAACTGCACTTGATAGGTCTGCATAGTTGTAAACTTCTGGAGGCAAGTCATCAAGCCTGTCTTCTGAAGTGTTTCTGAATGGGTTCATACCACCAACTGTTTGTTTAGTAGCCGTCTGTCACGTTGTTATGACACCGAATAGGTTTCAGCAGAGCTTTCAGACTAAGATGGACTAGGAGGCAAGGCCTGGTGATCTAGTCTGAAAATCAGCCTATGACAATCATGGGGATGATGGTCCAGTCCTGATCATGGGGATGATGTTGGGACAGTAGCCTTTGTTCCATTGATCATGGGTTGCCATCAGTTGGGGTGTCAACTCCACAGCACCTAACAACAACGGAGAGGTGAAAGAATGATCGTGTGTGAATATCCCAAAGGTAATTGTAAAGATTCAATTTTTTTATCCATGTAAGACAGAGGATGAAGATACCTTCCCGCTGCCACTGCCTTACCTTTTAGAATTTAACAAACGTTCTTGAACTGGGGCCAACTCCTGCTTTTAAATGCATGCTTTCATTGGTCTTTCTAAGAAATGGATCATAGATATTGCTCCTGTAGTTGGAGCTGGTTCATGGTCAGGGTAACTTGACCTGGTACCAAGGTCCTGGGCTTCGTTCTGGAAGAGGAGAAAAGGAAAGAAAATACAGAGTGTTGTACCCCTCCCATTGCCTTCCCCATCCAGCCAAGCTTAATGTTCCAGAGTGAAATTCTGTGTTTCCGATCTTGTGTAATCATCAAGTTGGAGGGAAGGCAAACTGGAGCTCTTTCCACTGAACTCCTGGAATATTAATGTTCCAGCCCTTGAACTTGGCCATAACCTTTTGAAATGTTGAAGTCAATGGGAAACGTCTTCAGATTTGCTCTCTGATGCAGCTTTTCCTGGCTGCTGGCGCACAGTGGATTTTCAGGGTTGTGTTCTTCACAAGTTCATTCGGATTACTAAGTTGGCTATTGAATGTCCTTATTTGCATTTTAATCACCCCTTCACAGATCAGTTTAATACAGTGGAAAGCACTTTCTCCAAGCAAATTTCAGTACAGATAAGCATATACTGTTGATTTCCCTTCTTCCTCCCCACAATTGAGTCTTGCCTTGATTTTCTTAATACTGTTGGATGGATTATTTATTCTCATTTGATCAATCCCCAAAGACAACCCACTGTGGCAGTTTTGTACTTTGGAAATTAGTTTGGGGACAGTAAGTCAAGTGATTTATATAAATTAAATCAACATGTATTAATAGTCTATCTGTAGGGTGTTAAACATTAGGAACTTGGGGCGGGTGTTGAAACCAGCAGAGCAGGAATCTAGTTAATGTTCAGAGAAGCAGAAAGTCAAATGGAGCAACAAGAAAAGCCACATGGTACTTACTGAAAAAGAAAGACATGAAATGAGGGCATGGGCATAACTTTCTTCTCTCCCCCCTCTCACATCCTCGTTGTGTGACTATGAACTAATTAACCCACGACCATGAGCATCCTTGCTACTGAGAGTAATAGAGAGTGGAGCCAGTGACTGAAAGTCAGTGGGAAAGGTCTTAAGTCGAAGGGTGCCTTATTCTGTCTCTATTTAGGCCCTTATAAACCAATTTCGTAAAAAGTCTCTTCTATCAAACATTAGTCTTTTTTTTTCAGGTAAAAGTTCTTTACAATGTACTCATTTTGTGGGTGTGAAATATTTGAATATGGAACACTAAGTCGCTAGTCACTCGTTAGAATAAGTAATCATTTAAAATTTTAAAAAGGCAACATTTGCCCAAGAACCAAGCTCACCAGGCAGGAGAGATTCGAGAAGGAGAAGGAATGGGCCTGGAAAACCCAGGGGAGAAGTGGATGAGTGATGGCACATCGTGGGCATACAAACCATGTCTGAATTGTGAAACGGAAAGTTGATTTGTTCAGTGAAACCATCCCCCCATTCACAGTCATAAGTTTACACAGAACAAAAAAGGGGTGTGTGTGTGGGGGGGGGGGAAGGCGGGGTTTGATGAGAGAAATTTGAATACAGTTTACATGGTCCAAAAATATAAAAGGTACAAGTGAAAAGTTTTTCTCCGACCTGTTTGTCAAGCCACCGCAGAGTGTATGTAAGCAAGAGGTTGTTGAGTGCCACAGCTGTTTCCATCCAGCGACGAGCTGCAAGGCTGGCAGTCTGAACTCCGCCCCGCGGAACCTCAGCAGAAAGGCCTGGCCATCTGTCTCTGTAAAGATCAGCCGAGAGCACTCGTTGAAGCAGATCTGCTCTGTAACCCGTGGCGACTTCGTGAGGCACCTGGCTCCCTGGCAACAGGTTTTGTGATTGTGGTTGTTTAGCCTATGTCAGCAAGTATGCATCCTTTTTCCTTTCTTCGCAATGGTCATTCCGATAGACCGCTCTTCCCTTGGCCTTTTCCTGTCAGCAGTATGTTTTGGAAATCATTCCGTATCATTTCACAAAGACCCACCTCGTTCCGGCACATCCCGCTGGGACTTGGTTCACACATCCCTCGAGGTTACTGATGACCTTTCATTCACAAGGTTCCTCAGTGTTGGGGGAGGTCATGTCCCCCCCAGGACACTGAAACCCATCAGGAAGATTTCTTGAACTTTAGTTTCCTCTTACTGAAATTTGATCTATGCTTTGCATGGCAAAGATCATTTTGTTTTGTGTGTGAGATAAGACAGGGATCTGATCAGAGCTGAAAGGGCAGTCCGTTCTTGCCTGTCAAGATGATGTCATTTGCTTATCCACTCCACAACATGACTGAAATAATGAGTTTTGCCCTGACCATGGTTAAACAGACCATCGCTCCTTTTTAGGGTTAGCTTTCCTGACTAATTTCTTTTTAAAAATCATTTTATTAGGGGCTCATACAACTCTTATCACAATCCATGCATACATCAATGTGTAAAGCACATTTGTTCATTCATTACCCTCATCGTTCTCAACACATTTGCTCTCTACCTAAGCCCCTGGCATCAGTTCCTCATTTTCCCCCTCCCTCTCTGCTCCCTCCTCCCTCATGAACCCTTGATAATTTATAAATGATTACTTTGTCATATCTTGCCCTGTCCGACATCTCCCTTTACCCACTTTTCTGTTGTCCGCCCCCCAGGGAGGAGGTCACATGTAGATCCTTGTAATTGGTTCCCCCTTTCCAACCCACCCTTTCTCCACCCTCCCAGTATCGCCACTCATCACTGGTCCTGAAGGGATCATCTGCCCTGGATTCCCTGTGTTTCCAGTTCCTATCTGTACCAGTGTACATCCTCTGATCTAGCCAGATTTGTAAGGTAGTATTGGGATCATGATAGTAGGAGGTAGGAAGCATTTAGGAACTAGAGGAAAGTTATGTTTCATCGTTGCTACATCGCACACTGACTGGCTTGTCTCCTCCATGAGACCCTTCTGTGAGGGGATGTCCAGTTGCCTATAGATGGGCTTTGGGTCTCTACACACTCCCCGCCTCATTCACTATGATATGATTTTTTTGTTCTTTGATGCCTGATACCTAGTCCCTTTGACACCTCGTGATCACGCAGGCTGGTGTGCTACTTCCATGTGGGCTTTGTTGCTTCTGAGCTAGATGGCTGCTTGTTTACCTGCAAGTCTTTAAGACCCCAGACGCTATATCTTTAGATAGCCGGGCACCATCAGCTTCTTCACCAAATTTTCTTATGTACCCATTTGTCTTCAGCAACCATCTCAGGGAGGTGAGCACACAATGATATGACTTTTTGTTCTTTGATGCCTAATAACTGATCCCTTCGGCACCTCATGATCACACAGGCTGGTGTGCTTCTTCCATGTCGACTTTGTTGCTTCTGAGCTAGATGGCCGCTTATTTATCTTCAAGCCTTTAAGACCCCAGACGCTATATCTTTTGATAGCTGGGCTCCATCAGCTTTCTTCACCACATTTGCTTATGCACCCACTTGGTCTTCAGCGGTTTGTATTAGGAAGATGAGCATTATAGAATGCCAATTTAATAGGAGAAAGTATTCTTGCACTGAGGGAGTACTTGAGTAAAGGCCCAGTGTCCTTCTGTTACCTTAATACTAGACCTATAAATATGTGTACATAGATCTATTTCCCCATCCTCATATATTTATATATGTACATGACTTTATTTAGACCTCCATAAATGCCCTTTTCCTCCTATCTCTTTCCTCTATTTCCTTTGACTTTCCTCTTGTCCCACTATCAGGCTCAGTCTTCATTTGGGTTTCAGTAATTCCTCTTGGTTACATTACCCTTGATCACGCCCTACCAGGCCTCCTGCACCCTCCTCACCACTGATTTGGATCATTTGTTGTTCCCTTGTACCTGGGTTTGTTAACACCACTACCTTTCCCCCCACCTCCCCTCTTCCCATGTCCTCCTGAACCTGTTGGTCCCGTTGTTTTCTCCTCCAGGTTGTTCATCCAACCTATCTTATTTAGACAGACCTGTGGAGATAATAACCTGCATAAAAACAAGACAGAGCAAAACCAAGCAACAAAAGACAACAAACCAATGACCAAAACAGAATACAACAAAACCCAAAAGCTTGTAGTTAGTTCAAGGATCGTTCGTTGGCCTTTAAGAGTGTTTTCCAGTCCAGTCTGTTGGGGCATCACGCCCTGTCCCCAAAGTCCACCCTCAGCCTTTCCTAGGGACCTGGCCGCTCTGTTCCCTTGCTGTTCTATTGCACCCCCTTAGTGTTTTACCTCGATGTGGCAAGATCAGATCTGGCGCAATTCCCCCACTGTCTCCGGTGTTGTCCCTGTAGGGCTATGGGTCAGTGAGGGACGTTGTGTCTCATAGTGGTGCCGGCCATGTTGTCCTCTCTGTGGACTGGCTGCTCTAATCAGGAACATCGTCCTCAAGGCCTAGTGGGCCAGGATGTGATCCACTCTCTCCTCCTGCCCCTTCAACTGCTCCCATGTGCTCCGATCAGATATGCCCTCTCCCAGAGCTGCAGCTTCAGCGCCAAACTTTGAAATACATTCTTCTGCGGGGAGGGGCAGGTGTCCACGTAGTAGTTGAAATTGGGGCCGGCTCCTCAGACCTCTCCACTGGCTCCCAGCATGTTGCATTCACTTCTTGGAGCACCGGGTTGAAGTCTGGTCCTTCTTTCTCTGTGGAGGTATAAATACCCTCCTCTTGGGTAGGTTAGTGCCCTGTGCCCCCGCTACCCATTTCTTTATTATTATTATTATTATTATTTTCCTTTCCCCAGCTTCTTTTTAGTTGTCTACCATGTGTTTCCCTGTATCTGGTCTGGCCCTGCCATACTACCTGGTCCTTACCCCAGGCAGGAATGTTTGTATACAGTAGCTTTTTCCCTATGCCCCTTTTGCATTTTTTTTAAAGCCTACCTCAGCAGATTCATGTTGTACTTGCCCTTTAGTGCTTGGCTTACTTCGCTTAGCATGATTTCCTCCAGTTCTTCCCATGCAGCGATGTGCTTCATACGTTCATCACTGCTTTTTCGCGATGTGTAGTACTCCATTGTATGTCTGTACCACAGCTTTTTAATCCACTCGCCTGCCTAATTTCTTATAAGTTCCTACCAACCTCTTCTATTCATCTAAGGCCATCTGTTCTATTTTCCAGTTTGCACCCATGTGTTCATATTTACCTGAGCACCACGAGAACCACCTTTATGGTTATGCTGAGGATTTTTTTTAGCAACTTCCCCTTTCTTCCTCAGTTCCCGTTGGTTATTCCTTCGTATGCAGAATTTCGAGTCTGGGAATGTTCTATCCCCTTGGAGAAGCAACAAGTGTGACTTTGGGCAAGTTACTCAGTCTCTCTGAGCTTATTTCCTTATTTGTAAAATGTCAGGGTGAGGGGGTCCCCAACGCTCAAACGGGTCCTCAGGACTGACTTTGCGATTGTGGACAATATTAAAGACAGATAGACAGGCAGACAACGGAGTACAGGGGCTCCTTGTCCCATGTCAGGACTGAGAGTGAGAATGTATTTTCCAATGGGTATAGAGAATGGGCTTACAGATCTTTCTTAAGGCATGCACATCCTGCAGCTAACAGATGACTTAGTTAATAGATAATATCATAAGTGGGTAACATAATAAACCAGCAATGAGGTGAGTATTCTCTTGTCCTAGGGCTAGTTGAACTCAAACCCCCCGGAGCAACCAAGGGATTGCTACATTTATGGTGGGTTGGCTATAGGACCTGATTGCTTTTATCTACAGGTAACCTTTAGGCATTGTGAAGTAGCCAGACACAGAAATGATTCATATTATATGGCAGCTCCTTTATGACAGTTCTTTTATGGGAGGGGGGAATCTATTGGAGGGACTGTGTCCGTCATGGGAATATAAATGAAAATTTATTTATATCTCATCACCGTGAGAGTCCTCCCCAACCCGAGTCAGCTTTCCAGACTCGTAATTATGAGCATGGAAGATTTAGCTGTATTTAATTCTCATCCAGTCCCACGGTAAAATGAAAAACAAAAATATGAAGTTAAGAGTCCCTGGATTGTGCAAATGGTTACCACAGTTAGCTGCTTACTGAAAGGTTGGAAGGTCAAGTCTATGCAAGGGTGTTTTGGAATGAAGGCCTGATTATCTACTTCTTAAAAATCCACCATGGATACCTTATAGAGCACATTCAACTCCGATATACTTTGGGTTTCATGTATCAGAATTAACTCAATGGTAACTGATTTTTCAAAATGATGTTAAGCATAGCCATCTCAGAGAGTTGTGGGGATTAAATAGAACGACATCTATGAGAAACCCAGAACATACAACATAGGTATTTTTTTATGTTTTATATTTTTATTAGATTTTTAAATTTTAGTCATTTTACTGGGGGTGTGTACAATTCTTATCACAATCCATACATTCATCCATTGTGTCATGTATATTTGTACATTTGTGGCCGACATCATTCTCAAAACATTTGCTTTCTACTTGATTCCTTGGTATCAGCTCCTCATTTCTTTTTCCCCTCTCTCCCCTTCTCATGAACCCTGGATAATTTATAAATTATTATTATTTTGTCCAACGTCTCCCTTCACCCACTTTTCTGTTGTCCATCCCCCAGGGAGGAGTTATATCTAAATCCTTATAATCAGTTCCCCCTTTCCACCCCCACCCTCCCAGTATCACCACTCTCAGCACTGGTCCTGAAGGGATCATCTGTCCTAGATTCCCTGTGTTTCCAGTTCTTATCTGTACCAGTGTACATCCTCTGGTCTAGCCAGATTTCTAAGGTAGAATTGGGATCATGATAGTGGCGGAGGAGGAAGCATTTAGGAATTAGAGGAAAGTTATATGTTTCATCGTTGCTACACTGCACCCTGACTGGCTCGTCGCCTCCCCTTCTTTAAGGGAATGTCCAGTTGCCTACAGATGGGCTTTGGGTCCCCAATCTCCACTCCACCTCATTCACAATGATATGATTTTTTGTTCTTTGATGCCTGATACCTAATCCCTTCGACACCTCGTGATCATGCAGGCTGATCTGCTTCTTCCATGTGGGCTTTGTTGCATCTGAGCTAGATGGCCGCTTGTTTACCTTCAAGCCAGTAAGAACCCAGATGCTATATCTTTTGATAGCTGGGCTCCATCAGCTTTCTTCACTACATTTGCTTGTGCACCCGCTTTGTCTTCAGCGATTGTGTCAGGAAGGTGAGCATCATGGAATGTCAGTTTAATGGAACAAAGTGTTCTTTCATTGAGGGAGTACTTGAGTGGAGCCCCACTGTCCTTCTGCTACCTTAATACTAAACCTATAAATATGTGCATGTACATCTATTTCCCCATCCTCATCTATAAATATATTTACATATATTACATGCCTTTATTTAGACCTCTATAAATGCCCTTTGCTTCCTAGTTCTTTCCTCTATTTCCTTTGACTTTCCTCTTATCCCACTATCATGCTCAACCTTCATTTAGGTTTCAGTAATTCCTCTTGTTTACATTACCATTGATCACACCCTACCAGGCCTCCTACACCCTCCTCACCACCGATTTGGATCACTTGTTGTTCCCTTGTCCCTGGGTTTTTTAACACCACTTCCTTTCCCCGCTACTTCCCTCAGGTATTTTTATAAAGTGCGATTTTTCCCTTCAACTATCTTTCGTAACTCCTACTTAAGGATTTTAGCCATAAAAAAGAAAGAACACACTTGCCTCAGAATCTGGGACAATTTACCCCGTCTTTGATGCTTTCCTTTCTTAGGAGAGTGCTTTTTTCTTCCAAAGTTATCATCTTTATCCTTCATCAGCCTATTTATTTTGAGCCATAAACCTTTCCTTTTTGCTTCCAAGCAGTAGAATCAGGATCAGGATTGGCTTAATATATGGAAGAATGCTTTAATAGTCATATTAATTCAGAGATATGTATGCTGAACCAGGAAATCAGGAATTCCTTGTTATATTGGAAAGATATCCATTCTAGACTCAACAGATTGTTAGTGGGTATGTCATAGGGTGATAAAATTAGAAGATCTTCATTAAAATCCCTTACAATCTTGAAATGCATTGAGGTGAAAGACCTTTCTCAGACTTTTTTTTTCTCTTTTCTTGTATTCTTCCTTATAGGAGAAACTATTCCAGGTCCTGGGATTAAAAGATAGACAAGGTCTCTGTGTCTCTTGACCCTGATTTACTCTTAAATTCCAGAAACACCCTTCCAGCTGTTTGGTCAAACTGTCTCATGCATATTCTGCCTTTGTATACGTTGAGTTATTCATGTTCATTCAACAAATTAGATTGAGCCCTGGTGGTGTAGTGATTACGCACTGGGCTGTTAACCGCACAGTCAGCAGTTAGAAACTGCTAGATGCAGGGGAAAGAGAAGGCTTTTTACTCCTGTAAAGGGTGACCATCTCAGAAACTAACCACGGTAGTTCTGCCCTGCCTACAGGGTTGCTATGAGTTGACATTGACTCAATGGCAGTTAGTTTGGGATTGTTGGTGTTGGTGTTGTTCTACTACATTCTAAGGAGTCACTGAATGGTGCACATGGGGAGCATGATCGGCTCTGAAATGCTGCAGGTTTGACTTCATCCAGAGGCACCTTGGAAGAAAGGTCTGGTGATCTACTTTTTAAAAATCAGTCATTAAACCCCCTGTGGAGGACAGTTATACTCTGAAAGGCATGAAGTAAGTTCCACTATAACGGATTGGTTACTGTGTTGCAGGCGGCACCGTTCAAGATGCTGGAGATGTAGCAAACAATAATAGCATGGTGGCAGGCCCTGTTCACATGGATTTTGCGTAGTCTCTTAGCATGTCCAATTAAAACCACCATCCTCAACACAGAGATGTTTATTTGCTTCCCCTAACACCTGTTTTGATCTTAGCTGAAGTGTCTTTTTAAGTCACCCAGATTTTTCCTTCCTCTCCCTCAACATTTGTCATTTTCATTTGCATCTGTCCACTTATTTAGTTAGAATATGTTGTGGTGGCTTGAATAAAAGTCAACAGAGCAAATTAGCTTCCCATTCAACAACTTACACACATTTTGTTTCATGGCATTAATAGTAATCCCCTCGGTCTAACAGCACTCTTCCCAGTTCTTCCAATTGCCTGTCTTTCCTGCCCCTTCCCGTCTTCTGGATTTTTTTTGGGGGGGGAGGGGGCAAGTGCTGCCTTCAGATCACAGGTCGTTGCTGGTCTGAGCACACTCCTCACCAGTGTTACTGTTCACTTTACTGCTCTATTGTTTGACTGAAAGGTGAGCTCCTGGGAGAAGATTCTGGTACAGATTGGAAGGGTGTGGATGGGCCTTAGTCTTGGAGCTTCCACCAGTCTCTGGTCAGTAAATCTGTCTTTCTGAAAATTCTGAATTTTACTCTACATTTTTTCCCTCCACTTCATCTAGGACCTTCTATTGTGACCGCAATCAGGGTAGTCAGTAGTGGTGGCCAAGCACCATCTATCTAATTCTGTTGACCTCAGGCTGGTGTAGGCCATGTTTCCTGTAGTCTATTAGTCTTTTGGACTAATTCTTCCTTTGAGTTTTTTATTTTATTCATTCCTCCTTGCTCCAGATGCTAAAAGAACAATAATTGTATATTAGATGACTGCTCACAAGTTTTTAAGACCTCAGTTGATAATTACCATGGTAGAATGTAGAGCCTTGCCTTTATTGACCCTGTTATGACAGTGGCCCTCGATTCTACAGTCCTAAGCCCACAGTTCAGTGACTCAGTTGCTCAAGGTGTTTGGCAATAGTTAATTAAGACATTTTCATAGCTTTGGCTCCCATGTGCTTTACTACATACCTGGATATATTTACATCACATATAAATATGTAGGTGGTAATAGCTTCTGTCAAACCTATATATACTCATGCATAATATGTATTCAGTTTATCTTTGTATCCATTCATAAATTGTTGTTAGTGCTGTTATTACAGAATTGTATATGTCTTAGTATTTACTGTTATTAACCTTTTACTCTTACATGACTTTGAGATGTCGTGATTATTGTGTATTGTCTTTCTTTTCATTCAAGTTAATTCATGTCTACTATCTAGTTAGTCCCTCTCCCCTTCCTCCTCCAGTTCCTGGTAACAATTAAAGAATGTTTTTATCTATGTATGAATAATTTCTTGATTTCTTATAATAATAGTTCCATAGTATTTATCCTAATGTGATTGACCTATTCCACTCAACACAATGTCTTTGAGATTCAGCATGTTAGGAATTGTTTTACTGAATCATTGTTATTCTTTAATATTGAGTGATATCATACTCTGTGTATGTACCATAGGTTGTTGATTCATTCATCCATTGATGAGTTGTTTCCATCTTTTTGCTGTTGTGAATAATACTGTGGTGAACAACTGTGAATCTATATATACATTCATGTCACGGCTTTTATTTCTCTAGGATATTGTATTAGTCTGGGTACTTTAGAGAAAAAAATCCACAGAAAGTCATGTGTAAGAGGGAGTTTTATATAAAGGGTAAGTACACATCAAGAAAACATCCCAACCCAGTGCTGCCCAAGCCCACAAGTCTAACATTAGCCCATTGACCCTTATGTCCAACACCAATCCACAAAGTCCTCTGTCATCTCACAAAACATACACTATGATGCCAACTGCAGGAGGAAAGCTGAGTCAGTGAATGTGTAAGCATCTCAGCACTGGCAGGGGTCTACACACGGCTGCTCCAGCACCCAGGGCTGCATTGGGGTAGGTCCATGCGTCTTCTCCTTGGGGATGTCTTGCAGGAAGTGAGACTTGCCAGCTGAAGCAGAGAATTGGCTAAGGCAGCTGCAACCTGGTCTGATCATCACAAGAGACTTGAGAACTCGAAAGGTGAGGCTCACCGAGCCATTTATCTCTCCGCCCTTCAAGTAACTGCACATGTGTTTATCGGCCGGGTTGGCACAATTAACTAACTGTATCAGATATATACCTGTAGTGATATTTCTGGATCACATCATCTCTCTATTTCTAATTTTTTAAAGGAAGAGCTATGCTACTTTCCATCTTGGTACTATTTATAGTATCATCAGCAATGTCTCAGAGTTCTAATCTCCCTACACCCTCAGCAGCATTTATTGTTTTCTGGTTTTGATCACTGCTGTTTTTGCCAGGTTGAGGTGATATTTCATTCTTAATTTGATCTTTCATGTATTTCTCTCATGGCTAATGACCATGAGTATCTCTTTATTTATTTGCTGGCTGCCTGAATGTTTCCTTGATAAAGTTCATGTCCTTTGCCCCAAAATGGATTGGGTTGTTTGTCTTGATGAGAGCTCGAATATTTAATAAATTTTAGAGATTAGTCCCTTATCAAATATATCATTGCCCCAAATTTTACATCTGTAGGTTTTCTTTCTACTTTTTTTTGAGAAATCTTTTGATTTGTATAGGTGTTTCTAGGAGTCATCTAGTTTATCTTCTGTTTGTAAATTTTATCATGTTTGGTAGACTATTTATGCTATCCATTGGGGTCCCTAAGTTTGCCCCAATGTTTTGTGATCCTTATAGTTTTAGGATTTACATTTATGTCTTCTATCGATCTGGTGTTAGTTTTTGTACTTAGTGTTAAGGAACCGACCTGATTTACTTTTCTGCATATGGATATCCACTTTCCCCAGCACCATTTGCTAAAGAGACTATCTTTTCCTCACTTAATGGGTTTCCGGACTTTGTCAAAGGCCAGATGTCCACAAGTAGATGGATTTACATCTCGATTTTAGCTTTCTTCCACTGGTCCATTTATTTGTTGGTGCTCCAGGGTTTTTTTAACTATGGAGACAGTGTGGTAGGTTCCAAAATTGGGGTGTGTGAGGTGTCCTACTCTGCTCGTCGTCAGTTGTGCTTCGCTTATCTGAGGTCTCTTTGATTTCCATGTACAATTGGTGATGTTTCTCTAGCTCTTTAAAGAATGCTGCTAAACTCTGGGCTGTGATTACAGTATGTGTTTAGACTATTTTGGAGAACAGTGACATTTCCACAATGGCGAGTCTTTCTAGCTATAAGCTTGGTGTGTTTCTGCAGATCTCTCTTGGTTTCTTGTACTGGTGTTTTGTGGGTTTTCCTAAGTCTTCTACATCCCTGGGTAAGTTTTTTCCTAAGTAGTTTATGTTTTAATGATATTGTCTTCCTGATTTCCTTTTCATAGTTCTGTTTTTGTTAATATTGAAGGATTTGACAGATTTTTGTATGTAGACCTTGTACCCAGTCACTTCATTTACTTCTTTTATTAATTCTAATAGTTTTCTGATAGACTTCATGGGATTATCTGTGTAGAGGATCGCATCATGTGCAAATTGGGATAATTCTACTTCTGTACTAATTTGGATGTTTTTTATTCTCTCTCTTGCTAGATCTTCCAGTACAATTTAAATAAAGTGGTGATAAAGGCCATTCTTGACTGGTTCCTGTTCTCCATTGAGAATAATGTTGGCTGTTGGTTTCGTGTATATGCCATTAATTATACGGATTCGTTTTCCTTCTGTTCCTATTTTGCTAAATGTTTTTATCTAGAAAGGGTATTGGATTTCACTAAATGCCTTTCCTATGTTGATTAATAAATACAGTCATGTGGTTCTTTCCCTTTCATCTATGTGGTGGAAAAAAACCCAACTAACAAAAACAAAAACCAAATAAACAAACTGCCATCAAGTTAATACCAACTCATAGCCACCCCATAGGACAGTGTGAAAGCACCACTGTGGGTGTTTGAGGCGGTTACTCTTTAGGGGAGTAGAAAGCTTGCGAGGAAAGACCGTGGTTAGCAGTAGATTGTGTTCATTGTTTTTTCTAATCCACACATTGCATACCTGGTACAAAACCTCCTTGGCCATGATATAATTATATGTTTGATATGTTGTTGATTCCATTGGCCAGGATTTTGTTGAGAATTTCACGAGTCATGGTAGTCTATAATTTTCTTTTTCGGTGGTATCTTTGCCTTGTTTGGGTATGAGGGTTGTTTTATAGAATGTGTTTGGGAGTATTCTATCTTTTTCTCTGTTTTGAAATTGTATGAATAGAACTGATATCAGTTCTTCCTTAAATGTCTATTAGAATTCACTGGTGAAGCTGCCTGGACCAGCACTTTGTTTTTGTTGTGAGGGGTTTTATTTAATGACTTATTCAATGTCTTCTTTTGTGATGGGTCTATTTAAATTTTCTATGTCATTCTATGTTTGTTTGAATAGGTAATATATTTCTAGGAATTTGTCCATTTCTTCTAGGTTTTTGAAATTTGTTGGAATATCTATCTGTTTTTAAATTTTTTTCTTGGAGTTCTCCTTACCTCACCCAGCGTCTCTTACTGTCACCTAGTAACAGTAGCTTCCTGATTTGTACTGCTGCTAATCCTTGCCCTTTATTTTTCCAACTGGTATGGTTTAGAACTAGTTTGGAGAAATTAAAACAGGAACTCTTAAAAATTGAAATATATGTACTTAAAATTTTTATTTCACCCAGAGCATCATCTATGTTAGTGTTCATCACTAATTTTCTACTTTAGAGCCAAAGAATTTTCCATCGATTAGAGTTCTTTAGCATCTTTCCACAGGTATGATACATCATGTATGAGTTGCAGTTTTAGTTTCTTTACATAGGAGCGAGAGCTTAGAGAATTCAAAGGAGTCCTACATGCACAATCCTTTTACATGTTCCCAACTATTTCCCTAATCTTTGTTCACTTTTACGGCTCTTTCCTTCATCTTCACTGAATCGTCTCTAAACAGTCATCATAGCTTTTGAAGCAACAGTGTCTCTCTTTGTACTTATATTTTAGTGGTTTGTATAATCATTAAGTAATATAAATAGAATCATGAGTGCAACTAGCACAAACAGATTTGGGAACAAATACCCTCAAATTCTTAGTAGGAAGACAGCTCAAATGGTGGGGGTAGAAATGCACAGTTGTTCTGTAGAGGAACCTATGAGCCAGAAATATTCAAATTGCTAAGGGTATCAGTCAATATGTTGCATAAAAATGGAATTATTTTGGTGGCTTGGTTATGTGTAAACTGGTAATCGCTTGTTGTTACCTGTCATCAGTTGGCTTCAGCTTATGACAACACCATGTACAACAGAATGGGGCCTTGTCCAGTCCAAAATGTTGAGTAGACAGTGTACACAAGAGCAATGTATGTATTATAAGCATCATCTTTCTAAACCTCAATTTTCATTATACCATTTCTCAGCTCAAAACCCTTCAAGCCGTCCTTACATGAAAGGAACCAAGGACAAAGCTCTTGCCTTGCATTTAGAGGATTTTCCAGTATGGCCCCCTTGCAGTCTTACTTCATTCTCTTCTTAGTGCCATGAACGACTGGGTGGCCAGTTCTTTAAATATACCCACGAACTTTTCACAATCAAAACTTTGTTGGCTCTGGTGAACCTGCTGCTGGGTTGTAGAGTCAAGGATGGGCATGCCCATGCCAAACCCGCTCCATCCCCCTCCTACACCCTAGACATTCATGGACATTCATGGACACTCATGGACATTCATGGACACTCATGGACACTCATGGACACTCATGGACACGCTGCTCAGTGTGAAAGAAATAGCTCAAAAGGCACAGCTATATTATACGGTCTTGATCTCCTGACAACAGGATATATTTGCCCCCCGCCTCCACTTCCTTTAAAAGATCCTGTAGTGCTGTGTTTGTATTTCAGTTAAGATACTTAGCACATCCTTCCTTGTCTTGTTTTTCTTTCCTGACTAATAACTCTCCATGGCTTTGAACCGAACCCAGTCACTTGTACCTTTGGAGAGCATGTTCAATGAGCAAGTATATGCCAAGTATAGGTAATGTCTTACTCCCGCCCTCCCCGCCTCTTCTTCAAAGACTGTATCTTTCTAGCCTTTAGCCCCGCATCTAAGGCCTGGAGCATGATGATTGACTCAGCACATGGATGGGGTTCTTATTAGGACAAGAGTAATACATGGAGTCTTGTGAACAGCATTGTTGAGGTGTGAGGGTGATTCACTGGTAGAATTCTTGCCTTCCATGCAGGAAAAATTATTGAAAGATTGTATGTTTCTTGGATCCATAATCAGTGCTCATGACATCAAACAACATACTGCATTGCGTAGATCTACTGTCAAGTATCTTTCTAAAGTGTTAAAAGGTAAAGGTGTCACTCTGAAGACTAAGCCATGTTATTTTCAAATGCCTCATATGCCTGCGAAAGCTGGACAATGAATAAAGACCAAAGATCGATGCATTTGCATTTTTACATTGGCAAAAAATACTGAAACTATCATAGACTGCCAAAAACATACAAACAAATAGGTCTTGGAAGAAGTACCACCAGGATACTCCTCAGACGCCAGGATGGCAGACCTTGTCTCCCATCCTTTGGACATGTTATCAGGAGGGGCAAACCCCTGGAAAAGTACATTCTCCTTGGAAAGTAGAGCATCAGTGAGGAGAAAGACGTTCAGTACGATGGGTTGTCCCAGTGCCTGCAACAAGCATAGCAATGCCAGACCAGGCGATGTTTTGTTATGTTGTACACAGGATTACAATGAGTAGGAGCCTACCAGAAGGTTTGTAACAGCAACATGTAGGAAACCCTGGTTCAATTCTCAGTCAGTGCACTTCTGTCAGTGGAGGCTTTTATGATGCTACAGGGTTGAACATGTTCCAACAGTTTCCAGACTAAAAAAAAGGGTCTAGGAAGAAAGGCAGAGCGATCTACTTTGGAAAATCAGCTAATGAAAACCTTATGGATCACAATGAGCTAATCTGCAGTCTGTTCTGAGTCATGGCAACATAATTTTTAATGGGAGTAAATTTTTCTATCAACAAGGGGGTACAAAAAAACCCCTGGAATTCCCCCCACCAAAGTTCTGTATTTAAAATTTTTTTACAAAACAACCTTATCACTTTCAAAGTACTCTCCATTACACTTAATACATCTGTGAAATCTGTAATTCCATTCTTGGGAACATTTTTCAAATTTGGTGGTTTGGATGGCTGCCAGCACCTCCCTGGTGTTTCTCTTCACCTCTTCTGTTCTGTAAAAGCAATGTCTTTTCATGTCCCTCTTCATTCTCAGGAACAAAAAGAAGTCATGGAGAGGGAGGGCGGGTGAGTGAGGTGCTTGGGGCAAGGGAAACATGCTGTTTTTTGCCCAAAATGGTGCACTGAGACGGCTGCCTGAGCCGGTGCATTGTGTTGTGGTGACAAAACCAGTCCCCCGTCTGCCATAAATCGGGCCTTTTTGTAGTACATGTTCAATGAGCAAGTACGTGTTCAATGAGCAAAGTTACACAATCTTTTCAGAACCTCTAAATAGAAATCTTGACGACAAGTCTGACCTGGTGGAAGGAACTCCAAATGCACTATCCCTCTCACATCAAAAACAACAAATGAGCATCGTCTTGATCTTTGATTTCACTTGACAAGCTTTTTTGGTGAGGTGACGATGGTGTCTTCCACTGGCTTGACTGATGTTTGCTTTCAGGGTCAGAACAATAGCACCATATCTTCTCATAAATGATGATCTTGGGGAAAAGTCTGGATCACTTTAGAGCTGTCTGATGTTCATTTTCCTGGTCAGTCAGAACCCAAGGGACAAATTTCACAGTGACCCTTCTCATTCCCATATCTTCCATCAACATTCACTGAACTGAGCTCCAAGATAGTCCAGCTAACTTTCCCGTCTTCAGTGGTCCATTGTTGGTCTTGGAGCACAAGTGCATGAATTTTGTCAACATTTTCATCCGTTTGGGAAGTTGACAGACATACAGAATGAGTTTTGTCATCAATGGACACTCACCCTTTTTGAAACAAGAAAACCACTTGCACACCTGAGTTTTTCCCATAGCACTGTCCTTGTAAGCCGAGTTCAATGTCACAACAGTCTCTGAGGCATTTTTCCCAGAGCAAAATTTCACAGCTGCATGCTGTACTCTTAACTCAGCCATCACACAAACGAGGTTCGAATGAACCTTCTTTTACAAAAAAATTCACTGTGACCACAAGGAACCTTCACAGCGATGCCACTGGGTGCACTAACTCAGAGCGAGTTGCTGGATGTTCGGTAGAAGGGAAAATGCATACGATGAAGGCTCTGCCCAACGGAACTTTTTGTGTTTTGGAGGGGGGACCCCCTTGTATACTACCTTTATGATCAATGATATGTTTGAGTCCATTGCTGAAGCTATTGTGTAGTTCCTCCCAACCCAGGAGTCTCATGTCCTGCCACTGTGGTGGACAATCTCCTGTTGCAATTCATAATATTTTTATTTACTAATCTTCAGATGTAGACTACCAGACCTTTCTTTGTAGTCTGTCTTAGTCCAGAAGCTCTGCTGAAACATGACCATTATGAGTCATCCTACACCATTGGCACAGCTTCCAGCATCACAGTGACACATGTTGTTGTTGTTGTTGTTAGGTCCTGTGGAGTCGATTTCTATTCATAGCAACCCTTAACCATGGTACCATAAGGGCTCTCCTATGTACATAATGTCAGAGTGAGTTTAAAAAGCACTGCTACTAGGATTCTACTTTATGCATGTGTAGGTTTATTCCAAATAAACCATGTTTAAGCATGTTTGCAATCCCTGGATCGTGGCAGGTGAGTTCTCGTCTTAGTCCTGTTAGGGCGCCTTAAAGAACAAGGGCTCACCCAGAGTGTGGCTTACGAGGGCGTCTGAGGGGCCAGGAAAACTCAAGGCAGAGAGGTCAGCTCTGGAAGTCATAGTGACTATGATTTGGAACTTCAAAAGGACAACATTTGCTTGAAGGACAAACGGTGTTCCTGGGGGCTTATGACGGCATCTCGTTTTGTTTTGTTGTAATATTTATTGTGAGCTAGGTGAAGGTTTACAGGGCAGATCATCAATTTTCCAGTCAAGCATTCATGTGCATTTTGTATCAATCCATTTATTGCAATCCCTCAACAGCCCCTCACGTATCCCTTTTCCTCCCTGGGTTTCTGTTTCCTTTGCTCTTTTTTCCCTCACCCTCAGCATTTTACTCTTGGGTAAATGTTGCCCTTTTGATCTTAAATGCGTGATTATTCTGCCATAGGGCTGAGTTCAGTTATCACCTGAAAGGTAAGGCCATAGTCTTGGGGGGTCCCCTAGCCTCTATCCAACCAGTAAGTCATGCTGAATTAAAAAAAAATCATTTTATTGGGAGCTTTCACAGCTCTTATAACAATCCATACAGCCATGTGTCAAGCACATTCATACATATGTTGCCATCATCCTTTTCAAAACATTTTCTTTCTACTTGAGTCCTTAGTATCGGCTCCTCATTTCTTTCCTCCCACCCTCATGAACCCTTGATAAATTAGAAATTATTATCATTTTCATATCCCTCACTGTCTGCTTTCTCTCTTCACCCATGTTTCTGTTGTTTGTCACCCTGGATGTGTGTGTGTGTGGGTGGAGGGACAGGGCGGGGTTGTTATACATCGATCATTGCAATTAGTTCCCCTTTCTTCCCCCACCCTCATGGTATCACTACTCCCATGATTGTTCCAGAGGGGTTTATCTGTCCTGGATTCCGTGTGTTGAGAGCTCTTATCTGTACCAGTGTACATGTTCTGATCTAACTGGATTTGTAAAGTCGAACTGGGGTCATGATAGTGGGGGAGGCATGTTGTATGCAGTGTTATACTGCAACCTGGCTGGCTCATCCCTTCCCTGTGACGCTTCTGTGAGAGGATATCCAATTGTCTACAGATGGGCTTTGGGTCTGCACTCTGTCCCCAACCTTGTTCACATCAATATGATTGTTTTGAGTCTTCTGATGCCTGATACCTGATCCTGGGGACACCTCCACGATCCAGCAGGCTGGTGTGCCTCTTCCATGTGGGCTTTGTTGCTTCTCAGCTAGATGGCTGTTTGTTTATCTTCAAGCCTTGATGATCCCAGATGCTATATCTATGATGAATTTTTAAACACAATTGAAAACTTCATTGGTGAGAAAAAGGCCAAGAAGTTGAACTGATGAATTGTGTTTCCCATCGTGACAATGGACCAGCTCATTCTTGGAGGCTAGTAAGGGTTGTGCGAATTTCACAAGGACAGCTTGTCCATATCTACCCTTCGGCCCTGGCCTTTCCCTTCAGATTTCTTTATTTTCCCGGACTCAAAGAACATATAACAAAAACATGATATGAGTTCCTCAAGGATATCCAAACTGCTGCTTTGACGTGGTGTAAATCAGAGTACAGAAGTCTTTGGGGAAAGGGGTAAGGAAATGGAAACACTGAACTCCAAAGGGTATGGCCAAATAAAGGGTAGACTGAGAAACAATAGCTTCACATTTTTATTGGTTTAATGTTTTCATAAAGGTTTCTGTGATTTTATCACAATACTTTTTAACTTGCTGTGTTAGGTTGAGTTCTCTAGAGAATCAAAACCAGTGGAGTGTGTGTGTGTGTGTGTGTGTGTGTGTAGCGAGATTTATAACAAAATATGGCTTACACAATTATAGAAGTAGATTAGTACAGTCTAGTTCAAGTCCATAGGTCATTTTCAAGTTGAAGGGTTTTCTGATTCATGCAGCTGTGGAAGCTAATGAATAGGAAGCAGGATGAAGAAGCAGGAGGGCCACAGGCTGGTGGATACAGAGGTAAATTAATCTGAGGTTGGCCGAACCAATCCAAGGTCGGCAGTCTGTTGATAGCTGTTGAGATTGGCAGGTGATGTAACAGGAGACTGACACACCAGAAGCAGGATCCAGTTCCAGCAGAAGGTGAAAGGTCAAAAGAGAGTCTAACTCTGCTGAGAGTTTTGCTCACATAAAAAGCCACACTCCGAAGGAGGTGTCATCAGGCTGCAACCTGATTGATAGGCTGGCCTCCACCCCTACCTTCACCCAGGTATTTCTAATTGACAAACTCTAACCACCACACATACCTTCATAGATACTGAATATTATATATGGAATAAAGGAATTTAAACCCCTCTAAGGCATGGAAAATCTTGCCTTCTATTATATTCAGCATAAAAACAAACACAACCCACTGCCATCAAATCAATTCCAACTCATAGAACCCTAAGGCCAGAGTAGAGCTCTGCAGAGTTTTGGATGCTGTGACTTTACAGAAGCAGACGCTTCCTCTTCCCTCCAGGAGCAGCTGCTGGGTTCAAACCACTATGGCTTCTTCAGATTCCGCTTCAAACCATTGAACTATAATTTTGGAAGGAAGAATGACATTTTTATTAAAAGTATTCTTGATATCTTTAAACAATCATATAGCATAGAGAAGTACAAAGAAGAAAGTTAGGTATTATCTAAAACACCACTTCTCAGAAGCAATCAGTATTAAACTGGTGATTATCTTTCCAAACATTTCTCTCTCTATTTATACAAACACGGTTTCCAAGTGAGGGGAGGCAGTTCTGGGTAGAGTGTGAATTCAAGCCAGATATAGGCTTCCTCCAGAGGAGGCCTGGATGTGAGGTATGAATTAACTAGGGGAGCGTAGAGGAACCAGCATCAGTAGCATTGCGCCAAGAACAGCCATGGGCCTATGCAGGGTTTCAGTAGTGCCCGGATAGAAGATGTGAAGACTGACAGAGGGGCGCTTCCTCCTGCAGCTGAGTGCAGGCTATTGCCATTGGGCTTTCCAAGAAGAGAGAACATAAAGACCAAGGTCATTGAGAGGACTTGTGTGAAAAGAAGTGACAATTCGGGGACCTCCAGAAATAACTGGGAAGAACTTTTCAGGGAGAATGAAGACAAAGTTGTTGTAATGAATAGAGCCAGTAAACAAAACAAAATGGAACAATATTGACATGATCACATTGTGGTTGTTGTTGTTAGGCGCCCTCGCATCTGTCCTGACTCCTTGGGCCTCTGTGCAGTAGAACAAAACCCTGCACCCTCCTCCCAGTTGAAGCCACTGTGTCGATCCATCCTGTCCGAGGTCGTCCTCGTTGTCGCTGATCCTCTACTTTACCCAGCTTGATGGCCTAGGGACATAGGGGTTACACAAACTACCTGCACAGATGCTCAGTCTGGGCTCTTCTTTCACATATAACATGAACTTTAAACTCTTGAAGGCCAATGATTAATTTGAGTATTACTCAAAATATTATTGTGAACAATGATTTGCTTTCTCTGAATTCCAAAATTGGGTTTCTCTTTGAAGCTCTTGTGCCTAGCTAGGCAGAGTGGTGGAGTGTAGAAGGCAAGTACTTTGGAGGTAACACGCCTAAATTAAATTCCTATGCCCTACTTTTAGTCTGCATGACCTCAGGCAGTTTCTTATTTGTGACGGGAAAAAAAGGATTGGCCAGATCATATCTGCTTCAGCTGGACTTGAACAATGAGGAAACATGCTACCTTGTATAACAAACTGAAAAGTAGGTGACTCAAAGGTTGTTTGATTTGGGGTAAGGTCAGGCACGTCATCAAGGACACAAGTTATTTCTATCTTACTGCTCTGCCATCCTCAGTATGTTGTGTTGGTCCTCTGGCTGGTTCCCCTGTCTAGCATGTCCTTCTCCTCCATTTCTTTCTTTCTTTCTCTCTCTCTCTTTCTTTCTTCTTTTTCCCAAGTTTATTTCCTGAAGAGTTTAGAGCAGGATAGCTTTGCCCAATCCCACCAGCAAGAGCTACAGGGTGGTGCAAACATGCTTGGCTGCGAACTAGCAGGCTGGCGGTTTGAGTCTACTCCGAAAGCAAAAGAGTAATGGTCAGTTCTACTCTGGCTCAAGATGACCCATCTGTGTCTGAGAGGCATCGCCATCCACAGGCTTTTCAGTGGCTGAATTTTAGGAAGTAGACTGCCAACCCTCTACATCGGAGGTCCTCAAACTTTAAACAGGGGGCCAGTTCACTGTCCCTCAGACCCATTGGAGGGCCGGAATATAGTTAAAAAAAAACTATGAACAAATTCCTATGCACACTGCACAGATCTTGTTTTGAAGTAAAAAAAAAACAAACGGGGCAAAAACACCCGGTGAGCCAGATAAATGTCCTCGTGTGGCCCACGGGCTGTAGTTTGAGGACGCCTGCTCTACAGTTGGGCTGCTAACCACAAGGTCAGAGTAGACTTGACAGCAACAATTTCCCACTAATTAGACCTCTCTGGTGATGGAGTTCCTCATTGGTCTACTAATCACAAGGCCAGCAGTTTGAAACCACCAGTTGTTCTGCTGGAGAATGATGAGGTTTTCCGCTTCCATAAAGTTTTACAGCCCCGGAGCCCCAAAGGGTCAGTTCTACTCTCCTGTAGGGTTACTTTGAGTCAAAAATCCACTCAATGGCAGGGAGTTTTGTTTTGTTTTTCTGTGTTGTTGAAGGCTGATCCCTGGTGGCACTGTTGGGTAATTGGACTACTAACCAACCACAAGTTTGCCACAAGTTCAAACCCATTAACCATCTTTCAGGAGAAAGATGATGCTCTTGCGCCTGTAAAGATGTAAGCCTCAGAAATCCTGCGAGGGTCACTCCGATAAGGAATCATCTGTATAGCAGTGTGTTTAGTTTGGTAGGTTTGTGTTGTTGGCCAGAATCGACTCACTATAACAAGAACAACAGAATCCTTCTATTTGGCTTATACTGTGTAATTAAGATTATTCCCAAACTGAAAATAGGGTGGTCTTTCATCAGAAACAGATACCTGGAGTTCTTTTGCAAGGCTCAAGTGGAAAGTACTTGCTATCTGAGTAATCCAAACTGACTTATATCTAAAGTTCTGTGAGTTGGTTTAAGTTTGAGGTCATCATTTGGGTAATTTGTTTTCACCCAAAGTCTTGAGTCATGGGCAGATTTGAAGTCTGGCTGGTTATTTGATGATGCACAATTATTGTTAATATGTTTTTTATTTGGGATAATGGAATTGTGGTTTAATTTTTAAGAGATTCATTATCTGTGGATATACATCTTGAAATATCTACTGAATGCAACAGACTGCAATGTGTTTCAAAGTAACTGAGGATGGATGAAGAACTAGATGTCAGTAGACAAACAAAATTGGACATGTGTTGATAATTGGGAAAGTTAGGCTGACAGTGTTTCTCTTAATGTTTGTATACATACAAAGTGTTTCATCAGAAATATTGTTGTTAAAGTTTTATGTCATGCTATTAAAAATGCTTGGCACTTCATTTTAGATGTTCAGTAAAAATTAAGAGCCGTTTTATTTTCCAACCTTCAATTTAGGCTCAGTCCATAGCAGTCTAGTAGGAAAGAGATAGCTATATATTGGGAATTTTATATGTACTCAACCAAACTCATTGTCAGGATACTGATTGCAACTCACAGAGATCCTCAAGGGCAAGTTAGTAGAGACCCACAGGTAGCCCCTGATGGTTTCTAAGACCAACTCTCTACGAGAGCAGAAAGCCTCATCTTTCTCCTGCAATTTTATATGTAATCGTTTATTGTTTTAAAAATCCTCCACAATCAATGCTCATGGAAGCAGCAATCAAGAGAGCAAACAACGTTGGGCAAATCTGCTGTATCAGACATCTTTAAAGTGTTGAAGAGCAAGAATATTACTTGGAGGACTAATGTGCGCCTGACCCAAGCCATGGTGCTTCCAATAGCCTCACGTGCACATGAACATTGGACATTGCATAAGGAAGACCGAAGGGGAAGCCACGCATCTGAACGGCGGTGCTAGCACACAATGTTGACAATGCCATGGACTGCCAGAGGACAACCGGGTCTGCCTTGAAAGAAGTACAGCCAGAATGCTCCTTAGAAGGGAGGATAGTTAGGGTTTGTCTCGTGTACTTTGGACATGTTGTCAGGAGAGACCAGTCCCTGGGAAGACATCGTGCTGGGTTAAGTGGAGGGGCAGTGTCAAAGAGGAACGTGCTTGACCAGCTGGACTGACGCAGCACTGCAACAATGAGCTCAAACAGAACACCGGTGGTGAGAATGGCACAGGCCTGGGCGGTGTTTCATTGTCAAGTACACAGGCTTCCTATGACTTGGAACCGCCTGACAGCACCTAACCACCACCACGAGCTAATAGGAAATGAAGGCCTGATGTATGGCACCACACGGAAGAACCTTGAAACATTATGCTGACTGAGAGAATTCATTCATAAAAGGACAACTATTGTATGGTCTCACTTACTAGAAATAGGCACGCATATGTATGAACAAAGTGGGAAAGAGAAGGAAAGGGGACGTCATTGCTTCAGGGCGTCAAGTTTCTGTTCATGATGATGGGATAATTTTGAACAAGCTAGTCGGCACAAGGAACGTGTGAGGGTTACTTGACATGAATATAATCACTGTCACTGAATTGTACATGTAAAATTTGGGGTTGGCAAATATTTTCTTTTTTTAAAAAAACATTTTATTAGGGGCTCATACAACTCTTATCACAATCCATACATATACATACATCAATTGTATAAAGCACATTCGTACATTCCCTGCCCCAATCATTCTCAAAGCATTTGCTCTCCACTTAAGTCCTTTGCATCAGGTCCTCTTTTTTTCCCCCCTGCAAATATTTTCTTATAGATATTTACTACTATTAGAAAAAAAAACAAATAATAAGACAGGTATAAAAGCATATTGACTTGAAACAAGTGGGTTTGTTGAGGGAACTGCACATAGTTGAATGTGGCTGGAACATAATGTGTAAGTGCATACTTTTGAAAAAGCAAACTAAAATTATGGGCATTAGGAAGCAATACAGGATTATAAAAAGGCTATTGTGTACCATGCTGAAGAAAGGGAGAGTATATCTCAGAGCTGCGGTTCTCAACCTGTGGGGCGCGACCCCTTTGGGGATGGAGTGACCCTTTCACAGGGGTCGCCTAAGACCATCAGAAAACACATATTTCCGAATGTCTTAGGAACCGCTTAGACACCATTCCTCTATCTGTCTCCAGGCAGGTCCTCCCACATGCAGGTACGCTCACATACAAATACCCAGCGTGAAGACTGTTACCCATGCTACACCATGCTTCAAGACAGAATTTCATTGATTTGTCATTAGAAATAAAATATTTCATAATCTATAGTTACATATTGTTTTTGTGATTCATCTCCATGTTTTAATTACATTCAATTTCTACCAATGAAAATACATCCTGAATATCAGGTATTTAATTATGATTCATAACAAAATTCATAGCAAAATTACAGTTATGAAGTAGCAACGAAAATAATGGTATGGTTGGGGGTCACCACCATACAGAGAATTGAAGGGTGCCGGCATTAGGAAGGTTGAGAACCGCTGTCTCAGAGACCAAGGGAAGCCAGTAGAAAGCTTTAAAAGTGTACGTGATGTGGTCAGATTTTCATTTGTGATAAGTTGGGTGGAGGAGTGATTTGAGAAGTAACAAAACTGAGCTGGAAAACTAACTGAGTCATCCTTTTAAGATCTGATCTGCTGGGCTTTCTACCCCCACAGTCACAGGCTCAGAAACCCACAGGGGCAGTTCTATCCTGCCCTCTCTGGTGGACACGAGGCGGCACAGAATGGAGGGCGATGCGTGGTTTTGTTTAACAAGAGCTGAAGGAAGACCTGAATTAAAGAGGGGGAGAGGAGAAGAGGGGGGCTAGATCTGAAAACTGTCAAGAAGATAAAATAAGGGCTCGTATTCGATGCTGAGAGAGTAAGGCGAAGTTTCAGATGATTTGAGGGTTGGCGACTTGACTGGTTTTCAAAAGGAGAGACAAATTAATTGCTTAACATTTTATGGATCAATATTCCATTAAAGTTCTATGGCTCTTCAGTGTTCACAAACTCAGCCTTTATCTGCTTATCCGTCCATAACTATCTTGAGAAGTCAGCCATTTTTTCTGAGCTCATTGTTCACCTTAAAAAGGTGACTTGGGCCTGAACTTAGACACATTTCTATCCTAAATTGACCTTGCGCCATTTATTTTCTTTGGTACACTTATTTCTATGCGCTCAGTGTTCTGCTTGGTTTTGTAAGTTAACTGCTACAGAGCCAAGCCTTTGATTAAGCACTTTTGTTGGAGAAACCAACTCATGGTAACGGCACTGGCGGTGGTGGCAGTTGCCAACTCATCGCTGTCTCACTGAATGATTTCTCGCCTGGTCCTGCTCCACCTTCATTGTTATTGTGTTTGAGCCTTTCATTGCAGCTGTTGTGTGAACCTAACTCACTGAAGGTTTTCCTGTTTGGTTGTTTTTACTGAAACCGGACCAAACATGATACCCGCCCCCCACTTTTTTTAGCGATTGGTCTTTCCTGATGAGATGGCCAAAATAAGCAAGATGAAGTATTGCCATCTTCACGTTTAAGGAGCATTTCAGCTGCCCTTTCTCCAAGACTGATATCACGACACTACTCCTAAACGAAACCCAAAGACAATCCCATTTCTGGCAATTCCAACTCACAGTGACTCATAGGACAGATGGTTATAGGATTTCAAGTTTGTAAATATTTACAGAAGCAGACTGCCATATCTTTCGCTCAGAGAGCTGCTCCTGGGTCCAAACTGACAACTAACAGAAAGCAGTGTGTGATTAAGGAAAGCCTGTAAGTGTGTTTATTCATTCACTCGTAGCCTCTGCTCTCTTGAAGCTTAGGCCCTAGAAGAGCCAATCAGTAAACAAATAACGCTATACAAGTGGACCTCGACTGACAATGTCTGGAATTACAACAAACCACACTTAACCACCGTGTGCTGTTCTTTGTTCTTGTCCTGGTTGCACGTCTCATCCTAAGGAGTATGTACTACACACCATGTTAAAATACACCTGCAATTTCCTAAGTAATGTTTCCAATCCCCAAAGACAAATAAAATGAATTTTTAAAGATACTGATAATAAGAGTCAATAATAGTGGGGGGGGGGGGAGAGAAACAGAGATTTTCAGCTTCACATCAGAATTGACATATCATCAGAATGGAGCCTCATCGTAAATTGTGGATATTAAATGGTGATAAGTATTAAGGAAGTCAACCAAGCAGAGGCATGTACTTGCTGGAGGCCTGGCTTACTGTTTAATGTGCATGATTAATAGAGACCCACGAAGGGAGCTCTGGTGGCACAGTGGTTATATGTTTGTTGGGCTGGTAACCGCAAGGTCAGCCGTTCGCAACAACCACGGGAGAAAGACGGGGCTTTCTACTCCTGTTAAGAGTCACAGTCACAGTCTGGGCTGTGAATCAGAATGGACCCCATGGCAGTGAGAAAACGGCGGTCTACATAATGTATCTGGGGGAAGAAGGTTCTAGGAAGTGGGACTCTTCTGTGCAGAGGCTCTTCTGTGGAAATATACTGGGTTACTTGGGATCCATCAAGAAGGTCAGTGTAACTAGAACAAAGTAAGAGGGAAACGTGAAGCTTCAGACGGGAGGTGAAAAAGATTCTCTAGGGTCTCGGAGGTCATTCCAGGGTCTTTGTTTCTTTTTCACTGAGTGAGACAGAAAGCCACTGGAGCATTATAAGTAGAGGCGTGATTTGATTTGACCTAGATTTTTAAAGCATCACTCTGGATGGAAAAGAAACAACAAAAAACTCCGCTGCCATCTGTTTTGCACTGATTCATAATTGTCCCTGTAGGACAGAGTAGAATTGCCCCTAGGATCTCTGAGACGATAAATCTATCAGAGCAGCCTTTCTCCCCTAGAGCTGCTGGTAGGTTGAACCCCCTGCACTCCTGCTCTGGATGGAGGCAAGGGCAAAAGAGACACTGGTTCAGAAGCAGTTGCAGGGACCGTGGAGAGAAAGGAGAGTATGGCACTTTGGACCAGCAGTGGTGAGGCGTGGTGCAATGTGGTGACATTTTCTCTCACTCCCTTCCCCCCTCACACCCCCTATCTCACCCCACAACAAAACCTGTTTAAACTTGTCTCTGCAATCAGTGAACGGCTGAGGGCAAATTCTTTGAATCATATTCTTGTCCGGTTGCATTAGGGCGCTTTCAAATGAATGCGAGTATTTTTGTACCAAGGGGGGAAACGATTTTGAATGTAGGCTAATATCAAAATTGAACAAAATCAAGTGTTCATTTCCCCAATCATTGAAGCTTTGCAACAAGTTTACAGGGATGCTATCCCACAGCAAACAGATTTTAGATGAATCAAGCATTTTAAGGATGGTCAGGAAGACCACCAAATGAGCCCAATCAAACCTCGATGAATGAGAAATTGTCTGAAGTCCAGAAACTGGTGGAAGAAGGCCATAGAATTACCATGGATTTGATGGGTAACTACTGAAGTTGGAAATCTCACATGGATTGGCATTTTACATTGGAAGTGAACATCTGGGCCTTAGCAAGCTCAGCTGGAGAAGTGCCAAAGGCAGCACATGAAGATCAGCTAGCCCAAAGAGCCAATCCTTCCATCCGTCTTTTAAGTCAGCTCAAAACCAATGACAATCTAATGGAACAGATTGTAACCGGGGACAGGTCTTTGGTTTACCAACAATGTTCTAGAGAGCACAGTCCAATCAAAATAGGCTGCTCAGGGGACCTGCTGAGCTGGTTAAATTCAAGGGCAAAGAGGCCAGCGCAGAAGGTTATGACAACTGTTTTCTTGGGGTCATCTTCATAGACATTTTTCAGAGGACACAGGGCAATGGCAGGGACTGATACTGAAGTTTTAAGAAAAGTGAAAACACACTGGTGAGAAAAACAGCAAGGAGGGAAAAAACTAACCCCCTAACAAAAACCAAGCCAAGCAAGGAGAGTGGTGCCCTGTACCTGTACCTGTGCCCAGTCTTTGAAAGAAGCAAGGGTGCCCGATGAGAATTTCCTTGGGAAACCGTACCCCATTCACCCCACAGTCCGGATCTTGCCCCTTCAAGCTTCTTTTTTGTTTCCCAAACTCAAAGCAAATGGAAGAGGAATACAATTTGCATCCGTCCAGGAGGTCAACATTGCCTTTTGAATATGGTCTAACATGAAGTACACAAAATTCTTTGGGAAAGGGTTAGAGAGATGGAAACAAAACCTTCACAAGTGTATTGACTTAGATGGAGGATATCTTGAGAAACAATGCCTCCCCTTTTCATGTTTTTGTTCCATGAAGGTTTGTATGATTTTATAGCAATGCTTGTTGACTTACACTTGTGTGTGTATCTATGGGTGTGTGCACATGCACACTGGCTTTCCTACACTGACAGAATTTGTTGATGTGTTAGATACAGTATGCGAGCGTATGCGAGTCTTTTCTGGGTCGCTGGAATAATAGAGTTTCTACTTATGGCGATGGCGAAGAAAATGGCAAAAACTCATAGAAGAAAATCAAGAGTTTAGAGTAGTTGGCTGTGCCATTAAGACATCTCAGTGGGGATGTCAGGAAGGTAACTGGGTAAATGAAACTGGAGTTCAGAAGAGAGGACAAGATTAAGTGGAGAGCAAATGCCTTGAGAATGATTGGGGCAGGGAATGTATGGATGTGCTTTATACAATTGATGTATGTATATGTATGGATTGTGGTAAGAGTTGTATGAGTCCCTAATAAAATGTAAAAGAAGAAAAGAGAAAAAAATGATTAGGGCAAAGACTGTACAGATGTGCTTTATACAATTGATGTATGTATATATATGAACTGTGAAAAGAATTGTATGAGCCCCAATAAATTGTTAAAATTTAAAAAAAAAAAAAAGAGAGGACAAGATGGTATTTAAAAGCCCCAAGTTGGTTGAGATGAAGGAGGAAAGAGATGGAGAAGATGTGTCTAGGGCAGTCAGGAGGTGACAAGGAACTAGCAAAGGGGATTGGGAGGAGAGGTGGACAGAGAAGTAGGAGAGTGTGGTGTCTTGCCAGCCAACGGGAACATGTCTTGAGGAGCTGAGAGTGAACAACTGTCATACGATGTTGATAGATCAGGTCAGATGAGGATTAAGAGTTGCGTGTAATGTGAAACATGACAGAGGAGCTATAATAACACCTGCTATCCCACGGATGATTTGATTAATTATAAATATTTTTACTGCGAGATATAACTAGTTCTGAGTTTTCACTGTAAGATTAACCACGAAATCGCTGAGGATACCTTCTACCAGTCATTTCTGAAGGCACCCAAACTGTGTCTGCTTACCATTGTGTACCTTTCTGTTATTAGAAATAGTACTCATTAAAAAAAAAAGAAATAGTACTCATCTTGAATAATTATTTGTTAGCATTGTTTTTGTTTAGCCCTTTCTCAGATGCTGTTTGTTATTCTATTGATTAGTTCTCAAAGAAAAGAAAAGTTTAAGCGCCAGTTACACCAACCCTAGGCTCTTCTCACGATTGAGCAATGGTGATGCACTCAGCTGGCAATTAGAATGCAGGGAGAACGATGGGCAGTCTGCCCGGAGCACATACAGCCTACGGTGCAGAACCCTATGGAGCAGGGGTTGCTATGAGTCGGGTCGGATGCAGGGCATCCAACAACAGTAGAAGATCTAATTTCTCTCTCTCGGGATTTTGCCTTTCCCACGGCACTTAGCTGCGGCCTCTCCACAGTGGGGTTTTCCCAATTCACCATGTCCAGATGCAGTTTCCACCGTCTGTCCCTAGAGGCCTAGTCTGCCAGACAGTGGTACTTCCCAGGGCAGTTGACCCTTTGGACGCCCCAGCGTGTTCTGCGTAAGAAGTAGGCGGGCTGGGCTGGGCCGGGCGGGTGGTAGGTGGGTGAGGTGGGGCGGTCACTTCTGCCAGCGACTAGGAGTTGAGGTGGGCGGGGAGAGGGGGCGTGGTCATGTAGATAAAGTGGGCGGTCCCAAGAGGCTGGCTTGGAGAGTTGCGGGGGTCGGGGGAAGGGGTATGCAGATGAGGCGGGCGGGCGTCGTCGGGTTGGCGGCCGGAGTTGCGGTGGGCGGGGCGGTCGCTATGCATATGAGGGGTAGGGTCCGCCCTCCGTGCGTGGCCTTCGGCGGCCGGGAACGGGGAAGCGCCCGGCCCTTTCTTTGACTGGAACGGACCCGCGGGCGGCAGCTGCCCGGCGAGGCGGAGCGGGCCGGCGCTGCTGCGGCACCGTGGAGGCCCTGCCTGCCTGATGGTGGCCTGCCGGCCACTGTCCCAGCCGGTCGAGGATGGGCAACCACTTGGCGCGGCCCGAGGAGCCCGAGCCAGGTCTGTGCAGTCGGCGGGGGTCGCGTGCGCCGCCCCCCTCGTGGCCGGGCTCCCTTCCCCCACCGCCGGCCGCCTGCGGACGGGCTGCTCGGGGCGCAGAGTGGGGCAAGTGGAGAAGCCGAAGTTCCCGGCATGTGATTCTTGCCTCTGGAATGCGGCTAATGGCTTGTGCAATTACCTGTGCTGCTCCGTAACAAGGAAATGCCACTTGCCATAAACCTGCGCCTGAGAGCCGGGACGGGCCAGGGGGTGCTGGCCGCGGCGCCCGGGCTCCGTAGCAGGCAGGCCCCTCCCGGGGAGAGAGGCGGGGAGGGGGCGCGTCCCTGCCCGTTTCCCGCTGAAGTCCAACCTGCCGAGGTCTGCAGGCTTTCTGGACCTTTGCGAGGAAAAGTGTGACTTTGCAGTCGTTTTCTGGCTCATTGTCCGTTTTCCAGCGCCTCCTTTGCATAGCACACTTTCTGGAGTCTCTGGACGGTGGCAGCCTGTCAGCTGATGCAGACTCAGACCACGAGCTGGACGGTCTTAGCCCCAGTACTCTCTACTTGATCTTGGAAAACGCCAGAAACTCGGCCCCTTTGTCACTTTTTCTTTTTTAATCTCTTCGGAAATCAGATGAGCTTGGTGAAGAGTCGGGGGTCAGCCCCCCGCTAGTCGTCAGCTTCTGGTTCGTCTTCATGGACCTAGATGGAGGTGCTGACAATCACGGGCTATATTTAAAAGCAAAACAAATGGCACATTTTTGTACTTTTGCACAAAGAACCTAAGATTACAGGTAGCCTCAAACGTTGTGCCTGGACTGATGGGGGTGATGGAGTTAAAGTACCTGTGGTAGCAGGTGAACTTGGACTTTGTTTTTCTGTGACAATCGGAATTTTCTGTCATTTTTCAAGGGAGTATTTTTTTTTTAATTTGGATGAGGAAATTAAGGCTTTGAGAGGTGAAGTGATTTGTCCAAGTGAGTTATCTCTTGAACTGGGAGCAATGTTGTAATTAAACCACTGCAATTAACCCTTGGTGTTCTTAACCTCAGGCACTTAATCCTGATCACCTCCCAGTGCATGAGCTGCATGTCTTCATAGGGAGAGTGGACAGAGTGAGGCCTTCTCTTTGGGGCTGGGCCAGGCATTGGTGTGGTACAACAGCCAGAATGTAAAGCTAGCAGCCACTCAGGAATATTGGAGAAGAACAATTTTAGAGGTGGCTCAATGCTCTAAGTTATGTAGCACGTATCCAAACTACTTTGGGTAGAACAATCAGTATGTACAAAATAATGTCCTTGTCAAACAGCCCTGTTGATAAACCAGTGCATAAAGGATATGCAACTTTTTAAGACTACCTGCTTGGGTACTATGAAAACCTGTATGTTTCCTTTCCTGCATGTTGAAATGGTGGAACGACTCACGCTAGAAATTTTCAATAGTTATTTGGATGCTCGCCTTTCGATCTCTAAGTGACCTTGCACTTTGAAAGTTCTCTATTGGTTAGGAAAGGAAGATAGCTTTTTGTGCCACTGACTTAATTTATTGTCAAACAGCCATTCTCTTTCTAAGAGATTGTTTAAGAATAGGATTTCAGTCTGATTTGCCTCAAGTCAAAGTATTTGAGTCGGAGATCTTGAGAGAGACTTTTAGGTGCTGAGATATTGTTGAGTGGAAGTGAGTATAACCTTAACTGCTCTCGTAATGCTGTGATAAAATGCTGCGGACTGCTTCGGCGAGGTGGTGAAATTGTTTAAAATGTGTGTGTTCTCCGTTGTTGCTCTTGCCAGTACTCAGACCCGTTTGACTGTATCATCTTGCAGATCAGTTCTGTATGGCAGCATCCACCTGCCTCCTCACCTTTCCCAGGAACCGTGCTGCTTCGTCTTTTCAAGGATACCTGTGAATCACAAACTGAGTAGCTCTTGTATTAACTCTCAGGTTCACTGCCACTCCAGCTTCAGAAATGGACCTGCAAAGCGGCATAGCACTCATGGCTCTGGTGAACTAGAGGTTTTTTCTAAGTAGTGGAAGTTCATCCAGTGCATACGATTACAAATCAAAGTGACTGACATTCTAATCAATATTAGAGCATAGAAAATAATCCCTTTGTGAATAAAGCTACTCGTCGAGGTTAACAATTAAGAGCTACTCATTGCTGCTTACAATTGAGGTGACAGTCAGATAATTTCGTAAGTGCTGTGAGAGGCTAACAGAATATAATACTCCCTCCCAACAGTAGGTACTATACAGACAGATCTTGTTAGCTGCCCCTGACTCATGGTCGCCCATACATAACAGAACAAAAAGCTACCCAGTCCTGTGCCATCTCCATGATTGTTTCTTGGTCATACAAATTGGTTTCAGAAGTAGGTTGCCAGGCCTTTCTTCCTGCTCTCTTGGTCATTCACAGTTGAGTGACAACCTTTGTCTTAGAGAGATCCAATACCACTCCTTCTGACGGACTGCCACAAGGACCTTGGTTGCTTGGTCAGGGAGAGCCCTAGAAGGGGAATGTGCATCTCAACCCCTTCCTACAGGCTTAAGAAAGATGAGTTTTTCAGGTAGAAGCTCTTTGCCTTCTGGGGCATGTCCAAGGCAAGCATGTTCTTTTCTAGCTCTGGAATGGACATTGGTGGCAGCAGGATACCTCTTCTGATATCTGCCATGCTCTGAGTTGGGCCGTTATACCCTATCATGGTATTGCAGGATAGACACGAGAAATCGGATGACGTCAAAGACGTAAAGATGTGCATGAATGGTGGCAGGAAAAGCCAGAATAACTTCAGAGATGCCTGTGCCTCTTTAGACATAAGAATGTCCCGGTGAACAGTCCTTCAATTTCCAAGCATGTTATTAGTGTTGCCTTTTCAGAGATGACTGCTGGGCATGGTAGTGCCGTTTGTGCGCCGATCAAAGATAGCTGGGTAAAGGAGTGAGGGGGTCCAGCTGGGGGCACTGTCAACACGGAGGAAGGCAGTACCTTTCACAACTTTGCCTTTCTGTAGTTCTCACCAAAGTATCCAGTATGCTAAAGGAGACCTTCGTAGATGAACATAGAAGGCTTCCCTAGTCCCAGGACTAGCTGACATCTTCTCACTTGTTTGTTTTCAATTTGCATGAATGTGTTTAATAATGAATCACAATGATATTAAGTAGAAGTGAACATTTCTATCCATACCTCCTCGGACCCCATTTCCCTATTGGTTATAGTTATTGCTACCTGTGGTTACAGATGAATCGCAAAATAGCCACTTACAGTAGAAGTTTCTCACTGACAAAAGAGTCTTGGGTGAATTGAGGACCGTGGCGGGGAGTTGAGAGAAGCCAGGCTGGTGACGGAGCGCAGTTCTACTCTGACATTCCTGGGGTCACCATGAGTTAGAATCACCTCCTTGGCAGCTGGTTAGTAAGTAAGCTAGTGACTCAGGCTGGTGGAGTTCATGATCATCTTCATATGCTGTCTGGAGAAAAGCACGCATGCAGGAGGTTTATCCGGGTCATCTCAAGAAGCAGTGCTGTCATTTGTGCCTGTGCTCTGTTGGCCAGACTCAGTCCCCCAGCCCTTCCTGGGTGTTACAATACCACTCCTCCAAAGAACAAACAAACAAACACAGTTGTCATGGAGTTGATTCTGACACACCCATGTTTTCCATTTTTCAGAAATACATTAGCAGGCCTCCCTGCCAAGGCACCTCTGGGTAGATTTGAACCGCCACCCTATCAGTTTGTAGTCAACTGCTTAACTGTTTGCACCACTCAAGAAGTCCTGCCTGGATGCTGCGGGGCTGGGAAATGTCTTTTGGCAGAGTACTGAGAAGCACAAGTCTGCATTGATGCTGGTGAGCACAATCAGTTACTGGTACCCATTTCCAAGATAAGATGAAGACTGTCCATCACGAATGTGTCAATTCATCTTATTCTGAGTACATTGAACAGAAAAGTTGAAAGACATATCCTGAACACCCACTACCTGGATTCTACGATTAAAAATTTTGCGACATTTGTTTTATTTGTTTACCCACCCATCTATTCTTCCCTCTGACCACCCAGAAGGCCATCGGACTTTCTTATGCATTTCAAAGAACTGATGGTTATCTCTAGTTTTACACAATGTACTTAAATCATGATTTCTTGATTTATTAGTTTTAAAAGCTACCAATCCTCAAGTGAAAGTTGAAGAATTAAGTCTATTTTCAACACTATATGTTTCTCCTCTCTCATTACCGCATGTCATATTTACATTTTCTGCATCTAGCTGGAAACCAAGCCAATGCTGTCAAGTCAATTCTGTCTCAGATGTTAAGTATATAAATGTTCACTGTAAAATTCCTTCCACGTGACTGTAAATTTGAAAGTTTTTATTTAAAAAAATTAAGGAAATATTTTACTACTTATCTCTTATTTTTCTTGATGTCAGAAGAGACTCTGAAACTTGCTCTTAATCAAAGAGTACCTAAAGCAATTTGAAGATAGCATGAAGTCAAAGAGCTGAGCAGAAAACTTCAAAGGGCAACTCAGAAAGTCAAAACCAAATAGTATCATGAAATCTACAAAGACCTAGAATTAGAAAACAAAAAAGAAAGAAAACTAAAAGAATTAGAAAAACAAAACATGCTCAACATATCTGAAAGATGAAACAACTCAAGAAAAAATTCACCCCTCCAGTTGAAATATGAAAGATTCTATAGCAAAGTATGGAATGACGCAGGAAGCATCGAGAGGTGATGGAAGGAATACACAGAATCACTGTACCAAAAAAGCTGACCTTCCACCATTGCAGGAGCTAGCACATGAACAAGAACCAATGGTCTTGAAGAAACCAAGTTGAAGCTGCAGTGAAGGCTTTAGCCAAAAACAAGGCTCCAGGAATTGATGGAATACCAATGGAAATGTTTCAACAAGCTGATGAAGCACCGGAAGCGCTCCTTCATCTATGCCAGGAAAACTGGAAAACAGCTGTTGGCCAACTCACTGGAAGAAGTCCATATTTGTATTTATTCCAAAGAAAGGTGACCCAACAGAATGCTGAAATTAAACTGTAGAATAATATCACTGATATCACATGCAAGCAAAATTTTGCCGAAGACCATTCAACAACGGCTGCAGTAGTATATTAGCAGGGAATTGCCAGAGGTTTAGGCTAGATTCAGAAGAGGATGTGGAACAAGGGATTTCATTGCTAATGTCAGGTGGATCTTGGCTCAAAGCAGGGAATACCAGAAAGATGTTTACTTGTGATTTACTGACTATGCAAAGGCATTCAACTGTGTGGACCACAATAAACTATGGATAACTGAGAAGAGGGGGAGGTGCCTCATTGTGCTCATGCGGAACCCGTAAATGGATCAAGAGGCAGTTCTGTGAACCGAATAAGGGAATACTACATGGTTTAAAATTAGGAAAGGTGTGTGTTTGGAGGAAGACTTATTAACAACCTGCAATATGCAGATGACACAACCTTGCTTGCTCAGAGTGAGGAGAACTTGAAGCACCTGCTGGCGAAGATGAAGGATTGCAGCCTTCAGTGTGGATGACAACTCATTGTAGAGAAGACCCAAATCCTCACCACTGGACCAATAGACATGATAAATGGAGAAAAAGCTGAAGTTGTCGAGGATTTGTCTTGCCTGGATTCACAATCAATGCTCATGGAAGCAGCAGTCAAGAGATCAAAGCACGTGTTACATTAGGTAAATCTGCTGTACAAGATCTTTTTAGAGTATTGAAAAGCAGGGATGTTACTTTGAGGGCTGAGATGTGCCTGACCCAAGCCATGGTATTTTCACTTGCCTCATATATATGCCTGTGAATGTTTGATACTGAGTAAGGAAACCCAAAGAACTGACACCCTTGAATTGTGGGGCTGGCGAAACTTGTCGAAAATATCATGGGCTGCTAAAAGGACAAAATCATGGCAGAAGTATGGCCAGAGTGCTCCTCAGAGACAAGGATGGCAAGATTGTGTTTTAAAGGCTTTGGACATATTGTCAGGAGAGACCAGCCCCTGGAGAAGGACACGCTGCTTGGTAAAGTGGAGGGGCAGCAAAAAATGAGGAAGGCGCTTAAGGAGAGGGACTGACATGTTGGCTCCAACAATGGGCTCAGGCATAAGAGCAATTGTGAGGATGGCCCAGAACTGCGCACTGTTTCATTCTGTTGTGCATAGGGTCGCTGTGGGACAGAACTGACTCAATGGCACATAAGAATACAATAGCTTGTATTTATTTCTTGACTAACCAGCTGTAGACAGGCACTTGGCGTTGCATTAGACAAAGGAGGACACCCCCACCTCCAGATGCTGCCCCGGTTCTTGGTGATCCCAGGTGTGGCAGAGAGGAATTGTGCCCCATAGTGGGTTTTGTTTTCATCGTCTTTATTTTTCCTGGACGTAAGATTATTTTTCTTTAAATTTGATTAATTTTGTTGTTGAGAATATACACTGCAAGGCACACCAAATCAACAGTTTCTACGTGTGTGATTTACTCACATTGCTGACATGTTTCAAGTTACACAAGCCGCCCTCCCTCTCCTAGCTCATCTTTCAACGGGTCCCATATATCTTAGAAGAGCTCAGTGCTTGAGGCAGACACTTTTTAAAAATTAGTTCAGCAAACTATGGTTCTGTTTTAAGATGACTCAGGGCACGATTTTGATTTAAGGTTTAAATATGACCTAACGGGAATAGTTTCAGGAGGCATCCGTGACTCCTGAAAGTCTGGGGTCCATGAGAATCTGAAGTCTGACCTGCATTTCCTAGAGGGTTTTTAATGACTGTTTTGTAGTTAGTTAGTTAGTTAGTTAGTTAGTTAGTTAGTTAGTTAGTTAGTTTTTGTTTCAGACATAGATCCTCAAACTTTTCATTCAGACACTTCAGAATAAACTTGAACTTCCAACTTTTCAGTTAAAAGCTGACACACTAACCATTTGTAATATCCAAGAACAACGCAGAGAAGACGGAAATCCTCATGCACATGAACACCTCACTTCTTTGACACCTAAAATATGAATGCTAATTCTTTTCCTATACTTTCTGTTGCTTAAAGCTGTATTTTTTATATTGTAACATAATGTTACCATTTTATATCTCTCATGTCTGATTTTCAAGATCTTGCAATTAAAACAGTAGTATCAGGTAAAGACCACACACACACACACACACACACAAACCCCACTGCTCTCAAATGGATTCTGAGCCTCTGAATGTTTTTTGGGAGGCAGACAGCCTCGTCTTTCTCCCACAGAGTGAATAGTGGTTTTGAACTACTATTGTGGAGTTAGCAGCCCAATGCCTAACCCACAGCACCACCTGGACTCCTTAAAGACATCACAAAGTACCTTAAATGAAATAAAGCTCTTATATTGATAGAAATCCAATCCAAGAAGGAAAAATAACTTATAAAATCCAGTAAACCAAATCACAAACACTGAAGGTGACGGAAGCAAAACCTATTAGAAATGCATAGGAAAAAATTTAAGTGGCTTTGTAAAGCTTCACTCAAAACATAACGGGGAAAATGTTTAAATAAAGAAGAAATGCATAGAAAAACTCAAGTAAAGGGGGAGAATATAATCGTGTGTTTTTTTCAGAATGTTCATGGAATGTTTAGAACAACAATCTGCTGTAGGCCCTAAAGAAAACTTCTTTAACGTCTCTTAAGGGAAAATTTACTGGTCACTCTAATAATAATACAGGAAAACTTACAAACAATAAAAATTAAAAATTTTAAAACCTAATTTATTTGGAAATTTTGATTCAGATAGCACTACAGGCTATAATTACAGATCATTTAGAAAAATAATTATGAAAAAGCATCATAAAGGTACAATAATCAAATTCATTCCTCTGAAAGCTTATAAAAAACAAATGAATGTAAATGAAATAAGCTCTATGCACAAGAAAGTAGAAAATGCATAACAAATTACCTAGTGAAATAAAGGTTAAAAAAGACATAAATTAATTAACTAGATTATGACTTTGGTTTACTATTCTTAGAACCTAGTCTCCATTTAAAAGTATTTGTTGAATGAGTGAATAGCAAAAAAAACTAGAATAAAAAAACTTGAAAGTAGGTTATTTGTTTAAAACCGCAAAGTAGATAAATAAAGTTTAAGGTGAGACGAATCAAAAAATGTAATTAGAGCTATGGAAATTTTACAAATCATATGGTTTTACAGGTAGTTTTTTTAAATATAAGGAAAATATAATTCTAGTGCTATTTACATCACCTAGTGAATCATTTCCTAAAGAATAATGCTCATATTATGGAGGGTATTTGAAATGATTTAAGATATATACTGATGATTGTTTATTTTTTTGTTTTGTTTATTTATTTTTTGATGATTATTTATTTTAATAATTTTAAATACATGAGAAAAAGTATAAGTAGCAACTGGATTGTTCGTTGCCCTGGAGTTGACTCCCGTCCATGGCATCCCCTGTGTACAGAGTGAGCAGCTTTGTAGGCTTGTCAAGGCTATGAACCTGGGGAAGCAGATTTTCAGGCCTGTTTCCCTAGGCCCTTCTGGGAGGCTTCAAACTGCCAACCTTCCAGCTAATGATCAACTGCCTAAGTTCATGCCGCCCAGGAAATGCAAATAGAGTAGTCAAAATTGTCTAGGTGACCCTCAAATTATAGAAATTTGAAAAACATTCCAAACTATGGGAGGAAAGTAAAGGATTCTAGTTTGTTTTAACTAAATAAATTCAAACTAAGGAGCCCTGGTGATGCAGTGGTTAAGTGCAGACTGCTAACTGAAAGGTGGTGCTTGCAACCCACCAGCCGCTCCACGAGAGGAAGGTGTGTCTTCTGCGAAGGGGACAGCCTTGGGAATCCAACAGGCCACTCTGCCCTGTTTTGTCGGAATCCATTCAATGGCGATGCATTTGGGTTTTAGGGGTTTATTATTTTTATATGTATGAATGTGCACATATAAATTCATATGTATATAAAAGTAGTTTTCTTTTATGCTAGTGATAACTATAAAATTAAATCAATTAGTAATAATTTCTTATTAGAAAAAATAATGGCTTATTAAAAGGCCACTGTGAACTGCAAAGTTCATAAAACCTGGGGGAGAAATAAGAAATGTGCAAGGTCTCCCTGGCGAACTATAAAGCTCTCTACTAAGAAACACGTTGTTGTTGATAGGCCCATCGAGTTGGCTCTGACGCAGAGTGCCCATACGTGCAGCAAAGTCAAACACTTCCTGGTCTAGCACCGGCCTCTCAGCTTGAGCCATTGTCATGTGTTTGAGTGCCTTCCAAGCGGAGGGGCCCATCTGCGTGCACTCCATCAGACCATGTTCTGCTATCATAAAGTTTTTACTGGCCAATTTTTTCAGAAGTAGATCACCCAGCAGGTCCTCCTCCTAACTAGTCTTAGTCTGGACACTTTGCTCCTACCTGTCCACCGTGGGTGACCCTGCTGGTATTTGAAATACCAGTGGCATAGCTTTCAGCAACTTGCAAGCCACCACAGTAAGACACTAGCAATGAAGAGCTATAGACAGTCTCTGATATCTTGAGGAATTATTTATATATTACAGGGTTTTAAAAAAAACTCGATATAGTTGTTTGATTTTGTAAAATGCCTCTTCACCATCCATCCTCACTCCAAGATTTTGCTTTCTTGATATAATCATTTGATAGCTTAAAAACGTCTTCACCAGGGAGATGCAGGATAGGGCAAGATATGACAAAATAATAATCTATAAATTATCAAGGGCTCATGAGGGAGGGGGAACAGAGAGGGAGGGGGCGAATAAAAGGACCTGATGCAAAGGTCTTAAGTGGAGAGCAAATGCTTTGAAAATGATTAGGGCAACGAATGTACAGATGTGCTTTATACAATTGATGTTTGTATATGTATGGATTATGATAAGAGTTGTATGAGCCCCTAATAAAATGTTTTTAAAAAAACCCCAAAACGTCATCACCGTAACAGATGTACAAATGTATTTGACACATGGATGGATGGATGGATGGATGGATGGATGGATGGATTGTTACAAGAGTTGTACAAGACCCCAATAAAATTGTTTTTAAAGAAGAATAAATAGTCCATAATCACACACACACACACAAATAAAATAAAGCATCACCTCACAATAAAAACTTACAGTTAGGTTTTTCTACCCCCCCACCCCCATTGGACTTTTTGTTTGTTAAAAATTAAAAGTAAAGCTCAAGTCTAAGTTTTTTTTAATTGGTTCTTTATTGGCTTTTATGTAAAATAAGGGTACATGTGAAAGTTCTATTATTCTGTTAAGACCTTATATTTTTGTGCTTTTAGACTTTGAAACATTCTGACTCACTCAGAGAAGTGGGTTCGGGATGAAGAGAGGCATGCTCCTCCTTGAGTAGGCTGCCCAAATGTGCTGTAGATAGAAATTTCTAGTCTGTCGAATTGTATTTTCCTTCTTCTTTGACTTCTTTTTTAAAAAAAAATATGGCTACCATCAGATCAGACCTGCCTGCATAGTCTTGTAGAAATGGAATTGAAATACTGGACGTTTTAAGATATGTTTCTTGTGCTTGACAAAAGCGCTTCACCAGGGCGTAGCGCTTCCCTCCCGCCGCATCCCAGGCTTGCAGCTTCCTGATGCTGTCTGCTCTCTCTGAAATGCTCTTCTCTCCGGTGGCCCACACAGCCGTCCAGGTGCTCTGGCTTCCTTCCACCTTCCCATGAACATCACGTCACCTTTGGTTGCCCCTCCCGCTAAAGGAGAGCCCTTTGAGGATTCTTTGTCTTAGTCATCTTCCGAGCTCCCAGCCCTCAGCAGTGTCGCGGAAGAGTCAGGCTAGTGTAAGTGGTTCCTGCACACAGGCTGCTAGCCAAACACGGGGGCTCCCATCCACTCAGGGCCTTGGAAGAAAGGCCCTGGTGTTTGTACCACCACCAGCCCCTGCCCCTCCCCACACAAAGCAGCCATTTGGAAACCTTGCGAAGCAAGGCCTAGCATGTGCACGCCACGAGACGTTGGTTCTGTGGCAGCTGGTAAGGAATTGATGGCAACTCTCCTTTGTATTTCCAGAAAACTGTTTTAGCTCTCAGGAGAAAGGAGAGTTGATATTTCATAATTTGAGTAGTTGGCCAAACATTTTACATTAGGATTAAAAAAATACTTTGGAGTGTAAGGAACTTTAAAAAAGAGTTTTTCCTCGTTCCACACCACCACCAAGAGCCCAGAGATCTGGGGCCTCCAGAGCAGGGGCTGGCCCAGGAGCTGGCCCACCACTGTCTCTTCATTCTCGCCAGGGAGACTAAACACAAGCCACACTGCACATTCTCTTCTATCTTTCATAATTCAGATCTGCTCATAAATATCCTTTTGCCAACATCCTTCATCCATACTTTTCTAACTTACATTGTTAGTTCCAAAAATTAATCCTTTCTCCTTGACTGTTTTCTTTTTCTCCCTTCTTCATTGCCAACAAATTGTTACCATTAAACCTAATTATGGCTAAGTGTTCTAAATTAGGGTTGAACCTGGAGAAGTAAAGTCAGAAATTTTGCCCTGAAACTATATCTAATAAAAAACTAATGCCAACAACCTCTAAAGCCCTTAAGAATTCCTTTGTTATATCTTCCAAAAATACATCTCCTTCCTCTAATTAAAAAAAAAAAGCACCAGCCAAATTAAAAACAACAACAAAAACCCTTAGAGGGTTAATTGTCCCCAGTCTAACCTGATTTATAAACAGATAAACTAAGAGCCTATTCATCCCATTCACACCCATTGCTCAGTAGTAGTCAATTCTATCACATAGTAACCCTATGGGGCAGCATTAAACTGCCCCGTAAGATTTCAAGGCTGTAAATCTCTAAGTCACTCCCACCTCATTCTCCCAGGAGGCTGCACTGGAGAAAGGTCCAACCTTTCAGTTAGCAGCCAAACACTTTGGCCCCCGTGCCACCACGCATCCTTTGCCTATTCCTAGGGGCCATAAAAGTTCTAGCTTCATCTTCTCTGAGTTCTCAGGGAGCTGAATGGCTTGTGTTGCACAGCTGCACGGGTTGACCGGGTCCTGCAGCAACGTCCTGCCTCAGCATTGTACTTAAGGTGCCCAGCCTCCTCTCCAGCCTTTCGGCCATACCACACGACTGCAGACCATGAACGTGTGTTGTTTTTCCCTTTGCCCAGGAGGCTCCCTTCCCAAACGTTAGTCTGCCTCCTCCCCAGGATAGCCCAGGCTAGTTTTCTCCCATTATTTGTATTTGGAAGATAAGTTATACTTTCACCCTGTTTCTTGTCCCTTATCTCCTCAATTCACTCGTCGCCTCTTCAGAGAGCTCATTTCTGACCATCCTATCTGGGGTTGTCTCTTCCTCCTAACCCCAAATCATACCCACTGCCATCAAGTTGACAGCTCATCGCAACCCTAGAAGGACAGCTGCTTAGGGATTCTGAGACGGTAGATCTTTCCGGGAGCAGACAACGTCCTCTTTCTCCTGTTCAGCAACTGGCAGTTTAAACCATTGACCTTGTGGTGAACAGCCCAGTTCTTAGCCTGCAATGCCAACAGGGTCTCTACTTCTGTCCCAAGGGGGAAGCTTATTGTTTACCGAGGCAGCCAGGAACCCACAGGGTTTGTTTGGGCTGAACCAGGGTCTGTGAGAAACAGACTCATTTAGGCTTATTTCCACCTGAGGACCCATGTAGACGTGGAGGCAGATATGTGGGGATGAGAGAGGAGGCTGCAGCTACGTGCTGGCAGAGACGCGTTAGGATCTGGGCAGACGAGGTGGAAGAGTTAGAGGAGGGAGGGTGCCATAGGCATGGATTTAGAGGAAAGCTCACTATTGTGACTGCACATTGTCACTCCACCAATTTGAATCTGCTTTCTCCTTCAGTGGGAGAAAGGCGAGACTTTCTGTCCTGTAAAGTTCACAATCTCAGAACCTCACAGGGGCAGGTTTATCTCGTCCTATAGGGTCACCATGAGTCGGAATTGACTCGATGGCAGTGAGGGTTGGTTCTTTTTTTCTCCTTCAGGGCTGTGCCAGTCAAATTCGAGCGTTTACAAAAGGAGGCAGTGTGTGTGATTTGAGCAGCTCTGGTGGCAGAGTGGTTACGCTTTGCTGGAGAACAATGAGGTAGTCTTTTTTTAAAAATCATTTTATTGGGGGCTCTTACAGCTCTTTTTTTTAAAGTCATTTTATTAGGGGCTCATACAACTCTTATCACAATTCATCCATCAATTGTGTAAAGCACATTGGTACATTTATTGCCCTCATCATTCTCACAACATTTGCTCTCAACCTAAGCCCCTGGCACCAGCTCCTCATTTTTTCCCCTCCCTCCCCACTCCCCCCTCCTTCATGAATCCTTGATAATTTATAAATTATTATTTTGTCATATCATTCCCTATCTCTGTCTCTTTTCACCCACTTTTCTGTTGTCAGTCCCCCAGGAAGGAGCTTATATGTAGATCCTTGTAATCGGTTTCCCCTTTCTACCCCACCCTCCCATTACCCTCCCGATATCACCACTCTCACCACTGGTCCTGAAGGGATCATCCACCCTGGATTCCCTGTGTTTCTAGTTCCTATCTGTACCAGTGTACATCCTCTGGTCTAGCCAGATTTGTAAGGTAGAATTGGGATCATGATAGTGGGCGGGGGGGCGGGTGGCGGTGGTGTGAGGAAACATTTAGGAACTAGAGGAAAGTTTTATGTTTCATTATTGCTACATCACACCCTGACTGGCTCGTCTCCTCCCCAAGACCTTTCTGTAAGGGGATGTCCAGTGGCCTACAAATGGGCTTTGGGTCTCCACTCTGTACCACCTCCCCCACCCCCTTCACAATGATATGATTTTCTGTTCTGATGATGCCCGATACCTAATCCCTTCAACACCTTGTGATCACACAGACTGGTGTGCTTCTTCCATGTGGGCTTTGTTGCTTCTGAGCTAGATGGCTGCTTGTTTACCTTCAAGTCTTTAAGACCCCAGACGCTATATCTTTTGATAGCTGGGCACCATCAGCTTTCTTCACCACATTTGCTTATTCACCCGCTTTGTCTTCAGAGATTGTGTCAGGAAGGTGAGCTTCATGGAATGCCAATTTAATAGAACAAAATGTTCTTGCAATGAGGTAGTACTTGAGTGGAGGCCCAATGTCCATCTGCTACCTTAATACTAAACCTATAAATATATGCATGTACATCTATTTCCCCATCCTCATATATAAATATATTTATATATGTACATGCCTTTATTTAGACCTCTATAAATACTCTTTGTCTCCTTGCTCTTTTCTGTATTTCCTTTGACTTTCCTCTTGACCCACTATCATGCTTAGCCTTCATTTGGGTTTCAGCAATTCCTCTTGGTTACATTACATGCCCTACCAGGCTTCCTACACCCTCCTCACCACCGATTTGGATCACTTGTTGTTCCCTTGTCCCTAGGTTTGTTAACACCACTACCTTTTCCCCCACCTACCCCTCTCCCATGTCCCCCTAGAACTGTTGATCCCATTGTTTTCTCCTCCAGATTGTTCATAAGCCTATCTTATTTAGACAGACCTGCAGAGATGATAACATGCACAAAAACAAGACAGAGCAAAACCAAGCAACAATATACAACAAAACAACAACAGCAAACCAATGACAAAAAAAAAAACACAATAAGAAAGAAAAGCTTGTAGTTAGTTCAAGGACTGTTTGTTGGCCTTTAGATGTATTTTCTAGTCCAATATGTTGGGGCACCACAATCTGGTCCCAAAGTCCACCTTCAGCATTCACTGGGGACCTCACCGCTCTATTCCCTTGCTGTTCTGTTGTACCCCCTTAGTGTTTTGCCTCAGTGTGGTGGGATCAGATCGGGAGCATTTCCCACACTGTGTCGCCGGTGTTGTCCCCTGTAGGGTTATGGGTCAGTGAGGGCCATCTTGTCTCATAGTGGGGCTGGCCATGTGGTCCTCTCTGTCGACTGGCTGCTGCAATAGGGAACATCGCCTCACGGCCTGGTGGCCAGGATGTGCTCCACTCTCTCCTCCTCCCCCTTCATCTGCTCCCGTGTGCTCCCATCAGATATGTCCCTCTCCTTGAGCTGCAGCTTCAGTGCTGTCCTTTGAAATAAATTCTTCTGGGGGGAGGGGCAGGTGCCCACGTAGTAGTTGGGATTGGGGCTGCCCTTAGGACCTCTCGGAGGTAGTCTGTTTTTATAAAGATTGCTGCCTTGGAAACCCTGTGGTGCAGTTCAACTCTGTCTTGTAGATTTGCGTTGATTCCACAGCAACAGGTTTGAATTTTGGTTCGGTTTGCGAGTAGCCATGAAGGGAACTGAGATAGGAAGAGACCCCCACAAACGCCATCTCCTCTAGGGGATGTTGTTGTTCGGTGTCGTGGAGTTGGTCCTGCGCGGGCCATCCTCACCGTTGTTCGGTTAGAGCCCATTGTTGCAGCCATGTGTCCATTCATCCTCTTCTTCCTCTTTTTCACCGAAGCTCTGCCTTAGCAAGCATGATGCCTTTTTCCAGGTATTGGTGTCTCCAGATACCACGACCAACTACGTGAGACACCATTCTTGCTCTAAAGACTATGCTTTAAAGACAGGTTTTTCTTTTGTCATGCCTTCGTATTTTCTATATCCTTAGCCAACACTATAATTCAGAAGCAATGCTTCTTCTCTGGTCTTCCTTATTCAGTGTCCAGCTTTCATGTGCACAAAAGGCAATTGAAAATACCCAGGCTTGCCTCGGGGCACCTGAGTCCTTAAAGGGACAGGCTCGCTCTCTACTACTTCAAAGAGATCTTGTGTAGCAGAGTTTCCCAGTACAATACATGGCTTGACTTCGTGACTGCTGCATCTGTGAGCACTGATTGCAAAATCAGGCGAAATGAAATCTGACAATGCCAATCTTCTCCATTTATCATGCTGCTGTTTGTGCAGCTTGATGGTAAGAAAACCCAGATCCTCACAACTGGACCAATAAGCAACAAGATATTTATCAGCAAATACAGCAAGTCATCATCAGTCTCAACAAGTAACATGTCATCTGTATATAACAGTATTCCCTGTTCTGTCTGAATTATAGCATTTTGGTTTTATTAAGGCGATAGATTGGAATATTAGACAAAACCCCGATGTAGAGACAGACTGCATTCATTTCTCCACCTCCATAGACTTTGATTGATTTTTATCTGGGTAAAATGAGTTATGTCTATGAACTGTTAATTCCCTTTCAACATTCAGAAGCATATATTTTTTCCTGATTGTTGTCCAAAAAGGAAAACTTCCAAATAAGGATGCATGCACTACCCTGTGAAACAGTAACTAAAACATGAGTCTAGCCTTTGCCTCACGTGAAGAAGGATGCAGACTATTAACTGACCTAAAGGTTTCTGTTTTATTTCGATTATCATTATATTGTGTTTCAGTGAAATTTTGCACAGCGAGTTAGTCTTCTGCGTTGTTCACGGGGCCCCAGTGGTGCCGTGCAGCAAGCTCTGGACTGCTCACTGGATGTTGGCAATTCAGTCACCAGTTGCTGTGGGGGAGACAGACGAGGCTGCTGCTCCCATAAAGATTTGTAATCTCTAAAACCATATTAGGGTTGCTATGAATTGGGTCAGATTCAATGGGTTTGGTTTTTAAAATACATATCACTCACTAGTATTGTTTCATTTTTTTACAGTATGCTAACATTCTCAGCATTTCCATTCAGGTTTTTCCATTTCCATTAATCTAGCTTTCCTGACCTCATCACTTCCTCATTTTAATTTTTATTTATGATTCATATGTCATACAATCCAATAGTTCAGTCTTATTAAGAAGGAGTTGAAGCAGATAACAATGGCAGCAGCTGCTTCAGTCAATCCCAAAGGGCACTCTGGAGCCAGGAGGGTCCTCTAGAATGAACCCAAACCGAGCAAGGTAGTCAGACCATCAGAACTCCTTTCCATCAACCGTTGACAAGCAGACTGCCCCAAGGGAGAGGAGGAGGAGTAACCGTGGACCAGCATCAATCCTAGGGAGAGACTGGGCTGACGAGGCTGAGAAGAGTGAGCAGCAACACTCCCAGCAAGTGGAGGCAGGGGCATTCCTCTCCTGAAGCGGGCCCTGGAAGGGCACTCCATTCCTACATCGATCTAGAGCCAGTTTTATTGAGGCATGGTGAACATATAGTAAGCTCCAAGTAAAGTGTGTAGGTGGATGCATTGACGTAGGTGTACGAGCTGCCATAATTAAGCTAGTGAACATATCTGCCATCCCCCTTCCCTCTCCTCCCTGTCTCCCCGCTCCCCCGACCACCGACCTGCTTTCTGTAGCTTTAGATAGCTTGGTTGTTGGTTAGCAGTGGCTCTCAACCTTTCTCATGCCGCGACCCCGTAATACAGTTCCTCATGCGGTGGTGACCCCCCCCCAACCATAAAATCATTTTCTTTGCTACTTCATCACTGTAACTTTGCTACTGTTATGAATCATCTGGCGACCCCTGTGAAAGGGTCGCTTGACCCCCCAAAGGGGTCGTGACCCACAGGTCGAGAACCGCTGTCCTAGAGCTTTGCACAAATGGATTCATACAGTGTGTGCTCCTTTTTAATGTGGCTTCTTTCACTCAGCATGCAGTCATTATCCACGTCGCTGCTGTTACGAGTTCTGTTTGAGATGACTCCTACTCATGGCAACGCTAGGTAAGTGGAGTCGAACTTCTCCCCCACAGGGGTTTCAAGGCAGTGTGACCTTTCAGAAGCACATCAGCAGCCCTGTCTTCCCAGGCACCTCTGGTGGGTTTGGACCATCATCCTTGCTAGTAGTAGTCAAGCCCTTCACCCAGTGACCATTGCTGTACCATGTATCGGTGTTCACTCCTTACCATCACTGGGTAACATTCCAGCATACAGACATGCCGCGTTTGTTCATCTGTTGCTGGGCATTTGGTGCTTTCTCTTTGGAACTATTACAAATAAAGCTGCTTTGGATAGGTGTGTGTAAGCCTTCATTCCTGTTGGGTAAATACCTAAGTGCGGCATATGGTAGGTGGATGGTTAACATTTTAATAGTCGGCTACACCCTTAGCGAGATGGATAGACACAGTGGCTGCAGTTGTGGGCTGGAACATAGCAATTGTGAGCGCAGTGCGGGACCAGGCAGTGTTTTATTCTGTTGAACGTAGGGTCCCTATGAGTCAGAGCCAACTCCGTGGCACCTAACAACAATAACAACCACCAGGCCCGCCCGCTTGTTGGGTCAGAAGCTGTCATAGGATATACAGCTGGGTTGGTTATGCACCCAGCAATAGACTGACTTCAAAGTTAGTGGCGTTCCCTTGTTTGGAGACCATTGCATTTCTTCTTTTGTTAAAAAACTATATTCCTTGTCCAATTTCCCATTGAGGATATTCTTTCTTCCTGCAATTAATAGGAATCCTTTGTAGGTTCTTAAAACTTTTATCAAATGTTGCAGCTGTTTCCCCCAGTTTATTCTTTACCTTCTTGTCTTATTATTATTATTGGCAAAAAGAGGTTTAATTTTTTTGCATAGTAAATTCTAACAACCTTCCCCCTACTTTCCTTTATGAGTCCTGCCTTGAAGGGGACAGTAATGTCCTGAGAGCAAATAAAACTCACCTCGTAGTTTCTTCCTTTAAAAGTTCACCGTCAAGGGATTGCTTCCACAGCTGACCACAGGTTCTGCCAGCACATGGGCTTTCTGATTCAGGAGGTCTGACTCACTGTCAGACCAGAGCACCCTGCCTGACTCATTGTCCTCCACAGGTTTAGTCAGGACATCTTTCCTCAAGATGTCTAGCTAGACATTCCTCACACCTCTTTCAAGCCTGTGGTTGGGTGGGCAGGCCTGCAGTGGGGAGCCAGACGGGACTGGAGTTAAGTCCTTGAGTTAATTCCTTGAGCCACCTCTACATTTTTCAGCCCAACTTGGGCAGAACCTTGGTCAGTAGTTCATTAAGTATTTCTTTCCTACATGGCCCCTGTTCATTGTGGAATGGCTTCTTCAGTCTGGAGCCCCACAGAGGGAAGGATTGAGCCTTAAATAAGACCCAGGCATACCTATCAAGAATTTTTTTTCCCAAAGCCTTTTTTTGGGGGGAGGTAATAAAAATACCATATCAATTCTATAGTTCCATCCCATCATGCCACATTGCACAATTGCTACGTACCACAATCAGTTTCAACACATTCTGTTTCTTCTTGGACTCTTTGATATCATCTCCCTTTTAGTACCTATCACATTTTTGACAGGAAAAAATATATATATATATATTGTCAAAAGCCCTCCCTGCTCTAAGTCTGCATGTTGTTGTGAGGCTGTTGAGTCATCTCCAACTCATGTCGACCCCATCCTTGTGTGCGGAGTGGTTCCAACGGTGTGACCTTATAGAAGCAGATCACCAGACTTGTCTTCTGAGGCGTCTCTGGGTGGGTTCAAGCAGTCAACCTTTCAGTTAATAGTTGGGCTCTTAACCTTTTCTGCATCCTGTCATTCAGAAATTTGATCATCTTTTTAGGTGAGGACCCCTTTAGGTTCATTTCACTTTGTAATGTGTGTACCCCTGTAAGGAGCCCTGGTGGCGTAGTGGTAATACATTGGTCTGCGAGCCACATGGTTGGCAGTTCGAACCCACCAGCAGCTCCATGGGAGAAAGACTGGGCTTTCTACTCCCATCAACAGTCACAGTGTCAAAAGCCCACAGGGATTTGAGTCAGCTATGTGTCAGCATTGACTCGATGGCAGTGGAGTTTTTATTCGAGTTCCCTTGTAAGCTACAATATTTTCTTTACCTCAGGTCAATTTTTAGCTCTTTTCTTCTCTGCATGCCCCTTTCTTGCCGTCCGGTTTTCATATTACTGCAAACCATAGGGAAGGAATCTCACTACGAAGCGTAGGAATCGTATTAAACAGAAGCATCACTATGTGAACCTCCTGTTCTCAACTTAGCGTCCAAGTCCATACACTCTGAAAGTGGTATTTCCCTCTCTCTAACCCTGCACTTTTTTTATTTCTACCCACATCAAAATGGCAATTTGGGGCACCTTGAGGGACTCTCATTGTGTTCCTGTTCAAAGTTCTTTGAGTTTGGGGACCAAAAAGAAGTCTTGGAGGGACATGCTTGCTCCTGAATGATGGATGGGGTAAGGTTTCCCAGTGGAATGCTCATAGGACAACCTCTTGCTACCTTTGAAGAACAAGCAGGTGCATCATGATGGAAACAAATTCCTGGGTACAACTTTCCTAGTCTTTTTCTCACCAACGCAGTTTTCTTAAAACATCTTCATAACAAGCCCATATAACCTTCTTTTGTCCTTCAAGAAACTCTATCAAGATTACTCCTTGGGAATACTGACAGTCACTCTAACCTTCCGAGCTGACCTTTCCATCTTGAATTTAATCCGCCCAGCAGATCACTTCAGAAGCCACTGTTTGGATTGGACCTTGCTATCTGGGTCCTTGCTAGAGAGCTGATAGGAATCAGAATCTACTGGATATCGAGGTTTGTTTGTTTAAGTCTAGATCAAATTGGTAAATCCAAGACTTATCCCTTTTATAACTGTGTTCTATAAGATCATCTCCATCAGCTTTGATCTTGTTTACAGACTGATGGAAAGGTCACCTCTTTGAGCTAGCTGATCTTTGTGTAACACTTTTGGCACCCATCAGCGTGAAGCTTCCTGGCGCCAAAATAATCACTTATAGTTGAAAATGCCAAACCGTATGAGATCCCAGCTTCAGTCATTTTGATTGACTGGGAATTCTACAGTCTTCTTTCAGTTCCTGGACTTCAGTCACAGGTTGTTTTTTCTTTTTGTTTTTTTTTTACTCACTTTATTGGAGGCTCGTACAACTCTTATAACAATCCATACATACATCCATTGTGTCAAGCACATTTGTACATTTGTTGCCATCATCATTCTCAAAACATTTTCTTTCTACTTGAGCCCTTGGTATCAGCTCCCCATTTTCCCCTCCCTCTCCTCTCCTCCCTCATGAACCCTTGATAATTTATAAATTATTATTATTTTCCATATCTTGCACTGTCTGACGTCTCCCTTCACCCATTTTTCTGTTGTCCGTCCCCCAGAGGAGGGGTCATATATAGATGCTTGTGATCAGTTACCCCTTTCTACCCAACCCTCCCTCCACCCTCCTGGTATCACCATTCTCACCACTGGTCCTGAAGGGATCATCTGTCCTGGATTCCCTGTGTTTCCAGTTCCTATCTGTACCAGTGTACATCCTCTAGTCTAGCCGGATTTGTAAAGTAGAATTGGGATCATGATAGTGGGGAGTGGAAGCATTTAATAATTAGAGGAAAGTTATATGTTTCATCATTGCTACACAGCACCCTGACTAGCTTGTCTCCTACCTGTAACCCTTCTGTAAGGGGATGTCCAGTTGCCTGCAGATGGGCTTTGGGTCCCCACTCTGCACTTCCCCTCATTCACAATGATATGAATTTTTGGTGTTTGATATCTGCTACCTGCTCCAGTTCATACCTCATGATTACACAGGCTAGTGTGCTTCTTCCATGTTGGCTTTGTTGTTTCTCAGTTAGATGGCTGCTTGTTAATCTTCAAGTCTTTAAGACCCCATACGCTATGTCTTTTGATAGCTGGGCACCATTAGCTTTCTTCACCACATTTGCTATGCACCCTTTTTGTCTTCAGCAATTGTGTTGGGAAGGTGATCATCTTGGAATGCCAGTTTAATAGAACAAAGTGTTCTTGCATTGAGGGAGTACTTGAGTAGTGGCCAAATGTCCATTCACTACCTTTATACTAAACCTATAAATATATGCACATAGATCGATTTCCTCATCATCATATATAAATAGATTTACATATGTACATGCCTGTATTTAGACTATTATAAATGCCCTTTGCCTCCTAGTTCTTTCCTCTATTTCCTTTTACTTTCCTCTTGTCCCACTATCATGCTCAGCCTTCATTTGGGTTTCAGTAATTCCTCTCAGTTACATTGCCCTTGATCAAGCCCTACCTCTTACACCCTCCTTGCCACTAAATTTGGATAATTTCTTGTTCCCTTGTCCCTGGGTTTGTTAACACCACTTCCTTCCCCTGCCCCTCTCCCATGTCCCCCAGAAACCTCCGGTCCTGTTGTTTTCTCCTCCAGATTGTTTATCCCGCCTATCTTCTCTGGATGACCTGTAGAGATAATAATATGCACAAAAAACGAGAAAGAGAAAAACAAAGCAATAAAAGAAAACAAAAAACAATGACAAAAAAAGAGAAAAGCCTGTAAATAGTTGAAGGGCTGTTTGTTGATCTTTAGCAGTGTTTTCCAGTCAAGTTTGATGGGGTGCCAAGCTCTGACACTAAAGTGTATTTTTGGTATTCCCTCGGGACTACCTTGCTCTGCTCCCCTTGCTGTTCTGTTCCATGCCCTTAAGTGTTTTTACTTAGTGTGGTGAGGTCAGATCAGGCACAATTCCCACACTGTATGTCCAGTGTTGTCCCCTGTAGGGCTATGGGTCAGTGAGGGATGTTGTGTCTCATATTGGGGTCAGCCATATGGTCCTCTCTGTGCATTGGCTGCTCTGAGTAGGAATTTATTGCAATGCTTTGGTGATTTGGGAAGAATTATACTTCAGTTTTGTTTTAAAATTTTTGATATTAGCCCTTACCTCAAAATTATTTATTCCGTGGCACAAAAAGTATCCATTATTTTCTTTTTTTGGAGGCTCTTTAATGACAATAAGACAAACATATTACTCAGACAACTTGTCTGCAACCATCCACTGCTCAGAAACATGTTTGAGCACATTTGTTTGGTATAAATTAGTACATGCATGAATTGGGACCTTGTGTTAGTCTGGGCAGACTAGAGAAACAAATCCACTGGCACACATATGTGTATGAGAGAGAGTTGTGGTTTTTCTTTTTTATAATTAAATCATTTTATTGGGGGCTCGTACAACCCTTATCATAATCTATACATCCATCCATTGTGTCAAGCACTTTTGTACATTTGTTTCCTTCATCATTCTCAAAACATTTACTTTCTACTTGAGCCCTTAGTATCAGCTCCTCATTTCCCCTTCCCTCTCTGCTCCCTCCTCCCTCATGAACCCTTGATAATTTATAAAGCATTATTATTTTGTCATATATTTCACCGTCCACCGTCTCTCTTCACCCACTTCTCCGCTGTCCATCCCCCCCAGGGAGGAGGTTATATATAGATCCTTGTAGTCGATTCCCCCTTTCCACCCCACTCTCCCTCCACTCTCCCGGTATGTACACCACTCTCACCACTGGTCCCGGGGGATTCATCTGTCCTGGATTCTCTGTGTTTCCAGTTCCTATCTGTACCAGTGTACATCCTCTGGTCCAGCCGGATTTGTAAGGTAGAATTGGGATCATGATAGTGGGGGGAGGAAGCATTCATGAACTAGAGGAAAGTTGTATGTTTCATCATTGCTACACTGCACCCTGATTGGCTCGTCTCCTCCCGGAGACCGTTCTGTGAGGGGATATCCAATTGCCCACAGATGGGCCCTGGTTCCCCATTCCGCAGCCCTCTTCATTCACAATGATATGATTTTTTGTTTTGTTTTTGATGCCTGATACCTTAACCCTTCGATGCCTCGTGATCTCCCAGGTTGGTGTGTTCCTTCCATGTGGGCTTTGTTGTTTCTCAGTTAGATGGCCCCTTGTTTATCTTCAAGTTTATAGGACCCCAGGCTCTATATTTTTTGATAGCCGGGAACCATCAGCTTTCTTCACCACATTTGTTTATGCACCAAATTTTTTGTCTTCAGCGATCATGTCAGGATAGGCTGGTGTGCTTCTTCCATATGGACTTTGTTGTTTCTTAGCTAGATGGCCGTATGTTTATCTTCAAGCCTTTAAGACCCCAGATGCTCTATTTTTTAATAGCCGGACAGCTTTCCTCACTACATTTGCTTATGCACCTGTTGTCTTCAGCGATAGTGCCAGGAAGGTGAGCATCTCAAACTGCCGAATTAGAACAAAGTGTTCTTGTGTTGAGGAAATACTTGAGTAGGGACCCACTGTCCATCTGCTTCCTTAATACTAAACTTATAAATACATGCACATAGACCCACTTCCGTCTCATCGTATATAAATATATTTGCATCTGTATATGCCTGTATTTAGATCTCTATAAATGCCCCTTGCCTACTAGTTCTCTCCTCTATTTCTTTGTACTTTCCTCTTGTCCCACTGTCATGCTCAGCTTTCATTTGGGTTTCAGGATTTCCTCTCAGTTACATTGTCCTTGATCAAGCCCTGCCAGACCTCCTACACCCTTCTTGCCACTGATTTTGGATCACTTGCTGTTCCCTTGACCCTGGGTTTGTTAACACCCACTTCTTTTCCCCCACCTCTCTTTCTCCCATGTTCCCCGGAACCGTCATCCCCTTGTTCTCTCTTTTGGCTCATTTATCCTGCCTATCCCTTCCAGGTAGACATGCAGCAACAATATGTACCAACACAAGACTGAGTGCAACGAAGCAACAATAGGAAATAAAACAATAGCTACAACAACTATAAAACAATAGCTACAACAACAACAAAAATCCTATAAATAGTTCAAGGTCTATTTGTTGTCCTTTATGAGTGCTTTCCAGTCGAGTCTGATGGGGTGCCATGCCCTGGCCCCACATCTATCCCTGGCATTCCCTGGGGACGTCATTGCTCTGCTCTCCCCACAGCTCTGCTGCACGCTCTCAGTGGCTTGCTTCGGCATAGTGGACTCAGGGCGGGCACAATTCCTGCTGTGGGTCTCTAGTGTTGTCCCCTGTGGTGCTGTGAGTCAGTGAGGAACGCTGTGTCCCATGGTGGGGCTGGCCCTGTGGTCATCTCTGCATTGGATGCTCTGGGAAGAAACATTGTCCTCAGGGCTTGGTGAGCCAGGATGTGCTTCACTCTATTTTCCCCTTCCCTTCCTCCCTTGTTGGCTCCTGCATGCTCTGTTCAGGTAAGTCCCTCTTCTTGAGCTGTAGCATCAGTGCTGTCCTCTGAAGTGATTTATTCGGGTTGGGGGGAGGTGCTGTCCACTTAGTTGGTAATGGGGCGGGCCCCTCAGGCTTCTCTATCGGTTCCCTGCTTCATGTCAGTGTGTTGCATTCTTTTCTTGGAGCACCGGGTTGAAGTCCGGTCCCTCTTTCCCTGTGGAGACACAGTCAGCACCCTGCCCCTGTGTTGGTTAGTGCCTTGTTCCCCCAGCTACCCTTGCCTCCCCCCCCCTTCCTTTTTAGTGGGCTACCATATGTAACCCTGAGTTTAGTCTGGCCCCTGCCATATTACCAGGACCTCACCCCAGGGACGTATGTATACAAGTTGCTTCTTCCCTATGCCCCTTTTTAATTTTTTGAGCTTACCTCAGCGAACTCATATTGTCCTTTTGTGCTTGGCTTACTTCACTTAGCATAATTCCCTCTAGTTCTTCCCATGCTGCAATGTGCTTCATGTGTTCATCACTGCTTTTTAGGGATGTGTAATACTCCACTGTATGGATGAACCACAGTTTTTTAATCCATTCATCTGTTGATGGAAATTTGGGCTGTTTCCAACTCCTTGCAGTTGTGAACTGTGCCGCGATGAACATTGGTACACAGATGTCTGGCCGTGGTTTGTTTCTTGTCTCTTCTGGGTATATGCTCAGTAGGGGGATTGCTGGGTCTTATGGCAGCTCAATTACCAACAGTTATAGATATCGCCAATTCGGTTTCCATAATGACTATACATACGTACAGGTCCACCAGCAGTGGACAAGAGTTCCTATCTTTTCGTATCCCCTCTAGCACATGTTACTTTCTGATTTCTTGAATTGGGCTATCTTTGAGGGTGTTAGGTGATATCTCACTGTGGTATTAATTTGCATTTCTCTTATGACTAGAGATCTGGAACATTTTCTCATATTTTTATTGTCCATTTGGAATTCTGCCCTTGAGAACCTCCTGCTCAGGTCCTTTGCCCACCTCCTAAGTAGACAATTGTTTTTTTTCTTGTTGTAAGTTAGCAGAGTATTATTGATTTTTAGTAATAAGGCCTTTGTCTGATGTGTCATTGCTAAAGATGTTTTCCTATTCTGTGGTCTCCCCTATTACATTTTTGACAATTTTTTCTATGTACACAAGTGTTTTATCTTTAGTATATCCCATTGGTCAATTTGTACCTCCTCTGTGTTGATGTCTTTCCTGATATAGCCTATATGTTCTCTGTGCCAAGGTTCTCAGGTTTATCCCAATTCCTTCATTAATAACCCTAATAGTTTGGGGTTTACCTCAAGGTCTATGATCCACCTTGAGTTTATTCTTGTGCTTGAAGTGAGGTAAGGGTCTTGCTTGATTTTCCTGCAGTTATGTATCCATTTTTCCAGCACCATGAATTTAAGAGGGCATCTGCTTCCCATTTGATATTTTTGGGGCCCTTATCAAAGATCAGTTGTCTGTATACTGATGATTTTATTTCTGGGTTTTCAATCCTTTTCCATTTGTCTGAATATCATTATGCCAATACCACACTCTTGACTACTGTATAGTAGGTGCTAAATTTGGGTAAAGTAAGCCCTCCAACTTTGTCCTTCTTCTTGAGGAGTTCTCTGCTAATTCTTGCTTTCTTCCCTCTCCATTTGAAGTTGGTAATCAGATTTTCCAATTCTTTGAAGAAATTTGCTGGAATTTGGATCAGGATAGCATTGAACTTATATAGTGCCTTCAGTAGAATTGACATCTTTACAATATTGAGTCTGCCTATCCACGAGCATAGGATGTCCTTCCATTTGTTGAGGTCACCCCTGGTTTCTTTTAACAGTGTTTTGTAGTTTTCCTTGTACAGATATTTTGGTTTTTAAGTCAGGTATATCCCTAGATATTTCAATTTGTGTTTGGCTATTGTGAAGGGTACCCCCTTTTTGACCCCACTTCTGTGGCCTTGTCCAATGTGTACAGTAGTGCCATAGACTTCTGTTTGTTGATCTTGTAACCTGCCACTCTGCCATACTCCTCTATTGCTTCCAGTACTCCTCTCATGGAACTTTTAGAATTTTCCATGTATAAAATCATATCATCTGCAAATAACGATAGTTTCACTTCTTCCTTCTGCAGACAAATACCTTTGGTGTCCTTTCTTTGCCTTATATTGTTAGCTAGGACCTCCGGTACGATGTTAAATGGAATGGGGACAAGGGACATCCTTGTCTAGCTCCCCTTTTCAGAAGAATTGATCTCGTCTTTTCTCCATTGACTATCACATTGGCTGTTGGTTTTTCATAGATAGCTTGTATTATCTTGAGGAATTTTCCTTCCTTTCCTATCTTCTTGAGTGTCTTAAATGGGAATTGGTGTTGGATGTTGTCGAAGGCTTTTTCCTTATCTATTGATATTATCATGTGGTTCTCATACTTTTTAATTTCAATGTGGCGAGTAATATTAATGGTGATTCATATGTTGAACCATCCCTGCATCCCTGGTATGAATCCTACTTGGTCATGGTGTAGTATTTGTTTTATATGCGTTTGTATTTTTCATCGATATTCATTAGGGAAGTAAGTCTATAGTTCTCATATAGTTGACATATTCCATGGGACGCTTGTTTGGCGAGTAAATGTTTAGAATGCTTAGTGGTCCTTTGTGTACTGTTACCTTGAGCATCATATAGTGTCCCTCCTTAGCTCTTCTTATGGTTTGCACTTTGAGGTCAATTTTTATCCGAGATTAGGATTACAACCCCTACTTTATTTTGAATTGATGTTTGCTTGGTATATTTTTCTCCAGCGTTTGATTCTCGGCCTATTTTTGTCTGTAATCTTGAGATGTGCCTCCTGTAGGCAGCAGATTGATGGGTTGTGTTTTCTAAGCCAGTCTGTTAGTCTCTGTCTCTTAAGGCCTGAATTCAAGCCATTGATATTCAGGGTTTTTACATCTATCTGTGGACTTTGTAATGTCATTTTATCCCTCTTATGTTTTTCTACCTCCATTTCTTTTCTGTGGGTTCTGCATATGTGTGATTGTGGTTCATTCTTGCCTTCTTTCCATCGTTGAGCCTTTGTTATCTTGGAGGCTGTTTTCCCTTTGATGGTCTCTGGGTGGAGTTTTTCTGTATGGTGGTCTCTTGTATGTGCTTGGTGAGTTTTATTCTTCTGCCCATACTGAGTCGGTGAAGGTCTTTTGAAGTCCTGAGTTCCTTTTAGCATATTTTTTGATATTTTCATTGTCCAGGAAGACTCTTACTTCATCTACTTTGATAGATAATTTGGCTGGTTAGAGTATTCCTGGGCTTGCGTTATATTTTTGCAATTTTTGGAATATGCTGCCCCACTGTCTCCCCTTCTGCATAGTGTCTGCTGATAGGTCTGAGCATATTCTAATCTGTTTTCCTTTATATGTGGTTGCCAGTTTTTCCCTAGCTGCTCTTATAATTTTCTCCTTTTCCTCATAGTTGGATAGTTTAACAACTATATGCCTTGATGACTGCTTTTTGGGATTTAGTCTAGCTGGCATTCTTTTGGCCTCCTGGATAATTGCCTGATTTTCATTCATTAAGCTAGGGAAGTTTTACTCCAAGCATTCCATCACTGTTTTGGATGTTGATTTCCTTGATGTGCATTCCTCCAGCACACCGATAATTCTGATATTATTCCTTCTAATAGCTTCAGAAATAGCTCTGAGTTTTTCTTCAGATTCTCTGATGGACTTGTTAGACTTTTTCTCACGTTTATTAATTTCTGCTTGCGAATCCTCTAGGTCACTGGTGCGGTTCTCTGCCTCCTCCATTCTCTGGGCGAAGTCTGTGAGTTTGCTATTAGTTTTTGTTATCTTTCCCCTTAATTCTTGTATTTCCCTTTAGTGCAGGCTGCCTTTAGCCAGCTGCCTTGAGGGGTTGTGTTTCACCTTTGTCCTGCTGGGGTTTCCCTCTTGCCTTGGCTTATGGTTTGTGCTCCAGCCACCTTCAGATCTCCTTAGGGGCTGTTTGCAGCTGTGCACACTGTGGTCTGATAGGATGTGTTGACCCCAGTGCAGGGGAGCATATTTACAGTATGGGTTGGGGCTTGGGTGATCTGTTTCTGGCTAGGGGCACTTCCCACAGGTAAGTGGGAGAATGCAGTAGGCAAGCCCTAAAGGCTTGGGTCCCTATGCCACAGCTGCCGAAACTTCTGCCAGATTGTGTCTGCTCCCTGGCAGGCCTGAAGTGATGTGGCAGGATGGGAACCTCCGCATGTGTGTTTGAGTGTGTATGGGGCGGGGGCACAGGGACGGAGCTGGCTGCTGGTGGATCTGTGAGGAGTGCAGAGATGGGGCGGGAACCTTTGCGTTGAGACCTCTGAGTGTTGGGGGAGGTCTGTTTGGCAAGTTTAAACAGAGCACAAAAGCAAGGCAGAAGCCTCTGCGGTGTGCCTAGCTGCCTTGTGGCGCCTGGGGGCGAGCCTCTTGGGGTGGAGGGACTAGCCAGCAGGACTGTGAGGAGCGCCCAGATGGGACACAAACCTCTGGGGGTCAGGGGTTAGGACTGCGCAGAGTGCTGAGTCAGGGCAGAAGCCTCTGCCGACTGCCTGGTTCTCCTGAGGTGCGGGTCGGTCCTCCCGGGAGGAGGTGGGTAGAGTGTGGCTGGCTGTTCTGCAAGGGGTAGCCAAATGGGGCACGAATCTCTGTGGGGGGTACACTGGCTGGAGCAACTACACAGGACCCCGGACACACTGGGGCAGGGTTGGGGGGGGGGTTACTGTCTGGCGATTCTGTGCAGACCAGCCTCTGCTGGGTACATGGCTGCCCTGTGGTGCTGATCAAGGCAGAGCGGGCACCCTGAGAGCTGCAAAAGATACCACAGGAGTCCTCCGGGAGTGCTGGCGATAGTGTGGGAGTTAGCTTCTGGTTCAGAGAAGTGGGAATCGACAGACAGACAGACTTGATACCCCTACTCACCCCCCTCCCCCAAAATCTTCCCACTCACCAATCTTGGAGCTCTGGGCATGAGCTACCTATCTGGGCCATCTTCCCCCAAACAAGAGAGTTTTATTAAAGGTTAATTGTACATTAAGAAAGCATCCCCACCCAGTCCAGTCTAAGCCCATAAGTCAGATATTAGCCCGTATGTCTAATACCAATCTATAGTCTTCTTCAGACTCATGAAACACATGCATTGACACCAGATTCAGGACGGTCACAGGAGTGAGTAGAAAGTCTTTGGATCTAGGGGCATTGTAAGCATCTCAGCCTTGGCAGGGGCCTCTCTGTGGTTTCTATGGCTTCAGAGGTCTTGTTGCATCCGGGTAGGTCCATGTGACTTTTCCAGCTCTGCAAGCTAGCTGGTCTATCTAATGACCTTCAACACAGCTCCAGGCACTAGAGTAGTGCCATGTATCTTATCAGCTGCAATGTCTCCCAGCAAGTGAGTAGAGAGAGTGCGTCTTCCGCCTTCAAGGAAGAAAAACCAGAGTTTTCACAGAATTCTCAGGCGAAAGCCATGCCCACACAGAGGGCTCATTGGTTATGATCTGATTGAAAGACTAGACTCCACCCCTTCATTCTTAATCCTCTCAAGACCCAAATTGACACTAGATTATATAACTACCACAGGCTCTAGTATGTGTATATATATGTATATATATATGTGTATATATATATATCCTCATGCTAAAATTTTCAGATCTGACCTCCATGTCTTCTAATTTTTTAATTATTATTTTAACTCATATCATCCTTTTACTCAGAAACCTACTGTATATACTCAAGTATAAGCTGACCCAAATATCAGCTGAGGCACCTAATTTTACCACAAAAACTGCATTAAAATGGGCTGAAAAATCTCGATTTATACCTGAGTATGTAGGGTAAGTGAATTTCCTTATTGGATCTTCTAATTCGTCAGGTTCTTTATGAGTGTAGTTTTCAACATTGCTAGTGATCAGTATCTTATGTATAAAAATACATTAAAGTTTCCCTTTCAGATACTATTGGCAATATGAGTGAGAGATTGTCTAAAGACTGGTTTACTACCCTAGGTTTGCTGCTTATTTCAGTGACCCTGAATATTTTGCTCCTAGTGGTTAAAGGGCTATTTCCTGGAGGTGGTCACTCATGGCTCTTCTCCCACCAGTAGGAGTCCTGGGGTGGTACCACGGTTAACCCACTCAGCTGCTAAGCAAAAGGATGAAGGCTCAAGTTCACCTAGAGGCTCCTCAGGAAAAATTACTCCCTCAAAAGTCAGCCAGTAACCGCACAGCTGTACTCTGACCCATGGGGTTTCCAGGAACCAGAATCAACTCTAAGACAGACAACTGCTCCTGAGACTTTTAGAGGTGCTGGGGCTCTTCTCATGATAACCCTCTTGGCACCATCGAAGTGAAAGCTTACTGAAGCCCAGATGTCCACTTAAAATTGAAAATTAATAGGCTCTAATGCCATATTAGCCTGAAAGGATAATGGGTTCATTTTAGGCTTCAAGCCTATCAGCTAATCTACTGCAGAAAAATGAGACTTTCTGCTCGCATGAAGATTTTCAGCCTCCGAAACCTTGAAAGCAGTGCCACTCTGTCATAAAGCGTTACTATTACTTACTGGTAGTAGGTTTAGGATTCAGTTTTAAGTGGTTTTGATTTTAAATGTTACCTTCCTTGTATTTCTGCTCCTTTATGATGTTTCATTGGAATTTTAATGTTACCCTTGCTTTTAATTGAAAAAAAAATGTTGGCACTACTCATTCATTCTGTTACATTGCTGGAGGTGATTTCTATAGTTCATTTTTTGGTAATTGGATTATTATGGTTTTTGAAATTTGGAAGTTTAAATCTTTTATAATACAGATTTATTTTCCCCATTATAATTCATTTCATTGTTCCTAGGCCTAGAAAGATTTTCCCATCTAAAAAATCACATGCTTTTGAATTTCATATTCCAATTTTTAAAAATACTGTGTTTATTCCATTTGAAATTTCTTTTCATATGTGGAATAGGAGAGTGTATTATAAAACATCTGACAGGCCCCATTACTAAGTGGATAGCCTCTCTCCCCCGAGAAGAATTCATTTCAGAGGACAGCACTGAAGCTACAGTTCAGAGAGAGAGATTTGTCTGATCAGAGCTCACAGTACCAAATGAAGGGAAAGGGAAAAAGAATGAAGCACATCCTGGCCCACCAAGCCCTGAGGATGATATTTCTGCTCAGAGCAGCCAATGCACAGAGAGGACCATGGGGCCGGCCCCACCACGAGACACGATGTCCCTCACTGACCCAGAGCACTATGGGGACAACACTGGAGACACACTGTGGGAATTGTGCCCGATTTGACCCCATCACACCAAGGCAAAACACTAAGAGTATACAACAGAACAACAATGGGAGCAGAGCAACGAAGTCCCAGGGAACACAAAAAATAGACACTGTCTTGTGTTTGTCCATATTATTATCTTCATGTCTATCTAGATAAGATAAGCAGGATAAACAAGCCAAAGGAGGAAACAATGGACCAACAGTTCTGGAGGGACATGGGAGAGGGGTTGGTGGGAGAAAGGAAGTGGGTGTTAACAAACCCAGGGACAAGGGAACAAGTGATCCAGAATCAGTGGCAAGGAGGGTGTAGGAGGTCTGGTAGGGCTTGATCAAGGGCAGTGTAACCAAGAGGAATTACTGAAACCCAAATGAAGACTGCACATGATAGTGGGACAAGAGGAGAGTTAAATAAAATAGAGGAGAGAACTAGGAGGCAAAGGGCATTTATAGAGATCTCAATACAGGCATGTACATATGTAAATATATTTATATATGATGATGGGGAAATAGATCTATGTGCATATATTTATAGGTTTAGTATTAAGATAGCAGATGGACATTGGGCCTCTACTCAAGTACTCCCTCAATGCAAGAACACTTTGTTCTAATAATCTGGCATTCTGAGATGCTCACCTTCCTGACACGATCACTGAAGACAAATGGGTGCATAAGCAAATGTGGTGAAGAAAGCTAATGGTGCCTGGCGATCAAAAGATACAGCGTCTGGGGTCCTAAAGGCTTAAAGATAAACAAACGGCCCTCTAGCTGAGAAGAAACAAAGCCCACATAGAAGAAGCACACCAGCCTGTGTGATCATGAGATGTTGATGGGATCAGGTATCAGGCATCAAAGACCCAGAGCAAAATATCATGTTAATGTGAATAGGGTGGAGGGGTGCATAGTGCGGAGTGGAGGCCCAAAGCCAATCTATAGGCAATTGAACATCCCTTTACAGAATGGTTGTAGGGAGAAAACAGGACAGTCAGGGTGCAATATAGCACCAGTGAAACATAAACCTTTCCTCTGGTTCTTTAATGCTTCTCACCTGTGAGATACAGAAAGATTTCTCCCAAGTTGTCTCGCCCCAGTATATGCCAAACCCAAGATGCTGCTTGCTACACAGGAGGTCAATGAAAGTAGGTCAGAGGTAATTCTCCTTAAGGGTAGCTAGAGCAACCAGACAGTATGGTCTGACTCACCCTAAGTAGGTCCCACTCCCTTCTGATATTGTTCCCTTGAAGGAGAGCCAAAGGCAAGCCCCAGACCACTCAAGGATGACTAAGTTTGGGGTACTATATTGAGTCTAGGGTTCACCCATCTTGCCACATATGTGCCCCTATTCCCTCCCTTTACTATTGCGTGTACACCCCTAGGTCATCCTCTCCTATTCCTTGTATTGCCTATGTTACAATCCCTTCTCATGATGTAGATTGTTATCTGTAATCAGAGGGCTTGCATGCCCCCAAGATAGATAAGCTTTGGTTACAAATAAAACCTCATGCTCTCTTTCCTGCCTTCTCGACCCCCACCTCCACGTAGACCACCAAGATGAGCTGAGGTGAGCATGAAATGTCTGAATTTTTAATTTTACTCTCTCTCCCATCACTCTACAACTTTACTATAATTTTTATATATCTTAACCATACAATTGTGCCTACCAAACTCGTGATTAGTTGTTGGGGGCTGGCTACTCCCACATTCACCCCCACTATCATGACCCTAATTCTACCTTACAAAATCTGGCTAGACCAGAGCATGTACATGGGTGCAGAGAAGAGCTGAAAACACAGGGAATACAGGACAGATAAACTTCTGGGGACCAATATTGAAAGTAGCCATACCAGGAGGGGAAGGGGAAGGTGGGGGGAGAAAGGGGTACCCGATCACAATGACCTGCCTATAACCCACCCCCACGGGATAGACAATAGACAAGGGGGTAAAGGGCGACATCAGACAGTACAAGACATGGAAAATTAATAATAATTTATAAATTATCGAGGGTTCATGAGGGAGGGAGAGAGGAAGAGGAAGGGGAGAAAAATGAGCTGATACCAAGGGTTCAATAGTAAGAAAATGTTTTGAAAATGAGGATGGCAGCAAATGTACAAATGTGCTTAACACAATGGATGGTTGTATGGATTGTGATAAGAGTTGTATGAGCCCCCAATGAAATGATTTATAAAAATAAACCAAACAAATAGTTCAGTCCTGTTTACTGAACTATATATTTTTTCCCTCACAGTTGTGAATTTTCTGTTATTTGTCTTATTTTATATGCTTAAATATTCTTGGAATTAGTTCCTGCTTTCTATATTCTGTTTCGTTGTTTACATGGATTTAATAATCACAGTTATTATAGATTCAGGAAGCCCTGGTAATGTAGTGGTTATGTGTTGGGTTGCAAATTACGAGGTCAACAGTTTGAAACCACTAGCAGCCCCATAAAGAGTTACAGTCCCCGAAACCCACAGGCACAGTTCTACCCTGTCCTATAGTGTTACAATGATAGTGAGTTACCTTAGATTTTAGATTATAATTTATGTGCTATTTTAATGCATAGTCAATTCATTTTTTTCTCCTTTTTTCCCTACTTGTGTATTTTTGTAGATGGATGGTGGAGTCACTTTATCTGATCTCAACAAAGAAATGTCATTGATTACTTTCTAATGAATTTGCATTAACTTGGCTGGGAATTGGCACATTTCCAAAGCCCAGTCTTCTAAGAATGTGATAAATATCATCATTCATTATTTTTTATGTTCCCTTAAGAAATATTGTTTTTAGCTTATGTTCTGTAGAGGTGAAAAAAACTAAAGGAGATATATTAAGACTGGATGATTGGTGAAACAACAATGTCACTAAAGAAAAAATAAAAACGAGGAAGCCAGGAAAGTCAGGAGAGTTTGAGAGACATAGCACTGATTCTGTTTTAACAGTCTGAGTTTTAGCCCACAGGCACATCTTAACAGTTTTACCTTCTCCTAAGCAGCTTGGGGTCTATATTGGGAGAAAGGACTTGCTAGTTAATGTAGATGGTAAACTATGCACCTAACCCATCATCAGCACCTCCAGGACCAAATAATTCTTTTGCCCTAGGAAGAGTGAATATTAGTAATATTTTTCACAATTCTATTTGCAGATAGTAAACATGCATAACAAGCAGAACTAAATTAGAGACAAAACTAAATCAAAGCCATTTCCAGAAAATATAATCTCACCTGAAGAGTTACTGCCCCTAATTTACAGATTTTACTAGAAGAAATGCAAAGATTAACAGTCTTCTTTGAGAACTAAATTAGCTTTTGGTAAGAACTAGCTTTTTAAAAAAAGATATGGATATCAGGATAGGACAGGATTTGTTTAAGACAGTTAGGGATGCTGGTAAACCAGTAACAGGATAGAAAAAACATAGGATTTCCAAAATAACAGGGATTGAGAGTGATTATGAGAGGCAAGAAGACCAAAAGGGATAAAGGGAAAATGTCCAGTCAGCAAAAGTGAGGAGAGAAAAAAAATATTAATCAAATTTAATGAACAGTAAAAATAAAGTAGAAACAATCAAACCAAGTAACCACACAATTTTCTTTAAAAAACAAAACAAAAACAGTTTTATTAGCACTTTATCCATGTCATACACTTCAACAATTCAATCGTATCCAGAAGAGTTGTAAAATTGTCATCAACACAATAAATATTCCTGAGCTAAATTCATTTGTTTAAAAAATTGCAAACTAAAGATTAGTAATATTAGCCTTGGTGTAAGTAGAATTAGAGAACAAAAGTGCTAACCAGGACAAAAGTTGGTATTTTACTCATAAAAAATAAAGATATGTGACTATTTTAAGCCTTTAAACAGGAAAATACATACAACAAAAAACTGGCATAAAAGCATTTAATAAAAAGCAGGGGTGTGAGGGGCGATGCTGGGAGAGTGGAGGGTGAGTGGGTTGGAAAGGGGGAACTGATTACAAAGATCCACGTGTGACCTCCTCCCTGGGAGACAAACGGCAGAGAAGGGGGGGAAGGGAGACTCCGGATAGGGCAAGATATGACAAAATAAAAATCTATAAATTATCAAGGGCTCATGAGGGAGTGGGGAGCAGGGAGGGGCGGGGAAGAGGACCTGATGCAAAGGGCTTAAGTGGAGAGCAAATGCTTTGAAAATGATTAGGGCAAAGAATGTACGGATGTGCTTTATACAATTGGTGTATGTGTATGGATTGTGATAAGAGTTGTAGGAGCTCCTAATAAAATGTAAAAAAAAAGCATATTATGTGAAGAGAAGTTAATTGCATGTCTTTTCTAATTGGACAGGTCGTCTAAGCTAGGTTGCCAATGTGGATGGATCCCCAAGGGGGCCAGTTAGGTAGTAGACATGTGTGACTCATTGAGTATAAAACAGCTGGGATAATGGGAATTGCACAGTGAACTGGATGACGCATGCCTTGCCTGCAGGCATTCAGATTAATAAAATTTTAAATGCTTTATCAGCCAAGCATAACATATCTGCTGCCAGTTTTCAACCTCTGAAATGAATTATAAATTTATAAAGCAAAAATGTTGGAGGTTGTAAATACCACACAACAAATTACTGTGATAGATTATGTAGAGTGGAAAATTAGTGTATACATGCACACACACACACACAAGAAGGTTTCAAAAGTTTTTTGGGGGAAAGCCTTTTAATTCCATTTTCCCTCAAACTCTCTGAGACCTTTGTATACATACATTTAATATGTCACAGCCATTGAAAATTCTATGGGGCCCATATGTTGCCATGAGTCAGGTCATCAACTTAATTGCAGCTGATTTGTGTGTGTGTGTGTGTACACACAGATAAATTAAACCTAGTGATTTGACTATTGGCAGCAAAGAGTTTACCAGGTTGATCAAAATGGTGTATTTTTTAAAAGTCTTCTTATATTCAGGGATCACTCTGTGTTTTAGGATTAAATTTACTACAAATGACAAAACCTCCCAAAATAATAGAGGCTTGAGCAAAACCTAATCATAGAAACCTGGGTTGGTTTAAGACCAGCATGGTGCTCAACAGCATCAGAGCCTTGGGTTCTGATGAATGCTAGCTCCGCTTTGTGTAAACTTGACCTCGGGGTCCCAGATGGTGACATTTGCATTTCAGGCAGTAGGATGGAGAGCAGCAAAGGGAAGTAAAGGAGAGAACAACAAGGTGAACTTCTCGAGAATGCTTCATTTATATGATCAGAAACTTGTCACCCTGTGATACACAGCTGCAAGAGAGTCTGGCTAACGACCTTATTCTGGAACCACCTGTTGTTGTTAGGTTCCATTGATTTGATCCCAACTCAGCAGCCCTGTGCACAACAGAGTACCTTCTGGTCCTGTGCCATCCTCAGTTGTTATGTGGGAGCCCACTGTTGTAACCAACAACAAAATGTACCACACCTATACAATGGATTCAAAGAGAAACAAAGTCCTAATGTATGCCACAGCACGAATGAACCTTAAGAACATTATGGTGGATGAAATAAGGCAGATACAAAAGGATAAACATTGTAGGATCCCACTTAAATGAAATATCTCTAATGGGTAAACATATAGACACGGACATTTGTTAGCAGTTACCAAGGAGAGAATGCGAATCGCTGAGCAAGAGGCATAGTGAGTTTCTCTCTGGGGTGATGGAAAACAGTGGTAGTCAAGTGCAACATGGTCATGAAGGGAATTGATGCCACTGATGTGTACTTGGAAATGGTTCAAAAGGCAAATGTTTTCACACACACACACACATATATTTATACACACACACACACACACACACACATTTTTACCACAATGAAAATTAAAACAGTTTCTTCTAAGTTATTCTTGAAGAATAACGAGTGCTGGCGAGGATGTAAAGAAACAGCTACTCTCATACATTATCAGTGGCAATATGAATGAGCGTAATCCTTTTGGAAAGTAATCTGGCAGTAGCTATTGATATTAAGAATATATGTTCCTTTTGATGAAACAATTCCACTTTTGAAGATTTTTGTTCTCCAAGAATTAAGACTCCACTATTTAAGGACTGTAGAAAAAGCATAATTGCACTACTTAGAAAAATCATTTTACTGAGGCTCTTACAGCTCTTACAACAATCCATACATCCATTGTGTCAAGCACATGTTTTTTTAATCTTTTTTTGTCAAGCACATTTGTACATATGTTGCCATCATTATTTTCAAAGCATTTTCTTTCTACTTGAGCCCTTGGTATCAGCTCCCTCACCCATTCACCCTCATGAACCCTTGATAAATTATTATTATTTACATATCTTACACCATCCACTGTCTCCCCTCATCCACGTTTCTGTTGTTCATCCTGGGGGTGGGACGGGGTGTGATATACGTCAGTCATTGCGATCAGTCCCCCTTCCCCCACTCTGGTATCACTACTCCCATTACTGTTCCTGAGGGGTTTATCTGTCCTGGACTCTGTGTGTCGAGAGCTCTTACATACACGTGCTCCAGTCTAGCAGGATTTGTAAGGTAGAACTGGGGTCATGGTAATGGGGGAGGTGGGGGGAGGAAGCATTAAAGAACTAGAGGAATGTTGTGTGTTTCATCAGTGCTACTCTGCACTCTGCCTGACTCGGCCCTTCCTTGAGACCCTTCTGTGAGGGGATGTCCAACTGTCTACAGATGGGCTTTGGCTCTCCACTCACATTCTCCTCTGCGCATATGATTCTTTGTTTTGGATCTTCTGATCCCTGATCCCTTCCACACCTGGTGATCACACAAGCTGGTGTGCTTCCACGTGGACTTTGTTGCTTCCCTGCTAGATGGCCACTTGTTTAACTTTATGCTTTTAACACCCCAGATACTATATCTTCTAATAGGCAGACACCATTAGCTTTATTCACCACATTTGCTTATGCACCCATTTTATCTTTCGAGATCGTGTCGGGAAGGTAAGCATCACAGAATGCCAGGTTATTAGAACAAAGTGTTCTTGTATCAAAGGAGAACTTGAGTAGAGGCCCAATATCCATCTGCTACCTTGATACTTAACATATACATATATGTACACAGACCTATATCCCTATCACATAAATATGTTTACCTATATACATGCCTATATTTATACTTCTATGCATGTCTTTTGCCTCCTAATCCTTTCCTTTATTTCCGTTTACTTTACTCCTATCCCCCTGTCATGTTTGACTTTCATTCGAATTTCATTACTTCCTCTCTGCTACATTGATACAACCCCACCAGGCATTCCATGTCCTCCTCCCCGTCGATTTTAGATCTCATTATTCCCTTGTCCCTGGGTTTGTTGGATCCCCATTCCCTTTCCCCCACCTCCTCCTCTCCCGCATCTGCTGGAACCATCACACCTGATGTTTTCTCCTCAGGATTGTTTATCATGCCTATCTTATATAGATAGACATAGAAAGGAAAGAAACAAGCCTATAAATAACTCCAGGCCTGTTTGCTGACCCTTATGGATGTTTTCCAATCGAGTCTGATGAGGTGCCAAGCCCTGCCCCCTAGTCAGAAGTCTATTTTGGGGATTCCTTCAGGACTTCATTGTTTTGCTGCCTTTGCTGTTCTGTTGTGCTCCCTTTGAGTTTTGCCCAGGTAGTGGTGGGGGTGTGGTGGGGGTGTGTGGTGTCAGACCTGGCAAAATTCCTGCTCCAAGTAGGAATGTCATCCTCAAGGCTTTGTGGGCCAGAATTCAGGTCTCTCTCCCTCTCCCTCTTCCTCATCCCCTTCTTCCCTCTCCCTCTCCCTCAGTTTGCTCCCATGTGGTGTGGGCAGGCCTGCCACTCTCTCTGGGCTATATCTTCAGTGCTTTCTTCTGTAGACTTGCACACTTTTTTTGTACTGACCCAACTCTAGAAACAACCTGTAGGAATTGGTTGACTAAATGATGGTGTATCATTCCTATGAAATATTACAATATTAAAAAGAACAGCGATATGTACTTACAATGTTCTGGAAGGCTATCAATTAGGTGTATGCTAAAATGAGAGAATATAATTCACAGAGCCATATTTACAGTTTATGACGTGTATGTATATGTTATGATCCCCAATAAAACACTAATAAGCATGTTTGTTTGTCTCGAGATGGAGAGAATTTTGAAAGAGCACAATCTTTTCAGGGCACTTAGAACCCAAACCCAAACCCACTGCCATGAAGTCGATTTCGACTCAACTGTATGTAGAATTTCTAAAAGTGTTTCTAAGTATTTAGAAAAGCAGATGGCTTCATCTTCCTGTTGAGCATCTGGTAGGTTTGAACTGCCAACCGTATGGTTTCATGCTTACCCAACAGCATCACCAGAGTTTCCTTAGCTTTTGAAAGAACATTGTTATTTCCACATGAAGAAAGAACAATTTAAAGATTATGAATATGAATTTTGAACCATTCGCAAAAACCATGCACTACATTACATTGGCATTGAGTAGATTCTGACTCATTGACTCTATAAGATAGAGCAGAACTTCCCCTTTGGGGTTTCTAAGACTTTAAATCTCTGGGAGCAAACAGCCTCATCTTTCCCACAAAGTACATTTATATTAAATTTCCAGAGTAGGGAAATCCATAGAGATAGAAAATAGATGGCTGGTTGTCTAGGACTTATGGGAGCAGGGGTGGAGCTTAGGGGAAATGGAAAGTGGCAATTAAGGAATATGGGATGGGGTGTCTTTTGGGAGTGATGAACATATTTGAAAATTGATTATAAGATAGTGCACAACTCTCAGAAAATACCAAAGTCAATGGGTTGTATAGTGTAAATGGGTAAATTTTATAGTGTGTGAATTATATTCCAATGAAACCAGTTTCCATAAAGTTTATTCCAACTCATGGCAACCCCACGTGGCAGAGAAGAACTGTTGCTTCATAGGATTTTCAAGACTGGCATTTCAGAAGCAGATTGCTAGGCTTCCTTTTGAGGTGTCTCTGGGTGAGCTGGAATAGCCGGCTTCTATGGTTAGTTGGCTTTTACTAGCAGTCTAGTGCTTAATATATTGCACCACGCAGAGACTCCTTATATCAAAATCACTTAAAAAAAGAAACATGAACTTTGGATTATTTTCCTGGGTTCGAGTTCTGGTTCAGTCTGTGTAACCCAATGGTACTTCGTTTTATCTTCTGTAAAATATATATAACAACAGTGCTAATTTAAATGTGTAAGTCTTACAGTGTAAGATTTAAATGAATTGATAAATGTAAAGTGTTTTGGGTACAGTATCATTTCTACGTAGAAAATAGCTGGGTTTTGGAAGTAGATCTATGTACATGTATTTATAGATTTAGCATTAAGGTAGCAGATGGACATTGGGCCTCTACTCAAGGACTTCCTCAGTGCAAGAACACTTTGTTCTAATAACCTGGCATTCTGTGATGCTCACCTTCCCGAAACAATCACTGAAGACAAAGTGAGTGCTTAAGCAAATGTGAAGAAAGTTGATGCTGCCTGGCTATCAAAAGATATAGCGTCTAGGGTCCTAAAGGTTGAAGATAAACAAGCGGCCATCTAGCTGAGAAGCAACAAAGTTCACATGGAAGAAACACACTAGCCTGCTGGATCATGAGATGTCAATGGGATCAGGTATCAGGCATCAAAGACCCAGAACAAAAAAAGCGTATCATAATGAATGAGGGGAAGTGCGGAGTGGAGACCCAAACCCATCTGTAGACAATTGGACATTCCCTTATAGAAAGGTCACAAAGAACAGACAAGCCAGTCCGGGTTCAGTATACCACCAATGAAACATACAATTTTCCTCTAGTTCTTTAATGCTTCCCCATCCCACCCCCACTATCATGACCCCAGTTCTACCTTACAAATCTGACTAGATCAGAGCATGTATCACATTCCCTGGAAACACAGGGAATCCAGGACAAATAACCCCTCAGGACCAATAATGAGAGTAGTGATACCAGGAGGGGAAGGGGAAGATGGGGAAAGAAGGGGAACTGATCACAATGATTTACATATAACCCCCTCCCAGGGGGACGGACAACAGAAAAGTGGATGAGGGAGACATCAGTCAGTGTAAGACATGGAAAAAAATTGTAAATTATCAAGTGTTCATGGGGGAGGGAGGGAGGGAAAATGAGCTGATGATACCAAGGGCTCAAGTAGAAAGAAAAATGTTTTGAAAACGATGATGACAACGTGTATGAATGTGCTTGACACAATGGATGGATGTCTGGATTGAGATAAGAGCTGTACGAGTCCCCAATAAAATGATTATTTTAAAAGAAGGAAAGTAAATAGCTGGGTTTTTAATTTTTAATATTAATAAATAAGGAAAAGCAAGAAATCATTTTATTTTGTGGTAAAGTACTGACCATATTTTCATCAATCCTAGAGCTTGATTTTGAAGAGCATGGTGAGACAAAAAAATATTTCCTTTTCAGTCATATTTTTTTACCTCTTCTGCTCTGTACTGAGAAGGTAAAACTTGCTAGAGAAAATGAAAAACATCAAGAGTCTTATATTTATCAAGGGGTAGACTTCACAACTGTTTTCACTATATTTTTTAAATTGGCAAATTGGCTGTAGAATTATATGTAGACATTCTAATGATTAAAACATCAGCTTGGGAAATAAAAGGATACAATCAGTGGTTTTATGACAGAAAAACTGTCATATTCCGTTACAGAAGGGTCTCAGGGAGGAGACGAGCCCGTCAGGGTGCGATGTAGCAACGATGAAACATACAACTTTCCTCTAGTTCCTAAATGCTTCCTCTCCCGCACTGTCATGATCCCAATTCTACCTTACAAATCTGGCTAGACCAGAGGATGTCCACTGGTACAGATAGAAACTGGAAACACAGAGTCCAGGGTGGATGATCCATTCAGGACCAATGGTGTCAGTGATCATTCAGGACCAGTGGTGTCAGGAGGGAGGATGGGTTGGAAAGGGGGAACCTATTACAAGGATCTACATGTGACCTCCTCCCTGGGGGACGGACAACAGAAAAGTGGGTGAAGGGAGACATTGGACAGGGCAAGATATGACAAAATAATAATTTATAAATTATCAAGGGTTCATGAGGGAGGGGGACGGGAGGGAGGGGCAAAATGCGGAGCTGATGCCAGGGGCTTAGGTGGAGAGCAAATGTTTTGAGAATGATGGAGGGCAATGAATGTACAAATGTGCTTGACACAATTGATGTATGTATGAATTGTGATAAGAGTTGTATGAGCCCCTAATAAAACGTTTAAAAAAAACAGTCATATTCACCTACTGAAGTATAACCAATTTTGCTTTCTGAGCTGCCCACAATTTTATCTCTTATTCCACATGCTTCTTTATATACATGTTTTTTTGCCGTCTGCCATCGAGAATCAAAAAAATCCAAATCAGTTGCCATCAAGTTGATTCTAACCCATGGTGACTCCATGTACATCAGATGAAAACTGTGCTCATATATCCTAAGCTCCATCTACTTGGGATTTTCCAAAGTAGATCACCAAACCTTTCTTCTGAGCTGCCACTGGTGGATTTTAACTGCCAATCTTTTGGTGACTCCCTGAGAATTTATATCCCTCCCTTTGAATCTGGGTAGTTCAGTGGCTGCTTCTACCAGTGGAGTAAGCATCGTGAATCCACGTGACTTCTGAGACTGGCTTATAAAGAGCAATGCAGCTTCTCCCATGTGTAGAATCACAATCACTTTGGCGCCCTAAGCCACTATGTTAGGGGGCCAGCCCCCATGAGACCACCATGCTGGAGAGTTCCCAAGTCCACAGCCCAGCCCTGCTCCAATCTTGACTACACAGCTTGTCGGCCTGGGCTGCCTAGCCCAGTCAAGTCTTCAAAGGACTGCAGCTCCACCCTTCATCTAGTTGCAACCATCTGAGAGTCAAAGCCTTTCCTAAGTTCCGGACAATATCCAAAGGAAAAGGCAGGCAGTTCACCTAATCCATGGATACCAGGTCCTGTGAGGTCTGGTGGGCAGAGTTTGAAATGTTTTGAGTAAAGAGGAAACAAAGTCACCTTTGGATATTCACAGGGCTTTCCTGTGGACAAAATACCAAGTGTATCCTTTATGGGTCCAGATATTTCAGAACTGGAACCATTTTATTTCATGCGAACCACAATAGAATTCAGCCTAATAGAAAAGGAATCATCCAAGCAGTGGAAGGGGCCATCTAATATTGTATGAGAAATTAGGCTACATACTTTTTCTGATTCTTCCAATTTTGAAATAATGCAGTTTTATAATTCCTTAAATGAATTTGACTTGATGTCAGAAAACTTACATGTGTAACTCTTGGATAAATTGCTGGATCTTGTACCCTCAGGTTCCTTATCTATAAAATGCTGATGATAATACTTTGCTAGCTGATTTTTGTGAGGCTCAAAATGATGTATGTGAAAAATCTTGGAAAGTCTATATAATGTAAAGTGCCATTATCATTTCCTGCATAATAAATCCTAATTTAAAGACTAATGGTCTTAAACATATATGGTCTTTTAGAGTTCTTTGTACCTATAAGAACTGTACAAATCATGTTGAATAACATTGACATAATAACTACGTTAAGTCTTCCAATCTAAAAGCATGGAGCATCTTTCCATTTAAATCTTCTTTAATCTCTTTCAATAGTATTTTATAATCTTTGTTGTAAAAGGCCTAATTAACTGTATTGCTAGGTATTTATTCTCCTACATGCTCCCCCTCCCCCCTCGTTAGAGCCCTCTTATTAAGCCTTAAACAGGACAAAGAGAAAACAAAGACAATCCTTCTGAGTGAAGGAAATCATCAGCATGCACACATGACCATGGGGTTCGTTATACGAAGCACAGGAAATCATCATAAAATCATGATTGGTGACACACAAATCAATTCATCACCATCATCTTAAATATTATTACAGTTGTCATCCTAACCTTAATTTGCCCTTTACCATTCTCAGTACCAGTATATAAAAAACCCAACTGATTTTTGTTTGTTGACCTAATTCTGCAGTGTAACTAAATTCCCTGTTCGCTACAGAAGCTTTCTTATAGACTCTGGTATTTTTTTATCTGAAGGATAATAATGAGGGAATAAATATAACTTTATATCTTCTCTTCCAATTTGGATGGCCTTCATCTCTTTATCCTCTCTTACTGCTGTAGTTCCCACTTCTAATACAATATTGAATATAAATGGTGAGAGCAGGCATCCTTGTCTTGTTCCTGATTCAAGGGGAAAGCTCGCAGTCTCCCCATCAAGTATGATGGATTCCAATTTGCTTGAGGGTTTCCATCAATTGATTTTTATATAATATTTTTCTGTATCCATAGAGATGATCATAGAGCCCTTTTCTTTGGTTCTTTTCATGTGACCTATTAGATTCACTCTGTGTGTGTGTGTGTGTGTGTGTGTGTGTGCGGAAATTATCCCTGTACTCCTGGAATAAAGCTCACTTGAGTATAGTATACAACTCTCTTAATATGCTGTTAGGTTTGCTAGCTCTTTGCTGGGGATTTTTACATCTATATTCACAAAGGATATTGCCAGGTATTATAAGAATCTTAAGAAAGTTTGATGAAAATTGGAATTTAAAATATCATGGAATTTTTCCATGAACTTTTTGAGGCCCCCACCACTAGTTTTCTTGTGGTGACTTTGTGTTGTTTTGGCTTTCCTGTTATGTCTGTGTCATGTGAAGTAGAGATTATTCCTTCCTTATTGTTTGGAAAAATTCAAACAGGATTCTCTAAATGTTTGGCAGAATTTACCAAGAAAGTCATATGAGCTAGAACGGTTTTTGGTCGGGAGGTTTTTTTTTTGTTGTTTTATATACTTTTAAAATTGAGATTTGGGTGAAAGTTTACACAGTAAGTAGATTTTCATTCAATAATTCATATACGTTGTGTTTTGTGACGACATTGATTGCAATCTACACGATGTAGTAATACACCCCCACATCCTCCCTGTGTTTACCACTACCATGCATCCTTCTTTCCTTTCCTATCCTCTGTTGCCTCCCGAGGTTTATTCCTGGGCCAAAGCTGTCCTTTTGATCTGACATGGTTCATTGTTCTAAGGAGCCTGGACCTCCCTCATATTATTGTCTATGTACTATGTAGACCTGTCTATGACTTGGCTGAAAGTTGAGCCATGGGTAAGCTCAATTTTAGGCCTGAAGGATATCTATGATTTTGCATATGGTTGCACATTGTCCCACTCTATCCAGGACTTCCTGTGATCCATTTCAGAGCAGTAGGCAGTGGTAGCTAGGTACCATCTAGTTCTGGCCTCAGAAGGCTGACGTTTGCATGGCTCTTCGGTCCATTGGATGAATGGTCGCTGTGCATTTTTTATTTTCCTCACTCCTCTTTGCTCTGCATAGGGAGAAACCAAGAGTGCACTACAAATGGAGGCTCACAAGCTTTTAAGACCCCAGTCACTACTCTCTAAACTAGGTTGTAGAACATCGTCTTCATGAACTCTGTGGTTCCAATGAACCCTAGTTTCCTTGAGGTTATGACGTTCATTCTCTCTAGTTGTCTGATTATGACTAAGAAGTGTTCATAGTTTTGCCCCTCTATGTTCTAGTATATTCATGACTATATTTACAGCACATGTAAAGACATGTAGATATAGCCTCTGTGAAACCTAAATATATATGTAGGTGTAGTTCCACTCCTTTCTACACCTACTCTGCTTAAGCGTCCATCTCTGTATCCGCTTCAGGATTATTGTTATTGCCAGATTTTTTATATAATAGCACTTACTTTGGTTGCCTTTACCTCATGTGCTCCTTCCAGTGTCTCCTTTTGTCTTAATCATCTTGCAACCTCCCCCTCACTGTACAGTGCTTTTCCCTCCACCCAAGTTAGGTGCCCGTGCTCTGCTCAATTGCCTACCTCCCTCCCCCTCCTATCCTGGTAACCTTCAAAGAATGTTACTTTCTGGGTATAAACCTTTTCTTGACTTTTTATGGCAATAGTCTCATAAAAAAGGGCCTCAAAAATTCATGGAGAGATGGATTTAAACGTAGTGAAATTTGTTCATGAATATTTTCAAGCCCCCTCATACAATATTTGTTCCTAAGTGATTGACTAATAGGTCTCGGCATTAGGCCCTCCAGGTTTCCCCATGTTGTCAGATCCATCACCATCCTTTACTGTTGCATAGTTCCCTGCATACATGTGCATAATGTTTTCTTACTCATTCATCCATTGGATGGGCACTTTGGTCGTTTGCATCTTTTTGCTACTTTAGTAGTGCTGTCATTAACATGAGTATGCCCTATTTATTCATGCCACAGCAAATATTCCTCTAGGTGGGTAGGTATGTATCCTATATTAGGATTACCCTGATGGATTGCACATTGGGCTGGTAACCACAAACTCATCAGTGTGAGCTCATCAGCTAGCTGCTCAGAGGAAGAAAGATGTAAAAATGCACAGTCTCCGAAACCATCAACAGTTGTTTAGTGGGATTGCTGGATCATGTGGTATTTCCATTTCCAACTTTTAAAGGAAATACCATACTGTTGCCCACAGTGGTCGCACAACGTTACGGTTCCACAAGCAGTATATGAGGGGTCCAGGCCTTTCCACACCCAACTAAGTTTTTGTCAGAGAAATACTACCTTGTTTTCAGAACTCTGTGACCCTGTGGTGGTTAGGTGTCAGGGAAATCCAGCCCCTAACACATTAGTACGGATCCGGTAGGCGCAATTGTACAGCGATAATAAGTAACGATCATAGTAAAGTTATAGAAAGCATGAGAGATAGAAGTGAAGTATTGAAATAAATGGAGTCAGACACGATTCATAGTAGCATGCTCACCTCAGCCCCACCTGATGGTCCACATGGATGAAGAGAGAGACTTTAATGCTAGCCCAGGCTTTTTATCTTCTCTGGGGACATGCAAGCCCCTAATTACAGGTGAGGACATACATCACAGGAAGGGGCTGTGCTATAGGTAATACAGTAATGAGAGGGGGTGGTCTAGGGACATACATGCCATAGGAAGAGGAGGGATTGGGGGTATACATGTGACAAGATGGGCGGATCCTAGGTTTAGGATGGCAGCTTAACCTTGACCTGTTTTCTGGATCTCCATAGGATCCATTATCAGTAGGGTGTAAACCCCACCTACAGGAACCAAATAGATGACTGCAGGCATCCATTGTCCTTAACAGCAGGGAGTGGGGCCCACTGCAGTCTGGCAACTGATCGCCCTCAGGGAGGATGCCTGTGAGCATCTGACCTCCCCCCACAGTTAGGGAAGCAGTCACCATGTAACTGACCTGTTTCCAGGCTTTCCTGCAGGGAACCTTATTCAGGAATTCATAACAGTTCTGCAGCCAACAGGTACTGGGCGAGAGAGAGAGACTGCCACATTTGAAGCTGCCCCCAAAGGTGGTCTGCCTTGTTACTATCCGAGTCCCATCGGCGTACCTCACTTCCCATGGGTATGTTGCCTGTGGGTGGAGTCTTCATTCAAAGTGGCCCTTTCCTAGCGCATAGCGGCTTCAGTCAGCATTCTGTAGCTGACTTCTGTGAAGGTGTGTGTGTGGGGGGGGGGGGTGCCGACAGACCCATATATAAGGCTAGCCCTCTGCTTTCAGAGGCCTGAGCTATATAAGAGGAGTAGCAGCTTAACAGCAGCCCTGCAGTCACTGTGACTGATTAAGAGAGAAACGGGCTACTACTTGCGTGGTCCTCTCCAGGGGTCTGCTCTGTTGCTGTCACACCCACCCTGCCCCCATTCAAGCTGCCTGCTTCCTAGCACCCAGTTGCCTCACTCATCTGTCCTCAGAGCCAACCAGAAGTTGGGACAAAGTGATCCCCACAGGATTCTGTCCTGTTGGTTTCAGAGATCTGAGCTATGATGGGTGTACACAGGGAGGCAGGTTGAGTCCTGCCCATGGGAGTGGTCTCCATTGCAGGGCACAGTCTAGACCAGGGGTGCTCACACTTTGTCAGCATGCGAGCTACTTATAAAACGACCAAGTCAAAATGATCTACCAACTACAAAAATGTAAAACATGTTTTTATTTATTTACTATATTTATTCCTAAATGCATTTAGAATTCCATATATGTACAATGTATGTTTATGTATCTTGCATAACCACATGAGTCCATATTGCACAACACAACACAGTTAGCTATGTACATTTTTTTGTCATGACCTGAGCTTACTCTGATGACTTGCACTGAATGGAGTGAGCCAGGGATGCATACCCAAACAGTAGCTGCTGAGAGCCAGCCTCAAGTACACTTCCAAGTGATCATCAGTCGTGGTGGAACTGTGCTTGGACTTAATGATCTTGATGTGGGAAAAGGCTGACTCACATCAATAAGCAGAGCGGAATCATGCAGTCCAGGAGGTAGCACATGTTCTCAGGTTTGGGTACTTTCCCTCTGCGAGTAAGTTCCAGAACTGCTCATGCGCTCTGGACTTCAGCTGAATGTCGGCTTGCAGTGTCACCATCTCCCATTCCGTATGAAAGTAATACATTTTTGTCTTCTCACTTGGTCCAGTTCCCCCACTCATTTTAATACCCTTTCTTAAGTTTAAGAGAAAAAAAACTAAGATCTAAATAACTTAGCTTATCAGTTTTGCTGCACTTAGCGCAGTTGTGTGCGCATGTGTTTGGCAGCTAAGATTTCATCTGATTGGCTGTGCTGTGTATCAGTTAAGTGCAGGATTGACGATAGGCTTACGTCTATTTTTTTAATGCCATGCGATCTACCCACACTATATTTGCGATCGACTAATAGGTCGCAATCGACGTTTTGAGGACCCCTGTTCTATACCACTTTGCAGAAGTCTGGCAGCTGATGTTAACAGCTGTGGTAGGAATGAGACTCTGAATGGACCCCCGCCCCACAGAGATCCACCTTATTGCTGTCAGAGACCCTCTTCCCAGTATGCTGGCTACAAGAACAGCTTCTACGCAAGGCCCCTGCTTCCTGGCACACAGCAGTCTCCTAGTCTTCAGTGCCCACCAGAAGAGGGGCAGACAGCCCTGAACTGACCCTCCAGGAGATCTGTACTGCTGCTCACAGAGGTCTGAACTGTGGGATGTACAGAGAAGCAGGCAGAGTGCTGGCGACGGGAGTAAACGTCCCTGCAGAAGTTTGATGTAACACTTCACAGCAGTGTCATAACTGACAGTGGAGCTCTGCTGGGCTCTGCCTTGTTGAACCGAAGCAGAGGCTTGGGCCCGTTCTCTGTGCAGACAGGGAAGTGTGGTGGTTAAGAAAGCAGGCTCTTGCCCCGGGGTTTGCTTCACTGATTCACAGTAGCCAAAGGCCTGGGCGACTGGAGGGAAGAGAGCGTACAGATGGTGGGAGGAGCAGCAACTTATTGATTCGTGGATTCCTTCAGATGTGAAGTTCCCTCTGGCTATCCTCTACTCCCCAATTTAGAATCCTTCAAGGCCATGTACCAAACCCTTGTCTTTCTGTTGCGTTGAATGGGGTGTTAGGACTGTGGGCACTTTACAGTGCCCTTGCCCCAGAATCCCCACAGGGTTTTCACCACTGATTTCCCAGTAGATGGCCAGACATTTCTTTGGCAGTACCTCTGGGTGGGCTGGATCACCAACCTTTTGGTTAGCCTTTTAAATGTTACCTGTTTTTCCCACTTAGGACTCATACCTTTAAGACGTCAGGGAGAGCTAAACTGTGGGCTAGAGTAGGTCGTTTTAAGTTACAGGTCAAGCACCAAAAATCTGAAAGTGGATCTCGTCCCATCCTTACTGAAAGTGAGGTTGCACAGGGAAAGAAAATCTCATGTAATTCACTAAAACCCCACCCTTCAGCAGCTCCTCCTCATTCTTAGTGTTTGCTGCCTAGAGACTCTTGTGTCTTCTTTTCCCACAGCGGTAGAAGGTACCTGTTCAGAGATGCCAAGCTCTCACACAGTCAGTCAGCAAGGAGGCTGACACGGCATGCAGAGTGAGTGCTGGGATGAAGTATTTCTCTGCAATTTTCACTTGTCCCATTGGAAGCCACATTGGAAGCCACCCTTCCAGGGCATTTTCTATCTTGGCTTTTGTTGCTGGAGATGTGTAACCGTGGCTGACTGTGTAAGCCCCTTGCAAGAAGCTGGTCAATCCATGCCATTATCTCTTCTCGTAAACACTGTGGCTTTGTCTCCTGCCTGAGCTTGCCTGTACCCTAACAAAGAGAAGTCACTGTGCTTTCTCCAGCCCAAGCCTCCTGTGAGTGTTAAGGGTCTTTTGTTCAGAGGTTTTATTGTCTCCTCATTACTCTTAGCTGGAGAATTCATTATGACTGTGGTAGCACATGAGGATTTTGAAGAAGGCTGTATGTTTATAAATGTTTTAAATTCTAAGCAAAATTGCTGAGCAAATGGAGTGTGAGTGAAGTTAATTTTGCATTCTGCGAAAGAAAGTAAAATGGAGATGGGGCAGAAAACATGATCCCTTTATAAAAACCATCTCTAAACATTAAGGCTACTGTTTCTGTTTAAGAAGAGGGGAAAGGAACACGTAATCACTTGTATGCATGTGGAATTCTTTTGTGTTTTTACCCTCTATTTTATTTGCAAAAGGAATTTCCATTAAATTAACATGAGATTTGTATGAATCTCTTAAAAAAACATTCCATTCAGACTGTGCCAAGGGCAAGTCCACCTCTGGAAATAATTACTGTCAGAGTCAAGGTGGGGCCGAGATCTGATAACAGACTCTCAGTTGTTGATGGCAGTGCTTTTGCTTGCTGAGTTGCCTTCCCCCCCCCCCCCACATTGTTCTTAGTCCAAAGATCAGTGCTGCCTATAAAACTAACGGATCGCTGATTACATGCTTCTGCACCATATTCACAAATGGTCGTATTTCATTTTCTTAATGATTTTATTATTCAAGTAATATGCACAGACTTAAAGACAAAGTTACATCAGGAGAAATGAAGACTGCTGCTTGATCCTTCCCATTTCTTTTTTAATCTCCTCAAATGTATTCACATCATGAAATGATATGCTTACACAGCTGCGTTTTTAATTGATCAAATTTGGCCGTGTTGACTCATGGCATGATAGTTGTAGATTTAATTGTGACTTTTCCACGCTTCCACGATGTCATAATGTCACTTCTTTAGTTTCCTTCTTGGTTATCTCTTTTACGTGATGCATTTCTTGCTTTGCCAACTACATGTACTACTTTTAAATCTCCATTTGTATGATAAAAAAGGGATGTTCTCGCCCACTACCCTTTCTACCGCTTCCCTCCATCTTTTCTTCTACCTCCAAATTTCATTTGTATGTTAACTGTTTTACTCACGAGTGATATTTGAGCGTTTTATAAAATAGTTCTATAAAATAGTCGTGCATGCTTTGTGTTTAAAAATTAAACACTATTGATGTGATTGTGAAGTCAGGTGCTATGATTTTGTTATATTTCTTGTGTAGCTTGTTTGCTTTTTATGAAGTTTCTGGTTTTTCCACAGTTTTCTTTCATCCTCCAATCAGACGCTCTATCGAGAAGCTTCCCTTGTGAGGCACCACATCCGTAGACCCGATCTGGAGTTATTCTCTTGTGTTAGGTGTCTGGGGTGGTTTACCTCGGTTCTTACTCCGTAATGTTGAAAGAATTTGTGCGGCACACGCGCTTTTTGTGAATCCAAGTAACTGTTAAGAGGGAACGTTTCGGGTATCACCATCTCAGAAAGTGTGCATGATATCTTTGGAAAATGTGCAAGGCCAGATGGGGGCGCCGTGGGAAAGTTCGAGACTGAAAATGGCCGCTCCAGCACTTCGGGTGAGTGCGGACAGACACATGGAAGGCGTACCAGAACAGGGATGTGAACCAAGAGGCCCAGAGACTGAGGCTCCAGAGGGCCCGTGCGCCGCACACGGGAGAGGCTCCCATCCTGTGCTTGCAGAGTACACCTGAAGGCGAGCTGTGTTAATTCCCCTCCTATTCCCACTGGCTGGGAGGCATGGTTGAGCGGATTGGCTGATCTGATTGGCTGAGTTTAGGCGCACCTGTGTGATGCCATGCGCCTAGCGTTGTATGTGGCCCCAGGTTACTCTTCACCTGGGCCTAGATGACTTGTGACGTTGGTCTGAGCATGCCCAGCTTTGGATTGTCCCATAGGTGTCTAATTAGTGTGCCTTATCTCTTTTCAACCCCTTTATTGTGACATGGACAAGATAAGTTTCGTTTCGTGTAGGCATTCGGTGGAGACAAACCCCCTTTGTCCATAATCTAGCTTCCTTTCCCTTGCGCTGTGGGCATTGACTCCCCTTGTCTGTTTTTCTATAATAGAGCGATTGCTTGCTGGATCACTTGTCCTCCTACTGGTGTCCTCCCTCTCCTCCTGGAGTACATCCTTAAAAGAAAAGTTATTGACAGCTGAGGCTTTGCATGCCACTCCTACAGTTTGACTTGTAGTGTTAGCTTAGGAGTTCCTGGGTGGGACAAAAGGTCAGTATACCTACCTCATGGCTGAATAATATATTTTAGAAGGATCAGTACAAAGTTGGTTCCTATGAGGCGGAAGTTAAAGATGACCCACTGCCCAACTTTTCCAAGCTGCTGGACCATTCCATCATCTCTGACATCAACTACTATTACTCTCAGTCTCTGTCTCCTGCCGTTGGGTTCTTTATTCACTGTGACATCTCACAGAACTCATGAACTGTCAGGGAAATGGCACAAACCATTGTGGAGGCTGGCAAGTTTCAGGTGTCAATCTGGAGGCCTCTCCTGAACTACAGACCAAAAACCAAACCAAAATTACTGTTCTTGAGTAGATTTCCAATTCCTAGTGACCCACCTCATCTTTCTCCTGAGGTGCAGCTGGTGGGTTTGAGTTAACAACCAGCCCAACTTATAACTCACTGTACCACCAGGGGTGATGAACCCACATTGGCAAGGCAGATGACAGGACCCCAACTCACAAGACTGTGGAACTCAAAGAATCTGGTCAGATGATAGACCACTGGCTCAAGCCCCAAGAGCTGAGGTCAGATGAATATTAGTAATAGATGCAGGAGCAGGATGGCAAGCAAGAGAGAGAACTTGGCCACATGCCTCCATGTTGGATGTAGACCACACCTCCCAGGAAACTAAGATGGTGACTTGAGACACACCTTGTCGTAAGATCTAATCCTGCCTCATTTACATATTGGATAATTTCCTCCAAAACAGGACTAGAATTCCAGGCTAGGATTTATAGTACATCACAAAATGGAGGACCATAGCCAAAAGGGCCATGTTAAAACATGCACTGCACCATAGCTGTTAGCTGACAGATTGGTGGTTTGAATCTACCCAGAAACACCTGAAATGAAATGCTTGCTGGTCTACGTCACAAAAAAATCATGCACTGAAAATCTATGGACCACAGTTTACTTGACACACTTTGGAGGTTGCCAAGAAGCAGAACTGACTCAATGGCAACTGGTTTATATGGGCATGTAAAAGCCTGTATCACTCTTTATATAGTTTTAACATATTTTTTATTGCAGTATAGATGGAAGTTATTTTTTAATGCTGCATAGTATTCCATTGCTTATCCATTCATCTATTAATGGGTACTTAGGTTATTTCCATCTTTGTGTTATTGAAAATAATACTATGGTAAACATTATGCTGTCTCTGGATCATTCAAGTCAGTTTCAACTCATAGAGACATGGTGTGTAGAATGAAACAATTCCCAATACAGCCCCACCCTTAAAATATTTTTTATGTTTCAGCCCAGTGTTACATGAAATGAGGTCTTGCTGTGTCCTTGAGCATTGATTGTAGATCTAAGCCAAATGAAATGCTTGACAGCTTAAGTATTTTCTCTTTTTGATCATGATGTTGCTTATTGGTACTAACCGTTTCTTTTATACATAGAATTTGGTTTATTGTAAAGAAATGGTAATCCCTAAAAGGTTAGACAAAGCACAATTAACACCTCAATGGAGTGCACACTAGGATTTGGCATCAAAGAAATGAGTTAAACTATAAGTAAGCACTTCTGTGTCAACCCTTGTCATCTTCAATACCAGGAAATTATTGACGGTTAAAAGGGAGGCCTTCATTCACTCCTAGACACATACCCAAGAGTCTTTAACAGCAGGGGCTCAAATATCTACAACAGTGTTCCTTGTAGCATTATTCGCAATTGTCACAGGGTGAAAACAACGACAGGCGAATGAATAAACAAAGTGTAGGCTCTGCATACAGTAGACTGTGGCTCAGCCATAAAGAGAGCCGAGGGCATGAGTCATCTGGAAAGCACTGTGCTGAGTGGAATAAGTGAGACATCGAAGGGCACCTGCCACGCGATTCCGTTGCTATGAAATATCTAGAACAGGCAAATACAGAGAGACTAAAGTTTACTAGTGCTTACCAAGGACTTGGGGGAGTAATTAATATGAGGGGGTGTCATATAGTTCATGGGAAAGTTCCATTTTCCCACAAACTCTATGAAGCCCTCTCAGAAGTTATTGCTGAAGGGACACTGAGTTCTGTTTCTCCCAGTAGTGCAGTGGTTACGCCTTAGGCTGCTGATCGTGGGGTCTTTAGTTTGAAACCATTAGCCCCTCCTCGGGAGAAAGGTGGGCCTTTCTACGCGCATCAAGCAGTCTCAGAAACCCACAGGGGCAGTTCCACCCTGTCATAGAGGGTCGGCTCAATGGCAGCGAGTTGATTTTGGTTTGGTTTGAGGTGATGACAACCCGTTTGGAAATGGCTAAGTGGTGAGGTTGACCCCTCACTTAGATGGCTGAAGCCTTTAAGATCCCAGACACTATTCTTTCCGATAGCTGAGTACCCTCTAGTTTCTTCACCGCATTTCGCTGTATAGCACTTATATCTTCAGTGATCTCTTCATGAGGGCAAGCATCAGGCAGGGCCAAGTTCTAAGGACTAATTGTTCTAAGACTGGGGCTAGAATTCAGTGTAAGCTCCAAATCCATGTGTGAGGTTTCTCAAGTGGGTAATACTTCGGTTCTTGGCTTTGCAGGAGAAAGAATTTTCACACCAAAGCCTGCTTTGTGATCCGCGTGAGTTTTCATGAAGGACGGGAGAAGTTTCAGGTTTTACAGTCTCAAAAGAGTCCACGCTGTTTCAGGGAAGCGTGCCAAACAATGCAGAAGCCGTGCACAGCTGGACACTAGCAACCTCGTGGAACAGCTTGCCGAACTGAGGCCAGAGAGCGCGGCCAGGCACAAGCAGGCGCAGGGGCAGGATAAAAAGGGAATACAGGGTGAGGCTGCGGGCCCCAAATAGGCTCAGCGTGGGTTCAGCGTGGGTCCCAAGCAGGCCCGGAGCGACCTCCTACCTCCACCTGCCTCTGACCAGGAGCAGAATAAAGAGAGACTGGTCTTCCCGCTGCCTCTGGCTGGGGAGGCGTGGGGGAAGGTATTAGTTGACCCCATTGGCTGAATGAAGCCCACTGGGCCTGGTTTGGGCCGCCCAGGTGCAATGCCCACCTGACTTGCGTGGGAGGGGGCTGAATTAGAGCATGCCCCGTTTGGGGGTCTTCACGGGTGGCAAGTGCTTACCTGATTCCTTCGCAACCCTCAATATGCGGTCTGTACAGGCATGAGAGGGACAGCCCCCTTTCCCTATCCTGGCTACCTACCACGTTCATGCATCTATAGTATACATATGCCTCTGGTTAGAGACATCATTGTCATTTTAGGTTAGAGAACATCATCCCCTTGGGCCATCACTTCCACTGCCAAAAAGTCAGTAGACTCATAGAGACCCCTTATTAAGTTGAAGTTTTACAAAGCACTCAGTTATAAGCAAGGAAAACCATCCATCTTCACATATCACTTCAAATTTCAGGAGATTTATATGTGTGGTTGTTTCACAATGGGTTTTGAGCTACTGTGCCTTGTGGAGACTCTGCTCTGTTTCTGCCAGTCAATGGGGCATTCTCTTCACCCAGGCTCTTAACTGGAGGCCCAGAGATTGTGAACGCTTCTATGTTGCTATTGGAGACATCAGTGGTATAAGATATAGCCGTCGATCTCCATTCATCATCATCTGTGAGAGTATGAATGAAAGCACAACAGTGACTCTTTGCCCTTCAACTTTTCTATGAAAAGCATTTTAAATGATAGTTATTCCTGAACTATATACCTAAGGCCCTTTAAAACTTAAAGCTGTTACCACAAATATACGTAATATATTTGTATTCCATTTATTCTTGTTTTTCTATGAATGCAAATGAGCACACCTTTTCCATTTGTTACAAGTAGTATACCATTGCATTAGATCAGTCTCTTAAGTATTTTTTGTGACTTCAAGTTTTATAATGAAGAAGTAATGGGTTAAGTTTTGGGCTGTTAACCATAAGATCGGCAATTCAAACCCACCAGCCACTCGTAGGTAAAAAGATGAAGCTGCCTGCTCCCCCCAAAATTTACAGACCCAGAAACCCCAAGAAACTCTTCTACTCTGTCTTACAGGGTTGCCATGCATCAGAATCGACCAACGGCAGTGGGTTTGATTTGGGGTTTCTTAATCCAATTGGTTCTAGTCAAAATATGCTAATAATTTTGGTAATTATCTAAATACCTACAGAGAACTTGTGTTTTGTCAGAAGGTTGTTATTTAGTCACCAAGTTTATCAGTTCATTTGCTTGAGTTACAAGTTCTAGAAAACCCACTTCAAGGTGATGTAGATAATGAATGGGTCAATAAAGGCTTGTTGTGTGATGGAAAAGCCAGCAATAGGCCTCAGGGCTGGGTTGAGATGGCAGTTCAACAAAGCCATCAAGAAATTATTTTCTGGGATGGTGGCAACATATGTACAAATGTGCTTGACACCGTGGATGCATGGATAGTTATAAGAGCTGTAAGAGCCCCCAATAAAATGATTTAAAAATTGTTTTCCTTCTCTCTATTCTGCCTTCTACATTTTCCCTGGCCTTGTGATTGCAAGGCGGTTACCAAGCGTTTCCAGCCCAAGATGCGTTCATATTTAAGTTCAGTGACACTTCAGAAGCTTGGCTGGAAAACCTGTCCCTTTAAAACAGTTTTATTAACACTTCCCCCACATGCCATGCAATTCAGTAATTCAATCATATCAGGAAGCGTTGTACAGTTATCACCACATTCAATTCTAGAACATTTTCTTCTTCCTTGTACGCATTAGTCATGCAATTTTTTTTCTTTCTACGTGTGGCACAAATGTACACAACAAAACTTTCTTCTTTGGTCCTTTTTTTGAGGCATGCTTCCACATACCAGTCCAGCATCTATGGCTGGGGATGGGATTATCCGGACTAGACCCAAAACAGGAGTTGGCTTCCTCCAAATTTTAGATCTGGGGGAGCAGGTACAGAAACCCCAATAGAACTAGGCGGTCATCTAATAGAAAAGGGAATGAGTGAGTGACAGCCACGATGTTCATGACACCATATGGTATAAACTCATTTGCTTTTTATTATTAAAGCTGTTTGAGTTTTTCTTTTCCCTCATTCTTTTCTTCTTTTTCACTTTAGGGGCTGCTGCACCAACCAAACGGACAGGCATTCCAGCGCCCCGGGAGCTTTCTGCTGCAGTCCCAAGAGAGAAATCCGTGCAGCGTGGATCCTCCAACCCCAGGAAATCGGTGTCCAGTCCAACTTCTTCTAGCACACCCACGCCCACCAAACACCTGAGGACCACCTCCTCAAAAGCCAAGCAAGAGAATGATGCTGCAGAGAGGGCGGGGCTCGAGTCTCACGTCCGAGAACTTTTGGCAGAAGCCAAAGCAAAAGATAGTGAAATCAACAGGCTTCGAAGTGAACTAAAGAAATGCAAAGAAAAGAGAGACTTGACCAGCGAAGAAACTGGTGCTTTGGACCAGAATGTAGATGCCATACCTTTGTCATCAGGTGACACAGAGCCTTTGATAAGAGCCCTTGAGGAGAAGAACAAGAGCTTTCAGAAAGAGCTTTCTGATCTACAGGAAGAAAACCAGTCCTTGAAGGAGAAACTGGTCTACCTTGAGCAGTCACCAAACTCCGAAGGAGCAGCAAGTCACACGGGTGACAGCAGCTGCCAAACATCTCTAACTCCAGAGTCAAGCTTCGGAAGCCGGTCTGCGAATCAGCTTTCAGGTGAAATAGATGAGTATAAAAACCACATACATGAGAATGCTTTAAGGACATCAGATTCTTCAAGTAGCGATGTTACCAAAGCTTCCTTGTCGCCAGACGCCTCCGATTTTGAGCACATCACAGCAGACACTCCCTCTAGACCTGCATCTTCCAGTAGCAACCCCTTTAAGGGCTCAAAGTGTTCCACCACGGGGAGTTCTCCCAACAATGTCAGTGAGTTGTCTCTGGCGTCCCTTACGGAGAAGATCCAGAAGATGGAAGAGAATCAGCACAGCACAGCGGAAGAGCTGCAGGCCACTCTGCAAGAGCTGTCAGATCTGCAGCAGATGGTGCTGGAACTGACAGCCGAAAACGAGAAGCTGGTAGACGAGAAGACTCTTCTGGAGACATCCCTTCACCAACATCGAGAGAGAGCAGAGCAGTTGAGTCAGGAAAACGAGAAGCTGCTCAATCTTTTACAAGAGCGCGTCAAGAGCGAAGAGCCCAGTGTCCAGGAAGGGAAGATCCTTGACCTGGAGCAGAGATGCGCAGATATTCTCGACCAGGGTCGCTTTGAAAGAGAGAAGCTGCTCCTCATCCAGCAGCAGTTGACCTGTAGCTTACGGAAGGTGGAAGAGGAACACCAAGGAGCGTTAGAAATGATTAAACACCTGAAGGAGGAAAACGAGAAACTGCGTGGGTTTCTAGAACTGGAACGACACAATAGCAGTGTGGTGGCCAAAACACTGGAAGAATGTAAAGCCGCCTTGGAAGGGCTAAAGATTGAAAACGGATCTTTAAAGACTCAGTTGGAGAGCGAGAAGCAAAAAGCCGGAGGAAGCAGTCCCATGCCACAAACAGCAGAGAACTGTGAAGTTCAGGAATTGTTGAAAGAAGCTCGAGCTGAGAAAGAGCAACTGGAACTGTCTTGTACGGAGCTCAAACAAGAAGTACTAAAGGCAAATGGTGAAATTAAACACGTGTCGAGCCTGCTAGCCAAGGTAAGAAAAGATACTTCTTTACCAGCACTTGATCATCCTGGTTAGATTTCTCTCATTGGTCTTTAAATTCATAGAGCAGAAAGAACCGTTTGCTCAATCCATTTCATTCTTCAATCCAGCATTCAAGTTGAAGACTGATTAGATTCCAGATAGATGGATGTTGAAGATACAGAGATGAAACACCCAAACGTGTGACTACTGACAGATGCACACGTAGTAGAGACATAGGGGACCCAATTCGCGATTTGTATGTAATGATCAGGAATGTCATCGAAGACAGCCCAAAGTCAAATGCAGAGCAGGAAGATCCGCTGTGGCTGAGTTGATTCCGTTCTTGGCCCCCCTGGGGGTAGGTGCCAAAGTAGACCTGTGCTCTAGGTTTTCAGTGCCTGAGGTTTCCGAAGTACGTCACCAGATCTTTCATCTGGCTGTACTCAAACCTCCAACCTTCCCATTTGCAGCCTAGGAGCACCAGGGGAAATCTATTTCTGAATCAAAGTCAGCCCCTGAACTGCTGTGGAGCACAGTTCTTCTCTTGACACACACAAGGCCAGCATGAGTCAGAACTGATTTGATGGCAGAGACATGTATATGAGTATCTCCTAAGTTAAAATGAAAAGAAAAAAACCAATTTTAGAATCATCCTCTTCAACTTTTTTTTGCCATGAACATTTTTAGCATAATCTTCTCATTAAATATTCTTCAGATGATACCTTCAGGACCAGGGGTGTGAGGGGCGATGCTGGGAGGGTGGAGGGTGAGTGGGTTGGAAAGAGGGAACTGATTATAAGTATCTACATGTGACCTCCTTCCTGGGGGACGGACAACAGAAAAGGGGGTGAAGGGAGACGCTGGGCAGGGCAAGATACGACAAAATAATAATTTATAAATTATCAAGGGCTCACGAGGGAGGAGGGAGCGGGGAGGGTGGGAAAAAGAAGAGGACCTGATGCAAAGGGCTTAGGTGGAGAGCAAATGCTTTGAAAATGATGAGGGCAAAGATTGTACAGATGTGCTTTATACAATTGATGTTTGTATGGATTGTGATAAGTTGTATGAGTCCCTAATAAAATGGTTTTTAAAAAACAGGAAAAAAAGATTTAGAGCCTTGGGAACCCTATATAGGGTTGTTATTGGTTGGACTCAACTCAAAAAAAAAAAAGAAAAGAAAAGAAAACCTTAAAAGCCAGATAGAAACTAAAATCCAGACATGTTGCCACTGACTTGATTAAGACTCATGGTGACACCATGTATTCCAGAGTAGAACGCCATAGGATTTTCTTGGCTGGAATCTTCATGTGATGGCAACAGGTAAGTAATCTTTATGGAAGATCTCCAGGCAGGCCTCTGTTTTCCATGGTGCCTTGGTGTGGCATCAAACTGTCAACCTTTAGATTAGCAGACCATCACAAAATCCAGTTAATATAGCTATTTCATAGTTTGCTCCCTCCCTGTTGAATATCTATTTCATAGTTTGCTCCCTCCCTGTTGAATATCTATTTCATAGTTTGCTCACCCCCATTTTAAACATTTTTCTTCTTTGGGCCCTTCAATATCACAAGTGCTTGTTTGTCTAGCTCTCATTATTTCTTTAGGATAAATTCCCAGACGTTGACTTACCAAGTGAGATGGAATGAGCATTTGAAAGATTTGCAGCACACGTAGCCAGACTGCCTTCCAGAACGATTATGTCGATTTGTTCTCTAGTAATTCATGATAGTGCTTGTTTCTGAGCCTTTGCCAGCACCTGATATTAAGTTGTTATGTCATTAAAATCGCTTAATCATTTCCTTTTGTTTTCTTTTCTTTCTTTTTCACTTAGAATGACTTCTTTCATTACTTTAGCAATCCTTTAATAAGCCTGGGATTTTGTCATCTGATGTAAGACTGGTGGTGATCATGGCAATGGTATGATATCCTGCCTACCTCACAGAGCAGTGCTGAAAAGACAGAAAGATATGACTTCCTGTCTCCTGTTTCTTGTGGACTCTGGGCGCATGATGGAGGGAGCAGCCAGAGGGAGAGATTAAAAGATCTTCCTACGTTATATCAGGGGTTGTCACTATTTCAAGAAGCAAATTATACCAGGAGCACCCTGAGAGATATTCCTCCCTGCTTTACCTGCCTTAGTTCCAACACAATTCTGGAATTAGGCCCTGGTGGTCGTAATGATGATGGCAGTGTTGGTTGTCCATCACTGTGTGTGTTCTAAGTTCATATGTGTTTCATCAAAAGTCAAGAAGCAGTTTGATTACAGGACACTAGCCAGGTGGTCATTTAAATGGTGCATTGATAAAATTACAGCCTTGTATTGGGTTTTAATATCTTGAGAAATAAACCCCTCTACCAAAAATTATTCTTAGGGGTCCCTGGGTGGTGCACATTAGAAAATCAGCTACTAATACTCCTATATTCAGCAGGGAACCCCGGTGGTGTACTGGTTACTAATTGAACTGCTAACCACAAGGTCAGCAGTTCGAAGCCACTAGCCGCTACTCGAGAGAAAGATGAGACTATCTGCTCCTATAGAGTTACATTCTCAAAAACCCACAGGGGAAGTTCTACCCTGTCTTATAGGGTCACTGTGAATCGACTCCATGGCAGTAAGTTTGGTGAAATCCCCGTGGAAAACGATTCTACTCTGATACACCTGGATCATCATTAGTCAAGGCTGATTCCTTAAGCAGTTTCCTTCCCTCGCCTGTGCAATATTTAGCCTCTTGCCTGACCTTGCAGTTCTGCCTCCGTTTGTCTTATCTCTGGTTGTTTAAGCAGCATTGAATTAAACACATGTATTCTTGAGAAATATTTCAACATCTTAAATAGCATATTTTTATTATAAATTACATATTTATTACCAAGCCCTTAGAAAACACACCAAAAACATAAGAAGGAACTCCCCCCCAAAAAAACCGGTATCCCCCACAAAAGCTATGTGTTTAAATTTTTTTACAAAACAACCTTATCACATTCAAAGTACTCTCCATCTCACTTAATACATTTTTAAAATCTGTGATTCTATTCTTGGAAACGCTTTTCAAAGTCAAGTCCTCTGTTTGGGTGGCTGACAGCACCTCCCTCTTATTTTATTTCCTTCACCTCTTCAGCGTGGTCCGATCACTGTCCTTTCATTTCCCCCTTTATTCTCGGAAACAAAAAGAAGTCCCCAGGAATGAGGTCAGGTGAATCAGGTGCACGGGGCAAGAGAGGCATGCTGTTTTTTGCCCAAAACTGGCACACTGAGATGGCTGCGTGAGCGGGTACATTGTCGCGGTGGCAAAACCAGTCCCCCATCTGCCACATATCAGGCCTTTTTTGTCGCACACTGTTACACAATCTGTACAGAACCCCTAAATAGAAAAGTAGATTAACAGTGTGAACTGGTGGAACGAACTGCAAATGCACTATGATGTGTTTGTCTGCTTGGGAAATTGGCAGACGTCCAGAACATGGTTTGTCATCTATTGACATGGCACCATTTTTGAAATGAGAAACCCACTCGTACACTTGAGTTTTTCCCATAGCGCTGTCCTTGTAAGCTGTGTTCAACATCACAACAGTCTCTGTGGCAGTTTTTTCCCCAAGCAGAAACCAAATTTCACAGTTGCACACTATTCTCTTAAATCGGCCATCACAAAAAAACAAGGTTCGAGTGAAACTGGTTTTACGAAAAAATTCACTGTGACCAGAGAGAACCTTCCCAGGCGATGCACTGACTCAGAATGATTGCTCGATGCTCATATAGCAGGGGTGTGGGGGAGATGTGTACTAAGAAAGCTCCACTCTGCCCAGTGCAAGTCCAGGTTTTGGGGGGTACCCCCTAGTATAGAGCAACAAGTAATAAATTGCCATTAATCTCATTATTTGGAGAAAAGTACTGCTAACATTTTACTTGCATGTTCTTTCAGACTTTTTGTTGTTGTTGTTCAGTTTATGCATATTTTAGCATGCTTACAGACTTGTGTTTACAATTACAGTATTTACTCTTCTTATTTAGGAGAAATGGGAGAATGATGTAGCCGTCTGGTTCTGTAAAGATTTACAGCCTAGAAAGCCCAATGCAGGAGTTCTCCTCTGCCCTATTATAGGGTCACTAACAGTTGGAAATCAACTGTGTGGAAACAGGTTTAGTCTATCCAGAAGAAGAGAGTAGGCCATCTTCACAGTCCATACATACAAATCAGCTGGATTAATTCTACTGCTAATCTGTTTTCTGATTGATTGATTGATTTCTTCTCCTTATTAATTCTATTACTCTGGAGTCGTTGCTTTCTGTTTCTTTGTTTTGTACATTTCTTTATTCTCTACTTATAACTAATTTTGTGAGCTTGGGTAGGCAATTCTTCTCAACACTTTACAACACATTGTATAGTGTTGTATTGAAGAGTGATGGTGGAGGGATCCTGGTCTTGGTCCTGATTTTAAAGGGGATGCTTTTAATGTTCTTCATTAAGTTTGATGTATGTTCCTCTCAGTAAGTTATACAAATATTTGCAAAGAAATGGTGTGTTCACTTGATTTTAAATATAAGGCAGAGGGTTAGATTTTTCTGCATCTACTGATATGATCTCATTATATGCTTTATCTTATTTTGTTTGTAGCAACAGATTTTCTAGTGTTAAATCATCCTTGAATTCCGGAGTTAATCCTAAATGCTGTTTTCAATTGTATCACTTGCCATTTTTTTATAAAACTACCAAATAATAGCCACTGTCAATGATGTCAAAGAGACACTAATGTTACCAAGGAGATGGAGGGTGAGCCCCTTACATCGTGAGCAGGGCATTCATCTACTCACCTTCTTGGCAAACGGTGTAGATTATGATAAAATAGCAAGGTCACCTCTACAAAGGGGAACAGCCATGTCAAACCATACTCCAATTCAAGAGATTTACTAAGTGTCTATGTTTCCATTTTGGCTAATGACTTAAGCAATTCAGATTCTATTAGAAGAGGCTGAACATCCTTTTCATGGACTGGTGTTCTTTTTTCTTTGGGGAAGGATGGGATCTCTTTTTCAAAAAGTAAAGGAAAAATTGGTAGAACATTTAGAGTAATTGCATGAGTGTCTTGTAGGCTCTGTCTCCTGTATCTGTCTTCAGTTGCTTGCTACTGTTGCCATTCTTTCTGCCTTTTCAGATACACACCATGACCACTTTGCAGGCACGATGGGGCAGTACTCTCCCCACTTCCTCCCTGTGAACAGTTGACCTTCCTTCCCCTTCCCCTCCTCTTCCCCTTCCCCTTCCCCTCCCCTTTCCCTTCCCCTCCCCTTCCCCTTCCCCTCCCCTTCCTCTTTCCCTCCCCTTCCCCATCCTTTCCCCTTCCCCTTCCCCTTCCCCTCCTGCCTTCTGAACTTTATTCCTGGGCAAACGCTCCCTCCCACCCACCCCCCCCCCCCCCCCCCCCGCCCGGGCTCTCAGAGAGTTGATCTGTTGTAAGGACTCTGTAGTGGTATTCTAGCTCAGCTGTAGGGCTGTCCATCATTTGGATGAAAGCCATAGAGGCAAGTTCAGTTCCAGGCCTGAAGGGTAGGCTTGGGGATTGTATAAGTCTCTATCAGACCAGTAAGCCTGGTCTTTTTATGATGTTAAGATTCACATTTCTCTCCCGATCTAATCTAAGATCTCCTATTGTGAACGCTTTCAGAGTGCTCCGCAGTGGTAGCCAGACACTCTTTCTTCTGCTCTTTGGTTTACAGGGGCTGGCATTCACAGACCTTTGGACCAATTGCTTCCTGTGTCTTTGATTCCCTGTCACTCTGCTCCAGACAGGGAGAAGCGAGAAGAAGCTACATCTTAGAGGGCTACTCACATCCTTTTTTTTTTTTTAAATTTGGCAGCTTCTATTATGAGTTGTTTTTTTTTAATCGTTTTATTAGGGGCTCGCTCATACAACTCTTATCACAACCCATACATACATCAATTGCATAAAGCACATTTATACATTCATTGTCCTCATCATTCTCAAAACATTTGCTCTCCACCTAAGCCCCTGGCATCAGCTCCGCATTTTCCCCCTCCCTCACCTCTCCCCCCTCCCTCATAAACCCTTGATAATTTATAAATTATTATTTTGTCATATCTTGCCCTGTCCAATGTCTCCCTTCACCCACTTTTCTGTTGTCGGTCCCCCAGGGAGGAGGTCACATGTAGATCCTTGTAATTGGTTCCCCTTTATCAACCTACCCTCCTTCCACCCTCCCAGTATGGCCACTCACACCACTGGTCCTGAAGGAATCATCCGCCCTGATGCCCTGCCTTTCCAGTTCTTATCTGTACCAGTGTACACCCTCTGGTCTAGCCAGATTTGTAAGGTAGAATTGGGATTATGATAGTGGGGGAGGAGGAAGCATTCAGGAACTAGAGGAAAGTTGTATGTTTCATTGTTGCCACATCACACCCTGACTGACTCATCTCCTCCCCATGGCCCTTTTGTAAGGGGATGTCCATTGGCCTACAAATGGGCTTTGGGTCTCCACTCCACATTATGATAAAATTTTTTGTTCTGATGATGCCAGATACCTGATCCCTTCAACACCTCATGATCACACAGGCTGGTTGTGCTTCTTCCATGTGGGCTTTGTTGCTTCTGAGCTAGATGGCGCCTTGTTTACCTTCAAGCCTTTAAGATCCCAGATGCTATATCTTTTGACAGCTGGGCACCATCAGCTTTGTTCTCCACATTTGCTTATGTACCCATTTGTCTTCAGCGACCTTATCATAGAAGTGAGCACACAGTGATATGATTTTTTGTTCTTTGATGCCTGATAACTGATCCCTTCAGCAACTCGTGATCACACAGGCTGGTGTGCTTCTTCCATGTGGGCTTTGTTGCTTCTGAGCTAGATGGCCACTTATTTACCTTCAAGCCTTTAAGACCCCAGACGCTATATCTTTGATAACTGGGCACCATCAGCTTTCTTCATCACATTTGCTTATTCACCCACTTTGTCTTCAGTGATTGTGTCAGGAAGGTGAGCATCATAGAATGTCAATTTAATAGAAGAAAGTATTCTTGCATTGAGGGAGTACTTGAGTGGAGCCCCCAATGTCCTTCTGCTACCTTAATACTAAACCTATAAATATATGCACATAGATCTATTTCCCCATCCTCATACTTTTAAGACCCCAGGCACTAACCACCATAGCAGGTAGCACACTGTCTTGGTGGGGTGTTTTACTAATTGGCAATAGTGCCCTCCAAGATTATGGTTCGGAGTCCCCAGGCCCAGCAATTCATTCCTTCAAGTTGTTTGGTTATGGCTAGGAAATTTCCATAACTCTGCTTGCTATATGTTTTACTGTGCTGGACTACCAGCAAAACAAAGAAATCTCTCTTGGAAGAATTATTGCTCCTTATGAGCAAGGTATGGAGATTTCATCTCACATTTTTTTGGACATGTTATCAGGAGAGATCAGTCCCTGGAAAAGGACATCATGCTTGATAAAGTAGAAGGGCAGCGGAAAAGAGGAAGACTCGCCCTCCATGAGATGGATTGACCCAGGGGCTACAACAGTGGGCTCAGACCACAAGGGCAAGAGTGGTCCTGGACTGGGCAGTACGTATTTTATTCTTTTGAGCTTAGGGTGGCTATGAGTTGGAACCAAACTGATGGCACCTAACAACAACACCTTCTCAGGACATGTGGTAGACGTCCCCAGCGATGCAGTTTGGGCCCAGACTTTTTTGTTGTTGGGAGTTTTAGGCGACCTGATTAGTCTCTTTTTTGTGCATTTATTCAAGTTGCTATTCCTGTCTGTGCTAGTTTAGGTTGTGCATTTATTCAAGTTGCTACTCCTGTCTGTGCTAGTTTAGGTTGTGCATTTATTCAAGTTGCTACTCCTGTCTGTGCTAGTTTAGGTAGCTAGCATGCTCCTAGAATGTGCTCGTTTCTTCTAGGGTTGCAGATGTGTTGGAGTGCAGGTCTTTTGATTTCTGCTGCTTCCATTGCCGCAAACCCCATTTCATTTCCATGCTGATGCCATTTGCATCTTCGCCTCTGTTCCTGTTAGATTTCCCAGGGGGACGCCGATTTTATTAATCCTCTCAGAGGCACCAGCTTCTCATTGATTTTTTTATTGTTTTCATTTCTGTCCTAACCTTTTTTTTTCTCTAGTGACCATAGGCTTTTTTGATGCTCTTTGTGCATCATTAAAGATTCTGGGATTAGGTGTTGATTTGGATTCTTCTTAAGAAAAAACAAAAATTTTTCATAATGAATTGGGTGGAAGTTAATGGAGAAGATGATCAGTTTTGCAGTCAACAGTTAACCAAATCTCTCAAAGTTTCCAACTTTCTTCTTTTTTGATATGTGTACTTATTGCTATAAATTACCCTCTAAGCACTGCTTTTACCATGTCCCAAAGGTTTTGTATGTTTTCATTTCATTCTCATTTGATTCAATGAATTTTTAATTTCATTTTTCATATCTCATGTTACAAAGTAGCGGGTTACACATTGGGCTGGTAACCATAGGTCAGCAGTTCCAACCCAGCAGCTTCTCTGTGGGAGAAAAATGAGTGTTTCTGCTCCCATGAAGATTTAGAGCCTCAAAGCCACGGGGGCAGTTCTCTATCCTAGAGGATCATTGTTGATGATCATTTGCAATGAGTTTGATGTTGGTATTCCCCAGTAATTTGTTTGTTTGGGCGGGGGCATTAAACTTATTTTTAAAAATCATTTCATTGGGGGTTCATACAACTCTTATCACAATCCATAGATACATCCATTGTGTCAAGCACATTTGTACTTTTGTTTCTCTCATCATTCTCAAAGCATGTGCTTTCTACTTGAGCCCTTGGTATCAGCTCCTCATTTTTCCCCTCCCTCCCCACTGCTCCCTCCCTCATGAACCCTTGATAATTTATAAATTATTATTTTGTCATGTCTTACATTGTCCAACGTCTCCCTTCACCCACTTGTTTGTTGTCCGGCCCTCAGGGAGGGGCTTATATATAGATCGTTGTAATCGGTTCCCCCTTTCCACCCAACCTTCCCTCCAACCTCCTTGTATCGCCACTCTCATCACTGGTCCTAAGGGGTTCATCTGTCCTGGATTCCCTGTGTTTCCAGTTCCTATCTGTACCAGTGTACATCCTCTGGTCTAGCTGGATTTGTAAGGTAGAATTGGTATCATGATAGTGGGGGAGGAGTAAGCATTTAGGAACTAGAGGAAAGTTGTATGTTTCATCATTGCTATACTACACCTTGACTAGCTCGTCTCCTCCCCATGACCCTTGGGCATTGGGTCCCAACTCCACACTGCCTCTCATTCTCAATGATATGATTTTTTGTTCTTTGATGCCAGATGCCTGATCCCTTCAACACCTCATGATCACATAGGCTGGTGTGCTTCTTCCTTATGGGTTTTGTAGCTTCTCAGCTAGATGGCCACTTGTTTACTTTCAAGTCTTTAAGACCCCAGATACTATAGCTTTTGATAGCCAGGCATCATCAGCTTTCTTCACCACATTTGCTTATGCACCCGCTTTGTCTTCAGTGATCTTGTCAGGGAGTTGAACATCATGGAATGCCATCGAACAAAGTGTTCTTGCATTGAGGGAGTACTTGAGTGGAGGCCCAATGTCCATATGCGATCTTAATACTGAACCTATAAATATATGCACATAGATCTATTTCCTCATCATCATATATAAATATGTTTACATGTGTACATGCCTGTAATTAGACCACTATAAATGCCCTTTGCCTCCTAGTTCTTTCCTCTATTTCCTTTTACTTTCCTCTTGTCCCACTATCATGCTCAGCCTTCGTTTGGGTTTCAGTAATTCCTCTCATTACATTGCCCTTGGTCAAGCCCTACCAGGCCTCTTACACCCTCCTTGTCACCAATTTTGGATCACTTGTTTTCCCTGGGTTTGTTAATACCAGTTCCTTTCCCCCGCTTCCCTGTCTCCCATGTGCCCCCCAGAACTGTCAGTCCCGATGTTTTCTCCTCCGGATTGTTTATCCAGCCTATCTTATCTAGATAGACCTTCAGAGATAATAATATGCACAAAAACAAGACAGAACAAAACAAAATAACAACAAAAAACCAATGACATAAAAGAAAAGCCTGTAAATAATTCAAGGTCTGTTTGTTGACCTTTCTCAGTGTTTTCCAGTCAAGTCTGATTGAGTGACACATTGCACGCCCTTAGTGTTTTGGCTCCGTGTGGTGGCGTCAGATCGGGCACAGTTCCCACACTGCCTCCAGTGTTGTTCCCTGTAGTGCTGTTGGTCAGTGAGGGATGTCTTGTCTCGTAGTGGGGCCGGCCATATGTCCTCTCTGTGCATTGGCTGCTCTGAGCAGGGATATCATCCTCAAGGCTTGGTGGACCAGGATGTGCTCCACTCTCTCTTCCTCCCTCTTCATTTGCTCCCACGTGCCCCGATCAAACATGTCCCTCTCCTTGAGCTGTAGCTTGAGTGCTGTCCTCTGAAGTGAATTCTTCTGGGGCGAGGGATGGCTGTTCACATAGTCGGGATTGGGGCCGGCCCCTCCCCAGGAGTTTTTATGAGTTTCAATTTCTATGTATTTAACATATGGCATGTCTTGAAGAAAATTCCAGGTGCTCTGGAAAAGTATATCATGTGCTGCTCTTGGGTGAAGTGCTCTATCTCCATGAAGTCAAGGTTGTTGATTGTGATTTTAGTACTTTTGTGTTCTCATGGAGTTTCTTTCCCTTCATTCTATCCTTCATCAAAAGCACTGTGTAGAAGTCTCCTGCTATTGTTGTCGAGTTGTCTGTTTCTCCTTCGATCCTGTAAGAATTTGATTCATTCGTCTTTTAGACTCTTTCATTGGGTGCACAGATATATATGATGGCTATGTCCTGTTGTTTAATTGATGCTTCAATGATATAATATCACTATATAATATTAATATAGATAACATCACTCTTTGTCTCCTTTTGCTGGATTTTGCCCTAGAGTCTACTTTATCAGAAACGTGTACTACCGCTCCTGCTCTCTGAGTGGCATCAGCTTGATTTTTGTTAAGGCTATGTTTGTCTTTGTGCCTGGGGTGTATCTCAGCAGATTGATGAGACTGTTTTTAAAAACCCATCATGCCACTCTCTGTCTCTTCACTGGTGTGTTTAAACTATTTTCATTGAGTGTAATCTTTGATAGGTCTGAATTTACTGCTGTCATTTTGCTGTCTGTTTTTTGGTGGTGGTGGCGGTGCTGGTTTTCTTTATTCGGCACCATTTTCTCTGCTGAGTGTCTTTTGTTCATGGGTTTTCTCGTTAGTTTCTTCCAAAGCATACAACATGAATGTGCCAGAGAATGCCAGCTAAAGACGTAGAACAGAAATGTGCATGTACCCAAGCTTGAAAAGTGACATACCGTTTCAACTCCTAAAAAATTTAAATATACAAAGTAGCACTAACCGTGAGAAAATCATGCACCAAAAAGACCTAACAATGGCTTAAGTGGCTAGATTTTGCCACACTTAACGTAACATGTTAAAGCTTCAAGTTTCACTCCCATCCCAGAGAGTAAAAATAATCTCCCACTTGGTGTGAGGTTACCCTTTGAAACGTTTTCCAAGAGTATTTCTGTCCCTGGGACTTTGAGCGTGTATTGACCGCGTTCCTGGGTGGCACAAACAGCTTGCTCTCAGCAGCTCATGGAGACGCTGGTGTTCACCTCCACCCAGAGGTGCCTCAAAGGACCGGTCTACACGTGTGCCTGCTTCTCCATCAGCCAGTGAAATCCTTAGGGACCACAGCAGCCCGATTATTGGCCCGGATGGTGGCCCTGAAATTGTACAGGACTGGGCAGCATTTTGTTCCATCGCTATATATGGGGTAGCATGGGCAATTATATGTTGGGCTGCCAAGCTCAAGGTCAGCAGTTTGAAGCCGCCAACTGCTCTGTGGGAGAAAGATGAGAGTGTATACTCCCAGAGAGAGAGTTACAGTCTCTGAAATGCACAGGGGTCGTTCTACTCTACCCTGTAGGTTCACTGTGAGTCGTAATTCGCTGATGGCAATGAGTTTTCAGTTTTTGAGTTGAGTACAAGGTGCTGACCTGAGCAGAGTGTTGTTCATCGCTTACCAGCAGGGGGCGCTGCTTCATAACAGATACGAGGTGGAGGCAGCTGCACCCAGCAGCCACGCCAGTTTTCCAGGTTTGAAAAACTGGTCTGCTCATATGTATAGGAACATAGCAAAATAACTCCAGCTGTCTCTCTGCTTTAAGAAGGTGTGCACGATCTGCTCACTTAGTCATTTACAAATCTGTATTTCCCTTAGTCAAAGGCTAAGAAGATAGAAACTGCCCAGTAAAGCACATACCAAGAGCATTCTGTACTCCTGTGTTAATGAACTGACTGCTAGTGGGTGGGGGCTTTCTGTTCTAAAAACTCCACAAAATAAAACTTTTCTCCTCCCTCCCCCCAGGTGGAAAAGGATTACTCTTACCTCAAGGAGATCTGTGATCATCAGGCAGAGCAGCTGAGCAGAACCTGCCTGACACTGCAGGAGAAAGCATCGGAGAGTGACGCAGAGATAAAAGACATGAAGGAAACCATATTTGAATTGGAAGATCAGGTGGAACAGCATCGAGCCGTCAAGTTACATAATAACCAAGTCATTAGTGAACTGGAAAGTAAGTGACCTAGCACTGCCTTTAACGTGGAGTGGGATACAGAGAAAAAACAATAGCTGTAACTACAGAAAGGTGTGTAAGCCTGTATGCTGCTGGGGGGGAGGGGGTTTGAAAAATTCCTACTTTTGAGAATGGCCTGCCATCTTTCAGGAAGGGTTGCACTAATGAAAGACTGAGTCGTAAGTCTTTTCAGCTAAATTAGAAACTGGGCAGCTTGGGGAAAAGATGGTTGGGATCATGGACTGCCACAAGTCGGACATGAGTCAGCCATGTAGGGTAATTACGAAAAAACAAGCCAAACGCAGGTGCATGTTTGAAGATGTTCTCTGCCCTGTGCATGAGCCAGGCTACTGTTAGTGTCTAGAACAACCTGACTGAGTTTGAGGCAATGTGTTATGACACTTAAATTGTGACCTTTTGATTGCTCACATTGACTTTTCCAGAGGACAATCCATAGTTTTTAGAGGGTTATAAAAAAGAAACTGTTCACCAGAGCCCTGATAGAGCAATAGTTGAGTGTTTCCATGGTAGAAAGATGTGGTGGTTGGCTTCCATATAGATTTCAGCTTAGGAAACCCTGGGGGGCGGTTCTGTTCTGTCTCATGAGATCACAGTGAGTCAGTTCTGAGTCACCAGTAAACAGCAACAACCACAACCACACAGTCAGCGAATCCTAAAAATGCATCATCTTTTGGATCTCACAGGGAAAAAGACGGATGCAATATGTCAGCTGGGTACCCACGGTGTGTGCTCTTGGTCTCTCACTGAAAACAATTCCAACATGTGCCCTACTGATGGGAGGAGATCAGATAGCTAGATGGTGAACACTTAGTTCTGAAGAAGTATCGGGATATGGTTTATTTATCAACTCATTCCTGGTTACGAATAGGGAAAGATATTTTTTAAGAGGCTAGACATTGCCTGCTGTGTTGAAATAAATAAGCCTTATCAAATGATCTCCCATGATGTATTTCGCACTTGTAGTAAAGGACAATGAGTGCACGAAGCCTGTAGTGTCACAAGCCATCACTCAAAGTAGCTTAATCAGCTGTCCAGAAAGTTCTCCAACACGCATAGTCTACACTTTGATGAATTGGTGAGCACCTGAGTTGCTGGTACATGGCCCGTTCTTTATTAAAAGTGATATGTCAGACTGTTCTCAAAAGCCATCCTCAAGAATACGGTAGACAACCCAGATGTACATTTCTAAACACGGTAACATACTTTAAGGGAAATAAGTCAGGAGGAGATGTTCTGGTTTTTTTGGGGGGTGGGGGGTTGTGTTTTGTTTTAGTGAAAATTTTCCTCTTGAGAATTGATTGGGTGGTTCCCAGCTCTTGAAAGTCGGCAGAGGCATGTGAAGAAACTCAGTGTATGACTACTCTCCAGAGCAAATTTTAGGCCCACTCCCTCACCATAGTTATTTGTTAGGGATGTTAAAGTTTAATAATAATCATTATTAGTTACATTAGGAGATCTTTTAGCAACGAGATCCTGGTCTAAACCAAGCATTCCATCCCATGAGATCCTTGAGAGAAATGGACAGAATAATCGAGGAGGTTTTGCAGGGTTTTCTCAGTCTGTAGCACAGTTCCCAGACAGGGTGTTACAGGATACCTCAGCCACTGGAGTAGGACCACATTACTTCTTAAAGCTTCTCTGACTATTCTAATTCACTTCCTTCGTATACCGTGACTGCTCCAGAATAGACTGGCACCCCAGAATAATTGTAACTAGGAAAATAACATGATCTGATTTAAATGACTGATAGCAAGACATGGGGAACAACTTTAGTGGAGACAAGAGAAGTGAGATATGGAAAATGCTTTTCACTAGAGAAAAGGATTCAGGCCACTTTAGAGTCTCTGAGTGGTGCAAATAGCTACACACGCAAATACTGGCCAAAGATTTTTGGTTCAGACCCACCCAGACGTGCCCTGCAAGTCAGGTCTGGTCTGCTTCCCAAAGGCCAAGGCCTTGAGACCCCAGGGAGAAGTTCTACTCTGCACCCACTGGGTGCCCTGAGTTGGAATCCACATGCCACTGGCAGCCATCAAGCCACCTCTGAAAGTGCTTTCAGAATAAGTCCAGGCTCTCCTTACCTTGGGAGACTCGTTGCAATCCAGAGATTTGAAAAGCTCCCTAAGTCATGCTGATGTTTAAGAACCACTGTCCAGACGCTGGTCTAAAAGATCACTGTTGCAATCACTAGTCATTTCCTCTAGGTCATGAAAGTCTTTGATTTCACAACCAAGAGAGGGCATTCAGGAAGACTGAGTGAGTGGTAGGGAGGCCAAGAGAACCGAAGGGACCATTGAGGTTTCCCCCACAACCCTGCCTGGTTGTATAGCTTGTCACTTGAAGATATAACCTAAACAAGTATCATTTATTATTAATATCATCTCATTCTCAATCTTGGGGGACCCTCCTGCTCTAACCCGCAGTTTGCAGAGCGTTAAAAATGGGAGTGGAGGGTAGAATTGGTGGAGGGTGAAATGGTAGAACCTTTGACAGTATCCAGGGCGGATTCTATGCCACCTTTCTTATCCTACCTTCGCCCCAGCATCTCACAACTCTTCCGAATTCTGTCTGACTTGTTTACTTCTAGATAATATACTGAAGCTGGAGGATCAGAAGTCAGACCTGGAGAGGCAGCTAAAGACTCTGAATAAGCAGATTAAGGTAAGCCGAGGATCACAGCAGCGGGTACACTGCCCACAGCTTAGGTTTAGAAACTTTCCAGCAAATAAAAATACCCCGACGAGCTTTTCTGATCTGTTTTCTCATATCAGCACATTCCCTTCTCATCAGCCCAGAGCCATAGGTGAGTACGGCTGTGGCAGAAAGGGACATTCAAGCACTTCCGTTTCAGGATGGAGAATCTCCCTAGAAGTGAGCTCACATGAAAGTAGTCCTTCACTAAGTTTGGCCCGGGCTGCTCATTCTTGTTGCTCAACATGGGGGTTGGAAGGCCAATGGGCAGTCCAGGTGCCAGCACTGACAGGCATCTGACGGTGTTTGGATCTGGGTTCCCAGGAAGATACTGAGGAGTGGAGGCGGTTCCAGGCTGACCTGCAGACTGCCGTGGTGGTAGCCAACGACATCAAGTGTGAGGCCCAGCAAGAGCTTCGAACTGTGAAGAGGAGGCTGCTGGAGGAGGAGGAGAAGAACGTGAGGCTGCAGAAGGAGCTGGGCGATATCCAGGGCCACAGCAGGTTGGTCACGTGCAGGGCTGCACCTCTCTGGGTCTGCCGGGCACCCAGACAGCGCTGGCTGCTCACTTAATAATCACTGTGCTTGGGGCTTCGTTGTCTACATGCGATGCTTTTCTGTCTGTGTGCGCCAGGTGCGATTGTTCCTTCCCAAGGCTCACACTCCCACCACAGCCAGATTAGCCACATACCAGGGCTTGGTCAGTGCCATGCTCTGATGGAAGAACTCTTCGCTCTTCTACAGAGCAGCCAAGCTTCAGCCTAGTCTCCTCCTAGGTGTGAAGGACGGAAGCAGCGTCTAGCATATTCCTTAGCCTTGATTTACTTAGCCTCGACAAGTGTAGGTACCTCAGGAGGCAGCAGCAATACTTTGCATAGGCAACTCTTATGCAAGGGGGAAACATCCTTGGAGAAGGGGCATGCTTCATTGTTAGCGGTACTCCGGAGCTATTTTCAAACTCTTGAAACAACACATTGTATGATACAGGATTCTCCCTTAACACAGTGCCTGGACTCAGAAAGCTCTGCTTTGTTGTGAATTTCAGAGGAAGGTATTCTTAGAAGTGAGAGAACCCCTGTATGATACAAACATTGAATGTGCTGGGCGGCTGTGCCATAGGCTGGAGGTATGAAGCGTCTTGGGAAAAGGCCTGGCAATCTACTTGCCCCCAAAAGATGAGTGATTGAAAACTGTCTGAAGTACAGTTCTACTCGGACGTAACGGGGTCGCTGTGAATCAGAATCGGCTCAACAGTACTAGTATTCTTAAAGTGAGTGAGCTGAAGGTTCACAATGACTTCGAATTCAAATGGTTTGCAAACAAAACCCAGGCTGTCACTTACGTAGACTTGCCTTCCTTCAATCCAGAACAAGTGGCCTCAACTTTGGGATGTGGGATATTAGAAAATTATTTTGACTTTTCCGACGCCTCTCATATTTGAAATGGCTTTAAAATCAAATTTAGGGGGTTCTGGATGCTGGTTTATATACAGTTATATGTTTTTAAAGCTCAGAGTATGGTTTGTTGGCTAGATTCTGAGCTGTTGGGTCCATGGTGTTGTGTTATCATGACTTTTAAGATACTGAAAAGAGCTGATTTCTTCTCAAAATTCTGGATTCTTCTATTAAATTTACTCCAAACAGACCTTCATTCCTTTGTTTTTAATACTTTTATATTAAATAGACTATAGAGAAGGAGTAAGCTAAGATGTGTAGCTGGTTCCACAGTCTCCTTTTGAAAACCTGGACCATTATTTTATGGTTTCACCCCTGCCCTCTGTCCACCAAAGGATAACATGAGGAACATGGAAAAGTAGATTACTTACAGCTCCTTATTGAAAAATGATTGTGAAGCCACGGGAGTGGAGTTTTATATCTGCCTCTGTTTGTCTTGCTTCCATATTCTGTGATTTTAGAAGAAGAACCAAATCAGAACGTCCATTGCTTCATGGACGCATTATTTTAAAGACAAATCGTGATGCGTCCTGAGTGTAAGTGATGGCGCTATTGTACGAGATCAGATATTTCTCATATAGATCCCAGGATAGAGGCGTACTTTGGCTATGTTATCAAGAGAGACCAGTCGCTGGAGGACATCATGCTTGGTAAAGTGAAGGGCCCTCACCAAGATGGATTGACACAGTGGCTGCAGCAGTGGGTTCAAATATGAGAACAATTGTGAGGACAGTCAGGCCAGGCAGTGTTTCATTCTGTTGTGCCTGGGGTCACTATGAGTTTGGCCTGACTCGATGGCACCTCACAACAACAACAAAAGATATAGGCCAAACTGTACAACTTGAACCTGGACATCTTAGGAAATGTCAACATGTGTCCAGACAAATGAGCGCTTCATATGTTATATCCTGTCAGATTGTTGATCAGTTTTATTTTACAGTGATTTATGAACCCAAACCCAACTCCAGCAGTTTAATCCTTTTTCAAAAAATGTTTCACAAATTCTAGGAAACTGCACTAATCCAGAACATGGGATGTTACTGAAAACCTTCAGTTATCAGTGTCACTCTGATCCATCGTTGGTTTCTAGTCTGACTTTGCACGTCTCTGTCGAGATGCCCATTCAAATAATAAAGTTCTGACTATTTGAAGGTTACCTGATCCTGACTGCACCACTTCTTAAAAGTACCTCTTGAGATGAATTGAAACCAGTACTAAAGCTACTCCCTTGCGTTTCCATCTTGGCTGATTGGGTTCTGGACCAAAACTCAGTTTAGTTTGAAAGCCGTCCCATAAGAAATCAAAAGTCATTCTCGATTCAGCCATAGCCAGAATCATGGTGGAAAATTAAAATTCCCCCATGAGGTCCTCTAAGGACTGAAAGGAGGTAAAAGCTTTCGAAAAACACCATCATTGTGACATGGAACTGATAAATTTGCTTTCTGATTTTACATATTTGAGGAAATCTTAGTTATATAGTCAGGCTAATAGATGGACAATTAAAATACCTGATTGTGAATAGAAATGAGCATTTACTACAAGGAAATTAATAGCTAAAAAGCGGACTGTTATATAACTTAGCATTTCAGAAATTCTGAAAATTAATTCCTTATTGGTCTTCCTTAAAATAAAATAAAACCTTGGTAGGTCGGTGGTGTTGACTGTTTTAAAACCCACCGGCGTACCTTGGAAGGAAGAGACGGCGGTCTGCTTCCATGAAAATTCCAGCCTCGGAACCCCTACCAGGGAGTCCTTTCTGCTCTCTCCAGCCAGGGCTGCTGTGAGCCTGAGAGACCGGGTGGCAGGGGCTTAGTGATGTTTCTGGTTACACTTTCAAAGGTAATTTTATCCCAGGGCAGTATGTCTGCTGATAACATACACAGGGCCCTAGAATTAGAAGATAGTCTCATTGATGTCACAACCAAGTCCGTTCCTCCGGTAAATGAAGCAACGGGACTGGGCAGTTTTCTACGCTCCCTCTAGTGCCAACCGTCTCGTCTTCCCAACGTCACCCTTTGACTCACTTTGCTCGCATATTTTACCTGTCTTCCTGGATCTGTCTTGTTCCTTCACAACTCTGACCAGTCAGTCCACTGTGATTTTTATGGACCTGAAAGTCTCATGGGACATGTATGATTGAATGGACAGAAGGGTAACAAATAACGTTTTACGCTCTGATTTCTCCATTTGAACAATTAAGAGAAAGACGTTGAAACCAACCTTTTAATTAAGATTACAACATGAAATCTCTTTCTTGGAAAGCTGAGTTCTGAGACCTGTCACATGAAGACTACATGATGTGAAGGGCCATGTGCAGTCTTCCTAAGAACAGTAGAACACCATTACTTTTAGGGGGACTTCCTTCACCTAATTATCCCAGTTGTTACGTAGCTCCAGTAAACATTCATGGGCAGAGTCTTAAGATGGCATTATTAAAAACACTTAATATTTGTGCCTAACTAATTGTATTTGTTTCTGAAGAAGAACGTTGAAGATTCAGTATGTGTGTGCCTGTAACCGTGACATAGCATGGCGGCATTTCACTGGAACTGGCTTCTAACTCTGTGTGCTCCTATGTATTTTGCCCTAACGTCAGCACTGTTGCCTCGGTGTGTCCTCCTTTGTGTTGTTTTGCAGTTCTGATGTCTGTAGCCCCCCAGCGATGTTTGCAGCACCCTAGCCAGTGGTCTGTGACTGTCCGAGAAAGGGCACGTGAAGACAGTTGGGAAATATATTTGGATCACCAAGTTATCTTTCCTAGCTCTTGTTTCCTAGACATTGACCCAGAAATCTTGGCCTTGGTGGAGGGGAGTGGGTTCTCCTGAGTACTGCTCAGCGATTTTTGCTTAGCACCCTAACCAAGCACACATTAGCACCTATGACTGTGGGCCCCTGGAATTTTACCTGGCCTTCAGTGTAGATGCCAGACCGCTCAGATCCTCTTACTGCAGCAGTAAAATTCTTTCTCTTTCATATTTTAAAATTTGCACTTATGAATTAGATACATAGACTCTGTAATCCTAAAGGGCTGTGGCTGCCTCCCTGGCCCCCCCCTCAGCCCCCCCCCCCCCTTCACCAGTTTTCTTTTGAAAGCTTCCCTTAAGGCTTTTGGATGGATTCTTATGCAGTAATCATCAAGTAATTGTGTTCCCATGGCCCTTGGCTGTCAGAACCATCTGATTTCTTGTTGGTGTGGTGCATCCTGGACATCTCTACCTGACCACCGCAATCGTTTGCTAAAGTCCATTGACTCCCCAACATCTAGGGCTAAACCATGTCCGCCCATGTTCTGGATACTAGCCTTTCCCTGTGCGGCAGTTAATTCTTGTATTTGTAAACTAAGACCGTGTTGCAATAGTAACTCCTTGACTAGCCTTTCCCTTCCGTTTCTATTTTCACAGCTCCCTGGTCTCTGTCAGCTAGCAGAGTCTTTGGTGGAAGAAAGACAGCCCAGCCCTTGCCATGCTTGGAAGCTACAGCCATTTCTATATGAAAGGGGGGATTAATATAAAGGAGACATTCTCTCTCTCTAAAGAGCCAAAGTATTTCCTTATAGCATTCACTGTTTTACACAGAGTAATTGAACTCAAGTCTATTTGCCTTGTGTCTACATATTGGAACCCACTCACTGCATGATCAAAGGTGACCCCTTTCTCCCACCCCAAGCCCCTCAGAAGATTCGGAGAATAAAATGAAGGTGTTCTCAAAAACACAAAGCACAAGTCTGATGTTAAAAAAAAAAAATGTTTCCTTTTATTACCCTGCCACTAGAGCGTTAAAGCGGGAGCGGTTGCAAAGCAAATCCAGAGTGCTGGAAAACGGGACGTATGCCTGTGTTTTCTTTTTTTGGAGTTTATTTTTATGCTTCCCTTTGAAAGCAGTAGACTGATAACCAGGGAATTCGTACTATTTAAGGCAAAACAAGAAGCCGGCTGTAAGAGGCCTTGATCGGAAGGAGTTAGAAAATTCTCCTTCGAGTCCTAGACTGAGCTTTGTCAAGCAGGGGTTCTGGCTTCCTGGCCTCCCCTGGCTTCCATCTCCAAGATCGCTTCCGGGCAGAAGGCACCTAGCAATGCACAGGTGTTTGGTTGGCAATGCCGGGTATACTACAGTGTAGTAAATGGGGTATAGTAAAAGATACGAATTGAAAGCTTACTGAAAACTACCCAACAAGAACCTTCAACAAAAGCTTCACGAATAAAACTTACCTTGGAAGCTTAAAGATGTTCAATCCAGAAGTATATAGTTCCAAAACTCGATGCATGATTTTACAGTTTTAGAAGCAAATGCTTTGCAAAACTCCGTGTCCAATTCAGTAGCATCATCAGGCAGAAACCGGCCATTCTTATGTGAGGAACAGTGGGCAGGATGCATACAGTGGACCTGCAAGACACAGGGCCCAAAGAATAAAGCAGGGCTTGTTGTTAATCAGAGAAAAACTAGGAAAGGGGTTACTCTTTAAACTCAGGACGACTTTTGGGGGGGTAGAGGAGAGAGCATAATAGAATCGCTTAAGAATTTGGTTTGGTGTGAGAGACAAGAGACTGTAAAATTACTTTAGGCCTTGTTAAAATTTTCCTGGTAGGATTTAAAGCCTGGGCAACATATACCTCAAACTGAGAATTCTTAGAATGACTTAGACTGATAGTGACAGGTGTTTTCAAATGTATACAATATGAAAAACACACCCCAACTTGATAGAACAGCCCTACTTGCACCTAGTTTGACCTGTCTTTATTCTGGTACTGATTGGTATTTTTACATGTAAGCCTTCCTGAAGTGCTAAATAAATGTATTATCATTTAGAAGAGTCTCGTGCCTGATTTTTAATCACTGGCCAGCCTTTGTAGAGTCTCTGTTGTTTTGTCCTAAAGTTTTCAGTGAAAATAGTTTCAGAAGTGTAAAGCCAAGTCAAAGAACGAGAATTTGAGGTTCAAGTAAGCTGGATTGTAAATTGTAGGTAGGATGCTGGTTTGGAATATAAAGAATTTTTAATGATTTAATTATTAGAAAAAGAGAAGAACAAAAAGGGCTAAATTTGCATAAATCATTTTTTACGCAAAATGTCAAAAATATAGTATATGGAGTTTGAAACCCACAATTGTGTTGTTGGATTATAAAAACAAGTAGATTATTGATGATTCTTGTCACACTTCCTAATTTTACAGTAATGTTTAAGTGTACTGGTTTAAAAAAGTGTTTTTTTGTAATCAAACCCACTGCCATCGAGTCGATTCTAACTCATAGCGAGGCTACAGGACAGAGTAGAACTACCCGTCAGTTTCTTTTTCAATTTTTCAACATTTTATTAGAGAGATTGTGGGTTGGGTTCTTTTTCTCTTTTTCCATTCTTTCTTAATCGTTTTATTAGGGGCTCATACAACTCCTATCACAATCCATACAGACAGCAATTGTGTCCAGCACATCTGTACATTCATTGCCCTCATCGTTCTACCCCTGTCAGTTTCTGAGGATATATAACTCTTCACAGGAGTAGAAAGCCTCGTCTTTCACCCGCAAAGCAACTGGTGGTCGTGAACTGCTAACCTTCTGGCTAGCGCAGAGCATGGCTCACTGTGCCACGAGGGCACCTCTATTTTAAAAACAGAGATGTGTAATGGAAAGATGACCTTTTCCCCCTCTTCCTGAATCACCAAACTCACTTGGCCTTCCGCCCCCTTCTCAGGCGGAAAAAATATTACTCAGCAACCCCGCCCCCCCCCACCCACCCGCTGCAAGTAAAAACTTTTATACTCTAACTTATAACCCAGGGTAAATTGTAAACAAAAAACAAACAACTCACTGTGGAGCCGACTCTGACTCTGGTCGCCCTGTCACACTGGGTAGAACTGCCTCTCAGTGTCCGAGAGTAGGACTCTGGGGGAGGAGAAAGCCGCCTGCCTCCCAGGGAGCAGAGGGTGGTTTCTGCTTCCCTGCACTGCCCCAGCCTCTTCCCGGGGTGATATCGGCCGCTTGGGCAAACACTGTTCTAAGGCACTCTTAACTTTCCCTTTACTTAGGTGCATACAGATGAGGGAGCTTCCAAAAATTCATAAAGAAGTAGAATTAAAAGTCCATGGGCTTTCCATTAATAGTTTCATGCTCCCTCATCTAGGGTTCACGCTTTTTTCTTTTTTTAAGGGAAATGAAGCTCTACACGTCCGTTTGCTCTTCACTTAACAATGTACCATGGGCATCCTTCCAAGTCCATATGTACAAATCTAATTCATTTTAATAGCTACATGGTGTTCCAAAGGATGGATACACCCTGGAGTATTCAAATATGATCTCATTGCTGGATGCCCAGGGCTCTATTTGCTGGGATTTCCATTGCTGTTTTGACTTCGTTCTTCACACACAATGCTGTGATATTCCTGTGCTTTAAATCCTGATGTTTTTCTTTTCATAGGATGGATTCCTAAAAGCCCGCTTGCTGCATTATAGAACACCTATGTGAATAAATATTACCTGATTGTTTGTGTAAGGTGGAACATTTCGCCCTTGATCACCCTCGTGTGAGAGTTCTCATTTCTACATTGCCTTCACAGCTGTGGACAATTTTTGCCGCAACGTGCTACGTTTAGTGCATCAGTTTACATTTCTCCGAGCGTATTGATATATGCTTATGAGACATTTACAGAGCCCCGGTGGCGCAGTGAGGAACCCTGGTAGCGTAGTGGTTACACATTGGCAGCAGGTGGAAACCACTAGACACCCTGTGGGGCAAAGATGGGGCTTTCTACTCCTGCAAGAGTGACAGTCTTGGAAACTCACAGGGGCAGCTCTACCTTGCTCTGTAGGGTGGCGATGCATTGGCATGTACTCGGCAGCAGTGAGTGAGTGATGCAGCAGTTAAGGACTAGGCTCCTTACCAAAAGCCACTGGTAATTTGGAGCCCTTGTCAGCTGACTGCATCAGCAGCTGCACGGAAGAAAGACGTGACAGTCCGTTTCAGTAAAGATTACCACCTTGGGAACCCCATAGAGCCCTCTACTCTGTACTATACGGTCGCCATCAACTCCACGGCAAAAGGTTTGAGGTTCTTTGGGGTTTTATATTTTTGTTTATTAACCATTTGCAATTTTCTAAGAATTGTTTGGGGTGTTTTTATTTCCAGTTTTTTTTTTCCTTATGATTTTCAATCACTATTTTATTAGGGATATGTGTTTATCAAATATATTATAAATCTTTCACTTTATCGTCTCTTAGCCTTATGGCAAATTTTATAACATTATGTAATTGAACCTGATAGTCCTTTACTAATTCTAGGTTTTCTGCTTTTGTATGACCCCCCCAACCCACGTTTATACCAATAAGCTCTTAAAATTCTCATCATATGTTTCACGCATACACACACACTCCCACACATATTTCGGTATTTGTTACTCCTTTCTTTCATTATGTTAAATATGGATCTTTTTCTTCCAGATGATTGATATTCAGAGAGGCCATCTCAATTATACCCATATTTCTTTTTCTTTTGGTTCTGCTTTAAAATATTTTAACCACGTTATTAGACTGCTTATATTATATTTTAAGCTCAATAATTGCATATTAAATTGTCAGATTATTTATTTATTTGTGTGTGTGTGTGTGTGTGTGTGTGTGTGTCATGTGCTTAAAGAGCCCTGGTGGTGCTGTTGGGGAGGTGTTGGATTGCTAACCACAAGGTCAGTGGTTCAAACCCTCCTACAGTCATGCTATGGGGGGCTATCTGCTCCCCTGAAGCTTCATTGTCCGGGAAAGCCTCTGCAGGATTACTGTGAGTTGGAATTGACCTGATGGCAGTGGATTTGTATTTAGTCTATCTTCAGTGTATTTGCTTCAGCTTTCTGGATCTGGTTTTGATTACTGTGAGTTGGAATTGACCTGATGGCAGTGGGTTTGTATTTAGTCTATCTTCAGTGTATTTGCTTCAGCTTTCTGGATCTGGTTTTGTTGGGCTCATCCTCCACAGAACCTAATATGGCTCTCTTTGATCTCCTCTTGTTCCTGCCATTTGTCCCTAGGGTGTCTGAGACACATCCTTTCCTGACCTTCTCCAGCCACAGCCAGTTACCCTCCACGTGGGTACATTAGAGCAAAGCTGTGCTCCGTGAGTTTTCAAGGGCTGACTTTTCAGAAGCAGACCACCAGGGCTCCCTCTGGGTGGATCCGGATCCAGACCAACCTACCTCTTGGTTGGCAGCCCATCACTTTAACCTTTGCACTCCCAAGAACAGAACAAAACTCAACATCACCGAATCAATACAGAGTCAGAATAACTTTGTAGGGCAGCATAGTCAATCTTAATGGGACCATAAATCCTCATCTTTCCCTCGTGGTGTCTTCGAACTGTTGAACTTGCATACAATTAGTAACACACTCCACTACCAGGACTCTTTGCTGTTGGGGGGGTGGGGGGTTCACACGTGTGTGTCCCAGTTTGTCCTCATCATATCTTATTCCATGACCCTTTGTAAGATAAAGATCTTGGCCCTCCTTGCTTCTCATGCACCTCTCCAGCCCTGGCCCTCTACCAAGGGGATATCACTAGGATTTTTCTTGGACCTTATCTCTCCATTTTCTTTAGAAGGGATGCAGAGATAAGCTCTTGGTATATTCTTTCCACTTCCTCCCCATGCTTACTTTCTCCATAGCAGACATTCTTTTTTTTTTCCACTGATGATTTCTTTTTTTTTTTTTAACATTTTATTAGGGCCTCATACAACTCTTATCACAATCCATACATACATACATCAATTGTATAAAGCACATCTGTACATTCTTTGCCCTAATCATTTTCTGTCTTTTTTTTTTACATTTTATTAGGGGCTCATACAGCTCTTATCACAATCCATACCTTATACATACATCAATTGTATAAAGCACATCTGTACAGTCTTTGCCCTAATCATTTTTTTCTCCTCTTTTCTTTTTTTACATTTTATTAGGGACTCATACAACTCTTATCACCATCCATACATATACATACATCAATTGTATAAAGCACATCCATACATTCCCTGCCCCAATCTTTCTCAAGGCAATTGCTCTCCACTTAAGCCCCTTGCATCAGGTCCTCTTTTTTTTTTCCCCTCCCTCCCCTTTCCCCCCTCCCTCATATGCCCTTGGTAATTTATACCTTGTTATTTTGTCATATCTTGCCCTATCTGATTAGGATTTTCACTAGGAATTCCCTTGTATTTTCATTGGGATTTGGAAATTCAAGTTGTCACCCTACCCTGCTCATCTTTATTGTTGTATACTTCATTTGGGGGAAACTCAGAAGAGACTCTTTAATATCTGAGAAATATTTTCTAATTTCCTTCTCACACTAGAGTAGCATATTTATTTAGGATCTGTTTTGTGTAAAAATACAGATTTTGAAGACCAGAATGAACAAAGCCAAGGAAGCTGAAAAAGAAAAGAAATAAAACTTCGGGTGCTGGGGTTAGTCCAAAAGCTATATGGGTACAGGGGAGTCATAGGAAGTGTGCCTGTATGACTGGGAAAGACGCAGAGCTCATCTCTGGCCAGTGGGTTAGGGTAAAAAGCTTGTTCAGGCTTAAGCATATGACGGGTTCTCTTGACAAAAGTGAGCCTCCAAGTATGTAATGCAATGCTGTGTTTCTCCAAACACAAACAGTTAAATGTTAGGCTGCTAACTGAAGGTTAGCCTTTCCATTTATCCAGAGCCCTCGGAAGAAAGGCCTGGTGATTTACTTCTGGGGGGAAAAAAGTCAGCTATGAAGACTGTGAACAGAGTTCTACTGTGCCACTGCTCGCGTCGCCAAGAGTCAGATCAACTCCATGTCGATGGAGCTGGCATCTTTCTGTGAGCCTTTTTAGACTTGAAAAATTGTTGGCCAAGAGTGGCGCAGACAACAGAACAAATGATGCAGAAAACTTAACAGCGTTTAAAGATAGGATTCTATGGCTGAGCAAGAAGAGCAATGCGTCCTAGAGATTAAATAAGGTCTAAATAGGAAAATCTAATGCAGACATGTTATGCACATGCAACCAAGTTTCCCTGGTTGACGGAGTGGGTTATGCTGTAGGCAGCTAACTGATAAGTAGGTCAGGAGTTTGAAATGACCAGCTGCTCCTTGGGAGAAAGATGCGGCTTTCTATTCCTGTAAAGAGTTACCGTCTCGGAAACCCAGAGAGACCGTTCTATATTTAGGGTTCCCATGAGTCGGAATGAACTTGATGACGGTGAGGGAGAGTGAGTGATGAGTATGCATGTTTAAACACTAATGTACCTGTGACAGAGCGGCCAGCAGGGAGCGGAGGCTTGGGCTCCTGCTCGGGAGTTACATGGGTTGCCACTTCTAAAGAGCGGGTTATTTCATAAAAAATAAGAGCAATGAATACATACATCTTAAATATGTTTTCAGACGAAATCAATGCCATCACCTTTAGCATTTTTTGAGAATCCATCGACATCCCACATGGAACGCTCTGGCAGCAGAGAGATTTTGAGAAAGATTTGGCAAGCTGAGCTGGGTTTGCTACCTAGATCCCCATGTGTAAGCCATGGGATCAAGTGTCCATTTTTTTAAATCTAGTACATTACGGAGTTTGTGTGGAAATTGAACTAGATAAGGTTTTAATATGCATAGTATGGTATATGTGCAGTGGGGTTGCCTCACAATCATACTTGCTGAACTCCTTACCATCGTTATGCCTGCTGAGCAGATGGAGAGCATGCTTCCTGTTTGTTATTGTAAAGGTAGGCCCTGCCCTGAGTGAGGGTTTGTCTTGATACTTCTTATCAGAAGGGACCGGTCCCTGGAAAAGGACATCGTGCTTCATAAAGTAGGGCGTCGGTGACAAAAGAGGGACTGGCACCCCGGCTGCGCCAGTTGGGTCAGTCATACCAATTGGGCGGCACCAGACCAGGGCAGAGGTTCTTCTTTATAGGGCTGCTGAATCAGATCCAACTCCCTGGCGCCTGATAACCACAAGTAAACGTCCTGACGGAAAAGTGGGCAATTGAAAACTACCGGCTGCTCCCCAGGAGAAAGTTGGGACAGTCCGTAATGATTTAAAGACTCCAAAACCACGTAGAAGAGTTTTACTCTGTCCTATTGCAGAGTCACTCTGTGTCCAAATCAATGTGACTGCCAGGTAAACAATCCAGCTTTGTCGTCCGAGGTGCACCTGAAGCGGTAGCAAGCGATTACAAACATTGGGAAACGTGACTGTTCGCTTTCCTGAAAGGGGCTGTGTTTGTACATAGTTAAGTTCCAAAGCCGTGTGAGAAAATTACATGTCTGATCTCTAGCGGCTCAAGGGGGAAGGAGAACTCAGCTCTCTCTTCTGGATGGTTCCTGGGAAGCATAGGTCGGATCAGACAAGCTTCCACCCTCCATCCCTCTCTGCCCTATGCTGGCACCAGTCATCCCTCCCACGCCACTCCTCTTCTCTGCTGGGTTTCATCCTTGGTGGCAATGCCACACAGGTCTCACAGACAACACTCAGGATTATGGGGGGTTATTAGGAGAGTTAACAGGTTCTAAAATGGTTAAAAAAAAAAGTACAGTTCTTTTATCCACAGCGCCTCTTCTCAGCCATCCTGACAGACTCTGAGGCTGGTCCTCAGACTCTCAATCACACAGTCCCTCGAGTTCTACCCACCTTGGGCAGACGTTCAACAGCTCCATTATGCTGATAAATGCCCAAAGGTTCCTCCATCCTGAAAGCCAGCCTCTCACCTGACAGCGCTCTGCTTCACCCTTCAGGGGCCTGGGAAGGCCCTCTGTCTGACGGACAGCACTGCTCCTCTGCTCGGCCCCATACTGGGGGCTCTGGGGCCTCCGCCACTTCAGGCAGGGATCTCAATTCGGTGCCTCTTCCTGCTTGCTGGTCATGGGCCCTCTCGCCTCTGTTCCTGCATCCGAGACGGCTCTCTTTTATAACCAGCAGAAGGGTCAGATGGACCAGGCCCCCATTGAGAGTCCTCTATACGTTATTGTTGTGATTCTACCCAGTTGTTAAGAAATATCAACACGATGGACAGGAGAACTCTATCAAGTAATTTCACTTCAGTGCACTGTGTTAGCAGTACATTTGCGTGGCTTCGTGGTTTTCCAAGACTCATTTGACTATATATGTCATTTTCATCCTACCGACCTATCCTTAGAACCTAACAGCTGCATTAGACAAATAGCTAGTTAGCCTTGAACACTTTCCTTTTGATTTAATGTGTTTGCTGAGCTATAACTGGTTATGTGCTTACATTAAAGATAAAATAGCATGCAGAGTTCTTTATTTATTTATTTTTTTTTTTGCAGAGTTCTTTATTGTGAGTCAGAGGAAATGTAATATTTTATTTAATACTGAGGCTGTTGCTAGGTAATCCAAAACAGTTCGAAGGTAGGTTGGCATAAGGAACGCAAACCTATTTGTGAAGAAAGTATTAATAAAGCCAGTAGCATTGTTTTTTAATGAATTTTTTAATTAATTGGGAGTTAATACATATATTATTCCATAGCATTCTTAATAATTATTTTCTGTGGTTCTTTCCATTCAGCCTACGTCCTCCCTCCTCCCCCACATACACACATAAATCACTGTTATATAATGTGGTGGGTATTTAGTCCAATTGCTTCTATGTTAAAATTCTAAATAACTTGCAGGAGTTTCTCATCTTGACTCTTGCTGCTCTACCTAAGTAGCCCGATGGTTTGGAATACTGTCTTGGGATGCCTGAGTACTAGAAATCGAGAGATCATCTAAAGTTATAAATCACAGAGTAACTTAAATAACTAAAGAGAATGTTTCAGCAAGATGTCAGATGTTCCATTTTATTTCTAATAAAGTATGAGTCAGTGAAATAAACATGAATTCTTCCAATGGAACATCCTTCAGGGCACTGGGAGCACGGAGCTTCTACAAGGCACTTTCATACCACATCATTTAGGTAGGCTGGTGAGAGAGTGGCCCATCGTCCTGGACCTGACTCTCCCAAAATGGCTGGTATGGAAATAAGGTTTCCTTTCCAACTTGTACCTAACTGGATTTCTTTCTCTTTCATGTTCACCACGTGGTCTTTTATACTATCACATAATGTGGAAAAATACAAAACCAACCCCGTACAATTTCTGAAATACCTCAGATATTTCTAAAAGAAATCTTCTTCACTCATGGAAACAGGCCATGGAAATACGTGTTAGACTCCCGAGGGTTTACAGTTTTGTTTGCGTTAATGTTGATGGCAGCACCACCAGAGGAAGTTGCTCAAATATAGGACAAGTAAATGTTGCCGTAGAACCTCACGAGTAGCTAAATTAATTTCAAAACTATCAGGAAATGAGTATTTTAAATGTCCAGTAATTTTATTAAAGGACACTGCCAGAGAGACTGAGCTCTTCTCGTAATTTAGTCATCTTCTTGCAAAACAGCTGTGGCAATGTGATATGATAAAGAGAGCAATGGTTTAGAAATCGGAAGATTGGGAATTCTTGTCTTGGCTCATTCACAGGAGATTAAATGACATGTTCAAGTTCCCTGGATGAGGACATCATGCATGAAGGAGTGAATCAGATGTTCTATCTCTAAAAGAGTCTCCTAGGAGTCTACGGATGAATTTAGAAACTACACTGAACCTACCAGGAAATGTGGGTGAGAGTCCGTTTCACCTCTGGCAGGACTGCAGTATTGTTTTAGAGTACTGTTCTCCTAAGTCAGGATTCTGTTGTATATAACGGATTGCACTCAAGTTGGTTTCAGAATTATTGAGAGACCTGAAGCAAGGGACTGTAGGCTACGCTTCCAAGAACAAGTCCCAAAGCCACGACACAGAACTGAGTCACCAGGAGGCTGCTGCTTCGGCCAGGAACCAACCCCCAAAGCCAAACTCAAGTGCCATCAAGTTAATTTCGACTCATAGTAACCCTATAGCCAGTAACCAAGAAACCAAACTCACGACCAGAGTTGACTCTGACCCCTAGAAGACAGGGTGGAACTGCACCCGTAGGACTCCACCCATAGGTCTGAAAGTAGAAAGCCTTGTCTCTCTCCTGAGGAGCAGATGGTGGGTTTGAACTGGTGGTTAACAGCCCAACGTGTAACTACGATGCCACCAGCGCTCAACCCCAGGAACAGGAACCTTAAAACCCAAAAGCTGCCTGTCCATTTGGAAACCCACTACTAGTGATGGCAACTGAAGCCGCCTTTCTCTGCTGCACCTCTATCAATATCATGCGTGCGCTTGTGCCCTGCCGTTCTGATCTCACGCTCACTGCTACTGACTGAGTCGATTCTGGCTCATAACAACCTTCTAGGGCAGAGCAGAACTGCCCCTGTGGATTTCAGACAGTAATGGGAGTAGAAAGCCTCAGCTTCTCTCAAGGGGTAGCTGCTGGCTTCAAACTGCTGACCTTGTAGTTAGCAGCCCAACATGTAGCCCACTGTGCCACCAGGCCTCCTGACTGTTTCTGATGGCGGGAAACCTAAACTCCATCTGAAATCCTAGCTGCAAAGGATTCTTGGGAAAATATACAGTTCATTTTCCCATAGATAGAAAGCCAGACCCATTGCCATGGAATCATTTCTGACTTCGAGTGGCCCTATAGGTCAGAACTGTTGTCGGGTGCGATCCAGTCAAAATAGAACTGCCTTATAGGATTTCCAGAGCTGTAATCTCATTGGAAGAAGACGTCCACGTCTTTGCTCCCATTGAGCGGCTGATGGATTTTGAACTCTGGGCTAGCAACTCAATTTAACATGTATTCATACTGGATCGAAGGAGCCCTGATGACATGGTGTGTTATGCTTCGGGCTGTAACTGCAAGATTGGCAGTTCAAACTCACTAGCCAGTTCAGCGGAGAAAGATGGAGCTTTCGTTCCATAATGATTTCCAGCCTTGGACGCACTGGTGAGCAGCCCTGCTCTGCCCGACAGGCCTGCTCTGAGTCCGAATCATTCTCCTCAGTGACGATGGAATACTCTGAAGGGGCCTCGGTGAAAGTGAGCCAGGATTGAGAGGTCTGTGGTTCACCAGCCACTCCACAGGAGAGAGATGTGGTAGTCTGATTCCATCGAGATTACAGCCTTACAAACTGTTTGGGTCAGTATTCTTCTCAGTTACAGGGCCATTACGAGTCTGAATAGACTCAATGACCACAGGTGTACTAGACAGCAATACACCTTGACAAGGCAATTTGTGTACCCACCAAGCTAAATATTTATGATGAATAACATTTGTACAGCTTTTTAGTTTGAAAATTGGGTTCATATACTTTTTACTTAGAGCTACCGTAAAGCCAGTGTACACAGAAATTGATTCTGACCATTCCCAAGAAAATGCCATTTTTTCAAAACTGAAAGTAGTAACTGTTCATTCCTAAAGATATAAGGCTTATGCATAGAAAGGCTTTTTAAAGTTACGGTTCTCCTTCCAGACTTACCTTCTCCGCACTGGCTCTGTTTCCATCTCTGTCTGTTTTCCTACGGGAATAGCCTCCATCTTTTCAATTTGATGTGCTCTTTACCGTGCAGACCTGTGAATGAAGACTCGGAGTCCTCCGAAGTGGACGCCCCTGGCCGGTGGCACAGTGTCTATGTCAGCAGAACATCCTCAACAGCGTCCGAGTCTGTAACTACTGTTAAGTCACTTATCAAGTCGTTTGACTTGGGACGCCCAGGTATTTACATTTTGTTTTACAAGCAAAACATCAAACCTTGACCCAATGTGCCAAGCCTGTCTCTACACTGGGTCCAAGTTGGACACAAATAAAAGGGCTCTTTTTTAGATCATGCCTTATACAGGCACTGTCTGCAAGGGCCTGGCGGAGGCTCCTGTGGGGCACTGCAGGGTCAGGTTCCTGTTTAATGGAAAAACAATTCCCTCTTTCCCTCCAAGGTTACCTCTTCCCTACCTCCAATTCCTGCTTTGCCATTTCTCTTTCCTGCCTCCTATATCCATGAAATTCAGATCACTACTATTCACTTTCTTAACATTTCATGAACAATTAGCAGGGTAAGTCAAAAACTTCATCCCTTAAGCAAGGGGGGGGGTCTTCAAACTTTTTAAACTGGGGGCCAGTACACTGCCCCTCAGACTCGTTGGAGGGCCGGATTATAGTTAAAAAAAAAACTGAGCAAATTCCTATGCACACTGAACATAGCTTATTTTGAAGTTAAAAGCACAACGGGCCAAAAACACCCGGCGGGCTGGATAAATGTCCTCGGAGGGCTGCATGTGGCCCGCGGGCTGTAGTTTGAGGACCCCTGCCTTAGAGGGTGGAGCGTTGAGTTTAATATATGCTTTTGGCTTTCTTGTTGGGTCCTCGGCCATCATCATCTTGCAATATGCTGCTAGACTCTTCTGTCTAGTATTGTGTGTGAGCGCCCTGCTGACCTGTCATTCCTGATCTTGACACATTCTCAACATTTTTTGGAACTGGCTGGCCCATAATTCTTAAATAATTGCTCTTATCCATGTATATGAGCAAAGTACATATATATCTATACCTTATAAATGCATATACATACACAATAAATAGAAGAAACAGCATGCATGTATCCACAGTATCCACACTCCTGTTGCAACAAATATGTCCATTATATTAGAAGACTGAAGTAGGAATCAGTTCTGTCTATGTATCTAGTTGTTCCTGCTAAAATAGTTTGCAACTAAATTAAGGCTCAAAAAAACTCTAAGTGTTCAAGCGTTAAAAACTATTAAAGCTCTATAAGGACATTCCTCTGTAAAGATGGAAATGAGTGAACAAAAATGGTTTCAGCAAGAATGCCCCTTTCCTTTCTTGCCATTACACCACATTTTGTTTTTCCATAATGTCCTCCATCTAAGACCAACCCCCCATTTAGCTAACTCCTCCTCTTTCGTACCCCAATCCAGCACTGTTCCAGAGGAGAAAAGAGTAAAACATTATGTGAGGCATTTAGGAATAGTTTCGCAATCACTAAAGAAGTCACCAATCGGGAATCACGATTTGCTGTTTTAAACGGGAGCAACACACAAACCTTCCCCTTCCTCTTCTTTTCTTGGCAGGTGGAGCAGGACAGAACGTGTCTGTCCATAAGGCCCCCCGGAGCCCCCTGAGCGGAATCCCAGTGAGGACTGCGCCCGCCGCCGCTGTGTCTCCAATGCAGGTAGAAGCAGCGCGTCCGTGGTCGCGTGGTACCGTGATGACCCCTTACCCCCAGGCAACCTGAGAAGGAAAAACCAGTTGGTGTAGTTTTAGGGCAACATCAAGCATCATTGTTAATAAGCTCAACATGATAATAACAAAATGTTCACAAAATGATACTTTGGGTATCCAATTAAAGGTCCTAAAGTGACATTGTCGACTTTGCAGTTCTGCTAAGAATTCCTTTTCTTTGCTTCTCATGATCCTTTAGAAGTTTCCCTTACTGTCATGATCCCAATTCTGCCTTACAAATCTGGCTAGACCAGAGGATGCACACTGGTACAGATAGGAACCGGAAACACAGGGAATCCAGGACGGATGATCCCTTCAGGACCAGTGGTGACCAGTCTTAAGAGATGCCCCTTATATCGTACATGGTCAAGACAAATGAAGTGCCATAAATAACTTCAATAGTAAAAGAAATAGAAAATGATGGGTTTTGCGAGTTTATTACCTTTGCTTTCAATGAATTTAAGTTTAATCGTGGCTGTGTTTGACCACTGGCTGTCAAAATGCCTGAATATGTTTGGTCAGCTCTAAGGAGCACGCATGTACCATTTGCACCCAGTCACTGACTATAATTCATGTACTGTATGCTGTACATCTCTTCAAGGTATAGCTTGAATGTTTCCATAGTCTTGAAGCACAATGACTAAACTCTAAGCTGTTAATCAAAAAGTTGACAGTTCACACTCACCCAGCAGCTCCATGAGAGAAAGATTTAACCATGTGCTCCTGTAAAGATTGCGGCCCGGGAGCCCTACAGGGCAGTGCTGGTCTGTTACATGGGCACTTGTGTGTCCAAAGTGGACTCAAGGCCACCGAACAACAACCAACAGCAGTGCAGCTGACACCAAGTGACAGGCCCCTCCCATCCGCCACCGCATGTCTCCAGTTAGTGGGCAGCCCCTTAGAAGTTACTTTTGCGTAATCTTAGACTTCATGTAGTGCCTTATTTTTTGTGACTGGCTTGTTTTGCTCAACATTATGTACCGTTCAGTATTATATCTATGTGATTTATTCATACTTTGCGTAGTTTGCTGTTTTCTATTCCTGTGATATTCCCTTATACAAATATAGCACAGTTTATTTATCCATTCTATTGAGGATTGACTTTGGGATTTATTCCAGGTTTTTTTTCTCCCTCTCTCTTGTGTTTATTTTTTAAAATATTGTCTCCAAAGAGATTTCAGTATATAGAAAAAATAAGATTAAAACTCTCTTCCCTTGGAGCCCCACTGTTTATGGTACATTGTGTAGACGTGTAGATGATTATCTTGACTTATACGAATGTTTGTGTTTATGTATGGAGAGACATACGTTCAGCATGCATTTATATAACTTGATACATTGCACATTATTCAGGCACTTGGTCCTTTCACTTTGTCATTAGAGTAAATTTCCAGAGGGGAGATATTTTTTGGTTTTTTGCTCTGTTATATTTCTTTCCTAAATAGTGGCTGGTATGTAGACATATAAATACATAGAAGTTCATGAAACATTTTTTGAATGACTGGAAGAATATACTAGTGGAATCTCTGATATCAAATTTGAGGAACTAATTCACTCTCTTTTTAAAATGATTTTTTAAAATATGAACTTTCATTATTACTATTTTTTGTATTTAAAAACTATGTAATCATTTTATTGGGGGCTCTTACAGCTCTTAAAACAATCCATACATCCATTGTATGAAGTGTATTTGTACATATATTGCCATCATCATTTTCTAAACATGTACTTTCTATTTGAGCCCTTAGTTCACCTCCTCTTTTTACCCTCCCTTCCCCCTCTCGCCCTCATGACCCCTTAATAAATTATAAATTATTATTTTCATATCTTAACACCAACTACTGTCTCCGTTAACACATCTTTCTGTTGTTCATCCCCCGGATGGGGAGTGTTATGCATCCATCATTGCGATCACCTGTACTCTATCCTCCTGTTCCTGGGGGGTTTCTCTGACCTGGGTTGCATGTGTTGTGAGCTCTTATCTGTACCTGTGCACATGCCCCAGTCTAGCCGAAACTGAAAGGCAGGATGGAGTCATGATGGTGGATGGTGAGGCAGGCTCAAAGAACCGGGGGAATAGTGTGTGTTTCTTCGGTGCTACACTGCACCCTGATTGACTCATCCGTTCCTTGTGACCATTCTGTGAGGGGATGTCCTATTGTCTACTGATGGGTTTAGGGTGTCTGCTCTGACCCCGCTCTTTCTCCACAGTATGATTTTTTGTTTGTTTTGTTTGGGGTCTTCTGGTACCTGTTACCTGATTCTGTCAACAACTCATGATCGCACAGGCTGGTGTGTACTTCTTCCATGTGGGCTTGTTGCTTCTCTGCTAGATGTCCGCTTGTTAACTTCAAGCCTTTAAGACCCCAGACGCTAGATCTTTTGATAGTTGGGCACCATCAGCTTCTTCACCACATTTGCTTGTGCACCCATTTTGTCTTCAGTGATTGTGTCAGGAGGGTGGGCTTCATTGAATGCCAGGTTGTTAGAACAAAGTGTTCTGGTGTTGAGGGAGGGCTTGTACCTGAAGTCCGTCTACTTCCTCATTGTATTGCCATATAAAGATATGTACCTAGGCCAATACCTCTATTGTTATGAATTAATATATTTGCATAAGTGCACAACTATGTTTATACCTCTATCCATAGCTTTACTTCTTAGACCTTTCCTCTGTTTCCTTTTACCTTCCTCCTGCCCCACCATCATGCCTGCCCTTCTTCTGCTTCTTAGGACTTCCTCTCAGCCAGACTGCTCTTGCTCCACCACCACCAGGATCTCTGAGAAAAATACAAAGAGCAGTTTTAGGTTTAAAAAGAATCCTTGAAGATTCTCCAAGTTGTCATCATGCACTTGCCACTAACTGTTAAGTTGGCATCTTGAACTTCTGTGCAACAAACCTGTCCAGTCCTGGCCATCCTCAAAACTGTTGTTCACTTGGAACCCATTGTTGCAGCCCGTGTCAGTCCATCTCACCGAGGGTCTGCGTCTCCTCTGTGGCCTTTTACTTTACCAGCATGATGTCCTTTTCCAAGAACCGATCTCTCCTGACAATATGTCCAACGTAGGTGAGGTGAAGTCATGTCACCCTCACTGCTGGCTGAGGCATTCTGGCTAGACTCTTCTAAGACAGATTTGTTTCTTCTTTTGGAAGTCCAGGGTACCTCCAGCATTCTTTGCTAGCACTATAATTCAAGTGCATTGATTCTTCTCTGCATTGATTCTCCCCTTGTCTGTCAGTTTGTCATCCTGCGGTGGCTTGCTTGTTACTGTGATGCAGGAAGCTGTGCCACTGGTATTTCAAATGCCAGCAGGGTCACCCACAGCTTTCCGCAGCGCTTCCAGACTAAAAACAGGCTGTGAAGAAGGAATAAATTGTCCACTTCTGAGAGATTGGCCGCCGAAAACCTTATAAATAGCAGCAGAACTTTGTCAGTGTACTCTGTGTCTTATAAGCCTAATTGCTTTATAGTGTTTACTTCCTCCATTTTCTTATTGATCTCTCTGGTTGTGTTGAAGTCTCACATTGGTATTATTATAGCACTGTCTCTCACTTTACTTCTGTTAAGTTTTGTTTGCTTTACTGCTTGGAAATCTGTTGTTAGGTACATATATTTTTTGAATTATATCTCCTTGCTGTATTAATATATAATGTCCTTCTTAGTATTTGTGGAGCCTGGTGGCCGAGTGATTATGCGTTGGGCTGCTAACCGCAAGGTCAGCAGTTTGAAACTATAAAGAGAAAGGCAGGACTTTCTACTCCTGTGAACAGTTACAGTCTTGAGAGCTCACAGGAGCAGTTCTACCCTGTCCTAGGGGTCACTACAAATCAGCATCGACTCGTCTTCGGTGCATTTGGTATTTTTCGTTGATTGTACCTTGTAACCTTTGTGGATTGTAAATCTATTCTGTCTGATAATGTAGCCATCCCACCTCTTTTTTGTTCCTCAGTTTCTCTTTTACTCCCCTTTCTTTTAGTTATATATTTACAGTGCAGTGTTTTTCTTCACTTCTTTTCTTTTTCTATCGATCTTCTAGTTGGTTTTTTTCTCAATAGTTGCTTAAGGAATGACTGTTCCCAGCAGAACCACCTCGTGTGAGTGAAGGAGAAGGGCAGCCAGAAAGAGGAAGCCCTTCCACAGGATGGGTGAGCGCCGTGGCTGCAACAGTGGCTCAAGCACAAGAGCCCCTGTGAGGATGGCGCGGGCCCAGCCTGCTTGGTCTGCCTGTCCCTGGGGTCGTCATGAGCCAGACCCGGCTCGAAGGCACCTGACAGTGTGAATGAAATAACTTTGTAACCATGAGAAACATATGGTCTTTCCTGATGCATCTCGGTCTTTCCCCCTTTGTGTTGATATTGTCTCAGATTACATTGTCTCTATTATATGCCCATTCACATGTATAGTTTTCCAAATATAAGCACCTTTTCAATCATATGCAAGGGCTTCCAAAAGTTGGTGGGAAAATTGAATTGAAAGATGACGGGTTTTTTTGTGAATTTTTTTGAAGCCCCCTAGTATCCAAAAGAAGAAGCGTTATAAACCAAAGGTACGGTTTTGCCCTGGTGGCATAGGTGGTTATCTGATGGTCTGCTAACCACAAGCCCAGCTGCTCCGTGGGAGAAAGATGAAGCTTTCTACCTCCTGTAAAAATGTACAGAAACTAACAGAGACCCTTGTTCTGTAGGGTCACTGAGTCAGAATTAGCTAGATGGCAGTGAGGTTGGCTGAGAACTACCCTTGAGTTACCATCTAATATATTTATTTTTTCCAAATCATTTTATTGGGGCCTCATACAACTAATCACAATCCATGCATCGTGTCAAGCACATTTTTACATCAGTTGCCATCATTTTCAAAACATTTTCTTTTTTTAAAAAACATTTTATTAGGGGCTCATACAACTCTTATCACAATCCATACATATACATACATCAATTGTATAAAGCACATCCATACATTCCCTGCCCCAATCATTCTCAAAGCATTTGCTCTCCACTTAAGCCCTTTGCATCAGGTCCTCTTTTTTTTTTCCCCTCCCTCCCCAATCCCCCCTCCCTCAAGTGCCCTTGGTAATTTATACATCGTTATTTTGTCATATCTTGCCCTATCCGGAGTCTCCCTTCCCCGCCCCCTTCTCTGCCGTCCATCTCCCAGGGAGGAGGTCACATGTGGATCCTTGTAATCAGTTCCCCCCTTTCCAACCCACTCACCCTCCACTCTCCCAGCATCGCCCCTCACACCCTTGGTCCTGAAGGTATCATCCACCCTAGATTCCCTGTGCCTCCAGCCCCCATATGTACCAGTGTACAACCTCTGCCCTATCCAGCCCTGCAAGGTAGAATTCGGATCATGGTAGTTGGGGGGAGGAAGCATCTAGGATCTGGGGGAAAGCTGTGTTCTTCATCGGTACTACCTCGCACCCTGACTGACCCATCTCCTCTCCTAAACCCCTCTATGAGGGGATCTCCAGTGGCCGACACTTGGGCCTTGGGTCTCCACTCTGCACTTCCCCCTTCATTCAATTTAGTATACACACACACACACACATACATACATACATATATATATATATTTTTTGCATGATACCTTATACCTGGTCCCTTTGGCACCTCGTGATCACACTGGCTGGTGTGCTTCTTCCATGTGGGTTTTTTTGCTTCTGAGCTAGATGGCCGCTTGTTTACCTTCAAGCCTTTAAGACCCCAGACACTATCTCTTTTGATAGCCGGGTACCATCAGCTTTCTTCACCACATTTGCTTATGCACCCATTTGTCTTCAGTGATCCTATCATGGAGGTGTGCAGCCAATGATATGATTTTTTGTTCTTTGATGCCTGATAACTGATCCCTTCAGGACAAGCTTTTCTTTTGTGAAGTGTTTTGTTCTTTGTCAGTGGTTTGCTTTTGTTGTTTTGTTGTCTGGTTGTATACTGTTGCTTTGTTTTCCTCTGTCTTGTTTTCGTGCATGTTAGTGTCTCCACAGGTCTGTCTGAATAGGACAGGCTGGATGAACTATCTGGAGGAAAAACAACAGGACCGACAGTTCCGGGGGGACCTAGGGTTGGGGAGCTAGGGGGGGTAAGGAAGTGGTGTTAACAAACACAGGGACAAGGGAACAACATGGGACCCAAAATGGTAGAGAGGGGGTAGTGGCAGGCCTGGTGGGGAATGAACAAGGGTAAGGTTGCGTAGAGAAGAGGTATAGCTGTATCCCAGGTGGCGACGAAGCATGGTAGTAGGGCAGGAGGAAAGTCAAGGGAGATGGAGGAAAGAGCTAGGAGTCAAAGGGCATTTATGGAGGTCTAGACAAAGACATGTACATGCAAATATATGTAGGAGGATGGGGAAATAAATCTATGTGTCTGTATTTATAGGTTTAGTATTAAGGTGGTGGAAGGACCTTGGGCCTCTACTCAAATACTCCCTCAGTGCATGAACACTTTCTTTTATTAAATTGGAACTCTGTGATGCTTACTCTCTCGACACAACTGCTGAAGCCAAAGTGGGTGAACAAGTAAATGTGGTGAAGAAAGCTGATGGTGCCTGGCTAGCAAAAGAGATAGTGACTGGGGTTTTAAAGGCTTGAAGATAAACAAGCGGCCATCTAGCTCAGAAGCAACAAAGTCCACATGGAAGAACACACCAGCCTGTGTGATCGAATTGGTCCTGAAGGGATCAGTTATCAGGCATCAAAGAACCATCTAATATCTTTATGACTTTGAGTTATCATCTGATATCTTTTCCTTTCAATCTAAGGGACCTCCTTTAGAATTTATTGTATAGCAGGCCTGTTGGCAGTGAATTCCCTCAGCTTTTATTTGTCTGAGGATATATTCATTTATCCTTCATTTTCAGGGATAGAATTCTAGATTGATAGAGTTTTTTTGGTAGGTTGTTTGTTTGTTTGTTTTTCAATTTAAATGTTATCTCACTGCTTTTTGGCCTCCATCATTTCTTCTGAAAAATCAGTTATTAATCTTATTGAAGATCCCTTGTACAAGGGGGGGAACTTCAAGAAAGTTCAGAGAAATTCCATTGTCTTTTAATTCTAATTTTCGCTGATCTCTTTGAAGCCCCCCTCAATTTACTTTTCTCTTCCTATTTTCAAGATTCTCTTTGTCTTCAGTTTTTTACACTTCGGCTACAATGTATTTCAGTCTGGATCTCTATAAAGTTCATTGAGCTTCTTCAGTCTGCATCTTCATGACTTTCATCAGATTGGGGACATTGTCAGTCATTATTTCTTAAAATGTATATATTCCTGCTGCCATTTTTCCACTTGACACTTCTGTCATGCACCTGTGTGCATACTTGATGTTGCCCCAAAGATCTCACACACTTTGCTCATAATTCCTGATTCTTTTTACCTTCTTTTTAAAATCATTTTATTGGGGGCTCATGCAACTCTTATAACAATACGTACATACATCAACTGTATAAAGCATATTTGTATATTCGTTGCCCTCATCAGTCTCAAAACATTTACTCTTCATTTAAGCCTCTGGCATCATCTCCTCATTTTCCCCCTCCCTCCTCGCGCCCCCCCCCTCCATCATGAACCCTTGATAATTTATAAATTATTATTTTGTCAAACCTTACACTGCCCAACATCTCCCCTCACCCACTTTTCTGTTGTCCATCCCCCAGGAAGGAAGTTATATGTACATCCTTATAATTGGTTCCCCCTTTCCCCTTACACTCCCTCTACCTTCCAAGTATTGCCACTCTCACCGCTGATCCTAAAGAGATCATCCGTCCTGAATTCCCTGAGTTTCCATTTCCTATCTGTACCAGTGTACATCCTCTGGTTTAGCCAGATTTGTAAGGTAGAATTAGGATCGTGATAGTGGGGGGGGGGGGGCAGCATTTAGGAACTAGAGGAAAGTTGTATGTTTCATCGTTGCTACACTGCACCCTGGACTGGCTCATCTCCTCCCCGAAACCCTTCCGTAACAGGATGTCCAGTTGCCTACAGGTGGACTTGAGGTCCTCACTCCACACTCCCCCTCATTCTCAATGACATAATTTTTTGTTCTGATGATGCCTGATACCTGATCCCTTTGACACCTCGTGATCACAAAGGCTGGTATGGGCTTTGTTGCTTCCGAGGTAGATGGCCACTTGTGTATCTTCAAGACTTTAAGACCCCAGACGCTATATCTTTTGATATCCAGTCACCATCAGCGTTCTTCACCACATTTGTTTATGCACCCATTTGTCTTCAGCAATCATATCAGGGAGGTTAGCACACAATGATAGGATTTTTTTGTTCTTTGATGCCTGATACCTGATCCCTCTGGCATCTTGTGATCACACAGGCTGGTGTGCTTCTTCCATGTGGGCTTTGTTGCTTCTGAGCTAGATGACTGCTTGTTAACCTTCACGTCTTCAAGACCCCAGACGCTATATCTTTTGATAGCCGGGCTCCATCAGCTTTCTTCACCACATTTGCTTATGCACCCACTTTGTCTTCAGCGATTGTGTCAGGAAGGTGAGCGTCATGGAATGCCAGTTTAATAGAACAAAGTGTTCTTGCATTGAGGGAGTACTTGAGTGGACCCCCAATGTCCATATGCTACCTTAATACTAAACCTATAAATATATGCACATAGATCTGCTTCCCCATCCTCATATATTTACATGTGTACATGCCTGTATTTAGACCTCTATAAATGTCATTTGCCTCCTAGTTCTTTTCTCTATTTCCTTTTACTTTCCTCTTGTCCCACTATCATGTTCAGCCTTCATTTGGGTTTCAGTAATTTCTCTCGGTTACATTACCCTTGATCATGCCCTACCAGGCCTCCTGCACCCTCCTCACCACCGATTTGGATCAGTTGTCAGACTTCATAATTCCAAAAAAAAACATAATATTTTTAAATATATCCCTAAATATACATCCACAGAGTATTTTTAAAAAGGGTACTTATAAGCTGATTAGTAATGACTACTCCTGGGAAGAAAATTAACTAGGTGATCGTCATGGAAGAGAAGACAGTTTTCACAATATGCCTTCTATAATCTTTTTGAGGACCTGCCGACTCTGTTCATTATCTATTAAATAATTACATTCTTTTAAAAGCGCCCTTGGTTGTAACGTGTGTGAGAACTGTTGTAAGCGTGTACCTGTGTCCGTGCTTTCCCTGACTGCAAGTTCACCCGTGTTGGTTCCTTTTGGTTCTTACAGAGGCATTCAGCGTACAGCAGCCTGCGGCCAGCGGGCAAAGGAGTAACTCAGCGCCTGGATCTACCTGACCTTCCCTTCTCAGGTAAATCACCTCAATGATGAAGGACTTCCAACTTACTTCCTTGCTGGGATAACCGTTTCCCCTTTTCTTTGCATATTAGAAATTTAATTGGCAACGTTTATTCGAAGCCATTTCAACCTGGCACTGGATCGCTACAGACGTGAAGTCCTAGCGGTTCCGGTAGAGGAGAATAGACGTGTACTATGCCAACTGTGTCTCAGAATGCACACAGTGAGGAGAAACACCACACTTTGTTCCTCTTTTTCCCTTTTTAGTGAATTTCAAGAGACTATCTTACAATCTCTTAAAAAAAAAGAAAATGAAAAAAAAAAGAAAATGAACTATTTCAAGAAAAATGTTATCTGGGTGTGAATGTTTATTACTTCCACAATTCCTAAAATAGGCCTTTCTTAGTGATATCTTTGCCTTTGGATGAGCTCTCCGTTCTGTTGTTACGCCATATTTTCTTATTCAAAGCCTGATAATGAAGTGGCTTTGGTCATCAGGATTCTTCCCGGGCCACATTTCCACTTGTGCCAGCACTCTGTGCTCCTAGCCAAGGGCCAGTAGCTTCAGAGTTGGACTGCTTTCGTGTGAGTCTTGATACTGCCCCTTATGACTGTGGCCCAGTCATTCTCCTCTGTGCTATGGTTTCCTCATGTCTAAACCATGTCATGTGAACACACAAAACGCATGTAGAACAATACCCAATAGACACTAAGCACTGTAACAATACTTACTGTCATCATCCTCTTACCTGCTGCCCTCTGCTCTACTAATTCACACACCCAGAACACCTTCGGCCCAGTCGCATGTTTAGGTTACCTGTAGTCTATCTTTAAAATGTTATTGATACATATCCTGTTATTGAGGAAACACAGAGATAAATAAATAGAACACTGTATCAATTATTTACTAGCACCCTTAGGAAGGATGGAGTTCCTGGGTGATGTGTTGTAAAGACAAAACACGAAACCAAACTCGTTGCCTTTGAGTCAGTGCTGACTCATCACGAACCCCCTGTGGGTTTCCAAGGCTGTAACTGTTTATGGGAGTAGAAAAATCCAGTCTTTCTCCCGAGGAGTTGCCAGGGAGTTCGAACTGCCTGGCAGGCAGATTGCAGCCCAACTCAAAACCAGTACACCAAGAGGCCCCAGATTCAAACATATGTAAAGGCACATGTATTACATCTTGCAAAGGACAAAGAAACAAAGACACATCAACCAGATTAGGGAGACCATCAGCAAGAAGTCGTCATGCCGTCGAAGGTTTTATAGAAAACTGCCTCAAAAAGACATCGGAGTGCAAGGGAAACTGTCACAGATCATGTCTGGAGGCAGGTCATTACGTCACAGTAGCAGGAGAGGCTGCAGAAGTCGGAAGGGGACCGCGAATCATCATTGGGGCACGTACTTTATACAAGACCGAAAGACCTTAAAAGGTCAGCTCAGGGCCACTCAACCACGGCAGTGAGAATGATTCAGGAGCATGTGAACCCCAGCCCCAAAGTTCCGTCCAAGACACACCCGGGCAAGTTGTCAGGCCTAGGCCCCTAGCCCTGGACTGGCTGGCAGACTGTAGTAATCGCTTTCTAATGCATTCTGCCTGAGGGAAAACTATTCACATTGCCAATTAATAGTGAGAAAGAATTCAGGGGAAGCTTAAGCTACATGGACACCAAAAAAATGGATTTAGGCCTATCACTATAAAATGCACCCTAATGCAAACTTGGTGCTCAGAGTCTAAGCTGTCAAGCAGGTGCAAACGGTTAACACATTTGGCTGCTAAACAAAAGGTTGAGGATTCAAGTCTACCAAGAGGAGACTCGGAAGAAAGGCCTGGCGATCTGCTCCGATTTTTCTCCATTGAAAATGCGAGGGAGCAAAGTTCTAACCTGATACACGTTAGGTTACCAGGAGTTGCCATCATCTCACAGGAGTAGGTATTTTAGAAAGTATAGAAAATCAGAAATTTAGTACCTACATCACTTAGCTAGATATACAGGTCGTTTCCGGATTATGAAAGAGTTCTATTTCCAGATATGTCTTTAAGTCTACGTTCTATGTAAATTGGAACTGTTTTAATCTAATGTCATTTAGTCCAATGTTTGTCTTAGTATACTTTTCTATCAAAAAAATTAAGAAATACTTCTAGACACCCTAAAAATCTTTAACAAAGTAATGCAGTAGTAATAATGCTTTGATGCATGTTGAAAAGTTATACCTGTTGGTTATTATAAATCATTGTATGTACCTGGAATTTTTAATATAATAGACATTAAGAAGTTGATATGTAGTGATAACTTTTATGGAAGTTGGAGAGTCATAGCCCAGACACTGCCTGTACTTTGTTATTAAGTATAAAGCAAAATTTATTTAACATAGTTTAAATAAAAATAAGAAATTCGAACTGAATTTCTTTTGGATCACAGGCAAACATGGTCAGGTTTATCCTTCCGTTTCCTGGCAGTGTGAGATTAGAAACATAAGGGAAACCCAGAGAAGGGATGAACGGAGATGGAGATTAAAGCAGAGTCTGGAGCGTGCGGCCCAGTGGGTCAGGTACCAACTGAGGGGAGGAAGAGGAAGGACAAAAAGTGTTGGAGAGAAACAGTGATTGGGGAAAAAATCTTCCTGGATTGAATTGTGTTTACCTGCTATGTAACGTAAACGAGGGAGCCGCTGGGCTGTGTGCACCGTGCTATGGGTGTAGGTAAGCTTTGATCATATTACTGTGTCCTGGTCTCTCGGTCCCATCAGCTTCCTTTTGTGTGTAGAAGCTTTTATTTTCATTGACAGGATGAATACTGAGGTTAAAAGTACAACAGCTGTTGCCCGGAAGTAAACAGTTTTTTGACTACCATCCAATTTGCCCCTGCCAAGCACCTGTCTACCTTGATGATTATATTTTCTATAATAAAAAAGGATTGTGCATTGAAAAAAAACTGCTTGCTTTCTGGCTAGCCTTACCAACACTGCGGTCACCAGAAGCTGTTGTTGTGCTGTTTTCTTTAGTGATGCAAACACTGTTATTCTCTGCTCTTTAGAACTAATTATCCTTAGTGCCAGCTTCACTCTACCCATAATTGAGGGCTATTAGCTGTACAAATATTGTTTTCTTCCATGACTATTTCTGGTGTAATAGGGGGAGACCATGGGTTCTGCTTTATCGCCAACCTGCTGTTTGGCATTGAGCAAGTCACTGAATTCAGTGAGCTTGAATTTCTTCTGGTCAATCTAAAATTCTCTCCCATTTTATTCTTTTGTGGTCCTTTAAATATCTTCCCTCGAGGAGGATTCAGCTTCTTTCATGACCAGTTTTTTGTTTTCAGCAGCGGGTACTTGGTGGATTTTTCATATGTGCATAGTGACAATGTATGTGATAAGACACTGTATGTGAGCAGTTTATACGTATACAGTTGAAAAAGTTCCTCAACTCTGGATCCATTCTCGATGTCCTTTCCCAAGGCCTTCCGCCACCATTAACATAAACTCAATATCCTTGATTACAAAACAACAAAAACACTTTTAAAGCATGATGATGGCAACAAAGGTACATATGTTCTTGACACAATGGATGGATGTATGGATTGTGATAATAATTGTACAAGCCCCCAATAAAATTATTTTTAAAAAAACACTTTTAAACTACCAATGGAGTCAAGGAAGAAATCACGCATTTCTTAGTATCAAATTATAATGAAAGTATAGCATACTCATATTTCACCAGATGCAATAAAGGGGAGTACACAGGAGAAAACTTCACAAATAAATGCCTTCATGAAAAAAGAAGAAAGATCTCCAATCAGCAGTCTAACCCTACAACTTGAGGAACTAAACAGAGATAGCAAACTGAACCTTAACCTACCAGTAGAAAGAAAATAAGATCAGAGTGGTAATAAGTAAATAAAAAGCAATAGAATCAACAAAACTAGAAGTTGGTTCTTTAAAAAGATCAATAAAATTGGCAGAACTTTAGCTAGTCTAACAAAGACAAAAAAGAGACAGAAAAGATGCAAATAATTCCACTAAGGAATCAGAGGAGATGTTCCAACTGGCCCTGTAGAAATGACAGAATATTATAAATAACAAGAGAGCAGCAACAAACTGGGTAGCTTAGATGAAATGGGCATGTTCTTAAGAGCACACAATCTATCCAAACTGACTCAAAAAGAGTCAACGAACTCAGTAATCACTGAAGAGGTTGAATGAGTGACCGAAAGCTTCCACATTTACACAAAAAAAATCCTAGACTTTGGCTTCACCAAAGACTTCTACTAAATTTAGAGAACTGACACCAATCCTGTGTAAAAACTAGAGAAAGAAGGAATGTTCCGCAATTCATTCTATGAAACAAAAATAGCCTGGATAGCAAAACTAAAAGGCCACAAGAAAGCAGAAATGGGAGACCAATATCCTTTGTGGATGCACTAATGAGGTGCTCCAAAAAATTCATAGAAAAAGTTCCATCATCTTCCCATTTCACTTTTCCCCAAATTTCTTGAAGCCCCTTTGTAGATGCAAAATTTCTTAATACAATACTAGCCAACAGAAGCCAACAATATATGAAACGAGTCAGACACCATGACCAAGGGGGATTTATTTCAGAAATACAGCGCAGCTTTCAACATTTGAAAAGGAGAAGAGCCACATGATCATCTCTATGGAGACAGAAAAAGATTGATAAAACACAACACTCTTTCTTGATGAAAACTCAAGAAGTGTGCCTTAGAAGGGACACCGTCAATGTGATGTAGAGCATATATGAAGAGCCTTTGGGCCACATGAAACTTCGTGGAGAAACACCGAGAGTTCTTCTCTTGAAGATGAGACTAAGACAAAGGTGCCTGCTCATCACTTCTGGTCAGTCTTTCATGAGCTGTCATAGCCAGAAGTCTTGTCTCTATAACAAAGTAATAAAAATAAAGAAAAGGTATACAGACTGGATAGCAAGATCCTATGTGGAAAATACAAACCTGTTCAATAGAAGCTTTGTAGAGCTAATAGGGATTTAGCAAAGTTACAGGGTCCACGACCAATGAGCCAAAATCATTTGTGTTTCTCTATACTAGTAATGAGAATTTTGAAATTAGGTTAATGATTCTATTTTTAATAGCATGTAACAAAATAAAATATCTAGGATTTAAAGTTCACTAAGGATCTATCATTCACTTTATGGATTATAAAACTCTGCTAAAAGAGATTAAGAAGACGTAAATAAATTGTTCTGTGCTCATGGATTAAATGCTGTTAAGACATCACTACTACTCAAAACAGTCAGCATAATCCCAATAAAAATTCCAACAATTTTCTTTAAAGAAATAGGAAAACCATTCCTCGACTTTATGTAAAATGTCAAAAGGCTCCGCCAGTTAACACAAAGCTGAAAGAAAAACTCCTATTTACTGATCTCAAACCCATTTCAGAGCTGTCAAAGCAGCACTGATAGGAAAGTAGACACAGACCAATGGAAAGAACTAAGAGCTCAGAAATACATCCACACGTCGATGGTCAACTGATCTTTTTTACAAGGATGCCAAATCTACTCAAAGGGTAAAGAAGAGTCTCATCAGTAAATAATGCTGGGTAAACTTTATTACCATATGCAGAAAAGTGAAGCAGCACTCATGCATCATACCATACATAAAAACAAATGCAAAATGCGGACTAAGGGTCTAAATAAGAAGTAAAACCATAAAATTTTCAGAAAACGCAGGGCAAAGCTGTTGGGCTTAGCTTTTAGCAATCAATGGATTATCTTATTGGATGATAAAGCACAAAGAGCAAAAGGCAACACAAATAAGTGGACGTCATAAAAGTGAAAACCTTTCGTTCTTCAAACGACTGTACCAGAATTTGCAAGACGGTCTACTGACAGGGAGTAGCTTCATAAGCCAAATATCTGATATGAAGCTAATAACCAGAATACGTATAAAACTTTGGCAACCATAAAATGCAGTTAACCCAATCACAAAAGAGGACAAAGGACTCAAATAGACATTTCACCAAAAACAGAAGGCGTTTAAATGGAAAGATGCTCAACATCATTAGCTGCCAAAGCTATGCAGATCCAAACAACCATGAGATATCATTTCATTCTTAACAAAATAAAGGTGAAAAACAGAGACTAGCAAAGATAAGGAGAAATTAGAAACCTCATCCAATTGCTGGCGGGAATTAAAATGGTGTAGCCATTCTCACAAACCATGTGACAGTGCCTCAAACATTAAAAGTAGAACTGCCCTAAGACCCAGCCATTCCACTCCGAGGCCCTTCCCCAAACAACTTGAAAGCAAACTTGAACAGATACTGTACGCCAGTGATCCTCAGAGCACTAGTCGGAATAGCCAGAGGAGGGCACAACCGAAAGGCCCCTCAGTGGATGAATGAATGCACAAAATTGGTACATCCATACAGTACTGCTGCTTAGCCAATAAGAGAAATGAAGGAATGATTCATGCTACAATATGAATGCAGCTTGCAGATATTACGCAGAATGAAATAGGTCCATCAGAAGAAGACAAATAGTCTATGAGCGCTCATATAACAAAGGCAAGAGTTGGCAAAGGTGTCGAGAACAAAACGTATTCGTGGTTACCAGAGGCAGGGGAGGAGATAAATGTTTTGTTATTAGGTATTGATTCTGACTCCCCATGACCTTGTGTATGAGGGTAAGTTAAAAAGCTACGCTGCTGGTATTCTGCTTCGTGCATGGATGGGTTCATTACAAACAAAGCATGATTTACGCAAAGCATTTCTGTCTCTGCAAGGCACTGGATGGTTTCTAAGAGTTCAGCAATAATGCCGATTTACAAGTAAGTACCTGGGTAGACATGCAGGCTGCACAAGTGTCGAAGGGAGTAAGAGTTTGTCCATATATTTCACAGACGAAGTACCGTAATATCTATTCACCTCTGCTGTAAATATATACCTGAATGTGGTAGAGCATACAAAGGGCGCAGTTAAGGAAACTTCTTAGACGTAACCAAACACCTTGAGAGAATGGGCTCATGGGCCTGGATGAACAGAACCTGAGTTTTGAAGCACACCAAGGGCGATAGTATAAAATAGTTCACAACGTTTGAAGGGTTAGGGAAGAAGGAGGGCTGGAAACAGGAAACACAGGGAGGAAGTAAGACACGTGGTGGCGGTTCGTTGAGGGAACTGCAATGGATGAGTTGAAGCAAAATGTATATGAACCGCTGAATGCAAAACTGATGATCTGCTCTGTAAGCCTTCACCTAGTTCACAGTGAAGTTTTTTTTTTTAAAGAATAGAACTTTAAAAAATAGAAATATAGTCCATGAGACAAATTCTTTCCAACCTGGCTTCTCAGTAGTATTCTGGCTGGACGTCTTCCAAAATAGATTTAGTCATTCTTCTGGCAGTCCAGGGTAGAATTTAATATTCCTCTCTAATGTCACAATTCAAAGACATCAATTCTTCTTTGTTGTTGCTTTAGCTGCCCGACCCGTGGGAACCCCATGCACACCGAATGGCACCACCACCACGATCAATGGTTGTTGACCCATGAAGTTTTCGTTGTCTGGTTTTCAGATGTAGATCACTCGGCCTTTCTTCTAGCCTGTGTCAGTCTGAAAGTCCACTGAGACCTAGTCATCCTCTTAGCAATATGCAAGCCTCCACTGATAGGTGTTGAGCGAGCATGATGGACCCAGATCAAGAATCAAACCTAGGTTTCCAGTTTGGGGGCTGAGAATTTTACCCCTGGACCACTGCAACGTTGGACACTAACAAAGCCAGTTGATTTCATTTCATTGGGTACAGGGCCGAACTGCTGTCAAGGCTAGGAAAGCATTACAGAAGCAGCCTTCTACCTCGTTCTCCTGCAGAGGAGCTGATGGGTTTGCACTGTGGAGCTTTGGGTTAGCAGTGAAGTGCTTAAGCACTGTGCGACCAGGAATCCTCTCATTGGACACGCAAACTCACTGCCCTCGAGTCGATTCTGACTCCTAGGGACTGTGGAGGACCGGGCAAACTGCCCCGTGGGTTTCCAAGACTGCACCTGCTTGTGGAAGTAGAAAGCCTCATCTCTCTCTCATTCAATTATATGATCACTTTTGCCGGGAGGATCCTGGCTGGAAAACTCTGTGTCCCTATTTGCATTTTTTAATCCCAAAACTATGTATAACAATACTTTTGAAGCCTGATGTATTATTAGCGGGTGCCTGAGAATGAGTTGTGACGACGAATGAAAATTCTGGTCTTCGAGCGTGATTGTCTTGTTTGCTGCTTCCACAGATCTTCTAAAAGGAAGGGCCGAGGACCTGAAACCAGACTCTTACCTCCGAAAGAGTCCTTCCCTGGAATCACTGAGCAGACCCCCGTCTCTGGGTTTCGGGAACGCAAGGCTGCTGAGCACTTCCACCAGGGCGCTGAAACCCCAAAGCAAACTCAGGTATCAATTAAAGAGTAAGAAATCAGAAGAGCGTGGAGCTGACAATTTTTGGTTCTTTCCCCGGTTTTAACTTACATTCATCCTATAAGTGATTCCCAAATACAATTGAGATGCAGTACCTGTCTTCAATAAGTCTCATGGGTAGACACTAGACTGTAGCATTATGCAAAATGGGTTAACCATAAACAAAAAAGAAAAGAGAAAGAACTCATTACCATCAGGTTGATTCCGACTCAGAGCAGCCCTGTAGGACAGAGTAGAACTGCCCTTGTGCGTTTCCAAGGCTATAATAAACATTTACTTAAGTAGAAAGCAACTTTCTCCCATGGACCAAAGGGTGGATTTGAACCACTGACCTCATAGTTAGCAGTCCAGAATGTACCCCAGTACACCACAAGGGCCCCTTAAAAGTAGGATAAAGGGTCATAAAAAAGTATGAGCAAAGTACTTGAGGGTTCCTAGTTGGATCATGAAGACCAGGGGAAAGAAGTAGTGTTTTTGCTGGAGACTGGTGGTATTGGGGCCACGTTATCACACAAAGTTCACTGCATCGTGGCTGGAACTGTTTGACTACACCGGACGGGCCTTCATGAAAGTAAGGACCTGGCATATATACTTTAGGTTGTCCATCAGAATTTGTTGGGTATACGCTTGGGATCCCACAGCCAGAAAAGCAATTTGGAACCATATTGTGAATGATCTTCTAAACCAAGGTGAAAGGCTTATCCTTGTTTTGGCAAAGCAATGGGGAAGCAGTAAATTTGTGGGATTTTTTTTTTTCAAAAGTGTTCTAGTCAAATTAGACTCCTGTTTTTTTAAGGATAGTCCATCAGAAAACTGGCAGATGAGAAGGATTTAGAGAGGCATTTTGAAGTTATTGTTGAATGAGGACTTTGGCAGTGATGGGGGAGAGAGAGAGACACCAACAGGGCTGCTCACAAAGAGCCTGTCTTTAGCCTAAGGCCCCTGCCACCTCTTCCCTTTTCGGTGCACCTGGTCTCCCAGACCCCTGAAAATCTCTAGTGTCTCCTCTCTTCTCTCTTTCCTGTGTCTCTGTGGGTTAGACTTCTAAAACATTGGGTGCATCTTGCTCCCCACCCTTTCAGAACTCTGTTGTCCACACTTAGATCCAGGTTCTTTATCCTGGCATAACGAGTGACATCACCTTGCAGAACGCACTTTGGTCTTTGTTCTTGGTTCTTTCAAGTTGGACCCATACTTGAGACTAATGAGTGGAGACTGGCTAGACCAAGAGGCGAGGGGGTTCAAAGCTGGTAAAACCTCAGGAGACATGATATCTTCGATCATGGCCACATGACAAGGCCAACAAGAGCCTTGAACCCTGAGGCTCAGCTGGAACTTCCTGCTTAGTGAGGAGCCCTGGGAGAGAGAAATGGCCACGTTACACTGGGTCCCAGCTATTATCCTATGTGCCTCTTTGAATCCTTTTGTTGTGGTTGTTACATTAAAGCCGTTATCCCAGGTATGCTGTTTCCTGTGGCATCTGAAATTCAGTCCCGTGAATTATAAAATGCAAACTAATAGGATTTCTGCCTGGGCTGAAGCACACAAGTTCTGGACTCCTGAGGTTGTAGCTAATACCCCCTGATCTAGCCTGTGTTGCTAGGATTAGAATGAAGGGCTGTGTGGGCCTGGGGTCTGAACTAAACAGAGAAGGGAAGCCGATTTTTCCATGGGACATAGTTGGCAGGTGGAATGGGATTTGTTATCCACTGCATCGTTTGACATCAAAAGTGTGTCTCCTTGGACTGGTAGGTGTGTGTACCTGGCCTTCTAGATGCCCCAGGAGCTAGCCACACCCCAACTCACCTGCCAGCATCCCTAGCTCTTCACTCGGTCTAAAAGGAGTTTTACAAGCAGGCTTTAATTCTAGCCTCCTCAATATGAAGTGAGCATTCCTAACTACAAGCCTTTGTTTACAAGTTCTGGCCTGAACTGCCTGTCTATTGTCATGCTACCCTCCTACATTTTAACTCTCTTTCAAGGCCAAATCTTCTACGAGGTTTCAGCTTCACTCCTGGTGGCACTGGTAGAACTTCGGATATTTAATTCTTGTACTGCTTTGTCGTGCGACTAACTGTTGCAGAGTGCACACGTCTTTGTTTCTGTTTGGGCACAAATTAGAGAGTAAATTCTGCATCTTATATTTGGGCATCTTTCTCAGCCCTTTGCATTGTGTTACACAGATAGCATTTCACTCAATAATTGCAGATGCATAAGTAGATAAATATACACCTTTAGGAGGAATGGCTTTAATAAATGTTATAGCTACCACTCTGGTGAGTATTATAAAGGAGTTTATAAAACTCTGAATAAAGTCAGCCCTCATTATCTCTTTGAGTATACCGATATTTGAATCTTGTTGATGTGCAAGAAATTTAAGTACGTAAAGTACGTTTTAGGGATTTTAATTGACTCTTTTCTGCATGCTAAAAAAATCAATAACAAAGTGCTATGTATATATAGTATGCTATATTACACTGTTCATTATAAAAAACTTAAATTATTTTAATTTTATGGTCATGTAAGTGAGATAAACAAGTGACTAGAAATTACTTACTTTGAAAGATCATTATTATTCATTATTATTATTTTGGTTTATTTACTTAGCTTTATTATTTTTTCAAGAACATTGATGGAAGACTGGCATCTATTTATTCTGAAAATCTTCCCCAAATCATTTTAGTTTCTCTCATTTTCCAGAAATTTGACTCTAAAATAAAATAAGGCTGAGTGTAGTCAACACAGGCAAAGCCACCTACCTTTGTAGTTCATAATGACTGGCCACAACAACTTGACTTATGTTAAGAGATCAGCCACATGCCAGGAAAAGCAGTCGTCGAATCATACAACAAAACCTTAAATTCAAGTATGAAATGATAGTCTTAAGATCTTTCTACCTTAATGCATACTGCTGAGGTCTAGAATTACCCTACTACTCTGTGTACAATATTTTTTTTACTAAATATTGGATGGATCCGAAACAGTTCTGACTCATAGACTCTCTGGAACAAAATAGAACCGCTCCATTTGATTACCAAGGCTGTGCGTCTTTACAGAAGCAGACAGCTTCATCGTTCTCTCGTGGAACGGCTGATAGGTTGAAAGCCACTAGCCTTTAGTTTAGTAGGCCAACTCTTAACCCTGATGAAATAATACTAATATACATGTAAAAAATAGCAATACAGTGGAGGCTCATCTAGCTACTCACCCATCTGCCAGCCTAAGAAAACGAGGATTATAATTATTGTAATGTCTTCATGTTCGCCACCTTTCTAGGAGCCTTGGTGGCATAGTGGTTAAGCATTGGGCTGCTAACTGCAAGGTCAGCAGTTCAAATCACCAGCCACCGTGGGAGAAAGATGAAGTTTTCTCCTCCCACAAAGAGGTGCAGTCTGGGATGTCCACAGAGCAATTTCACCCTGTCCCATAGGGTTGCTCAGAATTGGCATTGACTCAGTGGCATAGTTTGGGTTGTTATTGTTGTTGTTTTCCACTTTACCTGGGTAGGTTCTAATATCCATTGCAATGACTAAGCAGAACTCACAGACAAAATTCATGATTAAAGGGTCTGTTAGGGAAATTACTAAGTTACAATGCCATTGGGAAATGCTCAGGGTTAAGGTGTTTCTTTGGACTTGTTACAAAGTTCTGGCAAGTCTGCTAATAAATGCCCAAAGGACATAACACTTTGCTTTAAGCTTCAGTCTGAAGGCATTCAGCTTACACTCTGTGGGTCAGCAAACCCAGCTCCCCAGAAGCACCCCACTCTGACAGCCTCCCTCCTGCACGCAAGCACTCAGCTTTACTTGCTCCATGGGTGGGGAGTCCATCACTCTGTTTCATTCTCCGGCTCCTGCTTCTGCTGCTGCTTCTCTGACGATGTAGCTGTCATCTGGATTCAGGAGGTTCCGTGCACAGGAATTAGAATAAGCAAACAGAGAGAGACCAAAGTTTATTCATGACTCTTAAGAGCAGACGGGAGGGAGAGATTAAACTAGGAGTTATTGATTTTCTGTTAAAGGTGATAGAACATTTAGAAGTGGACAATGTTAACAACCTGATACATGTAATCAATGTCACTGAACTATACATGCAAATATATTGAGATGGAAAATGTGATGTTACATCTATATCACAATTTTTAAAATGTTATTAATGTGGCTAATTTGTTGTTTCTTGAGCATCTTGCTGGATAAACCTAGGCTTTTGCTTCTCTAGTTACTCCTTCCTGTATCATTTAAGGTTATAAAAATTAGCATCTTCTCTTTACTGTGTGCTATTCTTTCTAACTAGTGTGGAACGAAGAGACCCCTTGACTGCTTTGGCCAGAGAATATGGCGGCTCCAAGCGCAATGCTCTACTGAAATGGTGCCAGAGGAAGACAGAAGGTTACGCGGTAAGAGAATGTTGGTCAACTTATCTGAACTGGGGAGAGACGTTGTCTGGTGCCATCAGGATGTGTTCCATGTGTGCACATGCTTGGGTTGGCCAGTGCATGTGTAGTTAAGATCCTTCCAGGCTCTTAGGCAGAGCTACCTTGCAGAGTGTTATCTTTGTGTACCGAAGAAAGGAACTCAATCATGGACAAGTGGGACTACAGTCTAGTCTGCACTCTACTCAACGAATCCTGTACTAAGGCTGAGCTGTATCTCTTAAGGTGCTGGTGCTGGGAGGTGCCAAGAACACTACCTTTTTGTCAACCCCAGCGAAACATAAGTTCCCAGACTTCAACCCAAAGAGACAGGTTTTGCTAAATCATCTTCCTAAAGAATACTCTAACCCCATACAGGTGCGCCTCCATGTTTTTTTCCCCCAGATTGCCTTTTAATATTTTTTTAGAGTTGTTTGCATTTAGTTTAAGGGTTTCCATTGACTGGGATAGCATTTGTTTTCTGGGAAAATTAGACAAGGAAGTAATACCTGATAGCTATTTAAGTTGTTTTTTAATTGTGAAATAGCACGTACTAAGATAAAATTGTCTGAAATATAAACTATAGCTTCATGAATTATTATGAAACAAAAGCTCATGCAATCACTACCCAGATCTTGAAGCAGAGCATTGCCAATACACCCTATCCTTCCGTAGGACGCTTTCCAGCTGTGACCTGTACAGAGATAACTGCCATGTATACTCGAGTATAAGCGGACCTGAATATCGGCTGAGGCGCCTAATTTGACCACAAAACTGCATTAAAAATGTGCTGAAAAACTCAGCTTATACACGAGTATATACAGTATTATCCACAAATTTTTTTCTACAAATTTATACATCCCTAAACACTATAATAGTTTTGCTTCATTTAAATTTATATAGCTGGATTAAAAAATAATGTACTGTATGCATCTCTAGTTTTATCAAGCCATATTTAGTAGTATTTATCCATGTCATCACATTAGCGCTAATTTTCTCATGGTCTTTCCCAATTAGTAATAAGTGATTATACCATTATTTATTTATCCATTCTATTAATGATGAGCTTTTAAGTTACTCTGGTTTGAGAGTATTACAAGTAACACTGAGATGTCTTATATATAGCTTTTGAAACATATATATGCTCATCTTCTGGATACACACTTAGGAATGGAATTACTGGGCAATAGGATTTGCTTTTATTAACTATTAGAAGACAGTGCCAAGCCGATCTGCACAGTGGTTGTAAAACTCCCATCCCATCAGGAATTTTTTTTTTTTACAGTCTTTGGCCTAATCATTTTTTTCTCTTTTCTTCTTTTACATTTTATTAGGGACTCAAACAACTCTTACCACAATCCATACATATACATACATCAATTGTATAAAGCACATCCATATATTCCCTGCCCCAATCATTCTCAAGGCATTTGCTCTCCACTTAAGCCCCTTGCATCAGGTCCTCTTTTTCCCCCCTCCCTCCCCATTCCCCCCTCCCTCATATGCCCTTGGTAATTTATACCTTGTTATTTTGTCATATCTTGCCCTATCCGGAGTCTCCCTTCCCCCCTTCTCTGCTGTCCCTCTCCCAGGGAAGAGGTCACATGTGGATCCTTGTAATCAGTTCCCCCTTTCCAACCCACTCACCCTCCACTCTCCCAGCATCGCCCCTCACACCCTTGGTCCTGAAGGTATCATCCACCCTGGATTCCCTGTACCTCCAGCCCTCATATGTACCAGTGTACAGCCTCTGTCCTATCCAGCCCTGCAAGGTAGAATTCGGATCATGGTAGTTGGGGGGAGGAAGCATCCAGGATCTGGGGGAAAGCTGTGTTCTTCATCGATACTACCTCACACCCTAATTAACCCATCTCCTCTCCTAAACCCCTCTATGAGGGGATCTCCATTGGCTGACACTTGGGCCTTGGGTCTCCACTCTGCACTTCCCCCTTCATTTAATATGATATATATACATATATACACAAACATACATACATATACACATATATACACATACATACACACACTTATATCTTTTTTTTTTTTTTGCATGATGCCTTATACCTGGTCCCTTGGGCACCTCGTGATCGCACTGGCCGGTGTGCTTCTTCCATGTGGGCTTTTTTGCTTCTGAGCTAGATGGCCGCTTGTTCACCTTCAAGCCTTTAAGACCCCAGACACTATCTCTTTTGATAGCCGGGCACCATCAGCTTTCTTCACCACATTTGCTTATGCACCCATTTGCCCATCAGGAATTTTTGAGAGCTTTCTCTTTTTCATTTTCACCAACGCTTGGTCCTGGAAACCTTTGGGTGTGTACTGGTCTCTCACTGTGATTTCGGGTTCCATTTCCCTGCTGATTAAGGAGATTGTACACCTTTTCATTTGCTCACAGGACATTTGGAGTTTGGCAGCTCAGAGGTTTTTCCCATTTTACAATTGAACTTTTAATTTTCACTTTTGCCTTTAGGGTTTTTGTTTGTTTTAATATGAGGCAGCTTCACACAATTGCACACGAATGGAATTTTAAAATATGATTACTTTTCCATGAGATTAGTGCACCTCCTGGTATATTGTGGCTATACGTCCTCTGTCAAACAGATGTAGTCCACGTTTATTCGGTCAGTGTCAGTGTCACTTGGATTTTCAGTCTTCCTGACTCGATGGCAGTGAGTTTGACTGGGCTTTTGAATGGTGTCTCTGAGGAAGACAGTTGAAATTCTCTGCTTCCTTAAAAATCTGACTTCTCAGAAACCCAGCGCAGGGTTCTACTCTGTCTTAGGGTCACTCTGAGTCACAATCTACTCAATGGCAGTGCGTTGAGTAACAGTGTCTGTTAATGAACAGAGTTCTTAATGTTAATTAAGTCTAATTCATAGATTTTAACAGCAGATTTGTTGGCACTTAGTCCACATATCACACAATTCAATGGTTCCATCGCATCAAGAATTGTACAATCATTACCACAGTCAATTTCAGAACATTTTCTTCCCTACACACACATGATTAAATCACATTTAAAATGAGTTGTGTGATCACCTTCAGGTCTAGTGCCCTGCCCCTCCCACCTTCAGTGTTTCTCCTGAAAGCCCTTCACCCGCAGATCTCCCCCCACACACACATCCATCCCCTACAAGCCCTTGCATCAGCTACTGTCTTTATGCATCCACTCCATAATTCAGCAGCCTTTTTTCCTATTGCTTGTGCTTTTTATAACCTGCTTAAGAAATCTTTATCTGAAAAAAAGAGAAAGAAATCTTTATCTGTTATTAGATAGTTATGCAGATGGTTTTCTTCCTTGCCTTCCAGGAGCTTTATTTTACATTTTGCACTATGTAGCCACCTCTTTAAAACAACCAACTCTTACTCTCTTCGTCACACTCGGGCACAGTCTTCCTTGCCAGTACCCCCTTATGCCAAAATTCTGAAGACGGTGACAACCGAAACACTCCCTGCCTCACATCCAGCTTTGGGGGATGGTAGGATTGGGGAAATTTCAAAACTAGAAGAAAAGTAGGCCAAGACCTACCCTAGATTGTTAATTAGTGAAACCGGGATGGTCACTTCCATATCAGCAGCAGCTGGTATCTTAAAGTGAGACTCTACCCAAGAATTTAAGTATCGTATACCTTTGACTGAAAGCAGAGCATACTAGAGAGGTATTTACTTGTATTTGATTGACTGTACTGAGGCATTCAACTGTGTGGATCATAACAAACTATGAATAGCCATGAAAGAATGAGAATTCAAGAGCACTTCATTGTACTCCTGTGGAACTTGAACATAAATCAGGAGGCAATTGTACAAACAGAACAAGGGAATGCCGCATGGTTTAAAATGAGGAAAGGTGTGCGACAGGGTTGTATCTTCTCACCAGGCTTATTCAGTCTGTATGCTGAGCAGATCATCAGAGAAGCTGGATTAGATGAAGAAGAACGCAGCATCAGGATTACAAGAAGGCTTATTAACAACCTCCACTGTGCAGATGACACAACCATGCTTGCTGAAAGTGAGGAGGACCTCATGTACTTGCTGATGAAGATCACGGGTTAGGGCCGTCGGTGTGGATGACCATGCAGTGTAAGGAGACCAAAATCCTCACAACTGGACCAATAGGCAACATCATCATTAATGGAGAAAAGGTTGAAGTTGTTGAGAATCTTGTCTTGTATGGATCCACAATCAATGCTCATGGAAACAATAGTCAAGAGATCAGAAGACAAGACCTCTTTAAAGTATTGAAAATCAAGAATGTTACTTTGAGGACTAAGGTACGCTTAACCCAAGCCGTGGTATTTTTTATTGCCTCGTGTCCATGGTAAAGTTGGATGTTGGAAAAGAAAGACTAAAGAAGAATCAATCATTAGAGTTGTGCTGGCAAAGAATATTGAAAACACCAGGGACTGACAAAGGACAAACTGATCTTGGAAGAAATACAGCCAGAGTGCTCCTTTGAGGCAAAGATGGTGAGACTTCATCTCACATACTTTGGACATGTTTTGAGAAGAGACCAGTCCCTGGAGAAGACCATCATGCTTGGTAAAGTGGAGGGGTAGTGAAGAAGAAGACCCTCAGCAAGATGGACGGCCACAGTGGCGGCCACAATGGGCTCCGGCACAGGAACAGTTGTGAGGATGCCCAGCACCAGGCACAGGATGTCTCGATGGGTCAGAACTGATTCCATGGCAGCTAACAACAACCTTTGACATTAGTTCCTCCTCATCTTATGTAAAAAGAAATCTAGTCATGCTTATTACTAGTTGTAGAGGCACCCAAAATGCAAACGACTTTCTGACCCATTTATTTTTCTCTCAGCTCCTCTGACCACTCTGCTTCAGCCCCATTCTAAGGGTCGAAGCCACCCCATCTCAATAATGACACCCCTAAACATACTAGCCGTGTGCCAAAGGTAGGGGGGAAAAGAAGCTGTCAGGGGGAAAAGCTGGTTACAAGAGGGTTTAAGGTAAAATAATGGAAATGGCAAGGAAACATTGAAGAATTTTAAAGAATAGTCGACCAGAAATGAGGTCTTGACTGTGGTTGAGCCCTAATGTTTAAGGGAAGTAGTAGGGCAGCTACAAAGAGACAACCTTTTCAAAAGAAATTAGCCCCCAAGGATGTAATGTTATAATTAAGTTACAGGAAATAAACTTCCAGGCAGAAATGTGAGATTAATATTTCCTGCTGTAGTGATTTTACTGTTGTTTGTTTTATGAACATCTTGAAGTGGGTTTCCAAACATTTTATGTTTGATGAAAGCCAAAGCTCGTTTTGCCTGGAGAGTGTTTTTCTTTTTTTTTTGGAGAGTGTTTTTCATTCATTGTTAAATCTGTGAATTTAGAGGGAAATATAAATCATCTGGGTCTGTTTTATTTACCCTTCACAAAGTAGTGTTTGTCTAGACTTGCTTGTCTACCATGCCTCATCTGCCTTCTGAAGCTTGTTCTCTTGGGAGTTGTTGCTTTGTTGATAGGTGCCACTGTGTCGGCCCTGACTCATAGTGACAACAGAATGGAACACTGGCCAGGCCTCTGCCATCCTCACAGTTCCAACTCTCTGGAGTAAAACCCATTGCCATCACGTCAATTCTGACTCACAGTGACCCTACAGGACAGAGTAGAACTGCTCTCTAGGATTTCTGAGGCTATAACTCTTTAAGTTAGCAAACCATTTCATCTTTCTCAAGAGGACCAGCTCATGGGTTTGAACTGCTGACCTTGAGATTAGCAGCCCAGTGATGCTTCGTCACCAAGGTTCCTGACTCAACAAATTGATGAAAACTCAGATGGTTTGCAATCTTTTTGAAAACAAATGGGAACCCAGGCAGCATAGTGGGTTATGTAGTGGCCACTAACTACAAGGTTAATGGTTCAAGTTCACCATCACACCGTGGGAGAAAGGAGTTTAAAGATGCATACTTGATGACAGTGTTATAAAGTCAATTGTGGCTCATAGCAACTGCAGGTCTCAGCCTGAAAATCCGTACGGAAGGAGAATGCCTCCTTTCTCCCGTGGAGCAATTGGTAGGTTCAAACCACCAATCTTTTCATTAACCATCCAATGTTTGACCCAGTGTGCCCCCCTGACATCCTGTACGGTATGTCAAAATCCTCCATGTATTGATCCAATGCACTTTCTATGGTGCCTGAAAATATTTTAGATGCTGGCGTTTCAGTGATGAACAAAACAGGCAACAATTTCTGGCCTCATGGAATTTATATTCTCTCATATAATATCTCTATCTATCTATGTATATATGTGTGTCAAAAAATACATTGTATTAGGAAGTGATCTGAACTACGGAGGAAAAATAAAGCAGGTCCGGAGGCTTGGAGTGCGAGGTGCATGGAATCGATTTTAAATACAAGTGTTCTGGAGGTGGCGTTTGACTGATAGCCCACTTGTGTTTCCCTCAAGGTCTGGGCATTGCAGAGCCCTGGCCATGCAGCCAGAGAGCCACTTGTGGCGATGTGGAGGGTTGTGCCTCCTCATGCCATGGGACGCGATGAAGACCTGGGGAGAGTCGGGCCGGAATGCCATGCATTCGTCGGTATTACAAGTGATAGAAAGGCAGAAGGCACCGAAAAATGACCATCCTTGGGCTAACTGAGGGCAGAGAGAAATGACAAAGGACACTGTGGTGCCACTGTCTGTGGCCTCAGAGCGTCAGAGTGCCCTGAATTGCATTTTCTGGGTGTTAGTAAGACCTCGGCTCTCTAATGCTTTAGTACATTGAGGAATGCCTTAGCACAAGACGAGTGAGGCTTCATAATCGGTTCAGCATTTAATAGTTTGTGTGAGGTGCCATCCCGTCAGCTCCATCCCATGGCAATCCTGGCAGCAGAACAAACCATGGCCCAGGGCAGCATTAGCTTCATGATCATTGGAATGTTTGAGTCAGTTTCAGACACTATATTTTGAATGCCTCTCACCCTCTGGTGCCCATCTGGCAACACTATCCATCTGCGTTCTGTTGTGGTCCATAGGTTGTCACTGGCTAATCCTCGGAAATTAGTCAGTCGGCCTTCATTCCTCATCTGTCTTAGCCTAGAAACGCCTCTGAAACCTGTATACCGTCGGCGTCCCCGCTGGGATTTGAAAGACCAGTGACGTAGCTTCCAGCATCATTGCAGCACAAACACCCCTGCAACGTAACAACCTAGCAGATGAGGGTGGGGATCTGTGAGACACTTCTTGTTTTGATCATTTTACAAGGAGGGTGCTAGACCTAGACATGCTCAGCCTTTCTGACAGACAAGGAAACCCTACGCCATCCAACGATCTGTCTGTCTATTTATATCTATATTGATTGGTTTGTCTATCAGTGGGTTAAACATCCCAAGGCTCTTGAGTTCATTTACCACTTAAGTGAACATTTCCATTTTATATACCATGTCCTCCGTATTAGTAAATGAAGTCCATTCCCGACAACAGGCTCTACAGACTTTGTGGCCATAGTATGTTTCATAGTTAAAGTCTTCCTGCCCAAGAGTTTAAATAACAAAAGTGGTGAATAATTGACTATCTCAGGGAGCTCCTGGCTCCTCAGGAAACTTGGAAGAGAGTAACTGTGGTTTGTGATGAATAGCAGTCTCCACAGACTTAAACTCAAATGAGACCTTTCCTGTCTCCTGTTTCTCTTCACATTGCTTCTATAGTCACTGGTGTGTTAATATCCTCTGTCTCTCATCTCATCTTTTTTTTTTTTTTGCAAGATAAGGCAGTAAGAAAGCTAGTCAACTGTGATTCTGTTAACCAGACTGAATCAAAGTTCAAGAGTTTTGTCTGGGCCTTTATTAGGTGGTCAGTACAGTGAGACACTGGAGGCCCGGCTAAGGCTGTAGGAACAGCAGTAGTGAAAAATCGGATTAGGAGTGATACCGCATTCAGCTGAGGCCAAAAAAATCCAGTAAGTGGTGTCTAATAGTTCTGATCAAGGCAGGTCTGGGGAAACCCCATTAAAGTACTTCTAATCCTGACCTGAGGCAGGCACCTAGGTCAGTACTGTGGATTGCCCTCGCTGGCTGCATTCCAAGTGTGATCTGCATACACTCATTTCATCTATGTATACATGCACCGAACACCTGCTAGGTGCTGTGCTGTGCTGCCCAGCACCAGGAAACAGGTGTGGACTCCACGAAGGGGGTTGGCCAAAGGTAATGGAACAGGTAACAAAGAAAGAAAGAAGAGGAGAGCAGAGGATTAAACGAGATGAGGTTACAGTGACTGGGTAGGTACTTTAGATTGGGAGGTACTAACAGAAGGGTTAGACGTCCAAGCCCACCCAGAACTGCCTTAGAGCAAAGGCCTGGGGATCTACTTTCAAAATGTTAAACAAACAAACAAAAACCTCACCACCATGGAGACAATGCTGACCCATAGTGACCCCTGTGGGTTTTGGAGATTGTAACTGTTGACAGGTATAGCAAGCCCGGTCTTTCTCCCATGGAGCTGCTGGTGGTATCAAACTGCCGCCCATGTGGCTAATAGCCCAACTTGTAACCAGTAGACCACCATGGCTCCTTGTGGAGTGCAGTTCTGATATTCATGGAGTAGCCATGAATTGGAATCAACTTAAATGCAATTGATTTTAAAATGGTCATCCAACCTTGAGAGTACCACAAAATTACACCTGTTGTAAGAAAAAACTTACATCACAATAAAGCAGATATTAAACAAAGGAAGAGAAATGCAGTTCGTTAGAAGGGCTTCACCGGGGAGAACAGCTGTGGGAATGAGAAGTAGGTGTTGTGAAGTAGCATGTTGTCATTGTTATCAGCTTTGACTCAGAGCTACCCGGTGTGGAACATAACGAAACATTCAGTTCCATGCTGTCCTCCCAACAGTAGGCATGTGGGAGTCCGTTGCTGCAGCTACTGTGTCAAACAGCGCCATTAAGGATTTCTTCTTTTCTTGCTGACCCTCTACCAAACCTAATGCTCTTCTCCAGGGATTGGTCTCTGCAGTTAACACGCCCAAAGTAAGCGAGACTGCCTCTCCCTTCTCATGAACCTGTGACCACTAATTCCAAACCAAATGTGTTTGTTCTTCTGTCCGACCATAGTATCCTCAGTATTTCCCATCAAGAGCATGTTCAATTGCATCAATTCCTCGGGTTTTTTCCCTGTCCAGCTTGTGAATTCATGTGAGGTGATTGAAAATACCACGGCTTAGGTCAAGCACCCTTATCATCAAAGGGACATCTTTGCTTTTTAAGATTATAAAGAGGACTTCTGCAGCAGATTTGCCCAATGCAATATTGTCCTTTTCTCTTTTTGACATTGATTGTTGATCCAGTGAGATCCATCGCAGCTTCAATATTTGTTGTTATTTATCGTGAACTCGCTCGTTGGTCCAGCTGTTTTGTTGGTGTTTGTTTTCTTGATGTTGAGGTGTACCCCATAGGGAGTCCTCGATCTCCATCAAGCAGGGCTTTGTGTAGGGAACTGCCGTCTAAGTTACAAAGCTGGTCAAGCTATAACATTAAAAACATGCGCCCCAAATTTCTTGAACCATGGAGGAAGTTGGATGATATGATGTTGATTGTGGTAAGTCAATCACCGTGTGTGTGTGTGTGTGTGTGTGTGTGTGTGTAAACTCACTGCCATAAAGCCAATGCTGACTTAAAGCACCCCCCTGTGAGTTTCTGAGACTATAACAGTTTATACGAGAGGAAATCCCAGTCTTTTTCCTAAGAAGCTGTTGGTAGTTTTAAACATAATTATTACACCACTAGGGCTCCTATATGTATGTATGTATATGTGTGTTTCTTCATTATGGAATGACATGAACAAATACAAAAGTGAACATTCATTAGTAATCACCAAGTAAGCGTGGAGGAGGAGTTCAGTCACAAGATAGTAGATACTTGCTGTTTTTGATGATGGAAAGATAACACCGGATGAGGATGTTGTATATACAGCTTGACAAAGGCAAACAACGTTACTAAAAAGTATACAAGGAAAAAGGAGCTATTGGTAATTGCTGTGACATACATAATTTTGAAACCGCCGCAAAAACTACTAAAAAATACACGTGCAAATGAGTTTGTATGTAGGCATATATGTTCACCTTTTAATTCTGTATATTGTTCAGCTGAAAATTGAACCACTAGGGTGACATCAGTGTCAGTCTAAGAGCCACAGCCTTTGGCCAGTCTCTCTCAGACCAGGAAGCGTGGTCCTTTTTATGATTTTGAGTTTTGATCCACAGTTTTCTCCCACTCTGCTCAAGACATCCTAGTGTGATCCCTTTCAGTGCAGTCGGCTGGGCACCATCTAGGTCTTCTGGTTTCAAGAGCTAATTGTTTCCTTAAGTCTTTGATTTTCTTCACACTTTTTTGCTCCAGACAGAAAGAGACCAGTAGTAGTACCTTAGATGGCTGCTCACAAACTTTGAAGCCTCCAGTGGCAGTCACTAGGGCAGGATGCAGGACACTGGCTGTGCGGACCGTGCCAACCGACCTTGATGTCAGCTGAGACGATGGTCTCCAAGGCCCAGGCCTAGCCACTCAAGGTATCCGGTTATGGTTAAGAAGTTTTCATAATTTATCCACAATTGCCTGGGCTAGTTCACTGCCCAATTTAAAAGCTGCTCTGCCCTGGATACTCTTGCAACTACAAGTAGCTGTATGACCTAGTTATGGCCAATGAGATACAGGCAGAATTCAATGCATGTGGCTCAATGCATAAGTCCTTTGAAAGATAGTGCCCCCTTTGTCCTCTGGACCTTTACTTCTTTGTACCTGGAAAGCATCCCAATACCTGGAGGAGGAGCAGGCACCTTATGGCCTGAAGATGAAAGGGTTAGGTCAGGGAGGACTGAAGAAAGGAGCCGGGTCCTCAATGACTCTGTAAAGTTACTTCCCATTTAGTGGAGACAGATTGAGACTGAGGCAGTCAGGGTCCAGAATCCATGTTACAAATAGTTTGACAAATGTTGGTTACAGGGGAGAAGGTGTGGAGACAAGAAGGCAAGGCTAGGTATGCTTGTACTCATGATACAGGTGCGAGACTGCTAAGCTAATTTACATTTCACCTCAGATCTGGGGTTAGCTCAGGGCTTAATGCCAATCCACTATGTGTTTTTGTAACTAAAGCTTTATTAGAATATAGTCATTTCTATATCATGTATAGCTGCCTTGTTGAGTAGTTGCACTAGTTGGTATAAAGCTGTATGGCCTGGAGAGCTGAAATTAATTACAGAAGTTATCTAGTTCTTTACAGACGCTTGCTAGCCCTCACCTTCAATAAAAAGATATATGAGTATCTTTTGCTATTCAAATCATGCTTGGTTCTTAAGTTTCGGATAGCAAGAGGCACACATTCAGATAATGAGATTTATCTGAAAATTTATCTAAATCTATTCAGTTTCTGGATTTGTATTGCAAAAGTTCAGATAGTAATGAATACCTGTATTATCACTAAGCCAGAAGTATAGACTATATCATCTTAGACCCATTAGCTAGCACTGTATTGTCCCCTTTAGAGGGGAAAAAAAAGAAGCAGTCTTTGAGTTGTCCAAAGCAAATCTTGCTTTGAACTGGGAAGAAGATGTAATTGCAGGGAAGCTGTTTTTATGGGCCTGCATTCCCACAGACAGCACCGAAACACTTTGCTCACCAACAGCGAGTCCCCTATGAGATGAGCCATTTGGGGGCTCCACTTGTTTTCTTCTGAGACAAGTCTCTTGTGGGACACAGCACACTTCAAAGACTATAAACTCCTTTTCTTTATTGTCATTGGAGCATTTCTCTTCCGAATTCCCAATAGAAGATAAATGCAACCATTTACTTCTACTTTAATGTACTCTAACCAGGCTCTCTTTTTCCCAGTGCCTCTGTATTTGCATCTGCTTTGAAACAGTACTTTGTGAAGGCATTTTAAAGACCATGTTCATTTGTCTGGAAACTGCAGTAGGATTTGCTCGGAAGATCGCAATGAAAGACTTTATTTCCCAAGTCGTCATAGACATGCAGGCTACTCTTGGTTGTCTTTATTTCCAGTTGATTTTATTTCGTGAGCCAGCCTGCTTTGGAGTTCCCTTTCACCGTGTGTGTGTGTGTGTGTGTGTGTGTATGTGTGTGTGTGTGTGTGTCTGTGTGTGTGTGTGTGTCCACATATGTATAACCTTCAGTAATAAAAATTATTTTCTTAATGAGAATATTAAAGAGTAGGGTCTACAGGACACCTGTTGTATTATTTGTACACGGGAGGGGTTTCTCCCCTTGCTACCAGGCCCCTCACACCCGAAGGAAAGGCATCCAATCCAAACTGTGCCCAACAGCTTTCTTGCACAGAAATTTTAGAAATAGAACTGAGAGAACCAATACATTAGGATACAAAACTCAGATGCTAGTGGCAGCCGTATTTTGCCAGTGCGTAAAACAGAAGAGTTCACACAACAAGCCAAAGACAATTATCATGAAAAGATTGCTGACAAGGTTGGCCCTTGCTTGGCATCTGGAACCTTGGATTTCAGGAGGATTCCTATCATCCACAGACGAGGAGACTGTACCTAAGCTTTATAAACATGTGGTGTATGCACAACACCTATGTGCTTCCAGGAGTGTGGAGTTTGGGTACGCTCCATACAGAAGCTGCTTTGGTGACCAGCCCTCCTAAAACACACCAAGCCACCAAGCCTCCAGTGGGCTTCCCCAGCAGTCACCTCTGCACACCTGTTGTCACACCTCATTGCTGGAGGAATTAACCAGACTTGCCTCATGGGACTTTTCCTTTCTGATTTTGATTTGTGTCCTTTTACAGTAATAAATTTGTGAGTCACCTATGGAAATAATAATCTATAACTTATCAAGGGTTCATGAGGGAGAAGAGTGGGGAGGTAGGGGGAAGAAACTGAGAGCTGATATCAGGGGCTCAAGTGGGAAGAGAATGCTTTGAAAATGATGATGGTGGCATGTGTGCAAAGGTGCTTGACACCGTGGATGAACGTATGGATTGTGATAAGAGGTGTAAGAACCCCGAATAAAAACATTTAATAAAAATGAGAGTAATAATAATAAAACAAAAATTTGTGAGTCATCATGAATAGGACCCTATCCTGAGATCTATAAATCTTCTTTGTGAATGATCAAATCTAGGACTGCCCTAGGGGAGCCCTTAGCACACCCACATTTACTCAGAAAGTGAAGAAACCTACTGAAGTGACAGAAGGTTAAACAAAAAATTTTTAAATGTACATTTAAGAACAAACCCGCTGCTATTGAACCCATTCCAACTCGTAGCGACCCTGAAGGGCAGGGTAGAACTGCCCCTGTGTGTTTTGGGGATGGTGAATCTTTGTGGCAGTGGACGGACAGCTTTCTCCTGCAGAGCAGGTGGGGATTTCAAACGACGAACTCTGTGGTTAGCCACTCGATGCATAGCCAACCATGGCACCAGGACGCCGCGAAAAGATTCAATAATAAGCTAGAAACGTCATCATTTCAGGACCAAGCAACATTCGTTTGGCTATCTGAAGGATCTATCAAATATTAATATCTTAACAACGGAGCCCTCCTTATTTCAAGTGAGTCCGTGTTGCTTAGGAGTTCTTATTGTGGTTGTTAGGTGCTGTCAGGCCGGTGCCACGTCTAGCAACCCTGTGTGCACCTAAAGGACATGCTGCCCGATACTCGGACATTCTCTCAATCATTGCTGGGTTTGAGCCCGTTGTTGTAGCTACGGTATCAGCCCGTATCATGGAGGGTCTTCCTCTTCTTCACTGATCTCTGGTTTACCAAGCATGCTACTCTTCCCCAGGGACAGATCTCTCCGGCATGTCCAAAGTCTGCGACATAAAATCTTGCCATCCTTGCTAAGAAACATTCTAGTCGTATTGTTTCCAAGATAAATATGTTCTCTCTTCTAGCATCCTATGCTATGTTTCATAGTCTTTTTTTTTCATTTACAAAAAACACAATTTCATTTCATTTATTTTTTTATTGTGGCTCTTACAGTTCTTCTTTTTTAATCATTTTATTGGGCGCTCTTAATTGCTCTTATAACATTCCATACATCAATTGTTCCAAGCATATTTGTACATATTTTGCCATCATCATTTTCTAAACATTTACTTTCCATTTGAGTCTTTGGGATCAGCTCCTGTTTTTTCCCTTCCTCCTCCTCTCCCACGCTCATGACCTTTTGATAATTTTTAAATTATGTATTATTGTTTTCATGTCTTACACTGACTGCTGTCTCCCTTCACCCATGTTTCTGTTGTTCGTCCCCCTGGGGAGGATTATGCATCAATCATTGCAATCGGTTCCCTCTTCCTCCCTTCCTCCTCCCACCTTCTCCCTACCCTCCTGGTATCACTACTCCCAATTCCGCTCTTGAGGGGTTTATCTGACCTGGATTCTGTGTGTTGGGAGCTCTTATCTGTACCAGTGTACATGCTCTGGTGTACCGAAAACTGAAAGGTGGGACTGGAGTCATGATAGTAGGGAGTGAGGAAGCCTCAAAGAACCAGAGGAATAGTGTGTTTCATCGGTGCTTTACTGCACCCTGGTTGACTCATCCCTTCCTTGTGACCCTTCTGTGAGGGATGTCCCACTGTCTACAGATGGGTTTTGGGTCTCTACTCTGGCCCCTCAACAATATACTTTTTGTTTGTTTGTTTATTTGTTTTGGTTCTTCTGGTGCCTGTTACCTGATTCCATTGACACCTCATGATCGCATGGACTAGTGTGCTTCTTCCATGTGGGCTTATTGCTTCTCTGCTACATGGCTGCTTAATTTCAAGTCCATCACAGAAGCTATATCTTTAGATGGCCAGGCACCCTCAGCTTTCTTCACCACATTTGCTTATGTACCCATTATGTCTTCAGCAATCATGTCAGGAGGGTGAGCATCACAGAATGCTAAGTTGTGATAACAAAGTATTCTTGCATTGAGGGAGGGCCTGAACAGAGGCCCAAAGTCCATCCACTTCCTCAATGTATTGCCATATAAAGATATGTACCTAAGCCAATACCTGTATTTTTATGAATTGATATATTTACATAAGTGCACACCTTTGTTTATACCTATATCCATAGCTTTGCTTCCTAGATTTTTGCTGTTTCCTTTTACCTTCCTCCTTTCCCACCATCATGCTCGTCCTTATTCTGCCTATTAGTAATTCCTCTCAGCTAGATTGTTGTTGCTTCAACACCATCAGAATCTCTATTTCATTCCCTAGTTGCTTTCCCCTGTCTATAGTGTTGCTTGCTCACTGCTCCTTTCCCCCACCACCTCCCCCTCCCCCCCCAGGTCCCTCTGTAACCATCAGTCCCATTGCTTTCTCCGTGGGCTTGCTTCCCAGGCCTGTCTTATATTGGTAGGCAAAACAACAATAACAGTGACAAAACAAAAGGTTGAATAAAAAGAGAAGGGAAAAAACTAGCCAAAAAAAAACCCTGAGAAAGAATACATAATTCTAGGTCTATCGACTGACCTTTATGACTATATCACCACCGGTCCTGGGGGGTTCAAGGAACTGCCCCTCCTAGTCTATTTTAGGGGTTCCTCAGGGGTTTTGTGGCTTGGCTTTGCGCCTGTTGCTGGTCTGTTATGTTCCCTTCTGGGTTGGCCCTGCTGTGGGGGTGGTCAGACCAGACATACTCCCCGCCTTGTGTCCCCAGTTTTGTCCTCTGTTGCAGTATGCGCCCGTCAGGGGGCATGATGTTTCAAACTGCTGTCGGCCCTACAACAGGTCCTCTCTGTGCCTTAGTGCCTCCGTGCAGGGGCGTCATCCTCAAGGCTTGGTGTGCCAGGATGGGATCTAGTCCCTCGCTCTCTCTTTTTCCTTCTTGGGTTTCTTCTGTATGGACGTGACAGGCCAGCCCCTCTCCCCAACCTGCAGGATTGTTGTTGTCCTCTGTAGTACATATTTCTGGGGATGCGGGTGGGGTGGGGGCGTGTCACTTTGGCTCTAATTGGGGCTGGCCCTGTAGACCTCTGTATTCATGAGTTGCTCCATGTGGTTATCTTGCCCTCAAGGGTAGGCGCACACTCCCATTTCTATGGAGACATGAATAATGCCCTCCCCCAGGTGGATTAGTGCCCTACTCCCACAGTGCTATCATCTCCCTCCTCTTCCCCCCTCCTCCCACTTTCCCTTTCCCCTTCTTGGTGTTGGAATGACATATGCAACCTTGGGTTTAGTTTCTCCCCCACTTCTTATAACAATCCATACACCAATATCAAGCACATTTGTACATATGTTGCCATCACCATCATTTGTAAAACATTTTCTTTATCTTTGAGCTCTTGGTATCAGCTCCTCTTTTTCTCTCCCTCCCCCATGCTCCCACCCTCGTGACCCCTTGATAAATTATTATTTTCATACTTACACCGTCCACTGTCAACCTTTACCCACATTTCTGTTGTTCATCCCCCTGGTGGTGTTGGCGGGGGCGGATTATACATCGATCATTACGATCGATTCCCCTTTCTCCCCTTCTTCCCCTACCTTCCCCCTGCCCTCATGGTATTGCTATTCTCATTACTGATAGAGGTTTATCGATCCTAGATTCAGAATGTCGAGAGCTCTTCTCTGTACCAATGTACATGCTCTGGTCTAGCCAGATTTGTAATGTAGACCTGGAGTCATTATAGGGGGGTTGGGGAGAAGCATTAAAGAACGAAAGGAATGTTTCATGTTTTATCTATGCTTAACTTCACCCTGGCCGACTTGTCCCTTCCTTCTGACCTTTCTGTGAGGGATGTCCAATTATCTACAGATGGGCTTTGGGTCTCCCCTCCAATATCCCCCACCCCCACTTGTTCACATCCATTCGATAGTTTTGAGTCTTCCATTGCCTGATACCTGATCCCGTCCATACCTCATGATCACATGGGCTGATGTATTTCATAGTCTTTACCAACATCAGAATTCAAAGACATCAATTCTGTGCTCTTCCAATTTATTGTTTAACTTTTAGCTGCAAAGAGCTGGTTGAAGATACCATGGTTTGGGGCAGGCAGACCTTAGTTCTCAAAGTGAATTCTTGTTAATACTTTTTCAACATTGTATACAATGCAATATGGCATTTGCTTTCTTGACTTCTGTTTCCACAGACATTGATTTTATATCCAATTAAAATGAAATCCTTGATAACTTCAATCTGTCCTCCATTTATTATTATCTTATTGGTCAATTGTGAAATTTTTTAAATTTCTTTTATGTTGAGGTATGTAATCCATGCTGAAAACTGTAGTCTCTGGTCTTCCTCAGTAAGTGCCTCATGTTCCCTTCACTCATCAGCAAACTAGGTTGTGTGATCCACTATTGGATGCTGTTCATGAGCCTCCCTCCAGCTCTGACCTGCTCTCTCCATGCAGTCCAGCTTCTCGGATGACAGGCTCAGCCTGCAGATGGGATACGGATGGTGAAAGGACCACCCCTGACACACACCTTGAAACCATGTACTATCCCTTTGTTGGTTAAAGCTACCTACAGCCCCGTCATACCACCCACTCTAAGAAAGAAAGCCATGAAATGAAAATGGTGAACTAGGGAAATCCAAAGCTCTGTCCCTTTACAAAAACTCTCAGAACCAAATTTTTCTGGAACTCTGGATTCTAAATTTAAAAACGTACAACCTCTAGGGGACAGCTAAATAAAGAAAACACACACACATTCGGTTTCAGTAAGAGAGCACGGCGGCATTTTAACTCATCCTGGTACTGCCCTCCGCGTCCCACGGCGGAGGCAGGCTTGAAGGCGGCGGCCAGCATGTGGGAGTGTCAGGGCTCTGCGACCTTAGTCTCAGTTTCCTGACTGTCAGGTGGCTCCCTGAACCACTGGCTTGCCTCTTGGCTTGGTGTGGTTTTGCCTTCATAGAAGCTTCCCAGGGCACGGTGGGTTCCTGCATGGTGTGGAAAGCATTCAAAGGCAAAGCTATTAGCCACTGTCACCTGGGGTAGGGATAATTGTGGTAGCAAATAAAAAACAGGCCAAAAAAGCTTGGGAAGAAAAAGACTGAGGTAGGAAAGTGTCTTTGAAAAGCTCCCACAGAGAGGCGGGGGTAGGAGAAATGAAGTAGTGTTAACAAACCTAGGGACAAGGGAACAACAAGTGAACCAAAATCAGTAGCAAGGAGGGTGTAAGAGGACTGGTGGGCTTGACCAAGGGGAATGTAACTGAGAGGGATTACTGAAACCCAAATGAAGGCTGAGCATGATAGTGGGACAAGAGGAAAGTAAAAGGAAATAGAGGAAAGAACTAGGAGACAAAGGGCATTCATAGAGGTCTATTACAGGCATGTACATATGTAAATATATTTATATATGATGATGGGGAATAGATCTATGTGCACATATTTATAGGTTTAGTATTAAGGTAGCAGATGGACATTTGGCCTCCATTCAAGTACTCCCTCAATGCAAGAACACCTTCTTCTATTAAACTGGTATTCCATGATGCTCACCTTCCAGACAGGGTTGCTGAAGACAAAGCGGGTACATAAGCAAACATGGTGAAGAAAGCTGATGGTGCCCAGCTATCAAAAGATATAGCATCTGGGGTCTTAAAGACTTGAAAGTAAATAAGCATCCATCTAGCTCAGAAACAGCAAAGCCCACATAGAAGAAGCACACCAGCCTGTGCAATCACAAGGTGTTAAAGGGATCAGGGATCAGGCATCAAAAGAACAAAAAATCATATCATTGTAAATGAGGGTCAGTGTGAAGAGGGGACCCAAAGCCCATCTGTAGACAACTAGACATCCCCTTACGGAAGGGTCTCGGGGAGGAGACGAGTCAGTCAGGGTGCAGTGTAGCAACGATGAAACATACAACTTTCCTCTAGTTCTTTAATGCTTCTTCCCCCACACTCTCATGATCCCAATGCTACTTTACAAATCTGGCTAGACCAGAGCATGTACACTGTTACAGCTAGGAACTGAAACACAGGTAATCCAGGAAAGATACACCCCTCAGAACCAATATTGAGAGTAACCATACCAGGGGATGGGGGAAGTGTGGGAAAAAAGGGGACCTGATCACAATGATCTATAAATTACCCCCTCACAGGGGGATGGACAACAGAAAAGTGGGTGAAGGGAGACATCGGTCAGTATAAGATATGAAAAAATAATAATAATTTATAAATTATTAAGGGTTCGTGAGGGAAAGAGTTTGGGGGAGAGAGGAGGAAAATGAAAAGCTGATACCAAGGATTCAAGTAGAAAGAAAATGTTTAAGAATTAAGATGGCAACAAATATACAAATGTGCTTGACACAATGGATGTGTGTATGGATTATGATGAGAGTTTACGAGCCCCCAATAAAATGATTTTTTTTTTAAAGCAGAAGATTGAACTTCCCTCTCAAATTTGAAGGTCTGTTGTTTGCCTTGGCTGGACCTTTTACTATTATGCTGAATAGCAGTTGTGAAAGAAAGCATCCGTGTCGTATCGGTCACAGAAGTTTGAGCAAGAATGGTGGTATCTCCTCTTTAAATGTGTGGTAGAATCCACTGGGAAAGTCAGATGATCCAGGAATTAAGTATCTCTTCAGTTTTTATAGTTATGTGGAGATTTTCTACTTTTCTTTTTTTTTTCAATCATTTTATTGGGGGCTCATAAACAGTTCTTATAACAATCAATTGTATCAAGAACCTTTGTGCATATGTTGCCATCATCATTTTCAAAGTGTTTTCCTTCTACCTGAGCCCTTGGTATCAGCTCCTCTTTTTACCCTCCCTTCTCTGCCCTACCACCCTCATGAGCCCTTGATAAATTATAAATCATTATTTTCATATCTTATACCATCCACTGTCTCCTTTCACCCATGTTTCGGTTGTTCGTCCTCCTTGGGCTGGGAAGGGGTTATATGTTGGTTGTTGTCGTCAGTTCCCCTTTATCTCCCCTTCCCCCTAGCCTCATGGTATCACTGCTCTGATTACTGTCCCCAAGGGGGCTACCTGTCTTGGATTCTGTGTGTCGAGAGCTCTATCTGTACCAGTGTACAACATCTGGTCTAGCCAGATTTGTAAGGTAGAACTGGGGTCATGATAGTGGTGGGGAGGAAGCATTAAATAACCCTCGCTGACTTGTCCCTTGTGACCGTTCTGTGAGGAGAGGTCCAATTGTCTATAGATTCGGCTTTGGGCCTCCACTTTAACCCGCCTCATTCACATAGATATGACTATTTTGGGTTTTCTGATACCTGATCTCATCGACACCTCGTGATCACACAATCTGGTGAGCTTCTTCCATGTAGGCTTTGTTGCTTCCCTGGCTGCTTGTTTAACTTTAATTCCAGATGCTGTATCTTGTAATACGTGGGCACCATCAGCTTTCTTCACCACATTTGCTTGTGTACCCATTTTGTTTTCAGCAATCGCGTCGGGAAGGTGGGCGCCACAGAATGCCACCTTATTAGAACAAAGTCTTCTTATATTGAGGGAGGCTTGAGTGCCCAATGTCCATCTGCTACCTTGATACTTAATATTATAAATATATGTACATAAACCTATATATCCCTATCGTTATGTATTAATGTATTTACATATATACATGCCTATATCCATGTCTTTTGCCTTCTACTTCCTTCCTCTAATTCCTTCCTGCCCCACTATTTTTACTTCCTTCCTGCCCCACTATCATGTTTGACCTTCATTTAGCTCAGTAATTCCTCTTGGCTATATTGCCCTTGATCCAACCCCACCAGGCATCCTATGCCCTCCTCACCATCGATTTCAGATCTCTTGTTTTTCCCTTAGAGTTTTCTGCTTTTCACAGGTCAATTTAGGTAGTTTGTGTGTTTTAAGTTTTTTATCCATTTAATCTACATTTGTTGGTATACACTTGTTCATACTGTTAGTTATCTTTCTTATTTCTGTAGGGTCAGTACTGCCTCTTTTTCATGTCTGGTTTTAGTTATTTGTGTCTTCTCTCATCTTTTCCATGTCTACCAGGCTAAAAGTTTGTGAATTTTATTGAACTTTCAGAGAACCAGGTTGTTGTTGTTTTCTAATTTTCTTTGCTGTTTTTTCTGTATTTCATTTATATGTGCCCTCCCCCGCCCCCCAGTAGCATCCTTTTCTTGTTTCACAGGTGTAGTATCATCTACTAATTTCCCTGATGATAGCAGGTCATTTTTATTCTCCCTGTCTGGGTTGTTTCCTAACGATCTCATGGTTTCCTAAAGGTTCCGTTGTTGGCAGTTTGGTCTCTACCTTTATGCTAGAGGCTTTATCAGAGGACTGATGATGCTTAGTGTCTGCTCCAGGTTAAGTGCGGGCCTCCACAAAGCTGACTCTCGGCTCAGAGCTTGTCTGCAGATGGAGTTTGTGATTGGCCCTTCATTTCGGATGCTGTGCCTAGGCTGCGGCTCTCACAAACTCCTGTCGTCAATAACATCTGCTCTTTCCCCTTGAACTGGCCAGATAATCCAGAACAAGAATCCTCTGTGTTCCTGCCTGTGGGTATTGACCTGGAAGCCAGGAATAGGACACCAAATTGGAGGACAGGAAGTGGACCAAGACTGTCAGACTATCTAAGCATAAATTATATAATGTTCACTAATTTCCCTGTTTGGGTCCATCGCTCATGCTTCAACTGTGCTCTGTGTCCAGCCTGTCCAGACACATTTTACTCTCTAGTCTTCAGTCAAGTGGAGGGTCTGTCATGTGATTGTGCAGAACAAAAAGGGAGTCGGAGACCTACCTGCTTTCTGAACAGAATTCTACTCCCGTGCTCTTGGTTTTAACCCCCTTCATTCGAGCTCCCACGGATTGCTGTGGCACCCTGAGCCTTTGGGGGATTCACACTGCAAAGCATGGTGATACTTTTAATTTAAGTCTGTTGTGTTAGTTAAGGCACACTGGTGACATTATGGGTTAGACTTGGTCTGCTACCAGCAAGGTCAGCAGTTCAAACCCACTCACTGCTCCTCAGGAAAGATGAGGCTGTCGCCTGTCATAAAGACTTCTTGTCTTGCAAACCCTCACAAGCCTCCTGCAGGTGCACTTTGAGTTGGAATCAACTCCATGGCAGTGGATTTGGTTGGGTTTGGTGCTATCTTAGTTACTTCTTGTCCATCTGCTTTTCAAAACTTTGGCCACCTGCTAAAATTCTATTTCCGTTCTCATTCCCTGTGGTTAATTTCTTTGGGGTAAATAATCAATCTTCTTTGTGGTTTTAGAGAAGTTTCCAGAAGAAATGAAAGTAAACGCATGGCTTAACTACCACTTTTACATAGAATTCTTTATGTATTTATATATATTAATTGTCTATCATAGAGGTTGTAAGTATTATTTTTCTTAAACATTCAATATTTTCTCTCCCCTTTTAAAATGTATTGTTTATTTTATTAGGTAGAGCACTAATATTTTCTTCCTGAATGCATGGCCATTTGTTTTAACATCGTTTACTCGACAATCATTCTTTAACCACTTGATAGTCCCAGATGAGAATAAAAATTTATTATGTTTCTGGGCATTTTATTCGCTTCCATTGATCTTCTAGTCTGGACCTCAGCCACAGATTGCTATAGTGTAGAAATTAAGGAAATGACCCCATATGTGTTTTGTTGGTTTTTTTTAAATCATTTTATTGGGGGCTCATACAACTCTTATCACAATCCATACATACATCAATTGTGTCAAGCACATTTGTACATTCATTGTCCTCATCATTCTTAAAATATTTGCTCTCCACTTAAGCCCTTGGTATCAGCTCCTCATTCCCTCCTCCCTCCCCATTCCCCCTCTCTCATGAACCCTTGATAATTTATAAAGTATTATTATTTTGTCATGTCTAACACTGTCCAATGTCTCCCTTCACCCACTTTTCTGTTGTCCGTCCCCCAGGGAGGAGGTTATATGTAGATCCTTATAATCAGTTCCCCCTTTCTACTCCACCTTCCCTCCACCCTCCAGTATTGCCACTCTCACCACTGATCCTGAAGGGTTCATCTGTCCTGGATTCCCTGTGTTTCCAGTTCCTATCTGTACCAGTGTACATCCTCTGGTCTTGCCGGATTTATAAGGTAGAATTGGGATCATGATAGTGGGGAGGAGGAAGCATTTAAAAATTAGAGGAAAATTGTATGTTTCATTGTTGCTACACTGCACACTGATTGGTTCATTTCCTCCATGCAACCCTTCTATAAGGGGGTGTCCCGTTACCCACAGATGGGCTTTGGGTCTCCACTCTGCAATCCCCTTCATTTACAATGATATGATTTTTTGTTCTTTGATGCCTGATACCTCATCCCTTCGATACCTCGTCATCACACAGGCTGGTGTGCTTCTTCCATATGGGTTGTGTTCCTTCTGAGCTAGATAGCCCCTTGTTTGCCTTCAAGCCTTTAGGACCCCAGACACTATATCTTTTGCTATCCGGGCACCATCAGATTTCTTCACCACATTTGCTTATGCACACATTTGTCTTCAGCAATCATATCGGGAAGGTGGGCACACAATAATAGGATTTTTTGTTCTTTGATACCTGATACCTGGTCCCTTCAACACCTCATGGTCACACAGGCTGCTGTGCTTCTTCCGTGTGGGCTTTGTTGCTTCTCAGCCAGATGGCTGGCTGCTTGTTTACCTGAAAGCCTTTAAGACCCCAGACGCTAAATCTTTGAATAGCTGGACACCATTAGCTTTCTTCACCACATTTGCTTATGCTCCCGCTTTGTCTTCAGCAATCGTGTCCAGAAGGTGAGCATCTCAGAATGCCAGATTATTAGAACAAGGAGTTCTTGTGATGAAGGAGTACTTGAATAGAGGCCCAATGTCCATCTACTTTCTTAATACTAAACCTATAATTATATGCACGTAGATCTATTTCCCCATCATCCTATATATATATATATATATATATATATATATATATATATATATATATATATATATATATATATATATATATATTTACATATGTATATTCCTGTATGTAGACCTCTATAAATGTCCTTTGCCTCTTAGTTCTTTCCTCTATTTCCTTTTACTTTCCTCTTATCCCACTATCATGCTCAGCCTTCATTTAGGTTTCAGTAATTTCTCTTGGTTACATTGCCCTTGCTGAATCCCTATCAGGCCTCTCACACCATCCTTGGCACTAATTTTGGGTCACTTGTTGTTCTCTTGTCCTTACGTTGGTCAACCCCACCTCCCCGTCTCTCATATCTCCCTGAACTATTGGTCCCGTTGTTTTCTCCTCCAGACTATTCATCTAGCCTATCTTATCTAGATAGACCTGCAGAGATAACAGTATGCACACAAAAAATGAATAAAACAGGTCATAGCAATACAAAGCAGCAAAAGAGAACACAACAACAACAAAGAAAACCAATGACCAAAAATATATAAATAAATATATATTTTTTAATTTTAACAATTTATTAGGGGCTCATACAATTCTTATCACAGTTCATACATATACATACATCAATTGTTAAATATTTTTTTAAAGGAAAACCTGTAAATAGATCAAGGTCTGTTTGTTGACCTCTAGGAGTATCCTCCAGTCGAGTCCAGTGGAGTCTTTGCACTCCATCGGGAGCCAAAGTCTTTGCACTCCATCGGGAGCACCCTGCTCTGTTCCCCCACTGCTCTGCCGCACACCCTTAGTATTTTGTTTTGCCTTGGTGTGGTGGGGTCAGACCAGGCTAGTCCCGACACTGAGTCTCCAGTGTTGCCCACTGTAGGGCCATGGGTCAGGAAGGGACATCGTGTCTCAGAGTGGGATTAGCTATATGGTCCACTCTGTGCATTGGCTGTTCTGAGCAGGGATATCGTCCTCCAGGCTTGATGGGCCCCATATGTGTCTTAACGTAGTAAAACAAAATGCAAACCCACTGCCACGGACTCCATTCCAACTCAGTAGCAACCCCAGGTAAGATTTCTAGGGCTTCAAATCTTTAAAGGAGAGAGCAAGAAGCCTCCTCTTCCTCCTTCAGAGTGGCTGGGTGGTGGGGGATAGGGGGAGGGTGCGGTGTTGAACCACTAACCTTGTAGTTAGCTCAAGACTTACCCTACAGTATGCCACTGCTCCATAAATGTTTGTTATCAGTGTTATTGATTTTATTCCAATATGTGTATCTTAATATTGATACTGCATGGTTTAAATCAGGGAAGGTGTGCATCAGGGTTGCATTGTCTCACCACCCTTAAACTGTTTGCTGAGGAAGTAATCTGAGAAGCTGAATTAGATGAAGATTGTGGCATCAGGATTGGAGGAAGGTTTATTAACAACCAGCAATAGGCAGGTTACACAACCCTCCTTGCTGACAGTGAGGAGGAACTTGAAGCACTTACTGATCGAGATCAAAGGCTGTAGCCTTCAGTGTGGGTAACAACTCAATGTAAAGAAGACCAAAATCCTCACACCTGGCCAATAGGTAGCATCATGAGAGACAGCAAAAGGATTAAATTGGCCAAGGATTTCATCTTCCCTTGGATCCGCAATCACTTCCCATGGAAGTTAGCAATTAAAAATAAATCAAAGGACATATTACATTGAGTAAAGTTACTGCACAAAACCTCATTGAAGTTTTGAAGAGCAAGGCTATCACTTTGAGCACTCGGTGTACCTGGTCCAAGCCATTGTATTGTCGATGGCCTCATGTGCATGTGAAAGTTAGGCATTGAGTACGAAGACCAATGAAAGAATCGAAGCATTTGAACCGCGGTGCTGGTGAAGAATATCAGCAGGACCACAGACTGCCTGGAGATGGACCGACTCTATCTTGGAAAAGGTACAGCCAGGACCTCCTTGGAAGCAAGGACTTGAACTTTGGAGTGTTATCAGGAGCGGCCAGTCACTGTGAAAGGCATTGTGTTTTTAGTAAAGTAGAAGGGCCGTGAGAACAAGGAAGACCCTCAGTGGGAGGCATGTTAGCCACGGCTAGGACAATGGGCTTAGAGATAGAAATAATGATTGTGAGGAGGCACAGGCTCAGGCGGTGTGTGGTTCTGTTGGACATAGGGCCGCTCTATGTCTGAACTCACAACAACCTCTTCACATTTTTCATTATTTTGTTATACTTGTTGATTTTCCCAGTACTGAAAAAATGGTTTCAAATAATGATGATTGTGTTTCCTTTTTTCAGGACTTACACCACTTGTTCTCTTCTTGCTTTATTACATTCGTAAACTCTAAAACAATGTAGAATAACACTTTCGATGATGGATAATCTTGTCTTATTTTTCTATTCATGATCATGTCTCACTTCCAACTCTGACTTTTTCATTGTTTCCTGATTCTGTACTCTGGAAACCTCTGCAGAGCACAGTTCAATTTGGACGCTCCTGGGGTCCCCCTGAGTCAGAGTCACCTTCATGACAACTGGTTTAAGTGGTACCGGCTCTTTAGAGACTGTGCTGAAGGCTCTTGTCATGAGTTTAGTCTTTTGGCTCCAGTAGATCATTTGAAAGAGGCATCTGTATCGAAGCATTGCCAGGTTATGTGTGTTTTCATAAACCCCTAAATGTTAGACATCATCCCAGCTTCAGGAAGTTGAAAACAAGATTTTCAAAACAAAATGTGAGAATGTTCCCTCTCAGTAAGATCTCAGGTTTATTTAAAGTGCCTTTCTCCTCTGTACTCCCTGGGGTCCATTTGTCATGGACCACGGACCTCTTTAGATGAAATATGCTAACAACTGGTAGTGAATTCTTACACTATGAAACACCAAAAGCCATTATCTCACCATCATTAAGCCAAAGGAGGCCTTGATATTTGCTGCCATTTCCTTTCCATCCCTCAGGACACTATGTAAGTCTGTTTAGATAATAACAGCCCCAAGTGAATCCACATTTGAGAAATTTTTCCATTCTCATCGTCATGAAATGTTTATCTGGGAAAGGGCAGTAGTTAAGTCACAAGAAGCATGTGGTTTCGAAAGTTGAATCTTGTGTCAGGGGTGGGGCAGGGACAGGGAATTCACAATGGGCTGAGGATTGTTTGTCTAAATTATATAAATGTAAATTAAACTTGGTCTTGGAACAAAATTCCTTAGTACATATTTTCTTAGTAAGCACATCCAAAAATATAGAAGTTCTATTTCTCTTTACAAAAAATAAATTTCCCTCACTAAAAATATTCTATTGGGAGCATGAGAGCATCATTCTTTGGACAAAATCCTATTGTTCTTTTAAACTTTACAGGTTTACCTCTGACTGTGTAGGAAAATAGCCCCACGTTACTGGGGCCAGGAGAGCAAATAGGGTAGAAGAACCTTGATAGAACAAGCTACCAGAGTCCATCAAAATTCATTCCACGTGTCTGCAGAGATTTCTTGTAAGGATAATTATTGCAAGGGCTTATAATAACAAGAGACAAAACAACCAAGATAAACTGTTAAATATATCCATGTGATGTGCGCAGATACAAGAGGGCTGCAAAAAATTCGTGGAAGTGGAACTTCAGGACAAGTTTTGGAAACCCTTCGTATAGTTGTTAAAGAACAATAAAGTATGTAATGGAGATGCAAGTTACAACTGGCACTTATAGGATGTTTATCTTCGAAGACTATGTTCTAAATGGTGTACATGTTATTTGTGCATTTAATCTTGAATACAATTTTATGAGGAATGTACAGAAACCTCGGCACAACACGTAATTTCCCAGTCATACAAGCAGATGACAGAGCTGGGAGGAACCTAGTGTTGCAGTGGTTAAGTGCTCAATGCCGTGTTAGTCCGGGTAGACTAGAGAAACAAATTCTCCGAGAGACACTCATATGTGTAAAAGAAAGAGCTTTATATACAAGGGCAATTGACTATTGAGAAAACACCCCAGCCCAGTCCAGATCAAGTCCATAAGTCCAATATTAACCCATATGTCCGATACCAATCTATAAAGTCCTCTTCAGACTCACAAAACACATTTAATGATTCCGAATGCAAGAAGATTATAGACCAGTGGGTGTGAAGTCTTGTGGATCCAGTGTTGTTGTAAGCATCTCAGAGCTGGCAGGAGTCTCCATGTGGCTCCTCCAGCTCAGGACACTACCCTTGTTCCATGTGCCTTGTCAGCTGCAATGTCTCCCATCTCCAAGGAAAATACAGGAATTCCCAGAATCCTCAGGAGAAGGCCATGCCCCCACAGAGATCTCATTGGCTATGACAGGCTAGACTCCACCCCTTCACTCTTAATCCTCTCAAATTGACAAACAATGATGTAACTACCACAACTGCTAACCCAAAGGTTTGCGGTTCAAACGCACTAGTCTATTCCTGAGAAAAAAGTTGGGGCATCTGCTTCTGTAAAGATTTACAGCCGTTATCAGAAAGAATCGTGTGTAAGGTATCCAAGGAATTAAAATAAGCAGGATCTAAGTGAGGTGTCAGCCAAGTACACACAGAAGAGGCACACCAGCCTGTGTAATCCAAGGACTGTAAATAATAAAATGCACGACTGGAGGAGGGAACTGTATGGAGTTTAAATTCTGCGCACACAATGTGTAGAAGGCTATGGCTGACAGAGCTCAAAATTCATTTTCAGGGTTCCCTCATGGATTAAGTCTGCTGAATCCCTTCTGACCATTGTCCTGGGATGGGAACAGACATGGTTTCAGACAAAGTGCACTGGAAAGTAGGTTAATGCAGATGTAGTCTGGTTCAAATTAAACATTTTATTGCTTGTTCTCCCATTTGACCCATTTAAATTTTGTTCTAGTTTTTGACATTTTCTGCTGTCTTTTCTATTGAAGTTTTTCTCTTCTGTGTTATTGTTATGGGGTTATCTGTTGTTGTTGTTGTTGTTTTCTACATGAAATCCAGGATAGACAAATCTATAGAGGCAGCAAGTGGATCAACTGTTTCTTCGAGGGGTGGTTGTGGGGATAGGAAACTCGTAACAATGAGTACAAGAAAGAAGAGAATGTTCTACAGCTGATGGTGGTGATTGCTGCTCAACTCTTTTTACTATGATTAAACCACTGAATCATGTGATGTGTGAATTATATGTCAATAAATTTTTAATTACAGCACTAAGAACTCTGTGAAGCAGCTCTGCTCTGTCCTATAGGGTTGCCGTGAGTCGGAATTGACAGCCATGGCTTTGTTTTGTTGTTGGTTGCTCTGAGTCCAATCTCTTGATCACTGTCCTACAAGTGTTTCTGCACGTGGAGTCAAAAGGCCTCTCTCTATGTCTTAGCAAATAGAAGAAATTCAGTTTGCAGAAAAATGTGCATCACACAGTTATTTACATAAAAAAGGGAGGAAATGAGTACATACAGGACAACCTCACAAAGTTCATGGGAAAAAATGTTTAATTCCATTTTCCCAAGAACTTTTGAAACATCTCCCATACATGTTTGTGCATGTGAAGAGCGGCCCTGTCTGACTCTAACAGAACTCGCTGTGGTGATACGGTCTTCGATGAGGGAATGTCCTATCGTGACACCGTGCAATCCAGGAGCCCGTGAAACGTGACCTCATCTGACGAGGGAACTGAACTGTCAATTGTGTTGAGTTTTAATCAGCTTAAGTAGTCACATGTGACCAGTGGTTATGCTCTAGGCTAGTGTAGGCTAGCATGTTTACCAAACTAAGAAACACTCTGCCCTCTAGTCAATTCCAACTCATAGCAGCCCTAAGGGGTAGAATAGAATTGCCCCTGTGCGTTTCCGAGACCGTAACTCTTCAAGGGAATGAAACCCTTGTCTTCTGCAGAGCACCTGGTGGCTGCTGGTGATTTTGAACCGCTGATCTCGTGGTTGGCAGCCCAACACATGACCCACTGCACCACTAGGGCTCCCAGCATATATATGGAAGGAATTCAGAGAAAGCCGTACGGAGTCATTTAATTTTGTATTTTCCAACGCAGCCCGAGAAAAGCGTCTGCAGAAGGTGTAGTTGAGAGAACAGATTCCATAGCAAATCATTTCCAGACCGCTGGTATCATCCAACCACTTGGTTTGAGACAGTAGGAAACGAGAGGCCAAAAAAGTTGAGTCAGCTACCTAAATTCACAGTGGTACGGCGAGTTTTGTGACACAGGGAGATCTGGGACCCAGAGCTGGTTACAATGTGTTTTTTTTGTTTTTGTTTTTGAGGGTTTTTTTCCCCCTCCTCCTGTAGGCAATTTATATTTGTGCTGCTATGACTCCATTCAGTCTGATCGTCAGCTCAAAGGAAGGAAGGAGGGGACCCTCTGCCTCCTGTGTTGTCAGAGTGGCACGAGACAGTTTAGGTGTCTTATGCAGTCTCTGAGGCATCATGCTTGTCGCTTGTTGGTCTCCCGGTTTCTCGTGCCCTCCCTGACTCTGTTGTTGTATTGGGTTCTCTTGTCGCTACCAGGTGTCACACCTGCCTCCTCCAGCATACATGGCGAGCCCTCACGGGCCAGGGACCACCTTGTTATGTTGGCGTACTCCCTCAGTGCTCAATGACCATGTGTCGGGTTTAGTTATGGATCCAAGGGCGTGAGAGTCGAGGGCTAAAGCATTTGGTTCATAAAGGCAACAGAGGAAAGAAGGGAAACCCATGGAACAGAAACCAAAGAGCAGAGTTTGGGTCCAGGAGGAAAGGAAGCAACGGGAGCCCTGGTGGTGGTCCAGTGAATTAAGTGTCAGACTCTTAACCATAAAATCAGCAGTTCAAAGCCACCAGCCACTCCACAGGAGAAACATGAGGTTGTTTGCTTCTGTAAAGATTTACAGCCTCGGAAACTCCAGAGAGGGTGGCTATTGGTGAAAATTAACTCTGTGGTAGTGGAATGACAACGTACAACGCCTTGGTGGTGCAGTGGATTAAGTGTTGGGCTGCTAACCACAAGATAGAGGATTCAAACCCACCTCAAAGGTGAGGCTGTCGGCTTCTGTAAAGGTTTTGTCTCAGAAACCCTTCGGAGTGCTTCTTCTCTGTCCGTGGGGCTCCTATGAGTCAGAGCCAGCTCCGTGGCAGCAGGTTATGATGACATTGACCTGTACCAGGCTAGCCCTGTTGGTTGAACGACTGGTGGGCAGCACGGGATGGGGATGCCTGCTGATAGGAGTGTGGACCCACCTCAATGGTTCAGGAGGTGTCAAGCAGCAGGGCCCAGCACAGGGAGGAACCATGGTGGGTGGGGACCCTGGAGTGCTTAAGTGGGAAAAAAAGAGGAAGTGAAAAAGTTTTTCCTCCAGCCACACTTCCGATGTGAGTATCTTTTTGATCCTATCTGCAGGGTGAGGTTGTCTAATAACTGCCTAAACATCTCCAGAGATAGAGCAGTCCCTTTGCCCTTAGAAAGCCCTCATCCACAGAGGCATAGCCTCGTGGGTTCTCCCTTCTAACTGAACCTTTCCATTCCTATCTAAACTAAGGCAGAAAGGACAAGCAGAATTAATATCATTTAAGTATTAATGATTCCAGATTAATATCTAAATGGAATACACTTCTAATTGAAATCCGAGCAAGATTTTTGTTGTTGTACTTGCCTTTGAGCCTAGCAAACTAGTTAAGAATGCACCTAGCAGGATAAGTGAGAGGGGTGGGCAGGGAGGGGAGGCAAAAAAGAAGAAAAGAATAAATGAGAACAGTCAAAGTGTTGACAAGTAATAATGAAAGTGGGTTACTCAACCTGATTGGAAATACAAAGTGGGATTTCGGTTCTTGGGTTTGTTCCAAACAAAACATGTTTAAACATGTCTCTGTGGTCCATGGATGGCTTCAGGCAACTTCTCTTGGTAATGCACTTGTCTGAGTCTGGTTAGCGTCCCTTCCAAAAAGATCCAATCAAAACATGACTTCCCAGGGAATGTGGTGGGCAATTCAAATCAAAGCAGAGGGGTCAGTTCAAAAGGTTAAGGCAACGATCTTGGAGGGATTCCAAAGAGGTCATCTTGACAAACTTGTTCCAAGGACACAGGGTGATGAGGCGAGTTTATTCATGATGACGTTTTGAGGAAACGGAAAACTGCATTCATGAGAAAACAGGAAAGTTGCATCGACAATGCACCTGCTCAGTCTTTGAGGTCAGCAAGCTCATCTTCCCAGAATTTCACTGGGAAACCTTATCCTATCCACCTGCCAACCCTTCATTCATTTTGTTTCCAAAATTCAACAAACATTGAAAAGGAGCGTGATTTGAGTCCCTGGATAAGGCCCAAACAGCTCTTTTGTGTAAATGGTGTACATCGACGAGCAGAGGATTGTTCGGAGAAGGCTTACAGAAATGGAAACACTTCTTCCAAAGGTGCATAGGCCTCGACGGAAAGTATGTTGAGAAAAAATGGCCTCACATTTTTGATATTTTTCTTTAAGAACAATTCCTCTGATTCTGCATCCGTGCTTTTTAATGTACCCTAGCATGTTTGCAGCTGTGGTGAGGAAGGCTGTTCTTCAGACTCATCTCACCCCCCTCCATATTCCCAGAAGGATAACATGAAGAATGGCTACGGAAATGTGGGCTCTGTGGCCCATGTTTTTAGTGTTAAAGGTCAGTGTTTGACTCGATTGAGTAGGACAACAAATATTTAAATCTTATCACTAGTTACTTCCAGATTTAATTGGGGGGGGGGGAATAATGAGCCTTATCTTCAAAATCGTTGAGGAAGAAATAAATGACAAGCTAAAATGTGAACAGGATCAGAAGAGGAAATGAATTCCAAGGAAACTCGAAAGTTATTTGCTTAAGGGACAGAAGATTGGTTTCCATCGGCACAGAGAGACAATGCTCTCACCTTTGCATTCAATAGAACAGCTAGCTATCCGGTAATCTGTACACAAGATTGTCCCGAACTGTAGTGGCAAAAATAAAAATGTTTCTTTAGTTCACACATCTGCCGTTTGAGCCTGACTCCTCCTGTTTTAAACTGTCTAGGCCCTTAACCAGGAGGACTTAATGGCTAAAGGCTACAACAATTGGGACCTGACTAGTCTTTCTTCGCAGAGTCTGTAGTTGGCTAGACTTGCTTCCACACACTTTGGAAATGCCCTTGACCCCCAGAGAGTTTTCTGGTTCTTGGTAGAACCTTCAAGGCTCCTAATGATCTAGCTTCAGAAGTCACAGATTTTTTACTTCTACATTCTTTTGGACAAAACTAAAGCCAAATCAGTTGCCAAGAGTCAGTGCCAACTCACAGCAACCCCGTGTGTCCCAGAGTAGAATGGCTTTCCATCATTTTCAATGGCTGTAGATCATCATTTTCAATGGCTGTAGATCATCATTTTCAATGGCTGTAGATCATCATTTTCAATGGCTGTAGATCATCATTTTCAATGGCTGTAGATCATCATTTTCAATGGCTGTAGATCATCATTTTCAATGGCTGTAGATCATCATTTTCAATGGCTGTAGATCAGCAAGGGTATTTTCTTCTGAGGTACCTGTGGGTGGACTTCACCTGCCAACCTTACTTTTAGGAGTCGAGAACTTACCCAATGGTGCCACCCAGGGTCAAGCAAAAGCAAACTATTACGATTGCCCCATATTCAAGTGCAGAAGTAGACTATCTCTCAATTAGTTCATAGAATCTGTAGCCATTTCATGTAACACGATTGCCCCATATTCAAGTGCAGAAATAGACTCTATCTCTCAATTATTTCATAGAATCTTTAGCCATTTCATCTAACACGATTGCCCCATATTCAAGTGCAGAGGTAGACTCTAACCCTCAATTATTTCACAGAATCTGTAGCCATTTCATCTAACACAAAAAGAAAGAATCAGTGTTTCTACCCAGCCAATCTAGCAATTCCTTAATTCTATCTTCCTTCCCTCATCTGCAGACAAACCTATACCTTCACCAGGGTCTAAAAAAAATGGAAGTCCGTTCCCCATAATCTACTCTACTCAGAAACATACCATGACTAGCACTCCCATTCAATATTGGTCTAGTTTATATATACGAGGGACTACCAGAAAACATGGAATTGCACTGAGCAGAGGGGAGCTTTCATTGTACACATTTTTCTCTGTTACATAAGCTTCGAGCACCTTGCTCTAGTTAGTGCACCTGTCGCCTGGGAAGCTTCTCTCTGGTCACAGTGAATTTTTTTGTAAAAGCAGTTTCACTCGCATCTCAATTTTTGTGATGAATGATTTAAGAGAACAGCGTGCAGCTGTGAAATTTTGTTTCCTAATCAGGAAAAATGTCTCAGAAACTGTTGTGATGTTGAACACAACTTACAAGGACAGAGCTATGGGAAAAACTCAAGTGTACAAGTGGTTTTTTCGTTTCAAAAAGGTGAAATGTTGATTGATGACAAACCTCATTCTGGACATCAGTCAACTTCCCAAGTGGGCAAAAGATCAACTTGTAGTGCAGTTAGAGTTTGTTCCACCATGCCAGACTGTTAATCAAGCTTTCTATTTGGAGGTTCTGAAAAGACAGTGTAACATTGTGTGACCAAAAAAGGCCTGATTTGTGGCAAATGGGGGCCTGGCTTTGCCACCACAACAATGTACCTGCTCCTGTAGCCATCTCAGTGTGCCAGTTTAGAGCAAAAAAACAGCATGCCTCTCTTGCCCCACGCACCTTACTCACCTCACCTCGCTCCATGTGACCTCTTTTTTGTTTCCATGAATGAAGAGGGACATGAAAGGACAGTGGTTTAACGACATCGAAGAGGTGAAGGAACAATGAGGGAGGTGCTGTCAGCCACCCAAACAGATGAGTTTGAAAAATATTTCCAAGAATGGAATCACAGATTTGACCAGTGTATTACTGTATATACTCAAGTATAAACCTACCTGAATATCAGCTGAGGCACCTAATTTTACCACAAGAACTGCATCAAAAAAGTGCTGAAGAGCTCGACTCATACATCAGTATATATGGTCAGTGTAATGGAGTGTACTTTGAAGGTGATACAGTGGTTACAGGCTCAGAAACCCATTGGCGCAGTTCTGCTCTGCCCTGTCGAGAACCAACTCAGTGGTGCCGCCTGGGGTCCGCCCTGTAGGGTCAGCATTGGCTGAATGGCAGTGGTCTACACATCTTCCAGAGTCCTTAAATGTTCCGTGTGGATTGGAGTCCTCCCTGGACTCTACTGCGTATGTGGAACCTTCATGAGGAGTGAGATTCTTTTATCCTCTGTAAGCTATAAATTGTACTATTTCCACCCACCCCTCTTCCCCAAAATAAAGACCTCAGTCCAACTCCACAGCTGTGGCAATAAAGTTCTGTCAGGAAAAGCGCCAGACTGATCCCAGGAGTGGGATCCCAGGAGTGGGATCTTCAGATTACCATGTGCCTAAGATAGCTGGTTCCTGCTGGGATGAACATACCACATCTTTTCATCTTATTTTTTCTTTTTTAGTCCTTGTCAATAATCTTGTTCAGAATGCACAGTCAATCCCTTATAGTAGTTTCATGGAGGAACTTCAAGGTCCTCAGAGAAGATTAAGGAGTGATGGGAATAAGGTCAAACAACCCAGCTGTGGATATAACACAGGCCCCACTTCAGCTCACCATCTGCAGCTCCACTCACCAATGATTAATGCTTTGGCCAAATGTCAGTTTCCAGGCTACAAAAGGCAAATTACATGAATCTTCTAGAAGCAAATGTTGTGGGTTGTTGGGTTTTGCTTTACTCCTATCCCACTGCATCATTTAAGGGTGCTGCCTGTACACTCACCCTTCTGGAACTTCGTCTGCAATCTTAGGGATTCACCAAAATTAGGTTTCCAGCTTCACATATACTAGCCAGTAAATTCCTTTCCCTCAAATCACTTTTGCTGCACTGAGGGGGTGGAAATTATGTATCTTACAAAATACAGACGCTCTCCTAAAAACATGGTTTATTTTGCCAATGCTTGGAATGTTACCAGCTTTATATCTGAGACATTCTTACCTTATAAAACTGTGGATTCTACTCAAAAAATAGTTCATCAAATATTTCATTAAAAAGACACTAGAGAGAAAGTTAAAAGATAATTTTCAGCGAGTAATTACCATTTTCCTTGGGAAAATAATCAAGTTTTTTTGTACTTGTTTCTGCCTCCAGTAAGTCGAAAACTGTTAACATTCAGAGCAAACCCCTTCACATTCAGCCCCATAATCTGTGTAGTAATATGTCTTCTTTGATTTACTTATTTATATTCTCCTTAATTGAGGTGTGAAATACATGTTTACAGCTCAAAGGGTTTTCCCACAGGGAATGATGATGTTGTTAGGTGCTGTGGAGTCTGCACCGACTCATAGCAACCCTGTGCACAATACAAGGAAACCCTGCCTGGTCCAGGGCCAGCCTCACAATTGTTATGTTTGAGTCCGCTGTTGCAGTCACTCCATCTGATATAGTTAAAGTTTATGGTACCAACCTGCCCGATAAACACATGTGGGGTTAATTGAAGGGCAGAGGGATAAATGGTTCGGTGAGCCTCGCCTTTCTAGTTCTCGGGTCTCTTGCTCTCTGATGGTCGGACCAGGGTGAAGCTGCCTTAGCCAGGTCACTGGTTCAGCTGGCAAGGCTCACTTCCTGTAAGAAATCCCCAAGAGAAGCCACATGGACCTACCCTGATGCAGCCCTGGGTGCTGGAGCAGCCATGTGGAGACCCCTGCCAGAGTTGAGACGCTTACACTTTCACTGAATCAGCTTTCCCCTGTAGTCGGTGTCATTTGTGTTTTGTGAGATGGAGGAGGAGTTTGTGAATTGGTGTTGGACAGATGGGTTTATGGGTTAATGTTGGAGTTGTGGGCTTGGGTAGCACTGTATAGACTCCAGCCTTCAGTATGGACCTATTACTCAATGTAAAAAGGGGGGAATTAATCCTCACAACGGGACCGATAAACAACATGATAAACAGAGAAAAGATTGAAGGTGTCAAGGACTTCATTTTACTGGGATCCATAATCAACACTATGGAAACAAGAAGTTAAATGATGTTTGGCATGGGGCATATCTGCTGCACAAGACCGCTTTAAAGTGTTGAAGAGCAAAGAGGGCAATTTGAGAACTCAGGTGTGCCTGACCCAAGTCATGGTAGCTGTAGATGCATGTGAAAGTCGGACAATTGCTGGAAAGTTGGCACGTTGCTGTTGTTGGTAGGTGCCGTTGTGTTGGTTCCAACCCATAGCGACAAGCACAACAGAACAAGCCCCTGCCTGGTTCTGCTCCAGCCTCACAGTGTTTCCTTTGCCTGAGACCATCGTTATAGCCATAGTATCAATCCACCTTCTTAAGCGCCTTCCTCTTTTTCACCGTCCCTCTACGTTACCAAACGTGATATCTCTCTAACATGTCTAAAGTATGTAAGACCAAGTCTCACCATCCATGCCTCTAAGGGGCACTCTGATCATGATTCTCCCAAGGCAGATCGATTTGTCCTTTTAGCAGCCCATGGTACCTCGGTATTCTTCTCCAGCACAATTCAGATGCATCATTTCTTCTTCAGTCTTCTTTATTCAATGCCCGACTTTTACATGCATATATGGAGCAAATGGAAATTCTGTGACTTGGGTCAGGCACACCTTAGTCCTCAAAGTAACAGCCTTGATTTTCAGTGCTTTAAAAAGGTCTTGTGCAGCAGACTTGCCTAATGGAATGTGTATTGGATCTCTTGACTGCTGCTTCCATGAGCACTGATTGTAGATCCGAGTACACAAGTTCCACATGAGCACAGTGAAATGTGTTCTGGAGTTCCAATTCCTCTCAATGTTACCCAGAGTTTATTATGATCCTCATTTGAATGTATCTGCAGAGTTAATAAACTACAAGTAAACATATTTGTGGTATCCTTTGATTTCAGCTCAGAGGTTTACGAATGCCAGTAGTGCTATTTCTCATTCCATGTTTCTTCTGCATCCAACTTGAATTCCTGGCAGTTCCTTGTCCATGTACGGATGCTGTATCCATTTTTAAATTATCTTCAGTCAAATTGATTGTGATATTAATGGTTTTGTCTGATAATTTCCATATTCTGAATTTCTTTTAATGTGCACACATATGCATCCTTCCCAGTCGATTTGTCAGGGTGCAAGTTTGGCATAGAAGAGTAAGTGCTCCCATGCTTCATGAGCTTATTGAAACCCATCAATTGGTATTTCATCAATTCTTGGACTTGTGGTTTTCTGCTACTGCCTTCAGTGCAGCTCGCACTTCTTCCTTCAGTTCTGTTGATACTGGTTAGACATTCCATCCTGAAATGCTTGAATGCTGAACAGTTTTTCTTGGTACAATGGTCCTGTGTATTCCTTCTGTCTTGCTTGCATCATCCATAATCCATGTTTAACCTTAGAACCTTTCAATATTACAACTGTGGAGGATTGGAGTTTTTCTTCAGTTCTTTCAGCTTCAGATATGGTCACTGTAATTTCTGTTTTTGTTTCCTTATTTAAGGTCTTCTCATATTTTATACTATTTTACTTTGTCTTTCAAGCTGACCTTTGAACTTTTCCGTTCACCTTTTACTTCCTCATTTCTTCTGTTTGCTTTAGCAACTCTACCTCCAAGAATAGTTTCAAGAGTCTTCTGACTCTGAATAAGTTTCAGGATGATATCCGCTTTGATCTTTTCTGTCCATCCTGTCATTTTAATGATCTTTTGGTTTACTCGTGGAGGGTGTTCTTGATGTCACACTACAACTTACCTGGTCATCGGTCATTCATGTTCAGTGAGTCAAATCTGTTATGGAGTTGTTCTCAGATTCAGATAGTAGGTACTCAAGGGTCTATTTTGACTCTTGTGGACGCGTTTGAATTTTCTTCAGCTTCAACCTAAATTTGCATTTGGGAAATTAATGAATGGACTCTGCCACGTGGACCCTGGCCTCATTTTGACTGATGACATTGAGCTTCTCCATCATCTTTTCCCACAGATGTAGTCAGTTTGATTTCTATGTATCTTTCTGGTAAGGTACATATATATAGCCACTGTTTATGTTGCTGGGGAAGGGCATTTCCAATGAACCTTTGATCTTGCAGTTATATCTTTTGATCTCCAACTTCATTTCTATCACCAAGACCATATTTTCCAATTTCTGATCCTTCCTCTTTGATTCTAACTTTCACATTCAAATCAGTAGTTATCAGTGCATCTTGATTGTATGTTTTATCAATTTCACACTGAAGAAGCTGCTAGGCGTCAATTTCTTCATCATTAACTTTAGTGGTCAGTTATTAAATCTGAATTACTCGTTTTCCTTGTAGGCATGTAGATAATATCCTAAAGTGAATATATCCCAATATAACCAGCATCCAGGTCCGCAGAGTGTCATAGCACCTCAGAATGCGCTCAGCCTTCCCTCAAGGATAATGACTATCCAAATCTGCTTAATTCCAGAGGAAATGTCCTAGAAAATAATCTGTTTCCTGTTGCATGCCTTATTGACCATGTTTCCATTTTCTTTTAAATGATTCTTTTGATAAACCCATACAATTTTGCAGTAATGGGAAAAGCAGCATATCACACTAGTTTTCAATGGGGTTGTTTATGTTATGATTCTTAGTCTTTGGCCTCAGCCAATGGCTATCTTCTCCAGTCCTCTTCACTTATAAGCACTGAGGACAGTTGCCTTCTCTCTCTGTTCTTATGCTTGAGCCACTCTTACTCATCCGCACCCCCTAATTAGGCATTTCACTCCCATCCAGGACTAGGACCTAGAATTAGTACTCAACTTGGATGCTGGGTGTCTAGGATAAGCTCGGCTACTCATGAGCTCACTTGTGTTAGGCCGGATTGACGAGAGAAACAAATCGAGGGACATTCATGTATGTCTGAGAGAGAACTTTATACCAAAGAGTAACTGTGTATTAAGAAAACATCCCAGGCCAGTCAGATCAAGTCCACCAGTCCTGTATTAGCCCATCAGTCCAATACTGGTCCATAAATTCCTCTTCAGACTCACGTAGCTACTCAAAACGAGGTCCAGTGCAGGAAGATCACAGGCTGGTGGGTGGAAAGTCTTGTGGATCCAGTGGCAGTGGAAGCATCTCAGTGCTGGTGCGAGTCTCCACGTGGTTCCTTCAGCTCTCTTGGAATGTTTCTCCTCAATAGGGAAGTGAAACAGAGAGTGTGTGTGGCCTGCCCCCAGGAGAAAGAGAGAAAGTTCCCAGAATGCTCATAAGAAGGCCACACCCACAAAGAAGCATCGCCAGGCTGTGACCTGATTAACAATCTAGACTCCATCCCTTCACTCTTAATATCCTCAAACTGACATGAGCTTATGTAACGACCACATCACTAAACTGTTGTCTTCCTGACTAATACCCATGATTCTGCTTTTGTCCATATGAATAGGTTTCTTGCATGGATTCCATGATCTTTCTGGTCACTACAATGGAGCTGGATCCTAGATCCAAAGTCTATGCACCCAGCGTAGCATTTGGCTGCTTGTTGGGTAAAGCATTTAACTTTGCTCTAAGTAATTTAGTTTTTGCCCTCACTTCCTGAGAGCTAACTCTAACTCTGTAATTTCCTCAGTAATTGAGGTACTTTTGTTGGCGTCCAAGCCACACCTGAGGGCTCATGCTAGTGAGTAGGAGCTGAGGAGGTCAGAGACCACCCGCTGAGCTCAGGAGGAAGGGGGCTGATTCAATTAACCATGACCACCTAAGGAAGCCAAAAACAGCTCTGGACACACAATCTCTGCTTCTCCTCAGATCTCGTAATGAGAACCCAGATTCCACACAGGTTACAGTAGTCTGCAGATGAGAAGCCATGGGGTTTTTCCAAAATAAACTGATAGACGCGATAAGACATAAATCAGCTCATCTCTTTTCTGACTCATTTTATATCCACATGGCAAAAGCCTGAGCAATATCAAGTTGTGGCACACCACAGTAGCAGACTCATCAATCCATCTCTGCACAGTCACGAGGCCGCGTCAACTAATAGTGGCAACCAAAGCAACTGCTGGGTTTTGTTTCCTGTTCTTTAGGTTGATAGTCATCTCGTTCGAGGTATCATAAGTGTACACAGATATTCCATTGTTACGCCAGCCGTGCTAAGTTGGCAATTGTTGACCCTCTCGTTGCCCAAATAGAGCCAGACTATTTCAAGTGAGATTCACAGAAGTACAAATGGGATTGTTCCTATTGAAGATACAAAGGGTACAGTTTGTGTTACTAACCAGTGATTGTAATGCCAGCTAGTTGCCCTCCATCTGCCAGCAGAACAATAAGATGTCAAACACAAGAGAGAAAATGTTAGGTAGCTCGAGGCAGAACCAAGGGTTGTCCCTCCACACGCCAAAGCCTCCCTCCCCCCTTACAGGAAGTTGGAAGCTGCTTAAGGCTGGAAGGCTTGCACACATTCAGGTCTTTGAGACAGGAAGCCCGCAAACCTGGGTGGGACCCCATCCAGGCCAGGTGGGCTTAATTCAGCCACCTGGGCTTAATTCAGCCAATGGAGTCAAACTGTATAAACCATCTTGTCGATCACGCCTCCCAAGGTGGGGGCAGGGCTGAAAAGCCAGAAGTTGTTCCCTCTGGCTGGACCGGATTCCTGAGTGGCCGGGCCATGCATGGTCCAGCACATTTGTGCCCTTCCATCCTTTATAAACTTACTTGGATCACAAACTAGGCTTCGGCATGAATTCTTTCTCACGCAAAGTCAAGGACCGAGGTATTTCTCCCAAGAGAGAGACCTAAGAAAAGGTTACAGCTTTTCCTGAGTTTGGTTCCGTCATCTAAGTAGATTTGGAATTTCAAGCATAATTCCTGAACAAAACAAAATGGGACACATCCGTCCTTTCCACCTAGAACCTGTGGGTCGAGACCCCTTTGGGAGTCAAATGACCCTTTCACAGGGGTCGTCTAAGACCATTGGAAAGCACATATTTCCAGTAACCGAGACACGGCTCCTCTATTCGTCTCCAGGCTGGTCCGCCCACATGCAGATACACCCACAGACGAGCACCCTGTGTGAAGACTGTTACCCATGCGACACCATGCTTCAAGACAACATTTCATTGCTCTGTCATCAGAAATAAACATTTCACAAAATATAATTACGTATTGTTTTTGTGATTCATCACTATGCTTTATGTTCCATTTGTAACAATGAAAATGCATCCTGCATATCAGAGATTGACATGAAGATTCATAACAGTAGCAAAATGACAGCTATGAAGTAGCAATGAAAATAAATTTACGGTTGGGGGGGTCACCACAACATGAGGAGCTTCATGAGACAGTAGAAAGGTTGAGAACCACCGCCCTAGAGTTCCCTTTGTGATCTTGCTGCTGAAATGCAGGGTCTGCTTGAAATGTGTCTGCTGCTCCAGGAGATGCCCTGAGTGTCAGTCTGTCCTGAGGCATCGGACTTTATCCCTCCCAAATTTCTACATAATTTTCTTTGATTTTCAAGCATGCCTTTGGTCTCACTAGATTTCAATCTGTCATTTGTTTATAGTTCGAGATAAAACACTACACTCAAGTGGCAGTTAGCTGCCGCCCTGGGTGCTTTCTTGACTGAGCTGGGTGACGTCATCAGTCCCTTGAACCCACTTGGCTTCTATCGGCTGTGCGGAGGAAGAAAGAGAGTTGTCCATGTTATAAGTGGCACAAGTGATAGATGCACATGGAAGGCTCTCATGACTTATGAAAAGAGATTCGGGAAGCTTCAGGTACAAAGTTTGTGAATGAATGATGGCAAGATAGGCAGGAATGCAGGGTCTGGCCTGTTCAGACACAATTCCACCAAGCAGTAGGGAACGATGCTCTCATCTCATGCCTGGCACAGAAAACGTAGCCCTTATTTCATTTAGCTTCCACCTACGAGAATGTTCCACCTTAACTCCAGAAACTGCTCTCTCCTGTCCTAAACTCTCCTTCCCCCTCTCCCTCTCCCCCTTCCTTTCCCCCTCCCTCTCCCCCTCTTTTTCCCTCTCCCTCTCCCCTTCCCCCTCCCTCTCCCTCTCCCTCTCCAACTCCAGTTAGTTGCAATCCTCGCTGAGCTCACCTGTCTCTTGCTAGCTCCTTGCCTCAGGCTTCTCTGGATGGCACACAGAACAAACAGAACATGTGCTTTGCACCCGCTTGTGTGACCCAAAGATGACAATAACAAAATTCAAATATGAAGGGAAAAGTACTAGCTTAAATTGTGAACACCCAATTTGTGGAAGGCTTTGGAGGACAGTGGGAGCCCCAGCCCATCCACAGAGTATCTAGGCAAATTAAGCTGCTGGCAGATCCCCCTCTCTAGCCACAGGTGAGGCTCTCAAACAGCTTTCCTCTCCGATGGAGATCATTGTGATCCTGATTCTGTTGGACTGACCTTGACACTTATGTCAGTTGACCTCCCTCTTGACCCAACCTGAATTTGTTCCAGGTGCAAGTGGTTGTTGCTTGATCCATGGCAAAAATTTCTTCCCGGGCTTTTTAAATATTGATGGTGGTCTTTTCTTCCTTACTCATTATTTGTATTTTTATCCTTGTGTTATTACTGTTTTATCCTTGCACTTTATTTTTGGTTTTGTTTTTTATTGTTTCTGTTTGGCTTTCCAGTTTGTAAAGCACCGAAGGAGTGGATGCATAAAGACAATAACTGATGTAAGGGTTTATAGGAGATGTAGTGCGGTAGGAGGAGTGGAGAAAGGCGGGTGAGGGGATTTGGGGAGCAAGCAATGCATGCAGGAGTGGGGAGGGAGCACTAGAACGGATTGTGATTACACAGCTCAATTTAAAAACAACTAAAAACCATTTAAAAGGGTTCTAAAATTGATTGCAGTGATGGTTGTACAATTATTTTTATATGATTGACCTATTGAATTGTATGATATGTGGATTATGTGCCAATAAAACTGTTAGGGGAAAAAAACAACCCTGTCCTTCGGAAACAGTGGAACTGGAGCTTGGGTCCCGGTTCTGAGATTGCGGCATGTATTTAGGCTGTTGCACTCCTCCGGAAGCCCTGGTGGCAGAGTGTGTCAGGTGCTCGGCTGCTCATCAGAGGGTGGCTGTCGGAACCTGCCAGATGTCCCAGAGGAGGACCAGGTAGTCGTCTCCTTCCATGAAGTGTTTTATTTTTTTAAGTTTGGAAAGGCGTTTATTTAAAAACAGGAAAAAGCTTTGGTATTTCAAAACCCAACAATCATCAATTACTAGAAAGTTAAACCACTCCCCCCAACCCCAAAGTACAAACCCACAGGTTTCCAAAGGTCAAGGAGAGGACCTCCCATGGCCTCCCAATGCCAGAGGCCACCTCAATGGGGAGTCACCGCCCAGCCTCACCAACTGACGGAGACCCAAAAACCACCCAACCACAGCCACAAAAATAACTTAAAATTTTATTCTACAGAGAACACATTACATTCAACTAAGAACAGTTTGTCCTAAACAAATTTCTCAAAAGAGGGTCCGTTTCCTGGGTGGGACAGAGTAGTGGGGCGTGGAAGGAGCGAGTCCAATTTCAAGTATTTCCATATGGGTTCATTTGATTGAGCCGGAAGCTTACATGAAGTCCACATATCTGCCTCTCCCCCGGCGCGGAGCTGGGGCACCCCCAGCAAGGCACTGACAGTGGTGGCTTCTGGAGACCCCTGCAGAGCAGCCCGTGTCCATGCTTGCTGTGCGTGCAGCGGCGGTCCATCTGCCCATCTAGCCCTGAGACACGGGGATCTTCCTAGTGGACTCAGGTTGTACTTGTGTTGTGCTTGGCTTCCTTTGCTTAGCATAATTTCCTCCAACTCTCCCCATGAGAGGATGTGCTTCATGTGTTCATCACAGCTTTGGAAACAGTGAAGCAGTTCTTTGGTCCTGTAGAGTCGCTATCAGTAGAAATGACTCAACAGCATTGTTTTTTATTTGGGGTTTTTTTTTTCAGCTTTCTTATCTGTAAAATGGGTATATGTAGAGAGGGATCTGTATATAAAATCTCACTGCAGGGTCGACCTGCCCCTGTGGATTGCCAAGATTCTCATTCTACAGTAGTAGAAACCTTTGTTTTGCTTCCTTGAGCAGCAGGTGGTTTTGAACTGCTGACTTTGGGTTGTAGCCCAACTCCTAACCACGACCCCACCAGAACACCTTAAAATTATAACAGTACTTAATCATGTGATTTTTATGGAGTTCCTGGGCTGCGCAGTTAATGCCTTCAGTTGCTAACTAAAACGTGGGAACTTTGAGACCCTAGGTTCCCAAGCTTATTTGGCGTATTTCCCCTTTTTCAGGAAAACAAAGCAAAACAAACCATTACTCACTGCTCACCCCACCCCACACACACAGCAATTAACTTTTTTTTTTACTACAGCCCATAATCCAGGGTAAATGTAGCTATTAGCTTTGGGAATGTACCCCTGAATTGTTCCAGTGCCCCCCAGGAGGCACTCTTGGTGATCTGCTTCTAAAAATGGATCACTTTGCACGCTGTGAGCACCGTCCTACTCTGACCCACATGGAGTCACTATCATTCAGAGATGACCAGATACCAGCTAGAATAGTTGTTAGGACAACTGACTGAGAAAGCACACAGTGGCAGATTGTAAGCACTCAACAGACATTGCTATCCTGTCCAGCCTGGCTAATGGTGGAACTTTGTACAAGGGGGACTTCAGAAAGTTTGTGGGGAAATGGAAGTAAAAGATAATGGATTTCCACGCCCCCCCCCAAAAAAAACCTTTTGATCATTAAAGTCCATGAACAGTACAAATTGTTTTCATGTATCTGCTAAGCAAAAGGTTGTAAATTTGAGACCACCCAGTAACGCTACAAAAGAACAGCAACCTGTTGATCCACCACCGTGAAGACCCCAGCTAAGAAAGCCATGTGGGGCACTTGTGCATGGTGACACGTGAAATCAGCATGAGTTGAATTGACTTTTAATCTTGGCCATAGAAGACCCGACCTTCTATTTAAAAAAAAGTATGGACCTTTTTTTGGACAGGTTATCACACACGGCAGCATTGTCTGTCTGAAAGCATGCTCCCCGGTGTGGTGCTGATCTGGCGCCAATGCACAGATGCCACCAGAGTCACCATGCTGGCCCGTCTTCCTCCCAGTCACAGGCACCAGGAGGGAGGAGTTTGGAGATGGGGTCTTGGGCTACTGCTGTGTGGCAAAGGATGGAAGAAAGTGTGTTAGCCTGGGTTGACTAGAGAAACAAATTCATAGACACACACGTGTAGATAAGAAAGAGCTTTATATAAAATAGTAATTGTATATTAAGAAAATATCCCAGCTCAGCCCAGAACATATCCATAAGTCCAATGTAAGCCCATATGTCCAATACCAATCTATAAATTCCTCTTCAGACTCACGAGCACATGCAATGACGCCGAATGCAGGAAAATCACAGGCCAGTGGGCGGAAAGTCTTGTGTATCCAATGGTGCTGGAAGCATCTCAGTGCTGGCAGGTGTCTCCATGTGGCTCCTCCAGCCCCAGTGCTCTGGCTCCATCAGTGTAGCTCCATGTGGTTTGTCAACAGGAATGTCTCGAGGACAGAGTGGGTCTGGCCTCCAGTGAGCTAGTTATCTATGTTGTGCCTCCAAATGAGGTCATCAAGCTGCGACCTGATTGACAGGCTAGACTCCACCCCTTTGCAAGTTGATAGATTATGTAACTGTCACAGGATGGGAATTGGATTTTTGACAAGTGCTATAATGTCCATCTTTCCTAAGGGTTGCCTGGTTCTTCTTCCCTCCAAGATTTGATACTTTCAACCTCTGGTTGAAACTATGTCCCCACCCCCACTCCCACCCCACTTGTTCTTTTCTCTTCTTGAACACACAAGTCACTCACAGAAATATAACCCAAAGTGTCTCCTTTCCTACTTCTAAAGTGGTAGCTAGGTCTCATCAGGTAACTGTTGAACGAACCCAGAGCGATTGGTGGAAGCCAAAATCCAATTAATCAGCTTACCAGAGAGCCAGGCTAATGCATGACTACCTTGACGACTGAGACTTTTTGCTTTTCTCTCTTTTAATCATTTTATTGGGGGCTCATACAACTCTTATCATAATCCATACATATATCCATTATGTCAAGCATATTTGTACATATGTTGCCATCATCGTTTTCAAAGCATTTTCTTTCTAGTTGAGCCCTTGGTATCAGCTCCTCATTTTCCCCCTCCCTGCCTTATGAACCTTTGAAAATTTATAAATTACTATTATTTTTCCATGTCTTGCACTGTCCGATGTTTCCCTTTACCCCCTTGTCTTTTGTCCATCCCCCTGGGAGGGGGTTATAGGTAGGTCATTGTGATCAGTTCTCCCTTTCTCCCCTCACTTTCCCCTTCCCCTCCTGGTATGGCTACTCTCGATATTGGTCCTGAGGAGTTTCTCTGTCCTGTACCCCCTGTGTTTCTAACTCTCTGTCCTGTACTCCCTGTGTTTCCAACTCTTATCTGTACCCATGTACATGCTCTGGTCTAGCCAGATTTGTAAGGTAGAATTAGGGTCATGATAGTGGGGGGGGGAAGCATTAAAGAACTAAAGGAAGGTTGTGTGTTTCATCGGTGCTATACTGCACCCTGACTGGCCCATCTTGTCCTCATGACCCTTCTGTAAGGGGATGTCCAATTGCTTACAGATTTAGGCCTCCACTCCGCACCCCCCACCTCATTCACATTATGATTTTTTTGCTCTGGGTCTTTAATGTCTGATACCTGATCCCATCGACACCTCATGATCACATAGGCTGGTGTGCTTCTTCCTGTGGACTTTGTTACTTCTCAGTTAGATGGCCACTTGTTTATCCCCAAACACTATATCTTTTGATAGCTGGGCACCATCAGTTTTCTTCATCACATTTGCTTATGCACTCACTTTGTCTTCAGCGATCATGTTGGGAAAGTGAGCATCTCAGAGTGCCGGATTATTAGAACAAAGTGTTCTTGTGTTGAGGGAGTACTTGAGTAGAGGCCCAAAGTCCATCTGCTTCCTTAATACTAAACCTGTGAATATATGCACATAAATCTATTTCCCCGTTGTTATATATAAATATATTTACATATATACATGCCTGTATTTAGATGTCTATAAATGCCGTTTGCCTCCTAGTTCTTTCCTCTATTTCCTTTTACTTTCCTCCTGTCCCACTATCATGCTCAGCCTTGATGTGAGCGTGACAACTAAGGCTTTTAGTCAGGCATTTTTGTAACACAAGGTTGAAGAGCATTTAAAACTCGCCTGTACTTGAGTCATAAAAACCAGAATGAAGAGGCATTCTTATGATTCTACCTTGAACTCAGCCATTATTCTTCTCTGAGGAAATGGCATTGCAAGCTGACTCCAGAGACGATGTCTTCCTGAAAGCCTGTGCTTTTACAGGAAGCTCTGGGGCCTGCCAGGACATTGCTGGGCTCTGGCTAGCAGAGAGAGGTGGATAGGAAAGGACGCACAATGAGAACTCCAGTTCCTGGTCCATTCTTCAGCCGGCCGTGTTAACTGTATAACTGTGGCCCCTCCTCTGGCATTTAACCTCTCTCCTCTGTAAGGACCACACTAGCTTGGCTAAACATAAAGGAAGGCTAGGGGGAAAGCTCAAATGACGTTATAGGCCATTTCCTTTTAAAACGTTAAGGAAACTTCACAGGAAACATCATGTCAGGCTATGTTGATCACACATTGCCATCTCTGCATGTTCTGCAAAGCTTGTCTGCACACCCTTGAGGGGTCCACTCACTCTCCCCCACCCCACCAATGACCTTCATGTCACGGTTCCGCGTCAGACTTCTCCTCAGAGAGCTAAATCACTGTGACTAAGGAGCCCTGGCTTGGAGGGGTCCACTCACTCTACCCCACCCCACTGATTCACTACCAATTAACTTCATGTCCTGTTAAACTCAGAGAGCGAAATCACTGTGACTAAGGAGCCCTGGTATTGCAATGGGTTAAGTGTTGGGCTGCTAACCACAAGGGGGCCAGTTCGAATCCACCAGTCACTCCACAGGAGAAAGATGAGGCTACCTGATACTGTAAAGATTTACAGTCTTGAGAAGCTTAAGCAGTTCTACTGTGAACTAAGAGTTCTAGGTACTATAGCACCGATGAAACACACGACATTCCTCTTGATTTCTTGAGGCTCCCTCGCCCCTCACTATCATAAACCCAGTCTTGCCTTCCACTTTGGGCTAGCCCGAAGCCTGTACAGTGGTACAGATAAGAGCTCAGGACACACAGAATCCAGGTTAGATAAACCCCTCAAGAACAGAAACAGGAGGGGAGGAGTAAGGGGGGGATGGGGAGGGGAGGAAAGGGGAATCGATTGCAATGATTGACACAAAACCACCACCTTCACCACCACCCCCAAGGAGGATGAACAGCAAAAACCATGGGGGATGGGAGACAGCGGTTGGTGTAAGATATGAAAATAAATAATAATTTATAATCTATCAAGGGATCATGGTGGGGGGAGGGGGGAAAGTTGCAGATACCAAGGTCTCAAATAGATAAGTAAATGTTTAGAAAATAATGATGGCAACATATGTACAAATATACTTGATACAGTTGGTGTATGAATTGTTATAAGAGGTGTAAGAGCCCCCAATAAAATGACCTTTACAAAAAGAGCCCTGTAAGCAAGAATCAACATGACAGCAGTGAACTGGCGTTTATTTCGTTTCCATTTTGCAAGTAGCACGGTGAAAGGAGAACGGGAATCAGTTGGCACCCACTTTTCCAGAAGCAGTTCACGGTTCACCACCCCTCGTCATCCCGGCTGGCCTCGCTGGCTTCCCATTCCTCAGGACAGAATGTTTTGAGGAGCATCTGCCAACATCTGCTGTCCTGCTGTGGCTCTGGGAAGATTAAAGGAAGAGCCGGCACACACTGCTTCCTTTTGGTCGTGGTTCTTAGTGAGATATAGAGCACCCTTCCTTCCGTAAAACAATGAAATATGCATTCCTGCACCATCTTGATGGTTGGAATGTCCGAGACCCTTGTGAGGGCCGCTGTGTCGCTCCATTTTATTGAGGACCTCTCTCATTATCACTGGCCCCTGCTTTACCAAGCAGATGGCCTTTCCTGAGGATGTGTGCAAAGGAAGCACGCCCAAGTCTTACCGTCCTCCTTTGTCTGCTTGCATTTCATCAGAGACCGATTTGTTTGTTCTTCTGGAAGGTCATGGGATGGTCAGTATTCTTCATCAACAGCACGGCCACAATAGCTCACAACTCAAACTTCAAAGGAAGTAAAGCCCGAAGTGCGTACCACACCTCTTCAAGGCCCCTCGCATGAGCTATTTCCCAAACAATTCATGCAGCAGCTACAGCATAAAGCAACCTAAGCAATTACTCCGTGGGTTTTGAAACTTAGAACGTCTTTCAGGAAAAGCATGTAGCAGGTTTGAGAATCGACCTAAGTGGTGGAAGTCGTTTAAGCCGCCAGGAAGCATGGAAGGCTGGCCTGCCCAGCTATTGGTCATCGTCTCCATGGGAGATGCTGTAAAGCTGAATGTTAGTTTCATTACCACTATTTACTAAGCAGTTACTGGGCTTCCCCAGACTACCTGGACCTCACCCCTGGAGTGTTTGTATACAGTAGCTTTTTCCCTGTGCCCCTTTTGCGTTTTTCTTTTCTTTTCATTTTTTTTAATAAACTTACCTGAGTGGACTCATGTAGTACTTGTCCTTTTGTGCTTGGTTTATTTCGCTTAGCATAATGTCCTCCAGGTCTTCCCTTGTGGCGATATGCTTCATGCGTTCATCACTGCTTTTTAGCGATGCATAGCACTCCATTGTGTGTATGTACCACCGTTTTTTAATCCATTCATCTCTTGATGGAAATTTGGGTTGTTTCCAACTGCTTGCAAATGTGAACTGTGCAGGGATAAACATTGGAGCACAGATGTCTGGCCGTGGTTTGTTTCTTGCCTCTTCTGGGTGTATGCCCAGTAGGGGGATTGCTGGGTCATATGGTAGCTCAATTTCCATCTGTTTTTAGAAATCACCAAATCGATTTCCATAGTGGCTGTACATACCTACAGGTCCACCAGCAGTGAATGAGAGTTCCTATTTCACCACAGCCCCTCCAACACTTGTTGCTTTCTGGTTGTTTTTTTTTTAATTGGGCTATCTTTGAGGGTGTTGGGTGCTATCCCATAGTTGTTTTGATTTGCATTTCTCTTATGGTTAATGATCAGGAACATTTTCTCATGTTTATTGGCCATTCGGATTTCAGACTCTGTGAAACTTCTGTTCGGGTCCTTTGCCCACCTCCTCAGTGGGAAGTTAGTTTTTCCCTTATTGTAAGCTTGCAAAGTATTGTAGATTTTAGTAAAAAGGCCTTTGTCTGATGTGTCATTGCTAAAGGTGTTTTCCCAGTCGGTGGGCTCTCTTATTACTCTCTTGGTGAATTCTTTTGAAGTACGCTGGTGACTTATCTTCAATATATCCCACTTGTCTATTTGTGACTCCTCTGTATTTGTATCCTTCCCTATTTCCAATAGCCGATGTATTCCCTGTACCAGGGTTCTCAGGTGTATCCCAATTCCCTCATCAATGGCTCTAATTACTTTGGGTTTTATCTCATGGTCTGTGATCCACCTTGAGTTTATTCTTGTGTATGGAGTGAGGTAAGGGTCTTGCTTCATTTTTCTGCAGGTAGATTTCCATTTTTTCCAGCATCATTTATTAAAGAGGGCATCTGCTTCCCATTTGATACTTTTTGTGCCCTTATCAAAAATCAGTTGCCTGTATGCTGATGTTTTTATTTCTGGGTCTTCAGCTCATTTCCGTTGATCTGAGTATCTGTCATTGTACCAGTACCACACTGTTTTGACTACTGTGGCTGTATAATATGTGCTAAAGTCAGGTAGTGCAAGCTCTACAACTTCTTTGTCCTTCTTCTTGAGGAATTCTCTGCTAATTCTGGGCTTCTTCCCTCTCCATATGAAGTTGGTAATCAGTTTTTCCAATTCTTTGAAGAAGGATGGTGGTATTCATATCGGTATAGCATTGAACTTTTATAGTGCCTTGGTCAGAACTGACATCTTTACTATATTGAGTCTGCCAATCCACGAGCATGGGATGTTCTTCCATTTATTGAGGTCACTCTTGGTGTCTTGTAACCCACCTAACTTTTTTACCGGTGCAGCCTCCCAGTCACTGGTGATTTGGAGGAGCGAACAAGTAGATTGCTGGGCTGGTGGGTTTTCTTTTCTGCTGATAATCCTCTCCAGTTGTGGGGAGAGGTGTGGAGTAGCAGGAGCAAGTGAAAGACCATCTAGCTAGTCCTTGAAAGCTTCAACTTGATCTTGGTCTACTTGTTGTAAGTGGTGCCATGAATGGTGGTGGTGGTGGTTGTGGTGATTCTTTCTTGGTTAAATAAGCCTATGAGATGAATTATTTTGAGAATAAGTTGTGCCAGAACCTTTAATAGACCAATATGCTCAGAATGCTCCCATAGGGAGGACCAAAATTCCCTAGTGTTTGGAGCATGATGCTTTTTCTTCGTGCTACGGGTGTCATGGTGGGTTATCCATTGGGCTGTGAACTACAGGGCCAGCAGTTCAAACCAGCGCCTCCACAAAAACCACAGCCTCCAAACCCCTTTGGAGTTTCCTTTGAGACAGTTCTGTCCTCGCCTACAAGTCAGAAGTCAACTCGATGGCAGTGACTTTGTTGTTTTCATTTTCTGAATAGACTCAGAGCCCTCATCGGACCAGTCCTGTTACTAAAATTAAATGTACTCCTAGCAGATTTGAGCAGCTGTACGGTTTTCAGTGTACATATCTTAACACAGTCCCGTTTAAGTTGTGTTACTTTGAGTACTTCGGTGACTAATGCTGCTTTCTCCCCACAGAACATTGATATCACCAACTTCAGCAGCAGTTGGAGTGATGGTCTGGCCTTCTGTGCACTCCTCCATACCTACCTGCCTGCCCACATCCCCTACCAGGAGCTGAATAGCCAGGAGAAGGTGAGTGACTGCTCAGTCGCATTTGGTGATCTTCCAGAAATACAAGGGAATTCCTATTTCTAGTGATACATTCTAACGTGGGTGGATTCGCTAGACCAGAAGTAGAAAGCAAGATTTGCAAAGACTTTAAGAAGTTCCTGGAAAAGTCTTTTAATTCTGCTTTCTGTGATCTTTTTGAAGTTCCCTTAATTGATACCAGGCAGGCACAGCCCTCTCATTCGTAGTGAACACTTCTCAGTTTCCCTTCTCAGTATACGTTCCTTGTTAACTGGAAAATGCAGTTTGCTGTGGTAGCAGAAGTGCCTGTCAGTCTGACAGAATCTCACTTTCAGAGTTGCAGAAAGACTTTGGTTTACGTTTGTTAGTTCTGTTCCAAAAAAACCAGCTCAAACAAACTTGAGAAGCTGTATATTCTATCATTTTTTTAAAAGGCTTTTAATTGTTAGTGGGTAGTTTGCCTCAGTTTTACGTTCAGTGAAGCATGCACGCTCTATTTCATCTCATTCACTGAATTCCCATCAGTGTGGCATCGCCATCACACACACACACACACACGCCCACATGTGTCCGGTCTCCATTCTTTCTTTACCCTTTGAGTTTCATTCTTGGGTAAGTGCTGCCTTTTTTATCTCAAATAATTGATTATGCTAAAGAATGCTTACCTCACGATTGTTATTGTTTCCCTTATAAACTTACCTAGTCTTTGGCCAAAAACAGAACTTGGGGAATAAGTTTGGTTCCAGACCTGAAAGGTGACTGAGAGCCATAGATTCAGGAGTTCTACCAGTCTCGATAAGACAGCAAGCCTGGCCGCCTTCATGCTTTTGAGTTTTGTTCTGCATCCCTGTCTGTCTCCCCATCTATGCAAGACTTTGTAATAGTGGTCCCTTTCAGAGCAGTTGATGATGGAGCTGGGCACCATCTAGTTCTTCTGGTCTCAGGGTTGTGGAGACTGATGTTTGCATGCTCCATGACTTCATTGACCTCATTGTTTTCATGTGTCTACAAGCGTCGTCACTCTTCTTCCCTCTGGATAGAGAGACCCATAGTTGCACCTTAGATGGCTACTTACAAACTTTTAAGACCCTGGTTACTTTTTACCAAAGTGAAAACTTTGTGGGCCGTGTTATGCCAGTTGACTTTAGTGCCCCCAAACCATAGTCTTAAGCTTCCAAGATAATGAGTCATTCCTCCAAGGTGCCTGGTCATGCCAGAGAAGTTTTCCATCACTTTGCCCGCTGTGGATTCCACCCATTCATGGATTTAGTTGTAACAAAACTAAATATCCATGCGTGAATATCATTTTTTAGGTTTTCCGTGTACTCATCTGCACATTAAAGACTTTGAGAAGTCCTACATAGAAGAAACTTAGGTGACTTAGTTTAATCCAAGATATTTTAGATCCACAGAACCTTTTTAAAATACATACATAATCACCTATATTAAAGGTTAAGGTTGGCAAGTTTCAGGTTAAAGGCAGGCTCTGTGGGTTAGTTATTCTCTGCCATTGACAACATGTAAGTGAATAAGTATGGTTGTATACCAATAAAATTTTATTTTCAAAAATAGGGCTGTAGGTCAGATTTGGCTCACAGGCTGTGCTTTAACAGCTCCTGACCTCAAACACCCCGTAAAATGATGTTCCACAGAGTGCATACTGTGGAAAATGCTATGCTAGGCTCTGCACCCATTCACTCACCAAGACTTTCTGGTCAAGCATCATGCAAACTAACAAAGACGCGGTCAACAATAAAGCCATGTGATCGTTGTCTTCATGAGATAAGCAGACAAGAAATTGGGGAGTAAATCCATTATAAGTAAAACTATAAAGAAATACGCTTTAATGTTGTTTTTTAAAAAAAATCAATGAGAGAAGCAAAGTGCTCTTGGGTGGATAACGGAGAATCTCAGTTAGATAATGGTCACCCTGTACACAATGCAACAACACCGCCCAATTTTTCTTTTGTTTTTAAATCATTTTATTGGGGGCTCATACAACGCTTATCACAATCCATACATACATCCATTGTGTCAAGCACATTTGTTGCCATCATCATTCTCAAAACGTTTGCTTTCTGCTTGAGCCCTTGGTATCAGCTCCTCATTTTATCCCCCGCCCCTACGCCACTCTCCCCTCCTTCATGAACCCTTGATAATATATAAATTGTTATTATTTTGTCATGTCTTACACTATCCGACATCTCCCTTCACCCACTTTTCTGTTGTCCGTCTCCCAGGAAGGAGGTTACATGTAGATCCTTGTAATTGTTTCCCCCTTTTCACCCCACCCTCCCTCCACTCTCCCCGGTATCACCACTCGCACCACTGGTCCTGAAGGGATCATCTGTCCTGGATTCGCTGTGTTTCCAGTTCCTATCTGTACCAGTGTACATCCTCTGGTCTCACCAGATTTGTAAGGTAGAATTGGGATCATGATAAAGGGGGAGGAGCACTTTTAGGAACTAGAGAAAGTTGTTTTTCATTGTTGCTACCCTGCACCCTGACTGCCTCGTCTCCTCCCTGTGACCCTTCTGTAAGGGGATGTTCAGCTGGGTCTTGGGTCCCCAATCTGCACTTCCCCTCATTCACAATGATATGATTTTTTGTTCTTTGATGCCTGATAACTGATCCCTTCGACACCTCGTGATCACACAGTCTGGTGTGCTTCTTCCATGTGGGCTTTGCTGCTTCTCGGCTAGATGGCTGCTTGTTTACCTTCAAGTCTTTAAGACCCCAGATGCTATATCTTTTGATAGCTGGGCACCATTAGCTTTCTTCACCACATTTGCTTATGCACCCACTTTGTCTTCAGCGATTGTCAGGAAAGTGAGCATCATGGAATGTCAGTTTAATAGAACAAAGTGTTCTTGCATTGAGGGAGTACTTAAGTGGAGGCCCAATGTCCATCTGCTACCTTAACACTAAACCTATAAATATATGCACATAGATCTATTTCCTTATCCTCATATATAAATAAATATATGTACGTGCCTTATTTAGACGTCTATAAATGCCCTTTGCCTCCTAGCTCTTTCCTCGTGTCCCACTATCATGCTCAGCCTCCACTTGGGTTTCAGTAACTCCTCTCGGTTACATTGCCCTTGATCACGCCCTACCAGGCCTCCTACACCTTCCTCACCACCGATTTGGACCATTTGTTGTTCCCTCGCCCCTGGGTTTGTTAACACCACTTCCTTTCCCCCACCTTCCATTCTCCCATATCCCCCCAGAACTGTCGGTCCCGTTGTTTTCTATTCCAGAGTATTCGTCCAGCCTATCTTATTTAGACAAACCTGCAATGATAATAACATGCACAAAAACAAGAGAGAGCAAAACAAAGCAATAAAAGAAAACAAAACAACAACAAAAAGCAAATGACAAAAAAACAAAAGGAAAAGCCTGTAGTCAGTTCAAGGACTGATTGTTGGCCTTTAGGAGTGTTTTCCGGTTGAGTCTGATGGGGTACCAAGCCTTGGCCTCAAAGTCTAGTTTTGGTATTTCCTGGGGACTTCATTGCTCTGCTCCCCTTGCTGTTCTTTTGTACGCCCTTAGTGTTTTGCCTTGGTGTGAAGGGATCAGATTGGGTACAATTCCCACACTGTGTCTCCAGTGTTGTCCCGTGTAGGGTTTTGGGTCAGTGAGGGATGTCGTGTCTCATTGTGTGGCCGGCCATATGGTCTTTTCTGTGGATTGGCTGCTCTGAGCGAGAATATCGTCCTCAAGGCTTGGTGGGTTAGAATGTGCTCCACTCTCTCTTCCTCCCCCTTCATTTGCTCCCGTGTGCTCTGATCAGACATGCCCCTCTCCCAGAGCTGCAGCTTCAGTGCTGTCCTCTGAAATAAATTCTTCTGGGGGGAGGGGCAGGTATCCATGTGGCTGGGATAGGGGCCGGCCCCTCAGACCTCTCTTCTGGTTCCCTGCTTCATGCTGGTGTGTTGCATTCACATCTGGAGCACCGACACTGCCCAATCTTGCACTCTACTCATACTTAATTGTGGATTGGGCCTCTGTGATCCATAGGTTTTCACTGGCTGATTTTTGGAACTAGACTGCCTGGCCTTTCTTCCAAGTCTGGAAGCGCCTGAAATCTATTTAGCATCATAGCAAAATGTACGTCTCCAGTGACAGATGAGTGGAGGCTGTGCTTGAGGTCAACTGGCTGGGACGTAAACGCAGGCCTTCTGCATGGAAGGCAAGGGTGCCAACTGGCTGGCAGCTAACGACACATTAGTTAAGGAACATGGGGACGGTCTTTCTGAGGAGGTGCTTCTCACGCTATCTGAGGGACAAATACAGAGAGGGCTACAGTGCAAGTTGGGGAGTGCGCCCAGGAGGTAACAGCCAGAGAGAAAACACCTCTTGGAGCCTGTATGATCAGACCTAAAAATGCCATGGGCCACCTTTGACCCTCATGATCCCCAGAGACCTCGCCATGAGTTCTCCTGCTGTGACCAGATATCTCCCCACCCAATGGAAAGACTCCCCTCCGGCCGGTTCCCTTGTCAGCTGGACCAGCAGGATTCCACCCCATCCTCAACCTAAGAGGTTTCACTTCCACAAAATTATTCAGACATGCCAATCACATTCTCCCGCAGGAAACAGCTTCCCCACCCTCTTGTAACTGCAGAACTGGCTGCCCACAGTCTCTCCCAGTTCACTCAGGTCCCAAGTACAACCCCCACGTGGCCGTACGTGAAATTTGGTGTCCTCCTCTGGGCTGTATGTCCATGTAATTATGAACTGCTTAAAAAACTGCCACTAATCCCACCTGACAAGGGTTGAACATTCGCCAGTCCCAGAATACTAGGCGGAGAGTCTCTGCCTCACCCTTGTAAGAAGAGGAGGCGGACAAAACCAGGCAAGGAAGTCAAGGAAGCAGAAAGAAGTCAGGGGGGCTGGAGTGCACTTAGCAAGGGAATAGTGACCCGGGATGATATCAAGTGGACCGAGGGGCTAGGTGCTCAAGGTCTTCCACAAAGGGCTAGAAGAAAAAGTTGGCACTTTGTTCTAAGCATAGTGTGATAAACCCCTGAAGGATTCTAACCAATGGGATGAACCCATTCATGATTTTTAAAAGACCTAAGGGAGAAATTCACTGGAAAAGGTTAGCAAGAATGAGAGAGGCATTTCCAGGTGGGAGGCTGCTGCAGTAGTTGGCACGAGGACTTTGTTTCCTTGGCTTCATTCATTAACTGGAACTAGGGTGGTAGCAATGCAGAGAGGAACACATGGAAAGATTTTAATTATGCTCTGGAGGAAGAATCAGCTGGACTTAGTGACAATGGTTAAAGGGGATCAGAAGAGGAATGAGTCACAGACGGCCCCAGGCTGCGAGCTGGATAGTCCATGTTCCGAGTTGGAAAAAGAATAAAATAAAAACAAGTAAATCAACTGCTGTAGAGTTGATTCCAATTCATAACGACAGTGGAGGACAGAATAGACCTGCCCCATAGGGCTTTTGAAGTCCTGAATCTTTTGGGGAGTTGGGGGAGGGGTGTTCCTGAATCTTAATAGAAGCAGACCACCACCTCTTTCTTCTGCAGAGATTCGGAAGTCTTCAGGGTGTAGATGAACCCGTCTTAGTAAAACCTGAGATGATGGAAGTATTCTATATCTCTGCTGCCCAGTATAAGAACTCATCAGATGTGGTTATTGAGCACATGAAATGTGCCTACTATGGCTGAAGAACTGAATTTTTAATATTAGTTTCTGTGTGAATAGTACAAGTGTAGATGGTATTTGGAAGCATACGATTAGAGATCACCTGGACCCCAGGGGAATTGTAAAGAGAGGATGAGCAATCCCCCTTGAGGATGCTAGTATTGTTGCTGGGTAGAGGACCGTAACTACGAAGGATCTGCCCCAAAGTAGAGGAAACCGGGCACAGTGATTCTCACAGAAGCCTTAGGGCCAGGTGACAGCCCAGCCTATAAGCTGTGCCTAGACATGGGCATATCTGGCATCTAACAGTGGTATCAGATGCCCATTCCTTCGCCATCTCCTGTTTTTCGTCATAGCCCGTTCCACGAGATGTTATAAAGACAATTGAGTAGATCATTTGTTGTCTTGGCTGGTGCGGTTGAGTTAGTTCTGACGCATCACACCCGACGCACAACAGAGCAAAAACACTGCGTGCTCTGTGCCATCCTCACAGTTTGTGTCAGGCCAAGTTGACTAGAGAAATCAATGCAGTGACACTCATGTGTGTAAGAGAGAGCTTTCTATAGAAAGAGCTTTATACCAGGAAGTTAATTAGATATCAATAAAAAATCCCCGCCCAGCCCAACTCAAGTCTGTAAGTCCGATACTAGTCCATAAGTCCCTCTTCAGACTCACACAGCCACATGCAATGATGCAAAATGCAGAAACATCAAAGGCCAGTGGGTGCAAAATCGTGTGGATCCAATGGCGGTGGCCCTGGCAGCAATCAGGGTCAGCCAGCGGGAAGGTGAAGGCAGAGGGGGAAGGGGAGGTTCTCAGGGCCCTCCTTATGAGAAGGCCACGCCCACAAGGAGGCACCATCAGGCTGTCACCTGATTGACAAGATGAATACCAGCCCTGCGCTTGTATATATCTTCAAACTGACATGCAGTTGTGTAAATACCACACAATTGTTCCTGTGCTTGCAGCCCATTGTGTCAGCCACCGTGTCAGTCCATCTCATTGAGGGTGTCCCTCTCTTTCGCTGCCCCTCGGCTTCATCAAGTATGACGCCCTTCTCTAGGGACTGGCTTCTCCTGACAGTGTGTCCAAAGTACTTGAGATGAAGTTTCGCCATACTTGCCCCAAGGAGCATGCTCTGGCCTTAATTTCTTCCAACATCACAGCAACACACAAGCCACAGTATGACAAACTGACAAGTGATAAAGTAAATAATTTGGCATATATAAAACAATTTAAATTAATCAGAAAACCCCTACTGAAATGAATTTAGTCTAAGTTTAAGGGCTTTCCTACACTCTCTGAACAGGGGTCTTCCTGAGACTGTGAAGTGTCGTCTGCAGTCATGCAAACAGATCCAAGTTCTTCCCTCAAATCACTGTGATCTTTTGGGAAAGACGGAGCCTGAAAGCATTTGCTCTCACACACTGCTTCATGAGCGTTGTCTCCTGATGGCCTGAACCCTGATCTTGCTCTGGGTGGCCCCCTAGCATCACAGGCTGCCTCACAGCTAGATGCCCAGGGGTCTGGTTGTAGCTTATTACCGAAAAGATGGAACCACGCAGAAAAGCATTCAGACGGCTCAGCTTACTCATTTTCCATTGTCCTTATAGTCTAAGGCACTTGCTCTCGACAGAGAGGGTTGATTTTTTTTTTTTCCTTCTAAGAAGGCCTAGAGGGAGAAAAGGGGAACTGATCGCAATGACCAATGTATCTCACACACACGCACACACATACACACGAGGGGAGTGAACAACAGAAACATGGGTGAAGAGGGACAGCAGTGTCCTATCATATAATTATATTAAAATAATAATTTATAATTTATCAAGGGGTGATGAGGGTGAGAGTGTAGAGGAGGGAGGGAAAAAAACGAGGAGCTGAAACCAAGGGCTCAAGTAGAAAGATAATGTTGTGAAAAGGATGATGATGGCATACGTACAAATATGCTTGATACAATGGATGTCAGGATTGTTCTAAGAGTGGTTAGAGCCCCCAATAAAATTATTTATCAAACAAACAAACAAAAGAAGCCCTGGTGGTGAAAGGTTTCTGGTTCAGCCGCCCTGGAGGCTCTGAGGGAGAATAACAAGGCGCTGTCCTGCTGTAAAGAGTTACAGTCACTAACCCTGTGTGGGGTTGCCAGGAGTCACAATTCACTCAACGTTGGTGGGTTTAGTTGGGATCGGGGAATTTGTAATGCTGTCAGCAGGGAACACATGAGTCAGATCATGAATGACTACAAGTCTCTGAAGAAATTAGCTATGGAGAATTCAACATCTGGAACTTTTCATTCATTGTAAGAGCTCCTGAACTCCACAGCCTCCCCTCAACGAGATTTGTGTCCTAGTGCGTAGAGCTCTGTTTGCTAGTTACTTCTCACCCACTCCCTTCCCGAAGGAACATCTGTCTTGCCATTTCCGGAGTGCCCATTCAGCAGCACTCCTGGTGGAGGGACAGTGGCTACAGCAATGTCTAGGGAACACACTCATGGTGAGGAGTGTGCCTGGGGGACTGACATTGTATTCGCATAGAGAAAACCAAGTCTGCTCAAGTTGTTGATGAGGGTTTGCGAATGTAAAACTCAAGGAGGGGGGAAGATAATGCAGGAGAGAACAGAATCAAAACAGGGATGCTTTTTCTAAGAGAGGCATATTTGTAGTTGGGTTTGAAAGGGAACAAACTAATTAGAATGAAGCAGACACTGGAAACTGCATTAGACTAAGACTTCAAGTCCAGCCCCGAGCCTAGGGTCTGCTTCAGCTGGGCACTGAGGGATGGTTTCTGATACACACGAGCACCCAGAAAGGCACTGTAATGTTTATAACAACCTATTGAAATCACAACCGAAAGATTGCACACTCTAGTTCTTGATGGCCCCGAGTTTCAGAAAGCATGGGCTGCATTTATCTGGGTGGAAGTGATTACACCAAGTAGGTTCAATATCTGTATGAAAAAGGAAATTTCTGAAATAACCAAGATGTCCTCTATGGCATTCAAGAAAGATGCCGTCACAGGATGTGAGTCAATGGAAAGTTTTGACATTTTTTTTCCATTAAAGGTAGGCATGTTGCTTTGTCATCCTATGAACGTCTTCCACTTAGCCTAAACAAATTCTGGTGATAGAATGGTGCACGGTCCTGTAGCTGACTGAAGTGAACTTGATGTGAGAGGAGAAGGTCTGGCCATTGGTATCACTCCTCCCATCTGTTCTGGTGATCTACTCCACTAAGTGGGAACCCCAGTAGCCAGGCTGATGGTAGAGTTCTGGAATTGAACAGGGTAAAGGCTGATGCAGTAACTGGGTCGTGGTCCCATGTCTTGGCTTATATGTGCAAAACTGTAGCTATCTGTTGATCCTAGCAAGCTCCTTGCAGGCTGGGTGAGACTCCCACAGAGTTCCAGCCATAGAGCAGACTGTTATACCTACCATCAGCATGTCTATTGTCTAGCTAGCTTTCTGCAAGTAGACGTGACAGTGTTCTAATGAAAGAATTACTGTAGGGGTGCTTATCCAGTAATGTGCTACCGCTGCCAAAATATATAGAAATCATTTTTGTGAACAAAAAAAAATCACCCCCTCACTATGCTACACTACTCTCTGTTCTAAGCTGTCTAAAGTATCTTGAGACATTTTTTCAGCATGCATTATTTTATTTTTCTTTCTTCAATATCTGCTTTTTAAAAAAGCAAATAGAATCATTAGGATCCCCAGGTCTTAGGGGATTTCTATAGAAAACGTTTGGTTAGAAAATGCCTTCTCTTTAAGCCTTACTCGTAATAAAAAAGATGCAGATTCTAACAATATACAACTGTTTTTTGCCTGTCACATTTGGCACAGACACGGTTTAAAAATCGTAATAGCCTGTGCACGTTAAGGACACAAGAAAATAGGCTGGCATTAAAAATCGGTACAGTAAAATGAAAGAGAATCGGTTATAGCATTTTAGAAAGCAACTTCACATTACATATTAAAGCCATAAAAAATATTTCAGGACCACGGGTGTGAGGGGCAATGCTGGGAGAGTGGAGGGTGAGTGGGTTGGAAAGGGGGAACTGATTAAAAGGATCCACATGTGACCTCCTCCCTGGGAGATGGACAGCAGAGAAGGGGGTGGGAAGGGAGACTCCGGATAGGGCAAGATATGACAAAATAACAATCTGTGGATTATCCAGGGCTCATGAGGGAGGGGAAGCAGGGAGAGAGGGGGAAAAAAAAAGAGGACCTGATGCAGAGGGCTTAAGTGGAGAGCAAATGCTTTGAGAGTGATTAGGGCAAAGAATGTACAGATGTGCTTTATACAATTGATGTATGTATATGTGTGGATTGTGATAAGAGTTGTATGAGCCCCTAATAAAATGTTTTAAAATATATATTTCTGTCATGACTTCTGGATGATGCCCCCAATCTGGCATACCAGTAACCTTCGAACCAAAACTAATTTAAAAGAGCCTTACAGTAAAGATAAGAACCTCACTGCCACCAAAAAGGCATTTCAGCAGGTAGTCTGGACTGTACTGAAGGAAGCCGGGGGTCAATTCAAAGCTGCCTCTCCATGTACAGAGGTCTAAATAAAGGTATTCACCAGAAGAACTAGAGAAAAATTCAAAGTGATTCTCTAAAAGACTAAGGTTGGAGAAAGGAGTAGTTTTTTTTAAATATTTCACTTTATAACATGAACACATCTCAGAAAACAGAGAAAAATGGAATTAAAGATGTGGAATTTTCCATGAAATTTTTAAAGCCCCCTCATATTACTTTGATAGAATTTTTATGTAGCACTAGGACTTATTAATTACCATTAATAGAACATATTTTGTGTGAAGGAGCATTAATAAAGGAAAAATAACCTAAATGTCAAAAATTTATTTTTAAATATCAGAAATCAATCAGTAAGTTAATTATTAATAGTAACTCTGATCTTTTTTTTAGTCATTTTATTGGGGGCTCATACAACTCTTATCACAATCCATACATACATCAATTGTATAAAGCACATTAGTATATTCGTTTCCCTCATCATTCTCAAAACATTTCCTCTCCATGTAAGCCCCTGACATCAGTTCCTCGTTTTTCTCCCTCCATCCCTGCTCCACCCTCCCTCATGAACCCTTGATAATTTATCAATTATTATTTTGCCATATCTTATCTGTCCGACATCTCCCTTCTCCCATTTTTCTGTTGTCCATCCCCAGGGAGGAGGTTATATATACATCCTTATAATTGATTCCTCCTCTCTACCCAACCCTCCCTCCACCCTCCCGGTATCGCCACTCTCACCACTGATCCTGAAGAGATCATCTGTCCTGGATTCCATGTGTTTCCAGTGCCTATCTGTGCCAGTGTACATCTTCTGGTCTAGCCAAATTTGTAAGGTAGAATTGGAATCATAATAGTGGGTGGGGAAGAAGCATTTAGGAACTAGAAGAAAGTTATGTTTCATCATTGCTACACTGCACCCTGACTGACTTATCTGTTCCCCATGACCCTTCCATAAGGGGATGTCCAGTTGCCTACCGATGGGCTTTGGGTCTCCACTTCACACTCCCCCTCATTCACAATTATATGATTTTTTATTCTTTGATGCCTGATCCCTTTGACACCTCGTGATCACACAGACTGGGGTGCTTCTTCCATGTGGGCTGTGTTGCTTCTCAGCTAGATGGCTGCTTGTTTACCTGCAAGTCTTTAAGACTCCATACACTATATCTTTTGATAGCCGGACATCATCAGCTTTCTTCACCACATTTGCTTATGTATCCACTTTGTCTTCAGCAATCGTGTTGGGAAAGTGAGCGTCATGAAATGCCAGTTTAATAGAACAAAGTTTCTTGCATTGAGGGAGTACTTGAGTGGAGGCTCAATGCCCATCTGCTACCTTAATACTAAACTTATAAATATATGCACATAAATCTAATTCCCCATCCTCATATATAAATATATTTACATATGTACATGCCTTTATTTATACCTCTATAAATCCCCTTTGCCTCCAACTCTTTCCTCTATTTCCCTTGACTTTCCTCTTGTCCCACTATCATGCTCAGCCTTCATTTGGGTTTCAGTAATTTCTCTAGGTTACATTTCCCTTGATCACGCCCTACACCCTCCTCACGATCCATTTGTATCACTTGTTGTTCCCTTGTCCCTGGGTTTGTTAACACCACTTCCTTTCCCCAACTTCCCCCTCTCCCATGTCCCCCCTGGAACTGTCGGTCCCATTGTTTTCTCCTCCAGATTGTTCATCCAGCCTATCTTATTTGGACAGACCTGAGGAGATAGTAGCATGCACAAAAACAAGACGGAGCAAACCAAGCAACAAAAGAAAACAACAAAAAGCCAATGACAAAAAAACAAACCACAACAACCACAAAAAAGAAAAGTTTGTAGTTAGTTCAAGGACTGTTTGTTGGCCTTTAGGAGTGTTTTCCTGTAGAGTCTGATGGGGTGCCAAGCCCTGGCCCCAAAGTATAGTTTTGGTATTCCCTGGGGACTTTGTTGCTCTGCTCCCCTTGTTGTTCTGTTGCATGCCCTTAATGTTTTGCCTCGGTGTGGTGGGATCAGATGGAGTGCAATTCCCACACTGTGTCTCCAGTGTTGTCCCCTGTAGGGCTATGGGTCAGTGAGGGATGTCGTGTCTCATAGTGGGGCTGGTCATATGAACTCTGACCTGTTAATATTCTTGTTTATATCTGAAATCACAGTTTGCCTATTTGACTTAAAATGTTAAATGTTACAGTGATCATCCATAAGAGTCTGTCAGTTGATGTTCTTTACTACTTCCCTCCCAATTATTTTTCCAGTTGATAATTTCAGTCTCTCTTTTTAACCTAGAAAAGGAATCTCTTATTAGCATTTGAAGCAGCTGAAAGTGTGGGCATCAAGCCCAGCCTGGTAAGTATCCGAACTTGCTTTCTTGTCGTGTGCTCATTTTGATTATATTAAAAAGAACTCTTATTATCTGCTGAATGCCTTTTTTAACAGAATATTGAAATCCACATGCTATTACTCATGCTCCTAGTCTACAGGTATCCAGGTGGTCTGGCCATGTGAATTAGAGCTTTTGCGATGAAGATTTCATTAGGAGTACCGTTTAATTCTGGAAAAAATATTGGACTATATTGCCATTAAATTACTCTTGTTTGAGTCAACTATAAGTGTGAACTTTTTCAGTTTAATTGAAAAATCTTTCATACATTGAGTTCTAAGGAAAGACTGAACACACTGCTGGTGGGACTGTAAAATAGTACCGCCAACTGTGGAAAGCCATATAGCACTTACTCAAACAATTGGGAATAGAAATATCATATTGCCTAGCAGTAGCACTAGTCAGTACATGCTTGTGTTAGACAGGGTTCTCTAGAGAAACAAAATCAGAATGCTAATAGTTATATATATGCATACATACATACAGATAGATGTATAACATAAGAAATAAACAGTTAATTAAATTAGAAAGCAGTACAAATGGCTCAGTGAGACAGTTGTGAGACCCTGGCAGCCCTTCAAGCCTTGAGGGCCGCCAGGTAGTCCTCTGTAGAGTAATTCGGGCTATCCGGGCATAGGCAGCAAACAGCAAGGCAGGTCACCAACAGTCAGCCAGATGACAGGGTCTGACAGCCCCCAGCTCAAGAGATGTAACTTCTAATAGTGTGGTGAAGCAGGTCTTAAAGGAACCTCATATTAGAGTGACACGGTCCACGGGTTAGGTGTCCCACAGGTAGTGTAGCTTGCAAATTGAGGCACGGAACAAGCAAGGCAGTCGCACACTGGTCCGATGATCAAAGAGCAAGAGACAAAAAAAGGCGAAGCTCTCCGAGCCACTTATCTCTCCGCCCTTCAATTAATCCCACGTATGTTTTATCAGCCAGGTTGGCACAATAAACTAACTACCTCAATACTCTACAGAAATAAAGAACCTATCATGATCAGATATCTATGTTCATCACAGCATTATTCACAACAGCAAGAAGATGAAAACAATTAAAATGCCCATCAGTAGAAGAATGCATAAACTCTGGCACATACACACAATGGAATACCGTGCACAATGGAAGACCGTGCACAATGGAATACCATGCATCGTTAAAGAATAATGATGAAATCAAATACCTCAGGATCTTATGATGAAGTTAGTCAAATACAAAAGGTCCAGATACTGTATGAGATCACTGCTATAGAAAGAATAAAACCAAGAAAAGGCTTTCATACCAAATTAGACTTTGATGGTTAACAGGAGTAGGAGGGGAAAGGAGGCAAGAGGAAATGATAAGCTACAGGGTAGACAGGTGTTAACTTTGGTGAAGGGGGAGATAGTATGCAAGGAGTTGGGGAAAAGAGGGGAGAGGACAGGAGCCCTTGGGAGGTTTATTAAGTTGTTGGAGCTGTTGAATGCAAAAACAATTATCTGAAATATAAACCCCACCCAATTCACAAGTTTTATAAAATGAGAAATAACCAGATTCCATACACAAAATCAGAGCCATAAGCATGAGCTGAGACTGTGGCGACTGCAGGTGGTAATGGTGATGAAGGACTCTTAATAAGTGTATACCTAGTACAGACAAGTTCAAAGAGCTGCAGCCTTTATGTAATGGCCAAACAGGAATCAGAGACAAGACCCTGAACTCTCTCCTAAGCAGAGCATTAGTACTCAGACCCTGCACAAAGCTGAAGCTCAAAAATACTGCTATCTTAAGAGAAAGGAAAAATAAGGCAACGCCACAGCCAGTCCACAAAGGTGTTACAGAAGCTTGTCCCTGCCTGGGACTTTTTGTAATCAATGAAAGAAAATCTATAAGAAAAGAAAACTGATCCAGGTCCAGTTTGAAATTCAAATTAATAAAATCTGCATTGCAGGTGAGGTAGTTAGTTTATTGCACCATGCTGGCTGATAAACACATGTGGGGTTAATTGAAGGGCAGAGGGATAAGCAGCTCCGTGAGCCTCACCTTTTGAGTTCTCGGGCCTCTTGCTCTGTGATGGTCGGACCAGGGTGCAGCTGCCTTAGCCAGTTCCCTCCTTCAACTGGCAAGGCTGACTTCCTGCAAGACATCCCCAAGGAGAAGCCACATGGACCTACCCTGATGCAGCCCTGGGTGCTGGAGAAACCATGTGGAGACCCCTGCCATCGCTGAGATGCTTACACGTTCACTGATTCGGCTTTCCTCCTGCAGTTGGCATTATTGTATGTGTTTTGTGAGATGGAGGAGAACTTTGTGGATTGATGTCGGACATATGGGCTAATGTTGGACTTGTGGGCTTGGATAGCATTGGGTTGGGATGTTTTCTTGCGGTGCACTTAACCGTTATATAAAGTCTCTTATACACGAGTTTCTGTGGATTTGTTTCCCTAAAGAACTCAGACAAACACAGCAGGATACCCTTATTGTAACTTTCTCTGATCTAGGAAGCGCCTGAGTGAATAGTTTAATTGCTGCTGAAAATATGTACAGAAGCCAAAATTATAAAAGACACAATAAAAGATCTATTCTGAGCTATCAGAACACATAAGAGGATTATTATTTTATTTTTGAACTTGACTTAATTAGACAATGTCAATTGTCAATGTTGCCATAAATTCAGCTGCACCTTGTGGTGCCTCCGTCTATGCAGAGTAGGACTACTCCTTACGAGTTTTCAAGACTGACCTTCTGAAGCAGATCCTGTGGGCTGTCTCCTGAGGCGCTTCTGGATGGGTGCCCGCAGACATCTTTCAGCTGGTGACCAGGTCCTTTACTCTTTGTACCACTCTGGCAAGAGAATGCGACTGCCAGCTGACTCTGTTCGCGGATATTAAAGAAGTACAAGAAGGACTGAAACCCATAAGGAAAGAACCTGGCAATATGGGGGAAATAACGCTTTAGAAAAAGAATTAGGCAATTTTTCTAGAAATTAGAATTAAAAACATAAGGAATGGGGTGAGAAACTGATTCGGTACAACAGAAGAGAGGATTAGTGAACTGAAAAAATACATCTAAGGAAATTACCCAGCACGTCAAGCGGATATTTAGCAATGGGAAAATATATTAGAGGGAGTTTGTTATTACACAGTCAGCCGCAAATGATAGAAGGCCCACTCGTGTTTGCATAAACCATTCCTAGTTGCTGTCACATCACCTCCAACTCATAATGACCCTGTCAGAACTGTAGCCCGTGATGTTGTCAATGGCTGACTCTTTAAAAGGACTCACTGGGCCTTTCTTCTGAGATGCAGCTGGGAAGAACCAGGATCAGCAGCTAAGTGCATTTTTCCATCACTTAAATCTTGATGTTTTTTTCCACTGAGAAATCCTGAGGTAGTTTCAGGGTCGGTTTGTTGCTTAATGTTTTAATCAAGGGCTCCAGAAGATCTCTTTTCTACACTCTTGGCTTTTTCCTTCCCGTTCCTCTTCCTTTATGCCAAGCCCAGATATCACTTCCGCCTGAAGGGCAGGATGTATCATTAGAAGAGGTTGGGAAGAAATGGGGAGCTAATAGCAAGGAGTACAAGAAGGAAGAAAATGTTCCAAAACTGATTGTGGTGATGATTGTACAATTCTACTTGATGTAATCAAACTGTTGGATTATATGGTATATGGATTATATGCCAATAAAGCTGTTGGAAATAGCTAGTGCTGAGACAGTTTGTAAATTGAAGTTGGACTTACTCAAGATCGCATTGACTGGATATCAGCCAGGTAGTACGATGACACCAAGAATGTCACACATGAAGAAAGGTCATTAGAAAGACAAACAAAAACGCCTGTCAGAAGAGACCCTGAAGCTTGCTCTCAAGTGCAGAATAGCTCTAGCAACAGAAATGATAGTAAAAGTGGAACAGAAATTTTCAAAAGGTAACTCCAGAAGACAAAGTATTATAAAGAAATGCGTAAATACCTGAAGTTAGAAAAACCAAAAGGAAGGAATATATTCTGTATTACTCATGATGAAAGACCATAAAAAAGAAAGAAACTCACTGCCGTTGAATGGATGCCGACTTATAATGACCCTATAGAACTGCCCCTGTGGGTTTCCAAGATTGTAACTCTCTATGGGATTAGAAAGCCCCATCTTGCTCCCAAGGAGTGGCTGGTGGTTTTGAACTGCTGGCTTTGTGGTTAGCATCCCAAAATGTGACCACTACACCACCATGGCTCCTGGGGGAAAAAAAGTGAAGAAAACAATGCAAGACTTGAGTTGCAATATCGAGAGATTCTGTAGACAAAATGCTGAATGATGAAGGAAGCTTCAAGAGAACATGGAAGGAATACACAGTCACTAGACCAAAAGGATAGGGCAGTATTCAGCCATGGCAAGAGGTAGCGTACGATAGTATTGGAGTAAAGTTCAAGTTGCGCTCACGGCATTTGGAGATAAAGATAAGGTTCCAGGAACTGAAGTGTTTCAACAAACCACTGCAGTGTTAGAAGTACTCACTTGTCAGGAAATCTGGAAGACAGATACAAATCCAATTGATTGGGAGAGATTCATATTTGTATCCACTCCCCCAAAAAAGTGACCTGACAGAATACATAAATTTCAAACAATTTCATTAAAGCAAACACAAGTAAGATTTTGCTGAATTTCATTCAAAAACAGTTGTAGCGTGTATCAACAAAGCACAGCCAGACATTAAGCCACATTCAGAACAGGACATAGAACAAGGAATATGTCAGATTAATCTTGACAGAAAGCAATGAATACTAGGAAGATAATTACCTGTACTGTATTTACTATACACAGGCATTGGACTCTGTGGATCACAACAAACTATGGGTAACATTGTAAATAATGAGAATTCCATAACAATTGTGCACAGGAAACCCTTAGTCTATGGAAATGCTGCAGAACTTAAAATTCGGAAGGTGTACTTCTGGGTTGTGTCCTTTCATCACACTTATTCAATAGCTATGCTGAGCATATAATCTAAGAAGCTCAAGAGCGAGGATCAGGACTGGGAGAAAACACATGAACAGCCTGCACTATACAGATAGCACAAGCTTGCTTGCGGAACGTGACAGGGACTTGAAGCATTTACTGATGAAGATCGAAGACTCCGGCCTTCAATATGGCTTACACCTCAGCGACGAAAAGGAAAAACAAATCCTCACAACTGACCAATAAGCAACATCATAAACCGGGAAAAGATTGAAGTTACCAATCTTTTTACTTGGATCCACAATCAATGCTCACGGAAGCAGCTGTCAAATCTAACAACAAATTGTATCCGGCAAATCTGTTCTAAAAGATCTCTTTAAAATGCTAAAAAGCAAGCATGTCACTTTGAGGACTAGGGTGCACCTGACTTAATTGATGTTTTCAGTGGCCTCGTGTGCATGAGAAAATTGGACAATGAATACGGAAGACCAAGGAAGAATCGATACCTTTGCATTCTGGTGTTGGCCAGACTATGGCATATACATGGAGTACCAGAAGAAGCTACTCTATTAGAAGTATAGCCAGAGTACTCCTTAGAAGCTAGACTGTTGTCCAAAGGGACCTGTCCTAGAGAAGGACATCTACTTGGTAAATGTCAACAGTCAACAGTTGTGAGGATGGCCCAGGACCACGCAGCGTTTTGCTCTGTTGTGCACTGGATTGCAATGAGTTGGAACTTACTGGCCCCTAACGAGAACAAAGCCCCCATCAGTTTGTTATACTGTAGCGGCTTACGTATGGGTATGGTCCTGGAAATTTAGCCACCAGTATTTCGACTACCAGTAGAAGTACTGATCTGGAAGAAAGATCTACTTCATGAATTTAGTTAATCAAAATACCATGGCTCACAACAGAATATTGTCTGACTGAATTGCGTTGAGCATATCATCAGAAAGGATCAGCTGTCACAGGAAGGCATCAAGTCGGGTGACCTAAGGGCCAAAGAAGGCCACGGAGACCCTTCATGAGGTAGTTGGGCACAATAGCCACAGGGATGGTCTCAAACAAGAGGTTGATACAAGACTGGAACTTTCCATTCTGTACCTGGCTTCACCATGTGTCAGTCAACTCAACCGTAGCTGTCTATCTTTCTCTCGTGTAGAAATTAATCCAGAGAATTTCTTACATTCTCATTTTAAAAAGTGCGGGGATTTATACTTTGGACCAAAATGGAAAAAACACGAGCCTGATTTGGTTTATCCTCCCTTCTACAAAAACTAATGATAGTATAATGTGAGGTGTAAAGAGTATTTGTTAGAAGATTTTATTATTGCCAGAATACATTTGCCTTCAACGTATTACAGTTGATATTTACTTTTTTAAAAATTTAATCTTTTTTCTAATTTTTATCTAATCACTGTAGAAGTTAGTGAGTTGGGAAGAGGATGAGATCATCTGGTTGACCTAATTGTCCAAGCCAAGAAGTTCATTTGTTTGGCTGTTTTTAGGAGCTAGTGCCAAGCATAATTAATCTCAAAAGCATTTAGGAATGTTTGCAGGCAATCTAGTTTATATCATCCACAAAATAGACATTTCCTGAATTATTCAATTTGCTTTTCAGTATCTTGACATTGAAAAATAATGTATTTATTTACACATGACACTTTCAAACTATACTCACTCAGGAATTGACAGTACAATCCCAAGTATCTGATTAAGCTAATTATTGTATCATTCAGGAAAAAAACAGCAACCAAAAAACGTCATTTATATATCTTGGTATAGCATAGTAGCAAAGATGGGATTATTTAAATATGAAAGTTATACACTATTTCCCAAATTGTAGCAAGCAGTCTTCCTCATCCACATCGCCTATCACGAAGTTGAGCAACTCTTCAGAAAAGAGCCTTAAATCAGAGAGGACAGGCGGTGTGGTCGCCAGTCTGGTAGCAACCAAGGTTGAGGTGTTTGAATCTTGGCGGGAAGGTGTCTTTGTTTCTTAGGGGTGCTATAAGATAAACACTGGGGCTGGCTTTCATAGACAGGAGTTCCTTTTTGCACAGTTTAGGAGGCCAGATTTCCCAACTTAGGGCCCAGCTCTAGTGCAAGGCTTTCTGCCTCTTCCAACTTAGGGGAAAGGTCCTTTATGGACCCTTTGATGATCCTCCAGGGTGTGTGTCTTACCCTGTTAACCTGCCCTTCTAGGTGCCAAATCTGTTCTTTTTTAGATCTGAAAGGTGGTTGCTTAACAACTACTCTGCAGTGTTCGCCCATCTCGTTAGCATAACAAAGACTTATCCCCAAATGGGATTACATCCATAACTACAGGGCTTTCAGGTTTTCAAACTGGGCCAGTAGAGGTACTGTTCTTTGAGAAGTTTTGCTCACTGAGTCGCCCAGTAGCAATAGTCATCATACCTACAGATTAAGTTCTTCAGCTGAGCTGTAACTGGAAATCTTACGAGGCTAGAAAAGGCAATTCCGGCATGATGGAGCATACTCTGGGGTAAACTGTGAAGTAGACTTGGCCTTAATTGGTGAAAAGCATTTATTTTTCATTATTGATTCATTTTACCTTCCCGAAAGTCCACACTGTATGGGTGGGACACTGAGACATGTACCCCAGTTACATGAAGGACCTCAGGTCTAAGGGTAGTAAAGGCAAGTTAACCCACACTGTTAACCATCCGTGACGCTGCATCTGGAGCAGCTATGTCTATGTGCTAGGCTCTCAAAGTACAATTTATTCACTGTACTGCATATCACATGTTGTATGATATGGTTAAAAAATAGTCAAAGTTCAGGGAAATTTAAATATAAGGCGTATTCTAGAAGGCAGGCATTCTATCTGCTTGCAAAGAGATCGTGTCTCCCCCGGAAGCAAGTCGGCTAGTTAAGCAATTGTTAAATATAAACCTTAGAACGAGCTCAAAGCAATAACACAGTATTTTATTGTTTCATAACTTCATGAACAATTTGTGCATTTGGAGGACTGTGAGCCTCCTGCAGAGAAAGGAAAAACTGGGAAGAAACAAGTGCCCCCGAAGGACTGGAGGCTTCCCAGAAGCGTAATTTTTTTTCACTCCCTTAATGAATACACATTTCCAGGGTGACCACATACTTAATGAGTATTAAGTTAGCATTTAAAAATTATGCATGAAGAGTTTTGGCCCTGTGCCACGTGTAGTTATAAATGCAGCGCCATCCAGCTACTGAGACGCAGAGTGGCCCTCAGGACAGAGTAGGGGGGGCTCCATAAGGTTTCCAAAGCTGCATGGAAGCACATTGGCCTCGTCTTTCTCCCACAGGAGCAATGGGTAGGTTCAAACTACTGACCTTTCTGCTGTCTGCCCAGTGCTTAACTCACAGTGCCACCAGGTCTCTGTATTTGTAGGTATGAGAGCTCTTAAACTGAGGATGCCCACCACCTTTTTCATGACATCACACAGGTGGGGTTTTCACTGGCCACCCTCTTTTCTAGCCAGAAAAGAAAAATTGACAAGGCTGCAGACTGCTTCGGCGGGGAAGAAAAAAAGTTAATGCTTTTGCAGTTTAAGCCTGACTTTCCCTCAACATCTGGTTATTTTTCGGTTTTTGTGAGGATGAAAACACCCTAAAAGCAAGGGAAGATGCTTCTTTGTGGGTTTTTTAATAACATGAATAAAATATTAGTTCTAGGACTTTTCTGGTAAACTCTTTGGAGTTGCTTATACAAACAACCATGTCATCAGCAAAGAAAGGCCATTTTATTTCTTCTTTCCCATCTGCATGTCTTTACTAGCTTTTTCTTGCCTTGGTGCACTAGCTAGGACGTCCTTTATCATGTGTAATCGGAGAGATGAGAAGAGATATGCGTGTCTTCTTCCCAGCCATAGAGGGGAATCATTCAGTCTCACCTCATCACTGAGCATGATGCTGTTGTTTTACACACACACGTCATACGTTAGGTAGAGAAAGTTACCTTCTGTGTCTCAGTGTTTGAGTTTTTCATCATAAATGCTAGCTGAATATTATGTGATCTTTTCTTAGAAAACTAGAAAGTTGGATACCAAACATTATTTTCTTAGTTCGTTTGATTATGTGATGAATTACCCTGATGGATTTATGAATGACAAACCAGCCTTGCAGTCATGGGATCAGTCCCACTTGGTCATGAGGGATTGATTACCCTTTTATATATTGCTGGGATCCATTTACAATACTTGTCAAGGAATTTTGGATCTGTGCTCCTTTGAAAGATTGGGTTGTAGTTATCTGGTCCTGCCCTTTTCTGATTTGGGTCATTGTGTAATGCTGGCCTCGTGAAGAGCCCCTGAGAGATGCAAGGGCCAGTGCACATGGCTTCTAACCAAACGGTTACAGGTTGGACTCTATCCACAGGTGCCTCAGAAGGATGTCCTGGCTTTCTGCTCCTGAAAATCAGCTAGGGGAACTCCTGTGACTCACAGTTCTACTCTGGCAGACATAGAGTCTGTTGCCAAATGGAGTTCATGTAATAATAGACATCTCCTTTAGCCTCAGAAAAAGCTAAGAATATTTCCTTCTTTTCTATTTCCCAGAAGAATTCGATTCAGTTGTGTAGAATTGGTATTGCTTCTTCCATGATTATTTGGTACAATTCACCAATGAAATAACTGGTCCTGGTGTTCCCCTCCCTTAAGTAAAAAAGCTTTAACTACTAATTTAAAGAAATTTTATTAGTGTGTAGATGCTCTCATTTGCTCCTGAAGCGTATGACATTTTCTCTTCAAATATATTCAGCTGTGGTGTTGAAAATGTACCAAAGTGCTTTTGATGGAATGTTTCTTAGCTTCAGGCATAGGAAATAGTCACTGTAAAAGGATAATCTTGAATGGGCTTCTGAACCCTGTCTGACACAGACGACATAGCCTTCCCATCCCACAGAGGATGTTGCTTTTCCTTGCGTCTGTAGGAAGTTATTCTTTCTCAGAGTTTCTCTGTTTCCAACACATCATGCTTAATTCTTGGTTACCTTTTGTTTGTTTGTTTATGAAATTTTTGTTGTGCATTGACTCCTTTTCTGTATTATAATCCATATTGACAACTCCCCTGTTTTAAGAAGTTTCATTTTTGATAAGTTCGTTTATGTGCACACTGCTAGTACTTGGGGTAGAAGAAGAATCTTATCTTTGTAGCCCAAGAAAATGGTTTTGTTTGTTTGTTTTTATTTTTCATTGTTCCGGGTCTCTGTGTGTGGAATGTACCACCAGCACTTCTTTCCCCTGACTAATAATATGCTTATATATATTTCTCTTTTTGTATAACCAGGAGACAAAATCAGTCAAATAGGTTTAGATGCTACTGAAGCAGGTTAAATGACTCATTTACGGTCTTTAGGCTTCCTTGATGCCTAGTAACAGGTGCATTAATGAGTTCAGCCGGATTTCCCACAGCATCTCTGCTATGGGCTTTCTGTGGGGGTTCTTTCCTCTTGGTCCCCATGCCCACAAAGCAGCCTGACCTCAGTTCCAAAGGTAATGACTGAGTAGGTTCAGTGGCAACGATTCCAGGACAGCCTGTGTGAGCCCTCCTTTCTGCTCTCTCCCTGCTGTTGCCTTCTTACTGATTAAATTGGGGGGAGAAAAATAAAACACTGGTAAATAGCAAAGCTAGTGAAATGAATTGGTTAGAGAATGGCCGGTTTTCCTGGTGGAGATGTGACTGTCCATTCCATGTCAAACAATAGAAGGCAGTCTGTCCAGTGTGGCATAGCAGTTCCCGCAGACAGACGGCATTCACCAGCAAAGCAATGCAACACCAAGGGAAGCCGTATGCAAAGCGTGACATGAAAGGCACAGAGGAAGCACTAGTCTGCCCACCAGATGGGAGCATAGGAAGACAGGTGTGCCTTCTACTGTGACTGAGAAGAACGGCAATGGCTTTATCACAGGAGGGTAATGGGTGGCTCTCTCTTTTCACAACTTTTTTTCCCCGGTGTTGCCCCTGAAAGAGCCATGTTCTCTGGTTTGGCTTTGTTTTTAAAGAAAGAGTACAAATAAGTAAGTAAATAAAATATAGAGTGATTGTTAATGAGATATAGCTTGAATGATACATTAGTCTCACAAAAGCTTTTTGTCAGTATTTTATTTCCTCAAGGAAAATTCATATATAGATTTTGAACGATTAGCATAGCAAACGATATAGCATATATTATGATTACATCAGTATATTTCAGATAAGAATTGGATTCAGATTTAAGTTTAGTTTTCACTTAATTATTGTGTAATGAACTTTGCATTATATAGCGCTGGTCGCAGAGTGGTTACACATTGGGCGCAGACCCTCAAGGTCTGCAGTTCAAAACCACCAGCTGCTCTGTGGGAGAAAGATGTGACTTTCCACTCCCCATAAACAGCATCAGTCTCAGAAACTCACAAGGACAGTTCTGTCCTGTCCTGTAGGGTTGCTATGAGCCAACATCGACTCAATGGAAGTTAGAGAGAGGGATGTTTTTCTTATTAAATGAACCTGTGTTTTCAGAAAATAATATTTTATTATCTATAGTTTGACATTATTTTTATTGTAGTATTATATTATACTAATATAATACAATTTATAATTTTAATACAGTAGTAATTTTTAAAACCTTTGGTTTAAAAATAAATTATTAAAACCAAAAAAATGGCAGTCTCACCCCATAAATAGGAAGGATAAACCTTTCTGTTATTTGACCACACTTAACACTGACTGTTTTGCCCAGACCTCCTTTCTATCCAGGCAGTACAAGCCTCTGACCTGGGTCTAAGCCCCTTTGTGGGAAGGTGGCCTGTGATGCACCTGCCTCACCCTGTTCTCTCTTGTAACCTTGTCCCCTCTCTGCAGGAGCTCAGTGAGATGCTATACACTGACCGGCCAGACTGGCAGAGCGTGATGCAGTACGTAGCCCAGATCTACAAATATTTTGAAACGTGAACCCGGAAAGCCTGAGAACATCTGCCCTGGGAAGCATCGGCCACTTCCCACAGCTCCTGCCCTGTCTACCTCCCCACCGGCAAAGCTTTCGAAGGAAGCCTCTTTGGTGACTCTGAGCAACCCCAAAGTGAACAACACGATGCAGCACGAGGTCATCGCGTACCACGCTTAAATCAGGGTGTGCTTTGGTGTACGAATTAGAGAAGCTTCTCTCTCCCGTGGGGTGTGTCTAGAGGGCGAGGTGTCCCTCCAGATCCAAGATCCTGCACCCAGGCTCATTTCCACAAGAACCAGTGCAACATCTCGCGTCTCATGTGACTTAACGCAGAGTCTGCTTAGAGATTCTGAGACTGCCATCCTTAGCATAGCCAACTGCGGTCTTTCTAACCAGGGACCTGCTTTAATTCAAGAGCTTAGCTTTTGCCGTTACAGAAATTTGGCCCGTGTCACGACTCTCCCTTCCCACCACCAAAAACAAACAAACAAACATTTGCCCTTGAGCAGCTGAGACACACACACACACACACACACACACACACGAGCAAGTAATCATTTTGAATGCTCAGAACACGATGCGGATTTTTCGAGTTTACAGTCCCTTGTTTGATTACTTGGGTGAAAAGCACAGCAGGTGAGGTACTCATGAACTTCTGTGGAAATTGTCTCTTTGGTCGCCGTGAGGTCCCATGGATGAGAAGCTGCGGGTTGTGTGAGTGGGACCAGTCAGCTGTGTCACCCACCCACATCCCCCAACCTGCCCATGCCCTCACCTGGCTCAGTGAGACATGTGCAGACCAAAAGGAGATGGCAGCGACCATCCACTGGCCTGTCACCCTCCCCTTAGTCAGACTCCCTTTGCCTTCACCCAGTCTGGCTGGCATGGGGCCTGGAAGAAAGCCTGTGTGGGTGCAGCATGTCAGGACTTTGTGCGTTGGTTGAGAGTGCGGATTTCTTGAGAGACTGGGGAGGTAATAAATATATTTGTCCTTTATTTCCACTCTGAACTTCCTTAGCTGGAAGAACTTCATCAGGCCCATTGTTCTTTGCTGGGCCAAAAGGTGGTCGTTGGGTTGGGCGGTGGTGATTAAATAGCAACGAGCTCATTGTCTGTACGCGGCAGAGAAGAGGGCGCAGCTCGCTGGTACATCAGATCCCCATGTCTGCTGCTGCAGGGAAAGATCATCCCACAGTCTGCAAGCTACTGGGAATTGCAGTCCTCCCCCTGATTCTTACAGGAAATCTGATTGCCGAACCCCTTGAGTAGAGACTGCAGGTTCAGCCCCCACGCTGGGAGAGGAGTGAATTCCCAGAGGAGTCTGACCCCCACACTCCACACCAGCAATTTGGGTGTCTGGGTACTGCAGGTGGGGCCAGCCCTTAGTCTCAAGCTGTCTGACAACCTGGGGAAAGACGCCCTGCCTCCCCACCCTGCCGGTGGGTCTCAGCGCTGGCTCTGTATCAGAACCTCCTGGGGAGTTTCATGAAAAACAGCCAGTTAACTGGTGACTCAGAGTGTCTGGAGTGGGGCCCAGGATGCATTGTGCCCATTTAAAAAATCCCAAGTGTTTGCATTGCATGGCTCCACAGAGAGCCTCTGGGAGGAGAGGCCTTCTCATCCAAAGCTGTGGACATTTGGAGCAGGGCTCATTCCTAACTGGCCCCTTTGTGCTTAAATGGACAAACCGGTCCCTTCCTGGGAAAGGCAATGAAATGAAAGTGACTTCATTGGGTGCTTTGTGCATCTGCCTTCTGTTGACTTGCCTGATATGTTTGCATCCTCTTGCTGATTCCGCTTGGCACACTTTGAGTGCAGGCGGAAGTGGGTAGCATCCCAGGCTGTTTGTTGTTGTACTTACCTGGGGCTGTGCAGGTGTTTGGATGATGGTTTTCCAAGAGCTCTGGGACAAGCGTGATGGGGATGCCAGGCACCCTGCCCAAGACCACATTGCTGGTGGTGGCCGGTTCACCCGTTCTTGTGGGTGTCGTGCCACCTTAGGGTTCAAAAGGAGGGAAACACCACATGGAAGAAAGGCTGTCCGCTCTCTTTCATCACAGGAGGTAGGGTGGCCATTGTCCTTGTCAGTGAGCGTGCTTATGGGGGAGGAAGCCTGTGCTCTCTTCTCAGAAGCAGGGCCACCAGGCCGTGATGCAGGACAGACACCCTTTGGGGGTCCTGAGAGAGATGGACCCGAGCTGGGTGAGGGATCGGGCCTGCCAGCCCAGCAGCTCAGTGCAGCATAGCTCGCAGCTCTCTTGCAGGGAGAAGCGGCCTGCCGGTGTGTGGAGGTGCGGCGCCACAGGGCAGCCTTATGGAAGTTGGCTTTTTGGTCAGGCCCTTTCCCAGCCCAGGTTAGGCCACACTGGGTGAGTATTTCAGATCCAGTTGTCAGTTAGAGAACTCAAGAGCCCCAAACCCCAGTGTTATCAAATTAGTTCCAACCCAGCATGGCCCCGTAGGACAGAGCTGAACTGCTCCATAGAGCTCCTACGGCTGCTGGCGTTCGAGAAGCCGATGTCTCGTTTGTTTTTGTCCCTTTGAGCAGCAGCCAAGCACTTACTCTCAGTGCCACCGCAGTCTCGTTCAGAGCACAAGGCTCAAGGGAAAAGTTGACCGACTGAACCAACAAGGGACTATCTTCTTGCTTCTTGCGCTCACACTACATGGCATCCTTCCCAGTTTCTTGTCCCACCTTCTTCAGCCTTCAAGTGGCCAAATCTTCGTTTAAAATCCATGGAGTGTTACAAAGCCTTTTTTGTTTTCCCCTTTCTTTATACTTTTTATACCCAAACTGTGACATTCCAGACCCAGGAGAGTGAAGGGCTTTCTCTGAGACAGAGGGAGAAGGTGGATGGTGGCTCCTGCCCGGCAGGGATGACTTTCTGCAGCACCAGGCAGGTCCCCGCTCTTCTCGCTTCAAGGTCGACTTGAGTCTTGCTTTCGTTCTCCGTTCATTGTTTCTTAGCATTTGCAAGAGCCCTGCCAAGTGCCATGACGCATCAGACAAAACATGCCTTCCAAAGTGATTCTTCATCTAGCAATGATGGCTACCTTGGGCGTCTCATCCTTTCTCCAGCAAAGCTTCCTCTCACTCTCTCCCCGAGCCTCTTGAGGGGAGGGTGGCCTTCCCCTGGAGAAGGAGGACAGAGGCCTCAGCTTCTTAAAATATAAATCCCGTTGCCAAATCCAGGACTAGTTTTGATCACTCCAAAGCTCCAATGTCATTTTGGAGATACACTCCCAACAGCATGCAGTAAAGATGAAAAGCCAGCACCCTGTCTCAAAGTATTTTTAATAGCAACACGTGCCCAAATTCACTGGTTTGTGTCGCTTCTCTGAACCGTTAGAGCTTGCTAACCGTGTCACATCCTGAGTAGCTCACTAATTTTAACTACATTAGTTGAATGCAATCAGTGACATTTGTGGCCTCGTTTCTATGTTTCTATAAAGAATATACTAGACTGTACGAAGCATTGTCAGGATAAGACATGCTAACATAGATGTATTTAAATTTTAACCTGTAAGTATACAGTGTATGACTGTAATATTTCTAATAAATATACTTTGTTTCGGTCTCATTGTGAATGGTAATGTTTCTAAAAAATATACTTTGTTTCGGTCTCATTTACAATAGCAAAAACAAAAAACAAACCCACTGCCATCTCCCACTTACAGCGCTTCTGAGGCTATAAATCTTCACAGGAGCAGCTAGCCTCAGTCTTCTCCGAGGGAGCAGCTGGTGGTTTTGAACCACTGACCTTGAGTTAGCAGTCTCACACTCACCCAACAAAGACATCGAAACTCCTAGTTTGCTTGTTTTGCCCAAAGTGCCAAGCAAACATACGTTTAGTCTGTATTCAAGCCAGCATCTGCTTGTGCATATTCCTTGTCAGACCCTGGTCCCCACTGCGTTGCTCTGGCTGACAATGCAGAAGTTCTAAGTTCCTGCCCCCAATTAGCAGCCCTTGTTATGTTGTGATTGTGTGCCTGCGTCGATTCCAACCCATTGTGATCCTACAGGACAGAGTAGGCCTGCCCTAGAGGGTTTTCATGGATGTAGATCACCAGTTCTTTTCTCCCAAAGAGTCAGTAGTGGATTTGAACTACTGACTTTTTGCTTCGCAGCTAAAGTGCTTAGCCATTGTGCCACCAGGGCGCCTTGTGCCTACTACAGTCTCTTGTGAAGGCTGTCCTTGGTGCCACGCAGAGCTGCAGGTATGCCCGGGAGATGTTGCTCAACCCACAGACCATTGAGCTCCGTGTTCAAGCTTGAGATCAGATGCTGCCTGGGGCCTTTCAAACCGTAGCCTGGGTGGCGGTGTTTACGAGAGGATCACAGCTTCGCTGAAGACCAGAGTCTCCTGGACACGCTGACTCACAGGCCTTGTCAGGTGGTGACCAGCAGCTCATGGGAGAGGAGGAAGGAGGATGTACATTCTGGAATATGCACTGCTCAGAATGGCAACTTCCGGTCAGGGAGACCAAGTGAGGCCAGCGGCCACCACCCACATTGGTCAAATGTTGGGAAGAGCTTTGTCCGGGAGTTACCGAGTTGTGTCGGTTCATAGCTGCTTACTTTCCTCCATTTCTGGCACACAGAGAGACACGTGCACACACACACACATGTATACTCGCATGTGCATTTAAGGATGTGGGTGTCACTGCATTTGTGAACAAGCTCTCATTCATCGTGTGCCACTGTTTGAGACCAATCAGGACAGGTCCCATGCACTGGGCCTGGCCCACACCCAGTGCCATTAAGTGGACTCACATTGACGGCCACCCCCCATGTATCAGTGTCCGTATGGTTTTTACTGGCTGATTTTTTTTTTTAAAGCAAATCACCATGCCTTCCTTCCCAAGCACCTCTGGGTAGACTCGAACCTCCCACCTCTTGGCTAAGAGCTGAGTGCCTAACCATCAGCATCATGCAACGATGTCTCAGACCTGAAGCCTGGCCCAAACCAAGTATCACCTGCCGACGTTCTGTGACTTAGCACACAGGTTTTCGAGTTAGATGTGTCTGGGTTTGAAACTGCCCCTTAATAACACTGGAGCTTTAGCCATCTTCCCTGCTGACGCTGAGCCTGGTTTTGCTCACACGTTTATGGCAGTGCAACACTCCCCGTATAAAGAGGCATTCCGTAAGGGACTCCTTTGGCGCCTGCTGCCAGGTGGCGAGTGCCCCGTTTGGACGCTGACGTGTCAGGGCTCCACCGTCAATGGACATGCTTGCCCCTTCACGCCCAGCAGGCTCTCCCTTCTCTTAATGTTCTTGATCCTTAGGTATCATGTTATACTTCATTCCAAGTTCCTGGAAGGCAAGGCCACCTATTTATGCCCTCAGAATGTCTCAACCTTGAGTGAACTAGTTAAAATATTGTTGTTATTATTCATTGGTGGAAACACCCAGCTACCACTAACTCTCATTCCTGCTTGGATTTCCTCATTCATCTCAGCACCCGCCCAGTTTGCTATGGTCAGTGTTGTGAACAGCTGTTTCCAGCATTTTCCAACTGGATGGTAAAAAACCCCAGAATTACAAATTCAAGAGAACCCCGGGGCAAAACTTGAAACCTGCGCACTGTACAGACCTTCACCATTTCCCTTCTTCCTTTCAGACATCGCTTCTTTTGTCGTGAGTTAAAAGGAACACAGCATGTTTTCAAAGCAGAATCTGTCCGCCTCCCAAGCACTCATTGGACCGAATTTAACTCACTTGCCCTACTAAAACTTCCATGGGATTTTCACTAGACTGAAAATTTAGACATAAAGAGATTTGGCCTGGACATCTGGCAGGGTTGGCCGAAGAAGCCCTGGCTTGCTATTTATATCACTCCTAAAACTGTATCATTGCCCTCATTTCTTTAAACAATAATAATCAGAAGAAAACCCGAAACGAGAACATGAGGAAAGTTGTCATAATGCTCCCTTACTGTGGCGCATGGCCTTGGAAGGCTGGCCCACAGCTTAGAATGTCCAACCTGCAGAAGCACATCCTCCTGGAGGGTGACCCTGGTCACCAAGGAGGAAGGAGGCAGTGAGGGCAGGACTGTGATAGAACCTCAGGCTTTGGGGACAGGAGGCTTTCACGGGGTCCCTCAGAGCTTACCAGTCACAGGGCCATCCAGGGCAATCAGGAAGCAGGCTCTCCAGGGACCCAGGCCCCATGTTGTACTTAGGGAGCATTTAACTCACCTTTAACTCCCACACACTCTACTGCCTAGGAAGGAGGACAAAATAAGGTTTAAAAGCAATAAATAAATGGCACTTACCATCTGCCATACTAGTCAAGGCTCATGGGCCCATGAGTAAGAAACATTAGCAAACGTGCATATGTTGCCTTCCTCAGTCCTTGGATAGAGGAACATGATTGAACTCTCATCTGCTAAATGAAAGGTTGATAGTTTGAATCCACCCAGAGCTACCTTGAAAGACAAGCCAGGCAATTGACTTCTCACCCCCCAATAGAACAGTTGTACTCTGGCAGGAAAGACCAGGCCCTGGAGAAGGACACCATGCTTGGTAAAGTAGAAGGGCACTGAAGAAGAGGAAGGCTCTCAATGAGATGCATGGACACAACAAGGCTGCAACAAGGGGCCCAAGCATAGGAACAATTGTGAGGATGGCGCAGGACTGGGCTGTGTTTCAGTCTATTATGCATAAGATCCCTTTGGGTCAGAACCAACTTGATGGTACCTAACAACTCCAGCATGCGTGGGACTACCACGAGTCCGAAACGAACCATTGGCAAGTAGTGTCCATCGTCCAGTCCCTGGGAGTTACTCACTGTGTGGCTTCAGTGTTTAAAATGGTAGTTTGCTTGTTTCTGTGTGCTACAGTGACAGACCTGAGTACACGTCAACTGCTTCATCTTGATCAGGCCCTCCCTGGAGGAGCGCTTGTCTGTGTTGGGCTTATTAAGATGCTAACTAGTTAAGGAGTTTTCAAAAGTATAAATCTCCAGCTTATATACTGACTTTAAGTCCTACTTTCTTAGAAAGAAGCAACTCTCCTCAAGGTTGAGGTCATTAAAGGCCCAAGTAAACACTTACTTTGTAGTCCCCTTAAGACTAAAGTCAAGCATCCTCCCTATATGCTCTTGTGTTAGTCTGGGTAGACCAATAAAGCAAAATTCTTAGACGCTCATATGTGTGTAAGAGAGAATTTTATATACAAGGGTAAGTGAGTATTGGGGAAACATCCCAGCCCAGTCTAGATCAAGTCCATAAGTAAAATATTACCCCATATGTCAATGCCAGTCCATAAATTCCTCTTCAGACTCATGCAGCCATGCAATGACGCCGAATACAGGAAGATCATAGGGCAGTGGATGGAAGTCTTGTGGATCCAGTGGCGATAGAAGCCTCTCAGCGCTGGCAGCGGTCTCCACGTGGCTCCCCCAGTTTCCAGGGCTCTAGCATAGCTCCAGATGTCATGTCAGAAGGAATGTTTTCCAGGGAGTGAGTCTGTGTCCTGCCTCCAGCAAGCTATTTATCTCCTTAGCACCTCCAAATGAGGTCATCTAGCTGTGACCTGATTGACAGGCTAAACTCCACTCCTTCACTCTTCAGTCTCAAATTGACAACAGATTATGGAACTACCATAGCTCCACTCCTAACAAGACTATTGGTCATTGAATAGTTTGCTATTGCTACTAAATAAATTACGCCAACCTTAGTAACATCAAAACTTTATTATTTTACATTCCCCGGATTAGAAGTCTGATGGGAGGCTCATTGGGCTAAAAATCAAGGTGTCACAAGGATGCCATTCTTTTCTGGAGATGCTAAAGGACAATCTATAACTTACCTGTTTTAACTTCCCAAAGTTACCCATATCCCTTGGCAATTGGCCCCTGTCATAGATTGAATTTTGTGACCCCAAAATGTGTGTCAGCTTGGATAGGCCATGATTCTCAGGATTGTGTCTTCCCGTTTGTGATGTGATGTAATTAACCTCCAGTTTGTGATGTGTTCAAAATCCTAACTTCTGTCTAGAGTTATAATACTATTTGTGAATAGGCTATGTTTGTCAACAAGGACAATTGTTATGTTAATGAGAACTGGGGCATGTCATGTTAAGGAAGCAGGATTGTGGTGTATCCTGAGTCAATCTCTTTTGACATATCAAAGAGATTACAGAAGCAAGCAAGCAAGCAGAAATAGAAGGCTGATGTCAAGCCACATGGAGATCTCCAAGGAAGCAGAAACTGAAGAGATAAGGACCGTCCTCCAGAGCTAACGAGAAGGCTATCCCCTGGAGTCAACACCCTAAACGTCTATTTATAGCCTCCTAAACTATGAGAGAATACATTTCTGGTGTTGAAACCATCCATTTGTGATGTTTTTGTAACAGCAGCACCAGATTGCTCTGGCAGAATTTGGTGCCTAGAGAGGGGTTCTACTCTAGCAGAGACTTAAAGCATTAAACTGGTTTTGGAACTGGGCAGCGAGTTGAAGCTAGTGGAGTTTCATGGGCTATTTCTGAGCCCCTTTCAGCCTGTCTTTGGCCTAGTTGCTCCCTGGAATTGTTTGTCGATGGTGATATGGGAAAGCAGCATTTGGTTCCAAGAACATGTGCTGACATTTCAGTCTTCCCTGGTTGAGTCAGACCAGAGCCCACAGAAAATATCATTGTCCCGGGGCTATGGAGGGTTTCTGTTGACAGTGGAAACCTGTCTTCCTGAAGGAAGCAGACAGTCTGGGTGATTTGACATCCTCCAGACAAATAGAGCCTGGCATCAACCATCTTCTCGGTCCAGGTTACAATGTAAAGTAATAGATGAGCTCACCTCTGCTGGGGAGCACTCCCGCCCAGGATTCCACCCTTGCTCCGGCTGCGATGGTGCGGAGGTCCTGTTACTGCACAAGGCCCTGTTTGGGAGGGTGGGGAGTCTAGAGAGCTTTATTCCAGGGGGTCAAGTAGGAGATGACAACATACATACAGATGTGTTTGACACAATGGATATAAGTATGGATTGTGATGAGATGTAAGAGCCCCCAATAAAATTTTAAAAATTAAAAATAAGAAAAAGCAATCACTGTCTCCTTTGAAACGGAAATTGTCCTTGCGCAAAATCAGAAACTGTAGACGGTATAATTGTGTGATCATTATCTTATAGCCATTGTTATTGAGATATATCTTTAGCACAGGAGAGACCAAAAAAATAGAGAGCAAATCGACATCTCCTATCATCACGCACCAAAAAGGACAAACACATCAATGTCCTCTTGCTATTGTATTGGTGCACTTGAATATCAGGATTAGCAAACACTGCAAATAATTCAAAAGAAAAACGCCCGCAAATTATCCTGAGCTGATTCTTACTCAGGCAGAGCCCATGGGTTACCAAGTTGAATTGGTCTGTAGGGTTGTTTTTTTTTCTAATTTAATAAATCTTTTTATTGGGGCTCATACTACTCTTATCACAATCCATACATACATCAATTGAGTAAAGCATCCTTATACATTCGTTGCCCTCGTCATCTCAAATTTCGCCTTTCACTTGGGTTCCTGGAATCAGCTCGTTTTCCTTTTGGTTCTGTAGGGTTTTAATGCTATAAGCTGATAGAAGCGGACTGCCAGGACTTTCTTCTTTTTCTTATTTTCCCCCAGTAGTTCCATCAGCACACAATTCACAAACTGCATAATTCAGTAGCTCAACCATTCTGAGAAGAGCTGAGTAACCGTCCGCATAATCAATCCCAGAATACCCTCATTCTCCTTACCAGCTCGCTCCTCTCCAAACCTCCCTAGCCACACCCCCAAGTAACCATCAATCCAGTTACTGTCCCCACAGATCCATCCATCCTGGATTTCATATACAGGAACTTTTTTTTTTAAGCAAAACAGAAAAAAAACTCAATAGAAGAGAAAGCAGAGATTATTAAAAACTAGAACAAAATTTAAATGGGTCAAAAGAGAAAAATAACAAAAAATGAGAAGGTGCAAAACTTTAACCCAACTGCATCTGCAACAATCCACCCTAAAACACACTGCACGACAGCCAGTCCCCTGGCATCCCTGGTCCATAGTCATAGGGGATTCACCAAAGGCTTAATCTACATGTATTTCCCTTAATATTTTTTTTACTGGTAGCAACTTTAAAACGGGTCAAAGGGAAATCAAATGACAAGATATCACATTTCAACCTAACTACATCTTCCACAGTTGACTTTACAATGCCCTGTGTCAACAAGGTCATTCACATGCCTCCACTCGGGCTAAAGGGGAGTCACTGAAGATGCCACCCAAGTGTGGACCCTGCATAAGGATTATGGGCTTCCACAGCCATCCAGAACCTCCGAAAACTGGTTTTCACAATTTAAGCTCTGATACCATTCCCTCCTTAATTCGCATTTTATTATTTGTAATCGAATCACACAGTTTGGTTTGTTTCTTCCATGTGGACTTGGTTGATGACTTATTTAGAGGGCTGCTTGTTTGAAGACAAGTATTATACAGCAAAGGCCAATTTTTGCCAGACCTAAAATACAGTGGCTAAACAATGTAATAAACTTACATATTTCACACGCACGCACACACACACACACACGTTCAGAGGTATAAAGCCCAGGGTTGGTATGCTGGTCTGACAAGATTCCCAGAGAGTAAGGCATGTTTCAATGTAGCCATGATTTCCTGAGGAAATAGCATTTATCCTTCTAGTATGATTGCCAGAGTTCTAACCGTCAAAACTGCATTCCAAGTGACAGAACAGAACACTTTCACTTATATTTGTTTGGGCAGAACTCAGTTGCTGGCCACCGCTCACCTGTAAAGGAGGTTGAAAAAATGCTTAAGTGAGGTCATTTAAGTGAGGCTGCCAGGAACTTGGAATTGTCACACTGAAAGGAAAGGAAGACTCGGTATTGTATCGCCGACTCGCTGTCGGTGAGAATTTACATACTTTTCCACCTTAATGTTTAATTATTTGGATGGGTTGAAATCTTTATTTTCACTTGGCTCAAAATTGAAAACTTCTCACCAGCATTTAAAACTTGTGTCAAAGTACATTTTGTCAAGAAAGTGGGAAGACACCCTACAGGATGGGATGAGATGTTTGCAAATCATTTGATAAAGTTCTGGAATCCAAAAGGCTTATAACCCAACAACAAAAAGACAAACGAGCAAAAAGCGGACAGAGAACAGAGTCATTTGGCAAAAAAAAAGGTATACTGGTGGCCATGAAGCACATGAAAAGATAGTCAATAATATTAGTAATTAAGGAAACATAAATCAAAACCACAATGAGCTACCACTTCCCATCCATTAGGATGGCAATCGTAAATTAAATCATAAGAAAACAGAAAATAACAAGAGTTGGAAAGATCACAGGAGAATTGGAATCAGCTGGTAAGAACACAAAATGACTCAGCCACTGAATTACCGTGTGACCCAACAATACCTCTGAATCTAACCAAAAGAACTGGAAACAGGAACTCAAACAAATACAAGTACACTCATGTTCACGGCCGCGTTGATTGCAATAGCCAAGACGCAAACAGTTCCTATGTCCGTCAACAGATGACTGGATAGACAGGCTGGGCAATGTACATATGATGGAACGTTATTGAGACTTAAAACGGATGAGATATTCATACTATGTGGATGAACCTCAAAAACATGCCAACTGAAAATAAGCCTGACACAAAAGTTCATATATTAAATAACATGTCCATAATAAACAAATTCATAGGGACGGATGCAGACTGGTGGTTACTGGGAAAGAAGGAATACAGAGAAACAGCTGAGTTAAGGGGTCCAGGGCTTTATTTTGGAGCCATGAAAAATGTTCTAGAACTAGATAGAGGTAGTGGCTATACAACTTTGGAAATAGAAAGAAGTGCTACTGGTTTTTAAAGTGTTCGCAATTTCGTACTATGTTAAATTTCATCTCAATAAAATACACAATATTCTAAAACATGGTGATGATTGTACAATTCTTGATGTGATTCAACTATTGAATTGTATGATATGAATTATATGCCAATGAATCTCTTTTTAAGTAAAGTAGATTATTATGAAAAGATATACAGAGAAAGGGGAAGGAGAGGCTCAGTGGTGGGATTCTCACTATCCACCCGTGAGAACAGGGGTCCATTCCCAGCCAATGCCTGTCATGTGTGCCGCCATTTGTCAGTAGTGACTTGCTATGATGCTGAACATGTTTCAGGGAAGCTTCCAGACTAAGACAGACTAGAAGGAAAGGCTAATGATCTTTTTCCGAAAAACTATCAGTCAAAACCCAGTGATATCCAAGAGTCCAATCCAAGACAACCACCAAGGGAATGGCACAAGACTGGGTAGCATTTCCTTCCTTTGACCAGACAGAGACACGAGTCAGGCCAACTCCAGGGCAGCTAACAACAACCACATACTGTGAAAGGTCTCCCTTCCACTTCATCTGCCCACACCCTTCCATATTAAATACTAATGGCAATGTTTTGTGTATCTTTCCAGAGTTTCTGATGCACGTTTAAGCAACTGTGAAAGTTATTACAGCCTCTCCACTCCATTTAACTCAAAAGCAAGCATGGTATATACATTGTCCTGCACCCTCTATTTTGCTTCTTTTCACTTAGCATGGAGACGTGACCTTGGAGACGTGACCTTGGAGACGTGACCTTGGAGACGTGACCTTGGAGACGTGACCTTGGAGACGTGACCCTATTAACACGTAGAGCGCATTCTCATTCCTTTTTTCCTGCTGAATAGCATTGCATTGTGTGCGTGCAACATAAGTGATCTGTTATTAACTCACTCACTGATATCAAACTGATTCCAACTCACAATGATGCTACAGGACAGTGTCGAACGGCCCCTGTGGGTTTCCAAGATTGCAATTTGTTTATGCTAGTCGAAAACCCCAATTTCTCCTACAGAGCGGCTGCTGGTTTCAAACTGCCAACCTTTTGGTTGGCAGCCCACAGCATAATTACTATGCTATCAGGGCTCCATTCCAACTAATAAGATATTCTCAATCATTAGACTCTATTGTTGCAATACATCTCATTGAAGGTTTACCTCTATTCCACGGATCCTCTACTTTGAGCAAGCACGATGTCCATCTCCAGAGACTGGACTCTTCTGAAAACATTTTATCCTGAATTCTAAGGAATATTCTGGCTGTACTTGCAAAACAGCTTTGTTTCTTCTTCTGGTAGTCCACGGTATATCTGATATTCTTCTCCAGCACTATAACTAAGAGATGTTTTTCTTAGGTCTTCCTTATTCATGATTCAGCTTTCTCGTGCATATTGAAAACCCTATGGCTTAGGTCAGGTATATCTTAGTCTTCAAAGTGCTATCTTTGCTATTGAACACTTTAGAGAGGTTTTCTACAGTGGATTTTCCAAATATATTGTTTGCTCTCTTGACTGATGCTTCCACGGGCATTGATTACTGATTCAAGTAAAATAAAATCCTTTACAGCTTCAATCTGTTCTCCATTTGTTATGCTGTTTCTTCTTGATCCAGTTTTGAGAATTTTTGTTTCTTTTATGTTGAGTTGTAATCCATGCTAAAGACTGTAGTCTCTGGTTTTCACTAGTAAGTGCTTCAAGTTCTTTAACTTTCAGGAAGCAAGTCTGTGCCGTTGCATATCACACAGGTTCCGATCATGATGCTGTGTTCTTTTTTTGTTGTTGTTTTTTTAAACATTTTATTAGGGGCTCATACAACTCTTATCACAATCCATACATATACATACATCAATTGTATAAAGCACATCTGTACATTCTTTGCCCTAATCATTTTCTTTCTTTTTTTACATTTTATTAGGGGCTCATACAACTCTTATCTCAATCCACACATATACATACATCAATTGTATAAAGCACATCCGTACGTTCTTTGCCCTGATCACTCTCAAAGCATTTGCTCTCCACTTAAGCCCTCTGCATCAGGTCATCTTTTTTCCCCCCTCCCTCACCCCTCCCTCTGCCCTCATGAGCCCTTGATAATCCACAGATTGTTATTTTGTCATATCTTGCCCTATCCGGAGTCTCCCTTTCCCCCCTTCTCTGATGTTCATCTCCCAGGGAGGAGGTCACATGTGGATCCTGTTAATCAGTTCCCCCTTTCCAACACACTCACCCTCCACTCTCCCAGCATCGCCCCTCACACCCTTGGTCCTGAAGGTGTCATCCACCCTGGATTCCCTGTGCCTCCAGCTCCCATATGCACCAGGGTACAACCTCTGCCCTATCCAGCCCTGCAAGGTAGAATTCGGATCATGGTAGTTGGGGGGAGGAAGCATGCAGGATCTGAGGGAAAGCTGTGTTCTTCGTCGGACTACCTCGCACCCTGACTGACCCGTCTCCTCTCCTAGATCCTGTGTTCTTTATAAAGCCCAGCTTCTTGGATTGTTTGCTCAGTGTACACACTGAGTGCGTATGGTAAAAGAACACAATCTCAACACACACACCTCTTGTGTTTAAACAAAGGGCTCTTGCCCATGTACAAATTCTACATGAGCACAATTCAGCATTTGGAAAATCCTATCCTTTGTAATGTTATCCATAACTCGTTATGATACACACAGTCAAATGCTTTTGTATGCCAACAAAATACTGATAAACATCTCTTTGGCGTTTTCTGCTTTCAATTGGTCCATCTGATATCAGCAATCATATCTATCCCTCATTCCACATCCTTCTCGGAACTCAGCAAGAATCCTGGCAGTTAGTTCATACTGATGTACTGATGCAACCATTTTTAAATTATCTTTAGCAAAAATTTTACTTGGATATGAGATTAACGATTGTTTGATAATTTCTGCTTTCAGCTGGATCACTTTTCTCAGGAAGGGGCATGAATGTGGATCTCTTCCAGTGGGTTGGCCAGTGACTGTCTTCCAAATTTCTTGGCATAGATGAGTCAGCACCTTCAATGCTACACCCACTTGTTGAAGCATTTCACTAGCTATTCCTTCCATCCAAGAGCCTTATTTATTGCTTATATCTTCAGTGGATCAGACTTCTTCTGTTAATAACATAGGTTCTTGTTCATATGCCAGCTCGTGAAATGATTCTTTTTGGAATAGTGATCAGTATAGTGCTTCCACATTTTGATGCTCACTATGTTGTTCAACGTTTTGACCTTAGAATTCGTCGGTATTGCAACTCAAGGCTTGACTTTTTTCTTTGGTTCTTTCAGTTTGAGAAATACCAAGCACATTCGTCCCTTTTGGGTTACTAATGCCGAATCTTTGCATGTTTTACTGTAATATTTTACTTAGTCCTCTCCAGCCACCCTTTAAGATCATGGGTTCAATTCATTTACTTCATCATTTCTTCCTTTCGCTTCCCTATTGTTAGGTCTCTCTCTCCTGGACTAGAGTTCAGCCTCGGTCCTTGGCTCCGCGCGAGAAAGATTTCACGCGGAAGCCGAGCTTGTGATCCAAGTGAATTTAATGAGAGTTAAAAGAAGTTTCAGGTTTTACGCGGCACCCATAGGATTCCTTTGACCATGCGGCCTGGCAGAGACTGCTCCGGGACACGCAAGGATCTCTCTCCTCCCACGAAGATGACCAGACAGCCCAAGCAAGCCCCTCTCCCTCTGGGTTCCTGCCTTCTTAAGGATTCCCGGGGGAGGCGTGGTGAACGACCCCTGGTCAATCCCATTGGCTGAATTGCAGTCACCTGGCCCAGGTGGGCTGCTCCAGGTGTAACGCCCATCTCCACCCACCTGCGGGAAAATCCAACTTTGTCCTTTGCTGGCTCTCCTGGGCATGCGTAAATGGACTTCCCAATTCCCTAAGCTAAGCTGCCTAACACTATGACTGCGGTTCTCAACCTGTGGGGCGCGACCCCTTTGGGAGCCGAATGACCCTTTCACAGGGGTTGCCCGATTCATTACAGTAGCAAAATGACAGTTATGAAGTAGCAACGAAAATAATTGTATGGTTGGGGGGTCAATACACATGAGGAACTGTGTGAAAGGGTCGCGGCATTAGGAAGGTTGAGAAGCACTGATCTAGAATCCAGAGCGAGCTAGTTTTAGGGCCATTTTGGTCTTTTCTTGCGTTTTCGCCTCTTGGATGACCTTTCCTTTTTTCACGTATCATGTCCTTGATGCCGTCCCACAGCTCCTCTGACTTTAGTGCTCACTGTGTACAAGCTATTCCTGAAATGTCTCTGAATTCAGGTGGGATAGAGTCAAGGTCATATTTTGACTTGCAGAGTTGTTTTCACTTTCTTCATCTTTATTCTGAACTTGTTCTGACTGATGATATTCAACTTCTCTATCATTGCTTTCCATAGACAGAGTGTAGTTGATTCCTATGCATTTCATCTGGTGAGATCCACGTGAATAGCTTCCATTCATTTGAGTGAAAAAAGAGGTATTTCCAACAATAAGTGTGGGACTTGCAAAATTATATCATGTGATCCCCGGCGCATCATTTCTTTCACCAACACTATATTTTGCAACTGTTAATCCTTCTTCTTTGTTCTCAATTTTTACATTCCAATCGCCAGTAATTATCAATGAACTTTAATTGCATGTTTGGTTGATTTTAGACTACAGACATTGTTTAAAATTTTCAATTCCTTTATCTTTGGCATTAGTGGTTGGGACATAAGTTTGAATAATAGTCGCTATGAACTGATTTTCCTTGTAGTCTTATCAACTTCATGTACTTAAGGTTAGATCTTGAAATGTTCTTAGCCAGAAATGTGACACGATTCCACTTCAATTTGTCATCCCCAGCATTGTAGACCATATGATTGTCTGATTTAAAATGACTAATACCAGTCCATTTTAGTCCAGTAGACTATTGATATTTATGCATTCCATGTCATTTGGGGAACTCCAGTTTTCCTAAAGTCATATATTACACCTCCACTATTCTAGCTATTAATGCACGCTTGCTGCAGCTGCTTTTCATTTTGAGTCACATCACATCAGCAAACAAAGGTCCCCAAACCTTTGCTCCATCCATGTCATTAACATCAACCCAACTTTGCAAAGGCAGCTCTTACCCAGTTGTGCTTTGAGTCCCTGTCCATGTCAGGCAATGTTCACCTGCTATTCCTGTGGTTTCTGGTGGCTCACTAGGCCCACCTCCCTAGTCTGTTTTCGTCTGGAAGCTCCACTGAAACTTGTCCACCCTGGCCGACCCTGTTGGTATGTGAAATACCGTGGCATAACACACAAGCCACCACAGTACGATCGATAGATGATCTAGCCTCCGCTAGTCACGTGGCCGTATTATCTGTCATAGGAATGCTTTTGGAAATGAAAAAGGGGTGCTATTGTTAATTACACTGAGGGCACAAATGGGACTCATACCCCACCATGCGGAAGGAACACAGAGCTTGTTTCCAGTCTGGATTTTGAGAGTTCGCTTTTGGAGATGCGTATTAGAGAGAATGTTTCTGCAATATGAATGAAACTATTTCCCCGGGAGGGGGGGGGGCGGTTGCTTGTCTTCTTCTTTGCAGATTTGTTGATTGGCTTTTGTCCTGCAGGAGTCTCTCATTTATAATCTTTCCTTTGCTTTAAGTCAGAGCTAGGAAGGCCTTCTTCATTCCCAAATTGCAAGAGTGCTTCAGTGTTTTCTTCTAGAGCTTTCGTCATTCTAAATCTCCGATGCATTTGGGATCTATCCTGGTGTACGTGTGGGATACATATTTATATATATACATACATGGATATAATGAGCAAAATTACCTTTTATTGTAAGACAAGCTTATAATTTAAAAATCAATTGGTATTTAAGGGTTATGCAAAAAAAGCAGTCGTTGCCCCAGCTTACCCCACAATGGTTCAATTTCCTTTTAGTATGTACCCCCATGCTTACAATAACATTCTTACACCACTGTAGATTAATTCTATCAATTAAAAACATCATCGATTGTTATTTTCTTAAGATTTGTTTTAGGGTACCCATCTCAAATATTATTTAAGGAGAACATTTATTGTCTTAAAAGGGACAAAGACAAGAGGCGCATCATCCAGAGAAGGAAGGCCATGAGCACAATGTCAAAAGGGTATTCAAGGGAGTGTTGAGATACACAAAAGCATGATTCCTGTCAGATCAACGCATCACAATTATAAGGTGGGACCATGCTTAGGACACCTCCATTGTTAGTCAGAAGATCTTACAAAATTGATCCAAGGCCTTCTGAATAAGGCAATCAGGGTGGGACCCAGTCCTGTAAATCAAGGGCACACCCAGGTAAATTCCTAAGAATTACCCCTTCCTGGGCTGGCTGTCAAGGGTAGAAGTTACTCACTTTCCAATGTACTCTGCCTTAGGGCAAGATTATCCACATCCATGGTTAATGAGCCGAAGGAATTTGATGGTGGCTCAATCTACATCAAACTCAGACTCTTGGCATCCAGTCAATGCCGACTCCTATGGGACTCTGCAAATGGACTTTGGGCTGTCACTGTCACCCACAGCCTTCTGCAATCCAGGGCGCCCAGAATTTAAGCTCTAAGCCAGAATTAAACTCTTCACTCCTGTCAAACATAGCTGTATCTCAAAGGGTGGTTAAACCTGCCAGCACCCACATTTCTCTTCGCAGCGTAGGTAGGTACTGTGATACAACTATTTTGTCATGTCTTCCATTTAAAAAAAAAATTAAGATTTTCATATAATTATCCTGAGTTAGTTCATTGTGACTCCACAAAATCCAGACAGGCTGGGGAGGAAGGCACGGCGGGCAGGGAGGGGGATTTCTTATTTTTGATCCAAAGCAATTCCCGCCCCCCCCCCCCATGGCAGTTATATAATCTCTCAATTTGAGAAACGGGTAGCGTCTAGCCTGTCAATCAAGTCTCAGCTTAATGACCTCATTGGTAGGCTCTAAGGAGATAATTAGCTCACTGGTGGATAGATTCTCTCTCTCTCTCTCTCTCTCTCTCTCTCTCCCTCTCCCTCCCTCCCCTTCCTCTTCCTGCTGACAAGCCACATGGAGCTACGCTGATGGAACCAGAGCCCTGGAGCTGGAGGAGCCACGTGGAGACCCACACCAGCACTGGGATGCTTACACCACCACTGGATCCACAAGACTTTTCACCCACTGCCCTGTCATCTTCCTGCATTCAGTGTCATTGTATGTGTTGCATGAGAATGAAGAGGAATTCATAGATTGGCATCAAACATATGGACTAATATCAGACATATGGGCTTGCTCTGGATAGGGCTGGGATGTTTTCTCAATATACAGTTGCTCTTTCATATAAAGCTCTTACACACACACACACACACACACACAGAGGAGTGTCTCTGGATTTGTTTCTCTAGTCAACCCAGACCAACACAACCCCTAACTACTGACACAATGTTATCATTTGAAATAGTTACATTTAACTCTGAAAAGCCAATAACCCAGTGTCTGTTGTATTTACTTTAATGTTTTCAGCCTAGCATTTCTGAGTAACCCTAATATTTATTAGACAAATAGTAATAAATTTTAAGTATTTATTAAGACATTAACACGAGAGTGGCTGTTTTGTGCCAGGCATGGTGATATGTGCTGGAGATATAATAGTGATCAAGGCAGACTTCAGCTCCTGTCCTTTAGAAATTTACATTCCTGTAAGGGAGGCTGACAAGAAACAGATGAAGGTAAAGACAATGTTCACGCCAGAGAGAAACCAGAGCAATGTGAGAGCATTACAAGTGCCTCGAGAGAGCTGGTGCTGTTCTAGTGGAGTGATGTGTTACTTACCTTGTGCTACCCTAAAAAAATAATACAATCTGAAAGAACGGAAATTTGTTTTCTCACAATCCTGAAAGCTAGAGGTTCAAATTCAAGGCATGGCTCTAGGAGGAGGTCCTTTCTTGCCTTTTTCAACATCTAGTAGCTGCATGCAATCCTTAGGTTCCTAGGCTCATGGATACATCTGCCTCAGTCTTCTGTCTTCCTGTTCACCTTGAGTGTCTCTGGGTCAATTTTGCTCTTTCAGTAACTTAAAAGTGATTAGGTTTAGGACCCACCCTACAATGCCATGACTTCAGTAACATAACAAACTTCCCAAACATCGTCATCTTTACAGGTATGGGAGTTAGGATTTCAATACATTATTTTGGAAGATGCAATCTAATCTATAACATGGAGGCAGAGAACCCCTTATTAATTCAGTGACAACGTTTAAACAGATGTCTGAAAGCTATGAGGAACAACCATGTCAAAATCTTGGGAGGTGCTTGGGAACTGGGGAACATCCAAAGACCCTCTGGCAGCAACATGCTGTGCTGGGGGCTGGGAATAGCAAGAAAGGCAGTGTCAGCAATGGAATATATGAAGAAAACCTTATTTTTATAAAGACAAGTTAATATAGCTTTCCTGGGACAAGAAGCAAACAAAAATGAGTCATAAGGCCATTTTCCAGAAACAGAATGAACTCCTAAGCAAGTGCTACTTGTTGACATCAACTAGCATGAGTTTGCAACACTCATCCCATCAAGACACATCAGCTGAGCATTCAGTACACCAAACAAAGGGAAAATTCACTAGGATTAACCCATCAAAGCAAAAGGCAAATTTCTTACCTGTGTAAACTCAACCCCTTCACCCGTTTCATTTTGGGTGCTCCCTGCTTGAACACTTTCTCCTTTAATCAACTGTATTAACTCTAATTAACTCATTGATTTTTTTTTTCTCTTCAACAGAAAGATGAGAGGTGCCCAGAATTCAGACTAGATCTCAGGTAATCCAAAAGATACTTGAATTGGCTGTGGAGACTGAGAGAAAGAGAGTCAACGGTGCCAAGTTTGCACTGAGCCTTTGGGTGGGCTGTAGTGCCACTTGCTGGCATGCAGAAGATGACTTTTGAAATCCGGGTGCACAAGTTGAGTCAACTGAAGAACGCAGAAGCCCAGCAAGAAATATGTAGAGTTGAGCTATGGGGCCCTTCAGTGTGTAGAAGCTGAAGCGCCAGAAGAGCCAGCGGTGGAGACTCCCAGGAGTTATCCCAAATCTTGGGTCTGTGCGCTGAATAACTGAGCCTAATTCATAACCACTCCAGTGGAGCAGAGAAAGGGAATGACATTTATCAGTTAGGAAGCTGGTCACAGAGCATCTTCCAATAACAGAAGGCTGCTTACGTTGCTCAATCTAATTTGAGTACTCAGGAAACATTTATACTAATTACTCTAATAATATTAATCACATATTATAAGTGTATGGACTGCAAGTTTTTATTAAAGGATCTTTTATTGGGAGCTCTTACAGCTCTTATAACAATCCATACATCAATTGTATCAGGTATACTTGTACATACGTTGCCATCATCATTTTCTAAACATTTACTTTCTATTTGAGCCCTTGGTATCAGCTCCTCTTTTCCCCCTCTCTCCCTCTCCCCCTCCCCCTTAGTGACCCTTGATAAATTATAAATTATTAATATTTTCATATATTACACTGACTGCTGTCTCCGTTCCCCCAAGGTTTCTGTTGTTCTTCCCCCCGAGGGCCTATGTGTAGATAACAGCGATCAGTTTCCCCTCCTCCCCTCTTCTCCCCACCTTCTCCCTATCCTTCTGATATCACTACTCCCATTCCTGTTCCTGGATTCCATGTGCACTGGAATTTTTTTTTACACTGGAATTTTTTTTACTACATGACAGATCACAATAAGTCATATAGCACAATGAACAAAAATAATTCTATACTTCATTATCTTGACATCTACTTTCCCGATTTAAAAAAGCCACTGCCATGGAGTCAGTGCTGACTCATAGCCACACTATGTGATCCTGAGACTGTCACTGCTGACAGGAGTGGAAAGCCCAGTGTTCCTCCTGAAGAGGGGCTGGTGGTTTCGAAATGTAGACCATGTAGATCGCAGCCTGACGTGTAACCACTACACCACCAAGGCTCCACTTTCCAGAGGGCTGCTGCTTAGCTATCTTATCCAATAATTGAGAAAATGAAGGGGGGTCAATTCAGCCTCAAGCAGGATTCAAATAGTAATTAACATTTCACAACCTTTGTTTGACCCCTTGGGAAATGGTTGAAGCATAATAGACCTATAAATCTCTTAGCTTTACTGAAACATGGCTGGCTCGAATACGAATGGTTGCAGTCTTGCTCACACGAGGGCTAAACACCTCCCTCCCCTGAGGTGGGAAGAGAGAGCCCAGGGCGATCTAGTTTGAGGCGTGCTGTTCAGAGAGACTGGTTGGTTACTAGTGGGAGGAGAGAGATGTGTTCTGGAAAAATAAAGCGTCTTCCTCTGTTATCTCCAGGGCCTCAGGGGGTAGGACAAAGCAGCTCCCAGGCCCAAGAGCTGCAGGGGATCTGGGGTCCTCAGAGGAGGGCACTGTTTCCATTACAAAAAGAAGATGAAGGAACGTGTAGGAGAGGTCATGAGGATTCAGAAGGTTTTATAAAGGCCCCTGAGTCCCCCATAGATAAGGAGGGGTCAGAAAGTAGAATGTTTTAGGTCAAAGGTGGATCAGAGCAGGCTAGAACATGAGACAGAATCAGCCTAAAAGTGGACAGTGATGCTGATGCATACTTTTTTGAGTAATCAGGTGACTAGACCCCCAGGTAAGCTCAGGAGTGATGGAGGATCCCAAGATGAGCAGGTGCGCTGTAACATGGAGGATGACACTCCCTGAACACTTTGTTCTTTAGCTAGCGAGGAGGGGGTTGCCCGGGCCATTGGGATTTTCCCCCTTTGGAGATGGCCAGCTGTGTGCTCCTGCCCTCCCATCCTGTTTTGTAGGTCAGCTTGGGGACACTGAGGCTACTCTATGACCATGCGACCACATAGTTAGTGAACGATTACAGTGTTCCGTTAGAATCGACTGTGGACCCCACTGCTTTGCTAGGGGCCCTGGCCCTGAGCTAGAGGTGGGGAGCACTTCCTTGGGTGGCCATGTGAGCCTGCTCTCTGGGGCTCACGGGGAGACCTTTTGCTTACTTATTTGCCATACCCAGATACCACATGGAGACATTTGAATTCCCAGGGCTAGTGATTTGCATTGGGTGGAGCAGGGTGCTATGGGCACTTAGTTAAGCTCAGGGCTCAGCAAACAGCCCACATGCTCAAAAACAGCAGGCACCAACACGATGTTGTTGTTGTTGTTTTGTTTTTTTTCCCCTGACCTCAGTCTCAAATGCCAAATCTCAAAAACTATCATTAAATTGGCCTGCTTTCTTCATGTCTGCTACACTTCATATTACTCACCTGAGTACGTTCACCACGGGCCCACCTGGCCTTGCTTATTTGGAACTGAGTGAGTTATTCTACTTTCACCAGCAAGGATACAGCTGAGAAGCGTTTGAATAAGAAAAATAATAGAGGGTGTGCCTTGCCCAATATAAAAGCAAAGCAGAAAGCAGCAGTACTTTTTGCAAAGGATAGTATCATAGTATCCACACAGGGAGAGAGGAGAGAGAAGAGAGGAGCGAGAGATAAGATTTGTGAATTAGAATAGAGTCCAAAATTACTCAGGTATGTTTAGAAACTGATTATCTGACACTTGCTAATGCTGTGGGGACTGGAACTCTGAACTGTGGAAGGTGGTAGGATTAGGGGTGATGAAACCTGCTGATTAAAACTGGGGTTATGTTACATACAAAGAAAGAGACCCCTCTTTACCGGCGTGGAGCCAAAGAGCAGAGCTTGTTACAATTATTCTTTTTTAAAATACTTCTATTGGGGGCTCTTACATCTCTTATCATAATTCACGCATTCCTCCACTGGGTCAAGCACACTTGCACATATGCCGCCATCATCATTTTCAAAGCATTCTCTTCCCACTTGAGCCTCTGATATCAGCCCCCCATTTCTTCCCCTTCCCTCCCCCACCTGCCTCCCTCATGAACCCTTGATAAGTTATAGATTGTTTTTGCCATATCTTATATTGCCCTCTGTCAGCCTTCACCCACTTTTCCATAATTCATCCTTCTGGGAGGGGGTCCTAGATTGATCCTTGTGATCGATTTCCCCTCTCTCCCCTTCCCTCCCCTAATCCTCCTGGTATTTATCTCTACTCTTCTAGTTGGTTCTGAGGGGTTTTTCTATCCTGGATTCCCTGTGTTACGGACTCTTATCTGTAACAGTGTCCATGCTTTGGTCTAATCCGACTTGTAAGTAGAATTGAGGTCATGATAGTGTGGTGAAGGAAGCACCAAAAAGCCAGAGGAAAGTTGTGTGTTTCATCGGTGCTACACTGCACCCTGACTGGCTCATCTCTTCCCTGTGACCCCCCTCTGTGAGGGGATGTCCAGTTGTCTACAGATGAGCATTGGGTCTCCACTCCATGTCCCTTCTCATTCACCTTGGGTATGATTTTATTTTGGATCTTAGATGTCTGATACCTGATCCATTTTACACCTTGTGATCACACAGGCTGGTGTGCTTCTTCCATGTGGGCTTTGTTGCTTCTCAGCTACATGGCCTCTAGTTTACCTTCAAGCCTTTAGGACCCCAGATGCTATGTTTTTCAGCCTTTGCACCACATTTGCTTATGTACCCATTTTGTCTTCAGCGATTGTGTCAGGAAGGTGATCATCACAGAATTGAGGATTGTTAGAACAAAGCGTTCTTGTGTTGAGGGAGTACTTGAGTGGAAGCCCAATGTCCATCTGCACCCTTAATTCTTAACATATAGATATGGGTACATAGTTCTATACCCTCTCATTATATGTTCTTCTTGCTCCTAATTCTTGGAAGTAACAATTCTAAGCACTTGGTCTGAGGTAATGTTCCACGGGTCTCATGGAAACAATGAAGTCGAGTTCTAAAATGTAGAATAAATAACTCTAATGATGGATGATTATTGAATTCTAAAATGTCCACATAGCTCCTCTAGCCTCCTGAGCAGATGTGTCCTGCAAAACACACTAGGGAAGATGACATTTTCCACCTGAGTCCTCACACTCATTACAGAAATAGATGAATCACTCCAAATGAAGGAACTGTAGAAATCCCCAGAGGCAGGGCCTTGATGACAGTGGTCTCACAGCTTGAGCATTTGATGGGAAATTGAACAAACTTTGCAGAGGAAAGATGAGGTTCAAATGTTTTCATGAATTAAGGCCTGGCTCTGTGGCAGCCCCCACCACCGCCTATGATACTAAAAGTGTAATGATATAAATATTTTATCAAATGTTTGCTACTGTTGTTAGCTATTATGGATTTAACCCCAAAACTCATGGTAACTCCAAGCACCATGAAAGGAAACACTGCCAGATCCTCATTACTGGTGGCACATCAAATCATTGTGATCCGTAGAATTTTCTCTTTAAACATTTTATTGGAGGTTCTTACAGCTCTTATCACAATCCATCCATCCATCCATTGTGTCAAGCACATTTGTACATATGTTGCCATCATCATTTTCGAAACATTTTCTATTTGAGCCCTTGGTATCAGCCCCTCATTTTTTCCCTCCCTTCCCCACCCTCCCTCCCTCATGAACCCTTGATAATTTATAAAAGTCTTTTTTCATGTCCTACACTGACCACGTCATCCACTTTTATGCTGTTTGTCCTGTGGGGGGAGTGTTATACATCGGTCATTGTGATCAGTTCTCCGTTTCTCCCCCCGCCTTCTCCCTACCCTCCTGATATCTCTACTCTCATTATTGGTCCTGAGGGGTTTATCTGTCCTAGACTCCCTGTGTTTCAAGTTCTTATCTGTAACAGTGTACATGTTCTGGTCTAGCCAGATTTGTAAGGTAGAATTGGGGCCATGTAATTGGGATGGGGGAGGAGGAACCATTAAAGAACAGAGAAAAGTTGTATGTTTTCATTGGTGCTATACTGCAACCTGACTCGCTCATCTCTTCCTTGTGACCCTTCTGTGAAGGGATGTCCCATTGTCTACAGATGGGCTTTAGGTCTCCAGTCTGCTCTCCTCCTCATTTGCATTGATATTATTGTTTGTTCTGGGTCTTTGATTCCTGATACCTGATCCCATCCACACCTCATGATCACACAGGCTGGTGTGCTTCTTCCATGTGGACTTTGTTGCTTCTCAGCTAGATGGCCACTTGTTGATCTTCAGGCCTTTAAAACCTCAGACGATAGATCGTTTGATAGCCAGGCACCATCAGCTTTATTCACCATATTTGCTTATTCACCCATTTTGACTTCAGCGATCGTGTCTGGAAGGTGAGTATCACCGAATGCCAGGTTAATAGAACAAAGTGTTCTTGCATTGAGGGAGTACTTGAGTAGAGGCCCAATGTCCTCCTGCTACCTTAATACTTAACATATAAACATAGATCTATTTCCCTTTCATTATATATAAATATATTTACATATGTACATGCCTGTATTTATACCTTTATAAATGTCCTTTCCCTCCTAGCTCTTTCCTCTATTCCCTTTTACTTTCCTCTTGTCCCACTATCATGTTCAACCTTCATTCTACTTTTATTAATTCTTCTTAGCTACGTTTCACTTGATCACGCCCTACCAGGCATCCATAGGATTTTCACTGGCTGATTTTAGCAAGTAAATCAGCAGGCCATTCTCTCTAGTCCACCGCAGTCTAGAAGCTCCAGTGAGACCTCTTAAGCATCACAGCAACATGCAAGCCTCCACGGACAGAAAGGCAGTAACTATGCATAAAGTACACTGGCCAGGAAATGAACATGGGGCTTCTGTGTGCAAGGTGCAGATTTCACCATTGACCCACAACTGCTTCCATTTTATCACATATGCTGGGGTCATAGTTGGAAAATGATGGCTAGATTGTTCTCTTTTGCATTTCTATATTTTTACCTTTCTGGTCAGCCAGTAGGGTGGAGGATAGATAGAGGGAGGACTAGGTTTCCTATCGCAGAAATTCAAAGAGAGAGTATTCCATTTTTGACACTCAAAACAGGATTCAGCAGTAGGACAACCATCATGGCGATAAGGAAACTGGGCCCCAGAGATGAGAAACATTCTGCAATGGAGCAGAGAGGAGATACCTCAGGGGAGTCAGCCTAAGACACAGGAAGGCAAACCTGCAGGTCTAGCTCCTCCTCCTGTGCTGAGAACTTAGGAAGAAAAAGATCACCAAGGGAGATGTCTACCAGGTGCTCAGCTCTTATTGCCCCCTCGATCATGATGCTCACATGTTGATGTGCTGGGCTTTTGGAACACCTATGGCTGGGGGTGGGTAGGGTAGGGCGGGAAGTCTGGAGCATGCTCAGTAGGTGAGTAAAAAGGGTTCCTTTCACAGGGAATCCAGGGCGGATGATCCCTTCAGGACCAGCAGTGTGAGTGGCGATACCGGGAGGGTAGAGGGAGAGTGGGTTGGAAAGAGGGAACCGATTACAAGGATCTACATATAACCTCCTCCCTGGGGGAGGGACAACCGAAAAGTGGGTGAGGAGAGACGTCAGACAGAGCAAGATATGGCCAAATAATAATTTATAAATTATCAAGGGCTCATGAGGGACGGGGGAGCGGGGAGGGAGGGGGAAAAATGAGGAACTGATGCAAAGGGCTTAAGTGGAGAGCAAATGTTTTGAGAATGATGAGGGCAATGAATGTGCTTTATACAATTGATGTATGTACGGATTGTGATAAGTGTTGTATGATCCCCTAATAAAATGATTTATAAAAAGTGTTCCTTTATGTGACTTATTGATTCGGTTACTTATTAATAATGGCTTGAGAAATTTCGCCCTAAGTTCTGAGGAGTTACCTTTGCTCTTGTTTTCTCTTCTAGGGAGTCTGCTACTTCTGAACAGGTTGGGTGATATTTCCTGGGTAAGCTATAAACAAGGAAGGTTTGATTCTTTCTACTTTGCCTGGGCTGTAACCTAAGATTGATATATTTTATGCACCTTGCAGGGATTATTCATTTTACTCTGGAAGATGCAAATAAAGTAGATCTAGAATATGCAATGAAGTGATTACAATCCATCATGAGAATTAGCCAGGTGGTGGGCCTGCTGGGAGAGCCTCATTTTAAGATTGACAAGGAGGTCTGCTTTGACAATGGCAAAGTTCCATTATGTTTGAATTCAGTTTTCCATCAATTGTTTTGAAACTCCCTTGTATATGCAGCCAACCCCATACAGAAAGGAGAAAAGGCAAGACAAGCAAGAAGACAGAAGCAAAGAGAAGATGTGAGGACCTTCCTAAAAGTGGAAGGGTTATAAAACCGAACTTAGTGAAGAGGCCTGGAAGGGCCCCTCTGACAGAGTTGGTGGTGACTGTGGAAATGAGGTTGAGAGAGCTAACAAAGCTGCTACAATGGCCTTGAGTTGGGTCAGTTAGCAAGGAGGCGGAAGGCTGAGATGCTTTCATGGCAGGAGGTATGCATGTTCCAGAGGAAGTCTGTCCTGTGAGGTGCGGGGTGAAATGGCATGCACAGCAGAAGAAAGGTTTGCTTTCTTGCATGGCCAAGCAGAGGAACAGAGAGAGCTATCCTGTAAGTGTAGCAGGGAAGGATGTGCTCTCCACTTGGGGAACCTTTCAGGCTACATTCTTGCTCCTTCTTTGTACCTTGTTGATGCTGGTACCAGCTCGTACTCTGTGGCTTCCTTAAAGACCCCCTTAGCTCTAAACATGTGTGTTCTGTTTGGTCATTGCCATGAACTGCTGAGCCCAGAAGAGTAGAGAGTGCTACAAGGAGGGTGGTAAAAAGATTGAACCATGAAGTTATGTTTAACATCTAGCTCATAAGAATACAACTTGATTATGGGGTACAATAATTTTAGCATGCTATTAGATCCTGTTTGCTAGCATTTTATTGATTTTTTTTACTAAATATGCGTAAGGGATACTGGCCTGTTATTTTCTTTATCTGACTGTAGCCTAAGAGTGGCTTGCATCCTTTGTGATCCCATTTCCTTCATTACTACATTATTTTGCATTTAATTGATTTTGTTGTTGTTGTTGTTGTTGATGTAACAAACCATTTGGGCTCCTTTCTCATTCCCCTTTTGGTATACATATTTTAATAATTTTCCTAAAAGTTACCTTGAAGATTACAATTAACCTCTAGAATTTATAACAAGCCAAAAAACTCACTGTCAGCATCTATTGCTACTCACAGCGACCCTATAGGTCAGGACAGAACTGCCCGTGTGGGTTTCCAACACTAAATTTTTATGGTAACAGAAAGTCTTATCTTTCTCTTACAGAGCAGCTTGTGGGGTGGCAGCCCAAAATGTAATACACGACGTCATCAGAACTCCTAAACTTACAAGGATCTAGTTTAGATTAACACCAATGTCGCTTCCATAGAACGCACAAATTCTGTTCCTATTTATCACGATCTCTTGCTGTTTATATTGATATTGTCACAGATTCCATTTTCCTGTATTATGTGCCTATTCACATAGAATGATAAACATCTTATTCACTTGTCTTTTAAATACAGTGGGAAAAAAGAGGAGTTCCAGCCCCCAACTACAATTTTTATACTTGCTTTTACTGGTGTAATTTCTTCCTATAGCTTTGAGTTACTGTCTAATATCATTTTGTTTCAGCCTGAAAGATTCCCCTTAGCATTCCTTCCAGACAGGCCTCCTAGTGCACACTGAACTCCCTTAGCTTTTTTTATTGGGGAGTGTTTTAATTTCTCCTTCATTCTTTTTTATTATTGTCAATATGTATAGCACAACGTGTGCCAAGAAAACATTTTCACATGTATAATTCAGCTGTACGAATTACATCAATCATGTTGTGCAACCATTACCAATATCCATTGCCAAACTTTCTATCATTAACAAAGGCTCACTGCCTTCCAAACAATGACTCTCTCTTCCTTGCCTTTAACTAGTATCAAACTTTGATGTTTATACATTTGTTCATACTAAGTAATTCATATAAGTAAGATTATCCTACTTGTGTCCTTTTGAGGTTGATTTACAGCACTCAGCATCATGTTTTCAGGGATCATACATGTTCTAGTATGTACCAGGACTTCGTTTTTCTTTACAGCTGAGTAGAATAATTTTGCTGGGGTATAGAATTCTTCTTGGATAACCGTTTTATTTTTCCTCCTCAGACTTTCTTTTTTTCTCTTATAGTCCTAGTTAGAATATTCTTTTAAAAATCATTTTACCCCAATACAATAGCACCTCGCCCTGCTAAGCAGCCATTGCAGGATACCCATCTTCCCGACATGATCCCTGAAGACAGCCGTGTGTGTAAGCAAATGTGGTGAAGAAAGCTGATGGTGCCCGGCTATCAAAAAAAGATATAGCGTCTGGGGTCTTAAAGGCTTGAAGGCAAATAAGCGGCCATCTAGCTCAGAAGCAACAAAGCCCACAGAGAAGAAGCACACGGCCTAAGCGAATACAAGGTGTTGAATGGACCATGTAGCAGATACAAAGGAACAAAAACAATCATTGTGTGATCACCTTCCTCACATAATGGCTGAAGACGAAAGTGTGCATAAACAAGTGTGGTGAAGAAGGCGGATGGTGCCCGGCTACTGAGAGATATAGCGTCTGGGGACTTAAAGGCTTGAAAGCAAACAAGCGGCCATCTAGCCCAGAAGCAACCGAGCCCACACGGAAGCAGCACACCAACATAGGTGACCATGAAGGACAGAGGAGACCAGGTCTCCAACATCAAAGGTGGGGTGGTGGTGAGAATCACATCACTGTGAAAGAGGGGGAGTGCATGATGGGGACCCAATTCCCACCTGTAGAGAGCTGAACACCCCTTCCAGAGGGGTAGTGAGGAGGAGATGGGCCACTCAGGGTTCAGTGTAACAACAATGAAACTCAAAACCTTCCTCTAGTTCCTGAACGCTTCCTCCCCTCCCAATCATCATGACCCCAATCCTACCTTGCCTTGCGGACCTGGTTGTACCAGAGGATGTACAGCGGTGCAGTGGGGATCTGGAGGCACAGGGAATCTAGGACAGACGAACCCTTCAACACCAGCGGTGGGAGTAGCGACACCAGGAGGGAAGGGCATGTAGAAAGGGAGAACCGATCTCGGAGATCTATGTGTAACCTCCTCTCTGGGAGATTGGCAAGGGGGAGGCGGGTGAGGGGAGACGCCGGGGAGTGTAAGATAAGATATAATAATTATTTATAAACTATCAAGGGACCAGGGGTGGGATCGGGGAGGGAGGGGGATGGGGGGAAAAAAAGGGAAACCGAGCTGATTCCAGGAACCCAAGTGGAAGGTGAATTATGAGAGTGACGAGTGCTACGAATGTATAAGGGTGCTTTGCTCAATTGATGTATGTAAAGATTGTGATAAGAGCCTTATGAGCTCCAATAAAAAGATTTAAAAAAAAGTAGAAGTTATAAATTATCAAGGGGACATTGGGGAGGCATGGGAAAAAATGAGGAACTGATGCCAGGGACTCAAGTAAAAAGAAAATGTTTTGGAAAAGATGATGACAACATATGTACAGATGTATTTGACACAATGGATATATGTACAGATTGTGATAAGAGCTGTTAAGAGCCCTCAATAAAATTAAATAATTCCCCCCAAAAAATCATTTTATTGGGGGCTCATATAACTCTTATCACAATTCATACATACATCAATTGTGTAAAGGATACTTGTACATTCATTGCCCTCAACATTCTGAAAATATTTGCTCTCCACTTGAGCCCCTGGCATCAGCTCATTTCCTCCCCTCCCTACTTGCCCCTCCATGAACCCTTGATAATTTATAAGTTATTATTTTGTCATATCTTACACTGTCCGACGTCTCCCTTCACCCACGTTTTTGTTGTCCATCCCCCAGGGAGGATGTTATATGTAGATCCTTGTGATTGATTCCCCCTTTCCACCCCACCTTCCCTCCACCCTCCCAGTATCGCCACTCTCACCACTGGTCCTGAAGGGATCATCTGTCTTGGATTCCCTGTGTTTCCAGTTCCTATCTGTACCCAGTGTACATCCTCTGGTCTAGCCAGACTTGTAAGGTAGAATTGCCATCATGATTGTGTGGGGGGCGGGGGGTGGGGGGAGTGGGAGGAAGCATTTAGGAACTAGAGGAAAGTTGTATGTTTCATCCATGCTACATTGCACCCTGACTGTCTCATCTCCTCCCCGCGGCCCTTCTGTAAGAGGATGTCCAGTTGCCTATAGATAGGTCTTGGGTCCCCAATCTGCATTCCCCCTCATTCACAAGGATTTTTTGTTCTTTGATGTCTGATACTTCATCCCTTTGACACCTCGTGATCCCACAGGCTGGTGTGCTTCTTCCATGTGGGTTTTGTTGCTTCTGAGCTAGATGGCCACTTATTTACCTTCAAGCCTTTAAGACCCAGACACTGTATCTTTTGATAGCCAGCCACCATCAGCTTTCTTCAGCACATTTGCTTATGCTCCTATTTGTAGTTAGAATATTCTTAATTGGCTTATCTTCACTTCTTCTGCCTGCTCTAATCTACTGATGAGCAGATATACTTTTCAACTACAGAATTTCTATTAGGTTCTTTTTTATAATAATATCTCATTGTTCATATTTTCTGCTTATTGAGACATAATTTCATCCTTTTCTTGAATTGTTTAGACATGGTTTAAGATTAAAAACTACTAAATATAGCACAATAGAAGTATGAACTGAGGCTGGTAGTTATCGCTCAAAGGTTGCACCTATACTGAATCTACCTGAATGCCACCTGGATTTTGATCTGGTAGTTCAGACAAGATGAGGCAGGAATAGGAGATGGAAGGATGGGGTCCAGAGCCTGGAAGAACTCCACAAAAGGCCAATGGTTTCACAAAATATACCCTTCCACTTTTAACAGTTAAATATCCACTTGGACTTGCAACAACTCTGGTCTTAATTTATCCAAATGTTCCCATCCCTGTAATATTTTTTAAGCAGTCTGGATCCTGTAGGTGGGTGTGTCGCAGATAGGTCTTCCTGCCCATGCTATCCTGACTCTGTAAAGCAAATGTGCATAGTCCACACGGAAACTGTGACTTAGACGATTATACACTGAACTGCTAACCACAAGATCAGCAGTTGGAAACTACCAGCTGATATGTGGAGAAAGATAAGGATTTCTGTTAGCTTAAAGATGTATAGTCTTGCAAACCCACAGGGGGCAGTTCTATTCTGTCCTATAGGATTGCCATGAGTTTGGGCAGACTCAATGGCAATGAGTTCAGTTTTGAGTTTGAAGGTCAACATTAGAGTTAGAAGTCAAACTGGGATCTCTAGTATTGAGACCTGTGCTCTGTTTATTGAATCTCTATTGTTTTCAAGATGAAACCCCATGCCCCCCTACATGTTGGCCTGTGACCCCTATGGTTGGCAGTTTGAAAGCCTCAGCATCTCCTTCCTCTTTATGTTTCCTGAACAATGAGTTAGTTGTTAGCTGCCATTGAGTCGGCCACAACTCATGGGGGCTCTGTGCACAGTAGGACTAAATGCTGCCTAATCTTATGCCATCTCTATGATTGGGGATGGAACTGTTGTGAGCCACAGGGTTTTCAGTGGCTGATTTTTCAAAAGGAGATCACCAGACCTTTCTTCTGAGTCTGTCTTTATCTGGAAGCAACATAACTCACTGCCCTTGAGTTAATCCTGACTCATAGGGCCCCTGTAGCGCAGAGTAGAACTGCTCCACATGGTTTCCAAGACTGTATATCTTTTGGGGAGCAGACAGACAGCCTCACCTTTCTACTGTAGAGTGGTTGGTGAGTTTGAATTGCTGACCCTGCATTTATGAGATCGATGCTTAACCCACTGCACCACCCAGACTGTTTGGAAGCATCCTAGCAATACACAAACTACCACTGACAGAAGGATGCACTGAGTGCACATGAGATGCACTGACAAGAACTGGGTTTCTTGCACGAAGGGAAGAATTCTATCACTGAGCTACCGATGTCTTGTAAAGTAATTACCTGTGCTTGCTACTGCCACCCCCGTGGACCCAATTAGTCATGTTTAAATCCCACAGAGAGTTCTAAACTATGGGCTCATGAAGTCTGGATAATTCAATTCATTTAACCTAAACTTCGTGGAGAGAGAAGGGTGGCTATGTGAGTCAGGAGGCACAGTGCTCCATGGGAGCAGCATGGGGAGAGGAAGGAGAAAGATGGAGTTCCACTAGTGGGTGTCCAACTGTGGACACCCCCCCCCAAATAAAAACAACCCCAAACACTGCCATCCAGTCAATGCTGACTTCCTGTGGGCTTCCAAGACTGTGTATGGGAGTAGAAAGCCCAGTCCTTCTCCCGTGGAGATGCTGAGGCTTTCAAACTGCCAACCATAGGGGTCACAGGCCAACATGTAACCATCACATCGCCAGGGGTCCTCACTGTGGACACCATTTATATGGAACTCCGCAGACGTGAGAGGTAGTGGTGTCATTCTCGCCTTGATAGTTCATGGTAAGTCTCTGGAAGGAAGTTGGGCTTCAAAATTCACGGCCATGGAGTTAATTCTGAGTCATAGCAGCCCTCTAGGGCAGGGTCCAACAGCCGTAAATCTTAGTTTCACGAAGTAGTTGGCGGTGTCAAACTGCTAACCTTATGGTTAGCAGCCCAGTGTGTCCCACTACAGCATGGGGTCTCCAAAGTTGGACTCTGGAAAGGTGCAAGGAAGTTTCCAGTCACAAGAAACGCTGGAGCTGAGCTCAGTGCCCAGAGGAGGCAGTGTGTGCGGGAAGCACTGCAAGCAACCAGCTGGCCTCCTTCCCACTGCCTCTTCTTCTCTGCCAACTCTCCATCATTCTCCATTCATTACTGCCAGGCAGAGCTCTGATGACATCATCACCCCGCTCAATAACCTCCAGGGCTGGTGCCCAAGGACCTCCAGCTGAACACCCAACACTCCATGCCAGTTGGCACAGCTATCCTGAGCCCACTGCCTTTCTTCCTCTACCTTCTTGCCGTGGCTCTCTCTGAACTAGCCCATGCCGGTCCCACCTCTGCCCAGCACAGCTCCCTACCTCCTATCTCCACATTGCCAAATCCTGCCCATCCTGCAAAAGCCTCCTCTCATTCTTTTGCTTTCCCTCCTCCAGGGAAGTGCTCTTGGACATGCTACTTGATTTGTCTGAGGCTCCAGTTTATCATCTGCGGGGTAACAAAAATTTGAACTATGGGAACATGACTGGTGCTAATTGAGTGGTCCTCAGTTCGAAGCCACCATAACCTTCTACTTCTGTAAAGAGTCCGTTTTGGACACCCACAGGGACTACTAGTCAGAAACAACTGGATGGCAGTTAGTTGAGCTAGGGACTGCATGTTTGAGTGTGTGCGTGAGTGAGTACAAACGGGAATGCGTGCGTGAGTCAGTGAGGGTATGCCTGCGTTAGTGGGTGCTTGCCTGCGTGCTTGCGAGAGTCAGGGAGTGAGTGAGTGAGTGAGTGGGTGAGTGAGTGAGTGAGTGAGTGAGTGAGTGAGTGAGTGAGTGAGTGACGCTTGTGTGCATGAGGTGTCTGAGTTCCCAAGACACCTTTGGCATTTTAGGGAGGTGGCAGAACTTGGGAGGAGTAGCCAGCGATGTGAGAAGAGGACCAAGTGGCTTTGAGGGGGATAGGGTGGTGTGGCGAAGTATCCCAGAGGGACCTTGGTGGTTGAAGATGGGGGAAGGTGAGGTCCCAGGCAGTGCCCTGTGGAGTCCTGTCCTTTGCAAGTGAACTCATGCACTGTTGGAGAGGCTTTGGAGGAGGGGGCCCCTCGGGGTGGCTATCCACGATTCCAGGGGGAGCCTCTTCGTGGGCACCAGGGACCGGGGACGCCCGAGGACAGAGCTCGGTCCACTCCAGGGGTGGCCCACGCCGGACGCAGTGCGAAGGCTCGGGCCACACCGCGCAGCTCGACTGAGGAGGGAAAGTTCTGGGACGAGTCTCCGTTACGCACTCACCACCAGGTGAGCCTCCGCGCGCGCCCCGGTGCCCCCGGGGCGTGGTCCCGCGCCTGCGCGGACCTCGGACCTCCGTGGAAGGCCAAGGGGTGTCTCCGCGGCGGAGCTGGGACGGCTGGACCCCGCCCTACCCGGGCCCCGCCCCTGTAGTTGGCCCTGCCCCTACCACTGGCCCCGCCCCCGCCATTAGCCCCGCCCCCTGCGAGCCGGAGCGCCCGGCGGGCAGTGAGCGGCTGGCTGACGCGTGGTGCGGGGCTCAGGCCATGCCCGGCGGGGCCCACGCGGCTGCCCCGCGCCCGGCGCGGCCCCGGTAGGCGACGCGCGGCCCCGGCCATGCAGCTGGAGGCGCAGGATGTGCTGTACGTGGTGCTGGAGCTGGTCATCGCCGTGCTGTCGGTGGCGGGCAACGTGCTGGTGTGCGCCGCGGTGGGCACCTCGAGCGCGCTGCAGACGCCCACCAACTACTTCCTGGTGTCTCTGGCGGCGGCCGACGTGGCCGTGGGGCTCTTCGCCATCCCCTTTGCCATCACCATCAGCTTGGGCTTCTGCACCGACTTCCACAGCTGCCTCTTCCTCGCCTGCTTCGTGCTCGTGCTCACGCAGAGCTCCATCTTTAGCCTCCTGGCCGTGGCCGTCGACAGGTACCTGGCCATCTGTGTCCCGCTCAGGTGAGACGCGCGGCGGCCGGGACCCCGGAGCTCTGTCGGAGCCCCCCCAAGGCCCTCCTTTCGCAGGTGCAGGCTCCTGCCCTGGGGGCTGGGGGGACCGCCCCCGCTGGGGCGCGCGGAGCCGCGGAGCTCTTCTCAGCCGGGGAGGCGCCGGCCACCAGCAGAGGTATGTGCGCCGGGGCTGCAATCCCAGACCGGACCCTGATGGCCTCTGCGACCCCTGGGCGCACTGGGGGACGCGCGTCCCTTTCCAGAGGTCAGCACAGACAGATCAACTCTAGGAGCTCCGGGGAGTGTGCTCTCCGGGGCTCCCATCGAGGCTCGGAAGAAAAGCCCGGGAAAGTGCAACCCCGCTAGAGGGTGGCTGCCTGGCCCTACTCCGAAACTGCAAATTTGGAGATTGTCTCTCCACCTCTCCGCCCCTGCCAGGAAGGTGCCTGGGACCCTCACCTTCTGAGTCAGCGGTAGAACAGGTCAGAACGAGGCAGGGGAAGAAGCTGGTGAACTGGGAAATGTGGCAGACTTTTGTCCCTGCGTGTTTAATGGCGACTCATCCCCTCGGCGTGATTTTAAGAGTTAAAAAGTGCAAACTGGTTCTCCAAAGAGGCCGCCAGCTCGAGGGCCACAGCCCTGTTGTGTAACTGTTTGTCCTCTGAACAAGAGGTAACCCTATCGTGCCAGGGCGGGGCTGGGATGCTGCCCCTGCGGAGTCGCAGCAGGTTGGGAAGTGGCCCTCGAGCAGCTTCCCACCCCCACTTTCTTCCGCAGCCAGCAGAGCACCAGGCTTAGCTGAGGAATTGCATTTAGAAGGTGGGTGTCAGGGAACCTCAGGGCTCTTGGAAAGTTATTTACTATCTTTGGGACCTGGGTCCCTGAGACAATTTTTGAGTTGAGAGAATGTGAAATTTGAAACTGACAGGGAAACAGAGTCACAGGTGGTAACTGTTTCCTTGACTGTAAACTTTAAGGGAGCAAATTGCCAGGTGTGACTGGGTGTATTTGAACCTCCAACCATTAGGTTAGTCGCTGAGTGCTTAACCACCAGGGCACCTTAGAGTGATAGGAGTAAGAGGGCAAGGAAGGAACTCATTTAGTGAGTGCCAGCTCTGCCAGGCAGTTTATAGTAAACTTAAATTCGTTAATGCTTGTAATCACTCCAGAGGGTACACACTGCTTCTTGGCGATGAGTTGGGGAAGGGGTTGGGGTGGTGGTGGCTCAGAGAGAATGGAACCTTGTTCAGGATGGTGCATTTGAAATGAGAATCAGCTGGCACCGAATTCCCACCATGCCACAGACTCTTGCAGCGCTGTGTGGGACACCAGTGTTTGGGGAAATGGTAGAAAGCGTGCTGCTATTTCTGGCAGAGGGTCCTGCGTGTAGTAAACGGTGGTTGTAAAGGAAATATGTTTGTGGGAATTGAGTGGGAGAATGCTCTCAGAAGCCCTTTTATTGGAATGACATATTGAGTCTGGTCCGAGTGGGATCAGGAGCCTCCTTCTTGGCTGGGCATTAAGCCTGATCTTGGCACCTGGGTTGTTCCACATGGTATTGCCCTGAGCTTCTGATTACTGGTATTCCTAACCAATTAGGTGTGACAGAGCTGTAGGGGTGTGTGTGTGTGCGTGTGTGTGTGTGTGTGTGTGTGTGTGTGTGTCAGATTTCAAGGCTTGAAACTGCAGGGCACTCTCTCTTTCTCTTATTTGTGGGTTCCTGTTCTGCCCTGGTGGTATAGTGGACTATACATTGAGCGGCAAGGTCAGTGGTTCAAACCCACGAGTTGCTCCACAGTAGAAAGATGAGGCTGCCTATTCCTACAAAGATGTAAAATCTCAGAAACTCTGCCCAATAGGGTCACTATGAGTTGGAATCAGCTCTGTGGCAGCGAGTTTTCCCCCTGGCTTTTGGTTCTCATACGCATTACTTGATGGCCTCCTGGGGCTTTTCCAGCACAGCAGAGCAGTCACAGGTCCCTGGCCTGAACTGCCATCCACGGAGAACTTGGACTTGCCACTGACACAAATCCAGCTCACCCGGGACGTAGTGGCCGGTTCCCTGTGCAAACTTTAAGGAAGTTCATCACAAGTTTACATCTGCTAGTTCTTTTCCCGGTTGGTAGTGGGTGGGGTTTTGAAACCCTGGGTGGATGTGTGGGTGTATTCAGGGGAAAGAAATGTGAATCACAGGCCCCCAGCTTCCACTTTGTATTTGCTAAGGGAAGGAGGGCCCAATGGGGACACAGGGAGGGAATTACCAGAAGGCTTCCCCTGATCCTGCCCTCCTGGCCATGCCCAAAGCGCAAGAGGTTAAGATTACAAGAGGAAAAGATATAACTTCAGACTCCTTTCCTGGGAAGGTGTGAGCTCCTGGTGTGTACCCACTGCCAGTCCCCACCCATAGGACTTGGAAAGATGTACTTGGGGGTGTGTGGTTTCCCTAAGCCCTCCTGGAAGCAGGTGCCTAGAGTGGGATTTCTTCCTTGAGTGGGTCCAGCAGTTCCTGCTTTGGGAGAGTAAGTGCCACCTGTGAGCCGGCTAAATTGAAGATCACTGGGCCCCACCTACTGAGTCAGACTCTGGGTGGGGAGCGGAGGCTCGTATCTATCTTTCTAACCTGTGAATTCTGGCCCCGCCAAAATTTGACCATTGGAGCCTTTTCCCCTATTTATGGGTGTGGGTCAGTGCTAGGAGCTCACACCTCAAACTTGGTTCCAAGTCCCTCCTCAGGGTCATGCAACTCCAAGTGGCCAGTGCTCAGATGGCACTCCAGAAGTTCCTAGCTGGCTTCTGCTAAGGAGGTGTCTCCCCTCATAAAGTCAACCATTAACCAGGGAGTGAGGGCCAGAAGCACTGCTTAGGCACATCTTTTATCTGGGCATTTACCTTCGACATGCCCACAGTTCCATCTGGGTGTGGAGGGCGTTTGTCCCCCAAGACTCTGGGTGGGTGGCCAGCCTGTCAACTGTGACATGCATGCCACACACCTGGCCATAGCCTCCACCTGCCACAACGTTACCAAAGTGTTCTTGGCTAACTTGAGGAAGATTACGGTGGAGAAGAGAAAGGGGCCCATTTGGTCACAAAAAATGCCATCTTGGGCCAGACGTGAAAAAAGGAGAGGGGCTGCTCTTCCCTTCAGAATATCGTCTGTCCCCCGCTTTGTCTAGTTTGGGGTCACACACAGTTTCTGACACCTGTGCAGACAGAGGTTGGCCCTGCTTAGAAGGCCCAGGTTCTTGTGGTGCCATCGGGAATGGGGAGTGAGTAACGTGGGAGGAAAGAGAGGCCAAAGCACACACAGCAGAACTTGGGGCACAGGTTTCTCGGTTATCGAGATGGGGGCGGGCCATGATGGGGTGTGGACACCATGAATGCGAACAGGTCTCTGCCCACAGGCTTGTCCCTGGTTCTCCTTTCACCTGCAAATATGACCTTATATGGATCTTGAGAGGAGGATCTATCCTGATTTATCGATTGCATGTGGGCCCAGCATGCAGTCACATATAGTCTGAGAAGATAGAGGGAATGGCAGCGTGAAGGCCGAGGCGGAGAGTGAGGTGATGTGGCCACAAGCCAATGAAGCTGGGAACCCTCAAGATCTAGAAAAGGCCTGGGGAGCCTTCTCCCCTAGAACCTTGATTTTAGGCTTCTGGTCTCCAGGCCTCTGGAAGGACAATTTTCGGTTGTTTTATGCTACCAACTTCTGATCACTGGTGACAGTAGCCACAGGAAAGTCATCCATGCATCAATAGAGCAATAATCTTGACTGCATCCCTTGCTCCCACATCCCCCTCCACCCCTGGTGCACCCCCTTACTCTCATCCACAGTAAACGTCTCCAACAAGCCATCCAGTCTCACTGTCCCCTCTCCTGTTGTCAGCACTATGCCACGGAAATTGTTCCTGTCAGCGCCTTTCTTTTGGCTGCACCTAGCAGTCACTTCCAGGACCTCATTGTGCTCTCTGCCAGACCATCATGATGAACCAAGGGGCAGCCCCCACCTTCTTCCTGCTCCCCTGTAATGAATGGTCTTAACTGCAGCTGCCAGGGAGAACGGTTTGAAACAGGCGTCGATCCGATCGTGCCCCTCCGCTGGCACCTAGCATGGTTAGGTGCCGTCAAGAAGGTTCCAACTCCTGGGGACCCGGTGTCAACCAGAAGGAGACTCCGCCCACTCCTGCACCACCCGCTCAGTTGTAGGGTTGAGCCCATTGTTGCAGCCACTTGTGGATTCACATGGTCAAGGCTTTCCTTTTCCCAACCCTTGGGAACCAGAGGACAACCATCCAACGTCTTACCCTGGCTTCGAGCTCCTGACTGGAACCCTTCCCCTGATCACGCCGCTTAGCCACACGGACCCAACTTCTTAGTCGTCTTTAATCGTGGCAAAAGTGTACACAACAAACCAGTCTCTGAGTCAACAACTTCTACATGCATAATTCAGTGCCACTGATTATACCCTCCTTGCTGCCCAGCCATTGCCGACATCCTTTGCCAAGTGACGCCGCCACTATTCACGGAAGCTCTGTGTCCCTACACAACGACTCTAATTCCTCCCCCACCACCACCCCCCACCCCGTGGTAACCGCTGGTCAAGTCTGGTTTCTGTTTCTTTCTTTCTTTTCTTGTTAAGTAGTTTTCGTGACAAAGTATTCACATTCAAATTCTTTTTCCAACCATGGCGCCTAGCCTGAGGTAGGAGCTCCAATTAAAAAACTATATTGTGGTAAAATGTATATGTGGAAAAATGTGTCACTTTATTTGAAAAGCTCAATCCGTGACAGTCACAAGTACCATGGTGTGTACCCATCACCACTAACCAGTTCCGAAGTTTTTCATCATCCCAAACACCTGATTCCACTCCTTCATCCTTCCCCAGCCCCTGGCAGCCGCGACTACGCCTTTCTCTCTGGGCACATGCCTGTCCCGCAGGCCCCCCACTATGATGAGCCAACTCATCCCAGGGGACGTTGCAAATCAAGATGTTGGGCAGGGAGGGCCCAGGATGGCAGGTTCAGGGTTCAGGGCAGACACCTGGTGAAATGAGGCCAGATGCAAAGGTGGTCCAATAGAGTTTAATGGGGAAAAGAAGGGGAAGGCATCTTCTACAAAGTTCTGTCATATCCTGTGGGAGAGCAAGGAGCGGCAGGGCCCCAAGGTGCCCCAGGAATGCTGTGAAAGGACGTGTCCTCAGAAGCACTAGCACTGCGGGCTGAGGCGGGGCGGGCGGGGGTGCTCTGGGCTAGGGCCCGACCCAGAGAGGCACTGGCTTCAGACACCGCTTCACACAGCAAGCTTGGAGCCCCTTTGTTACCTCCTGGAGGAGCCCCGGTGGCTTCGTGGTCACGTGTGAACTACTAGCTAGGGGCAAGGCCAGCGGTTTGCAACTCCGTGGGAGGAAGACAGGTGAAGAGTTCGTCTCAGAAGCTCACAGGGGCGGGCCTACCCTGTCCTAGATAGGGCTGCTTTGAGTCAGCGCTGGGCTTTTGGTTTTGAGTCAGCGTGGCTCTCAGGTCTGAGGAGAACATGCCCTGAGTCTTGGGAGGAAGGACTCATCGTTACTTGCCCTTCGGGACTTAGGACATCTCTCAACTCCCTTCTGCACTCTAGTGCCCTCCCCCCTAGTTAGAGGAATGACCTTAAACTCAGCCGTCTGTTTGTTGCTCTTGTCAACGCTCATGTTTATCACTGCTAATTGGAACCTGCGGCCTGGCCCAGGAGTGTGTGCTGGCCATGTGCTCCAGCAGAGACTGAGGTCTGCTCTGGTCAGTTGGACCTTCAAGTTCTGCTTGAGACCAGAACCAGGAGGGTCCCTGAAGGTCCCACCCCCTCTCTGGGGAGTCTCCCACAGCATGAGAGGAACACTCAGGGAGTATGGGACCTGCCCTGGAAGTGTGGGGAAGGAGGGGACCAGGACCTACCTGCTCAGTCCACCCTTTGGCCCTGCCCCGGGCCTGTGGCTGGAGAGCCACTTCACAGGACACTTCTGTACATACCATGGGGCTGTTTCCTTTTTAAAAATTTTTTTTAATCATTTTATTTGAGGCTCTTCAAGCCCTTACAACAATCCATACATCAATTATACCAAGCACATTTGTACATATGTTGCCATCATTTCTAAAACACTTTCTTTCTACTTGAGTCCTTGGTATCAGCTCCTCTTTTTCCCCTCCCTCTCCACCCTCCACCCTTGTGAACCCTTGATAATTTATAAATTTTCATATTTTACACAATCCCGCTGTCTCCCTTCACCCACATTTCTGTTGTTTGTCCCCCTGGGGTGGGGTGTGTGTTGGATGTTGATAATTGTGATTCATTCCCCCTTTCTCTCCCTTCTTCTCCCACCTTCCCGCTACCCTTATGGTATCGCTACTCTCATTATAGGCCCTGAGAGGTTTATCTGTCTTAGCTACTGTGTGTTGAGAGCTCTTGTCTGTACCAGTGTACATGCTCTGGTCTAGCCAGGTTTGTAATGAAGAACTGGGGTCATGATAATGGGGGGTGGGGGGAAAGCATTAAAGAACTAGAGCACTGGTTTCAACCTTCCTAGTGTCTCGGCCCTTTCCTACAGTTCCTCATGTTTTGGCGATCCCCCACCCACAAAATTATTTTTGTTGCTATTTCATAACTGTAATTTTGCTATTGTTATTAATCGTAAGGTAAATATCTGATATGCAGGATGTATTTTCATTGTTACACATGGAACATAATTAAAACACAGCATAGTGATTAATCACAAAAAACAGTATGTAATAATATATTGTGAAATATTTATTTATAATGACAAATAAATGAACTTTTGTCTCGAAGCATGGGGTAGCGTGGGTAACAGTCTTCACACTGGGTACTCCTATGTGGGCATATCTGCATGTGAGTAGACTCGTCTGCAGGCGGATAGAGGAGCGATATCTCAGTTCCTAAGATCATCAGAAATGTGTGTTTTTCAATGGTCTTAGGCGACCCCTGTGAAAGGGTCGCCTGACCCCCAAAGGGGCTGCAATGCAACTCACAGGTTGAGAACTGCTAAACTAGAGGAATGTGTGTGTTTCATCGGTGCTATACTGTACCCTAGATGGCTCATCCCTTCCTTGTGACCCTTCTGTGAGGGGATGTCCAACTGTCTACAGATGGGCTTTGGCTCTCCATTCTGACCCCCACTGTTCACCTCAAAATGGTGGTTTTGAATCTTCTGATGACTGATGCCTGATCCCATCAACAACTCATGACCACACAGGTTGGTGTGCTTCTTTCATGTGGGCTTTGTTGTGTTTCCCTCCTAGATGGCCACTTGTTTAACTTTAAGACCCCAGACGCTGTGTCTTGTAGTAGCCAGGCATCATCAGCTTTCTTCACCACATTAGCTCATGCACCCATTTTGTCTTCAGTGATCGTGTCGGGCAAGGTGAGCATCACAGAATGCCAGGTTATTAAACAGATGTTCTTGTGTTAAGGGAGGACCTGAGTAGAGGCCCAATGTCCGTCTGCTACCTTAATCATTAACCTATATACATATGTACATAGACCTATGTCCCTATCATTATAGAGTAATATATTTGCATATGTGCATGCCTATGTTTAGACCTCTATAAATGCCTTTTGCTTCCTAGTTCGTGCCTCTGTTTCCACGAGGCTGTTTTCACTGCACTCTTAAAGTGTTGGTTGGCGGTGCCTGTCTGGAGAATGCAGAGACTTAATCATGTTTTACAAAACAGGCCGTCTTTATCCCTTTTTCTAAAAGTGTATGTGGGGCTTGATGTCTCTCCCTGGCCTGATGTCCTGCCACTCCCCTGAGGGAGCAAGTAGTCCCTGGGACCCGGTCTCTGTACCTCACTCACCCTTTCGATCTGCCACTGAAGACAGCCATCTCTGGTCACAGTGGGGCTTCAGCGCCAAAGTGTGACCTGGAGGAACAAATTGTGAGGACACATGCCCGTGACGCTGGGATGTTTAGTACTGCAGAACTAGAAAATGGTGGGAGTGGCACAGGACTTGCCTTAACTTTGGGGGGGGGGCAATGAGAATCACCATCAGCACAAGCTCATTCCTGTGAGCAGACGGTCAGACAGATCCTCACTTGCCAACCTTCCTACCCCTTCTGGGACTAGCTCTCTGCCCACCTCTCTCCTGGCTCCATTGCTGTGGCCACCCCGCAGTCACGCAGGGCCATGACTTACAGTTCAGTGGTTTACCAAGGCTGCAGCAGACTGCAGCTCAGGACCAGGACCAAGGAGCGTGGGGGCAGAGGCTGAAAGTCTCCCCTAGAGGAGAGTCTATCCCTCCCGTCTTCAGTGCAGGAATGCTCTCAGTGCCTCAGTAGACAAGTAGACTTCTCTCTGCCATGTGTCACTCTTCTCAGCCATAAAGGCCACCTCTGCCCCTTCAGGATAGCCTCCTCCTGGCCCCCAGAAGACAGGAGTTTTCTCAGCCCCCTGGAGACATGCCCTTTCGTCCATCTTAGGACAGACTTTCTCTTGGCCTTATTAATATAAACATGTTTACAGGACAGGCCTCACTACCTTCAGCACTGTCATCAGCCTCTCCACTGTTAACGGACAGCTTGTATCCAGTGCAGTATTCCTAGGAGCAGCTTCCTGCCATCACTGACTGCCCCCTCTCGGGCCTCCTGGTGTGCTCAGTTACAATACGTAATCCGTATCTTTCAGAGGTTCCTTGCTCTCGCTCCTTCGCTCTGCTTCTCTCTGCTTCTGTTTGCAAACTTCTCTGGGTCTAACTGATGGAGCCCCGGGGCCATAGCGGGTAACCATTGGGAAGCCAACCGCAAAGTTCAAAAGCACTAGCTGTTCTTTGAGAGCAAGATCAGCCTTCCTACTCCTGGAAAGAGCGAAAGTACTGGACACCCACAGGGACAGTTCTACCCTGTCCTTCCAGGGTTGCGAGGAGTCAAAATTGACTTGATGACAGTGAGTGAGAGTTCGGTGGGAGACTGGCTCTCACATCAGGACCACAGACTGACCCATCCCCTCTGGGTTGATGCCACACATTTCATTTGCGTAGTAGGCTCCAGTCACTGCATATGCCTAGTGTGTTGACCAATCTCTGCCACGTGAATTCACCGATCGCAGGGCAGGCTACAAAAGTAAACCATGCTTTACTGTACAGCTCCTCAGGAAATGTGACACTCTGTGTCTGTGGCTACCAGAGACAGCCAACAGGCTGGAGACACAGACTGGCAGCAGGAACGTACATGGCACAGCGTGCCTTCTTTGGAGGTTGAGGTTCGGCTGTCACACGGTTCTGAGGACATTAAGCCTGGCTGAGGGGGTGTGCTTTTTCTAGAGGGCTTATGTGTGAGTTTCGTGTGTGGGATGAATTTTGAGCTAAGGGCACAGGAGCTGAGGGGAAAGTGAGAGCAATCATGGGGTCTGACAGGAGCCCAGGGGATCTGAGAGTGAGGAGGGCCAGGGCGGAAACTGGAGAGGCTGATGGAGAGAGGGCAGATCAAGGAAGGCCTGGGTGGAGCTTTTTAAGGGAGTTTGGGTTTTGTTTGGTAAGCCCAGGAAGGGATTTTTTTGCGCTAGAAACCAATCTATTTGCACAGAAGTAATAATTCAAACTGTCCAAAAGGACACAGAAGGAAAAGCGAATGAATCTCTTTCCTTCCCCAGACTCCGTCTGCACGGCTCTCTCATCGCTGGCACTGGGTTTTGTGCTGCCTTCTCCAGTCGATCTGTTGACAGCCTTATGCTACGGAGATGCTTAAGGATTGTAGCTTCACAAGCCCTTCCCCTGCCCTCCTTCATTGTCACCTTTGTTAGGCTTTCTTTTGTTCAGCTGATCCTACAGCAGCCTTTAGTTGTCCGTACTCCCTGCTAACCATCAAGAGAAAGGAGGATACACATGGGCCCAGCTATCCCTTCCAGAATATTTAGGACACTGCATACCTAATAAAAAACTTCACATTAAGAAGAGTGATTTGTGCTTGTGGCAAGTGAGCTGAAACTGACTGCTAAGAAGGTAAACTGGAACTAAGTCACTGAGCAACACCCAGCCTTTCTCAGTCGCTCTCGCAGCTGGCTGTCCAGATGTGCCTTCTCAGCGGGCTGTGCACGTACGTGCTGTGTTGTGTGGTTTCTATCATCGCACTCTTGCTTTCAGGCTTGTTTTTGTTTGTTCTAAAATGTCACGAGGTTGCGTCTAAAGATCGTCTTTTCCTTTGTTGTTTGAACTGGGCATGGCACCCCGAGGTTTAAATCTGAAGACATGCCTTTAGATTTTAAATTTAAAAATTAAATTAAAAGTCTTGATTCTGGGTCATTTCTTTTTTCTCTATTTTTCTATTCTCTTCTGGGTTTATTCTCAGACAGATGCTTCCTAGATGAGCTTTTGCTTCTCAAACTTTCCCTTCTCATTTTCTAATAGTTTTCATTTTATGCAGGGGGAATTCCCTCATGTTGCCCGTCTTTCGCCTTACTTCTGCTCATGTGTTTTGTCCCACTCCTATTAAAAATTGCTTTTGCATTTATATTTGTACTTTTAAGAAAAAAAATTACCATCACCAAAAATCTTTCTTTCATCCACCACCTGGGCTGGGGAGGTGGAAGGGTGGATGGACGCTAAGGTTCCATGGCGGGGTGGGGGGGTGGGGCACAGTAACTGGGTTCTGGGGGATATCCCACAAAGCTGGTCCACAGACAGGTTTTCCATTCATCATTCAGTCTCCACAGCTCATTGACGAGCCACAATCACCAATGTTCTTCCCACATCTCCCATAGCTATCCGCAGAACCCAGCGCTTCATGCTCACTGACCCCTCCTGCCCTCCTCCCCCAGCCCCTGCCTAGAGCTTCTGAGGGCCTCGCCACGCCCACTTCTGATTTGGGGCTTCATGCATCTTGATGATCCTGTCTTCCTTCTGTTTCCTAGACGCTTCACCCAAAGGGTCTGGTTTGCTGACTATTCACTGATTCACTTTGATGTGTCTTTAAATTGGATTTTAATAAAGAGGTTGGTGTGGGTAGATTTGCATTTTAAAATGGTCATTCTGGTGGTAGATAGCCGGGGCAATGGCTTGCAGGGTAGGCAGTTGTTACCCAGGTAAGAGAAGAGAGCTTGGTCAGAGGGAGGTAGGGGCAACAGAGGTAGAATCTTGAGATGTTGGTGGCATGACAGATCTGAACTCGTAGACCCCGGAAGTTTGAAGTGTGGTGTCATCGAGGAGGCCCGGAAGCGTCTGGAGCAGAGTCAGAGGGGCTGCACAACCATCTAAGACACGAGGATCTCTGGAGAAGCAGAGGTGGGAACTGCATCAGTGAACAAGGCTCAAAAATAGGGCAGATCAGGGCTAGACCGAGTGAAACCGATGGGCACAAGGTCTCAGTGTCTAGTCAGCACAAGGAGAGGATCCGTAGTGACTAGTGAGTGTGACGTGCCTGTAACTAGAAGATACGGGTTTGTGGGGATGGGTCCAATGGCACTTGATGACACGAGGCAAGAGGCTTTGGAGAGGGGAAAGGCAAGAGTCCAGGGTAGTTCCCCGGTTTCTAGGCAGCTGGCTAATGATGTCGTCAGGAAGAGAGAGGGCTTTTGTGATACATTGGATAGGCTGTGTTCACGGTGCCTACAGCAGGTGACTGAGTCTAAAGCTCAGCATTTGAGGTGGGTCAGGCCTTCCTCCTGGCTGTAGACCCAGTCTTACTGTGTTGTGGAAGCTCAGCACTGTTTCTCCATGCCCTCCCTCCTACCTGCAATCCCTGCATCCTTAGGTCCCCTTCTGCCATCATTTAAATGTACTCAGCTCCCTCCCACCTCCCTAACCACTTTATTTGGTTTACACCCCATCTTGCTCCAGCCCTACCGACCGCAGATCTCTCAAAGCAGCTTTCTGGATATGACAGCTTGATTTTCATAGCTTATTTGAACACTCCTGCCTTTTTAAAAAAAGAATTTTTGTTGTGAAAGTATATGCAGCACATTTGCCAATTTAACATTCCTCATGTGTCCAACTTAGTGACAGCTATTACAGTGACCTTAGTGTGCCGCCGTCACTAGTGTTCATCCCACAGCTCCCGTCGCTGTCCGCAGAACCCAGCGCTTCAGGCACACTGACCCCCCTGCCCTCCTCTCCCTCCAGCCCCAGGTAACCAAACAACTTTGGTCTCTCTGCACTTGGCTAGTCTAGAAGTTTTGTATGAGTGATATCAAATGATATTTGCCCTCTGCTGTCTGACTTTAGTACATGCAACATGATTTTGAGCTTCACCCATGTTGTAGCATGGGTCAGAATTTCATGTTTATCCATGGCCAAGTAATATTCTATTGGGCCAAGTAATATTCTATTGTATGTATGTGTAACATTTGACTGTTATTTCCCAGTTTCTCTTGCAGTCACATCCTTCTCCAAAAGGACCATTATCTGCCTCCAGCCCCCTTTCCTCTCTCAGCCTGTCGTTCATCCAGTCCTTGCACTCTGCACCTGCATGCTCAGTTCCAGCCTGTTTCTCTCTTCAGGAGAGCCACCTACCTACTCAGCCTGTCCACTTGGATGCTTCTCGATATCTCCATCCATCCCTGATATCGCTGGGGATGACCTTTATGAGGATAAAGAGAACCAAAGCCTACCCACTCCTCAGGCCAGAACCCCGATACTTCTCTGTCTGCCCCTAGTCCTCACCAGTAACCAGGCTCTCTCATTAGGACTTAAGGAATTTAAGGACGTCTTAAACTTCCTTCCTTCCAACCACTTCTCTTTGGCCCCTTCTCCACTTCTAGTCTGTTCTAAGATGCCCACCTGGGCAAACGTGGATGCCCATTCATCAAAAAGCTACGACTCTTCTCAAATGAAAACCTGAGTGATATTAAGTGCCTTAGGGTAAACTCTGAAATCTTTCATGTGCCCTATCTGGTCTGGGGCGGATGTTCTCCTCCAGGCTCAGCCTGTCCCCCTTTCTCCTTGTTCTCTGTTTCTGTCTCTCTACTCGGGAGGCCTCTCAGTCCACGAGCGTGGGGCTTAACCTGCTTTTGGCGGGACAGTCCCGATCTTTAACAATTTGTCCCGCGTCCCACGGCATTTTAAAAAGTCCCGATTTTTGGAAAGAATGCACGACAAGCTAGGGTGGACAGTTTTTGGCTGCCGTGTGGCTGTCTGTCGCCAGGATATGAGTTTTATCAATGGTGTCCCGCTGGTGTCCGGCGTTACCAACGTTACAATCCAGTCCCCTCCTTCTCCCCGGGACCTTGCCCAGTGACTGGCTACTGATAGACCTACGATCTGGCTGTGTGTGTGTGTGTGTGTGTGTGTGTGTGTATTCCTTAGTAACATAATTTACCTGTGTTAAGCTGTGAACATTTCACCCTTACTTGATGGTACCTTTCCCATTGTCCAAAACGACACGTTCCTATCATTTAAAAAGTGAATTCCCATCTCCACTCCCCCAAGACCCCATCCCTGGGAACCACTATGAACATTAGTTTTTATATATTTAGTTGTTCATGTCATTTCTCAAAGTGATAATATACAATGTTTGTTCTATGGTAATGATTTATTTTTGTGCAACTTAACACCTTATAGGTTCATCCATGTTCCAAGATGTTTTAGGAATTCATGTTTCGTTATTGCTTAGTCGTATCCCATTGTATGTGTGTACCACATTTTATCTGTCATGAAACAAGTGCCCGCTGTCTTGATTACTGTAGTTGTGTAATTGGTTTCTCAAACCAGGAAGGGCGGGGACAGCTATTTTGTTCCTCAAAACTGCCTTGACTATTCAATTTCTCTTGCCTTTCTGTATAAAATTGAAGATTCGTTTTTCCATTTCTGTAAAGAATGCTAGAATGTTAAATTTTGATAAAATTGTGTTTTTTTTGTGAGCTTGGAACATCTGTCCATCATCTAGTTAGGTTTTCTTTAGAGACTTTCAGCAGTGCTTTACAATTTTATTTTATTTTTTTAGTGCTTTACAATTTTCAGATCCTGGTTAAATTTATTCCGAGGTATTTTATTCTATTGAATGCTATTGAAATTGAAGTTGTTTCATAATTTCCTTTTCAGATTTCTCCAGGCTGGTGTCTAGAAACCCAATTCATTGCTGTGTTGACTTTGTTTCCTGCAATTTTGCTAAATTCCTCTATTCTTGTTTGTTTGTTTGTTTTCTATAAAGGATTATGTCATCTGCAAATAGGGATACTTTACCCTTTCATTTCCAGTTTGGCCACCTTTTCTTTGTTTCTCTTGCCTTATTGCTCTGGCTAGGACTTTCAGCACACTACTAGATAGGAGTGGTGACACTGGCCTTCCAGATTATGGAGCAGTGGTTTATTTGATATGGATCGTCTAGCCTTAGTCATTGTAATTCCCACCGAACAGCTGGGTGGGATCATGACGAATGGCTGTATGTCCTCCTTATTTCTTCATGGGTCTGAGCAAGAGAAGGTGGGAAAAGACGCTGATAAGATTGTATGATTCAGCGGTGAGTGAAAATCTTGGAACTTTGACATGGGGAGTGATCATTTTTGCCAACTCACTGACTAGAAAATGAGCCATCTCAGAAGGGGGAATGGGGATCTCAGCATCATCAAGGAAGAAGAGACAAGAGTGGAAGACATCCTTTGGACTTGGAGATCCCTGCATGTTGAGCCTCCCTGATCCAAGAGACAGGACTGTGACACTGGGGAAGTGGTGACTGAAAGATGCAGTAACACCAAGGGCATGACAGAGTGGTGAACTTCCAGATCCGTGGAACTATGAAAGCTGTGCCTTCAGGCAGGAGGCCAACTTCAGGAGGAGGATACCCGCCAGGCACTAAGTTTGCAGAGCTTGCTGATTTAGGGAACTAGAACTGAGCGAGGATTTAGAGTGGTGTGGTCTACCCTGAGACAATAATCAGCAATGCTAAGGGAGCTCTGTAACATTGCCCAAGCTGGACAGAGGCCAAGAGGCCGTTTGACTGAGAGATATGCAGGCATAGCTGCAAAAAGGTGCTCCTGACCAAAGGGCCGTATTTTGATGTTTTAACCTATTATCTTGCCCAGTAAACCACACAATCCTGAACATGGTCTGTAAGTTCTGTGGGGCTGTTGCAATGTATTATCAAATCCAGAAAAGAAGTCAAGGACAGCTGGCATCAGACTTGGTAAGAAGGTTGGAGGGAGAGGCATATCTCACCTCCCCTTGATAGAAATCGGCCTTGAATGGTCGTTGAATCTGATTTTCCTTCCCTTTAGTGTAATCAGAGGACATCAGATGCTGCCTCCACGGCCTTTTTGCACGTGTCTAGTTTCTGTTTTCAAGGGGGAAAGTTTGCCATTGAGTATCATGTTGGCTGTTGGCTTTTCATAGATGACCCAAGGAACTTTCTTTTTATTCCTGTCTTGTCAAGAATTTTTATCAAGAAAGGCTGCCAGATGTCATCAAATGCCTTTTCTACACAAATTGAGTTGATTATGTAGTTTGTCTCCTTTGCTCTATTAATTGGTATATTCTATGGACTATTTTCCAGTGTTGAGCCAGCGTTGCTATTCCTGAAATGAATCCCTTTGGATCATGCTTATCTTAGTTATTTTGTACTGCTGTAGTAGGAATAACACAAGTGGATGTCTTTAACAAACATATTTATTTTTCTCACAGTTTGAGAGACTAGAAGTCTGAAAGCAGGGTACCATCTCTTGAGAGAGGGTCTTCCTTTCTGTTGGCTCTGGGGAAAGGTCCTTGTCTCTCAGCTTCGAATCCTTGGCTCCTTGGTGACTTCATGTGGTAAGGTCTCTATCTTTCCCATCTCTGCTTGTTTGCCTGCTTGTTTAAAAGTTTTTGTATCTTTTTTTTTCAATTGTAAGTGATTTTTTTTTATTTTAACAATTTATTGGGGCTCATACAATTCTTTTCACAGTTCATGCATATACATACATCAATTGTATAAAGCACATCCGCACAGTCCTTGCCCTAATCATTTTTTTCTCTTTTCTTCTTTTACATTTTATTAGGGACTCATACAACTCTTACCACAATCCATACATATACATACATCAATTGTATAAAGCACATCCATACATTCCCTGCCCCAATCATTCTCAAGGCATTTGCTCTCCACTCAAGCCCCTTGCATCAGGTCCTCTTTCCCCCCCCTCCCTCCTCATTCCCCCCTCCCCCATATGCCCTTGGTAATTTATACATCGTTATTTTGTCATATCTTGCCCTATCCGGAGTCTCCCTTCCCCCCTTCTCTGCTGTCCCTCTCCCAGGGAAGAGGTCACATGTGGATCCTTGTAATCAGTTCCCCCCTTCCAACCCACTCACCCTCCACTCTCTCAGCATCGTCCCTCACACCCTTGGTCCTGGAGGTATCATCCACCCTGGATTCCCTGTACCTCCAACCCTCATATGCACCAGTGTACAGCCTCTGTCCTATCCAGCCCTGCAAGGTAGAATTCGGATCTTGGTAGTTGGGGGGAGGAAGCATCCAGGATCTGGGGGATAGCTGTGTTCTTCATCGATACTACCTCACACCCTAATTAACCCATCTCCTCTCCTAAACCCCTCTATGAGGGGATCTCCATTGGTCGACACTTGGGCCTTGGATCTCCACTCTGCACTTCCCCCTTCATTTAATATGATATATATATATACATATATATACATACATATATACATATACACATATATACACATACATACACACTTATATCTTTTTTTTTTTTTGCATGATGCCTTATACCTGGTCCCTTGGGCACCTCGTGATCGCACTGGCCGGTGTGCTTCTTCCATGTGGGCTTGTTTGCTTCTGAGCTAGATGGCCGCTTGTTCACCTTCAAGCCTTTAAGACCCCAGACACTATCTCTTTAGATAGCCGGCACCATCAGCTTTCTTCACCACATTTGCTTATGCACCGTTTTTCTTCGGCGATCGTATCATGGAGGTGTGCAGCCAATGATATGATTTTTTGTTCTTTGATGCCTGGTAACTGATCCCTTTGGGACCACTCGATCACACAGGCTGGTGTGTTCTTCCATGTGGACTTTGTTGCTTCTGAGCTAGATGGCCGCTTGTTTATCTTCAAGCCTTTAAGACCCCAGTCACTATCTCTTTTGATAGCCGGACACCATCAGCTTTCTTCACCACATTTACTTGTTCACCCACTTTGGCTCCAGCAGTTGTGTCGGGAGAGTGAGCATCATAGAGTTCCAATTTAATAAAAGAAGGTATTCATGCATTGAGGGAGTGTTTGAGTAGAGGCCCAAGGTCCTTCCGCCACCTTAATACTTAACCTATAAATATAGACACATAGATCTATTTCCCCATCCTCCTATATATATTTGCATGTACATGTCTTTGTCTAGACCTCCATGAATGCCCTTTGACTCCTAGCTCTTTCCTCCATCTCCCTTGACTTTCCTCCTGCCCTACTACCATGCTTCATCGCCACCTGGGCTAGAGTATACCTCTTCTCTAAGCAACCTTACCCTTGATCATTTCCCACCAGGCCTGTCACTCCCCCTTCTCTACCATTTGGGGTCCCATGTTTTTCCCTTGTCCCTGGGTTTGTTAACACCACTTCCTTACCCCCCCTACCCCCCCACCCCAAGTCCCCCCAGAACTGTCGGTCCCGTTGTTTTTCCTCCAGATAGTTCATCCAGCCTGTCCTATTCAGACAGACCTGTGGAGTCACTAACATGCACGAAAACTAGACAGAGGAAAACAAAGCAACAGTATAAAACCAGACAACAAAACAACAAAAACAAACCACTGACAAAGAACAAAACAGAACACTTCACAAGAGAAAAGCTTGTAGTTAGTTCAGGGATCATTTACTGGCCCTTAGGATCGTTTTCCAGTCCAGTCTGTTGGGGCACCACGCCCTGGCCCCAAAGTCCACTTTCAGCATTCCCTGGGGACCTTGCCACTCCATTCCCTTGCTGTTCTGCTGCACTCCCCCAGTGCTTTGCCTCGGTGTGGTGGGATCAGGTCAGGTGCAATTCCCACACTGTGTCTCCGGTGCTGTCCCCTGTATCGCCCTTAGTCACTGAGGGGCATCATGTCTCATAGTGGGGCCAGCCATGTTGTTCTCTCTGTGGACTGGCTGCTCTACTCAGGAACATCATCATCACGGCCTGGTGGGCCAGGCTGTGCTCCACTCTCTCCTCACTCTCTCCTCCTGCCCCTTCATATTCTCCCGTGTGCTCTGATCAGATATGTTCATCTCCCGGAGCTGCAGAGTCAATGTCGTCCTTTGGAACAAATTCTTTTCGGGGGAGGGGCAGGAATCCACTTAATTTATGGTGCTGGGGCCAGCCTCCCAGACCTCTCCACCAGTTCCCTCCTCCACACCGGGATATTGCATTCACACCTTGCGACACTGGGTTGAAGTCTGGTCCCACTTTCCCTGTGGAGATATAAACAATACCCTCCCTTAAAGGAGATTTATGTAAGACACATCCTATTCTAATATGGTATCATTAGCATAACAAGTGGGATTATAGCCACAGATATAGGAGTTGGGATTTATAATACATTGTGGTGGGGGCACAATTCAATCCACAGCCCACCCCCTGTTGAATTGATTGTGACTTGTGGTGACCCTACAGGGCAGTGGTTCTCAACCTTCCCGACACCATGACCCTTTAATACAGTTCCTCATGCTGTGGTGACCCCTCCCCCCATAAAATTATTTTCGCTGCTACTTCATAACAGTAATTTTGCTACTGTATGAATCGGGCAACCCCTGTGAAAGGGTCGTTTGGCCCTCAAAGGGGTCGCGACCCACAAGTTGAGAAGCACTGCTGTAGCATGGCTCCTTAAGGTTTTTGAAGCTGTAAATCTTTATGGAAACAGACTGTCAACATCTTTCTTCCTCAGAACTGCTAGTGGGTTTGAACTGTTGACCTTTTGGCTAGCAGCCAAGCCCTTAACCACTGCATCATGAGGAACCTTTGTATGTTTACATATACATATAGAGTCACCTAGTGTTCTTTATTAATAGCAGGAACTTTTAAAACAGTTACTGGATGGATGCTGCCCGTGTTTCAGAAAGAATGAGTCATTCTGAAGTAGTGTTTCTGTTTTTTTTTTTCACAACATTCTATGTAGTTGCCACATTAGTACCAGAAATTCCCTTCTACACTTCAGTTATGTTCATAAGTTACTATTTTTCCATACCTTTGTGCTACATTTTTTTCTCTTATACACACACAAGTTTTGACAGCGAGGAGGTTTGGGATTCATATAGTAGTTCAATGTCCCTGATCATCTCAATACCTACGTAGTTTTGTTTGTTATTTGGTTTTTAAATCCAGGATCCAATGAAAGATCACGATTACATTTGGTGAAGTCCCTTGTGGCTAGCTGCCGCAAGTTTCCCGGGACCTAGGGAGATCCCGTGCACAACAGGATGAAACGCTGCCCAGTCCTGTGCCCAGCCCAGAAGTCAATGAGGCTCTCACGATCGTGATCCGTAGGGTGTGTGTGTAGAGAGAGAGAGAAAGAGAGAGTATCTTTCGGGAGGTTAGCATTTTGAAGAGTTCGGGCTATTTGTTCACAGCATGTCCCTCAAGTTGGGTTTGGTTATTTCCTATGGCAGATTCATTCAGGTTCAACACTTGGCTATTTACAGTTGACACTGTTACGACTGATATCGACGGCTAGTACATGAAATGGCGTACCACATCAGCTTTGCCATGGCTTGTCTGTTACGGCAGATCCGGGGTAAGGTTGTGTCAGGTCTGCCATGGCTCTCCATTGTGACTGAAGGGTTTCTTTTTCTCTCGTTTCTTTCACCTTTCTGAATTGGTATTGTTTTGTTAAGAAGAGCTTAGTATTAGTATGGACTCTTGGAAATGCCACTTAATATGTTATGGTCCGTTCCACCTGAAATGGATGGTGTGGTTAGTTAGGTGCCGTCGAGTGGGTTCTGGCTTCTGACAACCTGTGTGCAACGGAAGGAAGCACTGCCTTCTCTGCACTCTCCGCACGTTGTTGTTAGGCTTGAGTTCCTGTTTAAACCACGGTGTCAATCCATTTTATTAAGGGGCCTCTTCTTTTCTGCGGAGCCTTTCCTTTACTAGCAGGATGTCCTTTCCCAGGGGCTGGTCCCTCCTGATAACATGTCCAAAGTACTTGACACAGGCCAGCCTCACTTTAAAAAAAAATCATTTTATTAGGGGCTCATACAACTCTTATCACAATCTGTACATACATCAATTGTGTAAAGCACATCTGTACCTTCATTGCCCTCATCATTCTCAAAACATTTGCTCTCCACTTAGGCCCCTGGCTTCAGCTCCTCATTTTTTCCCTCTCCCTCCCTACTCCCTCATGAACACTTGATAATTTATAAATTATTATTTTGTCATGTCTTACACTGTCTGATGTCTCCCCTCACCCATGTTTCTGTTGTCCGTCCCCCAGGGAGGAGGTCACATGTAGATCCCCCTTTCCACCCCACCTTCCCTCTACTCTTCCGATATCACCACTCTCACCACTGAACCTGAAGGGATCATCTGTCCTCGATTCTCTGTTTCCAGTTCCTGTCTGTACCAGTGTACATCCTCTGGTCTAGCCAGATTTGTAAGGTAGAATTGGGATCATGATAGTGGAGAGGCGGAGGAAGCATTTAAGAACTAGAGGAAAGTTGTATGTTTCATCGTTGCTACACTGCACCCAGACTGGCTTGTCTCCTCCCCATGACTCTTCCGTAAGGGATGTGCAATTGCCTACAGATGGGCTTTCGGTCTCCACTCCACACTCCCCCTCATTCACAATGATATGATTTTTTGTTCTGAGGATCCCTGATATCTGATCCCTTCAACACCTCGTGATCACACAGGCTGGTGTGCTTCTTCCATGTGGGCTTTGTTGCTCTGAGCTAGATAGCTGCTTGTTTACCTTAGCCAGGCACCATCAGCTTTTTTCGCCACATTTGCTTATGCACCCATTTGTCTTCAGCGATCGTATGGGGGAGGTGAGCACACAATGATATGATTTTTGTTCTTTGATTCCTGATAACTGATCCCTTCGGCACCCCGTGATCACGCAGGCTCGGGCCAGCCTCACCTTTAAGGAGCATTTGCTGTGTTTCCTTCCCCAGATGTGTTTGTTCTGCTAGCAGTCCAGGGTACTTTCAGTGTTCATCACTAATATCTAATCCGAAGGAATCAGTTTTCCTTCAGTCTTCCTTATTCATTGTTCAGTTTTCACATGCGTATGAAGCAATAGAAAATACCATGGCTTGAGTCAGGCACAGCTTAAACCTCAAAGTGACATACTTGCTCAGTAGCACTCTAAAGTGGTCTTGTACAGCAAAATTCCCCAGTGCAATTCATCATCTGATTTCTTGATCAATGCTTCCCAGAGCATTGACTGTGCATCCAAGCAAGATGAAATCCTTGACAACTGTAACCTATTCTCCATTGTCACGGTGTTGTTTATTGGTCCAGTTGTGAATTGTTGTTATTGAGGTTTAATCCATGCTGGAAGGCTATATAGTCTTTGATCTTCATCAATAAGTGCTTCGGGTCCTCTTCACTTTCAGCAAGCAAGGTTCTGTCACCTGTATATTGTGGTTGTTAATGAGTCTCCCTGTAATCCCGAAGTTACTCATGCAGTCCAGCTTCTTGGATTATTTGCTCGGCATACAGATTGATTAAGTGTGATGAGAGGATACTCCCTGACACATACCTTTCCTGATTTTAAAGCACAGAGGATCTGCTTGTTCTGTTCAGATGATTGCCTCTTGGGCTGTGTATAGGTTCTGCAGGAGCACAACGAAGTGTTCTGGAATTCCCGTTCTTCACAATGTTATCCATAGTTTGTTATGATCCACATAGTGGAAGGACTTTGCATAATCAGTAAAACATAAGCAAACATCTTTCTAGTATTTTCTTCTTTTAGCCACGATCCGTCTGACATCAGAAGTGATACCCATGCCCTCTTCTGAAGTCAGCCTGCGTTTCTGCAGCTCCCTGCCGATGTTCCACTGGAACCAGTTTTGAATGATCTTCAACAAAATTGTACACGCACGTGATATTACTGGTAATGTTATAAGTTCCACATTCTGTTGGGTTGTCTTTCCTTTTTTTTTAAGGGGAACAAATATAAATTTCTCCCAATCTGTTGGCCAGGTAGCTGTTCTCCAGATTTCTTAGCAGAGACAAGTGTGCATTTCCATGCTGCCTCCATTTGTTGAGATGCTTAAATTGGTATTCCATCAATTCTCAGACTCTTATTTTCTACCAAAGCCTTCAGTTGAATGTTCAACAGTTCTTTCTGGTACAATACTGTGCATTTCTTCCATCTTCTTTTAATGCTTTCTGCATCATTCACTATTTTGAAGCTTAATATTGTAATGCAAGGCTTGAGTTTTTTCTTCAGTTCTTTCAACTTCAGGAACGCTGCAGGTGTTCTTCCTTTTTGGTTTCATAACACCAGGTCTTTGCAGCGTTCCTTACAATACTTTTTCTCCTCCAGTTACCCTTTAGAATTTTCTGTTCAGCTCTTTTAATTGTTTTATCCATTTTATCCATTTACTCAAGCTGCTCTATGTTCAAGAACAAGTATCAGAATCTCTTCTGCCTTCCACTTTGGTCTTTTCTTTCTCTTGTTGTTTTAAAGATTAAAAATATTTTTTATATATGATGTTCTTTTTTATTCTTATTTTTTTAATTACAGCAAAATATTGAATGATGCATGTAGAATGTGAATTATATCCTTGTTTAGTTTTTTAAATTCATTTTATAAGGGGCTCATGCAACTCTTTTTAAAATCCGTTCATACATCATTTGTGTCCAACAATTTGTACATATGTTGCCATCATCATTCTCAAAACACCCACTCTCCACCTGAGCCCCTGGCATCAGCTCCTCATTTTTCCTTCCGTCCCCTCTCCCCCAAACCCTTGATAATTTATAAATTATTTTTTATCATATCACAATTATTCTTTTATCATATCTTACACCATCTGACGTCTCCCTCACCCAGTTCTCCGCTGTCCGACCTCCAGGGAGGTGGTTACATGTAGACCTTGTCATCTGTTTCCCGTTTCTCCCTCCCCCTTCCTCCACCTTCCAGATATCGCCACTCTTACCTCTGTTCCTGAGGGGCTCATCTGTCCTGGATTCCCCATATTTCCAGTTCCTATCTGTGCCAGTGTACATCTTCTGGTCCAGCCAGTTATGCAAGGTAGAATTGGGATCATGATAGTTGGGGGGGAGGAAGCATTCAAGAACCTGAGGAACATTGTATGTTTCATTGCTGCTACACTACAGTCTGACTGGTTCGTCACCTCCCCACAACCCTTCTGCAAGGGGATGTCCAATTTCCCCTAGATGGGCCCTGGGTCCCCACTCTGCATTCCCCCTCATTCACAATGCTATGATTTTTTTTTTTTTTTTTTGGTCTTTGATGCCTGATACCTGATCCCTTCGATGCCTTGTCATCTCACAGGCTGGTGTGCATTTTCCATGTGGACTTTGTTGTTTTTCAGTTAGATGGCCCCTTGTTTATCTTCCAGCCTATGGGACCCCAGATTCTATATATTTTGACAACTGGGCACCATCAGCTTTCTTCACCGCACTTGCCCTTGCACCCACTTTGTCTTCAGCGTTCCCATTGGGGTAGGCTGGTGTGCTTCTTCCTTGTGGGCTTTGTTGTTTCTTAGTTAGATAGCCGTCTGATTGTCTTTAAGCCTTTAAGACCCCTGATGCTATATCATTTGATAGCCGGGCACTATAAACTTTGTTCGCAACTTTTGCTTATGCACCCACTTTGTCCTCAGTGATCTAGTCGGGACAGGCCAGTGTGCTTCTTTCATGTGGGTTTTGTTGTCTCTCAGCTAGATAGCTGCTTGTTTATCTTCAGGTCTTTAAGACTTCAGGTGCTATGTCTTTTGGTAGCTGGGCACCATCAGCTTTCTTCACCACATTTGCCTGTGCACCCATTGTCATCAGCGATTGTGCCAGGCAGGTGAGCATCTCAGACTGCCAAATTGTTAGAACAAAGTGTTCTTGTGTTGAAGGAGTACTTGAGCAGGGACCCACTGTCCATCTGTTTCCTTAATACTAAACCTATAAATATATGTACATATATCTATTTCCCCCTCGTCGTATATAAATATATTTACATCTTTGTATGTCTGTATTTAAATCTCTGACTACCCTTTGCCTCCTAGTTCTTTCCTCTGTTTCTTTGTACTTTCCTCTTGTCCCACTGTCATGTTCTGCCTTCATTAGGGTTTTAGGAATTCTTCTTAGTTACATTGCCCTTGATCCAGCCCTGTCAGACCTCCCACACCCTCCTTGAGACTGATTTTGGATGACTTGTTATTCCCTTGTCCCTGGGCTTAACATCCTCTTCTTTTCCCCCACCACCCCTGCCTCCATGTCCCCCCGGAACTGTCTTCCTGCTGTTCTCTCTTCTGGCCTGCTTGCTCCACCTATCCCTTCCAGGTAGACATGCTATGTACCATCACAAGATTGAGTACCACGAAGCACCAACAGAAAGTAAAACAATAGCTACAACAACAACACACACACATACACACATAAACATATGAATATTTCAGGGTCTGTTTGTTGTCCTTCACAGGTGCTTTCCAGTCGAGTCTGATGGGGGGCCATGCCCTGGCACTGCCTCTATCCCTGGGGACTTCATTGCTCTGCTTCCCCAGCTGCTCTGCTGCTGCTCCCAGGGGCTGGCTTCGGTGTGGTGAGCTCATGGCAGGCACAATTCCCACTGTGTGTCTCTAATGTTGTCCCCATTGGTGCTATGGATCAATAAGGAACACCGTGTCCCATGGTGGGGCCGGCCCTGTGGTCATCTCTGTGCATTGCTTCTGAGCAGGAACACTGTCCTCAGGGTTTGGTGAACTAGGATGTGCATTACTTTTTTTCTTTTTTTTCCCCCCTATGCCCCCTCATTGGCTCCTGTATGTGTCCTCTGAAGCAAATTCTTCTTGGGGGGAGACTGGTGCTGTCTATTTAGTTGGTAATGGGGCCGGCCCCTCAATAGATGATGTTTTGATGACATCCTACAACTCATCTGATCGTCTGTCATCAGTGTTCAGTGTGTCTAATCTGTTCCCTAGATGATCCCTAAAATCAGGTGGGATATAGTCCGTTGTATTTTGATTGTCATGGCCCTTTTTTAAAAAAAAAATCATTTTCCTCAGCTTCAGCCTGAACCTGCATATGAGCAATTGATTTTCTCTTCCTTAGCAGGCCCCTGGCCTTGATGTGAATGATGAGATGGAGTTTCTCCAGCATCTCTTCCCCCAGATGCTGTCAATTTGATTCCTCTGTATACCATCTGGTAAGGTGCACATGGACAGATGCCCTTTGTGTTGTTTAAAAAAGGCATTTGCAGTGAAGAAATTATTGGTCTTGCAAATTTCTATCATGCAATCTCCAGTACTGATTCTATCAAGACCATATTTTCCAACTACCAGTTCGTCCTAGTTTTTTCCAACTTTCATGTTCAAATCACCAGTAACTATCAATATACCTTAATTGCATATTTGATCAATCTTGGACTGATGAAGTTGGTAGAATTCTTTAGTTTCTTCATCATTGGCTTTACAGGTTGATGCAAACATCTAAATAATAGTAGTATTAAGTAGTCTTCTTTGTAGGGACATAGACACTATCACAGATAGTATTATAGTTCAAGTCTTGAAATGCTGTTTTTGACAATGCATGTGGTGCCGGTCTTCTGGAACGTGTTATTCCTGGCATAATATACCATATCGTGGTCTGACTCAGAATGCCAATATTAGTCCATTTCAGCTCACTAATACCTAGAATATTGATCTTTATGTGTTTGACTTAATTTTTGATGACTTTCAATTTTCCTAGTGGGGACCTGTTGGCGCAGTCATTACTTGTTGGTTTGATAACCGCAAGGTCAGCAGTTTGAAACCCTACTCGGCGGGACAGAGATGAGGCTTTAGCTCCCATAGAGTTACAATTTTGGAAACTCACAGCAGCAGTCGCACCCCATCCTATAGTGTTGCTTTGAGTTGGAATCAAGTGGATGGCAGTGAGTGACTTTTCCTAGATTCATGCTTTGTACATTCTACATGCCCATTATTAGTGGATGCCTGCCGCTCTTTCTTCTCATTTTGACTTGTGCCTTACCAACAAGTTAAGGTCCCGAAAGCTTCACTGTCTCCATGTTATTGAGGTTGACTCTGTGTTGAGGAGGTAGCTCTTCCTAGGTTGTATTTTGTGCAACCTGAGAGGTTTGTCTTCAGGGAATAAATGCATCAGTGTTCCACTGCTACTCAGAAGGTTTTAAGTAGCTAATTGGTCAGGAGTGAGCCACTTCTTTCATCTTTCTAGACTGGCTTAGTCTAGCTCCACTGAAACCTGCCCACTGTGTGTAATGCTGTGGGCATTTGATCTGGTGGCGTGGCTTCCATCACCAGAGCAATAGGCAAGCCACCACCGTATGACAATTGGTTAAGTGGTAGCTGATGCATTAGTTCAGTACAAGCTACTGTGCTCACTGTGAATTTCTGTAATGTCAGTGAGTTCCCATGCATTGGTAATGTAGACAGGTATGGCTTCGGTTCGTTTGTGAGCTTTCCTGTGCAGATGGAGGGAGCGGGGATTGTGGGGATAGAATAGGAAAAGCAGCAAACACCAAGCGCTATGCAGCCGGAGCTCCTGGCTGTACATGGAGGGAATGCAAACAGCGCCCCTTCCTCAGAAAGTGGCGCCCTCCGCCTGTGGGGCCTTGGCTATGTCAAGCTACGCTGCCTTCTGTGCCTGCCTTTAGAACCGCCCACTGCCACAGAACCGTTCTTCATCTGCACTGGCTGGGCGCCCACCAGCCTTGCTCCAGTGAAACTTTACCCGGGACCCATTCTGCTTTTTTTTTTAGTTAATTTTTTTTCTTTTCTTTTTTTACATTTTATTAGGGACTCATACAACTCTTATCACAATCCACACATATACATACATCAATTGTATAAAGCACATCCATACATTCCCTGCCCCAATCATTCTCAAAGCATTTGCTCTCCACTTAAGCCCTTTGCATCAGGTCCACTTTTTTTTCCCCTCCCTCACCGCTCCCCCCTCCCTCATGTGCCCTTGGTAATTTATACATCGTTATTTTGTCATATCTTGCAGTATCCGGAGTCTCCCTTCCCCCCCTTCTCTGCCGTCCCTCTCCCAGGGAGGAGGTCACATGTGGATCCTTGTAATCAGTTCCCCCTTTCCAACCCACTCACCCTCCACTCTCCCAGCCTCGTCCCTCACACCCTTGGTCCTGAAGGTATCATCCACCCTGGATTCCCTGTGCCTCCAGCCCTCATATGTACCAGTGTACAGCTTCTGCCCTATCCAGCCCTGCAAGGTAGTATTCGGATCATGGTAGTTGTGGGGAGGAAGCATCCAGGATCTGGAGGAAAGCTGTGCTCTTCGTCGGTACTACCTCGCACCCTAATTAACCCATCTCCTCTCCTAAACCCCTCTATGAGGGGATCTCCATTAGCCGACACTTGGGCCTTGGGTCTCCACTCTGCACTTCCCCCTTCATTCAATATGGTATATATACACATACATATACACACATATATCTTTTTTTTTTTTGCATGATGCCTTATACCTGGTCCCTTTGGCACCTCGTTAACGCACAGGCTGCTGTGTTTCTTCCATGTGGGCTTTTTTGCTTCTGAGCTAGATGGCCGCTTGTTCACCTTCAAGCCTTTAAGACCCCAGACACTATCTCTTTTGATAGCCGGGCACTATCAGCTTTCTTCACCACATTTGCTTATGCACCCATTTGTCTTCAGCGATCCTGTCATGGAGGTGTGCAGTCAATGATATGATTTTTTGTTCTTTGATGCCTGATAACTGATCCCTTCAGGACCACTCGATCACACAGGCTGGTGTGTTCTTCCATGTGGACTTTGTTGCTTCTGAGCTAGATGGCCGCTTGTTTATCTTCAAGCCTTTAAGACCCCAGTCACTATCTCTTTTGATAGCCAGGCACCATCAGCTTTCTTCACCACATTTACTTGTTCACCCACTTTGGCTCCAGCAGTTGTGTCGGGAGAGTGAGCATCATAGAGTTCCAATTTAATAAAAGAAAATATTCATGCATTGAGGGAGTGTTTGAGTAGAGGCCCAAGGTCCTTCCACCACCTTAATACTTAACCTATAAATATAGACACATAGATCTATTTCCCCATCCTCCTATATATATTTGCATGTACATGTCTTTGTCTAGACCTCCATAAATGCCCTTTGACTCCTAGCTCTTTCCTCCATCTCCCTTGACTTTCCTCCTGCCCACTACCATGCTTCGTCGCCACCTGGGCTAGAGTATAACTCTTCTCTAAGCAACCTTACCCTTGATCATTTCCCACCAGGCCTGCCACTCCCCCCTCTCTACCATTTTGGGTCCCATGTTGTTCCCTTGTCCCTGTGTTTGTTAACACCACTTCCTTACCCCCCTCCCCCTTCCCCACCCCAAGTCCCCCTGGAACTGTCGATCCCGTTGTTTTTCCTCCAGATAGTTCATCCAGCCTGTCCTATTCAGACAGACCTGTGGAGACACTAACATGCACGAAAACAAGACAGAGGAAAACAAAGCAACAGTATACAACCAGACAACAAAACAACAAAGACAAACCACTGACAAAGAACAAAACAAAACACTTCACAAGAGAAAAGCTTGTAGTTAGTTCAGGGATCGTTTGCTGGCCCTTAGGAGCGTTTTCCAGTCCAGTCTGTTGGGCACCACGCCCTGGCCCCAAAGTCCACTTTCAGCATTCCCTGGGGACCTTGCCACTCCATTCCCTTGCTGTTCCGCTGCACTCCCCCAGTGCTTTGCCTCGGTGTGGTGGGATCAGGTCAGGTGCAATTCCCACACTGTGTCTCCGGTGCTGTCCCCTGTATCGCCCTTAGTCACTGAGGGGCATCATTTCTCATAGTGGGGCCAGCCCATTCTGCTTTTTGTGTGCATAGTTAGTAACCACCGTGGCAGCCTCGAGCCACACTGAGCTGCTGCTAGCTTGCATAGTCCAAGTTGTTTTTTCAGTGCTCTGCTTGAAAAATACATAGGTTTGGCAGGGTCTTTTCTTCACCTTATTTTTAGAGAATGAGAGTTTTCTAAGAATGCCTATGTTGCTTTCTAACAGAAAGAGCCAGACTTGCAGAGGCTCCCAAGGCAAGCAACTTGTGAGTGAGGCAGGACATAAACAAGATTCTGAATAAATCATCAACAAAATCTCCAGCGACGGCGATAGGATTCCATTGTGTTTACTTGGTGATTTGAAGTTAATGAAGTACTTTTGTACATGTCCAAGGTTGCTGGACAAGCGCCTCAACAGCAGCAGGGTGTCGGCCTCGATTCTCCGAGAAGCCCTATTCTGCCCACTTTGGGGATGTGCAGTCACGCTCTTTCCAGCCGCTGGTTGGGCTGCCCAACTGAATGCCAAGTGGCACTGCTTTGGGGGATGTGCCAACCTGCAGAGTGCCCTAAGTGCTGGGGACTGGTTTCTAAGGCTGAGACAGTGCCCTGGCTTGGGCCAAGGGTACGGAAGCCATGGGAGGAGGGGACTGCCCCAGGAACAGGCTGCCTCTTGTTATTGCAGCTCTTGGCAATTCCCTCCATTCCCGCCTTCCCCCTTTTGTTGTGTGACTTCAGGTCCACACTGTTTACTTTTGTTGACTCCCTCCATGTGATGTTGTTCCTTAGCTAATGAGCACCCCTCCATACCCAGCAGTGGGGCGCAGCCTTTCCCAGAACAACTCCTTTGGATAGCGGGCACAGGCTGGACTGGTTCTTGCCTAGTTTGGAGTAATAAAGGTGCCTGTGTTCTCTCACTTCATTTCTAGATGGCCAGCTACTTCTCTGGCATTGGGGAAGATGTCCTGTTTCTTGTCCTCGCTGCTGTGCCAAAACCCTCCCCACAGAGCCCATTGACTGACATGCTTCGGGAGAGACAAAGCAGACAGACTTAAGGATGCTCTGCGAGCTACAGCTGCCAAAGAAGCAGACATGGAATGAGCAAGCAAAGGAGAGGCGGCCGGGAAGATGTTGGGGGGATGACCGAGGCACAGGCCAAAAGGGGAAATGGGAGGCCATGGTGTGAGGTCCCAAAAGATTTCCTAAGATGTTGGCGACCTCAGGGGTCACTCTGCCCAGGACCTTGCCTTCTGTGTAGTCACTGACCGTCACACACTGCCTGGCCGCTCCAGAGCACAGGCTAATCTTCCTGTGGAGACAGTGTTCTGCCCCGATGGGGCTGGAGCACCGCAGCTGCAAGCGCATGTCTTTGAGCCCAAACCTCCCCGTGGTGGCCATGTCGATGGCCCCTGGTTGTGTCCTTCCACAGAACAAAGAGCGAGCACGTTTCTCCTCGCTGCCCTTCTTGAACAGTACCAGGAGGGGCCCAGAGACCCCTTCCTTCAAGTCCTCAGTTCACATGTAGCTGACCTGGACCAGTAAGCTTCAGCAGCTCAGGGCAAAGAAAATAATACAGCAGACCTGGGCTGGCTGCACCCATGGCAGGCCCATGGCTGGGTGACCAGGCAGGGGTGGGGGCAGAGCAGGGGTTGGAGCTTGTGAGACAGCCTGATTCCTAAGAGTCAGACTAGATTTGGTTTATGCTTTGACTGCAATCTGGAAGCAGCGGACAAAGCCCTCAGTCTGTCTGAGTCTCAGTTTCCTTACCTGTCAGCTGAGGGTAGTGACTGACCGCGTGAGCAATGGTTTGGAAGAGATGTACGTGGTGCTTGGCATTCTGCCTTCCAGAGAGGACGTGTGTAGATGACGGAAGCTCTGTGCTGTTGATGTCTGTGTCGGGGGGGAGGTGAGGAGGGGGCTGGGGTGCGGAGTTTGTAGGCATTTGTTTCTAACACTTGGGGGAAATTAGGAAAGAGATCCTGTTTAAGAGAGAAAAGGATGATGAACTCATGTTTAAACTTCAAAGTTTCGAGTACATTGGCATATTAACGATGAACATGGAGACGGGTTGACGATTTCAGATTGAGTGGCGTATTTCAGGTCCTCAGTACAGAACGCAGTTGATTTTCAACCCCGTAATGTTGCGTATCGCCCCGGCGCGAACCCACCCATCACACACTGTGCTCTTTGGGACCACGATCACCCAGGTCCACAAACCCTGATGTTCTCAACTCCTTCTCTGAATGTCCCTTTCCCTGCACCCTTATTGCCCTTACACCCTGGGGCTCACGGCTGGCCTTGGCTGGAGCCCCTTATCTTGATTCTTTATGATACTCCTTTCCAGACAGCTCTCACCCCCACCCCGACGCCGCCCACTACCCCACTGTTGCCAACCGGTCCCTAGCTGAAAGCTGTAACACCTGCTGTTCTACCCGTCTCTCCATTTCAATGTTTGCCCTTTAAAAATTGTGTGCATTTTCTATACATTGTTGAGGCACGGGTTATGTTCTTCCTAATGTGTGACATTATTATTTCTATTCCGGTTGCTCCATTTTCATTCATCTAGCTTCCCTTCTCATCTTTGTTTCAACTGAGTCATTAACTGTTTAGTCTCAGATGACTTTTAAAAGAAAAGCCATGCTCATATGGGTGATACAGACTTTTGTTATTTAGCTAAAAGGTGATCGGAAGGGTTAGTCTTGGTTCAGGCTTAAATAGTATCTCAGGGCAGTAGTCTAGGGGAGTTTGCCAGTTTCCAACAGCCCAGTAAATTGAGATTTTAAAAAAGAATTTGAGGCCCTGTTCCACCTTTTTGTCCCATTTTAACCGGATGCATGTAGTGCCAGCTGGTCAGAATGGTCAGTCGTGGCGTCCAGGCACGCTCTTGTTCTTCTGGCACTTTTCAGCAGTTTAACTCCGCAACTTTAGTTTCTGCTTGAGAGCAGCCTTCTCTGCTACTGTGTTCTAGGAGGTCTCCCTCTGTCTTCACTGTGTGACACAGCCTATTCATTTTGGTATTGCCAAAAGTACCCAGTTTGTAATGATGTATTTGAGTGTTTACTTGTTTCCTGTCTCTCGGATTGGTTTCAGTGCGACAGTTCAGTCGGTTCTGACTCATGGCCACCTCATGTGTATCAGAGTAGAATAGTGCTCTGTAGGCTTTTCTTTTTTTTAATTTTAATCGCTTTATTAGGGGCTCATACAGCTCTTATCACAATCCACACATACATCAATTGTGTCAAGCACATTTATGCATTCATTGCCCTCATCATTCTCAAAACATTTGCTCTCTACCTAAGCCCCTGGCATCAGCTCCTCATTTTCCCCCTCCCTCCCCGCTCCCCCCTCCCTCGTGAACCCTTGATAATTTATAAATTATTATTTTGTCATATCTTGCACTGTCTGACGTCTCCCTTCACCCACTTTACTGTTGTCCATTCCCCAGGGAGGAGGTTATATGTAGATCCTTGTAATCGGTTCCCCCTTTCCAACCCATTTTCCCTCCACCCCCCGCCCCCAGTATCGCCACTCTCACCACTGGTCCTGAAGGGATCATCCACCCTGGATTCCCTGTGTTTCCAGTTCCTATCTGTACCAGTGTACATGCTCTGGTCTAGCCAGATTTGTAAGGTAGAATTGGGATCATGATAGTGGGGGAGCATTTAGGACCTAGAAGAAAATTGTATGTTTCGTTGCTACGTCGCACCCTGACTGGCTGTCTCCTTCCCAAGTCCATAGGCTTTTCTATGGTTGATTTTTCCTAAGCAGACCAGCTAGTTCCCCCTTGAGTCTCTGTTGGTGGACTCAAACCTCAGCCTTTCCATTAGCAGCAGAGCCCACGCACTACTCCCACCACCTTGAGGCCCCCCGAGTTCCACGAGAGCAGCAATCATTTCCAGGGCTTAGCAGGAAAGCCGGTACAAGGGAAGAACATGAACCGCCGGGAAAAGAGGCTATGAGAAGGGGGGACGGGAAAACTGACGAACTGCTCCCTTGATGGAATCAGCTGCCGCTCCTTCCACTTTGGCATCACAGTCATTTTCCACTTGTGCAGGATTTTTGAGACGTTCAGATGTGAGTGGATTCCAGTGTTGTTTTTAACTTGACTGGGAAGCCCCCCTGTGTCCTGTCCATGTGCAGGGAGCTCTGCATCCAATACTGCTTTAGAAGAAAACCAAGCTTTGACATTAGAGGCGCCACGAGGTAGTGCAAGGGTCACAGCTGGGAATGCAAACGCAGTTTCAGGTCTTCGGTTCTTGTAGTCTCTTGTAATCCAGATTTTATAACTGTTGCTCATTAGTGAAAGAAGTAATCCAGACGTTTAATGATCTCCCGTGGTCCTTAGGGTTGGTCTGGGGGCTCAACGGTGCCATCAGGAGCCTGGGCTCGCTCCTTCATTGCCATTTTCCATATTAGCTTTGTCTTCAGGCTTGTCCCTTATGGTCACAAGATGGCGGCCACTGCTGTGCTGGACTTACAGACTCTCTTGAGAATATCAAAACCAGGTGATAAGTGGCGTGGAGAAGGGCTCTCCTTGTGCATCTCTCGCCTTTTATGCAAAGTAAAATCTTTTCTGGAAATCCCCCCAAGCCAACTTCGTTTTATGTGTTATCGGCTAGATTAGAACACCCCCACATTTGTACCTCTGACCCAAACTGAAGAGCGTGGAAGCGCCATATTCGTTTACCCCCAAACGGCATGCATCCTGCAGGGCTGGGCTGTATTCATCTGCCAGGATACAGGTCAGTCCTATGAACAACCAAGACGGTGTACGGACGGGGCTATCTCAGAGACCTAAGAGCTCGTGGCTCTAAAGCGTGGCTTTTAGGAGGCTGCCTGGGGACCCCACAAGAGTGACTCGTATCCTTCCCATCTCTCATGAGGCAACAGCCAAGGAAGAAATGGTGTGGGAGCCACGTCAGACCTTCTCTAGCTATACCAGGAAAAGGAGGATTCAGTTCCACATTTGCACAAGGATAATTTCTAGAAGGCAGAGCTCGGACATGACTACACCCTTCTCTTCCGACACCAACAGGTAGAGAGAGGGCCAGTACAATTTGCTGAGGATGTTAATTGAATTACTACCTCATAATACAGTGAAGTGTAATCTTTTCCCTTGTTCTTACTTTTTTCAGGGTTCAATAATTATTGCAGTGGCTACACAGCACTTACAAATAATAATCAGGGTTATGGAGGTTTATTAGGAATGCTAATAGGTTACAAATGAGGATTAGGAAACATGGATATAATCCATTTGTCTGCAGAGCCTTGCCTCAGCCATGCTTACCTGGTCTTCATTCTCTCAGCCAAGCAGCCCCTTGGTCTCTACCTACCTTCCTGCAGCAAGTGTTACACAGCTCCTTGATCACCCCATTCTGCAAGCCGGCTCCTGCTCAAAGGCACTCAGCGTGACCTGTTCTGTGGGCTGGGAAGCCCGCTGCTGTGTCTCGTGGTGTTGGTGCTGCAACCTCTGGTGCCTGCACCACTTCAGGCAGGGATCACACTGTTGCTCTGCTTTCGGCTCTTTGTTCTTGATGATCTCCAGGATTCCTGATCCCGCTTTAGCGATGCGCTCATACACAGAATGACAAGCGCCCATTTCCTGAGTCGTAGGCACCTCTGTACCACATCTACATGCTCCCAACAACTGGGTAGGTACTATAAAACTCTGAATAGAGAATCATACCAAACAATTTCACTTTACCATAGCCAAGCATTTCTTTTTTTTAAGTACTGCTTTTACATTTCCAGATGTGAAGGGATCAGAAGGGGCTTGGAAATAAGTACATTCATTGGCCAAGAAAGCTCCAGTTGTCATCGAAGCCCCAATGTTCCTCTGGAGTACAGTCACACAATTGATTTGCCTGCTGATGACAGCTGCCCTAATTGGGAGTTGAAAAGAACAGAGGTCACTGTAAGTGATGAGGTCAGAGCTCAGTCAACATCCTCAGAAAACAGTACCAGCCCTCCTGCTTGGCCAGGCAGCAACATTATTCCCATTCAGCCGAACCTCGCTTTGAAGCTGTTTGATAGGTCACATCACACGGATAAGGCAAACTTTCACAATGGCCATATTCTAATATAAACCTATGAGCCAGCCGCGGGGCAGGCCCTGGAGATGCTGACAGAAAGAGAAGCAGGTCCACACAGTTCTTAGGGAGGTCACTCTAGAGGGGGAGAAACACATATAAGCAGATCAGGGGGCTCTGTGGGGAAGAGGGACACGGAGAATGGGAGTAGGCTTCTCTGGCTGAGATGGGGATCAGGAAAGGAGGTGGTGACTTGCACGAGGAAGAAATGTTTTGTCAGGTGTTGGAAGCATGAGCCTGGAGAGTGACAGGCTTTGTATTCAGTGGGCTGCAGGCCTGCTCGGCTCTGTGGGGGGGTGGGGTGGGGGTTGGCTTGCAGAACAGAGTGGGCTTTGTCCTTCAGGCAAAGGAAATTTGACACTAATTAGAGACAAATCTTAATGTACTTAATTATTTCCCAATTGTTCCCTCCCCCTAGAGATTACAGAAAGATTTTGTTTCACTTCTTTAATATTTTAGATTGAATGCTTGTCAACATGTGTTTTTATAGCAAAGGGTCTAAAGGTAATTTGTAAAGATTTTAATAAAGTTTTAATTGGTTAAAAATTACTGGGAAAGTACTGTGTAATTTTTGCTAGGTTATTTTCCAACTCTGCTGTTGGCCCTTCTCCACCATCTTTTTCTCCAGCAGTTCAGAGGTGTTAGGGGATAGAGCCACCAGGAAATGCTGCCTAACTCCAGGGGTCCCAGGTCTTATTTCCTTTGGACTTGTGTTCAGATGTTACCTTATCAATGAGACCCCTCATCTGCCACCTCCCCCCACAACCCCTTCAAAACTAGAGTCCTTTTCTTTTCCTATCTTGTTCATACCAAACTTGTCTCCTCTTAACATTCGATAAGTTTTGTTAAACTATGTTTATTATCTGTCTCCTGCTAAAAACAGAGAGCAGCTAGGTTATGTTCACAAATGCACCTGTCTTCACCACCTAGAATCATGTCTGCAGAAGACTTAGATTCTAAGATCAGTAGCTATGTAGTTAGGACTTTCTGCTACAACTTCCCCACTGCTCCTTGTGGACCAGGATTTCCATCACCAAACAGAAGCGGCTATTAAGAATGAAAATCTTGTTGAACTTTGTAAAGCAAAGCGACTCACGTCATGTGTACCCTGGTGCAGACAGGAACTGGAAACAAAGGGAACTCAGGGCGGATGATCCCTTCAGGACCAGCGTGGGAGGGGCGATACTGGGATGGTGGAGGGAGAGTGGGTTGGAAAGAGGGAACCGATTACAAGGATCTACATGTGACCTCCTCCCTGGGGGACGGACAACAGAAAAACATGTGAAGGGAGATGTCGGACAGGGCAAGATATGACAAAAATAATTTATAAATTATCAAGGGCTCATGAGGGAGGGGTAAGTGGGGAGGGAGATGAAAAACGAGGACCTGATGTCGGGGGCTTTAGTGGAGAGCAAATGTTTTGAGAATGATGAGGGCAGTGAATGTACAAATGTGCTTTACACAATTGGTGTATGTATGGATTGTGATACAAGTTGTATGAGCCCCTAATAAAACGATTAAAAGAAAAAGCTGCTCACATCATGATTGTCCCTTTAGTACTGCAGGTGAAGGTACGTGCTCTCTGAGGATAAATGTTACAGGTTGCCAAGGGTCGAGGCACAAAAACAGATGTGGGGTTTGGGCTCTGATCGCAGAGTACTGTAAACTGATCATAACGGGTGATGTTCTTTTGAACAGGTATAAGAGTCTGGTCACGGGGACCCGCGCAAGAGGAGTCATTGCCGTCCTCTGGGTCCTTGCCTTTGGCATTGGACTGACCCCATTCTTGGGATGGAACAGCATGGACAGTGCCACCAACAACTGCACAGAGTCCTGGGACGGGACCGTGAACGAAAGCTGCTGCCTTGTCAAGTGCCTCTTTGAGAACGTCGTTCCCATGAGCTACATGGTTTATTTCAATTTCTTTGGCTGTGTGCTGCCCCCCCTGCTCATCATGCTGGTGATCTACATCAAGATCTTCCTGGTGGCCTGCCAGCAGCTGCAGCGCACGGAGCTGGTGGACCATTCGAGGACCACACTTCAAAGGGAGATCCATGCAGCCAAGTCGCTGGCCATGATCGTGGGGATCTTTGCTCTGTGTTGGCTACCAGTACATGCTATCAACTGTGTCACTCTCTTCCAGCCAGCTCGAGCTAAAGATAAGCCCAAGTGGGCAATGAACATGGCCATCCTCCTATCACATGCCAACTCGGTTGTCAATCCCATCGTCTATGCCTACCGGAACCGCGACTTCCGTTACACGTTCCACAAAATCATCTCCCGGTATCTTCTCTGTCAGACAAATGCCCTCAAGAATGGGAATGGGTAGGAGGGGGCACAGTTGGCCCTTGGCTTTGGCCCGTGGCCTAGGCTGTGGAAATTCACAGTAATCAGAGGGACATGGCATGCCGGGCTGATGCTCATTGTGAAAGATAGCTACGACTCTAGCATATGGACTGCCTCTCTCAGTACTTTCCCAGTCAACACACACCTAGCTACTGCATTCATGTTGTTAGCAGGCTTCCACGTGTTGACCAAAAGATCTTGTGGCATTTATGGTTCTATTTGGCTGCTCTTACCAGGTGGATGATACTGACATGTGAATGGATTGTAAAACACAGATGTGTTTTTTTTTTTTTAATGTCCTTTCCTAGGAGGACATGACTGAAACCATTTTACTGTGAAACACTGTGAACTCTTTTAATGCAAATCTTTGTAGTTTAGAGGCAATGGAAAAATAAAAGTTGGATATACTAGAAAGGTACACTGTTTCTAGGAGGCAATCATGAAAATCTGTTTCTTCCACCAAGAAACTGCTACATTCAGAGAAATGCTACTCTCTGAAGTTCTTTTGGACCATCTTCAGATAACAATTGTTAATCTCTTTTCACATACAGAAAACTAGAGAAACAGGATTCCTCCTGCCAGACTCCATTTTCCCTTTCTCCCAACTTCATTTGTCCAAGTTTCTAGGACTCAAAAAGTGTGAATATTTTACCAAGTAAAATGATATAACTTTGTGTATTTTATGTGAAAATGAGAAAACTTTATAAAAAAGAGCCCAGGTGGATTGACTTATCATTCAGAATTGCATTTACCCTTGTACTTTACCCTGAAGACTACGTTTATACCAAACCCCAAATCTCTAAAGTAGTAGAAAAGTGTGATGGATTTTATTTTCCACGCCTCAGAGTAACAAAGCGCGCTGCCAACCACACAACACTGCAACATCCGTGGCCTTGGGCTTTGTGAAAACATACACTTGCTACCACCTTAAGGGTTGGGGGCTTCCAGACTGTAAAAGTCATCTATTTTTACATTTGTTATCATTTTCAGGTGGTTTCCATTAAATAATTTTTACCTAAGTTGTTCAATACCATTGGTTATAGTCTTCCTTGTGAGCATTCTCATTAATTCTATTCTGGTTGTTTTATTTCTGTTCATCTAGTTTCCCTCCTCCTCACATTCTCATCTGTTTTATTGTGATTATTGACCATTTCGTCTCATAGGTGATTTTATTTTAAAAGGAACATGGGATTTCTGGGTAATATTCCTTCTTTTTAAAGCCTTTTTGTTAGCTACAAGATTGGTTTCAGTTCAAGAGTTGAAGAGTAGCTCAGGACAACAGCCTGGGTGACTCGTCTAGTCCCAACCAGTCCCATAATTCTGTCCCACATCCTATTGGTCCCTCTGTTGTGGTCCTGATTAGAATGATCTGTAGTGGTAGCTAGGTCCCATTGAGTTATTCTGGCTTCAAGATAGATGAAGTGGTGGCTTATGTAGATGATTTGTCCAGCAGATTATCGTATATACTCGATTATAAGCTAACCTGAATATCAGCTGAGACACCTAATTTTACCACAAAAACTGCGTTAAAAATGTGCTGAAAACTTGGCTTACACATGAGTATGTACAGTAATTCCTTCTCTGGTTCTTGGGTTTCCTTCATTTCCTTTTACTCCAGATTAAGTAGAGACCAGTAGTTGTATTTTATATGGCGGCATGCAGGCATTTAAGACTCCACACACTACACCCCAAACTAGATGGAGAAACTGCTTTCTGAATTCTTCTGAGCCATTCCACAGAACTAGGGTCTTCAAGCTCAGAAATCCAATCCTGTGAGGACTTTGGCTGTGTCTAAGAAGTATCTGTAACTGTGTCCTTCGTGTCCTTTATTATCTATTCATATGTTTGAATAGATGGGCATAAAGTCACATAGATGTACATATAATACATGTACATCTACACACGTAAAATTCCACATCAAGACATCAGTTTTGTCATCCTCAAAGGATTCAAAGTGTGTCCTTTCAATAGCCTTTGCATTTTGGGAACAAAAAAAAAAACTTGACTGACGAAACACATAGCACTCCTTTATTTCTATCGTGACCCTAGTTCTACCTTAAAACCCGGCTAGACTGGAGCATGTACACTGGTGCAGATAAGTCCGAATCCAGGGCAGATAAACCCCTCAGGAACAGAATGGGAGCAGCAAGACCATGAGGGTAGGGGGAAGGTAGGGAGAGAAGGGCGACAGATGACAATGATCGATATATAAACCCCTCCCTTCCCCCAAGGGGGGGGTGCAAACAGAAACGTGCGTGAAGGGAGGTAGAGAACAGTATAACATATGAAAATAGGTAATTTATCAAGGGGGCCATGAGGGGTGAGAGGGTCGGGGAGGGAGGGAAAAAAAAGCTGATACCAAGGGCTCAAGTAGAAAATGTTTTGAAAAGGATGATGGCAACATATGTACCAATGAGCTTGATATAACTAATTGATATAAGTGCTGTAAGAGCCCCCAGTAAAATGATTTATTGAAAACAAAAAAGAAGCCTGAAGAAGATTAGGACTGTCGGGTGGGGGTGGGCTATGATTTCCCAAGGACATGTTCTTGCTACAACAGGCAAGGGTGTTGTAACAGGTGGTAGGGGAGTTTCTTGGCAAACCTTTCTGGACTTTTTCCTACCAATGCAGTTTTCAGTTTTGTTTTAAAAAATTTTTTTAAACATTTTATTAGGGACTCATACAACTCTTATCACAATCCATACATACATCAATTGTATAAAGCACATCTGTATATTCTTTGCCCTCATCATTTTCAAAGCATTTGCTCTCCACTTAAGCCCTTTGCATCAAGTCGTCTTCCCCCCCCCCTTAGGAGCCCTCGATAATGTATAAATTATTATTTTGTCATATCTTGCCCTGTTCGACATCTCCCTTCACCCCTTTTTCTGTTGTCCGTCCCCCAGGGAGGAGGTCACATGTAGATCCTTGTAATTGATTCCCTCTTTCCAACCCACTCACCCTCCACTCTCCCAGCATCGTCCTTCACATCCCTGGTCCTGAAGGTATCATCCACCCTGGATTCCCTGTGCCTCCAGCTCCTATCTGCACCAGTGTACATCCTCTGCCCTATCCAGACTTGCAAGGTAAAATTCAGATCATGGTAGTGGGGCGGGGAGGAAGCATTTAGGAACTGGAGGAAAGCTGTATTCTTCATCGGTGCTACATCGAACTCTGCCTGAGTCATCTCCTCCCCTAGACCCCTCTGCAAGGGGATCTCCAGTGGCCGACAAATGGGCTTTGGGTTTCCACTCTGCACTTCCTCCTTCATTCACTATGGTAAGATTTTTTTTCTGATGATGCCTTATACCTGATCCCTTCGACACCTTGTGATCACACAAGCTGGTGTGCTTCTTCCATGTGGGCTTTGTTGCTTCTGAGCTAGATGGCCGCTTGTTTACCTTTCAAGTCTTTAGGACCCCAGACACTATCTCTTTTGATAGCCGGGTACCATCAGCTTTCTTCGCCACATTTGCTTATGCACCCGTTTGTCCGCAGTGACTGTATCATGGAGGTGTGCTCAGTGAGCTGGACTGGCACTATCACAATGGGATCAAACACAGGAATGATTGTCAGGAAAGTGTAGAACACAGGGTCACTGTGAGTTGTAACACTCAAGGTCACAACTTAAACTGTCTGATACCATCACCACAGAGACTTGAAGATTACTGAAACGATAACTCCTAAGTTTTTTTTTACTCTTACCGCTATGTAGTTTTTTATCTCTGTATGCTGACCTTTGATTGCTACAGAATGATTTTATCGTCTCAAGGAAAAGAACTAACACTTTTTCCAAGCTTCACCTTATTTATTCTAGTCTACTAGTCCAACCTTGAAAAAAAATCCATGAGTAATCCAATCACTTAAGAATCTAACCAGCTGTGGACACAACATGCTATTAGGCTTTATTTGAGTATAAAATGCTTGCTTCCATCCAGGGAAATCTCTTTATCAAAGAGGCTGAGAGACTGGTTGGAATCTTCATGAGAACTCTTGCATAGGCCTTTTAGCCATTTACAATGGGTTCTAAAACACAGCTCCTAAAGGGCAGGAGGAAAAAAATTCAGAAGTCACAGCAGCAAGAAGCTTCTAAAAGATTTGTTTCATTTCTCTTCCAGGTGAACCATGACAATTTAAAATGTTACTTCATGGGAATTCTGTTTTGAAATATAATGATGCTCAATTTATACCTTTATGCTCTTGTTCCTCCTCAGTCAATAATATTTCAGTCAACTGGTTGTCAGAGACGCTTAACTGCTGACAGGTCCCCATTATTTGACTAAGATAAACTGCCAAGAGATGCTTACACTGGAATACAAAACAGACAAACCTATTAAAGACAATTAGCAGGGATGACCATTATATCTAGTGGGAGCAAATGGGGACACATTATGGGTCTTCAACTCACTGCCTGGAAGCCGCAGATAAGAAAGACGAGCTCAATGTCATCCCTCTAACGGGCAGAGAGGGCGGAGAAGAGCTTACTCTGCTGCTCTCGGACATAGTTTAGGTCCAGCCGGCAAAGGTGAAAACCAAGCCAGACTCAATCAATTTTTGTCTAAAATTGGGCTTTTGTTTTCCGTGCCTCAGAAAGCTGTTAATGATGAACAGTCTTTGAGGCACTGTGCTGCATACTTTTCATAGATTTTCTAACTTGCCAGCTACCCTGCGAGGACAATTACCCCCATTTCAACGGTGTGCTCAGAATGCAGCGCTCACGCTTAACCATAGTACTTCTTCTGGAGTGGCAGCAAAGCTCTCATATGTGGCCTGCACACCCCCCTCGGGAGACGAGGCTACTGCAGGAGGGAGCGTAGATTCTGAATAAATCTGGGTGTGCGTGTAGCCTCTTGTATGACAGAACACCCCATTCCTCACCCACTTCCCCAAATGTTTTCTACTTTTAAGACATTCCTTTAAGGAAGGGGAGAACGGGGCAGAGACTGTAACTTGGACAGGACGTAACAAAGCTGCTGTTCTCAGGTGCCTTCTCCATTTGCACTCCTAGGAAATTGGCAGAAACATCAGGATGCATCATCGTGCTCCCCTGCCCCCACCAAAGGGTCGGGCGATTATGACAGCAACTCAGCTCATCCATCTGACCGGGTCACTTCATTCCCTAACGCCAACTTCCTGGATTTCCCTGTTGTCCTTCCCAAAGATTCATCTATGACTATCTAAATGAAAAAGGCAGGAAATTAACAGAGTTCACAAAATGACCTTGCATTTTAGGAAGGCAAGTCCAGAAGAGATGACCAGCTAAAGCCAAGGGCAACAAACTACTATTTGTTTTGGCATGCACTTAAATTCCCATTTTTGTATCAACCCTCAAACCACAAGAGGGGCTAACAGTTTCTAATTCAGCGGCAGCAGAAAGAGCCGTTCCTGTCCTCACCAGCAGGCTGTCGTTCTTCCGTAGCACCGAGAAGGCAAATGCAGGACACGGACAGTAATGACAAGAGGCCAAGCATGTGTATGTTTTACCAGCACTTCCAAGTACCTAGAAAGAGAAGGTTAGACAAGGTCAGACTGCAAAGAATGTGGCGGAAAACCACTTCTTCCCTTTTCTCTCTCTCTGATGTCTCCGAGTTGTCTTCAAATTGCACCGGGAAGGACTGCAGTGAAATTTTATACAGATTGGAAAACTCAGCTTCCTGATGTGGGGCGCTTATCTCTCGGTGCTCTGTACTTGATGAAATCAGATAATGGATGTAAGCCGTTTCAGGCAAGTGACATCCACATGGGCCACGTTTTCTCTGTACTTGGGATTCACAGGGTCCCTCCATGGGCTGCCTATACTCATAAAAACTGAAGTGGAGAGGACTGTTTCTCACATCCATACTTGACTGCAGTATTTTTTCCATTAAAAGATCATTTTATTGGAGGCTCTTACAGCTCTCATAACAATCCGTACATCAATTATACCAAGCATATTTGTTGCCATCATTATTTACTAAACATCTACTTTTTATTGAGCCTGGTATCAGCTCCTCTTTTTTCCCTCCCTTATTGCAGTGTTTAAGCTTTGGTGTTTCACAGCCCGTCTGTCCGTTTCTAAAGGAAAACATCAAATCGGGCAGGGTGAACAGGAAAACAGGATCTGGAGACGCAGCAAGTGGGTGTGGGCTTTTGAACGGTGGGTGAAAGGGAAGAAAATGCAGCAAAGAACGCTGCAAAAGCAGTGCCTCAGCTGCTCCAAATGGAGGTGTCAGGGGAGGAGTCGGGATCTGCCTGCCCATCCTGCAGGATGGAAGGAGGACCCGCTTTGTAGGGTGCTTCGTTCAGAGGCCCAGTCCAAGGACAGCAGCCGTGGGGGTAGTCTGAAGGAGCCAAAAGGAGAGTTATAGGGAATGACCTGAGGTCAGATGGACTGGACAGTCGTGGGGTTTGGGCTATAGAGAAATATATAGTGTGTTGGACTAGTGGGTGTGGGAGAAATCGCTTAAGTCTTTTGTGAGCAAGCTGTCAAAATCTTTTTTCCCCTTCTTCTAGGGAGGGGGCTTCTCTGCTAGGGATCCCGCTGGTCCATGTTAGGCACTGCGCTGCGGACTGCATAGTCACCAGCCACTCCTGAAGGGTCGCCATGAGTCGGAATCCCCTCAACAGCTGTGCGTGGGTGATTCTTAGAGTTAATTTCCAAACTGGGAGTGTGAAATTATTAGTTTCCAGAGGAAATAGAAGCACTCGGAGGACTCTCGACACTGAACTCCCTTTGAGCAGTACGCCCCAGGACCTCCGCACGAGGTTCAGGCTCTAAGATGGTCAATTCAAAGAGCCATGGCTTCTTTTCTTAAATCACTGGGAGCACTCCTTTCTTTCCCTTATTCCCTAACAGTTAAGCAACAGGTAAGGCTTCAACCAGAGAAGAACCAACATATTATTGTGTTCTGCTTGTTTGTGATGTGTCCGGCAATTTACATGATCCTGCCTTGCCTGCACTGTATTTATACTCAGTCAGCAAAATTCCTTGCAGGCTGCTAGACCAGAAATGGCCAATTATTGAGGGGGGGCAGGGGGGAGATGCCTCCTGTTCCTTAAAGATTTCTGCCTCAATTACAGTTTAAAAGCCCACGGAAGCTGACAGCATCGATGATTGCATAACCCCTCTTGAGGGGACTGAATAGAATTGTACGTGAACGGCTATATTGGATTGTGTAAGATTGACAATGGAACTATTATAAGAAAAACCAACCCACCGCCATCAAGTTGATTTCTGAGGCTATAAATCTTTACGGAAGATCGCCTCATCCTTCTGTTGAGCAGCAGCTGGTGGGTTTGAACCTCCACCTTTGCAGTTGGCAGTGCAACGTTTGCCTGATAGTGCCACTGGGGCTCCAAATTAGGTAGGTAGTCAAAACTACATCTTGTGGTTTTTCTATCTTGAGGTGGACATGTAGACAGATCACCTCTTATACCATTGCGCATCAATGGAGGATTTCCCCACACCGTCTAGAAAACATCAACTAAAAGGAGAGCATTGAATGCAGCCATTTTTACTTAATCCTGGAGGAAAAGCCACCAACATGCAGCAGTGACATGAATAATTTTTGGTAGTCCAATTATTACAATGAATAAAACTTTAGATTTCTTCTCCCTTTAGGTCTTGTCTATCTAGATTTAAGCTTTAGCAGGCATCGAAGTCTCTAGAATTCTACACAGGCTTGAATGGTTTGCTGGCTCTTTATTATTGTGTCCCCAGTCCTTTCTTGCCTGATCCTTTCAAATGCTGGTGACAACTCAAAACACGTTTAACTGCCTGAGACAGTAAATACTGCAAAGAGCTGATAAACTTTGAATCTACTTTTCCCCCACCCCTTATCCGGTATTGGATATCTAGTGAACCCAGCAATCAGGCAAAGATCTGAGAAATGTGTGGAACTGGAAATTGACCTTAGGGATCATCCAATTCAGTTCTTTTACCCTTCAATGGCAAAATGAACTCCTCTTACAGGAATCGCTTGTAATTCTCCCACTCGTCGTCTGGAATGTTTCTCCCCAGAAGGAGAAAGCTTTAAAAAGAGAAACATGCAGGAAAGAGGATACGCAGGCTCATGACCGAACTTGTACGAACCTCACTCGCAGGAAGTTGGCTGTAGTTTCAGTCAGGTTCTATGGAAGGTAAACCACGATGATTGGCCAGTCAAGGTTTTGGTTTTATGACCCTGCCAAACTTCTTAGGCCCCTTCACGGTGGGAAAGTATTCCTGTGCCCTGTGTTCAGTGCCTCTTTCTGCAAGAGGAGTATACATTCTTGGCCTGTTACATACAGGCTGATTTTACAGCCACATTTAGTCAGTAACAGGTAAGTAGCCAAGCAGAATATTATCCCCTGGTGTGTACCACCACCTCTCTGCCGTGGACTCCTCAGTGTCCCACATGAGCTGCGCCGTCCCTGGGGGTCTCAGAATGAAGGTGTTGCGGAGCAGTGCAGTAGACTTGTGATACACATGTAGGGTGTATAAGACACTTTGCACGCCTTTGAGATTTGGGGTTATTGTTGCAACCATTGCATAACTTAGCCTCTCCTGGCTAGTGCATTCTCTTCCTGAGTGCGCCAAAAAAGTATAAAAGGCAAGTCAGGTGACGGCAACAGAATGCTTTGAGAAGAGGTATACATTACACCTACAGGGCAGTAAAAGTATTAGGATAACTTACAGAAAGATAACTGCCCTGCCAAGACAGTGTCTGATTCAACTGTATCATCTCATAAAGGCCCAGAATTAAGACAAATGCTAACTAGTTACTAACCAATAAAATCGCCAGGTCAATTTGAGGGTATATCAGATTTCAATAGCCATATTTAATTAAAATAAGGTTTTGCTCCCTGGAGAAGCCTTCGTACTTGGTAAACTAGAGGGGCATCGAAAAAGAGGAGGCTCTATACTAGATGGACTGACATGGGGTCTTCAACAATGGGCCCAAACATAAGACTGATTGTGAGGATGGGGCAGGACCGAGCGGTGTCCTGTTCTGTTGGGCAGAGGGCCACTGTACACTGGAACCGACTCAAGGGCACCCAACAACGTAGACACCAAACCAAACTTAGAGCAGACTCATAAGTCAGCATAGCCTCTGGGTTTCCAAGACTGTAACTGTTTATGGAGGAGAGAGCCTCATCTTTCTCCCACAGAGCTCCAGCTGGTTTCAAACGGCTGACTTTGCAGTTAGCTGCTCAAGGATAACCACTACGCCACCAGGGCTCCTTTACTAAGCAAAGGGCCTATTTATCCAAGATGTCTTTGCTCAAATTATTCTCTCTTTAAGAATTGACAGGCTCTCTTAAGAGTTCATTGACAACATTTAAGATCCAAGTAGGTATATCTAGATCAGGGGTCCTCAAACTTTTTAAACAGGGGGTCAGTTCACTGTCCCTCAGACCCACTGGAGGTCCGGACTATAGTTAAAAAAACAACTATGAACAAATTTCTATGCACACTGAACATATCTTATTTTGAAATAAAAAAACAAACAGGGCAAAAACACCCGGCGGGCTGGATAAATGTCCTCAGCGGGCCGCATGTGGCCCGCGGGCCGTAGTTTGATGACGCCTGATTTCATTCTCTGAAATCTCTCCTTCCTGGTCTTCAGGAAAGCCTGCATTAGATACAAAAGCAGATGGCTCCCTCCCCCCCTCCGATCAAGAGAGATATAAAATTCTGGAGACCTGTAAAAATAGTATGGTGGAGGCATCTGACTTTCTTTAACCTCACAAGGAGGACAGAGAACCAAGATCAATAGCCCAAGGCTGATTCCTATGAAGTGAACATCTTTAAAAGTTCATGGACCAAGGAAGCAAAAGATCATGGAGTGTTAACCCACAAACTTTAAAGCTCCCTTGTCTACCTCCTTCTTACCACCCTTTTACCAATGCTGCCGCACTGCCACGGCACTCTGCTGTAATCACCACACAGAACTCACAGATCATTTGATCATGGAGTTCATTAAGGAAACAGCAGGTTACAATCCACAACCAGGAAAGACATAGTCTCTTCTTAGGCAGGGCTCTCTCTGTGGCCCTTGGATCCTCAGCCTGCTCAGGGTGGCTCAGCCTTGGCTCTGCTGGGGTGTTACAATGCTTTTTAGCATCGCCCCACACCAGTAAGCCTTAGCCAAAGGTGCCCAACTCTTTCCCCTTGGGACAGGAAGCCCATTCTCTCTGTGCCACCTCTGCTGCTGCTGTTTCTCGGCCTCTGCTGTCCCATGGGCCTAGGGGGTTCTCAGTGCAGGACTCTCGGGTTCAAAAGATGCACTCTGCTCCCAGGACTCCTTTCTTGGTAGTAGTCAGGTGGCCCCTTTCACCTCTGGGATGATTCATTTTAAAGCCTAATCCCCAATCCTCCTGACAGGCTTCCATATTACCTTATTTGCCTGGTCCCACGTCCACACAAGTGCCAAAAGCCTTATTTGCATTACAGCAAGCTGTCCAATGCCCTTTCTCCGAGTTATGTAGTGCTGTTGTGACAGAAGTACCACTGCGGCTGGCTTTAACAGACAGACATCTATTCTCTCATAGTTCAGGAAGCTAGTAGATCATATTCAGGGTGCTAGCTTTAGGTGAACGCTTTCTCTCTTCTCTAGAGGAAGGTCCTTTCAATATCTCTGGGCCCCACAGTTCCTTAGACACCTCTATGTCTTGTCATCAATCTTCTTTTGGGTCTACAAGGTTTTCAACTCAGGGAACCAAGGTCGAACGGACATAATCTGCTCGTGGCTCTCTCTCTCTCTCTTTTTTTTTTTGGTGGTACTGAAGCTACTTTCTCTTTATTCCATGTAAAATAAAAAGTGATGAAGTCTATACCCCAGGATAACTTCCCTTAAAATGAATCAGATCACGATGACCCCAATTAGAGCAGCCAGTCCACAGAGAGGACCACGTGGCCAGTCCCACTATGAGATATGACGTCCTTCACTGACCCATGACACTGTGGGGGACAGCACCAGAGACATAGTGTGGGGAATTGTGCCTGACCTGATCCCACCACACCGAGGCAAAGCACTGGAGGAGTGCAGCGGAACAGCAAGGGAATGGAGTGGCAAGGTCCCCAGGGAATGCTGAAGGTGGACTTTGGGGCCAGGGCGTGGGGCCCCAACAGACTGGACTGGAAAATACTCTTAAAGGAGTAACAAAAAAAAATGAATCAAGTCTATGACCAGAGTAAGGCTATTTGCAGCCTGTTAATACTACTGCATTAACATAATAATTAATTCTCATTAGCATTTACCTAATTACATCTCATTAACACACAGGCCAGGACTTACAAGCTATCACAAATGGAAAATAATTACATCCTATCACATCCCAGTGTTGATTATATCACTATACAATTGCCAGATTGCACCATTATATAACTACCAAATTACATCATTAATAGATAATCTGAGCAGCCTAACGGGCCACAAAATGCATTCTAGCTCTTGCTTGTAAGAGATAATGAGAAGCTGTCAATAATTTATGTGGAAAAACATCATAGTCTCATACAATGGAAAAGCAAAAGTTGGCTAACTTTAATAGACCTAGGAATGAGCCACTTCACATCATTTCTGACTTTACATAATGCTACTGGGTAAATCTGGATCACATTTATTTTATTTTAATTATTAATATGTTAATCTGACGGAATTGGGTCAGATACGTTCCACAGCTCGAGAAACACTTAAAGTTGGTCACTGGCTTCCACAGAGATTCATGAAAACCTACTATGTTCTGAGGAGTTTCTGTGAAGGACATGGCCACCTCTAGATGTCTACCTGATATACGTGCCTCCCACTGGGAGATGAGATTAAGGTGATGGACTGTCGATCAACGAGGTCCAAGGCTGGGATGGCTGATGCGCCGAAGATAAACTTGAGCCTGGAAAACAGAAATGCTTCAGATTAGATACCCTGACTCACACATTCACTTCACTAGCTTGATCCAAAAGATCACTAGACTCACAACTTAAAAAACAAAACCAAACCCTAATTTTAATTTGGAAAAAAGATAATAGTTGACCTTGCTCACTGTATAGTCTACTGGGCACCAGGGATCCTCACTGTCGTATGACAGAAAATCACTTTACATGTCTGCCTTCTTTAAACTGGCCTTTTAACTGTATTTTGTTGATTTAAAAAAATATAAACAGTTATTCCATCTGAAAATACTAATTGTCTTTCCTCACAGAGAGGTAGACTTCTCATTTCTTTTTTCATGTGTTCGCGTGGATCAGCTACAACTTCTAGAATATTAAACATGAATGGTGAATAGGACAATATGGGGAAGCCTCGGTCACTTCACTTGAGTCAAGAAAATATTGTTTTTAGTTTAATAAGTGGCTGGAAACCATGAGCTCAAACATAATTGTGAGGTGTAGGGCCTAGTAATGTTTCATTTTGTTGTCCATAGATTGCTATGAGTCAGAACCAACTCAACAACGGGTTTGGTAAGGTTTTTGTTTTTAAATTAAGAGGTGATGTTGAAAGGATTTGGTTCTGAAACCTATTGATGGCCAAGAAATCCCAAACACAACATGATATAACTTACGATAAGAGATGCTCATCAGGAACTGCAAAACAGAAATAGAAAAAAAAAGTTAATCATGTTAAACCATAACAATCATAAAAAGACTGTAACCAGGAAGACGTCTGTGTGAGATGGTGAGGTTAAACCTACACATCTAATTTTACTCCTTCCCAAAATGCCACTGAAAATAAAAAAGGTTTTTTTTTTTAAAGACCAAAACTACCAAGGATAAGAAGAGGAGAAAAAGCAAGAGCTAAGATATACTAGAAGCTGCGAGAAGAAAATACTTTACCGGATCTGAGCAAGCTGCATCCTAAGCTAGCTGTGAGATGAGCCAAGAACCAACTTGCTTTATACTCCAGGGGAAAAAACAAACAAACGACTCACCTCTCCTGATTAAAAGCAAACAAAATTTTAAAACCCTCAGAAATTGGTGGCATTCAATATCTAGGAACGGGAGATGGAGCAGGGAGGTTAAAACAAGGAAGACTCTTTAAAAGTAAGTTCTGAGAAGCAGAACACCAGCTCCCTTCCTTGCCTGTCTTTTCTCACTCTGACAAAAGACTAGGTTGATTTTCTAGAGATTAAAATGTAGGGTATCTGGACTGCGGGAAAGTTGAAAGTTACAGACAGTTGAAGTTAAGAGCAGTACTTTGAAAACAAGATCTTTTGCCATCTTTCCCAAAGTGGCTTCCGCAACTCAGGTAATCGGGCCTTAGGCCCTATAGGCAGGAGACCACGAGAGCCTCCCTAGAAATGCTGGCCAGTCCAAGCAGCATGGCATTGGAATGGCTAACTAGCGTGAAGTTCACAGTCTGTATCCACCACGATGGAGTTGGCTCCGACTCACAGTGACCCTATGGACAGAGTAGAACTGCCCCTGTGGGTTTCCAACGCTGTCATTTTTGACATAGCAGGCCGATATGTTTTCCCTGGGGAGCTGGAACCATTTACGTTAGCAAGCTGAGCGCTTTATCTACTGCACCACCAGGGCTCTGTTCACAGTCTGTACGTCTCATCAAGCTTCTCAATGCTTCTAATAAAATTTTGTTTTCCAATCTTAAATATGACCAAACAACCAAGGGTTGCCAGACACTGAAAGAAACAGGAACTAAACCAAACCAAAGAAAACCAATCCAAGGGAATACAGCTGAGAAAAGACATTTCTTACTTCCATTTATACTTCACTCTAGGAAAAAATCCCGTTCTGTTCCTGTCAAGATTGACAGCCTTGGAAACCCAAAGGAGCAGTTCCATTCTGTCCCAAAGGGTCCCTACGAGTCAGAATTAGCCCACCGGCATTGAATTTGTTTTTGGTTTTGTTACTACTTTAAGGAGCCCAGTGGTGTTAAGTGTTGGAACACTAACTGCAAGGTTGGTGGGTCAAACCCTCCAGTTATGAAGATTTACAGTCTTGGAAACCCTAGATAGGATTGCTATAAGTTGGAATTGACTCAACAACAATGGGTTTGGTTTGGTTTATAAATACTTCAGGTGTGAAAGCAATTATAAAGTATACACAAAATGCAATAAAAAAGAATCTTCAGAAAAAGGAGTTGTAAATTAAAAATATAAAGGAAAGCTCTATGAAAATTTGGAAGAAAAAAATTGAAATTTCATAGGAAGTAGAGAAAACAAAAGGTGAAATTTGGAAGGGAAATTAAGTATATCAGGACAATCAGTTGAATAGCAGGGATGCCAGAAATAACAACAAAAGCAGGGGGAAATTAATCAATGAAACAAGTCAAGAATATTTTTTTTTAAACTGAAGCACATAAGTAACTAGCATGAAAGGGTCTACAAAGGGAAGAGAACAAAAACCCAAACAACCAAACTTCACCCTCAAGATCACTGTCATGAAGATTCACAGTACTGCATCCAAAGAGATCATTCAGACCCCCGGAGAAGAGAGAAGTCGCAAACAAAAATCAGGAGCTAGGGAGGCTTCAGATTTTTCAAAAGCAACATTAGAAGCTGAATGGTAGTAAAACAATGTTTTCAGGTGCCTGAAGAAGTATTTCCAACACATAATTCAATAGCTAACCAGTCAATTCAGAAAGAGCTTTTTCAGACATGCAAAGTCTCAAAAAAGTAAATGTTTACCTTTTTATCAGGAAGCTACTGGAATAGCTGTTCCATAGAATATGAGAGTGAAAAGCAACAAAGCCCACATGGAAGCAGCACACCAGCCTGTGCGATCACCAGGCGTCGAAGGGATCAGGTATAAGACATCATCAGAACAAAAAAACCTTACCATAGTGAATGAGGGGGGTGGGGGGAGTGCAGAATGGAGACCCAAAGCCATTTGTCAGCCACTGGACATCCCCTTACAGAGGGGCCTAGGGGAGGAGACGGGCCAGTCACAGTGCGATATAGCACCGATGAAAAATATAACTTTCCTCTAGTTCCTAAATGCTGCCCCCCTCCCCCACTATCATGATCCCAATTCTACCTTGCAAGTCTGGCTAGACCAGAGGATGTACACTGGTACAGATAGGAACTAGAAACACAGGAAATCCAGGGCGGATGATACCTTCAGGGCCAGGAGTGTGAGTGGCGATACCTGGAGGGTAGAGGGTGAGTGGGTTGGAAAGAGGGAAACGATGACAAAGATATACATGTGACCTCCTCCCTGGGGGACGGACAGCAGAAAAGTGGGTGAAGGGAGACGTCGGACAGGGCAAGATATGACAAAATAATAATTTATAAATTATCAAGGGCTCATGAGGGAGGGAGGAGTGGGGAGGGAAGGGAAAAATGAGGACCTGATGCCAAGGGCTTTAGTGGAGAGCAAATGTTTTGAGAATGATGAGGGCAATGAATATATAGATGTGCTTTACAAAATTGATGTATGTATGGATTGTGATAAAAGTTGTATGAGCCCCTAATAAAACAATTCAAAAAAAGAATATGGGAGTAAATGAACAAAAAGGAACAGCAGATGGTGTAAGATAAGAAAATAATTATAATTTATCAGGTATCCATGAGGGTGGGAAAAAAAGAGGAGCTGATACCAAGGGCTCAAGCAGAAAGAAAATGTTTTGAAAAGGATGATGGCAACAAATGTACAAATGTGCTTGACACATTGGATGTATGCATGGATTGTGATAAGACTTGTATGAGCCCCCAATAAAATAATTAAAAAGAAGAAAATGATGATGGCAACATATGTACAAATGTGTTTGGTACAAATGATGTATGGATTGTTGTAAGAGCTGTAAGAGTTCCTGATAAAATGTTCAATAATAATAATAAAGGGATCATCTGAGGAGCAGTAAACTTAAGGCTCAATATAAGTCAAGGGACTTCCCAGGATCACGGGGAAGGGTGATCTCAGGAGACAGCCATATCAGCCAGGCAATGCTGGAGCAAGTCCCAAGCTCCAGGACAGACTTCCTCGGGAAAAAGACACTGATAAAACACCTGAGTCATGGAATCTAAGCTTAGCTGAGGTGGGGCTTCGGAACACTGGAGTCTCTAGGAGTTGAGCACAAAGCCAGTGTCGTATGCTACTCAGCATTCTTAGCTGGCCTCTGCCAGCTCTGCTGCGAAGTCCAGCTCAGAGCCAGTGTGGCAGCGTCAGGATAACTTAACTTCCATGTGATTCGGCTTCTTTTCCAGTCAGCTCTCGACCAGGAGAGCTCTCTCTCCCAGCCTCTCTGCTTTCCAGCCAGTTACCATCAATTTTAAGGCCAGCCCTCCTTTACTAGAGAATTCAACTAACACTAATTACCCATGTCCATCAATGCAGGACTTGTTAATTACCAAGACAAGAAACAGTATTAAATGGTTTGTTTACCAATGAAATGTTAACCAACCATAGGCCAGGGGTGGGCAAATTTGTGGCTGGGGAGCCATGTGGTTCCTTCCATATGCACATAAGGCTCTGAAGTAAAAATTAAAATATGGACTATCAAACTTTTTTTTTGCAAGTCTTTTTTTTTTAAAACATTTTATTAGGGGCTCATACAACTCTTATCACAATCCATACATATACTTACATCAATTGTATAAAGCACATCTGTACATTCTTTGCCCTAATCATTTTCTTTTTTTTTTTCCTTTTCTTTTTTTACATTTTATTAGGGGCTCATACAACTCTTATCACAATCCATTCATATACATACATCAATTGTATAAAGCACATCCGCACATTCCCTGCCCCAATCATTCTCAAAGCATTTGCTCTCCACTTAAGCCCTGATGCAAACGGACTATCATACTTTTATTTATGATGATTGTTCCTTCTTTGTAAAAATATATTTCTGGCTCTTGAATAATTTTTAAATTGGTATGAGGGAGAGGTCTTGCCTCTTCCATCTCAAAAGTTTGCCGGCCCCTGCATTAGGTAAAAACAACAAACCCTCTGTGGGTAGAAATCAACCCGGGAGGCCCCAGCCCTCTCAAGTTGCTGCCCTACCTTTGCAGGGTTTAGGGGAAAACCTCCCAAGCTGTTTTCTCAAATAGCAAATGACCACACAGAACAAGACAATAGGACAGTGGTACCAGTGGTTACCTTACTTGGTTGCTAACTGAAAACGAAAGGCTGAAGGCTGGAGACTATCTGAAGAAAGGCCTGGGAAACTATTTCCAAAAAATCAGCATGGAAAACTCTATATGCGGCTCCAAGATGTCAGTATGAATTGAAGCTGACATGACAGCAACGGAGACCTAGTGCTGCGGTGGGTAGAGCACTGAAATGCTAACTCCTGGTCAGTTGTTCAAACCCATCAGACACTCCTAGGGAGAGAGGTGAGGCCATCTGCTTGTGTGAAAAATAGAGTTTCAAAACTCTGAGGATCAGCCCTGCCCTGTCCTAGCGAGTCTGTGTGAGTTGAATCAACTCTACAGCAAGTTTGTTGTTTTCATCTGAGTCCTGGCACATGGCTCAGGACTGTATTTTACATTCAGGTATAAACTTGGTTGGAATCTTGAACTAAAAAAAATTAGCAAAAAACCTGTAACTCAAAAAAAAAAAAAAAAAAAGCACTGAACGCTACAGAGAAGAATGGTGCATGGTTATTTATCCAAAACAAAAATTTTGAAATAGCAGAAAACTCTCCTGTGAACATAAATGTCAATGAATGGTAGGGGCCCCTATTCCCTAGCCTGAATATCAGGGGACCTATTGGGTCCCCTCCAGACAGTTGCAGTATAGGCATTAGCTCCTTCAAATACAAATGTTTGAATAGCACCCCACTCACTCTCAAAGTCATCAAATATTTTAACTCACTGTTAGCACATCAATTCTGACTCAAGGTGACCCTGTAAAGCCAGGGTACAATTGCCCCCGTGGGTTTCCAAGACTGTAACTCTTTACAGGCTTAGAAAGCCTCCTCTTTTCCCTGTGAGGTGGCTGATGACCTCGCTGGTGAGCAACCCCACGCACCCACTATGCCACCAGGGCTCCTTCACCCAGTCTTAGAGCCTCAGAAACACTATTTGAGCTGACTGCACAGTAGCTTGCTCCCATTTTTCTGTAATCCGAACATGACTGGCCAAATAGTTCCGAACATGACTGGCCAAATGAGAACACAGTAGCTGGCTTACTTTCCTCAACTTAAAAAAAAAATGTTAAGAGGAACCCTTTCAAAGTGCAATACTGTACTTTGAAAACAAAAACCACCCAGGTGAATTGAATCGTGAGGTCTGACTACACTGTAGGAATATTTATCAAACGACTGATTTTACTTTAGAAGATTAGATCTAATTGGTTGAAGCATTTTGATTAGAACTCATTGTGTCGGTGATTTCAATAAGTATAGTCACAGAGCGTCCTCTACTGGCAGAAAAAAGGGAACTTTTATAATCATATTTAGTTGAGTGCTCAGTATTTCCCATGGCCGGCTGCGGTCCAGGTGATTCCGACTCATAGGCGCCACCAAAGTTCCAAATACCTTGCCCCTCCCTGTGAGTTTCCGAGACTCTGTTTATGAGAATAGAATGCCCCATCTTCCTTCTGCGGAGCTGGCTGGTAGTTTCGAACAGCTGAGCTTTCTGATCGCAGTCCAACAAGTAACCCCTACACCACCACCAGGACTCCCATAAATCTTTAACTCACCACCATGGGGTCGATGTGGGCTCATGGCAACCCTATAAGGCAGAGTAGAACTGCCCCTGTGGACTCACTTCTTTACTACAGGAGTGGAAAGTCTCATCTTTCTCCTGAGGGCCGGCTAGTGGTTTTGAACTGCTGGTTAGCAACCCAAAGAGTAACCCAATAAGCCACCAGGACTCCTTATGGCTCAGGGTTGGTACATGTTTTTGGCATTGTGCACACATCGGGCTGCGGTACAGAAATATTGCCTTTCTGGACAAAAGTGCATCAGAGTATTAACTTTTGAAGGCAGCAGAATTTATCTGAGAAAACTAAGCGGCAGGTCTGATGAGTCCAAGGAAAAAACTAAATCCACCTGCTGGATTGGGCCCTGGAGCTTCCTTACAGCTGAGCTCGCTGCGGAAGGACCAACGGGAACCTGAGGGAGGAAGGTACGCAGAGCCCAAGGGCGGAGCCCAGAGCCCAGCACCCAGCACCCAGCACCCAGCGCCTGCAGACCCGGGCCTGCGGGCCTGGCGTCTCCAGCCCCGGCGCGCCCCGCCCAGGCACGCCCTCCCCGGCGCGCCCCGCCCAGGCACGCCCTCCTGCCGTACTTCGCGCGCTCTCTCGCACCGCCGCGGCCATCTCGCTCAAGAGTTCCTCCGCGACGGTCGGCAACGTGACCGCCATGGCACCGCGGGCTGCGCCCTCCTCAGAAATGCCTTCTGGCAGCAGCACCTGGGATCGCCGTCGGGCGGAGCTTCTCTTCCCCCGCCCACCGGGGGCGGGACTAGAAGTGACGTAGCCGTGCGTCACCGCGCACACGGGTGTGAAGGACGCCCCCCGGGAGCACTCGGCGCCGGGGGCGGGGCGTCCTCGCGTTCGCCGGGTTTCAGTGCGCTGAGGACGCGGCCAGACATGTCCCGGCGTCTGAGCCGGGGCTTCGGCCTGTGCGGACACCTGTGGGTCTGGGGGCGCCGGGGCCGGCCCTGCGCCGCGCGCCAGCTTCTGAGGCCCGGAGGAGGTCTGGGGCCCGAGGCGGCCGTGAGCTGCTCGCGGGTCGCGCGGCACGGCCGCAGCCCGGGCCTGCTGCCTCTGGTGGCAGGTGAGGGGCGCGGGCCGGTCGGGCGCCGGGGCGGTCGGGCGGGGGTCGGGCGCGGGCGCGGGCCGGGCGCGGTGACCTGAGCCCCTTCCTTTAGCGCTCGCCTGGTTCTCCAGGCCCGCGGCGGCCGAGGAGGAGGTGCAGCCGGCAGCTGCCGGGGACGCGGCTGAGGAGGCTGAGGCCGAAATCATCCAGCTGCTGAAGCGAGCCAAGGTGAGGCACCTCCCGAGGCGGCGCGGCGAGCTGAGGTCCGGCGACCTTGTGGCCGCGATGCGCTCTCCACTTCAGAGGCTCGCCCAGTAAACCGGCCTCAGAATTAGCTGGGTCATCAAGGTGCTGGAATTCATTCAGCCAAGTCACCTGCGAGCCTGCGTTACGCTGCGGTCTCAGGTGCAGATGGGCCGGCCGCCACCCGCAGGGCTCCTCTGCGGGAATGTCTTGGAGCGACACACGGGCCTAAGGGCTTCTTACAGGGTAGTCCAGAAAACACACTTTACGTTGTCTTTCTCACAAGCTTTTCTCTCTTCTTGAGGTTATCCTCCCTTCCGTGTGGCTAAACCCCGTCTCCATGCCAAAAGCGTTCCAATTTTCAGTTCCAGACCTTCTGAGTCTGGCGGCTAGAGAATCCAGAGGCTGAAGACGAGGCTTTGTTCTCCCATAACGAGTTACAATCTCAGAAACCCGAAGTAGCAGTTCTACTCTGCCCTAAGGGTCGCTGTTAATCAGAATTGCCCCAACAGTGATTTTGATGTGCTACTTCCATGACCTCTCTCGTACATGCCTCTCATACAACCAAACTCCTACATGCCTCCCCAACCCTGTCCTCTGCCATCCTCTGTTTACGACTGTGTCTTAGCATCAGAACCTCATAAACCATGTGATCTTTTACCAAAACAACCAAATTCATTGCCAGTGAGTCATTTCTGACTCATTGCCAGTGACCCTTTATGACAGGGTAGACCTGCTCCTGTGGATTTTCTAGACTGTTAACTATTTACAGGAGGAGAATATTTCAAACTTTTTTTTCCTACCACTATTGGTATCTGGCCCACCATCTTGCCCTCTATAATATCTTCTTCCTACAGCAGCCAGAGTAATTTAAAAAATGTAAATTACATAGTATATCCCCCTTTGTATAAAATTTTTTAATATTTCCACTGCATTTATGATAAAATCCAAATTCCTTGATATCTGCTATACCTACTCCCCCCCTTTTTTTGGGGGGGGGTAGAGCCAGTCTCTTCAGTCTGTATGATCTTCATTCGTTCCCTACACTTTGGTTGGCAAAAGTTGGCATTCTCCCCATCCCCCCACCCCATCTTCTTTATTTGATTGGCTATTTTCTTTCCTAACTCAGTTTATCTCCACTTCATGGGAGTCTTTCCTGACTTTCCCACTTAGAGGAGACACCCTTTATTATACTTTTTCTTTGTTTTCCTTCATAGTTCTTATCATTAATTATAATTATACTTGTCCTACATGCTCACCTCTAGCCTGTAGGAAGGGAGAAAGAGGAGATGGAAGGCAAGCAATTTCCATAGAAAATATGATTTGAAACTGGCTCACATTCTTTCTACAGCTGTTGATCAAAACTTTGTCATATGACTATATTGAACTTCAAGGGATGGTGATCTCCCTGTCACCCCTGTAGTCATAAGTTGTCATCTGCAGGATATCAATAAATATTTGGTAATTGAGTGGTTTCCCTCTATGTTTCGGAATGAATGATACAGCTATAATCAACTTTTTAGTAGCATATACATCCACTTTCTTTGTATTTCATGTTCTATTTTTTTTCCTTTGCCCTTTCTTTTCAGTTGAGTATCATGAAAGATGAGCCAGAAGAAGCTGAGCTAATTTTGCATGACGCTCTCCGTCTTGCCCACCAGAGCAGAAACAATAAGGCCATCACGTACACCTATGACTTGGTGAGTATTCTAACTAGTCTGAGCCATTCATAATGAAGGGTAGGTGCAAGAGAATGTGTGCTATTGCCCCTGACGTATATTCCTGACCTTCAGAATATCTTGCAGATAATTTTTAAACTAAAATTTCTTTTAGTTTTGACTTTTGTTACCTTGAAGTTTCACTTTTAAGTTTCAGTTCCAGACTAAAATGAAACGAGAGGTATTTAAGAATTTAATGGGAAATGCATATTATGGGGGGAGGAGGGATCAATGCAACATGAATTCTGCTATAATTGATACAAGAATGAATTTAAGGTGACATTTGAGTGGAAGAATGATGAGACCATGCCCCCAATTGGCAGTTTATAAATGGATAACTCATTTTAAGAAAGAACAAGACAGTGCTGAAATGCAGCAGGTGATCACCTGACCATTCACATCCATTTCTGAGAAAACAATCTAGGACCTTTAACAGATTAACGGAAGAAATAATAGCTAGTACCATTAACGTCTCAATTGGATCAGCTTATACGATTCTGACTGAAAAATTAAAGTTGAGCCAACTTTCTATTTCATGGGAGTCAAAAGGTTGTTTGTACTCAGATTAGCTGCAGACAAGAGTAGAGTTTCAATAGAAACTTTAAATAACTGAGATAAAAATCCTGAAGCATTCTGAGAAGAATTGTAACGAGAGGAAACATAGCTTTAATCAGTATGATCTTGAAGATAAAGTACAATCTAAAGCAGTGGTACTAAGAAGTAGTCCAGTCTTAATTTTGTGAGAGTTTTGATGGGAAACCATTAGGCATTTACCTTACAGTCCTGCTTTGACTACTGACTTTTTTTTGCTTCCTAATCATTAAAAAAAGTCTTTAAAAGGCACTCATTTTACTTTAGCTAATCTTGCACAAAAGGCCATGTTAGGGAAGAACTAAATTGTTGGTTTCATTTATAAAAGTGCCTTGGCTTGTTGGAGCTTACATTGAGAAATTAATCTTATATAAAAATTATATTTAAAATTTATAACCTTTCATTTTTCCACAAACTTTTTAAGTTCCTTTGTATTAGCATTACTTCATCTTCAGCGATGTATGGACCTAGATTTGGTTTATCAACAAATAAGTATCTAATTCTCACAGTTGCTATTCTAGATTAATTTGTGACCTGCTTTTCTCTCTTAACTCTTTTTGCTTTTGGAGGGTAAAAGCAGAAGGAGTCTTTAGTCAAAGACGTTTAAATACATAGAGACCCAGTGCTCTAAATTGAAAGATAATTTGTAACTTGTTTTTCAGATGGCCAACTTAGCATTTATACGTGGTGAACTTGAAAATGTAAGTAACTTTGTTGAATCTTGTATTTGGGAAGAACTAATCTCAAGGGAACCATATTAGTAAAAGGACAGACTAAATCTCTTTAACAGAGCTCAAGGAAACCAAACTCATTGCCATTGAGTTGATTCCAACTCATTATCGACCCTAAAAGGCAGTAAAGAACTCTCTAGGTGTAGGGTCTCTGAGGCTATAAATCTTTATAGGAGCAGAAAGCCTCTTCTTTTAAAATATGATTCAAGATAGCAGTAGATTTCTCTTTGATTCAACAGTCTACAGGTGGACTGAAGATAAAGTCAGGTAGTCATTTCTGCTTCGTGAAGTGATCTAGAAGCCCAGATTGCTTCTCTAAGGTTATGTCCTCATCTGCAGGGCAGGAGAAAAGGAAGAGAGGACATGCAGCTTTCTTACAGATTATTGCTTTAAATTTGCTTGCATTTCTTCTGTGTGTATCTGTTGGCCAAAACCTTGTCGTTTGGTTACACTTAACTGCAAAGGAGGCTGACCAGCTAAAAATGGAGGGGATACTAGAAGTACAAAAATGTGAAGAAGAGTGAGTATGAGGGGACAGTTTCTTTCAGGGTGGGTTTCGGAGAGAAACTAACCTCTGAGGGTGGTTTCGATTTACTACCGAGTGGTTTAAAGTACACAGAGAATGGGTGAAAGGGGTAGTCCTAATGTATTGCTCTCCATATCACAAGGGTTCCTTTCTGTGAATGGGTGAGTAGTGTATGTGTATTTAGAATCCAAGTTAAAGGAAACGTTTTTTCTTTCGCTTTTAGGCAGAAAAACTTTTTAAAGCAACAATGAGTTATCTGCTTGGAGGGGGCATGAAGCAGGTAAGGACATTATCTAGCTCAAGTAATTTTTAAAATGTGTGTTCCTGAACCTCCTGAAACAAAATAAACAAACAAAAATAAAATGTGTCTTGGCTTCCTTCCCCACAAGAAGGTCGATTCTCCCATTCTTCCCCCCCAGGACCTTTATAAAAATTGCCAATCTTTCACAATTTCAAGAACCAAACAAAACCAAAAAAACGATGAGTTGAGGGATTATAGTTGATAAATTCCTATTTAAACAGCCCCCCACAAAACTAGCGCTTTGTGATCAAATTTGGTTTAAAAGTTGATTAATATTTGGACTGGACATGCTGCTTGTCATGAATTTCCCTCATTTCTCTTTCTTTCAACAGGAAGACAATGCAATCGTTGAGATCTCCTTAAAGCTGGCCAGTATCTATGCTGCTCAAAATAGGTACGTGTAGTCAACATCGAGGTGTGGCAGCAGCCAGGGAGGAGTGAGGTGGACAGAAAAACTTAGACCCTGAATGCTATATAATCTTCAGATATTTAACTAGACAGAAAACGTGGATGTCATACTTACAGTGTTCTATTCCTCAACTTTGAAATCTTGAGCTTTTTCTAGTTTTGCCCCTGCTATTTCTGGTAGAAGGAACTCAGGTGGTGCGGTGGGTTAAGCATTGGGTTGCTAACCAAAGGACAGCGATTTGAGTTGACCAGCTATTCCACAAGAGAAGGATTAAGATTAGCCCGTCTCCTGTAACAGTTTATAGCCTTCGGAACCCCATGGGGGCAGCTGTATGCTGCGCTACAGGGTTCCTCTGAGTCTGAATCAACTCAGAGGCAATGAATTATTTGTTTGGTTTCTTTTCCACTGGCCTGCTAAGTGAGGTACACAGCCCTTGTGCTTCTCACTGCATTGTGGCAAGTGTTACGCTTGAACTGGGCAGTTACAGAGAACTTTAGCTTAGCTTTCTAGTAGAGGAGGGAGGAGTCCAGTGTCTTTTCTGATTGTCGGGTTTCTTTTTTTTGGGGTTTCTTTTTCCATATCAACAAATAATCAATATATCTTAAATGCCTGCTTGTAAGCCTTTAAAATCCTAGACAGTACACTGTACTGAGATGTAGAACATTCTCTTTAGGAATTTTGAGACTATTATACCAATTGACTGGAATGTTTCATGAGACCACAGCCCTTAAACCCCCAAATCAAAGAACTTACACAGTGATTGGTTATGTGTAACTAGTATTAGCATCAGCAGTTATCACCACAAAATGGCCCCCCTCTTTTTTTTGGGAGGGGGGCTTTTGGTTATTGTGTGAGCAATGCTTTTAAAATGTAGCGAAGTCAGGAGGCTAAGCCTTAAGAAGGGTGATCTGGGAGTGGAGTGAAGATCTTTAGTTAAGTAGGACAGGAGATAGTGCTAGTTTAAAAATATTTGATGAGTCTAGATTCTTATAAAGAAGAAAAAAGTCTCCCAGCCAAACCTGAAAGCTTTAGAAAACAATTCCATGTGTCCCCAAACCAGGAACACTGATGCCTTTCATTCTCTTTGAGTTCAAAGAAAAAGCTGCTAGACTAGAAGCAGTTCTTAACCTGTGGGTCACAGCCCCTTTGGGGGTCAAATGTTCATAACAGTAGCAAAATTATAGTTGTGAGGTAGCAACGAAAATAATTTTATGGTTGGGGTCATCATAACATGAGGAACTATATTAAAGGGTTGCGGCATGAGGAAGGTTGAGAACCACTGTGAGTATACGCAGAGAGCTCTAACAAAAGTGTATTTTGGAGTGAGTTTATGGGGAGAACCAAGACTGACTAACTTTTCCTTAGACTTTGAATTGCTGTAGAGGTTCTGCCCAGTGATTAGAAGAACATTGGGGGGCACAGTGCCTTGATCCAGGTCCCTGATCATGGTCCCTGCTGTCCTACTCACCAGTTCTTCATCCCAGCCATGACTGCTCAGTTCTGCATTTTGATGGGGCACCTGATACACTAGACCATCTGAAGGCTTTTAAGTCTTTTTTTTAATTAAAATAAATCATTTTATTGGGGCTCATACATCTCTTATCACAATCCATACACACATCAATCGAGTAAAGCACCCTTATACATCCGTTGCCCTCATGAGTTTAAGTCTTTTGAAGAGCTTTGACCTTGGTTCACCACCAGGGAATTCTGTGGCAAGAATCAAGCCTTCCATGGAAGAATAAAAACAAGACTAGCTGTTGAAGAGAATGGATTCCTAGGAGAAGACACGCAAAGCTCACATACAGGATGCTTTGGGGGAAAGATGGTTGCAGATGCAGTTAGGGTAAAATTTTGCACCTTATCATTTGATCTCCATTATGATCCATTTGAATTTGTGCTAATTTTTAATATTTTCTTGTAATTGAGGTTTTTGTTTTACTTCGTTATTCTTGGTAGTTTTGTTAGTTTGTTAATGTTTTCCTATATGTGAAATCCAAGATAGGTAAATCTGTAGCGACAGTAACTGGATTCATGGTTCCTTGGAGGTCTGGCAGGGGAGGGGGGCGGAGAAATGGGGAGCTACTAAGAATGAAGAAAATCCTCTAAAACTGATTGTGGTGATTATTGTATAGCTCTTCTTGACGTGACTGCACTATTGTATATAAAAAAGACACAAAGCTAAGAACACTGGAGAATAAGATACTCACATTGAAAATTTATTTTTGACATTCACACTTCTGTAGAGGTGAAAGCTCCCTGCCATTCTGTTGCTTCTAACTAGTAGTGGTCCTATAGGACAGATGAGCACTGTCCCTGTAGGTTTCTGAGATGAAGTTCTGAATGGAGTAGAAAACCTTACCTTTCTCCTATGGAGTGGCCGGTGGTTTCCAACCTTGCGTTTAGCAGCCCAACACACAACCCACTCCCTACGTTCCCCTGGGCTCTTTTACTCTGAAGTTGTTCTTTGTTCTCCCCAAGTGTTTATGTTGTGGAGAGACCTAAGACCTAAGAAAAGATATAAACAGACGTGAGGCTTAGAAAGACTGATGATAGGAGGGGAGTTGTTTATCGACAACTTGCACTGATGAGGTATATCTCCTGAGCAGCCTGGTGCTTCATATCCTGCCTGGATAGGGTTCTTCCTGCCAGACTCTGATTTGTGGGAGGAAGGGGAAGTCTCTCTTCTCCTAAGAGCAGAGTAGAACAACGAGGTCATCAGTCCTCCCTTGACAGAGCATTAGATGAGAAGTTAGCTTGGTAGAGCCACTTCTAGTAAAAAAGACTGCTGGGACAGGAGCAAGGCTGACCTCTGGGTGAGAAGGGAATTGCTATGTTCCTATGTACCTTTGTAGAGAAACCAGCAGCTGGCACTGGCTCTGTCCAAAGCTTTGGTGTCCTCTCCAGTGGGCTAAGGGTCCAGGGCTACAAAATTAAGCGAAATGCCTACTAGAAACACCTATTTATTGAAATAGGAGAATGCCTACTTATTGAAATAGGAGCTCTATTTCAATAAACTTTCATCGGACTTTCTTACAACTTGGTAGAAGTATAAAAGTGTCAAATCCAAATTCACTAGTAGGAATCTTTAGTGAAAGATTTCACATTTGAATGCGTGAAACCTTTATAACCAGAAGAATTGATTCGAGAGACTCTGTGGGAGATGGTGAAGACTACTGGTAATGTCAATAATACTATCTTTTTATATCACAAGTGACATTGAATGGATGACTTTAAAAAAATACTGAGAAATAGCACATTGACACAAAATAGAGATCTCAAAAAAGTTCCCCTTCCTATCTTACACTTTCTTTTAAAACTGATAATGTGATAAGTTGAAATTCTCAAGCTGAAAAAAAGTTGGAAGGAGTTGGTGAAAAAGTGAATGGCCAATTGCTGATTTTTGCTTTACAGACAGGAATTTGCTCATGCTGGCTACGAATTCTGCATTTCAACTTTAGAGGGGAAAATGGAAAGAGAAGATGAACTAGCAGAAGACATTCTGTCAGGTAGGAAAGCCTGCCTTTTGCATTTTACCTTTGCTCAGTGCTGCATTATGAGGAAAGGGAAATGTGTTTGAATTGAGGGAGTGATGGTTGCCCATTTTGGAAAATAATGGCTATTTTTAAAGTCTCAGCAGAGTGTGGAATGAGATTTTTAAGAAATAACCACCAATTTTTAAAGAACTTATTGCTGACATGTTTATATTTTATCTGTTGCATTTTAATGGACTACAAATTCTGGACAGCAGAAAGGGAAGGACTTTCTCTTAGTCTCTCAGTTCAGCCTCTAGTCTAAATACTAATTACTTTTTGGTCCCAGATAATACCCCAATAAAGAAGAAAACACTAATGTTTTTATTGAAAAAAATTTTCATTTTAAGTTTTTGTGAATTTTGGGGAGGTTTACAGAGAGCAATTTTTCCATTCAGCAGTTCATATACATTTTGAGTCATGTCAATGATTAAAAGTTCTACAAGGTGTCACACTTGCCTGATTCCTTGCTGTACTTTCTGACTCTTTTCCTTACCCAGCTGAGCTTTGTCCCTAGATAAGTGCTGCCATTTGTTCTCAGGCGGTTGATATTCTAAGTGCATACTTTCTTAGTGTTGGTGCTCCCCTTACAGACCTGTGTATTGTTTGGCTGAAAATTGAGCTGTGGAGACAAGTATGTTTCCTGACCTAAAGAGTGATTAAGGGCAAGAGCCTTGGTTCCACTAGTCTATGTGATCATTAAACCTGTTTTTTTTTTTTTTATGGCTTTGAGTTCTGTTCTACATCTTTCTCCCCCTCTATCCAGGACCTTCGATCCAAGACCAAAACAGAGCAGTTGGTGATGGTAGCTAATTCTTCTGATCGTAGGGTGTGGGGACTGATGTTTGTGTGGTTCATTAGTCCATTGGACTAGTTATGTCCATGAATCTTTGATTATCACTCTTTCCTCCATACAGGAGAGACCAATAGTTGCACCTTAAAAGACAGCTCACAAGTGTTTAAGCCAAGTAGAATGTCTACAGCATTGTCTTTATGGATTGTTTTATCAATTGCGTAGGCATCCCCTGAGACCTTGGGTTCAGCGACTCATTCCCTTAAGGTGTTTGGTTATCTCTAAGTTTTCATAACTTTGACCCCTGTGTGGTCCACTGTAATTTGTAGTAAAGGCAAATCTCCATGTGCCAAATACCCTTTGTTGAACCTGTACTCCCACTCTCCCGTTACACTTGTTCACCATGTGTATCTGTATGCACCTCTAACATTGCAGGATTTTGTATAAAATATTTACTTCTGTTGCCTTTAGCTCCTCCCAGTGCCTTACCCCACCCCCACCATTTGTTACCAACCTTCCTTTTATTATCTATTGCCTTCTCCTTCAGTTAAGTTAGCATGTGTCTACCCTTTTCCCAGCTCTAGTCTAGCCAGTAACTTACCCTCTCTTCCCTTTCACACTTGGTAGCCATCAATAAATGTTTCTTTTAGTGTGAAAAACCTTTTCTTGACTTTTCACAATAGTATTTGCCCTTCTATGATGGACTTATTTCACCCATGATATCCTCCGGGTTCATACGTGTTATGAGATGTTTCATGGATTTATCATTATTCTTTAACATTATGTATGTAGTATTCTATTGTATGTATGTATGTAGCACAATTCATTCTTCCATTGATGGGGAAACGGATGAATATTTTTGCATTTCATCCTCATGGAGAAAATAGCATGAAGAATTATACTTGGAACAGAATATGATATATAACTAAATCTCTAAATTTTAGTTTGCTCTAACATATAGGGAATGTTCAGACTTGATATTCTTTCAGGCAATTGTTTCACACCAGCACGCCAGGTACCAGTGAGATGTAAGGATGAAGCAGTCGATTTTGTTGCCTCTAAAGTACTCCCTGTAACAACTTTAAAAAAGTTGTTTATAGCTTAATTTTGTTCCTTTTCTTTTTGAGCATGTACCAGTTTCCTTTCGAGTTTTCAGAGTTTTGTGGACTTTTGAATCATAGATAAATAAGTATAAATTTGTATAATAACTCATGATCCTTTACACAAACTATCCATTTTTTTTACAAATGCAAATGGATTAGCTTTTAAATACATTATAAATTAACAGGGATCTTCTTTAATTTTAAATGTACATTTACAAACATACACAATACACTACTAAACAAGATTTATAAGACAATTGTATAGGAAAAGGACAGTGCCAATGTATAGTAACATTGAAATGGAAGTGAGCCAATTCCTTATGACACCAGGAGGAGCGTTTGTTGAATGTAATGCAAGGAGGTGGGGTTTATGCTCCAAGAAGTCCAATTTTACTTAGGAAAAGTCTTGCCTGGGTTACGTATGAGATTGCTAACTAAATCAACCATCAGCAGTTGAAAACTACTAGCAGCTCCACAGGAGAAAGAAGAGGCGTTTTTCAGTAAAGATTCATATTCTCAGAAACCCAGAGACAGTCACACCAGAATCGACTCAGTGGCAGTGTGAGTTGAGTCTATTGCCCTGAAACACAGGCAACAACTTTTACTTAAAATGCTTGTTGAGGATTTCTTCTCTATACATCTCCAAAATTAAAACTTTAAAAACCATTTTAAAATAAGTAACGTTTATACCAAGTTTGAAGACAATTGCTCACCGTGATGCTCCTAAGTAGCTGTAGTGATTTCAACAAGTATAATGGCTTTCTATGAAATCTTATCTGTTCAAAGATTAAAATCACTCAAAATCAAAACCTTGTGAAATCGAAAGTAATTTCTGATTACATAGATTTCTTCCATTGACTGGTGTCTGAAGTATAGTTGCACTAACTGCAACACATGCAGAGACCACTTCCTTAGGATTAGGGCAGTGAACAAATGGCAAGGTAAGATTCATCATACTACCGCCCTGACCACACAAGATAATGCTTAAATGGCTGACACAGTTCACATTTCCTTTTTTCATTTATGCTAGTTTTTGTTTTTTTGCATAGCATAATTCAGTAGGATCAATCATATTAAAAGAGTTGTACAATCATCTCCATAATTTTAGAACACTTCTTTCTTGTACGCATTGTTATTAGCTCCTCATTTCAGCCAGTTTCCCCTACTGTACCCACCAAGAAACCATGAGTGCAACCACTGTCTCTAGCTCTACCCATCCTGGATTTCATACGCAGAAAACAAAACATAAACACTGCTAACAACAAGGCTATTCACATCCCTGGGCTCTGGTCACAGGGCATTGACCAGAGGCTTTACTAGTGTGGGCCCTGTGAATGGGTTTTGGCTTCCACTGTCATCCATAGCTTTCTGCAAACCACGGGTTCACAAATTAGGCTTTCACCATTCCCTCCTTCAGTTTGTATTTTATCATTCACAATCCTTGGATCACAGAGGCTGGTTTGCTGCTTCTGTGTAGATCCAGCTGGCACCTCACTCAAGATGGGTGCTTTTTCAAAGACAAGACTTTATGACCCCAGATGCTATTTTTTCTAGTAGCCAGGCAACATCTAGTTTCTTTGCCACACTTTGCAATAGCACCCATTTCTTCAGTGATCTTTTCATTAGGGCCCATTTGTGCTAAAATCTTGAGTTAAAACTATATGTGCCAGCAAATGTTCATGTTCTCCTGATGTCAGTGGGCAGTCATGTTGATGCCTGAGGGTTATTATACCTTCTAGATTTTACAAGGGACCAGACGTGTATAGGCAATTTTAAGAGATGCCATATTTCTTTCTGCATAACTATGACTGTGTATTGTCAGCTTCTTTGATGTTACTACAGGCTACTTCGACATTGGGGAGTAGATCAGTAATCTGCTTCCAGCCCAACAACTTGCTCAGGTGATCAAAACGGTATTTGAGAAACCCAGTCCTGACTGCACAGTGACATTCCCTGTCTGTGCGTTCACTATAGGAATGATCTGGAGGTCTGTGCTTTCGTTGATGGTATGCAGCCTCAGAGATTCCATCAAGTCTTTCTGACATCTTCCTTAGGGGCTCTTACATAGCTCCCAATTTCAAGGTGCAGGGACGTGAGCTGATCCTCCAGATAGCCAGTGACACCTGTGTAGTGGGTGGCCTCTATCATGCTTTTAGTTTTTTTTTCCCTGAGGACATCCCTTAAGTCAGATATCTAAGGCAAGCCGAATACTTTTTTTGGAGGAAAAAAATCCAATTAGTTTTCAGTTGCTGAGATGTTGAAAGTATTTTTCGTTTTTGTCATTCAGCATTATGTCTAAGGCGACTCAATATTGCTGCTCTTTGCTCCTGAAAGAGCCTGCTGTGTTCTTTTCCCAGATTAATCATGCACTGCTTCAACCCATATTTTATGCAGTGATATAGTTGGTCTTTATCTGGCAATACAGTCAAACCCCATGGTCTCAAAACGCCAATCAACAGTGACTGTACAAGGCTTATTAAAAAGCACTGGGGCCAGATACTGAAGTGTTCCCACAAAAGATGTACATTCCTCGATCAGCATCTTTGGCATAGCCCAGATCATTCATTCATTCATTTATTTTAAAAATCATTTTATTGGAGGCTCATATAGCTCTTATCATGATACATACATATATCCTTCATTTTCAAACCATTTTCTCCCAGATCATTTCTTTCATGCACTCTCTTGCCACCAACATCCTGAAGAACTGTTTTCAGGTCACGACGTATACGTTTTCATGAAAGAATTGATCTCCGACGCCTTTATTTGGCTTTCTTTTATTTAATTAAATTAAAAAATTTTTTTTACTTTGACTTTCTTTTCTGGTATGTTGAGTAGCTTCCAAAGATCTATATAACAATATTCCATTGCTAAAAGAAAGAAGCACATCACTAATTAAAATGTTCAGATACTCAGGAATATCTCAGGTTTTTCCAACTTTGGTATGATCCAACTTCATAATCTGGATTTTGGGACACCTCCATTCTGTGTTTGTGGTACTTAGGCAACAAAGATTAATTGCTATTTTGTGGTCATGTTTCTTATGATGGTTCAGGCAGACTTCCAAAGGTGCATGTGGGAGTTCAATGGAGCAGGAGAGAATTGGCCTCAGGTCCCTACCTTGTCCCAAAGCCTGTTCTATTCATTTCTCTTCTATTAGATCTTTAGAGTATATACCAAGGAGTGGAATTGTTTAATCATAAAGTTAGGTAGCTCTACTTGTGATTGTTTTCCTTAATGGTTATGTCAGTTTACATTTTACCAGTCAGGAATAAAGCCTCCAGTTTCCCCACATCTTTTCAGCATTTGATTTTATCATGCCATTTTATCAGGGATGAGGTGGTGTTTCAAGGTGCCCTGGTGGTGTAGTGGGTTTACCCATTGAGCTGCTAGCCACAAGGTCGGGGGAAGGTGAGATTTTCTACTCCTATAAAAAGTTACAGTCTTAGAAACTCAGGGACATGCCTGTTCTACCTTGTCCTGTATGGTCACTATGAGTTAGCATGGACTCGATGGCAGAGTTTGTTTTCCTGTGCTTATTGCCTGCTTGATTGTCTTTCTTTGTGAAGTGTCTGCTTATGTCCTTTACCCATTTAAAAAACTGGGTTGTCTCTTTGTTGAGTTGTAGAACATACATCTACACAAGCATATCTATCTGTGTATTTGGAAATTAGAATCTTTTTAAAAAGAATCATTTTATTGGAGGCTGGTACAAGTTTTAACACGGTCCATCCATCCATCCATCCATCCATCCATCCATCCATTGTATCAAGCACATTTGTACATTTGTTGCCATCATCATTCTCAAAACATTTGCTTTCTATTTGAGCCCTGGGTATCAGCTCATTTCCCTCCTTCCCCCACCCTTCCCTCCTCATGAACCCTTGATAATTTATAAATCATTATTTTGTCATATCTTACACTGTCCAACATCTCCCTTCACCCACTTTTCTGTTGTCCGTCCCCCAGGGAGTGGGTTATATGTAGATCCTTGTAATCAGTACCCCCTTTCTACCCCACCTTCCCTCTACCCTCCCGGTATCGCCACTCTCAGCACTGGTCCTGAAGGGATCATCTGTTCTGCATTCCATGTGTTTCCAGTTCCTGCCTGTACCAGTGTACATCCTCTGGTCTAGCCAGATTTGTAAGGTAGAATTGGGATCATGATAGTGGGGGTGAGGGGGGAAGCATTTAAGAACTAAAAGAAAGTTGTATGTTTCATCTTTGTTACACTGCCCCGACTGGCTCATCTCTTCCCCACAAATATTCTGTAAGGGGATGTCCAGTTGCCTACAGATAGGCTTTGGGTCCCCACTACGCACCCTCTGTCATTCACAATGATATGATTTTTTGTTCTTTGATGACTCATACCTGATTCCATTTACACCTCGTGATCACACAGGCTGGTGTGCTTCTTCCATGTTTGCTTTGTTGCTTCTCAGCTAGATGGCTGCTAGTTTACCTTTAATCTTTTAAGACCCCAGTTGCTATAACTTTTGACAGCTGGGCACCATCAGCTTTCTTCGCCACATTTGCTTATGTACCCATATTGTCTTTAGCAATCTTGTCCTGAAAGTGAGCATCATGAAATGCCAGTTTAATAGAACAAAGTATTCTTGCATTGAGGGAGTGCTTGAGTAGGGGCCCAATGTCCATCTGCTATCTTAATACTAAACCTATAAATATAGGCACATAGAGCTTTTTCTCCATCATCATATATAAGTATATTTACATACGTATATGCCTGTATTTGGACCTCTATAGTGTCCTTTGCCTCCTAGTTCTTTCTTTCTATTTCCTTTTACTTTCCTCTTGTCCCACTATCATGCTCAGTCTTCATTTGGGTTTCAGTAATTCCTGTCAGTTACATTGCCCTTGATCAAGCCCTACCAGGCTTCTTACACCCTCCTTGCCACCGATTTTGGATCACTTGTTCCCTTGTCCCTGGGTTTAACACTATTTTCATCCCCCCACCTCCCTTTCTCCCATGTCCCTCTCCACCTCCCCAACCATCAGTCCAGTTGTTTTCCCCTCCATATTGTGTATCTTTGCCTACCTTATCTAGATAGATCTGCAGAGATAATAATACAAACAAAAAAGCCAATGACATAAAAAGTAAAAGCCTGTAAATAGTTCCAAGGCCTGTTTGTTGACCTTTAGGAGTGTTTTCCGGTGGATTCTATGGGGTGTCATGCCCTGGCCCCCAAAGTCTATTTTTTAGTATTCCCTGGGTACTTCCTTGCTCTGTTCCCCTTGCTGTTCTGTTGCACGCCCTTAGTGTTTTGCCTTGGTGTGGAGGGGTCAAGATTGGGTGCAATTCCCACACTGTCTCCAGTGTTGTCCCCTATAGGACTATTGGTCAGTGAAGGATGTTGTGTCTCATAGTGGGGCTGGTCATATGGTCCTCTGTGTATTGGCTGCTCTGAGCAGAGAAATAGTCCTCAGGGTTTGGTGGGCCAGGATTTGCTTCACTCTCTCTTCTTCCCCCTTCATTTGCTCCCATGTGCATTGATCAGACATGTCCCTCTCCCTGAGCTGCATCTTCAGTGCTGTCCTCTGAAGTAAATTCTTCTGCGGGAAAGGGCGGCTGTCCATGTAGTTGGGATTGGGGCCAGCCCCTCAGACCTCTCTACTTAACAGATGTCATACCTGAACATTTTTTTTATTAGTGATTATACTTTTTTGATGAGCATAAATAATTATTATGAGGTCTCAGTTAATCTGAATTCAGCTATTTGTGCAGTAACAGTTCTGTTTGATATATATCTTAAAAATTAGCCCGCAAAAAAAAATAGGCCACATAATTTTTTGTTTTCCAAGACCATTGTAATTTTAGCTTTAGCATTTAAATCTTTGTTTCATTTTGAATGTTTAGATGTGGTGCAGTTTGGGTCCATTTTTGGTTTAATTTTTCTGTACGTAGATAGCTGATTTAACCAGTATTACTTGCTAAAGCGACCCTTTTTCCTCCTACTGAATAGACTTTGACCCCTTGTCAAAAATCAGTTCCCCATCAATGGATTGATTTATTTCTGAGTTCTCAGTTCTTTTCAACTGCTCTGAGACACTGAACCAGTACCCGGTAGTCTTGATTATCATGGTTATACAGTAAGTTTTTGATTGGGAATGTGAGGTAGGCCTCCTGTTTGTTGTTCTTCAATAATGTATTTTCTTTTTGGGGGCCACTTTCATGTAAAGTTGATGCTTAGTTTCCCCATTTCCGTACAGATTTTTTTTGGTGTTTGTGCTAGGACTACCTTAGATCTATAGATTATTTCAAGTATTATTGACACAGTATGAAGCCTTTGAATTCATGAGCATGGATGTCCTTCCACTTAAACTTATGTGATTCTCTTTCAGTTTCTTATAATTTTCATTATATGTCATACTTCCCTGGTTAGTTTTTTTATTAGGTATTTTTTCTTGTTAGGGGCTATTAAAAATTGTTAGCAAAAGAGATAGTGTCTGGGGTCTTAAAGGCTTGAAGGTAAACAAGCGGTCATCTAGCTCAGAAGCAACAAAGCCCACATGGAAGAAGCACACCAGCCTGTGCGATCACGAGGTGTCAAAGGGATCAGGGATAAGGCATCATAAAAAAAACCCAAAAAAAACTTACCATAGTGAATGAAGGAGGAAGTGCAGAGTGGAGACCCAAAGCCCATTTGTCGGCCACCTGAGATCCCCTCATAGAGGGGTCTAGAGGAGGAGATGAGTCAACCAGGGTGTTACCTTACAGATGAAGAATACAGCTTTCCTCCAGTTCCTATATGCTTCTACTCCCCAACCCCCGCCCCCTCCTCACTACCATGATCCGAATTCTACCTTGCAAGACTGGATAGAGTAGAGGTTGTACACTGATTCAGATAGGAGCTGGAGGCACAGGGAATCCAGGGCGGATGATACCTTCAGAACCAGGGGTGTGAGGGGCGATACTGGGAGGGTAGAGGGTGAGTGGGTTAGAAAGGGGAACCGATTACAAGGATCTACATGTGACCTCTCCTCCCTGGGGGACGGACAACAGAAAAGGGGGTGAAGGGAGACGCTGGATAGGGCAGGATATGACAAAATAATAATCTATAAATTATCAAGGGCTCATGAGGGAGGGGGAGCAGGGAGGGAGGGAGGGGAAAAAGAGGACTTGATGCAAAGGGCTTAAGTGGAGAGCAAATGCTTTGAAAATGATTAGGGCAGGGAATGTACAGATGTGCTTTATACAATTGATGTATGTATATGTATGGATTGTGATAGGAGTTGTACGAGCCCCTAATAAAATGTTAAAAAACGGTTAGCAAAAAAAAAAGACCCTCAATAAGAGGGACTGATAGTGTGGCCACAACAATGTGTTCAAATATAGCAACTTTTGTGAAAATGGCTTAGAGGCTACATTTTGTTCCCTATGAATCAGAACTGACAACAGTACCTAACAGTAGTGGAATGGCATTGCTTTCTTGATTTTCTATTCAGAGTTGTTCTTTTTTGTGTATAGGAACCCAACTGGCTTTTGTTTGTTGCTCTTGCGTCCTACAACATTGATGAATGGTTTTGTTGGGGTTTTTGTGTGTGTGGAATCTTTGAGAGTTTCTAGTTGTAGGAACATGGTATCTCTAAATAAAGATACTTGTGCTTGTTCCTTCTAATGTGGACCTTTGTACAACATTGGGTACGTCTGACTGGGCAATGGTAGCAACAGATGGAGACAGGATAACATGCAGTTCTGGAAGCTGTAGTAGTTCCGGAACATTCAGTGTATCTGGGGACTGAGTTATGGCAATATCCATGTAAGGGATATGGAAAAAAAATGTGAACATGCTCCAAACGTTTGATTAGGATAATATGGTAGAATAGATTAGTGGAAAAATTGTCCATCAAGAATGCTGATCTTAGAATTTGATATATTTCCAGTGTGGAAGGAGAACTGACAGATCAGGACTTAATGAATTTTGAAGAGGAAAGAAATGCTAAAAAATTGTTTTTTACACTAAAAATTAGATTAGAAATGCCATCTCTATCCTCAGGGGTAAATTTAGATGATCCAGAACCTTTCACAAGGGAAATTATTTCCACAACTGACAAGAATAGTGTCATCCTTTTCAGATTCAAATTTTATGATATGTGTATTTTTCATGGATGGATACATGTGACTAAGAAAAAATTACCACTATTGCTACTGGGGTTCCAGTTAATACATTCATGGCAGTATTCCAAATAAAACATGTTTAAATATGTCTCATTAATCAGTACATGACTATAAACTATAGCTTTCTTAGCAAAATATTTGTCTGAATCTAGTTAAGGTACCTCCAAATAAAAAAAGTCCAATTAAAACAATGGCTTCTGCTGGGCCAGTTAGAGGCTGAGGGGTCATCTCAGGTTATGGCTACTGTTTTTAGGATTCTAATGGGGATAGTGTTGATAGATTTTCTTAAAGGACATATGATGATCATGAGGGTTTATTATGAAGAATTTAAATATTTTTACTGGGGGCTCTTACAGTTCTTACAGCATTCCATATATCGATTGTATCAAGCATATTTGTACATATGTTGCCATCATCATTCCCAAACATTTTCTACTTGAGCCCTTGATAAAAGCTCATCTTCCCCCCCTCCCCCCCTTTCTTCCTCACTCTCCCACCTTCGGGAATCCTTGATCAATTATATATTGTTAGTTATTTCCATTGTCTCCCTTTACCCACATGTCTGTTTTTCCCTCCTTTGGGGGTGGGCGTGCTCTGTGTCCAACCTTGTGATGGTTTCCCCCTTTCTCCCCCCTCCTCCTGTGAAGACTTTCTAAGAACTGAAAATTGCATTGGTGAGCCAGGAAAGTTGTACTGTGGAATTGTTTTTTTCCTCATTAGGGCAATACACCTGCCTATTTATTTAGTTGAAAACTCTTCTCCCATTAACCCTACCGTCCTGATCTTGCCCCTTCATACTTTATTGTTCCCGAAATCTAATAGTTAAACCAAACAAGATTTGAGTCCCTTGTGGATTCCCAAAATGCCATTTTCTCATGGTTGCTCTGAGGCAGAATGATGCCAAGGCAGTGAGTTTTGATAGTGTTGGTGGGATAGATGGCCAGGACTTGATTTAAGAACGCTATCAAGATTTTGGAATGTAAAAACTATATGCTTCTCATACTTTGCCTTTCATAATATAAGTAATTAATGCAATTATCTTGTTCTTGTCCCATTTGTGTGTGTTGTGTTTTGGGAAGAGGACTTACCATATTTCATAAGCCCATATCAAAAGAATCACTTTGACCCAGATGCAGAGATAACAAAATCATGGACTTTAGTTCTTTTGTAAACTTTGGTGGTGGGTGAATGTATCCTGTGCTTTGATGAGACAAATGTGTAACTCAGGTTAGGTCTGTGGTAAATTGTATTATTATTTACAATGTTTCTTTTTGTTTTTTGTTTTTCTACCTGTAGTAGAATGATGTCTTTCTATCCATGGCCATGTGGGAAACAAAACAAGCAAAAAGAAAGTATATGATACAACCTGGATATCAATAACTTGCTTTGGTACCAAATTGTGGGAATAGTTTTTTTTTAAATTACAGATCTACAGCACACTTGCTTCTTATAGGTTACTTATTATAATGCTGGATGGTATTTAATGGTCAGATCTATAACTTCTGCATTCACTAACTTACATGTGACCTATAATTTATCTTTTGGGCTTATTTGTTACAGGGTTGAGTTAATGTCTTACAATGAATTGAAAGCGTTCTCTGTCTTCTGTTCTAGAAGAGGTTTGGGCCACAGCACAGGGGGGAGCTGTTCTTGAAAGCTAGAGGAAGATCTACAGAACGCAATCCTTAATTTCATCTTTTTCCTTTATGGACTTTCTCTTTTTAAATTAGTAACACATTTTCTTCCATTTATTCATTATTCCTCTCCTTGAAGGTTTCATTTCATATTTTAAACTCAAAAAGTATTTTTGGTAGTATAATATTTTGGTTTGATGAGTGTTTGAAGTCAGGAATTGTGGTTGTCTCTGGCTCTGCCACTTAGTAGTAGTTTGATTATGGACAGATTACGTCTGTTTTCTCATCAATAAAGCTTTCACATGAATTAAATGCTCTGGGACTGTGTCTAGTACTCATTAAGTCTCTATGCAAGAGCTTGCTGGAATGTGGAATATTCTCTAATGGTTTAGCTCTTTTGTGTTTACTAGCATTTATTAAACATCTTTAACTTGTAGTTTCCCTTTGGTTTTTTGTTGATTTTGTTGCGCTTTCCAAAGAACTAACATTTTATTTTTCTTAATAGTTCTTATTTTTCGATTTAATTTATTTTTACTCTAATATTATTATTCCCTCCTGCTTGGTTTGACATTAGTTTTCTTTCCTTTTTCTAGTATCTTAAGGTAAGAAATTAGGTCCTTGATTTTAGATCTTTTCTGTAACTACTGCAGCAGCTGTGTTTGTGTTTCCATTTATCTCAAAGTATTATCTGATATCCTCTTTTACCTTTCAGTTGTGAGAATTTTGTTTTAACAGTTAATTGAAATCCATACTTAAGGCTGCAATCTTTAATCTTCATCAAGTGCTTCCACGTTTTGAGCAAGGTTGTGTTATCTGCATATTGCAGGTTGTTAATAAACCTTCCTCTAATCCTGATTCCACATTCTTCATATAATCCAGCTTCTTATTTGCTCATGTTTGCAGCTTCTCTTTTTGAGTCATCAAATGAAGGTCCCGCAGGCTTTCCTTCATCCATGTCATGAATGGTTGACTCTACCTTGAGAATGTAGTTCTTCCTCAGTCATATTTTGAATGCCTTCCAACACAAGGGATTTATCATAGCTGACAATGTTTCAATTTGATCCATAATGTGTATATTTGTATGTGTTGCATCTGGATATGTTTATGTGCAGCACGTACAAACATGTATTAACATAACCCTACAAATAACCTTGTGCATATGCGTGCATTTTGTAACCCTAATTTAATAATATTGACATGAGGGGGCTTCAAAAATGTTTTCCATGAACTTGTTGAAGCTGCAGGTATTACATATATAGTCGTTTCTGTATTCCTAGAGATTGTGTTCCTGAATCACTTCTCCATCTGCTAATATTTTGAGTGAAAATTCCTGTAAATGTCTTGTTTGCTTCATGGGCTGATTTTTTTGAAGCCTCTTTGTATGTATAGTAGAATAAAATGTTGCCCTGCCCTGTACCATACTCATGATCATTAGTATGTTTAGTTCATTGTTATGGCTAATATGTCAGTCCTTCTATTTTACTGACCAGCTACCAACCACATGTCCCTATTCTAGCAATTGGTCCACTCTCATGGCATAATTAAAGTAAATGAATCCATGTCTGACCAACTTGCTTCTCTGAAGTATTCTGGTTGTATTTTTGCTAAGGCAAATTTGTTCATTCTTCCTGATAATCTATGACACTGTTTTTTACTAACACAATTCAAATGTATCACTTCTTCTGGCTTCTTACTGTTCTGCTTTCACATGCATATGAAGCAATTAAAAGACCATGGCTTAAGTCAAGAGCACCTTATTCATCAAAACGGCATCTTCTTTGTCAAAGTGAAATCTTTTGAAAAGTTAGAGAGGTCTTTTGCAGCACATTTACCCAATGTAATACTTCTTTGATGTTAACTGTTTGCCAGGAAGAATAAAGTAAACGACAATTTTAACGGTCGCTTTAATTCCTTCCACACAGTTGTCACCACCACACCTTGATTGTGCTTCAGATAACGCATTTTTTACAAAGGGAAAGCTGTGGCAGCCTTGTGTGTGCCATTTTTCCAACAGTATGTGCTTACTTCCTATCTTTGTGTCACAGGTTCCAAACGTTTTCATAATGCTATTGTACATTTTAATAACTACCGTAGTTCCTATATGCACTAGGAAATTTTAAATTATACTTGCTTTATACTGAAGTCTAAAACTGAACCAATAATATCTATGAGGTATATGTCTGTATTTAAACTTTCTTGTCATATAATAAACGGGGGTGGGGGAATCCCCCAAACTAAACTTACTGCCATTGAGTCTGCTGACTCACAGTGATGCTGTAGAACTAGGTAGAACTAATGCCCTCATGAGTTTCCGAGACTAATTCCATTTTTTCCCCTACTTTAATTTTATTGTAAGCTTACTTTACTCCTGAACCTCACTTGGATGTGCTCAATGATCTGAGAATCCACATCTAAATCTTTACGTTCAGCATTACTCTGCAGTTTTAAGCACATGCAGCTAAAACTGAGCACTCTTTTTGGGCCACCCACCCTTGGTCCGGCCTCATTGTTTGGCCTGGGCCCACTACCTACTCTACCATTTTAACTTCAGAAGGGCAAACATGAGGGGAAGAGGAAGGGCTGTGGGTCCTGGGAGAATTCTTGGTCATTCCTGAATCCTTTATTGGAGTAGAAAGCTCCATCTTTCTCCATGGAGAGGCTGGTGGTTTTGGGCTCCTGACTTTTCCGATTGCAGCACAGTGGGTAACCAGTACACCTCCTTTGGTTTAAAAATATTTTTAAAATACTGTTTAAAATTTTGATTACTTAGAAACAACTCTTAAAAATATATATATATATATATACACATACATAAAGCTACAAACTTTTCTTTTGGCAATATGCTAAAGAATTTGTTATATAATCTTTTAAATTATTTTATTTATATGTTTTTAATAATTATTTTAAAGCTTTCTTTGTCCAATTTATTCTTGGAGAAGCTTGGTTTACAAAAAATATTTGTTTTTATGTTATTGTGGTCAAAACGTGCTGCATATTATTTTGTTTTTTTATGCAATGAAATGTAATGTTTTTTAAATTAATGCTAATTAAAAAATTTTAAATTTAATTATGCTTTTTAAAAGGGGTTTTCTTTTATTTTAGATTTTTATTAAATATTATTTACTTATTTTAGATCTTTTAGTTCTAGATTAATTTCCATTACTGATTACTGAGGTAATAATTTCCCAGTTGACTTTTCTTCCACTTAATTTTATTTTTTATGTTATACTCTTGACATAGCCCCTCACTCATAGTTGTAAAATGTAAAACAGCATGCTTTTTTAAAAAGATAAATAGTATAAATCTTAGAAATAAGATTCAGGGTTTTTTTTGTTTTATTTTAGCTGTAGTTACTAGAATAACCAGCCACTATGTTTTTGCTGTATTTTGGTAAATTATTAATATTATCCTTATCTTTAAATATTGTAAGTGAAAATGAACTTGAGAAGATCTGTGTTTACTCAAACTATTTCTTCAACCCATCTAACTTTTAAACATAATAAGGACCTTGATTTGTATTTGAACAAAGATTTGTCCTGTTTCTACTTTAACTGTTCCTTTTATTATATAACATATAACCTCCATTCATCTCATACTGCTGTTATAATTACATCGCTTCTTCAGTTTTTGTCCTTGCTCAGCCATTTAGACAGAGTGCTTCTGGTTAGGTGCTTACTGTTTCAATATTTCTTTTTAATATGGTAGTTACATGTGGTAGTTGATACCATCATACATTGATTATATTTATAAATTTAGGATTTTGTCAGAAAAATTAAAAATGTCATTATAAATCTGCAACTAACTTATAAGGCAATAAGTATTTTTAAATATAATTAAATTACAATCTAAAATTATTTACCCTTTTCTATATAATTATGTAGAAATAAACTTTAGATTTATTTTTGAGAAGTTTTCCATTTTCATCCCCAAATTATTCACATCTTCTAGCTACTTTGACATCTCCAAGAATTGGTCATGTATTTAAATATACAAGGGGGTACTGCCCAAAAAGCAAACAAAAACTCTAATGTGAGGGGGATAGTGCACTTGGAGTTTGTTCCACCAGGTCACACTGTTAATTAAGCTTTCTATTTACAGGTTCTGAAAATATTACATATTAGTGTGTGACCAAAAAGGCCTGATTTGTGGTAGACGGGGGATTGGTTTTGCCACCACGACACTGCACCTGCTCACGCAGCCATCATCTCAGTATGCTAGTTTTGGGCGAAAACAGGGCATGCTGCTCTTGCCCCATGCACCTGACCTCTCTCCGTGGGACTTCTTTTTGTTTCCGCACAAATGCAGAGAGACATGAAAGCGATTTGATGACTTAGAAGAGGTGAAGAAAAAAATTGAGGAAGGGGTTGTATTGTCAAATAGATGAGTTTGAAAAATGTTTCCAAGAATGGAATCGCTAATTTGGTAAATGTATTAAGTGTAATGGAGAGTACTTTGAAGGTGATAAGGTTGTTTTGTAAAAAAAATTTTTAAATACACAGCTTTGGGGAAAAAAATTCCCATTTTGTTGTTTTTTTTTGTACCCGTTGTGTATATAAATCTTTAAATTCTGTATACCATTTGTAAATTTTCAGAAACTGATGATACATAATGATATTTAGGTCTGAATGGGTGCTTTGCTAGTATGTAACCAAATGAGCATCTTCAGTTGAATGTCTAATATGTAATTCTTGTTATATAGGACCATTTAATATAACCTCTATGTATAGTCCTTCATCATAGTCCTTCATGAGTTTCATATAAAATTTCCTGATAGTGAAAAAAAAATTTCCGTGTAGTTTATTACTATTTCAATGTTATTTACATTGTCTTTTCAGAAGTTTTGTGAAAGTTGATTTTGGTTACTGTGCTTTTAGATCTGTGTTCTCAAATTCCTTGTATGTGGCACCATGTGTTTTGAATTTTTCCTTCTGGCAGTAGACTCTACTGACTAGTCAATTCTGTACTGTGTCCCAAATTAAGGCAAATACTGTCGGGGGTGTGGGGGGTGTCATGGGGGTCAATCCAGGGATGCTGCAAAAGCAGATACCTACATTTTATTTTGGATTATGGTCTATAGTCCAAAAGTTTTTTATTCCCTGGAATTGATGAGTTTTTTCCCTGAAAAGGTGGTGGTAGGCCAAATCAAGTTTGGGACTGTGTCAAGCGTTGCTTATCATTGCAACCTTCATTTGAAAGAATAAATGGATTATTTTAAATATATATTGACTTTCCATTTTAGAATTCTTGAATATTTTCTGGCTTTTTGTTTTTTACAGTTTAAATTTTTTCAAATTAGCCCTAGACTTTCTGTTAACTTACTCATTTGTGATTTTATTTTTATTTGTTTCTGCTAAGTATGATTAGTTTCAAACAAAAAGTACTCGACATTTTGATTGAAATGCCAGCTCTTACGCTTACTTAAAATGCTGGGGGAAAATTCAAAACTCCTGTTGGTCTGGAATATATAATCTTCATTGGGTGTTAGTTTATATAAATTGCCTTTAACCAACATGAGACATTTAGTGGGCACATATTAAAATATTTTGTTAGCCTTAGTAACAAGAACAATGATAAGGATGGGTTAGCTACTTATCTGCTGTGCGTCCTATATAATACTCTTTATAGTCCCGCTTTACTGTTTTTCTTCTTAGAGGAAAAGAAAGCCAACACCCACCTCCTCCTAGGCATGTGCTTAGACTCCTACGCTCGCTACCTTCTGTTCACCAAGCAGCCATCACAGGCACAAAAGATGTACGAGAGAGCTTTGAAGATTTCTGAAGAAATACAAGGAGAAACACACCCACAGGTAAGGGAGGAAACCATGGGACTGCCTAGCAAAGGCTTCACAATACATATATGGGGGCATGAAACTCCACACTGATTGGGAATAGATTAGGAGCAAATGGTTCCAGCAGTAGCCTCTTCCTGAGGCTGTAGTTCATTTTCTTAACTCTCCACAGCATTGTGACCCCCTTCCTTTCGCAAAATGGATTTAGGATTTCTGGTCAATTACTGGGTCTACCTAGAATATTTCCATGGTTTACACAATTGAACAACTTTTCTCAAACATAAATCTGGTCAAACTGCTGATATGTAAGAATCTTCTTTTTTTTTTTTTTTTAAAGAATCTTCTAAAGATGAAGAGCCTTGTCCTTCCTCCTCATCCCACAGTTAAAACGTGTATGGGGGTGGGAGGTAGAGGGTGGGGGTGGGATTAACAAATTAATAACACTGATATACTGCTGAATTTGAACACATCAATGTAAAGATTTCTGTGAGAACACTAAACACATTGAATTGAGATCAGTGTATGTGAACTCTTAATGTCTCTCTTTTCAATTCTTATAGGGCAAGGGATAGATAGATCACTTTGACTAAGAATGCTTGGTGCTCCCCAAATAGGACACACCACTAACTCAGTCTGTCACAGGGCAGAATAAGTAATAGTTTTAGAAGAGGGATATTGAGTTATGTATCTCTAGGAAAGGAACTTTGGGCTTATTCAAAGTCCTCTTAGAATATCATTGAGGCAAACATGGAATTCAAATCACCAATGACTAGCTACAATCAGGAGACTTAAAGCTCGGCTTTACCGCAGAAGAAAGAATGGAAGCTGGATCCTTTTAGTATTAACATTTAAGAAACTCTTCATGAAAAATCTTTCTTAAGTAAATATATCTTCTTGAGACTGTGGCTCTAGAGAGAATGAAGCCACGGGGGTTATTTCTCAAGATTGTTGAATGGCATATTTGCTACTATTTTTAGTTTAACAAATTTTGTTCCCTAATATCAAGATTTGTATAAAATAACAAAAAATTTATAAAAGCAAAAAAAAAAATTTGTATTATTTGAGGGTTGAACCAATGTCCACAGTACGAATAGTAACATCATAGTTTCTTAAAGGCTGCTATCTTTTGACTTTGGAGGAAGGCAAGGTGGGATAACATCTGAAGTGTACAGTCAGTGCATCAAGAGTCAAATATTCAATCTGTAGAAGTGTATTTTGAAAGCAGCAGCTGACTCTGTTTCTTTGTATTTAGACCATTGTGCTGATGAATGACCTGGCTACGACTCTGGATGCACAAGGCCACTTTGAGGAAGCCTTCACTTATGTGCAGAGGGCATCAGAGCTGGCAAGACAGACAAAGCACCCTGAGTTGCACATGGTACTCAGTAATCTAGCTGCAATTCTGATGCACAGGGGTAGGTAGCTTTGGAAACTTCGTTTGTTTTCAAGGGAGGATGGTGACTGTATTTACAACTATGAAATGGTGTTCAGGTAGGACATAGGCAATAATTCACATTTACAGTTTAACTTACAATGTTTATGAACATGTAAGATAGGGAATACCAGAGTTTGGTGGACATTGTTATGAACATCAGCATACTATGCCCTTGGGCTGAAACCACCATCCAGGGAAGGATGAAATTTCCTACTCTCATGAAAGAGCCTCCAGAAGGCCCCTGCGGCAGTTCTATCTAGCTGTCCTATAGGATCACGATGAGTTGGAATCAACCCGATGGCAAGTTTGGAATTGGAGAATGACAAGTTTTTATCACACCTAACACCATTACTAAACTCCTTGCCTAATCAAGTGAGGCTCCATGGTATACTAAAAAGGGCTTAATTAAGAATTCCTCCAGCATTCACTGAGCTGGAGCTCTGGTTGGAGCTCTAGAACCTGGTCCAAGTTACAGGCTTTCTAAGCCATTATATTGTTTTGTAAAATGGGGGATAAGCACACAATACATCAGATTTATACCAATTTAAACTTATTTTCTTCCTGTTCTCCCTTCTCTCCTGGGTTACTTTAGAAAGATATCCGCAAGCCAAAGAGATCTACCAGGAAGCACTGAAGCAAGCAGAGCTGAAGAAGGATGAGGTGTCCATACAGCACATCAGAGAAGTGTTGGCTGAGCTGTCAAGAAAAAAGTAGACCTTTGATTTAATTTTATCTAGCTCTAAATTAATTTTTATTGTAGGAATAACTTCTAAGTAACCCTGAGGAATAGTAATTATTCCATTCTGATTGGTACCCAAGCAGTGACTTAGATCCTTGTCCTTGATATTCAAGTTGAGGAAAGACACCTTGCATATACCACTACTTTTAGAAAAGGTAACTTTCCCTTCTCAGCTCTGATTTTAACATATGTCAAGTGATGCTTTCAGCTGTGATGCATGGCTAGGTGCCAGCTCTGTTGATCCAATAGAACTTTAGATTTAGATGTACCTTGTTTCCTCTTTGAGCAGGGAAGTGTGTGGTAATCGTCTGGCATCTCTACCATACACTTTCATTTGCTGCCCTTTCCTGTCACTATCTGTCAGGAGGAGCTCCCTCTCTCGTGGAAAAGGCTGATTATAGTGAGCGGTTCTTCTTTATAATTTATTTCATGAAGCCCCACTTACTGTGGGACTTCCATGCATGAAGAAGAAAAGCGGTATCCTTAATTTGACAACAGTATTCATTATGAAGTATTAAATTCTGAACTAGGTACTATATAGCACCTATTTGATCATAAATAAAAGTGATCTGTTTTTCTATGTATCTTGTTATATGCAACCATAAAAAAAAGAGTGGTTAATCTCTTGCTTGTCAGTGTTATGTGAACATTCAACTTCATTTGTCAACTAGATCTCAGCAGAATTCTCTGGGGAGCTCTTTGAATATAGGCACGCCAGGCTGCAAGCACAGGCGAGAGCCCGACAAAGGTAGTATCTAAGATGGCCCCGTAGTTTTGATGTGCACTGGTGGGTTGACAGATGAAGCACCGACCTAGATTCTAGTCCTGGCTTTTGATTTGGGATCCTATTCTCCTCCTCTTTCAAGTGAAGCATGAGATTCACTCTGTGGCGCCCACATGAACAGTGTGAATAAAGCTGCTTCGACATAGCATTCGGTCTCCGAGTCCATCAGTAAGAGAACACATCCTGTCAGCCTTGGCAATAGTCCTTTGCCTAGGGGAAACGACCATTTTTCTAGGTACCACCAAAGGACACGGGTGGGGGTGGGGGTACAATGATAAGACTGATACTTTTTATTAGTTTCCCCATAATGGAAGACTCCTTTCATCCATAGGGGGCGTCAAAAAGCTTGGAGAAAGTAGATTTAAAAGATAATGGAATTTCTCCATGAACTTTTAAAAGATCCTTTGTATAATCTGTGAATTTCTCACACAAAATAAGGGACTAGAAGTACTGAGGTCTTACTCGTGTTTGAAACTAAAATATAAACCAGGGTGAGTTTAAGTGCAACCCAGTCTTTAGGCTTGTTTGTTTGTTTTTAATTAATGTCAACTCACATGCAACAAGAATGAATTTTTACCTTTTCACAATTGCAGCTGCTTTGCTGGGATTATTGAAAGATTTTTCACTCTTTATTTAATAATTTTGGTCCTCCACAATGATTCAGCTCATGGTCCTGGTGCTGGGAAAACTAGAGTTTTCAGAAAGATCATTTCTTCATAAGGAGTGTCACTACAGTTCATTTGTACTGTTGTACAGCAAGATAGTAAAGCAACAGGAAATCTGATCTCTTTTACGGAGTGATTTAAATCCAGAACAGTTACAAAGAGAATATGGTTTAAATTTTTGAACTGTATTATTGCGGGAGTACTCATGGTATATCTATTTTTTAAATATATTCACTTGACATTCCAAAGTTAAAACATAAAATTTCCAATCATAAAACTTTGGCTGTAAACTGAAACTATGTACATGATCAGGAAGACCTCAATCTGGAATGCTAATGTGTAGCTTTAGAATACTGAACTAGTAGCCCGTGAAGAACACCATGCCTTCCTTGGTTACTGCTAGTATCGACAAGTCATCAGTCACTCGTAGTGCCCTGCTTTGCACTTAGATCATTATGAAGTGGATCTCCACCCTTCTCTGTGTAGTTTGTTCCACAGGTAAGCATATAAACATTGTGTCTTTTTACTATTTTAAACTAAGAAATGATTCTGGGTTTTACCTCCCCACTCTCTCCAGGTGAAGTGACACACATGCACTGTGGTGGGAGTGGAGGGAGGAACTAACAGCAGCTCCCCCAGGGGTCCCTCGAGTCGAACTGCAAAACAAGTAAGTTAGGGTCTGGTCTAAAATGTTCTCAAAAACTGTTCAGACTTGGAATCTTTGTATGGTTCTCAAGGCTAGAGAAAAATTCTTAACACCTTAAGAAAAAATTAAGCAAAACTTTGAAGAGGTAGAACATTCATTCAGTCACCGTTTTTTTATCTATATTAAAATTTCATGTATGTTTGTACATATATTGCTAATATAGTGATGCCAATGTTCCAGGTAGTAGGAACTTTGATTCCCATGCCTGATCTAAAGTTTATTTTGAGGACCTCAAATACCAAGGGGCAGCACAGTTACTGGAGTAAAGGCTTTACTTTCAGAAAAATAAGAGCTTATGCCTATCTTGTCAGTTACTAATTATGTGGGAGAAGTAACGAGCCTATTTGCTCACCCATAAAGTAGGGATAAACATCACTATTTACAAGGTCGATCAATGAGTTTTTGAGAATGCCTATCAAGCAGTTATTGTCAGACAGGCACTCAGCAAGCTGCTCATACAAGGACTGCTTTCTAAGAGGATACTTTAAATGCCATTAGGCGTTACATTTTTTGCCTCCTGAAAGATCTTTATTTCTCTCCTTTCTAATCAGTGGCATTCTCCCAAAACCATTAGTATCTAGGGAAGGATAATTTGATATGTTTCAATGATATGGGAAAAAGATATCCGAAAGAATTCTTAATGAAGAATAACACCAACCTTCAAATACATTAATTTAAAATTCAATCTTTTAAATTATATGCACCTAGTGAGTCAATGGAATGAAACTATCTAACAATAAATTCTTGCCCACAAGGAATAAGTGATAATAAATGCTGACATGCAGAAAGGGTGACATTTAAAATGTAGTCTTCACTTTTAAAATCAACCGATTAAATATATCAAACTAAAGAAAAATGTTTTGCTTTCCCACTGCACCCTGAGACATAATAAAGAGCCTTAAATCACAAATAATCTACTGTAGCTATGGACAGGGTAGTCAAATTTATTTCTAAACAAAAGCTTTCATGGGCTGCAGCAAATGCAGGAGAAAGGAGTATTGAGGGCATGGTTAAATTACCAGTGTGCATAACAGTGAGGTATGCATCCATTAAGCCTTTAAAACTGTAAAACTGAGCTATAACATACCCATGCACTAACATTTTCATCAGTTAAAAAAAATATTTATATATTAAAGCCTGAACTGGAAATTTACAAGATGGAAGAATTGTATTGTTTCTCCTACCCTTTGACCCTAGTATATTAATGTACACCTTTTGTGACAAGGGTCTGTGTTAAAAATTTAAACAGTTCACAGATTTTAAACATCACTGGGAAACTGAATTTAGAGGACATAAAATCCGATAAAAGTACAATGCCCGAGACAGCCTACATCAGATATCTGGGCTGTATGAGGTTGTTTAGAAGGCAAGGTTAAAAAGATAGACAAAAAAGATTTTAAAAATTTACCCCCAAAGTTGATGCGCTGACTGAAACATAAGTACATCAGATACTACAGCAAGGGGAAACACTGCAAAAAAGGCAATCTATTTACAGAAAAATGATTTAAAGACATTATGGTTCTCTTTACAAACAGATGTAAGAATAGGAATTGTCCACTTTTTAAAAACTCTACATATTTATCTTCAACATTTCAACCCTCCACTATTATTATAATCCACTGAACTGCCCATTTCAAAGGCAACCCCACCCCCACCCCCACATGGCTCTCCAAATAAAGTTCCATCACTTCTTCATCAACTGTAGCCCTGGCTCTCCTGGAAAGTCTCTGGGCACAAGTCAAAACTGGGCACAACCAAAACTAGAGCTCCCTTCCCGTGTTATCATTCTCCGTACAGTTCAGTCATCGCTGTCCGACAGTGTCTCATATTGTGCTGAGAGCAGTGGGGCAGGCTCTCTTTCCCAGATCCTGTTCTGTTGGTGAGTAGCTGCTTGGTTTACAGAAGGAGCACATGCAGTTGATGATGGAGGTGTGTTGCTGAGCATCCGCATAGTCAAAGGGTTATAAGGAAACTGAGTTGAGCCTGACAAAAGAAAAAAAATTTCACTGTCTGGAGCATAGTTGTTGAGACAGACAGAACTATCCTACCAAAGTGGTAATGTGACAATAAGAGTAAAATGAACCTAATGCAGAAGGGCCAAGATTTCACCACTTAGATTCTAGCTAATCTGTGAGACAAGTAAGACAGGGTGAGTCTTAACAGAGCTGAAAATAGCAAGTCCTGACTTGTTAGTAGGAAAGTGTTTCCAAGGAGAACCTTAGTACGGGGTACCAAGAACTAATTGAAATACAAGCAGGTTTCAAAAAGTTTATGGACATTTTTCAGCTTCAATTCCATTTTTCTGCAAGCTTTCTAAAGCCTCATTGTACAGTCTGGTTAGACCAACAACTTTTTGGCTCTTTAAAGAGTATGACAGGAAAACAGTTCCCAGAACAAGGGCGACATATACCTAGGAATTTAAACAGTTGGAGGGCAGCATGTCGTTCTGCTGAAGCTCACTGGGATGTACAAGTGGGATACACACCAACTTTTAGAATCTCTTACTGTCTCCCTGAAGAAATGTGTTACTTTGGTGATAGAAAATGAAAAAACCTAACACCTACCATTTCATCAGGTAATTAATCTCACGAATGGTCTAATAATTTCTAGAGTCACTGAAGAAGCAATCATCATCCTCAACTAGAAATTTTTGACATAGTATACAACCAATCACTTCATATGTAATATGAAATCTTGATTTTAAAAAAAGTAATACTGAAAAGGGAGGAGACATTTATAGATATATTTAACCCCTAACAAAAAGATGGCCTAAAAACTCATAACAAATAACATGTATTTTTATTTTAAAAACAAAGGAAAGCCAAGTCTGTTCTCTCACGTTTTTAAATGCCAGGACCAGAAACATATAAATAAACAAACAATAGAAAACATTAACAACTTTCTGTGGTTGGTATGTAAGTGGTGAAGCTAGAGAAAGACATGGATTAAGATCTGTCTGCCCCGCCCCCCCCCACTCTTTACTTTAAATTGCTTAACATTTCTTTAAGAACCTTCTCTAAAAATGTTTATCGTATATACTCGTGTGTAAGCTGAGTTTTTCTGCACTTTTGGTGCAGTTTTTGTGGTAAAATTAGGTGACTCGGCTGATAAACAGTATATGAAAGACTAACAAAGTCGCTTGAGAGTGGCACTTTACAACAGAGTAGTTTGTGAAAAGAAATGTAACTATAGACTCGTTTTAAAAATAGCACATGTTGGCTGCCAGCATATAGCAGAAGGGTGGTTGATACTTGTCTTAGATCTTCCTTTATTTGAGGTCATCAAATTTAGCACTCTTGAAAATTTTAGATGATATACATTCATGTTCTGTGTTGGTAAGTGAAATCTATCTAATGATTCAGTAATGGAGACAGTTTTCCATGAAATAACCATGTAAGTACTGATAGAAATTGTTTTAAGCCTCATCTTTTGCCAGTTAAGTCAAGTTTCTCACCTGTAGAGGAGGGCCTATCTTCCCAGGCCCAGCCTGGTGTCTGTCGATGATATTCCCCTTCTGAATGTACAGAGGACACTGAAGATGGCCGCTCTGTTCCTAAGTAGCCTTGCCCAGGGATAGGAGATTTAGATTTCCTGTTGTTTGACTTGGTGATCAACTTTGGTTTGCAAACTCCTCCTCCTAAAAGTAAAATTAAACTATTGATATATAATACAAAGGAGTTTCAAGAAATTCGTGGAAAAATATATTTAAATACCATTTTCCACAATTTTTTGAAGCCTCCCTCACATTTAAATTCTTAAACTTAAAAGCTACAAAAGCATTAATGAATGATAACGTTAATTAGTAAGTAAAGTCCAGAACCTAGGACCCAAGGAGACAAATTCTATTTAAAGGAAAGCCAGAATTTCACTCGCAAGAGCCAAAACAGAAAAAGGGGTGTATCTTCATGTCACAAACATAAATGTGTGGAAACCAACTAACTGAATTTCTGCAACATCAAAGTTTCTTTCTTGGCTGGCTGTACAGGAGGTATGCTGAGGAGTAAGTCAATATGACAAAAACCTTACATTCTCACTCCTGCTGTGTGCTGTCTGGCAGTGAGCACGCAGGTCAGTGGAACTGCCCTGTAGGTGTTCCTAGGCTGTACAAACTCATGAAAACAAATCACCAGTTTTTTTTCCCTGTTGTTTGAGGGCTAAGAGCTCCTACTAGAGCCATGGGTGAGTTTGAACCATCAACCTTTTTAGTTAGTAGCCAAATGATTAAAACCATTGTGCTTGTAGGAGTACTTAGCCCTCAGCAAAACTGTCTCATAGTTTCCCAAACTATCAATCTTCATATATCTTTCTCTTACAGAGTGGCTGGTAAGTTTGAACCAGGGCTTAGAATATGGTCTCATTCACTTAAGGCTGACTAACTGAAACAGGGCCAGGTTTTATCAGGCCTATTTAAGGTGGTCTGGCAGTAGACGATGGGTCAGTATCCTACTGGAAAACGTAATCTCCTTGGAAGAAACACGGCATTGTGGAACAGGTGCCCTTCTCAAAGATAGCCCCAGTCCACCAAAATGTTTGTAATTAATGTAGGTTACTCTCCTGAGTCCTGGCAAAACCCAGTCTCCTGCATTGGTTTACTAACTCTTCAAAGTAGGCAATCCTATACCTTTACTTGTAATTTTTTCCCTTCTGGTGGCACCCACAATTTACAAATTCAGGTGTATTCCAGTTTTGCTATGATAAACATTACTGAACCAGTTTGAAGCCCTGGTTCAAACAAGATAAAAACCCTGGTTGGAGCCACCAACTTTTTGGTGAGTCACCACTGAGTGCTATAACCACTGCCCCATCAGGTCTCCTACCTTACTCTCCCCTCCCCCAAATCTATAGGGATGCACACTTACAAGTATTTAGTTCACTACATGAAGAAATAATGTACCAAGGTATTAAACCAAAAAACTGAAAAAGAAGCCTTTTTATGCCACTATAGGCCCTCAGCAGAACCTTATTAGCTCGGTGGCCACGTTTCTCAAGACTGTTTAGTTGGTGAACTCAGTAGAAGCTCAAATGATTGGGATAACCTGATTGGGCTCTGGAACAAACTCAGACTCATTGCCATTGAGTAGATTGTGTTGGATACGGAACTACTTCTACAGTCTGAGGCTCCACATCTTTGCAGAAACATTTTCCCCATGGAGTAGTTAGTGGATTAGTACCTCCAATCTTCTGGTTAGTTGCCCAATGCTTAACCTACTGCCTCACCAGAGTACATTTTTGAGTTCCAGAACAATACACTGAATTTTTCTAAGAGACTAGAGCTTAGTCGAACAATTTTACCCTATGCAAAACTCATTCAGGAACACAATAAAATGGATAGAAAGCAACTTCAGGCCCTCAAGCTAGAAATAAAAAGAAGAAAACTCAAGTCCTTTATATTATGGAGTAACAAAGACAATCAAGATGACTTAAGTAATTAAATATAAAAGATACAATAGATTAAAGGCTAGAATTGCTGTTAGTACTGCTGTACTGGTTACTGTGGTCAGTAGTACCCAGTGATAACAGCCCTAAATACAATAAAACAAAGCAAAGCATGCTTCTATGCCATCCTGACAAATCTCTTCTACGTTGAGCCCACTGTATTAGCCTCTGTGAATCTCTATCATTGAGCATCTTTTATTCTCAAAACCTCTTCTCTGCCAAGCATAATGTTCTCCAGAGACTCATTCCCCCAGGATGACATGTCCAAAATACACGAGATAAAATCTCACCAGATCAGCTTTAGAAAGTATTGCTAAAAAAATTAAAGAAAAAAAAAAGAAGCATTGCTGTGCAAACTTTCAGGATAAATCTGTTTTTCTGGTACTCTATGGCTTGATATTTTTGGCAATAATTCAAAATAATTACTAATAACTCACCCAGCTTTCACACACACAGAGATGATTAACAATATCATGCCTCGGGTCAGGTGTTCAAGTGACATTTTTGCTTTTTAATACTTTAAAGAAAGTCGTTTGCAGCAATTTCCCAAATCCAATACAAGTCTGATTTCCACGTACAATGAAATGTGTGAAAACTTGCATCTCTTTCACATTTATCACGTTGTTGCTTATTATAGTTTAGATGTTAGGGATTTTTGTTTTCTTTAAAGTAGCCCTGGTGGTATAGCAGCCTAGGCTGCTCATTCAAGTCCCAGCAGTTCCAACCTACTAGCTGCTCCATGCAAGACAGATGAAGCGTCTGTTCCCATAATGATGTACAACCTTGGAAACCCAAGGGGCAGTTCTGTGTCCTATTGGGTAGCTATGGGTCAGAATTGAGGTGTTAGCCAAATTTAAGTCAGCAGTCTTCGATTTTTATCAATAATTGCTTCAAGCAGCCAAGATTGTATCATGTTCTACGTATGTGCAAAGCATATTTACTCATTGAATCAAGTACAGTGAATGGATGTTAGCGTGACAAAAACACCTTTCTTGCTTTTTAAACTACAGTATCCTCTTGTTTTAATCAAACAATTGCCTATTGGGCTAAATATAGGTTTTGGATGAGTACAATTACCATGTCCTTGAATTCCCAGTCTTCTCAATGTTATCCAGAATTTTGTTTTGATCCACACAATACAATGCCTAGCAACAGTCAATAAAACACAGGTAAACATCTTTTTGGTATTCTCTAACAGCCAAAATCACCAATGATAAGTTTCATCCCCAAATCGTCTTCTGAATCCCGCCTGAATTTGTCAGTTCCTGTTTGTGTACTGCTGCAACCATTTTTTAATTATCTTCATCAAATTTTACATGATTTTGGTTGATAATTTCCACATTTTGTTGGAACTCATTTCCTTGAAATGAACATGAATGAATCTCTTCCAATTGGTTGCCAGGTAGCTGTCTTACAATTTCTGGGGCATAGATGAATGAACATTTCCTGAGATACATCAGTACATTTGGCGTTCCATCAATTCCTGATACCTGTTTTCCCTAATGCCTCAGTGCAGTGTGGACTTTCTTCCCTCAGTACCAACTGTTATTGATTATATGCTAATCATTTACAATGGTTGCATGTCAAACAATTCTTTTTGATACAGTTAATGTTTCCTGAATTGTTTAATATTTAGCCAAAAGAACCCCTGAATATTATAATTGTTTTCTTCAGTTCTTTTCAGCTTGTGAAATACTGAACACATTACTTCCCTTTTGGTTTTTTAACTCCACGTCTTTGCATTTTTGCACTTTACCTCGCTTCGTGAGCAACTTTGAAATCTACTGATAAGCTCTTAATCATTTCTTCCTTTCACTTTTACTATTATACATTCCAGAGCAAGCCTGAATCTCTTCTGACAGCTGCTTGGTCTTTTCTTTTAAATGATCTTTTATGTTCTTCATGTATGTTATCTTCAGTATCACCTCACAGCTCATCTGGTAGTCAGTGACTACATCAAAATCTATTCTTGAGATGGCCTCTAAATTCAGATATGATTGAAGGTTATGTTTTGGCTCTTGTTTTAATTTTCTTCAGTTTCAACTCTTTCATGCCATTGGTCCCTTGTCTTATTCCAACTGGTAACGAGCATCTCCACCATCTCTTCCCACAGATGTAGTTAATTTGATTCTTGTGTACACTCTCTGGTGAGGCCCACATTAAAAAAAAACCAAAACCATTTTATTGGGGCCACTTATAGCTCTTATATTTGCTATTTGAGCCCTTGGTATCAGCTTCTCTTCCCCCCCCCCCCTTCCTCCCCCACCGTCCTGAATCTTTAACCCGTTATATATTGAGGTACACATTTTTGAGGGGACTTAAAATGTTTGGTTAAAGTAGAAATTAAAATATGTCAATGAGCCTTGAAATCCCACCCCATAGCTGTCACTTATGTTACTGAAAAAAAAAAAAGAAATCTGAAATAAGTCCAAATATGTCTTGCAAAATTCTATCATGTGATTCGAGTTCATTCTTCTATCACCAAGGCCACAGTGTCCAACTGCTAATTCCTCTGTTTGTAACATTTGCATTTCAAACTAGTAATGCTCAATGAATCTCGATTGCCTTGTTTGGTCGATTTTAGACCAAAGAAGTTGCTGAAAATCTTCTATTTTCTTATTTTGGGTATTAGTGGTTATATTACAAATTTGAATACTAGTTGTATTAATTGGTTTTCCTTGTAAGGTATATGGATATTACTTTAGGATAACTTAACTCATAGTGACCCTGTAGGACAGAGTGGAACTCCTGCTGGTTTTCAAGGTTGTAAGTCTTGACGTGAGGTAAAGTGCCTCACCTTTCTCCTGTCGTTCCAAAGTGCTGACCTTACAGTTAGGCCCAATGCGTAATCACTACACCACAAGGCTCCTTCAGGACAGGTTGTGAATGATGAAGCCAACACCATTCTACTCCAATTTGCCATTTTTGGTATAGTAGCCTATGATTATCTAATTCAAAATGGCCAATTACCAGTCCCGGTCAACTGACCACTGTCTACAATATTGATCTTATTGTATTCATTTTTGATGATTTCCAAAATTTCTAGTCATACTTCATACATTCCATATTCTGATTATTACTGTGTATATACTCAAGTATAAGCTGACCCGAGTATCAGCCAACACACCTAATTTTACCACAAAAATTATTTAAAATGTGCTGAAAATGATGAGGGCAACAAATGTGCAAATGTGATTGACAATGGATGTATGCCTGGATTGTGATAAGAGTTGTATGAGCCCCCAGTAAGATGATTTTTTTAAAATGTGCTGAAAAACTCAGCTTGTACATGAGTATATACGGTAAAAACATTTGCACAGCTACTGCCTCCCATTCTGAGTAATGCCCCCTCAGCAAATAAAAGCCCTGAACACTGCGCTCGATCAATGCCATTAAGGTCGACTACTTTGAGGAAGCAACTCTCTTCAGTCGCGTTTGAGTGCCTTCCAACTGGAGAGCCTCATCTCTTGGCAATGTTATCAGACTATTCTCAGGAGACCAAGTGGTGCTGTTGATATGTACTGGACTGGTAACCTAAGGTGCTGTCGGATGAAGCAATCTGCTTCATCTTGGAAACCTTTGTAGGACCACTATGAGTCAAACTACATGATGGCAGTGGGTTTAAGAAGTCCTAGAGGTGTGGGTTACACACTGAGCTGAACCCAAAAGATCAACTCTTGGAATCTACCATTCTGTGGGAGCAAGATGAGGCTCCTCCAAAGATTTCAAGTCTTAGAGATCCAAAGGAGTAATTTTACTCTGTCCTATAGTTGCCATGAGTTGGAACTGCCTCAATGGCATTAAACGGTTTTTGATTTTTTACTTTAGGAATTTCCAGAAGTGGACTACCTCTTCCTTCTTTCTAGTCTCCTTTACTCTGACAGTGTCACTGAAAACTCTAGTAGGGGTGACCTTGCTGGAATTTGAAATATAGGTGGCATAGCTTCTAACATCACGGCAACATGCTAGCTACTACAGTACAACAGACAGGCAAGTGTGATAGAAGATAGAGCCCAGCAAGAGAAACAGTATTTCAAGAGAACATTTATAGGAAGGCGGAAATCAGCTTCAAATGCAAAGCTCGTTTTCCTCCCATATCAGGATTATCTGATGGACTACTCAATACCAACACACTGTGATGGTTGATTTATTGAACTAAAGGAATCTTCAGTCAGATAGAGCCACTATCACACAAAAAAGGGAGGAAAAACCTGGCCATATTTCGTGTAGGACTATGGATGCCAGAGGGAGAAAGGATAAAAAAGGAAGTAGCCTACAGAATGATTTGAGAAAAGAGTAAGCTGGGCTTGTCTCTTCAAATATATATATAAAAAAACAAGAAGGAATTGGTAGACATGGACAAGCTCTTGTAATTTCTTAGATTTGTAAGAACCCCCAATAAAATGATTAATATGACTTCCTTAAAAAATTTTTAAAACATTTTACAACTCGTTACAATCCATACATTGATTGCATCAGGTCTTTGTACATATGTTGCCTTTGTTCATTTCTAGACACTTACTTTCTATTGAGTCCTTGGTATTAGTTCCTCATTTCCCCCCTCCCCTAACCCCTAAAAATTTTTTTGAAAAAAAGCAAACCTTAGAAGAGATGCCACAATAAAACCACGATAAAATTGTAATTGCACAACAGACACACTTTGTAAGGTCAATCATTAACAATGGAAGGTGAAAGCAGAAAGGGGAAGGCAGTGCACGTCTTTCAGAAAGAGGAGAGTTCATTGATTTTACTTAAAAGTTAATTTTAAAAAAGTGTAATCTTATCCCTAACTATAATAAAATCTCGCTGAAGAGGAGGAAAATAAACACTAAACAAAAACAAATATTTTACACGCAAGATTTAATTAGATCTCGAGTAAATTACTTTATAAAGTACCTAAAACCCACAAATGTGACAACACAAAGACAATTTCTGCATCAGTATTTGTGAATAAATAGGCCTTTTCTTAGGAAAAGCAATAGAACAGCACTCACAAAAAGAAAAATTTACCTGAATTAGGTGATGGGTCCCGTTCCTCTCTCCGTGTCTCTCCACTGGACACAACTGAGGTGTTATTACCAGGTACTACCCCCACAGGCTGGGGCATGACAACTCCATGATCATCCACTTTGTTATCAAAGCTTCCCATGAGAGCTTTCCTGATAATGTCCTCTAGTCCGAGATTACCAGCAGGATCGGCAAAAGAATGCCCTCTAGAACTTACCGAGCCTGAGAAACCAAATGCATTTACACTTGTTTATCAGGAAACAGAAAAAAAATGAAGGCTCCCTACAGCTCTTTCAACCCACTTGAAATCCTCCCGCATAAGTAGTCTGCAACACTATTGAGAATCCACATAGACTACTTCTGTGAGATTTTTCTTTCTCACTGAATCAATTGTTTACCTGTATTAAACCTACTCAATTAGGTTTCCTTGTCTTTTTCAGTTACCTAGTTTCTACACTGTTCTTTTGATTCTATTTGCTCATTTTTTATTCAGTAAATATTGAATCTAAAGCCATTTTATTTCTGACTACTTCTTCCATTACTAAATTCTCAGTTATTTAAAGGCAGATATAATACTTAATTTATCTACTGGAACAGTCTCGATACGAAATCAGTACTCAACTGTTGGATAGAATACTTTATACCTATTTCATATTGATTTTTAAAAGGCATTATGACTATTACCTGAGGTAGTAACTGCTGGCAGATTAAAGATCTCAGTTCCTGGCTGAGCAGCTGCTGTATTTAAACAAACAATACAGTTAATTGCAAGATAATGATCATATACACCAAAAAATAGTAAAAAAAAATGCTACAATAAAACCTACCTTTTTATTTTCCATGATTTGAATATTATTTTTATCCCTTAAGATAAAATGGAAGCTACGATATAGCCACAATAATCAAAATACACCTGTACAGACAGGTAATGGATGTGGTTCAAGGATAGACACATGAAACAATGGAATAAAATTGACAAACTCAAAGTAAATCCAACCCAGGTAAATCTATACTGGCAGCTGACAGTTAACAACTGGTCAAAGTCTGTTCAATGGGGGAAGAAACGCTTCAACAAATAGTATTAGAAAAACTGGGTATGCATGTACAAGAAAATGACAGAGGATCCATACCTAACATGATAGGCAGAATTTCACTCAAAATGGATCCCAAACCTATATGGTCAAACAAAGCCCTTAGCATCCATGGGAACTAACGTAAGGATAATCAAACAACTGCACATTAGATGGCCTGGACCTTTAAAGTTAAAACAGAGACTGCAAGAGCAAAATGAAATTCTATCAACTGTGGGGAAATCTTTAAGAACAGCACACTGAATAAAAGTCTAATCTCTAAATTATACAGAAAACTGACAATGGCAAGAAGACAATCCAATTAAAAAGTGAGTAGAGACACAAACAGACGTTTCACTAAAGAGGACATTTAGGTGGCCAACAACTCCATGAAAAGTTGCTCCTAGGGGAGGGAGGGGAAAAAAAAAAAGAGGACCTGATGCAAGGGGCTTAAGTGGAGAGCAAATGCTTTGAGAATGATTGGGGCAGGGAATGTATGGATGTGCTTTATACAATTGATGTATGTATATGTATGGATTGTGATAAGAGTTGTATGAGTCCCTAATAAAATGTAAAAAAATGAAAAAAAAATTTAAAAAAAGATTAAGATGGAAATCTCCCTCAAAAAAAAAAAAAGAAAAGAAAAGGTGTTCCTAATCATTAGAGATACAAGTCATAACTATCACACACCTAAAAAGTTGGTAATAATCAAACAAAATGCTGGTGAAGTTGTAGGGAGACTGAAACTAGACTTATCCACTGCTGGTATAATTGCAAATGGTATAAACATTATGGAAAACAATGGTTTTTCTTCAAAAAGCTATAAATAGAAACATGATTCAGTAGTCTTACTACAAGGAGTAGTATACAAGGAGACTTTAAAAGTTCAAGAAAATATAATGACAATTGTTGGATTAATTGTTTCTTTGGATTATAACAGTGGAGGTGATGGAGGAATGGGGAGCTAATGAATATAAGGATGAAGAAGATGTTCTAAAATTGATTATGGTGATGAGTGCACAACTTTGAAAAACGTTTAAACCATTGAATTGTATTACATGTAAATTATATGTCAATGAAACTTTTAAAAATTCCATTATCTTTTAATTCCATTTTCCACAAACTTTTAAAAGTCTTTCATGTAGCTTAGCACTAATAGCAAACACAAATAGATACATAAAGGTGTTCATTTGAAACAGTATTAACAGGCTTGATCAAGGGCAATGTAACCAAGAGGAATTACTGAAACCCAAAAGAAGGCTGAGCATGACAGTGGGACAAGAGAGGAAAATAAAAGGAAATAGAGGAAGGAACTAGGAGGCAAAGGGCATTTATAGAGGTCTAAATACAGGTATGTACACATGTAAATATATTTACATATGATGGGGAAATAGATCTACGTGCATATATTTATAGGTTTAGTTTTAAGGTAGCAGATGGACACTGGGCCTCCACTCAAGTACTCCCTCAATGCAAGAACACTTTGTTCTATTAAACTGGCATTCCATGATGCTCACCTTCCTGACACAATCGATGAAGACAAAGCGGGTACATAAGCAAATGTGAAGAAAGCTGATGGTGCCCAGCTATCAAAAGATATAGCACCTGGAGTCTTAAAGGTTTACACAAGCGGCCATCTAGCTGAGAAGCAACAAAGCCCACATGGAAGAAGCACACCAGCCTGTGTGATCACGAGGTGCCGAAGGGATCAGTTAACAGGCATCAAAAGCCCAGAACACAAAATCCTATCATTCTGAATGAGGGGGTTTGTGCGGAGTGGAGACCAAAAGCCCATCTGTATGCAATTGGACATCCCCTCACAGAAGGGTCGAGGGGAGGAGACAAGCCAGGGTGCATTGTAGCAATGATGAAACATGTAATTTTCCTCTAGTTCTTAAATGCTTCCTTCTCACTTACTGTCATGATGGCAAATTCTACCTTAAAAGTCTGGCCAGACCAGAGGATGTACACTTGTCCGGATGGGAACTAGAAACACAGGGAATCCAGGACAGATGATCCCTTCAGGACCAGTGGTGACAGTGGCGATACCGGGAGGGTGGAGGAAAGGTGGAGTAGAAAGGGGGAACCGATTACAAGGATCTACATATAACCTCCTCTCTGGGGGACGGACTGCAGAGAAGTGGGTGAGGGGAGACGTTGGACAGTGTAAGAGAATACAAAATAATAATTTATAAATTATCAAGGGTTTATAAGAGAGGGCTGGGGAGGGAGGGGAAAAGTGAGCTGACGGGCTCAAGTGGAAAGCAAATGTGCTTGACACAATGGATGTATGTATGGATTTTATGAGCCCCCAATAAAATGATTTTTTTAAAAAAAGGAAACAGTATGATAACAGAAAAGATGGAAACATCTTAATTGCCCATCAATAGATGAACAGATAAACCAAACATGGTACATAAATATAATGGAATACTATGTAGCTATGCAGAATGCATTATCAAAATATAATGTGGATGAACTGAGAAGACATTATACTGACTAAAATATGCCAATCACAAAAGGAGAAATACTTTCTGACTGCACTTTTATAATAAGATGAATAGGCATACAAAGACAACAGCATCCACCACTATTGGTTGCCAGCAATGACAGGGAGGAGGAATCACTAGACACATGTTATTTTTGGTGATGAGAAAGGCAAAGTGTTATGCTTCATTTAAAAGTATATGAGACCAAATGGTGACCATTTACCATCAAACAAAGAGAAGCAGGCAAGGGCTGCAGAGGGGCACACACCAAGGAAGTCAGATTAATGGAAATGGAACAAGAATGCATGAGAACGGTGACACATTGTCAATAATGTCACTGGTGTCATTGAACAGTAGGCATAGAAATAGTTAAACATAAGCCTAATTTGCTGTGTAAACTTCCACCAAAACCACAATGAAATATAATCTCATTTTTTAAAGGAAGTATGTTTTCAAAAAGGAAACTAAAAAGTGGGAAAACTAGGAAATTCAAAATACTAGTACTATATAATCTAGAGGAAGAAAATAAACTTTGTACTGAGAAACACAAATAGAAACAAAGCATGCCTTCAGAACTGAGGTCTTAAGATTACTTATTCTGTACACGTAGGAGCAGGTTTGAGAGGACCTGAGGTTAGATCAAGAGGAAAGACACTTATGATTAGTGTTTTGCCAGTGAGTAGTATAAAAATAACTAGTTAATTGGAAGCTCTTCCACATTTCTGGGCTATCCCCTGGACTCCGCTGATTCTAGACACTGTTGATTCTTTTCATTTCTGCCAACTACAGTCTGAAGTTCTTAGTGGCATCACCAGTAAAAGAACGGAACCACTTTATCAAATTATACAAGAAATGGAAGGAGTATAAGGACAGGTAGTGTTTTCATTGCTTCTTCCAACTTGATGCTTAGAATTTGAAAGAAAAAATACAGACAGTTAATGAGTGGGGGAAAATGAGTGAGACATTTTTTGAACAGGGAGGTTGGAAAGAAACTACAGAGAGGAGACAAAGACTGTATTCTCCAGGAAAAACTGAAATAATGTGTATGGATGATAGTGTCTTAAACTTGTGGGCCAGACCACTCATGATACTTAAATGAAACCTGAAATAACAAAGTGATAAATCAAAAAACCAAAGTCACTATCATCAAGTTGATGGCGACTCATAGCAACCGTATAGGTCAGGATAGAACTGCCACTGTTTTTGAGATTATTAGGGGAGTACATAGTCCTTTCCCCCTCAGAATAATTGGTGGTTTCAAACTGCCAACCTTGAGGATCCCAATCCTACTATGCCACCAGGACTCTAAAACTGATAAACATGTCCTGGGAATTAGCATACAAAAGAGGAGCCTATGTGGCACAATAGTTAAGCACTTGGCTGCTATGGGATAGGACGGTGGTTTAACGCACCAGCCACTGGGCCAGAGAAAGATGTGGCAAGTTGGTTTCCATAAAGATTACAGTCTTGCAAACAAACCCTATGGGGTAGATCTACTCTGTTAGATTTGACTCTGTCATTGGGTTTGGTTTTTCAGCTAATAGTCATTTTACCAATATTTATCGCGCCAATTCAGTTAAAAGTAAAATTACCGTCCAGTTAGCAAAAACTGTCAGATTAAGGCAATTCCATATAGTATACTTAAAAGACAACAGTCTGGTGCAATACTAAGATGCATTCCTTGCTTCACTGGGAAGCTTACTGATCAGTATGGCTGTAGTGATCAGAATCACCTGTAAAGCTCAGGAAACTAGAAGTTCCTAGATTCCTAGTGTCCCGCAGTTAGCACATCAGGTGCTTGTGACACACATGAATGTTTATGTAGCCGTGGTTTAATGTAGGCGGGTAAGTAGTTATAAGAGAACGTGGTGTTTGTTTCAAAAACGAAGGAAAGACCATGCTCTGAGAAGATGTGAAAAGTGAGGGAGAGGAACTGCCATAAAAATGAACCGTGCTGTCCTTTACCAAGGAGCAGATAGATGGCTTTGTGGGCAGGTGGAACGTGAGTTCCATTTTAGATATTTAAGGTGTTAGTAAAACATTCAAGTCAAAAGGGGATTTTAAAATTAGAACAGATTAACTGATGAGAGAATTGGAATTTTTATCCGGAGTTTTTGGCATGAAGGCGACAATTTAAAACCCTAGAGTAGACTCAGATTATCATGCATAACAGAAAAAAGACTGAACTTTTATGGTGACAGAAGAAATGACTGATGATTAAGCAGATAAAAAAACTGTAACAAGAGGAGAAAGACGCGTAAGGAATAAGGAAGTGTAGTTTACTACTGCCAAAGGCTGCATGCACGGAGAGCGGATCAAGTTTGCAAGCATCTTTTCCTTAAGAAGGTAGTATTGGTGTCTTTGGGCAGTACTGAAAGGGGAGGTATTCCCTTGAAGTGAAGCTCTCTTGGTTTCTGATGGCTTCAGTTCCACTCCCAGTTGAGGATAGAATGTGCCTTGGGGTCCCTTTAGCCCACGCATTCACTAATATAAATTGAGACCTTCCACAGTCGAATAGATTTCTTACAGTAATATATATGTATTTTTAAAATCTCAGACTAAGGACATCTTGTCAGTATTTGTCTTTAGACATTAATAAATTTTGCCTTCTGTTAAAGGTATTGGTTTGATTATACATTGAAAGCATCTAGTACCCTGTTCAATAAGTGAGTGTTGAATCAGTGAACGAGGGAGTTACTGCCTAAAGACAAGGTTAACCTTTGGCAAGAGGGAAAAAGACTTTTTGAGCTCACTGGCAAGCATTTGCCAGTCATGGACTTCCTTCCACTGAACAAGAAAAACAGACTAAAGGAGTGGAAAACACAAACAAGGGAAGCAATTCTTCCTTGGCTGTTCTAAATCCTGTATTCCTCGGTACTTGGAAATATATCTTAGGGTTATGAAAGACCTTGAAAATTTTTGTTGGACCTGTGAGGACCTATACTAACAAACAAAGTAGAGTCTGGAGGCCGAAAAATATATTATTATTGAAATAAAAGTTGTTTTTAAGATTGATGATTTAAAGGAAAAAAGATGGATGGTGATTCTGGTCACCATTCTAAAATAGTTTTCTTTTTAACTGACTTGCACTCTGTTAAGAGAACCTAGGAAGTTAAGAGCCAGATAGAGTTACAAACAGCAAACAACAGGAAATCCTTTTTTCCTCTCTGATTTTTAATGTTTATTAATTTCAAAGTGTTAAACTGGTATGCAAAGATATCATCAGCAAAGCATACACCCCACGCCCTCTAAAATTCCTCTGTATTACTGGATATACTTGTGGAAAAAATGAGTACATTTGACTGTGGAAATAGTAGGTGATGCACTGCACAACAGGATGAGGAAAGTTCTGATTAACGCACATTGATCCATAGGAAAACTTCTAATGCCATAGAGGTTTATCCAATTTATTTACCAATGACCTAACTATCAGTACAGAACTGCTAGAAGCCTGATCCTTATAATATCCCGGTTTGAGCGCCAACCAACCCATAACTTGGGCCATTTATTAAACATCTTTAGTCTTAGCTTCCAACATTTACAAATGAGATAATACATGGCCTGTTTTGTGAATTAAGTAACGTGTGCGTGCATGCGTGCGTGCGTGTGTGTTGCCTGGCACACCGTGTTACAGAAGTGGCTGCATCTATTGATAATACTTTTGTTTTAGAAATGGGTCTAACAAATTTGATGCTGAGCTGAGATCTAGCTAAATGCTGGTAGAGTAGAGAGAGTGGGTGGAAATGGAATGAGCACAGATTGCCTGGTCCTTTGACTTGGGTCTAGTAAATGTAAAAATTCAGTAAAGGGTTTAGTAAATGTGAAAAATCTGTGGCTTAAAAGCAAAGCTCCCCGAAGCAACCATGATATTTGTATTCTTACCAAGTACACAATAGCTAAACAGTCCCATGTGGGTGACATAAAGCTTACCTTAATGATGAATTCAGGATAGAAAAATGATTACCCCACACCACCCAAAACCAATTAAAATCTAAACTAAATAAAAATGCTTTTAGTGTAGACAATTTAGATGGTAGAGATACTGAGAACCAAACATGGTAATTCATGAAATGGGGTGTTTCTAGCAATAAGAAGTCATGAAGATGACTCTTACTGTTTTCTTACGAGATATGAAAAAGAAAGGCTTTAAGATGGCCCAAATGGATAAAACTAAGACAGGTGGATTGAAAAAACCTAGGAGAGTGAACTCTGTCTCACATGTACAAAACCTAGCATTTTCAAAAATAAAATGTGTAGCTTCAGCATTAGGGAATTCAAGCTCCAAAGAAATCATCAAGCCAGCAGACATTTAAAGAAGGGTCAACTGTGGTTGGATAAACACCCTTGCCTTCAAACCCAGGGACTATTGCACCTATCATTATTCATGCATGTTTGTCTTGGAGTTCATGAAAGAAATCCCACTTACCCATATCAGAGTCACCTCCACCAGAGGAGTTCAACTTACGAAAAATTTCCTGCTTCTTTGATTTCACCATGGGTGAAGTGTTTTCAAGCTTGGTGAAGAATGAAGGCAAGTAGCTTATACTTGCTGGTGAGCGGGAATCATTCCTGTTAGAAACAGTTATGTCTATTAGCATCGTGTACTCCTAGCCTTGGGGACATTTCTCGCAATGATAACAAAACACATAGTGTACTTAGAAAATTACTGCTTCCCTATCATGTGCTTATTCCTACAACTGTACAGAACCATAGGTAGCCACAAACCAGTTAGTACATAATTTGTGATTACAGTCAAGAATCAAATCATTCTAGGGCTAGAATCGAGATAATCCAAAACAGTGATGTGTAATATGGAATAAATAAGCAGCAAATGAATAGTAAAGAAAAATCTACAAAAGCTTATGATGCTCTCTGCGTTAACAGCCTAAGCATTGCTACATTTATAGTTACCTTATGAACCCAGAACTGCCTTGCTATCAGAATTATATGGAATGCTTATAAAATAGGGCAAGGTCATAACTAAGCAATCATCATTTGGATATGAACAGAATGGCTAAAATGTAAAAAGTGCCTAACAGGTGAGCAGAATTGAATATGAAGCATTTCATATTTGATCGGCAGCTTTCTACACTAACACATTTTTAAAAACAAATTTTCCCTAATAACTAAGGCCCACCTTAGTCTCACAAGAGCCAGAGGTGATGATGACAGATGATATGGAGGGTTACTGTACACCTAATCTGATTATGTGGATTAGTCATTCAAACATGAGCGCACCTACTGTATATCAAGAAAGATAAAATAGGAAAAAAAACGATTTTAAGGCCTGTGTTCATAGAATTCACAAACGAGAATACACGTAAATGTAAAATTGAATTTAACATCATTACTCTCTAAAAATGGATTTTCTGGAGAGCAAATGATGAGGGCAATGAATGTACAAATGTACTTGACACAGTTGATGTATGTATTGTGATAAGAGTTGTATGAGCCCCTAATAAAATGATTAAAAAATGGATTTTCTTCTTTCATTTCTTTGAGAGATAGCAGCATTTATTTGGTGGCCTCTGAATATAATAATACATTTAAGTGTTCTTTAAGAAGGGCAACATCTGTGACAAGAGTTACATGAACCTCTAATAAAATGATTTAAAATAAAAATAAATAAATATAAGTTAAAAGGACCTTTGATTACAACTGGACTCTCACTACCATATATTTCCTTGTCAGCGCATCAGAGGAGGCTGTTCCAATCAAGGAAGCAGCTTGGACAGAGACTTTAAGGAATCTGGGGAACAATAAACAACTCGATATGGAAAGTGAAATACAGGTGTGAACTGGGAGAAAATAAAGGTGGATGAGTAGTATGAACCCAATGTGAGAACTAGACAGCCATCTCAGCACTTGGCCCTTTATGGGTTCTCTCTAGTAGAAATACAGAGATGGGCTGAAGGGGGTCAAATATAATAATCCATAGGGTTGTGGTGATGGATACGAATAGGAAAAATGAGATATATAAGAATTTAGAGGGAGAGGAAGGAAAAAAAAAAGAGGAGCTGATACCAAGGGCTCAGATAGCAAGTAAATGTTTAGAAAATGAAGGCCAACTTATGTACAAATATGCTTGATGCGACTGATGTATGGACTGTAAGAGCCCTCAAAAAATGATCTTTTAATTAAGAAAAAAAAACTTGGAACAGGTTACTTCCATATGTAGACCACAAGGCTGGATACATTGATTAGCACTGAACTGTTGGATCAATTGGTGGCTTACCACTCAGAGAAAAGATTTCAAAAATGAAAAATAATTTACAAGTTAAAAGTAAGTATTTTTCTGTAGACCTATTTAACTACTACAATTTTCTCATTAAAATTAGGGAAAGGGGGGAGAAATACAACAAAAAGCCCTGGCATTAGATCATTAGGGAAGCGGACTAAATGATCCTAAGAGCCCTGTCTGGATGGAAAAAGAGTAATGAAAAAGGTACTGATGTAAGGAAAATATCAGGACGGTAACAGACATATTCACGAAGGAGAGGCATCATAGGATGTGTGCCACCTCGCCTCACCTCTGCTCTGCAGGCTCAGCTCCTCTCTGAGACAAGAGCAGCATACTGTCCTGTTTCTCATGCACAACTGGAACCTGGGGTGGGGAGATGGGCTCGTAGGTCTCTGAAGAGACATGACTCCTCTCTGGGGATTTTCCAGGCCTAAAATTTTAACACATCAAAGATTATATACTTCAAGGGTTCATCTAGGGGCTTAGATAAGCATTCACTACACCTAGTTCAAACACAACCCCCCCCCAACTCACTACCACTGAGTCAATTCTGATTCATAGTGACCCTTTAGAACAAAGTAGAACTGCCTCTGTACTGAGACTAAATCTTTACAGGAGTAGAAAGCCTTATCTTTCTCTGGAGAAGCAGCTGGCAGTTTCGAACAGCTGGCCTTCTGGTTAGCAGTCTAATACACAACCCACTATGCCACCAAGGCTCCTCTATACCTAAGTAGGTAGCCAAAAAAAAAAAAAAAATCACAAGTGGTTCTTAACATGCTACAGTTACTACGATTTTTTTGCTTATTTTTTCACATCTTTACCAGCCAAGGTATCCAGAGGAAGAACTTTAAATTGCAGCACCCACCAGCCTTCAGATGGTGTGATTAGAGCCTAAAATGATTTGCTTGATTAGAACTTCTTAGGTCTCAGATTCTTATTCAATCAAGTCCTTTACCTGTTAAGTTATGGCTCAAAAGTATGCCGTAACTATCCCCATCTCCCCAGGGTTCACCTGTAAACACTGGCCAAGGATGGGATGAAAATCTTGACCAAAGCACAAGCTCATCCTCAGGACAGAACCCCTACTGCTGCTGCCACTTAGTAATGTGGGGTGTAAACCTGCAGGCTCTGCATGCATAAAATGCCTGACACCATGTTTCTGTCCACTCTAAACTTTGGTCTGACTACCTTGACTGTAAATAATAACAATGCATTAACCTTCCATGTGGGGGAGGTCAGATGCTCACAGGCATCCTCCCTGAGGGACATCAGTTGCCAGGCTGCAGTGGGCCCCACTCCCTGCTGTTAAAGACAATGGACACCTGCAGACATCTATTTGGTTCCAGTAGGTGGGGTTTACACCCTACTGATAATGGTTTCTAAGGAGATCCAGAGAGCAGGTCAAAGTTAAGCCTCCATCCTAAACCTAGGATCCGCCCATCTTGTCACATGTATACCCCCAATCCCTCCTCTTCCTATGGCAATGTATGCCCCTAGACCACCCCCTCTCATGACTGTATTACTTATAGCACCGCCCCTTCCTGTGATGTATGTCCTCACCTGTAATTAGAGGGCTTGCATGTCCCCAGAGAAGATAAAAAGCCTGAGCTAGCATTAAATTTCGCTCTTTCCCCCTCCACGTGGACCATCAGGCGGAGCTGAGGTGAGCATGCTACTATGAATCATGTCTGACTCCATTTATTTCAATACTTCTATCTCTTATGCTCTCTATAAATTTACTATGATCTTTACTTATTATCGCTGTACAATTGCGCCTACAGGACCTGTAATGATGTGTTAGGGGCTGGCTTCCCCTGACACGTCCATAATTTTTTCTAAAATGTGAAGAAATAAGCTCATATACCTTTCTTCTACCTCTCTTCCCTGTCCTCTCTCCAATACCTCTCAGCCATTCTCACATGATTTACAGTATACGCATCCTGTTCTACAGAAATACCTCTTTTGATTCTATATTAGAAATCAGTCAATGTTATTTTACAACAGTGGAACCATAAAACTAAGTAATATGACTAAGACTAATAAAAGAAATGCAGCACTCCTCATTCAAATGCAAATACGTAAAAATTATCAGTGAAAAGGTCCGCGGGATCTTCATTTCTGAAATGCTGTAACTGCCCAATGTTGTGCTGCATGTTACTTTGCATAGATAAGCAAACAGGAATGGCTCATGGCTTTGCTAGGTTCCTGCTTCAATACTTTTTGTTTGTTTGGGTTGTTGTGGTTAAAAGAAGAAACTTAGTTTCATCTTTAAAAATCATTCAGCTTCTTCATTAATTCTACCTGGGGTTTGTTACAAAGTAATTCAGTTTGTGAAGAGGACAGAAATGAAAACCACTTGGCTCGATTACTGAAGCTGGGGGATGGTTGCATGGAGATTGATTACACTACTCTACTTTTGTATATGTTTGAGTACATCAACAAAGTTTTAAAAAGAGATCATCCAGCTTCTTAAATGTCATTCTTATTTCTTTCTGCTCTTAGCATATTAAGAAAGTGGTAGGGGGAAAGTGATGGTGGGGCAGGAGGGCACAAAAGGAAACAGGCAAGCTCTAGGAAGCAAAGGCATAGATAGGGAGATTAACAGAGGTGTGCACTTATGCAAATACATTAATCCATAACAATAGTGGTATTGCCCTATGTACATATATTTATAAGGCAATACACAGAAGCTGCAGATGGTCTTGGGCCTCAGCTCATACCTAACCTCAATATAAGAAACACTTTGTTCAAACAAATTGGCATTCTGTGATGCTCACTACACACACACACACACACACACACACACACACACACGCTTGCTGAAGACAAAGTGGGTGCATAAGCAGATGTGGTGAAGACAGAGGTGCCCGGCTATTAAAAGTTAGAATGTCTGGAGTCTTAAAGGCTTGAAGTTAATAAGTGGCCATCCAACGATGAAGCAATAAGCACGCCAGCCAGTGCAATCGTGAGGTGTCATCGAGACTGGTCAATGGGCATCAGAAGATTCACAACAAACAGCAAACCAACAAAAATGCATTGGTGAGAATGGAGAGGGTTGGAGCGGAGACCCAAAGCCCATCTATGGACAATGGGACATCCCCCCACAGAGGGGTCCCAGAGAGGGGGTGAGTCAATCAGGGTGCAGTAGAGCACTAATAGGTCACGCAACATACCTCTGCTCCCTGGAGGCCTCCTCACCAACCCCCCACCCTGCTATCACGACCTCAGTGCTGCCTCCCAATCGAGACTAGACGGGAGCATGTACATAGGGATAGGCAAGAGATAAAACTCTCAACACATGGTACCCAGGAACAGGAATGGGAATAGAGATACCCAAAAGGCAGGGGGTAGGGGAGATGTGGGGAGGAAGGGGGGACCCCCAGACAGGGAAGAACAACAGAAACCAGAGGGGAAGGGAGACAGCAGTTGGTGTGAGACTTGAAAATAATTTACAATCTATCTGGGTTACGAGAGTTGGGGGTGGGGTGGGTGGGAAGAGAAGCTGATCCCAAGGGCTCAAGAGAAAGTAAATGTCTAGAAAAGAATGATGGAATATATGTACGAATATGTCGGATACAATTGATGTATGGATTGTAACGAGAGTTGTAACCCCCAATAAAATGATTTTTTTTAAAAAGTGGTAGGTAGCCTCTGCTACACATTTTTCTCTTCATGCTCCTAGCAATATCTTCACCTACTGTGGCTTGTCCATCCACTATATGCCTCTATTTGCCAGTCTTTGAATTATTGATAACCCAATAGTGCTTTTATTATTATAGAAACCAATTCTCGTGTCTCTTTACTCCAGTTTAACATGTGCTAATTACTTTGTCAAGGAGCCCCCACGGTGCAGTGCTTAAAGCAGTCAGTTGTAGACCAAAAGTCAGTGATTTGAACCCGCTTTCATGGGCGAAGATGTGGCTTTCTATTTCTGTTAATATCACAGCCTTGGGAGCGTTATGGGGCAGCTCTAAGCTGTCTGTGAGAGTTGCTGTGAGTCAAAATCAACTCAAAGGCAATAGGTGGTTTGAGCATGGTTTTAGCACTCTTTTGTCAAAGGTGTGATAGCAGTTTTTACCCTGCTACACTTAAAAGAGTCACCACAAGTAGAACTGACTTAATGGCAACAAAGAATAATGTTGAGTCTACTATCTTGAATCAAAAACCCTATTCCTCTGCCTTTCTGTACACACAAACACGCACACACACAACATTAGGTAGATTGACCAGTTAATTCACCAGATAAACTCTCTGAAACACAAAATGTGTTTCTTCTCTTTATACCTATCTTGGCCTCACTTTCCATTATTTAATACGAATCCCCCTTCCCCAACATGTGTTGCTGGTCCAGTAGAAACCATGGAGAGAAAAACATCTTTATCTTTCTAAAGAACCACTAAAGTATTCTTAAACTACCCCCAAATGGCACATTCTTCCTATTTGTCTTTGCAAACCTAGTAGAATATTAAAAATCAACTTTGGAACATTTTTTTGATGATATATTAAAAAGACATAATACTGATTGTCTAGGTAGTAGACATTCCAAGAAAAGGAAAAACCCTTGTTTACATTTTCCAGGGAATCAAGGCAAATAAATTGAAGGGTGAGAAATGAATGTCCTATTTTATAGAGTAAAATTTTTTTACTAGTTGGAAATTGCTTATAAAGACTATACCTTCCCCTGGATTTGTCCACAAGATTTTCTGGAGAGACCCTTGGACCTGGTCTTTGATGATGGACAGACTGAGACTGAGAATCTGGGCTGTAGCGACTTGACGGTTTAGTCCTCACAGGTGTCGACACCAAAGCAGATGGTGAATTCTGGAATGTAGACGTGGGAGGCTGCTGTGGCGTCTGTGAGGAAACTTGATTTCTAGTCAAATCTTGTGTGATAATTTGCTGTGAATAAAGAAGGAGGAAATGGTTAAGCTTATTAAGCTTACTTGCCAAAGGAAGGTGGGGGTAAAGTAGCATAAAAAAATGCACGCAGTTATTGTAATTTCTTTTTATATAAATGTATTGTCTGCAAGATCAAAATAAGAATAATGGTAAGCTTACACAGATGTGATCGGCAAGAGTGATTAGTCGGTGGGTCCTGGGCACTTGCCCTACCCCCTCTCCCTGGGAAGAAGGGGGCAGCTGCTGTTGGGGAGAGGGCGATTCCTGCTGTGGTCGGTAGTGATGTAATGGTCCTTCATACTGTCTGGCAGGATCACCTAGCAGAAAATGGAAGATTTTCATTCTAGGGTAACACTCTCCTTTTAAGTTTATTGCCAAAAAATAAATAAACTAAATGGATGTGGTACATAATTCTAAACAGATTTGTATAGCCTAACTTTGGAGGAAAAAAATATTCATTGACAGAAATCAGAGGATTAAACTATTAAGAAATCAGAAATGGGAAAAAATGACTATCGGTTATCTTCTCTCATTAAAATATTAAAAAGAGTAATAAACGTTTAAAAATAATTTTCAATGGACACAATTTAAGTACTTCTTGAAACAGGCATATATAAAATTATCATACAACAAAACCACCAAAAAAGGTTCTTTCTAAGAAAATCTGGACAGATATGGACAAATGGTAAATGGAAATATGAATATATGCACACTAGAGGCTAAAAAAATACATACTTTCTACATGATTTGTCTTAACAACCTCTGCTTGATAGGTCTGTAGCTTTTCCTGGGGTGGTGCTGGTGAATTAGCAGGACTTATGACTTCAATGGCATCACTAGGTGCTTCATACCGGTGAGAAGATACTTTAAGAAAAAAAATATTATTTTAAAATATATCCTATGAAAAGTTCCAAAGAGCAAATTCTTCAAACCTGCTAGCATAGTTAATTTTTACTCCCTGCTCTCCTGATTCATGATGAACAAGCTCAATGAACTAGTGTTCAAGGAGCATAAATATTCTTCGGTGATCCCATTGGCAGCAGTTTCTCAAAATTTTGTGTGTTCTAAGACCTCTAAATAAAAACCAATAACACACAACTAAAGAAGAACAGAGAACAGATTCTTCTGATGTTCTCATGGGAGCTGAAATAGAAAACCACTGGGAAACATTCATCGGGAAAGGCTAAACAAACGAAGGCCTATAGACTTCAACAGTTAGTGGATTCCAATAATTTCCATTTCTATGGGACAACTGGCCCTTAAAAAATATTGAGACTATAAAGCTGATTCATTACCACGATAATTTTAAAACTACAGAACACTGTATAATTGATTTTCTCAACTGGAATAGTCAGTAAAAATTTCTCCAAATTTGTAATCACTGTGTTACATTGTGAAAGTAAACATAAATGGCGGAGAAGGAAACCAAGCTCACTCCCTTTCACAAAGAGGAGGATGGCAACCAACCCAGGTTGCCAACCAATCAGGGAAAGTTTAACAGAATAGTCATGTAGGCCCCCTCTAAGTACAGGTCTCAGAGAAACTTGCCATATAATAAAGGGACACAGGCAGCTTTTCACAGTACTCTTCCATGGCCTAAACACTGAGAAGGGAGAGAGGCTGATGCCACCCTCGGCTCAGGAACGCGTCATCTTTAGATTGTTCCTTGCAACTACAAACTACACTGAATAAGAATAATGTCCAGAATCATAAAGGACACACGTGACCTTGGCTGGACACAGACACAGGAGTTATAAATTCCACTGCTAGGCAACCACCTACTCTTCTGCTGCTTAATGAACATATGGTCAGCAGAAAACCAGATCCGGAATTCTGTGCACACTATTCTGGAAGATAAGCTGTGGGCTTCACTATTTGAGAGAGACTCTAAAGAGTCAAACTGAAAAATCAGACTCAAAGAGAGGACCTGGCTAACTAAGTGGCCAGTGCACTATAAAAGTAATTCAACCTATGATGAAAAGACAGCCACACCCAGAAACAATAAAAACCCAGAAAAGAAGCCAGCCGTCTGAAAGTCAAATTCTTAGAACAAGGTTTGGATTGAGATAGAAACAAGTTTTACATCCAGCGATTAACTCCAGTGGTGCAAAGGGTAAGTGCTTGGCTGACATCTGAAAAGACAGCAAGCAGTTCAGAGGCTTGAAGGGAGAGAGGTTGGAGAATCTATGCTCGTCAAAATCTCAACATAAACTCTGGGCAATTCTACTGTCACACAGGGTCCCTCTAAATTGAAAATGAACTTGGTGGCACCTGACAACCATCAGTGGGTAACTTAGGAATTGAGTGTTACAAGATTCAATAAGCCATGGACAAGTTCGAGTACTATGCATATTGGTGACTTGATTTAATAAGGCCTATTTGCTAGTACATATCTCCCTCAGAGAATGTTTTTTTCTGTAGATACATCTGTGTAAACTTCCTTAATACAAGGTTAAAAAGCATTCTTTCTTTACAACATACTGCCAAACTGGTCCTTTTGGCCAAAACACATCAACACTGGGATGATGTTGACAAGAAGCTATCGTTATTAGGTAAGTGGGAGGAAGTTTGGGGGTAAAAAGAACTGCACATTGCATTCTGGTACTTGAGAAAACTCCCCCTGCCGTTTAATTTGACTCAGTTTCTAGAGAAGACTGATTACATTGAAGTATTAGCAGATACCATATATACACGTGTACAAGCCGAGTTTTCCAGCACATTTTAAATGCAGTTTGTATGGTAAAATTAGGTGCCTTGGCTAATATTTGGGTCAGCTTAGACTTGAGTATATACGATAATTTATTCAACTGCCTGGTTATTCTTGCCTATAATAGATTTTTAAAAGAAATTAAAAGTAACTCTGCAAACAGCTTACTGCAGATTTGTGAATTTTTATAAATTTGCAGAGTAATTTCATAATGACGAGCCACATTTGATAAAAATCCATCTTACAAGAAGGATGCAATGTAAATGCCAATTACCAATATCAAAGTAGCCTTACTTAATATATATATATATATATATATATATATTAAATATGATGAAAAGCTTTGAAGTTTAGGGCCACATTAGAAAAAGTTTCCTCAGTATCAGAGGACTTGATAATATATCTATAACTTTTCAGGTGACTGGAAATATTCCAATTTTGATTCTCAAGGGCTAGTTTCTTCATGAAAAACAGATAGTGTAATACTCAGGAAATTCTGCTATGTAAGTGTTCATAAAAATATTATAGAGACATTTTTGCATTGGTTACCCATAAAACCCTTTTTATTAACTATATTAACAGGCATTTGGTTTATTAGTACCACACAGTTCTGCTTTACCTAAAGAATAAAGTAATTCTTTACTCAGATATCACATTGCAAAACTCAGATTGAGATACATACAGCTACTGGAAGAGTCTGAACTCTGAGAGCCACGTTCCCTTGCATCCTTGTCCGAGGCAATCTGCCGGGTGATGATCACGTCTATGAAGTTAGCTGCGGTAATGGTAGTCTTCCCTCGGGTCCTTAGCTCTTCCTCGTATCTGGATTTTGGAGGAGGCCCTTTATCTTTCCCAGCCTCAGAATAAACTACTGAAGAGTGAGGCTGGGGCTTGCCACTCGGAAAGGCTGACGTGGTGTACAGACACTGGACAGGTCTCTTCTCCACCTCCAGGCTTTTCTGCTCTAGCTGCTGTTGCTCACTAACTGTTGCTGACCTGCTTCTCAAAGGTTCTTCTAACCTGGCAGCTTCATGCTTACTCTCTTTTGTTTTGGAAACATCCATCTGGGGAGCAGAAGCTGCAGCATCCACAAGAGCAGCTAAGGCGTCTGCAGCAGTGTTGTAACGGGAGGCTGGCAGGCCTTGGCTTATTGAAGGACCTCCAGCCGGCAGTGGCCTGTCAAATAAAACCACATCACAACTCTGTGAAGGGGAAACAATTCACTGGGGCCAGGGTGCAGTGGGTGGGCGTGGGGGTGAATAGAGGTTGGGGAAATGGAATGATATACTACAAAGAAAAAAGTTAACAGAAAATCATTACTAGGTATAGACTATTGCAAATCACAAAGTATGTGTAAGAGTATGTGTAAATATCTTTTGTCAACAATTGTACAAGTGACGTACATGATTCGTAGCTGAGCAGTTGGATCCAAAGGTGTGATCACACTGGTTCCATTGGTTCCCTGGAAAACGCTGGGTCTCTGTTGTAGCATGGTCTCCTGAGTCCTTACGGAGGGGGAAGGAGAGCGAACATAGCCATGGCTACCAGGCCTGCCAGGCTGTTCTGAGCCTGTGGGGGTGGGGGGGGGGCCAAGAGGAAAGACAACCATAAGGAAGAAGCTGGCAGTGATGCTCATGGATGTTAACTGATGTTTTTGTTTCAAGTTATTTAGCATTTATTATCATCTTAATTTTTGTGGCAAGTTTCAATCGATGCCTGAGAAAAACAAAAAGTAACAACAATTAAGTAATAATACAAATTAAGGAAGTGCACCTCTCAGATTTACTCTCAAACTCTGGTGTGTTTGTGATTTCCAAAGTCAAATTGGATACAGCTTTCTAAATAGCACAATGAAAAAAACATACTGTTGCTACATAGATCTGAGACTGCTTCATGTCCCTGTAGTTACTCTGGCATCCTCACTACAGTTGTCTCGTTTGCCCTTGATCCTGACAGTCTCAGCGTGCACCCCTGTTGTCATAGCTAGTACCACCTAAGCCACTCTTTCCATGATTTTCTCCGTTGTGAACACACATCGGCTTCTGCAGTATGAGTTCTGGAAGATGTAATACGAGAAGGCCAGATCAAATGGGATGATTTGTATTTTAACTGCTATGTCAATGCACACTGCATTGACGAACTATGAGCCAATGTTTCTTCAGAGAGTTCAACACAAAATATTTACCAACCTTCCTAAAAATCCGATGGAGAAAAATAGTTTTGTTTGAAATTTGCATTTTGCTGATTGGTGGAATTACAAACACTTTTTATGTCTATTTCCTACCCAAGTTATATATCTTGCATTCTATTTCTATTAATGAAGTCAATTATTCATGTTTTTATATAAGGCTGCTTCAAAAACTTCTACTCTTTTAATTCCACTTTCCATGAGTTTTTTGAAGCCCACTCATAGAATCGACAATGTAAACCATACAGTGGTGCAACCTCACAATTCATTAGCGCATTTACTATGATCTGATGCTTGGTGGTTTTTATTACAAATAATGGGTTATGTATAATGATACTATTGAGGCCACAGTGAAATGAGTTTTGGGGTTCCTGTTATATACTGTCATCCACACCGATTTCAAAGGATTTATCTATGAGACTGTGATTACTGTTTTGCTCTGAGCCCCCAAGTCAACCTCCACCTGACTGACCATTATTACCTCTGCTCCCTGTAACATCTCTACCTCCAAGGATGACTTACAACCTTTCCCACATCCCGCCCTTTGGCAATCTCTTTTTGGCCTTTTTAATTGCTTCTTCCAAATAAATCAAACTTTTTACCATGTTCAAATAATCATATATAGAAATCTGACAGGAGAGAAGCAGAGCTTAAAAATGTTGATGTAGGAGTTATCTGCAAGTGTTAAGACTGCCTGTGAGTAGACTGTTGTACCATACATGGTCTGTGTGCTGAGGCCTGACTCTGGCTTGACACACAGCTCACACACTCAGCACAATAGCCATTCATACAAGAATACTAAGAAATATTTCTAGAATACAAGAATAAAGCCATTTCTCTAACCTGACCGAAGGTAGAGGTCTGAAGAAACTGCAGCAATTCGTTCTCGCTCTCGCTCCCTCTCCCTCTCCTTCTCTCGCTCTCGTTCACGCTCTCGTTCAGCACTTGCAGCTGCTGCAAGGTGTGTTGGGTGACCTACAAAACACACAAATCTGTATCTTAAAGACAACAGCATCAATCTATCAGGTTTTACATTTTTTAGAGACTAAAAATTTTCAGGTTTTTACATTCTTTTTTTTAATCATTTTATTAGGGGCTCATACAACTCTTATCACAATCCATGCATACATCAATTGTGTAAAGCACATTTGTACATTCATTGACCTCATCATTCTCAAAACATTTGTCTCCACTTAAGCCCCTGACATCAGGTCCTCATTTTTCCCCTCCCTCCCCACTCCCCACTCCCTCATGAACCCTTGATAAATTATAAATTATTATTTTGTCATATCTTGCCCTGTCCGATGTCTCCCCTCACCCACTTTTCTGTTGTCTGTCTCCCAGGGAGGAGGTCACATCTAGATCCTTGTAATCGCTTCCCTCTTTCCAACCCGCTCTCCCTCCCAGTATCGCCACTCTCACCACTGGTCCTGAAGGTATCATCTGCCCTGGATTCCCTGTGTTTCCAGTTCCTATTTGTACCAGTGTACAACCTCTGGTCTGGCCAGATTTGCAAAGTAGAATTTGGATCATGATAGTGGAGGGGGGAGGAAGCATTTAGGAACTAGAGGAAAGTTATATGTTTCATTGTTGCTACATTGTACCCTGACTGGCTCGTCTCCTCCCTGAGACCCCTCAGCAAGGGGATCTCCAGTGGCCTACAAATGAGCTTTGGGTCTCCACTCCGCATGCCCCCTCTCATTAACTATGGTAAAATTTTTTGTTCTGATGGTGCCTGATACCTGATCCCTTTGACACTCATGATCGCACAGGCTGGTGTGCTTTTCCCATGTGGGCTTTTTTGCTTCTGAGCTAGATGGCCGCTTGTTTACCTTCAAACCTTTAAGACCCCAGACGCTATAACTTTTGGTAGACAGGCACCATCAGCTTTTTTCGCCACATTTGCTTATGTACCCATTTGTCTATCATGGAGGTGAGCACACAATGATATGATTTTTTGTTCTTTGATGCCTGGTAACTGATCCCTTCGGGACCACTCGATCACACAGGCTGGTGTGCTTCTTCCATGTGGGCTTTGTTGCTTCTGAGCTAGATGGCCACTTGTTTACCTTCAAGCTTTTAAGACCCCAGACACTATATCTTTTGATAGACAGGCGCCATCAGCTTTCTTCACATTTGTTTATGCACCTGCTTTGTCTTCAGTGATCATGTCGGGAAGGTGAGCATCATAGAATGCCAACTTAATAGAAAAAAGTACTCTTGCATTGAGGGAGTACTTGAGTGGAGGTCCAATGTCCTGCTACCGTAATACTAAACCTATAAATATATGCACACAGATCTATTTCCCCATCCTCATGCACATGTCTTTCCTCTATAAATGCCCTGTGCCTCCCAGTTCTTTTCCTATTTCCCTTGACTTTCCCTCCTGTCCCACTATCATGCTCTGTCCCCACCAGGGTTTCAGCAATTCCTCTTTGTTATATTACTCTTGATCATGCCCTACCAGGTCTCCCACACCCACCTTACCACCAATTTGGATCACTTGGGGTTTTGCATTCTTGAGACTAAAAATTTTCAAGAAGCTCCAAACTTGGGATCTATGACAAGTGGATAGATAACGACAACTGGAACATAACCTACACTTTTAAAATATTTCTAGGGGATTTAGTGGCAGATGGTACATAGGAATGATTACTAAATGCTCAGGTAAAATCAGCAACTTAATGGGAACAGCCTTTAGGGGACAAACTAACTAATAGACCTTAGAGACTATGTTGCAATTACTGGTCATATCACAGACATTTGTGAACGCACTCTTACCTGGAGACATTGAAGCAGAGTTGTATGGTCTTGGAGGGAACGTAATCTGTGTACCAGGAATATAGGTGATTCTGTCCATGGGAGGAGTACTTGTTCCTCCTGGATGAGGCACTAAAATTGTTGGAGGCATATTCGTCAGGTCAATGATTCCTATTCAAAAGACATATATAATAAAAATACGTTAAATTTACGTGTTATTCTAAAAACACAGAATTATAATTAGTGTTTTGGTTTTGTCTTATCTCTATAACATGCAAATATTGATTTACATACAATATACACAAAAATGTTAAGATCATCATTACTTTGCAAGATCTTTATATTTAGAGAAGGATATTAAATACTGTGCCCCATACTAGTTATTTAAATGTATAGACAGATTAAAGAGACAGCAAACTGGTAAGAACAATTATTTCAAATGCCTGGCATACTTTGCCCAAATGCTCAATCTCAAAACACTATTACTTGTTTTAAAAAATAAATGTTATAGAGAATGAAATGACCTTTTATTTCTTTCCAACATTCACTCAACTTAAATATAATGCCTGAGAAACACAAGGGACACATAGTAAATCCTATGGAATCCATGATCTATAAAGACACACCTCTTGTTGCTGGGTAAGGAAGACCCAATTGCTGCTCCCTTGGGGAGAGTCCCCTGGCTACATCTGGGCGCAAGTTAACTTGCATCTGCTGTGAGGTAATGTAATCATTTAAGATTGTCTGTCTTGTGTTCTCCATGGCATAAAGCTGATACTGACTTGGGTAGCCTGGAGTTGGTGAGAGCTGTCTCTGAAACAGGTAAGCAGCAGCTGCTGATTCAGAGAATGAGAAAATGACATTTAGGTTAGGACACATGAAATTCATCTGCTAAATGTTACCCTTCAAAAGAGATGAGAAGACCCCATCTACAGCGCTTATGTGTACATTCATTTAGCATGGGGACTGAGAAAGGCAAGGAAGAGTAGGGATTGAGGTATAATTAATTTTAGACCATGGCCTATCCGCAACCCGACTATGTAAATTTTAATGTCTGAGGTACAGTGGAAAGGAGGAAGGAGAAACTGAACAAAATACGGTTATTAGCATTTTTTACCAGTGGAGCAACAGCTTAAAAAAAATCATAAAAATAATTTCACCTTCAATCTTTACCATGAAATTTTCATAGATTTTCATCTGAAACATTCATGATTTTTTGCCAGCACTTATCAATTAATAAAACCAAATGGAAATAAATGTGACAAAGAAAACATTTTTAACTTCACATTGCTGGTAGTGATAATAATTAGTCTATATAATAGGCTCCCAAATTTATTTGACTGATCACCCCCTTGCAGAAAAAAATTAGTGCCCCTCTGCCAATGAAAAATTAGTTTACTATGCCTAGAATCCAATTTAAAGTATAGGTATAATTTTGGTCCACTGATTAAAAATAAGCCTGAACATATTTAATGCCTTATAACTATAGTTTATACTAAGGCAAAGATGATGTTTAATCATTGGACCTACATTCTGAAGAAAACCTTGTTCTTAAGTAATTCATTTAACTATCTACTGGTAAATAAATAGTAATACTAAACATTAAAATGCTTGAAATATGCCTGTATTCTCTAAAAACAATTCTTCAAGTTAACTTTTTCATCAGCTTAACTAATACTGTCAGATAAGAGACATTTCCAAATATAGGTTACTATTAACATTTTGTTTCTTGAATTAAGTGCTGGTAACATGGCAATGTTGTTTGTGAAAATTCGCTGAGCTGCATATTAATGATATATGCAAATTCCTGCATGCTGCACGCTTTGGCAGAAAGTTTCCAAAAACCCTACTTTGTTGCCATAAATGGTCCACACACTGCGCGTACCAGGATCCAGAGCCCTGTGGAATGGCATTGCCGGGTCCAGGTGAGTGGGCAGATGGCTCCGATAGACCTCTCCTGCTGTGCTTCCCCTGGGATGGGGATCAAATGGGCTGTGGCTCACCACAGGGTCCACCCCAGGAACTGGAGACTTGGCTGGTACACTTTCCCTTTGGGTGGGGGTAAGTGTAGTTTTTCTTTCATGATTGGTAGACTTGCTAGAAGAAATTGTAACTGGAAAAAAAGAGCCAATATCACACATTTTTAAGTAAGTGTGCGAGGTATAACATCTGTCCACTTCTCAAGCACTCAGATATTGATATGATAGTTTAGTCTTTTCCACCAAACATTTACCATTCGAGCTTGCAAAATATGCAAACGCGAGGACTAAAAATAGCTTTTGAGAGTTAGAGAACCGCTACCCTTTGGACTATTGGCACTTTTTCATCTGTGCTCAAGTGTTTTCGTCTCATATGTAGCAACTCTTAATTTTCTCTGGTTAGTTGTACTACCCATTATCTTGCTGTGTATAAGTCATGAAGTTACACTAATATTTCCTTTCCTTTGTGCTTGCCTCTAATTCCTCAATGGTCTTCTCATCACTTCCCTAATGCCAAACTTCCCCCTGCCAAGTCCTTTTCTAAACAATGACACTCATAGTAGTAAAACTATTCTGCTGATGCTTATCATATCTAAACAATTACTGATCAATACCTTATTAATATTTTAAATTAAAATATACATAACAGTAATTAACCATTTTATCACCTTATAGTGTATAAATCAGTGATATACCATACATTCACACCATAATTGTTGTAAGGACTTAATTAATATTTTGATAATATCAAATTTACCACAATCAAAACTCATCTACTTTTTGAGTTTCATGTTGTTTCATTACATCTGCCAAGCCGATTTTCTATGATATTGACTGCCCTTCCACTCTGCAGGATAGTTCTTCTCCTTAAACCACTGGAGCCAAAGGGGCTGGATTGATCATGTATTTCATTTTTATCCTTCCTCTGATCTATTCCTCTCCCCCAATTTCCCCAAAAATCTTGTCACTTTTATAACCCATGCCACGAACAGCCCATAAGTTCTCAATATATATGTATTGCAATACAATAAAAATGGTTAAGTGGATACATCTATAAAGAACTCAGATTGTTCCATGGACCGGGTAAAAATTAACGCCTCTTACATGACGGGTGTAACTGCCAGCAGCATAAACCACGCAGAAGTATTATGTTATATGATAACAATAACATCATGCAGATTTATTTAGGCCTTCCTAGATACTAAACACTAGGTAGATCCTAAATATAGAAAGCTGAGGATCTCTGTTCCTGTAAAGATTTACAGCGTAAGGAGCCCTATAAGCACTGTAAGTCAGAATCAACGTGATGACAACTGGTTTTAATATTACATTACCACTTTATAGCTTAGGAACCTATGGCACCAAAAAAGTTATATAACTAGTCCAAGTTCAGGAAGCATGAGTAAGCATAGATAACTCATTCAAGCCCAAGCAGTTTAGCTTTAGAGTCTAAACTTTGAACTACGAGACCACTAAAGAAACAGCTGTCAAAAGAGGCTAAGATCTTGTTTTATTAGCTGAAAATCACCATGGTCATTCTAAAGCATATCTGTACTCCATTATAGTTAACACTTGATTTAAATATGAGATATTTTACCTAAAATTATTCGTTTTCTTCATATGTATCCTTGCATAGTTCAAGCATGAAGCACAGCCTGAAGATCTTATGATAATTTAAAATGATTAATGTGATACTAATGCAAGGGCTGCAACAATGAGCTCCAACAGGTATTGTGAACACGGCCCACAACCGAGCAATGTTTAGTTCTTTTGTGCATGGGGTGACTGACTATAAGTCGGAGCCAACTTGATGAGTGGAACAACTTCCTATCACAACTGTGAGTGCAGAAAGTTAAGCCTTGGGCTGCTAATAAAAAGGTGAGAGGTTCAAACCCACGAGCTGCTCTATGAGAGAAAAAAGGATAGTCTGATTCTGTAAATATCTGCAGACTTGGAATAAGTTTGAAGGCAATGGGATTCTTTTATCTGAGTTTACAGAAGAAAAAAATTCAATACAAGTGAGCAGACAAAGCAAGAAAATGAACATACCATCGGCGGTTCTACTCATCATGGGTGAACCTCTTGACATGGTGTTTGGATAACTCACGGGTGTCCTTCGGGCACTGGTGTCATCATAAATGCCCGGGCTCAGTTGTGCTTTGGGAGCGTCATGAAGTGTTGACCTAAGAACGGAAGGGCCGGAGCTTACCACCGACGTGTGCCGGGAACGCACTGGCTCGCCTGCTTTCACATCCTCATATTTTCCCCGCTCTGTCGCTTTTATGCTCTCAGGCACAATTTCCAGTGGAGGCATTCCACGGGGGAGTTTGCCAGGTCCTGTGATTAAGGATTTGACATTGTGTTTGATGGCAGGTTGACCTGAGCTGCTGTCAAACTTTATTGGAGTTCCCTAGAGGGAGAGAAACATACATCAGAGGCAGACCAAGCCATCCAGACGTTTTCCATCTCAGGTGTCTTCTTGGCTCATGATGGCTACACTTTGGTGTAGTGGTCTGTATTGCATGTATGGCTGTTTAAATCTGAAAGTCCACTGATCCAAGTTGCATACTTAACCACATTTTATACTCCACATTACAGAATCAAGAAAAACTAAGGCATCATAAGAACACTTTATAATTATGTCACACTTTCCAAAAGGCTGCATATACATCCCAGACTGAAATGGAGTTGCTAAAACCAAAAAAGGGGTCCACAAACTAGTTACCTGGGAGATGGAACCCTCAATTATTGGCCGTGTGCTCTGGGTCACTTCCGGAGTCTTTCTGCTGTCCTGAGTTAGAATATCTTGCCGTGGAATCTCATGAATGGAACGCCCCATTTCTTTGATGGTGGTAATCCCATCATACGGTTTTCCTTTGGTAATTGCACCTTCAAATGCTCGTATGGGAGGGCTCTCCCTCTTAATCTGCTTGGGATATTTAAGGCCATCTTCAAAGCTTTCTGTTGTTGCTCTTGGTGTGCCTTGAGAGAGAAACCAGAAATATATTAATTAAAAATAATATGTTGGCATCTGGCAGTCCTTCATCACTTTTCTTTTTGAGATCGTCAAATAGTATTCCTCAGTCATTATATTTTGTAAGGTGGTTTATTCATCACAATCAATGGCTTTCAGATCATGAAGACAACCATATATTAAAATATCAGGCCACAATCATCTTCCAATAAACAATGTAGCTAAGAGACAGTAAAAATATAATCAAGAGTCCAACAGTTAATATTTCAAGTCAAAAGCAGTTACTATTTCCAGGCTTTAAGAATTTCAAACTAATCTCTAACTACTCTGCCAATAAGGTAACGATGATCAAATCATCCAAATGAACAGAAAAGTTACCTTGCATGATGGAGCCAGACAGCACAGTCCTCTCCTTGAGATCGGAATGAGGGCTCCCACGAGGCAATGCTCGGCATATCAACCCTTTTGAAATAAGAAAGCAATCCATATGTACATAATATTTCTGTCAGCTTTGATATACTTAATACTGCCTTCATCCAAAAAAAGCCAAACCCACTGTCATCGAGTTGATTCCAACTCATAGGGTAAAGAACTGCCCCTCTGGCTTTCCCAGTCTGCTATTTTCGTTCATTTGTTTGTTTGTTTGAGTCTGTTATTCTTTATAAGAGCAAAGAGTCATATCTCTCTCCAGCTGAGTAGCTGAAGGGTTGGAACTGGCAACCTTGCAGTTAGCAGACTTTTGTGTAACCATTATGCCACCAAGACTTCTATATATGTTTTTTATCTGCCTTATTTCTCCTAGCATTTTCTTTTATTATTATTTTAGTGAAACTATATGCAGCAAAAGATAAATCATTTCATTTCTGCTTGCATAATCTAGTGACACTGATTATATTCATATAGACAATTCATTAAAGAGCACAATGCTTAAGGCAGGCGTATGTCACTGAATAGGCCAAACTTGTTTCCTGGCTCAATGACAACTTCAGTGGCTAGTTGTGGTTTAGGGTCTGAGGTTTGAAGATTCTCTCTCAGGATAAGAGTTTCAGGGGTTCATCTAGTCTCAACCAGACAAGCATGCTACCTCCTACTCTGATCCCTAAACTTTTCTCCTTCTAAAGTGTGTGTATTTTTGAAGTACTTTTTCTACTGGGAAAGTAAATTTGTGAAAATAGTCACAGAAGAAAACCATGGAAAACAAAGTAGGAGGTACACAACATGGCATTATACACACCTTTAAAAACGTTTGTCTAAATAGAAAATGGCTATGAAGATGAACAAAGATCAAAAGGATATAAACTATAAAAAGAAAATATCAGGAAAACAAGTCAAAAAGGAAAGAGAGACATTCTCAACACAAAATCTAAAACCCGAATGTTCCTTATAAATGCTGTCGTTAAAGAGAGGTCAGAAACGGAAGAGTATGAAATTTTGACAGCGTTAAAAGAGCTAAAATACATGAGCTACAAACAACCATTTAAGAGCTTTAACATTATAGTCTATAAATCTGAACCAAAGGTAGAGAATAAACACATTTATCCTGAAGAAATAGGAAGTTAGTTTTTAAAAATGTATTCTTGTTTTTAAATAGAATATCCATCATAGGACTTTTGAGAAGAAGTCCTTGCTCTACATTCATTATTTCATTGAGATTAAAATTAAACCGTTGGGGCAGGTTATGACTTAAGGCACATGAGTCATCATTAACAACAACAACAAAAATAGCTGTAATTTGCTGAATGTGTATCATCTGATCAGCACCAAAGCACACATCTGAGGAACTACCTTTAATCCTCTTGCAAAGAAGGTACAAGCTTTTAATTCACAAAGGAGTAAAAAAAACATGCCTTTGCTCTTTCTTCTGCACCATTTATCTGCCTCACAATAAAAAGTTTTCTGAATTTTACACTCACTTAAATATGCATACTCTAAAAATAATGAGCTTTCAAAATGAGCACTCCAACAGTAATTTGTAATAAAACCAATTATGTTTTATGTTTACTTTCCACGGCTGTCATGTGACACTTGATTTATAGTTTAGATCTAAATATAACTTTACATTAGTAGAAATACAAATTTACTTAATACTAAACTTATAAATATATGCACATAGATCTATTTCCCCATCCTCATATATATATTTACATATGTACATGCCTTTATTTAGACCTCTATAAATACCCTTTGCCTCCTACCTCTTTCCTCTATTTCCTTTTATTTTCCTCTTGTCCCACTATCATGCTCAGCCTTCTTTTGGGTTTCACTAATTCTTCTCAGTTACATTACCCTTGATCAAGCCCTACCAAACCCTCCTCACCACCGATTTGGATCACTTGTTTTTCCCTTGTCCCTGGGCTTGTTAACACCACTTCCTTTTCCCCCCACCTTCCCCTCTCCTATCTTCCCTGGAACTGTTGGTCCCGTTGTTTTCTCCTCCAGCCTATCTTATTTAGACAGACCTGCGGAGATAATAACACGCACAAAAACAAGGCAGCAAAGCAAAGCAACAAAAGAAAATGAAACAACAAAAAGCCAGACACACACACAAAACAACAACAAAAAATAAAAGCCTGTAGTTAGTTCAAGGACTGTTTGTTGATCTTTAGGAGTGTTTTCCAGTCTAGTCTGATGGGATACCAAGCCCTGGCCTCAAAGTCTATTTTTGGTATTCCCTGGGGACTTCGTTGCTCTGTTCCCCTTGCTGTTCTGTTGCGCGCCCTTAGTGTTTTGCCTCGGTGTGGAGGGATCAGAACGAGTACAATTCCCATACTGTATCTCCAGTGTTGTCCCTTGTAGGACTATGTGTCATTGAGAGGTGTCGTGTCTCATAGTGGGGCTGGCCATATGGTCTTCTCTGTGGATTGGTTGATCTGAGCGGGAATATTGTTGTCAAGGCTAGGTGGGCCAGGACATGTTCCACTCTCTCTTCCTCCTCCTTTATACCGTGTGCTCCCATCACATATGTCCCTCTCCCAGAGCTGCAGCTTCAGTGCTGTCCTTTGAAATAAACTCTTCTGGTGGCAGGGCCAGCTATGCATGTAGTTGGGAGTAGGGCCGGCCCCTCAGACCTTTCCACTGGTTCCCTACTCCACTCAATTACTCCCTCAATGCAAGAACACTTTGTTCTATTAAACTGGCATTCCATGATGCTCACCTTCCCAACATGATCGCTGAAAACAAATGGGTGCGTAAGCAAATGTGAAGAAAGCTGATGGTGCCCCATTATCAAAAGATACAGCTTCTAGAGTCTTAATGGCTTGAAGCCAAACAAGCGGCCATCTAGTTGAGAAGTAACTAAGCCCACATGGACGAAGCACATTAGTCTGGGTGATCACGAGGTGTCAAAGGGATCAGTTATCAGGCATCAAAGAACAAAAAATCATGTTGTTGTGTGCTCACCTCCCTGATACGATGGCTGAAGACAAAGTGGGTGGAAAGTAAAAATGATGAAGAAAGCTGATGGTGCCCGCTATCAAAAGAAATAGGGTCATGAGGGCGGGGGGAGCGGGGAGGGAGGGGAAAACAAAAAGGAGGACCTGATGCAAAGGGCTTACATGGAGAGCAAATGCTTTGAAAATGATTTTAGGGTAAAGAATGTACGGATGTGCTTTATACAATTGATGTATGTATATGTATGGATTGTGATAAGAGTTGTATGAGCCCCTAATAAAATGTTAAAAAAATAAAAATATTTTAAAAATAAAATAAATAAAAATATTATTTCTAATAATAAAATTTGAATTCTAATATAATAAACTTAAAAAAAAATAGGGTCTAGGTTCTTAAAGGCTTGAAGGTAAACAAGCGGCCATCTAGCGGAGAAGCAACAAAGCCCACATGGAAGAAGCACACCAGCCTGTGTGATCATGAGGTGTCTAAGGGATCAGGTATCAGGCATCAAAGAACAAAAAATTAAATCATTGTGAATGAGGGGTGATGCAGATTGGGGACCCAAGACCCATCTGTAGGCAACTGGACATACCCTTACAGAAGGGTCATGGGGAGATGATGAGCCAGTCAAGGTGCAGTGTAGCAACAATGAAACATGCAACTCTCCTCTAGTTCCTAAATGCTTCCTCCCTCCACTATCATGATCCCAATTTTACCTTACAAATCTGGCTAGACCAGAGAATGTACACTGGTACAGATAGGAACTGGAAACACAGGGAATCCAGGGCGGATGGATTCCTTCAGGACCAGTGCCGAGAGTAGCGATGTTGGGACGGTGGAGGGAGAGTGGGTTGGAAAGTGGGAACTGATTACAAGGATGTACATGTGACCTCCTCCCTGGGGGACGGACAACAGAAAAGTGGGCGAAGGGAGACGTTGGACAGGGCAAGATATAACAAAATGATAATTTATAAATTGTCAAGGGTTCATGAAGGAGGGGGAGCAGGGAGGGAGGGAAAAAATGAGGAGCTAATAACAGGGGCTTAAGTGGAGAGCAAATGTTTTGAGAATGATGAGGGCAAAGAATGTACAAATGTGCTTTATACAAATGATGTATGTATGGATAAGAGTTGTATGAGCCCCTAATAAAACTTAAATAAAAAAGAAATACAAATTTAGATATCATATACTATGTTTATATGCATTTCATGTCTAAATGCCACAGAGGTTGAATTCAACTCAATTCATCAATGTAAACTAAGATGCAAATTTAAAGTTATCTGAATAGTGTTCTAGAAAGAACATTTTACCTTCTAAAGGAGCTGACACAGGAGATTCCCTCATTGCCATTCCTTGTTTTATAGGCCCTTCCACAGAGTCATAGCTTCGCTTTAAACTGATTTCATGAGCTGTCCTTGGACTCCTAGTTCCTTCTCGAGCATTCTTAATATCTGTAGAATATAGAAACAAGAACAGCTCAAGGAAAGCACAAAGCTATATTATATAATAATGTTAATGTCAGTCTATTTTGTTAAAATAACATTCTTTTAAAATCTACAGTACACATCTGAGGACACAATAGGCACAGCACTGCTTTCATTCACTTGAATATATGTAGTGAGTACTTCCTGCTTACCCTTGCAGGTAAGAGTCGCAAAGTCAGTAGATGCTGCCTTCAGTGAAGTTACCTAATACTAGAGGATAAAAAACCTGGTGGCATAAGGTTACGAACTAGACTGCTCACCTCAAGATCAGCAGTGTGAAATAACCAGTAGCTTTGCAGAGGTGAAACAAATCCACAGGGGTTTCCCTGCTCTATAGAGTCACTATGAGTCAGAATTGGCCTAAGATGGTGGCTAATTTGTTTGAGGGTTTTGTTTGGTCTGGGAACTCAATAGCCAATTACTATATAGTACAATAAGGACTATAAAACTAAATATTTAACATGCTATGAGAATGGTGGAAAGGAAAACCTAACACTTAAGGTTCAGATAGGCAAAACAACAACTCACTGACAATGAGTTGACTCATAGTGATCCTACAGGACTGGGTAGAATTGCCCCTGTGAGAGTCTTAGGCTGCTTTTCTTTCTTTCTTTTGAGCCTGTAACGCTTTGTGGCAGTAGAAAGTCCTGTCTTTCTCCTGCAGAGTAGCTTGGCTATACTAATGCCTTCTCACACTAGGTCGTACTAATGCCTAAACCATTCTTATAAAAAAATGTTACTGGAAAATATTACTTAACATATATAAGATGCTTCATAAAGACATATATTAAAATAGATTTGCTGAAGAAAAATTTAAGTCCAATATTCTTTCCAAGATTTTATTTTTTATCCACTCCCTCATTTTAATTCATAAAATTTGAAGCCCTTTAAAGTGCTTTAGTTCAACAAAGAGGTTCTTCCTAAACCCAACTGACCGGTAGAGTAGTCATGTTATGGGCTCCACACTATATTAACCTGCACTAACCATGTCAGTTAATTTTCACAGAAATTTCATGAGCCATGTAATATCATTAACTCCATTTTATTTATAAAGTCTGCTTAAAAGATGCTAGAAGTGTTAAAACAAAAAGGACAAAAGGAAACATGAAAATCAGTATGCACTTTGCATCAGGTACTTTGTGTACCTGGTTTTACAGAGACGGTATCTGGGCTCAGGAAAGGTTTAAGTCCACACCCTCCAACGCAAGTATGTGGGAGAACTGGAATCTATGTTTTAGAGAAGATATACATGCAGTACTTACTATCATATGATAAAATGTGTCCACTTTTGCCTTCATAAATAACATGGCCTTTAGACGCAGCTTCCTCTCTGCCTTTCTCAGGGCTGCTCTCTTCAATAGGCATTCTAGTGATGGATCCCTTTACCAAGGCTTCACTTGGCATGCCAGCCTGGGACAGAGCAGGAGTACCCTGCCATCAAATGAAACGCAAGCACCGGAGAAGTCACTCAAGCTTAGAGGAAATGGAAAGACTTCAGAGAATTTAACCTAATACACTGAGAACCACCAGATAAATCCATACCTTCAAAGAAGAGAGTCTCAGTACATGAGAAGAAATCAGATACTAGGCTTAAAAATACATAAATAAATCCTATACCTCTGTCATTGAACTCTGTCACATAAAACATCTTGAAATGGTGATAGATATGTTAGCTAAATCAGCTTTGCTTCACATTTTAAAGGAGAAGTTCTTATTAAAGTTAATTCAACACTCGGAAAACAAATTAGCTGAGGTTTATTTTGTTATAGTTGTTGGTTCCCCCCTTAGTTTTTCTTATGTTTTGCAGTGTATGAGACCAGGATGGGCGTGTCTATACAGACAGTGACTGCAACAGTAGCTTACAGGAGTCAGGGATGGGAGGCTGCAGTGAAATGGGAATTTAGTAGCAATGAGTCAAAGGAGGAAGAAAATGGTCTGGAGCTGATTGTAGTAATGATTATACAACTCTTTTTTATATGATTGAGCTATTATGATATATTATGATATTATTGACATGGGAATTATGTCAATAAAACTACTTTTAAAAAGAAAATAAACTAAAAAGAAAATATCTAAAATCATGCAAATAAAACCTTCATATAGTTTTAAATAAAAACAAAACATGATAAAGTTTTAAATATAAACTAGCACAACCTTCTCTCGTAGTGTGATGAGAAGGAAAGAAGTGTCTCTCAGTTAGACCTTTGGCCATCAATAGAGGAGAAAAAGAAAATCTAAGGATGCCTCTTGCTCGGGACACTGACTCAAATTGTGACACATCACCCAGCTGCCACGGCCAGTAGTCTTCTGAGTTACTAATGACCATGGTTCTGTTCCCTCTTCTCCAAGCAGGAACCCTTCCTTTGAAGGAATATTATTAAACCTATTTATGTACAACAGCTTCTGAAAGTGAGCTGCTCATGTTGAAATGGGAGATGAAGGCCCAGAGACTGGCCCTGTGATAATGCACTCTGGGGACCCGCCCCTAACACACATAATCTGAAACCACAGTCCTTAAGCTAACATGGTGCTAAACATCTGAATGCTTAACACTCACTGTAACTGTGCTCATGCCATGTTGACATACGGATCTAAAAATGGGCAAAGAAAGCCCAGCCTCATTAGACCAACTTCTTAGTCATCTACACACAAGAAGATAAATATAATGCATTAGGACACGCTGAAACAGTGATTTTCCATCTGTCTATATTCAAGTGTTGGCTTTTTCTGAAAATTGTTATCAGTGAAAAGTAAACTGATCTAATTTGGAAATAGGTATTTGAGAAGTCAGTTTGTAACTTTCTAGATTAGTACATGCCATATACTCTGTAAATCCACATCTGACTGGGAACTTTATTAAAGCTGATCAATAGATAGCAGGTAGGAATTAAACTTTCTCTATTATTATAACAAGCTCTTAGGTCAGCAAGGTACACCTGGTGTATGGAATGTTATAAGAGCCCCCAATAAAAGGATTTTAAAAATAAACAAATAAAGGGTGAGGGGGGTTTCAAAGATATCAAATCCAATGGAAAAACTACAGACTGCTGAGCCCCACCCCCAGGGTTTTAGAATTAGAAAGCCCGTGGGATCTGAAATTTTACATATTTTAGCAACTTCTTGGGTGATACAGCTGTTACTACCTGGAGAATCACAATTTGAGGATGGTAGTGAAAGAAGGTAAGGAATATCAATAGAATAGAAAACTCATAACAAAGACTAGGTGCAAAAGAAGGGGACTCTGTTTACAACAATTTTCCCAAATAGATTTTTACTCCTCCTGGCATACAGAAATAGAAGGTGAGCAGTTTTTCATTTCACACTAAAATTAACACCTGCGGGGGGAAAATATATCTTATTAATATAAATAAAAATTGGTTATTTACTTAGGCCCTAATTGGAAGAAGATAGTTTTTGTGTTTCTGTCAATATTATCAATATTTCTTAGTTTAGTATCAGATTCTAACAAGAGAATCTACAAGAGTGCTTCAAAATGTTTATAGAAAATTCCCTTACCTTTTAATCCATTTTCCATGAATGTTTTAGAAAATCCCTCACATATAATGAGGTTACAGACCTTCCTTTCCAAAAGGCACAAAAGCAAGCAAATAATTCATAATGATTTTCTTCACTATTTTGATTTAAGTTAAACATGTGGTACAAGTCGTGTCAGGAACATAGTGAGAACTGGATCAATCAATTTATTTCTGCCAATTTGTAAATAAGGGACCTTTCCAAATGAGCCCTAGTTTAAATGGCATAGCACGTGATCAAATAACTACATTAATATTTTCTGTAGCTAGTTTTGGATCTGGTACTTATTATTACTGTGAACCAATCACATAACCCAGAATTAGGGACAAAATTATATTGCTGGGACAGTCAAAGCTTTAGAGATTTCTAATTGGTTCATGTTTAGTGTATGAGAAATGACCACCACTACCTGAGTGATAGAGCCCCGCAGAGAGGGGATGGCTTCCACTGAGATTTTACTGGCCGGGGTTCCTCGAGTTATACTTCCATCTTGTATGGCGCTAGTGGTACCTGAATGAAAAGAAAATGAACAAATTACACTCTCTGAGCCTGCCCCGCCTCCCCAAAAAAGGCCCTTTGAGAGAGGTAAAGAGAACATCAGAAATTTTTTTTGTTTTATTGAAATATACTAAAATATTATTCTACTCATTTAAAAGGACTACAAAAATATGGAATTTCAAAGTTTTGAAAACACTTCTGTATGGAAAGAAACTTATATTTAGAATTTAAAGATCTACCTTAAAAACTTATCAAAACTTATTAGGGACTTACTTGAAAAAATCTAAAAGTGAAAATGTATCATTTTTGCCAAATAGTATATTTTACCTCTGACCACACCTTCATGCTGAGCCCTGACCAATAAACCCTCTGGTTGTGAATTCTGGCTGCGGGGGGAAAATTCTTCTTGCTTGATGTAGGGCACAGCAGCTACGGACCAGAGAAGCAAACAGGCAGTTATCAAGCACTGAATCACTGAAGGCAATGCTACAAATGCGGACACGTAGTGGTAGTGGATCACTGACCTGATTTGGAAGACTCCTGTTGCCGAGGCAGCCCGAGAGAAATAGACCCCACTGAAGGCTTAGCTGCTTCTTGACTGTAGGAAGCCTGGTTGTGAGAGGTTAAGTAAGTGCCAGGGGTCCCCTAAAATTAATTTTGAAGCACTAATTAAACATTGTCTTTTCACAAGGTGAATTAAAAAGCTAATCTTGTTTACAGAAATCTGTTTCTGAAACAGGTAACACCCATTGCTCTCCTTCAAAAATAAAACAACAGTATCTGTAAAGCAAGAAAATTCTCATCATAGGTTGCTTGAATTAAAAACAAAACAAAACAACATTAAGAGAAGTAGAATGTCTTCTGAAATGTAATATGTCTGAATTAGATAACTAAACATGGCTACAAGGACCAACTTCGCTTAATATATACTTTAACATACACAGTTAAGGCAGAGTAACAGCAGTGAAAGTGGCAAAAAACCTCCCAAAACTATAAAAGCAACAAAAGACTGGCCCTTAAAAGAAGAAAGAAAGAATCAGTTTTTGTTTTTTTTTGAAAGAATCAGTTTTTCCAGAGCTCTAGAACTTCCAGGTCCCATCTAACTCAACAACAGACCTAAAACACAACAGTCTGCTGTCATGTGTGAACCAGTAGCCTGGCAGTCAATGGAGGTGCAAGTCTTTAAAATGCCTAATTTCCAAATAAAAATCATTATTTGATCTGTCTGTTGGTGGGAGACATTATTTACAAGATTATCTTTATTAAACCTAACAATGCAAAAAACTTTTTTGGGGGTGGAGGAGGAGGGGTGGCCATAATTAGAAGTAAATGATTAGTCTCTTGGCTTAAAAAGAAAAAGCTGAGGAAGAGATAGTTACCAAAAAAAACAAACTCTATGCCTTGCAGTTTATTCTAATTCACAGTGACCCTATAGGATAGGGCAGAGTTGACTCGTTTGGGTTTCTGAGATTGTGTATATAGGAGCAGACTGCCACATCTTTCTTGCATGGGTTTGAACTGCTGTCTATGCCAATGGGGGCATTAAAAGGCTCCCACACATTTATGGGTATGTAAAGGGCTACGGATATAATCAGGAAGGAAGTAGGGAAGTCTTCACCTCTGGCTGACCTTGACCTCTGTGCAAGTACAAAATGAAAACTAGATCATAAATGTCTACTGCCTGGTTAAGTGCTGAAGGCATGCTCCTCCAAAAAGACTAAGCTCCTTATTGGTTCCAAGTGTCTACAGAACTCTATCTATAAACCTTTAACTGACCAATTAGTCAACTGCAAACACTACAGTCATCACACACAACAGAGTTTACTGAATTAGTTTAAAAACAAAAACCATGAACATACAAGCAACAACAAAAATAGCAAAAGCAACAAACTTGGGGGGGTGGAAGGGGATCTGATTTGCCACATTATATTAAATATTCACTTTTCAACCCCAAATTCCAAGACATGAAAAGAAATAAAACCTTATGACTCAGATCCAGGAAAAGAAAAAAATGTGGCGGCCAGAAACTATCTCTGAAGATACTAGACACTGGACTTACCAATCAAATACTTTAAATAAAATTAGTTATTTTAAATATATGCAAAGAAATAAAGGACATATGTCTTAGGAATAAAGAAATATCTGAAAATGCTGCCTCAATGAATAGAAACCTCCTATTAAATATTTAATAAAAACAGTTAGAAATTCTGGAGTTAAAAAATACAGAAAATAAAATGATGAGGGCAAAGAATGTACAGATGCGCTTTATACAACTGATGTATGTATATGTATGGATTGTGATAAGAGTTGTATGAGCCCCTAATAAAATGTTTTTTAAAAAAATAAAGAACATCTATAACAGTGGTTCTCAACCTTCCTAATGCCGCAACCCTTTCATACAGTTCCTCATGCTGTGTTGATTCCCCAACCAGAAAATGATTTTCGTTGCTACTTCATAATTTTAATTTTGTTGTTATGAATCAGGAGAAAGAATCATTCGACCCCCAAAGGGGTCGCAACTCACAGGTTGAGAACCGCTGCTCTAGGAAAAGCATATTGATCATAAATAGTGAAACAGTGACTAACTTTCTCCTACGATCAGCATTAAGACTAGGATATTTGTATTCATTACTACTATCCCACATTGCACTAACAGATCAGTTGTAATTAGAAAAATAAATAAAAGACACAAGATTCAAAAAGACGTAAAACTGTCTTTATTTGCAAATGGCATATATAGATTGGAATACACTAGAAATATCAAGTCCCAGAAATAAATCTAATAAAAGATTTCTAATACTTCTATAATGGAAACTATAACACACTGCTGGAAAAATTAAAGACAAATAAATGGAAAAATATAAATGTCCACAAATTAAGACTTGGTATTGTTAAGGTATCCATTCCTAAACAAAAGTGATTTATAGATTCACATCACTCAAAATTTCAGAAATTTTTGTATAAATTGACAAACTGATTTATAAAATTTACATGAAAATGCAAAAGACAGAATAGCCAAAGCAATCTCCAAAAAGCAAAATCCTGGAGCATTACTCCACAAGATTGCAATACTTAACAGAGAGAGATGGTAAGACCGTGATGCTGACAAAAGGACAAACATCTATGAAAATAACATGTGCCTTCTACATATGTTCCCTAACCACACTCCTCCAGGGAGGCGTTTTTGTAATCATGCTCTGCTAACTTATATGTCAAAAAATGAGCATAACATGCTTACAAAAACACCTCATTTGGAGAGGGCATGGTTGGCAAACTAACTACAGGAACCAATTATTTGTGTAAAAATATGTTATTATCAATATAAAAGAATGCAAAAGTAGATACCAACATATACAAAATAATTTTGACAGACACTAACACAATGAATGGAAGAAAGAAAAAGGTTTTGCTACCAATATGGCAATACTGCTGGAAATGAAACACCTATGGAAAAATGAATATTGATCCCTACTTCATACTATATATAAAAACTAATTTGAGATAGTCAAAGACCTACATATAAAAGCAAAGATTACATGAAGGTAGAAGAAAACAAATATTCACAACCTCAGAAGCGGTAAAGACTTTCTTAGAGAAAAAGAACTAGTCATGGAAGGGAAGGAGGAGGAGGTCAGATATAGAAACTTCAACAAATTAAACACTTCTGTTCAACACAACAAAGAGCACTGGTAGCGGTGGTGGAGTGGGTACCTAATTCAGTCACTAAGTACAACACGACTGGCCATTTCAACCCACAAGTAGCCCGAGGGAGGAGGATGAGGCTGTGTGCTCCCTAACAGGGAAAGAAAGCCAAAAGAACAGTTCTGTGCGAAGAAAAGGAAACATTGTCCACAAAGACTCGTGGACAAGAGTGGTCAGAGCAACTCTACTCGCAGCAGTAAAGTCTTGAAACAACTCAGGCTTGTAGAAACAGAAAAATGGATAAACACACTGGTATATTCAACACTGAATTATTATTCAGCAATAAAAAGAGACCATTGATTATACAAAAGCCTGGACAAACCCTCAAAATCAATATGTTCAATTAAGCAAGACAAAAAGAGCATAACCACAAAGTATGATTCTAGTATGTGAAATTCTAGAAAAGGTGAAATTAATCTACAATAACAAAGTAGAACAGCAGATACTTCAAACTATGGGAAGGGAGATTTCTTGGAAAGGAGCATGTCCATCTTTCTGAAGTGATGGTCTATAACTTGATAGATGTACACTGGGAGTACACATTCATCAAAACTAACTGCTAAGATGAGACCATATCTCAATAAATTTAAATAATACAGCTAGAAGAGAAAAACAGAGTTACCAGTTGGCCAAAGCCAGGCTAAATAGGGCTTCCCTGTATACCAATCAACACAATTTGCTATTTAGAGTGTTTATAATGGTCAGTAAATATCCTAATAATTGAAAATGTTATTTGAAATTATACTACTACTAGCTTTAAGGCTTATCTATACTGTAACTTAACCCAGCTGGAGTGGCTTGGCCACTCAATCTGAGCACATAACTTTCACAAAGATCCAATACAGGTATAAAGTACAGTGACTGCTGTATTTTCTGCCCACTGTTTCTAGAACATTCATGTTTGTACAGATTATTAATTATTATTAAACTAAGACAAATAAGGAACAGGGGAAAGTTTTATGAAAGCAATCATCAGAAAACCTAGGGTGAACAGAAGAAAGTCTCTTACCTGTGAAATGGAGCCTCCCATTATAAAAGACGGTTTTTCTGAAGCCACTGTGGTCTTGGATGATGGGATGAGAGGAGGAGGCGGCCTGGTTGGTCGAGTTGTTGGAAGCCGAACCCCTTCAGGAAGATTAGTAATCACTTGATGTGGAGCAGACTGAAGGACTTTTAAAGGGAAAATTAGATTATTTAAAACGTCAATTTCCTGCTTATAACATTCTGCCTACTTTAGTCATGCCTAAAACTTTTAAATCACAAATATAAATGCAAGATGAAACCAAGGATGAAAGTTTCTATTTTAAATTTCACTTGCATACTTATATCACATATTTAAGTCACAAATGGTATTGTGAGAATGAAATAATTAACCCCCTATCAAATCAGAGCTTTTAAGCCGATGTTCATTTCAAATGAATTCTGCTTACTATCCGCAAACTTCAATATCAAATAATTTCTTAGTCTTCTCCATCATCACTTTGGACCTTACAATGGAGGTGCAGAAAAGTGGCACTGATATTATTACTTTGTAGAATATACAGACATCACTTAAAGCTTCTTTATTTATATCTTGTATAACTTGACAAATATTTACTGATTCTGGCTCTCATAGAACACTTGAATCTCTGAGAAGCCTGGGTTGGGATCTCAAGATTTCCACAGAGTACAAGTACTATTAATAGAAAAGTCAGTCAATGTCACAATAAAAATGTGTGAATGCAAATTTCCCGTTGAATCTCAACTGAGTACAACTGATGATGGTATGCAGAGAACAAAGTCATTTTGAAACAGGAAGGACATGTCCTGAAAGAGTAGTTCATTTATGAGTTTAAAAAACCCAGTGCTGACATCTGCAGGTGGATGGCCAGCAGCCACCGTGCAGAGGAAGAATATTTACCTGGCGGGACACTATAGCAGGCTGCACTCATGCCAAGCTGTGGAGCGGCTTTACTGGCTTCTCTTGGAGAGAGCCTGCACGGTGAGGCTGGCCTTGCTGCAGTACTGTGCCTCTGTGCTTCCTGTTCTAGAGCACGTCTGACCTCAGCATAAGGCATATAGGCGACTGATTGTCCTAAGAAAGTTAAAGTTGTCAAAATAAGGGAAGAACCCCAAATGAAGTAGTAAGTGTGACAGGACCAAGCCCACACCATACAGGGGCAGATCCGTCTCTATATTAAAATCCAGATTTAAAATTTTTATGGGGAGAAAATCCACTAATTTTTAAAATTTATGAACCATCACTATCACCTAAGAAAATCCTCAAAAATGAAACTGGCATGTTTTCCTCTTTAAAGGACAAAGAACTTCTCTTTCCAATTATAAAACGAAGCAAGTATTTTCACATGCAACAAAATCATAACAGGCAAGCATCAGATTACCAAGCAACTCTATGAATGCAAGTATGGCCTGAATCAGTGGTCAGAGTTCCAATAACGTCAAGTCTCTTCTAAGGAGCATGCTCAAGCCTACTGTCTACCAGAAATAAAAGTAACAAAAAAAAGAAAGCCTTTAAGAAGAAATTAATCCACAAAACCTCCATAAACTTACAAAACTATGAATATTGCTAAAGTAATGCTAACATGAATTAACATTTAAACTACTTCTAAGGAAAGTGTAAAGATATTCTAATTAATTGGCATGCCAATTAAGGGGAATGCCAAAGGTGTAGTTATATTTAGGTTTAAAAAAACAAACAACAAAAAATCACACACATTATATATAGAGAATTTCTCTTTTAAATAAAACAGACACATTGTAGGGATTTTAGAATATGAAAAAAGTATAAACAGAAAAGTGTAAAAATCATGCGTGACTCTAATTACTTAAGAGATTTGGGCCATTTTAAACATCTACAAGACCAAATTCACATTCATTTTAATTCTTTTATGTTTTCTATTCTCAGTTTTAAACATTTATTCTTCTAGATAAATTTCAAAAGATAGTCACTTTATTCAACACTTTCTTTTAAAACAAAGTGTCATTGGGATTTTCATTGTACTCACATTAAAATTATTAGCAAATATAAGAGAATTGACATCTTATAATAAAGAATTTTCCAACTGAGGAACCTAATTTTATACATAATGACCTTTAATATTGTTAAAAGTTTCTCCTGGGTATTTTATGCTTTATTGTTAGGAAAACCAACTTTTGTTTCTGTTAAAGCCACCGAGTCCATTTTTGGACGTTGGCAGCATTGCGTGACAGGGCAGAACTGCCCCCTTCAGGTTTTCTTGTCTGCAGCCTTTAGGAAAGCATATTGCTGGGTCTTTCTCCTATGGAAGCACTCACTAGGTCTGAACCACCAACATTACACAGCCACCACCACCCAGCACAGGTATTTATGAGGGGAACAGGTTTTTGCATATAACTTTGTTTCTGAGACATTTAATGAACTTTCTTTTCAGCTCTGATAACAAATCTCTTCAGATAGCTAGACTTTATTTCTTTTCTTTGTTGTTTCTGTATTTTAAAAGGGTGCATCATCCTGATAACTATAATCAAGGGAAGGTCTCTAACATTGTACTGTAAACGTGAGTTCCTTCATGTGGGAACTCCTCATTGTAAGGCATGAAAGTTCTTCAGTTGTAAAGTTGTAGTATTTAGTTTTGTTGTACAGTAGTCACTGTGCATTACATTAATTCTTCACAAACCAATGAGATTATTAATCCAAATTTAGAGAAAACTAAGGCTCAGAAAAAAATCACGCCTACTTTTCCCACCAAAGTCACAGTATCAGGGATTTAAAAATGGTGAGTGTTTGTAACAGGCTACAGGGGTGGGGTGTGGAATTTGTGTGTGTGTGTGTGTGTGTGTGTGTGTGTGTGTGCATGTCACGGTAAGAGCCAGAGCTCTACAGGGTAGTGCAACACATCTCCCTGGTGGACTGGGTATGACTTTTCAGATGCCGTTAAGTTATCTATTATGATGATGGTATGCTTTTTCTTTCTTTGACATATTCTTACAAATAATTCAATTATTTAATACCCTAATACTGAACCATATTTCTGAAATAAATCAACTTTTAAAAGTTCCTTTCTAGAAAATTTATCATGTGACTGTAACTAAGTGCCCAATTATTTTGTCATTTCCAATAAGTTTATTATGTAGAAAAATTCATTTTGTCTCACATATACACACACAATGTAAATTCAGATGTTTCAAAACACAGCAAATTAAGTCACCAACCAGTCAGAGAAATTACCAAAGGAACAAAACGGAGGACACCCACCACAGGCAAAATTCAACTACACAGAGATACTCAATTCTTATTTTAATTGCATAGGGTTTGTTAAACTGCACTGGAATTTTAATGCTCTCTATACCTATCTAAGTTAGTGTCAAAGCACTGTTACTGGAAAACGAAAGAATCATTCTCTAAAAGTTCTTTTTCCAGCAGGTGGAGATCCAGTACGCTACCGCAGTTATGTGCTCCACTCACATGAGAAGATGAATGCAACCGCACTCCTGGCCAGCAGGTGCTGCCCGCGGCTTTCTAAGTGAGGTTCTGAAGGGGAACCAGCACCACTGCCCGAATCCAGGAGGGCTAACTGCTGCGTTCGGGCTCACAAAGGGGATGGGAAAACAGAACTAAAAGGTTAATGGAGGAATTTTCCTGTGAGTTGCTTGAAGCTCCTCGTGTATAGGGGCCCTAGTGTCGCACTGGTTAAAGTGTTTAACTACAAGTCAAAAAAAAGGTTAGTGTTTCAAACCCACTAACGACTCCGTAGGAGAAAGATACAGCAGTCTGCTTTCATAGGGAACTGAGAAACTGTGAGGGCACTGCTCTGTCTGAAACTGACACAGCAGAAATGGGTTTGGTATACGTCATTCTTACTATAACATTCTGTGTACTAGTCTATGATGTTGTATTTAAAACATTTTCTTCCCATTCTAGACACAAGCAATTTAACTGCAAATACCTGAAGGTTACTTAGAAGATTATCCAATATACTGAACACAGTGGGATGGAGAGCTATCAACTCAGGAGAGCTCTGTTACATAAACTACTGGATGAACATACTAGGTATATTAGCTAAAATAAAATCTCATGCTGGAATAAAATGTAAACAGCCTCACTTTGTAGTCACCTTGAACCAAATTGTAAATTCTTAGTATCTTATTAATATAATTGCAGTTTGGTTTTAAAAATTATGATACCACTTAGATCTAAACCACATAGATTACTTACTGTGACAGATCACACAGCAATAAATAATCACAGCTTAGAGGCTCAGAACTTTGGGCTGAACCTGGTTCAGTCACTCGAGCTCAAAAATGAAACCCATTTGAAAAAGCATATGAAGAAAAGATACTTGGGTTCTAAAACAACAATATGACCTCCAGGATAAATATTATGGCTTTTTAATAATGGCATATATATTACTGAGTATTGTTACACTTGTTAAGACTTCAACAAATGATATCATTTGATGTGATTTTGTCTTAGCTGTACTTCCTCTATACATTTTTTTCAAAATCATTCTTATAATGAATAGATCCTGACTTTTCATATAATTATCATATAATTTTTTGACAGTTTCTCATAATTGCAATGCTCAAAAGCTGAGTGCTTTTCTCACTCACAGTGAAACCTGATATTTTCATGATGTCACTCATTTAATTAATTTCTTAGCATCTAATTACTGTATATAGATTGTGTTAATTACTGAATTCTTAGATATAATATTCTAAAAGCCCAAAAGGTATCCTTGTTTGTCATCATTCAACAAATATTTACTGAGCACCTATCATGAACCCAGCCTTGCTCTACCACACTTTTACTAGCAAAAGATTCATGCTTAAAATGCTAATAGGTTAGTCTTGAACTCGAATATACAAGGTTCTATGTTCTCTGTAACTATTAACCCACTTTTTGTGTCATTTGGGCACGGGAAAGGGGATAAGCAAAATCAGTTAAGTACCACAGTCACAGTATCATAATTACATAGCCTTTGATATGTATGACATTCCAAAGCTAATATTGTTGTTACTGTTGCCATCAAATCAATTGAGACTCACAGTGGTTTGAAGAACTTTTGACATTTTAAAGGCAGAGCAACAGTTCTATGTTCCAAGGTACCTCCAGGATGGTTCCAACTAGTAAACTTTTGATAATAGCAGAGTGCCACCTGGAACTACCTAAAGGTGTCTTCTAAATCATTATAAAAAACTAAATCATAACCATAGAAGACATTAGCAATTACATTCTCAGCATATCATCTCATACAGTTAGTTCATAAGCTCCCTATTATACAGAACCCATGTGCCATTTCTTAACCACGTCAGGATTTATTAAAATTGAAAAATAGAATCCTTTTAAAACAAAACACTAAAATGTGTATTAACTCAAATCTATTACTTAATAACAGTGACACCATAATAATAGGAAGTATTTTATTTTACCTATTCTGTGCTGAACCATGTATCATATGATAGTTTCTTTTCTTTTTTTTTTGGTTTGCAACTCTGCACAGTGAGCTTTTAATTACATATAAATATTCCTATCTTACTGATGAGGAACCTAATGTTCAGAAAGGTTAAGAGGTTGCCTACAGCCACAGAGCCAGGAGATGAGTCACAGTCTGATTAGTAATATCCACTACACAATGTTGTCTCATCATATCAGAGCATCTGAATATTGTGCTTGATTTAAATAAGGAAAGCAATCTTCACTCACTGTGTGCATAAAGCATGCATTTTATAAACCCTTCTGGCAGAAAGATGACGGCCAGAAAAAAATCATACTAAGAAGAATTCTAATATGTATTGCAACCCTTTAGTATTCAATAATATTGCATTCCTTAATAGCTTAAATGTGATCAATTTAAGAGACTATACTTTTGAGCGGCAGATCAATTGATTTATCTCAATAATTTACAAAAGACAAAAACAGGACTCTAGCTTTGTTTTTCTTAAGAAACTTTCCTTGGGATGATCTCTCTCTCTACATACCTTCCCACTCTCTGTTTGGACTCTTGGATGTGCCACATGGGCTTGTAGAACTTCTGCATTCCAAATCTATCTGTTCTTGCCTCTGCCGCTGTTCCTCTAGAAGCGCCGACTCATGCATGGCTTTAATATGCCGCTGGTATAGAGCATAGCCACTCACTGGGGTTCCAATTGGTATATTACATGGGGTACAGGAAACCTACAAGAGAGGGAAAAAATCCTAAGTATGCCAATGACCGAAGTAGTCATTGCTACTGCTGCAAGTATGGGTAAAGTAATTTTCTCCAATTTATATCAAAGTATTAATCTTCAAAAATGCATCTTAAAATGTCAGTCATTTCCTTTACCACTTATCAGCAGTTTTAATAAAATAAATCAAATTCCAACTTGAAACGCTGCTTTCCTAATCTAGCTAACAATGGTCAAGTTTCTTGCAGCCCTAGGTCTTACCCCTTCTTTCTATGTCCTCTAAGCAGCCAATGACAGCCATGTTGTGGATTTAATGTGGTCTCTACCTTAATGACCCACACATTGCCATTTCTAAGACTTTTCCTCCAGGTTTCATACTCACATATAACAGTTCCATGTAGGTATATCAAAGAATCTCAAAACTAATATTCAAAGCACGACTTTTAACTTTCTACAATCATTTATTTCCTCCAATGCTTCTCTTAGAAAATGTAGCCCCCAGGGTTTAAAGCAGAAACTTGCTGATCGTCCTTGACTACGCAGTCTCCTCCCCTTCCATAAGCAATCTGCTTCTGTTCTTTAGGACTTCCTTGAATAGATGGCCCTTCCTGACCATCCCACGTAATGTGGTGTCGTGCCTGCCATTCTCCTTCTCACCGAAGCACCTTCATTTCCTTCAAAGTACTTAGTAAGTACCACATGGGTTACAAGTATATTTCTCTCTCCTAGCTCAAGGAAAGAATTAAAGCTATTTAGAAGTTATTACATAAGTAAGCAGGAACTAAGACAATTCATACTTCATGTATACAAAATAATTGTGACAAGCATATAAAGATTATTCTTTAGAACATGTTCCATAAAGTTGGCTTTTTCATTGATCCTAACTCCACACTGGTTAAATCTTGTTTGTTTTATTTGAAACTATACTTTGACTTATATGTAAAACATGGCATTTACTTCTTTTACCAGAAAAAAACCAATTTGGTCCAACCAAAGGTTACTTCCTGTGTACACTCTTCTTAGTTTCCCATTAAGAAGAAAGTTCTCCCTTCTCTGAAGCATCCATAGAACTTTAGTTTTTACTTCTCTACTAGAAAATCACATTTTAAATTTTATTATCATTTTTGATATGTCTCATTACACGAACTTTAAGAAGACAGATATTCACAACGTTGTCTTCGCTGGGCAGACAGTAAATGTCTGCCTGCATAAATCAATCATTGAAAATTTACTTAATGATTATTTTGTATGCCATAAGCACATATTTTTCAAATTTTACTAATTACCACATGAGACTGGAAATATATCTTTATCCTCCTAAACAAAGCAAGACCTAAAACATAACAGTATAAAAGCAGTACTCAAGATTGCAACTGAGTATCAAAAATGAGCCAAACTTTTAGAAAATATTCTGATAAAAATGAAATAAATCTCGATTTGCTATTATGAACTGGTTAGTCATAATCTCAAATTCATTTTAAGAATTTAAAATCTAATTATATAGCTATTAACTACTGTTTTATAACTATGTAGTCATGAACAAAGCAGAAATTATTGATATCTTTACACAAAATTAATAATGATAATCAATCCAATTACGACAATCTGAAAACTCAATAGACTAACTACATTAACTAACTTTGGTTATGTAAATGAGTTTTTCCACAGACTCATTTTTACAATTTTTCCATTTCTCTCCTCCATTTGGCCTCATATTCCATAACCCCAGCCCAACACAGAAACATAGTCAGCTCTCACAGTTAACAGTTTCTGAATCCACAGATGCAGCCAACTGCAGATCAAAAATAGTGTGGGGTGAAAAAATGAACCCTACAAACAACTCAATAATTAAACAATCCCTCACTGGCTAAGAGGGAACAGAAAGCATTATTGACTTAATAGTTATATTAGGCATTATAACCAATCTAGAGATGATTTAGAGGATACAGAAGTATGTACATAGGTTACATGTAAACAATCTGCCATTTCACATAAAGGCTTGACCTTCCATGAATATCTGTGGGATCTTGAGACCAATCCCCATGGATACCAGGCATGGCAAAGACCACTGCCACCACCAGCACCCCGCCCCCCCCCAACACACACACACAATCACAAAGCTTCAAGAAGTTCATGGACAAAAAAAAAATAAGTTCATGTACAAGAAAAAGCCAAGCAGAAACAATCTAGAATGATTTTCCACCTTATAATCTGAACTACATACAGTAAGATACCAATTGAAGGTGAGAAATGAGTCACCAAAGGTCTTTGCTTTTTAGTTAATCGTTTTATTAGGGGCGTCTTTGTTTTTTATCTGTACTCTTCATGCTCACATTGAATACTTACCATTGGTGGGATAACAGCAGCTCGATGTTGAAGCTGCTGCAGGTCCAAGGGATTTGGTTTTATTGGCGATGAAGCCAGTATAGATCCAGTGGGGTTTAACAATGAAGGCTTTGATTCTATGGCAAACATTCTGCAATGAGCAACAAAGTAATTAATATATTCCTATTGAAGTTGTTAAGCATATACCACCATAATTAGCTTTAAGTTAATGTGTACATAGGTGCACACACATATATATCACATTAACCTTTACAAGATATTAGAAGAGAAAGAAAAAGGGGGGGTCTAAAATGGAAATCTCATAGATGCAGAAAAACAGAACCATTACCTTATATACAATCTGGTTTTAGGTTATAGGTTGAAATTTACCTGTATTTAATCATTTATCCATAAATACTAATTGTCTGAACAAAAGCTATTACGAGATATTGGGTTTTTAATTTACCACGAACATACTAACACATATTACAAACTGCTCATCTACTGTTACAGGATGATTACAGTATGTTTTGCCAGGATGATGAGTATCTTTCAAACATCTGAGTAAGCCATTACCTTTTAAAATCTGGGGGTTCCTACAAAATTCTAGACCTCTGGTTTCTAACAGAAAATGTTGGCACCATGGAGCCAATATTTCCACATAGCAGCAAGTGTTGAACTCTTAGCAGCTGTTCCTTTGGTGTAACATAAGACATGCAATCTTCAGTTCCTCCACCGTATCACTTGTCAAAAATGTTTACACTTGAGTCTGGACACCCAATATATGAACTTGGTGCAGCCAGATATACTAGTATGCCTTACAACCTTGCTCACATTTCTGAAGGTTGTCATCGTCATTCGGAGAAAGGTCAACATTTTTAACATAAATTCATAAGAAAATGAGAAACTATACAATAAACAAACAGCAGTAAAACCTAGGTTTAGAAAGATATTAAGTATAGACAATCAAAGAGGTTATTTTCAAAATGTTTAAAAGCAATATAAACTTCAAGTAACATTATCTTTAGAGTGTACGACTGTCATGTTCATTTCTGAAATGCTCATCTTTAAGATTACTACTACCATGCTGTTTTCTTTATTTATAAACACAATTACTAAAGCCCATAGGCATACATAACACTGGTTTACTTTGGATGAGATGTTTCATTTAAAAAATGCTTAAAACGTTTAGAAAATAATGATGGCAACATATGTACAGATGTGCTTGATACAATTGATATATGGATTGTTGTAAAAGTTGTACGAGCCTCCAATAAAATGATCATTTAAAAAAATAGAATGCTTTAAAAGGAGAATATATAGCTTAAACTCATTTGTGTTTATTATCATTAAAGTCGGGGATCATTCACATAAAATCTAGACTACTGTAAGATCAGGAGTAAAAAAGATTTATCCAGATGGTTGGATTTTGTGGTAAAGCAGAAGTTTTATTTAAATAAGTATTGATGAAAATGGAAGCATTTACTGTTCCATGTGAGAACTCAACACTGCAATGCTCATTATCATAAGAGCACCAAATCTACAGTATGTAAGAGATAGACAGAACTTGGGACAGAAGGCAACGATATTAGGAAACAATAAGAAAGATGAACTCTGAATAGAAATTAGCTGTCTCTGGGCTGACAATTTTGCTTCTTTCTTGCTAAAAAAAGAAAGGAGGGGAGCGAAAAAGTGCTAGCTTATTTGGGCTTCTGATTAAATCATGTTATACTCAAATTCATGTCTTGAATTTGCACAAATCCAACATTTTCTTATGATTCCACTTCTTTTAAGGTAAAGAAAAACACAGGAAATTAAATATAAGTGGTAACTATTCCTATAAATACACAAGGGTAAGTCAAAAAGTTTGCTATATAGAAAACAAAAAATGTTGGGGGTGGGTGGTGCCAAAGATTGGAAACTCTATACACTGCTGTTGGGACTGTGAAACAGCACAACCACTGTGGACAGCAGTATGGCGACGGCTCACCCAGCTGCTGCTACAAGTATCACTGACCCAGCAACAATGCTACTTGGCAAATGCCCTACAGAAATAAACAACAGGCATAGAGATACGTGCACACCCACGTCCTTTGCAGCAGTATTCACAATAACAAAATAACAAATAAACTTCAATACCCGTCAGTGGAAGAATGGATAAATTTTGGTATACACACATCATAAAAGAATAATAACGAAACTATGAAGCACAATGACAAATCCGTGGCATGTATGCATTTGAAAGATTGAGGCTATGTAAGTTAGTCAAACAAAAGGACATATAATACATGAGTGGAAACAGACTTGGATAGTTACCTGGGTAGGAGGGAAAGCAACCGAAGAGAGGGGAAACAGGTACACACGAGGGGAAGGGGAGACATGACACTACAAGGGGGAGATAGGTTTTAAAAGAGTGAGGAACCAAGGGTACCGACAGGACAAGCAATAAGAAGGTATGGAAAATTATTTAAGTTATTAAATGCAAAAACAAGTATTTGATATGTAAACGCCTACCTAACAATAAAAAGCTGGGGGAACAGAGCATGTACACGGGTACAGATAAGAGCTGGAAACACAGGGAATTCAGGACAAATAAACCGCTAAGGCCAATATTGAGTAGCCATACCAGGACGGTAAGGGGAAGGTGGGGGAAAAGAAGGGGGAAATTGATCACAATGATCTACCTATTAACCCCTTCCAGGGGGATGGACAATAGAAAAGTGGGTGAAGAGAGACACTGGTCAGTGTAAAACATGAAAAATAATAATTTATAAATAATCAAGGATTCATGCGGTAGGGAGGGGGAAAATGTGAAGCTAAGAGTTCAAGTAGAAAGAAAATGTTCTGAAAATGTTGATGGCAACAAATGTACAAATGTGCTGGACACAATAGATGGATGTATGGATTGTGATAAGAGCTGTACAAGCACCCAATAAATTATTTTTTTTTAATCTGGGGGAAAATTAAAGTGCTGCCACAGACACCCTTTTTGTTTATGTCAACAAAAAAATTCAAAATGTGAGGCCAAAGAGATGAGCCAAGTATATAACTGAGGGAATCTGTATGCAGCCAACCATTACTCACAGAAATATGTTTAAATGTTTTTGTTTGGAATAAAACAGTGCATGTTTGGAATAAACTGGAGCCCTAGTTGCAATACTTTTTGACTTAACCTCATATATATCTTCTTATAGAAACCATAAAGATGTGATGTACTCTTTACATTATTTTAGACCTGATTTTTCATTACAAACATGAACAATCTAAAACTTTCACTGATACAAAAAATGTGGTCATTATTTTTACTATTAGTGTGAATGTAAATTACGCTTTAAGAAGTATTTTCAGAATAATTGACATGATTCTGTGTCAGTGTTTTCTCACATCTATGACACAGGCATAAATAGGCCTTGTTTTGAAGTCTTTATGTTTCAGAGCAAACACTATTTCTGGCCCATGCTTACCTCCATCTTCATCATCACACTGCTTCCACTACCAGGCTTGTTTCACACATATATTGGTGGAAAAATCCTTTTTTTTAATGCTATTATATGGGGGGTAGGGAGTGTGTTAAATGTTCATGGAAAAAATGGAATTAAGAGATCATGGACTTTTCCCATGAACTTTTTGAAGTCTCATCACACTTATAAGTCATATATGAAAGAAATTTGTAACGTTGCATTAAAAAATAATGGTCATATAATCTGGCTTGGTTATTTAAACAGATGAAAAGCAACATAACTCAATTTTTTCCTTCATAACCCAGTATTAAGATCATATCAATTACCTTTAATTTGCCAGTATTCTATAGGCGTAATTTGTAAGTCTGGTTGGTGGCATGAGTTACTATTTGTGGTCAGCAGTATAAACCCACCAGCCGATCAGAATGAGAAATATGCGGCTTCTGCTCCTGTAAAGATCTACAGCCTTAGAAAAACACCAGGTCAGTTCTACACTGACCTATGGAGTTGCTATGAGCCAGAATCCCTGCAGTGAGTACCATCCTGTGATAGTCAACCACAACAAGGAGGGGGAGCCTGTGAGGAGCTGGACTTACCTCTGTCTTTCCGGCTCTCCATCCACATCCTCATCAGCACTGCAGGTGGCACTGGAATCATTGTCTGACTGGGGCTCAGGTCGGATTTGTGGCGCCACAAGCATATCTTCTTCTCTGGGCTCAGTCTTTGCACTGGCTCTCTCTAGCTCTCTTTCTTTGGTATCACCTTCAACTTTAATTGTGCTGTTTTCCAGTACCCTCATTTCATCACCCATAGACTCTGCTTTGGTAGTTCCAGGGAGATCAAGAGCAGAATTCCCTTCAGTACTACACTCCTGATGATCCATGTCCATGGGTTCTGCTGTTTCAACACTTCTGCCATCACTTGCTTGGTTCTCTGCACTTCCATTTTCAGCATGCTTTGTACTTGGGACTGCTGAAGAGGGAGATGTACCAGGTGCCGTTTCAGAGTTGGGCTGTAGCTCCACCACAGGCTCAGGGTTTCCGCGTGGAGTGCCATTCTCGGTGCTGTCTTCACCCGGTTTGACAGTTTCAACTGGTGAAGGAGAAGGAGCACTTTCTGTATCAGAACTATTTTCAGCACCTTAAAGATAATGACACAGCATAAAAATCTAATCATTAGGTGGTGACAGAGGCCATGTTTAAAAATGATCGTTTAGCATGGGTTCTATTCCTTTGATGGGCTTGGTAAAGCATTATAGCCAATGCAAAGCTAAAATTTTATACAGTATAAAAAATTAAAGATGAAAATTGCTTGATAGACTGAAATCAAGTGTAAATTTTTTTAATACCTAAAATGAATTTACATGAGGGCATAAGCAAATGTAGTGGAGAGAGCAGATGGCACCCGGTTATCAAAAGATACATTGTCTGGGGTCTTAAAGGTTTGAAGTTAACCAAGAAGCCATCTAACAGGGAAGCAAATAAGCCCACCAGGAAAAAACACACCAGTCTGTGTGATTATGAGGTGTCAAGGGGAATCAGGTATCAGGTATCAAAAAATGCAAAACAAGCAACTATATTCATGTGAACAAGTGGGGTTGGAGTGGAGGCCCAATATCTCCCCACAGAAGGAAGGATTGTAAGGAAGGGATGATTCGACCAAGGTGTAGCATAGCACAGACAAATCACACACCACTCCTCTAGTTCCTGAATGCTTCCTCCCCCACCCCTGCCCTCCACTACTATGACGCAGTTCTACTTTACAAATCTGGTTAGACCATGGAACACACGTCGGTACAGATAAGAGCTCTTGACACATGAAGAAATTCACGAGAGATAAACCTCTCAGGAACAATAGTGGGAGTAGCATTATCATGGGGGGGGGTGTTCAGGAAGGGAGAAGGGGGGGAAAGGAGGAGCCCATCACAAGGTTGGATATATAGCTCCCACCACCAAAGGGGACGAATGACAGAAATGTGGTTGAAAGGAGACAACGGACAGTGTAAGATACAAAATAATAACAATATATAATTGATCATGGATTCCCAAGAGTGGAAAGGTAGGGGAGGAAGGGGGAAAAGAGGAGCTCAAATAGAAAATATTTTGAAAATGATGATGGCCAACATATGTACAAATATGCTAGATACAATTTATGTATGGAATGCTATAAGGAGCTGTAAGTTCTCGATAAAATGATTTTTAAAAAGTGTATAATCCTAGCTGGAGGATATACGAAGAAATGAATATTTTAACCTTTTACATATTTTTAAAATAAAGATTTCTATGATGTTGTAGCATAAAAATGAATTTATATGAAACTTGAAAAGAGATTTAAAAATTCCCATAAACAACAACATTTTGATGTGCGTGGTGGTACCAAAAGGAAACAAAAGAAACGGAACTGTGCTGGGTGGAGTGGAGCTTTCATAGTACGTATTTTCCCTGCTAGGCAAGCAACTCATTCTGAGTTAGTGCACCAAGTGACATCGCATGGGAAGGTTCCTCTGGTCCACTGAATTTTTTTATAAAAGCAGTTTTGCTCCAACCTCATTTTCTGTGATGCCGATTTAAGAGAACAGTGTGCGGCTGTGAAATTTAGTTTCCTGCTTGGGAAAAGTACTGCAGAAACTGTTGTGATGTTGAACTTAACTTACAAAGACAGCACTATGGAAAAATTCAAGTGTGTAAGTGGTTTCCTCGTTTCAAAAAAGGTGAAATGTCGATTGGTGACAAACCGTGTTCTGGACATCCATTAACTTCCCAAACAGATGAAAATATTGACTTATGCATAATGCATTTGAAGTTCACTCCACCAGGTCAAACTGTTACTCAAGCTTTCTATTTAGAGGTTCTGAAAAGTTTGCTTAACAGTGTGTGACAAAAAGGCGGCAGGCGGGGGACTGGTTTTGCCACCATGACAATGCACCTGCTCACGCAGCCATCTCAGTGTGCCAGTTTTAGTCAAAAAAACAACATGCCTCTCTTGTCCCATGCACCTTAGTCATCTGACCTTCCGGCATGCAATTTCTTTTTGTTTCCACAAATAAAGAGGAACATGAAAGGGCACTGCTTTGATGAAGTAAAAGAAGGGAAGGAAAAAAAAAAGGGAGGTGCTATAAGCCATCCAAACAAATGAGTTTGGAAAATGGTTCCAAGAATGGAATTACAGATTTGACAAATTTATAAGTGTAATGGAGAGTATTTTGAAGGTGGATAGGTTGTTTGGTCAAAAAAAATTAAGTACATAGCTTTGGGTGGAAGGAGGGAGGAATTCCAGTGGGGTTTGGGGGGGGGGGTCAGGGGTACCCCTTTGTATTTTTAATAGATGGTTCCTATGTATTTCTTTCTTAACCAACTGAAAACCTAAAAAGGCACTATTCAATATGAAAATATGGGCTACATCTAGTTTTAAATTTTTTGGTGGCCACATTAAAAGGTAAAAAGAGACAGTAAGATTTATTTTAACAGCATATTTCTCATTATTCCATAAAATCACCATAAACATGGGAGGGAGGGGGGGAGAAGGAAAACGAGCTGATTCCACGAACCCAAGTGGAAGGCGAATTTTGAGAATGACGAGGGCAACGAATGTATAAGGGTGCTTTACTCAATTGATGTATGTATGGATTGTGATTAAGAGTTGTATGAGCCCCAATAAAAAGATTTATTTAAAAAAATCACCACAAACACTGCATTAACTTATTTTTAACCAGCTTTGTTCAACTTCAGCTGGAAACAATCATATTAAGCAATTCAAGTTTTTCACCATACACATGCCCATAGATGAGCATAAAAAGACTGTAAATATTGTCTGTGGGGGTCACAAATAAATTTTAGTGAGTATATGAATCTGTAAACACAAAATTCACAATAAATGACGATTGACTGCATGTATACCCTAAGAATTAAATCATTTCAGCATGTTGTTTATGATGACATGAAACGGTCGCTAGTTCATCCCCATGATCTGATGGAGGTTGAATGATTGGGGCCCACAGAGTTCTCACTGACTGAGAATTAGGGCTTTCTTCCTAATCTATCTTAGCTCTGCTGAAATCTACTCAGTATCATGGCATTGTGCATGCATATCTCCACAGACATGGTGGTTGTGCATGAAATGAACTGGCAGGGATTCAAATCTGGATTTGGTAATAATTTTAACTCTGAACCACAAATGCCCCATTTCAACATGTATTCAATATTTTAAAAGTAGCCATTAGATATGTGACATTTTATTATTTTGATACAAAATCCCCTAACCGCTGGTGCGTATTTTGTATTTGCACCAAATCTCACGTGCGCAGCACAGCCACCTGTCAAGAGCTCAGTGGCTCTATGTGTCTGGAAGCGACCACCTTACACAGAAACCCTTACATTACGAGAGATTTTTATTTTGATGCTGGAACACAGGTCTTTCCCAACATTCTACCTTTCAATAAATGTACTTTTAATGCGTTGACGTTCTTACCAAGATAGCTAAAAAGACTCACACTCTCCACAGTGCTACGCAGGACTTGTTATCAAGATGCCCAAACCATATTCTTTCTAAGGTTTCCTATCCTGTAACAAACCAGACACCTGGGTGGTGTCCGTTACACCATCCATCACGTATCTCCATTCATGCCTCAGAAAGTTGCACACATTTTCTCCTAAGAAGATCTCTTGAAGCAATCTGCTCTACTCAGCTTGACAGCCACCACACTAGTCCAAAAACAGCTCCAAACTTGACCTCTGGTCCGGAGTTCTGTGCTCGTCAAACGAGCCTTTGCTGTTTGTATCATTTTATAGGGGCTTGTACAGCTCTTATCACACTCCATCCATCCAGTGTGTCAAGCACATTTGTACATTTGTTGCCATCATCATTTTCAAAATTTCTTTTTCTACTTAAGCTCTTGGTATCAGATAAACCCCCCTGCCCCCATGAAGCCTTGATAATTTATATATGTATTTTACTCATGTCTTAAACCACTGCCTCCCTTCACCCATTTTTCTGTTTTCCATCCCCCAGGGATGCGCTAGCCCTCATTCACATTGATATGATTTTTTTTGTTCTGGGTCTTTGATGCCTCATACCTGATCCCATAGATACCTCATGATCACACAGGCTGGTGTATTTCTTCCATGCGGGCTTTGTTGCTTCTCAGCTAGATGGCTGCTTGTTTATCTTCAAGCCTTTAAGACCACAGACGCTAGATCTTTTGATAGCAGGACACCATCAGCTTTCGTCACATTTGCTTATGCACCCATTTGTCTTTGTGTCGGAAAGGTCAACATCACAGAAGGCCGAGTTATGAGAACAAAGTGATCTTGTGTTGAGAAAGTACTTGAATAGAGAGACTCAATGTCCATTTGGGGGACTGTCCCATTCATCTTGTTACCCAGACTTTGTACATACTATTCTTTCTTGCTGAAAGGTCCTTCCACCTAATTTTCTTTGTACATCAGCTCAAACATGATTTGAATTAAAAATAGAACCTTCTGACTTCCTTAGGAGCCTTGGAGAAGTAGTGGTTATGTGTTGGGCTGTGCGATAGTACAGTTAATTGGATCTCACGTGAACGCTCACCAAAGGATTACCTCTGAAGAGGAGGACTTTAATAATCAAGTGGATAAGATGACACTCGCTGTGGAGACTGGTCCTCCTCTTTCCTCTGCTACTCCTGTTATCGCCCAATGGGCACATGAACAAAGTGGATATGGTGGCAGAGATGGAGGTTATGCGTGGGCACAGCAACATGGACTTCCACTCACCAAGGCTGACTTGGCCACTGCCACTGCTGAGTGCCCCATCTGCCAGCAGCAGAAACCAACATTAAGTCCAAGATATGGGACCATTCCTCGGGGAGAGCAACCAGCAACGTGGTGGCAGGTTGATTACATAGGACCACTTCCATCATGGAGAGTGCAGCATTTTATTCTTACTGGAATAGACACCTACTCTGAATATGAATTTGCCTTCCCTGTATGCGATGATGCTTCTGCCAAAACTACCATTCGTGGACTTACAGAATGCCTCATCCACTGGCATGGCATCCCATGTAGCATTGCTTCAGATCAAGGAACTCACTACACAGCAAAAACAGTGCGGCAATGGGCCCATTCCCATGGAATCCACTGGTCATATTATGTGTCTCATCATCCTGAAGCTGCCGGATTGATAGAACGATGGAATGGGCTCCTTAAGACACAATTACGGCGCCAACTAGGTGGCAACAACTTGCGGGGCTGGGGCAATGTTCTCCAGGAAGCTGTATACGCTCTAAACCAGCGGCCAATATATGGTGCTGTGCCTCCAATAGCCAGAATTCATGGGTCCAGGAACCAAGGGGTGGAAGCTGGAGTGGCACCACTCACTATTACTCCTAGTGATCCCCCTGCAGCATTTTTGCATCCTGTCCCAGCAACCCTGTGTTCCTCAGGCCTGGAGGTCCTGGTCCCGAAGGAAGGAACTCTCTCACCTGGAAACACAGCACAGATTCCACTGAACTGGCAGCTGAGAATGCCCCCTGCTCACTTTGGGCTTCTCAAGCCTTTGGATCAACAGGTCAGGAAGGGTGTCACTGTACTGAGTGGTGTGATTGATCCTGATTACCAAGGAGAAATTGTATTGGTGCTACATAATGGAGGTAAAGAAGAATATGTCTGGAATGCAGGAGATCCCATAGGCCGACTCTTAGTGCTACCATGCCCTGTGATTAAAGTAAATGCTAAATTACAGCAACCCAATCTTGACAAGACACATAATGACCCAGACCCCCCAGGAATGAAGGTCTGGGTCACCACACCAGGCAAAAAAACCACGGCCAGCTGAGGTGCTTGCTGAAGGCAAAGGTAATACAGAATGGGTAGTAGAAGGTAGTTGTACCTATCAATTACGACCACGTGATCAATTGCAAAAATGAGGTTTGTAATTGTCAGTGTATTTTCTTTTTATGTGATTATTGCATATATTTCCTTTGTTCCGATACGATATGTCAGATACAATTTGACTCAGTGTTTTCATTTATATGTATGATAGATGATTGATGATAAGTATAATTTCATTAATGTCTGGAAATTACAAAAGTATATATAGCTAAAGAATTGCGTACAGGTGCCAGGTTGGCAAGGGGTGGATTGCGATAGTTTATTGTGCCAGTCTGGCCGATAAACACAAGTAGGATTAATTGAAGGGTGAAGAGATAAATGGCTTGGTGAGCCTCGCCCTGCTTGTCTCTCGCTCTTTAATCACTGGACCAGCGTGCGGCTGCCTTGTTTTGTGCCTCAATTTAAAGGGTACACTACCTGTGGGACGACTAGCCTGTGGGCTGTGTCGCTGTAAGTAAAGGTCCCTTTAAGCCCACACGATTGGAATGTTCATCTCTGGAGCTGGGGACTGACAGTTGGTGACCTGTCTTGCTGTTTGCTGCCTGGGTGTATATATAGTCCAGCTCTCTCTATAGAAATGGGCCTGGCGGCTCTCAAGATTTAAATGACTGTTTAGTGTCTCACTGCTTTATAATTTAACTGGTTTTGTCTTTCTAGAGAACCCTATCTAACACAGGCTGCTAACTGCAATGCCAGCAATTCAAACCCACCAGTCGCCCCTCAGGAGAAAGATGGGACTTTCTATTCCCATAAAGAGTTACAATCTCAGAAATTCATAGGGGCAGTTCTACCCTGTCCTATAGGGCCACTATGAGTCAGTATCAACTCAATGGCAGTGATTATGACTTCTTTACCAAAGTGAAATTTTATTATTATAGTTTATGGCACCTGCTCAGGTTACTGTTACAATTTTACATTTACTCACATATATCTGATGTAAAGTTTTCTCTGTCTATTTTAAGAAATAATAATTTGTTCCATTAAGCCATAAATGCCATAAAGACAAGGATCATATGTATTATGCTTATTATGTGTCTGCACACAGTGTTATAAAGTGAATGAAAGAACTACAAAGTGAAGGCGTGCTTATGAAATGCACCTTAAACTTAACCTTTAATGTATTATTGGATCCTTGGGCTATTATTTTACCACGAAGAAGTTAAACAATCAGCTGTTGACCTAAAGGGGTACCCATTCAGACTCACCTTGAGACTCACTTTAGGGAAGCAATTTCCATAAAGAATCAAGCCATGAAAATAGTAAAGGGTCAATTTACCCTGTTATGTGACTGACATTCCAGTGAGCTAAAACTGACTCAATGGCACCTATCACTACCAACAATAGAGAAAAATTCACTGCAGTAATACATTCCTTCCAAATTAAAGATTTTCTTAAAATAGACTGAGAAAGCATACAACTTAAAGTCTCTCCTAAGTGTATACATTGAAGTCTGGTGGTGTAGTGGTTATGTACTTTGCTGAGATCTGCGTGATTGGCAATTCAAAACCAGCAGCAGCTCCACTGAAGAAAGACAGGGCTTTCTACTCCTGTGAACAGTTAGTCTTTGAAACTCACAGGGGGTTGCTATGAGTCAACACTGAATTGATGGTTGTGAGTTTGGTGTTTGCAAGTTAATACATATAGTTAATACACTTCTAAAAAGAATCCTAATAGGTTGTCATTAAAAAATTAAATTCAGTAAGCCAATTTTATAGTTCACATAGAAGAGTAAGTTTCTAAGAAACCTAAGCAAGGCAATAGAGTAGGGGAAGTTTCACGTACACTCTTAGATGTACATACGTAACTCTAAAGTCACATCATGGGAATACATTGGGAATTGAAATAGTGATAGACAAAATGAATCAATGATGCAATGAGCAGCATCCACTCTTCAAGTGAATGAGCAATGAATACTTTATCAAAGGTGGAGTTTTAAAATTATCAGGTAAAAATAAAACTCTTTAAAATAATGTGTCTGTGGGAGGGCTTGCTTTACCTGACTTTAGCATGTATTATACAGCCAGTGGTCCAAACCGCATGCTATTGGTAATAATCACAGATACTGAGACCAATGGAAAAGAATTGAAAACCCAGAAATAAAATCTTTGATAATGGCCAAAAAATATCCAATGGGAAACAGATGCCCTCTTCAACAAGTGGTGCTGGATAAAATGGATATCTACCTGCAGAAAAATGAAGTAACACCCTTATCTCATTCCATGCACAAGAATAAAGTCAAGATGGATCACAGACCTCGAGGTAAAACCCCCAAACTATTAGGGCCATCAGTGGGGGTTTGGGGATAAACCTGAGAACCCTGGTACGGGGAATAAGTAGGCTATTGGAAATAGGGAAGGATACAAATACAGAGGAGTCACAAATAGACAAGTGAGATATACTGAAGATAAGTCACCAGCATACTTCAAAAGAATTCACCAAGAGAGTAATAAGAGAGCCCACCAACTGGGAAAACATCTTTAGCAATGACACATCAGACAAAGGCCTTTTTACTAAAATCTACAATATTTTGCAAGCTTACAATAAGAAAAATATCTAAATGCCCACTGAGGAGGTGGGCAAAAGGACCCGAACAGAAGTTTCACAAGGGCAGAAATCTGAATGGCCAACAAACATATGAGAAGATGTTCCTGATCTATAGCCATAAGAGAAATGCACATTAAAACAACAATGAGAAACCACCTAACACCCTCAAAGGTAGCTCTATTGAAAAAATCAGAAAGTAACAAGTGTTGGAGGGGCTGTGGTGAGACAGGAACTCTCATCCACTGCTGGTGGACCTGTAGGTATGTACAGCCACTATGGAAATCGATTTGGCAATATCTAAAACAGATGGAAATTGAGCGACCATATGACCCAGCAAGCCCCCTACTTGTACATATATCCAGAAGAGGCAAGAAACAAAGGACGGACAGACATCTGTACTGCAATGTTCATCGCAGCACAGTTCACAATTGCAAGGAGTTGGAAATCATCCAAATAGCCATCAATAGATGAATGAATTTAGAAACTGTGGTACATACGTACAATGCAGTACTACGCATCCATAAAAGCAGTGATGAACCCATGAAACACACTGCCACATGGCAAGAACTGGAGGAAATTACGCTTAGTGAAGTAAGCCAAGCACAAAAGGAAAAGTACATGAGTCCACTGAGGTATGCTTAAAATTGCAAAAGGGCATAGGGAAAAAACTACTGTATACAAACATTCCTAGGATGAGGTTCAAGTAGTATATAGCAGGGGCCAGATCAAATCCAGGGATACATATGGAAGTCAACTAAAAAGGAGTGGGTGTGCGGGGGTGGTGGTGGGGGAACGGGACAGAAAAAGGCATGGTAGCAGAGGAACAGGGCACGAACTCACCCAAGGGAAGGGTATTATTTATATTTCCACAGGGAAAGAGGGACCAAGCTTCAACCCAGTGCTCCAAGATGTGAACGCAACATGCTGGCATGACGCAGGGAACCAATAGAGAAGTCTGAGAGGTCAGCCCGAATCCCAACTATAGGGACAGCTGCTCCCCCAAGGAGAATTCACTTCAGAGGACAACACTGAAGATATAGCTCAGGGAGAGGGATATGCCTGATCAGAACACACAGGAGCAAATAAAGAGGGAGGAAGAGAGAGTGGAGCACATCCTGGCTCACCAAGCCCCGAGGACTACATTCATGCTCAAAGCAGCCAATGCACAGAGAGGACCACAGGGCCAGCCCCACTAAGAGACACGACATCCCTCACTGACCTACAGCGGTATGGGGGACAACGCTAGAGACACAGTGCGGAAATTGCGTCTGATCTGACCCCACCACACTAAGTCAAAACACTTAAGGGCATGGAACAGAACAGCAAGGGGAGCAGAGCAAGGAAGTGCCGAGGGAATACCAAAAATACACTTTGGCGCCAGGGCGTGGCACCCATCAGACTGGACTGGAAAATTTCCTAAAAATCAACAAACAGAACTTGAATTGTTTATAGGCTTTTCTTTTTTGTTGTTGTTTTGTTTTCTCTTGTTGCTTTGTTTTGCTCTCTCTTGTTTTTTGTGCATATTATTATCTCTGCAGATCTGTCTAGATAAGATAGACAGGATAAACAATCTGAAGGAGAAAACAACAGACCAATAGTTCTGGGGGGAGGGGACATGGGAGAGGGAAAGGCATGGGAAATTAGGAAGGGTTTGTGAAGGAAGGATGGTGGGGGAGGGAGGGGAAAAATGAGGAACTGATACATGGCAACAAATGAAGACGTGCTTGACACAATGGATGAATGTATGGATTGTGATTAAGAGTTGTATGAGCCTCCAATGAAATGATTCTTAAAAAAATTTTAAAATAATGGCTCTGTTAAAACTGGTTTTGAGAAAAAAATGTGTGCCCCTCTACAAAATATAATGAAATGGAATTAAGATATTTTAAGCTTCCGGAAAATAATTTAATGACAAGATTTGCATAATTTTAGGAGTTATACAGAAACATCTTAAGCAAACAGGAAATGGTGAAGCTATAAAAATGTCATTTGTATAGAAAAATATAACCAAAGCTTCCATAACAAAATAACCAAAAGGTATCTTTAACACAACATGATATTTTTAAAAACCCTACAAATTCATTCACACATACATACATGCAATCACAAGGCCACTTTGTGCAGGGTATTTTTTGAGGTACAAAAGATATATCAGCAAGAAAATAAAAATATAACCCTTCAGAATGCTAACATACGATTGTGAAACAGACAATGAATAACTGATGTAAAAACAATTGAAAAAAAACACAGCAGCAATACACAGAATCAAAAAGGTCAAAGTTGGTCCTTGGGGGAAAAAGTCAATAAAACTAACAATTTTGGCTGCACACTGGTACACATGAGGGCTGGAGGTACAGGGAATCCAGGGTGGATGATACCTTCAGGACCAAGGGTGTGAGGGACGATGCTGGGAGAGTGGAGGGTGAGTGGGTTGGAAAGGGGGAACTGATTACAGGGATCCACATGTGACCTCCTCCCTGGGAGAGGGACAGCAGAGAAGGGGGGAAGGGAGACTCCCGATAGGGCAAGATATGACAAAATAACGATGTATAAATTACCAAGGGCACATGAGGGAGGGGGGAAAGGGGAGGGATGGAAAAAAAAAAAAGAGGACCTGATGCAAGGGGCTTAAGTGGAGAGCAAATGCTTTGAGAATGATTGCGGCAGGGAATGTGCGGATGTGCTTTATACAATTGATGTATGTATATGTATGAACTGTGATAAGAGTTGTATGAGCCCCAATAAATTGTTAAAAAAAAACAACTAATAATTTCATAGGCTGACAAAGAAGGATGAGCAAATAACCAACATAAGAAATGAAACAGCGACTTTGCACCTGACCCACCTCAAGTATAAAGAAAGAAAATAAGGTATCAGAAACACCCTTTCTCCAGCAAAATGGCGGCTTCATAACAAGTGAAGGGATTCTACCAGTAATCAAGTCTCCTACACAGTCCAGAACCAGCTGGCTTCACTACAAAATTCCATCAAACATGAAAAAAAAAGAAATGAGACCTCAATCCTGTTCAAACTCCTGTGAATGTGCAGAGAAAAAGAAGACTCTCTTTCTCTGAAGCCAGCATCCCTCTGGTACCAGACGAAGATACCGCAAGAAAACCAGAGCAGTTTCGTTAGAAATAGAGATGCCAAAATTCTCAACAAAATACCAGCAGAGAGAATTCAACAGCATATTGAAAGAATTATACATCAAGAAGAACTAGGATTAATTCCAGAAATGCAAGGTTGGTTTAACATTAAAAGTGTGGCCAATAGAAACACCAAAATTAGAAACAAAGCAAAGAGCCACACAGTCATCTTAACTGATACAGAATAGTCAGGTGGTAATATCTGCAACCTGTCTGGAGGAAAACCCTCTGAGTTTTAACTAGCACTTAAGTCAACTTTGGTTCTTTTGTGGGGGGAAAATAAACAACAACCAAACATGTTATGAGTAAAAAAAAACCCATTATGAATCAAAGAGAAGCAAGGAAATAAAACATGAACTACTACAATAAATATGCCTTGAATCTAGGATAGCAGCAATGAAGAAAGAAAGACACAATTAGATTCTAAGTATTACCTCTGAGAAAAAGCTGAGAAGATCTGTACACTGACTACACATGTCATGAGTCAGTATACAGATTTATGAGAGAATTACCAAAGTACCATTTACCAACGAAGAAAATGATTGAAGGCAAGTAGATGGCTCTGGCAAGGAGCAGAGAAATTAGCTTGGGATGTTCGGTTTGAGAAGACTCTTAGGAATCTAAATGGAAGTACTTGGTAGGCAGTTATATAGATGAACTTAAGAGTACAAATGACACTTCCTGTTTCAAAAACAGAAGAGTAGCTCAACAAGTAATAAGGTCTCATATATGTATAGGAGTAATGACTGTTGTACCAAAAAAAGCTACCAAGTACTGAAAGATTAACAAAAATTTTGACAACCTTCATTTCTAATTCATACACAGAGACAGAAAGACTCATATCCAAAGCTAACTGACAACATATCAGAATCCAGGAACTATGGTAGGAACTATGACTTCATCTGACAGAAGCACCTTTTTAAGTATCTTCTTCAAGCCACAAATGACTAAAAATATTTCCAGGACATACTCCTTCACCAAGCACCAACCAAATATGTCATCTAGTGCTTTAAAATAAAAAATTAAACTTTAAGAGCAATTTAGAACAAGAGCAAATTAAAATTTTGATAAAGTTTTCCATCTTTCTTACTTAACTCTTTTAATTGCCCAAGAGTTTCTTAAAGTCAGGTTATCTTATGAAGAGACATAGGGATTGATTCTCCCTTCAGGGGTCACCTTCATGCTCCCATTGGCCAATTAAACTAGGGCTGTATTCACATTTAAAAGTCAGGGAGGGGAACAATTAGGGAATGAAAACCAACAAGGAAGAGGATGTAGAGATCCTGGGGGTGTTGGAGCAATAGCAAATTGAGCTGAGAGGAATTACTAAGAGGCGGAAGTAGGGTGAGCGTGATGGTAGGAAAGGAGGAAGGTAAAAAGAAACAGAGATCTAGGAAGCAACGCTATGGATACAGGTATAAACATAGACATGGACTTAAGTAACCATATTAATTCATAAAAATAGAGGTATTGGCATAGGCACATGGCACATATATTTATATGGCAATACATTGAGGAAGTGGACAGACTTTGGGGCTCTGCTCAAGCCCTCCCTCAACACAAGAACATTTTGTTCTAACAACCTGCCATTCTATGATGCTCACCTTCCTCACAGGATGACGGAAGACAAAATGGGTGCACAAACAAATGTGGTAAAGAAAGCTGGTGGTGCCTGGCTATCAAAAGATGGGGTCTTAAAGGCTTGAAGTTAAACAAGTGACCATCTAACAGAGAAGCAACAAGACCACATGCAAGAAGCACACCAGCCTGTGTGATCACCAAGTTTCAACGGGATCAGCTTATCAGTCATCAGAAGACCCAAAACAAATAAACAAAAAAACATTGTTGAGAATGAAAGGGGTCGGAGCAGAGACTCAAAAGCCATCTGTAGACAATGGGACATTGCCTCACAGAAGCGATGAGTCAACCAGACTGAAGTATAGCACTGATGAAACACACAATATTCCTCCGGTTCCTTGAGACTTCCTCAACCCAAACCATCATGAACCCAATCCTGCCTTTCACTGCGGGCTAGGCCAGAGCATGCATAAGAGCTCATGAGTGACACATGGAATCCAGGTCAGATAAACCCCTCAGGAACAGAAATGGGAGTAGAGATACCAAGAGGTTAGGGGAAAGGTGGGGAGAGGAGGGTTAAGAAACCACAGGGTAAGAGAGAGAGTGGTAGGTGTAAGAGATGAAATAATAACTTATAATTTATCAAGGGACACGAGGAGGGACAGGGAAGGGTAAAAAGAGGAGCTGATGCCAAAGGCTCAAATAGAATGTTCATGTTTAGAAAATAATGATGGCAACATATGTACAAATATGTTTGATACACTGATATATGGATTGTTATAAGAGCTGTAAGAGCCCCCAGTAAAATGATCTTTTAAGAAAAAAGAGAAAATTCGTTATCAAATACCAAAATCCAACTTGCTGCCAGAGTCTCTATCAAATACAGACATTAAAATTAACACACTTCGGATGACTTCTTTGGAGCCCCATTTTGTCTCACACTTTAAAGCATTCTTACATTATCCCAGATGAACATTCTCTTTACTTTTGTAACACTGACCTCCATTTTCACTAAAACCTTACTTCTCTTTACTTACTGTTCAATGCCAATCCTCATTTCAAGACAATTTTTAAAGCTTAAAAGACAACAATAGTAACCACAGAAAACTCAGACACACACAAAAAAATCTATTATTTCCAAAACTCTTGGAAGGTGTGAGAATTCTTTAGAACCCACGTAAGAAAACATAAACAGTTCTAATTAGACACCAAGTTTAAACTCTGATTAATTAAAAAACAAAACAAAAATCAAATAGGAAGAAGAAAATTATTTGTATCTCTAATAGCCCTTATAAAAAAGAAACACCTTTAACATATGAAAATCGCTAAAAGTACTATGAAAATCCCCACTTCAGAAGCAATTCATTTATAAGAGAAATAAATCCAGAGAAACTTAAAAGTAATAAGTTGGAAAAAAAAGTAATATAAGTTGAAATTAGGTACATTCATATGGAGGGATCTAAATCTTTGTAGAAATATAAAATTAACTCAATACAATAAAATTTTAAAATTGAAGTCGATATTAACTCAGCAAATAAATGTGGCAGTGGCATATATGCATGGGCTAGTTAATGATGCTGGTGGTACTCACTGTCTAAGGCTACCAGTCTCAGGATCTCCTGGTTGTAGCATTTAGATAATGTTAGTTGCTACAGAACTACCACTTTTGGACAGAATGAAAAGAATTCATTGTATTTAAGTCAAAAGTGCTAATCCATAAAGCACCAACATGTTCCTTGATGAGGTGGTTTCTGAACAGTGAAATGGCACAGTTGAAAGCTGCATGTTTGCGGTAGCAGGTGTCATAACTAAAATTTTCATGTTTGAGGTACCTTCACTATCCTCCGGGTTTTCTTCCTCATTAGAGGCTTCGATATCTTCATCTTCCTGAGCAGAAACAGTGGAAGCGACACTTTCACACTGAGACACATCTCGTTCTTCCCGAGGTTTTCGTGAACTCTGAAGGAGTAAACGTTGTTAAATTTTATTTATGATTCAGACTAAAACAAACCTTTCCTAGCCGACATACGTGAAATGCTGATACGCAGACCCACTACACTACAAACCCGCTTTCACAAATCGTCTGGCTAGCTTACTCATATAGAAACGTATTACCAAATCAACAAATTCAGGATAATCAACAGAGATCCATCTACATTTTCAACTCATACTTCAATGCTTACGTATTTTCAAGGCTTAAGTCTCCACTCACACCTGTCAAGTTGATTCCCAGGAAAACTATTTCCTAGGCTTTGAAATCTTTATGGAAGCAGACAGCCTCATCTTTCTCCTGCAGAGAAACTAGTGGGTTTGAACCATGGAGGTGAGTAACCCAATGCTTGAAGCACTCGAGCTCCTTATTTTCAAGTCTCTAGAGTAATTCAAAAGTGCTGAATCCTCATTACTACAAATAGAAATTTTATAACTTTGGCAATATACAGAGCAATAGTCAACCTCTGCCACAAAATCTAGCACGCCCTTTACAGGTAAATGCAATAACCAATAGCAGCAAATAGCAAAACATTTCTCTTAAAACCAGTCTTTGAAACTCAAACAAAAACAACCTCTATGTAAATGAAAGTCGAAGATTCACCACTCTAGCATACTCACTTTCTGTTTATGCTGCTGCAGGAGGTCGTCAAGATTGTGTCGTCTTTTATAGTTAAAATAGAAGTTTTTACACTGAGCTTCACTTTTGGTTCCCACCATTTTGGCAATTGCTGCCCAGTTTCGCCCATGTTCAACCAGACCTACATTTCAAAAACAGACAAAACATTAATTGAATAGTCAGCAGATTAATTAAAGAATCAACTAGCTCACTGTATCCACTATACTGATAGCAATGAAAGTGTTTTCAACTATTTGCCTATGTTTTCAAGCACTTGTTTAAATATCTGAAAATACAATAGTCTCATACTCTGTATTTTTCTATCAAATTTAAAATATATTCATTAATGGGAAGGTTCAATCTTATCCTCGCTTTTTATCTGCCACAGAGCTGGGACAATATTGGCCAGAATAATAATAAGTAAACACTCTTGTAAACTGAGTTTCCAGGTACTTTTAGATCCTTAGAGATAGTATCAACATTATAATTTAATTAGGTAATCCAATATAAATGATTAATATAAAGTAAAAATATAAGACTTAGCGATACAAATGCTATATAATGAAGAGTTATCGTCAGTCAATATACAATCAATACCATTTAAAAACTAATTAATTAGAAACAAGATTTTTAAACCCTGTTATACCATGTGCAATCTGACACTTCTCTAATGAAGTATGTATACATATGCACAACACATATATGAACAAAGATAAGAAATATGGATTTAGAAGTACATGTATACATATTTAGAGAGCTATACAATATATACATTAGATACAGTTATATCAAAGCAGCCATTTTTCATGCAAATTTAATGATTTATAGTTGTTCAAAGCTGATACAAATAGGTCATCCTTGGATAATGATAATTGAAAGAGCACTTTCAACTCCTGCTGGATATAGAACAAAATATGTAGAGTGAGTGGTGATGAGACAGTCATTTGTAGGTTATTCTTTTAAAAAAGATCTCTCCATAATATATACATACTGATTTACCTCAGTGTTTTAATGATCAGATGAGAATAAATGTGAATACTTTGAAAAGTTATATAAGTGTAACATTTACTAGTCTCGGTAAGCAAACTCCAAACAAAAAGTATTTTGAAGTAAAAACACTCTTAAATTGCTTTGTCCCCTTTGCCCGCCATGTCCTTCATAAGCTCTGCACCCTGCAGAACCTTGGACGGCACTCTACCCTGTGCGAATAGTCTCCTTCATCTGGGTGATGTGTCTCTGTCTTGTTTAAGGCTTACTAGATGTTCTCTTTAAATTGTTTTTTAATCGCTTTGTTTTTGGCAAAACTCTTATCTGTGATTTAAAAACCACTGTTACACGTTAAGGAGAAAGCATGAATCTGAAACACGTCACTGAAATGTCAACCTATTCACAGTAACTTCTCTTTAGAAGTGCCAGGTGGCTCTTTAACCCCAAGAGTTGACTAATCTGTCTGAAAATTAACTACCCGTTCTTCATCCAATTAAAAACCATAGTTCAACTTCAAATTACACTACATTAAAAAGCAATAGCACAATATCAGACCCATAAAAGTTCCAGAGTAAGATCAAAGGCACATAGCTATGAAAGTGGTACAATGGGATTCAGATCTTTGCCTGTCGACAGAGTTCACGGTCTCGCATCTAAATCATAGTACAAGTCCCTAGAGGCTAATTATTAGATGACTTACTAAGTGCAAACTGAGAAATTACTAAGACTCTATTAAAGGTAGCTTTTAAGGCAGTGGTTCTCAAATTTCCTCATGCCGCAACCCTTTAATACAGTTCTTCGTGTGGTGGTGACCCCTCAACCATAAAATTATTTCGTTGCTACTTCTTAACTGTAATTTTGTTACTGTTATCGGGCGACCCCTGTGAAAGGGTCATTCGACCCCCCAAAGGGGTTGCGACCCCCAGGTTGAGAACCGCTGTTCTAAGTAATAGAAAGGCATCCTTAAAATGAAAACTCCTTCCAAAACTATTTTAATCACATACAATCACAGCTATTTTCTAATAAAATGGGGTTCAAACTAATACCGTAGAGAGAATCTTAAATTCTTCAAAAATGGGTCCAGCTTATGGAGCCCTGGTATACATAATTATAGGTATTAAACATCAAAAATAACTCTATTTTTACCCAGTAAAAAATAGAGTTAACACATTTGCCAATGCAGCATTTGTTGGTTGTACAATTCCAAAAATAACTGTTGCCATTTACTTCTAACTATGATTTATCTTTTTGGAAGAACTTTTAAACTTTAAAAAAAAGAAGAAGAAAAAGAGTTTTATCTCAAAACTTTTTAGTGATCCTGAAAAAGGCCCTAGGAAACACACACTACCATCGCTCACCTTTTTTAGCAACTTCCATTTCTTCTTCTGTCCATCGAGAGGTCTCCACAGGCTCAGCAGAAACTGAAAGAAAGAGAATCTAGTCATCCAGGAGAAAAATAAAACTAAGTCTTTCATTCAGCAACCAAACAAAATTTATAATGTATTTAATCTAATAGAAAGTCCCTAGGACCTTCCTACTTCGATCTCTACCCATGCATTCTCTTCTCCTTTTCTGCACTGTCAAAGGAATAGGGATAACAATTTTTCTCCTGTTCTGCGAATCCTATCTCCTAACTTACAGCACTATGTACATCCCCTGATACTTAACACCATAATCAGAATACTTTTTCTTTACTTAGGAAAGAAAATTAAGAAAATCAGACATGAAATAAATTATTTATATACTCTTTGTCTCTATTGATAGTATCACCTTCTACCCAGTCATTCAAAGTAATCATTTAGCATCACATATTCATTGATGAAAGTCAATCCTACTCTACTAAATCCATTTCTTCCTCACTTTAGCCACTGCATTCTTAATGAGACCTCTACCTCTAGTCCTTACCTTCTCCAATTTGGCCTCCACAATGGCGGTCAGACATATCTTTCTACACCACAAATCTACACAGTGCGCTCCTCGATTTAAGAACTTTTGTCAGTACCTCTTTTTTGTAAGTAAAGGAAATATAGTTCAAGCAAGAGGCAAAAAGATCTTGTCCTGACCTCTTTCTGTTTTCTAGTCTAGTCAATTCTCCCGTACCGTTCTTGCTTGCCATTCTTAGAACGTGTCTTTATTCATATTTAGCATTACATTAAAATTGGTACCACCAAGCCACTGATAGTAGTACTCTCACTAGCACAATCCTTTAAAAATCTAACAAAAAGAACAATGTTTATACTCTTGGATTCAGTGTGCCCTCAAGTAAGAAATTATATTAAAAATTATGTTTTTGCTATTAGTTGGGACTTAATACATATATTGCATCATTCCATATTTTAATCATGTCAAATAGAATGTCCAATTGCTGTCACAGTTTCCATTCTTTTTCTACATTGTCTCCTTGACATCATCTCCCTTTTAAAGCCAAACCCCCACTAGCACTACTGTAACAATCTCTCACCCCGTATTCTACTTGCTGTCCCTATAGGTTTATCATCCTGGGTTTCATACACTGAAAAATGGAAAAGCATATAACACAGCTTCAAGAGGCTGACCCCCAATGACCTAACAGCTCTGAGATACACTCTAATATGAACAAACAAAAACCCAACAAAACAAGACAAACCAAAAATACAGAAAATTTTGGAAACCATATCAGTTCCAGCCTGCATAGTATGGGGGAATCTGCTGACAAAGTTTTAACTGTTCAGGTCAGATTTATGCCTCTGATCTTCTAGACTCCTCTTTTTTTTTTCTTTTCTTTTTTTACATTTTATTAGGGGCTCATACATTCTAGACTCCTCTTGCCCACTTTCCTACCCTTCGATTGTGGACAGGGGGAGTTTTCGAGGGACTGAGTTCCTATGTAGCTCCACAAATGAATCTTGGGCTCTGTGATAGTTACGTAATCTATTGTCAATTTGAGACTATTTAAGTGAAGGGGTGAAGGTTAGCCTGTAAATCAGGTCGCTGCTTGATGACCTCATTTGGAGGTGCTAAGGAGATAAATAACTTGCTGGACACAGGACACACACACATTCATTCTTGTTGACAAGACACATGGAGTTACGCTAGAACCCTGGAGCCAGAGAAGCCACCTGGAAACCCCTGCCAGTGCTGAGATGCTAACACTGCCACTGGATCCACAAGACTTTCCACCCACTGGCCAGTGATCTTCCTGCATTCGGCATCATTGCATGTGTTTCGTGAGTCTGAAGAGAACTTCATAGATTGGTATCAGACATACAGGCTAATATCGGACTTACGGACTTGATCTGGACTGGGCTGGGATGTTTTCTCCAATGTTCAATAGCTCTTGTATACAAAGCTCTTTCTTATAGATATATGAGTGTCTATGGATTTGTTTCTCTAGTCTACTCTGACTAAAACAGGCTCCCACTGGCATCCATTGCCTTCTGCATACCTCATTCTCAGAATGTATGCTCTGATACGAATCCCTCCTTCGATGTCTGATTCTATGGATTCCAATCCTTCAGTGACTGATGATGGTATATTTCTTCTATGTGGACTTGGTTGACATCTCACTTAAATGGCTGCTTGTTTGGAGAGAAGCCTTTAAGACCCCAGATGCTATTTTATCTGACAGCCAGGCACCATCTAAATTCTTTGTCACATTTTGCTACAGTACCTGTATCTTTTGTGTTCCCTTCCTAAGGATGAGTATTGAGCAGGGCCATGCTGTAAGAACTAATTTCTCTTAAGTTGGAGCTTGGATTTAGTAGGAGCCCAAAAGCCATTTCTGGATCTGTGTTTCTTTTTGGTGTGGGTTGTTTTGGGTCTTTTTTTTTTTTTTTTTTGCCTTTTAACTTGCTGTTAACTTGGGAGTTAATACACATGCTATATCATTCCATAACTCAAATCATGTTAAACAGTATTATACAATTGCTACCATAATTAGTCTCCAAACCTACTTTTCCTTCCTAGACTCCTTAATATCATCTCCCTTTTATCTCCTCCACCTTATGAAAAATAATTTACCAAAAAGAAGTCTGTGAAAAAGTATTATTTTCGTAATGCCAACTACTCTAGGGAGGTGTATATATAACCATTCAGAAATAGGGTAGTGGCTCAATAAATCAAGCATCAACAACAAATGCAACATTATATATATATATATATATGTAAAACATCACCAAACCTATTGCCTTCAAGTCGATTCTGATTCACAGCTACCCTACAGGACAAAGCAGAACTGTCCCATGAGGTTTCCAAGGCTGTCAATGTTTATGACAGCTGACTGTCACATTTTTCTCCCACAGAACAGCTGGTGGTGGGTTTAAATAGCTGACCATCCAGTTATTGGTCAAGCACTTTAACCATGGTGCGGCCAGGCAGGGCTTCTGTTAAATTACAAAAATGAAGATTATCTAGAAACTAGAAAATATTTATTATGACATATGGCTGAGTTAAAATATCAGAACAATGTAGTACAAACACCAGGATCATGATTAAGTTAGAAGAAAACCAACTGTACCAGAGTAGTGATATTGTGGGTGATAGTCTTTTTCAAAGACTTGATATGAAAATTTAGAAATTTTAAATTCTTTAAATTTAGGATTAAATTTTAAAATTTAGGATTACATATAAGTCATCAATGTTCAAAGGCCTTCCTGTGCTATCCAAATATTGAATAAAAATGGTCTGTTCACAAGTTCTTGCACTCACTGGGCTCTGGTGGTGGTGGCAGAGGAGGTGGAGGCTCTTCAGTAGCAGCTGCAGCTGCAGCATTGGCAGCTGCGGCCTCATTTGTCATGGACCTGGTGATCCTGCCCTTTCGGCGGCCCTGACTGTTGGCAGTCTTTCGTCCCCTGGGTGTGGCCTGCTCCCTCTCCTCAGTTTCTTCTGGTGTAACTTCAGTCTTGTCTCTTTCCTTGGTATTTTCTCTGGGAACAGAGATAAATTAATATTTTTGTGATTTTAAAAAGTTTGCATTCAAGAAGGTTACAGCATTTCAAAAACAAAATTCTTTAAATAAAAACGGAATAGAATTGCCTGGTTACTTAAAAAATAAATAAAAAAGAAAATCCGGTTACATCTCAATTTTGAAGAGCTTGCTGACCAACTCAAATTAAGACATTTTCACACGGCGTGCCTTACACATAGAACTTAAAATTCACACACAAGTTTCAAGTCTACTGACTTGGATACCCAAACATTCTGTGCAGAAATAATGCCGGCAGAAAGACCCCAGGACCGGTGCTCTGGAAACAATGGCGTTCACTAAAATGTAGCAGTCTTGAATTGTTTTGCCTGTGTTCAATCAGTATATACAGTTGGCATAAGTTAGATGAAAAGGAGGAAACCGTCTACAAGAAGTGTTTTTATGTAGTAATAATCCACAATACTGCTTTATTAATCCAAGCTCAAGATTCTAAGCCACCTCTGATACTAATTATGTGTAATTGATCAGCATAGCTTTATTTTAGGATGATTTCTGAAACTAGACTGCTTCATTCCCAAGCCTGCAATTCAGTAGCCATGTGATGATCCTAGACAAACTGTGTCACATTGATTTCCTATCTGTAAAACCAGAGTAATCATAGTATATTTCACTGGACTGTTGGGAGGACTGAATGAGTATATTTGAGCACTTTACATGGTAAGCATCATCCACATTTTCTATTTTAAGGCTAAAAGTTTTCTGGCTGTGGATTACACTTCATTGTTCCAGGCACTTAGGAAAAATCCATTACTGTTGACAGCAATGACACTAAAACGTAATGTTGGAAGATCATTCTTTGTATTACCTACTTCTCAGGGTTGTCAGATATAAAAAGAAAGGTACTTAATGTACACTTTTGTATAAGAATGGATAGATGGCAACAGTCAAAGACTCAACCATCTCTGCTTAATGGAAGATGTTATTTCCATATTTTATTTACTCTCAGTAGAGACCTGTTAGTTACCAAGTTGTAGTTTTCGCCCCCCCCCAAAAAAAAAAACACCCCATTTATTTATTTCCTCTCAGCTTCCAAATTATCCTTGCAGTTACCATGTAACTCTTTCCCTTCAGGTCTTTGTTCTTTCTGCTCTCCAGCCTACTTTAAAGATATTTTGTCCAAAATCCCCAATGACTTCCAAATTACAAAATCAAATGATCTTTTCTCAATCTTCTCCCCATTAATCTTTCTACTGTCATTCACAGTGCAGAAATTCATTTTCTTACCCTTCTCGATTTAGCTTTTGGGACGTCATACTGTCCATGAGTTGCTACTGTTGGTCGCTCCGGGGCACTGCCTTTCTCCTCGCATCTTTTCCTATTTAAGAATTTCCCAAGATCGATCCTAGTCTAAGAGCGTTGTAAGGTTACCCACGTACAGCAGTATCAATTCTAATGACGACTCCCCAATATGTATTTTTGGACCCATCTCACCCTCTAAAATCGATTGTCTTTACCATTGGAAAAGCAAATTAGTCATTAGTACAAACTAAAACATATCCAAATTATACTCCTCCCCACAAGTCTGTTTATTTCACCTCATTCTGTAGCAATTTGTTATTAACAATATCAACTTATTTATAATCACTTAGGAATGCAAATTCAACATCATCTTTGACTCTCTTGTTCCTTTATTTCCTACATGTTAATCTCATGCCAAGTTTTGGCCACTTCACCTCAGTATTATTTCCTCCAATAATTCTATTTCTACTACCCTTGTACCTCTTCACTCTCTTATTAGCCAAGCCCAGTCTTTTATGACAACTATTGATTGTCTCCCCAATTTTTTCTATGGATATTCTATCTATCCTACCTATACTTATCTGAATATTTTCACAGGATAACTTTGGCAATAAACTACTCCATCCATTCAAATCCCTAGCTATATCCAAACAGATCCACACAGTCCCTAAAACGAAATCTAAAAATTCATTTTTTTCATCATGTTACTATATAATATAACCCTTCAATTCACTTTTCGGTTCTTTTCTCAGGTACTATATAACCCAATCTAAAGGAACCACTACTGGCACCTTCTCAAAGTAGCTATCTATTCATAGTGTACCCTCTATCCTACCCACATTAAAACCTAGCTCCTGCATCCTCTCCCACAACCATCCAAACAGAAGTCCCCTTTATCTCCTCTTAATCTGCCAACATACTTCATTGGTGCTTAGTTCTTACTCTAAAGCTATTCTTAATACAATTTCAACTTTGCTTGATTTCTCTTCTAGATCCTAAACTATCTGAGGCTAGAACATATCCTATTTTCTTTTGCATCCTCCATAAGACCTAGCCTACATATGTAAAAAAAATAAGTGTTTTTTAAATAAGTAGAACTTTTAGGGGGAAAAAATGTAAAATTAAGTTATGACAAGTCCATATGAGCAGAAAAATTGACCACATGGGAGTATAAATTATTTAACTTAAATTGAAAAAAAAATTGAATTGCTTTGTAAGTATTTTCTAAAGGTACAAGTATTAAAAACTATTGCTATATTCAACAGTATGGGCGAATCTCAAAAATAGTGAAAGTAACCAAACAAAAGCAGTTAAAGTAACCAAACCAAACTATACACTACATGATTTCCTTTAGATGGAATTCTAAGAGGTAAAACTGAGTAATGGTAGCAGAGGTTGGAAGTGCTGGAAGACAGAGATTGACAAATACCGTTTAACTTTTTAGAGTGATAGAGATATACTGTATCAAAACCATGGTGATGTTTTTGTTTATACAGTTGTCTAAATGTAGCACATGTTCAATTGAAATCGGTAAGTTTTATTATTTGCAAATTATACCTCAACAAAGCTGGTCTCTGTTGGGGACAATAAGCCCAGCTGAGCGCCTACCAACCTGTCCCAATATGTACCCAAAAGCCATCAATAGCAACTGTCTCTGAGTAGGATGACAAGTTAATTTTCTTTAAATCTAGCTTTCTTTTCTTAATTTTCTATAGTGAACAAAATTTGCTTTTATAGCTAGGAAAGCAACAATATAAACCAGTATTCAATTTTCTATGATAAATAAAATTGATAAAGCTAAGTATTATATAAAAGAAAGGTCTACCAACATTTTTACACTATCTAAAGCACACTATCTGAAATCAAGCACTGTGAAATCTTCCAAATCAAAAATGATATACAATGTGCACTAACAATAGCATGTAGATTATTATATCCTTTGCTTCTGAAAACTGTTATCTTCTGTCTGAGAAGTGTCAATGCTTGTCTTATATAAAATGTTACACACTTAATAGATCCAATCTAATTATTTAAAAATTAGAATATTTAATGTGCTCCCAACTATTTAACTTACTTAGCGTCTTCCTTTTCATCTTTTTCTTCTTCATCTTTCTTCTCCTCTTCCTTTTTTTCAGTTTTTTCAGTTTTATCTTCTTCTTTTTCTTCTACTTTCTCTTCTTGTGGCGGTCGGGTAATTTGCTGCTAAAATGAACCATTGTTTGAAAATTTCAAAGGTAACCGAAATAGCTCAAGTGTCAAAGATGCTAAAAATCTGTCACAATTTCAATGAATTATAATTGGTAGATATTTGATGGCCAAATATTAAAATATAGTTTAATGCTTTAAAATTTTTCTGCATTTATTACTTAATCTGTCACCAAAAATAAAACAAAAACACCTGCTCCTACTAATAAACATACCATAGAGGCGAAAATGTTAAGTTTTCCCTGTGAAAACTGAGGTTAGTGCCTGCTTTTTGCAAACATCACGCCCTCTGCATTAAATCTGTTACTCAAGTCTACCTTAAACTTTGAGGATGTGTATTCAGGTTATCCATAATCTACCAAACCACTTTCTAGTCTATATACACTTAATGTTTCTAATTTCTTCATCATTGTAGGTGATTAAGAAACACTTTAGGCTTTTACTCTCTGGTTGGGACACATCCATTTAATTGGAATAGTGGACTGTCATGGTCATTTTCATAAAGCAATTTGGAAAAATACTAAGGTTGCAGAAAGATGAATAGATACAAAATACTCAAAAGCTTCCAAGCTGCAATTAAAACTGTGTAAATATCTTCACGGACAAAAACCAGAAGGAAGCAATGAAGAAACTGACAACTTTAGTAATCAGATTATGGACTCTCTCATATTGATGTCCCCTTTGCCAGCATTGTTAACCTTCTGGTAAAAGAACAAATTAATTTATGCCTTTGTATTGAGTGTTTTTATTTTATTCAGAAGCCAAGACTTTACGCATTAGCCAGTATTAAACTCAACCTAGCAGTACAGACTGCTTCTTGTGCTGTGCTTACCCCCGTCTAATCTTAACCTTTCCCACATTCCTCGCTACTCTGGATTCACTTAAACATGCCCACCACATTCACACCTTTGCCTGGGACATCCATTCTACCCTCCATTACCTGGTAAACACCTTCATCCTGAAATTCAGGTCAGAATTTTACATCCATTACAGAACTTTTCTTGATTTTCACAGAGCAACTCCAATCCCTGTGACCCTATGTGCTTTAAAATGTACTTCTACACACACCCACAGTACTCATCAGCGTTGTAGTGGTTAATTTTCAGGGTCTATCTGAATTATTATGCTATAACCTCATCAAAGACGAGGAACCGATCTTAACCCTGTAAGTATACACAGCTCCTAGGAGAGTTTTAGACCATAGAAAGTGTCTGCATGTGTTTGATACACTAAAAATAAAATTCCTTTATTTTAGTTATTTGAAAAATGTTTTACCCTCCAACCCCTATCTTCTTTTGGATCCATACTAATGCCAATTTTACCCCATAATAATTCTTCTTTCTACCTTCCTCTCAAATGTTCTTTTCACTGAACACAGAAGCACTCGTTTTAAGTAAAATTCCCTTAATTCTTAATATGTCCCACATTTTGTATCTATTCCTCTAAACTAAAACCTGCCCTTTTCTCATCAAAGGTAGCCTTTCCAAAAGAAATCTCACAATCACTTATGCCTTCCAGGTTTAGACTCCATGAAGGAAAGAAGAAAGAATCTGAACTTTTTATTCCTATTTCTAATTCCAGAGCATTGCTGGTTTGTGATGTCAAAAATATTTCCTTTTTAGTAAATGGGCACAAAATCTACACATGGCCATTTCCTCCATCCCCTGGAGTTATGAACTCATCCCTTGAATACACTCTAGTGCAGATGGATGACTTTACCACATGGTAGATTATGTCATGACCTTAATCTTCAGATTTCAAAACTTCTGGCACCAACTTTTATAATGCCATCCCTCAATCAATATATCATTCCATACTTAAACAGTTTCAGGTCATGGCAACTAAGCCAAGTAGCCTACTCATCATTTGGTACTACTTCACCTTCAAGATCTTGAAATTAAAACTAGAAGCACCTTGATCCATCCCAGTTTCACTACCACTGATCCTGCTCACTGTCCTCATCAAGAGCTCCAATTCAATTCCCACCATCCTTCAGGAAGAAATGTACCTCGTATACCACAATGACACCTAGCGAAATTATTTCAATAATCTGATTTGTTCCTTTTATCTGATTTTGTCAATATCTAAGTCTGGAAATCTGCCAGTTTCACTTTAACCTAGGTATTTATTACTGGAAAAAATGTAGAAATCAAGAGCATTTCTAAATAAATATTTTCAATCATAACTAAGTCTACTTCTCAGTTGGGGGTATTTTACTCAGCTCTGACTCTAACACACTATAGCAGCCAAATAACCTGTTTCAACTCTAATTACCCCAATGCACCACAACAGTAGTATCCATCTATCCTTATCCACCAGTAAAAAAAACCCAACTCCAAACTCACTGCCATCAAGTCAATGCTGACTCATAGCAACCAAGACAGGGTAGAACTGCCCGTGTGGGTTTCTGAGACTTTACCTCTTTATGGAAGGAGAAAGCCTCAGCATTATCCCCAAGAGCTGCTGCTTGGAGCAGACTGCTAACCAGGTGGGTAGCAATACAGGGTCCGATTAGTAAAGACTTCTAATATGGCATATCAAGAACAAAATCTAAGTCAGTAAGTGACCTGGATAAGTCAGAAAATGGGTTATAACTTAGCTATAAAAGAGAGATTTTAACTCAGCTGAAGGTAACAAAAGCTGTTTCCTGTTCCCCTAGATATGGACAACATATGTATTTTCGTTTCCCTGGTAATTTTCTGCTTTTGATGCCAATCAGGGCCTTAAAGAAAATAAGCAACCCCATACATCCCAGCTACTATCAGCCCAGCCAACAAGTGCCTTCTCTTCCTTCCCTGCTCTGTTGCTCACAACTGAAGAAGCAACCTCACTACTTGCTTAAACTGGCCAAAGAGAAGCAAGGGGCAAGGTATCATTTGAAAAACAGCTCCCCCACACCCCCAAAAAAGAAAAACAGCTCTCACTTCTGCAGAAAAGGCTGCGAATGACACATAGAACTTGATGAAGTTGCTGGGGTTGATTCCAAAACAGCTGCTATGAAGGTTAATGGAGTGTAACCAGCAGCATCCAAGATCCTTATTTTTGAATGATATATGAATATAAGAAGACTTATTGTAAAGAATACAGCATCATTAAAGGAGTAAACCTCTGATTTAAACAAGAGGTGGACAGAATTTGTTTCGGACAAATATGTAAAGTCCATCCATGATCATCTATCTTAAACCTTTCAGCAAGCTAGCCGGAATAGAAGTCCATACATTATAACTAATAAATTCCATATCCAAGATTTCCATGACGCTAAGCCCAACACTTGACAGTCAATAAACTATTAAAAGTTTCATGCTGATAGAGAGGTATTCATAACCTGAAGAATTCCTGTCAAATGATAAATGATAAATGTTCAAGGTGATTTTCATCTAAAACAAAGTAAAAATTAAAAAAAAAATTTAAAGGAAAGTATGTGTATTTCACCATGATTGGGCTCACCTTTAGCAGAAAATTTGTATAGCAAGATCAAATGACAAATACAATTTTTTGACAAATACAATTTGTATAGCAAATCAAATTTACATAGGAATTTATTACTACTATATCTAATTGAACCCTTAACCTTCATATCCATTTATACTTGATAAAATGTCAAAATATTCAGAAAACAGTTTCAAAGAAGTTATCAAAAAACTGAAATGAATAAATTTAACAAATAGCTATAAAAAATGCTGCCATATATAAGAAAATGTGAACACAAAAATGTATTCCAATGAGAAATAACCAAATATTTAGAAATGAAAAATGGAGTTTCTAAGCAATAAGTGGTTTTTTTTAATTACCAGGTACTACAAGGGAGTCAGTCCTAGAGTATAGCATTTTCTAAGGGGAAAAATTCTTATTTCTACAAAGGAAATAATACTTGGACGTTATTTCTAATTCTAGATCCAAAAGCTCTCAATGCAGAATAGCCTTTGGCTTCCAATATTGTTTACTGTTTCAATGAAGATTTCTAGAGAATTTTATATTTTTTCTTCATGAGATGCTAATAAGTTAAAGTTTAGAAATGGTTTCTCACCACCATAAAATCAATTCTGAATCACAGCAACATTGGTAGGGCAGAGTAGAACAGCCTCGGTAGGTGTCCAAGACAGTAACTTTTATGGGAGTAGAAAGCCTCACTGTTCTTCAGCGTAATAGCTAATGGTTTCAAACGGTTGGCCTTGCAGTTTGCTGTCAAATACATAGTCACTGCAACACCAGGGCCCCTGGGAATCATGTGGGTGATGTCAAAGATTATTTTCAGAGCAATTAAAAGTTTTGGGTGGCAGCCCAAACCCTTCCCCAACAGTGCCATCAGGACTCCTTCCGCACAGCAGTAAGGCACAGCCAACAAGTTGATTCCAACTCAGAGCAACCTTACAGAGTGATGATCCGAAGGTACAAATCTTTACCAGACCACATTAGCTTCATCTTTCTCCTAAGGCTGGTGGTTTGAACCATCAAGCTGCCAGTTGGCAGTCTGATGCCTAACCCAGAGGAAAGCTAGGACATGTGAGTAAGGAACCACTTCTGGTTAAAATTCATGCCTCACAAATTCTAGATCTCTCAATCAAGAACTATATACTCAATACTCAAACAACACTGTACGTTTTGTACAGTCAGCGCACAACACTGTACACACAATCAACACTGCAATTCATTTGCTGGTTAAGAGGTTAGTAGTAGGGGGCAAAGAGAGAAACCAAATAAAAATTGAAAAGATCAACCATGATTTCAGTAGAACTCAATGAAGTCAGGAAGTGATCTCGACTTGGCAGTGTGTTTATTCCAAAAAAGTGTCTTACCTTGCCTGGGGAATACCCAAAACCCATTGCCATTTAGTTGATTCTAACTCACAGTGACCCGACATCAGGTTTCCAAGATTATAACTATTCATAGAACAGATAGCCTCATCTTTCTCCCGATGAGAGCTGGTACATTTGAACCACTAAACATGAGGTTAACAGCTCAAAGGCTAACCCACAGCACCACCAGGAATGTACTATATTGTACAATTTCCTAGTCACTCTGGGCTTATCTAAAGTAATTTCTATTGATTCAGATTTGTTTGAATAATAACACAGCAAAACTACTTGTTAAATTAGTTGAATATATCCAACAGGTTACAATCGAGAGGGGGTTGATAGATATTTTGATTCCTAACCTTAAACCTAAATTTTATTTTGAAAGGTTTTCTGAACATTTTTCTAAAAAAACAAATTTTATATCTCCAATCCTAAACTCTAGACTTTCATATCTAATTGCTCACATTTCATTTCCACTTGGATATCTAATAATATCTGAATCTTAGCATAGTTCTGCTATTTGTCCTGATAATCTAACAACGCCTGTTCTTGCTTCAGTTCTACCTATACTCACTGCCACTGGGCTGATTCCAACGCATAGTGATCTGACAGGACAGAGCAGAACTGCCCCTTTTAGTTTCTGAAATTGTTAACTCTACGCAGGAGTAGAAAGCCTCATCTTTCTGTCAAAATAGCCCCGTGTTTCTGGACGTTGACCACAGTTTTTAGCAGCTTCACTCAGGATCTACTATGGCCCCTGGACTGGCTATCCATCATAGAACCATTCACACCAACACAAGCCACCTCTATTACTGTCCTCCCATCCACTTCAGCTCAAATCAATCCATCAGCAACTTCTGTTGGCTTTATCTTAAAAACTATATTCAGAAACTGACAAGTTCTCCTCCTTCCCCTCTGTATACCTAAGAGCAATGTTGCCCAAAGTAGACAATCTCACCCCAGGGGATGATGGAAGAATTGGGGGATGGGGATTGGGGTAAAGTTTGTGTAGTGCAAAAACAGATACCTACACTACAGGACTAAGGTTTTTCTAATTGCCAGGGAGGACACTAAGTACTATTTTTCTGAAGAGGGGTGGTAAGCCAATTAAGTGTGGAAACACGCCCTAGAGGCACTTTCTGGAATAATACAAAAATCCTTGTCCCACTGAAAAGTTAGTTTCAACAAGCAGCCACACTAAGAGTGAGTTTGTTGCAATAGAAATCTGGTATTGCTCTTCAGTTCAACGGTCTCAATGATTTATCCTCTTACTGATGGCATTTATGGTGTCTACATCCATTTTTGAACTCTCTCCTCTCTCAAGAGAAATATTAAACTAGAGGGGAATCTTCAAGGTAACTGCTTGAAAGCAAAGGTGGGAAGGATTAGACGTGGATGAGTAAACAAAAGAAAAACTGAGGCTACTTGGGGGCTGCCATTTAAGGCTCAGGTCAGGGTTTGGAAGCACAGGGGGGAAATCTCCGTTCTGTAAATACATCTGGGGAAGTGAGAAGGGTGCTGCTAATAAAAGCAAATGAGAAAAAAGCACTTACATTATATACTCGAGTATAAACTGACCCGAATATCAGTCGAGGCACCTAATTTTACCACAAAAACTGCACTAAAAATGTGTTGAAAAACTCAGCTTATACACAAGTATATACGGTATATGGAAGAAAAAATAAACTTTTTCAATATAACAGACACATAGGGGTTCATGCTAGAGTGTTCTATCAACACAAACCAACAAGCTGCTAATCTAGTAAAAGTAAGGGCTAGAAATAACCATTTATCCCCTTGTCTTATATGGGAATGAGACACTTAAAAGGGGGACATATAAAACTGTTACAAATAAAATGAAAACCAAGTTATAAATACTATTTTATAATTCAGAAAAGAGCTACTTCTTAAAAATGTGTAAATGGATCTTTGTTTAAAATGTCTTTAAGTCTCTAAGTATCTCTAGCTAGTAGGTAAAAGGACTCTGATTCCATTTTCTCTATAGAAGAGGAAAACTCTGGTTCTTTGGGGGACTAGTGTTTCCTAACACACTACCAATTTTCAATGTACTCCTCTCTTCAGTTAGCAAACCCTTCCAGAGACCTACAGTCACTAAGCTCTTTGCCTCTTTAATAGTAATCCCATCAATGTACAAATTCACAAACTCAGTACCATCTAGTTGATTCTGAATCCTATAGGACAGAGTAAAACTGTCCGCTCGGGTTTCCAAGTATGTAAATATTTTTAAAATATCATTTCATAGGGGGCTGGCTCATACAACTCTTATCACAATCCATATATACATCCATTGTGTCCAGCACATTTGTACATTTGCTGCCATCATTTTCAAAACATTTGCTTTCTACTTGAGCATAGTATCAGCACCTCATCCTTTTCCCTTCCCTCCCTGCTTTCCCCTCCCTCATGATAATTTATAAATTATTATTATTTTGTCATATCTTACACTGTCCAACGTCTCCCTTCACCCACTTTTCTGTTGTCCATCCCCCAGGGAGGAGGTTATATGTAGAACCTTGTAATCGGTTCCTCCGTTCTACCCAGCCTTCCCTCCACCCTCCAGGTATCGCCACTCTCAGCACTGGTCCTGAAGGGATCATCCGTCCTGGATTCCCTGTGCTTCCAGGTCCTATCTATACCAGTGTACCCAAGTATGTAAATCTTTATAGACACAGAAAGCCTCATCTTTCTCCCATGAAACAGCTCGTAGGTTCCAACTGCTCAACTCATTGTTAGCGCCCAACCCATAACCCACTACACCAGCAGGGTCCTTTTATCAATTTATAAGCATCCCTTTTTTCCTCAGTCTGATCCTCATCAATACCACTATGCAATTTACCAAATCTCCTTCACTAATACATCTTTTTAAAAAGTCTACTTGTATTACTGACACTTCCTCAACCTCTACTCCTCAAAACACAGTCATCATATTAAGGCCCTGAGTCATCATCTCCTAGCCTGCTGAAAATGCATACCATGATCCACTTGGCTTACTCAACCTCCAAAAGCATACGACTTTGTCAGGTGGTTGTGTATTGCGGAAACAATGATCCAGAAAAAAACAAAAGGCTATGGCTATAAAGAAGAGTGAACAAGGTCAAATAACCGGAATCAAGAGACCAGGGAGACTACGAAGGAAAGAAATGGACTAAAATCCTGTAATGTTCCAAGAGTGGAGGGGATTTAGGAAAGACAATAAACAGTACAAAGCTGTTCACAACTCATGCATGCAAGTACATTGCAGTATGTCTTTGAATGACTGATTGCAATGTAACAACAGCATCAAAGCTAAGATACATAAATGATCTGTGATAACTGTCCATTTGTTTTGGAGGGAAGCTACTTTTCAAGTACGGGATTTTAATTGTGAAAACAGAAGCTACACTACATTATTTTGGGTAAAGTTTTATCCAAGAATTAGTAATGCACCTGAATTCTAAAAACTGAAATATATCTGAAACAGATACAGTCTCCCAGGTTTTACATTAAACATGACACGTAAGGTTTTAAAATAAATAACTAGGCTCTTACCATCAGGGAGATTCGGACTCATCAAGACCCTGTAGGACAGAGCAGAACTGTCCTGTGAGGTTTCCAAGGTTGTAAAGCTCTATGGAAGTAAACTGCCACATCCGTCTCCCACTGAGTGGCTGGTGGGTTCAGATCACTAACCTTTCAGTTAACACCTGAGCACTTAGCAACTGTGCCACCAGAACTCCTGATACAATACTTACCGCTTTGCATTTGTGCTTACCCTAACTGGCCCTTCTTCAGACAAAAGGGCATATTTGGCAAGATCTCATGGTTGTCATATTTAATTGTAGTATTATTGTTAACACTAAAATGAATTAATATTATTCAGATGTCAGAAGGGTATAGAACTTTTGTCATTAATTTTACCACACTAGCAACCAACTCTGAAACAGTTTATATAAAGTAATGAAACACACCTGGTTTCTTCCTCTGCGTTTTCCATAATTCCTTCTTACTAGGGCTTTATAGTTTTCATTTTTCTTGGTTAAGTAGTAATACAAAACACAATCAGAAACACTCTATAAGGGGGAAAAAAGTATGTTTGAGGATGTAATGAGATAAAATTTTAAATTTTTTTAAATTAAAAGATCATTTTATTGGGGGCTCTTACAACTCTTATAACGATCCAAGCATCAATTGTATCAAACATATGTGTACATACGTTGCCATCATCATTTTCAAAACATTTTTGAAAACATTTTATTAGGGACTTATACAACTCTTATCACAATCCGTACATTCTTTGCCCTCATCATTTTCAAAGCATTTGCTCTCCACTTAAGCCCTTTGCATCAAGTCCTTTTTTTCCCCTCCCTCCTTGCTCCCCACTCCCTCATGCGCCCTCGATAATTTATAAATTATTATTTTGTCCTATCTTGCCCTGTCTGGCGTCTCCCTTCACTCCTTTTTCTGTTGTCTGTCCCCCAGGGAGGAGGTCACATGCAGATCCTTGTAATCGGTTCCCTCTTTCCAACCCTCTCCCTCTACCCTCCCAGTATCGCCACTCACACTCCTGTTCCTGAAGGTATCATCCACCATGGATTCCCTCTTTCCAGCTCCTATCTGCACCAGTGTACATCCTCTGCTCTATCCAGACTTGCAAGGTAGAATTCGGTTCATGGTAGTTGGGGGGGAAGGAAGCACTTAGGAACTGTAGGAAAGCTGTATTCTTCATCGGTGCTACATTGCACCCTGACTACTCATCTCCTCCCCTAGACCCCTCTGCGAGCAGATCTCCAGCGGCCGACAAATGGGCTGTGGGTCTCCACTCTGCACTTCCCCCTTCATTCGCCTTGATAAGATTTTTTTTTTCTGATGATGCCTTATACCTGATCCCTTTGACACCTCGTGATCGCACAGGCTGGTGTGCTTCTTCCATGTGGGCTTTGTTGCTTCTGAGTCAAAACATTTTCTTTCTGCTTGAGTCCTGGGTATCAGCTCCTCTTTTTTCCCTCCCTCTCCCACCCTCATGAGTTCTGTTTTCTATGCTTAGGATTTCTATTCTACTTAATTTTAAATACCATATGTCAATGTAGAGAGAATTTTTTCTGTATCTAGAGAGTTCTTTGCAAAAGTCTTGTTTGTGCTACTGAACAAACGTTTAATTTGTATTACTGAATACAACTTACAAAGTAGCAACCATCTCAAACTTATAAATATTCTCAAAGCAAGTAATTTCTCACCTTCCTTTCCAAGTAGGATGCAATTAGTCCAAAGTTTTTTGGGTGCTGAATAAACCTGAGGGTAAACACATATATATTATTAAATACTACTATAAAAAGAAATGTAAAAAAGCTGTTTATGAATAAAAATATTATTAAGATTAATTCTTGTACACTTAAGGAACTGCAAAATCACTGGGTATCTCTAAAGGACATTGACTCCTGGGACCCACCAGGTACTGAGGTAGTCAGCCTGTCATAGATATAGAGTACAGAAGTTCATGCTGAATTGAAGTGAAGAGGGAAGGTGAATTATTGCTCATAGAGTACAGAGTTCTAGTTTACAATGACAATGTTTAAGGATATGGTGGTAGAGTCAATTATTTTAATTACTATCAATAAGCTGTTCAACTACATGAAGTAGTAGGTTTAAGGGCATGATTTCTTGGGACATGCCAATTAATTAGTCTAATAATGTGCTTGGTGCTTCTGTCCTGCCTCCTAGTTCTTATGTACTGCTTGGAGTCTTAAAAATGCCATAAATGTGTATCCAAGGCATAACAAATGGTCTCTATTCACCTGAAACAAGAGGCAAAATAGCAAGAAGAACTAGATGTGTGGTCAATTTCCTCCAGGAACAACTGCTTCCTCTATCATTAGACTGGAAGAATGAGGTGGTGCATGGCTACCATTACTGAACACTGTGATCAAAGAATAATCCTGATCAGAGGGGTGGGGGAGGAGGAACCCAGAACATTTCAAATGCTCATGGATTTCATACTGTGTGTAGTCACTGAGGCTGGATGAACACCTGGAACTACTACTCTGAGAGATCAGCTTCAAACCTTAAACCAGTAAGTGTTCACCATACTAAACAATAGTTTAGATTTTATATGTTACCTGGATTCCCTCCTATCAATATGAGATCACATTAAAATTATATTCCCTATTTTCTACAGTAGCCATTTAAGTGCCAAAATAGGACCAAACTTTTGTGGAAATAGTTAAAAGTTTAAGTAAATGCCATTTTTTTTCCTAACACAAGTAATACTCTATTAGAAAAAAAAATTAATATAAATTACTTGTCTTTAAAGATCTCCTTCTCGTGGTCAGTCCAAACATTCATAAACTGCCTATCTTTATAGACCTTCATTGGGTCTTCCATAAGTCCATTCATGTTGATAAACTTGACTCGTCTTTGCTCTGCATCAAACATCATGGGTGGGATAACAGAGAGCTGTCGCATTTGTTTCTCATTATTCTGAAACAAAGGAAATGCTATTTAATTTACTTAGAACAAAATTTAAGCCAGGAATTTAAATAGGGCATTAAACCACTTCAAAAAAAAAAGCACATCGTTTAATGATGATATTATATCACAGCATCTAACACCATCAATTATATAACTAAAAAGTATTCACTGAATAAATTATAGAGCTAGATTGTGGATAAACCTTTTTGTTCAAATCCACTACTCCAATTTTAGAATCCTTGAATCCCCATTAACTATTGTTTTAGGGTTTTCCCCCTAGCTTAGTCCTCTGACCATAGTCACTTTCATTCCTCCTCTTCTTCACTCCCACATTCAATCCATTGCTTGGTCCTGTCCTCTCTACAGTTCTACCATAGTAGCTGTGGCTCACGGTGTCATTTTTATTCTAACAACTTCTTTCCCTGCATCTTGATGCTAATACCATTATGGTGAAATGTCAGTATGATTGAGTCACTGCCTTATTTTAAAACTTTCAGTGATTTTGAAACTGACTGTAGTAGTAATTGTACAATACTATTTGATGTGACTGAACTATGAATGATATCTTCATTAGCTCTCAATAAAATAGTTTTGAGAAAAAAATGCAAACTTTTCCATGGTTTGGAATTGCCCAAATTCCAGTAGCTAGTGTTTTCTCAGTTACATACAAACCAATCCTTACCTCCTTAAGTTAAAATGCCTGAAATTCATGATTTTGATTGAAACAAAGTAACTGTCTTACCTCCTGCTCAGAGAGCCCATCAATAATTTCAGAGATCTCGTGCTCGCTCCTGGCAACGGTGGCTGAGAGGCCGGCTCCCCTCTGCCCCACTCTAAGCATGAAGGAGAAATCACAAATACATTTCATGCCTTTTAAAAGGAGACATATTACAAAACACTAAACAATAGATTACTTTTCTGGATAGGATTTTTTTTTTTGGAGGGGGGGAGACTAACCAAAGAAAGTCTAAAATTCTACTGAGTGACATTTTATGTAATAATTTTGAATGAAATTGATTTCAATACTCAAATTAAAATTTATAGGTTACATGTTCCATTTACATATGGTAAATTTATGTATGAAAAACTTTGGAAAACGACTTAGCAATTCGCTTTCAGTTTCAAATATTAGTCTTTGTCTGCCTTCCAAAGAATAGGAAAGCAAAATTATAAAAATATATTAGATATTTTAAGGGGGGAGGGGGAGAAATACAATCATTACATCTCACAAAAACTCAATTGAGATTAAAGATGTTTACATGACTAATAAATGAAGAAAACACTAGGTTTAAAAACCTTTGTAAAAAACCTGTCCCCTAAAAGGAAAAATAAATCAGAAATTACTTATCTGTGTCAAAAAGTTTCTTATCGATGATCAGTTTATTATTTGTTATGTTGATAATAAATGGAAATTTTAAGATCTTTAGATCTTGTCTTATGATTATAATTTCAAAAAAGGATGGATGTTTTCAAGAATTGATGAATGATTTCAAAAAACATTCATTCAGACTACGATTCAATACCATAGAAATTAAGATGATTCACTAAAATATAGCATTCTAAAGTCTGATAATCAAGTTTTATAGTCAAAATAAAATTTCTTTAAGAGCTTTTCTTAATGATCAGATCCTGGTGGCTCTATTTACTGCAAGAACAAAAGTGTGATTTAAAGAAAAACATGGCTACTTACCGTTGAAATCTCTCTTGCTGTTCTCTTTGTTTTCGAATTTCTGGAAACTGCTTTTCATAGTACTCCCTTGTTTTGCTTTCTTTAGCTTTCCTCCGAGGATTATTTTCTATTCTGTCCACTTTTTTCTCCCAAGCTTCCATGAGCTGATCATAACGCTGGCAGATTTTTTGTTCCTATTAAATACCCGTAGCAAATTTATAATAATTAAAATAAACTAAACTCTTTTATTCTGACAAACCTAAAACTTTTACGATAAATGCTACTTCTTAAAGCTAAGTCAGAAGTACATTTAGTCGATGACTCAGTTACAAATGCAAGGATGTCCTTGAGCTGAGAGAGAAAGAGAAAGGGAATCGTTTTCTTACATATCAACAATATATGTAACATTTTGGCAGGCTTTTGTGTTTTTAATATTAGAGACTAAATTATTCAACTAACTTATCAGTTACTACTAGTACTAGTAGTTGATCAATTTATTTTCCTGATAACAATATGTCTCAGTTGCAAGTTAAAAAAAATGGGCAACTAGAAATGAAAGATATAAATAGTTCATAATCCCAACTGCTCAAAGACAAGCACTGATGACATTCTGCTGCTATCCTTCCTCCCTGTCAGAGAGAAGACTAACACGGTGTTAACTTTTCCTCTATAGCTGAAGGTTTCGACTGCTTGCTAGTTGTTTTGTTTTTTACTATTAAGTATGTTATATAATAAAACTTTCTAAAAATACAAAAAGGGCAGAAACTGAATATACTTTATAATTAAAGGAAATCTAGTGACATATATGAAATCAGGAATCAACGACAAATGTGATTTCATTTTTATAAAGAGAAACAGTCTTTATTACGGGTCTAAAACCCACATGCATGTCTGACATCGCAGAGAGAAAAATGTGAGAGGACGCAACAAAGAGATAACAGTGAACATCTCAGAAAAACAGCATCAGAAAGAAGACGACTGGCTTTTTCTCCATGCACTTTGGTATTGTTGAGCTAGTTATAAAAGTATTTATGACTAATTTTAGAAGAGCTTTTAAAGGAAACAATATTAATGCTTTAAAACGTTTCTTCCTTTTGTGCTCCAAAGTCCTTTCCACTATAGTCTTCCACACTCCCTACTAATTAATACTCTTTTAAACTATTCTTAAACAAAAACAAAGCAAACAAAAACACGTCATTGTTGTCAAGATGATTCTAAATCACAGTGACACTACAGGGCAGAAGAGGACTGCTTCCGTAAGATTTCTACAAAGTGACAATGACTTCGTGGATATAGCACTCCTCCAAGCTAACCAAAAGCTCTGTCTGTGATTTGAACTCACCAGGTGCTCTGCAGGAAACAGATGTGGGACTCTACTTCTATAAAGGTTATACACTTAGAAACCCTACAGGCAGTCGTACTCTGTCCTAATATTTTGGAATGAAATTTTGTATGGAAGAAGCCTGGCACCTCCTTCTCCCATAGAGCAGCTGGTGGCTTAAAGCTGTCAATTTTTGGTTTGGAGTCAAGCACTTAATCATTGTGCCACTAGGGTACCTTTGTCTTTGTGTACTTCACCTTCTCTCCATTTCGACTATTTCTTTCGTACAAGCCAACACCATCCCTCACCTAGATTAAAAGAATAAACCCCATAATTCTTAATGCCTCCCATTAGTTCTTACTGTTGTGAACAAATGGCAAATATTTAAAATACAAACCTGAGCCAACAGACAAAAATCCTTTTTCAGTTTAAAAGCTTAAAAGGTGGCCTCAAGACCTAAACGAATCCCCTAGGTGACCTCCAGGGCTGCACAGACTTGCATGGCTCCTGTACAGTCTCACTTCTCCTCACACTCCAGCCCCAGCTACTTTTCAAGTTGCCATGCCTGGCTCAGACCTTCACGTAAGGGCTTCTCACTGCTCGTTCAACTTTCCACAGAGTACTCGTTTCACTCCTGTGAAACTTCTCAATCTGTCTTCTTTGCATAGGTGCCCAACTTAGATGCTCTCACAGTTATTTGTATGTACTTTCCCACAACATTGTCACCATGCTATCACAGCTTGCTGACCTATCAGTCCCAAGTTAAACCTTAAATTCACTAACAATTAGAACCACATTGCTATTTTGCTCACCTCTGTAAAATGATACATAGACAGAATGAAACGGCTATATCAATACTTATTTAACAAAGAAGTAATCACGTACACTTTAATAGAGAGAAGGACAAAACCACTTTTCTGCAGGATGAAAAGTTTGCTTTCTTATGTCTGCAACATCAGATCACAAACTTCACAATTACAACAGTTACAACATCACTGGATAGAAAACATAACCTAATTTCTTACGTGACCATTGTATTATTTTTGGCAAGTAAGTTCAATCCTAGTAATTTAATACGAAATCTGAAGGACTGGTAAGTTAGAAAATTAGAAACTTTACACCAAATATTAGTAATAGACTCTTGGGCTTTGTGTTTAACCTACAGGACTGGTCATTATATTTAATATAAGGTACAAAGTCCATTTTTGAGGCAAATCTACAAAACATCATTAACCTATAAAATCAAATGTATTAACTTATTACTGCAAAGTTAGTTAGAACACATTTTGAGTAAGAAAACTGGTATTGTGTTTGCTATAACTTCATTTCTACAGATTATAATTATAAAACTTTTGGACTGTAAAGTCTTATGTAAAACTACCTGAATTTGAAAAGGCTGACCCTTATCTGACATGGTTGCTACAAAGAAAGAATAGCAAGATCATAACTTACCCACCAGTGTTTAGGGATTAAGAGATGAAATATACATCTGTTTAGCTTTTAACTACTCACCATTTTCTTTTTATTTAGGCTAATGGAAATGTTACACACAGATGACCAGTGTGGTTAATTTGATAATGATATTAAGTGTGAATTATGATGGTAAAGTGTTGCTGCAATTAGATTTACATTTAAGTCACATCTAGGTTACTTTTTAAAAAAATCAGCATTTTTCCCTCTTGAGTAGAATCAAGAACCATTCTTATTAATAATGGAAAGCGGATACCGAAGTGATCATGAATGGGAAAGTTGCAAAAATTTCAGTTAACAAGGATAGGACCTCACCCTTTGTTTTCTTGCATGATTTCTTCTTTTAAAAAATAAAATGAGTTTTTTCCTCATCACCTGGTTTCTAGAAGAGAAAAATATGGTTGCATGACATTAAGAAAAAGCACAATTTAATCATGCATTGCTTTTTTTTTTCCAGAGTCACTGAGAAACAAGCAAAGATCACTAAAAAATTATATTATCAAGATTAGGTCTAATTTTTCACCCTGTAAAATAAGACTTTTGTGATAATTAGAACTGACTAAAAGCCCTCTACTACTAAAGTTTTTATACAAATAGTTCATTTCCAATTATTACATCCAATTACGAGACAAATATTATTTACAAACTATAATTACACAGTTACTGACTCTTCTTAAGAACTCCAGTGACACAAACATCTTTGTTGTATACTCCTGAAGAAGGGTAGGCTGAGCAGGAAAAGCTTTAACATTACCTCCCTCCCTCAGGTCAAGTGCAGACCTCCTCCTTTTATGAGGAGAATGTGTCCCACCATATTTAAAGAGAAGGGGCTTCTGCTTTAAACAGAAGATCTTCTTCAGTCATAAACATGATACAATCCACTCTAAGAAGCAAGGCAACTAAGGAGGCAACGTGTCAAGACAGGCAGATTTCTCGTACAGCTTATGTTTCATTTTAAAAATCGGAAATAAGATGACCTTCAAAACACAATGACATGCAGGTTCAAATATAGATATTTATACCCCGCCTATTTCCAGAAAATATTTCAAGCTGATTATTCAACTATAAATACAAAGCGAAGACAAGTAGAAATAATTTTTGAATTATCTGCCACAATGGGCTAACAGTGACACTGGCTCCATTCAAATATGCATGGACTAACAGGAGCTGGCTATTTAAGAAAAGTAGCCAAGAGATGAAAAGAATTATCAATAGATACATTTGCTACTTCATACAAAGCAAATGATGTTGGTGAAAGAGCAGTTACTGAATCATACAGATGCATGTAGCTGAGGAAATGATATTGCAAAGGGTGACACTTAATGGGATCATTGTTATATTTTCCATTTCCTCTCACTGTAATTACGTGCTATTCAAACAAGTAACAATCAATAAATACAATTTTTAACATTTCCCAGGAATTTAAATGAGGAAGTTATTCATAGTGCACTGAGCATTGTAGTAAGCAAGGTAGATAACATGAACTAAATCAAAGAGCTGTTCTCCAGCTTATTTTGAAGAAAAAGGACATAATACAAACATAACTGAAGCACAGTTAAAAGAAAAGAGAAATCATGTAGCCCAGAAGAGCTTATCTGCAATTCTCTTTTGCAAATGCTAAGAGAGCAAAACACTTCCAAAATAAGGCAAATGTTGCCCAACCTACTTCTAAGGGTTGCCAAGACCATTAAAGTAGCATCGCGCAGAAAAATTCATTAAGCATACGACTTCATTACAAACCACTAAAGGAAAGTTAAAACTATTCAAATTTCAGTGTCTTTCATGCATACTACCATGCAAATTTTATTTGCCACCAGTTCTGCAAAGTAGTCAACTACTGCACACACTTTCAATAAGAAGTTTTTAAAGGAAATATATATAATGTGCTCATTAGTAACTGTATTAATGTTTTGATATACTTAACAAAACATATAAAGTAGAAATATAACATTTTTTGTCACAAACTAAGAGTAAATCACCTAAAATTCTCTAAAAGTATAATTAAAAAACAACAACAAAAAAACCTATCTAGCTTCCTTTCTTACTTCAAATCAAATCAAGAAATTAGGTTTTCTTTTCATTTATTTCCTTATTCCATAATCTGCATCCATAAAGGCCTGGTACCAGGCTGAGCAAGGCTGAGCACTGCTTTCGGGAGCCGCCTCCTCACCCGTGTGAGGTGACTGAGCACCTCCAAGGCAGCAGGACAGCAAATGGCAAAGGGTCTACAAATACCGTCGTTAGCAAGAGGCATAGAAGGGAGTTCCCTAGAATAGGGCTGTGAGTAATGATAAAATGATCCGTGGCACTTCTACTTTGCAATGGCAGATGTGGCTTGGTGGGGGACGGTGTCATCACTAGTCTTAAATGAAAAAGCTTCATTATCTTACTTCATCATGCGCCTTGCAGGTACTCCACTGAAAAAAAGACAAAACAGGAGGCAAAAAATTCAAGCCTCAAGGTAAGCCATTTCAATGTTAAGTATTCACCTTTTTTACTAGCAGATGATAAAACCAGCTAGTGTTATGCAATAATTTATTTCATTTTTTGGCCTCGGAATCTCAAAGCTCCCAACCCCCAAGAAGCCAGAGGAAGATAACATATAGTAAAACGACAGCAAATTACATAAATCTAAAACACCTACACTATATTATAATAAGTCAGTGGTAACATAAAAATGATCTCTTTATAGAATATATGGTCTTGAACTGAAGAACTCCAAGGTGATAAATACTTACGTCTTGATGTTCTCATGGTACACCTTGGTATCTGATGGCTGGTTATACAGTGGCTATAAAATAAACAAAATATTTATATTTAAAATGTTGTTATAACATAAAGAAACAATGAATTTTTTCTATTTTAATGTAAGTCTAGCTGGAGGGCTATTAAACCTACACAATATCTATCTTTCCCCCAAACCTCCAAGACATCTGGATTTCCTCGATTCACCCTATTCCTATTCCTCTCATAATTACACCATTCCTGTAAGAATGCAAGCCACTGTATCTCACAATAGTATTTATAGATAAATTTTTAAGTTCAAAAGAGAAGAAAGATAATACCCTATAATCATCCTAATTATACCTCTACCTAAAGTAGTTAAGAAGTTTCATAAGCAAAGCATACTCAGTTTGATGCTTCTGCAAAAGGTAACCATGTTCATGTAGCATTATTTTAAATTGTGTAACAAATTTATTTCCCAAGTACATCCTTCTCAGCCCAAAATGAATGGATCACATTCCAATCTATCACAAGAAAAAGCAAACAAACTTAAAAATAAATAAATAAAAACACTGGAAATGAAGAGTAAACTTTCTTACTTACCAGTTCAACTTTTGGGCCAAGACCTTCAAAAATTTTATGAGCTTCTTCTGCTTTTTTCTAGAGATAAAGATAGTGTTGCATTGTATAATTAAAAACTGCATTACCTACGTGCAAAAGCAGCACCTATTTAATGCTTATCTTTATTTATAAATATACTTCTCTTATATGATAGACTGAAATACTATCTATTTTCGTATCTTTCCTTACCAAATAAGTGTCTACCATTTGGATAGAAGATAATGAAAGAATAGTACGTTCTTAAGAGCAAGCATAGTAAGAATCTGGGGAGAATGTGGTATTTGGGAGAGGTAGTAGAGATCTGAAATCTCCAAACAGTCTAAATAATTTAACTCACAATTTCTTTAATGAAAAGTAAATAATTTAAAATATCACAAGTAGCCCATTCTCAAATGCCATTTGCAAAATAAAATCATATAGACCAGGGGCAAACTCAATTAAAACACGGGCCATCTGGTGCAACAGGCAAGAGTCACGTGGGCCACATCACATTTACAAATTTTGTTAAATTTATATTTTGAAGTGAGGATTCAGGAATATGGATAGGTTAATTAAAACACTATATAATTTCTTTTATTTAGACATTTATTTTATTTAATGTATTTATAACACTAAAATTATTCGTTTATACCCAAAACTTGTCAGTGCTTTCCTCCTACTAGTTTTCATTTAACTCTTATGTTGTGACCGGAAAATATAACAAAGTAACTAATAAAAAACACATAATGTTGGACAGCTGACAAACATGAAGTACAATCGTAATGACTTTCCTCTAAAAAATGTTAACTAGAGCTGCCGCCAGGTATGATTCATAACAGCACATCCCAGAGTGCTCCTTTTAACCTTTTCACTATTGGGATCTGTACACATGAGAGTGGCAGACATATCCCTTCCAAACGCCGCCGGAACAAAGTCAGCGTGTTTATACACGTCCACAGACCCCCAGGAAGGCCCTGGGCCACGTGTATGCTCGTCTTCGGTAGTTAAAGGGTTAACAAGGGAATTGTGTGTATGGTACTTCGATCTCCCCTAAGCGCTATTTTCTTCATTACAATTTTTTCTATTTTCATTTTATTTCAGAACGTCGCGGGCCATAAAAAATTATCTCTGGGGCCACATGTGGCCTGCGTGCCGCCAATTTGACACCCCTGATCTAGACCAAAGTGCTATTTATTGGAAATCTTTTAATGGCCAAATGAAATATAATACAACACATACTAAAGGTGTATTCACATTAGATTACATAACTAGTGAATGTGTCGGTCTTTCTCAAATCTCTTGCTTTCAGCATACTCCCAATAGTAACAATAGCTCACTGCTTGCAACAAGGACGCCCACCTCAATTGTTTGTCGCTTGGGAACCTCTCCAGGAGTTCTGATGTGACAGACTTCCCCTACCCTCGAATGGGAATGGGTATTAATTAGTATGTCCCAAGGGTTAAGAAAGAGATACATATAAGTAAACATCTCCTTCTGATCCATTTCATCAATTATAATCAGTCAGACATTCATTTTGCATCCATTATATAAAAGAGAACCATGTAAATTAGTGCAGGAGACACAAAATACCTTAATACTACATACCAAGAAACTTTAAACATTAAGAATAAAAATTCAACCACTGCAAATATAAAAACAAGTGTATTTACTTAATAAATCCTATTTATATTCACAGATGCAAGGCAGTGTTTATAAACCTTGCTACTATTATCATTTTAGGTGAGGTGCCACTTTGTCATAAGGGGCTACAGTGGGCACCGCAGGCTATTTAACAGTATTCTTGCCAGCAGACTGCCATTAGATGCCAGTACACTGCCTCCCTATTCCCCAGTTATTAAAGTAACGATTAATCTTAAGAAGCCAAAATATAATGATTACAAAATTCATATTTATTACTTTCCAGTACATTATCATAACAGATAAAATTTGGAAATATCTAGATATTCTCTCTCCGGTTCATGAACCAAAAACCATCCCTACATTCACCAATTTTTAAGTGTTTTAAGTCATTCCAAACACAGGGTTGCTATGACCTGGGGCCAACAACAGATTAGAGTCTATGCCAAGAACAGTGGGTTAAACAGAATAGAAACCAAATAATATCGAGGGAGTAAGATGAGATTCAAGCCAATATTTGCTAGCATCCTAAAGAGAAAAGCACCCCTCCCCCCGAGTTGATTCTGAAACGTGGTACTTAGAATTGCAGGTTCTAACATTTAAGCTTTGTAAAGTTTTATTCAATGTGTCTTCATGTTGACTTAATTACAAAGAACAGATTAACCTACTAAGTTTTATAAAGGGAAAAATTTTAAAGTTTCATATTTTTATAATATAACCTTTACTCTAAGTCTATAGATAGAAGTAATCCCTCCAACATTTGCTGAAAATATCATATGTTAGCTACCAGCTAGAATAAAAAATAATAAAATAATCCTTCCTGGTAGAGGAGGATGAGACGTCATAGAGAAAATGATGCTTGAGCTGGAGCTTGAAGGACGAGAATGCTAAACCCACAAGAATGAGACTGGCACACCTGAAAACACAGGCAGGAGGTAAGGTACTTTAAAAACTTCAATTGGAACATTCAAAGTCTGATTTTGCAAGACATGAGAGCGAAATGAAAAAAAAACCAAACCAATAACAACGGTATGAGGCAAGGGCCAGATAGATACATATGTAAAAATTGGATGTACAATGTTTGGAAGTTAGGACTTTCGTAGGAAGTCATCAAAATCTTCATTTGGAAAATCACATTGGGGACTCAGATATAAAAACAGTTTAAAGAGAAAAACACTGAGACAAGAGCCTCAGTGACGGCAGAGAGCGAAAGAGAAACTGATCCAACCAACATTTAGGAGGTAGGACTAAAGCTTTTGCTAATTACCTTAAAGACTGGAGTACAGAGAAAGAACTCAATAATTCCTAGGTTATAGGCATAGGTAAGTATGCTCTCTACTACCAACCTCTTATTTCTTCTAGTGTCTTATCACCTGCAACTCATCCAGTCAAAATACAAACAAGGTATTTGTTTGTCTTTGTCCCGCGTAGGTTTTATTACTCACTGCCACAACACAGATGGGGAGATGAGGATGAGGATTCAAACGTACACCCTCCCTTCCCACCCTCCTCTCCGCACAGGCCCTCTTCCTTTGTGAAGAGAGGGGATGATGGATGGATATGAGAGAGAAAGAGAGACAGACAAAGAGAGACAGAGAGAGACCAAATAAGGTATTTATGAAAACTTATTGCTACACTGTACATAAAGCATTTTGAAATTAAAGCATTTACAAATATTTATGGAATTCAATTTAGAGGGCTATGAAAACCTTAGTCTGAATTTAAAATCTGATGTAAATCAGTATTTCATTAAGGAAGCCAACTTTAAAATTAATAGTCACTTTTGTACAATTTTAATCTTCCTATTACCCTTCTAAATAAAAAAAGATGCCCTGTATATGTGTCTCTTATACCACATTCTGCTTAATTCCCTCAGAGTCTAGCCTGAAGTAAGAAACGGAGATCATTATCCCACCCTGTAGTGCCCAACATAGAAGGGAAGTCTTTTAAAAGGGCTAAAGAAGCAATGAAGGCCTTGAAAAGGCAGCCTGATCTGGCAGAAAAAGCACTGAGAATTAGCAGTGAGAAAGCCTATGTTCTAACCTCATCTGTGCGAATTCTTAACATCTTAGGAACTTTTTATACAGTTCTATGACTATACAAATACAACAATAGCAATGATAGTAATGTGTAGAAAAGATTTCTAATTATTGTAAAAATTATAAACAATATTCACTGTAAGAAGGTCAGATTTCAAATTTGCTATTTATTGCTTTGGGGGGTTTGGGTTTGTTTGTTTGTTTGTTTTGCGGAGGTGGGGTGGGTGGGCGGAGTTCCCAACACACTGAATGATAAAATGAGAACAAAAGGTCTGAAAGGAGTTTTCCATTTTGTTGACAAGTATCAAGAAACATTCCCTACACTAATTAATGAAAAAATGCATAAATGAAAATTAAACACAAATTATGAATTTTCAATCAAATACAGTTCCATAGTTTTCTGTCCTTACATCTTAATGATGCATCTACAAAATACCGGAATTGTGTAGTAGGCCATAAGACAGAGGCTCGTTAAGTAACTGAATACATTAATAAATATCATTGAATTAAATATAGGTGAAAATCAATGCAAAAGAAAAGAGTCGGTATTTTATTTTGAAACACTCTTTGAAAAGCAACTACTCTGTTACCAACTCTACTCTTCACTAACCCCCACTGGGATTGAACTTAATGTCAACTGTTTTCACCGTTCAGTAAATTAGACTAATTATAAACTAACCCAAAAAATAGGGTTAATTATCCATAATTTTACCTGACCTTGGCACTTACCACTGAAGTATTAGAGGACAGATTAAAACTATTGCTACAAAGTCATAGAAACCTTTATTTAACGAAACTATCCATATGGGAAGCTATTGTTTGACAAACACCTTAAGTGTTTCCATTGGTCTAATTCTTCTCTGAAGAAGTCTCCTACTAGCTTTACATGTTAAAACAGCAGTTTCCTATCCTCCAGGGACTCAATCAAGGGCCTCTTTTGGGGGATGAAGGGTGTTAGGAACAAAAGAAAGTGTGAAGGAACAAGAAGAAAGCTGTCAGATGGGAAGGGATAGTTTCCCATGAAAAGTTTTATAGGACAGACTTTTATCCTTTGGAAGAAAGCTGCATTGTCATGTCAGGGGGAAAAATTCTTCAGTACCATCTTATCAACATTTTTTTCCACCAATGCACTTTTCCAGTTTTCTTAAAATGCCTTCATAAAACACAAAAATGATTGTCCTGTGCCCATCGAGAAAATCTATCAAGATCAGTTCGAGGGAATCCAAAAGCACTTGCCATAACCTTATGAAGTGGTCTCTGTGTTTTGAATTACTTAGCCCAGCAGACCCCTTGAAAGTCATTGTTTTGACTGGAATTTTTTGTGTGTTTGGAGGCATGCTTAACAAGACTAAGACAAGTGCATTACTGAGAAAACGTATCTGCAGCCATCCAATACCATGTCTAAACACAATTGTTTGGAACAAGTCTGTGTATGTACAAATTGAAATCCTATCAGCAATACTTTTTGACTTATCTTGGTATATCTGATGATTATCTATATTAACACACATAAATATAGGTATAGCTTTAAATCCCAGATCACTTTTCAAAATATTTATTATTCACAGTTGCCTTTCCTAAAGCCAACATCCTTTATTATCTGGACTACCATAAAGTTTATAGATAATAAGATACACAGATTCTGATAAATCTGTTCACTACTACAAAATAATAGGTTGGGAGGAAAGAAAGCAATTTTTGCCTTGTGGTCACCTTTAGCTAACAAACCTAATCTCTCCCATAGAACTTAAAGCATATTTATATTTTATTGGTTGTGGATATATGAAAACCAGTAATAGAGCCTAATAGAAGTTTAAATTACAAGACTGAGAGTCTTATAAAGCAATGAGATCACTGTGAAAATGATCAGTAGTGTATAAAAGTTATTTTGAAAAATTCATGTAGAATTGTGAAAACTTTTGTAACTATCATTTCCTATACCTTTCATTTTTATTATAAGGTTTCAAGTGATACTTATATTAAAACAGCAACATAGAAATAAATTATAAAAGAGCTATTGATAGAGCCTTACTGTTTGATGTCTCAAATTATCTCTAAAAATAAGTCACATAATCTAAACAAACACTTGAGGTAACTAGGAAGACAAATTCTACAGGTTTAATGTTAGGCAGCTGTTGGAAATTTTCTTTAGATTGAAGTATAATTTATTTCCTTTTCAATTAATAGTTCATAAACCAAGGTCTGTTTTTTTAAAAAATACCAAAGTATTAAAAGAATTAAGGCCAGACTTTCTTAAATATTAAGGGCATGAAACCAGAAAGTTTTCCGTTTTTATTTTCTTTAAAAGAAGATTTTGTTTTAATGAACCTAAAGATACAAAGTCGGCCGAAACAGAAATGGCCTCAGACTGTTATTACTAAAGGTTCAAATGACCAAAAAGCAAAAAACCAAACACACTGCCATTGTGTCAATTCTGAGTCACAGTGACCTTATGGGGCAGGGTAGAACTTCCCCTGTGATTTTCCGAGTCTGTAACTCTTAGCTGGCTGGTGATTTTGAACTGATGGCCTTATGGTTAGCAGCCCAATGCAAAACCACTACTCCACCGGGACTCTGTGGTTCAAACCATAGTACCTCTGAAATCCCAGCTTTCAATTCTGAAGATAGTAAAGTTTATTTCCATACTCAGTTACCTATCTCAACTTATTACCAGTACTTGGTGTTGAATGACCCTTATACACTAAAAAACTAGAGAACGGCTATTTTATATTATGTACTACCTAATCTTAGCAGTTATTGATATAACAGAAGTGACTTAACTGATAATAGTATACTCTCATAACCAATAAAAAGATCTAATGATTTACAACATAACTGTTGACTTTCTTTATATCTGTAAGGAAAAAACACTAGGCTTCAGACAACCAAATTCATGAATATTAAAACAAAAATTCAGATTTTTATACAACTAATTTATAATCAAACTATTTATGACCAAAAAAGTCACAAGAAAATGGCATGAGCTTACCCGATTCTCATCATAAATAATTTGAACAATACTGCGGTGTTTCTGCTCCACTGGAGGAGGGGACACAGGCTTTTCGGGCTCTGGAGGTTTAGCTGCTTCTTCCTCAAGCTGTTGCTAAGAGACCAAGAGGGAAAGAGTCAGGTCAGGCTTGCACTGCGGGTCACCTCCACAAATAATTAATCGCCAGAAATAAGTCACTGAGAAATGTCTTACTGTTTCCATAGCCTGACCACTTAATAATCTACTACAATATAATGAACCAGGGGTTCTAAGAAAACCAATATGGCTTCTTTTTGCTAATAACTAAACAACGCAAATTTATGAGTGTTTTTGTGTACCACTGATTAAATTCAACTCAAAGCAACACTGTACGACAGAGTAGAACAGCCCCAGAAACCTCCTGGCTTTTATCTATAGAAGCAGATCAGGTCTTTACACCAAAGGAGCTGTTGGGTGAGTCTAAGCCAACCTTTCAAACAGTAGTGGTGCACTGAACTATTGTGCCACCAGGGCTCCTGAGTGCTTCCCCGGGTATGCACACAGAGGAGCTTCTAAAAGCTCGTGTAAAATGGAATAGAAGATAATGTAAACTTCCCACTTTGGAAGGCCTTCATATGATGTACAGTAAAACACCCTTTCTATACTCCAATTTATGTTCTAATTCTGTTAAACTAAAAATGCAAGGAATTAAACAGATGGTGTTACTTCATAGATAGATTTGTATCAAAATAACTTGTTATATTACAGCATAGAAATATGGTAGACAATGGTTGCAGGCTAATGCTTAAATCAGCACAGTGCCCTATCTTCTTAATTATTTGTAACACCCCTCTTCCATCCAAGAGGTACTAGCAATACTACATAAAGATGGATTGCTGGTGGACAGAATTATAAAGCAAGGCGGCTAGCTATATTAGTGAATCCAGGTTTAAGCCAGAGGGTGATAGGATCTAAGGACCTTTTTTAGTTCCTTAAGCTTAATCTTGAATGAGTTTCTAAAATGCTCATATATACAATGAAAATCATAATACTGCCTTTTCATGCGTTAATATTGTGACAGGCAAATATTACAACTATAAATTTTCAGTAATGCTCACTTATTGCTACTTTAAAGAAGGCAAGGATTTTGTTTGCTTTGCTGGCTGCTTTTTTCAGTAGCAAACCCAATACCTGCTGTTGTTAAGGGCCATTGGGTCAGTTCCAACTCACGGATGCCTATTACAACAGAGAAAACACTGTTCAGTGCTGCACCATCTTCACAACTATGCCCTCTTTGTTTATGGCTGTTGCTACTATGTCAATCCATCCTGCTAGTGTCGTTTTGTTGTTGTTGTTGTTGTTCTTGCTTTACATCAAGCACGATGTTCTTATACTAGAGGTGCTCCCTCATAATAACTGTCCAAGGTATGAGAGATGAAGTCTTGCCATCCTCACACTTCCAAGCAGCACACTGGTTGTACATTTTCTAAAGCGGTCATTCTTCTGTCAGCACATGATATATTCAACATTCTTTACCAAAATCATAACTCAAATGCATCAATTCTTCAGCTGCAGATGACTTAGGTCAGGTGCACCTTAGTCCTCAAAGTGGCATCTTTGCATTTTAAAACTTCATAGAGGTCTTGTGCAGCAGATCTGTCCAGTGTAATATACATTGTTAGATTCCTTAATTGCTGCTTCCATGGCCATTGATTGTGGACGTAAGTGTAATGAAACATTTGACTATTTCAGTTTTCCCCCCACTTATCACACTGATGCTTATTGGGCCAGTTGTGAGGAATTTTAGTTATATGTTGACTGTTGTATTCTTTGATCTTCGTCAGTTAAATGTGTCAAGTTCTCTTATAATAAGCAAGGTGTATTATCTGCATATCGTGCAAATTATTAATGAAATCGTTCTCCAATCCTGATGCTACGTAGTTCTTCAGACTGTCCAGCTTCTGAGATTATTTGCTCAGCATATAGACTGAGTATGGTAAAGGATATAACCCTGACACACATATTTCCTGATTTGAAATCACAGTCACCCCTTGTTTTGGTCAAATAAATGGCTCTTGGTCAAGGCGCTACATGACCACAGTTAAGAGTTCTGGACTTCCTATTCTTTGCCTATTCTTAATTTGTTATGATTCACATAGTCAAAAGCCTTTGCAGAGTCAAGTCAGTGTCTAACAACTAGTACATGCTATTTTATCCACATGTATAAAAACAGCGTAAGTTCACTATCAGTCAACTGTCAAGATGCTTACTGCCTTAGATAATAAGGGTAACAGATAACCCATGGTAGATAACCCACCCTGTAATAGCCTGAAATTAGTTCCATTACAATTACAGTCAAATCATTACTAAATGTTTTAGCAAAGATTCCTCAGAAAAATCTTGATCCAAAGGAGAAAAATACAGAGCAGATTTCAATTTCTCATGAAATCCAAAGAGTTCTAATTCAGATTCTTTCTGGAGCCAGAGGCTGAATAAATGGCCAAACAACTTCTTTGAGGATAATCTTTAAGCTTAAATTCTTAAACCAAAAATACCACCTGTATTCTTCCTTAAGCCAAAGAACAGCTTGGCTTAGTTAGTAAAGAATCGTTGCCTAAAGTACTGTGTGCTCTTCCAAACAACTGTCTGTTTGAGAACAAACTAACAACGGCAACTCAAAAGGATAGGTAAGAAGCTTGGGGTGTGGGCGGGGTCACAGCTCATCTATGCAACGGGGTAGGAATAGGTCATTTAAAACGTGAGAATGACTGCACAATTTGAAGAATGTAATCAGTGTCACTGAATTGTATATGCAGAAATTGGTAAATGTTTTGCTGTGTATATTTTCAACAATAAAAATAGTAACTTAAAAAAAATAATGACAAAGAAATCCCTGTGGAGCAGTTCTACTCTACAATACATGGAATCAACATGAGTTGGAATCAATTCAAAGGCACAACACTTATTAAGCCACACCCAAATGAAAGGATAAAAATCTTCCCAGATGCATCCACGACAATTTGCACTTTGAAAATACGTAAGAAGGAGTATTGCAGCTTCTTGTTTGTATAAGCAAAAGAAAGAGAGTTGTAGATGTCAGATCAGTTTTATGGGAATGAATTCTTCTTGATGCCCTTCCAAGCCTGCTTTGGAATCTTCTTTTAGAATCTCTGAAATTAGTATAGGGAAAGAAATTACAATTCTCAAGAAATCAGTTTGTTCTTAGTACCTATGTTGCCCTGGAAAAGACTATTAAAATAGAAAGATTAAAAAGAAACAAATCTGGAAGGTGGGGGAAGGAGGGGAAAAAATGAGGAGCTGATATCAAGGGCTGGAGCAGAAAGAAAATGTTTTTAAATTGATGATGGCAACACATGGACAATTGTGATTGATACCATTGCTGTATGAATTGGTATAAGAGTTGTAAGTATCCCCAATAACATGATTTATTTTAAATTTAAAAAAACCAATTCAAGAAAAAAGGACAGCATTTATCCAAGGACATTTTCATTGGGTTAGAAAAGGAGGAATGGAAACAAGAAACAGAGAGGAGGTAGAATGAAAGGTGGTGCACTGAAGGAATTGCAGTGTACACACTGAGACAAAATATTTGAGTTGTTGAGTATAAAAGTGATTTTTTTAACATTTATATTTACAAAGACTTCATTTCTTTATATGCATAATATCCTATTGTATGAATGTACCACATTGTTACCCACTCATCTGTTAATGAACATTTTTTTTGGTGGTTCCCATATTTTGCTTACTGTGAAAACTACAATGATTATTGTTTTCATTTCCTCAGGGTGGATACCTAGGATTAGAATTGAGGTTTGCTGGGTGTATGTAAATTCTATGTTCACCTATTTAAGTAACTACCATGCTATTTTTCACAGAAGCTATTCTATTTTATATTTCCACAAGCAACGGATGATGGTTCCAGATTCTTCACTATTTTCACCAATACCTATTGACGCTGGAGCCACACAGGGTTAAGGATTGGGGGTGCTGGTCAAGAGGATGGCAATTCAAACTCATCAGTCTCTCTGCTTCCCAAAAAGATTTACAGTCTAAAGAAACTATAAAACAGTTCTGCTCCATCCTACAGGATCACTGTAATTTGGAATCACCTTGAAGGCAGTGGGATTTGACGTTTTTTTTCTGGTTTTATGATCATCCTCATTTTGATGAGAGATGGCTATCTCATTATTTGGATCAAGTCCCTGGGTGGTCAAATGGTTAACTGTAAGACTACTACTAGTTGAAAGACTGGATGTTTGAACCCACCCAGAAGCATTTCAGAAGACAAGCCTGATATAAGTTTCTGAAGGGCCATAACAGAGTCTTGAAAATCCTGTGGAGCAATTCTACTCTGTGCAGACAGGACACCATGAATCCAAACTGACTTGATGGCAAGCATCAATAAAAAAATCAATTATCTATATATAACCCCTTCCTAGGGGGATGGACAACAGAAAAATGGGTAAAGGGAGACAGTGGTCGGTGTAAGACATTGGGGGGGGGTGTTCATGGGAAGAGGGGGAAATGAGGAGCTGATATAAAGAGCTCTAGTAAAGAAAATGATGATAGCAACACATGTACAAATGTGCTTGACACAATGGATGGATGTAGGGATTGCGGTAAGAGCTGTGAGAGCCCCCAATGAAATGATTTTTTAAAAATAGAAGAAAGAAAAACAACAAATGGCTAATGACACTGAGTACCTTTTCAAGTGTTTATTGACTATTGAATACCCTCTTTGGTGAAATGTCTGCTGAAGTCCTGCCCATTTTTAAATTGGGTTGTCTTTTCCTTATTAAGTTGTAAAGTTTATAAAACACTTGGGTATTTGCTCTTTAGTGAATAAATAGCTCCCCAAAATTTCTCCCCACGTTTACTTTGTTGATAAAGTTCTCTGATGAGCAAAATGAAGAAGGTGCTACAGATCACACAGGTAATCAGACACATCAATGATGCAGCATGGGACCCAAGCTCCTTATTCAAGAAGCCTGTTCTGTATAAGCCTTTGAAACAGACACAGCTCCTGCTTTCCTTCTGGAAACACTTTCAATCTCTTCCAATCCCTCCTCTTACTTGTTTTCTGCCCACTATCCCTTTATTTCTTTCAGTCTCTTTAACCATTTAATCTTCTTTATTTTGTTCCTATATGGGCACTATTTATCAAACAGGTAAAAATTAACTGAGCCCCAAAAGGCAAGATTTCAGCAGGAACTAGAAAAGAGCTTTAACCAGAGCAGATGGTGAAGGACAGCTTTAAGAGTGAAATGGATGATATATGTGTATCAACTCCCAACTAATAATATTTTTTAAACATGGTGTTAATTAATATAAGACTGGTGAACAGTAATTTGGCAAACTAAAGCCTGTATGTATTCCATTATTTTATTTTACAGGATTAGCACATCTGTACCAAGGAAGTTTAAGTCTAAATAAACTCTCATGAATAGAGGCAAAAAAAGGGGGGAAATGGATGCATTCCTATTTTATAAGACATTGACTTGGTCCTTCCTGAAGAGCAATGGACTTACCAGATGAACTCTTTATTTTTCAAAAACATTATTATAGACATTTTAAGATTCCCATCTGAATGGATTTTCTCCCCGCATCTTTCTCCTCTCTTTCTTGTCTTTCCTTTACATTTAAGATCACAAAAGGATATGTTCCAAGTGAATGTCTATTTGATAATAAAGATATATATAATATGTCATATCACATATAATTTTATGGGGCCCTATTTATCTACCGGGGTGTTTAAAAAATTCATGGAGAAATTATATTATCTTTCATTTCACTTTTGAAGCCCTCTTGTATTTTGTATTTTACTACTTATGCTTTTGTTGTCATACCTAACAACTCATAGTTAAAAACTATGTCCCACATCCTCATTCCGATATTTTCTTTTAAGAATGTTAAGGGTCTAGTTTGCAGATTTAAATCTGAGATACATTGCTTTCTTTATCCAATTATTTCTTTAAAAGGAAAATAACTCACTTTACTAAAATATAATTCACATGGCATTCAATTCATACATTTAGACTGTGTGATTCGATGGTTGTTAGTATATATACATACGGTACATGGGCAACCAGCACCACAGTAAATTCTACAAAATTTTCAACACTTCCATCTACTTCAGTGCTCTGATCCCTACCAGCAATAAGCAATCAGTAATCTACTGTCTGTCCAACAGCTTCTTCTCTATGCTTTTTAAAAAATGTATCATTTATTCAGATAAACTATTCCTTACATGAAATATACAACTTTAAACATTTTTAAGATATAAATCACTGGCATAAAGTACATGCACTGTATTGTTAACTTCCACCATTTTCTATTTCCCCTATCTTATTCATTGTAATAAATAGAAATCTTATACCTGTTATACAATAACTTAATATTCATGATAACCACTAAGAAATAAGTAAAAATAGCTCTCTTCACACTTCTATATGCAAAAAAATTCAAAGAAAGTTAATAGAGCTGGTAAAAATCTACAAAGTTGAAGACCAATACATAAAATCATGTTTCTATACATATCAATAAGCTGAAAAGCAAATTAAGAAAACAATCCATTTTTCACAACAGCATCAAAAACAGTAAAATATCTACAAATAAACATAACCAGGGAGGTAAATTATTTGTTCACTGAAAACCATGATTAGTACTGGGGGAAGGGAGGCATGGATTGAAAGACTGAATAGTGCTATAATGTTAATACTATCTAAGGCCAACTATCAATGCAATGCAGCCCTATCAAACTACCACTAGCCTTTTCCATAAAATACATCAATCTTTAATTTCATGAAGACCTGCAAGAGGTCTAAAATAGACAAGGCAAGCTTCAGAAAGAACACAGGAAATCTCACACTTCTTGATCTATAATAATTAGTAACTAGGTTAACGGAACAGAACTGAGTCCAGAAATAAACACTCTCTCTCTCTCTCTCTCTCTCTCTCTCTCTCTCTCTCTCTCTCTCTCTCTCTCTATATATATATATATATATATATATATATATATATATATATATATACACACACACACACATACATATATATACACATATATATATGATGAACTAGTTTTTCACAAGGATGCTAAATCCATTCAATAGGGAAAAAAGATCGTCTGTTCAATAAATAATGCTAAGACAGCTGGATCTATACATGCAAAAGAATAAAGCTGGATACACACTTCATGACTTGCAAAATTATTAACTCAAAATGGAGTATTTACTAAAATGTAGAGTGAAAGCCCTGGAAGAAAACACAATGGTAAAGCTTCAAATCCTTGGTATCTGTTTGAATACTTTACTAAGGGTTTGGTGAAAGCGTATACAGTAAGTTAGGTTCCCTTTTCATGATTTCTGTGGCATTAGTAACATTTATCACAATGTGCCAGTATTTTCTCTTATAGTCTTCTTTTGTTCCATTTCTAGTATTCTTGATTCCCTATCTTTTTATGTTTTCATATTGGCTTCTGATTGTTGATCTCCGATCTCATAAAAAAAAAAAAGTCTTCTTATATATCTTTTTAGCCAAGATTTGTCCTTGACAATGTATTCTGAAAAGAAAAATAGGAATAAATGGGTTCTCATTAATGTAAAACTTTTTGCATAATACACTGAGGTAGTGGACAGACTTTGGGGCTCTGCTCAAGCCCTCCCTCAACACAAGAACACTTTGTTCTAACAACCTGGCATTCTGTGATGCTCACCCTCCTGGCACAATTGCTCAAGACAAAATAAATGTACAAGCAAATGTGGTGAAGAAAACTGATGGTGCCTGACTATCAAAAGATATAGTGTCTGGGGTCTTAGAGGCTTGAAGTTAAACAAGTGGCCATCTAGCAAAGAAGCAACAAGCCCGCATGGAAGAAGCACACCAGCCTGTGCGATCACGAGGTGTCAACAGGATCCAGTAACAGGCATCTAAGACCCCAAACTAACTAATTAACTAACTAAAAAAATCTATTGTTGACAAAGAGAGGGATGGGAGCAGAGACTCAAGACCCATCTGTAGACAATAAGACATCCCTCACAGAAGGGTCACAGGAAGGGAATGAGTCAACCAGGGCACAGAATAGCATTGATGAAACACAATATTCCTCTGGTTTCTTGAGGCTCCCTCACCCCTCACTATAATGACTACAGTCCTGCCTTTCACTTCAGGCTAGACTGGAGCATGTACACTGCTACACGTAAGAGCTCACAACACTTAGAATCCAGGTCAAATAAATACCTTAGGAACAGAAATGGAAGTAGCGATACCAGGAGGGTAGGGGGAAGGTGGGGAGAGAAGGGGAAACCGATCACAATGATCAACACATAACACCACACACACACACACACACACACACACACACACACACACCCCACCACACCACACACCACACCCCTGAAGGGGATGAACTACAAAAATCATGGGTGAAGGGAGACAACGGTCAGGGTCATGAGGTGGCAGGGGGAGAGGAAGGGTTAAAAAATAAGCTGATACCAAGGGTTCAAATAGAAAGTAAATGTTTCGAAAATAATGATGGCAACATATGTAGAAATATGTTTGATACAATTGATGTATGGATTGTTATATTGCTGTAAGAGCCTCCAATAAAATGATCTTAACAAAAAAACTTTTTGCATCAAAAGGCTTTATCAGCAAACAGATGAGCCACAGATGAGAGAAATTATTAGGGAAATGTATCCGAAAAGGTTTAATATGTAGAAAACATAAAATACTTCTATAAGTCAAAAACAAAAAGACAAGGGATTAGTTAGTTCCAAGAGAAGGACTGAGGTTGCCATAGGTGCTTGCTCTTTTTAGGTTCCGCTGGGCAAAAAGGTTTGCCATGTCGTCCTTAATCAGAAAGGTGATCAGCACCACCAAAGCCCCAGGGGCCATTGGTCCCAACAGTCAAGTCCTGTTGGTCGACAGGACCATGTACATTTTGGGACAGGTGGGTCTGAACCCGTCAAACAGACAGCTTGTGCCAGGAGGGGGGTAGAAGAAACCAAGCAGGCTCTTACAAAAATGGGTGAAATCCTGAAAGCTGCAGGATATGACTTCACGAATGTGGCCAAGACAAGTGTGCTGCTGGCTGACATAAATGACTTCGCCACTATCAATGACATCTATAAGCAGTATTTCAAGAGTAGTTTTCCCGCTCGAGCTGTTTACCAAGTTGCTGCTTTGCCCAAAGGGGCCGGGTTGAAATTGAAGCCATAGTGATCCTAGGACCAATCTCATCAGCATGACTATAAATGGGACCAGTGTTGTGGAGCGTCTGGGGTTTTCAAAATATCTTAAAATTAGCACTTAATTTTTGTAATCAATGCTTGATGTGAAAGCTTGACCAAAATAATCTGATGATTTTGTGTGTGTGGAAATTCTCTGTAAGGGGTGAGTTGAACATGTGTTGAAGATCAGAAGAATTTAATTGTTGGTGTTATAACTCACATTTATTTATAATAAATGTGGACGAAGGTTCACTCATTACACAGTTACTCAGATAAATCAAAGTGACAGGAAACAATATGTAGAAAAGATGCTACCCCGGTGGGTAAATAATAGAGCATATCTAATCCAATTAAGTCTTACTAATACAGTGAGGTATTACCCTCGTGTCAGATCCATGATTCTGCTTTTACTTGAATAAAATTTAAAGTATCCAAGTTGAATGGCAGAAACAAAGAAGAAAGTGGACCAAAATTTTATAGAGATAATATTTCTCTAATGGAAATAAAATAGATGTGCAAGTTAAAAAAAAGACAAACTCAATTTAAAAATGGGCAAAAGAGTTGGATAAACATTTTTACACTTATGCAAAAAGAGTTGCATGAGTCCCTAATAAAAAGTTTTAAAAAAAACATTTTACAAAGAAGATAAACAGATGGATTATAGCCACATAAAAAAATCTTCAACATGATTAGTCATTAGGGAAATGGCAAATCTAAGCTAGAATGACACACCACTTCACTCCACTACAATTATTCTCAACCACTCCCCCACACCCCCCAAAAAACACCTACAAAGAATAAATGTTGAAAGGGGTGTTGAAAACTAAAACCTTTCCCATTTCTGGTATGAATCTACAGTGGGGAAGTCACATGGAAAATAGTCACACAAACTCAAAAAGGTAAACACAAAGCAATCATAAAATACAGCAAATCCACCCATAGGTATTTGAGGGAAGCCAAAAAGTACTACTACACAGAATCATAGAAACCTTCATTCAACAGTAATACCAAAATGTGAAGCTATTGTTTCTAAACATATAGCCCATCTAAGTCTACACATTCTCTCCCGAAACCTTTACCAGAGGAGTTCTGGTGGTACCGTTGGTTACACATTGGGCTGGGATGCTAACCTTCAGTGGTTCAAGCCCACCAGTTACTCTGTGGGAGAAAAATTAAGCTTTCTGGTTCCATTTCCATTAAGATTCACAGTCCTTATAATTCCCAAAGGGCAGTTCTACTTCATCCTATTGGCTCACTCTGAGTTGGAATCAACTCAATGGTAGTGAAAGAGAGAGCCCTTCTCCAGAGAATTCTGCACTCTTGGTTTACATCTCGTCAGAATGTAGTTTTGGTATTCTCAAGCATCTGAAATCATGTTCCTTTGAAAACGATCTTTGACAAGGGCCCAAGTAAAAAAGAAAATGTTTTGAAAAGGATGATGGTAACATATGTACGAATGTGCTTGACACAATGGATGCATGGATTGCTATGAGCCTCCAATAAAATGATTTTTTAAAAAAGAAAATGTTCTTTGAGTTTGAGGAACTAAAAGAAGTCTGGAAGGGCAAGAGCAAGGCTAAGGTGGATGAGGTAAGATTTTCCAACATAATCCTTACAGAACAGCCCTCACTGCCATGAACAACACAAAAGTGCACTGTCGTGATGTAACAAATGCCTCAGTGCTGCTTGCTAGGCCTCTTTCTCACCAGTGCAGTTTTCAACTTTTTAAAATGTCTGCATCACATGCCTTCAAGTTGGTCCTTGAAAAAAATTTACAAAGAATCTGTCTTTGGAGGGTTCTACGAGAAAGCGGCTGCCGGAAGGAAAAAAAAAATGTCTTTGGAATAAAAAAAAAACCCAGTTGTCATAACTTTCTGATATGACATATATGCCTTGAATTAACTGGCCCAGTAAATCCTGTTGAAAGTCATTATTTTAACAGAACCTTTCTTGAAGGCATACTAATAAGATTAACACAAGCATATTACTGAGTCAACTTATCTGCAGCCATCAATGACCAGATGTTTATAAATGTTTTGTTTGGAATAAACCTATTAAAGTATGAACTAGAACCCTACTTTCTTACATACACCCACATACCCAAAAGACTTGAAAGCAGGGACACAAATCTTGTACACCAATGTTAATTGCAGAATACTGACAAGAGTGAAAAAACATAAACAAGAAGAGTATCCATCTGCAGATAAATACATAAGCAAAATGGGAAACATACAAGTAACATAAAATATAACTGACTCAAAGAGAAATCAAATTACACGCTATCGTAAGGATAAACAAATTATCCTACCGATAATCAGGCAAGTCAATGAATGAAGGAAACTAACAAACCTAAAAGCAAAATTAAAAGCCATGCTGTACAGCCATCTAAGTGAGAGATCAACCATTAAATCCACATGGAAGAAGTATTCCAGCCTGTGTGACCCAAATGATTATCAATAATAAAGCCCAAACCCAAAGGAGGGAATGGTATCAGGGGTTAATTCTGAACCTGGTTTGCAGAAGGTTATGGATGATAGTGGAAGCCCAAAATCCATTCGCAGATTCCACATATGGATTAACCCTCCAGAAACAGAAAATCTCCTCTCACCATAGTCAAGGGATGTGAATAACTTTGTAATCACATAGAGAGCATTGTAAAGTCAATTACTACAGATGCAGTTAGGTTAATATTTAGCATGTTATCATTTGATCTCCCATCTCACCCATTAAATTTTTCAATTTTTAAATATTTTGTACGTTACTTTCTATTGAGGTTTTACTTTGTTATTATAGTTAGCTTTGTTTGGTTGGTTTGTCGGAGGGCCGGGGGGTTTGAGGGGATGTAATGTTCTTATGTGTGTGAAATCCAGGATAGGTAACTACAGAGACAGTAAATGGATTAATGTTTCTTGGAGACATGGTAGGGAAGGTTGAAGAGAAATGGGAAGCTAACAACAAGGGATACAAGAAAGAAGAAAAATGCTCTAAAATTATTGTGGTGATGAGCATCTAACTGAACTACTGAATTGTATGATATATGAATTATATGCCAATAAAACTATTTTTAAGTCAAGATGGTATGCTTCCCTTTACATAAAGTTTGAAAATGTGGAGAGTCAATATATGCAGTCTTAGATTGTAGTAAACAATAAAGTAAAACTTACTTGCTTCTTTTTCAACTTGAGAATCTGTTGCTCTACTTTTGCAATTTCTCGATCCACACGATCCATACTCTGTATTAACTCTTCCTTTGAGAGTTTGGAAGGCGAAGCATTTTGATCATCTCCACATGGTTGCCCAGGGAGTGGAGAGGATGGAGCTTCATGCTTGCCTCCAAATGCAGGATCCTTGAGAAGAAAAGCAAGAACAATTTATTCCTTGCTAATAAGTGTTAGAATCAAGATTCTCTTCATTTAAAAAGCAAAATTTAAAACATAATTAAATTAATAGATTTGTTTTGTCTATGTGGTTGTGCCATGGAGTGAATCCCAAGTCCTAGCAACCATACAGGACCTGTTCTGTACAGTTCGCGTGGCTGTGATTTTTACAGAAACCGATCACAGAATCTTTTACTGCCACGCAACAGCGGGTGGGTCCAAAATGCCAACTCTTTTGTTAGCAGCAGAGCACTTAAGCACGGCAGCATTAGGATGCTTTGATTTTCCTCTACTGGACACCACGTATTTCTTCACAGAGTAGCCCTGTAATAGCAATTGTCAAACACATTCACTTCAAGCCAGATGTATACATCACTTTTATAGTTTATTCATATCATTCATTAATTTGGAAGTATTAAAAGTTATACATAGTAAAGTCATTTAGGTATCTGATCAACCTTTATTGTAAGAATGCTGTGGAAAAATATTTCTCAGTCATTTCCTTTTAATGGTGCTTTAAAAAGTCTAGGAAATATGAGGCAATTTCCAAATATTCTTAGAAAATTCCATTGTCTTTTAACTCCTTTCTTCCACAAAATGTTTTAAACCCTTTCATTGCTGCAGATACATAAAACCTACAATCCATTGAACTTAAAAGGCGGGATGTGGTCAAGAGTGTTTGAACTTTCCCAGGGCCAAAACTGAGTTACAGAAATCAGGAAAGGGGAGTGATTTGTAATGTTTCTCAATAAAAGGATAATGATATCCCTAAAGTGGCCCAGGCACATTTGCAAACCACAGGCACATAAAAGAAAATCAGAAATGTCCAGAGGAACTTTTGTCTCTCTCTAGGCCTTCCTTCAACAAAGGGAAAGTTATATGTGTCTACATTGCAGCATATACAACCATCTCTTTATGTCAAACGTAACATCCGATTCCTCTTTCAAATCCACAGAGAACTACCGGTAAGTTAAGAAATCCTTCCCCATAAAAGTAACCATCCCTGAAACACACATAATCTACTAATGAGCCATCTGAAATAAAGGCCTAGCCAGTACTATAAAGCAGATTAAGATACAAATTTTCTTTAGGCTATATGAAGCTGAAAAGGAGCACAGGTTCATAGGATTATAGAACCATAAAATATATTAAATATTGATTAAGTATTGAAAATCAGTAGTTCAGAACCAAGAACACATATAAGAGATTCATGGACAGTGTCTCCAAAAGAGTATGGTAAAAAGATTTCAACTAAAACACATCTACATAACTAAAAAACCCTCATATTCTGTAATACTGAGCACTAATTTAACAGGACTTCCGGGGAAATCAGGATTATGCCATTACTTAAAACCTGTGCAACTTTACAAGAAGAGTATAAACAAAAACAGTAACAATTCTAATGAATACAGTTACATCTCTACTGCCATTTGTACTGTTTACAATTAATCTTTGGCAGCCTTATTATCTGTAATTCTTATTTCTCTCCTTAAGAAAATCCTTGTAGTCATCTGTTTGCAATACAAGGTGGTAAGTGTCATCCAGAGAAAAGAAAATCTTTATTCATATTCAGATATAACCTTCTTAGTCAACCTTTTAAAAAATAAAGAAAAAAGAGAGAAAATGTCTTTATGGTTGTTTAACACCCATAGATTTACTGATAACTTTAATCTAACTCTGGAAAAGCACAACAGTTTCATTCTCTAAATGTCCAACTACAACTACTTACACTAAATTAAGTCACTTCCACAGAATTTTAAGTTTTAAGGTCTTAATAGATAAGGTTCTTCATTTACTGATGAGACAACTTCTTCCTGAAAGCTTTGAAACATTAACATGCAGAAGACATCATTTGCAAACTACTGGCTTCCATTTATATTAGTATCATTTCCCTCCTACAGATATATGAATCAAGGAAAAAGATGAGGCTTTCTACTCCTGTCAAGGGTGGAAGTCTCGGAACTCCCCAGGGGCAGGTCCGCCCTGTCCTATAAGGTCATTGGGAGTCACACATCGACTCGATGGCAGCAAGAGGGACACAGAGCGAGCTTACGAGACAGGTATAAAAGCAGGAAAGGCCATATTTTTAATTAGTAGATTTTGAAAATGCTGTCCAATTGATACTGGTAGATCCTCCAAGAACAACTGTGACAAATCATTATTTTCCACTGTTCTCTTTCTTGTTAAAACATTTAACAACAACATTAACAGATTACTTGAGTGCCTACTAAGAACAGAAGTTGAATAAAATAGATGTGCCTTCACTAAGTTACAAGCTTGTGTTGTGACAGCTGATAGCTATTTTTGAGAAAGAAAAGTTATAATCCTAGCTCAAATCTTATATCAAATTCAAAGCCAAATAACAGAAAACATTTAGAGATTACTAGCAAATCAAAAAAAGCTTCAAAATCAAAATTTATGTTCTCTTGAGCTCAGAAAGGTCCAAATTTTTTTTAAAAAGGGTCTGAAGCACTAAAAATGAAAAACAAAAAAGGAGAGCCAAATAATAAAGGGCTCAAGTAGAAATTAAATGTTTTGAAAAGGATGATGATAACAAATGTAAAAATGTGCTTGACTCAATAGATGTATGTATGGAATGTGATAAGAGCTGTATGAGCCCCCAATAAAATGATTTTAAAATAAAAACTATCATCTTTTATTTATCAAAACCATTAACAACAAAATTAAAAGCCAATGATAAATGGGGAAAAAATTTTGAAGGTATACAGTCTAACACCTCAATATAAAATCAAAAAGTACTAACAGAAAAATGGACAACAGAAGGGGAAATTTTTTTTAATTTAGGAAGATAAATTCCCAATGAATTAATTTTTTAATTCCACTAACAAGCAAAAAAATCTTCTATAAACTTCATCAAATTTTTTTGAAACATTAATTTTTAAAAACAGCAATGGGACAAAGAAACTCAGACATGAGAGATAAATATTGATCTACTCTTTTGCAGGGCCATCTGGAAATATCCACTGAACACCTGCGAAAGATGCTAACTCTGTTCTGTAATTAAGGATACTAATAAAGTTTACTCTAAGGAAAGAATTAAGTATGTACACAAAGAATCAGTTTAAAAAAACATACATCACAACATTGTTCACAATAATAAATCAAGAGAACTAAAAATGTGACAATTGAGTAAATTATCTCATATCGACATAGCAAATACTTAATAAGCATTAAAAATGCAGTTGTATGCATATTAAACACAAAGCAACTCATGATATATTCGAGCAAAAATAAAATTAGATTAAATAACCTGCAGAATATGAGCACATTAAAATATACACACTTAAGGAAAAATAAACATAATTATTTAAAAGAATGAGTTAAAATCTAGGTAACCTTTCATACAAATTTTTCTAATCCCTCTATAAACAATATACTTGAATTTACCAGCATTAAAAACACACATAATATCTGGAGTCTTAACAAGCAGCCATCTAAGCGAGGAGTCAACTACACACGGAAGAAACACAACAGCTTGTGTGATCCAAAGATGATCATTAAAAAATTCTAGTATGGTGAGGATAAAAGCATCAGAGCAAAAATTATGAACACCCAATTTATGGAGGGCTAAGGGGGATGGTAAGAGCCCAAAATCCATCAAAAGAGTAGTCAGACTAAGCCACTGGCAGATCCAATCTAGTCATAGACTAGTCTCGAACAGCCTTACTATCAGGCAGAGATCACTGTAATCTTGATTATTATGCTGGATCAAACTCGAAACTCGGCCAGTTGACCACCCTACTGGCACAAACTGAAACTGTTCTGGGTTCAAGTACCTATTGCTGGTTCCATGACAAAAATTTCTTCTCTGATTTCTTCAATGTTGTTGGGAATCTTTTCCTTCTTACACATTACTTTTGTATTTGTGTCTGTATTATTATTGTGTTTTTAACCTTACCACCTTAGGGTGATTTTGTTTGTTATTTAACCATGGGAGGGGGGCCTCTAAAATTGATGTGGTGATGACTGTACAACTCTCCTTGACATAAACAATTGAACTATTGAACTGTATGATATATGTAAGTTATGGGCCAATAAAACTGCTGGTTGGAAAAACACATAGCAGAGTAATTCTTTTAAAGTCACTACTTCTTTAAAAAAAAGTGATTTACACTTTAGAAAATAAAAAGGCAATACTAAGAACTAGGAGATAGAGGTTTTCATTCCAACTTGGAAGGCATGTAACTGAGCCACTAACTTGTTCTGAACATCTGTTTACTAATCTATCAAAGGTAGTAGGTTATATTATAATGCAAATAGAGGATGATCTGGTGGCGCTATAGTTTAAGCACTGCACTGCTAACCAGAAGTCAGCAATTAAAGCAAGCCACTACATGTAAGAGAAATTTAGCTATCCTCTATACTATAGAGTCACTATGAGTCAAGATCAACTCAATGACAATGATGGTAATAAAAGAAGCCCTGGTGGTGCAACGCTTAAGCACTTAGCTGCTGAACAAAGGGTTAGTGGGTCAAATGCACTGGCACTCCGCATCTCTGCAGGAGAAAAACTTGGCAATCTGCTCCTATTAAAATGACAGCCAACAAAACAAAATGTCACATAGGAAAGCTTTAAGATAAAATTGAATGAGGTGGAACTCAGCCAAACAACAATCTCAACATACTATATTCTAACGAATGAACTACTGCGATCCTTTGTATTCAAATAGTCCATGGCTATAACCACATCTCGAGTCATTTACTCAGCCTTGTAAGAAGACATTTAATTCATTGCATTTTCTTTGTTTCTTTTGGTAAATTTCAGCAGAATAGTTCTTATATACCAACAGAATAATACAGGTATTTCCCATGGTAAGATGGGTGTGAAAACTCCCCAAAGCTTAGCTAATTTGGGGTAGATAATTAATAGCTTTTACCCATCCAATGTTTATTTTGAAAAATATTAAATTTACAGAATAGAACAATACAATGGACATTTATTTATCTTTCCTCTAGATTTACAGTATGCTATATTTCTCTGCACCCACACACAGCCCTTTGGATGAACTATTTAAAACAAGTGGTAGCCATATTATCTCTCATTTTCAATAAAAAGGAAAGATAGAAGAACTTATTTATCTGAAATAACGGTGATAACCACAAAAATATACAACCGTAAGAGCAAGTCTTGACTGGAAAAAAATTTTGATAACAAAAATATTTATGCTTTTCTGTGCTGAAGAACAAGTAAGTTGAACTAAGATACTGCAACATAACATAAAAGTAAAAGAGCTAATATTTTAATGTTCGAAGGGTTTGTATAAGTTCATTTTTTTAAAACTTCCTTCAAAGTAAAGTACCGTATATACTCATGTATAAGCTGAGTTTTTCAGCACAAAAAATGTGCTGAAAACTGGGGTTTGGCTTATTCCAGGGTCAGTGGTACCACCCTAGGTAAAAGGAGGAATGACCATTGTTATGGACCATTGTTATCTCACGGGTGATTGCCATTTCTCAGCTGTTCATTCAGAGACCCTCTAACACTGCAGGGCTTTGAATGTTTGTTTACTCACATCTAACCAATCAGAGCCATCCTATGACGTGTAACTTTGAGTAAGCCTTTTAAAAACCATATGCGAAGGATGTGGCATGAATGGATGTCATCTAGTCAAGCCCGACTAGCAAAAGGAGGAAATCTCATGAAGCCTGACATAGAGTTAGCGGTAACAGCAAAGTAGGTTGAAGATGCATGGGAAGACATTCCAGAAGACATGGTGTGATGTGCCTTCCAGAAATGTAGTATTAGTAATGCTATGGATGGCAGTGAAGACTGTGCTTTGTAAGAAAATGACAGCAGTGATGGTGATGACGGCAAACTCAGTGAGGAGAGCATCTATGATGACCTCACACCAGCTGAAGCTCTGCATTGGGATACGGATGATGATGAGGAATCCAGTTTTGAAGGATTTTAACTCTTTACATTTTAGCTTGGTTGCTGATTGAGCTCAGGGAATGGTACTCTTAAGGTATCATTGTTGATCCCTTATTGTTTTTGTTGAACCTATTTTTCACTTACTGTGTTGGTTTACTAATGTTAAATGATGTCCTTTTATTTATGTTTTTTATTTAAAATAAATATTTAAATACATTACCCCACTGATGTCTAAAAATCAGTAGTAATTTTATTTTCATTTGTTTTGATTATTGAAACTCACCAATAGCTTCTGCATTATCCACCCTAGGCTTATACTTGAGTCAATCAGTTTTTCTGGTTTCCCAGGTAATAATTAGGTACCTCGCCTTATATTGGGTCAGCTTATATTCGAGTATACACGGTAGTTTTATAAAACTAAAACTCCTCTTACAAAATCAAATTAAATAGTACCAGGTATTGATAATTTGAAAATTTAATAATAAGCAACATATCACCACCACCAACAACAAACAAACCCACTTCCATCAAGTTAATTCTAACCCTTAGTGATCTTTTTTAGGGCTTTGCAAACCTTTACGGAAACAAACCGCCTCAGCTTATTCCTGGGCAACAGTTGGTAGGCTTTAACTGCCAGCCTTGTGGGTAGCAATCCAACACTTACCCAACAGTGACACCTGGACTACTTAATAAGCAATTAGAAAGACAGGGAAGCACAGAAAGAAAACCAAAGCAAAATATACCAGTATAATATACACCTCTAAAACCAATTATCACAAAATAAGAAAAACAATTGTTAATAAACACACGGAAGGAAAGGTCAATCTTATAAGAACTCTTAAAGTCTTAATACATTGTTTGAAATTACACTAGATACAGAAAATTATAAATAGTTATCTCTAAATTAAATCACAGGTAAAATATATTACTCAATATTTATAAAGTAAATAGGTATATTATTTACATAAAATACATATATATGTACACACATATATATTTCCTATGAAAAATGTGTTTTCTATCAGTTAGGTAGCAAGTTAATAAACTACAACTGAATTTAAGTGACTTAGTTAAAAATTTAAAAACCTTAATTAAAATTTAATAGAGAAACATGAGTATCTCTGGCTACACTTTAAAATCCAACAACTTAGTATCAAATGCTTGAGGCCTCAGACTACTCTCATATACCAAAGAGTGAGAAGAACTTACTTTATAAAAATATGGAGTAAATTTTGTAAAAATAAGCTGTATCTGTGCTTTTTAGTTTTAACACTTTTTTTACTATACCATAGCACTTAGCTTTATAGACCAACCTCATTGACAGAATGTGTCTGAATAAACATTACAAACCTACAACTCCCTAAATGCTTCTCCCCCGCCCCACTGTCATGATCCGAATTCTACCTTGCAAGTCTGGCTAGACCAGAGGATGTACACTGGTACAAATAGGAACTGGAAAAACAGGGAATCCAGGGCAGATGATCTCTTCGGGGCCAGTGGTGTGAGTGGTGATACTGGGAGGGTAGAGGGAGAGTGGGTTGGAAAGAGGGAACTGATTACAAGCATCCACATGTAACTTCCTCCCTGGGGGACGGACAACAGAAAAGTGGGTAAAGGGAGATGTCGGACAGGGCAAGATATGACAAAATAATAATTTATAAATTACCAAGGGCTCAGGAGGGAGGAGTAGCGGGGAGGGAGGGGAAAAATGAGGACCTGATGCCAGGGGCTTAGGTGGAGAGCAAATGTTTTTTTTTTTTTTTTTTTTTTTGAGCAAATGTTTTGAGAATGATGAAGGCAATGAATGTACAGATGTGCTTGACACAATTGATGTATGTATGGATTATGATAAGAGCTGTATGAGCCCCTAATAAAACAATTTTAAAAAAACAACCCTGGAACTCCACAAGTAAGAGAACAAATATTTACCTTCTTCGCGTCAGAAGCTCTCAACCCTTCTGGCAGTGTGTGCACCAAAGGTAAGACGGCAGCACTGACACGCTGAAAATGGGGATCAGAAACCTGCTCCAATCGTGGGCGCTTTGATTCCAATGAATCATGATCCACCTGGGACGGGCCTGGGTGAAATTGTTCATATGCAGTTCTCCGTTCTTGAGGCCTAATGCATACAAATAAACACTTGAAATTTATCTACAACTCATCTGTTAATATTCATGCTTGGACTTTGAAATAAATTTTTTAAAATACACTTATTTTCACAGTGACTCCTTACTTCCACCCCACATGTCCACCTGCAACACAAATACATAAACAAACACACACAGACTCTCCAGAATAATATAAACCTAAGTATAAAGCCCTAGTGGTACAGTGGCAACACAATGGGCTGCTAACCACAAGGTCAACTGTTTAAAACCACCATTCAGGAGAAAGGCAAGCATCCTACCCTGTCTTTCTTACAGGGTCACAATGACTCTAAATCAACTAGATGGCAGTGACTTTTTAAAGAAGTATAATTTAAGGGAGATTCAAAAGCTTAAATGTAAGGTAGAACTGGGGTCATGATAGTAGGGAGGAAGAAGCGTTAAAGAACTAGATAAATGTTGTCTATTTCATCGGTGCTATACTGCACCCTTGCTGACTCACTCATCCCTTCTTTGTAACCCTTCTGCAAAAGGATGTCTAATTGAAGACATGAACATTCGTATAACATATACTACGGGGCAGAGTCAACAACAAAAGCAAACGTCAACCTGAGATCTACATATAAGCCAACACCACCAAGAAGTCGACTTTATGGAAAAAATCCAACATGAGAGAGAGAAGGAGAACATGAGAGAGAAAGGTAAATTAAACAAAGACACATAACAAGTATGTGCAGACCCAATGACAACCATCAAACTATATTAGCCAAACTCTAATAGATTTGACAAGGAGCCATAGTATTGTAGTGGTTACCAGCTGGGCTGTTAATCAAAGGTCAGTAGCTAGAAACCACCACCTGCTCTGCAGAAGGACGATGAAGCTTTCAGGCCCTGTAAAGAGTTACAGGCTTGGACACTCACAGGGGAAGTTCTACCCTGGTCTACAGGGTAGCTATGAGTTGGTATCAACTCAAGCGCAGTAGTAAGTGAATAGATCTGAAGAGAGAAAGAGGCAACACAACAATAAAGGAGACTTCAATAAACCATTCTCAAAGAAAGTCAGATTAGAAAAAAAACTCAACAAAGACATAGAAAACCGAATAACATAATCAACCTGACTTCTTTGACATTCACAGAACACATTAACCCAAAACAGTATAATACATTCTATCCCAGTACACATGAAACACTCTCTAGGATAGACCATATATCAAACTACAAAGTATGCCTCCGCAAATTTTAAAACATCAAGATATTAACCATCTACTCCTAGCACAATGCCATACAATTGGAAGTTAACAACAGAAAGATCAAGGAGGAAAAATAAAATGCATAAAATTGAATAAAACCCTAATTAAAAACTAACTACTGGGTGGACAACAATGTAAGGGTGGGTAAAGAGAGACGTTGGACAGTGAAAGTTATGGCACAATAATAATAATTTATAAATTATCAAGGGTTCATGAGGGAGGGAGGAGAAGGAGGGATGAGGAAAAATGAGTTGATACCAAGGGCTCAATTAGAAAGCAAATGTTTTGAGGATGATGATGGCAACAAATGTACAAATGTGTTAGACACAATCGATGTATGTATGGATTGTGATGAGTTGTACAAGCCCCCAGTACAATGTATTTTTTAAAAAGCAACTAGGTAACTGAAGATAAGGAATTAAATTTAAATGTTTCTAGAAACAAATGAGAGGTTAAACACACAACAGCACAAGCTATGGGGGGACACAAATAAAGCAGTATTCAAAGGACCATTTACAACAATCAGTGGACTCATCAAAAAATAATAACAAAATCAACACATCTACAATTTGAATAAGACAGCAAAATAAACCTTCAGCCAGCAGATTAAAATAAGTAATCTAAGTTAGAGAAGAAATAAATGAATCAGAATGGAAAGACAATAGAAAGAATTGGCAACAAAATAAATGGTAGAATAATAGCAATCCAAATAAAAGCAGAATATAATAGAAAACAGAACAAATTAAGACACTATTGAAAGAGAAAGCTACTGATAAGGTATTAAATTTTTAAAAATCATTTTATGGGGGGTTCATACAAATCTTATCACAATCCATACATACATCAATTGTGTCAAGCACATTTGTATATTCATTGCCTTCATGATTCTCAAAATACTTGCTTTCCACTTAAGCCCTTGGTATTACCTCCTCATTTTTTACCCTCCCTCCCAGCTACCCCCTTCCTCATGAACCCGTGATAATTTATAAATTATTATTTTGTCATGTCTTACACTGCTCAACGTCTCCCTTCACCCACTTTTCTGTTGTCCGTCTTCCAGGGAGGTTATATGTAGATCCTTATAATCGGTTCCCCTTCAACCCCACCTTCCCTCCACCCAAGTATTAAATGTTAACCTAACTATATCTGCAGTAATCCACTTTCCAATAAACTTATCTGAGGACCAGAATATTCAGATCCTTGGGCAATTGTGCAAGGGGATTAAAAGGAAGTTTAATCCATGGGGGGGGGGGGTATAAATAAATTTTGGGCTTCCCTCATACTTCCGAGATAATTCTGCTGGACATAATAAACTTGGTTGGAAATTCTTTTCTTTTAGAGTTTCATATATGTTCTTCCATTGCATTCTTTGCCCACATGGTTTACCGTGAAAATTCCAGCTTATTCTTACTGGTTTCCAATTGAAGGCAACTCTTCTTTCATCCCAACCTGCTCTCAGGATTCTGTGTCCTTGATAATGAAAAATTTGACTACAATATATCATGATGACTTTCTTTTGTAGGGTCTGTATTGTTAATGTTCTTTCAGGTTCATGAAAAAGTATTAGTGGCGTTTTTCATCCAAAAGGAATCTTTTTGTTTCTTCCTGTTCTGGAATCTCAGTGAGACATTGGTTGTTCCTCGTGATAGTGTCCTACATAATTTTTGGCCTTTCTTCAGAACTTCTTGCTCCTTATAATGATTTTTCTTCTTTTTTAAATCATGTTATTGGATGCTCAGATAACTCTTTTCACAATCCACACATATATACATTGTGTGAAACACATTTATACATTTGTTGCCATCATCATTCTCAAAACATCTGCTTTCTGCTTGAGCCCTTGGTATCAGCTTATTTTTCCCCTCCATCCCCGTTCCCCCCCTTCCTCATGAGCCCCTGATAAATTTACAAATTATTATTATTTTGTCACATTTTACACATCCGACGTCTCCCTTCACCCACTTTTTGTTGTTCATCCCCCAGGGAAGGGGTTATATGTAGATCCTTGTAATAGGTTCCCTTTTTCCATCCAAACATTGCTCCACCCTCCCAGTATCACCACTCTCAACACTGGTTATGAAGGGGTCATCTGTCCTGGATTCCCAGTGTTTCCAGTTCCCATCTGCACATATGTACATACTCTGGCCTAGCCAGATTTGTAAAGTCTATCTGTACGGTGTATCATGGGGTCATGATAGTTGGGGGAGAGGGGCATGGAGGAAGCATTTAGGAACTAGAGGAAAGTTGTATGTTTCATCGTTGCTACACTGCGCCCTGACTGGCTCATCTCCTCTCCATTACCCTTCTGTAAGGGCATGTCTTGCTGCCTACAGATGGGTCTTGGGTCTCCACTCTGCACTCCCCTCATTCACAATGATTTCATTTTTGTTCTTTGAAGCCTGATACCTGATCCCTTCGACACTTCATGATCACACAGGCTGGTGTGCTTCTTCCATGTGGGCTTTGTTGCTTCTGAGCTAGATGGCCGCTTGTTTACCTTCAAGCCTTTAAGACCCCAGATGCTATATCTTTTGATAGCTGGGCACCATCAGCTTTCTTCACCACATTTGCTTATGCACCCATTTGTCTTCAGCGATCATATCAAGGAGGTGAGCACATGATATGATTTTTTGTTCTTTGATGCCTGATAACTGATCCCTTTGGCACCTCGTGATCACACAGGCTGGTGTGCTTCTACCTTGTGGACTTTGTTGCTTCTGAGCTAGATGGCCGCTTGTTTACCTTCAAGTCTTTAAAACCCTTGACACTAGATCTTTCGCTAGCTGGGCTCCATCAGCTTTCTTCACCACATTTGCTCATGCACCCACTTTGTCTTCAGTGATCATGTTGGGAAGGGAAGCATCATGGAATACCAGTTTAATAGGACAAGGATTCTTACATTTAGGGACTACTTGAGTGGAGGCCCAAAGTCCATCTGCAACCTTAATAATAAACCTATAAAAATGTGCATAGATTCATATCAGTCTAGAGTTCTACTTTCATTGTTAGGAAGAAGTTTTCATGATTAAAAAAGTTTTTCATGAATATTATTTGTTAATTTATCAATGTTCTCTACCTAAGGAATATGGTTCTTAAATGTTGAATCACCTTTATTTGTCCTCCATATTTAACAACTTCCTAATTCCTTTAATGTTTGTTCTTTCCCTCTCATTCACTCAGATTGATTCAAGACTTTCTTTTAAGATAAAGATTTGACCTTTAGCCATATCTAAATCACTCTTGTTCCTTTCCATTTCATATACTAAATGTATAATGGTGGGCTTGGGATCAACTCGAATCTCCAACCTTTCCTTTGAACCCATGTGTTGCACCATGTTGTTACGAGTACTACATTACTTTTGTAATGTACAGCACTTAGAGGGCAGGTTCTTGGTTTATGTTTTTGAACACACACAGGTCTTCATTGTTGGCACATTGTGGCTTTCATTCATTTTCCTTTCTAGGAAAATGTTTCCTTTTCATAGGTCACTCCATACCTTCTTACTTAGGTTATTGTATGTATGGTAGTTACATACTTTCATGTCAACTTGAAGATATATAAAACTGTAGGGGTGGAGTTTAGCCTGTCAATCAGGTCACGGCCTGATGATGACTCCTGTGGGCATGGCCTTCTCATAAGGAAGGAGCTAGGAATCTCCCCTCTGCCTTCGTCTTCATGCCGCAGAGCCACTATGAGAGCTGCCAGAACCCTGGGGATGTCTCCACCACCACTGGATCCACAAGACTTTGCAGCCACTGGTCAGTGATGTTCCTCCATTCAGCTTCATTGCTTGTGAGTACGTTTAAGTCTCAAGAGGGACTTAAGGACTATTATCAAACTTATGGACTTGAGCTGGACTGGGCTGGGACGTTTCTGTGATATATAATTACTTCTTGATATAAAGTTATTTCTTTCACACATGAGCATCACTGGATTTGTTCCTCTACTCAACCCAGCCTAACACACTAGGCAGTCATGTCTACACCATCTTTTTGCTGTGAACTATGGAACAGATAGATCATTCTCACTTTGTCTGGTGTTTGGCTCCTCTGAGCTGCAACTAGAAAGACTGAGTAAGGCTTTCTATATGCTGTCTATGCTACCTGAGGCTGTAAGGAGTAGGGTCGTGGGGCAAGGACGGGAAAATGTGGTTAGGTTGCAACAGCCTCTTATAACTCATGGCCCATTCTAGCACAAAGACTTGTAAGACTTAGGTCATCATTTGTGTACACAGCACGCTGTGACAGCCATTCTTGTAGCCACAGAGAAAGCAGAACGATATAATAGGGAGACTCGAGCAAACCATTTACCACCCTTCCTATCTAAAAGTTTTCAAATCAGAACATATTCATGAGAAATCCTACCTTCAGGAATTCAAGTTAAGTTAAATGAAAATCATCTTGGAAATGTTAGCTTACATACTAATACCTGGGCACATTTTCAGATACTGACTAAATTACTCTGAGAGGGCACGTGGGCATCAACTTTTTAAAGCTCCCAACTGATATTAATATGCCTTCTAAGATGAGAGAACTGGTTTATGTAGCCTGGTCTAAGTCACAGATGCAGGATGCAAATCTAAGTCTACAGAACTTTCTACTACATACTAGTACCTCTGAAAATAGTGAACAAACGTTAAGTTATAACTACTATAATAACTATGAAAGAATATCAATATAAGAGAGTTCAAAATACTATAAATATTAGCTTGATTAGTAAAACAACTTATATATTGCCTGAACAAGCACACACACCAATATGTATAAACTTTATAGGTATAGACCTAGATGAAAACATTAAAGAAGCCTGATTACCTGTCCGAACCTGGGTGAAACTCTGAAAGTAATGAAGGTCGTCTACGAAGGTGTTGCTGCTGCTGTTGCTGCTGCAAGAGTTGTGATGCCTGATTAACTTCAAGATGAGAAGAACGATAATCAGGGACGGCAAATTCCTGGATTTAACAGGAGCACAGATTATTAAAAATATCAGCATGAAATAAAAGCAAGTATAGATGCACAAGATACAAGAAGGCTTCAAAAAGGTCATGGAGAAACTGAATTAAAAGATAAAAGGATTTACCCATGAACTTTTGAAGTCTCCCCCCACACATACACACAATAGTTATTGGTCTCAAGGTATAAAAAGAAACACTAATGATTTTAGTCCTTCATTGAAATAACTCTTCCTCCTAAGGGCAATACAGGGGACAGCACCGGAGACACAGTGTGGGAATTGCACCTGACCTGATCCCACGACACTGAGGCAAAGCACTGGGTGAGTGCAGCGGAACAGCAAGAGAATGGAGTGGCAAGGTCCCCAGGGAATGCTGAAAGTGGACTTTGGGGCCAGGGCGTGGTGCCCCAACAGACTGGACTGGAAAACGCTCCTAAGGGCCAGCAAACGATCCTTGAACTAACTACAAGCTTTTCTTTTGTGAAGTGTTTTGTTTTATTCTTTGTCAGTGGTTTGTTTTTGTTGTCTTGTTTTCTGGTTGTATACTGTTGCTTTGTTTTCTTCTATCTTGTTTTCGTGCATGTTAGTGTCTCCACAGGTCTGTCTGAATAGGACAGGCTGGATGAACTATCTGGAGGAAAAACAATGGGACCGACAGTTCCGGGGGGACTTGGAGTGGGGGAGGGGGAGGGGGTAAGGAAGTGGTGTTAACAAACACAGGGACAAGGGAAAAACATGGGACCCAAAATGGTAGTGAGGGGGGAGTGGCAGGCCTGGTGGGGAATGATCAAGGGTAAGGTTGCGTAGAGAAGAGGTATACTCTAGCCCAGGTAGGGACGGAGCATGGTAGTGGGCAGGAGGAAAGTCAAGGGAGATGGAGGAAGAAGCTGAGAGTCAAGGGGCATTTATGGAGGTCTAGACAAAGACATGTACATGCAAATATATATAGGAGGATGGGGAAATAGATCTATGTGTCTATATTTATAGGTTTAGTATTAAGGTGGCGGAAGGACCTTGGGCCTCTACTCAAGCACTCCCTCAATGCATAAATACCTTCTTTTACTAAATCTGCACTCTATGATGCTCACTCTCCCGACACAACTGCTGAAGCCAAAGCGGGTGAACAAGTAAATGTGGTGAAGAAAGCTGATGGTGCCCGGCTATCAAAAGAGATAGTGACTGGGGTCTTAAAGGCTTGAAGATAAACAAGCGGCCATCTAGCTCAGAAGCAACAAAGCTCACATGGAAGAACACACCAACCTGTGTGATCGAGTGGTCCTGAAGGGATCAGTTATCAGGCATCAAAGAACAAAAAAATCATATCATTGGCTGCACACCTCCATGATACGATCGCCGAAGACAAACGGGTGCATAAGCAAATGTGGCGAAGAAAGCTGATGGTGCCTGGCTATCGAAAGAGATAGTGTCTGGGGTCTTAAAGGCTTGAAGGTGAACAAGTGGCCATCTAGCTCAGAAGCAATAAAGCCCACATGGAAGAATCACACCAGCCGGCGTGATCACGAGGTGCCAAAGGGACCAGGTATAAGGCATCATGCAAAAAAAAAAAAAAAGAAGAATATATATATATATATATGCATGTGTGTATGTATGTGTATATATGTATGTGTGTGTATATATATGGATATATATATATACACCATAGTGAATGAAAGGGGAAGTGCAGAGTGGAGACCCGAGGCCCAAGTGTCGACCACTGGAGATCCCCTCAGAGAGGGGTTCAGGAGAGGAGATGGGTCAGTCAGGGTGCAATGTAGTACCGATGAAGAACACAGCTTTCCCCCAGATCCTGGATGTTTCCTCCCCCCAACTACCATGATCCGAATTCTACCTTGCAGGACTGGATAGGGCAGAGGTTGTACACTGGTGCACATGGGAGCTGGAGGCACAGGGAATCCAGGGTGGACGATAGCTTCAGGACCAGGGGTGTGAGGGACGATGCTGGGAGAGTGGAGGGTAAGTGGGTTGAAAAGGGGGAACTGATTACAAGGATCCACATGTGACCTCCTCCCTGGGAGATGGACGGCAGAGAAGGGGGGGAAGGGAGACTCCGGATAGGGCAAGATATGACAAAATAACAATCTGTGGATTATCAAGAGCTCATGAGGGAGGGGGGAGCGGGGAGGGAGGGGAAAAAAATGAGGACCTGATGCAGAGGGCTTAAGTGGAGAGCAAATGCTTTGAGAGTGATTAGGGCAAAGAATGTAGGGATGTGCTTTATACAATTGATGTATGTATATGCATGGATTGTGATAAGAGTTGTATGACCCCCTAATAAAACGTAAAAAAAGAAAAGGAAAATAAAAAGAAAATGATTAGGGCAAAGAATGTACAGTAGTGCTTTATACAATTGATGTATGTATATGTATGGATTGTGATAAGAGTTGTATGAGGCCGTAATAAAATGTTAAAAAAAGAAATAAAACTATAATGATGAACATTTTATTATCAAAATAATTTAAAATGAAATTCCAGTTCAAGTCATTCACATTTGATTCATTCCTCAAACAGTATAAAAACCCTAAGCTATACATACTACACACATAAGTAAAATCTCAAACTTATATATTTAATATTAAATAGGAAAAAGCTTTCCAAACTGAAATTTGAAAGGGAAAGCTGAAGGGGGTCACAGAAACTGCCTAGGTAAACCAATGTATGTTTACAAAGGAAGACTCTACGTTCCAGACAATCAATGCACTATACTGCTCTGTAAAAGTAATAGCTTTTCCCACTTACTAGATGGGTGTGTTTTCATGTTTCTTTTTCTGCTTTTCTTTTGTAGATTTGTTTCTGCAAGAACCTCTTTTCGAGCAGCCGATATTAAGGGCACAAGTAAAAGGCAAATGTTTTGAGAATGATGATGGCAACAGATGTACTTACCACAATGGATGTATTTATGGATTGTGATAAGAATTTTACTAGCCCCCAATAAAATGATTTAAATAAAATTTTGAAGAAAAAAAGAACCTCTTTTCAAATAAATCTATTATACTATCTCAATTATAAACAGATCATTAAACATTGAATTATTAAATAATCCAGCAACTCTACAACTATGGATAAACCCACAAGAACAAGAAAAAAGGCTAACACCAAAACTTACCAACATTCATAGCAGCTGAACTCATTACACTCAAAAAATAGAAATATCCTGCACTGACCCATAGCCCTACACAAGACAGCACCTGAGACACAGTGGGGGATGTGCGAATGAGCTAACCCCACCACCCTCAGGCAAAACACTGGGCGCGTGCAATGGAGTGGCGGGGGAAGCAAAGCAAGGAGGTACCGAGGGAGTATAAAGTATGGACTTTGAGGCCAAGACGTGGCACCCCATCAGACTCGTCCTGGAAATACTTCTAAAGGTCAACAAACAGACCTCGGACTAACAGGCTATTTTTTTTTTTTTTGCTTTTTGTTTCGTTTTGTTCTTTTTTGTTCTTCTTTAAAATTTTGTATGTTAGTGACTTTTTTGTTTGTTAGTTTGTCGGTGTTGCTGCCGTCGACGCCATGTTCTTATGTGTCACTTTGATGCTGTCAAAGCCATCTGCATTTTTATGCTCATATTACTATATCTGCAGGTCCACCTAGATAAGATAGGCTGGACAAACAATATGAGAAGAAAATAACGGGACCAACGGTCCAGGAGGGACATGAGAGCGTGGGAGGTAGGGGAAGGGAGGAGGTATTGGCCAACACAGGGACAAGGGAACAACGAGTGGTTCAAAACCAGTGGAGGGAGTGGATGGGAGGACTGGTAGGGAGTGACCAAGGGCAAGGTAACTAAGAGGAATTACTGAAACCAGAATGAAGGCTGAACATGGTAGTGGGACAGGAAGAAAGCATAAGAACATAGAGGAAAGGAGTAGGAGGCAAAGGGCATATAAAGAAGTCTAAACATAGACATGTACACATGTAAATATATTTATTATAGGGGAAATTGACCTATGTACATATATTTATAGGTTTAGTAGTAGGGTAGCAGGTGGACATTGGGCCTCCTCATGCGCATTCCCTCAATACAAGAGCACCTTGCTCAGCTAAACGGTCATTCCATGATACCCACCTTCCCGACATGATCGCTGACAGACGTGTGCATAAGCAAACGTGGTGAAGAAAGCTGATGGTGCCCGGCTATCAAAAAGATGTAGCCTCTGGGGTCTTAAAGGCTTGAAGGCAAACAAGCGGCCACCTAGCTCGGAAGCAACAAAGCCCACAGAGAAGAAGCACACAAGCCTAAGTGAACACGAGGTGTTGAAGGGATCAGATAGCAGACACTAAAGAACAAAAACCATCATTGTGTGATCACCATCCCCACATAAACGCTGAAGACAAATGTGTGCATGAGTAAGTGTGAAGAAGGTTGATGGTGCTCAGTTATCGAGAGATACAGCATCTGGGGACTTAAAGGCTTGGAAGTAAACAAGCGGCCATCTAGCCTAGAAGCAACAAAGCCACATAGAAGCAGCACACCAACATGTGTGAATATGAAGGGCCAAGGGAACCAGGTTTCAAGCTACCAACCTTTCGGTGAGCAAGTGTTAATCACTGCACACCAGGGCTCCTTAATGGACTATTACCCACTCATAAATGAGGAATGAAGTCTTGATACATGTACAATTTCAATGAATCTAAAACACATTACATTAAGTAAAAGAAGCCAGAAATAGAAGGCCACCACATACTGTATGATTCCATTTATATGAAATGTCCAGGTGACACAAATGCAGAGACACAAAGTAAATTGCTGGCTTACAGGGGGTTGGGAGTAGGGAGGAGAGGAAAGTGAAACTAACTAGTAGTCGGTATAGGATTTCTTTTAGGTGTAACAGAAATGTTCTAGAATTAGATTGTGATGATTGCATAACAGTAAATATACTAAAAGCCACTGCATAGTTTATAGTGGTTGATTTTATGTTACATTACAGTAAGTTTTTAAAAAAAATCATAAATGACCTCAACAAATGGATGAATAAAATGAGGTGCATACAAACAGTGAGCTAACTCAGTAAAAGAAATATAATATAATATAATATGAATGACGCTTGAACAAATGCTGAGTGAAATTACCCAATTTTAAAAGGCCGAATATTGTAGTGCGTTGTCCTACATATGCCTCTCTATATTTGCTTTAATTGTTTTCTATAAAAGAGAAAAAGCACTTATAGAGAGGCAAATGCAGAAACACCTAAGTTTATCGGTGTTTACCAAGAAAAGGGAGGGGAATAAAATCACATTAAGTCTAGAATTGTGCAGGGGTTACTGTAACTGTCGATAAGTTAGTTGTACACCTTTAAACACGTGAACTAGCAAAAGATTTCGTGATAAAATGTTCACAAAGACAATCTTCTACATCCTTCTTTGTTGAGTAGTGCCTAGGATCTTAAAAGCTCTTGAACGGCCATCTAAGATGCAACTACTGATTTCTCCCAGTCCGGAAGAAAGAAGAGTGAAGATAATTTAAATACACATGTGTGTCAGTCTGGGTGGACGAGAGAAACAAATCCATGGACACACATATGTGTATATGAAAGAGATTTATATACAAGAGGAATTGAACACAGAGAAAACATCCCAGCCCAGGCCAGGCCAAGACCATAAGTGTGACATTAGCCCATATGTCTGATACCAATCTATAAAGTCTTCTTCAGACTCACAAAACACATGTAATGAAGCCAAATGCAAGACAGTGTGTAGAAAGTCTTTGGGTCCAGAGGCACTGAAAGAACCTCAGTGTGGGCAGGGGTCTCTCTGTAGCTTCTCCGGCTTCCAAGGTCTAGTTACATCCATGTGACTTGTCTTCTGCAATGTCTTCCAGGGAATAGCAGAGAGAGAGTGGTGTCTTCTGCCTCCAAGGAAGAAGTACCAGATTTCCCAGAATTCCCAGAAGGCCATGCCCACACAAAAGCCTCATTGGCTACCTCCAGAATGACAATCTGGACTCTACCCCTACACTCTTAATCCTTCAGCTGACACCCAGATTAGGTGACTGCCACAACATAGAACCAATGAGTCCAATGAACTAACAGACCATGTGGACATCAATCTCCATGACCCCGAGACCAGAAGAACTTGAGTACCTGATTATCACTACCAACTTCTCTGAGAGAGATTGCATTAAAAGGTCCTGGATCGATAGAGAAAAATGTGAGAGAAAAAAAAAACACCCTCAAATTCAAAAGGAAATTAAATATAAAAGAAAATTCAAAATCATTTGAAAAATTAATGAAAAAAAACAACAACAGGTTTCCTGCTTAAATGGTGACTGGTGCAGTGCTCGCTTTGGCAGCACATACACTGAAATTGGAATGACACAGAGAAGATTAGCATGGCCCCTGCGCAAGGATGACACACAAATTCATGAAGCGTTCCATATTTCTTTTTTAAATGGAGACTGGTACAACCTCTTATGGCTATGACACGTAGCCATCCTTCAGCTCTGGAAATGAACTCAACCCTAAAGCTAAATTTCCAACTGTGTTAGACAGGGTTCTCTAGAGAGATAAAACTAGGTTGCTGATAATTATATATATATATATATATATTTATATAGATATATAACACAAGAAATGAACAATTAAATTACAAGATAGATATATAATACAAGAAATGAACAGTTAAAATTTATAAAGCAGTACAAATGGCTCAGTGCGACTCACTCCCGTGAGAGAATTGTGAGACACTAGCAGTCCTTCAAGTCTTGAGGGTTGCCAGGTGAAGAGAGATAGGCTATCCCAGCACAGGCAGCAAACAGCAAGGCAGGTCACCAACAGTCAGCCAGGTCACCAACTGTCAGTCCTCAGCTGCAGAGATGTAAATTTCATTCGAGAGGTCTTAAAGGGACCTCAACTTACAGCGACACAGTCCACAGACTTGATGTCCCATAGGTAGTGTGCCCTTTAAATTGAGGCACAGAACAAGCAAGGCAGCTGCACACTGTTACAATGATTAAAGAGCGAGAGACAAGAAAGGCGGGGCTCACTCAGCCACTTATCTCTCCACCCTTCAATTAATCCCACTTGTGTTTATCGGCCAGGCTGGCACAATAAGCTATCTTACCAACTAAACAACAAATAGGTCATAATTAACACTAGGGGGCTACATACACCTAAAAATAATCAACCACTTGTGATCTGAAGGTCAACTTTTATGCAAGGACAATGTTCAGAACAGTTTGGAAAGAAAGAAGACTGAAAATAAGAAAACCAAGGAGAAAAAAATGGGATACATAATATTATCTTGTGGGAATTTGTCAATGACGTGAAACAAAATGTGCATGAATTATTAAACTGCTCTATTCCATAAACCTTCAGCTAATTCACAATAAAGTTTTTTTGTTTTGTTTATTAAGTTGTCTGATATTGTTGTAATAACAACAAACTTACAAAATAAGATTAGCTACTCAGGCTATATATAATCAAGTATTTCATAGGATTTTATTCTTGATTTGGAGGTTCAGGGACATAGGTTCATGGACATCTCAGTAAAGTGGCATAATACTGCTTTTGGAGTTTTTATCTCCCCAGTTTGTTGTACAGTGCCTGGGGCCCAAAGCTGTGAGTGACCATCTATTTAAAATTAACCTCTATTCACTAGGAGTAACAGAGGAAGGAAAGTCAGGAATAGGAGGAGATGGAATGTAAGACTCTCTCCATGAACAATTACCTCCTTTGCCATGAGACCAGAGGAACTAGATGGTGGCTGGCTACCATTACTGAACATTTTGATCAAAGATTCCACAGAAGACTCCTGATCAGAGTGGAAGGAAATACAGAAAATGATTTCAAATTCTTACTTTCTGGAGCCATAATGTCTGGATGAACCCCTGAAAGTACTGCCCTCTAAACCCTGAAATTATCTCTAAACCCTACCAAAAATATTTCCTAAAGTCATTTTAAAATCAAACCATGATTTAGCCTAACTAGTAAAAACAGATCTGCCATGAGTATTATGTTGAGCCTCCACTCAAGTACACCCTCAATGCAAAAATACTTTGTTCTATTAAACTGGCATTCTATTACGATGCTCACCTTCCTAACACAATCGCTGAAGACAAAGCAGGTGAATAAGTAAATATGGTGAAGAAAGCTGATGTTGCCCGGCTATCAATAGATAAAGCATCTGGGGTCTTTAAAGGCTTGAAGGTAAACAAGCGGTCATCTAGCTCAGAAGCAACAAAGCCTGCATGGAAGAAGCACATCAGTCTGTGCGATCACAAGGTGTCGAAGGCATCAGGTACCAGGCATCAGCAGAACAAAAAATCATATCATTGTGAATGAGGGGGGAGTGTGGAGTGGAGACCCAAAGCCCATTTGTAGGCAATTGGACATCCCCTTACAGAAGGGTCTCAGGGAGGAGACAAGCCAGTCAGGGTCTGATGTAGCAACGATCAAACATACAACTTTCCTCTAGTTCCTAAATGCTTCCTCCTCCCCCAATATCATAATCCCAAGGATCTACATGTGACCTCCTCCCTGGGGGACGGAAAACTGAAAAGGGGGTGAAGGGAGACGTTGGACAGTGTAAGATATGACAAAATACATATTTGTAAATTATCAAGGGTCCATGAGGGAGGGGGAAACGGGGACGGAGGGGAAAAAATGAGGAGCTGATGCCAGGGGCTTAAGTGGAAAGCAAATGTTTTCAGAATGATGAGGGCAATGAATGTATAAATGTGCTTTACACAATTGAGGTATGGATTGTGATAAGAGTTGTATGAGCCCCTAATAAAATGATTTTTAAAAAAGAAAAATGTCCATGGGATCAAACTGAAAACAGCAACTAGAAAGATTAGCTAGGAACCTTTCAGGACAATGAGTTTATATTAATGAGGGAGAAACAGCTCAGAAAAGTATGAATAGTTATACAACTCAATGAATGCACTCAGTATCACTATATTGCACATGAAGACTATGGAACTGGTGGGGGGTTGTTTTTTTTGTTGTTGTTTTTTTATTTTTTATTTTTGCTGTATTATATTCTCAACATCAAAAGAAAATTTAGATGACAAAAAAATCTAACTCCCTTTCCCTAAAAAGAAAAAATATCATGCGCTGATAAAATTGAATTGTCCAGGCTGAACTATGAGTAGGTGGGGAATATGGAGCCCTTCTCCATAAGTAATTGTCTAAGAAGAACTCTCACAAAGTTGAAAATATAACCAAACTACCCACAAAAATAAATAACATACATCTAAGAAAACAAGTGAAAGATTCCCTGAAACTAGAAATGAATAAAATAATAATAAGTATTAACAATACTGTAATAGAGAGTTGCTTTATGTGGCCTTTGCCTTGGTGGGAAAGGGATGACAAAACCACTTAGATTTCCCCCCAAATCCTGAGGAGTTGACACTGTTGTCCAAGTTCTCTGCAGAAACTTGTTACTTTTGCCCAGGAAGAAGACAGTCCCTACAAGCAGGAACATCAGTTATTCGGCAAACAAATGGAGCCACTTATAATACAGAAGGGGATTGGTCAATTTATTTAGTCGACCAAGTGAACTGGTAAGTTACGCAAACAGTGGCTTGATAATCAAGAGAAACCGGACTAAACCACTTGGCCCATATAAGGAGCCAATCCCACTGAGATAGGGGCAAAAGACAAAGAAACGGAGGGGGTGGGGCCACGTTCTTTCAAACAGAAGACGTGTAGGTGGAGCTAAAAGTGTTGTTATATAGGTCGGGGCCATAATACTTAAGATAGATAGAAGACGGTTAAACAAAACAGTGGTATAGCTGAGGGGCACACCCAGGCAAAGCAGGGTATAAACAAACCAATAAAACCCCCTGAAACTCATTACCACTGAGTAGATTCCAACTCCTAGCTACCATAGATATACATCGTCAAAGGGCAGTGATCACAACTGAGAGGAAGGGTTGTCCTGAGAGGCTTGCTTGCACAGTCAAGAGTGAGTTTCTCCTACATTGAAGGGGAGAATGTGCTCTTCACTTAAGGGAGGCTCCTTCCAGACCTTGTCTGTGTGTTTCCTGACACTAATCCTGCATTGTAGAGTGTTGTGCTTCAGAGTTGACCTTGATCCAAGCTGTAGCCTGTACTTCCCTGGTAAACCACATAGCTGTAAATACAGTTTGGGATATCTGTCTTTGGTTGCAGCAAATAGCAGAGTCCAAAAGAGAGAGAAGAGCTAAGGGGAGGAAGCGTGGTACCCGAGATGACAGAGTGGTACAGCATCATGAGGAAGGTGGAAATCTGAGATGCATTTAACCTTCATTACAGAGAAATAACTTTGTGTTGATTCTTATGAATTCAATAATACATTTAAATAGCCTCAAAAAGAATTTTAAAAGTGTAACTTTGATCACTGAAAACTAAACAATAGAATAAAACAAAGCTGAAGGATAAATGAAAGCTAAGAAGAGCTGAGGCATTTTCACAGAACAAGTAAAGCATAAAGATACAGAAACTACAGAAGTAAAGTTGAAAGGGGAGTCAGTAAAGTTCTAACATCCATGAGGCACACGTAAAATGCTACATTCTAAGAAAGAATAGAAAACTTTTAATGGAGAAAAGACAAGTACTCAGAGTGAAAAGGTGTAAAATAAAAACAGAATACATAACCTCCTCCCTGGGGGAACGGACAACAGAAAAGTGGGTGAAGGGAGACGTAGGACAGGGTAAGATATGACAAAATAATAATAATTTATAAATTATCAAGGGTTCATGAGGGAGTGGGGAGTGGGGAAGGAGGGGAAAAAATGAGCTGATGCCAGGGGCTTAAGAGGAGAGCAAATGTTTTAAGAATGATGGGGGCAATGAATGTACAAATATGCTTTACACAATCAATGTATGTATGGATTGTGAGGAGTTGTATGAGTCCCTAATAAAATGATTTAAAAAAAGAAAAACAGAATATAATTAATCAACACTAGCATCAAAATATTAAGATAGGAAAAATGCAGATAAAACATTAAAGAAAATTTTACATATAAATATCAGGTTTCCTACAAAGTAGCAGGTATCATAACAAAAAGTTTTTATCAGCAAGACTGAATAAAAGGGAACAGAGAAAAAACATATTCCAATCTAAGAGAAATACAACTTTGAAGTCAGAGCAAGTTTTAGGATGACAAACTTTTCAAAGTAAAAGAACACAGCACATTTGTTAACAACAGACCCTATCTGACTGAAGATGTATTCAGGAAAAAAATTAATTAATCCAGGTGTAAGGAGTAAAATAAAATAAATAGCAGTGTACTTCAGCTTACAGCAAGTAACAGGAAAAACTATCCCTTACTTTCCTGAAAAAAACACTTAAGATTATTTGAGAAAATAAAGGAGTTATTTTCAGATAATGGAAAAAAGGCAGGACAGAAATAAGACCATATCTCAGAGAGAAATAAAGTGAGCGTCTCCATACTCCAGGCCTCCCACAACGGAGGAACTATCATCCCGGAGTCCTGGGAAGCGAATCCAAACACTGCGGCACAATCTTAGTTAACTAAAGAACCAAGCATGTAAGTCTGGTACGGCCAGGTAGATTTCTGGGACTTCCAAATAGGAAATAAATAAAATGAATGAACGAACGAACGAATGAATAAATGCCAACTATACAAGCCACACAAACCAAACTCATTATCATCAACTCAATTCCAACTAATAATCACCCTACAGGATAGAAAAGAACTGCCCTATCGGGTTTCTGAGACTTTGTATCTTTAGGAGCGGAGACAGCTTCATCTTTCATCCACAAAGCATCTGGTTGCTTTGAAACATCCCTCTTCAGGTTAGCAGCCCAATGCTAAACCCACTATGCAACCAGAGATCCTTAGAAAGCTTGTGTGAAATCCAAATTTGGGTTCCCTAACACCTTTGGCTCAATTCCAAAATTTAAATGTCACAGGGCTGGACCAAGAACTTCTGATGAAAAAACAATTAGGTGGCACAATAAAACAGGTCAATTCTCAGAACTCACACAGGGCTGGAACTCATTCATATTTCTTCCAATGAGAGTGAAGAGACGCCACTGAATATACAGGGTATTCAACAAGTATCATCGTGGCACAATTAAACGCTTGGCTGCTAACAGAAAAGTCGGCAGTTTGAACCCAGCAACTCTTCAAAATAAAAGACCAGGTAATATGCTCTTTTAGATATTAGAAAGCCCTGTGGGATAGAACAAGGGAATACAGAATGGTTTAAAATCAGGGAGGTGTACATCAGGTTGTATCCTCTTACCATACTTCTTCAATCTTTATGCTGAGCAAATCTTCAGAGAAACTGGATTATACGAAGGCTAATGTGGCATCAGGATTGGAGCAAGGTTTATCAGCAACTTGTACACCCAGCTGACGCAACCTTGCATGCTGAAAGTTAAGGAGGAGGACTTGAAGCACTTGCTAATGAAGATCAAGAATTGTAGCCTTTAGTGGGAATTACAACTCAAATGTAATTCAAATAAAACCCTTACAACTTGACCAATAGGTAACACTGTGACAAAGAGTGAAAAGATTAAAGTTGTCAAGGATTTCATCTAGCTTAGATCCACGCACAATGCTGATAGATGCAGCCGTGAAGATGTTGATGGCAACATATGTACAAGTAAGTGTGCTTAATAGAATTGAATGATGATGGGTTGTTACAAGATTTGGAAGTGTCCCCCCACAAGAAAATTATCAATAATAATAATTAAGAGATCAAAAGAAGAGTTGCATTGGAGGAATCTACTACAAAGGGCTCTTGAGAGTGCTGAAAAGCAAGTATGTTACTTTGAGCTGTACCTGGCCCAAGTTATGGCATTTGCAATTGCTTCACATGCATGTGAAAGTTGGGTACTGAATCAGGAAGCCTAAAGAAAATTCAATAGCACTGGAGAAAAAATATTGAACTGCTAAAACATTGAACTGCTTAAAGGACAAGCCAATCTGTCTTAGAGTACAACCAGAGCATTCCTTGGAGGAAAGGATGGCAAGACTTTGTCTCACGTAGTTTAGACATGCTATCAGGAGAAACCAGTCCCTGGAAAAGGATGTCAAGACTTGGTAAAGCACAGGGGCAGTGAAAAAGAAGAGGGCCTCAATGATAAACGGACACAGTGGCTGCAACAATGGGTGTTAACATTAGAACAATTGCGGGGATAGCTCAAGACTAGGCAGGATTTCAATTTTTGGCAAATAGGGTTGTTATGAGTCAGAACCGACTAAAGGACACCTAACAACAACAACATGAAGTAGTTCTACTCTGCCACATAGGATTGATACAAGTTGAAATCAACTTAATGGCATCTGACAACAGTAGGGACTAAATTAGACCTAAAGATTACAATTTGCCCTATAAGCGGAAAAAACAACCCTCAACAGTTATAAAATTGCCTATCCGAAGGAATCTCTTTTTAATGGAATACAACAAAAGTATAAAAATCACAATGCTCATATTCTAGTAAAAAATGTATGAAGATAAAACGGCAATTTTTTAAATTACTAAAACATTGGGATAAATATAAAATTAAAACATGCTATAAGTATTGCACATATTTCCAGGAATTATAATAAAACATTAATATACTGAGTTCATTCAAGATCTAAAAAGGGAACGAACAGTACTTTAGGGAATAAAAATGTCAATTGCTGGCAATGAAAATTTCTCTGGGTAAAATCAAAAGTTGAAAACTACAGAAGAATGGGGGAAGGGAGAGCAGGTAGGGAGGGGAAAAATGAGGAGCTGATACTAAGGGCTCAAGTAGAAAGCAAATGTTTTGAGAATGATGATGGCAACATATGTACAAACGTGCTTGACACAATTGATGTATGTATGGATTGTGATAAGAGTTGTATTAGCCCCTAATGAAATGATTTTAAAAAAAAGAAAACTACAGAAGAAAAGATCTCTGGGACTTCCAGGAAGAAGGCAACAGAGGGACACATACCAGAGGGACTCCACAGAATCCAGCCCAGGAGAGTGGCTTAGAGGGAACTTTAACACACACAGCTGAAACACAGCAGGAGCATCATAAAGATAAGTAGGCACAGACCCATGGGGTTTTCAGGGGCTGGGGGCTTTGAGCTTACCTCAGTGGAAGCCGGCAGGGGCTTGACCTTGGTCCCACCACTGTCTCTGCCAGAGCTGGGACCATTTGGAGCCCGTAGGAAGGATGGGTCTCAACACGGCCAGTTTGCCCCAGCCTGCCTAGGGGCAGGGACTGGACCCTTGCAGCTCCATGGGCAGGGATCAGGGTTCAGCTATATTGTTGCTTTTGTTTTCATCTCTCCTCTCTGACCCCCCACGGTCTTGGAAGGCTGCTCAGGGACTTCTACCCTCAGCTCAACCACAGCTTGCAGGCACCACCTTGGGGCAGCAACTAAACCCTTGCAGGCAGGGATCAGGGCTCAGCTACATTGTTGCTTTCATTTCCCTCTTCTCTATATGCCCCAAACAGTCTATGCTGTCTTCTTTTTTTTCCCCCGTCTCTTTGTCTTTCCTGTTCTCTCACACTCCACTGCTAACCTCCAGACCACTCCCTTAGCCTATGACATTAATGCCTACAACCAGACACAGACAGGTGAACTCTACCCTGTGTAGCTAGTCTGAGGTCGGGAAAGCCATGCTTTCTCTCCAGGGAATACTCTGCCCAAATTCTTACTGGGTAATTCCTGCCTGTGTATCTGGGGCATAAGGCAGCTCAGCCAACAGTAGTCAACATTCCAAGTTGCTGCAGGAACTTCTGCCCAACCTCCACAACACCAAATCAGGCAAACCACCAGCCTTCTGGGGCACTCCCCTGAGAAAAGCCACAGGAGGATAAAGTCGTAAATTAACTCCATAGTGAAATTAGCTGTAGGCAGTTTGAAGAAACATTCCTACAAATCTCCCAGAGAGAGCCAGCGCTCTTCGACTCCCTGGAAAATGGCACCTGGCTCCTCTAAAACAACGCAACGCAAACAGCCATCAACCCCAATGACCTCAAAGAAAAATCAGAAGAAACAAAAGGCAATGGCAGATGATGTCCCGAACATAACGACATGCATAGAAGAAGCTGACATTGAGCTACACACAAGGAAATTTTCAGAAAGCTGCTTGGAGTCATACAGGATATGAGGGAAACAATACAGAAAAAGGATGAAATGATACAGGAGAAAAGGCCATACATCAAAGGGAAATACAGGAGCTTAGGGAGGATATAACAAAAACCAGCAGCAAAAACACAGACCTCGAGAATCGACTGGAGGAAGTAGAGAATTGCATCAGTGGCTTGGAGGACAGACAAGCAAACGTTAACAAACACGAACAAAAATCTTCAAAGAAGCTGAAGAAAATCTAAGAGTTATGTCTGATGCTATGAAGCAGAACAACATTAGAAGTATTGGCTTACCAGAGGAAGACACAACAAAGAAGTCATCTGCAACAAGAGTGAGATAACTCTTGGAGGAAAGCTTACCCAGTTTAATGAATGGAAACCAGGCAACCATTCAGGAGGCTGAAAGAACACCAGCTACACTAAATCCCAAGAAGTCACCAAAGCACATAATAGTTAAATTATCCAACTTTGAGGAAAAAGAGAAAATCATGAGAGCAGCTAGCAATTACATATAAAGGTTCCCAAATAAGAATAGCTCAGAATTATCAGCAGAAACTATGAAGAAGAGGAGAGAGTGGAGTAACATATACCAAAAATTGAAGGAAAACAATGCAAACCCAAGAATACTCTACTCAGCCAAATTATCAATCAAGATAGATGGAGAAGTAAGAGTATTCCCAGACAAGGAAAAACTCAAAGAATACATTAGAAGAAACCCAGCTCTACAAAAGATCCTTGCCGACTCAGTATGAGCAGAAGAACAACACTCACCAAAATTAAATAAGAGACCGCCACATAGAACAACTTCACCATGAGGGCAACAAAGAGAAAAGAGATCCCAAGATAGCATTGGCTTAAGGATGGAAAAACGTCAAGAACGATACACATACACATATGCACAACACACTAATGAGAAAGGAAAGTAGGACAACTCCCAACACAAAAGGTATAAGATGACATCACAAAGTCCGCAGATGGAGATAATAACCAAGAATATCAATGGCTTAAACTCAGGAATTAAGATACAGAAAATAGCCGAGTGGCTTAGAAAACACAACCCATCGATCTGCTGCCTACAGGCGACACATCTCAAGGCTACAGACAAAAATAGGCTGAGAATCAAAGGCTGGAGAATGTCATACCAAGTAAACAGCAATTCAAAAAAAGCAGGGGTTGCAATCCTAAACTCGGATAAAATTGACCTCAAAGTGCAAACCATAAAAAGAGATACAGAGGGGCACTATATAATGCTCAAGAGAATGGTAGACAAAGAATCACTAAGGATTGTAAACATATATTCCACAAATGAGAGACCCACTGAATACATCAACCAAACACTCCAAAAAATTAAAAAAGAAATCACAGACTCAACAATTGTAGTGGGTGACTTAAACACAGCACTCTCTGAGAAAGACAGATCACAAAGAAAGAAATTCAACAAGGAGGCTAGAGATCTAAACACCACAATTAGACAATTTGACCTGATAATTACAGAGCTTTTCATCCAAATACAACATAAATTAACATTCTCTTCAAGCCCAAATGGCACATATTCAAAGATAAAGTTAAGCACACTGACATCATACGGACCCCTCTCTCTGACCACTGTGTCATAAGGGTGAAAATCAACTAAAGACAAAGAAAACAAGAGCAAACAATTGGAGGATGAATAACTCTCTACTGCAAAAGGAGTGCGTACTGGCGCAGATCAGAGCTGATATTAGGAAATCTCTAGAAACCAACGAGAATGAACACACGACATACCAAAACTTATGGGACACAGCAATGGCAGTCATCAGAGGAAGTTTCATAGCAATACATGCACACCTGAGAAAGGAAGAGAGACTCATGATTGATATGCTGGCACAAAATTTACAACAACTAGAGCAGAGTCAGCAGGACAATCCTACTAATAGCAAAAGAAAAGAAATAATAAAAATCAGGGCTGAGACTCAGGAGAGGGAAAATAAGAAAACTATGGAAAAAAATTAATACTGCTAAAAGTTGGTTCTTTGAAATGACAAACAGAATCGATAGACCACTGGCCAACCTAACCAAAGAATGGAGCGAACAAATTTCAATAGCAAGAATAAGGGATGAAAGGGGGGAAATTACAACAGACCATAATGAAATCAAAAAGATAGTTACATAGTACTACGAAGGATTGTACTCCAATGAATTCAACAATTTGGAAGATACGGACAAATTCTTGGAAAAACAATCCCTCCCTAGGCTATCCTCGGTGGACATCAAGATTCTCAACAGACCCATAGCAACAGAAGAAATAGACAAGGTTATCAAGGGATTACCAACAAAAAAATTCCCTGGACCAGATGGCTTCAATGAAGAATTCTACCAAACATTTAGGGAAGAACTAACACCAATCCTACAAAAACTCACAGACTCCTTCTATGAAGCTAGTATAACTCTGATACCAAAACCAGGCAAGGACGCCACAAGAATCGAGAACTACAGACCAAAACCCCTAATGAACATCAATGTAAAAATCCTTAACAAAATACTAGCCAACAGAATACAAAAGTATATAAAACAAATAATTTACCATGAACAAGTGGCATTGATACCAGGGATGCAGGGATGGTTCAACATATGAAAGACCATTAATATTATTCGTCACGTTGACATGAAAAACTGTAACAACCACATAATATCGACAGATGCAGAAAAAGCATTCGATAACATCCAACACCAATTCCTGTTTGACCCTTGAGAAGACAGGTATGGAAGGAAAGTTCCTCAAGACAATACAAGCTATATATGAAAAACCAACAGCCAACGTTGTAGTCAATGGAGAAAAGACTAACACAATCCCACTGAAAAAAGGGGACCAGACAAGGATGTCCCTTGTACCCACTCATATTTAACATCATATTTAAGGTTTTCACTAACAGCATAAGGCAAAGAAGAGACATCAAAGGTATTCGTCTGGGGAAGGAAGAGGTGAAACTATTGTTATTTTTAGATGATATGATTTTATATATGGAAAATCCCAAAAGTTCCACAAGGGGAGTACTGGAAGCAATAGAGGAGTTTGGCAGAGTGGCAGGATACAAGATGAACAAACGGAAGTCCATCGGACTGTTATACACATCGGATAAGACCACAGAATAGGAGATCAAAGAGGTGGTACCATTCACAATAGCCAAATACAAATTGAAATATCTAGGGATTATACTTGACTAAAAGAACAAAAGATTTATATGGAGAAAAACTACATAACACTATTACAAGAAACCAAGAGCAACCTCAAAGAATGGAAAAATATCCCATGCTTGTGGATTGGAAGACTCAATATAATCAAGGTGTCAGTTCTGCCAAAGGCAATCCCGATACATTTAACCTCGTCTTTCTTCAAAGAATGGAAAAACTGATTACCAACTTCATATGGAGAGGGAAGACCAAAATTAGCAGAGAATTACTCAAGAAGAAGGACACAGTGGAAGAGCTTGCTTTACCTGACTTTAGCACATACTATATAGCCACAGTTCTCAAAACCACATGGTATTGGTACAATAACAGATACTGAGACCAATGGAAAAGAACTGAAACCCAGAAATAAAATCATCAGCATACTGACAACTCATCTTTGATAAGGGCCCCCAAAATATCGGATGAGAAGCAGATGCCCTCTTCAACAAGTGGTGCTGGAAAAAATGAATATTTACCTGCAGAAAAATAAAGCAAGACCCATATCTCACTCACTCCATGAACAAGAATAAACTCAAAGTGGATCACAGACCTTGAAGCTAAAGCCCAAACTATTAGGGCCATCAATGAGGGAATTGGGACCAACTTGAGAACTTTGGCACAGGGAATACATAGACTATCAGAAATAGGGAAGGACACAAACACAGAGGAGGCACAAATTGACAAACGGGATAAACTGAAGATAAAACACCTGTTTACATCAAAAGAATTCACCAAGAGAGTAATAAGAGAGTCCATGGACTGGGAAAACATCTTTAGCAATGACACAACAGACAAAGGTCTTTTTACTAAAATCTACAATACTCTGCTAGCTTTCAAAAAGAAAAAAACTAACTGCCCACTTGAGAGGTGGGCAAAGGACTTGAACAGAAGTTTCACAGAGGCAGAAATCCGAATGGCCAGTAAACATATGAGAAAATGTTCCTGATCTTTAGCCATAAGAGAAATGCAAATTAAAACAACAATGAGGTACCACCTACCATCTTCCAAGGTAGCCCAATTGAAAAAAATCAGAAAGCAACAAATGTTGGAGGGGCTGTGGTGAAACAGGAACCCTCATCCACTGCTTGTGGTCTTGTAAGTATGTACGACCACTATGGAAATCGATCTGGCGATACCTAAAACAGATGTAAATAGAGTTACCATACGACCCAGCAACCCCCCTACTGGACATATACCCAGAAGAGGCAAGAAACAAACCAAGGCCATATAGCTGTGCTCCAATGCTCATTGTGGCACAGTTCACAATTGCAAGGAGTTGGAAGCAACCCAATTTTCCATCAACAGACGATTGAATTAAAAAACTGTGGTATATACATACAATGGAGTACTACGCATTGCTAAAAAGCAGTAATGAACATATGAAGCACATCGCGGCATGGGAAGAACTAGAGGAAATCATGCTAAGCGAAGTAAGTCAGGTACAAAAGGACAAGTACAACATGAGTCTGCTGAGGTAAGTGCTAAAGTAAAATGCAAAAGAGGCAAAGGGAAAAAGCTACTTTACACAAGCATTCTTGGGGTGAGGACCGTGTAGTATGGCAAGAGACCACATCAAACACAGGGATGCACATGGTAGACAACTGGGGAGGAGCTGGGGAAAGGGAAAAAAATGATAGTAAGGAAGAAATAGGTAGCGGGGGCACAAGATGCTAACCCAACCAAGGGGAGGGTACTGTTTATATTTCCACAGGGAAAGAAGGACCAGACTTCAACCCAGTGCCCAAGGTGTGAATGCAACATTCCAGCAGAGTAGGGAATCAATGGGGAGGTCTGGGAGGCTGGCCCCAGTACCAAATACTAAGTGGATGCCCTCCCCTCCCCCCAGAAGAACTTATTTCAAAGGCATTAAATCTGCAGCTCCGGGAGAGAGACATATCTGATTGGAGCACGAGAGCAGATGAAGAGGGAGTAGGAGAGAGTGAAGCACATACTGGCCCACCAGGCCTTGACGACGATGACCCCAATTGGAGCAGCCAGACCACCGAGAGGACCACATGGCCAGCCCCACTATAAGACATGAAGCCCCTCACTGACCCATGGCCCTATGGAGGACAGCACCAGAGACACAGTGTGGAAATTGTACCCGATCAGATACTACCACACGGAGACAAAGCACTAGGGGAGTGTAGCGGAACAGCAAGGGAATTGAGCGGCAAGGTCCCCAGGGAATGCTGAAGGTAGACTTTGGGGCCAGGGCATGGTGCCCTAACAGACTGGACTGCAAAACACTACTAAAGGCCAACAAACAATCCTTCAACTAACAACAAGCTTTTCTTTCTTGTGTATTTTTTTTTGTTCTTTGTCAGTGGTTTGTTGTTGTTATCTTGTTGTATATTGTTACTTGGTTGTGCTGTCTTGTTTTTGTGCATGTTATTAGCTCCACAGGTCTGTCTAAATAAGATAGACTGGATGAACAATCTGGAGGAGAAAACAACGGGACCAACAATTCCAAGGGGACATGGGATAGGCGGAGGTGAGGGGAAAGGTAGTGGTGTTAATAAACCCAGGGATAAGAGAACAACAAGTAATCCAAATTGGTAGTGAGGAGGGTATGGAAGGCCTGGTAGAGCATGACAAGGGTAATGTTACAAAGAGCAATTGCTGAAACCCTGGTGGGGACTGAGCATGATAATAGTGGGACAGGAAGAAAGTCAAGGGAAATAAGAGGAAAGAGCTGGGAGGCAAAAAGCATTTCTAGAGGTCTAGATAAAGACATGTATATATGCAAATATATTTACATATGAGAATGGGGAAATAGATCTATGTGCCTATATTTATAGGTTTAGTATTAAGGTCGCAGAAAGACATTGGGCCTCCACTCAAGTATTCCCTCAACGCAAGAATATTTTCTTCTATCAAATTGGCATTCTATGATGCTCACCTTCCTGACTCAACCGCTGAAGACAAAGTGGGTGAACAAGCAAATGTGGTAAAGAAAGCTGATGGTGCCTGGGTATCAAAAAGCATAGCATCTAGGGTCTTAAAGACTTGAAGGTAAACAAGTGGCCATCTAGCTCAGAAGCAACAAAGCCCACATGGAAGAAACACACCAACCTGTGTGATCACGAGGTGCTAAAGGGGTCAGTTATAAGGTATCAAAGAACAAAAAGAAATCATATCATTGGGTGTACAATTCCATGATAGAATCACTGAAGACAAATAGGTGATTAAGCAAATGTGGCAAAGAAAGCTGATGGTGTCCGGTTATCAAAAGATATAGCATCTGTGGTCTTAAAGGCTTGAAGATAAACAAACAGCCATCTAGCTCAGAAGCACCAAAGCCCACACGGAAGAAGCACATGAGCCTGTGCAATCACAAGGTGTAGAAAGGCTCAGGTATAAGGCATCATCAGAACAAAAAATATTACCATAGTAAATGAGGGGGGGAATGCAGAGTGGAGACCCAAAGCCCATTTGTAGGCCACTTCCTCCATCCCCACCACCCCCACCCCCACTATCATGATCCGAATTCTACCTTGTAAGTCTGGCTAGACCAGAGGATGTACACTGGTGCAGATAGGAACTGTAAAACAGGAAATCCAGGGCAGATGATCCCTTCAGGACCAGTAGTGTGAGTGGAGATACTGGGAGGGTAGAGGAAGAGTGGGTTGGAAAGAGGGAACCAATTACAAGGATCTACATGTGACCTTCTCCCAGGGGACGGACAACAGAAAAGTGGGTGAAGGGAGATGTCGGACAGGGCAAGATATGACAAAACAATAATTTATAAATTATCAAAGGTTCATGAGGGAGGGAGGGGGGAGTAGGGAGGGAGGAGAAAAATGAGCTGATGCCAGGGGCTTAAGTGGAGAGCAAATGTTTTGAAAATGATGAGGGCAATGAATGTACAAATGTGCTTTACACAATTGGTGTATGTATGGATTGTGATTAGGGTTGTATGAGCCCCTAATAAAACGATTAAAAAAAAAGATCCCTGAACATAAGTACATAGCAAAATTAAGCAAATGGACTAAAAAAAGAAAAATGATGAAGGTTAGTGGCCTTGGAAATAATATGAAATATGACTAATTAGAATGCCACAAGATTTGAGAATGATGAATGTAACAAATGTATAAATGTGCTTTATACAAGTGATGTATGTATGGATTGTTATAAGAGTTGTATGAAGCCCCAATAAAATGATTTTTTTTAATGTACTGAAAAGAGAAAAAAAAATGAATCCCGGAAGAAATGAGCGGGGGGCGAAGGAATTAAAAAATTTTTAAAGAAAATTTTGTCCAAAGAATTTTCCAAATTTCATGAAAACTCCAAACAAAACTAAGAATGCCTAGGACAACATACTTTCAAAAAGCACACCAAAGATACATCCTGAAAACCAGTTTGGGGGGTGGGGAGTGACAGTTTACATATATAGAAACAAATGACCATAGACTTCTACTCAGAAAACATGCAAGCCAGAATACTATGAAATAAAATCATTTTAAAGTGTTAAGAGAAAAATAACTGTCAACATAGTCTATCTACATCCAGTGAAAATATCCTTCACATATAAAACTGAAATAAAAACATTTTCAGGCAAACAAAGGAAACCATTGTAAAAAAGGCACACAAAAAAGTGTGTCGGGGGAAAAAACTTGAATAAATACAAAGAAATAGTGTCGGAAGTCAGCGTGTAGCAGGAAAAGAAGAATGAAGAGCAAAAATGAGTTGCATACAAAAAAGAAAAGGGGTGAAGATGAAGGAAAAAAATTAAAGCATTGGCTAGACTGATAATGTTTGTTTTTTTTAATGCTATCATATCAGGAACAAAAGAGGGGATATCACAACAGATCATACAGGCAATTAAACAAATAAATACAACAATAAATACTTTGAACAACAACATTACTCTGGCTCAAAATTTTCATAGACCACTAGCCATTAAAAGGATAATAACAACAGTTTACTGTGGGAGAAAGACGGGATTTTCTACTCCCTTAAAGAATCACCATTCTGGAAACCCACAGAGTCACAATGAGTCCAGCATCGATTTGATGGCAAGTGAGAGACGCAGTTAATTAGAATTCCTGACTTTCAAGTAAGAGATCTAAGTTGAATTCTGAGCCAATATGTCATAAACACTGCCATCATTCATCTGTCAGTGGAGGCTTGCATGTTGCTATGATGTTGAGCAGGTGTCAGTGGAGTATCCAGGCTAAGATAGAGTAGGGAGAAAGGCCTGACAACCTACTTCCCAAAAAAATTACATAGGTCACAATGCTCCAATCCCATTGTGCATGGGGTCAGCATGAGTCCAGGTCAACTCAACAACAGTTAACAATAACTTGAGGAAGTTGAGATCATAATTTAAATTTTTTCCACAAAGAAAATTCTAGCAACAAATGGCTCAGCTAATAAAGTCTATCAAACATTGAGCGAAAAACATTATCAATTCTACACAAGCTCTGTAAGACAACAAAGGAGAACACAATTCCTAAGCTAATATACTTCATGGTAAAATACTGAGTGTCTATAAGATAAGAACAAGGTAAGGAAGCCTCAGGATATACACAGGTCTATGACACATCAAAAGAATGCTCATTAGAACCCAGGAGTATCTCAATTATATTTTGCTGGTAAAATCTTTTCTTTGAGATAAGTATTTGTCTTTTTCTTTAACCGTTTTATTAGCATATAATTCTATATTAAGAGTTGTACAATCATGACCACAATCAGTTTTCGGACATTTTCTTCTTTGTATTCATTGTTACTATTATTATCTCCCCATTTCCCCCAGCTTCCTTGCATACCCCCAAGAAACCATTAATCTAGTTATTATCTACAAAAATTTACCATTCCTGGATTTCATCTACAGAACAACATTATCACCCACCCACCCATACCCAGAAAAAGTAAAACAGAAAAACTCAACCAAAAAGAAAGCAGAAAATATTAAAAACTATAACACATTTAAAATGGATAAAAGGAAAATAAAACAAGGTGCTAGATTTTAATTCTATTGCATCTGTAATAATCCACTTTCCAATGCATTCTGCATGAGAACAAGGCTATTTACATCCCTGATCTGCAGTCAGATGGGATTCACCAAAGACTTAATTCTCATGTATTTCCCCTTGAATTTTTCTTTTTAACTGAAGCAACTTTTAAATGGGTCAAAAGGGAGATAAAATGAAATAATATATTTGAACCTAACTGTATGTGTCATAATCAACTTGATAATGCTGTCAGATAACAAGGCTGGTCATATCCTTCAACTATGATCAGGAAGGATTCACCAGAAGCTCAATCCATGTGTGGACCCTGCATACAGATTATGGGCTTCTGCTGTCATCCATTGCCTTCTGCAAACAGGATGTCTAAATTTAAGCACTGATACCAGTCCCTCAATTGGATTTGCTTTTATTATTTACGATCATTGGATCACACAGGCTGGTGTGCTTATACTATGTGGACTTAGTTGATGTCTCATTTAGATGCCTGCTTGGTTAAAGTCAAGCCTTTAAGGCTCCAAACACTATATTCTGATAGCCAGGCACCATCTAATTTCTTGGTCATAATTTGCTACAGCACCCATATCTTCAAAGATGAGATGAGTATTTCATCCTTCCCTTGTTTCTTCTCAAAATCTTTTATATCCCTGCCCCACTCTGAACTCACAATTTGACCTTAAGTATTAATTTTCACAAGGTAAATAAATCATAAAACCTTTTCCCATCTTCCTACCATCAAAGCCCCTACAAAGTTGTTAAAGTCCTTGTCCCAGCCATCACTCAACATCAGCTCTCAAGCTTAATATTCAACCAAAAGTTGGGACCATAAAGAGGTTACTAACCTAGAAAACCAAAGCAACTGATATCTGTCTATATCAGTAACTCCTATAATTAAAAGTAGAGATATGGTTAACCCCTAAAATCTGTCATAAAGTTAAGAGACAGAAAACTAATTCTCAACTTTTGATTCCCCATCTTTGAGAATAATTCTCACCATAAACAATAAATAAATAAAACCACATTTGTTTTCTGAACAACAAATGTATTTTAAAAAGTCACATGTGTACGCAGTTTGCATAGCGTTTGTTCCTTACCTGCTGGTGACGAGTGCTGGGAAAGGTGTACTGGACAGAGTGGGGAGGATAACGACTTTGCTCTGTGCTGAATGCTCCTTGGTTGGGAGGATAACCTGAACTTGACATTATCAGTAAAGAAGTCCTCACTGGGACGTGAGTTCAAGTCCAACAATCAGTCATGTTTCTAGGAAACCACCTAAAATGGGGAGGAAAGAGAAGAAATTAATAAGAACTAAATTACCAGGTATACTTCTAGTAAATTATAACTATAGCTTCATAGCAAGAGAAAGATGAGGCTGTCTAATCCCATATAGATTTAGACGTGGGAATCCTACAGGACGGTCACTCTAGGTCAGAATTAACACAATTGTGAGTTTGTGGATTTTGTGTGGCATAGCCACACGGAAAAGCCCTGGTGGTGCAGCAGGCTAAGCATTAGGCTCCAAACCAGAGCAGGGGTTCAAACACACCAGCCTCCGTGCAGGAGAACAAGGCCATCTACTTCCATAAAGATTTACAACCTCAGAAACTCAATGGTACCTTCGTCTACACTTAAAAAGTTCTTTAGCACATCACAAATAATACAAGTAGCTATATAAAGTAAAAACTTGTATATAACTTTTTAGCACAGGACCTGGCACACAACAGCTGCTCAGCAACTGCTTTCCTTCTTTCTATAAATGTTTGAGAGTCTCTCACGTCCTCGCTTCCGAAATGACAAAGAAAAGTCAAGAAAGACCACGGCCATGTGCAGCCCTTTCACTGCCCAAACTGCACCTGCTGTGTGCCCAAAGACAAGGCCATTAAGAAGTTCGTCATAAGAAACACAGTGGAGACATTTCCGAAGCAAGTGTCTTCGACGCATACGTGCTTCCCATGCTGTGCTTGAAGCTGCATAACTGTGTGAGTTGTGCCATCCACAGCAAGGTGGTCAGGAACCGGTCATGTGAAGCCCGGAAGGACTGAACCCCCCCACCTCAATTTAGACCTGCAGGTGCTGCCTCACGACCTCCTCCAAAGCCCATGTAAAGATTAGAAGCTGAAGAAAAACAAATCTGAAAGGAAATAAAGTGGAAATTGTTCATGAAAAAAAAAAGTTTGAGAAACATTTTGTAAAAATTGTAAAATAAAATCTATAGTTTTAGATTTATAAGTCAATTTTCAATGGATTAAGGATATTTTAAGGTAAGTGTTATAAGGGGAAATGCTACTTTATTAAATATTTACTTACAAAATCTGAATAGTCGTTACTAAATAATTCTGCCTCAAATGATATCTATGAAGCATTGGGCACAGTACAGTTCCCAAGTAAGTGGCCCTTTCTACAACACCTCCTAGCCCAGGATTCTAGCTGCCAGACTACAAATTTTAGGTGAATTCTCTCCAGAAATGTCCCATAATAATCCCAAATGGTAGTGGACTATTGAGGCCCTGTTAGTATTGTTTGCAATTCTATCAAGTTCACAATGTCAAGTTATCAAATAATTGCAAGTGCAGGTAGCCCACAGCTTACAATATATTCAGGTTATGATGAACCACACTTACAACCGTCTAACCTGGTTTCATTCGTTTCATTTTTTGTACATAGTATCATTAGTGATATGTACTACATAAAATGTTGCAGCTTGCAATTTGCTGGTGTTATCATTCTCAGGAATTCAACTCACATGCTCAATTTTATGATTCACTGTCAAAATTGTCAGAGATTTAGAGTTTTCAATTGATCAGGGGCCTTATTGTTCCCCAATAAAAGGCTAATGGTGTCTCTAAAGTGAACCAGAGACATATATAAATAGCTACATGAATGGATTTTGAGCTCTCACTTAATCACAACCCTAGTCTAAGAACATAGCCCTACTCTAAGTATGACGTGCCCCGCTCAGTAATTGTCCTCATGAAGAGTTCACTAAAGATATGGGTGCTACAGCAAATGATGGTGAAGAAATTGGACAGTGCCAGCCTTCAGAAAGAATACTATCTGGGGTCTAAAAGGCTTGTCTTAAAACAAGCAGCCATCTAAGTGAGGTGACAGCTAAGTCCACATGGAAGAAGCATATCACCCTCTGTGATCAAAAATTGGTAAATAATAAAATCCAAGATTAGGAACGGTATTAGAGCTTAATTCTGAGACCAAATTTGCAGTAGGCTGTGGATGACAGTGAAAGCCCAAAATCCATTTGCAGGGTCCCCACTTGGCTTTTAAGCCTCCATTTAATCCCCTCTGACCATTGACCAGGGACGTGAAGAACAGTCATGCTATCAGAAAAGACGAGTAGGGGGAGCAGGGAGGGGGTGGGGGGAAGGCAGGACCTGATGCAAAGGGCTTAAGTGGAGAGCAAATGCTTTGAAAATGATGAGTGCAAAGAATGTACAGATGTGCTTTACACAATTGATGTATGTATGGATTGTGATAAGAGCTGTATGAATCCCTAAAAAATATGTTTTTTAAAAAGTAAGTGGAGTAACAGATATAATTAGGTTAAAATTTAACACCTTATCGAGCGCAGCGGGCACCACTGAGGCCACAGCCACGCTGGGGAAATGTCGGCTTCTGGAGAGAGCTAGCCGGTGGGCAGCAGGGGCATTTATGACCTTTTAGAGTGAGGTCAAACAAAAAGAGAAGAGAGACTCAGTTTTAACATCCAAAAATCAGATTGAAAGACTGACCCGTCCTGGCTCCTCCTATTTCAATTTGAACCCATTTGAGGTTCTTCAGATAGATCCTGAAGTGAAAGATGAAGATATAAAAAAGAGATTTCAGCAGTTGTCGATATTCGTGAATCCTGACAAAAACCAAGATGATGCTGACAGAGTACAAAAGGCTTTTGAAGCTGTGGACAAAGCTTACAAGTTGCTACTGGATCAGGAACAAAAGAAGAGGGCCCTGATGTAATTCAGGCAAGAAAAGAATACTTGGAACACACTGTGAAAGAGCGAAAAAAGCAACTGAAGAAGGAAGGGAAACGCAATGACCCCTGAGCTGCTTAAACAAGCAGTATATAAACAGACCATGAAACTCTTTGCTGAACTGTAAATTAAAAGGAAAGAGAGGCCAAAGAGATGCATGAAAGGAAACGCAAAGGGCAGAAGAGATTGAAGCTCAAGAAAAAGCCAAATGAGAAAGGAAGTGGCAGAAAAACTTTGAGGAAAGTCGAGATGGCCGAGTGGACAGTTGGCGAAATTTCCAAGCAAACACAAAGGGGAAGAAAGAGAAGAAAAACCGAACCTTCCTGAGACCACCAAAAGTAAAAATGGAGCAGCCGAGTGACAACTGCTGGGGTCATGGCCACAGAAGCTTCCACCAGCTTCCCCCCTCAAGCTTGGAAGGACTCAGTCTCTCGGCCGCCCTCCCCCCATATAGAACAGTACTTGCTTTTTAGTCCACTTTGTTTCAGTACACTTTAATATCAATCAGAATAATTCTTTTGTACATTGACATGAGGGGCTCAGTTAAAAAAAAACAAAAAATGAAAAAGACCTTCCCCATTCCCTGCTCCCGGAGCAACCCGGAAGTTTCCACCCTTGGGGCTCCTTCGGTCTCCACGTCCTGGAACTTCATATTTTGTACTTTATGGAATTGTGACGGCTAGAAACTTCATGTGGAGTTGATGGAAATCATTCAATTAAAGCTGTTGCTTACAATGGTGTTGCAGTCAATTCTGCAGAGACAAGCCTGGACCGCTCTATTCTTCAGCTGCTTGCTTCTGGGCGTGATGTCCTCTGAAGCCTGAATCCGACAGGGGCGGCAGTGAGGGCAGGCACATCCCTGGGTGTTCGGCATGTGCCCTCCTAATCTCGCTGACCCATCAGCGTGGCACGAGGCTCTGAGCCATCCAAACCTGTTCACGTTCCAAAGAGCTAACTGTCCTCAACCCAGTACCATCGTGTCCTAGCCCATCTGTGTGCATTTACTAATGGATGTGTAATAAATTTTTATACCCAACCCCCCCCCAAAACTTAAATACCTTATCATTTGTTCTCCCTTTTGACCCATTTTAAATTTGTTCTAGTTCTTACCATTTTCTGTTATCTTTTCAATGGAGTTTTTTCCATTTTATCTTATTATTTCCTGTTTTATTATTAATTTTTATGGTTTTTTATGTGAAATCTAGGATAGGCTATAGAGAAAGTAACTGGATTAATAGTTTCTTGGGATTGTGGCAGGCAAAGTTGGGGGAGAATGAGGAACTAAGAAGAAAATGTTCTAAAATGGATTGTGGTGATGATTGTACAACTCGTTTTAATATGTTTAAACTAATGAATTGTATGATGTGTGAATTATGCCAATAGAACATTTAAAGCTAAAAAAGCCTCCCATAAAGGTGTTATATACTGAAACTGACAAAATGCCAACATTATCCAAATCTTCTTCAAGTATGAGTAAGATTTTTAACTTTTGTATTTCTAAAGTATATATCAAAATATATGTTTACACATGATGTTTCTAACCCCTAAACATAAATAAAATTTGGATTTATAATCCGGTTAAATGTTCATTCAGGGTGATCTGGGTAGGTCCTGTGTATGTGCGTCCTTGGTAACCTACAGGATATTTAAGCTCGGGTAACTTTGTGGCATGAAAGCACATAATTATACCTATTTCAAGTCTCTTGTTCTTAATAGAGTCTAGGAACACAAAGTGTCTGCATAAGTCTGACAGTGGTGAATATGTGCACTGTGTGCAGGACTTTGAAGAGTTCAGATATTCCCTACTCTGCCACCCTCTTAACACTTAGCAGATGATAATACTATTCTCCCGAGAGGGTACTTAATATTTGCCAGACATCATGCTCACTACTCCCCATTCATTTTTCAACTTACTCTTCAGAAGAATCCCGAGACAAGTACTGTCACCTTCATTTGACAAGCGAGGAAATGGACACCCAGAGGTTCAGGGTGATAAAGCAGCCAATAAATGCAGATCTGCCTGACCCTAAAGCTGCATTTATAACTCTTTATATTGTGTCGTTACCCAGCAGTCACTGCTCTGCTCCATACATGCTTATATGTTGGTGCAATGTTCCCAGAAAAAAATGGATTTATAAAGATACTGATAAAAAATTAAAGATTAGAAAATAAAAGTAAATAAAGATATTGATAATAAAAAGCAATAATTCTGAAAATTTATAAAAGAAATACATATTTGACTTACATTGGAACCTACTTAGGGCAAAGTTATGGAAGCAAGATCCCTTGCAAAAAGTTATCTGTTATAGCGTTTATAGCGTCTGGGGTCTTAAAGACTTGAAGATAAACCGCCATCTAGCTGAGAAGCAACAAAGCCCACATGGAAGAAGCACAGGAGCCTGGATGATCATGAGGTGTCGATGGGATCAGGGAAGGCATCTAAGACCCAAAACAAAATCATACCCAATGTGAATGGGGAGGGGTGAAGGCTTGGAGTAGACACCCAAAGCACATTAGGAGACAATTGGACATCCCCTCACAGAAGGGTCACAAGGAAGAGACAAGCCAGGTCAGGGAGCAATATAGCACGGATGAAGCACACAACTTTCCTCTAGGTCTTTAATGCTTTCTTTCCCCCACTATCATGACCTCAATTCTACGTTACAAATCAGATAGACCAGAATATGCACACTGCTACAGATAAGAGCCCACAACACAGGGAATCCAGGATAGATAAACCCCTCAGGACAAACAATGAGAATAGAGATACCAGCAGGTTAAGGGGAATGTAGGGGGTTAAGAAGGAATTGATCACAAGGATTAACATATAACTCCCTCCCAGGGGGATGAACAACAGAAAAATGGGTCAAGGACGACAGAAGACGATATAAGATATGAAAATAATAATCTATAACTTATCAAGGGTTCATGAGAGAGGGTGGGGGAGAAGGGAAGAATGAGGAGCTGATATCAAGGGCTCAAGTAGAAAGAAAATGTTCTGAAAATGATGGCCATCATATGTACAAATGTGCTTGACACAATGGTTGAATGTATGGATTGTGATGAGAGGTAAGCAACCCCAATAAAAGTATTTAATTAAAAAAAGTTATCTGTATCTTACTATAAGATAAAAATCAAAAGATAAACTAAATTAGATGTACCAAAAGAAGAAACTTGAAACCTACATGGCTGAAAATTATATTAAACATAAATTCCACATATTTAATAAGAGCAGCTGGGTTAGAAATATGTCTCATATAAGGACCAAAAAATAAACTCATTGCCATCAAGTCAATTCTGACTTACAGAGACCCTATAGGACGGGGTAGAACTGCCCCTATGAGTTTCTAAGACTGTAACTCTTCACAGGAATAGAAAGCCTCATCTTTCACCCTCAGACATAAGGACAGAGTCTAAGAAAGAAAGGGAATTGGTCAAACTGTTCTTAAAACAATAACTAAGCATAAAAGTGAAATATAAACTGAACATGATCCTGATCAAAATTACAACTTTCTTTACAAAATAGGAAAACCAATCCTCAAATTTACATGGAAAAGGGGCCCCAATAACTAAAGTTAATTCTGAAAAGGGGTGAAGGTATTAGAGAATTCACACTTTCTGATTTCAAAACACAATATACAGCTACAGTAATCAAAATTGCCTGATACTGTACAATAGACATATTAAGTGAATAGAGTTCAAAAATAACACATCCAGGTACAGTCAACTCTTTCAACAAGGGTATTTATTACAGTAAGTGAAATTACTTGGTATGGATCTTCGTTTGACAGTCTTTAGCAGTTCCCCCAGACCCCACACACACACATCTACCCCCCACAAATGATTGGGTAGGAGCATGCAAATATGTGACACTTAGCATGCTTTTTGATAGGTCTGGACCCTGCATCTGGCTCATAGACTTTGACTTACTTTGGACATAATAATGATCATGAAAGACTAGTGGCTAGAAAAGGTGACAAAAAATAATATTTTATAAATTATCAAGGGTCCGTGGGGGGGGGGTCGGTGGGACAAATGAGCTGATACCAAGGGCTCAAGTAGGAAGAAAATGTTTTGAAAATGATGATGGCAACGCATGTACAAATGTGTTTGACACAATAGATGGATGGATGGATTGTGGTAAGAGCTGTACAAGCCCCCAATAAAATTATTTAAATGGGAAAAAAGGACACTGTTTGGTAGAAGATCAGGTAAAAGTGAAACCTTCAATGGGATGGAATAATGGAGGCATATAACATACATATGTGCCTGTATGTATATGTGTGTGTGCATACATATATAGTCCCTGAGTGGTTCAAAAGGTTATATACACTTAGCTAAGTGGTTCAAATCCACTTGCAGGTGCCTCAGAAGAAAAGCCTGACAAATCTAATTCAAATAATCTCAGACTAGTGGTGATACCTGGAGGGTGGAAGGAACGTGGAGTAGAAAGGGGGAACGGATTACAAAGATCTACATAAAACTCCCTCCCTGGGGGATGGACAAGAGAAAAGTGGGTGAAGGGAGACATCGGACAGTGAAGATATGACAAAATAATAATAATTTATAAATTATAAAGGGTTCGTGAGGGAAGGAGGAGGGGAAGGGAGGGGAAAATGAGGAGCTGATAACAAGGGCTCAATTAGAAAGCAAATGTTTTGAGAATGATGAGGGCAACAAATACACAAATGTGCTTGACACAATGGATAGATGGATGGATTGTGATAGTTATACAAGCCCCCAATAAAATGATTTTTTTAAAAAAGAAAGAAAAAACTCAGACTTTGGAAACAGTGGCATGCAGTTCTACTCCAAAACCCATGGGATCCCCAGGAGTTGGAATCAGTTCAATGGCAATTGGTTGGCAAGTGTAAATATCCTGTTTGTGTACTTGTGTGTGTACCTGTTTGTGACACCTTTAGAATCTGCCCTCTCTGAACTGACCTTGAATTGAACTGGCAGCATGTACCCTCAGAAGCTACTGCTTCGATTGGGCCTTCTTTTTGAAGCACTATAATGAGACTAAGTCAAGTGTTTAACTGAGAAAACTTGTCTGGAACCACCCACACATTGTAGGCACACACTTAGAAGCAGTGGGGATAAACCAGAGCATGTATAAACTGAAACCCAAGGAGCAGTTTTTGACTTACTGTCTTGAAAGACTAGAGAGAAGTACGAAAGTGGAAAAAACATTCCACTTTGGTAAAATAAACCAAAGAAACCTTTTTTTTTTTTTAAAGAAAAGTAGTCACTGTGGGGAATGCCATTAACAAGATATTTCATTTGTAGCCTCTTTTGACATCTTAGAAGAAAGATGAATGAGAGTTAAAGACCTTTTAATTAAACGATCCTACCTACCATAAAATATGGTAATAAAAGGAAAACATTAATCAAGACATACTCATTTGGTTAACTTGTGCTTACAGATATTCTGTAAAGGTTTAGGTTTCTTGAAGAGAAAGGAGATGTTTCCCAGCAATATTAAATAGCAACTTAATTGAGAACTTTTGAAGTATAGTTTCACTGAACTAATTCTCTACATGGAACAATACTCACTTGTTCAACTACAAAAACAAATATTTTCAAAACCATAGGGGATGCCTGTTTGCCAGTTCTCTTCTCCACTAACAAAAAAGAAAAATGTTGAGATCAGAAAAAATGTTAACCATTCTGGAGTCCTTATTATGTACTGAAAAAAATAAAGAGATTTACATTCCTGAGTTCACCTACAAGTCTGGTTCCATTACTCTCTAATTAAGGCTTTGGGGAGGCTAAGGTAATTTTTTTTTTTTTACTCAGAGAGGTATCTTAATGATCATGTTTTGCTCTTTCCCTCCTTGACCCCCTACAGCAGTGGTTCTCAACCTGTGGGTCGCAACCCCTCTGGGGATCAAATGACCCTTTCACAGGGGTCACCCGATTCATCACAGTAGTAAAATTACAGTTATGAAGCAGCAATTAAAAAAATTTTATGGTTGGGGGGGGTCGTCACAACATGAGGAAGTGTATTAAAGGGTCGCAGCATTAGGAAGATTGAGAACCACTGCTCTACAGGTTATTTAGCAAAATAAGAGTAATGAACTGATGCTATTTCTACAGTACATATAAAGTAATAAAAATGCACTTGACTTTAAATCCTAGTTACACTTCCTTCAAAACATACCCAAATGTTCTCTAACTCCACCACCACTTCCATCTCGTCCCTAGACTGTAGCAACAACCTCCTAACTGGATTTCTCATTTCAATCATTTCTCTACCCAAAAAATACAATGTTCTTTGTAAACCACAGATCAGAACATATCACTCCTCTATAACTTCACGTAGATTTTGTATACACTTCAAATAAAATCCAGATAACTTACTAAAACCGAGAAAGCCCTTCTGGATCTAGCTTGCTCTCTTCCTATTTTTTCTCCAGATGCCAGAAATGGGTGCTTCCTTTGAGTTTCTACATGTGCCTTGAAACCATTCCTTGCCACAGGGCTTTTGTAAGGTGGCTAGCTCTTTAAACCCAAGAGCTAAGCATTGCTGTCATCTCCTCAGAAGTCTTTCCTGATGATTCTATTTAAAGTTCCCACCAGTTACTCTCAATAGACTGTTTGATTCATTTGTTTATATTTTGTCTTCCCTGCTAGACTAAAAATGCCTCATTTGATTCCCTACCATAAGTGGTTGAGTAAAAATGAAACGACAAGAAAATGTACAGTGCTTACTTGAAGTTTTAAACAAAAAGTCTACTGAGAAACATAAAAGTCCACTTCAACACAAAGACAGAGCATACAAAGATCAATTTGTCCAAAATTAACCTCTAATTTCAAAATTCACAAAGAGCATTCAAGATATTTTTAGTTTCAATAAGGTTTACTTTTTGAGATTCACAAAATGATTTTGAAGTTTATGCAGAAGAAAAGATGGACTTGAATTTTGAGGAAAAGTCTGAAGGAAGAAAAAAAACAGAGCAATGAACAGGTGAATACCCCTACCAATCTTAAAATTATAAAACTACAAAGATTTAAAGAGAATGGTAATGACTTTGAAATACTGTGCAAGCAAAAAAAATATCAGACACATCAGAAACATTCCCAAACAGTAAGTGATAAAATTATAACTCAAATCAATAGAGCTAAAGATTGATTACTCCACTAAAAGGTGCTAACACAATTGGTTTTGGGGAGAAAACATGCACACAAAACCAAAAACCAAGCTCACTGGGTTGATGCCAACTCACAGTGACCATATAGGGCAGGGTAGACCTGCCCTGGTGAGATTCCAAGACGAATTCTTTACAGGAAAGAAAGGCCTATCTTTCCCCCCAAATGCATGCAGGTACCCTAAAGGGTACCCTCTACCTCATTTTTCATACCAAAAATAACTTCTCAATGAAACCAAGAATTAAATTTTATATTTAGAAGGGTAAAGGAAAGGGGAAAAAAGAAAGCACAAAAGTATTAAATTAAAATCTGGCATCTTGTTTTTTGTTTCTTTTTAATACAGAAAAAGATATACTGGTAAAAGTCTTCACGTTCTTGTACCCCACGTGGTGAAATAAGCTCTTTTATGTGGACTTTTGCCTTGGTTCTTTGTGGGGGAGGGTGGCACTTAGGAGATTCCTCTCCCCCCCACTAAACTGTTGACCTGAGTTCCTTGGAAAAGCAAGGGGAAGAGTGTGGTGGAACTCTGGAACTCCCAGGTAGTTTTCTACCCCCGAGGGTTTGTTGGTGAACTGACATTTCCTGAAGTACTCTGCAAACAACTTGACAGTTTTATATTTTCTGCCTGGCCCTGTTTTACACACTGTTTAGGGATTGGTCAATTTGCTATGCAAATAATCATGTGTAAAACCATCCAATAGGATTACGTGACTTATGGAAATTGCCTAGTTTGTGGGCAAGAAGTCTGCTTATATTAAACAGCTGCACTGTGGTAGTGTTTGAAAGGGAAGGAAAGAAGCAGCAGAGACAGGAGGTGGAAATGTCCTAAAATAACTACCATGCCAGCCAATGACCGTAACACTGAAGATGGCAAGAAACCTAGAAGGGGCCCTGTGCAGAGCCAGTGGCGGCTAGTGGTGGCTACATTCAGAAAGGCCTGAGACAGAAGGTGACTGCAGAAGGCTACTGCTAAGCAAGCATGCAGTTAGGAGAACAGAGCACAGGCCATAAGCTGCTTCTTTTCCTCCCAAAATTTCAATGAAATGAAAGAATCTTTTTTTTTAATTATTATTAATAAAATACTGTGATAATTCACTGATTGCAGACATTTTAGTTATTAAGAACTTTCGACTGTTTTTCAGTTCCCCAAAACTATTCAGCATCAAGTGCTGTAGGTATATCAGTTATCTTCTACAACAACAACCAAGATCTTTGTTCTCTTAACAACTATCAACTACACACTTCCTGAGTACAGAATGTTATTCTGAGAATAGGGAAGAGGATTAAAAAATAATTCAAAAAGTCAAGCTCAAAAAAGGGCTATGCACCAGTAGGGGTATTTACATAAATAACCAAAATGTTGTAATATTAGCACAGAAAAAGCATTAAGAATTTCCGAAACAAAAAACATACATCTTAGGGGAAGGTGAGGGGCCAAAGGTAGAACAGATCGCAATGATCGACACAGAACCACCCCCACAAAAGAAATATGGGTGAAGGAAGACAATGGTCAGTAAAAGATATGAAAATAATTTATAATTTATCAAGGGGTCACAAGGCTGATGGGGAGGGAGGGAAAAAAGTAGAGCTGATACCAGAGGCTCAAATAGAAAGTGAATGTTTAGAAAATGATGGCAATATATGTACAAATATGCTTGACACAATTGATATACAGATTGTTATGGATGCTGTAAAAGCCCCAATAAAATGATCCTTAAAAAAAAGATTCATCATTAGAAAAGACAATATGAGTGAAATCTCTTAAAGTGATAGGTGGTTACATGCCTGAAAAACAGGCAAAATTTATGTGATAGAGTTTGAAAGATAAGGTACAGTAGACTACTTCAAAAAGACATACTATCAGCAAAATACAAGTCTTAATACAACATAAAATAGGCATTCCTTTTAGGTATGCCACCAAAGCAGGAGCACAAATGAAAAAAGTAGAAAAACTGAATTTCATCAAAACTTGTGGGTGTCAAGGGACTTCATCAAGAAATTGAAAATAAAATCTACATTATAAATTTCTAATTTTAAATTATATAAAGAACTCCTAGAGGTCCCATAACTCAACAACAAAAAGTCACATACAAATAAAAAACCATCACTTTTAACCCACTACATTATCAGAAAAACAGCAAATAACAAGTATGAATGAGGATGTGGAGAAATTGGAACCAACTCACACTGCTGGTTGAAATGTAAAACGAGGCAGCCACTGTGGAAAGTTTGACAGTTCCTCAAAAAGTGAAAACAGAATTACTATATCACCCAGCATCTCTACTACTAGGTACGTACCCCAAAGACTCCAAAGCAGCGACTCACACTAACACTTGCACACCATTGTTTATTACAGCACTATTCATAATAGCCTAAATTCAAGCATCCATCAACAGATGAATGAATGAACTACGGTATATCTACACAATGGAACATTACTCCATCATCAAAATAAACGAAGTTCTAATATATGCTGTGACATGGATAAACCTAGAAAACATTAGACTAAATAACGTCGAAGTCAGACAGAGAAGGACAAATATTGCATGATCTTAAATGCAAATTCAGAGAGAAAAATGTATCAGTGGCTACCAAGAGCTCAGGGAGGTATAAAAGAGACAGTTATTGCTGGACACCTGTACATTTTTTTTTCTATTTGGGGTGATAAAGAAGCCTTTGGAAATACAGATCATGGTGATGACCACACAACATGATAAATGTAATTTAGTATCACTGAACTGTGAAAATGGCAAAAATTTTATACAATAATTTTAATAGATAAATGGATTAAGAAATCTGACATCTCAGTATTTATGTGAAAAGTGCCAAGTTTAAAATAAATAAATAATAAATTAACAGATTAAAAGTCAAGGGGAAAAATCCATTATGACTGTGGGGGAGGGAGCCAAAACATTCTTCCCAATATCTACCCTTGCGTCCATCATTTTTACCTACCTCCCTTTTTTTTTGTATATTGTCTTCCCCTTCACCCAGGTTAATACATGTCTACCCTCTAGCAAAGAAATTATCTTTTAATTCCATTGTCCATGAGGTTTTTGTAAAAACCCTACCTCGTACATATAAATACAATGGAATATTAGTCATAAACAGAAATGAAGTTCCAGAACACACTACAAGATGAATAAACAGATAATAATATAGAGTGAAATAAGTCGGTCACACAAAAAAATAGTAATTAGTATGATTCCATTTATGTGTCTAGAATAAGCAAGACTATAGAGACCGAGGATTTTGAGTGGTTAGTTACCAGAACAGGAGGGAAGAGATCAGAGAGCACCTTTGGTTAGGAAAGCAATGACTTTTACAATGTAATGGGAGAATCTAGAAACGGACGCGGGTGAGGGTTGTACAACATAATGAACTTAATCTGAATCGAACATATAAATTGTAAATGTTAAAATGGCAACTGTTTTGCCACATATTTTTCACTATAATTTTTAAGGAGAATAACAACCCTTTCCCTTTAAAATAAGGAATCCTAGTGTTGAAGCGGTTAAGTGCTTAACGACGCGCCAAATGGCTGTCATAATCCATCATCCACTCCTGAGGAAGATGTGCCAGTTGGCTTCCGTAAAGATTTACAATCTTGGGTACTCCACAGAGTGGCTCTAGTTCTAGTCTGTCCTTTATGGTCATTAGTCAGAAGCAACCCGAAAATAATAGGTTTCTTTAAAATAAATTTTATGGCATCAGTATCTACAGATAACTAATATTTTAAAGGACCTTTTCAATATAGTATTATGAATAGAGTTCATATCTATGCTATTTTTGTACCTATATACTTGAGTATAAGCCGGCCCGAATATTAGCTGAGGCACCTAATTTTACCCAAAAAAACTACATTAAAAATATGCTGAAAAACTCAGCTTATACCCAAGTATATAAGAAAATTGAAATTCCTTTGTACATTAAAAAAGAAGTTTGAGATTAGGTGAGGCAAGCAACAGCCAGTATATAATTTGACCTGTCACTGTTAAAAAGAAATGTCCACTGTAATACTTAATTCTGTGAAAAGTCACTTTTGTCCAGATAATCTTTAAGATGTTTTAGTTTGAAAAAAAAATGAGGAGCTGATACCACGGGCTCAAGCAGAAAGCAAATGTTTTGAGAATGATGATGGCAACAAATGTACAAACATGCTTGACACATGGATAGATATATGGATTGGGATAAGAGCTGTACGAGTCCCCAATAAAATGATTAAAAATTTTTCCTAAAAATGTTTTAAAGACGTTTTAGTTTAAGAAGACATTCCTCAAAACAGAATCAAAAGTAAGCAAACTATGTCCTTTCCAGTGACCACCATTTCACTGACAGATATGGAGCAGTATTACTATCACTATCACTATAAAAATGGTTTTAACCCAATGTCAACCATCTCCCTGACCCACTTCAGGGATGATATGCTGTAGTGGGATCAACGCTACACATGAGGCAGAAAACTTGGATTCTGCTACTGGTTAATTGAAACACTGTAGGCAGATAAATTCACTTCTGAAAACAGAAAGAGCCAAACCCATTCCCATTGAGTCAATTCGGACTCAGAGCAACCTTGTAGGACAGGGCAAAATTGTTCCTTACGGTTTCCAAGACTTTATGGGAGCAGATAGCCTCATCTGTCTCCCAAAGAGTGGCTGGTGGGTTTGAATTTGGTAGCCTGGTGCTTAACCCACTGCACCACTATTGTTCCTTTCACGGCAGGTAGCCAAGGCTCATCCACTTGTAAAGTAAGCTATATCATTCTGTATTCTGTTTTTAGGTGTCATTAATTGTTCCAACACAGTGGCCCCACGTACAACAAAATGAAACTGCCAGGTCCTACCTCATTGCTGCATTTGAGCCTATTGGTGCAGCCAGTATGTCAATCCATCTCACTTAGGGTTGTCTTCTTTTTTGCTGACCCTCTACTAAGCTACCAAGCATGATATCCTTTTCCAAGGATGGGTCCCTCTGGATAGCATGTGAAAACTACATGAAAGGGTGTCTCTCCCTCCTGCCTTCTTAGGCTTATTCTGGCTGTATTGTATAACTCTAAGTCATTAGCATTTTATTTTACTAAATTTAGATTTGTGTTTTGAGATCATTACTAAGTAAAATGAACAGCAGCACACACAGGCACAGCAAACTGAAGAACTCCAAAGGGATACGCAGCGAGTTCTGTACAGCCTTAGATTTTCAAAAGCAACTGGGGGACGGGGAAGGGGCTGTATCTGAAGACTCTCCAAGTAATAGTTTAACCACACAAGTTCCTAGGGTAGAAAGAATGGTAGAACAGTGAAAATGCCAGCGGAAAACCACCACCACAGAACACCAAAATAAAAACAGATGTTCTGCATATATAAGTAGTTATTACTATATTAGAGAAGCTTTTCATAGTTTTCCAAGAGCCCAGAGTCTTGATAGAAAAGAAACAAAAAAGTTGTCTTTGACATCTATCTAAACTTAATTTTTGCATATTTAAACCTAAAAAGGACAAAACATCAGGCAATCTAAAAAATACCGGGAATTTATTTCTGCACAAAAATCAATATGCTCCACAACGGCATCTATCTTTAAAGCACTTAAAAATGTACTCTGAACATAAAAAGCACCTCACAAGTGAATGAATTTAACTATATGGCTTTCTAATCTACAAATGAGTCAGTATATAATAAATTCTGAACAACCTCTACAACTTACTTTATATTTTATTCAAATAAAATCCAATCTCCAAAAGTAAAAGGACAGAAGTAACTAGGTATGTGAGGCTTCAATGATTTCCAAGGATCAACAAAATTTAAAGCTAAACTGACACATGTTACAAAATACAAAGCAGATGTATATGCGTGCCAACCCCCCAAAAAAACGATTAAACAAAAAACCCTGAATAACCAAGTCTGACATTTACCTACATCAAAAGACCTTTGCCTTCCACACCATCACCATCTAGCCATGACCACAGTTCCAAATCATAGCAACCCTATTGGACAGGGTAGACCTGGCTCCATAGGTTTATGAAACTACGTAAGCAGACAGCCTCGTCTTTCTCCTGGGGAGCAGGTAATGAGTTTGAAACGCTCACCTTGTTTCAGCAGTATCACCAAGACTCCTTACAACAGAAAGAACTGGCAAGAAACTTGTCATCATTTCATAAATTTTGAGAAAATGTTTTGACTGATGTAAACTTGCCTTATCCTGGGACAAATATTTACCCAATTAATTGTAAAAATCTACAAATTAATTTTCAGAATTCATATCTTTTTTTAGAAGGACACACGAAACATGTAAGTTGTATTATACGAGGAAATCGAATAAGACATCCAGTTAAAAATATAAATATTATAGATGTTCCTCCAGAGGCCAAGAAGAGAATAACAGCTATATAAAAATAGATGTCACATCAAATAGCAGGTGCATTCTGATAAGTTGTAATGTAAACATATTTTTCTACTTAGAATCTTATTCACTCAAAAATATTTGCAGTGTCAGTATTATACACAGGAAAAAACAATTTAAGTACCCTAAATATAAAGATAAAATCAAAAATGGACTCACCCTGCCCTCAAGAGGAGATAAAACAGCTACATAAATACCTATAATAAAAGTGTAAGGGCCATGAGAGATGTGCAGACAAAGAACCACAGGAGTGTGCAGCAAGAGCTGTTATTACCTTACCGACATACAACCTTTCACACTGTTTAAAGTAAATTCACATCTACGGGCTCCCTTTAGGCTCACACCAACCAACCCTAGAGACCAGTTGTTTTCCTATGTTATATAGATGAGGAAACTGAAACACAAAAGTCTGGTCATCTTCCACAACAGGACCCATCCTCTAATATTTTCTCTCCGAAGAAGCTTAAATTATAATGTGCCATTTATAAAAAAAAGTATATTTGGGTATTGCAAGTAACTACCTCCTAATATATCTATTTACATATAGACATGTATTTGTTTGCCAGCCCTTGTCAAATAGATTCTGTAATATAGTATAAATAGCAACCTTGCTTCTCATTAACAGATGTTTAAAGCAGGGTAAAGCAACTGTGCCCTATACATTTCAATCTTTTAGCAGGATGAGAAAATAAGATACAGTATCTCTTGTCTGCACTAGCAACGTGTGGTTACTTCTTTCATAATCCTTTACTATGTCTGCTTAGGATTCTAAAATTGGTCTGCTACTCGGTCTAGAGAAATATAAGTTCCATCCAGTAAATCATCTTATGAAAGGGCACATAAAAATTTTCCAAAATATGTATATGCATATATATATATTTAAAACTACACAATGCCATCAACTCTTCAATTATCGACCAGGCAATCACATGTATCTGCAGCTGTCTCTTCAAGAGTATGCTGAAGAAACAAATGAATGAATGTTTTTAGGCATTTTTAAATCCCAGGCCTGTTGTTCTTTGCACACTGCCCATGTCTGCTTCCCTTCTTTGCCACACCAGGGTGCACAAAAGGAATGTACACTCCAACATAACGAGGGGAGCAAGTCTGATACGGGCAAATAAATAGACTAATCCCAAAGATTAAAACCACCCACACCACTGGTCTCCGCGGTTACCTACATTGAAGCTACACTGTGGCATGCAACAACACAGAAAACGGACCCATCCTAAGCAAACACTTGGAACAAATATCGCTTATCCCCACGCCTTGTAAAGCTTCTAATACTCGTGCACAGCTACAGCAGATAATTCAAAGAATTCAGTCTCCTTTACCACTGATTCCTCAAATTGTAGTTTCTCAAGTCCCCCCCCCCCAGCGCCTCAAATGGGGTGCACTCCTTGACTTCACACCTTAAGATCCCAGGAACAAGCAGTGAAAGCGAGAGAGCTCTCAATCTTTGCCATCCCCACCACTACCCATCGCTCGCCCTCAGACCCAGAGCGGATGACAGAGGTAAACGAATCGGCTCTTCACGCTCTCGTCTCATCGCTGTCACCCTCCCAAATCCCTCCACACTCCCCAAACGGCCACCACGGCCACCTCGGATGAAGCCCAGGCCCCACCCGGGGACACCCAGCCCTCCTCTCTTGCCAGTCGGCCTTCCAGGCGGCGCCTCAGCCAACGCACGGGGCACCCTCTGCCACCCGGCCCGGACGCAGCCGGTTCTTCCTGCAAACTCCACAAGCCGTCACCCGCCCAGCCCTAGCTCCCCGGGGCGCCCCGCCGGCCCCCCAAGACGGCGCGCCCGGGGCGAGTCCCCACCTGGCCGGGACCGCGGCGCCTCTCGCCCCGCCGAGAAGCCGTCCCAAGGGCGGGGGCGCGGCGAGCCCTCGGAAGCCTCTGGGCGAGCCGGGAAACGGAGGCCCGGCTACCGGCGCCGGGGCCTACGCACCCGGAGCTGACGGGGTGTGCGAGGGGGCGCGCCGCCGGCCTGAGGAGCACGACGCGGCCTGGGCGCGCGTCCTCACCCCCGGGAGCTCGCTCGGCGCCGCCGGGCCGGCCGCTCACTCCAGCCGCCACCACCGCCGCCGCCGCTGCTGCTGCCGCTGCTGCTGTTCCGCCACCTTGGCCGCCATCTTGACTCAAGCCCTCTCCCTCCCCTCAACCCCCCGCCCGGGCGGTCGCCGCTCAGGAGGCCCCGCCCCGGCCCCGCCCCGGCCCCGCCTCCTTCGGGGGGGGGGCGGCCGACCAACTCCCTCCGCTGGCCCGCCGCGGCTCCCACATCGGGCGAGCTTCCGAGGTCGGGGCGCGCTGGTCCCTGCACCTCTCCCCTCGGACCTGCGGCGGGCCCTCCGAGCGGAGACCGGCGGGGACGACGCCGTCCTCGGGGCGCCCCAGGCGGCTGCCTTGGAGCGCTCTGACCCGCGCGTCCACCGCGAGCGTCCCAGGCCGTGGGAAAAGGAGGGTCTCCAGGCCTCGCCTCGGTCCTGGCGACCCGCGCGCCGCGCGTCGGGCCTGCGGCGACCTCCGGAGCCAAGCGAGGAGCCTGCTGACCGGCCTACCCGCCATGGTCTCCGGCGCCGCCCCGCACCCAGACCCCAGGGAAAGGCCTAGTTGAAACGCAGTCGCTCCTTCATTTGAAATAACTCGTGGAGCCTGGGATCGCCCGCCTTTCCTCCATGTGTGAACTATCTAGTTAGTTCCTCGCCACAGCATATTTTCCTTTGGAAAAGCTGCCACGCCCCAAAGTTAAAAAGACAAACAAACTTGGTGTTTCTGACTTGGGGAATACGTTCGTCCGGATTTTTTTTAAAAGGTCCGCCTAGCCATATTAATTACGTGAGAGGCCTGGATTCTAAGAAATGGGTTCCATGAAATTAGTATTTACAGGAAGGGGGAAACTCTTACTAAAAGATGTGGGGGGTTATAACGGTTCCCTTCTGTATTGCAAGGCGTTCTGGTGATGCAATGGCCAAGCATTAGGGAAGTCAGTGGGGAAAAAGACCTGGCGCCCTGCGCCTGCAAGGTCTGCAGTTTGAAACCACCACTTCTGCTCGGCTGGGGGAAAGACGAGGGTATGTACGCGCAATACGGTCTCGGATAGTCCCAGGGCAAGGTCTACCCTGACCCACAGGATCGCGTGGAGTCAGTATTGACTCGATGGAAGTGAGCATAGAGGTATTTTCACTCTCACATAAGGTCGCCCATTGGAATTCACTCAACGGCAGACACTCGTCAAACAAGAGTAGAAAACTGGGCGGCATGCAGTTCAGCTACAAAGTTGAGCCGGAAACAAGAAAACATCGTAAAGTGCTGCGGAAAAATGGAGAGAACCCAATAAATGCAGCGTCGGAAGATTTCGGTGTGGCACCACTCGAACAGCCACCGGAGAAAGCTGGTCTCTCGGCGACCTGCGCCGGCCGGCGGAACGGCTGGCACTGCGGAACGCAACTCGTCCGGGTGCCGTTTTCCCGCCGGAGTGCGGGCCAAGGGGGGGGGGGAAGAGTCCCCTGTCGCGCAGGCGCAGTCACGTAACGAGCATGGACGTAGTGGTCCTCTTGTGTTCGGCGGCTGCAGTCTTGGCAGGCGGCTTTCTTTGGGCATGGAGCTCCTTGGAAAGGAAGAGCGGGGACCAGACAGGCCGGCTAAGAGCCAAGGGCCGAACTCTCCTCGTCATCGCGCACCCAGACGACGAAGCCATGTTCTTTGCTCCCACCGTGCTGGGCTTGGCCGGCCTGGGGCACCGGATGTTCCTGCTCTGCCTCACCACAGGTAGGAGGGGCTGGTGGGGTCGCTAGGGGCTGGTCGGTAACCGTTTTGGGAGCCAGCCTGCTTAAGTCACCCTACTGGTTTTCGAGGATAGCGAGCGAAGTGAATAAGGTCCCTTCTGTAGGTACCTGGCAGAGAATCAGGGTCCCGAAGGCCGGAGACCAGAGCTGGTGTGCAGGTCAAGGATTGAGGCGCACCTCAGAATTAGTTGCATTCCATACCGACGTTTTTGTTAAAAGCTGAGACCGTACTCGATATTTATGAGAGCTTTTTATTTGCAGAAGGACCAAGAATAACAATTTACTATTTTCAATACACTGAACAGACTCGATACTGTATCGTGTATGCTCGGTTCTTAATGCTTTACTTATTGGTTAAAATATATATAAAGAGAAAGAAAATGTCGTCCCATTATTTGTATACATAAAAGGGCTTCCAAAAATTCATGGGAAAATGGAATTGAAATTTTTAAGTTCCTTTGTGTGTGTGTGTTTGAGGACATGTCAAAATCATCTTGGAAAATTGAGAAGATAGAATCAAAAATACAAACTTTATTTCTTGACCTAAACTCCATCAAGCTCAAGACAAATTTTTAATTGGTGATGACCAGACATTTAGCCCATCCCTAAAGGACTGGGTGGGGCAGGGTGTTCCTGGGAATTTAACCATGTCAATGCAGTTTCTTTTAAATTGCTAACTGAAGAAAAAGGGGTGCCCTTTAAATTATTTTGAAGATTCCAAAAATCAAACCCACTGCCATCAAGTTGGTTACGACTCCTCGTGCAGAACAGAATAGAACTCCTTAAGGGTTTCACAGAGGGCCAGCTGATGGGCTTGAATTGCTGAACTTGTGGTAAGCAACCCAACGTGTAGCCCATTGTACCACCTTTCTTTAAGGTGAGGAGTCAGATGTAGTTTTAGTGGTAACCCAGTTCAACTCCACCCAATAGTCAATGAAAGTAATTTTCAAAGAATAAATCTTCTCTTAAAATACAGAAAGCACCAAGTGAGAAATCAAAAATTCCCCGTAATGCTAGATTACAATGATGATTGCACAACTGTATAAATTAAGTACTTAAGCTGTACATACACAATGGGTGGATTTTATGGTATGTAAAATTATGTATCAATAAAGCTGCTTTTTAAAATTGCCAAGAATGTCTTCTTCCATCTTGTTGTGTTTCTTTCCAGTTCTTTTTCTCTACAGGCATACCTCATTTAATTGGCTTCACATGGTGTGGGTTATTTTGGGGTTTTTTAAACAGAATTAAAGGTTTTCTGCTCTGCTTCAAACAAATCTATTCACCTATGCACACACACTGTGGTAATTGTCACAATATTTCAAACTTTTTGTTACTGTACAGTGAAGTGTGGTGGATAATTTCTATGGCCTTTCTAGAGATGGTCTTGTAACTCCCACTCCCACACAAAGATTGGTTGAGACCATGCAAATAAAATGCCTGGAACCCTAATGAAGGAACTGGTCAGTTTTACTATACCAATGGGCTTAAAATGAGTAATCTCAGAAGCAGAAAGGAGGCTTTATGACCAACAAGAAAGAAGAGCCAGGAATGGGGCATACCCTTTGGACCCAGGGACCCTGCATTGGGAACCTCTTAGGCCAAGGTAACAGAAAATTATAACACCAGAGATTTTTAGAGAGAGCAAAAAAGCAGCAACAGGCATAATAGCAACAAGGACAGCAGAACCAGGAGACAGTGCTGTGAGCTTCCTGGCCCAGAGAGCAAGAAAGATAAGTGAGTGCCTTCCATCAGGAGGCATAGAGGCAGAGTGGGATACCTCTGGGCACTTACTGGTAGAGCTAAAAAGCTTCATAACATGAACCCAAGCATTCCTGGGCCAATGGGGCCACAAAATGCTTAGAAGAAGCTATCCTGATGAAAGAACTATATCCAAGTCATTTGTGAACCAGTTAGTTCCCTAATAAACCCCATAATTTTAAGTACCGTCTGTGAGCTCTATGTGGCCATTGTAACAAATTTCCCAGCCCAATAGAGATTTAGATACCAACAGAGGACAGTTGGCATCAGAACTGGTAAAAAGATTGGAGAGAGGCGCACTCTGCTGGCCCACAAGGTGTGGAGACTAAAGATCAACAAGTATAACAGCAGATTCCAAGTCCAAAGAACTGGAGGTCAAACGAATCCAGACGCAGGATCCAAATTGAGCAAAAAGAAAGATAGCTTTGCCCGATTGTCTATATACAAGGAAGCCTCAAAAATTTCATCAGAAATTTTGAGAATGACAAGGGCAACGAATGTGTAAGGTGCTTTACTCAATCGATGTATGTATGGATTGTGATAAGAGTTGTATGAGCCCCAATAAAATTATTTATTTTTTAAAATTTCATCAAAAATTTAAAACAATTTTTCATGGAAAATTATATTAAAAGATAATGGAATTATTTAACATCATTTAAAATGATATTCCATTATTTAATATCATTTTAAATGGTATTAAAAGATAATGAAAAAAAAGATAATGTATGTTTTGAAGCCCTCTCATAATGCAGGCTGCATCCCTGAGGAAACTCTTTCAATTGATTGCTCATAGGTGATCGAATTACTACATAAACGGCCAAACCACTCATAATTCTGATCTAGCCAAATTGACACATCATAATCATCGCAGGAATCTACATCCCATTATTTTCTGCATTCTCCAAAATTTTTTGGTAACAGTTTCTTATTGGTTACCCCAAAAAAATAGAGCATATACTCCCATTATTTATATATATGTATATATATTTATGGGTTTCAAAAAGTTCATGGAAGTTGAAATTGAAAATTTTCCATAAAATTTTTAAGTTCCTTTGTGTGTGTGCTTGTGTATATGCATGAGGACATGTCAAAATCATCTTGTAAAAATAAGTAGAATCAAAAATACAAACTTTATTTCTTGACTTAAACTCCATCAAGCTCAAGACAAAATTTTAATTGGTGATAAGCAGACATTTAGTCCAGGGGTCCTCTAACTTTTTTAATAGGGGGCCAGTTCACTGTCCCACAGACCAGTTGCAGGGCCGGGCTATAGTTTTAAAAACTATGAACAAATTCCTATGCACACTGCACATATTTTATTTTGAAGTAAAAAACAGAATGGGGCAAAAACACCCGGCAGGCCGGATAAATGTCCTCAGCAGGCAACATGTGGCCTGCAGGCCATAGTTTGAGGACCCCGATTTAGTCCATCCCTAAAATACTGGGGTGTGGGGTGGATGGGTGTCTTTGGAATTTAACCATGTCAATGCAGTCTGTTTTACATTAACTGAAGAAAATGGGTGCCCTTTAAATTGAAGATTCCAAAAACCAAACCCACTGCCATCAAGTTGGTTACGACTCCTAGTGACACTGCACAACAGAGTTGAACATCTTAGGGTTTCCCAGAAGGCCCAGCTGATGGGCTTGAATTGCTGAACTTCTAAGCAGCCCAACATGTAACCCATTGCACCACCAGAGCCCTGTCTTTAATATAGGACTCAGAAGGAGCCAAATCAGGAATATAAAGTGGACCTAATGATTTTCCATTGAAACACAAAATTGTCCTTGTTTGATGAGTAAAATGACTTGGAATACTGTGGAAGTGGAAGAGGACTTTGTAATAAAACTTTCCCAGGCAAAAAAATGATTAGGGCAAAGACTGTACAGATGTGCTTTATACAATTGATGTATGTATATGTATGAACTGTGAAAAGAATTGTATCAGCCCCAATAAATTGTTAAAACAAAAACAAAAACCAAAGATAAAATAAAGAAAATCCTATAAAAAAAAAAAAAACTTTCCCAGGCATTTTTCTGCCAAAGCTTTGACTGATTTTCCCAATGAACTCTCTCCTAAGCAGATAAAATTTTTGGCCCTCCAGAAAATCAATATGCAAAATGCCTTGAGCATTATAAGAAAGTACTGCCATGACCTTTACCCTTGGCCAGTACAAATATGCTTTCATAGAACCACTTCCACCTCTTGGCAGCTATTGCTTTGATTGTGCTTTGTCTTCAAGATCATAAGGGTAAAGCTGTGTTTCACAGGTCTTCATCATGTGCCTTAGGATCTTGATCCTACTTGTGGCAGTTACGTGAGTGAAGGGGTGGAGTCTAGCCTGTCAATCAGGTTGAGGTAGTTTATTCTGCCAACCTGGCTGATAAACATGTGGGGTTAATTGAAGGGCGAAGGGATAAATGGGATAAATGGCTCAGTGAGCCTCGCTTTCTAGTTCTTGGGTCTCTTGCTTTATGATGGTCAAATCAGGGTGCAGCTGCCAGTTCCCTGCTTCAGCTGGCAAGGCTCACTTCCTGCAAGACATCCCGAGGAGAAGCTGCATGGAGTTAACCAGATGCAGCCCTGGGTGCTGGAGCAGCCGTGTGGAGACTCCTGCCAGCGCTGAGATGCTTACACACTCGCTGATTGGGCCTTCCTCCTGCGATCAGCATCATTGCGTGTGTTTTGTGAGATGGTGTTGGATATACGGGCTAATGTTGGACTTGTGGGCTTGGGCAGCACTGGGTTGGGATGTTTTCTTGATGTGCACTTACCCTTTATATAAAACTATCTCTTATACATATGAGTTTCTGTGGATTTGTTTCTCTAAAGCACCCTGACTAACACACAGGTCGTAACCAATGAGGCCTCTGTATGGACATGGCCTTCTGGGAATTCCTGTCTTCCTCCCTGCAGGTGGAACACTCTCTGCTTCACATTCTGTTGACAAGCCACATGAAGCTATGCTGATGGCAGCCAGAGCCCTCGAGCCTTGGAGAGTCAGGCCAGCATTGAGATGCTTCCACAAGACTTTTCACCCACTGGCCTGCTTATGGTGGCATCATTGCATGTGCTGCATGAGTTTGTAGAAGAATTTATGGACTAGTATCAGACATATGAACTAATAGCAGACTTAGGGGCTAATATTGAACTTGTGGATTTGGTATGGACTGGGCCAGGATGTTTTCTTAATATACACTTACTCTTGAATATAAAACTCTCTCTTACATATGAATCTCTCCGGATTTGTTTCTGTAGTCAACTGAGACTAACACACCACTTGTTTAAAATTTCCATTGAAAGCTCTGTTTCTTATCTGCAAATGGTCTGGGAGAAACAGTTCAAGCACCCATTAAGTAGCAAATTGCATAACTTTAATTTTTTCAGTCAGAATTGTAGAAGATGAACTAATTGAGATGTCTATGGTGTTGATTATTGTGTCTGCTCTTAATTAGCAGCCCTTTTCAATTAGGGTATGAACAAAATGAATGGTTTCCTTGCAAATTGATGTGGATTGTCTGCTGCTTTGGACTTCATCTACCCTATTATCTCAACACTTCTTAAAACAAGTTATCCATTTGTAAAGTGCTGATTGGTTTGAAGCATTGTCACAAAATCTTTGTAAGGCATCAGTGATTTCACCATTCATCTACCCAAGCTTCACCATAAACTTGATGTTTGCTCTTGCTTCCATTTTTTTTTTATTAGGGGCTCATACATCTCACAATCCATACATACATACATCAATTGTCAAGCAAATTTGTACATATGTTGCCATCATCATTCTCAAAACATTTGCTTTCTACTTGAGCCCTTGATATCAATCAACTCCTCATTTTTTCCCTTCCCTCCCCTCTTCCCCCTCCCCCATGAACCCTTGATAATTTATAAAGTATTATTATTTTGTCATATCTTACACCATCCGACATCTCCCTTCACCCACTTCTCCGCTGTCCGTCCCCCTTTTGCTTCAATTTTGACACAATTCGTGTTGCCTTAATAAGGGCACTTTCAAACTGATGTTTTACTCTTCTTAATGCCTCAAGCTATTTCTTCGTAAGATAACATAAACTACCATGAGTTTACTTATACCAAAAAAATTGAAATCCAGGCATATTTTTTTCATAATACACATTTTCTGGGAACTTCTTGAAGATCCCTCGTGTGTGCAAGTATATGTGTGTAAATATAAAATATTACTACAAAATCATAGAAATCTGTTTTAAACAACAGTGTCAAGTGGTGACGCTATTACTTCTCAATCCATCTTTTATCTATGTCTATACATGTCTGAAGGTAGTGTTTCCATCTGTGACCTGTACCCAAGGAATTCTACATTCTTGAAGTCCTGCCCACCAAAACAGCTGTTTGGGCAACCTTAAGGAACCCATATTGAGCCCTTTTTAATCTTTTTATTTTTACTTTGGGGAACAAAAAGTCTGAAGCAGACTAGTGAGATGAATAGTAAGACTAGTGAGGTGAATAGGCGAAGGTTCCCCAATGAAATTCTCATAGACAGATCTTGCTACCCTTGAAGAATGAACAGGAGCACTGTCGTGATGGGGAGAAAATTCCCAGCACCACTTTCCTGGCCACCTTCTCTCCAGTCTCGTTTTCCGAGGGCCTTGTGTCTTTGAAGAACTCCATCAAGATTACTCTTTTGGAATCCAAAGAACACATCCCTCCACAGTGACCTCTCTGCTTTGAATTTAACTGGCTCAGTAGATCTCAGAAGCCAATGCTTTGGTTGGACCTTTTATAAAAACAGCTTCCTAAGAAGAGTAAAATGAGTGTATTATTGAGTGAACTTGCCTGCAACCAACTACTGATCACAGAGACATGTGTGAACATACTTTGCTTAGAATAAACTCTTAAGTATGTGAACAGGAACCCTAGTAGAAATACGGTTTGCCTTATTGTCTGTGTGCTCAAAATTATACATATATATGCACCACTGAGATAACATTCACATTATAAAAATTTTTTAATATGTAAATTTTCTAATATTCGTGGATACTGTTCTACACTGTGTGAGTGAAGAGCTGCCAAACAACCTCAGACATATTTTCTGTTGAATTGCCTATATGCTTGGCAAACCATGAAATTTTGAAATTGGTATTAGATAAGACTTTGGTTCCCTAACGTCCTAAATTCTTCAAATACAAAGCAATAAAACCAGCTCCCTAACCTCAATTTTTAAAAATATCATTTTATTGAGGGCTCGTATAATTCTTATTACAATGCATACATACTTCCATTGTGTCAAGCACATTTGTACATTTGTTGCCCTCTTCATTCTCAAAACATTTGCTTTCTACTTGAGCGCTTAATATCAGCTCCTCGTTTTCCCTCTCCCTCCCCATCCCCCAATGAACCCTTCATAATTCATAAATTATTATTTTGTCATATCTTACACTGTCAAACGTCTCCCTTCACCCACTTTTCTTCTGTCCATCCCCCAGGGTGGAAGTTATATGTAGATCCTTGTAATCGCTTCCCCCTTTCTACCCCACCTTCCTCCACCCTCCTGGTATCGCCACTCTCCCCACTGGTCCTAAAGGGAGCACCTGTCCTGGATTCCCTGTGTTTCCAGTTGCTATCTGTACCAGTGTACATCCTCTGGTCCAGCCAGATTTGTAAGGTAGACTTGGGATCATAGTAGTGGGGGGAGGAAACATTTAAGAACTAGAGAAAAGTTGCAGGTTTCATCGTTGCTACCCTGCGCCCTGATTGATTCGTCTCCTCCCTGCAACCCTTCAGTAAGGGCAGTACCCTCAATTTTATGTGGTTTCTAACAGCCATAGTCACAGATTGATATGCCCAACTCTGATTCTAGGAATTGGATTGCTAATATATGTTTGACTCTGTTTATCACCAAAGATATGTCAAGTGGGAGTTAGTGGTATGTATGAATTTGAGGTAATACTACAATATCCATCATAAAATTGACTTGTTTCTAGCCAATTTAAAAGAAAACTCCAACAGTTGTGATGAGGACAATGCAAATTAAAGGTGTTTTGGACAATTTTTAGGGCCAGTTCCTTTCTTATGTACAATATAATGACTGTCTTCTATCTGGATTCAAACTAGTTCAAAGCTAACAATAGAGTCAATATGTGTCAAGTAGATTACAACTCAAGTAATCCTTTAGGAGAGAGTACAATTGGCCCATAGGGCTTCCAGGGTGAAATCTTCACAGGAGCAGATTACCAGGTCTTTTCTTCTGCAGACCCATTGGTAGATTCAACCTGTAGACCTTTCAGTGAGGGGCAGTGCACTGGCTTCAAAAATTTTCCCCATGTGATACAAATAGTATTCTTTGTTTTTAAAGACATTCCAAGAAGACTAAGCCAAGTGTATATATTACTGAAAAGTTGATTGCAGTCATCCACTGGTTACAAAAATTAATTTAAATGAATATTGTTTAGAATAAACTCATGCATATATGAAATGGAACCCTAGTAGCAATAGTTTTTTTAACCCATGTATATGTGTATATGTAGATACATATAAATGTACATATAGGGGAGTTGTAAATGGCCTTATTCTAAATATTGGGCTGGCGTAGTTGTTAAGTAACTAATGTATTGTTTTTAATAATTATATTTATTTTGCCACATTAGCAATGAAAGTAAATTGTGAGAAGCAGGAAAAGCATGCAATTTCATGAAGATTTTTGATTAATGAAGGTACCCTTTGGAGAAGGTTAAAAGTGGCTTTTCTTGTCGGGATGTCAGAACCACACACAAAGATCTTACATTGACAGATCACTGATAGCACCAGCCCTGTGAGATGTACACTCCAAGGGGAAATTTTCAGACACAGATGATAGACCATTGGCTACCTCTGCCCCTTGGCCAGAGTATAGAAGATCTCGGAAGATTCTTAAAATCCCTAAAAACACAAAGGTATACGAAATGAAGCCTATAAAACTAAGACAACACTCAAGCTATGTTGAAATTTGCTACTGGGAGAACATCCCCATTTTATGATATTTGAACACATTCTCCTGTTGGATAGCTTCCTTCAAGGGATGAGAATTTTTTTTGCTTCAATATTATATTTCTTCAGTTTTGACTTTCAAACTTTTCCACTTGGGATAAATCTGGCTTATCACTCATCTTGCCAGAAGACTTGCGGTTCCTGGGTTGACACAGGATCTCACTCAGTGCAAAATTCTTTTTTTTTTTAATCATTTTATTGGGGGCTCGTACAATTCTTATCACAATCCATACATACATCCATTGTGTCAAGAACATATGTACATTTATTGCCATCATTCTAAAAACATTTGCCTTCTACTTGAGCCCTTAATATCTGCTGTTCATTTTCCCCCTCCCTCCCCACTCCCCCCTACCTCATGAACCCTTCATCATTCATAATTATTATTTTGTCACATATTACACTGTCCAGCGTCTCCCCCCGCCTTCTCTACTGTCCCTCCCCCAGGGAGGAGGCTATACTTAGATTCTTGTAATCAGTTCCCCCTTTCTACTCCACATGTTCTCCACCTTCCAGGCATCATCACTCTCACTACTGGTCCTGAAGGAGTCATCTGTCCTGGATTCCCTGGTTTCCAGTTGCTATCTGTGCCTATGTACATCCTCTGGTCTAGCCAGATTTGTAAGGTAGAATTGGGATCATGACAGTGGGGAGGTGGGGAGGAAGTATTTAAGAAGTAGAGGAAAGTTATATGTTTTATCGTTGCTACCCTGCACCCTGCCTGGTTCATCTCCTCCCCACAACCCTTCAGTAAGGGGTATCCGGTTGGCTACCATTGGGCTTTGAGTCTCCACTCTGTACTCACCCACATTTTCAATGATATGATTTTTTGTTCCTTGATACTTGATACCTGATCCCTTCAACAGCTCATGGTCACACAGGTGGGTGTGTTTCTTTCATGTGGGCTTTGATGCTTCTGAACTAGATGGCCACTTGTTTATCTTTGAGCCTTTTAGACCCCAGACGCTATATCTTTTGATGGCTGGGCACTATCAGCTTTTTCACCACATTTGCTTATGCACATGTTTGTCTTCATTGATCATATCAGGGAGGTGGGCACCCATTGATATGATTTTTAGTTCTTTGATGTCTGATAACTGGTCCCTTCTGCACCTTGTGGTCAGACAGGCTGGTTTGCTTCTGCCATATGAGCTTTGATGCTTCTTAGCTAGATGGCCGCTTGTTTATCTTCAAGCCTTTAAGACCCCAGACACTATATCTTTTGATAGCTAGGCACCATCAGTTTTCTTCACCACATTTGCTTATGCACACATTTTCTTCAGCAATCGTGTCGAGAAGGTGTGCATCCTGGAATGCCAATTTAATAGAACAAAGTGTTCTTGCATTGAGTAAGTGCTTGAGTGGAGGCCCAATGTCCATCTACTGCCTTAGTACTAAACCTGTAAATATATGCACATAGATCTGTTTCCCTACACTCATATAAATATATTTACATATGTACATTCCAGTCTTTGGACCTCTATAAATGCCCTTTGCCTCCTAGTTCTTTCCTCTATTTCCTTTTACTTTACTCTTGTCCCACTATCATGCTCAGCCTTCATTTGGGTTTCAGTAATTTTTCTAGGTTACCTTGCAGGGCGAAATTCTTAATGTTTTTTTTTTCACATTTTAATCATAACAAGTTCAGCTTAAACCTTTTATGAAACAAGATTAAATAAGTATGAGTGAACAGATATGCCTTTTCCACTAAAGGCATTTATCAATATGTATTCGTTATCCTCAGGAAATTACTACAATCAAGGAGACATTCGGAAGAAAGAACTTTTGCAGAGCTGTGACGTTTTGGGTATTCCATCCTCCAGTGTAAAGATTATTGACAACAGGTAATTTCTCTTTAAAGAGTGCAGAAATTCATTAGCAATAAATGTACAACAGTGCAGTCAAAAGACCCAACAAACTAATGGAGTTAGGCATGAAAATCTTATTCTGGAAATCTACTTAAGTCTACTTAAAATAGTTTCTTTCACATTTACTTTTACATAAACTGACAATTTTGGTTCAAGTTTTGTGCCTTAAGATAGCCTTTTTTCTTTATTGTTTAAAAAAATAATTATAAAAGACGTTCAAAACTACATAAAATTCTAGAGAAATGGCATCAAGAACTCTCATATGTCTATTTCATAAGCTTAACAGTTTACAGGACTTTGTTATATTTGTTCCATCTATTTCCACTTACTTTGTTATGAATTTATATGTGTGCATGTAAAGGTCCCTAAAGGAAACTCCAGTCATCTAGTTACTTTACCCCTATAAACTTATATTTATTTGCTTCTCTTAAGATAATTGAAATTCTGCTTAACGTGATTGAACTATGGTATGATATATGTATTAACTCTTAATAATATTTTTAAAGATAATTGACATTTTTTCATATAGCCCCATTAATTCCTTGGTAATTAACCAACACTCAGTTAATTGAACATTTTTCCTTTAATTCAAAGTTACTTTTTTGTAGTTGTTTTGTTTAAATCAAGGTGTAAACATTGTAGTTGGTTGATATTCTGCATTTAATTCCTCTCTCTCAAATATGCCACTGAATATTTACTAGTAGTTGCAGTTTAGAACATTCTGAATTTCTTTTTTTTTTTAATTTTTTTTTCATTCTGAATTTCTCTGAATGCTTCCTCATGGTATTGTCTAAGTTCTTTCATCTATAACCTACTGCCAACACTTAGCAACTCTATAGGGGTTGAACTGTTCCAGAGTAGAACTGTTCCTTATAGTTTCAAAAACTATATCTTTGCTGGAACAGACAAATTTATCTTTCTCCCACAGAAAAGCTGGTGACTTTGAACAGCCAGCCTTGCAGCTAACAGCGCAATGCTTAATCTACTGTGTTTTATCCTAATTAATGTTCTCTGTTTTCGCTTCTCTGGGTTCTAATATTCATTGCAATGGCTACACAGAACTTAGACACAAATCATGATTAAAGGGTTTATTAAAAATTTTAACAATTTGCAATTCCAGTGAGAAATGCTCAGGATACATGTTGTACAGGACTTGTTTCAAAGTTACAAAGTTCTTTCATGAATGATGTGGCCAGTTGCACCCCCAATGCAGTAAACCTCAGCCCAAAGGGACTCAGCTCTATTTTCATGGATCAGCAAGCCCAACTTCCTCAACTAAGTAACCAGAGGCATCCCGCTTTGAAAGCCAGTGCCTGCTCAAAAGCCCTCAGCCTTACTTGCTTCATGGGATAGGGAATTCTCAAACCCTTGCACAGGGTCGCCTAACACCATCGGAAAATATGTATTTCTGAGGGTCTTAAGAGTGGAGACACCCCTCCTCTGTCTCCAGGCAGGTCCAACCACATGCAGATACGCCCATATATGAGTACTCGGCGTGAAGACTGTTACCCATGCTTCACCCCTGCTGAAGACTACACCATGCTTCAAGACAAAATTTCATTTATTTGTAATTAGAAATATTTGAGAGTACAGATGTGCTTTATACAATTGATGTATGTATATGTATGAACTGTGAAAAGAATTGTATCAGTCCCAATAAATTGTTAAAATAAAAAAATAAATAAAAAAGAAATATTTGACAATATATAATTAAATTGTTTTGTGATTAATCACTATGCTTTAATTATGTTCAATTTTTAACAATGAAAACATATCCTGCATATCAGATACTTAGATGACAATTGATAGCAGTAGCAAAATTGCAGTTATGAAGTAGCAACGAACATAATTTTTTTTTCATAATTTTTTTAATCATTTTATTGGGGGCTCATACAACTCATCACAATCCATACATGCATCCATTATGTCAAGCACGTTTGTACATTTATTGCCCTCATCATTTTCAAAACATTTGCTTTCTTCTTGAGCCCTTGGTATCAGCTCATCATTTTTCCCCTTTCCTCCTCACCCGCCCTCCCTCATGAATCCTTGAAAATTTATAATTTTTTTGTTATATCTTACACTGCCTGACCTCTCCTTTCACCCACTTTTCTATTGTCCATCCCCCAGGGAAGAGGTTATATGTAGATCCTTCTGATCGGTTCCCTCTTTGTACCCCATCTTCCTTCCACCCTCCCAGTAGCGCCACTCTCACCACTGATCCTGCAGGAGTCATCTGTCCTGGATTCCCTGTGTTTCCAGTTCCTATCTGTACCAGTGTACATCCTCTGGTCTAGCCAGATTTGTAAGGTAGAATTGCCATCATGATAGTGTGTGTGGGGGCGGGGGGAGGGAAAGGCGGGGAAGAAAGCATTTAAGAACTAGAAGAAAGTTGTATATTTCATTGTTGCTACACTGCACCCTGACTGGTTCATCTCCTCCCTGGGGCCTTTCTGTAAGAGGATGCCCAGTTGCCTACAGATGAATCTTGGGTCCCCAATCTGCACTCCCCCTCATTCACAATGATATGATCTTTTGTTCTTTGATGCCTGATACCTGATCCCTTCGACACCTTGTGATCACACAGTCTGATGTGCTTCTTCCATGTGGGCTTTGCTGCTTCTGAGCTAGATGACCGCTTCTTTACCTTCAAGCCTTTAAGACCCTAGACACTATGTCTTTTGATAGCCAGGCACCATCAACTTTCTTCACCACTTTTGCTTATGCACCCATTGGTCTTCAGCGATTGTCAGGAGGTGAGCATCATGGAATACCAGTTTAATAGAACAAAGTGTTCCTGCACTGAGGGAGTACTTGAGTGGAGGCCCAATGTCCATCTGCTACCTTAATACTAAGCCTATAAATATCACCTAGATCTATTTCCCCATCATCATATATAAATATATTTACATATGTACATGCCTGTAATTAGACCTCTCTACATACCTTTTGCCTCCTAGTTCTTTCCTGTTTATTTTTACTCTCCTCTTGTCCCACTGTTACGCTCAGCCTTCATTTGGGTTTCAGTAATTCCCCTCATTACATTGCCCTTGATCAAGCCCTAACAGGCTTCTTATTACAACTCCTCGCCACTGATTTTAGATCACTTGTCCTTCCCTTTACCCTGGGTTTGTAAACACCAGTTCCTTTCCCCCACATCCCCCTTCCCCTTTGTCCCCCCAACCGTCGGTCTTGTTTTTTTCTCCACCAGATTGTTTATCTCGCCTCTCTACATTTCTTGTAAACTAGAAATGAAGTGTAAACTTGGCTAGATTTGAAGTCTGACCTTGGTCAACAAGAATGCTCACCGAGTGTGCCTGCCACGCACATCAAATTGCATCCCAGCAGGAGACACACGTTATCTGGTGTGTCACATATCATGGTTCTCAGACTGACCAGTGAATTCAGGGGACAGTGGCTTTTTCCTTCTTCTTTTTAATCATTTTATTGGGGGTTCTTACAACTCTTATCATAATCCATATACGCATCCATTGTATGTCAAGTGTATTTGTACATTTGTTGCCCTCATCATCCTCAAAACATTCGCTTATGTAAGCCCTTGGTATCAGCTCCTCATTTTTCCCCTCCCTTCCTACTTCCCCTCCCTCATGAACCCTTGATAATTTATAAATTTTTTTTTATTTTAACAATTTATTGGGGCTCATACAATTCTTATCACAGTTCATACATATACATACATCAATTGTATAAAGCACATCTGTACATTCTTTGCCCTAATCATTTTCTTTTTTTCTCCTCTTTTCTTTTTTTACATTTTATTAGGGACTCATATAACTCTTATCACCATCCATACATATACATACATCAATTGTATAAAGCACATCCATACATTCCCTGCCCCAGTCATTCTCAAGGCATTTGCTCTCCACTTAAGCCCCTTGCATCAAGTCCTCTTTTTTTTTCCCCTCCCTCCCTTTTCCCCCCTCCCTCATGTGCCCTTGGTAATTTATACCTCGTTATTTTGTCATATCTTGCCCTATCCGGAGTCTCCCTTCCCCCCTTCTCTGCTGTCCCTCTCCCAGGGAAGAGGTCACATGTGGATCCTTGTAATCAGTTCCCCCTTTCCAACCCACTCACCCTCCACTCTCCCAGCATCGTCCCTCACACCCTTGGTCCTGAAGGTATCATCCACCCTGGATTCCCTGTACCTCCAGCCCTCATATGTACCAGTGTACAGCCTCTGTCCTATCCAGGCCTGCAAGGTAGAATTCGGAAATTATTATTATTTTGTCATATCTTACACTCTCCGATGTTTGTTCCTTCTTTTTTTTTTTTTACGTTCCTTCTTTTTAAAAATACCCATTAGCTTTTCATGTAATGTTTTCATGATTAGCAGAATCAATTAACTAGAAGTTACAAAATGACAACTTTCTAATTCACACATTCAATGCTTCATCTTAAAGTAAAATTGCTATTTACTTGCCTGGTGTACAATTTGAACCAAGAAAACAAGGTAAATGATAATTCTCTCCCTCCAGTTGCCATTTTCTCCACTAGTTGTTGACGCCATCTCACTGCCACAGAGCCAGTGCTGATTCAAAGTCACCCCCCATTGGGTTTCTCAGACTAACTGTTGATGGAAGGAAAAGCCCAGTCTTTCTCCCACGGAGCTGGTGGTGGTTTAGAACTGTCAACCATGTGGATCGCAGCTCAGTGCATAGCCACTACACCACTAGGGCTCCTCATAGAGATGCCATAGTGACTTTCAATGGTCATCCACATGTCATTTATTTCTTGGAGTAGTAGGTGGAGTTTTCTTAAAAATTTCATGAGGAAGTTCGATGTTTGTCTATATTCAGTGTTTCCATTTGAGTCATTATTTTATTTGGTGTTCAAATCATCTCATCTTTGGCCTGCGAAAACCTTTTCATGTTAATTCATACATTCTTTTCATATGACCCCTTTGTCATTTATGGTTGCCTTGCTTTTGAGAATAGTATTTCCCATACCATCTTCTACACTTTCCTACTGCAGTCCTAGAACCAGCCATTCCTCCAAGAAGCCTTAGGTTTTCTGAGTAGAGACTAGTATTCAGGGACCATTGTCAGGGCACCAGAGTGTTCACTGCTATTAAAAAACAAACCCTCACTGTCATCGAGTCGTTTCCAACTCCTGCTGATTCGTAGCGATCTCGAAGACAGAGTAGCACTGTCCCTGTGCGTTTCCGTTATGTTACGGCAGTTGAAAGCCTCATCACCCTCAGAGAGGCTGGTGGTTTCTAACTGCTGACCTGCAGTTCATGTATCCCACGATACCACCAGGGCCCCTGTTCGTTACCATAGTATTCTATTATTTCTTATTGGTGTTTGACAGGGACTTCTACAACAGCCATTCAGATACCTAACCTCCTGGATACCCGATAATAAGTTTCTGTTTGTTAAAACCACCCTCTTGTAGTACTCATATATCTGTTATAACTCCACTAAATATCTAAGGCAACAATCAACTGATTTGACTGCTGGTTAAGAAAGGCATTCTTTTTCATGTTAGGAACTATTTATTGTAGGAAATTGATGTGTATTGTGCCCAATTAGGGAAAAACTCAAATTCTTTCAATGCTATACAAAAAGATAAGTAAAATATTCACTTTTATTTTCAATTTTACTTGGTTCAGAGTAAACTATTGGGAGAGAAATGGGAGAACTTCTCTCTTTATGCCAGCTGATTTAATGCTTTAAAGAGCACCAAATGAGAGCCAGACTGCCTGGATTGAAACCCCAACTTTATCAGTGACTACCTGTGTAATCTAATTCAGTTACTTACTTACTTGTTAGGGTCCTCATTTCCTTATCTGTAAAGGTGTTCTGGTAGTTACATAATCTGCTGTCAATTTGAGGATTATGAGTGTAGGGGTGGAGTCTTGCCTGTCAATCAAGATATAGCTAGTGAGTCCTCTGTGTGGCCATGGCCTTCTCCTGAGGATTCTGGGAAACACTGTATTTCCTCCTTGAAGGCAGGAGACACTCTCTCTCAGCTCACTCCCTGAGAGATGTTCTACTGACAAGACACATGCCACTACACTGATCGACCCTGTGCCCTGGGAACTGGAAAAGCCACGTGGAGACCCCTGCCAGTGCTGAGATGCTTAAAACACCACTGAATCCGCAAGATTTCCAACCCACTGGCCCGTGATCTTCTGGCTTTGGGCATCATTGCATGTGTTTTGTGAGCCTGAAGAGGACTTTATAGATTAATATCAGACATATGGCCTAACATCGACTTGAACTTGATCTGGACTTGGCTGGGATGTTTTCTCAATATTCAGTTGCTCTTGGTTGTAAACCTTTTTCTTATACACATATCAGTGTCCATGAATTTGTTTCCCTAGTCTACCTGGATTAACACAGGTGTATGGTTTTAATTCAGTTTGTGAAAGTCATTCTGCTCCTTTACACTGTGCATATATCTTCTGAAGCATGTTCTCATTAACATTAATAAGCTTCTATTCGGGCCTTTGCATTTAAACACAGACTCGTGTCTGTGGCATGGGTTTGGTCCAGCAATGCAAATTGTTTTCTTTTTTTCAGGCCCAAATACAAGTTGAGACCATAAGCCAAGCCAGTAATGTCAAGTTGATCATCAAGATTTTATCATCTGTTCTGGATTATTACATTTTTTATATATCCTGTGCAGATCATTCTGCTTCATCAACAGTCCTCTACTGGTGAAATGCTGCATAGTAAATTTGTTTAAAATAAAGACAAGAAACTAGTTTGAAGATTCAAGGAAATCTTGGATTTGTAACTCCCAGCTCACGTTGTCTCACCATCCAAAAAAGAGAGTATTGACATCTTACTGTAGGTTATTCAAATGAGTCAAAGGTACTAATGAAAGGACTGGAGGGAAGAGGAAGTGTTAGGCAGCGTTGACTAGAGAAACGGATCCAGTGACACGCATACATGTAGATGAAAGAACTTCATATCAAGAAAGCATCCTAGCCCAATCCAACGCAGGCCCATAACGCCAATAGTAGTCCCTAAATCTCTTCAGATTTGCACAACCACATGTAAGGATGCAGACGGCAGGAAGATCACAGGCTCTTGGGTACAGAGTCATGTGGATCCAAGGTCAGTGGAAACCTGGCAGGACTGTATCAGCTCTCAGGGTAGGCAGCAAACAGGAAGATGAAGAGAAAGTGGCAGGGGGGAGGCCACACCCCCAAAGAGATAGCATCAGGCTATGACCCGATTGACAGGCTTGTCTCCACCTCCAGCCAGGAATGACTAGATGACATAAAATCATCTAACTACCACAGAGGCATACTCCTAGTAGTAATTGTAAATATGTCTTAAGACATTATTATCAGTACAAAGAAAACATCCTCAAAATAATCTAGTTGTTTTTTTTCCCACATGACAGATAAGGAAATCGAAGCATATTGGAAAGTTGAGCAGTTTGCCTTAGGTCATCCAGTTCATTCATGGTAGAGCTAGGATTTAATTGTGGCACTCTGGCCTCAGAGCATATCCTTCATTTATTGCATTTTATACCAATACTATGCCTGATAAAGATCTTTATAAAAGTCATCTCATTTAATTCTTAGGTTAACTCTACAAGATAGGTTATGTTATCTTTTATTGACCTTCGTATAGAGAAACTAAGTTCAGAGAAGTGAAAAGAATTGTCTGATATTAGACATTTCTTAACTGGATGACAGCACTAGGCTTCAAAACCAGAGAGAGTCCTCAAAGGACAGGATAGAGCCTGAGCATCCTGCCAATTGCCAAGCAGCCAGCTAGACCACCACCTCCGTGCTGTTGCTCACTGTGGATAGGGGCTAGCTCTGCAATGCCTTCTTAGTCTGCCACTGTTTTCAGTAGTGAACGCAGAAGAGCTAAGGAGCCCTGCACAACAGGGGCTCCTTTCCTGGAACAGAGAAGCCTCCCGTGCTGTGGAGTGGCCTCACCTGCAATCAGTTTGAAGACCAGGACCTTCACGATTTTCACAAACTATTGAAATAAAATATTCATGTTTTTGCTGGTACTGCCAGATTCGGGAAGGTTATGAAATCATAATAGGAATGTGAGAATGAAGAGCACCTACAGACATTGAGCATTTCCTCGTGGGGCACGAATGAGGAATGGAAGGAGGAACGCATTCCTTTTTGCAGGAATGTAAGTCTCCAGTTAGTTACTGTACGTGAAAGACAGTGTGGTAAATCAGCAAAGGTCAGATATGGTCATTGGGTATGGTCAGCTCTTCCCGTGATTCTGAATGAACTTCGCTGCTTGACCTTAGTGAACTATTTAGCCAAAAACCTTAGCAAAGTAAACCCCTTCTCTGATAATTAATCTCTTCCAGTAGACAATTAAATTACTACTCTTGGCAACTTTACCCAGTTCCTTAGCATGTACAGGTTCTGATTTAATGAGTCAAGTGATAATAGAATGCATATCTCTCAGTTGTTAGTGGGTATCAGGAACAGACAAGACACTGTTTCTAAGTGCTTTGACTGGAAATGATGTGGGTTGAATAGAGGCCTGATTTTGACAGAATAAAACTAATTATAATCTTGGTCTAGTAAAGTGCTTTGCAACACAATGATCTATTGCTTGGCAAACTTACAAGCTCTCAAAGTCATTTATGACTTGACTCTGGACTGACCTACCATTCCCAGTTGGCACACACATATGCACGCATATGCGCCCGCACACACACACACACACACACACACACACACTTTGTTTTTGTAAAAAGGATCTGTGGGACTACCCTGACAGCCTGTCTATGTCCCTGCCTACCTGCTCAACCTTATCTTCCAACACATGCTTATGCACATATCTTCTCTAACCCCATAACATAAAAATGATAGGACTGCTGTTACCCAGCTCTATGTCTGCCCTCTGCATCTCCAGTCTCATATTTAAGCTGTGCTGATATACACCATGCCTTTGCTTGTGCTCTTCCCTCCCACTAACATGTCTCATTACCCACTTTTTCTTTATTTTGTCTGTCTCACTAAGTCCTCTTCGGCCATCAAACCAAAGCTCAAGGGTTTTCTTAGATTCTGTGGCACTATTTCTGACTCAGGTTTTCTCAGATACCGTCCTTATGTTCTCATTGCCCCATTATATTTAGCATACACACAAGTTGTGTACTCTAGACCACTGTTCCTCTATGCCCAACCTCTATGTTTGTTGACTAATTGAATGATTCTAGTTATACCATAAACTTTCTTCCTGTTGCCAACATATAAATACGGCCTCTGAGAACTTCAGTGATGTGCATGATGTCCGACTCATTTCCTCAGCTTTCCCTTCAATTACCCAGAAACAGAATGTAATAAACGAATGTCTGAGATGTAAATGAAATTTTTTTCAGTTTATTTTATTAACTAAACCTGGCCGGATCCCTGCTTCACATGCTTATTTTTTATCTTTTGGAGAGTTCCAAATGAGTGTTTAGGTTTAGAAAGATTTTTCTACAATTAGTGATTTTGCATCCTATAAGCATTGACTCTGTAGTCCTGAAGTCTCGGCACAATAAAAAAAAATCATTTCTTCCAGTGCTTGTCATCAGTTTGGCATTAAAAAGCCAAACACTCATATTAGCTGAACAGGGGAATAGAATCTAATGCCTTCCAGGAAACACAAATGAGCCTGCATACTAGCAGATCCTGAAATTTTTCCAATAAATCCATGCATACCATGCAGTGAGAGAAAAGACACAAAGTAGAATGTGGAACTGTTGGAGTCTTGTTAACAATTAGACCTCCTCTGCTTCTCAGCCCCAGGAGTCAGGGCCTCTCTGCTGTTACAGAAACCAAGAAAACCACTTCTGCCAAAGTGGGCCTGACCAAGCAGCCTCTCACCGCAAATGATTCAAATAAAACCTCCTGCGACCCTTTTCTCCAAATGTACAAAGAAGAAACTGGGCTGTGGTTCAGGGCACACTTCCAGTCCCTGTTGGCAAGGACAAGTCAGGGTTCCAGTCTTGTCCAAGAGTACAGAGGGCAAGACTCTTTCCTAGAAAAATAAACCAAAGAAGGAAAATGAAGTGAAGCTTGCAGATGATATTTTATGAAAACCCACAAGTCTTCGTCTGGGACTTGAGGTGCAGCTAGACCTTCCCGTGTCATGACTGGGGGCCAGCGTAGACGATACATCAGAGCAAAGAGGACTGTCTCAACAGACATGCACTTGTCACTATTTCTTGTTGGAAGAGGTTGCAAATACCAAAAAATAGGATTCATTGCAGCACTATTAATAACAAAAGAATTGGTTGGTAATCTGAATAACTAGCATTATTACTACGTAACCATAGTGCAGAATACTATTGCTGTTATTAGATGGGAGTCGAGTCCGTTTCTGACACATTGCAACCCTCTGTATAACAGAACAATGCTCTACCTGGACCTGGGCCATGCTCACAGTTACTGCTCTGATTGAACCCATTGTTCTAGCTACTGTTTCAAACAATCCATCTTGTCCCGGGTCTTCCTCTTTTCCACTGTCCCTCTCCTTTTCCAGGGACTAAGCTCTCCCAATAAAATGTCCAACTCAAGTGAGACAAAGTCTGGCCACCCTTGCTTCTAAGGAGCATTCCGGCTTTACTTCTACCAAGACACGTTTGTTTGTTCTTTTGGCAGTTCATAGTACTTGTAATATTCTTCACCAGCAACATAAATCAAACACATCAGTTTTCCTTTGATCTTGCTTATTCAGTGACCAACGTTTGCATCCATGGAAATACCACTGCTTAGATCAGGCGCACCTTAGTCCTCAAAGTAACATCCTTGCTTTTTTAACGTAGAGTGCTATGCCATCAAAGTTTTCCATGCATATTTAGTAACCCAGGAAAATGTTCATAGGAAAATATTAAAAGCAAAATGAAGTTTATCCTTGATGGTTCTTTATATTTTCTAATTTGGGCAATGAATATGAACATGCATTAATGGTAAGCATTTATTAGATTTTTGTAAATATATCATTTCCAAATGTATTCTCATATGTGACTATATACATTTATTTTTATTATTTTAAACAATTTATTAGGGGCTCATACAACTCTTATCACAGTCCATACATGTACATACATCAATTGTATAAAGCACATCTGTACATTCTTTGCCCTAATCATTTTCTTTTTTTTCTCTTCTTCTTTTACATTTTATTAGGGTCTCATACAACTCTATCACAATCCATACATATACATACATCAATTGTTTAAAGCACGTCCATACATTCCCTGCCCCAATCATTCTCAAAGCATTTGCTCTCCACTTAAGCCCCTTGCATCAGGTCCTCTTTTTTTTATTCCCCTCCCTCCCCACTCCCCTCTCCCTCATGTGCCCTTGGTAATTTATACATTGTTATTTTGTCATATCTTGCCCTATCCGGAGTCTCCCTACCCCCCTTCTCTGCCGTCCATCTCCCAGGGAGGAGGTCACATGTGGATCCTTGTAATCAGTTCCCCCTTTCCAACCCACTCTCCCAGCATCGCCCCTCACACCCTTGGTCCTGAAGGTATCATCCACCTTGGATTCCCTGTGCCTCCAGCCCTCATATGTACCAGTGTACAGCCTCTGTCCTATCCAGCCCTGCAAGGTAGAATTCGATTCATGGTAGTTGGGAGGAGGAAGCATCCAGGATCTGGGGGAAAGCTGTGTTCTTCATCGGTACTACCTCGCACCCTAATTAACCCATCTCCTCTCCTAAACCCCTCTATGAGGGGATCTCCATTGGCCAACACTTGGGCCTTGGGTCTCCACTCTGCACTTCCCCCTTCATTCAATATGATATATATATGTATATATATATATATATATATACACACACACACATATATATATACATATACACACATATGTCTTTTTTTTTTTTTTTGCATGATGCCTTATACCTGGTCCCTTGGCACCTCGTGATCGCACTGGCCGGTGTGCTTCTTCCATGTGGGCTTTTTTGCTTCTGAGCTAGTTGGCCGCTTGTTCACCTTCAAGCCTTTAAGACCCCAGACACTATCTCTTTTGATAGCCGGGCATCATCAGCTTTCTTCACCACATTTGCTTATGCACCCATTTGTCTTCAGCGATCCTATCATGGAGGTGTGCAGTCAATGATAAGATTTTTTGTTCTTTGATGCCTGATAACTGATCCCTTCAGGACCCCTCGATCACACAGGCTGGTGTGTTCTTCCATGTGGACTTTGTTGCTTCTGAGCTAGATGGCCGCTTGTTTATCTTCAAGCCTTTAAGACCCCAGTCACTATCTCTTTTGATAGCCGGGCACCATCAGCTTTCTTCACCACATTTACTTGTTCACCCACTTTGGCTCCAGCAGTTGTGTTGGGAGAGTGAGCATCATAGAGTTCCAATTTAATAAAAGAAAGTATTCATGCATTGAGGGAGTGTTTGAGTAGAGGCCCAGGGTCCTTCCGCCACCTTAGTACTTAACCTATAAATATAGACACATAGATCTATTTCCCCATCCTCCTATATATATTTGCATGTACATGTCTTTGTCTAGACCTCCATAGACTATATACATTTAATGAAAAGACATTGAAAACAGCTGCAAAATGGTCAGACTTTTGTGCATATGAATTTTTTAAATAATTACTTTTATATTTTAAAAACAAAAAGGAAGTAAAAATTACCCACCCACCAACAGATAAATGGATAAACAAGATGGGACATGAACAGTGGACTATTATGTGCCTCTAAACGAATGATGTTCTGCTACATGCTACAACATGGATGAGTCTGAAGACATTGTGCCATGTGAAAAGAAGAGGGGTGGGAGGGGGTGAGAAATAGAGTATATGTCTCTAATTATATGAGGTGTTTCAAATCACTAAATTCAGAGAGATAGATGATAGAATCAAGATCACCAAGGGCTAGGGGCAAGGAGAATAGGGAAGGTATTGTTTAAATGTCCTAGAGTTTCTGTTTGGATAGTCAAAGCATAGGAAACTAGATAGTGGTGACTGTTGAATACATCTGTATATACTTAACGCCACTTCCCTAATGATTCCCCCTTAGTATAAGTGTTCTTTTAAATTTTGGACAGATTCTTCTGGCTTTGTATTTAATAGCTGCAGTATTTTGTATCTTACTTCCTCCGTGAAACACAAGAACAAGCAACTTTTGTTGTGTTGCTCATAAGGTTGTTATGACTTAGTGGCACCTACTAACCACCACTCCTGCCAAGGTGTGCTAACTTTTATTTAATGAATGTTTAAATTTTATTTAATGAACCCTTAAATATCTCCCTAAGCCTCATTCCTTTTCTTCAGCTATTAGGCTTCCAAAAACATTTTTTTTTAACCGTGGAGGGAATTTTGAAGTTATCTTTTTTTTTTTTAAGTTGTAAAAAAGAACTTATTTAATGTAAAATCATCTTACATTATAGTTTTTCATTCCAAATTGTTCAATGATTTCAAATTCAGGGATCAAGTTGATTACAAGTAGTAATCGAACGTAATTTCACAAAAATTTTCAATTTTAAAAAAAGGGAGACGCATTCCAATTTTCCTTCCCCAAGAAAATGTCTTACAATTAATTACAGAGTAGAAAAACCGCCATTAACAAATGCTGAGTTGTCTTCATCTACCTTTTGTTTGCCTTCTTGTCTCCTTTCATCCTTCCTTCTTTCCTTCCTTTCTTCCTCCTTTTCTCCTTTTAATTTGATTTTTAGAGCTGCCATGCGTAGAGCATAAATGGATAAACAAAGCAGATAAATGTTCTTTTCTTGCTTTGTTCTCTTGTTGGTTGGTTCTTCTGGGTGAGTGAGACTAATCACCTATAGGAAAATACTTTCAGAAAGGCAGAGGAGGACACAGGTGTAAAGCTGGAGCCATGTAAAGCTTTTGAATCTTGCTGCCTTGAACACAGGGTCATCCACTCTTCTCTACTGATGGCAAATGTACCATCATGTTGGTTTCAGTATATTCTCTTGTTCTCTTCTTGGCACCCTTCTGGTGAACGAGGTTTGATGACGGTTAGAGATGGTTTATTGACACGATTCTCCTTCAAAATACACTTCGCTTTGAACATTTGTTGTCCCCATAGTTCTCATGGTATTCATCAGAGATCATTAGATGCTTCTCAGGATAGTGATGTTTGATTTTGTGTGAACTTTATTTCCTGTTGAAAGTCTAAAGTACACTGTCTTAGATATGTTTCCTGGTTTGTGTGTTTGAGCTGTAGCAATTTTATTGTTTCATTAAAGTTGATGTTTTTAATATTCATTTGGTTTTTATAATGTCCTTTTATATAGATGAGTGAAGTAAAAATATCACTAACACTATATCTAAAGTCTATATTTGTATTTTGAGATGATTACTACTAGCAGTTGATAAAGGATGGATGTGGGGTGGGGGGAATATCAGAGAAAAGAAAATCAGTACAGTATCATGACAAGAACTCTGGTCCAAGAGTCATAAAACTCAGGTCCAAGATAGTAGCTATGTATTCTTCACAATTACTTTTTCCTCTGTGGGTTTCTGGTTGCTTATATGTAAACTGATGGAGTGAAATGATGCTTCTTTCTGAAGCTCCTAAGTCTAGGGTTTCCAGGCCTTTCTCACTGTCAGAGCAGGACGTGTTAAATGCTCTTCTATAAATAGAGATTCGCATGCTCTGCTCAGCAATAGGACGGACTTTCACAAAGGTTTTGGAAAATGGGAAGTAAAAACTAATAGATTTTGCCCACAAACTCCCACTCCCCTCCCTTTTAAAAGTTTTTGTTATATATTGGGTGAAAATTTACAGAGCAAATCAGTTTTCCATGTTCATGCATATTTTCTTTCCTATCATTGATTGCCGACCCCACAATATAATACCACTTGTTTCATCCCTTTTGTTTTTCATTTCTGTCCCTCTCTATTAACTCTCCCTGCTGCCTTCTGGACTTTGTTCTTCTACAAATGCTCTCCTTCTGTTACCAATGGGCACGCCTCCTTAGTGGTGGCGTTGTTGATCGTAAAGCCCTGTGGCCAGAAACTGAGCCGCAGGAGAGCGTCTGTTCATTAGGCCTGAAGAGTAGCTGAGGGTCTCGGTGTCTGGGCTTCCACCAGACTCGAGCTGACCAGGAAGCCTGGTCTTTTTTATCATTTTGACTTTTGTTGGACGTTTTTATCCCCTCTACTCTAGGCCTTCTAATCCAGCGTTTCGCAACCTATGGGTCACGTTTGGGGGTCGAATGACCCTCTCATAGGGGTCGCCCAATTCATCACAGAAGCAAAATGACAGTTATGAAGTAGCAACGAAAATAATTTTATGGTTGGGGGGGTCACCACAACTTGAGGAACTGTGTTGTATTAAAGGGTCGCGGCATAAGGGAGGTTGAGAACCACTGTTTTAATATGATCCCTTTTAGCGTGGTCAGTAGTGATAAATGTGTTTGGGCTTCCCATAAACTTTTTGAAGTACCCTTATAAATCTAAAAATTTTCAGCACTTCCCATTTTACCAAGCTCTCCTGGTTAATGACTATTACTTTAGAATATATGCATTGTGACCACCAGCCCCTCATCAGAAAGCTACATAAGGGTGTAAAGAAAACTCAGAAGCAAGGCAACCTTTCTTAACCAAAATCAATTCGGCTTTTACAGAGATTGTTCTGAGGACCAAAGTTTTGACTTTGAAGCAACAAATTCTCTAAACTGTCAGCCTGCAGACAGCTAATGTTACTGTCAAGAAGAAAGGTTATTTGCTGGGTCTTTCAGATTGTTTCCTCAGCAAGCCGAGTTCCGAGAAGTAATTCATAGTCATTTGTGGAATGGACCAGAGTTCATGGGTGAGAAAATTTGCAACTGCTTATGAATTAGAATTAGAATGATGTGGGGCTACTTTTATTGGTTTAGTAAAACTATCATGGTTAGAGAAAACTAGTTTCTCAAAACTGACATTCTAGCTTACTTGACTAATTTATGGACTAGAGAGATTCATATCATTCCCAGGCATATGAGGAGATTGAAAACACTATGACTTGAGTTACTCTAGAAGTGAAAAAAATTAACGTCTCGCTTCCTTCTGCCTTACATCTTATTTCTCTCTTCAGAAAGAACCATTGTTAGATATTTAATATAGAACCTCCTCTATCTTTTATACTTTACAGGTATATATTTACATACAATTACAGATTGCATGATATTTGTGAGATAATGGACTTACCTTAGTTCTTGGTTCTTTCACACCAAAACACCTGGGGCTAATAAATGGGACCTGGCCAGACCCAGAGGGACGTCAGTATTGACTAAACCTCAGTGGGAATGATGCAATCTCTCATAGCCACTTGATACTGATAAGAGCCATTGGACTCAGAGGAGGTTCCTGAATGGTGGCTTTGCATGGAAGACACCAGTGCATCCTCTTTAGGACATGGAAGCTATGCCCGTGACCCCTCCCACCCGATCTGTCTCCTCTTTTTGTGTTTATTATTATGATTATTATTACATAATTGTAGTAAATATGTGGTATGCTATCCATGAAAATCTGTAACCCATTCCAGCAAATTAATAAACCCACAGGATAGTGGGAGCCCGCAGGACTGGCTTCTGCTGATTTGGCTGTCCAAAGGAAGGTGTCCTTCTACTGTGTGAGCTCGGACCCAGCTCTGGGCCTAGAGGGCAGAGAGAAAGAGAGGGAAGGAACGTGAGAGAGCGCCACATGAGTGACTTGTGATGAGGGTGAGGAGGGTGGAGAAGTGGAAAGATGACGACTGGGTCCACTCTACACTAGGAATTGTATTCATAATGATCCTTCCCACACAGTTAACAATGAAAGTGGGATTCAGTCCACTCTATCCCTTGCTTATTTCATTCATTATTCCAGGGAATACCTCATAATAATTTATATAACCAATGAAAATACTTGACGACCTTGCTAGAAGTCAACTCAGTCACACAAACACATTTTTCAAATTTCTTGAAAATTTGCCTAACCATTTACACATGACAGTGTGAATGAACTGACATACTTAGTCGTGTGTGTGTGTATATACATATATGCATATGTGTGTTTATTGATTTCAGGTCAATTTATATAACACTAAGATTAGTTCTTCTAAGAAAGTAAAGACTTTGGTGAGAAACCAGCCAACTAGCAGCAGAGATGTGGTATGCTTTATCCCTCCTACTCCCAGGGGGGATGGAATTGATACTGTATGAATACGAAGTAACAGAAAGGAAATGTTCTTGGACAGTTGGGAATAAAGTGTTACTTTAAGAATAAAAGTATGAGGTAAGGTTATTAAGGGTTACTTTAAGGGTGCTGCTGTTATTTCTAGGTGCCTGTCGAGTCCATTCTGACTCATGGTGATCCTGTGTGCAACAGACCAGAGCACTGCCCAGCCCGGCACCATTCTTACAGTTGTCGTTATTTAGTTGTTGCAGCCACTGGGTCGGTGTGTCCCATCGAGGATCTTCCTCTCTTTTTTTGACTCTCCCTTTTACCAAGCATGTCCTTCCCCAGGTACTGTTTTCTCCTAATAACATGTCAAAGTACATGAGACCGTGTTTAAGGAAGATTCTGGCAATACTAACCCCAGACAGATTTCTTTCTTCTTCTATCAGTCCAAGGGACTTTCAGTATTCTTCACTAGCATTAGATCAATTCTTCTGCTCTCCTCCCAACTCATTGCTTTCACATGTATGAGGGGGTACCCCTCAAAAAAAACTATGTTCATTTGTTTTTTTTATGTGAGGGGGGTAGTACATTTGGAGTTTGTTCCACCAGGTGTAACTGTTCATTGAGCTTTCTATTGAGAGGTTCTGAAAAGATTGCATAGCAGTGTGTGACCAAAAAAAGGCCTGATGGGTGGCAGACTGGTTTTGCCACCAGAACAATGCACCCGCTCACACAGCCATCTCATTGCGCCAGTTTTTGGCAAAAAAACAAACCAGAATGCCTCTCTTGCCCAATGCACCTTACTCACCTGACCTTGCTCTGTGACACCTCTTTTTGTTTCTGCGAATAAAGAGGGACTTGAGAAGATGGTGATTTGACAGTGTAGAAGAGGTAAAGAAAAAAACAAGGGAGGTGCTGCCAGCCATCCAAGCAGATGAGTGTGAAAAATGTTTCCAAGAATGGAATCGCAGATTTGACAAATGTATAAGTGAAATGGAGAGTACTTTGAAGGTGATGGGTTGTTTTGTAAAAAAATGTAAACACATAACTTTGGGGTAAAAATCCTTTTTGGGGGGTGGGGGTAGCCCCTTGTATATGAGGCAGTTAAACACACCGTGACTTGGGTCAAGTGCACCTTAATCCTCACAGGGACAGCTTTGCTCTGGAGCACTTTGAAGGGCTCTGTGCGACAGACTTTCCCAAAGTAGCGTGTCATTTGATTTCTTGACTGCTGCTGCCATGCGTGTTGATTGTGGATACAAGTAAAATGAAATACTTGACAGCTTTCATCTTTTCTCCATTTACCATGATGTTGTCTGATGATCCAGTTGTGAGGATTTTTATTTCCTGTTGTTTTGTAATCCACACGGAAGGCTGTCGTCTTTGGTCTTCATCGGTAAGTACTTCAAGTCCTTTTGACTTTCAGTAAGCAAGGTCGTGTTCTGTACAGAGTGCAGGTTGTTAACGAGCCTTCTCTAACCCTCATCCTGCCTTCTTATTCAGCTAGTCCAGCTTCTGGGACTGCTTGCTCGAAATTCAGATTGAATGAGTAGGATGAAAGAATACAACTGAGGGATACCTCTCCTAATGTTAAACCATGCCGTAGCCCCTCGTTACTTTTTTTAAAAGCCTCTTGGTCTGTATGCACGGTTAAGTGTTCTGGAATTTCCATTCTTAGAATGATTGGAGGTGATGCAAAAAGGTATAAAATTAGCAAATTCCAGTCACAAAATAATTCACATAGACCACTTTCCAAGTGCTCTATCCTCTACAGAATTGGTGAGGTTTTTAAAAAAACAACCATTTTTTTCCATTTAATATGATAGATGTAGGAATATGACATGCTTTATTCTTTATAAACCAAAAAGAATTTCTAAAAGAACTCTCTAAAGCTAACAGAACCAGCAAACGAAGAGCTTTTTTTCTAAGCTTTGGTACCCAAGGATTGCTCTGCAGGCCCGTTATGGTATCATAGACTATACTTTTGAAGTAAAAGTCCGAAATTTCCTGTTGGGAATCCTCTCAACCCTATGCAACTTCTCCTTAATATTCACCATGAGGAATGGAAGCTGTGGGGAACTGGGGAAGAGAGGATTCTTCTTATCTTGATGAGAAATTAATGTGTATGTTTGGAAAACTATCGAGATAAAGGAACTCCAGATGGTTTAGTTTACAGTTTGCTATTATGTATCTATACAAAACTCTTCGGTGCTGTTCTATATAACTTTCATTATCTCAAAGATATAACCTGGGACTCTACCCTTACTAATTGTGCTAGGTACTGACAGTGTTAGAAACCATGGCTCTGTATCTACAAATCAGGAGTGATCTCCATCTCATAGGCCTCTCATTTTGACTAAATTAAGTAATGAACCTGAGGTGCCTAGTGTAGTAACTGAGGAGTGTAATTGCTCAGTATCGGTCCCTTGCTTTTCTTTTAAAGGGGTAGTGAAAACCCAGGTCATCATTTGCCCACTGATTTTATTCAAACAGCAATTCATATTTAATTGCTTTTTAACTAGTCATTTAATGGGTTCTTTGACCTGCAACCCTTAAAAATTACCTAAATATATTGCTTCTAACTTGATAATTAGCCTTTGACTGCCAAGTTCAGCATCAAGACCATCACTGAGAGCCAGCCCAATGGGTACAACTTGAGGTACCGCAAGGTTTATGCACAAGCAGTCGTGATAAAGAAGTCCCAAACTTTCCCGTTGGGACAGGTTCTGCTCTGTTGAGCTCTCCTCCCAGCATGTGCTGATGGCAGGGAGAAGGGCTCAAGTGGGTAGCAAGACAGGCTCAGCCCTCAAGGAGCTCCGAGTCTACTGAAGCAATGAGGACATGAACATCCAGCATGCCATGCCTCTGCTTACAAGGAAAGGTACAGAGAAGAACCTCACGAGAGGTGCTAGCCTGGGTCTTGGGGGGATTTTCCCTTGAGAAGAGGATATTTGAACTGAGTTGAGGATGAATAAAAGAGAGGCTGGTAAAAGAAACAAGAGAAGAACCCTATAGCTAGAAAATCCAAGCAATTTAGAGACTCAAAGTACATGCTATGACTATTGGGGGAAATGGAAATTTCCCCCACAGTTTGACAGGAAGTAGTGTGAAATGAAGCAGTCTCATTCTTCCAAGCCATTTCCTTTCTGTTGCCACTTCCTTTTCCCCTTTTAAGTGAAATGTTGTCAACTGAATGATAATAAAAGTAGCTGGTATATATATTAGATCCTTATTATGTATCTGACACTGTTAACTTGCTTAAATCCCAGTCCTAAGGCATAGTTGTTGCCATTGTTTGGTACATTACCTCTCATGACAACCATATATATATATATATATATATATAACAGAATGAAACACTGCCCAAGGGTGCCATTTTCACAATCTTTCCTGTATTGGAGGCTGTTGTTGTAGCCAGAGTCGATCCAGCTCACTGAAGGGCTTCCGCTTTTTCACTGACTCTCTGCTAATTGAGCAACTATGATATCCCCAGGGACTCGACCCACCTGACAGCATGCCCAAAGTGTGTGCCTCACCATTCTCACTTCAAAGAAAATTCCAATTGTACCTCTTCCAAGGGAGATTTTTTTGTTGTTGTTGTTCTTCTAGCAGTGTGTGGTGTGTTCAATATTTTTCTTTTTTTATCATTTTATTAGGGGCTCTTACAATTCTTATCACAATCCATACATGCATCAATTGTGTCAAGCACATTTGTACATTCAGTACCCTCATCATTCTCAAAATATTTGCTCTCCACTCAAGCCCCTGGCATCAGCTCCTCATTTTGCCCCTCCTTCCCTGCTCCCACCTTCCTCACGAACCCTTGATAATTTATAAATTATTATTCTGTCATATCTTGCACTGTCTGATGTCTCTTTTCACCCACTTTTCTGTTGTCTGTCCCCCAAGGGGGAGGTTATATGTAGATCCTGGTAATCGGTTTCTCCTTTCCATGCCTCCCTCCCTCTATCCTCCCGGTATCACCACTCCTACCACTGGTCCTGAAGGGATCGTCTGTCCTGTATTCCCTGTGTTTCCCATTCCTATCTGTACCAGTGTACATCCTCTGGTCTAGCCAGATTTGTAAGGTAGAATTGGGATTATGATGGGGTGGGGTGGGAGGAAGCATTTAGGATCTAGAGGAAAGTTGTATGTTTCATCATTGCCACACTGCACCCTAACTGGCTTGTCTCCTCCCCGCGACTGTTCCATAAGGGGATGTCCAATTGCCTACAGATGGGCTTTGGGTTTCCACTCCACACTCCCCTCATCAATATTTTTCATAATTCAACAATATTAATTCTTGTTTGTCTTCCTCCTATTGTCCAGCTTTTGCATGTATATGAGGCTATTAAAAATATCATAGCTTGGGTAAGGTGCACCTTAGTCCTCAAAGTGATGTCTTTGTTCTTGAGCAGTTTGATGAGGTCTTTTGCAGCAGATTTTCCCAATGCAATACATCATTTCATACCTTGCCTGGTGATTCCATGGCGATTGTGGATCCAAATCTTTTCTTGGTTTATCATGATGCTTTTTATTGGTCCAATTGTGAGTACTTTTGTATTATTCACACCAGGATATTTTGTATTATTCACACCTGGAGCCCTGGTGACACAGTGGATTAAGTGATGAGCTGCTAACTGCAAGATCAGTGGTTCAAAACCATCTGCTACTCTGCAAGAAAAAGATGAGCCTGTCTGTTCCCATAAAGATTTATAAGCTCAAAAACCATAAAAAGAAAAAAAAGGAAAGAAAAAGTTCTACTGTATCCTGCAGGACTGCTATGAGTTGGAATCAACTCGGTGACTTGGTACATTTGGTTTGGTTTGGTTTGGAATTTTATTGAGGTGTAATCTATACTGAAGGCTGTAGTCTTTGATCTTCCTCAGCAAGTACTTCTAGTCTTCTTTATTTTCAGCCAGGGAAGCTGTGTTATCTGCATATCACAGGTTGTTAATTAACCTTCCTGTAGTCCTGATATCGCATTCTTCTTCATATAATTAAATTTCTCCGATGATTTGTTCAGAATATGGATTGACTAGGTGTGAGGAAAGGATGCAACGCTGATGTTCGCCTCTCTTGAACGTAAACCACGCCAATCCTCCTGTTCTAATCTAACAACACCCTCTTCTTGGTCTGGGTACAGGTTCATGTGAACACAATTAAGTGTTGTGGAATTTCACTTCTTTTGTAGTGTTGCCCATCATTTGTTATGATCCTCATACTTGGATGCCTTTGCACAGTCAATAAAACACAATCAAACATTTTTTTGTTCTGGTATTCTCTGCTTTCAGCCAACATGCTCCTGACATCAGCAGTGATATCCCTCATTACGTGTTCTCTTCTGAATCCAGCTTAAATTTCTGGCAGTTTCATGTTGATGTTATTACAACCAATTGAATAATCATCAGCAAAATTTTACTTGTGTGCACTATTGATGATAACGAAAAACCAAACTCACTGTCATCCAATTGATGCTGACTCGTAGCAGCCCTTTAGGACAGTAGAACCTGCCCTGTAACTCTTTAAGGGAGTACAAAGCCCCGCTCTCTTCTGATGTGCACTTTAGTCTTTTCTTCCTTTTTCTTTTTATTGATTTATTCATTCTTTTCCAAGTCTATCAAATAGTCAATATTCTTCACCAATACCGTAGTCCAAAAGCATCCATTCTTCTTCATTCTTCCTTATGTAGTGTCCATCTTCCATATACATTTGAGGTGATTAAACAATACATGACTTGGTGTTCTAGGTTGCCTTTCTTGTTCAGAGCTAGGTCATGGCCAGAGACTAGAAAAGAATAGCAGGATCAAGTTCCTAGCCTTTACCATGTCACTTATATCTTACCATAACCTCATGGAGTCCTAAGTAAGAAGAAGGCCTCCACTTTCAATAGAAGAACAGATGGGCAAAACAGGGCAGCAGCCCAATCACCTGCACTTGGAAACATTATGGTGATATGATTGAATTATTGAATTGTATGATAGGCTGATGACCAATAAAACTTTTTAAAAATTAAACATAATGGGAGATGTGGAAGGAAAAGAGTGGAACTTGATATGCACACAGTTGCTCAAAGATTCACTCTGGAGGACAGTGGGAGCCCAAAACCTATCTGCAGAGTATCTAGCCTAGGTACGCTGCTGGCAGATTCCCACAAGATTCTTCTAGGTACAAGTATTTATTCCTTGTTCCCTGACTAGAATTTCTCCCCTGGCTTTTTAAATATTCACAGTGTTAAGCTGAATTGACTAAAGAAACAAATCCAGAGACACTCATATATGTATAAGAAAGAACTTTATATCAAAGAGTAATTGTATATTAAGAAAAACATCCCAGCCTAATCCAGATCAAGTCCATAAGTCTAATACTAGTCCAAAAATCCTTCTCCAAACTCTTGTAGCCACATGCAATGATGCAAAATACAGGAAGATCACAGGTCAGTGGGTGCAAAGTCTTGTGGATCCAATGGTAGTGGAAGCATCTCAGTGCTGGTGCAGGTCTCTGCGTGGCTCCCCCAGCTCTCCAAGTGTGGCTCTTCAACAGGAAGGTGAAGCAGAGAACATGTGCTCTTCACAGGTCTCAGCAAGTCTCCATGTGGCTTATCAACAGGAAGATTAAGGCAGAGAGAGAGGAAGTTCCCAGGATCCTCTTGAAAAGGCCATGCCCACAAGTAGACATCATCAGGCTGTTACCTGATTGACAGATTAGATTCCTCACTTATTTATCAAGTTGACATTAAATTATTTAACTATTACAGTGGTATTTTCTTTCTTACCCCCTATTTGTATTTTTATCTCTGTATTATTATTATTTTATCCTTAACACTTATTTTTTTGTTTTTCACTGTTTCTGTTGGGTTTTCCAGTTGGGAAGCACAAAAGGAGTAGAAGCACAGAGATAAGAACTAAAGCAAGGGTTTATAAGGGAGAAAGGGGCGGGAGGGGAAGATAGGGAGGGCAAAGAGGTTGGGGGAGCAAACATTGTGGGAAAAGGGAGGGAGCACTCTCTAGAACTGATGGCAATTACACAACTCATTTTAAAAGTTATTTAACCATGCAGGGGGCATAAAATATTCTAAAATTCATTGTTGAAATGATGTACAACTCTTTTGATTGAACTATTAAATTGTGCGATATGTGGATTAAGTACCACACTTAATTTTAAAAAAGGTTTTCATTCTGGGCACTTTGGATACTCAATCTAAAATATATCCTAATACTTTCTTTCTCTCTCTCGTTTTTTTCACTTCAAATATTATATTAATTTGTATTTTGGCTAGGCTTCCATGGAGTTTACAATCTAGCAATCTCAAGAAGAAAAAGTATTTTGTTTTCCTCTGCTGCCTCTTTCACATTTGCAAGTTGATTGATTCTATAGAATCACTTCTGGTGAGAAGTCATCGTTAATCCGAAGAATCATCTACCTTCATGCATAAGCAGGCAAAAAGAGGAAGTTTTCATCTGTATATCTAGGATTTATAGCTTACACAAGAGTTTCAGACTGGAAAAGGGAGATTCCAACTTAGTTTCAGTCTCTTGAAGTTTCATTTATCTGCCATCAGCTAAATCCAGTGTCTAGAAATCATGTTGAACTACACAATCTGTCTTCAACTACGCATCATCATCTATGAAACCTGAGAATGTGCAAATCCTCTTTGGGAGGAGGTTCTACAGCAGATGTTATATTTTCACAGTGCTCAGCCGGCTCAGACATATAGGCTGCTCAGTGGCTGCTGTTGTCAGCCAGCCCACGAACACCGAAAAAGAGAGGATACTGGAAGTTCTAGGCGTTCCTGTTCCTAGAGATAGTCCTTACCAAGTGGGCCTGGCTGGGCATTTTCTACTGGTTGCGCAGGAGAAGGTTCATACAAATAGATTAGCCTTAATAAAACCAAGAGCATTAGAACTGATGTTTAACTCACATTAGCATGGAGCAACCCTTCTTAACTCTGAATGAGGTATGTGTCTGTATTATTTAATTTTCTCTTCATGTTTAGTTTATGTACAGTTTGGGGAACAATGTGAAAGAGCAAGCAATATCAAGTACTTTGAGAATAGATACGTACTCTTACACATATAAATACAAGCATTAAAGTCATTTTGAACTGTCAATGAAATATCCATGAATTTTCCTGAGAAGCTATGCACTGCTGATAATTAAACCACTGACTATCAGGAATGTGTGGACTTCACTGAGGAAATATTACAGCAGAACTACACAGCTGACATATTTTTTCTTCTTTTACATTTGTTGTGATTTGGGTGGCCGCTTACAGAGGACATGATTTTCCCATTCCACAGTTTAGGCTTTGTTTTGTGGTGTTAGTCGTCATCCCCTCAGTGTGACAGCACTCTTCTCCTCCCCAGTTTCTGTTCACCCTTTTTCTTCCGTGGAGCACATTCTCACCGATATTGATATTCATTTTATAGGAATGGGTTCAATCATAGATTTGAAAGGTGTCAGGGCCTCAGATTCCGTCGGTTCCTATCAGACCTGTAAGTCCGTCTTTTTTTTAAATTATTTTATTGGAGGCTGAAACAACTCTTTTTTTAAAAAAATCATTTTATTAGGGACTCATACAACTCCTGTTACAATCCACACATATATCAATTGTGTCAAGCACATTTGTACATTCGTTGCCCTCATCATTCTCAAAACATTTGCTCTCCACTTAAGCCCCTGGCATCAGCTCCTCATTTTCCCCCTCCCTCCCTGCTCCCCTCCCTCATGAACCCTTGATAATTTATAAATTATTGTTATTTTCTCATATCCTACACTGTTCAACGTCTCCCTTCACTCACTGTTTTGTTGTCCATCCGCCAGAGAGGAGGTTATATGTAGATCCTGGTAATCGGTTCCCCCTTTCTATCCCACCTTCCTTCCACCCTCCCGGTATCTCCACTCTCACCACTGGTCTTGTAGGGATCATCTGTCCTGGATTCCCTGTGTTTCCGGTTTCTATCTGTACCAGTGTACATCCTTTTGTCTAGTCGGATTTGTAAGGTAGAATTGGGATCATGATAGTGGTGGTGAAAAAGCAATTAAGAATTAGAGATATAAGGGTGCTTTACTCAATTGATGTATGCATGGATTGTGATAACAGTTGTATGAGCCCGCATAAAAAGATTTATTAAATTTTAAAAGAGAGAGAGAGAAAGAAAAAAAAAGACATGGAAAAAATAATAATTTAAAAATTATCAAGGCTGATGGGTGGAGGGAAAAGAATGAGGAGCTAATACCAAGAGCTCAAGTAGAAAGAAAATGTTTGGAAATGATGATGGCAATATATATACAAATGTGCTGGGCACAATGGATGTATGTATATGTTATATGGATTGTTATAAGAGTCCCAATAAAATGGTTTTGTTAAATTAAAAAAAGAAAGAATTAGAGGAAGACCCCCCCCCCACTAGCATGATCCCAATTCTACCTTACAAATCTGACTAGACCAGAGGATATACATTGGTACAGATAGCAACTGGAAACACAGGGAATCCAGGACAGGTGACTCCTCCAGGACCAGTGGTGAGAGTGGCGATGCCTATAGGGTGGAGAGAATGTAGGGTAGAAAGGGGGAACTGATTACAAGAATCTACGTATAGCCTCCTCCCTGGGGGATGGACAACAGAGAAGAAGGCGGGGGGAGACGTCAGACAGTGTAATATATGAGAAAATAATAATAATTTATTAATGATGAAGGGTTCATGAAGTAGGGGGGAGGAGGGAGGGAGGGAGAAAATGAGCATCAGACATTAAGGACTCAAGTAGAAGGCAAATGTTTTGAGAATGATGATGGCAACAAATGTACATATGTCCTTGACACATGGATGTATGTATGGATTGTGATAAGAATTGTATGAGCCCCCAATAAAATGATTAAAAAAAAGAATTAGAGGAAAGTTGTATGTTTCATTGTTGCTACGCTGCATACTGACTGACTCATCTCCTCCCCGTGACCCTTCTGTAAGGGAATTCCTGTTACCTACAGATGGGCTTTGGTTCTCCACTCTGCACTCCCCCTCATTTACAGTGTTATGATTTTTTGTTCTTTGATGCCTGATACCTGATCCCTTCAACATCTCATGATCACACAGGCTGGTGTGCTTCTTCCATGTGGGCTTTGTTGCTTTATAGCTAGATGGCCGCTTGTTTACCTGCAAGCCTTTAAGACCCGAGACGCTATCAAAAGTTTGTCTTATGATTTTGGATTTTGCTGTACATTTTGTCGCTCATTCTGCCCAGGACCTTCTACTATGGTTCCCAAACACAGCAGTCAATAGTGGTTCTGTAGTGGCAGCTAGGCATCATCTAGTTCTTCTGGTCTCAGGCTGTGACTTGTATACTGCATTAATCCATCGGACTAGTTATTTCCTTGAATCTTTTATTTTCTTCACACTTGTTTGCTCCAGAAGGGAAGAGACCAGTAATGTATCTAAGATAGCTGCTCACAAAATGTTAAGACAAACACTATAATCAAAGTAGATGGAGATTATAAATTCTCAAACTTATTTGGCCTACACTATGCCCTTTTCAGAAAAAAAAATAGCATCCCTTCACAATTAAAAACATTTGTACTATAGCCCATAATCCAGGATAGACTGTAGGTGTCTGCTTTTGCCGCCCCTGGATTGTCACAGTTCCTTCAGGGGTGATATTGCCCACTTGAGGAAACACTGATGTAGAGCATTGTCTTTCTTTTTTGAGCATTGCCTTTATGAGTTGACCTCAATGTCCCCAGAAACTCTGGTCCTAACTCCTTAAACTCGGTGACTCAGTCTCTCAAGGTGTTTGGGTATGGCTAAGAAGTTTACCTACCTTTGCCCCCTGTAGATGCTACTATATACCTGGATATAGTTTCTGCTTAAACAAGTGTTCCTTGAGATTACCTTATTATTTATTATTTTCCCTAAATTTAGAGTACTAGTCTGCTTTATCTTGAGACCTACTTGACTTCCTCTTCACTTGGAAAGTTTGCAACTACTATTTTAGTCCCTCTTTTTTAAAAATAAAAACTATTCCCTCCTTTTTCTTTGCACATGTTTTCTTTTACAAATTGATAGCTCTGATTCCCTATTTTCAGTCTTGTAGGTGTCCTTTACTTTGGATACTTCTGAATCTAGGTTGACTCAGGGGTGGTGTTGTCATGTGTGTTCATCTCAGAGCTGTTTGTCTTTATTGGTTCTTTCTCTGAAGAACTCCCTTTAGCATTTCTAGTAAGATTGCTGTAACTTTTATGAATTCCTTCCATATCTGTTGATCTGAAAAGTCCCAATTTCACTATCGTACTTCAGAGAATATTTTACTAGGTATATGATTCTTGGTAATTTTTTCTTTCAGACTTTTATATACACCATCCCATTCCCTACTTTCCTGCATAATTTTTGCGAGAAGTCAGAAGTTAGTCTTCCCAATAAAATGGTTTATTATAAAGATAGTAAGATAAAATATGGTGTTGAAATGGAACAAAAAAGAAAAATGAAGCTAGTCTTATTGATTCTCCTTTGTAAGTAATTTTTTTAATTAGCTGCTCTCAGGATTCTTTTTTTTACCTTTGATTTTGATTATGATTATTTCTGGGGGATTTTCCATGGTGATCTACCCTGTTGGGGATCATTCATCTTGAATGCATCTCTTATGGTATTAGAGAAGTTTTTATCCAACTGTTTTTGGAGGTTTTTAAAAATATATTATTGGGTTTTAGGTGAAAGCTTACTAAGCAAATTAGGTTGCCATTTAAGAACTTTTATATAAACTGTTCTGTGACATTGGTGACTTTTCCCCCATGTGTAAGCATTTTCATTATTTCCATTCTTTTTTAATCATTTTATTGGGGTCTTACAGCTCTTATAACAATCCATTCATCAATTTTATCAAGCACATTTTCATATATGTTGCCATCATCATTTTCAAAACATTTTCTTTCTAATTGAGCCCTTGATAACAGCTCCTCACTTTTTCTCTCCCTCCTCTACCCTCCCACCTTCATGATCCCTTGATAAATTATAAATTATTATTATTTTCATATCTTACACCATCCTCTCTCTCCCTTCACCTATGTTTCTTTTGTTCCTCCCCCTGGTGTGTGTGTGTGTGTGTGTATGTGTGTGTGTGTGTGTAGGGGTTATATGTCAATCGTTGTAATTGGTTCCCCCTTTCTTCCTCTTGTCCCCCCACTTTCCCCCTACCCTCATGGTAGTGCTGCTCCCATTACTGTACCTGAGGGGTTTATTTGTCCTGGATTCTGTATGTTGATAGCTATTATCTACACCTATATACATGCTCTGGTCTAGCCAGATTTTTAAGGTAGAACTGGGATCATGATTGGGCAGGGAGAGGAAGCATGAAAGAATTAGAGGATTGCTAAGTGTTTTCTCAGTGCTATACTGCGCCCTTACTGGCTCGTCCCTTCCTTGTGACCCTTCTGTGAGGGGATGTCCAATTGTCTACAGATCGGCTTTGGGTCTCTACTCTGACACCCTCATTCGCATTGTTTCCAACTGTTCTTGAACAGTTTTCTCTGTGACTACTTTTCTGCCTCCTGGCAGGTATGATAGACAATAAAGTATGGGAATGTGTGCACAGTTCTCTCTTCACTGTTTATATACCATAGTTGAAGGTGGGTTTAGCTAGTGCTGGCCCCATTACTGATCGGGTAGGTAGCACAGGAGTGGATAGTAACCCTTGACTGCAGGTGGTACAAGTATTACCTGGCAATGTGTGCATGGTTATTGTTCCCACCAGGTGGGACAAGACAGGTGGGGAGAAAGCAATAGGAAGAAAAGCAGACAATACTAACAGAAAATAAAGACTACAAAGAAAAGAAGCAAACAACCATATGAAAAAGGAAATCAGTGTCTTAAGAAGAAAGGGAAGAGAAAAAGAAATAAAATATGACAGGGAGAAAATAGAGAAAAAGAAATAGTAAAGTAAAAATTAAGGAAAAAAGGGAAGGGAAAGGAAGACGGGCATGGGGATGAATTTAAATAGGGTGCCCAGTAAAGGTCATCCCCCTCTGGCAGGCCAAGGAGGTCACCTGGAATCCCATTCTTAGTTGAAATTCCTGCCAAACTAGAAGTTTGTGCTGCTTCAGAAGAGTGGCTGCGGGCATTTTACCTTGTCCCAAACGTTCTTGCAGGCCCACAGAACAGTTAGGTTCAGACTTGGAGTTATGAATTAGTGCTTATTATTATTATTATTATTATTATTAATGTTATCGAGTTAGAGTAAGATTTACCTCCTCTTACATCAGAATTCTTGGATCAGTTTTTAAGCCTCATCTTAGTTCACCGGCTGGTCTGTCAGGATTGCCTCAGGAACCCCCCGATTAGTTGTAAACCCTGAGTCATTCTAGACACTGACTTCAGGTACCCTTAGCAGCCAGTCATTACCCATTAGTTGCTCTTGCCCAGCCATTAGCCTCACCATGACCTCTACACTCCCCTTCTCATAGCTGCTAATTCTTATTAAAAAGGGGAACACATCCTGCATATTGCTCATTATTAATTTAAACATCAGGATATTGCTTATGAAAGTTGTTTTTATAAACTTTAAAGTCCTGTGTTCCACATGTGCAGTTTCATCACCCACCTTAGTCTTTGGCATGTTGGTGGTGTCTGATAAGTGTTTATGTACTATCCAGAGCAAGTCAAAACAGACAGTCCTCAACCCCTCTGTATCAGTGTAGTTGCTGACTGCTCTTCCTGCTAGTCTTTTCTCTGTAGATCTTCAGCGTTCTGTCTTTAAACCTTTTCTGACATTTTCTTTAACTGAGGCATTCTTGGTTAGCACCAAGGGTGCTTAGATAATAGCTCCATTTTAAAGCCACTCAGCTGGGGGGGGGGGGGGCACTTGAATAAGCAATGCATCACACATGCATGCCTCTCCCAGATGAGCACCACGCTATGCTAGCCAGTGTCAAAGGCCTAGTTCTGGAATAAAGAGCAGCTCCCCTTTGTTGACACCTCGAAAAAAAAAAGAAAAAATGGATGTCAGAAGAGACTCTGAAACTTGCTCTTAATCACAGAGTAGCTAAGGCAAATGGAAGAAATGATAAACGCCAAAGATCTGGTTAGAAAGTTTCAAAGGGAGCTTGAGAAGACAAAGTACAATATTATAATGAAATATGCAAAGTCTTTTAAGTTAGAAAGCCAAAAAGAAAGAACACGGTCAGCAAATACTACACTGAAAGAATGCAAGGAAAAAATGTAAGCCTTGAGTTGCAATATGGAATTCTTGGGCGAAATATTGAATAACATAGGGAGCATTTTAAAAATGGAAAAAATCCAGAGTCTCTGTTGAGAAAAGAACTAGTCAACACTATACCATTTCAGGAGGTAGCATATGAGCAAGAACCAATAGTGTTGAAGGAAGAAGTCCAAGCTGCACTGAAACACTAGCTAAATACAAGGTTCCTGGAATTGATAGAATACTAACAAATGTTTCACCAAGCTGCTTGGCTAACTGACTGGAAGAAATCCATTTTTGGACCCACTCCGCAGAAAGGTAACCCAACAGAATGTGCAAAGTGTAGAACAATATCATTGACATATCACATGCAAGTAAAATTTTGCTAAAGATCATCCAACTACAGTTGCAGTAGTGCATTGACAGGGAACTGCCAGAAGATCAGGCTGGGCTCAGAAGAGGATGTGGAGCAAGGGATAACGTTTCTGATGTCAGATGACTTTAGCTGAAAGCAGAGAATACCAGAAAGATGTCTGCTTGAGTTTCCTTGACTATGCAAAGGCTAGACTATGGATAACCTTGAGAAGAGTGGAACCCCAGAACTCTTCATTGTACTTACACAGAACCTATACATGGACCAAGAGGCAGTTGTATGGACAGAACAAAGGAATACTACATGTTTTAAAGTCAAGACAGGTTTGTATCAGGGTTGTCTTCTCTTACCATACTTACTCAATCTGTATGTTGTATTGTACGAAGAAAAATGCAGCATCAGGATTGGAGGAAGGCTTATTAACAACTTGCAATATAAAGATGCCACAATCTTGCTTGCTGAATGGGAGAAGAATGTGAAGAACTTTCTGATGAAAGATCAAGGATTGTAGTCTTCAGTATAGATTACAACCCCATGTAAAGAAAACAAAAATCCTCCCAATTGGACCATGATAAATGGAAGAACAAATGAAGTTGTGAAGGATTTCCTCTTGCTTGGATCCACAATCCATGCTCATGTAAGCAAGAGAAGATTAATTGATGCATTGCATTAGGTAAATCTGCTGCACAAGACATATTTAACGTGTTGAAAAGCAAGGTTATTACTTTGGTGCCTGAACCAAGACAAGGTATTGTCTCATATGCATGTGAATTGAGGCTATGGAGTTGAGGTTATTTGGATCATGACAAACTCATATGCATGTGAAAGTTGTACATTAACTAAGAAAGACTGAAGAAAAGTTGATGCATTTGGACTATATTGTTTACAAAGAATATTGATTTGTTTCCTTTGTATTTCATTTGGCAAGATCTACAGGTATTGTCAGCCATTTATGTTCATAAAAAGGTATTGCAATGAATAAGTTGTTGGTCTTTGCAAAATTCTGTCATACAATATCGGGCATCATTTCTACGACTGAGGTCATTTTCTAACTACTGGTTCTTCATTTTCAAGATTTTTGTTGTGGCAATCACCGATTTTTTAAATATAAATCATTTTATTTGGGGCTCTTACAGGTTTTATAACAATCCATACATCAATTTTATCAAACACATTTGTACGTATGTTGCCATCATCACTTTCAAAACATTTTCTTTCTACTTGAGCCCTTGGTATCAGCTCTTCTTTTTTTCCCACCCTCCTGACCCCTTGATGAACTATACATTATTTTCATATATTACACTGTCCGCTGTCTCCCTTCACCCACATTTCTGTTTTTTGTCCATCTCAGTGAGGAGGGGGTATTATAAGTCAACCATTGCAATTGGTTCCCCTTTCTACCCTTTCTCTCCCCACCTTCCCCCTACCCTCATATTATCACTACTCCCATTACTGTACTTGAGGGGTTTATCTGTCCTGGATTCCATGTGTTGAGAGCTCTTATTTGTACCAGTGTACATGCTCCAGTCTAGCTAGATTTGTAAGGTCATGATAGTGTGGGGTGGAGGGAAGCATTGCAGAACTAGAAGAATGTTGTGTGTTTCATTGGTGCTGTACTGCACCGCGGTTGACTGACTTGTCCCTTCCTGTGACCCTTCTATGAGGGGCTGTCCTATTGTTTATAGATGGGCTTTGGGTCTCCACTCCTCCCCGCCTCTGTTGCATCATTTTGATTGTTTGTTTTGGGTCTTCTGATGCCTGTTGACACCTCATGATCACACAGGCTGGTGTGCTTTCTCCATGTGCGTTTTGTTGATTCCCTGCTAAATGGCTGCTTATTTGTCATCAAGTCTTTACGACCCCAGACACTCTACACTCCCCCTCATTTGCATTGATATGATTTTTTTTGCTCTGGGTCTTTGATGCCTGAAACACAGGCTGGTGTGCTTCTTCCATGTGGACTTTATTGTTTCTCAGCTAGATGGCTACTTTTTTATCTTCAAGCCTTTCAGACCCCAAACACTTTATCTTTGATAGCCGGGCACCATCAGCTTTCTTCGCCACATTAGTTTATGCAACCATTTTGTCTTCAGCAATATTATTGGGAAGTTGAGCATCTCAGAATGCCAGATTATTAAAACAAAGTGTTCTTGTGTTGAGGGAGTACTTGAGTAGAGGCCCAATGTCCATATGCTACCTTAATACTTAACATATAAATATATGTACATAGACCTATATCCCTATCTTATATACTAATATATTTACATGTGTATGTGTCTATACTTATATCTCCATAAATGTCTTTTGTCTCCTAGTCTTTCCTTTTACTTTCCTCCTGTTTCACTATCAGTGTTTAACCTCCGTTTGGTTCTCAGTAATTCCTCTCAGCTACATTGTGCTTAATCAAACCCCACCAGGCATTCTGCATCCTCCTCACCATTGATTTTAGATTACGTGTTATTTCCTTGTCCCTGGGTTTATTGGCTCCCTCCTTCATTTCCCCCACATCCTCCTCTCCCATGTCCCTCTGGAACCATTGGTCCAATTGTTTTCACCTCGGGTTTGTTTACCCTGCCTATCTTTTATACATACACATGAAAAACAAAGAATGGAGAAAAGCCTATAAATAGTTCCAGGTTTGTCTGCTGACCTTAGGAATGTTTTCTGATTGAATCTGATGAGGTGCCAAGCCCTGCCCCACAAAGTCTATCTTCAGGATTCCTCAGGAACTTTGTTGTTTTGCTCCCCTTGCTGCTCTGTTATGCTCCGTAGTGTTGCCCCGTGGTGGTACTGGTGGGGGGTGTCAGACAGGGCACAATGCCCACACTGTGTTTCCAGTGCTGTTCCATAGCACTATGGGTCAGTAAGGGGACTTGTGTCTTGTGGTAGGTCCAACCCTATGGTCCTCTCTGTGCATTGGCTGCTTGGAGCAGGAATATTGTCCTAGGGGCCTGGTGGACCAGGATGTGGTTTGTTCTCTTCTCCTCCTCCTCCTCCTCCTCCTCCTCCTCCTCCTCCTCCTCCTCCTCCTCCTCCTCCTCCTCTTAGTTTGCTTCAGTGTTGTCTGGTCAGACCCACCCCTCTCCCCAGGCTGTATCTTTAGTGCTGTCCTCTATAGAGCAATCTTCTGGGAAAGGGGGTCAACGTAGCTGAAATTGGGGCCAGCTGCGCAGACCTCTCGATTAGTTTGCTGCCTCATGCCAATATGTTGCCTTCAAGGCTTGGTGCCAGGTTGAGATCTGCTCCCTCCCTTCCTTTCCTGGCAATCACCAATTTTTATTAATGCTATGTGATTTCATGGTTAATCATTTTTAGGATATAGATATTGGTAAAATGTCAATGTTTCATCTTTGAGATTCATGATATGTATATAAGTTTGAGTATACTTATCTTAACTGATCTTCCTGAATGAATATTATCTTATTAATGACAGTATTATATTTCAGGATATATCTTGAACTCTTCTTTTTAGCTATGAATGTGACACCATTCTCCGACAGTTGTCATTCACAGCATAGATAGCCGTATGATTATGAGATTCACATTGACTAGTCCCCGTCCACTTTCCTAATACCTAGAGTTCACTAATGCCTAGAGTACCAATCTTTGTACATTCTATTTCTTTTTTAATGACTTCCAATTTTCCTAGAGTCATGTTTTGTATGTTCTACCTTCTATTAGAACAAATTAAAGCAAGTTGCTTAAAATAGATCAAAAGGGAAAACAAATGGTAAGATGTTAAGTTTTAACCTAACTATATCTGTAGCATGAGGAGCCTTGGTGGCACAGTGGTAATACATTGAACTGCAATCCACAAGGTCAACAGTCTGAAAACTACCAGCTGCTCCGTGGTGGAAACATGGGACTTTCTACTCCCTTGAAGAGTTAGAGGGATGGGTAGTTCTACTCTCTTCTATATGGTTGCTAGTGGGGGAAACCAGCCCCTCACACTATCATGGGTCTGATAAGCATAATCATACAGTTATGATATATAAAGGTTATGGTAAAGTCATAGAGAATAAGAGAGATAGAAGAGGAGGTAAAATAAAGGAGGCAGACACATTTCATTTTAGCATGCTCACCTCAGCCCTTCTTGGTAGTCCACATGGGATGCAGGAGGAGAGGAGGGCAGGAGAAAGATTTATTTCCAACCAAGGCTTATATATCTTTGGAGACATGTAAGCCCCCTTGATTACAGAAGACCACATAAGAAACAGGAAGGGGTTGTGTCACAGGCAATACAAGCTACCTTGACTTTGTCCTCTCCTTCGAGGGAACAAACCACTACCTTATCAGAAGGGAGCGGGTCCTACTTAGGGTGGGACAGACTGGACTGTCTGATTGCTTTAGATCAGTGGTTCTCAACCTTCCTAATGCCATGACCCTTTAATATAGTTCCTCATGTTGTGGTGACACCCCAACCATAAAATTATTTTCGTTGCTACTTCATAACTGTAATTTTGCTACTGTTATGAATCGTAATATAAATATCTGATATCCAGGATGTATTTTCATTGTTACAAATTGAACATAATTAAAGCATAGTTATTAATCACAAAACAATATGTAATTATATATTGTGAAATATTTATGTGTTTTATGTTGATCTTAAGCGACCCCCAAAGCGGTCAAGACCCACAGATTGAGAACCACTTCTTTAGATGGCTGAAAACCCTTAGGGAGAAGAGCCTCTGGCCTGCTTTCGTTGACCTCCAAGTGTAGAGCCATTTACCATTTGTAGCAGGCAGTGTCTTAGGTTTGGTATATATTTGGGGGAGACAACTTGGGAGAAATCTATCTGTATCCCACAGTTGCTATGAGTCAGCATCGACTCAAAGGCAGTGAGTTTGGTTTTCCAGTGCTCTGACCTGAAGACAAGACTATTCATATCCCTGGTCAATGGACTGCGGAGGTTAAGGGGAGACTTAAAAATAGGGGCTCTGCAAATCGATTTTGGGTTTTCACCGCCATCCATAGCCTTCTGCAAACCAAGACAGCACTTGACTTTAAAGGGATGCAGTTTTGCGAAAATAGGGTCATTCGTGTTTAAAACTGGGATCACTTTAGTGCCGTTTACTTCCTTGTTCAGACCATCCAATCAGCTGCTAAGTATGATTGATTCTACTTTAGCGATAGCTCTTGGCTACTGCATGAATACCTGAAACATGCCTTATCTGGCCACTCCTCACTGGAAATCTCCCAGTAACTCCTCGTTATACATCAGTCTTCTATAGTATGGCAGACGCTCTGTGCCCCAGCCAAACGGAACTTCTTGTTTTCTAATGCTAGCGATGCAGTCGTCGGTCCAGGTTAGCCCCTATTGGAAGATCTGTTCACCCTAATCTATCACAAGTGATTCCTTTCTGAAACCATCTGGGATCCACACAATAGAACATTGTATTTTCTTCTCTGAACCCAGAGCATTTAGGCTTCTTTCTTACAATGCTATCCCCCCCCTCTGGATTTCATTATTTGAACACTTGTTTCATCTTTCTGCCCATTTGTATCCCTTATATCATCTTGCACAAAGCTCTGTGAAATCTAAATGATAAAGTGACATGTTCACTTCAAAGCTTCCCCAGAGTCCAGAGTTCTCTTGCTGCCTTTAGAATTCCAGCGGGTGCTTAGCAACCAGGAAGTCTGTGGCTTACTGTGAGTGAGGCCCTGGGTAACACAGGGGCATGCGGTATCCCTTCTCTCTACCTTTCCATCTTGTCTTGTTTCTACATATGATGATGTTTTAGGAACATGCCAAAATCAGGATGACCCCTTCTCTGAAGTAACCCTCAGTTTGGTTCTTTAAAATTGGCAGCAAGGCAGAAATTTCAGACACCAAAAGACAGAAATTTGTCAAAAGGTTATGCTACTGCCCCTTTGTTCTTGCTTCAAAAGAATATTAACAGTGTTCAAATACTGCCCCCGTTGGTTTTATCCTCTGCTTAGGCGACTTTTTGTGATATGTTCAGACACCTTACAGCCCTTTTCTGGCACTAGTTTCTTTGTGAGCGAATAGGAAAAGGACATGAGGTTTGGAGACCAGCAAGTGCTAAGCTGCTTTGTCGGGGAATGAAGAGCGAGCAGAATTTTTATTTCCTTCTGAGAAAATAAAATAAATGAACTCGGGCTAAGGTGAGGGGTTTATGTAGACTTAGGGCAGTGGTTCTCAGTCTTCTAATGCCGCCACCCTTTCATTACAGTTCCTCATGTTGTGGTGACCCCCCCTCCCCCAACCATAACATTATTTTCATTGCTACCTCATAACAGTAATTTTGCTACTGTTATGAATCGGGCGATCCCTGTGAAAGGGTTGTTCGACCCCCAAGGGAGTCGCGACCCACAGGTTGAGAACCGCTGCCCTAGGAAGACAAGTGTCACCTGGGACATTCGGGCTCTTAAGCTGGTTATGGAACTGGCACTTTGTAGAGCAAACACTTAATCTTAATTGATATATATATGTTTATATACACACACATATACATATACACTCGCTTTTTTCTTTATCTTAGATCATATTCTCCTTTTCCCTTCTACTCATTCCTTCCCCCTTCGTTTCTTTTCCTTTCTGTGAGTCATGAGTGACCCAGAGACACTCCCAGAGTTGCCTTACTTTCATTTGTCAGATCTCAAACCTTCCTTCAGCGAAGACCTCCTTCATTCATAGTCAATTTATTGGCTTCCGTTGCGCTTCAGCAGCCACGCACCAACTCGTTCCCAAGAACTGTGAGCCCTTAAGTTACATCCCAGATTGGCCCTTTGGGCCACGGTATTCATAGTCACAGGCCCCTGAACAGAACCGACCCCAGGTAATCTTCCACCCTCTCTGCTTGTCCCAGTATTAAAACTACTGACCTTTGCCTGCTTTGGATGACAAAGGAAGTCTTTCAGTTTAGAAATGTGCTGGAGGTGGGTGGGGGCTGGGCAGGCTGAACCTTCCTGCTTGGGCTGCACAAGCCACCAGACCAAATAAGGGAGCGTGAGCCTTCTCTGTATTAAAGTTCAGAGTGCAGTGTGCAAAAGTGGCACTCGGATTTCAAAAGAGGTAAGCTATTACCCAATCCTGGTGGAGTTCCGGCAGCAAAGACTGTGTAGTCTGCCTTTGCCCTGGGGGAAGGGAGGAGTACCTTCACCCACCAGCTTTCCTTGCCAAAGCCTGGTGGCCAAAGGAATTGGCAGCTTTCACAGGAGGTTCCCATGAAGCATTTCTGACTCTGGACAGGATTCTAAAAGGTGCCAGCTAGCATGAGTCATTAGAATGTGTAGGAAAAACAGAACAACTAAAATGGAAATAATGAGAATGTTCCCACATTGTAAAAAATGTAACCAATGTCACTGAACCACTTTTGTAGAAATTGGTCAAGGGGAACCTAAACTCTTGTGTAAACTTTCACTGAAAACATAAGAAAAATTTTAAATATTGTTATTGGCATACACTTAACATACCATACAATTTAATTACTTAATTATATGAAGATTATCACCACACTCAATTTCAGAACATTTTCTCCTTATAATCATTGTAGCTCCCCTTTTCTCCCCCATTCTCCCCTGCCATGCCCCTAGCTAATTATAGATTTATCTATCCTAGATTTCATATACAGATGATCATACAAAATACAAACAGGAAGCAAACAAGCAAAAAAAACCCAACAATAATGACTAGACAAAACATAGAAAAGCCTCAAAAAGAAAGCAAAAAATATTAACGCTTAAACAACTTTAAAATGGGTCTAAAGGAAGAGCAAATGATAAGGTATTGTGTTTTAATTACATCGGCCAAAATGACTTTACAATTGTCTCTGTCTGATAGCAAGCAAATGGATTTTGGGCTTCCCTTGTCATCTGTAGCTTTCTGCAAACCAGCTGATCACAAGTTAAGCTTTGGTACCATTCCAACTCCTTCAGATTTGCAATATATTATTTACAATCCTTGAATCACACAGGCTACTGTGCTTCTTCCATGTGGACTTAGTTGATGCCTCCCTTACATGGCTGCTTGTCTGAAGACAAACCTTTAACACCCAGATGCTATTGTTTCTGATATCTGGGCACCATCTAGTTTCTTCACCACAGTTTGCTGTTGCACTCAGTGATCTCTTCATGAGGATGAATGTCAAGTAGGGCCATGTCATAAGAACTAATTGTTCTAGAATTAAGTGCAAGCCCCAAATCCATTCTTATGTCTATGGTTTATACATGCTTCCAGTTCACTTTGGAGATATCATTATCATTTAATGATATAGAGCATTATAAATCATCCTCTTGAGGTATAAGGCAATTATATTGGTAGTCATTAATTTAGCTAATAGTATAGAATTTAAGACACTGTTGATAAAGAAAAATTATGAAAGTATTGGCTGGCTTCATTCTACAATACATGAATTGTTGAATTGTATAAATTAAATTCTTAAGTGACTAGACACTATTTATACAAATGGGGTTAGTGAGCAAAACTTTGATTTCACTTAACAGGTTTTGGGGGGGGTGAGGTGACGATGGAATCTTCCAGTGGCTTGATTGATGTTTACCTTCAAGGCCGTAAGAATAGCACCATGTCTCGTCACCTTGGAGAAAAAGTCTGGGTTGCTTCAGAGTTGTTCTTAAGCAGGCATGCTTCCACTCGACACTCTTGTTTCCTAGTCAGTCGGAACCCAAGGCACCAATTTCACAGCGGCCCTTCTCGTTCCCAAATCTTCAGTTAAAATTCACTGAACTGAGTTTCAAGTTAGTCCAGATAACTTCCCCATCTCTTCAAAGGCCCACCGTCGAGCATAAGTGCACGAATTCTGTTGACATTTTCATCCTTTCAGGAAGTTGACAGTCATTGAGAACTAGATTTGTCATCAATAGACATTGAACCTTTTTTGAAATGAGAAAACCACTTAGACACTTGAGTTTTTCTCAGACCGCTGTCCTTGTAAGCTCGGTTCAATATGACAACAGTTTCTGTGGCATTTGTCCCAGCAGGAAACAAAATTTCACAGCCACCTGGGATTCTCTTAAATCGGCTATCACAGAAAACAAGTTTCAAGCAAAACTGCTTTTAAGAAAAAATTCACTGTGACGGGAGAACCTTCCCAGGTGATACAACTGGGTGCACTAACTCAGTGAGTTTCTCAATGCTCGCCTAGTAGGAAACATCTGTACTATGAAAATTTCGCCCCCACCAAAAAAGAAAGAAAATACCGCCCATTGGAGCTTTTTTCTGGTTTTTTTTTTGGGGGGGGTGCAGAGGGTATCCCCTTGTGTGCCTAGCAAGAATATTGCTGGGTCTTAGGGTATTTCTATTCCCAGTTGTTTTATGTAGTGCCATGTTGTTCTCCACCACCAGTAGTGTATAAGAGTTCCAATCTCTGAACCCTCTCTCCAGCGTGTGTTGTTCTCTATTTGTTTGTTTGTTTGTTTTAATTAGGCTGTATAGTTGTTTTGAATTGCATTCCCCAGATGGCTAGTGATCCTGAGCGTTTCCTCATTGATTTGGTAGCCATTTGAATGCCATTCTTTATGAATTTTCTATTCGTGTCCTCTGCCCACCTTTTAATTGAATTATTTTTTTTTCTATTGAACTGTTGCAGAATTCTACAGATTTTAGTAATTAGCCCCTTGTCCATTGTGTCTTTGCTAAGAAAAAAAAATGTTCCCAATCCATGGGCTCTCGTTTTATTCTTTTGTGAAGCCTTTTGATGTGCAGAAGTGTTTTATTTTTAACCAACCCAGTCATCTATTTTGTCTTCCTCTGTGTGTGCTCCCTTTACTAGATTTAGTAGGCTCTGCAGTAGGCATGAGTGTGTCCCAATCTACTCATTGATGATCCTTATAGCTCTGGGGTTTACATTTAGGTCTCTAATCCATCTTGAGTTGGTTTGGGTGCATGGGGTGAGGTATGGGTTCTGTTTCATTCTTCTGCAGCTAGAAATCCCAATTTTTAAAAAATCATTTTATTAGAAGCTCTTACAGATATAATAACAGCCCATAATTAGATCAAGCATAATTGTATAATTTCTACCGCCATCAGTTTCAAAAAGAAATCCATCACTATTTGTTTCAAGCAGTGTAGCTATCCCTTTCCCATTTAATATTTTTGATCTTTTGTAAAAAAAAAAAGAAAAAAAAGTCACCTGTAGGTAGATATCTTTGTTTCCAGATCTCTATCCCATTCCGTGGGTCTATGTCTCTGCCATTGTCCAAGTATCAGGCTGTGCAGTAGGAGGTAATTTGAGGTCAGGGAGGACAAGGCCAACTTTTGAGTTCTTTGCTCTTCCATCTCCATATGAAGTTGGTAATTAGTTTTTCTGTTTCTTTTTAAAAATGAAGCTGGAATTTGGATCAGAATTGCATTGTATTTATAGATGGCCATATATACTCGAGTAAAAGCCAAGTTTTTCAACACGTTTAATGCAGTTTTTGTGGTAAAATTTGGTGCCTCGGCAGAAAGTCAGGTCAGCTTATGCTGGAGTATATATGGTACTTTAAGAAGTATTGATATTTTCATAATATTAAGTCTCCTACCCATGAACATAGGATAATCTTCCAATTGTGTAGGTTTCCTTTGTTTTCTTGTAATAATGTTCTGTGGTTTTCTTTGTACAGGTCTTTTGTTCTTTGGTTAGGTCTATTCCTAGGTACTTTATCTTTTGTGTCGCTAATATAAATGGTACTGTTTTCTTGATATCCTTTTTGGAACTCCCATCACTGATATATAGGAATCCGACTGATTTCTGCTTATTAAACTTATATCTGGCTACTTTGCCAAATCCTTCAATTCTTTGCAGCAGTCTTTTTGTGGAGTCCTTGGGGTTCGCTATACATAAAATTATATCATCTGCAAATAGCGAGGGCTTCACTTCTTTTTTTAATCATTTATTGGGGACTCGTCCAACTCTTTTACAATCCATGCATCAATAGAATCAGGCATGTTTGTACATATGTTGCCCTCATTCGTTTCTAGACATTTATTTTCTGTTGAACCCTTGGTATCAGCTCTGTCTCTCCCCTTCCTCCCCACCCTCATAGCCCCCTGATAGACTGTACATTGTTATTTTTTCATCTCTCACATCGACCGCTGTTTCCCTTCCCCCATGTTTTCTGTTGTTCTTCCCCTTGTAGAGCGGTGTATGGTATGTGTGGATCACTGCGATTGGTTCCCCTTTCTCCCGTCCTCTCAGCTTCACTTATTCTTTGCCCAATTGTACTCCCTTAATTTCTTTCTGTTGTCTAATGGTGCTAAGACTTCCCACACAATGTTGAATAAGATTGGTGAAAGGGGGCATCCTGGCCTACTTCTCATTTTCAAGGGAAATGTTTTCAGTTTTTCCCACTGAGCATGATGTTGATAGTTCGATTTTCATGTGTGACTTTTATTATGCTGAGGAATTTCCCTTCTGTCCTTATTTAACTGAATCTTTGTCATCAGAAATGGGTATTAGATATTTTCAAATGTGTTTTCTGCATATATTGATCCTGTAGTTCTTATTCTTTGCCTTGTTTATGTAGAAGATTACTTTGGTTGTTGTTTAAATGTTGAACCCTGCTTGTATCCCAAGTATGAATCTCACTTGGTTATGATGATATTTTTAATATGTTGTTGGATTCTGTTGGTCAGAATCTTGATGAGAATTTTTGCATCTATGTTCATGAGGGATATTGGTCTGTAGTTTTCTGTCTTTTGTGGGGTTTAGGAATCAGGGTTATACTTAATTCATAGAATGAATTTGGAAGTTTGTTGGTGTGTCCCCTTTTTATATTTTGGAATAGTCTACTTAGAATTGATGATAGATCTTTCTTGAATCCTTAGTAGGGTTTTCCTGTGATGCCATCTGGTCCTGGACTTTTATTGGTTGGAAGTTTCTCAGTGATATTCTCTATTTCTTTTTTGTTATGGTCTGTTTGCATTTTTACATCGATCTGCATTCATTTGAATAGATGGTATATTTATAAGTATTTCTCCATCTCTTCTAGATTATCGAACTTTTTGGAGCGTAGTCTTTCATAGTAATGTATTATTATTCTCTCACTTGTATCTGTTGTCATCTTGCCCTTTGCATCTCTAATTCTAGTTATTTGCACCTTCTCTTGGTTTTTCAATTTTGTTTTTCAATTTTCATTTCAAAAAAACAAATTCTTATCTTGTTAATGTTTTCAATTGCTCCTCTTTTTCATATTTGTAATTGTTATAAATTGCACTTTGATAACTATTTCTGCTATGTCTCAAAGGTTTGGGTATGTTGTATTATTGTTCTCATTTGTTTCAAATAATTTCTTAATTTCATCCCTTATTTGACTATGCTCAGTAAGTGTAGGATGTCCCTCCTGGTGGGACTTCTCCAGTAGTTGCGGAGCAGATCTTCCTGTGCTGGTTAGTGGGTGGCCATATTCCCCCATCTCTCCTAAATTTTTAGTGGGGGAAGGGGAGATGCAGAGGAAAGGTCGAGGTTTGAAAATACATGGCCAGTAGGAAAAAATACATTGTTCTGTAAGAACTCTAACAAATAGAGAGACGCTGCTTGATTTAAGTATTAACACTGTTTACCAAATAAACTCAGGAAAGAGGTTCTCAGGATTGTATATATTACACCAAAAGATTGACAAGAATTGCCTTCCTCTGTGTATCAAATAGCCTCCACAATGCCAATATTTCTCTCCCCAGAGTCCTTAAAGCTAAACTCAGCCCTGTCATCTCCATGAGGTGTTTCATGCACTTCAAACCAATGACTAATTGTGCCCTCAACAAACCATGAAGAACACTGGTGACATAATTGGTTACACATTAGGTTGATAATCACAAGGTCAGTTTGAACCCACCAGTTGCTCCGTGGAAGAAATGACATTGTCCACTCTGGTAAAGAGTTATCACCTCAGAAATTCAAAAGGGCAATTTTGCCCTGTCTTATGGGATTGCTTTAAGTTGTAAGCAGTGAGTGAGTTTGAGATTTGATCCTTTTAAAACAAGCCATACTGCTACTATGCCTGGAATTCCTGCCTCCTTCCCTGGGAAACTCTTATCTTACAACATCCCAACCCTCAGCTACTCTAGGCCCTATGCCTTTCCCTGTGCCCATGTCTGCAGAGCCAGCATGTTTTAATTTTGCATTTCTTTGATTCTGAGAAGCAGAACCAATATGTTGGCAATTTGCATTTCTTCCTTTGTAAATTGCCTACTTTCAACATAATAACCAATTTCTATGACTTGTGTTCATGTTTATATCCCAGAAACTTAGCACAGTGCTTGATGTGCACTTAGGAATGATAATTTTCAGTTATGATTCCAGCCTTGGTGGTTGGGCACCTCACAACTCTCTTGGTTCAGCTCCTGCTGTGCCTCCAGGTCTGTGCAGACTCCTACCAACCCCAAGCTAGACCTATCTGGCAGATCTTCCCCTGAGGACCACTCTGCACCTCTTACTCTCTGCCCCAAGCTTACTCTGCTCAGAATGTAAGGTGGCCAAGAGTGCATAAACCCTGACATACTGGAGAGTGTTAACCCTATAGAGTGGCTCTTTGAGGGATTGTGGGTGACTGATGATGAGTCAGTAGATAAGAACTTTCTTCTTTCTCCTCCTGGACAGATGAACAGTTTTGAGGTTCTGTTCATACAACGTATCAGATAGTCCCATAGAATCGTGCAGCCAATACCCATAAGTGAGGCTTTCCTGTGTTGGCTCTTCTCCACTTCCCTCCCTCTCAGACACATTTGTGGTTTCCTCCTCAGCTCTGCTTTCTGGGGAATATAGGCAAAGCTATGAATATATTCACAACCCCCTTATTTAGAAATTCTTTTGCAAACTTATTTTGTTTTAAGGATCAAAGTCCTTATTTTAATGTACTTGTATTCCTCTATTGTCTGAGTCTCACACTTCAGAGGCAAAATTGAAAAGTTCAGTATATATCTATGTTTTGTTTGCTTTTATTTTGAGCATGCTATGAAAACTCTGTATTATCTTTATCATTTTTCATAAACCACAACTCGGAAGTCAGACAAATTGCTCCATGGTGGCAGAGCAGTAGAACTGGAAAGCTGTCAAGTATACCTCTTTGCACTGTAATTACAAAGAAAGTAATGGGTCTGCCTGAGCCTTTGGTTACTCCACAATAGTCCCTTAGAGTAAATTTCTAGAAGTACTGAGTCAAAAGGGCATGAATAATCACAAACTGCCAAATTGCCTTCTTAGTGAGATTTGTTTATTTAAACTCATGCCAATCTTTTCCCTTCTGAAGAAGGGAAGCTGGCTCATTTTAATTTTTGTATCCCAACTTTTGCATTTATTTTATTCTATGAATAATATATGGTAGTAATTGGGATTTCTTCCTTTGTACATTGCCTGCTTTCAATGTTAATCACCAGTTGCCTGCAAGTAAACTGAGACTCATGGGGACCTCATATGTGTCAGAATACTACCATGTTCCTTAGGGTTTGCAGTGACTGATATTATTGGAAATAGAGCACGAGGCTTTCCTTGCCAGGTACTTCTGGGTGGACTTAAACCTCCAGTCTTCCAACTAGCAGTCAAGTTTGTTTGCACCCAGTGACGAGTTTACAGTTTTGCAAAGTCCTACAGACTTCCTTTGTGAATGACCTTGGAAGTTCTGCCTTCAGACCCAACAGTCCTCCTTTTCTGGCTTCCTAGCAGAAAACACCAACTACTGATTTGAAGGGTAGAGTGATGACGTGGAAAGAAAGACTTGGTTTTTTTTTCTGAATTCAGTAAGTCTACTTACAAGTTGTGACTTTGCCAGTCTTTCAGAGCTTGAGTTGTGTCATTTATGAGCTGAGAGAGTTGAATGAGATGAACTCCATAGGCTGGCAGTCTCCTGAAAAGAGAGCATGACACACCAAGAGACATACCAAGAGTTATTTATAAGGATGCATGTTAGTTATAATCTAATGGAGATATAAAAATTGGGACAAACTAAATAATTGATAGTGCTTTGAAAGGTGTAAAACTTTCTTTAGAAAGCATCCTGTAGGGAGTGGGATGAAAAAAAAAAAAAGAAAGCAACCTATGAGTTTGGTAAAGGAAGGGGTTGGGAGGGAAGCTGTATTATTTCATGTTGAGGCCTAGGTTGTTTTCCTGTTCAAAAAACCACAATGACTCTCCCTTGCCTACAGTATTGAGGTATCTAACAGTCTCTGTCCTTAAAGAGAAGGAGACCTGGTGGCTCAGTGGCTAAGTGCTCAGTTTGAACCTGCCAGGTGCTATGTGGGAGAACGGTATGGCATTGTGCATCTGTAATGATTACAGCCTCTGAAACCCCCTGGGACAGTTCTACTCTGTCCTATAGGATTGCTGTGAATTGGAATCGATGAGATAGTAACAAGGTATTTGGAGGGAGGGGACAGGGGGAGTGTTGGTCATAGAGAAGTTTTAGGAACCTGCACAGTGGGGAGCAAAGAGAGCCCATGTCCTCTCAAGCAGCATTTTTGGTGTTACTACAGAACATGAGCAGAAAGCAAGGTGGGTGTCAATCTATAAGACTATGAACAATACCGAGCCTTGATACAAACCTTGACTTCACACCAGCTGATGTGGGACCAGAAGGCCTTCAGCAAGTGGGAGAAAGAGGTCAGTCGGTGGGGTGACCAGCTGGAGACACATGATGTTGCAGATGGCAAAACCTTTGCTCCTGAGATCCACAATGTAATGTAGCCCCATCCCTAATTGAGTGGGGTGAGGGGTGGGGAAACTGTCTAACTAAAATCAAATCAGATCCAATGCTAACAACTTGGCAAGCATGCCACTTACCAGCACTCAGAAAGGGGTCTTAAAGAGATTTCCATGGGGTTAAATTTAGTAATAACTTTCATACTTTCAAGTAAAACACTGTTTTATTCATTCATTCCAAAAGAAAGCTGTTAATTAAATAACTCAGCAGCCCTGAATGGGCTTCCCTCAGCTTCAGACAAGGTTTCCTTCCATCCACTCCCATCCCGTTTGCCCTCTTCCTGAACAAAATCTGCTCTCAGTCAAGGTCTTCCTGCCTGCCTTGCATTAGTTCTGTTATGATTTCTGAACCCAGTCCAGGATGGAGGATTCTTTCACATATGCCCCATACTCAGCCACAGTACAGGTCTTATCAAAGATCAGGATCCTGACCAAATACCAAGTGTCCTCATCCTAGATGCCAAAGGCACCGGCTGCATTGCCACAGCAGGTGTCTTGCTGATGCTTGGACATGCCGGCACAGAGGCTGTGTTCATTCAATATGAGCTGGACCAAGGGGGCTCTTTCATCAATCTTCTTTAGGGTAGGCTGCCTTCGTAATGAGGTACACACTTACCTTGTTCAGTCACAGTAGCATGACATACTTCAGTTGCTCAATAATATCATTCTGCCTTGCATCCAATTAGTTGTTAATACATCTAGATCCCCCAAGTTGTAGATGACTTTGTCATGCTGATATCTGTTTCTTCTCCCTCAGCAGCAAGTGTACCACAAAGCTGTCCAAGTATACCCTATGGAATTGTGTATTGATTTCTAGTGGTTCCATGTTTATATATCTTTTCTCTTTATCTGAAATCTAAGTACTTTAAAGGTAAGAACACCCTCCCCATACTGGGAAAAGACCTTCTAGAACTCAGGGAGAATTTTGAACGTGATTAGAAAAGGTGTTCATCCCAATCTAAGAACAATTAACTCTTATGACATGTCCCAGCTTGATGCTCACCCTCATGAAGAGCTCACTGAAGATATGGGTGCTATAGCAAAGTGTGGTAAAGAAACTAGATGATGTCAACTATCAGGAAGATTATCCACTAGGGTCTTAAAGGCTTGTTTTCAAGCAAGCAGCCACCTAAGGAAGGCATCAACTAAGTCCACATCGAAGAAGCACACCAGCCTGTGTGATCCAAGGATTGTCAATAATATAATCCAAATCTAAAAGAGGGACTAGTATCAGAGCTTAGAATGTGAACACCTGGTTTGCAGAAGGCTGTGGATGATAGTGGAAGCCCAAAATCCACTTTCAGGGTCTGCACATTAATTAAGCCTCAGGCGAATTCCCTCCAATCATAGCTGGAGGATGTGAAAAGCCCTGTTATCAGAGAGCATTGTAAAATCGATTACTGGATTATGGCAGATATAGTTAGGTCAAAATGTAATTATAATTTGATCTCCATTTTGACCCATTTTAAAGCTTTTTCGGTTTCTTTTTTAAAGTGAAGGGGAAATATATGTGGATTAAACCCCTGGTGAATCCCCTCTGACCATGGACCAGGAATGTGAACAGCCTTGTTAACATGCAGAGTCACTGGAAAGTGGATTCTTCTTCTATTTAATCATTTTATTGGTGGCTCATACAACTCCTATCATAATCCATGCATCCATCCATTGTGTCAAGTACATTTGTACATTTGTTGCCATCATCATTCTCAAAACATTTGCTTTCTACTTGAACCCTTGGTATCAGCTCCTAATTTTTCCCCTCCCTCCTCGCCTCCCACCTCACAAACCCTTGATAATTTATAAATTATTAGTATTTTTCTCATGTCTTACACTGTCTGAGGTCTCCCTTCACCCACTTTTCTGTTGTCCGTCCACCAGGGAGGGGGTTATAGGTAAATCCTTGTGATCGGTTCCCCCTTTCTACCCCACCTTTCCTCCACCCTCCCTGTATCGCCACTCTCCCCACTAGTCCTGAAGGGTTCATCTGTCCTGGATTCCCTGTGTTTCAGTTCCTATCTGTACCAGTGTACATCCTTTGGTCTAGCCAGATTTGTGAGGTAGAATTGGGATCATGATTTTGGGGGGAAGAAAGCATTTAAGAACTAGAGGAAAGTTGTTTGTTTCATCATTGCTACACTACACCCTGACTGGTTTGTCTCCTCCCTGAGACCTTCTGTAAGGGGGTGTCCCATTACCTACAGATGGGCTTTGGGGCTCCACTCTGCACTGCCCCTCATTCACAATGATAGGATTTTTTGTTCTTTGATGCCTGATACCTGATCCCATCGACACCTCATGATCACACAGGCTGATGTGATTCTTCCATGTTGGCTTTGTTGCTTCTGAACTAGATGGCCGCTTGTTTGTTTTCAAGCCTTTAAGACTCCAGACACTATATCTTTTGATAGCTGGGCACCATCAGTTTTGCTTGTGCACCCACTTTGTCTTCAGTGATCGTGTTGGGAATGTGAACATCATGGAATGCCAGTTTAATAGGACAAAGTGCTCTTGTGTTGAGGGAGTACTTGAGTGGAGGCCCAATGTCCATCTGCTACCTTAATACTAAACCTATGAATATATGCACATATATCTATTTCCCAATCATCATATATAAATATATTTACACATGTACATGCCTGTATTTAGACCTCTATAAATGCCCTTTGCCTCCTAGTTCTTTCTTCTATGTCCCTTTATTTTCCTTCTGTCCCACCATCATACTCAACCTTCATTTGGGTTTCAGTAATTCCTCTCGGTTACATTGCCCCTGATCAAGCCCTACCAAGCCTCTTAAATCCTCCTCGCCGCCGATTTTGGATCACTTGTTGTTCCTTTGTCCCTGGGTCTGTTAACACCACTTCCTTTCCTCCACCTCCCCCTCTACCATGTGTCCCCAGAACCATTGGTCTGTTGGTTTTTCCTCCAGATTATTTATCCCCCTTATCTTATCTAGAAGACCTACAGAGAAAATAATATGCACAAAAACAAGACAGAGCAAAACAAAGCAACAAAAGAAAACAACAACAAAAACTAATGACAAAAAAGGAAAAACCTGTAAATAGTTTAGGGTCTGTTTGTTGATCTTGAGTGTTTTCTGATGGAGTATGATGGGGTGTCACACCCAGGCCCCAAAGTCTATTTTTTATATTCCCTGGGGACTTCCTTGCTTTGCTTGCCTTGCTGTTCTGTTGCATGCCCTTAGTATTTTGCCTCAGAGTGGTGGGGTCATATTGGGCGCAATTTCCGCACTGTCTCCAATGTTGTCCCCTGTAGGGCCATGGGTCAGTGAGGGATGTCATGTCTCAAAGTGGGGCCAACCATATAGTCCTCTCAGTGCATTGGCTGCTCTGAACAGGGATATCATCCTAAGGCTTGTTGGGCCAGGATGTGCTCCACTCTCTCTTCCTCCCCCTTCATTTGTTCCCATGACATCAGACATGTCCCTCTCCCTGAGTTGTAGCTTCAGTGCTGTCCTCTGAAGTAAATTCTTCTGGGGGGAGGGGCAGCTGTCCATGTAGCTGGGATTGGGGCCAGCCCCTCAGACCTCTCTACTGGTTCCCTGCTTCATGCCGTTATGTTGTATTCACATCTGGAGCACCGGGTTAAAGTCTGGTTGGAAAGTAGATTCTTGCAGATGCACTTAGGCTAAAATTTAACACCTTATCAATTGATCTCCCTTATGATCATTTAAATTTGTTCTAGTTTTTAATGTTTGTTTTTTAATATGTTTTTGTCCTGTGTATAAAATCCAGAGTAGGTATATCTATAGAGACAGTGTGTTAGTCTGGGTTGACTAGAGAAACAAATTAATTGACACTCATGTATGCAAAAGAGAATTTTATATCAAGACATGATTATGTATCAATAAAACACCCAAACCCTGTCCAGATCAAGTCCATAAGTTCCAAATTAGCCCATAAGTTCAATATTAGCCCATGGATTCCTCTTCAGACTCAGAGCACATACAATGATGCCGAATGCAGGAAGATCACAATCCTGTGAGTAGAAAATCTTGTGGCCCCAGTGGTGGTGGAAGCATCTCCCAGGGATCTGGCTGCCATCAGTGTGTCTCCAGATAGCTTGTCATTAGGACTGGAAAGCAGAGAAAGGGTGTGCCTTGCCTCCAGGGAGGAAGAGAGGAGTTGCCAGAACCCTGAGGAGAAGGCCATGCCCACATAGACATCATTGGCTATGACCTGATTGACAGGCCAGACTCACCCGTCACTCAAGTTGACAGGAAATTATGTAACTGCCGCAGACAGTAACTGGATTAATGGGTCCTTAGAAGTATGGTAGGGGAGGTTAGGAGGAAATGGGGAGCTAATAATGATACGTACAAGAATGAAGGAATGGCCTAAAACTGATTGTGGTGATGATTATACAACTCTTCTTGATGTGATTGAACTCTTGAATCCTATGGTATGTGAATTATAAGACAATAAAACTGTTGGGGGTTATAAAAAGTGTTCATGTGTGCTTCTCCTTTTCAGAGCTTTCCCAGATGACCCAGGAGTGCAATGGGACACAGAGCATGTGGCCAGCATCCTCCTCAGGCACATAGAAGCTAATGGCATCAACCTGGTAAGGGATCGCCCTCTGTGGAAGGAAGGTGTGCGTTCCAGTGTGCTCGTTGGTTTCTGCAACCTTTGCTGTGGCTGTCCTGATCACTTTTGAGATTGAATATCTAGTTTATCAGTGTTCAGGTATAGGCTCAGGATTTTTCTAAATTATACCCTCTTTAACCCTCCTTATTCCTCTACCTCAGTCCTGCCACCGAAAAGCTCAGGTCACCAGGAGACTCTATTATGACTCTCACTTGTACAGAATTTTTCCCTTTACCAAGCTTTTTCACATTGAGAGTGTCATTTAAACTTTAGGGTTAGATGTTGTTATAGCACATGCTTTACATTGAGGAAACTGAGGTTTCCTGAGGCTCCGTAGCTTGTCCAAGTAGGAAAGTGAGAAATCTAGGATTGTAACCCTCCATTTTCCTTTCCAAGTAACACCTGGGAATAAATTTATGCTCACTGCGTACCAGTATGAGGCAGTGAACCAACAGAGAGGTCTGCGGCCCCTATCCCAGCTACATGGACCCCCCCCTCCCCAGAAGAATGCACTACAGAGGACAGCACTGAAGATACAGCCTTGGGAGAGGGACAAGGAGTAGGTCTGCTCACAATACACAGGAGCAAACTAAGAGGGAAGGAGAGAGAGTGTCCCACATTCTGGCCCACCAAGCCCCAAGGATGATATTCTTGCTTGGAACAGCCAGTGCACAAAGAGGACCATTGGGCCAGACCCACCATGAGACATGACGTCCCCTCACTGACCCATAGCACTAGAGGGGACAACACCAGAACCTTCTCGGACTCAACAAACAGACCTGGAACTATTTATAGGCTTTTTTCTTATGTCTATCTATATAAGATAGGCAGGATAAACAATCCTGAGGAGAAAACAATGGGCCCGGGCTCTGGGGGGACATGGGAGAGGGGGAGGTGGTGAAAGGAAGCGGTGACGGGAACAACAAGTCATCTAAAATCAAAGGCAAGGAGGACATAGAAGGCTTGGGGTTTGACCAAGTACAATGTAGCCAAGAGGAATTACTAAAAGTTAAATGAAGGTCAAACATGATGGTGGGACGAGAGGAAAGTAAAAGGAAATAGAGGAAAGAACTAGGAGACCAAAGACATTTATAGAGTATAAATACAGGCATGTACACATGTAAATATATATATTTAACAATAGTGACATAGATCTGTGTGTTTGTGTATGTATATGTATATATATGTATGTATGTATGTTGAGTATTAAGGTAGCAGACAGACATTGGGCCTCTACTCAAGTATTCCCTCAACACAAGAACACTTTGTTCTAATAACCTGGCATTCTGTGAGGCTCACTCTCCCAATAATATTACTGAAGACAAAATGGGTCCATAAGCAAATGTAGTGAAGAAAGCTGATGGCGAGGGGAATAGAGGAAAGAGCTGGGAGGCAAAGGTCATTTATAGAGGTCTAGATGAAGGCATGTACATATTGCAAATATACTTATATATGAGGATGGGGAAATAGATCTATGTGCCTATATTTATAGGTTTAGTATTAGGATGGCGGAAAGACATTGGGCCTCCACTCAAGTACACCCTCAATGCAAGAATACTATCTTCTATTAAATTGGCATTCTATCATGCTCACCCTCCCAACACAACTGCTGAATACAAAGCGGGTGAATAAACAAATGTGAAGAAAGCTGATGGTGCCCAGCTATCAAAATATACAGTGTCTGGGGTCTTAAAGGCTTGAAGATAAACAAGCGGCCATTTAGCTCAGAAGCAACAAAACTCACATGGAAGAACACACCAGCCTGTCTGATCACGAGGTTCCAAAGGGGTCAGTTATCAGGCATCAAAGAACAAAACAGCATATCATTGGGTGCACACCTCCATGATACGTCACTGAGGACAAACGGGTATATAAGCAAATGTGGCGAAGGAAGCTGATGGTGCCCGGCTATCAAAAGGTATAGCATCCGGGGTCTTAAAAGCTTGAAGGTAAACAAGTGGCCATCTAGCTCAGAAGCAACAAAACCCACATGGAAGAAGCACACCAGCATGTGCGATCACGAGGTGTCAAAAGGATCAGGTATAAGGTATCATCAGAACAAAAGAATCTTACCATAGTGAATGAAGGGGGAAATATAGAGTGGAGACCCAAAGCCCATTTGTAGAGGAATTAGGGGAGGAGATGAGTTAGTCAGGGTGTCAGATAGCACCGATGAACAATACAGCTTTCCTCTAGTACCTAAATGCTTCCTTCCCCCCTCCCTCCTACTATCATGATCCAAATTCTACCTTGCAAGTCTGGCTAGACCAGAGGATGTACACTGTGCAGATAGGAGCTGGAGGCACAGGGAATCCAGGTTGGATGATACCTTCAAAACCAGGGGTGTGAGTGGCAATATTGGGAGGGTAGAGGGAGAGTGGGTTGGAAAGGAGAACCGATTACAAGAATCTACATGTGACCTCCTCCCTGGGGGACAGACAACAGAAAAGGCGGTGAAGGGAGATGTCAGACAGGACAAGATAAGGCAAAATAATAATTTATAAAGTATCAAGGGCTCATGAGGGAGGGGGGAGTGGAGAGGGAGGGGGGAAAAAAGAGGACCTGATGCCAAGAGCTTAGGTGGAGAGCAAATGTTTTGAAAATGATGAGGGCAACGAATGTACAGATGTGCTTTACACAATTGATGTATGTATGGATTGTGAGAAGAGTTGTATGAGCCCCTAATTAAACGTTTAAAAGAAAAAGAAAAGACAGCTGGTGGTGCCCTCCTATTAAAAGATACAGCATCTGAGGTCTTAAAGGCTTGAAGATAAAAACGCAGCCACCGGGCTCGGAAGCAACAAAGCCCACGTGGAAGAAGCATGTCAGCCTATATGATCATGAGGTGTCAATAGGATCAGTTACCAGGCATCAGAAGACCCAGAACAAAAAAATCATACTAATGCAAACAAGGCGATGTCGAGTAGAGACCCAAAGCCCATCTGGAGACAATAGGACATCCCTTAATAGAAGAGTCACAAGGCAGGGAGGAGCCATCCAGGGTGCAGTATAGCACCAATGAAACATACAACTTTCTTCTAATTATTTGTTTGTTTGTTTCCCTCTAATTCTTTAATGCTTCTTCTCCACCACTATCATGATGGCAATTCTACATTACAAATCTGGCTAGACCAGAGGATGTGCACTAGTACAGATAAGAGCTCTCAACACATGGAATGCAGGACAGATGAACCCCTCCAGAACAGTAATGGAAGTAGTGATACCATAGGGTAGGGGGAAGGTGGGGGGAAATAAGGGGAACCCATTGCAATGATCAGTGTATAACATCCCCACCCCAGGGTGACAAACAACAGCAACATGGATGAAGGGAGACAGCAGATGGTATAAAATAGGAAAATTATAATAGTTTATAAATTATCAAGGGTTCATGAGAGTGGGGAAAGGATCAAAAAAATGAGGAGCTGATACCAAGGCCTCAAGTAGAAATAAAGAGAATGTTTTGGAAAAGATGATGATGGCAGCATATGTACAAATGAGCTTGACACGATGTATGGATTGTTATAAGAGCTGTAAGAGCTGGGAAAAATCAGGAGCTGATACTAAGGGCTCAAGTAGAAAATGTTTTGAGAATGATGATAGCAACAAATGTACAGATGTGCTTGACACATTTGTGCTTGACACATACATACATGGATGGATGTATAGATTGTGATGAGACTTGTACAAACCCCAAATAAAATGATTTTTTAAAAAGAGCTGTACAAGCCCTGAATAAAATGATTTTAAAATATTCATGCCCACCACAGTGAGAAAATGTTAGTCACAATCAGGACAGCATCATTTCTCCAGGGGAAAACTATGGGGCAATAGTGAAGATTTGCCTTTACCTGCAAATGCAGGCATGCCTAGCTTCATCAGTTGCAGCTCTGCTAGGAACTACAGGCCTATCTTGTCCAATGGTGGGATTTAAGGCTGCCAAGAAGCTGTCTGTCTCTCAATAAAGTTTTTTTTTAAACCTTCAAGGATTAATACCTAAAACTCCACCATGTAAACTCCATTCATTTAGTAAAGTTTTGTTTTGTTTGTTTGTTCTGGTTGGCTCCCTGCCTCTTGGACCCTTTCACCAAATTAAACTCCATCACCTAATTTTTAGCCCTCCTAGACAAGCTGTTCACACTGGAATTCATGGTTGGGAAGACTCTGTGGTACTGTTTTTGTTTTAAATACTCATTAAAATACAAATAGTCCTACTAAGTCAGAGGATAATATTGAGACCACACGGTGGGGAGTGTTTGGCTTTACCACCCCCGCAGTGGGGCAAACCCAGAAGGGAACATAACAGACCAGCAACAGGAGCAAAGCAAAGACACAAAACCCATGAGAAGGCCCCAAACTAGATTTCAGGCTAGGAGGGACAGTTGCTGGAACCTCCCAGGACCAGTGGGAAGATAGTCATAAAGGTCAGCGGATAGACCTGGAATTATGTATACTTGGTTTTTGGTGGGGGGAAGTTGGTAGTCTTTTTTTGTTTCTTTTTTTTTAATTAATTAATATTTTTATTGAGGGTGTTTTTTCTTTTCATTCACTCTTTTGTTTTATTCTTCTTTTGTCTCTGTTATTATTGTTTTGCCTACCAATATCAGATAGGCATGGGAAACAAACCTGAGAAGCAACAGGACTGACAATTCTGAAGGGACCTGCAGGAAGGAGGAGGTGCAGGAAGGATCAGTGAGCAAACAATGACAGGGGAATAACTAGGAAATTAAAAGTAACATCAAGGAGGACGCAGAGATTCCTGTGGTGTTAGAACAGCAGCAATCTAGCTGAGAGGAGTTATTAAGAGGCAGAAAAGAAAGGCAGGCATGATGGTGGGGGAGGAGGAAGGTAAGCGGAAACAGGAAAGAGCAAGGAAGCAAAGCTATGAATACAGGTATAAGCATAGGTGTGCACTTATGTAAATATATAAAATCATAAAAATGGCGGCATTGCACAGGCTGGTGCGCTTCTTCCATGTGGGCTTTGTTGCTTCTCAGCTAAGATGGCCGCTTGTTTTTTGATATTTAGGCACCATCAGCTTTCTTTGCCACATTTGTTTATGCACCCATTTGTCTTCAGCGATCATATTAGGGAGGTGAGCACACAATGATATGATTTTTTCGTTCTTTGATGTCTGATAACTGTGTCAGGAAGGTGAGCATCATAGAATACCAATTTAATAGAAAAAAGTATTCTTGCATTGAGGGAGTACTTGAGTGGAGGCCCAATGTCCATCTGCTACCTTAATACTAAACCTATAAATATATGTACATAGATCCATTTCCCCATCCTCATATATAAATATATTTACATATGCACATACCTTTATTTAGACCTCTATAAATGCTCTTTGCCTCTTAGTTCTTTCCTCTATTTCCTTTTACTTTCCTCTTGTCCCACTATCATGCTCAGTCTTCATTTGGGTTTTAGTAATTCATCCTGGTTACATTACCCTTGATCACGCCCTACCAGGCTTCCTACACCCCTCTCATCACCAGTTTGGATCACTTGTTGTTCCCTTGTCCCTGGGTTTGTTAACACCACTACCTTTCCCTCCACCTCTCTCTCTCCCATGTTCCCCTCAAACTGTCGGTCCCGTTGTTTTCTCCTCCAGATTGTTCATCCAGCCTGTCTCATTTAGACAGACCTGCGGAGATAATAACATGCACAAAAACAAGACAGAGCAAAACCAAGCAACAATATACAACAAAACAATAAACAAATGACACAAAACAAAACAAGAAAGAAAAGCTTGTAGTTAATTCAAGGACTGTTTGTTGGCCTTTAGGAGTGTTTTCCAGTCCATTCTGTTGGGGCACCAAGCCCTTGCCCCAGAGTCCACCTTCAGCATTCCCTGGGGACCTCGCCGTTCTGTTCCCTTGCTGTTCTGTTGCACCCCCTTAGCGTTTTGCCTCGGTGTGGAGGGATCAGATTGGGTGCAATTCCCACACTGTGTCTCGGATGTTGTCCCCTGTAGGCCTTTGGGTCAGTGAGGGACGTCATGTTTCATAGTGGGACTGGCATGTGATCCTCCCTGTGTGCTGGCTGCTCTAATTTGGAACATCATCCTCAAGGCCTGGTGGGCCAGAATGTGCTCCACTCTCTCCTCCTCCCCCTTCATCTGCTCCCTTGTGTTCTGATCAACATATTCAGTGCTGTCCTTTGAAATACATTCTTCTGGGGGAGGGGCAGGTGTCCACGTAGTATTTGGGATTGGGGCCAGCCCCTCAGAACTCTCCACTGGTTCCCTACTCCTCGCCGGAATGTTGCATTCACATCTTGGAGCACTGGGTTGAAGTCTGGTCCCTCTTTCCCTGTGGAAATATAAACAATACCCTCCCTTTGAATGGATTAGTCCCCTGTGCTCCCGCTACCCATTTCTTTCTTTTTTTTTTTTTTTCTTTTCCCCCTCTCCTTTTTAGTTGGCTACCGTATGTATCCCTGGATTTGGTCTGGTCCCTGCCATACTACCTGGTCCTCACCCAAGGAATGTTTGTATGCAGTAGCTTTTTCCCCCCATGCCTCTCCCCATGCCTCTTTTGCATTTTTTTTTAAAGCTTACCTCAACAGACTCGTTGTACTTGTCCTTTTGTGCTTGGCTTACTTCACTTAGCATGATTTCCTCCAGTTCTTCCCATGCAGTGATGTGCTTCATAGGTTCATCACTGTTTTTTAGCGATGAGTAGTACTCCATTATATATATGTACACAGCTTTTTAATCCATTCGTCAGTTGATGGAAATTTGGGTTGTTTCCAACTCCTTGCAATTGTGAACTGTGCCGCAATGAATATTGGAGCAAAGATTTGTTTGTTTCTTGCCTCTTCTGGGTATTTGCCCAGTAGGGGGGGATTGCTGGGTCATATGATAACTTGATTTCCATCTGTTTCAGATATCGCCAGGTCGATTTCCATAGTGGCTGTACATACTTACAGGCCCACCAGCAGTGCATGAGAGTTCCTGTCTCCCTACTGCCCCTCCAACACTTGTTGCTTTCTGATTTTTTTTAATTCGGCTATCTTTGAGGGTGTCAGGTGGTACCTCACTTGTGTTTTAATTTGCATTTCTCTATGGCTAAAGATTGGGAACATTTTCTCATATGTTTGTTGGCCATTCATATTTCTGCCCATGAAACTTCTGTTCGGGTCTTTTGCCCACCTCCTCAGTGAGCAATTATTTTTTTTTTTCTTTTTGGAAGCTAGCAGAGTATTGTAGATTTTAATAACAAGACATGGAAGAAGCATACCAGCCTGTGTAATCATGAGGTGTCAAAGGGATCAGGTATTAGGCATCATCAGAACAAAAAATCATATCATTGTGAATGATGGGGAGAGAGCAGAATGGAGACCCAAAGCCCATTAGTAGGCCCCTGGAATATCCCCTTACAGGAGAGTCTCGGGGTGGAGCCAAGCCATTCAGGGTGCGATGTAGCAACGATGAAACATACAACTTTCCTCTAGTTCCTAAATGCTTCCCCACTCCTCCACTATCATCATCCCAATTCTACCTTACAAATCTGGCTAGATCAGAGGATGTACACTGGTACAGATAGGAACTGGAAACACAGGGAATCAAGGGTGGATGATCCCTTCAGGACCAGTGGTGTGAGTGGCGATACTGGGAGGGTGGAGAGAGGGTAGGTTGGAAAGGGGGAACCGATTACAAGTATCTACATATAACCTTCTCCTTGGGGGATGGACAGCAGAAATGTGGGTGAAGAGAGACATCGGATAGGGAAAGATATGACAAAATAATTTATAAATTATCAAGGGTTCATGAGGGAGGGAAGAGGGGGGAGGGAGGGTAAAAAATGAGGAGCTGATGCCAGGGGCTTAGGTGGAGAGCAAATGTTTTGAGAATGATGAGGGCAGTGAGTGTACAAATGTGCTTTACCAAATCGATGTATGTATGGAGTGTGATAAGAGTTGTATGAGCCCCTAATAAACCGATAAAACACAAAGAAGACTCTATGGCTCAGAAAGATTTTTTTAAATAGTGTCATTGGCTTAGGGACATATGTTTATATGGTAATACACTGAGGGAGTGGATGGACTTTGGGTCTCTGATAAAGCCCTCCTTCAATGCAAGAACACTTTTTACTAACAACCTGGCATTCTGTGATGCTCACCCTCCCAACATGATCGCTAAAGACATAAAGAGTGCATATGAAAATGTGGTGAGGAAAGCTGATGTTGCCCAGCTATCAAAAGATACAGCGTCTGGGGTTTTAAAGGCTTGAAGATAAACAAGTAGGTATCAAGCAGAGAAGCAACAAGTCCACCTGGAAGAAGCACACCAGTCTCTGCTATCATGAGGTGTCAATGGAATCAGGTAACAGATACCAGGAGACCCAGAATAAACAAACAAACATATTGTTGAGAATGAGGGGCAGAGCAGAGACCTCAAACCCATCTGTGGACATCACCTCACAAAAGGGTCACAAGGAACGGATGAGTCAACCAAGGTACAGTATAGCACCAATGAAACAAACAATATTCCTCTGGTTCTTTGAGGCTTCTTCACCCCCCACTATCATGACCCCACACCTGCCCTTCAGTTTTGACTAGACAGGAGCATGTACACTGGTACAGATTAGGACTCAGGATCCTGGGATCCAGGTAAGATAAACCCCTTGGGAACAGAATTGAGAATAGTGATACCAGGAGGGTAGTGAGAAGGTGAGAGGAGGGGAGAAAGAGGGAACTGATCAAAATAATTGATGCATAATCCACCCCAGAGGGATAAACAACAGAAACGTGGGTGAAGGGAGACGACCGTCAGTGTAAGACATGAAAACAATAATAATTTTTAAGTTATCAAGGGGTCACGAAGGTGGAAGGGGGGAAAAAAGAGAAGCTGATATCAAGGGCTCAAGTAGAAAGTAAATGTTTAGAAAAATGATGATGGCAACATATGTACAAATATGACTGAAATAATTGATGTAAGGAATGTTCTGAGCTTTAAGAGCCCCCCAATAAAATGATTTTTTGAATACAAATCCTCCTAGCCTAGAAACATATTAAGCTTTGTGTGATCTGAACATCCTGAGGTACAGAGACATTTTGGCAGGCCATCAGGAGACTCTCCCAAGTTTGTGTCCCAGAAAAGTGATTTGTGGCCCTTCTCCAAGAAGCCTTCCCTGACTCTATCAGCCCTGGTTGGAATTCCTGCAGTAGTTCCGGTCTGCACTGATAACATGGCACATGTTGCTCTGTATCATTTAAAGCCTTTGTCTTCCAACCTGTAATACAAGCTCCATGCGGGCAAGGATTGCACCACATCCCTCTTTACTAGAGCAGGGCCCCAAGACAGTGCTTGTCACAAAACTGCTGCAACTATCTACTGTCACTTTCCCTGGGTGGAGATGTTTCCTGTGTGCTGAGCTGCTTAAGTTCATTCAAGAGCATCAGATGACCTTTATCATCAGGATAACCTTGAATTAACTAATTTCTGTAAACAGGGAAATCATTTTAAGACACCTTTGTTAACAATTTACTTTTGACACACCTTGCTCTTCATCAGGAAGCGCTCGCGTTATCATGGTAGTGTGGGAATAATCACTCACCTGTGCTGCCGTGCCCCAAGAAAGTCTAGGAACATGCCGTGTGGCCAGCACCGGCTGTATTGATCTAAGTAAAAGGCTAAAGGGCAACAATTTAAAGGTGGGTTTATTTTGAGTTCTCTGTAAGATAGCCTGCAGGTAAATGACTCACTGATCTGTACTTTCACACAGCCCCTGAGGCCTGGGATTAGAGATTGATTGATACAAAGCAGGTGAGAAGTCACTAGGTGGCAGAATCCCGTGTGTAGTTCAGGATTCTGAGGAGGGCCCTAGGTTCCTCCTTCAGACCTAAATGCCAAATGCATGATGAGAAAAGGGAAAGCGCCAATACAGAACCGTAGCCAGAATAGGAGAAGTGCAGAGCTTGGCCAAAGGAAAATAATAGTTCCTACATGGGAAGAAGGTGCTTTGAAAAATGTACCTCTGAAAAAAAAAAAAGAAAAATGTACCTCTGTAAAAAGCTGCCCAGAAGCTTGGTAGTGTCTTCTCTGGGCAGGCTAACCCCTACTTCAGCCTATTATTCAACTATTATATATGAATATTTACTATATGATATCCACTATATTCTGTGAACTAGGACTACAGCAATAAAGCCAAACACTTCTATTCCCTGCTCCCTCAAAACAGGATTTCTCAATGGTGGTTCTACTGACATTTTGGGCGAGATCAATCTGTTACCTACCCATTAGATGCCAGTGTGGCATGTGTACACACACACCACACCAGTCATCAAAATAAAAATTCTGTAAACATTGATAAATGTTCTCTGGGGCAAAATCACCTTCAGTTGAGAGCCACTATCTTAGAGAAACCAGCCTCATTAGATTAGATTTCCTTTGAACAGATTTTTTCAACTTAAAGGAAAAAAATATATGTAATTCTGTGAAGAATTACAGACCCCACTTTTATCATGTACAAGTCTGCAGTCCGAGGAGCTGAGCAGAATCCAGCTCACCCCTTAATCCAACAAAAAAGAAAAACAAGTCCACTACCATCAAGTCCATTCCAGCTCAGAGCCACCTTATAAAGAGTTTCTGAGACTAAATCTTTACAGGATCAGATAGCCTCAACTTTCTTCTGCAGAGCAGCAGGTGGGTTTGAACCATCAACCTTGTAGTTAGCAGTTCATCCCTTACTTGACAGTGCCACCAGGGTACCAAAAAAGAGAGGGGACTATGAATAGATGTAGATTAAGAAAGAAACAGACTTTGAGAATTTCAGTGATAGAGCTGACAACATGTGGCCTTGAATCCCCTTGTTCCAATACACTGAGTTTCTGTGTATATTGCTTTTCTGACTTTGTGATTCTAATTCTGACAAAAAGAATTGTGGGTCACAGACTGCCGTGTGATTGGTCTATTTTGCACACTTGCAGGGACTGGTCAATTTACTGCAAATAAAGTGTGTAGAAACACCCAGTAGAATGAGTAACCAGAGGGCATTAATCACTTTGTAGTCCTGTTACCTGGGCTGTGCCTTGCATTCATAAAGAGTTTGCATATACATAAGAGTAAGTCAAAAAGTATTGCCACTAGGGTTCATGCATGTATTTATTCCAGAGTATATTCAAACATGCCTCTGTAATCGGTGGATGGCTGCAGATAGGTTCTTTATTAGTATACTTGTTTTAGTCCTACTAAGGTACCTTCAAGCAAAAGGATACTCTTTGTACCATGGAAAAAAAACAATTTGGAGACTCAGGCTAATATTAAATTTATAACAAAACTTAAAATGGACATCTTCCCAAGTAATTGAAACTTTGCAGCAAGTTTACAGGAATGCTGTCCCTACATAAAACAACAGCTGGGGGCTGGATCAAGTGTTTTAAGAAAGGTGGAGAAGACCTCAAACATGAGTCAGGAGAGGAAAGAACATCATTCTTGAAGCGTGAACAAACTGGCTGAAACCCAGAAACCAGTGGAAGAAAAGTGCAAGTTACCATTGATGCAACAGCTGCTGGAGTTGGGACCTCACGTGATTCAGTATTGTCCACATTAAGTGGAAAAATTTACCTCAGCAAGCTTGCATCTCAAAGGATGCCACGTGTGTTACACAGAGATCAGCTTGCTCAAAGAACTGATCTACCCATCAGCCTTTTAAGTAAGGTCTGAACTAATGAAATGATTTTATGGAACTAATCCTAACCAGGGACAAGTCTTAGTTTCAGTGTGACTCAGAGAACAAGGTTCAATCAAGAGTGGCTTCTGCCCACATGGAGGACGCACACCAGCCTGGGAGATCATGAGGTGTCGAAGGGATCACGTATCAGGCATCAAAGAACAAAAAGTCATATGATTGTGAATGAGGGGAAGTGGGCAAATGGACATCCCTTTACAGAAGGATCATAGGGAGGAGACAAGCCAGTCAGGGTGCAGTGTAGCAACAATGAAACATAAAACTCCTCTAGTTCTTAAATGCTTCCTTCCCCCTATCATGATGGCAATTCTATCTTACAAATCTGGCTAGACCAGAGGATGTACACTAGTACAGATAGGAACTGCAAACACAGGGAATCCAGGAAGTGATCACTTCAGGACCAGTGGTGAGAGTGGCGATACCAGGAGGTTGGAGAGAAGGTAGGGTAGAAAGGTGGAACCGATCACACATATAACACCCTCCCTGGGGGGTGGACAACAGAAGAAAGCAAATGTTTTGAGAATGATGATGGCAACAAATGTACAAATATGCTTGTCACAATGGATGGATGGATGGATTGTGATAAGAGTTGTATGAGCCCCAATAAAATGATTAAAAAGAAAAGAGTGGTTTCCAAGGGGATCTGGCTGGCAGTTAGTTCACAGTGCCTCTGGGCACTTGTCAACAGAGCCAAAAGAGCTTCATAACATTTGCCCAAATAGGGCAATGGCCTTGGAAGGTGTAGCAGTAGACGCAAGGCCCAGGGGCCAAGACAAGGACCAGAGGGCAGAGCAAAATAACAAATACATAAACTGAGTTGTAATTAAACAAGAAAACTGCAAACTCTCTTGGTTGGGAGCTTGACAAAGTTGGTCCTGATCTTAGTTGTAGCCTATTCAAAAAACTCACTCCCACCTAGTCAGTAATGGTTCACAGCGACCATATAGGACAGGGTACAACTGCCTTTGTGGGTTTCTGAGACTCTAATTCTTTATGGGAATAGAAAGCCCCATCTTTCTACTGTGGAATGGCTGGTGGTTTCAGACTGCTGAACTTGCAGTTAGCAGCCTAATGTGTTACTACAACACGAGGGCCCCTGACCATGTTCTTTCCCTAATAAACCCCATAGCAACCGTCATGTGAGATCAGTGTGTCCATTGTAATGAATGAATGGAGCCAAGCAGAGAAATAGAGGATACTGTGTGGGGAACAGCAAGCGCTCTCACTGCCATTGAATTTATTCTCACTGATAAGTACCCTATAGGGCTGAGTAGAACTGCCCTTTGGGGTTTCTAAGACTGAAAAATGTTACGAGACTAGAAAGCCTCATCTTCCTTCTTTGGAGAAGCTGATGGTTTTGAACTGCTGGCTGGTTGATTAGCAGCCCAAGGTGTAACCCACTAAGCCACCAGGGTTCCTTCAGCAAGTGTTAAAATGGTGACATCAGAGGGGAGGTATGTTAGAGCTTTACCTCACAGATACCGGCATTTTGCTGATCCTGATTCTTATCCCTCCTTCTGAGTGAACGGGCTCTGGTGCTAGATCGATTATACAAGGGAATAATCTAGAACATTCCTTTTAGTGATAAACTAGCCACAGTTGCTACCTGCCCCAACTATCATGCGTTTACCTGAATGGCAATAAACTTTGAGTTGAGACATTTTAGTATTTAATGTTTTACTGTTTTTAAACACTTTCATTTTATCTTCACCTCAATCTAGTGAGCAAAGCAACGCAGGTAGTAAGGCAGGTATTACTATCCTGATCTCTCTGGTGAAGAAACCAAGACACCGAAAACTGGAATAATTTCTAATAGTAAAGTTCTGTGACCTACTCCGGGTGATGTAATGAATTAGTGTCAGAGATAAGAGGAGACAGAGTCTCCCACTCTTCTACCTTAGGCATAGATGAGTAAAATCCAAAGGGGATAAGGCTTTAACCTTCTTAAAAATACTTTATGGAGCATTTGAACATATGCAAAATAAGAGAGAATAATACAATGAACCTTTGGGTCCCAGTTGCTCAGCCTTAATAATGCTTAACTTATTTTCATCTAAACACATGTGTAGCTTGTTTACTGCTTATATTATTTTGAAACAACTCCCAAGCATCATATTTCATATTTATATATATTAGTGAATACTTCTTAAGTATTTACTTTTTACATAACTATAACATTGTAATCTCGAAGAAAATTAATAACTTATTAATATAATCAGTGTTTCATAGTTCCAGTTCTTTTTTTAACATTTTATTAGGGACTCATACAACTCTTATCACAATCCATACATATACATACATCAATTGTATAAAGCACATCTGCACATTCCCTGCCCCAATCATTCTCAAAGCATTTGCTCTCCACTTAAGCCCTTTGCATCAGGTCCTCTTTTTTTTTCCCCTCCCTCCCCGCTCTCCCCTCCCTCATGTGCCCTTGGTAATTTATACATCGTTATTTTGTCATATCTTGCCCTATCCAGAGTCTCCCTTCCCCCCCTTCTCTGCCGTCCCTCTCCCAGGGAGGAGGTCACATGTGGATCCTTGTAATCAGTTCATATTTCCAGTTCTTACATAATACATGTTTGACTTTTTTCTTTTTCTTCAGTTTGTTTCTATCAGAATTAGTTGATAGCGCTGTTTACCCCCACTCCCAGCCAAACACACAAGCACACAGCTTTTTTTTTCCCTCACCATCTTGCAATTTACTTGTTTGATATTTTTTTCTTGACAAGCTTGTGGTGTTTTGCCTTCTGTCTTCTTGTAATGTTAGCAGTCTTTGGTGAATCCATTAATTCATTAGAGTTATAGCAATTCTGTCATCGTCTATCAGCTGGACTATTATCCTTAAGGAGAACCAAGAACCAAACGCCACACTCAACTGCCATAGGGTTAGCGCTGACTCAGCAGTACCCTCTAGGCCAGGATCGAACTGCCTCCATGCGTTTTTGAGGCTGCAACTCTGCAGGGGTAAAGCGCCTCATCTTTCTCCCTGGAGCAACTGTGGTTTCAAACTGCTGACCACTATGCCAGCAGGCTCATTGTAGAAGGTGAAACTTCCCCTTAAACTAATCCAAGCTGTTGGCAGTTTGTATTAGGAAGAGTAAATGTCTGATTCTTCCAAAAGGACGACTTCATTCTCTGTCATCCTTCACAGTGATGAGTTACGAGGGCTAGGAAATTATGTTGCTATTGGTGTTTCGTAGTATTTCAACAATGTTTGAGATATTTCATCAGCTGCATTTATTATTCTTATGAATACTCAAGTTGTTTCATAATTGACCAGAAGATACCTTTTACAGCTGGCTCCTAAGTAATTGTGACATTACTATAGTAAATTTTTATAGTCTCCTTCCTATTATCAGGCATGAGAAGATGTCAAAGGTTCTTCTTTTTTTTAAATCATTTTATAGAGATCTCGTACAACTCTTACCACAATCTATACATACATCCATTGTGTCAAGCATATTTGTACATTTGTTGCCATCATCATTCTCAAAACATTTATTTTCTACTTGAGCCCTTGGTATCAGCTCCTCATTTTTCCCCTCCCTCCCTGCTCTCCCTCCCTCATGAACCCTTGATAATTTATAAATTATTATTTTGTCATGTCTTACACTGTCCAATGTCTCCCTTCACCCACTTTCCTGTTGTCCATTCCCCCAGGGAGGAGGTTATATTGTAGATCCTTGAATATTTCTTATCTCATTTTGGAGTCAGCCATTTCTCCAAGCAGCTGTGGTTTCTTCTAGTGAAAAATTATATATATTTGTATTTGTATATATATTGTCTATCAAAGTTAAGCCAGGTTTATTTGCAGAATTGGACTTAACTAGTGCCCATTTCTTCCTTTCTCTCACCATGGTGATAAAAACTCCTATGTACAGACATGTAAAATGCTGAACAGTAGGAAGGCATGTCTATTGCACAGTTCAATGAACATAAGGTCATGGTTTTCAAGGTTGCACTGTACATGTGGGAAGGGGAAAAGTTGGGCACACTGAAATATCTGTCTCCACATAGTGATACAAAACAGAAATTATTTTTTTATGGTCATATTGTGAGTACTAAAGATCCTCATTGCTCTTAGATCAGTCAACTTTTCTAGGCCTTACTGTGAACGGAGCTAGGAAATATATTTTTTTAATGCCTAAATTCTCAGAACTATTTTCATATCCTTTTTATTTCATCTTAGGTTGAAATTGGTCTTCCATAACATTTTATTCCCTTTATCCTTAAATTCAATATAGTCATTATGGGCTTGCTGCCTCCTGGGGCCAACATTCTAAGTGGGAATGCCTAAACACAGCTTCTATTGGTGACACCATGGAAGAAAGGCCTGGCGATCAGCCTGTGTAGAGACTATAGCCAAGAAAACCCAACAGAGAAGTTCTTCTTTCTAATACATGGGGCTCACCATGAGTTGGAACCAAAAACAACAATAAACCTCACTGCCATTGAGTCGATGCTGACTCAACAGCAACCCTGTTGGTTGTGCAGAGGTGCCCATGGGAGCAGTGAAAGGAGCATGTGGGCAGCAAGCCTGCAGTCAGCAGTTCACTCCCACGTGCTGCTCATGGAAAAAGAGGAAGCTCTAGCGCCTGTAAAGATGAACAGTATAAGTTCCCAATTTATTTGACCTTTTCAACAACAAAAACGTTACTCAGTGCCCCCTGGCAATTAAAACCTTTAGTTCTATAGCCTGGGATAAAGTGTAGGTCTCTGACTTTGCAGCCCTCCCCCCAGAGGGTGGTCTTGCCCACTTTGGGAAACCCTCGTCTAAGGAGCCAGGTCGCTGTGTCCTCCAGGGTGTCTAGGAGTAGGCATGAACTCCGTCGCTGCACAGTTTTCTCTACATGAAGTTAGCACGTGCTGTGATTGAAGACAGAAAGGCGACCAGTGACTGTCTTCCTAGCCTAGCCTATTTTAGTCCCACCCCCAGGTCCTTTCCTGATCACCCTTCTTCCCTAGGGTCAGCTTGCCTCTTCCCATCACCCCTGACCAACCACTGCTGCACGTTTTCTTGAGTACAATGATTACTAGCATCATCATTTTTACTATTCAAACTGCCCTTTGATTTTTTTAATTCATCTGTACAGAAAGGAAATGTTGGGATCTAGGCTGGGCTGGGAGTTAACAAACAAATACTAATATGTCTGAGAAAATGGAAACAGAAGCAGTGAACACACTTTTCCCATGATCTCAACTCCAGGGACATGAGGTCATTGTGTCTCGAAGCCTTTGCACCCACTGTATGGCTTGTGAAAGAGACCGAATAAATCAGGCACATGTATGAGAACCAAGTTCATGTAGCAGCCATCCAGGAAAACTGCATGTGCTAGTGGCGAAGGAGATTAGCAACAAAGATATTCTCCACCCAGGTTTGTAACATGGCTGAATCACACTCTGCCCCTCTGGAACAAGAACACACTGTCCCTGAACAGCCCGCCAAACCGAGAATCGCTCACTAGTGAATGACTCAGAAGTCAATCCAGAGTTCACCCTCTTGCGGAAGGGAAGGAAGACAGTCAGTGTGATATTGAGGCTCTTTCCCCTCTCAACGGCAAGTCCTTCTTTATTTGTAGCAGCAGCCGCGGAGGAAGTGTTCAGACAGGCATGAGTGAAACTCCCGTATTTCTCTACAGGTGGTGACTTTCGATGCCAGGGGAGTAAGTGGTCATGTCAATCACATTGCTCTTCATGTGGCCATGAGGTATGATTCTCTGGGTGAAAGGTGGCAGAAGGTCTGTCCACTGCTTAGGGGATGAGGTTTCTAAAACACTTTCTTGCTGATTGTCTGGTCCCCATGAAATGTATATTGAATTATTAAAGCTGTTGTTAGCTATATGTGCTCTCTGGGAGAAATTAGTTTCAAGTCTTATTAGTGGGAATGTTTATCTCTTACACAGACTCTTTTTCACTCCATGGAAACTGCAAATGGGTCAATTGATGTTATTTCCCTCATTGTTTTGGGGATAGAATAGGATTAGGGAAAATTTTCAGCCCCTTGTCATACATATTACGAGCCCCGGTGGCACTGTGGGTTAGGCATGAGGCTGCTATCTGTAAGGTTGGCAGTTCAAATCCACCATCTACTCTGGGAGAGAAAGATGAGACTAGCTGTTCCTGTATGGATTACAGACTCAGAAACCCAAGATAGAGTCTCTGAATCAGAATTGACTTGATGCTGGGGTGGTTTGGTGTGGTCGTTGGTTTATAATACAAGATGTTCAAGGACATATATGTACCAGGAGTCCTTGCGGCACAACAGTTAAGGGTTCAGCTGCTAACCAAAAGTTGGTGGTTAGAACCCATCCAGCAACTCTACAGGAGAAAGACCTGACTGTCTGTTTCCGTAAGACTTACAGCCAAGCAAGCGCTATAGAACGGTGCCACTCTGTCACGTTGTGTTGCTATGAGTTGGAAATTGACCTAATGGCACCCAACAACACAAGGTTCTGCAAATTAATTACCCCTCTTTGCATCTTCTCTCCCTTATTCGCTCCTATTGTGTGTATATATTTTATACACTGTCTCAAGTCTTTCTTTGGAGAAGGACATATGTACATAATATATATTGATATACCCAAGATCTATTCAACGTATTGTCCGTGCTACTTTGAAATGGCCCTACTGCCATCCCTACAGTACTAGTTACTTCTGTGCCCTCCTTTCTCCCTTCCCTCCGTGTCTGCCTTCTACTCTTCCCCTTTCACCCTCTATCCACTCTCTCCTGACCCCTGCTAGGCCCTCAGCCTCCGAAGTCCCCTTCTCTCACTGAGCATCTTCTTTATCTTTCCTCCGACTCCCATAGATATTTCCATTTTTCTTAGCCTCATCCAAGTCTGCCCTCCTCATATTTGAAAATGGGCTTCTTCCAGCTCACTCTGTGCAGAAATGCAATGATTCCCCATCATTCCCAGAGCGATTGGCAGCTTTACCTAGCACCTGAAATCCATCTGTGAGCCGCAACTGGGAAACTAGGAACAGGTCAGCAAATGCCATGGAGAAGTGAAGATTTCAAACTCAGAACTTCCTAGAGTCCTTGGTGAACGTGCAGTCAGAAATCAAGTGTGATTTACCCAGAAGCACAGAGCTCCTGAGACACAAAGCAGAACTAGAATTTGATGTCCCATCTCCTTTCCTAGCACTCCGAATGGCACCTGACTGCTGCTCCAATAGTAAGTCAACTGTGTGACACTGAAATCTCATGAGCTCTTTGCAGTTTAGTTTTGTCATGTGAGAATATTCACACCTAATCTGCCAGGTTGTTTTAAAGAAATAAGATGATAACATGAAGTTTCTCAGCTGTAAACTCCAAGAGTCGCTATGAGTCGAAATCAACCCCACAACAAGTTTGAGGAAAGCAATAAAAAGTACGTTCATCCTTTCCTTCCCACATGCCATCTGGTCCTTCTTATATTCTCTTGTGGTGGTACACGGTGGCTTAGGCTTCATGTGCAAGTTCCCAGGAGTCTCTGCCAGGAGAACCAAGGCAAGCATACACAGAACCAGAGGAAGCACTTGCCAACAGTGCAGCCACCCGACTTGGAGGAACATGTCCTGGAAGAGGCAACTCAAAGGCTGGAATTTTATTTCCAAGCCATGAAGCTCCATTCCACTTGGTGCTCAGGACCAATCTGGTGCCCATGACCACCTCTCTGAGCTCATCTTAAGTACCAGACCAAGCTTCTTATTCAACTGAGCAGAAATTGGAAGAGGACAAGGTTTGTCTCGTGAGCTACTGCTTCCCTTGTGCCTTCTTGGGCCTGATCACCATTTGTGAGCTCCCTGAGCTCGTTCTAACAGCATGCCCTCTTCAGCCTGGACCACCCCCAGTCGCAGAGAATGCCTTATGGTGATGACCTATCCTTTTCTCCAGATTGTTTCAAATCCTCCTCAAGGGCCCCCGCTCCTCAACTGCATACATTCATGGTAGATGATCGTGTTCCGTTTATTCCCCCCTGCCCTCCCTTCTCCTTTCCCGCTAGACCAGCGGTTCTCAACCTGTGGGTCGCAACCCCTTTGGGGGTCAAATGACCCTATGACCCTTTCACAAGGGTCACCCGATTCATAACAGTAGCAAAAATACAGTGATGAAGTAGCAACAAAAATAATTTTATGGCTAGGGGTCACTACCACATGATTAACTGTACTAAAGGGTCACGGCATTAGGAAGGTTGAGAACCACTGCTCTAGGCGGTCTTCCTTCAATTCCCGGTAGTCCAATGAAATTGTTCTCTGCAGTCGCCAGAGACCTTATGGCTGCTGGATCCCTTAGGCTTATTTCAACCCCTGTGAGGCTTGGACCTTTCTATGGCATTTGACCCTGCCGTCCCTCGTTAATGCAGCTTTGACTTCTTTTGTCCTCCTCCCCTTGACCTCTCTGGCCACTCTTTGTCTCCTTGAACAAAGTGTTCACTCTGGCCTCTTCAGCTGTAGCCACAGTTCTGTGTACACAGTAATTTATGCAAAAAAAACCAACCCAAAAAACTACCTAGAAAAGCCTACTAGGAAGTGCTGTCAAGTCCCCTGTCTGCATCCCCCTGCCCACCCCACCCCCACCCCAGCATTTCTTTGCAAGACTCTTGTTAATGTTCACCACAAAGGAATAAGGTGATTTTTACTCACTTACATTCTTGTTCTTCTTTCGCTCCCCCAGGACCCTACACTCAGAAGGGAAGTTACCTAAAGGTAAGACCTGCCCCTTTTGCAAAAGACTGGTGATTGCTATCCCTGTGTAAGAATCAGAATGAACCTGAGGTGAGTGAGGGGAAAGGCAGCTGGGCCCTGAGAAAGCCAAGACTTGGAGAAGTTAGAGATGTTCGCAAGTCTGTCAGTTCTTTAGTGACAAAGCAATAGCAAACGACGTTTGCGTCTCCATCACCTTTCCCTTAAACCTTGAAGTAGCCAGATCTAAACCTCTAACAGCCAACCTTCTCTTGCTGGGGGGACATAAAGGTAAGGCATCGCTAGTCAGGTCTTCTATGGTCCTTTCACCCTCCCACCTGCCAGAATCATGGGAAAAGAGCAGTTTTGGTTCCACGGAGTCATCTGGCAATTCCATAGCCACTACTTTGAGCCACGCGGGCAGGGTAGGTACTCAGGGGAAAACCTGCCTCGAAGCAACTCGACTCTTCTCTCCTTCCCCCCAACCAGGATGTTCTGTGCTCCTGCTTCAGACTGTGAATGTGGTACGCAAGTACATCTCCCTCCTTGATCTGCCCATCTCTTGGCTTCAGACCCAGAATGTCCTCTTCGTGCTTAGTAACAAAGAGGTAGCACAGGCCAAGGTAAGGATTGTGAATTCCTGCACACCCTGACTTGAGGTTTGTGCCTCAAATTCCTGGGCTCCTCAAGACTCTACCACTGGGGGAAAAAAAAAAGACTCCACCTCAGCAGAGACACTAAGGGCTTTTCCCAGGGGGCGCAGTCACTGTCCTTGAGGTTTATATACTTTAAAAATTATTATTAAAAGATCATTTTATTGGGGTTTCTTAAACCTCTTGTTGCAATGCATACATCGATTGCATCAGGCATGTTTGTACATATGTTGCCTTCATTCTTTTCTAGACATTTACTTCCTGTTGAACCCTTGGTATCACCTCCTCATTTTCCCTCCCTCCCCCCCGTAACCCCTTGATAGATTATAAATTATTATTTATTTTCATATCTCATGCCGACCGCTGTCTGCCTTCCCCTGTTTCCTGTTGTTCTTCCCACTGAAGAGGGGTGTATGCTTATGTGTCAATCGTTGCGATCGGTTCCCCCTTGCACCCCCCCTTTCCCCTATCAGAAATCACTATTCCCACACCTGTTCCTGGATTCCATGTGTGCTTATTTATATGCAAATCGCTACAGTGTCCCACAGAACTCATGGAAGTTTGAAGAAATGTTTCATGGGTGGGTGTTGTTCAGTCCAAAGTCCAAAAGTCAGGCAGGAGATAAATCACATGTTGAGGCCAGAGGAGACAATCCCTTCCTGGTTCTTGTTAGTGAGGAGCTCACACCCTCAGCCTCTCTGTGGGCTCATTTTATACTCAGTCCTGTTCACAATTACTCACAGGCAAATCCTTCAGTATCTTCACCCACCTTCTTACCAGACCCATGCAGGGAAAGGTTTTCTGGTTGAAGTTACATGGTACAGTCAGATTTCACCCAAATGTAATAATCTGTTCTCCGCCTTTAGACTGTATCTTATTTGTGCCTGTATGACCAAGGGCGTTTGGCAAGGTGTTGCCAGTAGGCATTGGCTTCCTACTAATCCTACTCAGCCAGGCTTTCCCCCAGGCCATTCCAAAAATGCTTTCTTTCTCATCTCACCGATAGTATATAATTTCTTAAGTTCATTGAAAATAATAACTAAGATGACCATTAAACAAAGAGTGTGGAGGACCACCGACTCATACCCTCCACTAAAGTCAGAGCTCAACCTCATACCGTCCCTGTTTGCTCACAGATACTGTCCTGCAAAATGGAGCCACAGGCCAATGAAATCCAGAATTCTTATATGTCACATACAGGATTATGGCTGAAGTAGCCGTATTAATTAATATTAATCGAAACACACACACATGGACAACAGTTATGGACACTTCTTAGACTTTACCAAACACTCACAGAATTGCTTTGCTGGATTTGAAGCCTTAGGACCAGAATCTTGTGGGATAACTCAGTCAATTGGCATAATATAGTTAATCAAATTTAGGTTCTATATCCTAATTCAGTTAGTCATGTCTAAGGTTTTAAAAATTTGTGAGTCACTATCTCAGGTACAATGATCAGTTTATTCTAATTTGGAGTAATAGAGAAAGACAATCAACAACTTCGGAAAAACCTAGTCTACAAAACTAACAAACACCTACCCTGAGACCAGAAAAAATATATATGGTGCCCAGCTACCATTAACATTCCATTTTCATCTGCTATTAACATAACAAAGCAGATATATCCAGATAGAAAGGAAGAGAAATCTAAACAGAACTCAGGTCTTATAGCCACACTTACTGGCCTGGTTGAGACTAGAAGAGTCCCCAAGACTATTGCCTTGGGAAGCACCACAAACCTTGAATCAAAACTATTTTGGCTACATAGCAGTTTGGTTTATAAAGGGTATTTCCAGTAAGTACTGCACGCCTTTGCAAAAGCATCTATATGAGAGCGATGGTCCACAGTTCATCTAAAGCACAGATCAAAGAGGGAGGACACAGGGAAGCCAGACAGCGAGACACAAAATATCCAGGATGGAATTAACGAGGTTGGTGATACATTGTGGAACAGGTAACTAATGTCACTGAAAAATTTGTACAGTAATTAGTAATGGGAACCTAATTTGTTGTGTAAATTTTCACTGAAAACACTATTAAATGTTAATTTTAAAATGATGATAGTGAAGTTGTATGATGAGTTGAGTAGGGATAAGGGCAAAGTAAAAGGTTATCTGTTGATTTTAAATAAACAAAAATACTCCATAATATAAAAGAATGAATTACTGATACACTCAATAAATGGAATAAATCTCTAAAGTATTAGTATATGTGAAAGAAAGCAGACACAAAAGAGAATATCCTGTATGACTCCATTTACATCAGATTATAAGAGGAAATTTTTACATAACATGACAGAAAATTATTCAGTGATTGTCTGGGGCTGGCAGGATTGACTGGAAAGGGATGATAGATGTTATTTTTTTAATCATTTTATTAGGGGCTCATACAACTTTTAGCACAATCCATACACAATACATCAATTGTGTAAAGCACATTTGTACATTCATTGCCCTCATCATTCTCAAAACATTTGCGCTCCACTTAAGCCCCTGGCATCAGCTCCTCATTTTTCCCCCTCCCTCCCTGCTTCCCCCTCCCTTATGAACCCTTGATAATTTATAAATTATTATTTTGTCATATCTTACACTGTCCGATGTCTCCCTTCACCCATTTTTTCTGTTGTCCGTCCCCCAGGGAGGAGGTTATATGTAAATCCTTGTAATTGGTTCCCCCGTTCCAACCCACCCACCCTCCACCCTCCCAGTATCACCACTCTTCACCACTGGTCCAGAAGGGATCATCCATCCTGGATTCCCTGTGTTTCCAGTTCCTATCTGTACCAGTGTACATCCTCTGGTCTAGCCAGATTTGTTAGGTAGAATTGGGATCACGATAGGGGGTGGGGGGTGGCTCTTACATCTCATCACAATCCATACATTCACCCATGTGTCAAGCACATTTGTACACATGTTGCCATCATCATTTTCAAAGCATTCTCTTCCCACTTGATCTCATGATATCAGCTCCCCATTTCTTCCCCCTCCCTCCTTCCCCCACCCACCCTCCCTCATGAACCCTTAATAAATTATAGATTATTATTTTCATATCTTACATCATCCTCCATCACCCCTCATCCACTTTTCCATTGTTCATCCCCCTGGGAGGGGGTTCTAGATTAATCCTTGTGATTGATACCCCCTCTTTCCCCCCGACCCTCCCCTAATCCTCCTGGTATCTCTACTTTCCTTGTTGACCCTGAGGGGTTTATCTATCCTGGATTCCCTGCGGGCTCTTATTTGTAGCAGTGTGCATGCTCTCGTCTAATTCAATTTGTAAGGTAGAATTGAGGTCATGACAGTGGGGGGGAAGGAAGCACCAAAGAACTAGAAGAAAGTTGTTTGTTTCATCGGTGCTATACTGAACCCTGACTGGCTCATCTCTTCCTTGTGACCCCAGTTGTCTATAGATGGGCATTGGGTCTCCACTCCATGCCTCACCCCCCCCACACATTCACATTGGGTATGATTTTATTCTGGGTCTTAGATACCTGATCCCATCGACACCTCATGATCACACAGGCTGGTGTGCTTTTTCCATGTGGGCTTTGTTTCTTCTCTGCTAAATGGCCGCTTGTTTATCTTCAAGCCTTTAAAACCCCAGATGCTATATCTTTTGATAGCCAGGCACCATCAGCTTTCTTCACCACATTTGCGTATGCACCCATTTTGTCTTCAGCGATAATTGGGAAGGTGAGCATTGCAGAATTCCGGATTGTTAGAACAAAGTGTTCTTGTGTTCAGGGAGTACTTGAGTTGAGGCCCAATGTCCATCTGCAACCTTAATTCTTAACACATAGATATGAGTACATAGTTCTAATCCCCTCTCATTATGTATGTATTTACATATGTACATGCCTATATTTAGACCTCTATAAATGTCCTTTGCCTCCTGGTTCTTTCCTTTATTTCCTTTACTTTCATCTTGTCCCACCATCATGTTCAGCCTTCGTTTGGGTTTAGTAATTCCTCTCTGCTACATCCTATACCCTTCTCTCCATTGATTTTAGTTCACTGTTCCCTTGTCCCTGGGTTGGTTTCCGCACCCCTCTTCCTTTCTCCTACCTTCCTGATAGATGTTATTTTGAGCTAAATGGTGGTTACATGATATGTGTATACATTTACCAAAAACCCATTGAAGTATATACTTTAAATGGATGCATTTTAGTATATGTAAATTATACATCAGTTATTGTCTGTTCTGCTGTGTATTTTTCAACAACAGATAAAATTACTTAACAATAACAATTTTACACGCTAAAAACAGTAAATATACATACTCATTATAGAAAACATGGAAATATATGAACATCAAAAAGAAAATTAAAGTTATATGCAATCCCAATACTCAGAAGTAGTTAATTAACCTATTGGGCTATAGCTTTCTACTCAAACATACATACATACAAATATACTTATATTTTTGTTTTGTTTTTTATAGATATATTTTGTTTTTTAATTTATTATTAATTGGGAGTTGATACATATATCATTCCATAGTTTAATCATGTCAAACAGTATTGTACAATTGCTACCACAATCAGTTTCCAAACAATAGATATAATGGGATTACACAGTCATTGCTATTTAAAAGCTGTGTTAGCAATCTATAATGAGTATTTTCTCCTATGTCATTGACATTAAGGATTCTACAAAGAGAATCTTAGTAATTGCCTAATGTTCTATTGTATGGTAGGTTATATAATTATACCATAAAAATATGGAATACATCTATCATTATTGGACATTTTCATTTCACTTTTACATGTGGAGATTTACCAGCTGAAGTCTAAGAGGAATTCAGACCAGCCAGGGGGCTTCTCCAAGGAGTAGCGGAGGCTCGCCATAGAAGCCTACATGCATCCCAATCAATAGCTGGGTCTAGTGAGGCCTCCTAGAGAAAACTCAGAGATTCATTCAGTGGTGCAGGTGGATGAGTACTAGTATAGTTGGGGAGGAGGTAAGTTGAGGAAACTGCTCCAATTTGTTTCCAGAAGTGTTGCTTTTGTTGTTAGTTGCGATTGTGTCCCGGCCAACTCTTGGCAACCTCCTGCATACGGAGTAGTACTCCTCCAGGGGGTCTTCACGGCGCGACCGTTTGGACACGGACCCTAGAGAGAAGGGTGGTTGTGAGTAAAGCTGGAAAGAGTCATTCTATTAGAAACTCGAATCCAAACCAAACTCAATTCCGACTCATGGTAGCCCTGTACCATAGGATAGGGTACAACTACCCCTGTGACTTTCCAATACTGTTCCTCTTCATGGGAGTGGAAAGGCTCATCTTCTCCCAAGGAATGGCTGGTGGTTTGAAACTGGTGACCTTTCGGATCGCCCAGCATAAAGCCACTGTGCCATCAGGGCTCCTTGAGAAACGCAAGAGGTACTGAATTTATTTTTATTTATTTATTGTTTTGGCGTGCTTTTATTTTCTGAATTTTCTATTATAAGCATATTTACTAAGAGGCACTTTGTTGTTGTTATGCTGTTACATTGGTTCTGACCCATAGTGACCTTTTGCACAACAGAAGGAAACACTGCCCAGTCCTGGGCCATCCTCACGATCATTCCTATGCTTGATCCCATTGTTGCAATCCTGGTGTCAGTCCACCCCCTTGAAGGCCTTTCTCTGTTTTCACTGCCCCTCTCCTTTACGAAAATTGATGTCCTTCTCCATGGACTGGTCTCTCTTGACATGTCCAAAGTACATAAGACGAAGTCTCACCATCCGTCCTTCTTCCACAACAGATAGATTTGTCCTTTCAGCAGTCATGGCAACCTTCACCGCTCTTCCCAGCATCACCATTCAAACGCAGGGATTCTTCATCACTCTTCCGTATTTAATGTCCAACTTTCACATGCATGTGTGCTGATTGAAAATACCATGACTTGAGTCAGGTGCACCTTAGACCTCAAAGTAACATGTATGCTTTTCAACACTCTAAAGAGCTTTTGTCCAGCAGATTTATACAATGCAATGTGTCCTTTGATCTCTTGACTCTGCTTCCATGAGCATTGACTGTGGATCCAAGCAAGACAAAATCTTTAACGACTCTACCTTTTCTCCATTCATCATGATGTTACCTATTGGTCCACTTGTGAGGATTTTGGTCTTCTTTACATTGAGTTGTAATCCATCCTGAAGGCTTCAAGCCTTGAGCTTCCTGAGCAAGTGCTTCAGGTCTTCCTCAATTTCAGCCAGCAAGGTTGAGTCATCTGCATGTCACAGGTTGTTAATAAGCCCTCCAATCCCGATGCTGTATTCTTCTTCATATAAATCAGTTTCTCTGATTATTTGCCCAGCATACAGAATGAATAAGTGTGGTGAGAGGATACAACTGTCACACACATTTCCCGATTTTAAACCATGCCATATTCCCTTGTTCCATTCACACAACTTCCTCTTGATTCATGTACAAGCTCTGTACAAGCACAATGAAATGTTCTGGAATTCCCATTCTTGTCAAGATTATCCAGAGTTCTCTACTTCAAATTTTTAGCTTCATAAGAATTTCATAGCTTTACTTCATATCTCTACTTCAAATTCATTGGTAGGATAGGGTAGAACTGTCTCTATAGTTCTGCCTTTGTGAATGAATGTTACTGGAAGTTTTGCCCCATCACTAAGCCCCATTATTAATGTAAATAGTCACTTAAGAGTTCAATGTGTACAAGTAATTGGCCGATGCTTACATAATTCCTTTTCTCGACAGTATGTTACATTCTATACCATTGGGTAAATTCATGGCACTATCAATAGAATTACCGTTTGCCCCAGGGGGATCACAAAATGATAATGAGGCCTCTAAAGTGAAACAGAGACATGCGATGATGAATACATGTCACAGTAAAGCAAGGAGGGCTGTAACATTACTAAAAGTGGGTGGTCTTGGGCCACCGTTCAACAAACACCTCTAAGCAAGAGATCCAAACCAAAGTCCAACAACCACTATTTGCACAGCCTGGGGTGGTAGTCATTTGTTTCTTCAGATCGCAGGGGAGTTCAGCCTTAAGCCCAAGGGCTACAGGTGAATATGAAGAAGAGCCACTTCACTTAGGGTTTCTACACCGAGTCCTGTGGGGTGGCCTGAGAAGGATGTTGTGTGCCAAAGATTCAAGTAGAAAGAAAATGCTTTGAAAATGGTGATGGCAACGTATGCACAAATGTGATTGATACAATTGATGTATGGATTGTTTCTTGATTTTATCCAAAATATAAAACTTGAAGCTATTCTTCTACTAACAAGGAAAAATAAAAAGGTGATTGTTTTTAAAGATGGTAGAAATATATTGTTGACAAGATATGTGTTAAGTTTATTTTCTACAAACTCTAATTGATGTGGGTATGGACGTGTCTGAAAAAAATAACCTGTACATGGAGGAGGGGTAAATCCATATTATTTCCAAGCAAAAAAAGAGGAACAACAACATAATAATGGACTTATTCTCCTGTTGAGTTTCATATAACTTATTTATGGTTACTTTGTTCTTTTAAAATTTTTCTTGACAGCTTACTTTTGTTTTCTGACAACAAACTTTTATTTTCATTTTCAAATTTAGAAAAAAATGTTTGCTACAATTTCCCTCAAAGCACATTTATTTCTCTTTCATGGTAGCTCACAAGTTTTAATATGTGATTCTACTGTTCCATGTGCAATTTATAATTTGCATTTTGAGTTTCTTCTCTAATCCATGAGGTTCTTTAGGGTATATTTTAGAATGAGTGAATATAAAATAGTTTGATCATTGTTTTTAAATTTAATTGTTTTGTTTTCAATGAATATGATTTATGTAATACTGATTTTTAAATTTTTGTTGAAATTTTCTTAGTGTTCATAATCAATTTTTGTAGGTGCCAGCAAGTACCGAAAAAGAATGTGTGTTTACAATATATTGCTTCCAGCGTTCTAGATATCATTTTGTAGGTCAAGCTAAGTACTTAAGTTGGTCAAAATTTGTGTATCCTTAGTAATCTTTGGACTTTTTTATCTATTATTTTCTGATACAAATATGTTAAAATCCATCCTGGGTCTGGATTTGTCTATTATCAATTTTTTATTTTTTAAATGTATAAAACTCAAGATTGCTATGTCTTCTAAAGGAGAGTATTCTTGTTATAATCTTGTAATGTCTTTCTTTTTTTTTTGTAATGTCTTTCTTAATGGTTTTCGCTTTAAAGTCTTTTTTAATATTAACATTGTTGTAGTAACTTGCTTCTGATTAGTATCTGTATGGCTTATGCTTTTTTATCAGTTTAGTTTCAGTCTTTTACTGTGATTTTAAGCTGTCTTTAAGCAGTATGTAATTGGAATTTTTCTCTAACTCGTGCTATGGAATTTTTCTTTAAATCTTGCTTACCATAGGTATAGTTGATAATTCATTTTTATTTAAAATTACTGATATATTTGGACTTACTTCTACTTATTTTGTGAATTCTATTTAACATTCTCCTCCCCTCAACTCCCACCCCATTTTCCTGCCTTCTATTGTTCAACATTTTTTCTAGTCTGTTTCTCTCCTTTTCTACCTGCAAGATAAATAGATAGAATTTATGTGGCTATCCCTAAAATCTTTATGTCATTTATCATTATAAAATTATAATCATAGACTTATTCAGTCTTTGTTCTTCCTAACACAAGAAATTTAGCATGCTTTAATGCCAAACTGGCCAACCTCTTCCCTGTCCTCATTGTTGTAGTTCAGAATGCTATTCCTCACCTGTGCTTGGATGGCTGGCCATTTGTTGCTTCTTACAGCCCCCACATTACCTGAGCTTCGCTTTCCATTTTGCTCGTGCATATTCTTTACTAATGCTTTCAGTGAGGGCCTATGAAAGGCGAGTCATTTACTCACCCTTTGAATGTTGGAAAAGCCTCTTTTGAGTAAGTGTGGCTGGATAGAGAAGCTCAGTTGTTAAATTATGTTTCTCTCAGCGTGTTTGGTAATATCATTCCTTGTCCTTTGGTAGCATCTCTTGCTGATGAGAGCATACTGTCATTATAATCTTAAAACAAACCAAAAACTCAAACTCACTGCCCTTGGGTCAGTGTGAACTCATAATGACCCAATAGGACAGAGTAAAACTTCCCCTGTGGGTTTCCATGATTGTAAGTCTTTATAGAAATAGAAAATCTCATCTTTCTTCCATGGAGCAACTGATGGTTTCATACTGCTGACCTTGCAGTTAGCAGGCCAAGGTGTAACTCACTACGCCACCAGAGCACCTTTTCTAAGTAGAATCTTACTCATGTAAATATGTCTTTCATATTAACTTTTAAAATTCTCTCTCTATGTCTGGGTTCCACAATATACTCCATATGTAGGTACGTTTATATTTATTCTGCTCAATATTTTCAAACTGAAGACCCACATTTTTCAGCAATTCTGAAAAATCTTCAAATATCCCTTTAAAAAATCCCTTCCATTCTCTTTTGGGGCTCCCATTAAAGATGAGGAGGCTTTGAAAACTGTTGTGGAAAATGAAATGAAAAAATAATAAAGTAGGTAAACAAGCGGCCATCTAACTTAGAAGCAACAAAGTCCACATGGAAGAAGCACACCAGCCTGTGTGACCACGAGGTGCCAAAGGGATCAGTTATTAGGCATCAAAGAACAAAAAGTCATTTCATTGTGTGGTCACCTCCATGATGAGATCGCTGAAGACAAATGGGTGCATAAGCAAATGTGGCGAAGAAAGCTGATGGTGCCCGGCTATCAAAAGATATAGTGTCTGGGGTCTTAAAGGCTTGAAGGTAAACAAGTGGCCATCTAGCTCAGAAGCAACAAAGTCCACATGGAAGAAGCACACCAGCCTGTGTGATTATGAGATGTCGAAGGGATCAGGTATTAGACATCAGCAGAACAAAAAATATTACAATAGTGAATGGGGGCGGGGAGTGTGGAGAGGAGACCCAAAGCCCATTTGTAGGCCACTGGAGATACCCTTGCAGAGGGGTCTCGGGGAGGAGATGAGCCAGACAGGGTGCGATGTAGCAATGATGAAAAATACAAATTTCCTCTAGTTCCTAAATGCTCTTCCCCCCCCCCCCCCTAACTATCATGATCCGAATTCTACCTTGCAAGTCTGACTAGACCAGAGGATGTACACTGGTACAGATAGGAAATGGAAACACAGTGGGCAATACTGGGAGCATAGAGGGAGGGTAAGTTGGAAAGGGGGAACCAATTACAAGGATCTACATGTCACCTCCTGTCTGGGGGATGAACAATAGAAAAGGGGGTGAAGGGAGACGTCGTACAGGTCAAGATATGACAAAATAATAATTTATAAATTATCAAGGGTTCATGAGGGAGGGGGGAGCACGCGGGAGGGGAAACAATGAGCTGGTGCCAAGGGGTTAAGTGGAAAGCAAATGTTTTGAGAATGATAAGGGCAGTGAATGTACAGATGTGCTTGACACAATGGATGTATATATGGATTGTGATAAGAGTTGTATGAGCCCCTAATAAAATGATTTTTTTTAAAAGGACATGAAGTTCTTTTAGGAACTCCCTTTATTAAATCTTGGAGATCCAGGGAACAATATAGTAGGAGTTATATCCATGAACTGTATACTGAGATAAGCTCAATAATAATAATAAAGATAATGAAGTATCGAATGTTATAAGAGCTGTTAGAGCACCCAATAAAATGATTCTAAGTAAAAGGCAATGAAGCCCTGGTGGTATAGTGAGTTATACCTTGGGCTGCTAACCGCAAGGTCAGCAATTCAAATCTACCAGCCACTCCATGGGAGAAAGATGAGAGTTTCTACTCCCATAAAGATTTACAGTGTTGGAAGCCCACAGGGGCAGTCTACTCTGTCACACAGGGCCACTATGAGTCAGAATCAACTCAAAGAGAAAACTATACACGCAATTTTGATATTTTTGTGATTCCCTTGGAAACTGGTTGGGGGGAAGCATAGAGAAATACAGTTTGTTAAGGAACTGGATTGAATTAAATATGTAACTGATACAAATGTCCAGGTCCTTGCATGAGTGCTAAAAATCACTAACAAATTAAAGAGCTTGAAGAAATAAGGGGCGTGGGCGGCTTGATTGGGGAATGCCGTGACTTGCCGGCGGCTGCTAGTAGATACAAGAGTTGTCTGAACTACAAGGTTCAATCCCTTTCCCCAAGGTTTTTAAAAGTAAACAGTTTGTTTTTTATTATGGTCTTTATGTATTTAACACTATCTTGTAAATTCTTACCCCATTTTTTGTTTATTTCTGATAATAAATTTCCTTTTTAAATTAAGTTATATTTTCCATTTAAACAATATGTATCATTTTTTTGCTTGACTGGATTCTATTTAATATTTCTGCACCAATTCCTTATATCATTAAAGCTTAGTTATTACTGTGTGCTTGCACCATGATAAGCACATAGATTTTTATAGTGATCACGAGTTTTTTGTGTGAGCTTGCAGACGAGAGGAAGTTTTAATTATGGTATTTACAGAATATAGGCAAGAGCTCTTTACATATGTTATCTCTAGTTGTGCCAGTGAATATGACCTATTTTGTCTAAATGAAACTGAACTACACTAGATCTAAATAAGGAAGTGTCATACATCCCCACTAGGTGGAGAGAAGAAGCCAAGCCTTGTGGCCTATGCTTCTTTATCTCTTCCCTCTTCCCGCCATGACTGCGCCTCATCAGCTGACCTAATTCGGAGGGCTTTGGGAGTACAATTCTAGTGTGCTTCCCATAAAATGTCCCGGTTTATGGCATGGGAAGTGGTAAAGCACAGCAATTAAGAATGGAGGTGCTAGAGCCAAACATGACTCTCTATTCACATCTCAGCTCTCCTGCCAAACCATCAACTAACTGCTTGAAATCCATGTGTTTCCTCATCCTGTTTATTTTTTTTAAGCAACAATAATAATAGTACTTAGGTGACTAAGTACTATTTAACAACTAAGGGTTGTTAAAATTGAGATAGGACATGAAAATTGCTCTGCCAGTTTCCTGGTCCAGCCACCACTGTCATCACCTCCTGTTACCAGAAGGCCAGCATTGGGACCAAGGCAAAGAGAGCAGTGTTTGAAGGCTAATCTGGGGAGGTTCGTGTGTTATCAGAAGAAGACTGATAACTCCATAGCTTAAAGGATTCTAGAGAGCGGAAGGATTTAAGATGACGAATGAATTAAAAGGAACAGACCCAGTTTTCATACAAGTATCCTTAACTGGTCCTTCTCTTTGATTCCTCTAGAGAGCCATGTCCTGCCACCGCAGCCAGCTCCTCTGGTTCCGCCACCTCTATATTTTCTTCTCCCGGTATATGAGAATCAACTCACTACACTTCTTCTGAAGGCTTGAAGAGATCTGAGATGCAAGCACAAAGAGGAAAAGGAATCCTGGGGATCTGATTTTATCGCCCAGAGTAGCAGGAGAGCACAGCCTAGCAGGCCTTCCCGGAGGGCTGCTCTGTTCAATCCCTATCCACTGGGACCTACACTGGCCAGCAGACTGCCCAGACTACCTCTGGAAAAAATAATAGCAACTCTGCTTGCTTGTCAAGATCTTGTGAAAAGAAAAATTACATAATGACCCAATGTATGTCAGACACCTAGTACAGAGCCTGACACATTGTTAGCACTTAATAACCCACTGCCTTTCAGACTCATAGCAATCCTGTCACTTAAGAGCAGCTTTGGTTATAGATAAATGGAGAAAGTGTCTGAAAACACTGTACAGCTGTGACTTAGGGTTGTTACATTATCTGCAGAGGCCAGGGCTCATTCACCACGACCTCCACCCACACACACCATGTGTACACTGCATTAGTTAACCATAATTTTTCCTCTTGTAAAATTAATTATTTTATTGAGGCCTCTTACAGATGTTATAACAATCTGTAATTCAATTGTATCAAACACACTTGTATAGATGTTGCCATCATCATTTCCAAAACATCTTCTTTCTACTGGAGCCCTTAGTATCAGCTCCTTTTCCTCTTTCCTTCCTCACCCTCCCACCCTTGTGAATCCTTAATTATGTATTATCATTGTTATTTTGAATCTTACACGGTCCTTTGTCACCCTTCATCCACATAATGTTTTTAATGCTTTATTGTGAAGTGGGTGAAGGTTTACAGAGCAAATTAGTTTTCCGTTCAACAGTTCATGTATATTTTGCATGTCACTGACTATAATCCTGACAATGTGCTATCACTTTTCCCGGGTCCTCTTTGTGCTTCCCAGTTCCATTCTCCTTCATTCCTGTCCCATCCTGCCTTCTGAGCTCTCTCCTTCAGCACCAGGACCGTTTGACCTCAAATGGTTCATTCATCTAAGGAGTGCATAGCTCTCTAAATTATTGCTCACCTAATAGACCTCATTATTGTTTGGGTTTGATTCAGAATCTACTTGGTGACTGTAGGTTTGGTTGTTTTTAATTATTATTGTTTGGCTGAAAATTGAGCCATGGGCTGAGTTCACCTCCAAGTCTAAAGTGTGCTCAGGGTCATAGCCTCGGAGGTCCCACCTGCCCGTCTGACTAGCACCCCTGCTCTCTTTCGTGACTTGGAGTTCTATTCCACATGTTCTCCCAGTCATCTCAGGACCTCCGAATGCAGGAGTTCTCAACCTGTGGCTCATGACCCCTTTGGAAGTCAAACGACCCTTTCACAGGGATTGCCCTATTCATAACAGTAGCAAAATTACAGTTATGAAGTAGTAACGAGAATAATTTTATGCTTGGGGTCACCACAACATGAGGAACTGTATGAAAGGGCCGTGGCATGAGGCAGGTTGGGAACCACCGTTCTAATGTGATCCCTTTCAGAGTGGTTGGTCGTGGTAGTTAAGAGGCATCTAGTTTTCTTCTCTCAGGGTCCTGGAGGATGAGGGTTGCACATTTGTCTTAACCATAATCTCTTTGATTTATCCATGTGGTTTATTTATCAAACCTTGGATCTGGGGAACACTTATATTATTTTTAACACCGCAATAATCTATCAACTCACCATTGTCACCTACTCTGGTGAACACTGGTTCATGAAGTTTTGTTGTTGGTTTTGTTTTTTATGAAGAGATTATTATAATATGGGCCTGCCTTCAAGCAGCTTACATTCAGAAATTCCAACTTCATCTTTTTGGGAAGTAGGAAATAGGGAGAAGCCCGGCACTTTAAAATAAACAAACAAAAAACACTCTAGAACCTTAAAATATGAATCTACAAACAAAAGGCCTCTCAGGTCTAACTCAGTTTACTCAACAGCTTAAGGCAGCGGGTCTCAACCGGTGGGTCGCGACCCCTTTGGGAGTTGAATAACCCTTTCACAGGGACCGCCCGGTTCATAACAGTAGCAAAAGTACAGTTATGAAGTAGCAATGCAAATAATTGTATGGTTGGGGTCACCACAACTTGAGGAACTGTGTGAAAGGGTCGCGGCCTTAGGAAGGTTGAGAGCCACTGGTCTAGGGAAATGGTGGGATAGTGAACTTCAGTGATGAGGAGCACAGGCCCTCTAAACAAGGCACGTGGATTTACAGCCAGGTGCTTAAGCAAAGTGCTTAACCTTTCTCAGCCATAGGTGGCCTACCTCCCCCTTTTCAGGAAAAAAAAAATGACTCAGTGCCCCCTTGGCAATGAAAACATTGTGCAGGATAGCCCGTAATCCAACATAAAATGTCGGTGTAAACTTTTGCAGCACCTTCCCCCAAATCATTCAGAAGCCCCTCCCCCAGAGCACTAATAGGGCACTCTGGGAAACGCTACTCCATAGCAACAGGTCAGAGACCTCCTTATTGTCTCTAGCCACCAAATGTGCTCCACTTTGCTAAGAATTATCTAGAAAGCTTCCTATGGGCTAAATGAGACTGACAAAGCTATTATATCCTGAAGATAGAATAAAAAATGTTAATGATTGTTATTTATCCACTTAAAATGTGTCCTTAGCTCTAAATGTTTTCTTTGCATAAAGTATGGCCACTAACAGGGTTAGAGTAAGACAAGATGACTCATACCTGCTCCTGGGATCACCAGGCACGGACCCACCCTTCCTGGAAACCGTTTCTCAATATATCTATTAAGAGCTTTTAAAACTCACTAAAGTAAATATTTAAACATGCAAAAATACATATACAAAGATCACTGTAGTATCCTTCATAATAGAAAAATGGGGGAAATCATATGAGGTCTTCAAAAAGTTCATGGGAAATGGAATTAAAGGATAATATGTAAATTATATTTCTAAACATAAGCTTCAAGTTCAAGAGACTTGTAAGCAATGACACCATTCCTAACAATATGAGGGTCCTGGGCATTTCGCCATGTGAGTCCTTTTCACATTATTAACTGAAGAGAAATGAGTTCCTTTAAACTCTTAAGATTAGGAAATACAAAGATGTCAGAAGGAGCCATATCAGGACTGTAAAGTGGATGCCTATTGATTTCCCATCAAGACTCTCATAAAATTGCTTGGAGAGAAATGAACAGGAGCTGTTTCTGGTGAAGCTTTGCTGCGTGTTTTCTACTAAAGCTTTGGCCACCTTTCTCACAACACTCTCAAAATAAGCAAATATTGTCGCCCTTTGGCCCACCGGAAAGTTCACCTGCAGGATTACTTGATCATCCCAGAAAGCTGCTGTCATCACCTTTGCTCTTGGCCAGTCCACATTTGCTTTCACAGGACCACTGCCTCCTCGTGGTAGCCATTGCTTTGATTGTGCTGTGTTGTCAGGATTTACTGGTAAAGCCATGTTTCACCTCCAGTTACAGTTCCTCCAGGAAATGCTGTAGGATCTTGATCTCACGTGTTAAAATTTTCCGTAGATAATTCTGCTCTTGCTGCAGCTGATCTGGGCTAACAGTTTAGCACCCATAGAGCACAAGTTTTACTTTAATTTTTCAGTCAGACTTGTGTAAGCTGGACCAATTGAGATGTCTCTGATGTTGGTTATTATTTCTGCTGTTAATTGACACTTTTCTTAAGCTAGGGCGCAAACAAGATTGTTTCCTTGAAAATTGACATGCACGGTCCACCACTGTGTGCTTCATCTTCATCATCCCATCCCTTGCTGAAACAGTGATCCCCCTTCATAAGTTGCTGATTCCTTTGAGGTATTGTCCCCAAAAACTTTCCATAAAGCTTCAGTGGTGTAGCCATTCTCCCACCCATGCTTCAGCATAAAACAAATGTGACGCTTACTCTTGCTTCAGCTTCCGCAGAATTCATGTTCCTTTCATCATAGGGGCGGTTTTCAAACTGATACCTTTTCCTTCTTCATACGTCAAGCTATATCTGTTCAGACATGTTATGACAAGTCAGAGTTTATTTGGGTGCAATGTTCTTAAATCCACGCACAGTTCTCTTTCAGAACTCGCGCTTTCCTTGAGCTTTTTAAGGTGCCTCATACTAATGATCAAAATGATTAACATACTGATTGAACTGTGGAATGATATGACATAGGTATTAACTCCCAAGTAATAATAAAAAAAAAACATAGTTCCAGGAATGGGTTTTATGCTCACACTAAATCCTAGCTCCAACTTAAGAACAATTAGTTCTTCCATCATGGCCCTGCTTAATACTTGCCCCCTGGGAGGGAACACAGAAAATGCGGGTGCTTTAGCAAAAGGTGGCAAAGAAATTAGATGGTGCCCACTATCAGATAAAATAGTGTCTGGGGTCTTAAAGGCTTGTCTCCAAAGAAGCATCCATCTCGGTGAGATGTCAACTAAATCCACATGGAAGAAGCACACCATCATCAGTCACCAAAGGATTGTAAATCATATAATCTGAAGTACCAGAGGCTAAAATGTGAGAATCCGGTTTGCAGAAGGCAAGGGTTGACAGTGGGAACCCAAGATTCATTTGTGGAGCTACATAGAAACTCAGTCCCTGGAGAACTCCCCCTGTCCACAATTGAGGGAGGGGAGTAAGTAGTCACTAAACAGAGTGCATTGGAGAGAGGAGGCCAGAAGATCAGAGGCATAGCTATGACATGAAAAGTTAAAACTTTGTCAGCTGATCCCCCCTCTGAGGCATGGTGGACCTGATCTTGTCAATATTTTCTGTATTTTTGTTTTGTTTGTTTGTTCATAGTAGGGTGTATCTCAGATGTATTATGTCATTGGATGTCACCTTCTTGAAATTGTGTTGTATGTTTTTCTGTTGCTCAGTATGTGAAACCCAGGATTGATGAACCTAGAGACAGCAAGTAGAATAAGTGTTTCGGGGGATGGGGCACACTGGTGGTAGGGCGTAAAAGGGAGACGATGTCAAGGAGTCCAGGAAGAAAAAGAATGCTTGGAAACTGATTGTGGTAGCAGTTGTACAACTCTGCTTGACATGATTGAACTGTGGAATGATTGGATATATTAATTCCCAATTAATAATAAAAAATTTAAAATAACATATAGCCACATTTTTAAAGTGTTACAGTTTTGCTAGCATACTTTTACAAAATATACACAAATACAAAAAATAAATCATACGTACACACACAAACAGGTAAGACAGAATATATTCCTATGAAATTATAGAACCCTTTCTGAAACAAAAATATTAAAACTGTGAAGCTATTGTTTCCCGACATACCCTCTCTCTAAGCCTGCATATTTCCGCAGCAGGTGTTTCCACCCAACCTTGCCACGAAGTTTCCTGTGCTACTCAATTGACACCACATCACAATGGCACTTTGGGCATTCTTGAGGGATTCGGATCGCGTTCCTTTGAAATGTTCTTTGAATTTGAGCAACAAAGAAGTCTGAAGGGGCAAGGTCAGGGCATTGGGGTGGTTAGGGTGAAGTTTCCCAATGAAGTTCTCATGGGACAGCTCTTACTGCCATCAAAAAAGGCGGTGCGTTGTCGTGATGGAACAAGTCCCCGGCCCCGCATTGCAGCCTTCGTAAGCTCTTGAACGGTGAGTGTGGTCTGTGAGTTCCAAGTGGCAATTTCAACAAATTATTGAACCCAGTAGAGAGTGTCATGGAATAGACAGCTGATATTACAATTTGTAGAAGTTAAAGAGAATATCTAAGCTCGACCTCGTGAGAATGTTGTACCAATGCTTATAATGTTGATTTGATTGCCTTTTTGTGAGGCTAGAGGACCTCTGATGTCACCATGTCGTTGCCACGGGAGATTTAAAATAAATTATTTTATTACATTTTTACTTAATGTCTGGTGCCTGATTATGGTTGGTACCACTTAAGGGCCAGCTCCCAACTACCCCTCTCCCCATCTCAACTAAGCAAGTCAAGCCAGCTGTGGAAGAGTGTGCAGCTGCTGCTGCAGATTCCACTCCAAGGTCTTGCAAGAGCATGGGCAAAACTAGGTGCTCCTTGGTGCCAGAGGGTCGCTAAAGGAGCTGCAGTGCAGAGGGGGAGTAAGGAGGGCTGCCACCCCCTCTGCAGTCATGCTCTTGTGCCAGGTAGGTCACAGCAGTGCGGAAGCACTTGTAAAAGAATAAAATAAATGTCTCTGTGCAAGTGATCAAAAGGCAGCCTGTGGTGAAGTAAGTTCCTTCATGCAACCTTTTGCTTTGGTTCTTTGGGAGAAACAACTTGGGGGATTTGTCCCTTTGCCTGAAAGAGAACTTAAGGGGACAGGTGGTTTCCCCAGAGGGTTTGTTAGTTGTGCCCATGGGATTTCTGGGTTGACTGACATGTCCTGGGTAATCTGTAAACAACTCGATAATTTGATCATTGTCTGGTAATTAGCAAAACCAGAGTTGATGACATCACATGAGTAATTGAGGACTGGTGGAACTCTGGTCTAATGAGGGATGCCCTACCTTGTAATTGATGAGAATCGCGATTGATAAAAGGCCAGATCTCAACGCTTTTGGAAAGTTCCTGATTGAGACTGATGCTGGCTAAAAGCTGGGTTGGCAGAGATGCAGCCACAGGGGAACTGAATGATACCAAAGCTGCTCTGCTAGCCTTGAGCTAGGCGTTAGCCAGGGAAGCTTGACTGCAGAGAGAAACTGAGCGAATTGATCAAGTTGCTACATTGGCTGTGAGCTGAACCAGGTGTGGATGAAAGGCCCATGCAGAGTTCAGAGGTCTGCTAGGACTGGAAAACACTATCCATGGTCCTGACCAAGCAGGAAACATTTTGGCCCCAAGGGAAATCCTTGGAGAAAACTGGCCTGATTGACCAATTGCACCTTGTTCTGAATTGTCTCTCAAGTAACTGTAAGTACAGCTCATGAGTCCTGAGAGATGGTAGTGGGTGGAGAGAAGAGTACTGAAGGATGGGGAGTGGCTGGCCTCAGTGATCACTGGCCCAGAAGCCTGGAGAAGTTGGAAATCTAGGATAGATATAACTTCTGCCTCCTGACAACTAGATTTACAGTGTTTCTTATTCACTAGATTGTTTATTAACAGTCCTTCTTCCAGGTAGACACTCTTTCCCCAGGGCTCAAACAGCCTCGGGAGAGGAGCATGCACTTGTCCCCTCAGCCAAATGCCCTTGTCTCGTTAGTAACCACAAAATTGTACAGCAAGCCTGATGCCTGGAGTAAGATCATCATTCCATAGATACTTGAAGAAACACAACAACAACAAATTCACCAAACAAAAACCAACTACAACTACCTTGAGGCTGTATCTACTTGTCTGGCGTTTGATGAGGCCCCTGGTTGGGGATGGGGGGAACTAAGAATCAGAGACCTACAAATGCCCAGCTCTGGCTTTGGTAGAGAGAGATGGTTTGCCAGTGCCCACAAGGGACCCAGCAGAGCAGTCACTGTGTGGCCTACCCCTACTCACTATATCACTGCCCAGCAGTGTTGACAGCCCCTAGAAAACACAAACACCATTAACGGCTGCAAAGAATACACCTGAGGAGGCTCCAAGGGAATTTCAACTCCTGCTGAAGTGCCATGTAGCAGAAAAGACAAAACAAGAATAAAAACTCAGGTACTGACTCACATACACAACACGCACCAAAAGGATGCTTCTCAGCAGGAGCTAAATTAATACACGGAATAGCAAGTAAAGGGGTAAATCACAAAAGAAAAGATCCCTACATAAAAAAATACACGATCTCACATAAAAGACAGACTCACTAATGCCTACTGAGTTAATACCAATTCATAGAGACACCATAGGGCAGGGTAAAACTGCCCTCTGTGAGTTTCTAAGACTGTAACTCTTTATGGGAATAGAAAGATTCATCTTTCTCCCACAGAGCTTCAAACTGCTGAACTTATGGCTAACAACCCAATGCATAGCCACTAGGCCACCAGGGCTCCTATGTTTACTATTAGCTCAGCTTAAATCACCCCCTAGCACAGCAGCCTCCTGCCTCTCCCCCCACCAAGTCCTCCCTAGCTTGGATTTTTTTTTTTAAAGCTACCAAATAGGCTGGTGTCCATCGATTCTAAGGGGAGGCTTGATGGCCCAGTGGTTATGTACACAGATTTGTGTATTCTCAGCAGTAAGAACAAAACATCTATGTTTAACCAAGTAATAACAACAAAGTTTCTCTTTTATGGTCCCTAGATCAGAGAAGACATAAAAAATTTATTACAAATAAGCCAAAAAGTAATAAAAATGATGTGGGACTTTATCCAAGTAATTTACAGCTTTATATACTTTTATTTTTTGAAAAGATTAAAAAGTAATTGAACTGCATGATTCAAATTAAGAAAGTAAGAGATTTAATGCACATAAAAGATAAATGACAAGGGAGAGGGAGGGGGGGGAAAGGAAAATGAGCTGATTCCAGGAACCCAAGTGGAAGGCGAATTTTGAGAATGATGAGGGCAACGAATGTATAAGGGTGCTTTACTCAATTGATGTATGTATGGATTGTGATAAGAGTTGTATGAGCCCCAATAAAATGGTTTATTTTCAAAAAAGATAAATGACACAAAAAATAATTAAAAGGATGTTTTCTTTGAAAAATATAACTAAGCCAACACTTGACAAGTATAATTAAGGAAAATAGAAAACCAAAGTGGTTGTTGGGGAAAGAAAGGATATGTAGCTACAAAAAGTGAAAGAGATTGGAAAACACCATAAAACATTATTTGAAATTCCATGTCAATAAAGTGAAAATTTAGAAGGATTTAAGGTCTTACTAAATTTAAGCCTCAGTGGCAGAGTGGTTTACATGTGTTTGGTCATTTACATGCAAGGTCAGTGATTCAAACCCACCAGCCACTCCACGGGAGAAAGATGAGGCATTCTACTCCCATAAAGATTTACAGCCTCAAAGACACAGCGGCACAATGCTGTTCTGGTCTACTGAGTAACCATGACTCAGACTCGAGTCAATGAATTTGCTTTTGTTGTTGTTATGTAGGGGAGTTGGTATCAAAATATGGACATCAAAACGTCATAGCTTTTAAACCGTTTAATTGTATAAAATGCAGGGTTGCTTTCCTGCAAGATCAATGAAAAGTGGCATCTTTCGATCCTCCAATGATTCTGCATCAGATATGTGCATCACACCCCAGAGGTGGGATTCCCCATGGCAGGCAGCTGCTTTGCCTTCTCGGCTGAGTCTAGGAGGGAATGAGGAAACCTGTGCAGCACAGCTCAATGCTCAGGGCCAACTGCAAGAGTGGGATCAGCACAAAACGAGGCAGGGGTAGAAGAAAGGGAGATAAGGCAAGGTTTGAACAGGAGTTGGACCCTAAGGCCCACTCATCTAAGCATGGTAGTGGGCTGCCTCCACTGGAGAGCTTTAGGTGCCTCTTGTGTCGAGTCCTTGCAACATTACAAAATGCTTGTCATTAAACTGAACAAGTGCCAGTTTTGATCACTAGATGTCATTTCCAAATCTCCATCCACACCCACATGTAAGATTAAGGTCTGGGCCGGGAATTGTCACCAATAGACAAGCAGATTATATACAATCGAAGCACATCTTATTAATGACATTTTACTTGACCAGAATTTACTTTGAAAGTAGAAAATATTACCTAATAACTATAAAATGTTAGAAATATAATTATAGACATTTATTGATTTTGTAAGGTCCCTGACCCAGGTGGGTTCCAAACTAGAACTAATTCTTGTCCGTTCTGACTCATGGTGTCAGCTAAGGGTTTACTATCCAGGACATAGGCAGTCCTGGTGGTGACTGAAGCTGCTAACTGCAATGTCAACAATTCAAAATCATCAGCCACTCTGCAGGAGAAGGATAACATTTTCTGTTCCTGTAAAGCAAAGACCAGAGTTCTACCCTGTCATATAGGGTCACTACGAGTTGGAATTGACTCAAATGCAGTGAGTTAAGTTAATCAAGGATATACAAAGAACCCTTTCAAGAAGAACAATTTTATTTTCAATGGGCAAAGGACTTGAATAGACATCTCATCAAAGAATGACAACAAATGCCAACAAACACATGCAAAGATGCTCAACACCACTAGGGAAACACAAATCAAAAACTACCAAAAGATATCACTTGATACCCACTGGGATGGCTATAATTCTAAAACAGAACACAACAGTTTTGATGAAGTGTGCGAAAGTAGGAGCCCTTATCCATGGCTGTGAGTTGGGTTTTTTGGTTTTATCCACTGCTGGTGGGACCGTAAAATGGTATAGCTTAGTACAGTGGTTCTCAACCTGTGGGTCACAAACCCTTTGGGGGTCAAATGACCCTTTCACAGGGGTTGCCCGATTCATAACACTAGCAAAATAACAGTTATGAAATAGCAACGAAAATAATGTTATGTTTATGGAGGTCTAGACAAAGACATGTACATGCAAATATATATGAGGATGGGGAAATAGATCTAAGTGTCTACATTTATAGGTTTAATATTAAGGTGGCTGAAGGACCTTGGGCCTCTACTCAAGCACTCCCTCAATGCATGAATAATTTCATTTATTAAATTGGCACTCTATGATGCTCACTCTCCCGAAACAACTGCTGAAGCCAAAGTGGGTGAACAAGTAAATGTGGTGAAGAAAGCTGATGGTGCCCGGCTATCAAAAGAGATAGTGACTGGGGTCTTAGAGGCTTGAAGATAAACAAGCGGCCATCTAGCTCAGAAGCAACAAAGCCCACATGGAAGAACACACCAGCCTGGGTGATCAAGTGGTCCCAAAGGGATCAGTTATCAGGCATCAAATAACAAAAAATCATCATATCATTGGCTGCACACCTCCATGATAGGATCGCTGAAGACAAATGGGTGCATAAGCAAATGTGGCGAAGAAAGCGGATGGTGCCTGGCTATCAAAAGAAATAGTGTCTGGGGTCCTAAAGGCTTGAAGGTGAACAAGCAGCCATCTAGTTCAGAAGCAAAAAAGCCCACATGGAAGAAGCACACCAGCCAGTGCGATCACGAGGTGCCCAAGGGACCAGGTATAAAGCATCATGCAAAAAAATATATATATATATGTGTATATATGTTTGTGTGTGTGTGTGTGTGTATATATATATATATACCATATTGAATGAAGGGGGAAGTGCAGAGTGGAGACCCAAGGCCCAAGTGTTGGCCACTGGAGATCCCTTCATAGAGGGGTTTAGGAGAAGAGATGGGTCAGTCAGGGTGCGAGGTAGTACCAATGAAGAACACAGCTTTCCCCCAGATCCTGGATGCTTCCTCCCCGCAACTACCATGATCCGAATTCTACCTTGCAGGGCTGGATAGGGCAGAGGTTGTACACTGGTACATATGAGAGCTGGAGGCACAGGGAATCCAGGGTGGATGATACCTTCAGGACCAAGGGTGTGAGGGACGATGCTGGGAGAGTGGAGGGTGAGTGGGTTGGAAAGGGGGAACTGATTACAAGGATCCACATGTGACCTCCTCCCTGGGGGAGGGACGGCAGAGAAGGGGGGTGAGGGAGACTCCGGATAGGGCAAGATATGACAAAATAACGATGTATAAATTACCAAGGGCACATGAGGGAGGGGGGAGCAGGGAGGGAGGGGAATAAAAAAAAGAGGACCTGATGCAAAGGGCTTAAGTGGAGAGCAAATGCTTTGAGAATGATTGGGGCAGGGAATGTATGGATGTGCTTTATACAATTGATGTATGTATATGTATGGATTGTGATAAGAGTTGTATGAGCCCCTAATAAGACGTTTAAAATTTAAAAAAAAAGAAAATAATGTTATGGTTGGGTGTCACCACAACGAGAGGAACGGTATTAAAGGGTTGCAGCATTAGGAAGGTTGAGAACCACTGGTTTAGTACATAACCAGAAAATTGAAAGCTGGGACTCCAACAGGTAATTTTACACCGATATTCATTACAGCATCACTCACAATAGCCAAAAGGTTGAAACAACCCAAATGCCCATCAACAGCCTAATGGCTAATCACAATATAGTGTATATATGTCAACCAGAAACCGTTGAGTTTACTCCATCCAGTTCATGACGATCCTCATATAACAGAGCAGAACTCTACCCCTTAGGGTGCTCTTTCTTTCTTTTTCCTAGTATTTAAGTAATTCTTGGCATTTTAATCTGGACAGGTGCTTAAGTGATTTAGGACTTGACAGGTAGAATGGCATGTATCTTGATGTCCCTGTGTTTTAAAAAAGACTATCTCCTCAAACACTAACCCACGATGACACCAAATAAGGCAGCTATCCTCTATCAAATTAGCAGGGAGTATTTTAGAGAAGGGGCAGTTTGGAGAATAAAGGCTTCAGAGTCCATGATTCTGAAGGAAGAGCATTTTCCATATTAGCAGTCATTACACCAAATAAGCTGAAGGTGAATCTCTCCAAGGAGCCACTACTAACCTGCTTGGTTGAGAAGAGGTGATGAATGACTTCCCTCATCCACTATGACAGTGGTTCTCAACCTGTGGGTCACGACCCCTTTGGGGGTCAAATGACCCTTTCACAGGGGTCGCATCATAAGACCACTGGAAAACACATATTTGTGATGGTCTTCGGAACTGGGACACTGCTCCTCTATCCATCTCCAGGTGGGTCCACCACATGCAGATATGCCCACATATGAGTACCCAGCGTGATGACGTCCTCACACCAACCCCATCGAATACACCCTGTACAAATACAGGTGTATGTGACAGAGTTGGCAGCATACTGTACTTATGGGGACCAGTCACACGTGTAGAGAACAGCTACTCTGTTGAAAGCAGCAACATTGGAGGTAAAACGACACTTTGTGAATTATGATTACTGGGTAAATGTAAAATCATGTACGGTAAAATCATCAACTACTGCAAATAGGGAACATAATCTGGATGCTGGTTAGTCTTTTTATGTTCAGCTGTGGTTTATGTGAATACTGCCCCCTTGTGATAGTAACAGGTATGTAAAAAAAACAACAGAATGGTAAATCATAGGAAACCTTAATGAACTGTATTGACTTAACTATGCCATGTATCATCTTTTGTATTATTAAAGCTATTGTTATATATTATTTTCATTAGCAAACCATCCCATGATGATGGATCGTGTAGAGAAGAACGTTAAGAAAATATAGTGAGGATATTTTACAGTATGGTTTTACCTCAATAATTACAGCAGGAATTGGAAAAATCACAATGTGCTATTTGCTGTGAAGTTCTATCAGCCAAATCTACGAAGCTGAAATAGCAAGCATCCGAGCTTTGCCTGCAAGGATACCAACTATTTTAGAAGCAAAACTAATGGACTCAAGAAAGCCAGACTTGACGCTGGTGGCAAGTACCACAAACAAAACATAGCAGCCATTGAAGCCTCATATTTGGTGGCAGTGGCACTCAGAATCACCAGAGCTATGAGACCTCACACCATTGCTGAGGATTTATTGTTGCCAGCAGCCAAAGACATTGTTCAAGTTATGATCAGAGACGAATTTGTTACGAAACTGAGAGCAATTTCCTTATCTAACGACACTGTCTGAAGAATAGATGACATGTCTGCAGATAGTCTTGATCAGGTAATCCAGGAAATTAAATCTGCTCCACTTCCAATATTTAGCATCCAGCTTGATGAATATATAGACGTTGCAAACTGTTCACAGTTCCTGGTTTACATGAAGTGTATTAATGATGGCGACTTTAAAGATGTCTTTTTTGCAAACCTCTTGAAATGACAACTACTACACGTGAGGTATTTGACACAGTTGGTTCATTTCTGAAAGCATTTCTGAAAACCTTTTTCTCTTGGAAAAAGGTGTGTGGTGTTTGCACAGATGGTGCTCCAGCTATGCTAGGATGTGGATCTGGATTTCAACGTTTGGTACTGAATGAGCCACCAAAAGTCATCGGTACTCACTGTATGATTCATCGGCAAATATTAGCAATGAAGACGCTGCCACAAGAGTTACAAGAAGTAAGGAAAAGCATCTTAAGTTGTTGATTTTGTAAAGGCGAGCGCTTTAAACAGTTGACTGTTTCCACAACTGTGCAACAAGTTGGATGCACTGAATAATGCTCTGCTATTTCACACTGAAGTGAGATGGTTGTTGAGAGGAAAGTTTTAAAATGTGTTTTTAAGCTTCGTGATGAACTCAAAACGTTTTTTAATCAGAAAGCAAGAACAAAGTTCAAAGCACTTTTCAGCCATAAAAGTGAACTGCAGAAAATAGCCTACTTGGCTGACATCTTTGTCATCTTGAAGTTGCAGTTAAATTTATCACTGCAAGGACCAAATGTAACATGCCTCAATTTGTCCGAAAAGATCCAATCATTCCAAGTGAAACTTCAGCTTTGGCAAAAAAAAAAATGGATGAAAATAAAATTTACATGTTGCCTACCTTATCTGCTTTCTTTGAGAAACATGACATTGAACCAGACAAAAGGACTAAGATGATAATTTCTGTGAAAGAACACTTGTACATGCTTGCAGACGAAATTTCGTCATACTTTCCAAATCTATCTGACACCCCATTTGGACTTGCCTGTAGCCCATTCACAAAGTTGAAGATGTTTCTGAGACAGCACAAGAGTTCATTGAACTTATTAACAGCAATGCAGCAAGAACTGATTTCTCTACAGTGCCAGTTAGTGTTTGCAGTCATATCCTGTTCTGTCTGAGATTGCGTTGCGCCTTCTTCCACTTCCAACATAAGCTTTTTTTATTTTGGTTTTTCTTAAATCATTTTATTGGAGGCTCGTACAACTCTTATCACAATCCATACATCTATCCATTGTGTCGAACACATTTCCAACAGCATATCTTTGTGAACAGGATTTTCCAGCTTGTTTTTTATCAAGTCTAAATAAAGAAGTAGACTTGTTGAGGAAGATGATTTTCATTGTGCAGACTGCCCTGAGAATTTCTGATCTGGTGAGAAAGAAGCTATCTCAACCTTCATTGGCTTTTTATGCGTACTGTCGCAAAATGTAGCAATGTAGTTTACTGTTGTTATATTAAGACTGTTACCCATGTTACACCATGCTTCAAAACAAAATTTCATTTAGTTATAATTAGAAATAAATATTTCACAATATGTAATTACATAATGTTTTTGTGATTAATCACTATACTTTATATTCAAATTGTAGCAATGAAAATATAGCCTGCATATCAGATATATATATAATGATTCATAACAGTAGAAGAATTAGTTATGAAGTAGCAATGAAAATAATTTTACGTTTGGGGGGTCACTACAACTTGAGGAACTGTATGAAAGGGTGGCAGCATTAGGAAGGTTGAGAACCACTGCACTATGAGATGATGCACATTTTCTTATCCTTGAAAGGGTTTGCTAGAGCAGGAATCCCAACTAGCAGAGGGTCACTCCTGGCTTGCTCCTCATTCACAGGATCTTCGAGGCTGAATTTTTGGGAGTAGATCGTCAGAACATTCTTAGTCAGCCTCTGGATAGACTCAAACCACCCACCTTTCAGTCAGCTCATTGGCACCACCCAGGGGTTCCATATATATATATATATATTTAGAAGAAGATATTATTCAAACCATTGAAAGGAATGAAGCTCTGGTACACCCTTCAACATGGATGAACTTTGAAGACATTATGCAAAGTGGGATAAGCCAGAGGCAAAAGAGCAAATATTTTATAATTCCACTTACACAAAGTAGCTGGAAAAGCAAATCCATGCAGAAAGAAAGAATGGAGGTTGATAGTCTGGGGGCAAAGAGAAGTAAGTTATTGTTTAATGGGCACAGAGTAAGGTAATGAAGCAGCTCTCAAAATAGTGGTGACGCTCCAGCCCTCAGGGGGCCAGCTGTTGATACCAGGGCTCCGACAGAGCAGGCTGCCACAAACCAAGGACACAGCTGGCTACAAAAGCAGCTCGCAAGAGTGTGCCCTCTCCTGGAGGGTGAAGAAACCTCACTGTTACCCACCAGATCCTGTGGCAGTTCTGTTACCAGAAGTCTACCCAACTGCTGATTCCCTAGCTTCCCCTCCAGCCTCTGGTGAGAAGTAACTCAGGACTTCGCAACCGAGCTGTGCAACCAGAGCGCAGCTATTGGTGCTTTGCAGGAGGCAAGTGAGGCCCATCTGGTTGGCCTTTTTGAAGACACCAACCTGTGTGCTACCCATGCCAAACGTGTAACAATTATGCTAGAAGACATCCAGCTAGCAGGCCACATATATGAAGAACATGTTTTCACTATGATGGAAAACATTTTATTCTTAAAAAAAACCCCAGAAAACTCTTCTTCCTGTTATTGGTAGTTCTGAGCATTAGTTTTTTATTTTATTTTCCTATGGGGTCAAAAAGTACCTAAATTTATTATTGGGAATGGAAAAATAAGGGGCAGAACTCATGTATTGGCAGTTTTTCCCTTAATATAATAGAAGACATAAAGCATTAATGCAAGTCAAAATGTTTCAGTGAACATGTTTTACCAGTTCAACTGTTATAACAATTTTAAATAAACCCATTAAATTTTTTTTCTGAACAAGCCAGCATTTGGATTTTTTTAAAAAAAACAAGTCAATTTCTTGATAGCCAAAAAAAGAAAAAAAGTGATGATGGATAACCAATATTGTGAGTGTACTTATGTACTTAAGCTTTTAAATTGTACATTTAGCAATGTTGATAACATAGGATAAAGATCTAAGCTGGTGGACTGCACAAATCCACTGCCTAGGCCCTCTACAACAAAGACCCCAGAACTCAAGTGGAAGCTAGCACCTCAAAGAAAAGGATCTCTCAGATCAAACAGCAGTGAGATAAGAAACAAAAATGAGATAAGAGATAAAAACAGCAAACAAAAGTGTTAAACTCAGCCAGCACTGTGTGGCCTTGTTCCATTATTGTGAGCAGCCTTCTGATCAAAGCAGGAAAACAGGTCATTCTGCTCATTCAAGATCTGATCGCACCAGCACCCACATCAGCTATCAGTGACCTGTGATGGATGACTTACCTGTTACCTTGTAAAATTCCTACTAAGGTTTAAAAGAAAAACAACTGCTGGTAATTGTGTAGAGACAGAAGCCTTTATACATTGCTGGTGGGAGTATAAAATGGTACAATCTCTGTAAAGTGGCATAGTTCTTCCTGAACTCATGATCCAGCAATTCCCCTACTAAGTACATGGCCTAGAGAGATATGAATTGGAACACAGATGCACACCCACTTGGAGCCCTGGTTACACAGTGGGCTGCCATCTGCACGGTTGGTAGTTCAAAACCACCAGTAGTACTGAGGGAGAAAGATTGGGTTTTCTACTCCCATAAACAGTTACAGCCTCTGAAACCCATAGAGGATCACTGTGAGTCAGCAGTGTTCATGTTCATCACAATAGTGAAACGATGGATACGAGCTGAATGCTGTCAGCAGAAGAATGGATAAACAAAGTATGGTACATGCACACAAAGGAATACTATACATTAAAGATCAGTGATAAATCCATGGATTATTCACTCATAACCTGGGTGAACCTAGAGGACTTTGTGCTGAATGAAATAATTCACCCACAAAAGGACAAATGTTGTATGAGACCACTACTGTAAAAAAAGTCATGAAAAGGTCTACACACTGAAACAGTCTTTAAGGCACAACATCAAGTAGAGGGGAGAGACATAGTGTCTTGGTGGAAGAGAAAGGCAGTATATAATAAAAGGGAGGTTGACCAAAATGATGAAGGCAAAGGTGGGTGCTGGGAGGAGGCTAGAGTAAAGGCAACAAAGGTAAATAGTACTGCACACACAGTCCTAGAATAACAGTAACAACAAATCATCCATAAGAGTACACCTAGGTAGAGAATCACGCAGAGCAGGGGTAGGAAAGCAAATGGAAGATAAAAGAGACCAGTATTACTGGCCTGATAGATGGCAAAACCCTGAGACTATAGCCCTTAGATACCCTCCCTGAAACAGAACTCAACCCCATGGCAAAACTTTCAGCCAAACATTGTTACGGGCCAGTAAGTCAGCTCTGACCCCATAACCCTACGTATAACCTAACAGAATACTGCCATTCTCACAATGACTGCCCTTGTTGAACCCATTGTTGCAGCTACTGTATTAATCCATCACACGGGATCTCCCTTTGTTTCTTGTGGAAGATCTTCCTCTTTTTCTCTACTTCAAACATGATGTCCTTTTCCAGGGACTAGTCTCTCCTGACAACATGTCCAAAGTACAGGCACCATCCTCGATTCTAAGGAGTATTCTGGATGCACTTCGTTCAAGACAGATTGGTTTCTTCTTCTGGAACTCCACAATACTTTCAATATGCTTCGTCAGCTCCATAAGTCAGATGCATCAGTTCTTCTGCAGTCTCCTTAGGCATTGGATAGAGCAGATACTCTGAGAAACTGCACTTTATGAAGAACATGGCATCAGGAGAAAAGGAAGCCTCATTGACAACCTGTGATATGCAGATGACATAACCTGCCTTGCTGAAATCCAAGAAGACTTGAAACACTTAATGATGAAGATCAAAGACTACGGTATCAATTACTACTCAATGTAAAGAAGAAAATATCCTCATTATTGGACCAATAGAAATCATGATCAATGGAGAAAAGACTGACATTGTCAAAGATTTCATTTCACTTAGATCCACACACAAACAGTGCTCATAGAAACAGCAGTCAAGAAATTAAATGATATATTGCATTGGGAAAATCTGTTGCAAAAGACCTACATGTTGGAAAAGGGGAACTGATTACAAGGATCCACATGTGACCTCCTCCCTGGAAGAGGGAAGGCAGAGAAGGTGGGGAAGGGAGACTCCGGATAGGGCAAGATATGACAATGTATAAATGTATAAATAACAATGTATAAATTACCAAGGGCACATGAGGGAGGGGGGAAAAAAGAGGACCTGATGCAAAGGGCTTAAGTGGAGAGCAAATGCTTTGAGAATGATTGGGGCAAAGAATGTATGGATGTGCTTTATACAATTGATGTATGTATATGTATGGATTGTGTTAAGAGTTGTATGAGCCCCTAATAAAACGTTCAAAAAAAAAGACCTACATGAGTATTAAAGAACAAAGGTGTCACCTTGAAGGGTGTGGTACACCTCACCCGAGATTAGGGGTTTGTGAGTTGCCCTATATGTATGAGAAAGCTGGACAATGACAAAGAAAGACTAGGAAACTCATACACACGGTGTTAGTCTGGGTTGACTAGAGAAACAAATCTAGAGACATTCATGTGTAGGTAGGAGAGAGAGCGCTTTAGGGCAGGGGCGGAAATGAGGAGCTCCAGGACTCCAGGAGAAAGAAAATGTTTTGAAAATGATGATGGCAACATATGTACAAATGTGGTTGACGCAGTGGATGGATAGATTGTGAAAAGAGCTATAAGAGCCCCCAACAAAATGATTTTTTAAAAATAGACAACATCCTACCCAGTCTAGTCCAGATCAAGTCCACAAGTCCAATATTAACCAGTAAGTCCAATATTAGTCCATAAATTCCTCTTCAGACTCATGTAGTCACTCACAATGATGTTGAATGGAGGAAGATCACAGGCAGGTGGGTGAAGTCTTGTAGATCCAGTAGCAGCAGGTACATCTCCAAGACTCCAGCTGCCATCTGTGTGGCTCCATGTGGCTGTCCAAAGGAATGTGAAACAGAGTGTGCCCCGCCTCCAGGGAGGAAATGAGGAAGTTCCCAGAAGCCTCATTAGAAGGCCACGCCCACAGGGAGGCATCACGCTGTGACCTGATTAACAGGTTAGACTCCACCCCTTCACTCTTACTACCCTCAAATTGACACGAAATTTTGTAACTACCACACATATGAATTATGGTAGCAGTAATTATTGAAAGTACCATGGAAAGCCAGAAGAATAAACAAATCTGTCTTGAAAGAATTAACCGCTTGAATGCTTAGAATCAAGGATGGTGAGACTTTGTTCCACAAACTTTGGACCTGTCGTGAGGCGAGACCCTTCCCTGGAAAAGGACCTGATGCGTGATAAAGTGGAGGATGGGGGGGAAGGAAGACCCTCCATGAGGTGGGCTGACTCAGGACCTGCAACAATGGTTTCAAGTATGACAATTAGGAGGGTAACACAGGACCAGGCAGTGGTTTGTGCTGTTGAACAAAGGGTTGCTAAGCTGGAGCCTACTTGATGGCACCTAACAACAACACATGAGAAGTAATCACAAAAGACTACACACACACATGTGTATGGATGTGTATATATGTGTATATGTATATATGTATGTGTATATATGTATATATATATCATATTAAATGAAGGGGGAAGTGCAGAGTGGAGACCCAAGGCCCAAGTGTCGGCCAATGGAGATCCCCTCATAGAGGGGTTTAGGAGAGGAGATGGGTTAATTAGGGTGTGAGGTAGTATCGATGAAGAACACAGCTTTCCCCCAGATCCTGGATGCTTCCTCCCCCCAACTACCATGATCCGAATTCTACCTTGCAGGGCTGGATAGGACAGAGGCTGTACACTGGTACATATGAGGGTTGGAGGTACAGGGAATCCAGGGTGGATGATACCTTCAGGACCAAGGGTGTGAGGGACGATGCTGGGAGAGTGGAGGGTGAGTGGGTTGGAAAGGGGGAACTGATTACAAGGATCCACATGTGACCTCTTCCCTGGGAGAGGGACAGCAGAGAAGGGGGGAAGGGAGACTCCGGATAGGGCAAGATATGACAAAACAACGATGTATAAATTACCAAGGGCATATGAGGGAGGGGGGAATGGGGAGGGAGGGGGGGGGAAAAAAAGAGGACCTGATGCAAGGGGCTTAAGTGGAGAGCAAATGCCTTGAGAATGATTGGGGCAGGGAATGTATGGATGTGCTTTATACAATTGATGTATGTATATGTATGGATTGTGGTAAGAGTTGTTTGAGTCCCTAATAAAATGTAAAAGAAGAAAAGAGAAAAAATGATTAGGGCAAAGACTGTACAGATGTGCTTTATACAATTGATGTATGTATATGTATGAACTGTGAAAAGAATTGTATCAGCCCCAATAAATTGTTAAAATAAAAAAAAATTAAAAAAAAAAAAGACTACACACACACAATGATTCCATTCAGTTGCTAGTTCCGAATTGGAGAGCTAGAGACAGGAAAGAGAGTAACAGTTACTTGGGGCAAAGGCTAAAGAGTGAGGATTAGGGAGCTGACAAAGGATAAGGGGTTTGAGCTGATAGAAATGTTCTAAAATGCACTCTGTGGTTGTGGCAGGCTGGATGCTATGTGAGGTATAGCTCCAAAGAAAGTCCTTAAATGAAGTATCAAGGTAGCCACTTCCCCCCAAAAGAATTCACTTCAGAGGACAGCCCTGAAGCTGCAGCTCAGGGAGAGGGACGTGTCTGATCAGAGCACATGGGAGCAAATAAAGGGGGAGGAAGTGAGAGTGGAGCACATCCTGACCCACCAAGCCTTGACAATGATATTCCCACCCAGAGCAGCCAATCCACAGAGAAGACCATAGAGCCGGCCCAACTATGAGACATGACATCCCTCACTGACACACAGCTCTACAGGGGGCAACACTGGAGCCTCGGTGTGAGAACCACACCTGATCTGATCCCACCACACTGAGGCAAAACACTAAGGGTGTGCAACAGAACAGCAAGGAGAACAGAGCAACCAAATCCCCAGGGAATATCAAAAATAGACTGTGGGGCCAGGGCTTGGCGCCTCAACAGACTCCACTGGAAAACACTCCTAGAGGCCAACAAACAGTCCTCAAACTAACTATAAGCTTTTCTTTCCTGTTGCTGTGTTTTGTTTTTTGTCATTGGCTTGTTGGTGTTGTTTTTCTCTTGTTGCTTTGTTTTGCTGTCATGTTTTTGTGCATGTTATTATCTTCACAGGTCTGTCTAAATAAGATAGGCTGGATGAACAATCTGGAGGAGAAAATAATAGGACCAACAGGTCCAGGGGGACACGGGAGAGCGGGAGGTGGGGGAAAGGTAATGGTGTTAACAAACCAGGGACAAGGGAACAAGTGATCCAAATCGGTGGTGAGGAGGGTGTGGGAGACCTGGTACGGCATGACCAAGGGTAATGTAACCAATAGGAATTACTGTAAACCAAATGAAGGTTGAGCATGTTATGGGACAAGAGGAAAGTAAAAGAAAATAGAAGAAAGAACTAGGAAGTAAAGGGCATTTATACAGGTCTAAATAGAGGAATGAACATATGTAAATATATTTACATATTAGGATGTGGAAATAGCCCTATGTGCATATATTCACAGGTTTAGTATTAAGATAGCAGATGGACATTGAGTCTCCACTCAAGTACTCCCTCAATGTAAGAATACTTTGTTCTATTAAATTGGCATTCTATGATGCTCACCTTCCTGACATGATTGCTGAAGACAAAGCGGGTCCATAAGCAAATGTGGTGAAGAAAGCTGATGGTGTCCGGCTATCAAAAGATATAACATCTGGGGTCTTAAAGGCTTGAAGGTAAAAAAAGTGGTCATTTAGCTAAGAAGCAACAAAGCCTACATGGGAGAAGCACACCATCCTGTGTGATCATGAGGTATTGAAGAGATCAGGTATCAGATATCAAAGAACAAAAAATCATACCATTGTGAGCTCATCTTCCCAATATGACTGCTGAAGACCAATGGGTGCATAAGCAAAAGTGGTGAAGAAAGCTGATGGTGCCCAGCTATCAAAAGATATAGTGTCTGGGTCTTAAAGGCTTAAAGGTAAACAAGCGGCCATCTACCTCAGAAGCAACAAAGCCCATATGGAAGAAGCACACCAGCCTGTGTGATCACGAGGTGTCAAAGGCATCAGGTATCAGGCATCAAAGAACAAAAAATAAAATCATTGTGAATGAGGGGGAGTGCAGATTGGGGACCCAAGATCCATCTGTAGGCAACTGGACATCACCTTACAGAAAGGTATCAGGGAGAAGAACCAGTCAGGGTGCAGTGTAGCAATGATGAAACATACAACTTTCCTCTAGTTCCTAAACTTCCTCCCACCCTACTATCATGCTCCCAATTCTACCTTACACATCTGGCTAGACCAGAGGATGTACAATAGTACAGAAAGGAACTGGAAACACAGAGAATCTAGGACGGATGATACCTTCTGGACCAGTTCTAAGAGTGGCAATACTGGGAGGGTGGAGGGAAGGTGGGGTGGAAAGGGGGAACCGATTACAGGTATCTACATATAACCTCTTCCCTGGAGGACAGACAACAGAAAATCAGGTGAAGAGAGACGTCAGAGAGTGTAAGATATGACAAAGTAATAAATTAACAAGGGTTCATAAGGGAGGGGTGGGGGGAGGGAGGGGGAAAAATTAGGAGCTGATGCCAAGGGCTTAAGTGGAGAGCAAATGTTTTGAGAATGATGGGGGCAATAAATGTACAAATGTGCTTTACCCAATTGATGTATGGATGGATTGTGATAAGAGTTGTATGAGCCCCCAATAAAATGATTTTTTTAAAAAAAGGAATACCTGATGCTTTGGGTCTGAAAATCCCATTTCCTGGGGTTGCCCAGTTCCTTCCAACCTGAGCCTGACAGCTGTTGATGACTCTGCAAAGGTGGTGATCACACAGAACAAGTCAACGAAACCCAGGAATTTACCATTCTTATCACCTCTGTCTGCTCTTCACTTCTTCATGTCCGGGTCCCTGAGAGCTGGAACTGACTGCCGGGTAAGGAGTTTGAAGTGAGAGGCTGTCCTACAAATGACTGATCGATGAGCCATCCGAAAATAAAGAACAGATTACCACGCATACCATTATGCATTTGGTAATGAAAGGCGGGTTTTGTGAAAGTTATTCTGAAGTCACCTGTTAACTAAGTAATAAGTTCGCTTAACAAGTAAGGGATGTCTTCCTTGAGTAGTGAACTCTTTGTAAAGGAACATCTGTCTGAGAATCATGGACAAGTTACTCCCCTGAGGGGAGGGTGCTGGAAAAATCCAGGGGAGCTTCAGAAGCAGACACCTACACTGAATCTGGAGTGTAGCTCGAGTATTAAAAGTAATTTTTTCCTGAAAAGGGGCAGTAGGCCAGTTCCTTTTGGGAGCTTATACCGTGGAGGTGCTAACAGCAAGGTCAGACGCAGGTTGAAGCCACCAGGCACTTTATGGAAGAAAAGGCTTTCTACTCTCCTAAAAACAGAGTCTCAGAAACCCACAGTGGCAGTTCTGCTCTGCCCTCTAGGGTCCCTGTGAGTGGGAATCCCTCGGTGGCAATGCGTCTGCACAGAGGAGCAGGGGGAGAAGTGAACCTAAGCTACCTAATTGGAGTAAAGCAATGAGCCACAGGGACACAAGGGGAAGAGGCAGCCCGTCACTGAACATGGTGAGTAAAAATGGCGGAATGGGAATAGGCTTTGCTGTGTAGGTTCTTCATTAAAATATACAATGAAATACTAAAAGTTAAAAAAAAATTAACTCAAATTATACCCTATTCAGGGCTTCTTCTCCCCTCTGAACTCCGATTGCTCCTTATGTTTACAACTCACGTGGGTTATAATCACTCAAAATCTGAGATTTTTTTAAACTGTCCATTTGTCTTCTCTCCCTCCTGAGGTTTCCTCTTGATGCTCATCATGAATTGATTCACCTCAGAAACAAAATCAAAGTGCACAGAGGTTTGATGTTAAAAATATTTATTTCTAAAAGATCACACAAAAGTTGAGAAGAGACAGAGGGTGTCAACTAGGCTACATCAAAATTTGGGTTAAGGGAGGACAAAGAGCTGCCTAAAGGAACTGGGAGCCAGAGCAAACGGCAGAGATGGAGATGGCTGCCGGCCACAGAACCACAGTCTCAGTCAGCCACATTCACGAGCACCTCTGAGGTGCAGCAGGGACAGTGGAGTTGCCAGCCCCAATCGTTCCTCCTTTTCAGGAAGTGAGACTCAGAATTCTGCTCACTCTTTAGACATGTTCTTGATGGTTTTGTGTTCCTTCATGGCTTTCTCCCAGTCACTGCCATTGAACTCCTCGATGACCACGCTCCGCACAGTGCCCTCGTCCAGGCAATGTGGAGCGATTCCTAGAGAGAGGTGGCACAGAGACAGGAGGCCCAAGTATGAGTGAGACCAGCTGCTGTAGGAGCTTGCAGACAAACTGCCCACTACAATCACCCTTCAACTACCTACCACGATGCACTACAGCTTACAACTTAAGCTCTCTGGCTTCCTGTCATCTATCAGATAGAGACCAGACTTCTTGAGCCAAGGATAGCCAAGGTGGGACAAGCTGTGATGCAGCAGCAGGTAGTAGGAGGAGTACAATAACAAGTTCAAGGCAAGTGCAATCTCTAACTGGCAGTCTGAAGAATTCACAGGCTGTGAGTTAGATAAATAACAATTTCCATGTTTACACAGATAACTTTCTAAGAATCAACTACCTCCCTCCTTGTTTTGTACAGGATTTGATTCTTTTTCCTAATCTTTTCCTGGGCCACAAGGTAGGCAGATGACGAAACACAAGCAGCTAAAGCAAGGGGGCCGCGAAGGGCAAAGGTGATGAGACACCCTCCCCACCAGTCAACGCTGCCCGGACCACAGCCCTGGAGGATGCGGGGAACTGGCTTCCTCGAACAACCTCAACAGCTACTTTCCACTCAATTCAGAGAAATTCTGAACACCTGTCTAGGCATTGTTCATGCTTTGTTTTTTCAAATGCAAGCTTACAACCTATCATTGTTCTCTACACTTTTTTTAAGAAATCATTTTATTGGGGGCTCTTACAGCTCTTATCACCATCCATCCATCCATCCATCCATCCATCCATCCATCCATCCATCCATCCATCCATCCATCCATCCATCGTGTCAAGCACATTTGTACATACGCTGCCATTATCATTTTCAAAACATTTTCTTTCTACTTGAGCCCTTGGTATCAGCTCATTTTCCCCTCCCTCTCTGTTCCCCCTCCCTCATGAGCCCTTGATAATTTATAAATTATTATTTTCTCATATCTTACACTGTCTGACATCTCCCTTCACCTACTTTTCTGTTGTCTGTCATCTGGGGGGGGGGTTATATGTCGATCATTAATCGGTTCCCCCTTATTCCCCACCCCCTTCCCCTACCCTCCTAGTATCACTACTCTCATTATTAATCCTGAGAAGTTTATCTGTCATGGATTCCTTGCACAGAGAGCTCTTATCTGTACTAGTGTACAGGCTCTGGTCTAGCTGGATTTTTATGGTAGAACTGGGGTCATGATAGAGGGGGTTGGGCGGGAAGCATTAAGGAACTAATGGAAAGTTGTGTGTTTCATCAGTGCTATACTGCACGCTGACTGGCTCGTCTCTCCCTTGTGACCCTTCTTGTAAGGGGATGCCCAACTGTCTACAGGTGGGCTTTGGGTCTCCACTCTGTGCTCCCCCTCCTTCACATTGACAAGATTTTTTATTCTGGGTCTTTGATGCCTGATCCCTGATCCCATCGACATCTCATGATGACACTCTGTACACTTCTCTATCACCCACAGCCACATGTGGCTCCTGTAACACCAGCAAGAATCAGGACCGGCTGTTCTGCAACACCGGCTTTACCAAAGAGCCAAGTTTGACCAGAGGCCCTCATCCATTCCATCAGCTGAGGAGTCGTCTTCACTCAACTTGGGAACCCACAGCATGCATGTGGAAATGGCCAGCTAAGTGGTAGGCTTGCCACCCGTCTGTCCGTATCCTGCCAACCAGCATCTGCAACCCAGAGCAGCTGCAGAGCTTCTCTGTGCCCACGGCGGACTTACCATAGCCTCCAGGGTTGGAGCGGGGAGTGTAGAAACTCTGGACACCGCATCTCTTACAGAAGGTGTGCTGGGCTTTGTGCGTGTTGAACGTGTATGTGGTCATGCTCTCGGTTCCCTGAGGGAAAATAGACAAATACACTTTTTACTAAAGTTCTTAAGATGTCATTAAAAAAAAAATCATGTTAAAGACGTAACGGGGTAGAGTCATCCTCCTTTTAGTACTGTAGGAACACAATCTCTCTCCCACAAAAGGTAGGGGGCTTTTTGAGGACAGGGACTATTACAGTCTGGTGAAAAGTCAATCTTACCAGTAACACCTCACGACTTCCCTGAGATCAACTACACACAGAACAACTTTCCTAGACCCATGGCAAGACAGCACGCACTCTTGGTGTCAGGCAGTGAAAATGCATGCCTCCTGGGGCCTCAATGGAACACAGCCCACCCTAGGCACTGGCTCTCCCTGTCTCCAAATGTCACTGTTCAAGGCCTGGTAGGTCCCAGTCTTCTGGTTAGCAATTGAGCACTTCATCACTGGACCACCAGGGTACCTATGAGATTTTGTTAGAAATTCACATACTTGGACCCCCAATTATGACCTCTAGGACCAGGAGTAAGACCTAGTGACCTGTGGTGGGAGTGACCACACTAAAGTTTGAGAACTACTGCTCTCTAAGATCTATTCCAATGATCTGTTCTTTCCATCTCCATGACTACCATCCTAATCCAAGCTCCCATCATCTGGTCCCTAGTCTACCATGACAACCTTCTAACAGCCTGTCTGCAGTTCCCTCCTGACAATCTCTACATAGTCGTCTGAGTCAAAGTGGAATCGGGTCTTGTTCCCACCCTGCTTACAACCCTCTGTAGAATGAAGCTGATTTCCTGATCTTGTCTTGCCTGTCTCTGAAACTCCATCTTAGTCTCCTCTCACCTGCTCCCAACAAAAACAAAACACTGCCTTGGAGTTGATTCCGACTCATAAGGACCCTACAGGACAGAGTAAAACTGCCCCATAGTGTTTCCAAGGCTGTAAAGCTGTAGGAAGCAGATGACCGCATCCTTCAAACCACTTACCTCTGGGTTAGCAGCCTCACATGTAACCTACTGCGCTACCAGGCCTTCCTCACCCACCCACAGGGGCCAGTTTTAGCTCCTCAAACATTCTAACCTCATGCTCTTGCGTTCTTTACGCTGGCCCTCGCCAGCACACTCCCTTTGTCTGAAGTCTGTCCATATCCAGACCATCTTCATCATTCAGATCGAATCACCAGACAGATCTTCCCTGGCCAATCTGAAGTAGCCAGCCAGCTAGTTTTTTTTCAATCACACAGCCGTTATTTGGATTCTCCATGTAGTACTTAGACTCTTGGAATTTTTTTTTTCTTATTTAGGTAACTATTTTCCCCCTTGGTAGCATGTACGTGCCAGGAGCACAAACAGCCTTGCCAGTCATGTTGACTGCTGTACTTCAGCACCTGGAACAGTGACGGCCAAACAGCAACCAGTTGCTGTGCAGTAGACTGACACAAGACAACTTCGGTGTGTGTCAGCAGAACTCTGCTCCAAAGGGTATCTCTCCGATGGCTGATTTTTGAGAAGTGGATCAGCACGGCTTTCTTTCCAGGCACCTCCGAATGGATTCGAAGCCTCCAGCCATTCAGTTAAAAGCCAAATGCGTCAACTGTTTACAGCACCCAAGAAACAAACTCACTGCCATCAAGTCAATGCCACCGCAGAGCGACCCTCCAGGACAGGATGGAACTTCCCCTGCGGGTTTCTGAGACGGTAACTCTTGGCTGCAGCCGTAAGCGTTCTCTTTCTCCCATGGAGCAGCTGGTGGTTTCAAACCGCAGACCTTCAAGTTAGCAGCCCCACACATAACCACATGCCTTACGCCACCAGGCTCCTCTATGTCACCCAGGGGCCCATAATTACTTCCTGAACGAGTAAAAGTTTTGAGCTTAATTTTTAACGAGCAAACAGAAAATTGTTCCTTCAATGTTCTGGGGCTGAGAAAGAGAATGCTCTAGAACACCAGAAATATGTGCTGATAGGCCCAGGAGAAGGGGTGAGGAGGAGAAATGCAACATCTGTTTGGAGACTGGCCTGGTGATGTTTTCATGAACAATTTGTCCTGAGAACTTAGGAGCAAAGCTGAACTGGGACCACAACCTCTAGCAGGCAGGACAGCATACTGCTTTCCTGTGTGTGTACCAGAAAGAAAATGGGTAAGTATGTTGCCCCCCTTCCCTAACTCCCTCACCAAACAGACTCCTCACCTCACCTCCCACACCACACAATTGACATGTTCCAAAAGCCAAGGTGCAAAGAGGAGGTAAATTAAATGAATGTGTGGGATTAGCTCAGAAATACCAGGACTCACACAGGCATCATTCAGTTCATCCTTCCTTGCAGACCCTCACTTGGGTGCCCACTCAGTACTCAGTACCAAGCCCGACAATTCCGGGAGCTGGGTCAGGCATCGAAATGGGACACTTCCCTAGGAGGCTCCGACAGTCTCGTAGTGGAGACAGATATGGAAACAGACAAGTACACCAACTGACTGCTGGAAGGATACAGTTGTCAGGCTGCAAGGCAGACATGGTAACAAGGATGGCATTCAAGCCTCACCCTGACACACATCAGTGATGGCATTTACCAAAGTCGTCTTTTTGTTTTTTAAAGTATGTGTTCTTTGACCGAAAGATTTTATTTCTAAGAGAAATGATTCTAAAGAAATCATTTCTCAATTACCGAAGATGTTCAATACAGTGTTGTTTATCACTGGGGAAAATGGACTCTCGCTGGATGTCCTAAAATAGGAATCTGCCCAGGTACATTCATGCCGAAATATGCTGCGGATGCAACCACCCACAGAGACAGCAGTGCTGGGAACCGGCCACACGGACCTACATATAACCCACTCCCCGGGGGACAGACAACAGGAAAGTGGGTGAAGGGAAACATCAGTCAGTGTAAAACATGACAAAATAATAATAAGGTCTATATTATCAAGGGTTCATATGGGAGGAAAGGTGGAGGAGGGAAGGGAAAAAGTGAGGAGCTGATACCAAGGGACTAAGTAGAAAGAAAATGTTTTGAAATTGATGTTTGGAACAAATGTACAAATGTGCCTGACACAATGGATCTGTGTGGATGGTGATGAGAGTTGTATGAGCCCCTAATAAAATTATTTTAAAAAACCAAACCAGCAGCAATGTATTGGAATTGTGGTGCTGGAGAGGAGTATTGAAATTACCATAAACTATGAGATACCACCTAACAACCTAATAGATAGCCTAATTCAAAAAATCAGAAAGCAACAAGTGTTGGAGGGGCTGTGGTGAGATAGAAACTCTCATCCACTGCTGGTGGATCTGTAGGTATGTACAGCCACTATGGGAATAGATTTGGAATTTGAGTTACCATATGACCCAACAATCCCCCTACTGGGCATATACCCAGAAGAGGCAAGAAACAAACCACGGCCAGACATCTGTGCTCCAATGTTCATCAAGGCACAGTTCACAATAGCAAGGAGTTGGAAGAAACCCAAATTCCCATCAACTGACGAGTGGATTAAAAAACTGTGGTACATACATACAACGGAGTGCTATGCATCGCTAAAAAGCAGTGATGAACGCATGAAGCATATCCCCGCATGGGAAGAACTGGAGGAAATTATGCTAAGTGAAGTAAGCCAAGCACAAAAGGAAAAGTATAACATGAGTCCGCTGAGGTAAGTTTCTATATATATAAAAAAGAGAGAACAGAAAGGTAAGTGCAAAAGGGGCACAGGGAAAAAACTACTGTATACAAACACTCCAGGGGTGAAGTCCAGCTGGTATGGCAGGAGCCAGACCAAATTCAGGGGCACTGAAGCTGCAGCTAGGGGAGAGGAACATGTTTGATGAGAGCAAATGCGAGCAAAAGAAAGGGGAGGAAGAGTGGAGCACATCCTGGCCCATCAGGCCTGGAGGACGATAGCCCCGCTCTGAACAGCCAATGGACAGAGGGGACAATATGGCTGATGTCACTGCAGACATGCCATCCCTTGATGGCCCAGGGTCCTAAGGGGGACAACACTGGAGACTCAGTGTCAGGACTAGCCGAGACTGACCCTGTGACACTGAGGCAAACCACTAAAAGCGTGCGGCAGAACAACCATGGGAGCAGAGCAGGGAGTCCGAGCACCCGAGGGAGTACAAAGGACAGACTCTGGGGCCAAAGCATGGTACCCCATTGGACCTGACTGAGGGACATGCCTAGAGATAAAAAATCAGACCTTGATCTATTTACAGGTTTTTCTTTCTTCTTAAATTTTTATCTTTTAATTAATTTATTCTTCAATGGGTAATTGGTTTTCTTTTTTGTTGTCATTGCTGTGCTCTCACTCATCGCCTATCTTGCGATGGCTTGATTTTTGGTGCACATTATTATCTCTACAGATCTATTTAGATAGGATAGACTGGATGAATAGTCTGGAGGAGAAAACGACGGGACCAATGGTACTGGGGGGACATGGGAGAGGGAGAGATGGGGGTAAGGAGATGGTGCTGACCAACCCACGGATAGGGGAGCAATAAGTGATCCAAAATCAGTGGCAAGGAGGGTGTGAGAGGCCTGGTAGGGATTCAGCAAGGGCAAGGTAACCGAGAAAAATACTGAAACCCAAATGAAGGCTGAGCATGATAGTGGGACAAGAGGAAAATAAAAGGAAATAGAGGAAATAACTAGGCGACAAAGGGTATTTACAGAGATCTAAAGACTGGAATGTACACATGTAAATATATATGAGTGTGGGGAAACAGATCTATGTGCATATATTTATAGGTTTAGTACTAAGGCAGCAGATGGACATTGGGCCTCCACTCAAGCACTTACTCAATACAAGAACACATTGTTCTATCAAATTGGCATTCCAGGATGCACACCTTCCAGACACAATCACTGAAGAAAAATGTGTGCATAAGCAAATGTGGTGAAGAAAGCTGATGGTGCCCGACTATCAAAAGATATAGCATCTGGGGTCTTAAAGACTTGAAGATAAACAAGTGGCCATCTAGCTAAGAAGCATCAAAGCCCACATGGAAGAAGCACACCAGCCTGTCTGACCACGAGGTGTAGAAGGGACCAGTTATCAGACATTGAAGAACTAAAAATCATATCAGTGGGTTCCCACCTTCCTGATATGATCACTGAAGACAAATGGGTGCATAAGCAAATGTGGTGAAGAAAGCTAATAGTGCTCGGCTATCAAAAGATATAGCATCTGGGGTCTTAATGGCTTGAAGATAAATAAGCTGCCATCTAGCGGAGAAGCATCAAAGCTCACATGGAAGAAGCACACTAGCCTGTCTGACCATGAGGTGTCGAAGGGATCAGGTATCAAGCATCAAGGAACCAAAAATCATATCATTATAAATGTGGGTGAGTGCAGAGTGGAGACTCAAAGTCCATCAGTAGCCAACTGGACACCCTGTTACTGAAGGGTTGTAGGGAGAAGATGAGCCAGTCAGGGTGAAGGGTAGCAACGATGAAACATATACCTTTCCTCTAGTTCTTAAATGCTTCCTCCCCCGCACTAGCCTGATCCTAATTCTACCTTACAAATCTGGCTAGACCAGAGGATGTACATTGGTACAGATAGCAACTGGAAACACAGGGAATCCAGGACAGATGGCAAGACTTCGTCTTACATGTTTTGGCCGTGTTGTCAGGAGATACTAGTCCCCAGAGAAGGACGCCATGCTTGGTGAAGTGGAAGGGCGGTAAAAGAGAGAAAGGCCATCAACAAGATTGACTGACACAGTGCGGCAACCAGGCTCAGGCACAGTGAACAAATGTGAGGACGGCGCAGGACCGGGCAGGGTTTCATTCTGCTGTGCTTTCGGTCACGATGGGTCAGAACCAATTCAAGGGCACTTAACAACAACATTCCTCACTTATCAACAGTGTCAGGTTCCAAAGACCAGGTTGTTATTAACAAACAAAAAAGTCAACATTCTGGAGAAATTAAGGATGGTCACAAAAGCTCATAGAGGATAGTTACATCATGATAGAATACCAAATCACATCTTTACAAAACCACCAAATTACATGTCACACTACTGAGAGTCATGGCCCAGGCAAGCTGACACAAAACCTTAGCCATTCAAGGGGAGTGTAGAGCTCCTGGTGGAGTTGGAACAGCCATAACCTGGTCAAGAGGAATTACTGAGAGGCAAACGAGGGGTGAGCATGACAGTGGCACAAGAGGAAGGTAAAAGGAAATAAAGAACCAGGAAGCAAAACCATTTATAGAGGTATAAACATAGACGTGTACATATGTAAATACATTAAAGCATAGAAATAGGGGAACTATACTAGGTACATATATTTATCTGGCAATACACTGAGGGAGTGGACAGACTCTAGGGTTCCACGTAAGGCTTCCCTCAACACAAGAAGACTTTGTTCTAATAATATGGCACTGGGCAATGCTCACTGCCCCGACACGACCACTGAAGACAAACTGGGGGCATAAGCAAATGTGGGGGAAAAAGCAGATGGTCCCCAGTGATGAAAAGATATAGCATCTGGGGTCTTAAAAGCTTGAAGCCCAAGAAGCAGCCATCTAACAGGTTAACAACAAAGCACACAAGGAAGAAGCACTCCAGCCTGTGTGGTCATGAGGCATCAATGGCAACAGGCATCAAAAGTTCAAAAATAAACAATCTCATGGAAGTGATGGAGAGGGGTCAGAGACCCAGAGCCCAGCTGTAGATTACTGGACATTCCCACGCAGAGGGGCTGCACGGAAGAGAAAATACATTCAGGGGTCAGTTTATCACCAACGAAACACATAACACTCCTCTAGCTCTTTAATCCTTCCTCCTCCCACTATTATGAGCTCAGTCCTACCTCACAAGTCCCCACTAGCCCAGTGTACTTAAAGTGGCACAGACACGAGTTTTCAATACATGGAACTCAGAATAGACAACTCTCCTCAGAAACCGTAATGGGAGTAGTGATTCCAGGAGGGTAGGAGAAGGGATGGAAGAGAAAGAGGGAACCGACAGCCATGAATAATAATAATCCCCCTCAAGGGTGATGAATACCAGGATAGTAGGTGTGGGGATAGAATGGGTGGTGCAAGATATTAAAGGGCTCAAGAAGAAAGATAATGTTTAGAAATTGTTGATGCCAAGAATTGTACATGTCTGCTTGATATAATGGATGTATGGATTGTTATAAGATATGTAAGAGCCCACAATAAAATGATTTACTAAATTAAAAAAAACAAATCTTAGCCATTGTAGGCAGTTTTACTCTCACCTCACACCTCAGCATTCACAATATTAATGTACATAACTGTTGGACAGATTTTTACTAATGTCATAAATGTGAGAGTCAGATAATAAGATTGATGAGTGAGGCGTAGAGAAACCGAAATGATAACACACAGATGTAAAATGATTGGGAGGTGGCTGAAGGAGTAGACGAATGACTTTTCTCTATATATATAGTTTTGGATCAACTAGAAAAATATCCCCAAAACAATAAAATTCAAGTTAAAAAATATTTTAAGTGCTTTTTCATTGGGAAATGATGAAAGTAGGTTATAAAAATAGGGAGAATGGTAAACTTTTACTTTAATAAAAATATATTAGATGCTTAAATGTATTTATCTGTGTAGAAAATAATCTATACATACACATACCAAAATATTAACAGTAGTTACCTTTGGTTAATAATATTTGGGTGATTTTATTGTCTTTTAAAATGTTTTGATAATATAAAAAATGCATCCAATCCTGTCCCCACCCTGTACAGAGAGCAGCAATCCAGGGCTCACGGAGCCTCACAAAGGTACCTGCACATTTTAACCCGGAGACACTAACCTTCAGGAGCTTGAAGCGAGAAGCCGGGACAATGAAGTGTCTATTCTGCTTCTTCTTGCAAATGCTGCAGCTACAAAGAGACGGAGACAATCCCAGATCATGAGTGACAGCCTTCTGCATTTTCTTGTGCCCAAGAGACCCAGCCGTGGTGTGTTCTAAGAACCAGGTGACCCAAAAGGTAAAGCCCTTTCAGCACCCACCAGGGAAGAGGGAACTTTGAGGCCAACCCGAGATGCTCCGAAAACAAATTTCAGTCACTGCTACTCTCATGCCTCTTAGATCCAAACCCAAACCAAACTCACTGCCACTGAATTCAGTGTGACTCATAGTGACCCTAAAGGGCAATGGAGAACTGCCCTGTGAGTTTCTGAGGCTCTTTAACTCTTTATGAGAACGGAAAGCCTTGTCTTTTGCCCTTGGAGTGGCGGGTGGTTTCAAACTGCTGGTCTTGCAGCTAACAGTCCACACATAACCACTACACCATGAGGGCTCCCGCGTGCCTCTTAGATATCCACACCGAAAATGAACAGAGAAATCTCAACGTCTTTCTTCATCTCTAGAAAGCCTACCCCCAAGCAGAACAAGTTATCAAAATCACAGCTAAGTTCCTCTTTTCAAGGAACCCTGGTGACGCAGTGAGTTAAGTATCAGGCTGTTAACAAAAAGGTTGGTGGTTCAAATCTCCCAGGCGCTCCATGAAAATCAAGATGAAGCAGTCTGTTTCTGGAAAGAGTTAAAGCCGTGGAAGCATTATGGAACCACTGACTATCCTAACCGGTCACCATGAGTTGGAGTCAAACTGAATCAAAAGGCAGTGGGTTTGGTTTGGAGAGGGGCTTCCTCTTTTCAAATTCTAATTCAGAGTCTTTTAACAAATTAGTCCAAGATGCTTTTTCCCCAAACTAGAATCTGTTGTCACTTCTCCATTTGAATAATTTCATGGTGTTTATTCATAATCCCTATATAATTCAGGTCTATAATTCAGACTGGCTATGGTGGAAAAATTAATTCTACGCCAGCTCCTGTTTCAGAAGTCAGGACCTGTCGTCTTTGTTCTACGGAAGGTACCAAGGGGCAAGCCCTCCACAGATGGGTGCAGCACCATCTGCCGGATCTTGAGGAACAAAGGAGAGGGCTGAGAGCACAGAAAACACATAGGCCGGATACATACTTCCTTCTCACACTCTGAGCTCCTACCTGCCACGTTTTATCCCGTTCTCAGCCAGACCCCCCCCCCCATCCTCCCAGCAGCAGCCTCAGCCACAAGCCTCGAGGACGCTGTTGTGTCAGCTGGAGCAGGTAGCTCACCCCCTTCCCTCCCTCCCCCCATCAGCTCTCACTCACCCGTACACAAGCACATGCACAGCAGGCTGGGTTCTTTGGAGTGCTCTCCCCGCCCCCACTTTTTCAAAAAAGGAAGAACAATGAACCCTTATGTGCCCATGACCTGACTTCAACAATTATTAACTCAAGGCCAAAGTTGTTTCAGCTATGCTATCGTAACACGGCATTCCATTTTAACTCAAAATCCAAGTTGGCAGGAGAAAATACTCACTTGCAGTCAAAGATGTGCAAGTCGGCCGAGGCCCAGACCTCAAAGCGAACTGCTCCACAGTGGCACCCGCCGGTGTGCTTCACCAGGCCCTGGTATTCACTAAATGAAACACAACCCACAAAGACAAGCGTCTGAGAAACCAGCAGGGCCTTTGTTCCACAGCTCAAGTCCTAGCTATCCTCGCTATTCTCTCCGCTATCATTGTTGGAAGAAGCAAGATAGGAAGAGCTTTTTAAAAAAAAAAAAAAGCATGACAATCAGATGCATTTCTGCTTTTACGGAAGGACTGTTAATTTTCAAAAAGATTCAATGCCCTCCTCTGTGAGCTCTTTGCTTTCTACTTTTTAAATTTCGCTCCTACAAAATAAAGCATTGCAAACATCTGGCAGATGTTCTGTTGAGGAAGCGTCCTAATCCCACTCTGCAAACATTGTCCAATGAGTGAGAGTGTCTACGAGCCAGGCAGTACACACCAGCCCTGCTCTTACTAACCTTGACTAGCCACCACACAAACTTCCCAAATGGTAACTAATTGTGGCCGGGGTAGGCCTGGTAAAACTGGTAATGAAAAGGTAAGACAGAGTCCCTGGCTGAGCCTGGTGGTTTAGGAAAAAGTCTCCAGAGAAAGGAACCAGGGTTCTTATGATTTTACTGCATTTCTCTCTAGCATTTTTCATAGACATGACATGTAATCATAACCAGAAGTCTACCTTGGGAGCTCAAGGTGAGCATTCAAACCCAGCACCTGAGCCATCCATGGGAGAAGGATGAGGCTGTCTGCCCCTGTAAGATTTACAAAGCCTTGTATGACTATATTGGAGTCCTGACCATCGTGGGCTGCTGGCTGCAAATTCAGCACTCCAAATTCACCAGCCATACCAAGGGAGAAATACGAGGTTTTCTGCAGCCTCCGAAACCCATGGGGGACACTTCTCCTGTCCTATAGGGTCACTCTGAGTCAGAATCACTCTCGACTTGCTGGCAGTGAATTTTGATGGTAGTAGGTTGTTTTGTTTTGGGGGTTTATATTAACTGTACACTGCACACATACAATAATAATTTTTAAAAACCCATTATGTATACCAACCAAACTGCCATCGAGTCATTCATGACTCGCAGTGATCCTACAGAACAGACAACTGCCCCTTTGGGTTACTGAGGCTATAAAGATTTCTAGGAGCAAAAAGCCTTTTTCTTCTTCCAAGGAACGCCTAATGGGTTCAAAGTGCTAACCTTGCCAAAGGCAGCCCAACAAGATATGGTGCGATGTTTTATGTATAAACTCATTTAGTGGATTTATGACTTAAAAAATATGTGAGTGCATATTCATACCAATATGACAAATGAGAAATACCTCATCTTGTTATGTCAACATCTTAAAATCTCATTTTGGACCCTGTATAGATTTGAAATAATTTTTACCTTAAACTTGAGTTTTATACTTCTGAGGATCTTTCTAGCAGGTGTCTGATGAACATAAAATGATCAGCCTAATTTCCAATATGATAGAAGCAAAAAGTCAAGCACACAGAAAAATCAAATGTTTCTATCTCTGAGAAGACTCATCCCAATTTAAGAGAATTTCTTCTGGACAAGGGCAATGAAACATTTTTGTTCAAAAGTAAAGGTGTCGATTCTCAGGTGGTTATGCAATTGTGAGGGGTTCCCCCCACCTATGTTTTGACTGCTCTTTTCAATGCATATAATAACAGACATTTCGTTATATTATTAAGGTGTCTTGTGTGGCACAATTAATCTACAGGGTAGGGACCCAAATGCTGTCACATTCGGGGATGTGGGAAAAGCCGCCTTTGCCCGAGTCAAGAGCTAATCGAGAAGAATATCGTGGACACCTTCTGAAACCCAGGAGACGTCTAAGCAGGTGGCGGATCTTCAGAAGCACGACTGGTGGCGCCCGAGGCCCTGGATCATCAGCTGTGAAACATAAAGGCCTCCTTCCTCCGGGGGGACCCACCCGCTCTCCCACATCCAAAGCGGACCTTCACTACCTTTCTCTCCCCGATCAATACACCTCGCCCCAACCCCCGCTCCCCTTCAGGGAGTGAGTCAGGACAATAAAGGAGTCTCTCCTTTCTGTGGGTTCGAAACTCTACCTTTCCGATTTGCTCCACCCCAGAAAAACAAAAGAAAACAAAAAAGCTTGTGCTGATATCAAAAGGAGATAAAAGGCATTTATTTGATCTTCGTTTCCCGCCCTGGGAAGGCCGAGCACCCAGCACCCTTGGGGCTGCAGGCCAAGAGGCACTGTCTGCGGCACCACGGGCCTCCCCAGAAGGTTCTCGGTGTCCCGGGCTGCCCGCTGCCCGCTCCCCTCAGCCCGCTCCGGGGCCGCGGCCCAGCCTGCAGGACGGACCCCACTTTCGACCCGCCGCGCACGGCCCCCGCGCAGCCGTTGGAATTAGGAACGGAGCCCGGGCGCGGGCGGGGGACGCGCCCCGGCTGTGAGGGAGCACAGCTCGGAGGGGAAGCCGGGGGCCAGGCGGCCGCCGCGGCCGGGACCCCCGCACTCACAAGGTGTCCAGCAGGAGCTTGGCGGCGCCCTCACAGGTGAGGCGCTGCCGCTTCTGGAACGTCTCCCAGCGCTCCCTCTGGTCGCCCAGGTCCAGCGCGGCCGCCGGGGTCGCCGGGGTCGGCGGCGGCGGCGGCGGCGGCGGCGAGAGCAAGGCCGGCTCCGGCGGCGGTTCCTCGGGGCCCGCCTCGTGGGCCCGCGGCGACAAGTGTCGGGGCTGCCCCTTGGTCGCGCGCTGTCGCCCGGCCGCCCGACCTCCCCCGCCGCCGGCCTGGCCTGCGGGGCGCCGGGCGCGGCTGGCGCTGGGGACCGAGGCAGCGGACGCCGAGGCTGCGGGCCGCTTCTGCCCGTGCGGCTTGGCCGCCACGCCGCTCCTCGCCCGCCGCATGGCTCCCGCCGCCCCGCGCACAGGCCGCGCCGCCCGCGCGCGCGCCCGCCGCCCGCGCGCCCCCGCCGCCCGCGCGCGCCCCCGCCCAGAAGGCGCTGCGCTGGGTCGCCTGGGTCGGGCCGTGGCGCTCTCCCGCCCGGTCCCGACACCTGCGCGCGTGCCCTTAGGACCCGAGCCTAACGAGCCTGCTCTGCCGGCCTCAGCTCCAGGATCCCCAGGATGTCTTCCATCTGCCAAGCCTGTCTGTCCTTTGCTGACCTGGGCGGCCCTGGGCCATACCTGAATTCCCAGCCACACCCGAGTAGGCGGCTTGGAAGAACTTCATCTTCCAGATGCATGCACCTACCTACCTGCTGGATAAACAGCAGCCCAAATCGTAGATCTCCACATTGGTCTCTCTTGCTAGGGTACAAAACCGTTTTCTTGAGGATATGAGTCGCTAACAAGATATTTTTGGTTCGTTTGTTTTAGTTAAATGAACCCTTCCCCAAACCCCCTTCATTAAGGTTTTGCTGAAAGTTTGCAGGCAAAAACCGCGAGAATCATGGAATTGAGCTGTTCCCTGAACCTGTTAATTTTCTATCTTATTCGTATCTTAAGAGAAATAACAAAAAGAAAAAAGGAAGAAATAACATTTTATTTGATGCCTTTCTGCTATTTACTACTTTAAATTCAGCTTTATCATACCCCTCTTTTGTTTGTCTTATTTATTTAAATACATATTTTGATTTCAGTATTTTTGAAATATTAAAATATTAATTATTGATTATAGTCCTATCTGCAATAGGATGGGCTTGAAGACATGCTAAATCATTCACAAATGGAGTACCAAAGCATTCAGTGTAATAAATGATATTATGTATATTTATGACCCTGCTTTTTTTATAATAAATCATTTTATTGGGGCTCATACAACTCTTAATCACAATCCATACATACATCAATTGAGTAAAGCACCCTTATACATTCGTTGCTCTCATGATTCTCAAAATTCTCCTTCTACTTGGGTTCCTGGAATCAGCTCATTTTCTTTTTTTCCCTCCTCCTCCCTCCCCGCTCCCCACTCCCTCATGAACCCTTAATAATTCATAAATTATTATTTTATCTTATCTTACACTGCCCGGCGTCTCCCCTCACCCACTTTCCTGTTGCCCATCCCCCAGAGAGGAGATTACATGTGTATCTCTCAATACACCATCAGCCTTCTTCACCACACTTACTTATGCACACATTCATCTTCAGTGTTTATGTGAGGAAGGTGATCACACAATGATGGTTTTTGTTCTTTGGTGTATGACCTCGCTTTTAGGAGAAGAAAAGAATAAGCAAATGTTTATTGATCAAAGTTTATTAGTGGTTACAAGGGGCGGAGGGAGGGGAAAGAGGAGGTATTGCTTAAGGAGTTTTGGTTGATGAGCATGGAAAAATCACACTGATTAAAGGTAGGACTATCATCCCATTAATATAATGGCTGTCAGTAAGTTGTACACCTGTAAAAAGTTGAATTAGCAAAAGTGTGTCATAGGTATATTTACAACCAAGACAAAAAAGAAAACGAACCTGGCGGGCTGCTAATGCAACAGAACACCTCTTAGTTTGAGGGTCTAGGGTCAGGGTATCATGGGACATCCCAGTTAACTGGCTGAATAACTAGTTTAGTACTTCTGGTCTACCTCCTACTGCATTCTGTAGTGCCTAACGTCTGAAAACAGTTGGTTTTTATTTACCTGAAGCAGCAGAGTAAGAGAGTCAGGAATATGAGAAGATAGGAGGTATGTCCAATTGCCTCCGTAACAAGTGCCTCCTTTGCCATGAGATCAGAACTAGATGGTGTCCTACTACTATTATTGACTATTTTGGTCAAAGAGTTTATAGAAGAATCTTGATCAAAGGGGAAAATGCAGAACAATTTCCAATTCTTACGGACTCCAAACTTTCTGGAGCCACAGAAGCCAAATAAACTGCTGAAAACACTGCCCTGAAAATAATCTTTAGATCTTAAACCAAAAGTATCTCCTGTAGCTTTTTAAAAACCAAACCTTAGTTTAGCTTCACTCGTTAGGAATGTCTGCCTTAAGCATTATGTTCTTTTACAATCTACCTGTAGAGGATCAAACTGAGAGAAGCAACTTGAAATATTCGACAGGAACCTTAGAGGGCAGTGAGTTTACGTTAACGGGAGAGGAACCACTCAAAGGAGGAGGGTAGGAATGGTCGCATAACTCAAAGGCTGCATGAAATGTCCACTGACTTGAGAAGGAGAAAGTGTTAAACTGTATGTTCTGCCTACATTCCCAACAACAAAATTAATAAGTTATTCAACATGTTCATGACCGTAGATTTTTCTCTGAGTGTGCTTTAGCTGTACCCATTAGGGCTTCATATGAAGTGTTCTCTCGAAATTCTCTAGGTGACTTGTCATTTCAATTTCTTCTCTCTCTCTTTGAAGCATATTTCTCCAGACCAAGCTCACTGCCATAAAATTAATTCCTTCTCAGAGCTACCCTACAAGATAGGGTAGAAAGCGCCTGTGGGTTTCCAAGACCAAATCTTTAGAAGGGTAAAAAATTCATCTTTCCCCTTGCAATTAGCAAAGCAACACTTAACCACGACACCACCATAGTGAAATGCATACTTCTTCAGCAGGCAGCGTACGTGACGACCACCAACTGGAATAAAACATTTTTAGCAGGAGAGAGTTTCTCATACCCCTTCCTATCAATAGTCTCCATCCCAGATATTGACTTCTATCACCATAGATTAATTTTGCTGGTTCTTGAGAGAAGAGTAAGTTTACTCTTGTGTCTGCCATTTTTCACTGAAGATAATATCTTGAGAATGATCCGTGCTTTTGTATGCATCAATAGTTTTAAAAATTATTTCTATGTAATATTCCAGGAGCCCTACTAGTGTCGTGGGTTAAATGTCGGACTGCTAACCTCAGGGACAGCAGTTCAAGTCCACCAGCTGTCTTGGGACACAGCTGAGGTTATCTGCCCGTGCAAAGGTTCACAGTCTGAGAATGCCAACGAGCTTTCCTAATCTGTCCTACAGGGTTGAAATTAACTGCATGCCCCTGGAAGGAAGGAATGCAATATTCACTTACATGACTACATTAGTTTTATCTCCTGTTGATGGACATTTGTTTTTTTTCTAAGTGGAGGCAAATTAGAGTAGAATTATTACTTCTAGTTGTATACTAGTCCTTGGAGCTCTCTTTAGTATCATATGTAAAATAGAACAGATTGTTGTTGTTGTTGTTAGGTAACCTGGGGTTGGCACTAAAACACGGAGACCTTATGTACAACAGAATGAAACACTGCCCAGTCCTGCACCCTCCTCATTGCTGCTCTGTTGGCGTCATTTTGTGACTTCATCTCACTAATGGTCTTCCTCTTGTTCACTGACCTTCTACTATTAGCACGATGTCCTTCTCCCGGGACTGGTCTCCCCTGACATGTCCAAAGAATGCGAAGCAAAGTCTCACCATCCTTGCCCCTCAGGCTGCATCTCTATCAAGAGATGTTTGTTTATTCTTTTGGCTGTTCACGGGACTTTCAATATTCTTTGACAACACCATGTTTCAAATGCCTCGATTCTTTTTTGGTCTTCATTATTCATTGTCTAGCTTCCACGTGCATACAAAGTGATTAAAAATACCTAAAAGTAACGGCTTTGTTTTTTAACACTTTCAAGGGGCCTCTTGCAGCAGACTTGCCCAACACAACTTTTGGTTTCTTGACTACAGTTTCCATGAATATCGATTATGGATCCAAGGAAAATGAAATTCCTGATTATATCTTCTTTCTTCTTTTTTTTAAATCTGTTTGTCATGTGGTTGCTAATTGGTCGTGTTGTGAGGATTGCAGTTTACTTTGCGTAGAGATGTAATCCACACGGAAGGAAGGTCGTAATCTTAGATCTCTATTCATGTCTCAAGTCTGCTTCCCTTTCAGCAAGGAAGGAACTTTGTGGTGTCCGTGTCTCACAGTCTTCCTCCAATCCTGACACGCTGTTCCTCTTTAGCTTCTCAGATTATTTGTTCAGCATACAGATTGATTAAATAATAGTAAAAAGAAACAACCCCGACACGCACCTCCCCTGATTTTTTTTTAGCCATACAATATCCCCTTGCTCTGTTCGAACCACTTGGTCCATGTAAAGGTTCCGAATGAGCACAGTGAAGTGTTATTGAATTCCCATTCGTGGCAATGTTACCCCGAGTTTGCTATGATCCACACAGGGAGATGTTTTTGTGTAGTCCATGAAGCACACAGAAACATCTTCCTGGTAGTCTCTGTATTAGGCAGAGTCTATCAGATGTCAGCAGTGATTCTATGTCCTCTTCTCAATCTGACTGGAGTTCTGGAAGCTCCCTGTTGACGGACTGCTGCAATGGTTGTCAAATAGTCGTCAGCAAAATGTTGCTTTCAGATCATATGAATGATAATGTTAAATAATATTTGCATCATTCAATATTTTTGCCCATAGAAACCTCAAGACTAAATTTTGTTTTTTCAGCTTTTTTCATATATGCTGCACATGTTCTTCCCTTTTGATTTTCTAATTCCAAATCTGTGCATGTTTAATTGTAATACTTTGTCTTCTCAAACTACCTTTTGAAAATTTCTGTTTATCTCTTTTATGTCATAATTTCTTCCATGTGTTTTAGCTACCTATGTTTAAATGCAAGCTCTAGTTTCTCTTGTGACATCCACAATGGACTTTTCTTTCCTTCCCATTTTTAAAAAAAGTTTTAATTTGCAGTGATGGACTCATAACCATACACCCATCTCCAGGGGGAAGAACAACAGAAAACACGGGGGAAGGAGACAGCAGTCGGTGTAAGATATGAAAATAATAATAATTTGTAATCTACCAAGGGGGTATGGGGCAGGAGAGGAAGGGAAAAAAATGAACTGATACCAAGGGCTCAATAGAAACCAAATGTCTAGAAATAAATGATGTAATCAATGAATGGATTGAAACAAGAGTTGTAAGAGTCCCCAATAAAATGATCTTTAAAAAAGCTTTTAATTTAAAAAAGTTTTATTGAGATATAATTCGTAAATCATATACTTCCATAGTTTATTCATATTCAGAGTCTTATAAACATCACTACAATCCATTCTTGAACACGTCTTCCTTCTTGCATTCATATTTATTCCACATTGCCCTCCTACCCCACACCATTCACCCCTGCAACCCAATAAGTCATTACACCAATTACTGTTTCTATTTGTCTATCCTGGATTTCATATACTGGAAAACATACAAAAATAACAGTGTATGAAGATAAACAAGCAGCCATCTAGCTCAGAAGCAACAAAGCACACATGGAAGAACACACCAGCCTGTGTGATCACGTGGTCCCGAGGGATCAGTTATCAGGCATCAAAGAACAAAAAATCATATCACTGACTGCACACCTCCATGATACGATCGCCGAAGACAAACGGGTGCATAAACAAATGTGGTGAAGAAAGCTGATGGTGCCCGACTATCAAAAGAGATAGTGTCTGGGGTCTTAAAAGCTTGAAGGTGAACAAGCGGCCATCTAGCTCAGAAGCAACAAAGCCCACATGGAAGAAGCACACCAGCTGGTGCGATCACGAGGTGCCAAAGGGAACAGGTATAAGGCATCATGCAAATATATATATATATATATATATATATATATATATATATATATATATATATATACCATAGTGAATGAAGGGGGAAGTGCAGAGTAGAGACCCAAAGCCCATTTGTCGGCCACTGGAGATCCCCTCACAGAGGGGTTTAGGAGAGGAGATGGGTCAATCAGGGTGCGATGTAATACCGATGAAGAACACAGCTTTCCCCCAGATTCTGCATGCTTCTTCCCCCCAACTACCATGATCCAAATTCTACCTTGCAGGACTGGATAGAGCAGAGGTTGTACACTGGTACATATGGGAGCTGGAGGCACAGGGAATCCAGAGTGGATGATACCTTCAGGACCAGGGGTGTGAGGGGCGATACTGGGAGAGTAGAGGGTGAGTGGGTTGGAAAGGGGGAACCGATTACAAGGATCCACATGTGACCTCCTCCCTGGGAGACAGACGGCAGAGACGGGGGTGAAGGGAGACTCCGGATAGGGCAAGATATGACAAAATAACAATCTATAAATTATCAAGGGCTCATGAGGGAGGGGGAAGCAGGGAGGAAAGGGGGGGGAAGAGGACCTGATGCAAAGGGTTTAAGTGGAGAGCAAATGCTTTGAAAATGATTAGGGCAAAGAATGTATGGATGTGTTTTATACAATTGATGTATATATCTGTATGAATTGTGATAACAGTTGTATGAGCCCCTAATAAAATGTTTTTTAAAAATAAATAACAGTGTATATATATATGAAAGTAAAGACCAATAATATTAAAATAAACCAGAGAAAAAACTTCATTCTGGAAAAAAGCAGTAAATATTAAAAACCAGAACAAGTTAAAAAGGGGTTAAAGGGAGAGCAAATGATCAAGTATAAATTTTAACCTAATTACATCTGCCATATCAAGTTTAGAATACTCTGATAACAAAGTTATTCACATCCCTCAATTATGAGCAGATTGTTCCCATTTTTTAAATGACAATTTGCTTTTATGTTCTTCTTGTTATCCCACAACTGGTCTGGTCTTAGGTCACTAATGTTCAGTGTGTCAAATCTACTCTTGCATTGGCCTCTAAATTCCACGTGGGATATGTTCAAGATCAAATTTGGGCTCTCAGGGACTTGTTTTAGTTTTCTTCATCTTCAACCTCAACTTGCGGTTGAGCAATTGATTATCTATTCTACAGTCCACTCTGGCTTCTCCATGGCCATTTTCCTCAGATGTAGTCATTTTGACTCCTGCACATTCCATCTGCTGAAGTCCACGTGTAGCATCACCATTGATATAGAAGTTGGTGGTCTTACAAAATTTTATCATGTGATCTCCATCTTTATATCACTCACCAACTCCATATTTTCTAACAACTGATCCTTCTTTGTTTCCAACTTTCACATTCCAATTAGTAATCATTTATCAATGCCTCTTGATTGCTTGTTTGATCAATTCCAGATTGAAGAGACTTGTAGAATTCTATGCTTTCCTCTTTGGCTTTAGTGGTTGGTTTGTAAATTTGAATGAAAATTGCATTAGCTAATCTTTAGCTAATAGATGGACAGATATTATCCTATCACGCAGCATTGCACTTCAAGATAGATCCTAAGATATTCTTCTTTACAACTTGTTATTGTGAGTTAAGTGGTTTACAGAGCAGATCATCAGTGTTATATTCAACATTTCACAGACATTTTGCTTCAGTCCATCCATTACAATCCTCTCAGTGTAACATAACTTATCTTGCTTTTTTGGCATTTCTTGTTTCCACTCCTGCTTCTTTCTTAGCCATCCGTACGTTATCCTTTGATGAATATTGCCCTTTGATTTTTTTAAAAAGTTTTTTTTGTTTTTCTAACAGTTTTATTGGCACTTCATCCACATATCATTCAACCATATCAAAAGGAGTTGTACAATCTGTACTACAATCAATTTTAGAACATTTTCTTCTCCTTGTACTCATTAGTGTATTTTTTTAATTGTGGCAAAAATATACACAACAAAACATTCACCAATTCCACAACTCCTACATGTATAATTCTGTGCCAATAATTATACTCTTCATGTTGTAAATCATTGTTGTCCGTTTCCAAGTTGTTCCACCACCATTAAAATAAACTCAATACCCCCGAAGCAAAAACTCTTCCTCCTCTACCCATCGTACCCATAAGTCGTTTTGTTTTTTTCTTTGTAGTAGTTTTCGAGGTATAATATTCACAGAGCATACTTTCATAGTTAATCTGCTTGTAAAAAGAGACAGAGATGCATCATCACAATCAGCTCGAATGCTCCCTCCCTCCTCCAACGTCTCATGATCTCCCCCAATTGCACTCCCCCCTCCACACATCCGATTTTTTTTTAAATGGGACCTAATGCACATAGACAATTCAAAAGTTTAATCATATTATGAAGAGTTGTACAATCATGCTCTTTGATCTTAAATGGTTTCTTATTTAATATGGAGGGGAGCAAAGTTCCAGACATGAAAGCTTATAGTCTTGCAAGTTCCACCATTCTCTATCTGACCAGTAAACCTGTTTTCTTTTATGATTTTGGGTTTCATTCCACATTTTTCTTCTAGATCTTCTTTTTTTATATTAATCATTTTGTTAGGTTTCTGGAGTGGTTTACCTTGGTTCTTGCTTCTCAACACTGAAAGAATTCATTCAGCAGAAGCACTTTTGTAAACCCAAGTAATTTGTATGAGGGTAAGGGAAGTTCCAGGTGTTACAGCCTCAAAAAGTACACGTGATCTCTGGAAGCTATTCAAGGCCATGTGGGGACCACAGGAGTCCAAGACTGAAGATGGCCGCTTCAGGGGAGTGCGAAAAACCATGTGAAAAGAAGACCGGGTGCGATAGTTTATTGTGCCAGCCTGGCCGATAAACACAAGTAGGATTACCTGAAGGGCAGAGGGATAAATGGCTCGGTGAGTCTCGCCTTGCTTGTTCTGTGCCTCAATTTAAAGGGGTACACTACCTGGGGGATGCCTAGCCTGTGAACTGTGTCGCTGTAAACTGAGGTCCCTTTAATCCCACACGATTGGAATGTTCGTCTCTGGAGCTGGGGACCCACAGTTGACGACAGTTGGTGACCTGCCTTGCTGTACATATAGCCTATATATATATATATATATATATATATATATATATATATATATATATATATATATATACAGAAAGGGACTGGCAACTTGCGGCTCTCAAGCCTTAAAGGACTGCTAGTGTCTCACTGCTTTATAATTTAACTGTTAATTTCTTGTATTATCTATCTGCATATAATTTAACGGTTCATTTCTTGTATTATATATCTATCTTTATAAATATATTTATATATAATTACTAGCAATCTGGTCTTGTCTCTCTTGAGAACCCTGTCCAACACACCGGGACAGAAGCAGGAAATCCCAGAGCCAAGAGTGGAGCCCTTAGCAGGTGCACAGTTGCTCACACAGGAGGACCCCACCTTTGCCTTGCAGTGGGCACCTGGGAGAAGAGGTGACCTGCTCTAAGTCTGCTATTTAGCCCTATCCCCACTGACTTGGGAGGCTGTGGTTGAGGGCATTGGCCAATCTTATTGGCTGAATTTAAGCACACCTATGTGATGTAATATTGCTGGTGGTTAGGTGTTTTCCCATAGGGGTCTAGTTAGTGTGCCTGGTTTCTTTGCAACCCCTTTCTTGTGGCATGGACAGCTGATTTTCATTTAGTGTAGGCATTTGATGGATGAACCCCCACTTAGCCCTAATCCAGCTCTACCTTTCAATTTTGGGGGGAGCTCTAACAGATATTACAACAATCCATAATTCAGTTAGATCAAACATAATTGTACAATTGCTGCCACCATCAGTTTCAAAACATTTGTCTTTCTTCTTGAACTCTCTGATATCAGCTCCCCCTTAGCCCCTTCCTCCCCCGCCCTAGGATCTTTTAATGTGATCATTTCAGAGCAGATGGTGGTGGTAGCTCAGGGTCGGGAAGGCTGATGTTTGTGTGGTCCACTAGTCCACTGGACTAAATGCTTCCATATACCTCAATTTTCATCATTATCGAAGTAATTGCCCCTTCTATAGCTACTCATGAATTTTAAGCCCCCAGGAACTGCTCATGAACAGATGTCTCAGAAGTTGTTCGAGCCAGAATGCTCCTTAGAGGCAAGGACAGTGAAACTTCGTTTTACATACTTTGGACATCTTGTAGGAGCAACCAGTCCCTGGGGAAGGACATTCTATTTGGAACAGTAGAGGGACAGTGGAAAGGGGAAGGCCTTGGACAAGCTGGGTTGCTCCAGTGGCACAATAGGCTCAAACATAACGATTGTGAGGATGGCAAAGGACAAGGAACAGTTTCATCCCATCGTACATAGGGTCGCCATGGGTGGCAACGGACTCCATGGCCCCATAACAACAGCAGCTACTCACCAACTTAGGCTGTCAGACAAGTTATGCTGAATCACCTTGGTGTCCCCTGAGACCATGGCCTTGAGTTTTCAGGCCCCTGGGCCCATTCCCTCAAAGTATAGGGTTACATCTAACAAGTCTTCATAACTTTGTGCCTTGAATGCTCCATCAGAGTCATGGATGAATATATTTACAACAAAGGTAGATATACATATACAAATATCCTCTGTCAGATCTGTATCTAGTCTTGGGTGTCCTACCACTCTCTCTCCCTTATCTGTTCAGTCTGCGTGTTTCTCCATGCATCTACTTGTAGATCACCACTATTGCAGGATTGTGTGTACAACAGTATATGCCTCTGTTGCTTTCAACTCTTGCAAACATCCCAATGTTTTGCCCTGCTTCCATTCCTGTTTGCAAACATCCCTCTTACTGTCTGTTGCCTTTCTTTTCACCCAAATGACCACTTACCTGCCCTTTAGTCAGTGACTTTCCATCCCTCGCTTCCCCTCCCCCCTTTGGTAACCATCAAAGAGGCTTACTTTTCCTATGAAAAACTTTTCTTGCAATTTTATAACACACATACAATATCTGTTCTTTTATGATTGACTAATTCTACTCAGTTCATCCATGTTATGAGGTATTTCACTGATGAAATGTTCTTTGGATGATGAATGTGATGCTGTTAGGCAGCAAAAGACAGGAACAGAGGGGTTGCCCCTCCCCATGCCTGCACAAGGCCCCTTAAAGAAGGTTGGAAGAGAATCAGGCGAGCCTTAGCCAGCCATATAAACTGTGACTTGGCATGCTCCAATTGAAGCCCAAGCCAGGTGGGCGGTACACCTCGGAGGCCCAAACTAGGCCCAGGTGGGCTTGATTCAGTCAATGGGGTCAACCAATACCTTCGACCATGCCCCCCAATCCGAAGTCCCTTAGCGGTGGGACAGCTGGCCTTCTGCCTCCCTTTCTTTTGGCTCTTTGGCCTTCTGCCCTCTCCCCTTGGACTTGTTTCTGCGCCTGCTCAGCCATGCTGCAGTCTCTGTGGCCTTAGATCACCGCGTGTGGGTGAGCAGTCCCACGAGGTTGCGCATGTTCAGTGTTGAGCTCCAGTGTGGTTATGCAGTTTTGGCTCCCTTTCCCGAAACACTGTGTACTCTTTTGAGACTGTAAAACCGGAAATTTTTTACGTCCTTTATAAAAGCCCACTTAGATCACAAACCAGGCTTCGGCGTCAATTCTTTATTGTGCAAAGCCAAGAACCAAGGTACTTCCCACTCAAGAAATCTAAGAATGCCATTTTTCCTGAATTTGTTTTTCCTAGAAAATAAACATGATTGTCAAATTCAAAATGTCTAATACCAGCTCATTACATATATAATAGCTCATTAATGTTAATGTCTAGGACATAAATCTTTTTGTGTTCCATTTTATTTTTGATGACTTCGGTTGTTTTCTAGATTCAGACTTTGTACATTTCATGTTGATTGTTCATGGATATTTTCAGCTGCTGCTTCTCATTTTGAGTCATGTCACATCACGAAGTGAAGATCCGAAAGCTTTGCTCCATCCATTAAAGTCAGAATCGACTCGGTGGCAGAGAAAAATCACACATAATGGAGTCATATGCACTGTTAAAGAATAATGAAGAATTCACAAAACACCTCATAATATGGATCTGTTAGATTTCTCAGTTGAGAAATGCCTCAATTCTTGGCTTCGCATGAGAAAGAAGTCACACCGAAGCCTGGTTTGTGATCCAAGTGGGTTTTTCTAAAGGACAGAAGCAGTTTCAAATGTTACGGTAGACAGAACACAAGCACTGCACACCCAGGTGGTGGCCTGAAAGTGGGGGTGGGAGGGAGAGAAAGACAGACACCATGGTCAGAGGGAGCAGAACAGCTGGAAAAGAGGGTGGTGGTCTTGAAATTCCAGCCTTTTTAGGGCCTTCCACTGGGAGGCGGGGTTGATGATGCTGGTTGATCCCATTGGCTGGATTAAGCCCACCTGTCTTAGATTGGGACCCACCTACGTGTATTTACTGCTCCCCTGGCTCAAGGCCTGAATTGGCACATGCCCCTTACACTTTAAGGGCTTCCAACTTCCTGTAGGGGGCCCCCTAAGCATGCAGAGGAACAACCCCTATCCGGCTACCTATGGAAGACATGGAGAGGTTCACCAGGGTTACAGACAATAAAGATATGATATAGACTACACATGATCCTACATTATCAGAAATAAAAAAAATTTACAAGTGGATCCACAGACAGGCAAGATGAACAGGTATGAGTAAGTAAAAGGGATTACACTCACGATCATATATATAGGTTTAGCAGATATTTCTACGTACATATTTGTATGCGCTCTAAATATCTGTTAGGTTCAAACTCCCGGCCCAGGAATGGGTTGGTACACCTACGTGGGCGGTACACCTGGATTGGCCCATCTAGGCCAGGTGAATTTGATTTAAGCAATGGGGTCAACCAGTACCATCAACCACGCCTCCTAGCGGAAGGCCCTGAAAAGCCAGAAGTTTACTCTGGCACTCTCTCCCAGCGGATGCTACACAGTTCAGCGCAGCCGGGCTGCACAGTCCATCGCGGCTATGCCGCATCCTGCGCAATAGTGCCGTGGACTCTGTGTGGTTTGTAAAACCTGAAACTGCTTCTATACTTTATAAAACTCACTTGGATCACAAACCAGGCTTCAGCGTCAATTCTTTCTCACGGGAAGCCAACAACCAAGGTATATTTCTCCCACGAGAGAGCTAACATTGTAGGAAAGCGAACAGCAGGCAGAAGTAGGTAAACTCCTTGGCCATAACCAAACACCTTGAGGAAACAACTCACTGGGCATGGAGGATTATGACCACAGTCCTGAGGGGCATCAGGGTCAATTAGCATAACAAAGTCTACAAAGACAAAGTTTGCATACTACTTTCCATACTACTTTGAGGGTCATAAACTATGAGCCATAAACCACTGTAATGTAAATTAGCCTATTCAGGCTAACAATTGTATTAGGTTTCTCAAGAGCAGTGCTGAGAGTGTCTTCATATGCTAACTAATCTCTGGCCTTCTGGGTACAAACATTTAGAAGTAGCCCTGGATATGTTGGGGGAGCCAGCCAGCCTAACTAGCATTTGTCACATGGGTAATAAATTTCCCTCTCTAGAATTTCTGTGGGAAATTCATAAGAAGCCTGGCAGGCTGGGTTTCTGGGGTGGAGGGAGGCCTTCACCCTTGTGAGTTGGAGATGAGTCCCAATCACATTTTCATACCAATATTGTTCCTCACTATATCCTCCTGTTGTACATGAGCCGGACAAGAACAACTGAGACGTGAGATTGAAAGAAATAGAAAAGTTTATTAACAAAAAAAGAAGAAGAATTTGCACAGGGACCAGCAGCCCGAAAGAAAAAAGAAAATACTTGGCTCGCCGGTCCCCCTGCTTACAGACTTGGGTTTTTATAAGGTTTCATTAAACTGCTGAGCTGTGCAAGCGATCTGGTACAGAAGCAGAACTTGCTGTTAAGCAGCGCAACTGAGTAAGCTGGTACAGAAGCAGACTTTGCAGTTGCACAATTTCCTGGTCCAGGATAGTCTTTTGCTGATTTTAAGAACAAGGGGCTATTTGTTTCTTGGGGTTTTTGTTTTTTGGGGGGGGCCTGTGGTTGCATTTTAGGACTGGTGCAGAAGATCTGATTCGTATAAATGGCTTTACTTAGGCTAACTATTACACTCCCATTACAGTGCTGCCTTAAAGTTAGCGCAGAGTACATTGGAAAGTGGATTACTGCAGATACGGTCTTGTTAGGTGCCTTCGAGTAGATGCATAGTGACTCGCCCACAGAACAAAATGCTGCCTGTTTCTTTGCTGCCGCCGCCGCCACTATTCCTCTGAGCCCATCCATGCAGCCACTGCGTCAACCCATCCTGTCTAAGATCTTTCTCTTTTCTTGCTACCCTCCTACTTTACCAAGCGTGATGTGATATAGTTTGGTTACATTTTAACACATTTTCCCTTTTGGGCCATTTACAAATTTGCTCTTTCTATGATCTACTGCTTTCTTTTGGATTGAGAGTTTCCTGTTTTCGTTTTTTACTGTTATTACTGTGGGTTATAGCTAGGAGGTTGGAGGTAACAGGAAGCTAACACCAAGGGGTACAAGAAAGAAAAAAATGTTCTAAAATTGATTTTGGTGATGATTGCACCTCTCTTTTTAATAGGATTAAACCACTGAATTATATGGTACTTGAATCATATGCCAATAAAACTGTTCTTTAAAAAAAAAGAAGTTAACTCACAAGCACATGGCTGATTGCTATCTGTCAGTCAGCTTTAACTATAGAGGCAGACATGTGAAGACCGCCACTCCCCCTTCCATGCCCCCACTCCCCACTGGTGTTAGGTCACTCTTCCAGTGTATTCTGGGACCTTTAGGTTAGAGAGCAGCCTGCTTCGTTACACATGGTTTACCTGTAATTAGGCCGGCTTGCATGACCTTTAGAGTATATAAACCTCAGTTGGAAATATAATCTTTCTTTGATGCAGTCCGGAGGTGAGAGCTTGCATGCCTTATCTTGTCTAATGTCTCTTTAATTTACCCCTCAATTATACAACTCCCCCTTAGATCCATCGATTATGGGGATGGTACCCCACATATTTATTTCTATGTGAACCCCCACCTGTATGTTATCTATAGTTAACATTTGTAAGAAAACAACTGAGTATAACAATTTATAAATCTTGAAATCCAGTGCAGGTTACTGTGAAAGTATCTTCTGGGACTGGCCCTCTGATTCACTCAGTTACCTGTCCTGTTCGTGGTGGTTATTAATTAAGCTCAATTGGAGCAAACAGGACAAGGGTGAAAGGGTGAAAGAGTTAATCTGCTGTTAGTAAAAATATTAGAAATATAACAAATTAAATATTTGGTTTGTGAAAATCCAAAATATAACACTTCCCTCCTTGTAGTTAAAATTCCTTTTAAACTTAATCAGTAGGGATGTCCTGACTCAGGAAGGAGGCTGCAAGGCCATTAGGCTAAATAGCCAGACGGAAGCATCCCTATTCAGAGGCATCAGGTGTACCGGTCTGATAAGGCCAGGCAAGGAAGCATCACCCCAATTTAGATGTACTTTGCAGTATTCCATTGTATATCATATTTTATTTACTCTTTCTACTGTCAAAGGACATGCAGAATGCTTCCGGTTTGGGGCTAATATTGACAGGTCACTAGATTAGGGACAAAGGACGGTTGTTCCACCGAATGCCTGGGCTAAACAGAAATTAGATGCCCAGGACTCAATTAGGGGGTCGGAAAGAAACAGGCACACTAATTAGACATCCATGGGAAAGTCCAGAACTGGGCATGGTCAGACCAAGTCACCTAGGCCCATCTGGGCGCACAGACTAGGCACAAGCGGCCTGACATCACACATGTGCACTTAAACACAGTCAATAAGATCAGCCAGTATCCTTAACCCTGCCTCTCCAGCCAGTGGGGACAGGAGGGGATAAAAGCTGGACACATGCAGGCCTCAGCTCCTCTTCTGGTTCCCACACACGTTTCACGAGGGTGAGATTCCTCCTGCGTGTGGCTTTAGCCGCTCACTCTCCTGTGATTTCCCGCTCTTGGCTCCCCATGCTGGTTCCTCACCTCTGTTCGGGTATTTCTTCTGTAGGGAGCAAGATAAAAGGGGTTGATCCTCTCCAAGCCTAGGGGCCCCTGCCTACAGGCGGTTGGAAGCCGATAAGCTTTATGGGATAAAGGCTACAGGGCATGAGCCAATTGAAGCTCTGAGCCAGGAGGGGGGCGGTACACCTAGGTGGACAGTACACCTGGATTGGCCCAATCTAGGCCAGGTGAGCTTCATTCAGCTAATCGGGTCAACCAGGACCAGCGCGTATGCGTCTCTCTCTCTCTCTCTCTCTCTCTCTCTCTCTCTCTCTCTCTCTCTCTCTCTCTCTCTCTCTCTCTCTCTCTCTCTCTCTCTCTCTCTCTCTCTCTCTCTCTCCCTCCCTCTCTCTCTCCCTCCCTCTCTCTCTCTTCTCTCTCTCTCTCTCTCTCTCCCCGCCCCCCACCTTCACAGGTCACCACATGGGGGTGGGTTGCAGTTCCGTGTTCAGTTAACTATAAAACCCGAAACAACTTCTATCCTGTATAAAAACTCACGTGGATCACAAATATAAAAACAATATAATATAGAAATATAATGAAGTAAACAACTTGTGCCCTCATGTGCATTTGTATTATTATTTTTTGCATTTGTATTTTTCAGATATGATTTGTCTGTATTTGAAATGACAGACTACAGACAGAATTCTGCCATTAAGCTCCTGGTTGTGTGCAGAATCTACAATGGCCACTAGAGGACAGGAGGCCCTGTGCCAGGCAGATGGACCAGGAGCGTTCACGTGATATTAATGGAATTAAGGAGCACCCAGCTGTGCCTTTGGAGGCCACAGCAGCTGGACAGGAGGAAGATGAGGCTGGGAAACTGTGTACAGAGAGGCTCAGGAGGAGGTCACCCTCTTAAAGCTGTGTTATATGCTTTTCTATTTTTTGGTATATGAAACCCTGAATTAACCTAGAGGGACAGCAAGTAGAATAAGGGTTTTGGGGGTGGGGGTGTTAATAGTGGGAGAGAGAGTAAAAGGGAGACCATGTCAAGGAGTCCATGAAGAAAAAGGATGTCTGAAAACTGATTGTGGTAGCAATTGTACAATTCTACTTGATGTGATTGAATTATGGAATTACATAAGTATTAAATCCCAATTCGTAATAAATTTTTTGTAAAGTCCCTCGGACTGCCAGAAGGACAAACCAATCTATCTAGGAAAAGCGCAGCCAGAATGTTCCGTAGAAGGTTGAGGATGTGATATTTCATCTCGCGTATTTTGGACATGTTATAAGGAGGGACTAATCTCTGGAGCAGGACATCGTGCTTGGTAAAGTGGAGGGTCAATAAAAAAGAGTAAGACTTCCAACAAGACGAATTGACACAGTGGCTGTAACCATGGGCTCACAAGCAGCAATGAGTGTGAGGCTGCACGGCACTAGCCAGGGTCTCATTCGGTTGTACATAGTGTCACTATGAGGGGCAAATGACTCAATGACACCTAACAACAACAACAACAACAACAACAACAACATAGTTGAGTTATAAAAATTCTCTACATTCTTTTTTTCTTTAAAACGTTTTATTAGGGCCTCATACCACTCTTATCACAATCCATACACATACATCAATTGTATAAAGCACATCTGTACATTCTTTCCCCTCATCATTTTCAAAGCATTTGCTCTCCACTTAAGCCCTTTGCATCAGGTCCTCTTTTTCCCCTCCCTCCCTGCTCCCCCCTCCCTCATGAGCCTTTGATAATTTATAAATCATTGTTTTGTCATATCTTGTCCTGTCCAACGTCTCCCTTCACCCCTTATCTGTTGTCCGTCCCCCAGGGAGGAGGTCACTCGTAGATCCTTGTAATCGGTTCCCTCTTTCCAACCCACTCACCCTCTACCCTCCTAGTATCGCCCCTCACACCCCTGGTCCTGAAGGTATCAACCACCCTGAATTCCCTGTGCCTCCAAATTCTCTACACATTCTACACATTTTCAATAAATGCTTCACAAATATTTTCTCTCAATATATACCTTACCTTTCATTATGTTAATATTATCTTTTGAAGTAACATGTGAGTAAACACTTAAGTTTTATGAATTCAAATGTATTTTTCCTTTGTGGTTAATATTTTTAATAAAATAGTTTTATTAGCACTTCATACACATAACATACAATTCAATAGTTCAAACAATCATATCAAGAAGAGTTGTACTATCATTACCACAATCAATTTTAGAACCTTTTCTTCTTCCTTGTACTTAGTTATTAGTGTAATTTTTCTTTCAATTGTGGCAAAATAAACACAACAAAACATTTCCAATTCAACTTCTACATGTACAGTTCAGTGCCATTGATTATACTCTTCGTGTTGCACAGCCATTATTGATACCCTTTTCCAAATTATTCCACCACTATTAACATGAATTCAATGCCCCTAAGCAAAAATCCTTCCTCCTTCACCCATAGTACCCATTGGTCAACTTTGGTTTCTTTTTTTGTGTGGTAGTTTTCTTGATATAATATTCACATATCGCACTCTTCTATAGTTAAGTTGTATATATATGTGTATACATGTGTATATATATATGTGTGTGTGTGTGTATAAATTGAATATTGAGAAAACATCCCAGTCCAGATCAGGTTCATAAGTCCAATATTAGCCCATATGTCGGATACCAATCTATAAAGTCCTCTTCAGACTCATGAAACACATGCAATAATGCTGAATGCAGGAGGATCACAGGCCAGTGGATTGGAAGTCTTGTGGATCCAGTGGCGTTGTAAGCATCTCAGCGCTGGCAAGTGTTTCTACGTGGTTACTCCACCTCCAGAGGTCTGGTTACATCAGGGTAGGTCCCTGTGTCTTCTGCAGCTCCCAGGGCATAGCGCCGTGCATCTTATCAGTAGAGTAGCTCTCAGGAAGGGAGCAGAGAGATGTGTCCTCCACTTCCAAGGAGGAAGGCAGGAATTCCCAGAATTCTCAGGAGAAAGCCATGCCCACACAGAGGCCTCTTGATGGACAGGCCAGACTCCACCCCTATCAAATTGACACCAGATTATGTAACTACCACAGGAGCCTTGGTGGTGTAGTGGGTTATTATCAGGCCTCCAATCACAAAATCAGTGTTTCCCTTCATGGGAGAATGATAAGGCTATCTACTGTCACAAAGACATAGAGTCTTGCCGGGGTCTACCTACTCCTCCTGCCTCGGGTCCAGAGTCCCTGACATGTCCAGCTGTACTTAAGTCTGGTCATGCCACCTGTCTCCACAATGCCCCAAGAAACAGGCTCAGGTCGGGGGCAGAAAAAAGGTGGAGCAGAAGAAGAGAAAACCATCGAAGACAAAATTTTTGGTTTCTTGAATGGCCATGATCTCACCAACCAGGTCCATGCACAGCGTGGGCTGAGAGGGCAGGAGGGTCTCTCAGTTAAGTCGCTTTAAAAAAGAGTTGTATATATCCATTCATGGATTGCTCCCCAATGCTCTTCCCTGCCACCATAAACCATTGCATCAGTTATTGTCTTTATACATCCACTCCTTCTTGTGCTTCATAAACTGGGAAACCCTAACAGAAACAATAAAAACAAAAGCAAAATAAAACTGAAAGAGGAAAATAATAATATAAAGTATGGTTAATATTTGAAAATTTCTAGTGAGTCATTGGATTTATTATTCTGTTGCTTTTGTTTTCTATGTAAACATATATTATAAGAAATCACACAAGCATTTAATTGCAAATATTGTAAGGGATAGTGTACTGGAATATATATATGTGATTACATTTTATTTATGTATTTATTTTAATAATCTAATTGGTGGCTCATACAGCCCTTATCACAATACATACATGCATCCAGTGTGTCAAGCAATTTTTACATTTGTTACCATCATTTTAAAAACATTTTCTTTCTACTTGAGCCCTTGATATCAGTTCATTTTCTTCCCCCTCTTTACCCTACCATCCCTCCCTCATGAACCCTTGATAATTTATAAATTATTATTTTTTCATGTCTTACACTGTCCAGTGTCTCCCTTCACCAACTTTTCTGGTGTCAATTCCCCTGGGAGGGGGTGATATGTAGATCATCTGTGGTCAGTTCCCCCTTTGTACCCCACCTTACCCTTCCCCTCCTGATATCACTACTCTCATTATTGGTCCTGAGGGGTTCATCTGTCCTGTGTTTCCAGCTCTTATCTGTACCAGTGACATGCTCTGATCTAGCCGGCTTTGTAAGGTAGATTTGGGATCATGATAGTGGTGGGAGGAAGCATTAAAGAACTAGAGGAAAGTTGTATGTTTCCTCGGTGCTATACTGCACTCTGACTGGATCATCTCTTCCTTGTGACCCTTCTGTAAGGGGATGTACTGGACAATATCATATTAGGTTACATTAAATAAACTTTTCTTTACATACTTCTTGTAGTGCATTTTTTCTCTAGTCTCAACATTAATAACATATGGTTTTCTTTTTATCACGTGGACTTCTGATTCATTTAACTTATTATGCCTCTCTCTTTTTGCATTGGCTGGGGCAAAAAAACAAAAATATCCACCACTAACAAAAGGAAAGACGTCAAAGCCAGCATTTTGTATGCTAATCTCATGCTTAACTTCATTTTGGCTTTTCACTTATCTTAATGTTATTATCGGCAAAATTTGTTTTGCTGTACTTTGCTTAATTGAACTTTGCAGATACTGCATTTTTCACAGATTGGAGATTTGTGGCAACCTCGCATCAAGCAAATCTAAATGTACTATTTTTTCCAATAGCATTTGGTCACTTAGTGCTTTGTGTCACATTATGGTAATTCTCATATTTCAAACATTTTCATAATGTTGGTGCCTTATGATTTACTGCCATTGAGTCAATTCTGACTCAAAGCGACTCCCTGGGATATGCTAGAACTGCCCTGTGGGTGGGTTATGGAGACAGTAACTCTTTACAGGAGTAGAAAGTCTTGTCTTTCTCCTTAGTAAACTACAATAGAGTATATATAACTTTTTAAAAACAGTATTTTTCAGGTTTTAAAAAAATCATTTTACTGGGGGCTCATACAACTCTTATCACAATCCATACAAACATCCGTTGTTTAAGCACATTTGTACATTTGTTGCCATCATCATTCTTAAAACATTTGCCTTCTACTTGAGCCCTTAATATCAGCTCATTTTCCCCCTCCCTCCCCGCTCCCTCTCCCTCATGAACCCTTCACCATTCATAAATTATTATTTTGTCATATCTTACACTGTCCTACATCTCCCCTCGCCCACTTCTCTGTTGTTCATCCCCCAGGGAGGAGGTTATACATAGATTCTTGTAATCAGTTACCCCTTTCTACCCTACTCTCACTCCACCTCCTGGTATCTCGACTCTCAGCACTGGTCCTGAAGGGATCATCTGTCCTGGATTCCCTGTGTTTCCAGTTCTTATCTGTACCAGTATACATCCTCTAGTCTAGCCAGATTTGTAAGGTAGATTGGGATCATGATAGTGCAGGTGGGGTGTGTGTGAGGAGGAAGCATTTAGGAACTAAAAGGTTTCATCCTTGCTACACTGCACCCTGACTAACTCATCTCCTCCCTGAGACCCTTTCATAAGGGGATGTCCAGTTGTCTACAGATGGGCTTTGGGTCTCACTCCACACTCCCCTTCATCCACAATGATATGATTTTTTGTTCTTTGATGCCTGATACCTGATCCCTTCGACATCTCGTGAGCACAAAGGCTAGTGTGCTTCTTCCATGTAGGCTTTTTGGTTCTGAGCTAGATGGCTGCTAGTTTACCTTCCAGTCTTTAAGACCACAGACACTATCTTTTGATAGCCAGGCACCATCAGCTTTCTTCACCACATTTGCTTTTGCACTCGCTTTGTCTTCAGCAATCGTGTCGAGAAGGTGAGCATCATGGAATGCCAGTTTAATAGAACAAAGTGTTCTTGCATTGAGGGAGTACTTGAGTGAGGGCCCAGTGTCCATCTGCTACCTTAATACTAAACCTATAAATATATGGACATAGATCTATTTCCCCATCCTCATATATAAATAAATTTACATATGTACATGCCTTTATTTAGACCTCTATAAATGTCCTTTGCTTCCTAGGTCTTTCCTCTATTTCCTTTTACTTTCCTATTGTCCCGCTATCATGTTCAGCTGTCATATGAGTTTCAGTAATTCCTCTCGGTTACATTACCCTTGATCACACAGTACCAGGCCTCCTACACCCTCCTCGCCAACGATTTGGATCACTTGTTCCCTTGTCTCTGGGTTTATTAACACCACTTCCTTTCCCACCACCTCCCCCTCTCCCATGTCCCCCAGAACTGTTGGTTCCATTGTTTTCTCCTCCAGATTGTTCATCCAGCCTATCTTATTTAGACAGACCTGCTGAGATAATAGCATGCACAAAAACAAGACAGAGCAAAACTAAGCAATAAAATAAAACAACAAAAAGCCAATGACCAAAGAAAACCAACCATAATACAACAACATCAAAAAAGAAAAGCTTGTAGTAAGTTCAAGGACTGTTTGTTGGCCTTTACGAGTGTTTTCCAATTGAGTCTCATGGGGTGTCAAGCCCTGGTACCAAAGTCTGTTTTTGGTATTCCCTGGGGACTTCATTGTTCTGTTCCCCTTGCTGTTATTTTGTATGCCCTTAGTGTTTTGCTTCAGTGTGGTGGGGTCAGATTGGGAGGAATTACCACACTGTGTTTCCAGTGTTGTCCCCTGTAGGGCTATGGGTCAGTAAGGGATGTCATGTCTCATAGTGGGGCCAGACATGTGGTCCTCTCTGTAGACTGGCTGCTCCGAGCAGGAATATCATTCTCAAGGCTTGGTCAGCCAGGATGTGCTCCACTCTCTCTTCCTCCCCCTTCATTTGCTCCCGTGTGCTCTGATCAGACATGTCCCTCTGCCTGAGCTGCAGCTTCAGTGCTGTCCTCTGTAAAAACAGTTTTATTAGCACTTCATCCATGTGTCATACAATTCAATCATATCAAGAAGAGTTATACAAACAATTTTCACCATATTCAATCTGTTTACTTTGGCGCTCGTATTATGACAAAAAACAAAACCCCTAAGACCAAGAACAGCAGCAGCAGCAACAACCCAACCAACCAACCAACAAACAAATGCAGAAAAACAAAAACCCAGAGAAACAAAGAAGTAAACCATTGTCAATCATCCCCCTGGGTATAAGGCAGTTGTGTTGATAATATCAATAATTTTTCCAATGTAAACATAACTTTTATATGTACTAGGAAACCAAAACATCTATGTAACTTGCTTTATCGGGATAGCTGCCTTATTGTGGTGGTCTGGGACTGAACTTGCAGTGTCCCCAAGCTATGCCTCCATACTATCCATATTTAAGTCAGCCATCTTGGAGCTTTAACGGAGCAAGGATACATACAAGCAAACAATGCTCTGGTGCTATTTTATCAGCTCTTTCCTCCTGCTTTCCTTGAGGATGTTGATGCTTGTTGATTTGGGCTACTTATTGATACTCGTCATATCCTGCTTGGACAACGGCTGATAAATCTCTGAACTGCTCATCTTTAAGTTCATCCACCTCCTAGTCATGTAATATGACATCACCAAATGATCATTCTAAAATAGGTAGCTGATTATATCATTGCCATTCAACACACCTACAGGATGAAGTCTAAGGGCCTTCATACAGCAAGGCAGTTCCTTCATTACTCATCATTCTCTCGACAATATTTTTGAAGTGATGATACAAATATTTACTAAGTACTGATAATGGTCCTTTAGCATTCGGCTACTCCCCAAAAGGGTGGTGGCTCAAGTCCACTGCAAAAGAAATGCCTGGTGAGCTACACCCATTGACACCCCTAGGGAGTGTTGTTCCACTCTGAAACACGTGGAGACTTCAGAAAGTGGAATTGATTCAATTCAACGACAACTGGTTTGTTTAGTTTGGGATAAGGTACTAAGCACTGCACCAGGTCGCTAACTGTGGGAATATGGTGATAAAACAGATAGATGGCCTGTGCTATCATGAAATTTACTGAAGACACAAACAACCAACTAAGCAATGGGATTCTGATTGGATAAATGCTAAGAAATAACCAGATTGCTGAGATTGAGTTACAGGCAGATGTTAGAGAAGGCCTCTCTGAAGCAATGATATTATGCTGTTTGAATCATGAGTCAGAAGTGGCCATGAGCAGAGTTCTAGGTTAAGGAAACATTGAGTGCAAAGATCTTGAGTTTGCATTTCCTAAGAACTACAGATGGCTAATATGGCAGGCAGAGTGTTGAGTCTTGCCTGTTTCTCTTGCTTTATTTCCCAAACCACAGACTCACATGGAGCTACCCTAACGCCCAACAATGCAACACTACCTTCTATATCCTTATTCCACCCTGCCCTCTCATTGTCATTCTTGCTCCTTCCTGTCTGGAAAGTCCTATTCATACCAGTAACTGGGTTTCTAAATAATAATTTCTTAAAAGCTTTCTGGTCACCCTCCTACAGCCTCCAAAGAACTAACTATTTCTTTTCCCTCCTTACCTCTGCAGACCAAGGAAGAAGTGATGCATTTGAATTATGGTGCTAGTAAAGAATAGAAATTGTCCATGTGTGGTCAGAAGAACAAACAAATCTGTCTTGGAAGAAGTAAAACCAGAATGTTCCTTAAAAGCCAGAGTGGCAAAGTTTACCTCATGTGCTTGGAACATTTCATCAGGATGGCCAGTCCCTGGAGGAGGTCATCATGCTCAGGAGAGGGTCAGCAGAAAAAGGAAGACCATCACCAGATGGGTTGACACAATGGCTGCAAACATAACGTCGACTGTGATGAATGCACAGGACTGTGCAGCATTGTCTATTGTACATACATCTGACCCATATTCAAATGCAACAGAACCAACAAAAATAATATATTAACTTATTAGACCATTCACATCTTTTGTCTAGCTCTTCTGTTCTTAGACTTTACAGCAAATATTAGATATATGAAAGTTTAAGAGGTCATTGAAATCCCAGAATGTTAATTCCTTTAAAAAGCAAATTGAGTAGTTAAGGATAGGGAGAATCAAAGAAAGGAAGAATAACTCCTTAAAGTGTAAATAAATGATGTGAAATCAATTTACTTACTCAAGCAAATAAGAGCAACGATTGCCTAATCATTTCTGGATACTGAATATAACTTTCTATCAGGTTTGGAAATTTATCTAGAAACTTAAGTTTATTGGGTCATTATCTCTCGCTGCCACCAAATTGATTCCAACTCATAGTGACCTATAAGACAGGGTAGAGCTGTCACTTTGGATTTCTGAGACATGAGGATTGGCTGTTGAGTTTGAACTTCAATGCAGATTTTGTGATTGGCTGCTCAGTGCACAGTTCACTACCCCATTGAGGAACCACTGGGCTTGGGAATTTCTAAAAAGGTATGGAGGCAAAAAAAAATGATTTCCAGAGTCTTAAAAAGCAAAGGAAACAGAGCACAAAAGCAAAGACAAAGGAATGAACATAGCATTTCAACACAGAAGTTCCTTGTGGGTGCTGTAACCAACCAGTGGTGCCAACACCTAATGGGTTTGCCTGCTGACGTAAAGGTTGTCCCTTGGAGTCAACTGAGGTGTGCCTTGAGAAGAGACGTGACAATTTACTTCTGGAAAATTGGTCATTGACAACCCTACTCTGACACACATGGGGTGTGTCAGAGTTGATGGGATGGCAACTGGGTGTTGTAACACGGTACCACAAACATGGCAGCTTGGAGCAACAATTTCTTTCAAGGTTCTGGAGGTCACAGCTCTGAAATCACGGTGTCAGTAGTACTGTATGCTCTCCCAAGGGCTTAGGAAAAGTCTTCCTTGTCTCTTATAGCATGTGGTGCCTCCTGGTATTCTTTGGCTTGTGACCGTATAACTCCAATCTACCTCTGTTTGCACATGGCCTCTTTCCCTGTGTAGGCCAAATGTACCTCTTCTTATGCGTACAGCATTTGTTGGCTTTAGGGCCTGTTCTGTTTCAGGAACAATCTCATATTGAGATCCTCAACATCATAACATCTGCAAAAACCTTATTTCCAATATGGTCACATCCACAGGAACCAAGGGTTAGAACTTGCGCATATTTTGGGGGGACAGAATTCAAACCACTACATGACCTTAGACATATCTTTTAGGGGATAGAATCCAAACCACTGCAAGAGCCAAGAAACTTGCCTAAATTTAAGGTTTATCATCTTTTGACAAGGTAGGATGACACCTAGTTCACCGGTTTCTTTACTGATATAAATACTGAAAGTGTTAAGTGAAATACACAGAGCCACAGGCTGGTGTGAAACAGGTGACATTTGATGTACGTGTGCCTGATTTCAAACGCCATGCTCCTTAGCTTCTTAAAGGGTTATTGATAAACTCGATACAATTGCGTCTCTCTTTTAAATTTTGATTTCTTTCAAGGGGAATGTAAATGATTTTTAAAGTTATTTTAGTATTTTAAAAATAATCACAGTTAGGGAATGTACATTATCTCTTGGCTATTAGAAAAGGGTTTAAAGTTCTGGAGTTAATAAATATCGACCTTCTCGTCAGGAGAAAGACAGGGCTTTCTACTCCCACAAAGAGTTACAGTCTTTGAAATCCACAGGGACAATTCTACTGTGTCCTATAGGGTCTCTATGAATTGATACTAACTTGATGGCAGTGAGTTTGGTGAGAATTTATCCACCTTCCCATTCAATAAACATGTTCTTTGTAGAAATAAAAGTGCTCTTCAAGGTATATCTCCTTGAGGTATTTATCATTTTTATTGTGGTAAATATATATATATATATATATAAAACTTTTGCTAAATCACCAATTTTCACCTTGCTAATTTAGTACCATTTGATTACATTCATCATGGCTGTGTGAAACCACCACCACTATCCTTTCCCACATTATCTCACCACTATTAACAGAAAACTCGGTGCTTCCTAAGCAATTTCTCCTTTTATTTAAAAATTTTTTAATTTTGAAAAAATTTAATAAATTAACAAATAAAATACAAATCCTTGTGTCGAGGGCTGACTTTCAATAGATCGCAGCGAGGGAGCTGCTCCGCCACGTACGAAACCTCAAGCCAGAAGCAGGTCGTCTAAGAATGGTTTAGCACCAGGCTCCCCGAACGTGCGATGCGCGAAGGGCGAGGGGGCGGCTGCGCCCCGTTTCCCCGGACTAGGGGTGCTCCGCACCGGACCCCGGTCCACCTGTTACAGGAGGCCAAGCGAGGCTCCACGGCGCTGCCGTGTTGTTCCTCCTGGGCGGGATTCCGGCATGCAGTTTCTCTTTTTAAAAGAATTTTTTTTTGCTGTTATTGAGAATAAACAAAGCAAAAACATAAAATCAATCCTCGTTTCTACATGTATCCTTCAGTGCCCTTATCTTTTTGAAGTTGGGCAACGATGTTCTCAATCTAATTTTGTGTTCTCTCTCCCTCATTAACATGAACCCACTGCCCTTACAACTTTCTTTCCACGTGTCGTTGTCAAGTTGGTTCTATATAGACAAAAGAGCATAATGTTTAAGGCAGATTTCTTTACTCGTTAGGTTAAATTATATTGTTTGGTTTTAAGAAAACAAACATGTTTGGTGAAAGATTGTTTTTAAGGAAGTAGTTTGGAAGATTCATCTATCCTCCATGGTTTCAGAAAATTTGAATTCCATGAGAATCAGAAATCCTGTTCAACATTCACACACACACACCCGCCCCCCCCCCCCACCTTTGATCAGGATTCTTCTACAGAAGCAAATATTCAAATAGTCAAAGTATTCAGTAATAGTAGCTGGGCACCATCCTATTCTTCTGATCTCATAGCAGAAGAGACATGGTTCGTGACTTTGAGCTCCATTTTATCCTCCTGTTCCTGACTATCCTTCTTCTTCTACTCCGGGAGAAGAGAGACTAATTAATGTGCTTTGGATCTTGCAAGCTTTAAAGACCCCAGGCACTACCCAATGAATTAGGAGGTGGAACAGAACCATTAAACTTAGGATGGCCCACAAAGCCATGACTCTAAATCTCCAAACCATGTAACTAAATCCCCGGTGTCGGGTTGTGCATAAGCAGCCTCAGCAGCTACTCTTTGGTGGGGGTGGTGGTTGTAAGTGGCAGTGTATTATCTTACACTCACCATGTTCCCCCGCAATTGTATACCGAGCATGTATCACAGAGAAATTAAAATTTCCACACAAAAAAGTGTACACATGTGAATATCACTTTGTCATAGCCAAAAATATTGCAAACAACCCAGGTGAATGGAAAAACAAACTGTGGATTGTCCTTACCACAGGACAATACTCAGCAATAAAAAAGGAATAAACTAAAAAAAAAGGAATAAATTTTCTATAGACAACTTAGATAAATCCCAAGAGAATGATACTGAGTGAAAAAGGTTTATCTAAAAAAGTTACATACTGCATAATTTTGCTTATATGACATTCTCAAAATGACAAAACCATAGAAATGTAGGGCAAATTAGTGGTTGCCAGCAGTTGAGTTAAGGAGGCAGATGTGTGTGATCATAAGAAGTTTGTTTTGGTGATGGAACAGCTCTGTATCTTGAGTGTAGTAGTGATAACAAGAATTTATCTTTGTTATAAAATTATGAATTAGTACACACACACACAATGTAAAATTGGTTCAATCTAGTTAAACCGGCCTGTGGACTCTACCAATGTTAACTTTAACATTTTACAATAATATTATTTTAGTGCTCGCTTCAGCAGCACATGTACTAAAAAATAAAAAATATTTTTTAATATTGTACAGTAGCTTTTGGAGGAACTGAGTACAAGGACACCTCTGTGTATGATTTTTACAATGCTGTGACTCTATAATTATTTCAAAACTAAAAAATTTTTAAGTTGCCAAATTAATGGATTTAATAGATTTGGGTGGTGGGTACATAGTATTCATTAGATTGTCTCCAATTTTGTTGTATGTAAGATATTTCTTAATAAAACATTTCAAAATAGTTATTTCTAAAAAGACAAAGTTCTGAAAACATTTTAAAAGTTATTTCTAAATGAACAAAGTTCTGAAAAATCGAGGTTCAAAATGAACACATTGTAGGATTTTGTTCTACACTCAGAGAACTTCAATACCAAAGTTTCTAACTTGCTTGTAATACGTGAAGAACTGTCATCTTAATGCTGTTAGACTAAATAGGAAATGTGAAATACAAAGGAAGTGACAAACCATAGGTGATCTCCAGGTTTTGCAGATAGCCAATAATGTCAAGAAAATAATTGTGGATTGTTTTTATCTTGATGTTCTTTTTTAAAAAATTAATACATCTTTTTATTGGGGCTCATACTATCTTGATATTCTAAGACATTTTGGCTAAAATCACTTTGAATCTAAGAACCAATCCCCTTTATTTCTTTCAGAGAACTATTTTGCCCCAAACCATCTGCCCACGATATTAAATACAGTGCTTTCGTTTTTGCTTTGTTTTAGTGCCTAAGGCTGTCACAAAGTTAAGGGATTTTCCCCCCCTAAGTTAAACAAAGGGAGAAATTGCTTACCATTCACTGAACAAGCATTTATTAACCATGGTGAATCCCTCTAACGGATAATACAGGAGCCAGATTGGTTCAGTGGGTTAAGTATTGGTTTGCTAACTAAAAGGTTGACTGTGCACTGCCCTGAACAAGATGAGGCAGGCGGCTTCCCTGAAGATTTACAACCTTGGAACCCAATCTTCTGCTACTCTGTCCTTACTCGTTTGCTATGAGTCATAATCAATTCGACAGCATAAGGGTTTTTTGGGGGGTGGGGGTGAGCACAAGGTTTTTGGTTTAATGATTGCCAGTATTTCTTCCTCTGTGTCGATTGTATGAATGTCTTTGGTCAAATATCTGTTCATGTCTTCTGCCCACTTTTAAATTATCCTGTTGTTGAGCTGTTGAAATTTTCTATAAAATCAGAGATTAATCCCTTATTCGCTATGTCATTTCTTAGGTTCTATGTTCTTTTTATTCTTTTGGTGAAATGTGTCTAATTGGCCTAACTTTTAAAATGTCTCAGTCATCTAGTTTATCTTCTGCTGCTTCTGTTTTTAGTTCTGTTTGATATTGCATTTATGCCATGTTTTGGGGCCCCTAGTTTTTCTTTGATCCTTTAGGTTTTTATCCATTTTCAGTTTTTTTTTATATGGCATGAGATAGGGATCCTCTGATCAATTTTCTGCTGATGGTCATCCAATTTTGCCAACAGCATTTGTTACAGAAACAAGCTGTGCCCCATTAACGAGTTTCCAAAACGATCTTAAAATGTTTATTTCTTTAGATCTGCTGCTGACAAAAGATTACAGCCTACAGTGTCCTGTGGGGGCAGTTCTGTTGTATACACTATGAATTAAGACTCCAGGTGAAACAGAACTCAAGGCTGGCATCAGGGCCATTTTCGGGGCTTATTTACATCGCCTCTGCCATGACTCAGGCAGGGCTGGGTGGCACTGAGACCCAAACATTCCTGATCTTACTCACGGTCCCTGCTGGTCGACCCGCACACCCATTAAAGAGAAACCAGCCGTCCACACTTTTAATGTCTAATGAAAAACAAGCATTTTAATGCGAAAGAAATAAATTACTTGCTTGGAGATTATTTCCCAGGCCCTGACGTGGGGTTTCAGCTCCATAAAGTGCGTGTTTTCTCTCGGAAATGGGACAACAACGTGCGTATAAAAAGTACCGCCCAGAGCCAAACGGAAACCTAGCTACCAGGGCATCAAAATGAGAAGTTTCCTCAAATCAAAGGCAGGAAACCCACAGAGGATCTCATCACTATGTCTGGATTTACAGCTCTTCGGGGGTTTGAGGAGGGTCGGTAACACCAAGCAGGCAGTCATTCTAAAATCCCACAATGCTGATAAAAAAAACAACAAATAATGGGGAAGTGATGTGTATGGACGTGCTGCTTCACCGGAAACCCGGGCTAGCCTGGACACCCCAAACCAAAGCCAGGGGAAAAAACCCGTAGAAACTCCCTGTTTATCCCGATCCCGCCCCGCCGAAAGTTCGGAAATTCAGTTTGGGCCGTTGAGAATTTGGAGTGAAACAGCTTAACTCCTTTGGGCCGAGGCCCCGGCTTTTAAGCCGGTGCGCCTCTGTGGCGCACGCGCACACAGTTACTAAGCAACCTCGGCCCTAAACCAACCCTGCCGGGACCCCGGCAACAACCAAACCATCGCGTCCCCACCAATCAGCGCCGGCCTTGTAGTCCCACGCTTCACCAATCAGCGCTCGTTACGCAAGGAAGTTTCCAGAGCTTTCGAGGAAGGACCTTGTAACTCGAATTCATCCGCCTGGTAATTTTCATACTTTTCTTCTAAAATAAAGGAAAAATTCGCCTCTAGAAGAAGGGGGGAGGTTTCCTAGGACCTATTTTTGCCGGCCCCAAGAAATTTGTTTTTTAATTGAAGCACTTCGTTGGGTCGTGGGAGGCGGGGCTCTGCGAACTACTTTCAGCGGCGCATGAAGACACCGCCTACGTAGGGAGCGATAGGTCCTGCCACAGACGTTGTATAAATATCTGCTCCGCCCACCCGCCGCATTCAGAGGCGACTGGTGCTGCTGAGTGGCTGTTGGCTTTTGCGTTCCTGGGTTTGATTCGGTTCTTTTCCGACTCCACTAACAGGTACACCCCGCGCGGGCCTCGAGGATTGGGGGGTGGTCGTGAGGAGACCCAGGCGGGCGAGACGTCTCCTCGGCCGTTGGGCGGGTGGGGGGAGGGGAAGGTGAGGTGACGCGGCGCCGGGCTTTGCCGGAAGAGCGGGCCTTGTTTATGTGTGGGGGGCGGCCGGCGCGCGTGCGCGCGGGGGAGACTAACGGATGCCTAACGGATGGGCTCGTGCCTGTTTCTGAGGGGGGTGATGGAAAAGAGGTAATGTATGGCTGAAGAGAACCTTAAGTTTTGAGGGTCGGTGAGGAAAATGCCTCCCATCACCGACTTGAACAAGGATTTGGCTCTATCTGGCTCTTTGGGCCTTTTTGTCGTTAGTTTGTTCCTCCCAACCTGGCTGGTGATGTGAAAATTTCTGACGGGGGGATAGTTTTCCAAGGATCCGGAAGGTTAGAGTAGAAATGTTGACCCTTGAAATGTTTTTATTAATGGATAAATAAAAACCGGAAGTCCTGACGAGAGTTTAACATGACTACCGTAATTTCAGCCTAGACTAGAAAAGCCTATGTAGTGTGGTGGATGTATATTAAGGCACTTGGAGGAGAAGTATAGAGTATAAAGACAATAAAAGGCGTGAATGTAGAGATTCTGAAGTAACTTTTATGTATTGCTTTTAAATTCTAGGTAAAGATGCAGATCTTCGTGAAGACCCTGACTGGGAAAACCATCACCCTGGAGGTGGAGCCCAGCGATACCATCGAGAATGTGAAGGCCAAGATCCAGGATAAGGAGGGCATCCCCCCTGACCAGCAGAGGCTCATCTTTGCTGGCAAGCAGCTGGAAGATGGCCGCACCCTTTCTGATTACAACATCCAGAAAGAGTCGACCCTGCACCTTGTCCTGCGCCTCAGGGGTGGCATGCAGATCTTCGTGAAGACCCTCACCGGCAAGACCATCACCCTGGAGGTGGAGCCCAGTGATACCATCGAGAACGTGAAGGCCAAGATCCAGGATAAGGAGGGGATCCCCCCTGACCAGCAGAGGCTCATCTTTGCAGGCAAGCAGCTGGAAGATGGCCGCACCCTTTCTGATTACAATATCCAGAAAGAGTCGACCCTGCACCTTGTCCTTCGTCTCAGGGGTGGCATGCAGATCTTCGTGAAGACCCTCACCGGCAAGACCATCACCCTGGAGGTGGAGCCCAGTGATACCATCGAGAACGTGAAGGCCAAGATCCAGGATAAGGAGGGCATCCCCCCTGACCAGCAGAGGCTCATCTTTGCTGGCAAGCAGCTGGAAGATGGCCGCACCCTTTCTGATTACAACATCCAGAAAGAGTCGACCCTGCACCTTGTCCTGCGCCTCAGGGGTGGCTGTTAATTCTTAATTCTTCAGTGTGCATTCAAGTGCCCTATAATGGCATTACTCTGCACTATAGCCAGTTGCCCCAATATAAGTTTAGAAATTAACCAGTTTCAGTAATAGCTGAACATGTTCAAAATGTTAATAAAGGTTTTGTTGCATGGTAGCATAATTGGTGTCTGTTGTATGAAATTATGAAGTGATGTGTGGGTACAAATAATGACCTGGCTACAAGAGCAATCAATGTTTTGAGAACATTGTAAACCACGGGTCATTTGATTTTTTTTCATAGTGTTAAGAATTACCCAGAGGTATGTGTAATATGAAGAAGCAAGCAGTGTTTGCTATTCTAGGTTTACTAAAAAATGGTCTTGTGTAAACTGAATTTGGTAAGATGGGCATTGGAGGTAACATTTAACACTGGTGAGTTAATGCTTTTACTCTGCATGGAGGAAATCGCCAAAAAGCAAAGTTAGACGGGGGACTGCATATTAAGGTGATTATACAGTAGACATTCGAGGTAAAATACAAAGGTAATGGTGTCTGATCTCAAACAGCATTTTTTAGCAGGCTCTGCTGAATAATGAGTTGTATTAGTAAAGCTGGGTAAGTTCTCATTCAAACTACACTTAAAAGCCTCATAACATCTGGGTAATCATTAAATAGCTTAAAAGTGAAGATGTGGTACATTGGATCATAGGATTTAAAAGGGTATTTGAAAGTGTTATTGGAACACCGGGTTTTCCATAAACTTTTGAAGCCCTCTTGTGCATAAGTTTGCTGTCTAGTTGTGAAACACGAGTCAGTATATATGCTTTGCAAAACAATTTTGATAACTTGAAAGTTGATTGGCCACTTGGCATAAAACTTCTCGACACTGAATAAACAAGTTTGTGACCCTAGCTTTACTTAAAACAACTTAAACTAATGTGGAAGAAAGTTACCTAGACCTGATGGAAAAGGGGACCCTGAGAGGTGCATTGGCTATTAATGGCCAAGTCAGTGATTCAAACCCACTGGTCTCAGGAAAAAAGCTTGGGTAAGGATCTTTGCCATAGTCCAGGCTGATTGATCCTGTGGGCTGCTGAGAGTGGGAGTAGGAAGTCCAGTCTTAGGTAGCTGATGCTGGTTTCAAATTGTTGACCATGCTGCTCTCAAACCAGTATGAACCACTTAATGCCACTAGAGCTCCTGTGGGTAAGCATCTCAGAAACCCTATATTGTAAATTGGAATAGACTCAATGGCATTAGGATTGGGGGGGGTGAGAGAAGAGTTGGTTTACATTAAGAAGATACCATCACATCAGTTTGTTGTCTGGTTCCTTAAGCATTTTTTTGTTTATAGTGTTATAGTTAAAACTAATATAAATCTATTTTCCTTGCCAAGCACATAGCTATCAATGCAATGTTGACTTAGAACCAAGGAGAATGAAAGGGAAAACATTGCCAGTTGTGTTAAACCCAAATGATACAGGCATTGCTTGTGTTACCTTTGTTACTTGTAAGGTGTTTGTTCAGTCTTCCACTTATTTAAAGCCTGTTTTATTTTATGGCTGAGCTATATCCCAAAAGCAAATTCTATTTGTTAGAACTTGGATTATACATTAATATGCTTTGAGGTTCTAGGGTTTGTGGAAAGCTGCCATTTCACCATCACCAATTGCAATTCCTAAACTTAGTTTCAAGTTTCATAAAGGGTTTGTTTTTTCTTGAGTATTTACTCCAGTGTGCAGACATGTAAAACAGTATTTGGTGTACAGGGAGGGCATTGACTCCCAGGTACTGGTGGTTTGTAGCCTGTTTCCAGACCATGAGACCAGTCTTCAGTGAAATGCGAAAAATGAGGACACTTGATGCAGAACAAGACTTACGTGGAGTGAGTCATTTCTACCTGAATCCTGATCTGATTCCATCACCTAAATGTCACTTTGTCAGTAAAAAGATAAGTTATATGTAAGTAATTGCACAGATTACACATGAAATGCTCAATGCATGGTCAATGGTGGGAAACAGTTCCTTGGTGTAACCTTCCTGGCCTTTTTCTCACCAGTGCAGTTTTCAATTTTAAAGCTTCATGATCATCTTCTAGCTTGGGGAAAATTTATTAAGAGCACAAACTTTTGAAATCCCTCCAAAAATCTGTCAACATTACCTTGTGAGCTTATCTCTCTGCTTTGAATTTAATTGGCCCAGCAGATTATCTCAGAAGTTACTGGGTTTTTTAAAAAAAATCATTGGGGGCTCGTATAACTCATCACCATACATACATATATCCATTGTGTAAAGCACATTTGTACATCCTCAAAAAATTGCTTTCTGCTTGAGCCCTTGGTATCAGCTCATTTCCTCTTCCTGCTCACCCCTCCCTCACGAACCCTTGGTAATTTATAAATTATAATTTTGTCATATCTCACCCTCTCAGATGTCTCCCTTCACACTTCTGTTGTCCAACCCCCAGGAAGGAGGTTATATGTGGATCCTTGTAATGGGTTCCCCCTTTCCACCCCACTCACTTCACCCACCTGGAATTGCCACTCTGACCATTGGACCTGAGGGGATCATTGGCCCTGGACTCCCTGTGTTTCCAGTTCCTATCTGTACCAGTGTACATCCTCTGGTCTAGTCAGATTTGTAAGGTAAGATTCGGATCGTGGTGGTGGGAGGCATGGAGGAAACATTTAGGAACTAGAGGAAAGGTGTATGTTTTATCGTTGCTACACTGCACCCTGACTGGCTCGTCTCTTCCTTGCTACCCTTCTGTAAGGGGATGTCCAATTGCCTACAGATGGGCTTTGGGTCCCCACCAGAGGAAAGATTTTTCATGGGTGTAGCAAGCCTCTTCTTTCTCCCGAGTGCCTGGTGCTTTCAAACTGCTGACACATACCTACTACACCCGAGTATTGCAGGCTCTGCTCCAGGTTCCGCGAGACACAATCCCATAGTGCTACACCGCTTTTCCGCCACACCAGAGACTACTTGTATCAGTAGGTGTTGGTCTTCAGTTGCTCCGGAGATCAAAGGGCATAGTTCTAGTCAAAAGCTGGCATCAAAATGAACCTGATGAAATGGGAGTCTGGGCAGTCTGACCTCAACAGCCCCGGGTTGGAATGGTGTCAGGATGGGGTCGTGTAGCTCCTTAGACAAACCAACTCTGCTTGAGAGCACCAAAGAACACCGTGACTGAACTCTGGTTCCTTCAAGATGTACTCTGCTGCTGTGAGGTGCAGTCAAGTCCGCTCTCTTAGTGACTCTTAGAACAAAGGAAGGAATCCAGGCCTGGTCCTGGATCATTTTCACAATTGTGATGTTTTAAAATTTTTTCATTAAATGATCGTTTTATTGGGGGCTCTTACAACTCATAACAATCCATACATCAATTGTATCAAGCATATTTACATTGTTTGGGCCGGGTCCGGACCATGCAGCCACCTCCCCTAGCTTTCCAGAAAGATAGCCTGCTGGACTGTGCGGCCAAGGCCAGAGCTGGATGGTGTAGTCCCTGCCTCCAGCATTCCAAGGAACTTATTTCTCCCGGGTGGGATCTGTATAGCCCCTTCCCTCTGTTCTGGGATGATTTACTCACAGACCACATCCTGACTCAGACCCTGCAACTGCAGCACCAGAAGGCCTTCCTTCCCCTTACCAGCACATCCGTCCTTGGCTCAAGCCCTGTATGTGTCCCACCGCCTCTCTGCCAGACGCGATTTCCCTGTCCTAACTCGTTGAGTCTCGGAACCTGCCCGGGGGCTCAAAATGCCCCATCCTTTTCTGCTCTACCTTCCCTCCCAGTAGTTCTTTCCCTGCCTCAATAAAATCTTTCTCAACTTCATATTCCAGGCTATACTCTATCTTTGTTCTGTGTCTCTCTCTCCATCTTCTCATCTTGGTTCCGAAAGACCTGGGACCGACAGGAGGGACCTCTGTGCTGCCCCAGCCTTCCTCTGGCCAGTGCACAGCCCCGTCCTCTGTTTTCAACCTCTCATACATACGTTCCCATCGTTCTTTTCTAGACATTTACTTTCTATTGAGTCCTTGCATCAGCTCCTCTTTTTTTCCCTCCCTCCACTCTCATTGACTCCTTGATAAATGATAGATTATTAATATTTTCATATCTTATCCTGACCGCTGTCTCCCTCCCCCCATGGTTTCTGTTCATCCCCCTGGAGGGGGTGTGTGGTCATGTGTCGATCATTTCAATCGGTTCCCTCTTCCTCCCCTCCTCTCCCCACCTTCCCCCTACCCTTAGGATTGTGATGTTTGAGCCCTTTGTGCAGCCACTGTGCCAATCCATTTGTCCAGGGCCTGCCTCCTCTTCACTGACCCTCTGCTTTGTCCAGCAGGATATCCTTCTCCAGACCCTGGTCACTGCTGACAACATGAGACCAAGGCTTGCCATGCTGGCTTCTAAAGGGCTTTCTGATGGTACTTCTCCCGAGGTGGGTTTGTTGTGTATTCTAGGCCTTGAGAAATGGAGGCAATGGCTCAAAATGTTTAGAATTCTCTCTGCTTGCCCCGAGCCAGAGTGAAAAGTACTGAGTATTGCATCTTGCAAAGATGATTTCGGCATTTTTGAGGGGGGGGGGAAGCTAAGATTTGCCAGACAAAACCCCCTTACTTCCAGGGAAGAATCCCATCTCTCCACCACCCCAAGGGGACTAGGGCTCTTACTTCCTACTCTGGATGAGGAGGCAGTCTCCGACACCTACTGCCTCTCCTTGGCTTCCTGAGAAGCAGCGCTTTTGAAAGCTGCTTTTCTGAGAATCAGGCCTGAGAGTTCAGTGGTTTGCTTTCCTTTTGCTGCCAACTCTTGAAAACAAACTCTCCTTGACTTTTAGATTAACCAACTCCTCCTCTCTCCCCTCCTCCCCAGCTTTTCCTGGCAGCAGCCTGGCAAGGTTTACTGCAACAATACGCATCCTCCTCCAGCATGCAAGCCAAGACCTTGAGAAAGAAGGCACTGAGTCACCGGCGGCTAGTGGAGCTTAGCAAAATAGGGTCCTCTGGAGATAGGAAGGAGTCCTAGTGGTGTAGTGACTAAAGCATTGGGCTACTAACTGCAAAGTCAGTGGTTCAAGCCCACCAGCTGCGCCATGGTGGAAAGATGAGGCTGGCTGACTCCATAAAGACTTAGTCTCAGGAATGCTAAGGAGCAGGTCTACTCTGCCCTAGAGTCCCTCTGAGTAGGAATTGACTCAATGGCAGTGGGTGTTTTTGGTGGAGACATGAAGGAGGAGACTGAAGAGATAAAAGTGAGGGGTGATGGAGTCTGGAGAGGCCTGGATATGGCTCATGGGCCTTGGCCATCTAAGGTGCTCTGGCTTTGCTGTCTCATCCCCACTTTTTCTAAAACCACAAGAACTCAGGCTGCGCAAGTGCTTCCAGTAATGTGCTGATTTCCCCTAAGTGGCTGCTGCTCTGTAGACAGACTTCATGCCACTTCAATTATTCATTTGTTTCCCTTTCAGCACTATCCTCTCCACTGTGCAGGCATACCTTAAAGAGATTGTGGGTTCAGTTCCAGACCACCGCAAAAATGCGAACACAAGAGCGTGAGCGACACGAAATTCTTGGCTTCCCAGTGCACACACAAGTTATGCTTGCACTATACGGTAGTCAATAAATGTGCAACTGCATTATGTATACGTTTGAAACATTGTGTTTCCAAGTGTGACAGGCAGAGATATATATTGCTGATAAAATGGTGCCAGTAGATTTGCTGGATGCAGGGTTGCCACAAACCTTCAATTTGCAAAAGCACAATATCAAGGAATCATCACAGTAAAGCTAAGTGCAGTAAAACAAGGTGTGCCTGTATTTCAGGCCAGAGTCAGATGAACCAGAACTCACTGCCATCAAGTTGCTTCCGACTCAGTCACCCTATAGGACAGGGTAGAACTGCTCCTGTGAGTTTCTGAGACTGTCCCTTCTCTGTAGGAGTAGAAAGTCTCATCGTTCTCCAGTGGAGCAGTTGGTGGTTTCAAACTCTGGCCCTTGCATTAGCAGTCCAGCACACAACCCACTACACCACCAGGGTGCCTCCAGCCATATATGCTAGCTTAAAACTGTGTCCAGCAGACTCAGAAGCTCAATGCATGAAACCTTTATTCTTTAACTTGAAAATTTATAGTGAAAATAAGACTATGCCTGAAGACACACAGAGTACAATACATTTATTCAGGCTATCCTGGGTGGGCCCAGGCCCCCAAATACAAAGGGGGGACAGGAGGTGACACACACTTTTTGTGGAATGTTGTTTGGGTATAATCCACCCATTGCTATTGACTCAATTCTGACTCCCAGTCGACCCTATATAGAGTCTCTGAGACTATAAATCCTTACGGAAGAAGACAACCTCATCCTTCTCCTGAAGAATGGCTTGTGGGTTTGTACCTCCAAACTTTTGCATAGTAGCCCAACACTTGCTCCCAGTCCCACCAGGCTTCCTGCCAATGGAAGCAGGCGAATAGCACCCCTGACATTCTGGAAGGTGGACTGTTGCAAGCTCCCGAGCAGAACCCAGGAAATACGTATGATGTTTTAAGCTTTACTCTAAAGACTCCTATTGGCAGAAATAGAACTGGTCTTATTTTTTATGTCAGGCCCTAAGCAGGGTCCGCCAGCTATCCAGACAAGCATGCTGAGTCAAGAATGGAGACGAACATAAATACAATGACAGATCCAATCCAAACAAGATACACTTATTGGCCTATCCCCAAGACAGGGCTAACACAGAAAAAAAGATCTCTTAGGAATTTGATTTGGGAGGATAAATAGGAAGTGAGGGCCTCTTGGAGTTCTGCTTTTGCTGCTCCTCCACAGCTGGCCTTGGAACAAACCGTACCTGCCCCAAGTCTGAAATGACTCTGATCTCTGCTCCCTCCGGGCTGACTTGGGATGAAATCAGGGCTGCCTGGACAGCCTGCATGTGTGAGATGTGAAAGAAGACAGGTGGACTCCCTGACTTCTGGCATTCCTCCAGCCCTCCCCTTCCAACCCTCAAGGCTGCAGAACAGCACTCAAAGGAATAACTATGACTGATTCTCTCTGGAGAGGAAAATATAAAAAGCTGACTTGTGGAGCTGCTTCATGGTCGCATGTTTCTGGTTCCTCTCTCTGCGGCTCAGCTCCCACATGTTCTGAGCTTATAGGACAGACAACGCTTATAGGACAACCCTGTAGGACAACCTTCCTGACAACGCTCAACGAGCAAAAGACAAATGCTGATGAAGTTATCCAGTAGGCAAGGAGAAAGCATCAATGCAGAGGAGACGGCACCTTGGGGAGGTGGAAAGGATGGCACAGGTGAAGTTCTTTGTTCATCCGAACAGCAAGGAAGGCAAGGTGGGTACAATGGGCACGCTTCAGGCAAGGGTGGGAATATCTGATGGCTGCTGCTTTCTCAACGAAGTATGAGGTGAAGGTCACCAGGTGAGAGGAAGTGGAGAGGGGTATAAAGGTTGAGAAAAGAAAATATAGACCATATTGCCTCTGCGAAGCGAGTAGAATTGCAGGATAGTGTTCAGGATCCCTTTGGATTTGGGATCATAGAGGTACAGTGAAATCATTCTACTTAGACGCTGAAACCTTGGCAACTTAAATACCCTGGGGATCCAGGTACAGATGACAGACAGGACACGTTCCGCTGACCCAGGGAAATGGAGTGAACATTTGTATTTGAAACTTTGGCAACCCCCTCTAAGGAGGCTGCTCAGACAAGGTGCATGCTTGTGTCTGGCTTTTTGGTTCCAGGCATTTGAGGAAAGCCTCTGTTATGAAAGGCAGAGCCTGTATTTGAGCTTAAATTCTGGGCACTAAATGTGCAGAAAGCCTGGATTACAGCGAAAGCTCTAAACCCACCGATCTCCATATGAATCAAATCTCCATATGATTTAAGCCTCCACTGAATTCTTAAAAAAAATTTTTTTTCCCCACTGAATTCTTTCTGGCCATGACCAGCAATGTGAAAAGTGTTTGCCCAGTAGAACTACAGCTCCCCTAGTCGGTCCAGGGAGGGCACTTGGCTCTGTGTTTTTTTTATGGGAATTCAGATACTAGGAGCACATAATCCTGACATATCCTGACTTCCTTGGCTCGAGAGCTCCTGAGCCAGTCTTGTAAACTCTTCTATCTAGCTTAACACATTAAGGATATTTTTTACCAACTTACCCAAGTGGCTGTGTATTTTTGCGACTGTTAGGGTTTTTTTTTGCATTAAACCATAAATGAATCTACATCTCATCAACTTTTTATCATATTTATTTATATATAACTTTCAGTTTTTGAATATAAAACGTTGTCTCACATTATGAAACAATATTTTGCAATGTATGTGGAACATTATTACTTTTATGAACTATAATCTTCATGAAATTATAAACTTCTAGTAAAAACAATCAACATAATCCATATTACTTTGAAAACCAGTAAAAGTAAATACAGTATATCAAACAAAAAATACATCCTTTGTTCCCCAGTGTTCATTTGCTGATATGTTCCTTTGTTATACAGTCTACTATTGTTACTATACTCTACAACTACACTATACAACTACATTGAGAAACAAAGACAGTGTGCAAGTCTTATCCCTGAAACCCTGTGAAAAACTGATCTCCTAGCCCTGTGGTTTGATTAGTTGTGGAGACCTTATTCTAAACAGTTACAATTATTTCATATATTGTAGTTAGCATAGGACCTATATATAAACAAAGGTTCCTAGTATTTTTTTAATGTATGGTACTTTGTATAACGTTTTTCTCTATGAAGCGGTACCTTACAAAATTTGCAAATATGCCTGGTTTCATTTCTTTTTCTTTTTTTTTCGGTCCCACAACACATGCTTTATTTGTCCACCGCTGCTTCAGGGCGCCGGCCACGGGCAGCTCACTTCAAGATGCTGTCATCTTGGGCTTCTGCCAGTTCCCTGGCGATGCGCTTCAGCTCATCCTGCTTCTTCTTCTCCTCGGCCGCCGCGATCCTCCTCTCCTCCTCCGCCTGAGGCTTCAGGTAACTGTAGCGCTTGGCACCGTAGGCCACGCCGAGGAACAGGGCGGAGTAGCGGGTGAGCTTGATGAGCGGCGAGACCTGCACCGGGGGCACCATCTTGTCCCTGACCTTCGCTTCACTTCTTTTTCCATGGGCAGCGCAAACTCTACAGGCTCTGGTAGGAAACTTCTTTTTTTCATTGACTGAAATGAACACAGGCTCATGCTGCTTCATGGCACCTGACAGCCTTCCTGGTGGATCTTTACATGGTGCTCTCCCTGCTCTACTGGGGGTTGGGCTGGACATATGTCTCTCTGGTTCTGGAGAGCCTTCATTTTCATGGTCAGTAATCCAGTATTTTGCCACTGAAAGGAGAAACTGCTTGTACTTCAGTTTTTTCCTCTGGATTCAGAGCATTGTAAATTCTATAGCAATTGAAAAGTCCACAGTTAATGAGATAAAGGATGACTTTTTTGGGTCCATTTCATTGTTTTCCTTAGAATAGGATAATACAAGTGGTACTGATCTGCATGATCAACTTTCTTCATGTGGGCATTATATCGATGTATACACACAGGTTTCAATGCATCCTCTCCACAGTTTCTATTGTTCTTTCTTGTAGTTGAGACAGAGCGTCATGAATTGTTGATCTCATTCTGACATCTCACTTGTCTTTCCATATGAGGAGAAGAATGTCACCTTTTCTACAGAAAACTGTGTCACCTTTCTTCATTCTTGATGCTTTGGCTTTTAGGGTTAGCGGTAAACCTCTGTTCACTCTAATAGTACCACAGACTCTAGTTTTGCTTTTCAGTAGCAAATCAGCAGTAGAGGTACTGTTATAGTAATTATCCGGGTAGATATGGTGCCACCTACCAAGATAAGGGCCAAGAACTGAGAGACCAGTTTCTTCCAATTTCTTCCCTTTACCAGTATAAATTTCCACATTGCAGATATAGCCTGTGTCACTCTCGCACACCATCCTAACAAGTAAATCAGACTTTGTCATCTTTGCTGGGTTGTATGTTTGAAACCTCAGGCGTCCTCTCCACGGAATCATCCCCTCGTCCAATGACAACTATTGCTTTGGTCTGTAAAGTGTCTTGAATTTATTGAGAAAATAATCCAGCACAGGTTGAATTTTAAAGAGTCTTCCAGAGTTATTGTCCATTTTCGTGTTATCATTAAAGTGCCAGAATGTCCATATTTGTTCAAATCTATTACAGCTCATTGTCTGCGAAAATATTGGGGTAGCTATTAGAGGATCTCTTGACCAATAATCTTTCCAGCTATCTTTTCTTGTTTGTCCCATTAGAAGAATTAGGGCTAAGAATCTCTTCATGTCTTTTTGTGTAACGGGAGACCACTTAAACGATTTAGGTGACGTTTTACATCTCACTGAGGTTTGGTCATAAGTGCAGAATTCCTTGTCAAACAATTCAAACAAGTCATCAACACACATTTGGCTAGTCAAAGAGGCTAGAGTCACACTGAGCTGGAAATGCAATAGCCTCAGGATGACCTTTAAACATTTCCAAACGTGGTGGAATATCAATTTCACACCAATCCTTAGTAACATTATTACAAAACAAATCATTCACAAAAAGAGAGTTATCTCATGATCCGTCGTAACAGATGGTTCGAAAAACACGAGTAAACTCGGGATCCGTCTGCAATGTGTTAATGTGCGGGTCCTACTCCTGCCCCACAACAGCGTCTGCCGTGGTCCCCCTGCAACTGTGATGTGTTGATGTGCAGCCTATCATGCTTTTGGGACAGTTCCCCTTGTACTCCACATCCTATTTAAGTGGCTAGTTTTCTTTAAGGCCTTGGACACCACGGAGGCCTTGTGCAAATGGTCTCCCCTACTTGGATGAATTGTCTCTGTCTTATTTAAGACTTAATAAATGTGTCTCTGTGATCGTTAGGTGTATTGTGCCAACCTGGCCAACGAACACTTGAGGGATTAATTGAAGGGCGGAGAGATGAATAGCTTGGCGAGCCTAGCTTTCTGGTCTCTTGCTCTCTGATGGTCAGACCAGGGCGCAGCTGCCTTAGCTAGTTCCCTGCTTCAGCTGGCAAGGCTCACTTTCTGTGAGACATACTTGAGGAGAAGTCGCATGGACCTACACTGACGCAGCCCTGCCAGCGCTGGGATGCTTACACACTCACTGATTCAGTTTTCCTCCTGCATTCAGGATTGGACTGGACAGGGTTGGGATGCGTTCTCAATGTACATTTATCCTTTATATAAAACTCTCTCTTATAAAATATCAAAGTCAGGAACTTCTGGGAAGATGGCGACTGAGTAACACATGCCAGAGGAACTCCACAAAAATCAGCTGAGGAGAGATACTCAGAAGGAAATTCAACACTGCTGGATCTCCGAAGGAGCATCACAAAGATAAGCAGGCACAGATCCACGTGGTTTTGAGGGGCTGGTTGTTTTTGGCTTACCAAAGTGGAGGCCAGCTAGGGTTTGACCTTAGCCCCACCACTGCCTGCCAGAGCCAGGACCAGTTGGAGCCAGTGCAAGTGTTTTATCTCAACACAGCCACAGCTTGCTGCCACCTTGACGCAGGAATTAAACCATTGCAGCCCCACGGCAGGGATTAGGGCTCAGCTATATTGTTACTTTTGTTTCCCTCTCTTCTCTCTATCCCCCCACAGTCTCAGTGGGCTTAGTTGATTTTACCCCTGGTCTTTGTCTCTTCCCTATTCTCTCACAGGCCACTGCCAACTTGCAGACCACTCCCCGTAGCCTACAGTATTTACTCCTGCCCCCCACCCAGTTAGGTGAGCTCCACCCTATGCAGCTTAGGCTGAGACTCGGAAATTCCACCCCAATCTCCACCAGGGGATATTTCGCCCAACTTCTTCCTGGGGAATCCCTGCCTGTATGGCTGGGGGAGCTCCTATATGTCCCCTGTGGGCCCACTTGACTGAGGGAACTTCCTACCACCTACATTAGTGTCTCACATGGCCTAAGGCAGCTCGGCCAACACTTGCCAATATTCCAAGCTGCTGCAGGAACCTCTGTCCAACCTCCACAGTGATCTACCTGACCAGGCCAATTCACCATTTGCGGTGTTCTACACCAAAGCAGGCAACCCATCAGCCTTCTGGGCACTGTCCTTAAGAGTGAAGCCACAGGAGGATTAAGTTGTAGATTAATCGAATAGTAAAATCAGCTGTTCGAAGAAGCATTCCTACGAGTCCCCAAGAGAGAGCTAGTACTCTTCAACTCCCTGGAAAATGGCACCAAGTTCCTCTAAAACAATGCAACACAAACAGCAATCAGCCCCAATGACCTCAACGAAAAAATAGGAGAAGTAAAAGGCAATGGCAGAAGATGTCCTGAGTCTAAAGACATTGATCTGCCACAGAAAATTTTTCAGAATGCTGCTTGGAGTCATACAGCATATGAGAGAAACAACACAGAAAAGGGATGAAATGATAGAGGAGATAAAGTCCATACACCAAAGGGAAATACAAGAGCTTAGGAAAGACATAACAGACTAGTGGCAGACTCATGGACCTCGAGAATCAACTGGAGGAAGCAGAGAGCCGTACCAGTGACTTAGAGGACAGCCAAGCAGATTTTAAAAATGTGAATAAAAATCTAATAAGATCATCAGAGAAGCTGAAGAAACATAAGAGCTATGTCTGATGCAATGAAGAGGAACAGCATCAGAATAATTGGATTACTGGAGGAAGACACAACAAAGAAGTCATCTGAAACAATAGTGAGAGAATTCTTGGAGGAAAACTTCCCCAGCTTAATGAATGAAAACAAAGCAACCATTCAGGAGGCTGAAAGAACACCAGCCATAGGCTGGAAATCGACAATAGGAAGACGAAGAAAACAAGAGCAACAATTGTAGGATGAATAACTGTCTATTTCAAAAGGAGTGCATACTGGCACAGATCAGAGATGAAATTAGGAAATTTCTAGAAACCAACGAGAATGAGAACACAATGTATCAAACTTATGTGACACAGCAAAGGCAAGTTATCAGAGGAATTTTCATAGCAATACATGCACTCCTGAAAAAGGAAAAGAGACTCATGATTGACATGCTGGCACAAAATTTACAGCAACTAAAGCAGAGTCAGCAGGACAATCCTACTAATAGCAAGAGAAAAGAAATAATAAAATTCAAGGCTGAGATTCGGGAAATGGAAAATAAGAAAACTATGGAAAAAATTAATGCTGCTAAAAGTTGGTTCTTTGAAAGGATAAACAGAATCGACAGACCACTGGCAAACCTAACCAAAGAAAGGAGGGAACAAATTTCAATAGAAATAATGAGGGATGAAAGAGGGGACATCACAGCAGACCCTAGAGAAATCAAAAGGATAATTACACAGTACTATGAAGGATAGTACTCTCCAATGAATTCAACAACTTGGAGACGTGGACAAGTTCTTGGAAAAACAATCCCTCCCTAGACTATCCCCAAAGAATGTCAAGAATCTCAACAGACCCATAAAAATAGAAGAAATAGACAAGGTTATCAAACGATTACCAACAAAAAATTCCCTGGACCAGATGGCTTCCCAGGAGAATTCTACCAAGCATTCAGGAAAGAACTAACACCAATCCTACACAAACTCTTCCAGAACATAGAAAACGGCAGAAAATTCCCGAACTCCTATGAAGCTAGTATAACTCAGATACCAAAACTGGGCAAGGATCTCACAAGAACCGAGAACTACCAACAAATATCCCTAATAAACATTGGTGCAAAAATCCTTTACAAAATACTAGCCAATAGAATACAAAAATATATAAACAATTCAACATGACCAAGTGGGATTCATACCATGGATACAGGCATGATACAACATATGAAAGATTGTTAGTATCGTTTGCCACATTGACATGAAAAACTGTAAGAACCACATGATAATATCGAGAGATGGGGGAAAAGCATTCTACAGTATCCAACATCAATTCCTGTTTAAGACACTCGAGAAGATAGGAATGAAAGGAAAATTCCTAAAGAAAATACAAGCTATATATGAAAAACCAACAGCCAGTGTAGTAGTCAATGGAGAAAAGACGAACACAATCCCAATGAAAAAGGGGACCAGATAAAGATGACCGTTGTCTCCACTCTTATTTAACATCGTACTGGAGGTTTTAGCTAACAGCATAAAGCAAAGAAAAGACATGAAAGGTCTGGGGTAGGAAGAGGTGAAACTATGGTTATTTGTAGATGATATGATTTTATATATGGAAAATCTCAAAAGCTCCACAAGAGGGAAGTACTGGAAGCAATAGAGGAGTTTGGCAGAGTGGCAGGATACAAGATCAGCAAACAGAAGTCCATCGGACTGCTATGCACATAGCATAAGTCCACAGAAGAGGAGATAAAAAAGGTGGTACCCTTCACTATAGCCAAGCACAAATTGAAATATCTAGGGATATACCTGACTAAAAGAACAAAAGATATATATGAGGAAAACTACAGAACACTATTACAAGAAGCCAAGTATGACCTCTACAAATGGAAGAATATCTTATGCTCGTGGATCGCAAAACTCAATATAGTCCAGATGTCAGTTCTGCCCAAGGCACTATATGTTTAATGCAATCCCGATAAAATTACCTTCATCTTTCTTCAAAGAAATGGAAAAATTGATTACCAACTTCATATGGAGAGGTAAGAAGCGCAGAATTAGCCGAGAACTCCTCAAGAGGAAGGACACAGCGTGGGGCTTGCTTTACCTGACTTTAGCACATGTTATACAGCCACAGTTGTCAAAAACACATGGTATTGCTATAATGACAGATACTCAGACCAATGGAAAAGAAGTGAAAACCCAGAAATAAAATCATCTTCATACTGACAATTGATCTTTGATAAGGGCCCAAAAAATATCCATTGGGAAACAGATGGCCTCTTCAACAAGTGGTGCTGGAAAAAAATTTGATATCTACCTGCAGAAAAATGAAGCAAAATCCTTATCTCCATGCACACGGTGGACCACAGACCTCGAGGTAAAACCCCAAACTATTAGGGCCATCAATGAGGGAAGTGGGACCAACCTGAGAACATTGGCAAAGGGAATACATAGGCTATCAAAAATAGGTCAAGACACAAACACAGTGGAGGGACAAATTGACAAGTGGCATATACAGAAGATAAAACACCTGTGTACATAGAAAGAATTCACTGAGAGTAATGAGAGCCCATGGACTGGGAAAAGATCGTTAGCAATGACACATCAGACAAAGGCCTTATTACTAAAATCTACAATACTCCGCTAGCTTCCAAAAGGAAAAAAACTAATTGCCCATTGAGAAAGTGGGCAAAGGACTTGAACAGAAGTTTCACAGGGGCAGAAATCCGAATGGCCAATAAACATATGAGAAAATATTCCTGATCTTTAGACATAAGAGAAATGTAAATTAAAACAACAAGGAGATACCACCCAACATCCTCAAAGGTAGCCCAATTCAAAAAATCAGAAATCAACAAGTGTTGGAAGCACTGTGGAGAGACAGGAACTCTCATCCACTGCTGGTGGACCTGTAGGTATGTACGGCCACTATGGAAATCAATCTGGCGATATCTAAAACAGATGGAAATTGAGCTACCATAAGACCCAGCAATCCCCCTACTGGGCATATATACCCAGAAGAGGCAAGAAACAAACCATGGCCAGACATCTGTGCTCCAATGTTCATCAAGGCACAGTTCACAATCGCAAAGGCTTGGAAACATCCTAAATTTCCATCAACTGACGAGTGGATTAAAAAACTGTGGAACATAAATGCAGTGAGGAACTGATGCCAAGGGCTTAAGTGGTGAATAAATGTTTTGAGAATGATTTGGGTAATGAATATACAAATGTCCTTTATAAAATTGATGCATATATGGATTGTGATAAGAGTTGTATGAGCCCCTAATAAAATGATTTTTAAAAATATGAGTGTCAAAGTTCACTTTGCAGTTGTCCCCTAATCCTTGTTGGTGTCCTTGTGTTCAAATTGAAGAGGTAAGACCCTGTCAGGAAGAAACAGTCCTTTGGTAACCCAACGGGGTTTCTTTCATTCAAACTGATGCTAGAGTAGAAGTTTCTAGATGTTGTTGAAGGGACCACACATTAAAAATATCCTAGAAGTAAAATGAAAGATATAAATAAAGGCACGTGGCTGAGACTTGAAAAAATATATGAGTGTCTATGAATTTTGTTTCTTTAGTCTACCCAGATTAACACAGTCTCAATGGTGGTTATTCACTGGGCTGCAGTCTGCAAGGTCAATAGTTCGAAAACATTCGCTACTCTGAGGGAGACAGATGAGACTTTCTACTTTTGCGAGTTGCAGTCTTGGCAACACACTGGGGCAGTTCTACGCTGTTCTGTAGGGAGCTACGAGTCAGATTCGACTTGATGGCAGTGAGTTTATTTATTTATATAAATGTATATAAATTATTATTTATTTATGTAAATGATAGCAAACACTAATACCAACAAAACCAGGGTGTGTGTGTGTGGGGGGGAGGATCTTGAATAAAAGGCAACTGAAGACGATTGGTGCAGACATTTTCTCCTTCTCTTTTACTCCCTGGGCACCAAGCACCACTTCCAGGCAGTGTGCAGCTGGTGGAATTCCCAGTCTGCAGGGACCTGAGAAAGAGCCTTTCTTTTCAGCAGGAGGCTTTCTTAGCAATGAGAGAGGGGAGCGATGATGTCGCCATGATAGTCTAAATGCCTCTGAGTGGTGTTTCTGAGCCTTTCTAACGCTTGTTCTCAGCTCCTTCCCTGGTTCTTTTTTCGGTTTGTCAGTCCCTCACCACACAAGCCCAGGCTCCTCCTCCCTCTCCAGGTCTGTGCTCCCCGCCAGGTAAGGGTCACAAGCTTTGCTCAGTCACAGGGTGCTGAGAAAGGTGGCGTCAGAAAAGGAACTGGAGCAAGAACAAGAAATATGAACCCTTCTAAGAAGTTGGACACTGAATAATATATGGTAAAGTTTTAAGGATTTGCTTAAGTATAGTATTTCTCAGATAACATATTAGAAATCAATTGTTTTGCAAAATCTTTCCATTGTCGCTGTTCTGATGTGTCCAGGGGCTCTTGGTCACCTGAACCAAACACAGAATGGGCTCACGGACCCCAAGTAGCCAGCAGAAAGCGAAGTTTATTAGGGAAGGGAAGGAAAGCCCCTGGGGCAGCAGGTGGGGCTCCAGTGGTTGCCCCTGAATGAACTGTGTCTCGGGCCTTTCATCAGGCGTGGGGTATTTGGCCTGTCCGTGTCCAGGTTATGAACACACCAATCCCGGGTCTGGTCCTATTTCTTAGGTCCAATCATAAACCTGGTCATGATCTCTTCCTGGCTGGATCTTGCACAGTATGAACAGGGAAGTAAGCATGTGATGGTCAGCAAAACGATTCCTGGGTTTGATGATCTTGATCTTTCAAATCAACCTACAGGTGTGATACCTGCAGGCTGCAGATTTAAATTGTCCCAGGCTGTGGAGGTCACCCTTCCACACAGCCTGCCATTCCCAGTGCTTCTCAGTGGCTTCTTCCCCTCACTCTGTCTGCAGGCTGCCTCTCATTGCTCATTTCTGCATTGAACTACCACAGTATTAGCAACTTAGCAGGAGTCTTTAATTTTCTTTCTCCTTTTCTTTTCATTACTGTCTCAAAAAATTATTGGAATAGATTCACAACAGCTACTTACCACAATATTGTAGTTAAAACATCAGAAAGTCTGACTGTGGGGGACTAGATAAAACACCTGAAGCAAAGGGAACAACTGCCTTCGTGATTCATTCAGAGGAGAACCTCCTTCCTGGGTAACAAGGACAGCTCTGACTGGAACTCATTAGGAAGGTCAAAAACTAGATTAGCAGAGTATTAGCCACAAGTAGATGGAGTCAAGTAAGCTGGGTCTACAAAAACAGAGTTTTCTTTTGTTTTTATAACTAACTACAGGGACATTCTTTATGTGAATATGAACTTCTGCTGAAACGTTGCACAAAAATTGTATCAAAGGTGTCACTCCCTCACACCTACTTGACAGGACACTGTGTGAAGGGAAACAGGATACTATAATGGGTAGGGCTCAGAGCAGCGGGGGTTCAAATCCCATTCCCATCACTTTCACCCTTTGCCTTAATCTAGAGGAAGCAAGTGAACTTTATCTTTCAGACTCTACTTCCTCATCCCTAGAATGGAGATAACAGGATCTTTTTTTCTTTCTTTTTTTAAACAGTAATTTAAAAGACTCATTAGCTCCCCATTTGGCTCTAGCTCTGTCAGAGCTGGGGAAAGCTAGATGGTTCTTGTGCTTCCCCCTCCTTGGCTCACACTCCTTTGGAGGGGTGGGACAAGCCACAGGCCTGACTCTGACACTCTCACTGTCCTCAGGTAACTGGGGAGTGGGGTGGGGCATGAGGAATGGTGGCCTCTAGGGGAAGTCCTGACGTCCTACTACCCGACTCAGGATCACCAGGGTTGATGGTGACCTCCCCGGGGTGACCATCCCAGATGTCAGTGGACAAAGGGTCTGGGACCTTGTTTAAGAAGTGGAGGTAAACATGGAAGAAGCACACCAGCCTGTCTGACCATGAAGTGTAGAAGAGACCACTTATTAGACATTGAAGAACTAAAAATCTTATCAGTGGGTGCCCACCTTCCTGATATGATCACTAAAGACAAACGTGTGCATAAGCAAATGTGGTGAATAAAGCTGATGGTGCCCAACTATCAAAAGATATAGCATCTGGGGTCTTAAAAGCTCGAAGATAAATAAGCGGCCATCTAGTTCAGAAGCAACAAAGCCCACATGGAAGAATCACACTAGCCTGTGTGACCACGAGCTGTCGAAGGGATCAGGTATCAAGGATCAGGTATCAAGGATCAAGGAACAAAAATTCATATCATTGTAAATGTGGGTGAGTGCAGAGTGGAGATTCAAAGCCCATCAGTACCCAACCAGACACCCCCTTGCAGAAGGGTTGTGGGGAGGAGATGAGCCAGTCAGGGTTCAGGGTAGCAGCGATGAAACATAAAACTTTCCTCTAGTTCTTAAATGCTTCCTCCCCACTACTATCATGATCCCAATTCTACCTTACAAATCTGGCTAGACCAGAGGATGTACATTGGTACAGATAGCAACTGGAAACACAGGGAATCCAGGACAGATGACTCCTTCTGGATCAGTGGTGAGAGTGGCAATGCCTGAAGGGTGGAGGGAATGTGGGGAAGAAAGGGGGAACTGATTACAAGAATCTACGTATAGCCTCCTCCCTGGGGGATGGACAGCAGAGAAGAGGGCAGGGGGAGACGTCAGACAGTGTAACCTATGACAAAATAATAATAATTTATGAATGATGAAGGGTTCATGAGGTAGGGGGGAGTGGAGAGGGAGGGGGAAAATGAGCAGCCGATATTAAGGGCTCAAGTAGAAGGCAAATGTTTTGAGAATGATGATGGCAACAAATGTACATATGTGCTTGACACGATGTGTGTATGGATAGTGATGTTGGAGCCAGCCGACGGGTCAAACAGTCATGTTCTTATGAGCTCTTTCCTGCCTCTCTCCGCTCCCACCCCCACCCCCTTTCGGTGGGTGTATGGACAGTTTCAGGCCGAGTTAGAATCTGTAAATTCAAAGTAGAGTCTGTAGCAAGGGCCCCTGGGATACTTAACATCACCAGTTGGGCATGAGTACACCTTTATTCAAATATTGGGTTAATGCTAGAACTGCCATTCTAGGTCACCTTGTGGTCACAGGTTGGGCTAACTGCAAGATCAGCAGTTCACAAACACTAGCCGCCAGCCGCTCCTCTGGAGAAAGACTGGGCTTTCTACCCCCGTAAGAGTTACAGACTCAGGAACCCACCAGGGCAGTCCTTCTCTGTCCTGCAGGAGGGTCTCTGTGAGTTGAAACGGGCTCGATGGCAGTGAGCTATTTGGGTTCGGTGGTTACCAGTGTCCTTCCTGAACATGTCTCTCACACCAGTTCCATCTGGTCTTTTAGGAGGAGTTTTGTAATCTGGAAAATCTCTTTATAGTCCTATGAGATTTTTATTTTTCAATGTTGCAATGTCTGTCCTGTTTCTGTTAGAGTCTGTTATTCTCCCCTCAAGGTATTGTTTTTGTAACTGCGTGTTTCCCCATAGAATGCCTACTTCCTGGGCTAATTTAATTTTTACAGCCAACATGTCCTCTGGAGACTATACCCTATCTCCCAGAGGAGCTGAATGCTCAAGGCGTGATTGGTGGGTTCAAACTGCTGACCTGTGGTTTAGCAGCTCAGCCCATCATCCACTCCACCACCCCGGCTCCTTTGGTCTCTACTTAACCCCCCTTTTTCCTCAGTCTGGGCCCCCAGATGACAGAATAATCCTTTCCCCTGAGTCCTTTCTGGGCAGGAGCGATGGGAATGGGCCCAGCTCCAGCCTGGGGCTGGGGAATTCTCCAGAGGGGACCTGACTCAGAGTTTGACTTCCAGATTTGGGCTGGGGCCTGGCTGCTGCTATTTTGGACCCTGAGAGAAAGTATGAACATCCGGAGCCAGGCTAAGCCATGTGGGAAGGACAAGCCACTTTCCTTGAGAGTGGGAATCTCTCAAGGCAGCAGAGTATTGGTTCCCTTCCCCGCCAGCAGTGCTCTTGACCTCAGTGGCCCTCTGACAGCACCTGCCCTCTCTGAGGTCCAGGGTCCCCTAGCAAACCTCTACTTATTTCTGCTATGAACCCTCTCATCTCAGGCGCCCATCTCACCTACTCCAGAAAGCCTGTCCAGCCTTCTAAGCCATCTTAGTTGAATCTTTCTTTTTTTTTCTTTTTCTTTTTTTACATTTTATTAGGGACTCATACAACTCTTATCACAATCCATACATATACATACATCAATTGTATAAAGCACATCCATACATTCCCTGCCCCAATCATTCTCAAAGCATTTGCTCTCCACTTAAGCCCCTTGCATCAGGTCCTCTTTTTTTCCCCTTCCTCCCCTTTCCCCCCTCCCTCATGTGCCCTTGGTAATTTATACATCGTTATTTTGTCATATCTTGCCCTATCCGGAGTCTCCCTTCACCCCCTTCTCTGCCGTCCCTCTCCCAGGGAGGAGGTCACATGTGGATCCTTGTAATCAGTTCCCCCTTTCCAACCCACTCACCCTCCACTCTCCCAGCATCGCCTCTCACACCCTTGGTCCTGAAGGTATCATCCACCCTAGATTCCCTGTGCCTCCAGCTCCCATATGTACCAGTGTACAACCTCTGTCCTATCCAGCCCTGCAAGGTAGAATTCGGATGATGGTAGTTGCGGGGAGGAAGCATCCAGGACTTGGGGGAAAGCTGTGCTCTTCGTCGGTAGTTGAATCTTCCTTATGAATCTCAGAGCCCATCTGTTTAGGGAGGCTCCATTTGACTAGTGTTATGGCTCCAACCAGTTTTGGAGTTTAACCAAGGAGAAGCAAAGTCTATATTGTCCCCGTACCGCCCCCCCCCACACACACACCACATACAACCCAGAATATTATTTGGTGTCGTGCTGGCATATGAATCCACTAAGTTGGAAAGCACTCAAAATATGTGCACAGCGGCTCCCATAATGGATGTGGGCACACCAACCATCACAGAGTTGGTGCAGGACCTTACAGTGTGTCCTTCGTCACCTAGGGGCCCCATCACGCAGCAGGAACTCTATGGCAACTCACAGCAGGGCACGGGCTTTAGATTCCTCTTGCACAATCGAGTTGCAATAATAATAATAATAATAATAAAAACCTCACAAAAGATAGCAAGTTCCGTTTTTAAAGCAAATGGCAAACACATCAAGCAGTAGAAAGAGAAAGAAGTTGTCCTCCTGTCCCTGGCCTGTGGCCATCCTCCCCAGACGATACTTATGCTACAATTTCTCGTGGTCTCTCTGTTTTTAATTAAAAGTCATTCTGAAAGGAGTACAAAAAGAGAAAGTAAACATACTTTGACAAAAATTAGACATGCAAAATGAAATTCAATAGGCAAGATAGGATGTTGGGGAGATTTTTCTGGGTGAAGCATTTTTGAAATGTAAGTCCAGTAGCATTGGGATTGAACTAAAAACACAGGTATTTTTCCCTATGCTGAGAAAATATATATTTTAAAATTATTTTATTGGGGGCTCATACAACTCTTATCACAATCCATACATACATCAATTGTATAAAGCACATTTGTACATTCGTTACCCCCCTCATTCTCAAAACATTTGCTCTCCACATAAGCCACTGCTTCAACTCCTCATTTCCCCCCCTCCCTCCAACCTCCCCCTTCTTTCATGACCCTTGATAATTTATAAATTATTATTTTGTCATAATATTTTTTCTATTTTATGATTTAAAAATCTTTTTGTTAGGGGCTCGTACAACACATCACAATCCATCCATCCATCCATTGTGTCAAGCACATTTGTATATATGCTGCCCCCATTATTCCCAAAACATTTGCTTTCTACTTGAGCACTTGGTATCAGCTCCTCATTGCCCCTCCCTCCTCACTCCCCTCTTGATAATTTGTAAATTATTATTATTTTGTCATATGTTACACCATCTGGCATCTCCCTTCACCGACTTCTCCGCTGTCCATCCCCCAGGGAGGACGTTATAGGTAGATCATTGTAATCTGTTCCTCCTTTCTCTCTCTCCTTCCCTCCACCTCCAGGTATAGCCACTCACACCACTGGTCCTGAGGGGTCATCTGTTCTAGATTCCCTGTGTTTCCAGTTCCTATCTGTACCACTGTACATCCTCTGGTCCAGCCGGATTTGTAAGGTAGAATTGGGATCATGATAGTGGGGGGAAAGGAAGCATTCAAGAACTAGAGGAAAGTTATATGTTTCATCATTGCTACCCTACACCCTGACTGGCCAGTCTCCTCCCCACAGCCCCTCTGCAAGGGGATGTCCAATTTCCCACAGATGGGCCCTGAGTCCCCACTCTGCACTCCCCCTCATTCACAATGCTATGATTTTTTTGGGGGGGGTGTCTTTGATGCCTGTTACCCGACCCCTTTGATGCCTTGTGATCTCGCAGGCTGGTGTGCTTCTTCTATGTGTGCTTTGTTGTTTCTCAGTTAGATGGCCCCTTGTTTCTCTTCCAGCCTATAGGACCCCAGATTATTTATCTTTTGACAGCTGGGAACCATCAGCTTTCTTCACCACATTTGCTTGTGCATCCATTGTCTTCAGCGATCGTGCCAGGAAGGTGAGCATCTCAGAGTGCCGAATGGTTAGAACAGTGTTCTTGTGTTGAGGGAGTACTTGAGCAGGGGTCCACTGTCCATCTGTTTCCTTAATACTAAACCTATAAATATATGTACATAGATCTATTTCCCCCTTGTTATATATAAATATATTTACATCTGTATGTGTCTATATTTAAATCTCTATGACTATCATTTGCCTCCCAGTTCTTTCCTCTATTTCTTTGTACTTTCCTCTTGTCCCACTGTCATGTTCAGACTTCATTTGAGTTTTAGGAATTCCTCTTGGTTACATTGCCCTTGATCCAGCCCTGCCAGACCTCTTACACCCTCCTTGCCACTGATTTTGGATCACTTGTTGTTCCCTTGTCGCTGGGTTTGTTAACACCCTCTTCCTTTCCCCCGCCTCCCCTTCTCCCATGTCTCCCCGGAACTGTCATCCCGTTGTTCTCTTTTCTGGCTTGTTTATCCCACCTATCCCTTCCAGCTAGACATGCTATGTACTATCACAAGACTGAGTACAATGAAGCTACAATAGAAAGTAAAACAATAGCTACAACAGCAACAACACAAAAACCCCTGTAAAATAGTTCAGGGTCTATTTGTTGTCCTTCACAAATGCTTTCTAGTTGAGTATGATGGGGTTCCATGTTCTGTCACCACATGTATCCCTAGGGACTTTAGTGTTCTGCTCCCCCCGCTGCTCTGCTGCATGCCCCCAGAGGCTGGCTTTGGTGTAGTGAGCTCAGGGTGGACCCAATTCCCGCTGTGTGTCTCTAGTGTTGTCTCCAATGGTGCTATGGGTCAATGAGGAGCGGTGTGTCCCGTAGTGAGGCCGGCCCTGTGGTCGTCCCTGTGCATTGCTGCTCTGAGCAGAAACATTGTCCTCAGGGCTTGGTGAGTCAGGATGTGCTTCACTGTTGTTTTTTTAACCCCATTCCCCCTTCGTTGACTCCTGTATGCTCTGATCAGGCAAGTCTCTCTCCTTGAGCTGTAGCTTCAGTGCTGTCCTCTGAAGTGAATTCTTCTGGGGGTGGTGGTGGTGGTGCTGTCCACTTAGTTGGTAATGGGGCCAGTCCCTCAGGCCTCTCTATCAGTTCCCTGCTTCATGTGAGTGTGTTGCATTATTGTGTTGGAGATCCAGGCTGAAGTCTGGTCCCTCTTTGCCTGTGTAGACGCAATCAACATCCTCCCCCTGTGTGGGTTAGTGCCCTGTTTCCCCAGCTATCCATACCTTTCCCCCACTCCTTTTTATTGGGCTACCATATATATCCCATATGTATCCCTGAGTTTAGTCTGGCCCCTGTCATATTACCTGCACCTCACCCCAGGGACATATGTATAGAGTAGCTTCTTCACTAGGCCCCTTTTGAATTTGTTGAGCTTACCTCTGCGGACTCATGTAGTAACTTGTCCTTTTGTACTTGGCTTACTTCACTTAGCATAATTTTCTCAAGTTCTTCCCATGTGATGATGTGATTCATGTGTTCATCAATGCTTTTTAGGGATATATAATACTCCACTGTATGTATATACCAGAGTTTTTTAATCCATTTGTCTGTTGATGGAAATTTGGGCTGTTTCCAACACCTTGCAATTGTGAACTGTGCCGCAATGAACATTGTTTTTTGTCTATTCTGAGTATATGCCCAGTAGGGGGAATTGCTGGGTCATATGGTACCTCAATTTCCAACTGTTTCGGATATCACCAAATCGATTTCCATAATGACTGTATATACCTACAGGTCCATCAGCAATGTACAAGAGTTCCTATGTCTCCGCATTCCCTCTAACACACTTGTTACTTTCTGATTTCTTGAATTGGGCTATCTTTGAGGGTGTTAGGTGGTATCTCATAGTTGTATTAATTTGCATTTCTCTTATGGCTAGAGATCTGGAACATTTTCTCATATATTTATTGGCCATTTGGATTTCTGCCCTTGAGAAACTCCTGCTCAGGTCCTTTCCCCACCTCCTGAGTGGACAATTGGGTTTTTTCTTGTTGTAAGTTTGCAGAGTATTATCGATTTTAGTAATAGGCCTTTGTCTGAAGTGTCATTGCTAAAGATGTTTTTCCATTCTGTAGTCTCTCTTATTACTCTCTTGGTGAATTCTTTCGATGTACATAAGTATTTATATCTTTAGTATGTCCCACTGCTCAATTTGTGCCTCCTCTGTGTTGGTGTCCTTCCCGATTTCCGGTAGCCTATGTTATCCCTGTGCCAAGGTACTCAGGTTTGTCCCAATTCCTCGTTAATGGCCCTAATAGTTTGGGGTTTTACCTCAAGGTCTGTGATCCACCTTGAGTTTATTCTTGTGTATGGAGTGAGGTAAAGGTCTTGCTTCATTTTTCTGCAGCTACGTATCCATTTTTTTCCCCAGCACCACGAATTGAAGGGGACATCTGCTTCCCAGTTGATATTTTTGGGGCCCTTGTCAAAGATCAGTTTTCTGTATGCTGATGATTTTATTTCTGGGTTTTTGATCCTTTTCCATTGGTCGGAATGTCTATCATTATACCAATGCCATGCTGTTTTGACCACTGTGGCTGTATAGTAGGTGCTAAAGTTGGGTAAAGGAAGCCCTCCAACTTTGTCCTTCTTCTTGAGGAGTTCTCTGCTAATTTTTCTATTTCTTCCCTCTCCATATGAAGTTGGTAATTTATTTTTCCAACTCTTTGAAGAAAGATGCTGGAATTTGGATTGAAATAGCATTGAATTTATGTGGGGGGAGGTCAGATGCTTACAGACATCCTCCCTGAAGACAGTCAGTTACCAGGGAGTAGGCCCCACTTCCTGCTGTTAAGGACAATGGACAGATCTGCAGTCATTGATATGGTTCCTGTAGGTGGAGTTCACACCCTACTGATAGTGGTTCTTATGGAGATGCAGAGACCTAGGTCAAAGTTAAGCTGCCATCCTAAATCTAGGATCCGCCAATTTTATCACATGGATACTCCTAGACCACCCCTTTTCATTACTGTATTACTTGTAGCACAGTCCTTTCCTGTAACATATGTCTTCACCTGTAATTAGAGGGCTTATATAGTGACTTGGGTAGAATTGACATCTTTACAATTTTAAGTCTATCATCCACAAGATTGGGATCTCCTTCCATTTTTTGGGGTCACCCTTGGTTTCTTTTAACAGTGTTTTGTAGTTTTCCTCGTACAGATAATTTTTTTTTGAGTCAGGTATATCCCTAGATATTTCAATTTGTGTTTGGCTATTGTGATGGGTACCCCCTTTTTTATCTCCTCTTCAGTTCTTGTCCAATGTGCGATAGACTTCTGTTTGTTGATCTTGTAACCTGCTACTCTACCATATTCCTCTATTGCTTCCAGTACTCCTCTCGTGGAACTTTTAGGATTTTCTATATATAAAATCATATAATCTGCGAATAACAATAGTTTCACTTCTTCCTTCCCCAGACCTTTGATGTTCTTTCTTTGCCTTATATTGTTAGCTAGGACCTCCAGTATGATGTTAAATAGGAGTGGTGACAAGGGACATCCTTGTCTAGTCCCCTTTTTCAGAAGAATCGATCTAGTCTTTTCTCCATTGACTACCACATTGGCTATTGGTTTTTCATATATAGTTTGTATTATATTGAGGAATTTTCATTCCATTCATATGTTCTTGAGTGTCTTAAGCATGAATTGGTGTTGAATGTTGTTGAATGCTTTTTCCGCATCTATCAATATTATCATGTGGTTCTTGTACTTTTTCATTTCAATGTAACGAATAATACTAATGATCTTTCATATGTTGAACCATCCTTGCATCCCTGGTATGAGTCCCACTTGGTCAAGGTGAATAATTTGTTTTCTATACTTTTGTATTCTGTTGGCTAGCATTTTGTTAAGGATTTTTTTATCGATATTCATTAGGGAAATAGGTCTGTAGTTCTCAAGTCTTGTGGGATCCTTGACCCGTTTAGGTGTCTGAGTTATAGTAGCTTGATAGATGGAGTTTGGGAGCTTGTCATCTTTTTCTATGTTCTGGAAGAGTTTGTGTATGATTGGTGTCAGTTCTTCTCTGAATGCTTGATAGAATTCACCTGTGAGCCCATCTGGTCCAGGTGATTTTGTGGTTGGTAATCCTTTGATACCCTTGTCAATTTATTCTATTACTATGGGTCTGTTGAGGTTCTTCATGGCCATTAGGAAAAATTTAGGGAGGGATTGTTTTTCCAAGAATTTATCCATGTCTTCCAAGTTTTTTTAATTCATTGGAGTACAGTCCTTCATAGTATGGTGTAATTATCCCTTTGATTTCACTATGGTCCGTTGTAATGTCCCCACTTTCATCCCTCATCCTTGCTATTGAAATGTGTCCCTTCTTTTCTTTGGTCAAATTCACGAGAGGTTTGTGGATTGAATTTATCTGTTGGAAGAACAAACTTTTAATAGCATTGATTCCCCCCCCCCCCCATAGTTTTCTTATTTTCTCTCTTGTGAATCTCAGATCTGATTTTTATTTCTTTTATTTTGCTATTAGTTGAATTTTCTTGCTGACTCCACTCTAGTTGCTGTAAATTTTATGCCAGTATATCAACCATAAGCCTCTCCTCCTTTTTCATGTGTTCATGTCATGCTATGAGACTTCCTCTGATGACTGCTTTTGCTGTGTCCCATACATTTTGGTATGTCATGTTTTCATTCTCATTGGTTTCTATAAATTTCCTAATTCCATCTCTGATCTGAGCCAGTACTCCTTCCTTTTGTAATAGAGAGTTATTCATTCTCCAATTGCTTGCCCTTTATTTCTCTATCTTCCTTTTGTTGATTTCCAGTCTTATGGCACAGTGGTCAGAGAGAGAGGTCTGTATGATATCAATATGCTTGAATTTATGTAGGTTTGACTTATGCTCTAGCATATTTTTGTATATGTACCATGTGGACTTGAAAAGAATGTGAATTGATTTGTATTTGGGTGGAGAGCTCTGTAGATATCTATCAGGTCAAATTGTCTAATTGTGGAATTCTGGAAAGATGGTCAGAGTAACACATAACAGAGGGACTCCACAGAATTCAGCCCAGGAGAGTTGCTTAGAGGGAAATTCAACACTGCTGGAATGCAGGAGGATCATCATGAAGATAAGTAGGCACAGACCCATGGGGTTTTGAGGGGCTGGGCGCTTTGGGCTTACTTCAGTGGTGGCTGGCTGGGGCTTGACCTTGGCACCGCCACCGTCTCTGCTGAAGTCCAGCACCATTTGGAGCCTGTAGGGTGACTTGGTCTCATTGCAGGTTCAACTACATTGTTCCTCTTGTTTCCATCTCCTCTCTGTCCCCCCTTGGTGTTGGAGGGCTGTGGCAGGGGCCTTTTCTCAAGACAGTCACAGCTTGCCACTGCAAACTCGGAGCAAGGACTAAACCCTTGCAGGGACTAAACCCTTTCACTGGCGGGGATCATGACTCAGCTACATAGTTGCTTTGTTTCCATCTCTTCACTATATCCGGCCTTCCCCTGCCCCCCACAGGCTCAGTGGGCTCGCTTTATAATTTTTTCCTCCTCTTTGTCTCTTTCTTGGTCTCTCACACACTACTGGTAACCTCCAGATCACTCCCCTTAGCCTAGGGCATTTACACTTACACCACACACAGCTAAGTGGCCCCACCCTGTGTAGCTAGTTAAGGCTGGGGAAAGCCCTGCTGAACCCCACCAGAGGATACTCTGCTCAACATCTTACAGGGGAATTCCTGCCTGTGTGCCTGGGGTCCTAAGGTAGCACAGTCAATACTCTTCAACATTCCAGGCTGCTGTAGGAACCTCTGCCCAACTGCAACACCAAGAAGGCAACTCACCAGCCTTGTGGGTCACTCCCATGAGAGGGAAGCCACAGGAGGATAAGGTGGTAGGTTAAATTCATAGTGAAATAAGCTATAGGCAGTTCTAAGAAGCACTCCTACAAGTCTCCCAGAGAGAGCCAGTACTCTTTGACTCCCTGGAAAATGGCACCTGGCTCCTCTAAAACAACTCAATGCAAACAGCCATCAGCCTCAATGACCTCAACGAAAAAACGGGAGAAACAAAAGGCAACGGCAGAAAATGTCCTGAACATAGTGACATGCATAGAAGAAGCAGAGAATGAGCTGCCACAGAAAGACATTTTCAGAATGCTACTTGGAGTCATACAGGATATGAGGGAAACAATACAGGAAAAGGATGAAATGAAAGAAGAGATAAAAGCCATAAACCACAGAGAAATACAGGATCTTAGGGAGGAGATAATAAAAACCAATAGCAGACTCATGGAACTCAAGAAGTGACTGGAGGAATCCGAGAACCACATCAGTGACTTGGAGGATAGCCAAGCAGACTTTAACAAACAAACAAAAATCTACTAAGATCATCAGAGAAGCTGAAAAAAACTTAAGAGCTATGTCTGATGCTATGAAGCAGAACAACATCAGAATTATTGGCTTAATCGGAGGAAGACACAACAAAGACATCATCTGCAACAATAGTGAGAGAATTCTAGGAGGAAAGCTTCCCCAGCTTAATGAATGAAAACCAGGTAACAATTCAGGAGGCTAAAAGAACCCCAGCAAGACTAAATCCCAAGAAGAAGTCACCAAGGCACATAATAGTTAAATTATCCAACCTTGAGGAAAAGGAGAAAATCATGAGAGCAACTAAGGAAAAACAAGCAATCACATATAAAGGTTCCCAAATAAGAATATGCTCAGACCTGTCAGCGGAAACTATGAAGAAGAGAAGAGAGTAGAGTAACACATTCCAAAAATTGAAGGAAAACAATGCAAACCTAAGAATACTCTACCCAGCCAAATTATCGATCAAGATAGATGGAGAAGTAAGAGTCTTCCCAGACAAGGAAAACTCAAAGATTATGTTAGAAGAAACCCAGCCCTACAAAAGATCCTTGCCAACTCAGTATGGTCAGAAGAACAACACTGAACAAGCATAAATAAGAGGCCACCACATAGTACAACCTCACCCAGAGGGCAAAACAGAGAAAACAGACCTCACGATAGCATTGACTTACATATAGGAAGACTTCAAAGGTTGCTGAGGTAAGCTTAAAAAAAAAAAAGCAAAAAGGGGCATAGGGAAAAAGCTACGGTATACAAACATTCCTGGGGTGAGGACCAGGTAAAATGGCAGGGACCAGACCAAATACAGGGATACACATGGTAGACAATAAAAAGGAGGTGGGGAAAGGAAAAAATAATAATAATAAAAAAGAAAAGGGTAGTGGGAGCACAGGGCACTAACCCACCCAAGGGGAGGGTATTGTTTGTGTCTCCACAGGGAAAGAGGGACCAGACTTCAGTCTGATGCTGCAAGAAGTGAATGCAACATGACGGCATGGAATAGGGAACCAGTGGAGAGGTCTGGGGGTCTGGCCCCAACACCAACTACTAAGTGGACAGCTGTCCCTCCCCTCAGAAGAATTTATTTCAAAGGGCAGCACTAAATCTACAGCTCCGGGAGAGGGACATATCTGATAGGAGCACATGGGAGCAGATGAAGGGGGAGGAGGAGAGACTGGAGCACATCATGGCCCACCAGGCCAGAAGGTCGATGTTCCCAATTAGAGCAGCCCAGCCAGTCCACAGAGAGGACCACATGGCTGGCCCCACTATGAGACATGACATCCCTCACTGACCCATAGCCCTACAGGGAACAACACTGGAGACACAGTGTAGGAATTGCATCCGATCGGATACCACCACACAGAGACAAAACATTAAGGGGGTGCAACAGAACAGCAAGGGAATGGAGTGGCAAAGTCCCCAGGGAATGCTGAAGGTGTACTTTAGGGCCAGGGCGTGGTGCCCCAACAGACTGGATTGGAAAACACTCCTAAAGGGCAACAAACAATCCTTGAACTAACTACAAGCTTTTCTTTCTTGTTTTGTTTTTGTCATTGTTTTGTTATTGTTCTGTTGTATATTGTTGCTTGGTTGTGCTCTGTCTTGTTTTTGTGCATGTTATTATCTCCTCAGGTCTGTCTAAATAAGATAGGCTGGATGAACAATTGGAGGAGAAAACCAGGGGACTGAGAGTTCCGTGGGGACATGGGATAGGGGTTGGGTGGGGGGAAAGGTAGTGGTGTTAATAAACCCAGGGACAAGGGAACAACAAGAGATCCAAATCGGTGGTGAGGAGGGTGTGGGAGGCCTGGTTGGGCATGATCAAGGGTAATGTAGCTAAGAGGAATTGCTGAAACCCTGGTGGGGACTGAGCATGACAGTGGGACAGGAGGGAAGTCAAAGGAAATAGAGGAAAGAGCTGGGAGGCAAAGGGCATTTATAGAGGTCTAGATAAAGACATGTACATATACAAATATACTTATATATGAGGATGGGGAAATAGATCTATGGGCATATAGTTATAGGTTTAGTATTAAGGTAGCAGAAGGCCATTGGGCCTCCACTAAAGTACTCCCTCCAATGCAAGAATACTTTCTTCTATTAAATTGGCATTCTATGATGCTCATCTTCCCGACACACCATTGAAGACAAAGAGGGTGAACAACCAAACGTGGTGAAGAAAGCTGATGGTGCCCGACTATCAAAAGAGATAGCATGTGGGGTCTTAAAAACAAGCGGCCATCTGACTCAGAAGCAATGAAGCCCACATGGAAGAAGCACACCAGCCTGTGTGATCATGAGGTGCTGAAGGGATCAGTTATTAGACACCAAAGAACAAAAAATCATTACATTGCATGCTCTTATCCATGATATGATTGCTGAAGACAAATGGGTGCATAAGCAAATGTGTTGAAGAAAGTTGATGGTGCCTGGCTATAAAAAAAGATAGCATCTGGGGCCTTAAAGGCTTCAAGGTCAACAAGCAGGCATGTAGCTCAGAAGCAACAAAGCCCACATGAAAGAAGCACACCAGCCTGTGATCACAAGGTGTCAAGGGATCAGGTATCAGTCATCATCAGAACAAAAAATCTTACCATAGTGAATGAGTGGGGGAATGCGGAGTGGAAATCCACAGCCCATTTGTAGGCCACTGGACATCCCCTTACAGAAGGGTCTTGGGGAGGAGACGAGACAGTCAGGGTGCGATGTAGCAACGATGAAAAATACAACTTTCCTCTAGTTCCTAAATGCTTTCTTCCTCCCCTCCCCCACTGTCATGATCCGAATCCTACCTTGCAAGTCTGACTAGACTAGAGGATGTACACTGGTACAGAGGGGAACTGGAAACACAGGGAATCCAGGGCGGATGGTCCCCTCAGGACCAGTGGTGTGAGTGGCGATACTGCGAGGGCATAGGGAGGGTGTGTTGGAAAGGGGGAACCGATTTCAGGGGTCTACATGTTACCTCCCTGGGGGACCTACAACAGAATAGTGGGTGAAGGGAGACATGGGATGGAGCAAGATATGACAAAATAATAATTTATAAATTATCAAGGGTTCATGAGGGAAGGGGGGTGGGGAGGGAGGGGTAAAAATGAGGACCTGGTGCTAGGGGCTTGGGTGGAGAGCAAATGTTTTGAGAATGATTAGAGCAACGAATGTGATAGGAATTGTATGAGCCCCTAATAAAATGATTTTTTTTAACTGTCTAATTGCAGTGTTTAGATCTTTAGCCTCAATGTTCAGTTTCTTTCCAAGTGATCTATCTTTCTCAGAGAACGGTGTATATAAAGTCACCTACTATAATTGAGGCTGTGATTTCCTTTTTCATCTTTTGGAGTGTTTGCTTGACATATTCCTCTGGACGCTTGTTTGGTGAATAAATGTTTAGAATGCTTAGTGGTTCTTTATGTAATGTTCCCTTGAGCATTATATAGTGTCCCTCCTTATCTCTTTTTATGGTTTTCATTTTGAGGTCAATTTTATCCGAGATTGTGATTGCAACTCCTGCTTCTTTTGAATTGCTGTTTGCTTGGTATATTTTTCTCCAGCCCTTGATTCTCAGCCGATTTTGTCTGTATTGTTGAGATGTGTCTCCTGTAGGCAGCAGATCGAGGGGTTGTGTTTTCCAACAGTCTCTGTATGTTAAGGCCTGAGTTCAAACCATCAATATTCAGGGTTATGACAACTATTTCTGGACCCTGAGATGTCATTTTATCCATCTTGTGTTAGGTGTTTTCCTACCTCCATTTCTTTTCCGTGGGTTGTGAATATGTGTGTTTGTGGTTCATTCTTGCCTTCTTTCCATTGTTGAGTCTGTGTTATCTTGGGAGCTGTTTTCCCTTTGATGGTCTCTGGGTGGAGCTGTTCTCTGCGATGGTATCTTGTATGTGCTTGGTGAGTGTTGTTCTTCTGCCCATACTGGGTCAGCGAGGATCTTTTGTAGTGCTGGGTTCCTTTTACCATATTCTTTGAGACTTTTCTTGTCTGGGAAGACTCTCACTTCTCCATCAATTTTGATAGATAATTTGTCAGGCTAGAGTATTCTTGGGTTTGTGTTATTTTCCTGCAATTTTCAGAATATTCTGCTCCACTGTCTCCTCTTATTCATAGTGTCTGCTGATAGGTCTGAGCATATTCTTATCTGCTTGCTTTTATATGTGGTAGCTAGTTTTTCCCTAGCTGCTCTCATAATTTTCTCCTTTCCTTCATGGTTGGCTAATTTAACAACTATATGTCTTGGTGACTTCTTCTTGGGATATAGTCTAGTTGGAGTTCTTTTGGCCTCCTGGATAGTTGCCTGGTTTTCGTTCATTAAGCTTGGGAAGTTTTCCTCCAAGCATTCCATCACTATTTTGGATGCTGGCTTCCTTGATGTGCATTCCTCCAGCAGGCCAATAATTCTGATGTTGTTCCTTCTCATAGTGTCAGACAGAGCTCTGAAGTTTTCTTCAGCTTCTCTGATGGACTTGTTAGACTTTTTCTCACATTAATTAATTTCTGCTTGAGAATCCTTTAGGTCACTGGTGTAGTTCTCTGCCTCCTCCATTCTCTGGGAAAAGTCCATGAGTTTGTTATTAGTTTTTTTTATCTTGCCCTTTAAACCCTGGCGGTAATCCTGAGTGTGGCTTGAGGTAAATGTTAACTGTCAGAAGAAGTTTATCATACCTGGAATGTCTACTAGAGAGATTAAAATGAGTAATTTCTTAAGAATTACAGACCTACAATATAAAACAACAAATTTCATGCAAAACAATGTACCACTTTGGGTACAAAATTACTGACATAATTAGATTACCAGGGAGGTTAACTCCTGTATTTTCCTTTGGTGCATGACCTTTATTTCCTCTATCATTGCATCCTTTTTCTGTAATGCTTCCCTCATGTCCTGTATGGCTCCAAGCAGCATTCTGAAGATTTCTTTCTGTGGGAGGTCAACCTCTGCCTTTTCTATGACTGCTGTTAGGTCCAGGTGGTCCTCTGGTATTGAATTTTGTTTTTCTTTTCTTGTTGAAACTGTGGAAGCAGCTCGCTGTCTTTGGTTGATTTAGTTGAACTAGGTGCCATTTTGCCGGGTGCCTCAGAGCCCTGGGCTCTCTCTTTGCGAAGTTGGTGTTGGTGTTTCAGCTGGCTGCCTTTAGCCAACTGTCTCGAGGGGTTGTGCTTCACCTTTGTCCTGCTGGGGATTCCCTCTCGCCTTGGCCTATGGTTTGTGCTCCAGCCACCTTCAGGTCTCCTTAGGGGCTCTTTGCAGATGTGCACACTTAGGTCTGATAGAAAGTGTTGGCCCCAGTGCAGGGGAGGGCATTTAAGGGATAGGTTGAGGATTCGGTGATCTGTTTCTGGCCAGGGGCCTTAGGTAGGTAGGTGGGAGGGGGGCTGCCACTGGCGTTCATGTCCACCACTTGGAGCACAAAGGGTGGGGCGGGTTGAGCAGGGAGAAGGGAGAATGCAGTAAGCAAGTCCCAAAGGCTTGGGTCCCTATGTCAATGCTGCAGAAACTTTTGCCACATTTGTGTGCTATCTGGCAGGCCTAAAGCGGTGTGGCAGGATGGGGACCTCTCTCTCTCTCTTTGTATGTCTCTCTCTCTCTCTCTCTCTCTCTCTCTCTCTCTCTCTCTCTCTCTCTGTGTGTGTGTGTGTGTGTGTGTATGTGTACAGTGGGGATGGGGAGGTCCAGGAATGGGGCTGGCTGGCTGATCTGCACAGATGAGACGGGAACCTCTGGTCTGAGACCTGAGTGTGCGGGCAGGTCTGGTTGGCGGTTTGCACGGAGTACAAAAGCAGGGCCACAGCTTCTGCCATCTGCCTGGTTGTGCTGTGGCACCTTGCTTCCCGGGAAGAGCGGGGAGGGCCTGGCTGGCTGGTCTGTGAGGGATGCCCAGATGTGGCATGAATCTGTGGGGGAGTATGCTGGCTGGAGCACCCACATGGAACCCAGGCACCCTGAGGCAGGGTGGGGGGTACTGGTGGACAATTCTGTGAGTGGTGCCCAGGCAGGGCGTAGCCTCTGCCATGCACCTGGCTGCTCTGTGGCTCCAGTCCAGGCAGAGCGGGCACCCTGAGACCATGGGCGTCTCAGGGAGTGCTGGCGATAGGGTGGGAGTCGCTTCTGTGTCAGAGAAGTGCTCTGAGTGGTCTTATGAATGGACAGACAGACTTGATCCCCTTACTAGGCCCCAAAATTTCCCCATACACCGATCTCCTCAGAGCTCCTGGTGTGAGCTACCTATCTGGTGACCATCTTTCCCCGACTCCCCTGTCATAGTGTGTTTAAAGTTATAATTCACTACAATACAATTTACTAGTGTATAGTATACAATTCAGTATTTTTTAAATATATTCCCAGTTGTACAACTATCATAGTAATCAATTTTATAACATTTCCACTATCCCAGAAGAAACCCCATACATTTAACAGTCTCCCAAATTCCTCCCCAAATCCTTAGCCCTAGGCAAACACTAGTCCGCGTTCTGCCTCCAAGACTTTGCCTAATCTGGATATTTCATATAAATGGAATTACACAGCCCATTTCAACCTCGTATTTGGTGGCCTCCCTCCTCCGGATCATGTGTCTGAGTCTTTGTGTTATCTTTGTCTCTTTTAGCACTTGAGAAATGTTCTCTTTAAAAGTAAAAAACAGATCAGGGGAAGGAAGCGGACAACTACAACGGTTTTTCTCAGCCATTCCTTTCCTTGTCTTACATCCTTCAAGTGTGAGCTTGAGCCTGTTGTCCACCGGCCTAGCAACGCTTTCGCCATGGCCCTCAGCAAAGCTGAACAAGCACATGATGGCTTTCATTGAAAAAGGAGCCCAGGAGAATGCAGACGAAGTTGACGCAAAGGAAGAAGAGTTCAACATTGCGAAAGGTCGGCTGCTGGAACCCAAAGACTGAAGATTATGGAGTATGATGAGAAGAAGGAAAAGCAAATTGAGCAGCGGAAGAAAATTCAAACGTCCAATTTGATGAATCAAGCAAGACTGAAGGTTCTCAGAGCGAGAGATGACCGTATCACAGACCTGCTCAAGCCAAACAGAAGCCAAACAGAGACTCAGCCAGGTGCCACATGCTGCTGGACAGACTGGTCCGTTGGGGCTTGTACCAACTGCTGGAGCCCTGGATGGTTGTTCATTGCAGGAAAGAGGATTTCCCTCCAGTGAAGGCTGCAATGTAAAAATCAATCACAACATACAAAATTGCCACCAAAAAATACGTGGATGTTCAAATTGATCAGGAGACCTACCTGCCTGAGGACATAGCTGGTGGTGTTGCATCTAAAATGGGAACCATAGATAAAGGTTTCCAACACCCTTGAGAACCGGCTGGATCTCACAGCCCAGCAGATAATGCCAGAAGTAGGGGGAGCCTTGGTGGGTGCTAATGTCAACAGGAAGTTTATGGACTAGTATTTTGAAGGTGGAATTCATTCCGCTTCTTTTTGGATACCATCTGGAAGTTTCCAGTATTTGAAGGATAAAGATTATCTATGTAAACTCTCTGTTCCAATGTTCTGTGTTTATCTATGGAATACCATACTGTAGCTAATGCTCTTGTCCTGATTGTTATCAATAGGAGTAAGTTTCACTTAAAATGAAGGGGGAACCAAATCATCCACAAGTAAACACATTCCCTGGATTCTGCAGCAGGAGGGTGGGGGGAATCAGATGACTGCTGCATAAACTTCACTGAGTCCCCTGCTATCTTTAGATCCCTATCTCCTGTAGAGGGTGTTGTGTATGTGATTTCTGCCTTCACGTCTGTGTGCTTTAGGGTTAAAATGCATGTAAGGTATGCAAATATATGTATGAGGATGGGGGAAAAGATCTATGTGCCTATATTTATAGGTTTAGTATTAAGGTGGCGGAAGGACCTTGGGCCTCTACTTAAATACTCCCTTAATGCATGAATACTTTCTTCTATTAAATTGGCATTCTATGATGGTCACCTTCCTGACACAACTGCTGAAGCCAAAGCGGGTGAACAAGTAAATGTGGTGAAGAAAGCTGATGGTGCCCGGCTATCAAAAGAGACAGCGTCTGGGGTCTTAAAAGCTTGAAGATAAACAAGAGGCCATCTAGCTCAGAAACAACAAAGCCCACATGGAAGAACACATCAGCCTGTGTGATCACATGGTTCCGAAGGGATCAGTTATCAGGCATCAAAGAACAAAAAATCATATCATTGGGTGCACACCTCCATGATACGATCGCCGAGGAAAAACGGGTGCATAAGCAAATGTGGCGAAGAAAGCTGATGGTGCCTGGCTATCAAAAGAGATAGTGTATGAGGTCTTAAAGGCTTGAAGGTGAACAAGCGACCATCTATCTCAGAAGCAACAAAGCCCCACATGGAGGAAGCACACCAGTCTGTGCGATCACGAGGTGTCAAAGGGATCAGGTATAAGGCATCATCAAAAAAAAAAATCTTACCATAGTGAATGAAGAGGGGGAAGTGCAGCGTGGAGACCCAAAGCCCATTTGTAGGCCACTGGAGATCCCCTCACAGAGGGGTCTAGAGGAAGAGATGAGTCAGACAGAGTGTGATGTAGCACCGATGAAGAATACAGCTTTCCTCCAGTTCCTAAATGCTTCTTCCCCTCCCCATTACCATGATCCGAATTCTACCTTGCAAGCCTGGATAGAGCAGAGGTTGTACACTGGTGCAGATAGGAGCTGGAGGCACAGGGAATCCAGGATGGATGATACCTTCAGAACCAGGGGTGTGAGGGGTGATACTGGGAGGGTAGAGGGTGAGTGGGTTGGAAAGGGGGAACCGATTACAAGGATCTACATGTGACCTCCTCCCTGGGGGATGGACAACAGAAAAGGGGGTGAAGGGAGACGCCGGATAGGGCAAGATATGACAAAATAGTAATTTATAAATTATCAAGGGCTCAGGAAGGAGGGGTGGTGGGGAGGGAGGGGAAAAAAGAGGACTAAATACAAAGGCCTTAAGTGGAGAGCAAATGCTTTGAAAATGATTAGGGCAAAGAATGTACGGATGTGTTTTATACAATTGATGTATGTATATGTATGGATTGTGATAAGAGTTGTATGAGTCCCTAATAAAATGTTAAAAAATTAAAACAACAACAAAAATGAATGTAAGGCACGCATGCAGGCATGGTATATAAATAAATACCTCCTCCCCCCACAAAAAAAGGTTTCCAAAGTAACAAAGAACAGACAACTAGGAATGAAGGAAGATGGGTTTGAAGGCACTTGAAATGTGACTGAGAAGGAACTGTTTTCTCAAAGTACAGTTGACTATGCTTCTGGGAATGGAGTCAAGCCTATAGAAGTGGGGACTTCCAGATCTCATTTAAAAAAATTAAACACTTTTATTGGAGCTCTTACGTCTCTTATCACAATCCATACATTCATCCATTGTGTCAATAACATTTGTATACATGTTGCCATTTTCAAACCATTCTCCTCCAACTTGAGCCCTTGATATCAGAGTTGCATTTCTTTCCCCCTCCTTCTCTTCCCCACCCGCCCTCCTTCATGAACCCTTGATAAGTTATAGATCAATAATCCTCCATCACCCCTCGCCCACTTTTATCTTGTTCATCCCCCTGGGAGAGGGTTACAGGTTGATCCTTGTGATCGATTCTCCCTTTCTCCCCCCACCCTCCCCTAATCCACCTGGTATCTCTACTCTCATTGTTGGCCCTGAGGGGTTTATCTATCCTGGATTCCCTATGGGCTGTGTGTAGCAGTGTGCATGTTCTGGTCTAATCCGATTTGTAAGATATAATTGAAGTCATGATAGTGGGGGGATGGAATTGTTTGGGCTGGGTCTGGACCATGTATATATGTCCCACTGCCTCACTGCCAGGCGCAATTTCCCTGACCTAACTCACTGGGTCTCAGAACCTGCTCGGGGGTTCAAGATTCCCCTGTCCCTTTCTCTGCTCTCCCTTCCCTCCTGGAAGTTCTTTCCCTGCCCCAATAAAGTGTTTCTCAACTTCACATTCCCGGTTAAATTCTATCTCTGTTAGGTGCCTCTGTCTCCAATCTCTCATCTTGGTGCATGAAACCTGGGAAGAGTAAGAGGTGTCTTGACGAGCCCCCTGCCAACTCTTGAGTGAATATGGTGTCCTGTCCCGTCCCGCGGGACATCAACAACGTGGATACCTGAAAGAGGGACTGGGAATGAAGATGGGCAAGGGCGCGAGAAATAGAGGCAAGACAGGAATCTGATCAAGCCTCGTTTATTGAGCTGAGAGCAGAGATTTAAATAGCCAGCGAAGGGCGGGCACCATTATGTCACATGTAAAATAAGGTACAGCTGAGGTAGCCAATAGTCGTGCATCTCTAAATAAGGAAGAAATGGCGGGCAACTGATCAAACAGGTAAGTATGCTAATGAAGCATACCTGGCACCTTGGGGGAAATGCCACAGTCATGTATTGACCAATGAACATAGCAGCTGCTAGTGAAAGAGCACCAATCCTAGCAAGGGTCAAGGCAGCCACCCTCTGGTGGGAAATGAAACAAAGGGCAGTAAAATCACAGGGCAGTTTGTATGGCAGAAAACAGAGTAAATTCTTAAAGGTCGTACATGGCTTAAATCCAGGGTGAGGGGACACGCAGTTCCCTACAGTGCCCATCTCTCCTCCATCCCCTCCTTCCCTTGAGCCAGGACCTCTCAGTTACCATCTGCGCATCTACAAGCGAGTACCTAGCAGTCACTGCACCTTCTGATTGGGCTAGCATGCAGAGCGTGTCTGAGAGCTTTTTCTACCTGTTTGTGTGTTTCTTGCTGGCAGTTCTATGGTGCCTGCTCTCAGATTTACTCTAAAATCTACTTCCTCCTTCTCCCTAGCAGTTCTGGGTTTCCTAGTCTCAGACCTTATCTAAAATCTGCTCCCTCCTGAACGAAGGCCTTGGACCTTCCTCCATTTAGCCGGCCACAAAGCCAGGCCCTTTCCCTTCTCTCACTTCTTGAGGCGTCTTTCACTGTCACTTACCCAAGATCCCTGCCTGCTGGTTAAAGCCGTAGGCCTGCGCCAGGGAACCTTCCTGTTCTGGGAAGTTCAGGACTCTCCCACTGGGCCCCTAGATCTGACCCAGACACCTCTCAGGGCTACCAGGCAACCTACTGACTGACGGGTGTGGACGGGGACCAGAGACATCATTCTCCTCTGACCGTACCCCTGTTTAAGACGCCATGGAAAATTCACCCTCTAAACCTCCCAGGGACAGTCTATTGGGATGCCTCCTGACCAATCTCTCCAAAATGGGCCTGGCTCTGGATAACTCAATAATGGTCTGAGGTTCCATATGTTCAGGCCTTTTCTTTCTTCACTCCCGTCCCTCTCTATGTACTGCTTGTCACCCTGCTCCAGGTGTCTTAACCAAACACTCTCTCAATCAGGCCCCTGACAGTACTCCCCCTCGTCTTTCTCTGAACCCCCTGACTCCTTGTCTACACCCCCAGTAAGGCCCCCTCCATATTCTGGGTGCCCCTCACCATCACCTCCCTGCAGTTTCAGAGGCGACACCCACAGCCTGCCAAACTCCACAGTTGCCCATTACCTTACTCAGGCTTATGACCTCACTTAACATGATACTTAAACTAAAAAGCTAAGGATGGCCCTCAAGCACCCATCTGTGACCTGGTAAACACGGCGTTTAAAGTTTTTAATGACCGAGAAGAACAGGCAGAGGCAGCTTATGAATCCCAGGCCTGCCAGAAGGCAAGCTGGCAAGCCCAAGTCCTGATTGCCACCCTGAGGCCGGCTGGAGAGAGGGATCAGAAGATGTCAGGAAACGGCAACTTCAACAGCAATTCTAACTCCCTGCCACTGGGACCCTGCTTCACATGTGGCCAGGAAGTGCACTGGGCTAAGCATTACCCACATCCCTGACCACCCACTAAGCCTTGCCCATCGTGTGGTCAGTAGGGCCACTGGAGAAGCAACTGCCCCTCGGCGCCTGGCCAAGGAGGGTCACTTCCTCTAAACCTTGAACTGCCACTGCCATTAACACTGCTTGGCCTGGCCACCAACGACGATGACTGAAGAAGTCCACCCAATGACCCCAGTGACACCCCCAGCCCCCACCGAGCCCCGGGGTAGCCATCAAGGCAGCAGGTAAGCCGGTTTCCTTTAGGTAGATGCGAGGTAGCTCTCTTCTCAGTCTTCCCTTCCTTCTCAGGCCCAACTTCCCCTTCCCTGGTCTCGGTTATGGAAATTGATGGTCATCCCTCCAGACCTTTAGTCACCCCACCTTTAATGACGTCTTTTTCACCATCCCCCTTAACCCAGTTTGTCAGCACTTGTTTGCCTTTAAAAACAGTTCTAAAGCAAACACAGACCAACTCCTTTACCCTTTCTCTCCCTCCAAAGCCTACTTATCTCCTTCCACTGCTATCTGTTTAGGCCTGTACCCCACCCCCACCACTCAGTTTAACTCTAAAATAGACACCAGAATCCATTAAACTCCCCAAGAGTGGTCACAGCAGCCTTATGCAATGCAGCAGAAGCCACTCCCAACATACCTTTAACCCTTTGCTAACAGTTAATACAATTTTCATTTCAGTGAATGTTTAAGTCTAGATGGAAACAGTGTTTCAGAAGGTCGGAGTAAGTTGCAAATAATCAGAAAACGAATTGGATAACTTATTATAGAATGTCTGGCTGTGCCAGAATGTGAAGAAATTTGAAAGTTACGGAAAGCTGTTTGCCGAGAAGTTGATGAGAAAGAAATGAATGTGTTCATAGTAAGAAAGATTACCATGATGTGACATCAAACTGATAGTTCCCTGGGAACATGATAGTTCCCCTGGGAACATGTCCCTGGGGACAGAGCAGACAAGGTCGCCCACAGCCTAACTAATTCAAATCAGCCTCTCCCATCCCCTCCTTGTCACTGCCCAATGCCCAACAACAGCTAATCTGTTACTTTAAAAATCAGGATGAGGATGACTTTTCTCTGCATGGAGTTTGCAGACTGTTAATCCCATTCACACTCATTGGTGCAAACTCGCTCACTTGCATTCATGCATCCACATGCTCACGTCTGCACCATGGCTGATGAAATTAAAAAATGTCAATGGAACTCCACTAGCTCCTCCTCATGGTTTCAAAATCATATCATAGCCTGGATTATGCCCTAGTCCGGCCCCTGATAATAATCTGTCTCCTATTACTTTTGGCTCCCTGTGTGTTTAAAGTTTTGCAGAAACGAATGAAAGCCATCTCCAACCTGACCTTCAACCAACTCTCGCTTCACCCTTATATTCTGCTGTCAACCAGCCCGGGCCCCAGACCTCCTGACTCAATCCTTCCCCTTGTTGCCTGACCTCAGCAGGAAGTAGTTATGATAGAACACAATGCCCATTACTACTGTTAAGAGTTTGGGATGTTTGGGCCAGGTCTGGATCATGCAGCCGCTTCCCCCAGTTCTCCCGAAAGATAGCCTGCTGGACTGAGCGGCCCCTTCCCCACACCTCTCAAGACCAGAGCTGGACTGTGCAGTCCTTGCCTCCAGAATTCCAAGGAGCTTATCTCCAGGCTGGGTCTGTAAAGCCCCTTCCCTCAGTGTTCTGGGATGATTTACTCACAGACCACCTCCTGACTCAGACCCTGAAACTGCAGCACCAGAAGACCCTCCTTCCCTTTATCAGTTCATACATCCTTGGCTCAAGCCTTATATATGTCCCACTGCCTCACTGCCAGGCGCAATTTCCCTGACCTAACTCACTGGGTCTCAGAACCCGCCTGGGGACTCAAGTTTCCCCTGTCCCTTTCTCTGCTCTCCCTTCCCTCCTGGAAGTTCTTTCCCTGCCTCAATAAAGCCTTTCTCAACTTCATATTCCTGGTTAAATTCTATCTCTGTTCTGTGCCTCCGTCTCCACTCCCTCGGGAAGCATGAAAGAACTAGGGGAAAGTTGTGTTTCACTGGTGGTATACTGCACCCTGACTGGCTCATTCCTTCCCTGTGACCCCTCTTTGAGGGGATGTCCAATTGTCTACAGATGGGCATTGGGTCTTCACTTCATGTCTCCCCACCCTCATTCACATTGGGTATGATTTTGTTCTGGGTCTTAGATGCCTGATACTTGATCCCATCAACACCCCATGAGCACACAGGCTGGTGTGCTTCTTCCATGTGGACTTTGTTGCTTCTCAGCTAACTGGATGCTTGTTACCTTCAAGCCTTTAAGATCCCAGCTGCTATATCTTAATAGCGGGTCACCATCAGCTTTCTTCACCATATTTGCTTATGCACCCATTTGTCTTCAGCGATCATGTCAGGAAGGTGAGCATCACAGAATGCCGGGTTGTTAGAACAAAGTGTTCTTGTGTTGAGGGAATGCTTGAGTCAAGGTCCAATGTCCATCTGCAAACTTAATCCTTAACATATAGATATGAGTACATAGTTCTATTCCCCTCTCATTATATATGTATTTACATATGTATATGCCTGTATTTAGACCTCTATAAATGTCTTTTGCCTCCTGCTTCTTTCCTCTATTTCCCTTTACTTTCCTCTTGTCCCACCAACATGTTCGGTCTTCATTCGGGTTTCCAGATCTCATTTGCTGATGGGGCATGACTCCGGGTAAAAAGAAACACATGCAGAAATGTACTAATAAATCAGAGCATGGAATGTATGTATTTTCTAGGAAAATTGGAAGTCATCAAAAATGAAATGGGATGTATACAGATCGATATCCTAGGCACTAGTGAGCTAAAATAGATTGATATTGGCCATTTGGGATCATAAAATCATAGGGTTTACTATGCAGGGAATGAAACAATCAAGAGAAATGGTGTATTCATAGTCAAAAGGACATTTCAAGATCTATTTTCAAGTACAATGCAGTGTTTGATAGGATGATATCTTTCCCCCTTCAAGGAGATCCAATTAATTAAATTAAACTATTACTCAAACTTATGCACCAACCACTAAAGCTAGTGATGAATAAACTGAAGAATTCTACCAATGAACGTCTTCAGTCTTAACTGATCAAACACGCAATCAAGATGCATCGAAAACTACTGGCTATAGGAATGTAAAAGTTGGAAACCAAGAGGAAGGAACAATAGTTGGAAATAAAGTCTTGATGATAGAAACGAAGCCGAAGATCGCATGAGAGAATTTTGCAAAATTTCTCATAGCAGATACCTTTTGACTATCACTATGCAGGTAGCTTGGCATAACCCAGGACTTAACATGGAGGCTGGGCTGAATTAACTGAGGCAACATTAAGTTGCCTGCACCCTTGAATTAAGGACTGGGGTACTCAGATGGGAGAGGAAGCAGAGTGACCACCCCAGATCTTGGAAAGCGGTGGTCATTGGACCTTGGGGCGAATCCCCGGATTACGGTGTCCAATGGAAAGGGACTCAAAAGCCCCATATATTAGTACCTCGATGCCCTCCCCCTCTGTAGTGACATGATAGGTTTTGATCTGTTGGGCAGGGATCATCACTTGGAAGAATTGATCCAGGAAGTTTCCGCCTGGCACCAATCCCCATACTTAGGGTAAAGAGAGCTCAATCAGATGGGAGATCCAACTGTGTAGAGCAGCAACTCATGGATTGAGACTCAGTGGAACTGTGCTCGCATAGGCTCCTCATACCAATGGTGTCCTGAGGGCTGTGTCACTGGAAAAATTGATGATGTGATCAGTGCAATTGCCTTATACCCAGGCAGATGACTGACCATGTTGTACTTTTTTGTTTCTATGAGGTTTTGTTTTAACCTTCTTTAGTTTGTTTGCTTTTGTTTTGTTTCTGTTTGTTTGCTGGTTGGTTTGTTGCTGTTGTTGGTGTAGTTGGTCTTATGGGGTTTTGATTTTGTCATAATATGATGGCCAAAATAAGCCTGAGTCATGCATATCCTATGGACAAACAGATGGATTCTGGACTTCCATTTAATTCTAGCCCCAATTCAAGAACGGTTAGTTCTGATAATATGGCCCTGCTCAATACTCACCTTCATGAAATGACCACTGGAGATAAGGGCGCTACATCAAAGTGTGAAGAAAGTAGATTGTGCCCGGCTATCAATCAGAATAGTGTCTGGGTCTTAAAGGTTTTTATTCAAACAAGCAGTCATCAATGTGAGGAGTCAACTAAGTCCACATGGAAGAAGTCACCAGGTTGTGTGATCCACAGGTGACAACAAAATTCAAATTTGACAATGGTAAAGTATCAGAGCTTCAATTGTGAACTCCCAATTTGTAGAAAGCTATGGAGGACAGTGGGAGCCCAAAACTCATCTGCAGAGTGTCTAGTCAGATTAAGCAGCTGGCAGATCCCCTCTAGCCACAGGCAAGTGTCTCAAGCAGCTTTACTATCAGATGGAGATCATTGTAATCTTGATACTGGATTGAACTTGATTCTTTGTGAGTTGACTTCCTTCTTGATCCAACCTGAAATTGTTCTAGGCACAAGTATTTCTTGCTCGTTGCATGACAAAAATTTCTTGCCTGGCTTTTCAAATACTGATAGTGGTCTTTTCTTTCTTACTCAATATTTTTATATTTACATTATTATCATTTCCTTACCACTTTATTTTGGTGGGGTTTTTGCAGGGAGAGCTTGTTTTTTATTGTTTCTGTTTGGGTTTTCCAGTTTGTGAAGCACAAAAAGAGTAGCTGCATAGTGATAAAAACTGATGTAAGGGTTATAAGGGATGCAGGGGTGGGGCTGGGAGATAAGGAAGGTGAGGGGATTTGGGGAGTAAACAATGTATACTGGAGGTGGGTGAGTACAACTCATTTTAAAAGCGGTTTAACCATGGGGAAAACAAGAAAATGTTCTAAAATCGATTGTGGCAATGATTGTGCAACTATTCTGGATATGCTTAAACTATTGAATTATATGATTTGTGGCTTATGTGCCAATAAAACTGTAAAAGAAAAAAGAAAACAAACAAAAAAAGAAGATATTGGTGTTTCAGTAGTATAATTGTTGACTCCCAGGGTTTAGTTTCTGGCCAGTGCTCCTTAAGCTCAGACACCACCATCTGTCAGAGTAGGCAGAGCTTCCATATGGAGTTTGACTCGGAAGAAAGGCCTGGCAATATACTTCAGTATTCCAAATCTGTTGTGCATGGAGTCTCCATGAGTCCAAGGCTCAGTTGGAGCCAGCTAACAACAGAGGGTATGAACTGTAATCTCATTGTGATATGAGCTGATTTGCATTTCTCTGGTGACCAATCATCAGAGGACTTTTGATAAGTTTCATTTGCCACGAGGGTTTTTGCCCAATTGTTATGTGACCTGAAGGCCTTGAAATGTCTGCCCGTTCTCTTCTAACAGCAGTCATGCCTGCTGCATGGCGCCTATAGTACAGCCAGGCATTGGAGGCTTTCTTGAGCACTGACACAGCTAGCAATACAGCAAAAGAGCAAGTCCTCTCTCCAATGGGAACACGGTGGATAAGGGCATGGCTATGTGGCTGTGGGTTTGAATCCTCATTTTGTCACTTTCTAGCCATGTAGCCTTGTAGCTTGGTGTCTAATTTTGCCACACCTGTTTCTTCACCTTTGAAATAAGGCTGCTTTGAGACATCAGTGAAATATTCCCAATGAAGCACTCAGGCACAGATTGAGTGCTCAATGTATACATGTAATAACATGTTAAAGGTGAAGGCAGGCAATTAAAGAGTAATACTAGTGGGGAATGAGTTATGGTGGGAGAGGTATAAAGTGTCATAGGAACACACAGAGGAGACCCTTAACTGAGACTAGGATCTAGAAAAGGTTACCCAGAGGAACTCTTGCCATCCAGCCAACTTTGATGCATAGCAAGCTCTATGTAGGGTTTCTGAGGCTGTAGATATTTTTATTTTATTTTATTAAAAGATCATTTTATTGGGTGCTCTTACAGTTCTTATAACAATCCATGCATCACTTGTATCAAGCACATTTGAACATGTGTTGCCATCATTATTTGCTAGACATTTACCTTCTATTGAGCCCTTAGTACAGTAGCTCCTCTCCCCACCCCTTGTGAACCCTTGATACATTATAAATTATTATTGTTATTATTATGTCATATCTTACCCTGACCCCTGTCACCTTTCAGTTCTTTATCTCCCTGGCCTATAGTGATGGTGGTTAAGTGTTGATCACAGAGTGAGGCAAGAGAGATCAGAAACTTTCTCCTTCTGCCCTTCTCCCCCCACCTTCTCCCTACCCTGAGGCTGTAGACCTTGGTGGCAGCAGACAGCCTCTTTTTTATCCCTTTTAGAGGCTGATTAATAATCCAACACTTACCTGCCAGGGTTTCCCAGAGGAAGTGATGTCTAAAGTGGGAAGTAGAAGCTGAGTAGGAGATGACTGGAGCAAGGGCAGATGTGCAATGTGTGTGTACCTGTGAGGGAAGCATTGTGGGCAGAAGAAATAGCTCGTGTAAAGACTTGCAGGCAATAGAAGAATATGACACACGTGAGAGACTGAGATGTATTCAGAACGTCTAGGCTAACACTGTTCAAGAGAACTTTCTGCCATGATTGACAGGTTCTGGATCTGTGCTGTTCAAAATGGAAGCTACTAACCACACGTGATGGTTGAGGCATTTGAAATGTGGCTATGTGTAGACTAACTAATGTTTAATTGTAAATGTAAATTGAAATTTACCTAGCCATGATGGCTAGTGAGCCACCATATTGGACAGCACAGGTCTAGAGTGTCAAGTACAAGACAGAGGTTGCAATGTGGAGGTGCAGGTGAAGGGGGTGAGGAGGACACAGGGCTGGACGCTCAGTTGGCATTTTGTTCTAAGGGTCATGAAAAGCCACTGGAGAGCAGCGAGGCACTCTAGTTTTTATTTTTAAAAGATCATTTTTTTTGGTTTTTTTTTAAAGATCAATTTTTTAAAAGTGTATAAAAATCACATAAGGTTTGAGGAGAATGTATTATAAGACTAAGAGTGGGGCAAGAGAGATCAGTAATTACACCTTAGAAGACCCCTCAGGAGCTGTTAAAGCCCCAGTCTCAAGGCTGTAATCTTATTGGTCACATCATTTTCCCCAAAGCAGTGTAGTGCTTCACCTGGCATCCCCAGGACAGGACAGACATAAAACAAATCCCACCGTCGTGGAGTCAGTTGAGACTGACAGCAACCCTATAAAGTACATGAGAACTGCCCCACGGGGCTTCCAAGGCGGTGGATCTTCAGGACAGCCGACTCAGCCCTTCATCCCCTCCGGGAAGCTAGCAACCTCTCACTACGCCAGCCTGGGCTAAAAACCAAAAACCAAAACCAAGCGATCTCACTGCCTTCGAGGCGTTTCCGACTCTTAGCCATCCCACAGGGCAGGGTAGAACTGCCCTTGTGGGTTTCCAAGTCGGTATCTCCGGACTGGCGTGGAAAGCGTCCCCTTTCTCCTGGCCATCCTGGGCGGGGAGGCCTGTGTCAGGTGCACCGAGCGGCCTCCCTGCCTCCACCTGCCGGCTGCTGCTGGAAGCACCTTTAGCTAGAGGAACTCGGGCTGCCTGTCACAGTGCCTGGGGAGGAGGGCCCAGGGGGTAGCCTACGGCGGTGGGAAAGTCCCCCAATTGCTGGCTCGGCGCGGGTGCCACAATCGAGGGACATCTGTTGTCCTGGGCTTCTCCTCTACTGGCGGCACCCGACACGTTCTCTCTGCCTCTGGGAGAGTAGTGGTTGGATGCCAGGGTCCTGGGGCAGGACTCCATGCTGGCTCCTACTCTGGGCCGGACCGTAGCACCCTAGGGCTTCCTCTGGTCGCGCTTACCCACCCCCACTCTGATGCTTCAGTGGCTGGAAAGCGGAGGGGTGGGGGGAGGATGGGGGTGTCTCTTTGGGCGGAGGGTGCGGCTGTGGTCCAGATGGTCAGTCTCTGCTGGTCCGGTGGAGAGCGGTGACGCTGAGCTCCCCACTGTGCGCGCCCGGGCAGGCGCACGGAAGGGGTGAACGGCGATCACTAGCAGAGAAGGGAAGGAGGTGCTTACCGCTCCTCCGCTGTCAGCCGCCGTCGCTCCCCCCACTTCCTCCGGCGCCCGCCCTCCCGCCAGGAGCCTCGGGATCCCAGCCGTGCGGCCCGCCACGCCCTGCTCCGTCTTGTGGGTAAGTCCGTGGGTCCGCCCGGGCGTTCCAAGTACCCGCAACCTGACAGTGACCCATGCGGATCCCCGAGGCTCCTGCTTAGGGTCCCCTGTGCTTGGCCAGCCAGGCCACTTTCTCTGCTGCCAGGGTGAACTGAGGGTCCTGGAGGTTGGGTCTGGGTTGACCAGACAGCTGTCCCTGCTGGAGCTTGGGTGTGGTGGGCCTGGAGCTGGGCAGAAGGGGATGTTACCAGGCGATAAGGTCGCTGGCCACCTGAGACACCCCACTACAGGCTGCAAAATGGCTGGTTACAACGGCAAGTGAAGGCGGCCATCCAGGTCCCCACCTCCCCTGCGTCTGTGAGAAAATGCTCCTTGCAGGTCCCTGGGGTCTGGGAGAGCCAGAGGCTGGGCCAGCTTCCGTCCACTGGGGAGCACAGGGACTTCCCCCCACCCCCTAGTCTGGGGCCCCACCCGGTGCCATGCGATGGGAGTTGTGGTTACTGTTTTCCTGTGAGGGGAGAGCGTGCATGTCAGCTGAGCCTAGCGGGGACCCAAGGAGCGGCCTGTCTAGTAGAGAGCTGAGGCAGTCATTGAGGGGCGGCCTCCTCATTCTGAAAATCCCAGAGAGGGGGGGGGGGGGGCACAGAGATGGCATTGGATGCCTTCAGAGAGTCCGACTCCAAATACAGACCTGGCTCTGAAAGATCTGCAGAACTGAAGAGGAACCTCGTGGCCGAATAAGACCATTTTAAATGGGGCACCAACAGCTGAGTGACCCTGGGCTTGTCACTTCCCTTTTCTGAGCCTTAGTTGTCCTGGCTACATAAAGAGGAGTTTAACCAGGCCAGCGATTTTCCAGCAGAGCTCCCCCTGCCCCCACATCCCCCCAATGAACTCTCTGGTTTTTGCAGCGACAGGCTGAAGGGAGGAGCCTTCCCCTAGGGACTCTACTTTCATCTGTGCGAGTATTGGCTTCCGTACAAGACGTTGCTTACAACCCTGGGTTTTGCTGTCAATGTAAACATTTGTTACCCTGCCTTCAGAAGGGGCCAGTAGCTTCCCAGGGCTTAGCAAATCTCTGAGGGAGACTCGAGGACTTGATTCGGATCCAATGACTTCTGGCCCTTTTTTTGGGGGGGGGGGTAACATCAGGGAAGGCAGCCCTTTTTGACTCCCTGCTCTTCAGCCCTTCCAGGTTGTGTGGTTGCCTGCAAGGGACAGACCTACCTCACCCTCTGCCTGCCTCCTCCGCTCACTTCCCCCTCCTGTTGGGCTGAGCTCCCTCTGCAACTACAGGGATGGGTCTACTTGGGCTCAGTAGACCCACCCACTTCTAAACATTTCCTCTTACAGGCTTCTGCCAGACCTCCCTCCTTGACCCAGCCTGAGAGGGAGAGGGGACCTCCAGCTACCCAGAGCTCCACAGTCTCCTCCCCTCAGAATGACCGCGCCTGCCAGCTGTCCTGCTTTCAGGCTCGAGACTTCCGATGGAGGCCAGGGAGATGGTACTGAGGGGGACAAAGGAAATCTGGGGCATGGGGACGGGCCACCTCCCATGGAGTCATCGTTCCAGGGTGAGGACCGCAACTTCTCCCCTCAGATCAAAGTGAACCTCAACTATCGGAAGGTACAGAGTGCCAGGTGAGGAAGCCAATGGGGTGGGGGTGCGGGGAGCCCCCCTCCTTCAGCAGTGTCCCGTGCTTCCTCCTGAGACTCCGTGGCTCCTTGGGCTGACTCGTGAGCCCCCCAGGCTGACCTCTACTCCCTCTACCCTACCCTCCGGGGTTTCTGCTTCTGGAACCCACCCCATTCCGGGTCTTCTGTCCTCTGAGATCTTGTTCTACTTAGTGGGGACACACTCCTCCAAGCATCCTCCACATCCCCCTTGTGTGTGTCCACTCCCCATCCTGTTGGGGCCCCCATGGAGGATTCTCTTCCAGTCATGGAAGAGAATCGAGGACATCAGGAGATTTTCCGGGCATTTCTTGGCTCTGCTCCAAGACAATATAGGAAACATTCTCCAATTTTATTCCGATGTCCTTGATTCTCTTCCAACCTGTCCCTCAGGGAATGTGGACTCAGGGAATTGAGGGTAGTGCTTTGTCTGGGAGTCATCTGCTCCCTGACTTTCCTGGCGTTCTCTCCACCAGCCCTTTACACTCGGCTCCTTCCCCCTTCCAGGATGTGCAACTGCCTTCAGGGCACAGACCCTCCACACCCTCTGCCTCCTCCCTCCCACTCTCTTCCCCCTCCCTTTGGGCTGAGCTGTCTGGAACTAGATGGGTGGGTCTACTTGCGCTCAGTAGACCCATCCACTTCAAAAGAGGAGTTTCCAAAGGTCTCGCTTCTTCAATTTGGGTTGAGTTGTGCTTCAGGTCCAGTGAACAGCCTGCACCTGGTAGCCCTCACCAGTCTGTGGCCTGTTGCATGAGGCAAGACTGCCAGGGAAGCCCGGCTCCTCTGCCCTCACGCCTGAGATGTGGCGCCAGCCTTGGTCTCCTGAGCTCCAGCCCCTGTGCCGTTGGGCTTGGAGGATGGTGGTCCATGAAAAAGAAGCCCCAGGAAAGCAGAGGATGGGAATACAAGGGTTCATTGGGGAGCTGTCTAGCCTGCCAGGCTCTCCAGGGCCTGCCTCGTCCAGTGCCCTCACAGGACTTCCATATCCCAGAACCATGATGCCATCTCAGTGGCTGGAGCGGCTTTGTCCAAGTGGCCCACTTCCTCTGGCTGAGTTCCCCACTGGGCATGAGTCAGCCATAGAGCCTTCTTGGCCATGCTGTGGCCACGTGGTCTGTGAGGTGGAAGCTTCCTGAGGTAGCCATGCAGCTATGAGACCCAGACAGTAGTGCTATGTTTAAAACCAAGGCTAGAGAGGGCTTGTCATCTTGGACTCCTGTTAATGGTCTGGGGTACATCTTTCCAGACTTTGTGAGTACATTAGACATATCTTTACATAATAGGATATCGTCATACTGCACAGAACATTTGTGATGTGCTTCCTCCACACCCCCAGCCCCTCTCCACACCAACTAAACCATACCAAACCAAACTCGCTGCCATCGAGTCAATGCTGGCTCATAGTGACTCCACAGAACAGAGGAGATCCGTGCCTGTGGGTGTCCGAGACTGTAACTCTCAGAAAGCCCGGTCTTTTTTCCCATGCCCACACACATCCTGTGCTTATTACATCTTGGAGCACTTTCCATTTTAGTACATGTACTTCTAACGTGACCCTGTGTGGTGTAAGAAAGGCCTGGTGGTATTGGAAACCCTGCGGTCGGTGCGTAGGAGTAGGGTTGCTGTTGGCTACTCCCTTTCCACTCAGTCTCCTTAGCAACAGCATGGGTTCCTACTCTGTAGGCTTGCAAAGGTGAGGCAGACTGTTCTGGGGTGCACCAATCACCCCCACCCATCAGGGAGCCATGCATCCGACAAGCTCATTCCAGAGAGATAGGAGGCTTAGGCCCTGAGGCTCCTCAAGCATTCAATGCCCTGCCCTTCCGCCCTTCCTTTGTTCCTGGATATCTCTTGGTCATGGCATCAGAATCACCAGGGATAAGCTCACCTCCTGTGAATAGTGACATTGCCCCCGAGGGAGGGTCCCGCACCCCTCCCCCAAACACGGTTACATTTTGATGAGCTGTGAGGCTTGTTCAGGATCTCTGGAAGAGATCTCCCTGAAGTGAGGCTTCTTAGAAAAACTCTGGTGACACTGATAAGTCAGTGCTGGACACACCTTGAGGAAGCCCTGGTGTTGCTAGCTAAAGGCCTTCTACCAGCAAGGTCGGAGGTTCAAACCCAGCAGTCAGTCCTCGGGAGAAAGAAGAGACTATCTCTTTCCATAAATGTGAGCCGACACCAGTAGGGTACCCATGAATCAGAAGTGACTCCATGGCGGCAGTGGGTTTGGATTTGGAGAGTTTGGTTTGGACGCACCTATTAACCCTCCCGACTCTTGGAGAAACTTCTTGCTGGCTACCTTAGACTATCCCCGGGAGTTAGGAGTCAGGGTCTGGAGTTAGACTGTCCTGGTGGTGCAGCGAGTTAAGCTTCAGGACTAAGCAAAGACTCAGACCCACCAGCTACTCCTTGGGAAGAAGATAAGGCTGTCTGCTCGCATAAGATCCACCGTCTCAGAAACTCTCAGGTGCAGTGCTGCCATGTCCTCCAGGGTAGCAATGAGTCGGAATTGATGCTCTGAGTCACACTTTGATGGTAGTGCATGTGGTTTGCTTTGGTTTGGGGGCTGGGAGCCCACTTCTGCATTGACTACCGCCTGTATGACTTGGACTATTGTGTAACCAGTGATTCCTAGCTCCAGGGACAGCAGTGAGCATTAGAGGTGAAAATTCCTCCACGTAGTCAGTCGGTGGCTGTGAGAGGAGGAGGGGCTTGTCTTGATTCCCTTTTTTTTAATTCCCTTCTTTGAGGGCAGCGGGGCGCACAGCCACTCCCTGTGGGGGACCCGGTTCCAACCCAAACCCAGCTTAAGCCACTCACTCTGCTCACCTCACTGCCACTGAGTGGATTCCAACACATGGAGACCCCACAGGACAGAGTAGAAGTGTCCCTGTGGGTTTCCAAGACTATAAGTCTTTACAAGAGTAGACAGCCTCATCTTTCTCCTGTGGAGCAGCTGGTGAGTTCGAACCACTGACCTTGTGGCTAGCAAGCAGTTCAATGTGTAAAGTAAGAGCCACGACCTCTACCTCTATTGAAACAGCTTCTACTGCAGCAGACCCCTTGTTGGTGAAGTGGGCATTGAGTTTGTGGTGGGACAAAGCATCGGAGCACCTGGCAAATGACAAGTTCCAGATGCTTTGAGGGCCTGTGACGACTGAGTCCTGGGGGCACGTGGGACTGGTACCCTGGACATTCCCTCCCCAGGCTTCAATGTGTGCGGGCTCTGTCTCCTGCTCTGCTAGGAGAGCAGAGGCCCCAGGAGAGCTTCCCTCAGGGCTCCTGGGCCTGCCAGGTGGCTGGATGGTGCCTGGTGGGGCTGGGGGTCGGGGGAATTGGAGGTCCTTCTCCAGCATGAGACACAAGCCACCTTCTCCAGCAGCAAACCCGATCCTGAGCGCTTTGATCGTGACCGGCTCTTCAGCGTGGTCTCCCGGGGCGTCCCAGAGGGGCTGGCTGGATTGGCAGCGTACTTGCGCAAGACCAGTAAATACCTCACGGACTCAGAATACACAGGTAGGTCCATCGTGCGGGCACAGAGATGGCATCCTGTGGTGGAGTGGGGTGGGGCTGGGCTGGCTGGGTGAGCGCCTAGATCATATGTTCTTACAACCTGCCCTGGCTGCCCTGGGAAGGGCCCTGCGGACAGAGCCAAGGACAGCTGCGCACCCCACGGCCACTTATCCCACCAGGCTCCTGCCTGCCTCATCCCCCCACAGCTCACTTCAGTAGTCATCTTTTATTAATGACCATATTATTGAACTATCACTCACGGACCATAGACCCGTGGCAGCCTCCAAGCATTCTCAGTGTCAAATTTAAATATCTTTACAGTTTAGGCTGAGGAGAAAAATATGATTTGTGCTCTGCAGGACACTCAGCTCTATATAAAGCCAAGGATAAAAACAAAACCAAAAACAACTTGTCATTTTGGGCCCCTTTTAATAGTCTGGGGTACATCTTTCCAGACTCTTTGGACTCCATTAGACATATTCCCGCCGCGGGGTTTGTCATCCACACTGATTTGTACCATGCTTCCACCACCCCTACTCCCACTGCATACTCCCCATCATCACATTTAGGAGCACTTTCCATTTCAGTACATTTACTTCTAACTTGGCCCCAAGTGATACAAACAGTGGTTGCGCTTGCCTGCTAACTGAAAGGTTGGGGGTTCAAGACCACCCACTGGAGCCTTGGAAGAAAGGCCTGGTGATTGGCTTCCAATAAACCAGCCATTGGAAACCCTCTGGCATGGAGGAGTAGGTTGCTGTGAGTCAGAATCAACTCCACAGGAACTTTTTCTTTTTTAATCTGTTCATGTATTTAACAGTTTTATTGAAATACCATTCCCATATCATTTCAATTCAATAGTTTAATCACATTAATAAGAGGTGTGCCGTCATCACCACAATTAATTTTAGAACCTTTTCTTTTTTCTTGTCCTCATTGTTATTTTAAAAACTCTCAAGTTCACGGCCGTGGAGTCGATGCTGACTCTTAGTGGCTCTATGGGACAGGACAGCATTGCCCCTAGACATTTCCCAGACTGTAAGAAAGCCCTGTCTTTCTTCCGGGAGCAGCCGACTTTGCAGTTAGCAGCTCAGTACTGAACCACGACACCACTGGGACTCAACGGGTCGCCATGACTCAGGATTGACTCAATGGCAGTGAGTTTCATTGTTGTTAGGAAACTGATTTTGCTTGGGTCTGACTTCTTCCTCCTTACCTCAGTCTCTTTAACACCTGCAGAGGTTCCAACTGTGTGGATTTGCCATCATTTAATTAGGTCTCAGTTCTTTGTGAAAGGCTATTTACGTTGTGTGTGGCTTCCAGCCTCAGCTTCCCTGCCCATGCTGCACACTCTGTACCCACATGTATCATCCCTCTGATCCCTACAGTAAGCCCTGGAGGCGTTGCTCCCCTTTTGTAGGGAAGGACCCTCGGTTGAGGAGAGGTTGTGTGGACTGTTCTTGGAGACTGATCCATTAGTGCTGCAGTGGAGAGCTTTGCCAAGCCATCTCTGCGCCCAAGACAGATCACGTCTGAGAAATTTGATTTCTAGGGCAGAATTTATGGTCATTTTTAACCCTTGGCATTTTAATACCTGTTATCTGGAGTTTAATACCCTCCTGCACCGCTATGCCAACTCAGGCTCCCACTGGTAATGTGTAGCAGTCTTTTTAAAATCCTCCCAAGGGGCACTTTAGGACTGGCGGGCAGCCCAGAGGCTTCAGGCCTGTACACCCCTTCAACCCCTCCCCTCTATTTTCCCACAGAGGGCTCCACGGGCAAGACGTGCCTCATGAAGGCCTTGCTGAACCTTCAGGGTGGCACCAACGCCTGCATCCTGCCGCTGCTCCAGATCGACAAGAACTCGGGCAACCCCACGCCGCTGGTCAATGCCCAGTGCACGGATGACTACTACCGAGGCCACAGTGCCTTGCACATTGCCATCGAGAAGCGGAGCCTGCCGTGTGTGAAGCTCCTGGTGGAGAACGGGGCAGATGTGCATGCCCGGGCCTGCGGCCACTTCTTCCAGAAGAAGAGCCAAGGGGCTTGCTTCTATTTTGGTGAGCAGGACTTTCTTGCACGCGGTGAGATGCCGAGGGCTTGGCAAGGTTTGCCTAAGCTCTCACAGTAAGAATGTGGTAGAGCTGTTACTTAAGCCCAAGTTGGCTAGACACTGATGCCCGTGTGTTGACCCACCTGACTGAGCCCTGAGGAGCCACGGTGGTGTGGTGGTTACACATCGGACGTCTAACTGCAAGGCCAGCAGTTTAAAAGCACCAGACATTCTGCAGGAGAAAAACGAGGCTCTCTACTCCAGTGGAGAGTTATAATTTCAGAAACTCACAGGGGCAGTTCTACTCTGTCCTATAGGGTCATTATGAGTCTGAATCAACTCGATGGCTGAGCCCTGGGTTACGCAATGGGTGGCTAACCTCAAGGTCGGCAGTTCAAAACCACCAGTTGTTCTACAGGAGAAAGAGGAGGCTTTCTATTCCCATAAAAATTTCCAGTCTCAGAACCCCCCAAGGGCAGCGCTACCCTATCTATCGGGTCTCTATGCCCTGGAATTGAATCCATGGCAGTTTATTTTGAGAGTTGGCTGCCTGCAGAAGTGATTTGTCTTAAGAGCTAATTGAGCCTCATGTGGTCAAGGAGGCTTGGCAGGTCGTCAGGGAGGGGGAGGGGCGGCTAGGATAGGTACATGGTAGGATTGACCAGACAGGGCCTGACCACCACAATAAAGGGGCATCCATGCCAGGCAGCAGTGGAGTCCTGGGGGCGGAGAGCTGTGAATTGCAAATGCCAGCAACCCAAAACCACCAGTGGTTTCTCGTGGGAGAAAGTTGCGGCTTTCTACTTCTATAAGGAGTTACAGTCTCAGAAACTCACAGGGGCAGTTCTAGCCTGTCCCATTATGTTCTTAGGAGAATTGACTCAATGGCAGTGAGGGCTTTTTTTTCTTCAATGCCAGGCAGCAGTGGGCCTGGGCTCTGGCAAAGAAAAGAGAGAAGGAGGAAGGGACCCCTGGTTGGCTAGACTCTGTTTGGTGAACTTGGCCTTGGGGAAGAACAGGAAAGGGCTGCGCCTGTCAAAGCTTCTAGGAAGAAGAGGCAGCTGCCCGGAGCAGAGCCTTGGACCTCCCCACCCCGGGCAGCCCTGGGTGGGCCAAGCTCCCCAGCTGCAGTCTCAAGGCAGCGCTTCCCCCTCTCCTGTGAATGCCATGGTCTGGTTCCTGGAGAAAGTGAGAAGTAGTCTGGCAGAAAGGGGACACTCAAGGCCCCAGCTGCCCCCTCGTCCCCAGGTGAGCTGCCCCTCTCTCTGGCCGCATGCATCAAGCAGTGGGATGTGGTGACCTACCTCCTGGAGAACCCGCACCAGCCGGCCAGTCTGCAGGCCACTGACTCCTTGGGCAACACAGTGCTACATGCCCTGGTTATGATTGCTGACAACTCGGACGAGAACAGCGCCCTGGTGATCCGCATGTACGATGCGCTGCTGCGGATCAGCGCCCGCCTCTGCCCCACTGTACGGCTCGAGGACATCCCCAACAGACAGGGCTTTACTCCTCTGAAGCTGGCCGCCAAGGAGGGCAAAATCGAGGTGAGTAGCCATCCTCTCCCCGTTGCCACCTCTTCAGGTAGCAGCAGGAGTCACCAAGATTTCTACAAGGGTTAGGAGGTGCTAGTGGCTTGAGGCAGTGATCTCTCATATCACATGTTGGGCTGCTAATCTCAAGGCCAGCAGTTCAAAACCCCCAGCCTCTCTGCAAGTGAAAGAGGAGGCTTTCTACTCCCATAAAGCGTTCGAGTCTTGGAAACCTACAGGGCCAGCAGCTCAATGGAGTCACTGAGTCAGAATCGACTCACTGGCAGGGAGATTGGTTTATTCATGAGAAAGGATACATATTGGCTCGGTATCGGTTCAAACCCTCTAGTTGAGACTGTCTGCTCCCATAAAGATGTACAGTCTCGGAAAGTCTAAGGAACTGTTCTATAGGATGGCCATAAATTAGAATTGACTTGATGGCAGCGGTTAGTAGTAAGGAGCCTTTGGGAGGTGTGAACAGTTAATGTACCAATGAAAGGTTGGAAGTTCAAGTCCACCCAGAGGTGCCTTGGAAGAAAGGCCTGGGGGTCTACTCCCCAAAATGCAGCCATTGTAAACCCCAGAAAGCCCAGTTCTACTCTGACATGGGATCACCCCAGGTCAGATTCAATCCGATGTCAAATGATGTTTTATTAATACGAAAATTTTCAGAGTATGGTTCTACTAGATGTATTTATCAATAAATTGCACCTGTACTACTGAACTACTACAGCATGTTACATCATAAGACACAGTAATCTTTTCAAAATTGAGAGAAGAAATAAACATACATGAATGTTTAAATATTTTATTCCTGCCCTGCCGGTTTCCGAACCATCTCCTGGGGTGTGTCAACTCTACTTGGTTGTCTAGCAAGGTGGTTGCATGGCCTACGTGAGCCGCTCCTCATTTGCAAACTCCAAGGGCTTGTGAGCTTGTTGTAGGTGCCCCTTTTGACATCTGTGGAAAGCGCTGGACTCAGATGTGCAGACCCATAGACTTGATAGATCGAGGGACATGCGTGTCTGGAGAGTGTGTCTGCTCAGGCGGCTGGCTCTACAGATTTTCAGACATATCCTGCAGCGTGAGTTCTCAGGGGAGTACCAGCCACTTTCCCGAAAGTTCACGGAGTGGTGCTATGGGCCTGTCCGTGTGTCGCTGTACGACCTGGATTCTGTGGACAGCTGGGAGGAGAACTCCGTGCTGGAAATCATCGCCTTTCACTGCAGGAGCCCGGTGAGCCTGCAGGGGCTGTGGGGAGGTCAGCAGTGTGGGCCAGGCACAGCTCCTGGCCAGGCCCACAGATCAGGGCCACCTCCTGGACCACACCAGCCATGGGCTGTGCGGATGTGGTTACACATGAATGCTGGGCTCACACTCATCCCTCACTCCTGCTCCAACCCATCGGGGGCAATGGCCAGGGCATGGTGGCTACCACTGAGGGCTGCCCTGGTGACCGACACCTGTCAGCACAGCTCTGGAGTGGAGGGAGTCGTTCTCAGTCACATCATCATCATGGGGGTTGAGCTGCAGCTGTGGGTGGGTGGGGGGTGTCATTCAGGGATCCTGGTGGGGTGAACCTGCTCTCCACCTTCCCCTCCATTTCCCCCACTTCCCTCTGTTCTTCCACTGAGCCCACCCACCACGACATGGGCTCCCTGGGTGTCCTCTCTGAACATATCCTGTGCCCACCCCAGCGCCGACACCGAATGGTCGTTTTGGAGCCACTGAACAAACTGCTGCAGGCGAAATGGGAGCTGCTCACCCCCAAGTTCTACATCAACCTGCTCTCTTACCTGGTTTACATGGTCATCTTCACAGCCGTGGCCTATCACCAGCCAGCCCTGGAAAAGGTAAGGCTGGGGTCGGGGCAGATCCCGGCCACAGCCCGGGAGAGAGATGGAGCAGAGATGACCATACCCAACCTACAACTGACAAGAAGCATGACGGCCTGTCAGCCGGTCCCATCAGTCATAACAGTCCTCATCGGCCAGCAGTGCTCACTGAATGCTCACTGTGCACAAGACAATAGTCTAAGGGAGCTCTCACTTCGTGGGTAGTGCATGCAGTTAAAGTGCTCAGCTGCTAACCGAAAGGTTAGAGATTCAACTCCACCTATAGGACCTCAGATGAAATGCCTGTGATCTGCTTCGAAATACTTAGCCCTATGTTCCCAGTTCTGCTCTGACACCGACGGAGTTGTTCTCCGTCTGAGTTGACATACGGGGACCTGGTGCTGCCACCCGAATTCTCCCAACAGCCCTCTGAGATGACGCACCGTTAGTTCTTCCTGTTTGCGATGGAAGAAAGGAAAGGAAGGCACCCAGAGGCTAGATAATTCATTCAGGGGACTGCAGCTTGTGGGCGGCGGAGATGGGATTCGAACCTGAGCAGACTGGTTCTAGGTCCTGCTACCCAGAGTGCTCTTCAATAGCCTGGAATCCGGGGATCCTGCCCTGGAGCCCATGTCCCTTCTCCTGCTTTGTGTGACTTGTCGAAGCTCGGGCCTGGGGTGGGCACCAGGGCTCCACTTCCAGAGAGCAAGCTTTTGGGAGAGGCCTCAGCGCACTGTGAATATCTCCTTACAGGGCTGGCGTCCCCTGAAGCCGACAGCTGGAAACTCTATGCTGCTGCTGGGCCACATCCTGATCCTGCTTGGGGGGCTGCACCTCCTCTTTGGCCAGGTCAGTGTTCTTCCCCCATACCCTTTCGCTCTTCCTCACACCCCACGTGGCACCCAGCTGGCCAACAAACTGGAATTCTGCTACCAGGGCCTTAGAGTAAGTTCACTACACTTCGTCTTTGCCTGGCAAACGCAGTCCCATGCCCAGGAGCATCCAGACCAACCTGCTCATTGGCAGTGTTGGCGCTGTCCTTCTGGGACTCAGGCTGGAAGTCCCTCTGGGGACACGCTCCATTTGCAGAGCACGGGGCTGAGGAGGGCGCAGACCACCTCCCCTGAACTCACTGCCATCGAGTTGATTTGCTACACCATAGGACAGAGTGGAACTGCCCCTAGGGGTTTCTGAGATGCTAACTCTTCATGGGAATAGAAAGCCTCATCTTTCTCCCACGGAGCAGCTGGTGGTTTTGAACCGCTGACCTGGAGGTCAGCAGCCCACCTCACCATCCCGATGCCACCGGGGCTCCTTTTCCATTGAAAAGGCTGCAAGTTTACAGGAGACAGGCTGACTGCCGTGGCAGCGAGGGGATAGAACCAGTCCAGTGAGAGGCGTAGAAGGTGTGCTCTGTGGGGTCGGGGGTGGGGGGAGTGGGAGTGGGAAGAGGGCTGCTCCTCACCATGGGGGTGGGTGCCTTGGGGACTCCGGATCTCGATCTTCAGGACATAAGGAGGACTTGACACCGACTGAGTGGCTGCTTTTTTTTAGAGAGTGCATTAGCCGAAGGCCCAGACTTTTTTTAACTTATCAGGAGAATCCATCAGAAGAATGCTCCTCCTTAAAAATCAACGCTGCAGCCTCCAAGGGGGTCCTGGTTGGGGGCCCACACACAGCCAGACTGGCAGACCCTCAGAGCACAGGCAGGGAGTGTGGTGGGGCGGGGACCCTGTCCCGGGGCTGAGCCCTGTTCACACTCTGTCTTCCCCATCACTCCCCACAGCTGTGGTACTTCTGGCGGCGGCGCCTGTTCATCTGGATCTCGTTCATGGACAGCTACTTCGAGCTCCTCTTGTATGCGGCCTCGCACCCCTCCTTACCCACTGGCAGAGGCGGGGTGGGGGGCAGAAAGCACCAGACTCCTTGACAGGCGAGGGCACAGAGTGGAATCAGGCCCAGGAGTCTGGGCCTCCTTCCCCCCGGGCCACTGTCCACTCCCATCCTTAGGGGTTACAGCTAGCTGTTGACATTTGTTGAGACTTCTTAGGTATCGGCAGAACAACCGGAGTGCATACTTACATTATCTTATTCAATCCTCACACGTGCTCAGCGGGTTAGGAATAATTCCCGTTATACCTTTTTTATAGGGGTTAAATCACTTGCCCAAGATAGATGCGTCCACTCTCAGATAGGTTTTGGTGTCCCAATCCCCATCTCCTCTGGTGCACGGAAAGTTACTCCAGCCATTGGACATGGGTGCCAGCTGGGGACACATGTGCCCGGAGCTGACCCAGACCCTTCCCCTTGCAGTCTGCTCCAGGCCCTGCTCACAGTGCTGTCCCAGGTGCTGTGTCTCTTGGCCATTGAGTGGTATCTGCCCCTGCTGGTGTCCTCGCTGGTGCTGGGCTGGCTGAATCTGCTGTACTACTCGCGTGGCTTCCAGCACACAGGCATCTACAGCATCATGATCCAGAAGGTGAGAGGGAGATGTGGCCTGGGACAGTCACACAGGTGGGGCCAAAGAGATCTTTCCTTCTGGGCCAAGGAGGTCTTGGGCTGGTCTGCCGGGGCTCCAGCCATCCAGACATTTGCCGCACACAAGCATCAGCATGAGGCCACACACACACATGCACGCCCTCAGGGGCATCCACACATAGGGCCACACGTATGTGTGCAAGCGTCCACCCGTCCACATAGGGCCACGTGCATTCTTGCCTAGGATATGCACACCCCATCCCTCCCCAACTCAATGGTGTGCCTGTGTCTGGGAACAGATGGGCTGATGTGTGGACATTCACTTATTCCTTTGACAAACAAATATTTTGGGAGTGTCTGTTGTGGGTCAGCACTATTCCAAATCTTTGGAATCCAGCCGTGAGCACCACAGACGGGGCCAGGGACAAGGAAACACATGAGGACGTTCCGAGTGTTCAGTTCTGTGAAGGAAATGAACAGCATGGCGGCATGTGGGAGAATGGGGGCGGAGTGGTTTCCCTGTGATGGTCAGGGAAGACCTCTGGAGGGGAGGACACGCAGGTGGTGACCTGTTTGGTGCTCCTAGAGCTCGGACTGAAGTGCTTCACGCAGAGGATGTAGGGCAAGGGCCCCCAGTCGGGGCAGGCCTGGTGTGCTTGGGGCAAGAGCAGGCCGGGGGACTGGAGAAGAGCGAGGATGGAACAGGAGAGGGAGTTGAGGGGGACAGCCAGATGTTCCTTACAGCTGAGCACAGCGAGGCGTCGTCTCATATGCTTTGGGCGCGTTATGGGGAGACAGCAGGCTCTGGAGGACAGCATGCTTGGTAAAGCAGAGGGGCAGTCTTCAATGAGTCAAGGAAGGCCCTGGACAAGATGGAGAGATCCAGGGGCTGCATCAGGGAGCTCAAGGACAGGAACAATTGTGCAGATGGCTGAGGGCCGGGCAGTGTTTTGTTCTGTTGGACACAGGGCCCCTATGGATCAGAACAGGCTCAGTAGCACCTAACAAGAACAGTTTAGAACACCAAACCAAAGTACTGCCATCGAGTTGACACTGACTCATAGTGGCCCTATAGGGCAGGGTAGAACTGCCCCAGTGAGTTTGTGAGACTGTAATTCTTTAGGGGAGTAGAAAGACCCATCTTTCTCCCTCAGAGTGGCTGGTGGCTTTGAACTGCTGAATAACAATAGATGGTACAAATGGGTAAGCACTTGGCTGCTGACTGAAAGGTTGGAGGCTTGAATCCACCCACAGGCCCTTTGGAAAACCTGCATGGAAAACCCGGAGGAGCCCAGTTCTCCTCCACAAGCTGGAGGTGACTTGAGGGCCACTGGCTGGTTTTCTGTGGATTTAAAGCAGGATGATGAGGGTTTTTAAGGTTGTTGAGAGATCCTCTTTGCTTGACGTCGGCACACAGATTGTGGATGTGTGGGTGAGGTGGGTTTGGGGGTTGTGTGTCCATGGGAGCCTGTGTTTAGTGGCTTGGTCACTCAGCCCAACTCCTTGGTGTGTGTGTTCCAGGTCATCCTGAGGGACCTGCTCCGTTTTCTTCTGGTCTACTTTGTCTTCCTTTTTGGCTTTGCTGTAGGTAAGCTCCACCCTCCCCCATCTGGGCTAGTCCTTGCCCATTTGTACACCCTTAGGGCTCCTTCCCAGGCTAAGGATGCCCCTCTTCCTCCCACCTGCAGCACTGGTGAGCCTGAGCAGGGAGACCAAGGTCCCCAAGGCCCTCTCGGACCTCAATGCCACAGATGGAGAGCATCACAAGGTGGGACAGGCAGATGAGGAGGGTCACGTGGTCCCATACAGGGGCATCCTGGACGCCTCCCTGGAGCTCTTCAAGTTCACCATCGGCATGGGTGAGCTGACCTTCCAGGAGCAGCTGCGCTTCCGTGGGGTGGTGCTGCTGCTGCTGCTGGCCTACGTCCTGCTCACCTACGTGCTGCTTCTCAACATGCTCATCGCCCTCATGAGTGAGACCGTCAACAATGTTGCCAATGACAGCTGGAGCATCTGGAAGCTACAGGTGCCCTTAGAGAGCCATCCCTTCCCACCTTCCCCTGTCCCAGCTGAGCGGGGTGTACTGAGGGTGGGTCGCGTCCTTGGCCTTGCTCACCCCTTCCTAAGGCTGGCGTGAGGATGGATACACTCATAGACCGTAAAGTGCTTTGGACAGTTACCGAGCACATTGTAAATAGGTGGTTAAGTAAGCGTTATTCTCAGTAGTGTTGGTCCCGTTCCAACTACGTCCTGGTGGGTCCCCTGAGCACAATACTAGACGCTGAAGCCCCACCAATGAACAGGGTACAGTCACGGCCCTTGTAGAGCTCATAGTCTGTGTTCTTCTGTTTGTAAGAAAGGCTCTGTTTGGTGGGGGTGAGACGTCCTGGCCCAGCCTGGAGGGGTAGGTGGTCGGGGACGGACTAACAGAGCTCCCGGCTGTCCCGCCGCTCTGCGCCCACGATCGTCACCATTAAACACCTCAAGTGGTGGAGTTTCTCAAACGGACAAGTATTCTTCCACAGTTATAGCAGGCTGGACAGCCAAATTCAGAGCCCCACCTCCAGAGGAAGTTTGTCTGTCTGTCTGCCTCTTGGCTATTGGGGGACGGTCCCTGGAGGACACACCCATCAAGCAATGCAGGCAGGAGCTCCTTCCTGGCTAGGGAAAGGTCAGGGTGGGGCTGGGCCCTCTGAAAGCTGGGGCAGGGGAAGCCTAGCCCGGTTCTGCTGCCCATTCATTGTTGCCCTGGGGCCAGGAACACCACCGACTGCATGGTTGGTGGTCCCAACCCACCAGCTGTTCTGAGGGAGAAAGAGGAGACTATCGTGGAACCCCTAGATAGGGCCATCCAGAGTCGGAACTTCCGCCGGAGCAGTGGGTTCTTGAGCAAGCGCTGGACCTACTCGAACTCCTCACTCACTCCCTGCATGTGGGCGGGCAGCCAAATGACTGGACCTGTGCAGTATTGTGGTACCCCTTCCTGTCTGCTTACCCCCGGGCACCCCATTCCCACTTCCTGCATCTCTAGCTGAGGTCTGTCTCCCCAGAAAGCCATCTCGGTCCTCGAGATGGAGAATGGCTACTGGTGGTACCGGCAGAAGAAGCAGCGGGCGGGGGTGATGCTGAAAGTGGGCACCCAGCTGGACGGGAGCCCCGATGAGCGCTGGTGCTTCCGGTGAGTGATGTGGGCAGGGTTGCGTGGCCCAGGGCCCCGTGGGAAAGGAAGAGGGGTCTCCCTGTGTGCCCACTTGGGCCTTTGTACAGCCTGCCTTTAGGGGCCTGAGAAACTTTCCTGACCGGGGAGGGCTGAGCCCTTGATGTCCGGGGCCTCAGCGCTGTTTTGTGCACACTCAGGGTGGAGGAAGTGAATTGGGTCTCGTGGGAGAAGACGCTGCCCACCGTGTGCGAGGAGCCAGCCGGAGCCCAAGTCCTTGGTGAGTGGCCGGTCCTAGCCCTGGGTGGGCGTGTCTCTGCTTGGCTAGCAGCAGCCCCCCTCCCCCTCCTAGCTGCCTGTGGATCCAAGGCCACTTTGCAGCTCCACTTCATGTGGAAGAAGGTGCTGCCTCTCTTCTTTCTTTCTCACCCGCCAGGCAATTCATCCTTCCTCCAGTCCAGCCCTCACTCTGCCCCCAGTGCCAGCTCCTCCCTCCTGCCCATCAGCTGCTCAGCTTAGCTCATTCAGCCTGGTTCCTGAGTGCCTGCCCCAGCAAGGCCTGGGTTGAGCCTGGACACCTAGCAGGAGAACACTGGGAGCAGTTCCTCCCAACCTATTTGGTGCTTCCTTCCGGGCCTCCTCTCCAGCCCTCCCCAAGCCCCCCTGATCCTTTCTCCACCTCCCATCCTTCCCCTTTCCACATCAGTCATGACCGCCCCTGCCCCTGCCCTGCTTCCTCCCTCTGAGACTGCCTCCTTACCCACCTCTCTGAGGTCTATTCAAGCTCTCCCTGTCTGAAAGGATGCCATGTCCTTTCTGTCTAGAACAGTGGTTCTCAACCTCCCTAATGCTGCGACCCTTTCATACGGTTCCTCGTGTTGTGGTGACCCCCCCCCCCCAACCATAACATTATTTTCGTTGTTACTTCAACAGTGTAATTTTGCTACTGTGATGAATCGGGTGGCCCCTGTGAAAGGGTCGTTTGACCCCCAAAGGGGTCGAGACCCACAGGTTGAGAACCGCTGGTTTGGAAGCTCCGATATGTTTTAGGATGCAAAAGAGAACTAATCTCAAATAACTGAAGGAGAGCACTCATTAAGTCTTAAGAGGGTCCAAGACACCCAAACAGCATCTGGATGAGGGGAGCCATTAGGGCCTTAGTTTAGCTAAGGCATGGCACCAAGGAAACGGTCCCAATTTCATGACTGGTGGCAGATCAATCCAACACAGGTACAAGTGAGGCTACAGGACCAGGACCAGGGCCATGATAGGGCACATTAGATAGAAGAGTTTACAAGATTGGTCCAGGGTCCTCTGCCACGGCAGTCAGGGCATGACTCCTGACTCTGGGACTCCCAGGATGGTCCATCAATGACACACCCCAGAGAGCTCTCCACAGATTGTCCCTCTCTGGGCTAGCAGGAGAACAAGTGGAGGTGAGTTACTTTCCAGGGCCAACTTATCTACGGTCTTGGTTAATGATCAGGAATTCAATGGAGGCGCCACCTCTGTGGGGACACAGCCCATGGGTTTTGAGTTATCACTGTCATCCATGCTGTTCTTCAGAAGGTGTCTTCAAATTGGTCCCAACCTATAACGACCCCTCTGTACAACAGACAAAAAGCCCCTCCGAACGCACCACAACTGTTCTTTTTCTTAAAAAGAAAAGTTTATTGATATAAAATTCACATATCATACACTTCCGTAGCTCAGGCGCTTTTAGAAAGAGTTGTATATACATCATCACAATCAGGTCTAGTGCCCCGTTCCCTCTCCTGCACTCATTCTTTGCTCCCGCATTAAACCACCACATTCGTTTGTGCCTCTACTCCTGTGGTTCATAAACTGGGAAACATAACACAAATAATAAAAAACAAGACAAAGAAAAAAATATATGTAAGTAAAGAATAAGAAGCAAAAGACCACCAGCAATATTTTTTCAAACCCAGAGAGGAAATTTCCTGTCATGGAACAAGTGAGAAATATTTAAACCTAGAGCAAATTCAGGTTGGGTCAAGAGGGAGATCAATTGACCAGATATCATATTATACGGTTCCATCCAGATATGGTTCCACCCGCCACAATCAGGTTTACAATCGTCTCTGTCTGATGGCAAATCTGTTCCTCAACTATGGCCAGAGGGGATCTGCCAGAGACTCAATCTGACTAGGGGTCCTCACACTTTTTTTTTTTAATTTTTAATTTTTTTCCCTCACACTTTTTAAACAGGGGCCCAGTTCAATGTCCCTCAGACCCGTTGGAGGGCCGGACTAGTTGTAAAAAAAAACTATGAACAAATTCCTATGCACACTGCACATATCTTATTTTGAAGTAAAAAACCAAACGGAGCAAAAACACCCGGCCGCCCGGATAAATGTCCTCGGCGGGCCACAGTTTGAGGACGCCTGGACTAGACACTCTGGGACGCCTAGTGTCCTCCATGGCCTTCTACAAATTGGGTGTTTACAATGTAAGCCCTGATACTTTTCCCTTCATCTTACTTGGATTTTGTTATTGTCATCTTTGGATCCCACAGGCTTCTTTCATGTGGACTTAGTTAACTCCTTACTTAGATGGCTCCTTGTTTGAATACAAGCCTTTAAGACCCCAGACACGTGGAGGGAAGTGCTGTGGTGGGTGGGAGGCAGGGAGGCAGGGGCAGCAGACTCTGGCAGCTCTGGTGCACAATGGGGTGGTCCTGTAGCTGGCCCCTCCTGTTTCCCTCGCGCAGGCCACACTACAGGGGCCAAGCTCCTCATCTCATTTACAGGCATCACGAAGAACCCTACTCTGATTTCCCAACATGAGGAAGACCATGCTTCAGAGGAAGACCATCTACCCCTCCAGCAACTCCAGTGACAGCCCAGACACAGCTGGAGGCAGCAGGGCAGAGCAGGGGCCATAGTCTGAAATTACTGCCTATTTTTGATGGTAACTATTTTCTCATGACTGACTTTTGCGGAAATATTATTTGAGTAAAGTTATTGCACCCTGACTGGCGACTGGTTTATTAGTCTCAGTGTGTGCATGGTTGCATCTGAGGAACAAGTCAAGGGGGCTGGGGGTGGGCAGCAGATAGTAGGTGCAGACAAGCCCAGGGGCCCTGTCCTTGACATACTCTTACAACTTATTTTAAAGAGGGGTGATGAAGATTGTCAGTTTGCAGGAGTTTGAGAGGTTCATGGTTATTGAGTATCCGTGGGGGCCCCAGCAGAATAGGAATGATGGTCGCTGAGCTGAACACCCACTATTGAATCGGCGCCTCCGTAACTGACCCTGCAGCAGTGGTTCTCAACCTTCCTAATGCCACGACCCTTTAATACAGTTCATGTGGTGACTCCCGCAACCATAAAATTATTTTCGTTGCTACTTCATAAGTGTCATTTTGCTACTGGGATGAATCTGGCGACCCCTGTGAAAGGGTCGTTCGACCCTTAAAGGGGTCGCGACCCACAGGTTGAGAACCACTGCCCTACAGGCTAGGGTACAGTTGCCCCTGGGGTTTCGGAGGCTCTTTTAAATCTTTAGGGGAGCGGGCAGGCCCAGCTCATTCACCGCAGCGGCTAGAGGGTTAGAACCATCGACCTTGCAGTTACCAGCCTAAAGGCTGTAATATTCCAGATGAGCAAACTGAGGTTCAAAAAGAAGTAATTTGCTCAAGACTGTACAGCTGGTAGCAACCAGCAGGACAGAAACGCAAAACCAGGCCAGAAAGTCCCCGCGCGACCTAAAAACCACGTGTTCAGAGCCCGGCTCAAGAACTCCAGCTCCCAGCGTCCCTCGCCGTCCGCTTTACGGACCCAGAATTCCAGGCGCCGTGGACGAACCCAAGTGCTGAGCGGGACAGGGGAGTCCCGGGGCGGGGCGGCGACTGCGTGGCTGTGGATGGGCCGGAAGTTCCCGTGAGTCTTTGCCAACGCCACCCTCCCGCCTGTGAGAAGTGGAACATTCCAACTCCTTAAATTGCGGAGTCGCGGCGAGCGCTGTCTCTTCGTCGTCGCAATGGAGGTGAGTTAAACTTGGCGGCTTGGTCGCAAGCCGGGAGCACAGCCTTAGTTTCGGGAAAGAGTGTTGGGAGGCTTATCCTCAGGGAGGGGGGAGGCGGTGGTAAAGGGGTGTCCCTCTGGTGTGTCTTAAGAGCCGCGCGGGGTAAGCGCATGCGGCTCGTGTATTTCACAGGATCCTCGCGGGCGCAGCTCACTGGCCCCGAAGGCCCCGACCCCGTTCCTCTGCGCTGCGGTGGAGCATGCGGAAACTAGGGAGCCGGGTGAGTGGGGTTCAGCCTCCCAGGGTGGGTAGTGAGCCCGTGAGAAACATGCGTGACTGTCCTGATGATATTGGTAATAGGAAGTGCCGTCAGACGCGATAACTGACGATGTCTGTACCTGCCTGACCACAGTCGCGGAAACTTGGGGGCAGTTTATTCGAATTGCTCGAGCGTGCCGTGACCATGACCTTTTTTTACGTTCAAGATTACAGACCCGCCGTGGAGCACTGAAGACCGGAGCACCTCGCCATGAGGTAAGCAAGCACTAGTTTGATTCGGTGTGATTGCTTCACGGCTTGATTTTTAACTCCCCTTTAATTTTAAAAATGCTAAAGCAGTGGGACTGTCATTTAATTGGGATTTTTAAATAAGCCATTGTGTAGTACAGATCTCACCGGCGCCTGAGTCTTGAGCTAAATATCTGGTGGCTCCATGTGACTGAGCTGGTAGTATTGGAAATGAAGTGGAATTGGTATCCAAAGACTTCCCGTTGGCATAATTTTGTCAGTTACTGGTCCTCAGATCAGTTGATCTAAGAACTTTTCATACTCACCCAGGTTAAACATTGGAGGAGGTTTTGGCGCAGTAAAGCGCGGGCTGTGAAGGGGAAGGGCCCACCGTGAAGTAAGGCCTGTCTGAACTTGTGTGAACCTGGCTTTTAAACAAGTTTCACACAAAGGAGGCATTGTAGCCCCGATTTGCATTGAGGGGTTGGTGGTCTAGTGAGATCTGGAACGTGTGGAGAAGGGGTGCTCCTACTTTATCTGCTGTGGATAATCTTGAACAGGCAGATGAGGAGAGCAGTTTCCCTCATCCCGGGATAACTCCATTTTAAACCAAGTGAGATGGCCAAATGGAAGTTGACACTTGCAAAGAATTGGGACTAGTTTGATTTAAGATGACCAGAAAAGCAGCACCGATTGGCTTAGCTTGCTTGTTGGTGTGGGGCTTTTCATTGGTAGAGGAGGCCGTCAGCAGTGCTTTTTGGTTTGTATTTTGTGTGATCTGAGGTGTGTCTGGTTCCCCAGGTTTTGCCAAGTGAACGTTAGACAATAGAACCTTCAGAGGTGGAAGCCCCAGCTCAGCCTGAAAGGTAAGCTTCTGTCCTGGACAACTAACCACACAAAAGGATATCATGTGATGAAATAACCTAAAATAGCTGGAATTACCGGCAGATGGTATGGTGGTGAGTCTGGTTTTCTGAAGATATCGCACACTTTGGGTGACTGCTGGTTAAGGTTGAAAATGAGATGACAGTCTAGTTTCTTCACAGGTCACCAGAAGCAGAGGCAGAATCTGAAGTCCAGGATGGTGGGGCTACTGGGAACATGGACACAAGCTTGATTATCCATGTTCCAGAGATGTAACTGGCTGCTCTTCCAGGACAAGCAACTTTGGTGTTAACAGCACTGTCCCTTGTCAAGCCAAAGGCTTTTACATTCTAGCATTTGGCTTTGTTAAAAGAAGCTGTAAATCCCAATTTACCCTAAATGCACCTACTCAATTATAAAGGATTGTCTTTGGTATTGATTCATAGAAACATGTATTTTGTGAATAAAAAGATGGAAGTTTGACACAAGCTGTGGTCATCAGTCTTAGCTTTTATCCCTCTTAGTGATTTTCCAAGAGTAAGGCATATCGACTGGGTTGTCTTTGCATAGCTCCTGAAGTGTCCTTCCAGACATTGGTCCCGGGGATCCAGCAGTGGCGACCTAGCATAGCTGCTTGGGGCTCAGCCTCCATGTGTGTGTTCACCAGTCTCTTATTTTAAGAGAATCCTTTTCATAGATTCTTGAGAGCTTCTACTTGAGAGACATTAACCTGGGTTTGAATATTTTGGGAAATTATAAATGCCCAGGGAAAAGTAGGTGAGGCCAATTCTAGTAGGTGTTCTGGGTTAGCTGTAGACTGGATTGGTTCTTTGATGGGCTAAATTTGGATGGAAGGCTAAACTCAGCAGGGTTTGGTATAAGATAACGAAGTCTAAAGAGCATATTTAATGCTGGTCTTGGAACCCTGACTCCCAATATTTAAGGGTTGCTCAGGTATGTATACACATTGGCTCAAGTTTAAGGCACTGATTTAAGATCTGGAGGTGCCAGAAATCAGTGCCCTCGTATTTTGGGCTGAATTATACTTGCCCTAAGCTAGTGATGTCTACTCTGGACTTTTGGTGGGGGCGGCATGAGAGGAAACAGTGGTAATGAGTCCCCTTTTGCACATGTGGGGTTCTGGCTCTCTAAGTCAGGCTGCCCAGGTTAAATGAGGTGCAGCCATGAGAACTCAGGTCTGAGGTACAGCTGTAGACTCCCTGTTGTCGCTGTGGTCTTTGAGAGGGCCCCCTCCAGGATCCTCCTGTGTCCCCTCCCTGGCCTCCTCCCCACTGCCTGGCCCCTCTCCCAGTTCCAGGATAGTGGGTAGGTGGCCTTGCTTGGGGGAGCGCTTTCGCAGACTGAGCAGGAAGGGCTGAGGCAGCGAGAAGATGTCCACATTGTTGCCCAGGTCTATCCACGTGACATTGGGGAACTTGCTGGGGTCTTTGAGAGTGTCAGTGAGGTCCCGCAGCAGGGCCCGGGTCAGCCGGTTACCATTGAGTGCCAGTGTGGTGAGGCGGGGCAGCATGCTGAGTGCAGGCAGCAGCTGCAGGACCATGTCGTCCGTTAGGCCTGTGAAGCCCAGCTCCACACTGTCCACCTCCTCTCCGCACCGCTGAAGGTAGCTGGTGACTCGCTCTAGGTCACGGGAGGTCAGAGGGATGCCCGACAGGTCCACTGTATTGTCTGGAGGGCTGCCAGCCAGGACAACCTTGAGGCTAAAGGAGAGAAGGAACAAGCAGAGGGTCAACCAAGTACGGCCACTCTTAGAAGCAGTTGTAGATCTTCAGGATCCATTTTAAGAAAATGATATCCAACTGCTCCCTCCATCTGCTGGAGTTTCTCCAGCTGGCCTGGGCCTGCCAGTCCGATGGCCAGGAGACAGGTGTTTCCTGCTGGCCAAGATTTGCACATTAACTCAAGTTAAAGAGTTACCTTTAATGAGTTAACCTCATTTCCTGAAATATATGGGACTGCTGTCCTTAATCATGTGGGCTGAACTTCCTGTTTCTGCCACCCACCCCTAGGTGTCAGTTTAGCTAGCTAGCCCTAAGGTTGATAAGAAAGAAGACAGGCTTCTTCCTCAAGGCTACTTTGCCCCTCCAGAGTGGGGCCCTCTGGGACAACCCTGCAGAACCGCAGACAAGGGAGGGTTCAGGGACTTGAGACTCCATGTCTGGTGGGCATGCTGGTTCCTGCAGGCGATGTGCTCTCTAGCCAGCACCCCCAGCCTCCCTTCCATTTAGCTCCCTTCACTTGGGCTAGAGGCCTGGTGCCCAGGTGAGTGTGTCCATTCCCTCACCCTCTGTTGGCTCTGAGGTCAAGGTCATTGATGCCCATTTCTCCCATCTCCATATGCTTCAGGTAAGTCCTGAGGACCCCACTCTTGGAAGGAGAGGGAAAGGAAGAAAACTCCCCCCCCCCAACTTCTTCAAAGGCACATATAAATCAGCAGCCAAGGGGAACCCCTTAGATTTTTTTGTCACCCAAAGTAGGCAAGTCCCTATCCTTGGGGGTCTCGAAAACTGGCAGGTAATACCAAAGTTCCCTCATCTTGCTTGATTGGGGGCCCAGCCCAAGGGAGCTTGAATATAAAGCTCACAAAGCAAGGTAAGTTCAAGTCTTGGAACAGTATTTGGCATGGTTCATTGTTGGCTGCAATCATTGTTAGCAAAGCAGCTCCACCCAGCTAGAGACTAGAGCTACCACCTTGCAGTTCACAGCTTGGGCTTTGGAGGAAAGTGTCTTGGGTTGAATCTAGTGGCCATTTCCGCTGGGAAAGGGGTGGGGGTAGGTGGGGTGGGAGTGTGACACCTCCCCCAGGAGGGAGGAAGCTGAGCACTTCTGTAGGAAGGGCCCAGTTCCCCATCTAGGTCTGCAGGGACTGGAAGGAAGAGCCCATAGCTGCCAGGTAACCCTTCAGGTGGCCACTCCAGGGCAAGAAAGCGGGGATCCTTCATCGGCTGGGGGTCCTTCCTTTGAGGCTCCCATGACCTCCCACCCCATGTCCTCTGGGGCTGTCCTGGCCCATAGGCTCTGTCCTATGCCATCTCCCCGCCCCCAATTCTCTTTCTGAGGCAGTCTCCCAATCTAACCCCTCGGTTCCAGTCTCTGGAGTGGGCTGTGTACCCCACAGCATGGCTCAGACACATCTTGGGCAGGCCTGCCTCTGCCCCTAGAGTGCGCACACTCACCAGGCCTGTGGCTTCCTCTTGCCCAGCCCGCGATGCCGCCTCCACTGGGAGTGGGGGCTGAGGTGGTATGTCAGCTGCCGGCACAGCTTCTCCATGGCACCCAGCGAGTCGCCTTCCTACAGAAGCAACCACAGGGTCAGGTTCCGCAGCCAGGAATAGAGCTACCAAACCACCTGTAGCCTCCCTGGCCCTGCAAAGGAGCCTGCGCTGCACTGAGAACCTGCCACGAAGACTGGACACGGAGCACCCATAGCAGAGGGCTGTGGTTGTGAGCTGAACTGGGCAATGTTTTTGTGAATGGCGATCAATTTAGTAAGGATTCTTTTGAGGAAGACAAACCAGGAAATCTGATGACAATGGGTTGGAGCTGGGTAGGGCTCAGCATGTCCAGTCACTCTTAGGGCCCAGAGCTAAGCATTTACTCAAACTTCCTGAGCACTATTGCCAGACTGGGGCTAGAGCCATGAGCAAATGTTCTTATGTGTACATTTTACATAAAGAGGAGAGGGAAACATTTTTATCTACATCTCTCTCAAAAACAAGAGAACAAAAGTGGAGACCAGTCTTTTGTAGCTACATTTATTCACCTGTGTTGGCATTTGCGATTGAGACCCTGGAGAACAGGATACTAGAGCGATCCTAATTCCCTCTCAAGGGATGTCAACAAGCAGGTATTCAGTGGGTGTCAAGTGGCTGAGTGTATGTTAGTGTGATTATACACTATGATAAAGTGGCATATATCTTCTTGGAATGCAAGGTGAATGCAACATGAAAATCCATCGTTGCATTAATATACGATACTTACAGAACCAAAGGAAAAAGTATTACAACAGATAGAAAAAGTACTAGACAAAATTCACATCTTTTTTATGATCAAAAGACAACCTCCACAAACAAAATTAAGATCCACTCAGCAAACAATGAATGAACGGAAGGTAACTTCTTCAACACGATCAAGGGCATAGATGAAAAACACCCATGGCCAGAGTTACACTTAGTGGTGAAAGACAAAGCTTTCCCCCAAGACAGGAACAAGACAGCCCTGAACACTGCTATTCAGTATCACACTGAGTGCAACATTATGTTGCCAGAGCAACTAGGCAAAAAAAGGAAAGAAAAGTAAAACTATTTGCATATGAGACTACCTTATATATAGGACACACACACAACTATTAGAAAACAACATCTGGCAGAATGCAAGATCAATATACAATTTTTTCAAACAATTACCAATGAACAAATTAAAAATGAAATAATTTCATTTATGATAGCATTCAAATATAAGATGCTCAAGAATAAATCAAAGAAATGTAAGAATTGTTCACTGAGAACTACAAAACATAGTTGGGAGAAATTAAAGACCTAAAGCTAAATGGAGAGACATGCCATGTTCATGGCAAAGAATGAACACTGTTAAGTCGGCAGCACTCCCGCATTGATCTACAGATGCATGCAGTGCGATCCTTACTTCACGGCGGGCACTTCCCCTTCACAGCCCGTGCCACCGAGTCGGTTCTGACTCACAGGGAACCTCTGTAAGAGCAAAACAACGCCCAGCCCTGCACCATCCTCACCGCCATCCCTGTTCCTGTGCTTCAGTCTGTCCTGGCAGCCACGGGGTCAGTCCATCTCAACAAGAGCCTTCCTCTTTTTCACTGCCCCTCCACTTTACTAAGTAGATGCTCTTCTAGAGGGATTGATTGGTCTCTTCTGATGACATGTTCAAAGGATGCGAGATGGAATCTCACCATCCCTGCCTCTAAAGACCATTCTGGCTCTACTTCTTCCAAGAGAGAACTGTTCTTTTGGCAGCCCATGGCACTTTCAGTATTCACCACCACAACTCAAACGCATCATTTTTTTCCTTCGATCTTATTTGGTGTCCAGATTTTACATGCACTTGAGGTGACTGAAAATACCATGGCTTGAGCCAAGCACATCTTAGTCCTCACAGGTAACATCCTTGCTTTTCAACACTTGTAAGCGGTCTTGTGCAGCAGATTTACCCAATACAACACACTGTTTAAACTCCTCTTCATATCTAATGTGTACTATACATTATAATATATATCATTGGTTTTGCTTCTGTAGAGGACCAAGCCTGCCACGGAGACACTGAACCATCCTAATCGTGGCCTCGTGTGTTGAGTGGAACGTGGATTGGATCACTGGGTTTTTGTTGTCAGATTTTCAGAAGTATTTTTCCAGGCCTTTCCCCCTAGTTTCTAAGGCGTGGCATCACAGCAACCTGTGCCCACCACTGACAAATGGATGGTTGTGCATGGAGTGCATTGGCCAGAAAAAAAACAACAACTGGGGTTTCTTGCCTGGAAAGGGAGAATTCTACCATTGAACCATTCATGAGAATTCCTTTAGCATCCATTTAACATATTCCAGGTTGGGACTGCTGGACTAGATAAAAATGCTTATAAAGTTCTGGTAAGTGGAAAGAGAAACTAAAAGCAGAGACCCCTCTGTGGGGCCCGGGACAGAGTTGGAGAGAAGAAGGTAGTGGGAAAGGAGAGAAGCAGGAGAAAAATGGCCTCTCTAGGGCCTTCAGGTCAGAGGAAGACAGGGAGGGCATGCCTGGGTGAGGTTCATCTGAGCCGACCTGAGAAGGCCCTGAGTTGTTTGGGGTAGTTGAGTGCTCAGATGAGACCTAACTAGGGCTGCTGTCCTCCCTCGGGAGACCTTTGGATTCTGGCATCAGCAGGTCTGACATGGGGCCATGGAGAGGCAGTGTGGCTGAGTGAGCCTGTGTCGGAAGCCTGGAGCCTGGCGCAGCAACTGTCAGCAAGGCCTGGGCTCACCATGCCTCCCTCCCTGGGCCACACAAGCTCCCGCCCCTCTTCTAGCCACAGAGTCACAAGGAGAAATCTAGAGAATAAACAACAACAAAAAAATCTCTGAACAATTAACCTGAAGAAACTGAGTTAAACTTATGGGACTATTTATCTTACTCATTTTGGACCACATAGGCTTCCAAATGAAAATTAGCTGATTTTTTTTGGAGTGTGTGGGGGTGGTGGTGTAGGAGGTGGTCCTCCTTTGCCCCACTCACTCTCGATTATCATCCAGTAGGCAAAGCTTTGTGAGGAAGAGATTTGTCATTCTAAAATTGATGCTTTATTTAAAAACCACGTCTTCTCTGCACCCTTGAGTGTCGCCAGTGTAGCTGGACTGACCTGCGGACCTTCCTATCCTCCAACTACCATCTTTGGCCCCGGCCTCTAGGATCTCCTTGGCTCTCACAAGCTGGGTACGGCCACTTGGGTCATTCTATTCTCTGGCTCCTGAGCACCCCCGAAGGCTTCTTCCCTCCAATTTGACTGCCGGCTTTCTGGGGCAAAGACTTCGACCCCATACACACATCACCATATCCTACACACATACACCATACACTCGGTAAACAGATGCTGGATAAAGTTTCATGTTTTCAAAATGTGGTGAAGTGAAATTTCTTTTGATCATTTTGGGGGCTCTTACAAGTCTGATTACAATCCACACATCAATTGTATCAGGCATATTTGTACATATGTTGCTATCATTCTTTTCTGGACAATTACTTTCTACAGAGCCCTGGGTATCAGCTCCTCTTTTCCACCCTCCCTCCCTGCCTGACATTTCTTAATATGCAAACAGGGTGTGTTTAACACAAGTAGAGGGGATTGGTTGGCTTTCAGTACCACCCCCTTGGCTATAAGGAGCACATTCAAGAACTCTGTGTGGATTGTTATCAGAGCTGGAAGAGCCCCAAATAAAATGATCTTTAAAAAACAAAAAAGAGCTCTGTCTGATGTGTCAGAGGCCATGGAGACCAGCTGTAGCAGACTGTGACCTGGAGTCTCAGGGGAGCAGCACTGAGACTGTGGGGTCCTTTCTCATTATCGCGCCAGAGACTATGGAACTGTGGGACACGGTGACAGGTGGGCTGGCTTCCTGACCCATGGCGGCCAAGGCCATCTGGCTGAGAACCAGAGAGACTTTGCTATGATGGCTGAGAGCAACGAGGCCAAGAGACTGAGTACAGTGACAGGCTCCTTCCCGTGTGCGGACCCTGACTTGGAGTGACCTATTAACTGCCTTAATAAAGCACCTTGGAAAGAGTGTCTGAGTTGTGTGTGACCGGTGCAATGAATGGTCACACCCAGACAGATGTGGAGTGGCAGGGAGGGGATCGCTGGTGTCAGAGTAGGGGAAGAAGGCTAGCGTGGAGGCTTGTGTGACCCGTCTCGTGGCAAATGGGGAAGATATGGCCCCTTCATCACTATTTATTACAAAAAGGTCAGCTCCCTCCATTTCTTTCCCTCTCCTCTCCCAGTCACTGTCTGGTGCATGTTCTCATCCAGTGTTTCTTTCCCTTTTTTTTCCTCATCGGATTCTTCTCCTGGCAAGCGTGACAGCAGACGATGCCCACCAGACAATCTTCCAATGGGCCGGACGGAGCCTATGCACAGGCAGGGGGCAGGGCTGGTGGGGAACAAGAAGGAAACTCCAGGAAGGGGAGAGGAGAGAGGACATCCCCCAAGGTGGGAGCTGAGGGCTGCGTAAAGAAGCAAATCTGAGTGGGGCACTGGAAGCAAAGGCAGGCCACAGGCTCTGGAGGGAATTCCTTTAGGCAAGACCTAGTTCTCCATAAGTATCACTGCTCCTTATTGTCCTGAGCCTTCAGGTTAGTAAACTTGTAGCCAGGCAATTACCATAAATACTCGAGTATAAGCTGACCTGAATATCAGCGAGGCACCTAATTGTACCACAAAAACTGCATTAAAAATGTGCTGGAAAACTTGGCTTATACACGAGTATATATGGTATGTTGGAAACACACTCTCTTCCATTGAGGCCAAGACAGTCCCTCCCAACCCTATAGGACAGGGTAGAACTGCCCCTTAAGTTTCCAAGGCAGAAACGGTTTCTGGAAGGAGAAAGCCGTCTTTCCCGGGGAGTGGCTGGTGGTTTTGAACCTCCGCTGTGGATTACAGGACAGTTGAAATATCCGCTTTGTATTTTACCACCCCTGTCTCCCTTTCTCGGGAGAAGTGGGTTTGAACTGCCGACCTGAAGATGAGGCTCTGCACTCTCTTGGAGATCCGTAGCCATGAAAACCCGCTACCGGGCTGCCTCAATGAGTCCAGGAGTCAGAATCAGCTCCATGGCAGGGAGTTGGGTTTGGCTGGTTTCCCCTATCCTTAGACAGGAGATTAAGGGGGACTCTTGGTCAGGCCTGAAGCAGGCAGCCATGGGGTGCGCTGTGGGTGCAGGATCCCCTTACATTCCTGGGAGCCTTGTAGGAAGGACTCACTGTGACCGCCTTGTCACGCCTGCCAGACGTCAGTACAGAGGATAGAGATGGTGGTTGGGGTGAGCGGAGGAAGTGACTGTAAGGCTCAAAAGTCCCTCCATATTCGCCCCTGCGTCCACTCTGAAGTCCTGCCCCACGGCTGACCCCGTAAAAGTTCCGCACAAACAGGATAGACGATGCCTCTGTCAGAAGCCAGCCAAAGACAGAGACGACCACGAAGACCTCAGCGCACCGATGTCAATCAAACAAACTCCTTGTGCTCTCCTGGCGCCACGGGATCAAGCCCTCAGCCCGTGTTTTCCACCCGAGGGGCCAAGTGCCCTCATTTCCGTGCGCTGTAAAAGAGCACTAGTCCCTGAGCCCAGGGCTGCCGCAGCCTGTCGGCACCCAGGCCAGAAATCAGCTGCTGCTTGCAACCCACCGGGCTCATGACCGAATTGGGTCTCTTCTCTGGACGTAGAGACGAGACTTAGAGTGAGGAGGAGGAGCTAGGCTTGGGCTTGGGTGTTCGCCTTTGGGAAAAGGCGGGGTTGGGGAATGGCCAGGTTAGGAGGGCTTCTTGGGACCTCTGGCGGGTGGATGGGGCTGGGGTTCAGGAGAGTTTGGAGCTGGGCACGCTCCAGCCTCTATTACACCCCAAGAAGGAGCCCCAAGGCCCAGGGGAAAGCATCAGAATCCAAGGGTCGAGCAGAGGACACTGGGGGAAAGCGGAGGAGGCGGCGGGCTTGGCGGCCTGGGCTCGGGAGGGCCGGCGGCAGGAGTCAGGGTGAAGGCCATAGGAGAGAGGATGGGAAGGCAGCACATGGGGTGCTGGGTTTGGAACGTTCCAGCGGTTCTGCGGTGCTGGGGAAAGGGGCGCCCGCCCCGGTGGGGGCTGGGTGCATGTGAGATCGGGGGTGGGGGTGTGGAGGCGGGCGCTGACCCTTTGGGCAGCTCTCTCAGGGGGGCAGGTTGGCCTGCCTCGGGGCTGAGAAAGGCTGAGCTCGCCGCCCACCCGAGGAGAGCCGGCCCCCAGGGGTGACTCCCACGGCACTTGCTCCAAAGCGGAAAACCGATCTCATTTTCTGGCTCTGCCTCCCACTTCTCAAAACCCAGCGCGGCGGCCTTGGCTCTCCCTCCCTCCCAGGCTGGGCGGCAGAGGCTTCATGAGGACAAAGAGTCCCCGCAGTGCGCCCTCACTGCCACGCGGGGGCGGCCGCGCGCAGGGCGAGGCGCAAGGTGGCCGTGGCCCTGAGCACCCCCAGGAGATGCTCGCCTTAGACACAGTAGGCCTGGGTTCCTCATCAGCACAGCGGGAACAGAAAATATGCACACGTGTAGAGTGGACTTGAGACCACTGAAATACAGGTACAGTGCTTGAAAGTTCCCTTAGACTGGTCTGCATGAAAATGTCGGGGAGCTAGTTTAGGGACGCGGGGTTGTCCCTGCCATGCCTGCAAAAGGCTGCCATAGAGGAGGTTGGAAAGAAATCAAGCAAACCATCAGACACCTATGAAGATCCCAAACTGAGCATACTCATACTCAAGCCCGCCCACCGGCAGGTGGGAGGTACACCTGGGCGCCCAAATTAGTCCCAGGCTCATGACATCACACAGGTGGGCCTAACTCAGCCAGTGGGGTCGACCAATACCATCAACTACGCCTCCAGAGTCAGAGATTTGAAATATCTTGGCTGGGGGAAGGCCTCTTGCTTTTCTTAACCTGCTCCTCAGAGACAGGTGGAGGTCTCCCTCCCTCCAGCTTGGGAGCTCATGCGCCTGCTCCGGGCCTACTCAGCGGTCACATGCTCTTAGTCTTTAGGGTTCTTGGGCTTCTGGCCTCCCAGGTTTCCTCAAGTACTGCACCTGTGGGTACTCTTTCCCACGTGGTTGTTGGTGCCCAGTTGTGAAGCCATGTGCATCTTCCTTCCATGCGGCTGGGCACGCTTCCCAGAAATAGCATGTGCCCTTTTGAGAAGGTAACACATGAATTTTGTCTTGTCCTTCATAAAAACCCACTTGGATCACAAAACGTGCGAATTCTTTGAGCATGCATAGCAAAGAAACGAGGTATAACCCACTCCAAAAACCTAACAAAATCACAGCGAACCAGAGAGTGAGGCAGAGGAGTGTGGGAAGGGGTGAAGATAGAGAGTGAGGTGGTGAGGGGATTAGAGTTTAAATTCTGAGCAGCCCGGCTTACAGAAGGCTAATTTATCTTCAGCCAGCTCGGGAGGGGCAGTCTTTCTTAGGGGCTCAGCTGGGTGTGTCATTAATAAGACAGTATTGGGGCATCACCTAGTCATGCACTGACTGCCTTGGCCCAAAGGCCCTGGACCAATCTTGTAAGCTCTTCTATGTAACATAATGTACCTGTCTCAATCATGACCCTGTTCCAGCTTCTGTAGTCTCATCTGTAACTGATATTTTGATCGGCCACTAATCATGAATTCGTGATTTTCCTTTATCCCATGCCTGATTTGAACTTCAGGCAGCACGATGACCTTGTGTTAATGGCCTCCCTCATCTGGATGATTTGCTGTGTCTTTGTCCCTTTAAGACTTAAAAATGATTTAAAAAAAAAGACTTGAAATTGATTTTTTAAAATGCTCTTCTTAAACGATATTTGAGGTTGTACCCTAAAACACGAGGAAAGGTGGGATGCGGATTTTGGCTGCCTGCCTGTCTCCTGGCCCCACACCTGGAGGGCAGACGAAGGCATTTCTTGGCACAGACAGTGGGAAGAGTGCCTGCCGTACAGGCTGTGAGTACAGGCTGGAGTGGCACCTCTCCAGACCTATGCAAGGACCCGCCTCAAGACTGTTTCCCAGACCTCTCACTGAGCTGCTGGGAGAGGTGCATATGGCCAACCCCTAGGAGGGGTCATCGCCCCCAGATGGCTCCACCCTCACACTGCTCATCTGTCTCAGGCACTTTTGTCTACTGCGCTGGGAGCCAAACAAGCACAGCTCTCCATGATCAACATTCAAAGGCTCCATCCATTCAACTATCCATCATCCTTCCTCCCATCCATCCATCCGTCCTCCCACCCATCCGCCCAACAGTGGCTATCCTGACTAGCACGTACTGGACACTGTTCCAGATATGAGGGGACTTAAATCCATGGGGAAATGGAATAAAATATATTGCATTTTTTCTGTGAACTTTCTGAGACTCCTTATGTTGATTTCTGTCTAAGCTCCTTCCCCCAGCCATTCTCTGACCCCTCTGCTTGGGATGTTGGCCTTTACACAACTGCCCACCCAGTTTCTCCCCGAGTGTCCAGTTGGGTGCAGCTAGTGGAAACAATTGGAGAGAGACGAGGGCAGGGTTGGAGAAGGGCGGAGGCATTTATTCTTCTCATCCTCTCTGCCTCAGTACATGTGGTAGCCCGTCTCCAAGATGGCCCCAGTGATCCTTGTTTCCTGGCGTGTATGTCCAGTGTAGTCCCCATTGGGACTACAGTCTCCAGTGTAGTTCTCATTGTAGTACGTGTTGGGCTGCTAACTACAAGGCCAGCGGTTCAAACCCACAGAGAGGTCCACATGAGAAAGGTGAGGTCATCTGCTCCCGAAAAGATTTATGCTGTTGGAAACCCTCAGGGGCAGCTCTACTGTGTCCTGTGGGATTGCTAGGCATTAGAATTGCCTTGAAAGTAGTGGGTTTGGATGTGGGAGTCTCTCTGACATTTTCTCAGGGTTCATGGCTGTGATCAATAGAGTATGAATGAAGTGATGGTATGTGACTTTCTCAAGACGAGGCTGTCACAGACACTACGGTCTTTTCCTTGCTCTCTCTCTGACCATTCGCTCTGGTATAACAAGCCGGCTGCCATGAAGTGAATGAGGATGCTCAAGCTGCCTTAAGGAAGGGCCATGATGGCAAAGATCGAAGGCCCCCAGCTAACAACCGGATGGTGTACGGTCTTGGATGTGGGCTCCTGTCCCGTCCAGCCTTAAAGCACCTGCTGCTTGGCCCAGTGTCTGGCCTGCAACCTCATGGGAGACCTACACTAACCCACTCCTCACCCGCAACGCATCCTTGTGGTCTCAGCCACTTCAATCTGGGGGTCATTCGTTATGCGGGGCAGATGATCAGCGCTCTCCGGAAGAGGAGCTCGCATCCAGGGTCCTCGACACGGCTGCGGCCCTCAGTGGGAACAATTTCCTGCCGCTGCTAGTCCTGCGTATCTCAATATCTCTTGTTATCCTGCCCACAACTCTGGAAAAATGTCTGCTGGCAGCATCCTACAGATTCACAACAGAATGTGCCACCTGCTTGCTGCCAGGGCCCGGGCTAGCACGGACAGCGTCTCTTGACCCCGGGGCGCTCATATTCTAGTGAGGAGACAGGCAGTGAGTTAACATGTAAACCAGTACGCAAGGTGCTTCCAGAAACTGAGAGGTGGTACGAAGAAGTAAGGAGTACATGACCCAGAGCCAAGGCAGGCGACCCAGGGGAGGCAGTTGGCACGGGCTCCGGGAGGCAGGGGTGGGCTGGCTGTGAGAGGAACTCAGAGAGGAAGACAGGCTTTCTACCCCCATCAAGTGCGACGATCTTGGAAACCCACAGGGGGAGCCCTACCGGGTGATGATGAAATGATTGCACAGGGGTGAACTTTGAAAGAGCCCTAGGGATCTTTAGGCCGCTTAAAATCAAGGCTGGTGGTTGAATCCATCCATTGACACTAAGGAAGAAAGGCCTGGCCATCGGGTCCTGTAAAGATGACCATGGCTGGGAAAACCGTGTGAAGCAGCGGCACTCTGTAAGCCCCGGTCGCCATGATCTGGTGTCAATTCCACCATGACTGGGCTGGTCCAGTACCGCCCTTAGGCCACCATGTGGGGCTCAATGTGAGAATCTCATTTTCCATGTGGATCCCAGCCCATGTACCCCATGTACTGTCATCCACCCACCTGTCCGTGGAGACTCAGGTGGTGCTAGGAGCTTCTAGCTGATGGAGATGGGCTAAGAAGAAAGGTCTGGTGATTGCCTTCTGAATATGAGCCACTGAAAGCCCCGTGGGGCTCAACAAATTACGGAGTGGGCGGAGGGCTGGGTAGTGCTGGGGGTGATGTCACCATGAGTAGGGAGCTGTCTCAACTAACAGTGGACAGTCCCTAACCTCAGGCAAGTGCACGTGTATGAAAGCCCAGCTCCCTTGCTGGACCGAGGCAACTCCACGGCACATGCTGCAGAGTCCCCTTGGCATTGGGCTGAAGCCATGGCCCCTGGAATTTACTGTCCCACTCCAAGGCTTAGCTTCCCCTCCCCAATCAGGCTTCCTCAAGGGCGTGTCCTTAGTAAATCATTTGTACAGAGATCTTCATTTTAGTGTCTTTGGGGAAGCAGAGCAAGGAGGCCTGGTAGTACTGTGGAATAAGCATTGGGCTGTTAACCACAAGTTCGTCGGTTCAAACCCACCAGTTGCTCTGTGGGGGCACATGGAGGCTATCTGTTCCCATACAGAAACCCTAGATCAGGTCACTAGGGCTCAGAATCGACTCGATGGCAGTGTGGTAGCTGTTTTCCGGCAGGATTAGATTTGGTGGGGCTGGGAGACTTCATGATTTCTCGCTAGATGAGGAACTCGTCCCAGGGTTAGTTTGGGGTAGAGAAAGGGGAGTGGGCTTAGGCACTCTCTGAGTACAAAGTGACCCCGGGGAGACCCTGGTGGAAAGGTCAAGGAGCGAGCAGGCTGATGATGTGGAAGTTGGGTCACAGAAGCAGCCCTGGGTGACCCTGAGTGTCTTCCTGTGTGGCTGGGGGTGGGGGCATCCATTTCCTCTGGGGGGCAGTTTCTGACTGGTCAGGGTATCTCCCGGTCTCTCAGGAACCTGTTGCCCTTCTCCTGCATACCCCGGCCCTGCCAGTAGGAGGCACCGAAGAGTCCTCAGGCACCACAGACAGGGAAGGGGCCACGCCCCCAGGGCAGACAGCACCTCTTCCCAAGGGGTTCCTGCCTCAGCAGAAGCAAGGTGAGTGCTGCTCTGGGGGCCCCGATGAGGGGCTCTTTGTACCTGAAGCCCGTAGTGTTCAGCTTTGCTGTGGTCTCTGCAGAATGAACTCAACCGAGAAGCTGCCTTAGAAGTAACATTCAGCACCCTTCCCATTAAGTGGGGGCTGGTGGCCTAGTGGTTGCGTGGTGGGCTGCTAACCATAAGTTCTGCAGTTTGAAACCATCAGCAGCTCCTTAGGAGAAAGAAGGGGCTTTCTACTCTCGTAAAGTCTTTCTAAACTGGTAGGGGCAGTTCTACCCTGTCCCCCAGGGCCTCTATGAGTTGGCAACAACTCAATGGCAGTGAATTTTGTTTTGCTTTTTTTTAGGAGGGGGGGAAAGTGGTGAGTAACAGCACCTTGGGAAAAATGGGCTCTACCTCTGTCCCCTTCCCAGCTCCAGGAATCCCGCAAACCCCAAACAAGGCCACTGCCACGGAGTCAATTCTAACTCAGAGCGACCCAGCAGAGTTCCAGAGGCTACAAATCTGTATGAGAAAACACACACACACACACACACAGACACACACCACCACCACCACCACCACCCCCTCCCAGGTCCCTCTAGTCCCCACCTGGACTAAAGGGAAGGTTTGCAGTGACAGGACCCCAGGGCCCACCTTTCCCTAGCTCTGAGGTGGTCCCAACTCCTGGGCTTGCTGTGAGCTGTCAGCCCCTCTCTGGCCCATCACTCCGCCCACCTGAAGGCAATTAGGCTCATGCTGAAAAAGGCAGAGAGTGGCCCCTGCAGGTTCTCCCCAAAAGCCCAGCTGGGGGCTCCTGGTCATGCTGCAGGCTGGGCCAGGAACAGTGAGGACGCTAAGCCCCACTGGCTGCCTGTGGATCCTGGGACTAGCACCTCTCTCAGGTTGCTGGGGTTTGCAGTCCACTAACTTTCACAGCTACCCCTCTGACCCTCCCACATCTGAGTCCAGCAGCCCTGCTCTCTGTTGGATCCCACCAGCACCAGTAGGCCGACTCAGTCCCCAGTCCTCCACGGCTGGCACCCACCTCAATCATGAACCCAGGTAGTGCCAGGAGCCAGAGAGGGCCTAGGACAAGGCCACATAGGGAGGTTTTCTAAGGTGCTAGCTCCCTGGGAGACAAGTTCAAGTCTGGGCCCAAGCTGAGTGATGGGGTGGCCTGAGGGTCGTCTAAAAGGGGACCTCCCCTCCTCTACCCTCCACTTCTGCTTGGCTTCTAGTCCTCACCAGATGGAAAGGAGGGAAGGAACTCCGTCCTCCCCTCCCTGGCCAGGGTGCAGCTGCTCAGCCCTGCCGAGACTGCGGAGTACCAGGAAGGCCCCCAAAGCCAGCAGGAAGAGGGCCGAGTGAGCTACGCTGAAACTGGAGCACACACTCATCTCCTGGTGCACAGCCCACTTCTGTAAGCATTTTGGATGCCTGATTGCACCCTAGGTTTGAGGTCTCAAACCCAGACCTTCTACTGTCAAGCAGGAAATGAACATGAGAGATGCAGACTACAGGGAGTGGTGGGGACTGTGGCAAACTGGAGAGCCTCGTGGGGGTCTCACATGGTCCTTTTGTGCAAATCATGAAAAGGTGTATTCAGTCCTGTACCACAGCTTGTGGCCTGGTGGGTACAGAGAGGGGCTTCCCCTCACCTGCCCACTCCCACCTCCCTGTTTGTAGGTCTTCGTGCAGCTCACAATCCATCCAGCTCTAGCTGGTGGGTCTGGCCTCACATAATGCGGGTGGTCACACAGTGCCAGCCCTTCAGGTTGCTGGAGTTTAATTCCTCATGTGCATTATGGGATGATGAAAAAAAAAATACTGTTTTAAATGTTGGAAGTGAACTCAGACTTAACATGTCCCATGAAAGGGTCCCTGGTCGTGCACTGGGTACAGATTTAACAACAAGTTGAAAGGTTGGCGGTTTGAACCCTCCAAAGAGCAGCTCCAGAAGACAAAGTAAAATATTATAATGAAATATGCAGAGATCTAGAAGCTAGAAAACCCAAAAGGACAAATCTTAAAAACTGAAAAAACTCAAGAAGAAATTCAAGCCTCGAGTTGAGCTATTGACAGACTTTATGCACAAAATATTAAATGATGCAGGAAGCTTCAAAAGAAGATAGAATACAGAGTCACTGTACCCAAAAGAACGGGGTCCACAGTCCACCATTCCAGGAGGTAGCATAAGACCAAGAACCAAGGAGGAAGGAAGAAGGCCAAGCTTCTCTGAAAGCATTTGCCAAAAATAAAGCTCTAGGAATGGATGGAGTCCCCACAGAAATGTTTCAGAAAGCTGCTGAAACAATGGAGCACTCACACCTCTATGTCTTTGGAAGACAGCCACTTGGCCAACTAAGAGATCCATACTTGTACCCATTCCACAGCAAGGTGCCCCAACGGAAAGCTCAAAAGAGAGAATATCATTGCCATCACATGCAAGTAAAATTCTGCCGACCATCATCCAGCAGAGGTGGCGGCAGTCCAGTGACAGGGGCTGCTGCAGGCAGCATTCAGAAGACACCTCGGAACAAGGGGTAGCATGGCTGATGTCAGATGGAACTTGGCTGAAAGAAGAGAATATTAGCAAGATGTTTACTGGTGTTTTATTGACTATGCAGAGGTATTCAACTCTGTGGACAATAATAAATGATGGATTGTCTTGAGAACAATGGGAATTCCAGAACACTTTGTTGTGTTCATGAGGAACTTGTAGATGGGCCAAGAGACAGCTGTGCAAACAGAACACAGGACTACTGCTTGGTTCAAATTTTAGAAAAGGTGAGGGTCAAGGTTTCAGTATACCCCCTCACCATTCTTACTCCATCTGTGTGCCTAGCAGATCATCAGAAACGCTGAATTACATAAGGAAGAATGCAGCAGGAGCACTGGAGGAAGACTTAACAACCTGTGATGTGCAGGTGCACAACCTTGCTTGTTGAAAATGAGGAGGACTTGAAGCACTTGCTGATGAAGATCAAGGATGGCGGTCTTCAGTGTGATTTAGAACGCAATGTCAAGAAGACTCAAATCCTCACAAGTGGCCCGACAGGTAGCATCATGAAAAGTGGAGACAAAGTTTGAAACTGTCGAGGATTGGTCACACAAGCAGCACTCAAGAATCAAAAGATGTGTTGCACTGGCTAAACCTGTAGCACAAGACCGTTTAGAGTATTGGAAAGCAAGGATGTTACTTTGAGGACTAAGGTGTGCCCGACAGAAGCCATGGTATTTTCAATCGCCTCCTATGCATGTGAACGTTGGATGTTGAATAAGGATGTTGAATAAGGAAGACCCAAGAAGAATCGATGTGTTTGAATCACGGCACTGGCAAAGAATATTGAAAAGTACCACGGGCTGCCAAGACTTGGAAAGTCAAGTCTGTCTCAGCAGAAGTACAGCGTGCTCCTTACAGGTAAGGCTGGTGAGATGTTGTCTCACATACTGTCAACATGTTGTCAGCAGAGACCAGCCCCTGGAGAAGGACGTCAAGTTTGGTAGAGTAGAGGGGTAGCAACAAAGACGGGGGCCTTTGATGAAACAGACCGACAGAGTGGCTGCAACAATGGGCTCTGGCGTATGAACAATCGAGGGGATGGTGTTTCGTTCTGCTGTGCACAGGACCCGCCTTCCTGGCACTGAACAACAAGAAGGAAAGGGCCCGGTGAGGCTCTACATAAGTACTCAGCAGCTACCTGTAAGGGCAACGGTTTAACCTACCAGCCTCTTTGTGGAAAGAGCTGTGGCAGTCTGCCCCGAGGGGACAGCTCTACTCTGTCCTATCGGTTCTCGATGAGCTAGAATTGCCTTGAGAGAAGTGAGTTATTTGGGGTCAAACAAAACATGTCTATTGTGCTAATACTAATGTGCAGTAGCTTCACTGGTCTCAGCACCGGGAGGAGGCTTGTCCCCTTGGCTGGCAGCACATATCAGCCACCCTTGGGGTGCTGAGACACCCACCTCACACCCATGGGGATCTGGCTGGCCCAGACCAGTGGCCACCCTACCGGCTTGGGGCAGTGGATGTAGCGTGCCAGGCTGATGATGAGGTCATGTGTGATGGGGTCCACCAGGTTCCGGAAGCTGGCATAACGATACAGCACATCATCCAGGGAGGTTGACTCCATGCCCAAGTCCTGCAAGAGCAAAGGGACACCAGAAGGTCAGAAAGGTCAGCGACATTGGGCACAATCCTCACAGTGTGTTACCATTTTCATCAATTCTCTGCTGAGATTCTTTTTTTTTTTTTTGGATTTTTTTTTTTCTGCTGAGATTCTTGCAGAAACAAATGTTTTGCTTCCAGAAACCTGGCTTGCACATTCACTCGTGCTTCACAGGAGTCGCTGGCCGCTTGCTCTTCTGCAGACGAGGGTTTGAAGGCATGCAGCACTCACGGGCAATATTGTATTATTTTATCAGCCAGTTTGGAACTTAGAAAGCAAACTGAATTTTGTTTGCTGACCTTGTATCTCGCAACTACCTCAAAGCTCTCCGTTAGTTTTAGAAGTTTTCTTTTTAGATTCTTTGGGCTTTTATAGATACAGATTAAAATCCACTCACTCCCATGGAATCAAGTCTGATTCATAGCAACCCTGTAGGTCCGACTAGAATTGTTCCCGGGGGTTTCCCAGACTAACACTTTACAGGAGTGGAAAGCCGCCTCTCTCTCACACGGAGTGGCTATAGTGATTTCAAACTGCGGACCTCAACGCAAAATCTCTTACACCACACCAGGGCTCCTTACATAGGATCAGGTTCTCTGCAAATAGAGATCATTTTACCTTTTTCCTTCCCATGGCCATCTTCCCAGAATCCCATAGGGTGCTCAATGGCTGATGATTTGGAAGCAGCTCACCAGGACTTTCTTGCTAGGAACCTCCACGGTCTGGGGTAGCAGCTGAGTGTGTTAACCCTTTGCACCACCCAAGGATCTTTTCATCAATATCTCCCCACTATCGAGCTCATGTTGGCCTCTCTCTCCTCAAAAGGAAGACAGACTTTCCGAACTCTAGTCTATTGGAGAATCCATTTTTGTTGAAGCCGTATGTGTAAGACAGGTTGGCTGGATATAAACGCCCTTCAAAGCTCTGTAGGTGCCCCTTTGGGCCTTCTGATATTCAGTACTGAGACCAGCAAGGTACCCCTGATTTCTGCTTTTTTGGCAGCCTGTTCTGCCTGGAGGCTGGTAGGACTGTCTTTGCTACTAACCCCGTTGCCTTTCCAGCACACTTCAAGGTTAATTTTTAGCTTTACAGCAACCTGTCCAAGTCACCAAAAGCCATTCACCCCAAACAGCTAACCCCCTTTTCGTCTGTCCCACCACCAGTTTCTCAATCTCTTCTCTGTCTAACACAGATCAACCGAGCTGTGGCTGATCCGGTTCTCAGACCAAGCAAACCCTGAGACCAGGAAGGCAAATAGACTCCTTGAGATTGGAGGAAGTGGGTCAACGCTGAATGTAGACCTGGTCATTCTGTTTTCTGCCCGTCACACTTGGTTATTAAAAAATCCAATAATTCTGATGCCTGATATCTGATCCCGTCAACACCTTGTGATCTTACAGGCTGATGTGCTTCTTCCATGTGGGCTGTGTTGCTTGCTAGATGGCTGCTTGTTTTAACTTAAAGCCTTTAAGACATCAGCTTTTTTTTATTTTTTAGTAATGCCAAAACAGATTTTCGTGCCTCCCCGTCAGGGAATCGAACCCCGGTCTCCCGCAAGACATCAGCTTTTAATAGCCAGGCACCCTCAACTTTTTTTTTTTAACCACATTTGCTTATGTATCCATTAAAAAAAATAGATTACAGCTCTTATAACAATTAATACATCAATTGTGTCAATCATGTTTGTACATATGTTGCCATCATTTTCTACACATATACTTTCTATTTGAGCCCTTGTTATCAGTTCCTCCTTCCCTCCCTTCCCCACTCCCACCCTCATGACTCCTTGATAAATTATAAATGATTATTTTCATATCTTAATACTGACCGCTGTTTCCCTTCTCCCACAGTTTCTGTTGTTCGTCCCCCTGGGTGTGTGTGTGTGTGTGTGTGTGTGTGTGTGTGTTGATCATTGGGATCGGTTCTCACTTCCTCCCCTCCTCTCCCCTTATGCACCCACTTTGACTTCAGCAATCAGGCATCAGAAGACCCAAAATCTATCTGTAGGCAATTGGACATCTCCCCACAGAAGGGTCACAAGGAAGGAATGAGTCAGCCAGGATGCAGTATAGCACTGAAGAAACACACAACATTCCTCTAGTTCTTTAATGCTTCCTCCTCCCCATTATCATGACCCCAGTTCTACCTCACAAATCCAGCGAGACCGGAGCATGTGCACTGCTACAGATAAGAGCTCGTGACACATGGAATCCAGGACAGATAACCCCCTCAGAAACAGTAATGGGACTTGCAATATCATGAGAGTAGGGGGAACATGGGGAGAGAAGGAGAAGAAATGGAGAAACGATTGTAGTGATTGATGTATAACCCCCCCCCCACCCCCAGGGCGACGAACAACAGAAATGGGTGAAGGGAGACAGCAGATGGTATAAGATATGAAAATAATAATAATTTACAATTTATCAAGGGTTCACAAAGGTGGTAGGGTGGGGGAGGGAAGGAAAAAAGAGGACCTGATACCAAGGGCTCAAGTAGAAAGAAAATGTTTTGAAAATGATGATGGCATCAGAACAAAAAATCATATCATTGTGAATGAGGGGGAGTGCAGAGTGGGGACCCAAGACCCATCTGCAGGCAACTGGACATCCCCTTACAGAAGGGTTGTGGGGAGGAGAGGAGCCAGTCAGGGTGCAGGGTAGCAATGATGAAACATACAACTTTCCTCTAGTTTCTAAATGCTTTCTCCCCCTTTTCCCCCCGACTCTCATAATCCCAATTCTACCATACAAATCTGGCTAGACCAGAGGATGTACACTGGTACAGATAAGAACTGGAAATGCAGAGAATCCATTACAGATGACTCCTTCAGGACCAGTGGTGAGAGTGGTGATACCGGGAGGGGCGAGGGAAGGTGAGGTAGAAAGGGGGAACCGATTACAAGGATCTACATATAACCCCCTCCCTGGGGGACAGACAACAGAAACGTGGGTGAAGGGAGAGGTCAGACAGTGTAAGATACGACAAAATAATAATTTATAAATTATCAAAGGTTCATGAGGGAGTGGGGAGCAGGGAGGGAGGGGAAAAATGAGGAGTTGATGCCAGGGGCTTAAGTGGAGAGCAAATGTTTTGAGAACGATGAGGGCAACGAATGTACAAATGTGCTTGACACAATTGATGTAGGTATGGATTGTGATAAGAGTTGTATGAGCCCCTAATAAAATGATTAAAAAATATGATCAGGTTTATACTTATTACAGAGTAAACAAAAGCCTAATGCAATAATAAATCCATATACAAATGAAAAAGGAGAAAAGAATGATGGCAGCATATGTACAAATGTGTTTGATACAATTGGTGTATGGATAGTTAAAAGAGCTATGAGAGCCCCCAATAAAATGATTTATTAAAAAATTCAACAATTCAATCACTGAGAAGTATTGTACAATAATCACCACAATCAATTCTAGAACATTTTCTTTTTGCTCGTACTCATTGTTATTCATATAATTATTATTTTAATTGTGGCAAAAAGACACACAACTAAACATTCTCCAAATCTACAACTTCTACATGTATAATCCAGTGCCACTGATTAGACTCTTTGTGTTGTACAGCCATTATTTATTTTATTGGGGGCCCTTACATATACTATAATAGTTCATACCTCCATTACATTGTACACATATTGCCATCAACTATTTTGAAACATCGTCTTTCTTCTGTGCAAGTCATTATTGACACCCTTTTCCAGATTATCCCGCCACCATTAACATAAACTCGATGGTTGTGGATCTTTCCATCAACACACATGAGATAGTTAAGGTTTATTGTGCCAACCTGGCCAATAAACACATTGGGGTTAATTGAAGGGCAGAGAGATAAATGGCTCAGTGAGCCCTGCCCTTCTAGTTCTCGGGTCTCTTGCTTTCTGATGGTCGGACCAGGGTGCAGCTGCCTTAGCCAGTTCGCTGCTTCAGCTGGCAAGGCTCATTTCCTGCAAGACATCCCTGAGGAGAAGCCGCATGGACCTACCCCGGTGCAGTCCTGGGTGCTGGAGCAGCCGTGTGGAGACCCCTGCCAGTGCTGAGTTGCTTACACATTCACTGACTCGGCTTTCCCCCTGCAGCTGGCGTTATTGCATCTGTTTTGTGAGATGGAGGACTTTATGGATTGGTGTTGGACATATGGGCTAATGTGGGACTTGTGGGCTTGGGCAGCACTGGGTTGGGATGTTTTCTTGATGCGCACTTACCCTTTCTATAAAGCTCTCTCTTATGCATGAGTTTCTGTGGATTTGCTCCCCTAGTTTACCCAGACTAACACAACACATAATCTTCTTTTTCAGCCTATCTCTTCTTCTGCAGCCTCAATGTTACCTCTCTAGAAGGCTTCTTTCTCCTTTTTCTTTTCATAGTCATTCGTGAAGGGAGTCTCACATTTGCCTTCTTGGCCAGATTGCACATTCTGTAGCATCAGGTCTACTTTCTACTGCTTCTACACTAGGTCACGTCTGCTAGCATCTTATCTCCTGCAACTCTTACTATGCTCTGCGATGTTAACCATCTTCATGGGTCAATGTGTTATGTGTCGGCTTGCCTAGGCCATGATCTCCAGTGGCCTGGTAGACCCTATCATCCTCCATCCTGTGATCTGATGTGAACAGCCAGTCCCCTGGAAGGGGAGCCTCCCTGGGGCTGTGGCCTGCATCCAGTGTTCTGGCAGAGTACTCCCTCTTTCTCAGTCCTTCGCCTGCCCCACCTGACCACCTGTTTTCGGGATACATGAAGCCTGTAGCCTACTGCCTGCCCTGCAGAGGTTGAGCTCACCAGTGGCGGCAACCCTGCGAGCCAGCAGCCTGCCATTTAGCCCAAGGATTGGGGGCTTGTCCGTTCCCATCATTGCGCGAGTCCTCCTTTGAAGGAAAGATCTCTGACGCACCACTTGTTTTGCTCCTCCAGAGGACCCAGCCTAAACCCTGCTCCTCAATCTCCCGTTTCATCCCGTGAAGTCCCTTTCTTCTGGATTCTGCTGTCCATCCTTTCCAGAGGCCGGCGTCAGGCTCCACGTGGAGCAGTTACCTTACACTTAGTGCTGGTTCACCGCTTACTCATTTTCTTTTTGGAAACTTGTGAAGACAACACAACATTGCCATTCCAGATTTTCCACGTGTACAATGCAGTGACACCAGTTACATTAATCATGTTGTGCAGTAATCACCAATGTCGGTTGCCAAATTTTCTGTCACCGTAAACAGAAACTCAATGTTTCCCCCTTGAAAAATACGGAATGTGTCACAGATCGGTGTGTATTCTCTGGGCAGGGGCCATGCTAATATCTCATTCCAATGGTGGATATGCAGCTTACTCGGGAAGGTGGGGTGGCTCAGTGAGACCCCGTCTCCTGTACGTCCTGACCCCAGGGCTCACTCCCGGGGCACAAGTGCGGTCTACCTTTTCAGTCTCTGGTTGGCTGATGAGTCTGGCTTCAGACCTCACTTTGGGCAGCTAGCAAATGTGACTGTCTGATCCTGGGACGTGGTAGCCTAGCCTTCTGACATTGCCCAAGGATAGAGGTCCTCAGCCATCTGCCATAGCACAGGTGCCACGCTGACTAGTCCCGTCATGACCAAGTCCACTGACCTGGACTTGTGCAGGCCACATTTCTCCAGTGCCCCATCCCCCATCCCTAGCTGGCGGGTGGGCACAAACAGCACTCACCCCCCCCGAGAATCATTACTTGTCCAGGTGAAGGGGCAGTCAGTGGGAATGTTTGATGACTAAAGTCCAAGGAGGAGGGGAAAGTACCTTCCGAATGCCTTTTTAAAATTTTATGTTGCACGTCCATGATTTGATCTCCCAACCACTGGGCAGTTTACTGCAGCTCCGCTAGGCTGCTCCCCCATCCCAGTTCATCGTCCACCTTTGCCTGAGTGGCCCAGAGCTGATGTGAGTTCACTTGCCCCTTTGCACAAGAAGCTCTTATAGCGCTGCCCCAGCAACGGCAGCAGTGGCGGCAATGGCTATAAATCCGGTTACCGCTGTGACTGTCAATCCCACGAATCGGCGAGGTCTTCAGCATCTTGGACATTAGTTCCACCATGAAGGATGATTCTGGACTATTCTCCCGTGTGGGCTTTATCCCCACTGGGATCCACACCCCCGTCCTGCTCTTCAGGATGAGATGCTGTCTTTTGGAAGGTTTATAAGCAGAGCATGGTTAATGCAAGTGAACAGTTTACAATTATGGCAAGTGGCACTGTGAGCAGTTTCATTTATGACGATGCTTCCTGCGTAAGGCAGCTTTACACACGAGACTGTGTATCGAGTCTCCTTCTTGTGGAAAGCCTAAGTATAGGCAGACTGACTGGTGCCAGTAAGGCTTCCTGGATATAGCCTGTTAAAGGCTTCGTGGCAAGAGGTGATTTCCACAGGTCTCACTGTTCAGGTCCGGTCTCAGGCTTCAGTAACCTGGGGTGGGGAGGCGCAAGGCCTCCTTCATGCCAGGCCATCAACTTTGACCTGGTGGTGGCAATGCCATTCGGGGTCTTTGGCCACTCACTATTACGGTTGGATTCCTCTGAGCAGTCAGTTAGAAACTCTCCGTGGGGACCCCAATCAAAATAGCTAGTGTCATTTCTTAACACCTTTCCATGTGGTCCCTGACGTTTGAGCCATTTGAGTCTGTCAGCAACGACATGCCTGTAAGGCTGAAGAGAAATCCACCTATTTCCTTTGCATGTGAAAATATACAGAGAGCCCCTCCCTTCGGAGTGTCAGCAACCTGGAAACTGAATCCTGGTTAAGATTGGGTGTTTCCTCTTTCGTGCCCTGTATCTTTCTGTTCCGTGACCTCCATCTTTCTCCAAACCTGGCTGCGTCCTTCTAAAGGGAGTCCATCAGCTTTATTCTGCAAAAACATAAATGTACAGCCCTTTCTCCGGGTGCTTATAGGACCAGAATCCCAAACACGATTGCCGTCTTCCTGGAACCTTTTAGGACCAGCTTTTCCTCCTAGATGGCCATGATCTCAGCAGCCAGGTCCACACACAGCATGGGCCAAGAGGGCAGGGGAGAGCCCGAATGCCTTCTGAGCACTGGGTCTCAACCTTCTGAATGCTGCGACCCTTCATTTATTTATTAATCATTTTATTGGGGACTCGTACAACTCTTATCACAATCCATCCATCCATCCATTGTGTCAAGCACATTTGTACATTTGTTGCCCTCATCATTCTCAAAATATTTGCTTTCTACTTCAGCCCTTGGTATCAGCTCCTCATTTTCCCCTCTCCCTCACTCATTAACCCTTGATAATTTATAAATTATTATTATTTTGTCTTATCTTACCCTGTCCGATATCTCCTTTTACCCACATTTCTGTTATTTGTCCCCCAGGTAGGAGGTTTATGTAGATCCTTGTAATCGGTTCCCCCTTTCTACCTCACCTTCCCTCCACCCTCCCAGTATCACCACTCTCACCATTGGTCCTAAAGAGATCATCTGTCCTGGATGCCCTGTGTTTCCAGTTCCTAACTGTATCAGTGTACATCCTCTGATAGAGAATGCTGCGGGAGGGCTGACTGGTGTTCGAATTGACAGAAGTGACAGGAAGGTTGGAGAGATGAAGTATGGATGATTTGTTTCATGGGAATCAGCCTCGGGCTAATCCTGATGATGAGTCTCCCCTCACCCCTCTCCTGTGAAGGTCAGCAGAGGTCACTGTTACAACATGTCCTTACTTACAGGGCTCTGGGAGGGTTTGTCTGGGAGGTGCATCTTCAGATATTAGGGGAAAACCAAGAGAAGCCACATAGAAGCTGCCAGCCACATGCTATTTTAAATGACAATTACCCCTTTCTCTTAGAAACACGCAGGGTTGGCCCGTTCCCTTGTGGGAGATGAGCCTGTTTATGTGCCTCTTCTTCAGGCATGACGCCACAGTTTTTGCATCAGAGCGAGGGAAACCAGGGAAGCAGCAAGCCCTGAATATTAACTAGCAGAGGTAGATGGTTTCAATATTGAAACTAGCCGAGCCCAAAGTGCAAAGCTACTTAATGAGGCTGTAATCAAACACAGTCCACCCAAAGGAAATTAATTAGAGTCCAGAGGGCAGGCAGGAAGTTGTACGGGAGGGAAAAAGGCCTGGGCGGGACCACGCCTCAGCTGGTCCCTGAGCTGGGCATTACCCTGTCCCTTCCCACCCCCTCCACCCCCCTGTGACATTTGGCTTTTGTTCCGGAAAAATTCTCCGGGGAGAGAAGCAGATGCCAGGCGTTGTTAGGGAAATGCAGCCAGAGAAAGCCACCTGGAGCGAAGCCAGAGCATCTCCCCGTTACCATGCCATGCTGCGAAGCTTGCTTTTCTAGGAAACTGTGGGCTGAAAGAGGAGGCAGGGGGAAGCCCTTTCAGTGCCACGGGGGAGGAAAAGGATTCCCAGAAAAATATGCCACTCACACAAATCATACAGGTGCTGTAAATTTTTCCAACTGTGTCCTCCCTCCTTCAACCACCACCTTGCGCTCCTGGTGCTTTCTAAGCACTTGCCCAGTTGGTAAAAAAATCTTGTAATGCCAAACTGCTATTCACATAAAATATGGTAGCATGCTGGATGGATGGGGGGGCCCCCAAAGTTATTTCCACGCCCCAATCCCAGGAACCTGTGAACATGGCCTTATTTGAGACAAGAGCTTGCAATGCAATTAAGCTAGGGTTCATGAAATGACGGCTCATTCTGGATACCCACCTGGGCCCTAAATCCAGTGAGAGAGACACCGAAGAGGAGACAAATTCCGAAAAGGCTATTAAAGACAGAAAGTGAAGCAACGCGGCCAACACACGGACCTCTGAGGAGACAAGCAAGGGTCTTCCCCAAGAGCCTTCAGAGAGTGTACGGTCCTGCCAACACCTGGAGTTTGGATGTCTGGCCTCCAGAAAGATGAGAGAATACATGTCTGTCGTCACAGTCTGTGGGCCACACAATTTGGGGTACTTTGCTCTGATAGCCCTCAGACACGATGGTACCACATCAAGACAGAGGGGACATTTCCACAGGGGATAAACCAGGTGGAAGGAGAAAGGGATATAGCTATGGGTCCCCCAGGACCATCACTGCCAGAAATCAACGTGCTGCTGGGCTCTGTGGCGTCCTCGTTCCTGTTCCTGATATACTCCCCTTTGCAGTCTTCTCCCAGAGTCCGCACTGGGCCAGTCGGAAATGCTTCCTGTAGGATCACTGGCCCCCAAATGGGTCTCACTGGAGTTGAGAAAGAACATTTAAAATAAGCAGCGAGTTCAGTCACCGGGCACATGTGAGCAGAGGACACTCATCGGCTAGCACTGCTGCAGGAGGGTTTCCGCCCCAGTGGAAAAGGAGGCTGTGTGGGAAATCTTCCTTCTGGTTATGCCTCCAGCCTGATCTATTTTTCTTTTAAATCATTTTATTGGGGGCTCATACAACTCTTATCACAATCCATACATACATCAATTGTGTAAAGCACATTTGTACATTCATTGTCCTCATCATTCTCAAAACATTTTTCTCCATGTAAGCCCCTGGCATCAGCTCCTCATTTCCCCCCTCCCTCCCTGCTCCCCGCTCCCTCATGAACCCTTGATAATTTATAAATTATTATTTTGTCTTATCTTACACTGTCCGACATCTCCCTTTGCCCACTTTTCTGTTGTCCGTCCCCCCGGGAGGAGGTTATATGTAGATCCATGTAATTGGTTCCCCCTTTCCACCCAACCCTCCCGGTATCGCCACTCATACCATTGGTCCTGAAGGGATCATCTGTCCTGGATTCCCAATTCTTATCTGTACCAGTGTACATCCTCTGGTCTAGCCAGGTTTGTAAGGCAGAACTAGGATCATGATAGTTGGGGGTGGGGAGGAAGCATTTAGGAACTAGAGGAAAATTGTATGTTTCATCATTGATACACTGAACCCTGACTGGCTTTTCTCCTCCCCACAACCCTTCTGTAAGGGGATGTCCAGTTGCCTACAGATGGACTTTGGGTCCCCACTCTGCACTCCCCCTCATTCACAATGATATGATTTTTTTGTTCTTTGCTACCCGATCCCTCCAACACCTCGTGATCAAACAGGCTGGTGTGCTTCTTCCATGTGGGCTTGGTTGCTTCTCAGCTAGATAGCCGCTGTTTACCTTCAAGTCTTTACGACCCTAGACGCTATAACTTTTGATAGCCAGGCTCCATCAGCTTTCTTCACCAATTTGCTTATGCACCTGCTTCATCTTCAGCGATTGTGTCGGGAAGGTGAGCATCATGGAATGCCAGTTTAGTAGGACAAAGGATTCTTGCATTTAGGCACTACTTGAGTGGAGGCCCAATGTCCATCTGTCCAGCCTGATCTTGATTGGATGCAAAATCAGGAAGCCACTGTTTGAGGATATGTGCAATTCAAGAGGATGTTGTTTAAGTGGCTTTGGGGCATTCATGGGCAAAATAGCGGGTAGGGATCCGATAGCAACAACAATGTTGGTAGCTGAAGTCAATCAAGCTCATGGGGACCTCGGACACAACAGAAACATTCTCAAGAACTTCACTCTCCCCCTCCTCAGTGAAGCTGCATCATATGAAGAAGAATCTGGCATCAGGATTGGAGGGGGGCTTATTACCAACCTGCAATATGCAGATGACACCACCTTGCTTGGTGAAACTTGAAGCACTTGCTGATGAAGATCAAGGATGGCAGCCCTCAGTATGGATTACAACTCAACATAAAGAAAGTCCAAATCCTCACAACTGGACTTATAGGTACATCATGATCAGCAGAGAAAAGATTGAAGTTGTGAAGGATTTCATTTTGTTTGGGTCCACAAGCAATGCTGTTGGAAGCCGTAGTCATGAGATCAAATGATGCATTGCATTGGGTAAATTTGCTGCGCAAGACCTCTTAAAGTGTCGAAAAGCCAGGATGTTGCTTTGAGGATGAAGGTGCTCCTGACAGAAGCCATAGTATTTTTTTTTTTTGAAGCCATAGTATTTTCAGTGGCCTCATATGCATGTGAAAAGTTGGATATTGAATAAGGAAGACTGAAGAAAAATCAATGCCTTTCAAGTGTGGTGTTGCCAAAGAATATTTAAAGTACCATGGGCTGCCAAAGGAACAAACATCTTATTGGGAGAAGTACAGCCAGAATGCTCCTCAGAGGCAATAATGGTTGAGACTGCGCCTCATGTACTTTAGACATATTGTTAGGAGAGCCCAGTCCCTGGACATCGTGCTTGGTACAGTGTAGGGTACCAACAAAGAGATGGATTGACACTGTGGCTCCAACAATGGACTGCAGGCATGGTGGACTCAAACATAAGAACAATTGAGAGGCTAGGGTAGGACCGGGCAGTGTTTTGTTCTGTTGTACATAGGGCTGAGCCAGAACCGACTCCATGCCCCCCAACAACAACAAGAACATGATCAGACTCTTGTGGATCGGCACTCTTGTGATTCATAGGATTTCCATGAGCTGATTTTTGGAAGTAGATCTCTAGGCCTGTTCCCCTAGCTCCTAGCCTAAAAGCTTCTCTGAAACCTATGTAGCATCGTAGCAAGAAATTAGCATCTACTGCAAGATGGCAGGTGGCTGGGGATTAAGCCTAGGTCTTGAGTTCTTTCACAGAATCAACAAGAGAGTAGCTGGATGATCCAATCCAGTGAAGTTATCTGGAAGCGGGGAGGCGGAGGAACCGGGGGGAGGGAGACAGAGGTGGGGACTATTGTAAAAAGGAGAAGCCTATGTCCAGCAGACAGCTGGGAGGAGGCACACATTCTGAGAGGGAAAGCAAAGGAACCCACAGGGGCACAACTGCCCTGGAGAGTAGCTGTTTCCTCAGGAAGGGTGGCATGAAACACTGAGATGATGAAGCACAGTATGGCTATAAATGAGTTTAACCCCAAACCCAACCCATTCCTGTCAAGTTGATTCTGATTCACGGCGACAGTGTCGGACAGCGCACGACTGCGGTAGAAGGCTTGTTTCCAAGGCTGTCAGCTTCACCTAAGACTTCACCCCATCTTTCTCCCGGGAACCATTCTGTGGGGGTCCAAACAGACAAATCATCTAATGGGGAGGTGGGGGTTGAGTAACTGGGTACCTACCCCCACCCCCTTTCCAATTTTCTCAGCCTGGCTGCAGGGCAAAGATGGGTTTGTGTGCTTCCAGGGGTGGCTCTGGTCTCTGCCACTTCCCAGGCTGCCAGGCCTCAGGGGGACTTTAAAGCTGGCTCCCTGGAGGCTGGCCTGCCTTCCCCAGGCCCCTCCCTTTCCCTGTGCCTGGTGCTTCCTCCAGCTCTTCTCAGCAAGGGGCTCCAAGCCTGCAGGTGGTCCCGTGTTTTCATCTTGAAGGCCTTAAAAACGACCCCCACGGCATGCAGCAGGCGTCTGGAACACAGATGTCCAGCCTTGGCCAAGTGGAATTTAATTAAGGTCAAGGAAACAGCAGTAGGAACAGATCAATACTGAAAGGGTGCTTTCTCCTTAGCAAAGCATAAAGGCAGACAGGTCGCTGGGAGAATTTGCTCGACTCGCCAATCCTGACCTAAGCTGAGCTGAGCCCAGCTTAGGTCAAGCGGCTCCCAGACCCCACAGGAGCTACAGCAGGAGGTATGGTCCCAGCTCTGGGCTCGGCTCTGTGATGGTTCATGTTATATGTCCACCTGGCCAGGTGATGATTCCCAGGGGGTTGGCAGCAGGGCGTCGCACCAGTTCTAAATGGTGCAGTCAGAACCATTTAGACAGAAACAAGAATTGCGCAGCAATTAAATCTCCTATGAGACAGTTTTTGACCCCGGACTTAATTGTTTTTCCACAATGCAACCTAATCTAATCGTTTCGATGCTGTGATAGAATTTGGGCAGCCAGTCAGTTGAAAGGGGAATTCCCTTGGGGTGAGGGGGCTGTGCCTCCTCCCCCACGCCCCCTCCTCCTGCAGCCCCTTAATCCCAAAGCAGTACCATTCGGGATGCCTGAACAGAAGCCTCCTGAACTATGTCTTCAGCCCATCAATGTGAACTATGGATTTACGGTCCTGAAGTCCTGGGAGTCAGGGAAGGACTCCAGCTTGCTGCCTGGCCTGCAGAGTTTGGGTTGTCAGCCCCTATAATCTCATGAGCCAGGTGAAGCCAGCAGCCTACTGCCCGACCCATGGATTTGGGACTTGCTAGCCTGCCACCATGGGGTGAGCCTTTAAAGCAGATCTATCTCCTCTAGAGAGCCCCGATTAAGACAGACCTCAAATCACGTGCAGCTTGAGGCCAGCTCCCCCCTCTCCGATGCAGTTCCCAGCTACGAAAAGCAGGAGAAGCCAGCAGAACAAGAACATGAAGCGAGCAACAAATAACTATTTTCCTGCTCCTGTCAGGCTATTAGCGATGTGCTTTCAGGCTGCCTGAGAGGACATTATTTCACAGGCCCGCCCTCTTGTCTCTGAGCATCCCGTAGGACTGGGATTCTGCAGCACACGCTTCCAAAGAGGCCACAGCCAGATGGTCCCCAAGGTCCAGCAGCAGCTCATCTACTCCAGCATCACCCGCATCCTCCAGCGGGAAATAAATCAGAACCAGTTGTTTCTACCTTCTGGTGAATGTGTTTTAGTTCATTTGCCCCTCTGGTAAAATGTGTCTCATTTAAATGAAAACATTGGTCCGTTGTCAGCGGGATTGTAGCTCACGGCAAAGTGGCTCCTTCACACCCCCAAGCAGCTTGCTTTCCAAAGGCAAAGCCCCCACAGGGACAGCCCACTTCTCAAAGCAAGAGCTGTGGATGGATGGACGTTGGCCTCACAGAGCGGGAAGGGCAGGAACAGGAGGGCCTCATAGCCCCCAGACCCTTCCAACTCTGCTCTTTCAGCTGTTTGTCCTGGAAAAACTAACCAGGGGCCTCTGCCATTTTAGATCACTAGGTTTCAGGCAGGGTCAAGGCAAAATCTTCAAAAATCTGGCCTCAGACAGCTCTCTGCCCAATCTCTGGGGAAGCAGGATGAGTCACGCTGGAGGAGGAATCCAGCCTGCTCCCAAGCCAGGCAGGAAGCCATGCTGGGGGAGGGCGAGGAGATCACCGAGGCTGCACAGCCTCCACCGCCATGCTTGCAGTACCCAAGACCCTTGGCCAGAAGCCGAGAAGCTGTGCGCAGCTCTCTGGGCAATGGGAAGAGGCCCGGGAAAGGAGCCACAGATGCCCTTTCCAAGAACTTCCCGGTGGGACGTGGGGAGAAACACCAAGGGGCTGAATGGACATCCTGGACCCCGAGCCAAGGGGAATCACATGGCAGCAAGGCTGGGAGTCTGTTCTCTCCTCCCATTTGTCCCTGGCTCAAGGACTGGGGGGGTCACCCAAGAAGGAATTAATGAGCCTGCAGGTGAGAGTCCAAGTTTAATTTGCTCACTCAAAGGATGGAGGTTCAAGTCCCCCCAGGGGCACCTTGAAGAAAGTCTTAGCGATCTACTTTTGACAAACCCTGTGGAGCTCTACCGACACACATGCAGTGGTCACGAGGCGGGTCAGCTCTCCAGCCAACGGGTTATAGAAGTGGGCAGGATGTCCGCAGAGAAGGGAGGAGCCCTTTGTCTGTGAGAAGTCTGAGAGGTCACCAAGTTTGTGCAGAGGATGCTGAAAGGCAGGGAGGTGGAAGTGTGGGCCAGGTGAAGGGCAAAGGTTACAGACCATTCTTGAAGGGTCCCAGGTGCCCTGGGCCCTGCCCACAGGATTTCCCTCAGTCAATGCTACCGCCCAGGTGGGACACGTCAGGTACTCTCAATTCACATGTTCTGACCAAACTCTAAATGTCCTGAAGTTCCCTCCTCTGTGCAGGCCTCCACCCACCCACCCACACGCTTTGTGCTTCCCCGTTCCCCTCCATGGCCTTTCTAAGCCCTCTCTGTGACATACCATGTCCCCAACATTTCTACTGCTCTGGCTCTGTGTGGGTTCCTAACCACCAGATGATTTCTGAAGAGATGGGGATTCTTGACGCAGGAGGCTTGGGCCCTGTGGGGCCTAAAGTTTCCACCCCAGGCTGTCTGGAACTATCACCTAATCTTACCTACAAGCACGGTCACGCTGAAGCCCCGCAATCCCGGAGGGCAGTGGGGTGCATAGGGTTGCAGCTGAGCCCAAGAACGTGTTCAGAAGACTGGCAAGTCTCAGGACAAACACGGCCGCCTGGATTGCATTAGTGAGAAGAGGAAGCTCTTTCCAGTGGGTGGGGTGCATCGGCCTATTTCCTCCTGAGCTGGTAGAGGCAGAAGTGTCTACAGTCCAGGACGTTGGGGGTGGGGGTGGGGATTCGTGGATCCCAGGGATAATGGAGACGGGAGCTTCCCGGGAATTAACAGAGGAAGGACACTCATGGCCCCAGCTGGGTCTGATTCGGGTCCACTCAGGGCATCTTAGAACCTGTCAGAGGTCCTTTGAGAAGCAGGAATGTTGAGACAGAATTGAGAGGAAGAGGTCCAATTCGCCAGCTCCTTGACTCCAGAGAAAGAGATTCAGGTTGGACAGCTGGGGAGGCCAAGCATTGACCGCAGAGGCCATGTCGTGTGGTGCTGATGGCTTCCCTGTCAGGGGTCCTGGGGTGGCCGGGCTAGGGAGGTGCATGGGAAAGGAGTGAGGCTGCTGGTCAGCCTCAGCTGACAAAGATGGCTGCGCTCCTGTGTCCTCTCAGAGTACAGCAGGCAGGAGGTGCCTCGCAAGGGTGTCTGAGTGGGGCTGACCTCACCACCAGAGAGGTGCCACCTTTTACCTCACCCAGAGGCAATGAAGGGGCCGGGCGCTGCCTTCCATCTCACTAAAGGAAACCAAGGGTGTGAGGTGGCCTTGGCTGATTCGGACCCAGCAGCCACTCCACAGGAGAAAGGTAGCTAGCTGCATGGCCTCTCCACCCAGAGCCCTGGGCTCTCCTAGGCTATCGGACGCAGAGGCAGAGACCACCACGGGTGCGGAAGGAAGGGTGGGGGGTGTGGGCAGGAGAGTGAGCTCAAGAACACGCCCCTTCCTGGGACCCCCTTCTCCTGCCATGGGCTTGCTCTCTGCTTCCCCTAATGGCAGTTCACCAGTTTTAGGCATCACGGCCTCAACACCTTACTTCAAAAGACCGAAACAGTGGCAAAAGTATCACTTAGAGACCGTGTGCAGGAAACCCATGTCCCCTACTCTTGTCATCTCCTGAGGTCCGCCCCGCTTGGCCTCCCCGCTTGTCAGGTCACACGACAGGGAAGAGGCAGCAAGCGTGCTGCACCATGTACAGAGTCCAAGACGCTGCCTTCGCACGGCTCAAAGAGGCAGCCCTCCCGTCCTGAGCCCTTTGCTGGGACAGACCCAGGCCTCGTTTCCTAGGGCTTCTCCAGAGAATTCTGGGTGGGACAGGGCCTTGGGAGATTGGGAACAGCCCCAGTCCGAGGGCGGGGGAGCTGTATGACGCTGTGCAGGGAATGGTCCCTCTATGGGGTCTGCTTCTATATCTACAAAACCTCCCAGCTCTGGTTAGGGCAGGCCTTCTCAGCAAACACAGCATCGAGACTCCCCTCACTCCAGGAAGGGGCTGATCTTTGCACCTTGGGCTTCTACGAACATTAAAACCCCAGCCCTGCTCAGAAGTGAGCTGCTGCCGCCACTGTTGCTATTGGCTGCTGTGGAGTCAGTTGGGACTTACGGTGACTCTATGAACAACAAAATTCAACGTGGCTCGTGATCTCTGGTATGCTTGAGTCCACTGCTGTATTTTGGATGCCTTCCCATTTAGGGGGCTCATCTTCCAGCACTATTATCAGACAATATTTTGTTGTGACCCATGGGGTTTTCATTGGCTAATTTTCCAAAGTAGATCGCCAGGCCTTTCTTCCTAGTCTGTCTCAGTCTGGAAGCTCCACTGATGCCAGTTTGCCAGAGTGACTCTTCTGGGACTGGAAATCAGGGTGGCATCGATTTTGGCATCATTGTAAGCTCTCACAAATGGGTATTGGAGAAGTCAGCTAGTGAAATTCTAAGGTGCAAAATAGTCAAGTAGCCTATTCAAGGGACACAGCTGTATCATGGGAATGATCCTGATAATGTGGGAGACAGTCAAGAAGCTTCTCACTGCCACTGAAGGGATTCTGACTCATAGCGACCTTATACCACAGGGTAGAACTGTCCCTGTGGGCTTCTCCCACGGAGAAGCTGGTTGTTTCGAACTGCTGACCTTGAGGTTAGCAGCCCAACCATGCCACCAGGGCTCCTTGTTTGAATAAAGTAGCCTATGATCCCGATAAGACAGAAGATGTCAAGTAGCCTATTTACGGGCCTGTCTCAGCACCTAGGGATGTGAGCACCTCCCAAGTTTCTCTCTCTCTCTCTACCTAGTGAGGAAGTAGCATCCCACACAGGGTATTAGTAAGAGATTAGAAGCCTGTGTCAGGAAACATTTCACCATCATGTGGGTTTATTGCAGGTGTTTCCTCAGGGGCCCCAGAGCTGGAAGCTTTGACACCTGCGCCCTGGGAGGGCAACATAGGAGGCTCCACTGGCTGGTCCCTGCCCAGGCGTCCACAGGAGGTGAGGTCAGAGATCCAGTCGGTGCTGTCCCTGGCAGCACTCGGTCAGGCAGGGCAGCACGGGTATACAGTAATTCCTGCCTTTCTAGGGCATATGCCCACCCTCATCTTGTATGCATGGGGGTCTGAGTACAGGCCTTCAGGGCAAAGGGGTGGGCAGTTCTAGTCTGACCATTTACCAGGAGTAAAAATTGGACAGACTTGTTTTGTTCCCAGCTGGGAGTCCTCTGGACCAGAGGAGCCTGAAAGCCCATCCCCGCTGTGAGTTCAAGTTTATTGTGACAACCTGGCCGATAAACATGTGGGGTTAATTGAAGGGCGGAGAGATAAAGGGCTCAGCGAGCCTCGCCTTTCTAGTTCTCAGGTCTCGTGCTTTCTGATAGTCGGACCAGGGTGAAGCTGCCTTAGCCAGTTCCCTGCTTCAGCTGGCAATACTTATTTCCTACAACACATCCCTGAGGAGAAGCCACATGGACCTACCCCGATGCAGCCCTGGGTGCTGGAGCAGCCATGTGGAGACCCCTGCCAGCGCTGAGATGCTTACATGTTCACTGATTTAGCTTTCCTCCTGCAGTCGGCATCATTGTATGTGTGTTTTGTGAGATGGAGGAGGACTTTGTGGATTGGTGTAGGACATAGGGGTTAATGTTGGACTTGTGGGCTTGGGCAGCACTGGGTTGGGATGTTTTCTTGATGCACACTTAACCTTTATATAAAACTCTCTTATACATGAGCTTCTGTGGATTTGTTTCTCTAAAGCACCCAGACCAACATACCCGCCAAAGAGATTTCCTTCCCTAGGGATGCCTCAGCTCCTGCCCCGACGCCATCAGGATCTACCCACCCCTTTCCAGGCCTATCTCAGATAAGCAGAAGTAGGTGCTAAGGGAGAGAGGTGAGTGGGCTGCCTGGTGTGCGGTCACCAGCTAGCTGCAGGGCAGCACAGCTGAGCAGGGGCATGTAAAGACCCAGAGGACCCAGCTGTTACATGCAGGGGTGGACGAGGCTCTTCTGCACGCCCCTCACAGCGCCATGAGAGGGGCCCCTGCACCAATTCTGCCTCTGCTTGAGAGAGCCCAAGCCCAAGTGGCACTCTCAGCTAAGTGTTGGACTACAAAGCACAAGGTTGGCGGTTCTAACCCACTAGCCGATCCACACGAGAAAGACAAGGCTATCTGTCCCTGGCAAAATGTAATGCTTCCGAGGCCTTATGAAGGGTCCCTCTAAGTCTTAATCCACTAGATCGGAGTGGGTCTTGGGCAGAGTGCCCAAGTGCTGGGGGGCAGAAATTGCGCAAATAGAATTAATGGCAGCAGGGAGTGAGGGGAGTGGGTGATACCGGCTGCTGACTTCCCAGGTAGGAAGTCTAAGCTCTCTGCAAGTAGATGGTGGGTTTGAGGGGGCAGGGGTCTCACCCCTTGCCTGGGGGCCCTCGGTGGGAGAGGTAGGTGTCTTGGGGGCCTCCCGGGCAGCCTGAAGCTGTGGGTGGTAGCTGCAGGAGAGCACCGCTCTAAGGCCAGGCCATGGAACTGGAGTCAAGGAGGGAATGCAAACATTTGGGCATGGAGAGGGCAATTCAGGGGCACAGGGGTGGCTGGCACCCCCAGAGGAAACCTGTGTTTGGAGAACCCTGGATGAAGGCAAACAAGAGGGGGACAGGCTTGGACTACTGCAGCGGGGGCTCTTCAGGGCTCACCGCAGCCACTGGGGCTGGCAGCGTGCACGATGAAATATGAAATGTGTCTGTGTAAGCTCCCATGGCCAGCACCTCTGTCTACTTCCAGTGTCTGCACAGCAGCTAGTGGGCTGGATTAAGGTCCCGACTCTTCCCAGTCACCAGGCAGGAACCTGGAGCATCCTCCGAAAGGTATGATTCCCCGTCGGAGCAGCGGGAGTGGCGGCAGGCTTCTTCTTGTTGAGTGCACAGCCCCACCAAGCCTCACCAGAGCCTATCTGGGCAGGAGGGAGACGCAGGCAGCCTTGACTCTACCAAAAGGAGGCCTGAATGACCCTCGGAGAAGGACATCCGGGAGCACCAGGGAGGAAGACAGAGTGGGAAGTAGAAGAGGGGAGGGAGGCGGATGTGATGCCATCTGAGGGGGGGGGGGTCCAGGCAGCTCCCACAGGGGGAGGAGGGGAACCAGCATGAGTCAGGCAGGCAGGATCACAGCCGAGGGTGCCTGAGGCTGAACAAGCCCTGCATCTTCTCCCTGACTCCGTAGGGTAAAGGGCCCACCCACCCAGAGGAGAGCTTAGTCTTTCTCAAGCTGGGCTTTGCTCAAAGCTGTGGCCAGGAGCATGGGAATCAGCACTAATGAGAACATCGAAGGGTCTCCTGGAAGCCCGGGGGGCGCAGCGGGTGACAAGCTGGGCTGCTAACGCAAAGGTTAGCAATCGAAGCCCCCCGCCAATCCATGGGAGAGGAGGCTTTCCACTACACGTGACTGCCTCAGAAACCAGCGGGCTGTGCTGCTGGGCCCGACAGCGGCACTGAGTTGGAATTCACTTGGGTCTCCCAGTTCAGGCTTCCGCCCCAACCTTCACCTTTAAACCCTCCTCTGCCAGCAGGTGGGGCCAGCTGGTCTCCAGGGTTGCCCTCAGCCCCTTCAGCCTACCTCTGTGCCCACAGCGGCTACCTGGGCTCTGCCCTCTCTGCCTGACCCAGCACTTGAGGCCAAGAGGTGGCAGTCTCCACAGTGCCCTGGGAATGCAGCTCAAGTCTGGAAGCAGCAGCCAGCCCCAAGAAGTCTTTCCAAGACCACTGGGTCCTGAGAGTGGCTGGGAAATGCAGTGGTCATCCCCACCGCCTCCTATTTTGTGGAGGAGTGAACTGCAGAGGGGAGGGAGGGGGCTCTGTTAAGAAGTCAGGGCAAGTTCAGGTCTCAGTGGGGACCAGACAGGAGGGCAACAGCCCTCACTGTCCTGGGCCTCTCTTCTCAGTTACTCAGCCGGGAACCACTATTGTGAGGACTTGCTGTTTGCCTTATGCCCAGAACGGCGACTCAAGGAGGGAGTGCATGAATTCATGTCTTTCTTATTTTAGCTCTTCTACGTTTTAAAGCTATTCTAGCAATTGTATATTGCTTTTAAAATGTTTTTTTCCCCCTAATCCCACCGTTTTTACTAAGAACACAAAAAACTCTGCCATCCTCACAAAATGGTGGGGCAAAATAAAGCTGAGAAAACAGCAGCACAGGTGGCCGCGAGGGGGTTTCTGATGATACCTGCCCCCCCCCCCACACCTGCGCAGGGCCTGACACAGAGGGGCACCTGCGGCCCACAGCAGCCCAAAGTGAGCTGGGACCCCTTGCTCCACCCTGCTAACTCCCTCCAGCCCCCACCCTCAACCAACTGTCCTTCTTGATGGGGTGGGACTGGGGTGGGCAGTAAGCCGGTGGTGTGGGGGACGCTGACCGAGGTCTGGAAGGAGACATTTTAAAGTGTCTGCTTTTCACTGGGGGAGGGAGAGATCCACAGCCACAGAGAAGCCATGGGAAGAGGAGGCAGAGATGGATGTAGGCAGGGCACCCACCACATGGGTGCTGGGGCTAGCTCAGGAGGTGGGCCTGGGTCCCGAGCCGCGGCGAGGCCACGTCTGCAGGCACACAGCCGCACTCCTGTCTCTACCACGGGTAAGAGGACGCGAGACGTGTCAAAATGCCACAGCAGCGCACGGCACAATCCCACAATTCCTGCTCTAATAGAAATTAATACAAGTCGGCTGGGAAATAGTCCCCAGGAGCCCCTGCGCCTGGCTGGGAGGGGGCGGGTGGGGAAAGGAGGGAAGCAGGGTGCAGCAGAGGAGTACCGCTTGTGCTCTGTCCTCAGTAGAATATCGAGCGCTTTTAGGAAAGGTGAACAAAAACAGCAATTGAATTTGCCGTTTTGGACAAAAGTGCCTCTCTCGCCCCCACAGTCTCTCCTAAGGAGGAGGCGATGACACTCGTGATGAATAAAGCCAGGAGGAGAGGAGCTCAGGGACTGAGCACAGGGGTGGGGGTGGGGTGTGTGTGTGTGTGTAATTTGCTCTTGGTGGGTGTGATGGTTAATGTTATGTGTCAGATTGCTAGTCCATGACGCTCAACATTATGTAATTACCTTTCATGTCGTGATGTGATTTCAGGGGAGTTTCCTTGGGGGCGGAGGGTGGTGGTGTTTGCATACAATATATGCAACTCCTTCTAAAAGTTCATAAGAAATTCTTATTATGAAAACACTATGCTCGGATTTAATAACAGTTTTGCATGAAGATAAACTTGGGCTGACTTGTCATAATATGACTGTACAGGATATCATTTGGGGCAGTAATAAGGATAAGACATCAATTTGAGAAGAGCCTCTATCAGAGGAACTTAAATTCTGCTAAAATTGAAGCAGGAGTAAATGTCAAGTTTATGGAGAAGCTTCTGTGAAAGAATGGTGAAACCACCGGTGCTTTCCACACAGCTGATGGGGGCAATACCCCCAAAGGAATCAACAGTTTACAAATGGATAGTTCATTTCAGGGGGGGCAGCATGTTGTTGAAGGTGAAGCCTACAGCAGCAGCAGGCCATCCACCTCCATTTGCAAGGAAGCAATCTTCTTTCCACTCTAACTGAAGAGGACCATCAGGTAACTAACAAGAAACAATAGCCAGCACCAGAGGCATCTCAGTTGGCTCACCTGAAGCAGTTCTGACTGAAAAATTAAAGTTGGGCAAAGTGTCTGCTCCATGGGTGACACAATCGGTTGCACCCAGAGCAGCTGCAGGCAAGAGCACAGCTTTCAATGGAAGTGTTAGGCAAGCAAGACCAAGATCCTGAAGCATTTCTTGGAAGAATTATAACGAGATGAAACATGGCTTGACTGGTTTGATCCTGAAGACAAAGCATAATCAAATCAATGCCTACCCAAAGGTGGAAGCGGTCCAGTCGCGGCAAAAGTGGATCGGTCATGAGGTCTTGGCAGCAGTGTTTGGAGATGCAAAGGCATTTTGCTTGTTGACTTTCTGGAGGGCCAACGAACGATGACATCTGGTTATGATGACAGTATTTTGAGAGGGAACCACAGCTTTGGCAGAAACAGGCTTTACCAGAGAATCCCCCCTCCCCAGGACAATGCTCCTACACAGTCCTCTCATCAAGCAACAACAATGTTGCATACGTTTTTATGGGAAATCATTCGGTATCACCTTACAGTCCTGATTTGCCCTCTTCTGGCTTATATCTAATTCCTAAAAATGACGGCATCAACAGGGTTTAGTTCACAGTACCCTCAGTTCTTCTTTTTTTTAAACCCTTAGTTCTTTAAGGTTGACTAGATGATATTATTGACAGAATTGTCTTGACCTTGATGGAGCATATATTGAAAAATAAAGTATATTTTAATTCAATTTTGTGGAAGTTTTTCAAGTTTACACACACACACACATACACACATGGCCTTCAATAAATTCATGAGACAATTCTATTAATTTTTAATTCCATTTTTCCATGATCTCTTTAAAGTCCCCCGGCAAAGGGGGATTTATTTCTAGGAAATGGCTCACACAGTTGTAGAGGCTGACATGTCTCAAATCCATGGGTCAGGCATCAGGTTGGAAACTTCTCCTGACTCATGGCTGCAGGGGAGGATGAATTCAAAAGTCATCAGGTTAGATGACAGGCTGCCGGCTCACATCCCAAGAACCAGAGGTCAGATGGTGACAAGTTGGATGCAGCGAAGAGAAAATGTGAGCGAGAGCTTTGCCAGAATATCCATACATGTTGGGTGCAGGGAACACCCTAAGGAAATGGTTCTTCCCTTAGTTTACAGGATGGAAAACAATGATATAATATTGAGAATCATGGTCTAAGATGGCTCGCATTAACCATCACAGTCCACTCCTTGTCAACTTGCCATCTCTACCCATCTACCTCTAAACAAAAATAGTAAACATGTAATATCTGTACCAACCTCATATCCCACTTATTTCTTATATAAGTAATGGTGTAAGAAATTAACCAAAAAATATTTGATATATATTATACGCACATGCATCATAAAATAAGGAAGAAATATGACAACTGCAGTCCTTGTTTTTGCAACTAGTCATGTGATCCAACTGGTGTTTAGAACAACTTCTCCCACAACCCACTCTACACTGTATGTTCAGCAAGCACCTCAGCTGGTCATGGTAGGATGATCCACGCCTGCATTCCTGAAGTAGTGATATTGGAATTGGGTTGCTATACTTTTCCACTGACTAACCACAGGCCATAGAAATACTAGGAGACAACTAAGTGACCTCCTGTATTCTAGATATAACTCTTATTTGCCTATATTATGTAATATCAATCTGACATCCCCCTAAGAGCACAACCACACCAGCCAATATGCTAATTCCAAGAATCAAGCACCCAGCCAATATGGTAACTTCCTCCTTTTCCTATTGATCTAGAGGCATGAAGAGCCCCAAGTGACCAGGTGAAAGCATTTCTGTCTTTTTGAAAATAAAACCTCTAGCTTCCAGAGCATAGGGTTTCGGGGGGTCAGAAGCAAAAATGTTGTAAGTGGGTCACTAAGGGTAGTGGTAAGTGGTGCCACATCCATAAATCCTGCCTATGGGGTGGAGCACACTGCACATCAGACGTTAGTTTAGGGTCCACACAGCCTCATGAAGAGCGTTGCCCGACACTGCAAAGTATCACCACCTAACTGGTACTGTAACAGAGTCTTTAAAAAGTCATTCCACCGTTCATCAGGCTAGCTGTTTCAGGATGACGGGAGCGTGTGGAGATCAGTGGATTACATAAGGATGAGCCTGTTACTGTACTTAACTTGCTGTGACGTAAGGCTCTTGACCTGAGACAATACTGTGTGGGAAAACATCGCGATAGATAAAGTATTTTCTACATCCATGGCTGGTAACTGTAGCAGAGGCATGTGTGCAAGTGAGGCAAGCCCATATCTTAAGAAGAACAAAAAGACGCCCTTCCCATGATACAAGCAGTTCAATGTAATCAGCCTGCCACCAGCTTGCTGGTTGATCACTCCGAGGAATGGGGCTACATTGGGAACCCAGTGTTGGTCTCTGCTGCTGGCAGGTTGCCGTTCAGCAAGGGCTATAGCCAAGTTGGTCTTGGTGAATAGTAGTCCATGTCACTAGCCATGCACAACCCCCATCCTGGCTACCATGGCCACTTTACTCCTGAACCCATTCGGCGCTGACCAGAGTGGCTACAGAGAGAGATGACCACTTCCCACAGAACGCAACAACATATCCATTTGATTGTTAATCTGCCTCTGCTGAGGTCATCCTTTGCTGAGCATTTACATGAGACACAAATTTTCGGCCCCATTCTTAGAGGTCTTTCCACATGCTTCTTTCTTCTCCGTACTTTCTTACCATTAATTCCCAAGTCATGTTCTTCCAAGTCTCTGACATCCAGCCAAACCACTGGTCACAGCCCATGAGTCAGCATCCAGTCATACACTGGCCATTTCTCCTTCTAAGCAAAGTGAACAAGTGCTAGACCCACTCTCAGCATCAAATGTCTTAGGCTGTACTCGCTAGAGGGGCAAACCCCACGAAACTGTGTGTGATTGAGTGTGACTGTGCGTGTGTGTTCAGAGGGAGGGAGAGAAGAAAGGAGGGAGAAAGAGAGAGCGGGAAAGGGAGGTGGGGGGAAGAGAGTGAATGAACACACACAACCGAGAAGTGTCAAGAAGCTGGCTCACACAGCTGTGGAGGCTGGCAAGTTCCAAATCTGTGGGCAAAGCCAAAGGGCTCTCCTGATCACATGATGGCAGGGGCTGGTGAGTCCTGCCATCAGCAAGTCAGATGGCAAGTTGCTGGCTCACAGAGCTGAGGGTGCTAGTGCATATGCCAAAGGTTTGCAGGCCAAGTAGCAGCCTCATGTCCCAGTAACCAGAAATGACAAGCTAGATACACAATCAAGAGTGTGCTTTGCCGGAACATCCATATACAAGAGGAATTCATTATCATTATTTATTCTTTTTTTCATCAGTTTTATTGGGAAGTAATTTACATATCATATACTTCAGTAGTTTAAGCATTCAATCATATCAAGGAAATTGTACAATCATCCCCACATCAGTTTTTTAAAATCATTTTATTGGGGGCTCACACAACTTATCACAATCCATACATACATCAATTGTATAAAGCACACCTACTTGTACATTCGTTGCCCCCATCATTCTCAAAACATTTGCTCTCCACGTAAGACCCTGACATCAGCTCATTTCCCCCCTCCCTCCCTGCTCCCACCTCTCTCATGAACCCTTGATAACTTATAAATTATTATTTTGTCATATCTTACACTGTCCGACCCCCACATCAATTTTAGAGCATTATCCCTTCCCCTGGTGAAATCGCCTCTGAATTATGCAATCACAATCTGTTCTCGTGCTCCCTGCTCTCGGCCCCCGCCCTTCTTCATTATTGACTCCCCAAGTCCCTCCCTATCATCTCCTCCCCACCCTTGCATTACCTATAACCTCTTGTGTCAGCTATTGTCATTATGCATCCACTCCTCCTGTGCTGCACAGCTGGGAGGTTCAAAAGAAAACAACACAAAACAAAATCGCACTAAGGCGGTAAGGACAAAAACATAATAGTGTACAGACAAAAATATAAATAATGTGTAAGAAGTAAAAGACCTCCAACAACATTCAACAAGCCAGGGAAGATATTTATGTCACAGAACCAGTAAAAGACACTTGCGCCTAGAACAAATTCAGGTCACGTCTACAGGGTGGTCAACTGGCCAAGTGTCAAGGTCAATCCAGTGTATATGGTCTCTGCCTGATAATAAGGCTGTCTGAGATTCTTGCCTGTGGCTAGAGCGGATCTGCCAGTGGCTCAGTCTGGCTGGATACTCTGCAGATGGGTTTTGGGCTCCCGCTGTGCCCTGCAGCTTTCCACAAATTGGGTGTCCACAATTCCTCCTCTGAGGCTTTCGCCTCACCATATTTGAAGGTTGCAATTGTCATCTTTGGGCGACACAAGCTGATGTGCTTCTTCTGTGTGGAAGGAATTCATTATTAATTGAAGAAAAATGGGTGCCCTTTAAAGATTTTATTTATTTATTTTTTTAAGATTAGGAAACTAAAAGAAATCTGAAGGAGTGAAATTAGGTCAGTAAGGTGAATGTAAAATGATTCCCCGTTGAAATTCTCCTAAAACTGACCTTGTATGAGAGAACCAAGCAGGAGCATTGTTAGGGAAGAGGAATCTGGCGATGTTCCTGCCAAAGCTGTGGTTCCCTCTCAAAATACTCTCATCATAAGCAGATGTCATCGTTCATTGGCCCTCCAGAAAGTCAACGAGCAAAATGCCTATGGCATCTCCAAACACTGCTGCCATGACCTCATGACCGATCCACTTTTGCCGCGACTGGACCACTTCCACCTTTGGGTAGGCATTGATTTGATTATGCTTTGTCTTCAGGACCAAACCAGTCAAGCCATGTTTCATCTCCTGTCATAATTCTTCCAAGAAATGCTTCAGGATCACCCAAGATGTGACTGCAACATGCTGGCGTGGAGTAGGGAACCAGTGGAGAGGTCTGGGGGCCGACCCCAATCCCAACTACTAAGTGGACACTTGCCCCTCCCCACAGAAGAATTTATTTCAAAGAACAGAATTGAATCTGCAGCTCCAGGAGAGGGACATATCTGATCAGAGCACACGGGAGCAGATGAAGGGGAAGGAGGAGAGAGTGGAGCGCATCCTGGCCCACCAGGCCTTGAGGACGATGTTCCAAATTAGAGCAGCCAGTTCAGATAGGACCACATGGCCGGCCACACTATGAGACATGATGTACCTGACTCGTAGCCCTACAGGGGACAGCACCAGAGACAGTGTGGGAACTGCACCCGATCGGATCCCGCCACACCGAGGCAAAACACTAAGGGGGTGCAAAAGAACAGAAGGGAATGGAGCAGCAAGGTCCCCAGGGAATGCTGAAGGTGGACTTTGGGCCCAGGACGTGGTACCCCAACAGACTAAACTGGAAAACACTCCTAAAGGCCTGCAAACAATCCCTGAACTAACTACAAGCTTTTCTTTCTTATTGTGCTTTGTTTAGTTTTTTGTCATTGGTATGTTGTTTTGTTGTATATTGTTGCTTGTTTTTGTGCATGTTATTATCTCTGTAGGTCTGTCTAAATAAGATAGGCTGGATGAACAATCTGGAGGAGAAAACAATGGGACAGACAGTTCTGGGGGGACATGGAGAGGGTGAGGGGCAGGGGAAAAGTAGTGGTGCTAACAAACCCAAGGACAAGGGAACAACAAGTGATCCAAATCGGTGGCGAGGAGGCCTGGTAGGGCATGATCAAGGGTAATATAACAAAGAGGAATTGCTAAACCCAGGTGGGACTTAGCATGATAGTGGGACAGGAGGAAAGTCAAAGGAAATAGAGGAAAGAGCTGGGAGGCAAAGGGCATTTATAGAGGTCTAGACAAAGACATGTACATATGCAAATATATATGAGGATGGGGAAATAGATCTATGTGCCTATACTTATAGGTTTAGTATTAAGGTGGCAGAAGGACATTGGGCCTCCACTCAAGTACTCCCTCAATGCAAGAATACTTTCTTCTATTACATTGACATTCTATCATGCTCACCCTCCTGACACAAGCACTGAAGACAAAGCGGGTGAATAAGCAAATGTGGTGAAGAAAGCTGACGGTGCCCGGCTATCAAAAGATATAGTATCTGGGGTTTTAAAGGCTTGAAGATAAACAAGCAGCCATCTAGCTCAGAAGCACCAAAGCCCACATGGAAGAAGCACACCAGCCTGTGGTGATCACGAGGTTCTGAAGGGATCAGTTATCAGACATCAAAGAACAAAAAGATCATATCATTGTGTGCTCATCTCCACGATACGATCGCTGACGACAAACGTGTGCATAAGCAAATGTGGCGAAGAAAGCTGATGGTGTCCGGCTATCAGAAGATATAGCATCTGGGGTCTTAAAGGCTTGAAGGTAAACAAGTGGCCATCTAGCTCAGAAGCAACAAAGCCCACATGGAAGAAGCACATCAGCCTGTGCGATCACGAGGTGTTGAAGGGATCAGGTATCAGGCATCATCAGAACAAAAAATTCTTACCACAATGAATGAGGGGGGACTGCGGAGTGGAGACCCAAAGCCCATTTGTAGGCCACTGGATATCCCCTTACAGAAGGGTCTCAGGGAGGAGATGAGCCAGTTCCTAAATGCATCCTCCCCTCACCCCCCACTCTCATGATCCCAATTCTACCTTGCAAGTCTGGCTAGACCAGAGGATGTACACTGGTACAGATAGGAACTGGAAACACAGGGAATCCAGGGCGGATGATCCCTTCAGGACCAGTGTTCAGAGTAGCGATACCAGGAGGGTGGAGGGAGGGTACGTTGGAAAGGGGGAACCGATTACAAGGATCTACATATAACCCCCTCCCAGGGGGACGGATGACAAAAAAGTGGGTGAAGGGAGACGTCAGACAGTGTACGATATGCCAAAATAATAATTTATAAATTATCAAGGGTTCATGAGGGAGGGGGGAACAGGGAAGGAGGGGGAAAAATGAGATGCTGATGCCAAGGGCTTAAGTGGAGAGCAAATGTTTTGAGAATGATGGTGGCAGCAAAGTACAAATGTGCTTGACACAATGGATAGATGTATGGATTGTGATGAGTTGTATGAGCCCCTAATGAAATTTTTTTTAAAAGAAATTTTGTCTTAAAATTTTTCTTTAGATGTTCTACAAAAAGTTTTCCTAAGTGTTTGCTTTATTTAAAAGAAAAAAGTTTCCATCTTGGAAACCCACAAGAGCAGTTCTACCCAGTTCTGTAGATGGTCACCATATACCGGAAGGTAGTGAGGTTTTTACGTTCATGGCCCTACTCTAGCACATAGAAACGACACTGGGGAAGGGACACAGTGGACCTACCCTGGTGCTCCACAGACAGACCCCTGGGCATTTTAGGAGTCCCAAGGTAGCATCCCTGGTAGAGTAGTAGTTATGAGTTGGGCTGCTCATTGGAAGGTCAGTAGTTCGAATCCACCAGGAGCTCCATGGGAGAAAGACAAAGGTTTCTAATCCCATAAAGAATGACCATCTCAGAGACCCACAGGGGCAGTTCTACCCTGTCCTCTAGGGTCGCAGTGAGTCAGAATCAGCTCAATGGCAGTTTGTTTGTCTGTTTGTTTGTTGTTGTTGTTTTGGAGAGAGAGAGACAACAAAGCTATTTCTGGTCATCTTTGAAGCAGTGGGCACACTGCAGAAAAACAGAGACCCCAGCTCATCCCCTGAGTCCCTGACATCAGGGTAGGTGGCGCAGCTGCAGGCCCTGGGGTCATGTACAGCCCCCAAAGGCCCAGTTCTTCTGGACGCCATGGAAACCAGCAAGCAGGCGCCAGCATCACTGATTAGAACTGGTAATGCCTGGGCCCTTTCTGATTAGCTAGCAAGCTGTAGATTTTTTTAAAGGATGGTTCACTGTGTGGCTGGAGAGAACACGATTAAGCATAGGAATCAGGACGGCAAGGTGGAGGCCGAGCCCTCTGGCCAGCTGTTCTTCCGTTCCACAGCTCTGCAGAGACCCAGCGGCACCTGCTCACTAGGACCCCCATGGAACCCACCTAAGTCACGCGCCCCTCCACGCCAAGCATGCCGGCTCTGGCAGGCTGCCAGGAATGGCAGCGCCCCACAGACACCGCTCCCAGAGATCCAGTCAAATGGAAAATGTTCCGGATCTCCTAAGTGCACTAACAGGTTTGGGAAATAAGCTGCAGATTGCTAGTCCTCACTGAGAGAGCCACGTGCTTCCGAGGACACCCCAAGACAGTGGCTGCACACTCACTGGCCCTCCCAGTACACTGACTTCGGAGGGGTGTCCCACGCCTGCGGGGTTCAGCAGTATTCCAGGGACAATGGTGGCGGTGGGGTCTCCAGCCTCAAGCAGCACGTGACTCAGCTGACAACAACAAGAGCATCCAGAAAATTGTTGAGTGGGGCTGATGAAACACTACCCAAGAGCAGCAGATGCTGACCAAGGGCAAGTGGATCTCAAAGCCACGGGGGAGCCCTGCGGCTGACATGGTCTGGGGAAGTAAGGGGCGTTGGTGGAAAGAGGAGATGCATTCTGGGTAGGAACAGAACAAGATAAAGACCAGGTGTGGAGATCACCATTTGGTGTCTGGTGGCCTTCCAGGTTGCTTTCCAAAGAGAGATTTTTCTCAAGAGGAGGGTGGGGAAGAAAAAAGGCGACTTTCAAATGTCATTGTGCTTCTTCTGTCTCCAGGTGGGAGAGACCTGCTCAGTCAGTCTCCCGAGAGCGAGCGTGTCCATTAAGCAGGTCCTCCGTAGGGGAGAGCTTAGTTATCTTGTGTGGCTTTAACAGAAATACCACAAGTAGATGGCTTTAGTGGGAAAAAAATTACTCTCTGCAATTTTGGGAGGCTAATCCTCTGGAATTCAGGGTCTGCCTCCGGGGGACACTCTGTCGGCTCTCGGGAAAGTCCTTGGCTCCTTCAGGTGTCTATTCCTAGGTTCCATGGTGACCGACCGTGCGGGGCGCATCTCCCTCTCTGGGTTTGTTTGCTAGATGGGCTCTTCCATCTCTCAGAAGAGATTGATTTAAAACACACCTGACACCAATACTGACTTATTAACACAACAAAGAAAATCCACCCCCGCATCGCATGGCAACCACAGGGGAGGATCTGTAATACATATTTATGGGGAACACACAATTCAGTTCATAACAGGGAGCAAGTAACTCCAGGTCCCAGGTGAGTCACGCTTCTAGGTGTCATTCCAGGCCTCACTTCTGCATGGGGCTGAGCAGGCTAAGCCTGGAACAGCTCTGCCCAACAGCGTTCACCACACTGAGCGTATATAACCTGAGCCTTAGGCTTGGGGAGAGACAAGTGGGAGGACGAGGCTGCAGGGAACGGGAGAGGAATGGTGTTTCTACTCACAGCTCTCCTCTCCTGCCCCCAGAAGCCCACTCCAGACTGCTTCTGAACTTACTTCTGGTCCAATCTGGGCCCTAGCCAGGTAGAAAGAATTCAAAAACACCTGAAGCCCGGCCTAAGAAAGGACACTAAGCCCTTGTCTGCAGCCTGTAGCTTGGTCAGGTTCAAAGAGTCTCCTGTTTTTTTTATTATGGTTACTTGATTCACAGAGCCAGAGGAATTTAGCACACTAGTAGCAAGCGGTCAGGTTGGGCCCCAGCTGCCTCTTCGGGAAATGAGGGACACAACTTACCTGCTGGGTCCAAGGTCACAGCGGCAGACTGAGGCCCAGAAGTCAAACTGCCTCAACCTGACCCTTGGTCCCAATTTCCTCTCACTATTAAGACTGTTCTTAACGAGGAAGTGGATTGTACCCTGCTCCTTCCAGTCAGCTTTCTGGCATCTGGCCAGTTCAAGAGTGCTGGCATTAAGCAAGATCTCCTGACACTTCATCCACAAGTGACAGGCATGGACAGGTGGGAGAGTCTCCAAGCACGAGAACACCCCGCACCTTAGAAGAGAAAGTGGGGAGCATACAGAAGTGGTACCAGCAGCCACAATCCATCCCTGCCTCCATATCCCCAGCCCGAATCCAGTCACAAAGCACTGGGCGGGGTAAGAAAGATCAGACTGGAGCAAAAAATCTCAACGCAGGGTGTGTGGTGGTGCTGTCATCAATTGCCATCGAGTCAGCTGCAACCCACAGTGACTCTGATGAAACAGGGTCTGTAGACAGGGCCAAGCCCAGGGGCAGATTACCCAATGAGCAAAGTGAGCCCATGCTTAGGGCACCAGTTGCCCACAGCAAACCGGTAGGGCACTAAATTACATTGCTGGCAGCTTCCATGCAGAACATATCACCTGGAAGGTGCCCAGGAGCAAGGTGTTTAAGTCATGTGGCCTCTACTTCAACATCTTCGCCTATGGTACTCTCTGGAGTAACTGAAATTCCTTATTTTAGTGGGTATCCCTTGGGAATATACTACTTTTTTCTAATCAGCAAGAAAGGAAGGTGGATGTCTGGCCCCACTCTTGCTTTTAAAAAAAAAAAAACGGTTTTGTTAATATTTCATCTATGTCCTACAATTCAATAATTCAAACATACCAAGAGGATTTTTTATCACCACATTCAATTCTGGAACATTTTCTTTTCCCTTGTACTCATTGTTATTTATATGTTTTTTCTAACTGTGGCAAAAAATACACACAACAAAACATTCTCCAATTCAACAATTTCCACATCTCTAATCCAGTGCCATGGATAATAGTCTCCATTTAGGGGGTGGGGAAGGAGGGGGGAAAATGAGGAGCTGATACTAAGGGCTCAAGCAGAAAGCAAATGTTTTGAGAATGATGATGGCAGCAAATGTACAAATGTGCTTGACACAATGGATGGATGTGTGGATTGTGATGAGTTGTACGAGCCCTCAATAAAATGATTTTTAAAAGAAAAGAAATCTAATAGTCTCCATTTGTACAACCATTATTGATATCCTTTTCCAAAGTATTCCACCACCATTGACAACCGCAATGCCACCTAAGCCTAACTCCTAAGAATACGTTGGCCATGATATTTGTGCTCTGACCATGAGATTTCCTTTGAAGGCGGCTTTTCATCTGTTCATTCATAATGACAACACTTATTATGAAACAAGGGTCAAATCTGAAGAGTTTGAAGCAAGATTGGCGATCAACAAAATTTTACATTGTTGGTTGACAGAGCTCAGTTCTCAGACGTGTGTTCTTCATGGCAGAATACGTGGAAAGTTCTTCTTGCAGGAAATGTGGGGGCTAGGAAAGGTCTTAGTGACTCCCATCCACTGAAATAGTACAATTCAGTTTGTTTCATCTTGCTAAAATGGCATATGCCACTTTTGAGTTCAATGGGTAAGATAATTGCACTGATAAAGAAGTTATGTCACAAATGGCTAAGATACACACACATATGCACACACGTTAACTCATCTCTTCTATTCAAATGCATGAGTTAGCAGATGAGCAGAGAGTACCATATATTAGCAATGCAATGAAGTGGATCCTCCAAATTCATGGGGGGGCGGGGGGGGGGGCTTAATTCAGCACCATTAACAAACCCAGTGGGGGAGAGGCTGCTGTCCTGGTTACTCCCTGACCCTGATCTGCTCACCAACACCTACTCTGTGAGTCCTCAACCACATGCCCACAGGACTGAGAACCTCATACATTGCATAGGTCCCAGTCTCTGCCTGTTATCCTGCGAGACCCCTGGGCGGCCCCGGGGTGACTGCACATCTCAGTGGCTGCTCATTCTCTTTTTGAACATCATCACCTCTAGGCTAGAGGAGGCAATTGAAAAGGAAAATCTGATGTGGGAGACAGAACCACATCAGTGCACAGCCAAGCCCACTGGACATTTTTCCAGCCACCCTGAGGGTCCTAGAAAGCTGCCTCTCGGCTTCCCATCCACACTCGGACACCCTGTGCTCCCCTCCCATTCGGCCCAGGGTCCATGACAGTATCCTGGAGAGGGCTAGTCATACAGGGAAGCACTCCAGGCCCGTGAGCAGGCCATGGCCAGCTGTGGTGAGGCCGATAGAATTCACCCACCAGCCAGAGAGATGGAGAGAATCTAACACCTGCCTGGAGTCAGAGGGCAAGTTATTCTTTCACCTTTGCAGAAAGGGGGAAAGTCCGAGCTAGCTCCCCACCTCCCAGTCCGGCTGCTAAGGAAGGTGCCAGGACACCCACCAGAACAACATGCAGGCTTCCAAGAAAACCACCAGGACTGACCGACTCCCAGCGAAACCTAGCAGGCACTGTGTTGGTGTGGAATTACATTCAATCCCAAGAGACATCATATTGCCCAAGGTGTCTGCCGACTTTGGGGCCAGCATCCTGCTGCAGGCAACACCCCAATGCTGGCTTTGCCTCGTTCTTTAACCTCCAAGAATGGCCAGTTCTGCTCCCTGCCAGCCAGCCCCTAAAAGCTGGCCCCCTTCTGCATCTACCACAGAGCTGTGAACAGCGCACGATCAGTACAACTCCCTGTCTGGTATGCCTAATCTGGAAAACCCACTATTCGGTTTGAAAGCAAGAGTTACCGCAGAGGCCATATACCACTCTCCACTTTTAAAAAGACAGAGCCCCACATCGATGAAGGTTATGTGGCATATAATGTCACCTGGCTTTGATGATTCAATTCAGAGGAGGTACCTGGGGATCTGCCAGTGCCTTGAGCATCGTTTGGATGTTGTTTGGAAAGCAGAGGCAACAGAATCCCTGCTTCTCTGTCTCGCTGCAGTACACACCTTGGGAAAACACACTCCAGGGTACAGTAGCACCAGAGATGAAGGTGGTGCGAGGGGGTGCAAGAGAATCCAGGAGGGATCTTGGGATAGCTCCAAGGAAAGTGCTCTTCCCAAGTCATTCATTAGCTATGGGAATACTTCAGGAAGGCAGGTTAAGGTTCCCCTCCTCATTCACAGCTGACGCTACCTCTCCTGTGGTCAATCTAACAAGAATAAAGGGGGCTGGTGGCACAGTGGTTAAGTGCTCACCGGCTAACAGAAAGGTGCGCTGTTCGTACACACCAGAGACTCAGCAGGAGAAAGATGTGGCAATTTGCCTCCATAAAGATTCACAGCCTAGGAAACTTTATAAGGGAGTTCTCTGAAAACACCCAAACTCACTGTCAATTCTGACTCATAGCAAACCTATAGGTCCAGGTAGTATTGCCCTTGTGGGTTTCCAAGGCTGTAAATCTTTACATGAGCAGAAAGCATCATTTCCGTCCCCCTCCCCTTGGGAACAGCTGGTGGATTTGAACTGCTGACCTTGTGATTAGCAGCCCAAGACATACACCACCAGTCTCATTATATCCTATAAGGTCACTATGAGTTGGAATCCACAAGTCTTTGGCTAGCCTTCAAAGCCAGGCCAAGACAACTTGTGTGCTGAAGGGGGAAGGGCAGCTTTCAGGCATGCTCCGCCCTCCCTGGGAAAGTCTCTAGGTGGTGCCAATTGGTTTGTACTAAAGGTTGGTGGCTTTAAAGTTGACCAGCAGAGCCAAAGAAGAAAGGTCTGGAGATCTGCTTCCATAAGGACTACAGGCGAGGAAACTCCGGGGAGATCTACTGTAGCACAGGGGACTACCATGAATCAGGTCGACTCATTGGCAGTGGGTTTTGACTTTTTCATTTGGCCTTTCTCTGAAAAATCCATAATAAAAAAAAAGGGGGTGGGGAATCAAGCCAAGGAGCTCTAGATGCGATGAGGGCACCAGTCCAGGGCAGCCCAGAGCAGGGGTGGCTGATCAGCTCTTTAAAGTCGGTCTCCAACCAGGGAGACAGGAACTGGCACAGGCAGAATGCTGAGAGCCTCCTGAAGTCCCTGCTGGCCAGGGGGTTGGAAGTCGAAGGAAAACAAACCCAGCTCCCCTTTGCCACTGCTCTCAGCAGGAGCTTGTTGCTGGGGCCTGTGAAAGTTACTCAGGAGAGGCCAACGGTCCAAGATGCCTAGCAGAGAGGGGCCATGGGCCCGGGGCCTGGCATCTTACCAGCCCTGGAGCTGTACCCTTGGACTTCCCCTTGGGAAGCTGGGGTCTGTTGGCAACTGCACCGGCGAGGGGGTGGGGTCGCGGTCGATTTGAGGACCCTTGGCAGGGAGCAAGTGCCAGTGGGGAGAGGAAAGAAGCGCCTTAGCACAGACCAAGCACCCATCCCTCCCAGCTCCATCCCCAGGGACCAATCTCCTCTGCGGGGAGGAGAGAAGCAGGGGTTATTATGCCAACAGGTCCCCCCCTCCTATCGGCCTCGTGGGGCCAGCTTTCCTCCACCCAGCCCTGAGGCCCCCAATTCAACAACGTCAAGGCACCTGCAGTTAGACTGGGCTCCGTCCCAGCGGGAGGGGTCCTGGGCGGTGCCTTCGGGCGCTCCAAGGCCGCCTCGGAAGGGGCGGGGCGCTTCCGGCTGGCGCGCCCCCGGCGCCCCCTCCCCGGCTCACCTGGCGCAGGTGCTGCAGCAGCGTCCCCGCCTCCTCCCGCCGGCCCTGGCGCACCATCCGCAGCAGCTCCTGGACCATGCCGACACGCCGGTGGTAGGGGGGCAGCCCGGCGCCCGCACCCCCGCGTCCCGCCTTGTCCCCAGCTCGCAGCAGCAGCGACGCCCAGAAGTCCGGTCGCTCGCGGCGGGGGCCGGGCGCCGCGCCGGCGCTTGCTCTTTCCGCCAGGCTGCCCTTGGTCTGCCGGGTGCCCATGCCGCCGCCGCCGCGGGGCCTAGGGAGCCCGCTCGGCCCGCTCCGCGCCACGCGGCCGCTCGGACGCACGCGCCTCCCGGGCGGCAACTTTGGGGGAACTGTTGCGCGCGGGCGGCGCGCGGGCGGGAGAGGGCGGCCGCGCGCTCCCCTCGCTCCGCCCTCCCCTCGCCCGGGCGCGCTCCCGGGCGCCCGCCGCCCCGCCCGGCCCCGACCCGCCTCCGCGCCCGGCTAGCTCCGCCGAGCGCCCTGCGCCCAGCGCCTCGCTCCCGCCCCTCGCCTTCCCGCCGCCAGCTCCCGGCCAGGGCCGCCGGCGCCCCTCCCGGCGCGCGCCCCGTGCCGGCCACCGCACTGCGCCTCCCGCCGGAGGCGGCTAGGCCCTGGGCCCCCAGCTCTTGGTACCCACCTCTCTGCCCAGATGCTCCAGGATGGCAGGGTGGTGCGCGGTGGCGTGAAGGGAAAGATGGGGAGTAGCCTCTTTCTGGATCTCGCCAGCCCCAGGGTTAACATCCGAGTCACACGAGGAGGCGCTGGATACAAAGGAGTCTCTGCGGGCGGGGGTGGGGTGGGGGGCTTGGATCTGCATTTTAGGCAGCATCCTGCATCCTTCCTGGCTCACGCTCCTGTGAGACCTGGCCGGTGGGAGGCCCTTGGAGGTGGTGATTGGCACTGACTATGGAAATTGGGTGCAGGGTTGTGTGTTGGGGGGAGGGGGGATAACCCTCATGGAAAAGATCTGTTACTTCCATTAGTCTAATCTCACAAAGGGATGTGCCGATGTTAAGAACAGGCTTCTCCGGATCTCTGACACTCTGTGCTTGGAGGACCGGCTTTGGGGGAATTTGCGTACAAAAAGAAGCATATCTACAAGTAGGTCCAACTGGGCACCGCCACTGGCCCCCCTGTCCCCCCACCCCCCAAGTTTCTGGCTTGTTCTGCTGAGTGTATAATCCGCTCCAAACTCTTCCATCGATTCACAAAGAAACCTTAATTTGCCCCATACCCTCCAGTTACTGATGTCCCACTTGTCTTCCCTTTTTACTTAATTTTGTTTAAAAGCCTGTGTTTATTGCCTCCAATCATCCTGCACCTACTAGAGTTTGGCCTCTAGCCATACCGCTTCATGAAATTCCTCTTACCAGTGACTAGTTGCCAAATTCAGCGACCATTTCCAGCCTGCATTTTCCCTGGCCTTTAAACAACCTTAGTTCCTGTTACCGACTGTGATTGAAACTCTACTCCTTTGGCTTGTAAGTCAATACTGTCTTGGAGTTTCTTCTTCAAATTTCTTCTCGTTTTGCCCTCTGGTTCCTGTGAGAGCTCCTACACTTTACATGGTGGTGCCCCCGTGTGCTGCCATTAGATCTCTCCTGGGCAATGCTATTATGTACCACCAGGTACATGCAGATGACTCGTCTATCTTTCCACTCCAGAAGCTAGAAGGTTAACTTGTAACTGATTCATGGATGCTGGCAGGAAATAGGAGACTCCTGGCTTAGAGAGAGAGGGCTTTATTACTCAGGCCATGTCAGCATATTTCCACCGATTCCCCTTTCCTTCGAGTCCCCCAGGAGCAAGTGATAGGTCCAGGTGGATGTAGTGCATTTAGGACAGAGCTCGGGGAAGCTACTATGTTTAGGGAAAGTAAGCAAGCCTGCTCTTGATCCTGGAGGGAGATCGAACCTTAGGACAAACACAATACCTAGAAGGTGCCAGGTAAAAAGTGATGACACGCACATCACGCTGCGTAGCAGTGCAAGAGATTTAGCACTGGGCACTTTCATACTCAACAAATTAGTACACCCTTCTCCCAGCCTCTTCCTGTCCTTTCGTCCCTCCTCCTGTCTCGGCTCTCTGTTACATGGATGGCAGGTCAGAAACTCTGGGTCATGGCGCACTGTCCTTTTTCTCAGCACCTGCATCTGCTCAGCCAAGTCCAGTTCATGGTGCCAGTGGTGGTTAACTCTTCCTTTGCTGTGCATTCACCAAGTGCTCCATCTTGGACAGTGTACCTATCTGATGCTGTTTAATCTTTTCAGCAACTTAGCAAGGTCGATTTTATGACTGTCCCGAATTCACAAGTGATGAAACAGAATCTTGGACAGGTGAAGTGACTTGCCCAAGGTCACAGACAGCAAAGAATAAAACTGAGACTCACGCAAAAGCCTGGCAGACTTGAAAGTCTATTTTTTTCCCCTACTTTGTTACTGATCCGACCTTTTTTTGGTTTTGTTTTTAATCATTTTATTAGTGGCTCATACAACTCTTTTTTAAAATCATTTTATTAGGGAGCTCATACAACTCATCATAATCCATACATACATCAGTTGTGTAAAGAACATTTGTACATTCATTGCCCTCATCATTCTCTGTGCAATTCATTTTATTTTTTGTTTTGCAATTCTTAAAGTATACAAATAATATAAACTAGATAGAGAAAGTAATTAGAAGAGAAGCTGTATTGCAAACAGTGAAAATCATGAGCTCTGAGTCAGACGGCTGGATTCAACCTTGAAAAAAGTACCTAATCTGTTTCAGTTTCTTTACTTATAAAATGAAAATTATAGGTAGTGTCTAACCATAGGATTATGGTGCACATTGAAATGCTTAAAATGCGTTAGCATTTTAATAAGCACAGCATGTAAGCTGTGCATATTGTTAATGAGATATGGCATTTTATTTATTTTTATTTTTAAACGTTTTATTAGGGGCTCATACAACTCTTATCATAATCCATACATACATCAATTGTGTAAAGCACCCTTGAACATTCATTGCCCTCATCATTTTCAAACCATTTGCTCTCCACTTAAACCCTTGGCATCAGCTCCTCATTTTTACCCCTCCCTCCCTGTTCCCCCCTCCCTCATGAACCCTTGATAATTTATAAATTATTATTTTGTCATATCTTGCCCTGTCTGATGTCTCCCTTCACCCCCTTTTTTGTTGTCTGTCCCCCAGGGAGGAGGTCACATACAGATCCCTGTAATTGATTCCCTCTTTCCAACCCACTCTCCCTCTACCCTCCCAGTATTGCCACTCACACCGCTGGTCCTGAAGGTATCATCTGCCCTGGATTTCCTGTGCCTCCAGCTCCCATCAGCACCAGTGTACAACCTCTGCTCTATCCAGGCTTGCAAGGTAGAATTTGGATCATGATAGTGGGGGAGGAGGAAGCATTTAGGAACTAGAGGAAAGTTGTATTCATCATCGGTGCTACATTGCACCCTGACTGACTCATCTCCTTCCCTAAACCCCTCTGCAAGGGGATCTCCAGTGGCCGACAAATGGGCTTTGGGTCTCCACTCTGCACTTCCCTCTTCATTCACTTTGGTAAGATGTTTTTGTTCTGATGATGCCTTATAACTGATCCTTTCGGCACCTCGTGATTGCACAGGCTGGTGTGCTTCTTCCATGTGGGCTTTGTTGCTTCTGAGCTAGATGGCCTCTTGGTTACCTTCAAGCCTTTAAGACCCCCAGATGCTATACCTTTTGATAGCCGGACACCATCAGCTTCCTTCGCCACATTTGCTTATGCACCCATTTGTCCTCAGCGATCATATCATGGAGGTGTGCAGCCAGTAATATGATTTTCTGTTCTTTGATGTCTCTGGTCCCTTTGGAACCACGTGATCACACAGGCTGATGTGTTCTTCTATGTGGGCTCTGTTGCTTCTGAGCTAGATGGCCGCTTGTTTATCTTCAAGCCTTTAAGACCCCAGACGCTATCTCTTTTGATAGCCGGCACCATCAGCTTTCTTCACCACATTTGCTTGTTTACCTGCTTTGTCTTCAGTGCTTGTGTCGGGAGGGTGAGCATCATAGAATGCCATTTTAATAGAAGGTATTCTTGCATTGAGGGAGTACTTGAGTGGAGGCCCAATGTCCTTCCGCCACTTTAGTACTAAACTTATAAATGTAGGCACATAGGTCTATTTCCCCATCCATATATATATTTGTGTATGTATATGCCTTTGTGTAGACCTCTATAAACGCCCTTTGCCTCCCAGCTCTTTCCTCTATTTCCTTTGGCTTTCCTCCTATCCCACTATCATCGTCCGTCCCCACCTGGGTTTCAGCAATACCTTGTGGTTACATTACCCTTGATCATGCCCTACCAACCCTCCCACACCCACCTCACTACCACTTTGGATCACTTGTTCCCTTGTCCTTGGGTTTGTTAACACCACTTCCTTACCCCCCACCTCCCCCTATCCCATTTCCCCCGGGAACTGTCGGTCCCATTGTTTTCTCCTCCAGATTGTTCATCCAGCCTATCTTATTTAGACAGACCTGCGGAGATAATAACATGCACAAAAACAAGACAGAACAAAACCAAGCAACAATATACAACAAAACAACAACAATAAACCACTGACAAAGAACAAAACAAAACACATCAAGAAAGAAAAGCTTGTAGTTAGTTCAAGGATCGTCTGTTGGCCTTTAGAAGTGTTTTCCAGTCCAGTCTGTTAGGGTACCACGCCCTGGCCCCTAAGTCCACCTTCAGCATTCCCTGGGAACCTTGCCACTCAATTCCCTTGCTGTTCCACTGCACTCCCCCCAGTGCTTTGCCTCGGTGTGGTGGGATCAGGTCGGGCACAATTCCCACACTGTGCTTGTCCCCTGCAGTGCCATGGGTCAGTGAGGGGTGTCGTGTCTCATAGTGGGGCTGGCCATGTGGTCCTCTCTGTGGACTGGCTGCTCTAATTGGGGTCATTGTCCTCAAGGCCTGGTGGGCTAGGATGTGCTCCACTCTCTCCTCCTCCCCCTTCATCTGCTCCTGTGTGCTCCAATCAGATAATCTCTCCCGGAGCTTCAGATTCAATGCCCTCCTTTGAAATAAATTCTTCTTGGGTGAGGGGCAGGCATCCACTTAGTATTTGGTACTGGGGCCAGCCCCCTGAGGTATGGCATTTTAAGAGTAACAGCTCCACAAATGGATCACTGCACAATAGTAGTCCTCCTTCTCAAAACCCACTCTCCACCCAAGCCCCTGGCATCAGCTCCTCAATTTTGCCCTCCCTCCCTGCTGCCCCCTCCCTGATAAACCCTTGATAATTCACAAATTATTATTTTGTCATATCTTGCACTGTCCAACATCTCCCTTTACCCACTTTTCTGTTATCCGTCCCCCAAGGAGGAGGTTATATGTAGATCCTTGTAATCAGTTCCCCCTTTCCAACCCACCCAGTTTTGCCACTCTCAGCACTGGTCCTGAAGGGATCATCCACCCGGGATTCCCTGTGTTTCCAGTTCCTATCTGTACCAGTGTACATCTTCTGGTCTAGCTAGATTTGTAAGGTAGATTTGTGATCATGATCGTGGGGGTGGGGGTGGAAAGCATTTAGGAACTAAAATAAAGTTGTATGTTTCATCGTTGCTGCACTGCACCCTGACTGGTTCATGTCCTCCCCGTGTCCCTTTGGGAAGGGGATGACCAGTTGCCTACAGATGGGCTTTGGATTCCCAATCTGCATTCATTAATATTTTTTGTTCTTTGATGCCAGATACCTGATCCCTTTGACATCTAGTGATCACACAGGCTGGTGTGCTTCTTCCTTATGGCCTTCGTTTCTTCTGAGCTAGATGGCCGCTTGTATACCAAAGCATTGTCTTTCTTTTTGAGCCCTTGGTATCAGCTCCTGATTTGTCTTCCTCCCTCCTTCCATCTATCCCTCCCCCCCTCTCCCACCCTCTTTCTCTCATGAATGCTTGATAAAGTTTAAATTATTATTTCCATATCTTACATCATCTGCTGTCTCCCTTCACCCACTTTTCTGTTGTTCACCCCCCTGGGAGGGGGTCATATGTCGATCTTTGTGATCGTTTCCCCCTTTCTTCCCCCACCTTCCCCTTCCCCCTCCTGGTATCTCTATTCTCATTATTGGTTCTGAGGGGTTTATCTGCCCTGGATTCTCTGTGTTTCCAACTCTTAGCTGTAACAGTTGCATGTTCTGGTCTAGTCAGATTTCTAAAGTAGAATTGAGGTCATTGTCGTGGATGGGGAGGAAGCGTTGAAGAACTAGAGTAAGTTTTATGTGTCATTGGTGCTATACTGCACCCCGACTGGCTCATCTCTTCCTTACCAGAAGGGAAGGGATGTCCAATTGGCTATGTAAAGGTAAAACTGAGGTACAGGGAGGAAGACAGACATAACTGACAGGACAAGGGAGAGCAGAGATAGAAATAGCTTTATTGGTGGTAGGGGAGCTCCTGGACGAGGTTCCCCACCCCCCCAGGCTAACAGGCCAGGGAAGTCATGCTCAGCAGCTGGGGGCGTGGGTTTTTAAAGGGGTGGTGAGGAATGTATGGCAATTAGCATACGGGGTCTGGAAACTCAGAGAATTGCTTGTGGACTCCTTGCTGTATTCTTTGAACCTGGGACAGCTGGTTTCACTGGTTATCTTATCTGGCAGTTATCTTATCTGGCCAGTCTGCTGCTGACCTTTGGGATGTGCAGGGAAGTACATGCATGGCCAAGACCTGCTTCAGCTTAGTCCAAACAGGGCTGCCTAGTTTAGACCCGGCCCAAACAGTCTACAGATAGGCTTTGGGTCTACACTCCATGCCCCACCCCACCTCATCCCATTCACATTGGTATGATTTTGTTCTGGGTCTTAGATGCCTGATACCTGATCCCATCCACAAGTGTGCTTCTTCCATGTGGGCTTTGTTATTTCTCAGCTAGATAGCCGCTTGTTTATCTTCAAGCCTTTAAGACCCCAGAAGCTGTATCTTTTGATAGTTTGGCACCATCAGCTTTTATCTATTTATTTATTGATCTATCTATTTATTTATTTGCCATCAGCTTTCTTCATCACATGTCGGGAAGGCGAGCATCGCAGAATGCCGGATTATTAGAACAAAATGTTCTTGCATTGAGGGAGTACTTGAGTTAAGGCCCAATGTCCATCTGTTACTTTAATACTAAGCCTATAAATATAAGTACATAGATCTATTTCCCTATCGTTATATGTAAATATGTTTACATATGTACATGGCTGTATTTAGACATCTATAAATGTCCTATGCACTGCTAGTTCTTTCCTCTATTTCCTTTTACTTTCCTCTTATCCCACCATCATGTTTGGCCTTCATTTGGGTTTTAGTAATTCCTTGCTGTTACATTGCCTTTGATTAAGCCCCACTAGGCATCTTATGCCCTTCCCTCCATCAATTTTAGTCCACTTGTTCCCTTGTCCCTGGGTTAGTTGATGCCCCCACCTCCTTTCTCCCACCTCCCCTTCTTTCATGTCCCCTCAGAACCATCAGTCCTGTTGTTTTCTTTTCCAAATTGTTTATCCCGCCTGTCTTATCTAGATAGACAAGCAGAGACAATAATGAGTGCAAAAACAAGGCAAAGCCAAAGAAAAAAAACAGGAAGACAAAATAAACAAAAAAATAAAATAACAAAAAGAAAGCCAATGACAAAAAAGGAAAACCCTCTGAACAGTCCCAGGTCTGTGTTTTGACCTTTCCAGTCGAGTCCGATGGACTCTGTCCCCACAGTCTACTTTGGTATTCCCCGGGGACTTCATTGCTTTGCTTCCCTTGCTGCTGTGTTGCATGCCCTTAGTGTTTTGCCCCACTGTGAAAGGGTCAGTTCCCGCACTATGTCTCCAGTGTTGTCTCCCGCAGGCCTGTGGTTCAGTGAGGGACATCATGTCTCGTGATGGGACCGGGGCCCGATGGTCCTCTCTGTGCATTGTCAGCTCTGAGTAGGAATATCATCCCCAGGAGTTGGTGGGCCAGGATGTGTTCCCCTCACTCTCCTTCCCTCTTCCTTTCTCCTGTGTGCTGTAATCAGATATACCCCTCTCCCCAAACTGTAGCTTCAGTGCTGTCCTCTGAAGTGCATTCTTCTGGGGTGGGGGTGGGGGTGTCCACATAGTTGGGATTGGGGCAAGTCAGTGTGCTATTTGTTTTTGAATGTAGAGAAAGAACATGTGCAGGGAGGAAGCACAGGGGACATGGGCCCTGACCAGGGAGATGAAAGATAACCCAGGACACAAGTAGAGGCTAAACCTCAGATAGAATGAAGCACTGGCTCAGAAAAAAGAAGCAAATCCCTGTACAAGGGGAAGAGATAGTCCAAAGCCAACCGCACTGCCACTGAGTAGGTGCTAACTCATAGCAACCCTACAGGACAGGGTAGGATGGCTCCTGTGGGTTTCCTGGACTGTAACTTTGCAGGACCTGAAATTCCAGTGTCTCCCAAGGAGCGGCTGGTGGCTTTGAACTGTAAATTTTGCTGTTAGCAGCTCAAGATATAACCACTCCACCACCAGTGCTCCTGTTAGCAATATTAGAGCATCTTTTTCTTATGGTCTTAAGTGTGTCGCCTCCCCCCCCCCCAGTACAGTGGAGAACCACATCTAAAATGATGGGGGAGGGGGAGCGGGGGGGGGAGGCAGGGCAGGGGCTTAAGAAGAGAGGTGAAAATGGAGCCTCAGCTGTGGGGGTGGGAGAGGGAATGTAGGGCAGGATGGGCAGCTTTGGGAGCAGCTTGCTGAGGCAGGAGACAGTGAGTGCAGTGGAGACGTGTTGGTCAGCTTTATGCCACAACTCAAGAATGAGAGCGAAGAAATGAGGGGTTAGATTGATCCAGCCCTGGTGTTTCTTTTTTTTTTCTGGGCTGTAATTTTTTTAAAATCATTTTATTAGGGGCTCATACAACTTTTATCACAGTCCATACATACATTAATTGTGTCAAGCACATTTGTACCTTCATTGCCCTCATCATTCTCAAAACATTTGTCTCCACTTAAGCCCCTGGCATCAGCTCCTCATTTTTACCCCTCACTCCCCGCTCTCCCTCCCTCAGGAACCCTTGATAATTTATAATTTATTATTTTGCCATATCTTGCCCTATCCGACATCTCTCATCACCCACTTTTCTGTTGTCCGTCCCCCAGGGAGGAGGTCACATGTAGATCCTTGTAATCGGTTCCCCCTTTCCAACCCACCTTCCCTCTACCCTCCCAGTATCACCATTCACACCACTGGTCTTGAAGGGATCATCTGTCCAGGATTTCCTGCATTTCCAGTTCCTATCTGTACTATTGTACATCCACTGATCTAGCCAGACTTGCAAGGTAGAATTGGGATCATGATAGTGGGGGGTGGAGGGTGGTGGAAATATTTAGGAACTAGAGGAAAGTTGTATTTTTCATGGTTGCTACATCGCACCCTGACTGGCTCATCTCTTCCCCGAGACCCTTCTGTAAGGGGGTGTCCAGGGGCCTACAAATAGGCTTTGAGTCTCCATTCTGCACTCCCCCCCCCATTCATTATGGTAAGATTTTTTTGTTCTGATGATGCCTGATAACTGATCCCATTTCCCCCCGGAACTGTCGGTCCCATTGTTTTCTCCTCCAGATTGTTCATCCAGCCTATCTTATTTAGACAGACCTGAGGAGATAATAACATGCACAAAAACAAGCCAGAGCAAAACCGAGCAAAAATATACAGCAAAACAACAACAAACCAATGACAAAACAAAACAAATCACAACAAGAAAGAAAGCTTGTAGTTAGTGGAAGGATTGTTTGTTGGCCTTTAGGAGTGTTTTGCAGTCCAGTCTGTTTGGGCACCACGCCCTGGCCCCAAAGTCCACCTTCAGCATTCCCTGGGGACCTTGCTGCTCCATTCCCTTGCTGTTCTGTTGCACCCCCTTAATGTTTTGTCTCGGTGTGGTGGGATCAGATCGGGTGCAGTTCCCACACTGTCTCTGATGTTGTTGCCTGTACAGCCTTGGTGTTTCTAAGAGCGTTTGTGACACAGTGGTGGGAATGGAAATAGGAGACAGTAAAAATAGATAACAACAACAAAAAAAGCCCAAGCCCATTGTCATCAAGTTGGTTTGACTCTTAAAGTTTCTGTAGGACAAAATAGAACTGCCTCACAGGGTCTCCAACTAGCTGTGGTTTTGTGATTCCGTAACTCTGGGTGTTTGCACTTCTAACAAAGTTTCAGAGATGTTGATGTTGGTGGTCACATTTTGAGAAAAGACAAAAGATCTCAAGCTGAGGAAGGCTCATACATGCTTCCAAGGGGACACACTAGAATTTAGGACATCACTCCCTGCTGACGGAATTCACTTACCCTGGAGAATCCTGAAAACAACCAATCAAAATCCCCAAACAACAACCAGATTTCCATTTCCTAGTTCATTCCCTTCTCAGTCTGTTTCTCCAGTGCCCAGGCGGAGCTTGTTTCCCTCTCAGCAGCTCTGCACCTCGTACCTCCTTCCAGCTGCCCATCAGAAGTCAGCTCTTCATGCCAGGGAGGAGTGTGTCCTCTTCCGTGTGCATCAGAAAGCCTGACAGTACAAGCAAACCACCTGTGGGACATCCCGAACATCCCGTCAGTTCTTTTTTGTTGTTGTGCATCCTGTCAGTTCTTCAGCAGAACCCAGAGACCCTTGCTCAGGCCTTTGTCAGAGAGCTACCGCAGATGGTCAGAAATACTGACGAGAGCAATTAATTTGGAGGGACAGCTCATCCTGGGGCAGCGGCACTGGCACCAGGTCTCTACGAGCCCTAAGATTCCTCTCTGTAAACAAAGCATCAAAATGTCACTTCGTGCCACTGAGCATTGACTTTATGCATTTGCCCTCTTCATTTTGAGTTTTTTTTCATGGCTCATGCATAGCTTGCTTTAATTTAGCTATTTAGCCAGTTATGTATTAAGTATCTGTAAAACCAGCATCAGAAGGAAGACAAGACAAAGCCAGATCCTTGACAATAAGTGACGATCATGGAGCTTCATCCTGGACTTGATTAGCCTTCTTCTTGACTCCGATTCATCATTCGGTGCTTTCCTCTCTATTACGGAAAAAAAACTTTTTGGAATTCAAACCTGCACAAAGGTGGAGACTCATGAAACCATATGTACCAGTTACTCAGATTTGCACTGTTCAAAGTGTAACCAATCTGGTTTTCTCTGTAATCTGAAAATCAAACCAGTTGGTGGCCAGTTGGTTCCTAAACACGGCAGCCCCGTGTGTGTCAGAGTAGACCGGCCATTTTACAGAAGTAGATCGCCGGGCCTTTACTCCAGGACTGATCTGGGTAGCCTCAAACTGCTAATATTTCCGTTAGTAGGCAAGCATTTTATGTTGGTACCCTCCAGAGAGTTTGTTTTCTCATCGGCTTTATCCCTAGCCATCTCCTCTATCTCCATATTCTTTAGATAGTTCTGTGTTCCTAAATAGATATCTTTTGTTTGAACTTTTATAAAAAGGGTGTCTGTTGCCTATCATTTTCTACCCGCTGTTGTGCCAGGGCAGACAGAGAGAACGGGAACCCGAGATTTGGGGAGAGGCTACAAGCAGCAGGGAAACGGCAGCAGAAGAGGCAGCAGAACCAGGAAAGCAGCAGGAAACGGCACGCTGCACTTCCAGGCCCACAATAGCAGAGATAATGCCGTGGGTCATACCCTGCTAGATTGTTTTTCCAAATTGGCTTCCCCAGTCTACTGCCCTGGACCAAGCCTTGTAGGAACTCTCTGTTGCAGATCCATATCCTCTTATCTCTCCAATGCTTGCTATTATTGATTCTCCGTGCCCGCCCCCCCTGCCCCGCCCAGTTTCTTTGCCAATTAAATAGAATCTAACCAAAGCCACTGCCATTAAGTTGATTCTTGTTCATAGTAACCATACATAGGGTTTTCCACGATGTAAATCATGCGAGCAGATAGTCTGTCTCATCTTTCTCCTGAGGAGTGGCTGGTGGGTTTGAACCTCCCATCATTTGGGTAGCAGTCCAGTGATTAAGATCAGGGCTATTGAGGCTTAATTTATATTTCCTCCAAAAATGGGATGCTTACTGGCCCATGTATATCCTTTTCTGTTAAATGCCTGCCCATGTCCTTTGTCCAAATTTCAGTTGGGTTATTGTATTACTTTCTAATAGATGCTGTAAAAATTCCCACAAACTTTGTGGCTTAATACTCCACAAACATTCCTGGAAGGTTCTGGAGGCCCTAAATGATTCCCACTTCTGGAGGCCCTAAATGATTCCCACTTCTGGAGGCCCTAAATGATTCCCACTTCTGGAGGCCCTAAATGATTCCGATCAAGGTGTCGGCCAAGCTATGCTTCTTCTGGAGGCTTTAAGAGAGAATCCGTTTCCTTTTGTTTTCCTGCTTCTGAAGGCTGCTTTCCTTGACTCGTGCCCACACCCACCCCATCACATCACTGACCTCAGTCTCGGTTGTCACATCTCTCCCTCTGACACTGACCCTCTTGCCTCCCTCTCAATAAGGACCCTTGTGATTACATTGGGCCCATCGGATAACTCCAGAAGTCTCACCATCTCAAACTCCTTAATCATATTGCAAAATCCTTTTTTGTCATGTAAATTAGCATAGTCACAGATCCTGGGAATTAGGATGTGGACATCTGTAGTGGGGCTCATTATTATCCTGCCAACAGTTGTTCTCTGTCCTTTTTGCTACAGGTCAATATTAGAAGAGTCACAGGGTTGGCAATTGGAGGTGATACATTGGTCAATGTCTATAGACCTTTTTGGTTATTATGACAGGGTATGAGGAGTGGCTACTGGCATCTGGTGGGTAGAGGTTGGGAATTCTTCTACACATCCTACAGTGTACAGAGTGGCTTCCTACAACAAAGAACCAAGTCTAAAATGTTATTATGTTCAGAGGAGTTGACTAGAGAATCAAATCCAGAGACACTCATGTATGTATAAGAAAGAGCTTTATATCAAGAAGTTTATTATTTATCGAGAAAACATCCCAGCTCGGTCCAACCCAAGTCCACAAATCTGATACTAGGCCATTAGTCCCTCTTAAGACTCACTTAATCACCTGCATTGATGCAGAATGCAGGAAAATCACAGACCAGTGGAAGTAAAATTTTGTGGATCCAATGGTGCATCTTCAGGGATCTGGCAGGTCCCAGAGTGACTCTCCAGCAGGAAGGTGAAGGCAGAGAGCGAGGGGGGAGGTTCCTAGGGCCCTCCTTATGAGAAGGCCATGTCCAGAAGGAGGCGCCATCAGGCTGATTGACAGGTTGAATACCACCCCTACAGGTTTATGTATCTTCTAGTTGACATGAAATTATGTAACTGCCACGGTTACTATATCAAAATCGAGAAACCCTGGTCCAGGATGAGAATCCAAACATGCAAGTGCCTGCCATTTAGTTCTTTTAGACAGTCTTCTGTCCCCTTCTGTCTACCTGTTATCTTCTCCTCCCACACTACTTGTGGCTGACCCGATTCCAACTCATGCATTGCTTTAGGGTTGCGTTGCATAAAGCTGTATGTGGCTGATTTTTCAGAAGTTGATTGCTAGATCTTTCTTCCGAGATCATGCTGAGTGTACTAGATCGAACCTTCAACCTTTTGGTTAGCAGCACAATGTGTTAACTACCATCTGGGGACATCTCTCCTTCAGTAGCAACAGGGAAAGGCTAGGTTATATTCCCCAGCCTCCTTTGTAGTTTAGCATGGCCGCATGACCAGTTCTCTCCCATGTAATGTGATTGTAACAGTTCTCTTTTTGGAGAATTCTGGCACCTACTGGCAGGATATCGATGCCAGCTAGACTCTATGGTAGAGACCCAAGTTGGGGGGTGGGGTCAGTTGGTCACAGCTGTTTAACTCTCCTGACGAGTACATAGTCATTTCTCAAAAGCCCATGCTGGCCCTTGGTGCCTTGTGGGGCAGAGAGAGCTTGTGAGCACCTATGACAGGTTAACCTGGAGGACTTACCGGTCCTTACTGTTTAGCACAGCCTGAGGCCAGGCGTAAGTTATGGCCTGATGCGGCCCTGTGTGGCTTCAGTTACATTGCAAAACTTAGGACGTTCTGGCTGTAAATGGTAGACCCTCCACCTCACAACCAGTTTAGGCCCAAAGGAAAGAGGCCCAGATACCCAGAGGAAGCAGCATGGCAGAGAGCGGCACCCCAGGCCAGTAGGCTCCTTTCTCCACTGTCATGGGGTGGTGGCCTCATTTTCTCCTTCTACACCTAAGCATCTTCCCACAGGAGCAAAAGGCCCCCCAGCTGGTGGGTCAGAGGAAAAGGATCCTCCCCCGCCTTCCTAAGGGGGTTTCTCACTGGCTTTGGCTGACACCCCTCTGCGGCTCGGGTGCAAGGGGTCTTCAGAAGTGAGGGAGGGTTGCTCTTCAGACCATGCACACGTTCTATCAAATTGGGTCCATTCCCTCCCTCTTCCCTGTTCCCATTTATTCACCTGTGCCTCTGATCCTTGTTGCTCTGAGCCAGGGATTCACAGTGAAACCTTGGGAATCGTATCACAGAACTCTCTTCCCTGCAGCCCTTCCCAACCACTTACTCCAAATGTGAAAGGAGACTCTTCTACCTGTGCAGAATGTGATGGATCACAAAGCATGGTGGCACATGAAATCCGCCATGCGACTAAACTTGGAAACGTTTTAGTAAGATAAATAGATTGACTACCATCTACACTCAAATATACAAAGTAGCACCTCTCCACCATCTATTGGCTCATCCCACTTCACTTCATAGCACATGCCACACTTTGCAATTACTTGGCTGATTTCTTCATTTGTTTTTTGTCTGTCCTACCAGACCGGAGGCTCCCTGAGGGGAGGGATTTTGTCTTTTGTGGTCCCCGCACTGTCCAACATCTCATCATTATAACATAGTGCCTGCTCTTCCCCTATTTGCGTCACATAAGAGAATGTACCTTCTGCCAAGGCTAGGGAGTTACTTGGGGCCTGGAGAGGGGTACGTTCTACTTTTGATCTGTGTGATGCAGATGTCTGCAGGTCCTTTTGATGAATCAATTCTTGTGTGTGGCACACTTTGAAGGTGCGCCTTGAAGTCTCTGACACCTAAGTGATGTTCCAGCCGAATGTGTAATGTCGTTTTACACTTTTAAGATACTTTTAGTCATTCCAGTGATAGCTTAGAAGCTGGGAGTTTCAGTTGAAGAACAGGAGTCAATATTGAAGAGGCATAAACTGATATGATAGTGATTGCTCTCTTGACCTGATTCCCATAGTGTCAACTCCCATATTTTTTCATTCAGTCCATAATATTTAATGATAGGGCTCTGATTCACTATCTTAAAGACAAAGTGCTCAAGTTGCCTTGTCCACAGCATTTGCTATTGCTGAATGCTCTTTCCTATCTAGAACTTTCTCTGTCTCTTGTCTTTCACACTCAGTGTTCTAGGACTCTTCTCCTTCCTAGTTTTCTTTCTTTTTTGTTGACATCCCCTCCAGGTCTTTGTCAAGGGCTCCTCTTCCTCCTTTGGCATGTTCAATGATACACTGCCCCGGTGATCTGTTCTTGGCTATCTTCTCATTCCAGGGGACCCCCTCCCTGTACTTGGGTTCTTCTCAACTACATGTGTCTAGTTTTTTCACTACATACCCATTACCCATATGCCCTTTTTTTTTTTTGGTGATCAGCCAACATGTTGATAGGTTTATGCCATTGAGGTTTCATGCATTGGGTCTATGTAGCTTCAGTTAAATTGTATCTGTATGTGTGTTTGTATATGACAAGAAGTATATTGTTGTTAGGTGCCATCAAGCCAGTTCCAACACGTGGCAACCCTAAGCACAACAGAATGAAACACTGTCTGATCCTGCCCCATCTTCACAATTGCTCCTTTGCTGAGCCCATTGTTGCAACCACAGCGTCCATCATTGTCTTTGAGGACCTTCTGTTTCTTTGCCCCTTAACTTTACCAAGCACGATGGCTTTATCCAAGGACAAGTCTCTCCTGGAAACATGTCCAAAGTGTGTAAAATGAAGTCTTGCTACCCTGGATCCTAAGGAGTACTCTGGTCATACTTTTTCCAAGACAAATTAGTTTATCCGTGATACTTCCCATATTCTGTAACAGCACCACAATTAAAGTGCATCAGTTCTTCTTCGGTCTTCCTTATTCAATGTCCACCTTTTGCACGCACATGAGGCAATAGAAAATACCACGGTTTGGATCAGGTGAACATTAGGGCGAAATAACACCCTTGCTTATCCACACTTTGAAGAGGCCTTGTGCAGCGCATTTACCCAGTGCAGTGCGCTTTTTGTCCTCTTGACTGCTGCTTCCATGAGCACTGATTGTGGATCCAATCAAAACAATATCCTTGACAACGTCAACCTTTTCTCTGTTTATCAGGATGTGTTAACTCTTGGTTCACTTGTGAGGATTTTGGTCTTTTACATGGAGCTGCAATCTGTACTGAAGGCTGAGATGCTTGATCTTCACCAGGAAGTGCTTCAAATCTTCCTCACTTAAGAAAAATCATACATCAATTGAATCAGGCATGTTTGTACACATGTTGCCCTCATTCTCTTCTGGACATTTCCTTTCTATTGAGCCCTCAGTACCAGCTTTTTCTCTCTCCCAACCCCCCTTAGAACCCCCGATAGATTGCACATTGTCATTATTTTCATACCCGTATGCCTTTTAAACCCAATATTATACACAGTGGAAGCAAAATCTTCCCCTCAATCTTGCTTCTCTCCCCACAGCCTTTCCCTGATCCTCACCTAACTTTTTTCCAAGTCATGTCAACTCTATCCCTTTGAATTTTCTTTGTGACCCTTCCCACCCATCCTGATTCTCAGGTTGAGGTCCAGTTGGAACCTTTTTTATTTTTCCTGCTAGAGAAGGCCTAGTTCTTTACTTCCAGTTCTTTGTCTTATTAGTTACCACTACACCACCATTAGATTGATCTTCCTACAAGACTCTGTCATATCAGTCTCTGACGTCAATTCTTTGATAAGTAAATATCGTGAATGCAGGCTTAATCCAAGACCTTTGCCACCTAAGACCCCTGCCCTCCTCCCTACCCTCCCCTCCATTCCTTGTACCCTCCCTTCTGACTTTGTGGAACAACTCGTTATGGTTCCTAATGTGCCAGGCTACATGATGTTGCTCCCTCTCTGCAGAGGGCCCCCCACATTTCTAATATTGACTTCAGTAGGGGCCCTCCTTAGCAATCTCCTCCTCCTCTGTGCTTTACCAGACCCAATTCCATATGTGTCTCCACAACAGCTCCTGTGACCCTTTATTTGGTACGATGTCTGCCTTCCCTGCTAGACTATCAATTTCATGAGTGCGGGCATACCAGGATCTCAGTAGCTGTTTCAGGGATGAATATGACACTTACTGTATATACTCGTGTATAAGCCGAGGTTTTCAGCACAAAAAATGTGCTGAAAAACTGGGGTTCATACATGGGTCAGTGGTACCCCAGCGAGGTGTAATGTCTTGCTGTGGCCCCCTCCCCGTTATCTCGCGGGTGATTGCCCGTTTCTCCGCTGTTCATTCAAAACCCGGCTGACACTGCAGGGCTTTGAATGTTTGTTTACTCACATCTAACCAATCAGAGCTGTCCTATGACGTGTATCTTTGAATAGCCTTTTAAAGACCTTGTGCAAAGGATGTGGCATGAATGGATGTCATCTGGTCAAGCCCGACTAACAAAAGGAGGAAATCTCATGAAGCGTGACACAGAGTTAATAGCAAAGTGGGTTCGAGATGCATGGGAAGACATTCCAGAAGACATGGTACGACGTGCCTTCCAGAAATGTAGTATTAGTAATGCTATGAATGGCAGTGAAGACTGCTCTTTGTATGAAAATGACAGCAGTGATGGTGATGATGGCAATCTCAGTGAGGACAGCGTCTATGATGACTTCACACCAGCTGAAGCTCTGCATTGGGATACGGATGATGATGAGGAATCCAGTTTTGAAGGATTTTAACTCTTTACATTTTAGCTTGGTTGCTGATTGAGCTCAGGGAATAGTACTCTTCAGGTATCATTGTTGATACCTTATTGTTTTTGTTGAACCTATTTTCCACTTACTGTTCTGGTTTTCTAATGTTAAATGACTTGTCCTTTTATTTATGTTTTTATTTAAAATAAATATAAATATATCACCCCACTGATATCTCAATTTTTAGTAATTTTATTTTCATTTGTTTTGATTATTGAAACTCATCAATAGCTTCTGCATTTCCCACCCTAGGCTTATACTCGAGTCAATCAGTTTTTCTGGTTTTCCAGGTAATGATTAGGTACCTCGGCTTATACTCAAGTCAGCTTATATTCGAGCATATACGGTATACAAATTCCGTGAGATGAGGACTTCATTGTTTAGTACACTGCTGTATTCTCAGAACCTAAACTCCTATGTGGTAGATATTAGGTACTCAACAAATATTTGTGGACCCATACCAAATCTTTTAAACATCCAAATAGACAGTACACATACAGATATTCTAGACTCTGATTTTCTAGGCATCTATGTATCTAAGAAGCTCTTGTCAAAGCAGGTCCAGGGGGACATCAACATGCCTTCCTCTCAATGGCCAGATACCAGCCGTCCAACCACCACTGGATGCCTCCTTTATCTTTTGGATGACTCACCAGAGAGCTTTCTTCGGAAGAAGTGGGAGGAAATGATGGTAGACAAAAATAACTGCAGGCACTTGAAACATCATCAAGCCTCTGCCGGTGAAGTGAACATTTGGGGCAGATCCAAAGCTCACTTTCAGGAAGAACCAGGCAGGTATCTATCCTTCTAGCACCAAGTGGTTGTCACACAGTTATGTGTGCTAAAAGCTTGATCAACTTAGAATATTGAAATAAAATATTGCTTCTAAGCAGTAGGCTAATATATGTGAACCTTCTGTGTCAATTGTGATGTAAACACACGTGAGAGGAGTGGTAATTAAACATAATTAATTTAATAATACCTTGTGTTTGCCTTAAAAAACAACCTGTTTACAAAGGACTCTTCCATATCTTATCTCCTTTTATGATCACTTAAACCAAGAGAGAAAGACACTTCTACAGATGAAGAAGAGTGGGTTCAGTGAGGATCAATTACTGCATCAATTACTGCATAGGGCATGATTCTCCAAGTGAGGGCCAGGGACCAGCAGCTCGGGCTCCACTTGGGTGAGAGCTTGTTAGAAATCCAAAATCTGGGTTCTACCCAGAGTTAATGAATCAGCTACTCTGGGGTAGTAGGGCTTAGGTGGAAGCCTGCCAGGTGATTGTCATCCATGTCTGAGTCCTCCACTCAGAGAACCACTGACTTACCCATCCAGGTAGCAAGTTAGAGGCCCTTTGAGAGAATCTGAGGACGTGCTTGGATGCTCAACTTCATTGAGCTATTTGCAGGTTGCTAGCGAATAGTTTCTCCCAGGACAATCTAATGTGATATTAATTTCCATCTTCTTTTTGCTTCCTGCTCCAGTCATGAAGTCTTGGACAGAGTTCTGGCTACATCTCCAACTTTTCCTGCCAGCTCACTATGTTCCGGCCACTAATCTTATTCTTAGATATGCACGCTCTTCTGTGCACCACAGTCTTTGCACATACTGTTTCTTCTGCCTACGATGTCATCTCTTTTAACCTGATTCTCTTCACTTCATGTTTTAAGGCAAGCATCACCTCTTCAGAGAGACATTTTAGGGAGCCCTCTATTTGTCATGAACCCCAATATTTGTCATATTCCGAAGTTAACTTGTGTGACAGTGTCAACTTGACTAGGTACAGCCCTCAGTTCATTAATTCAACATAAATACAGGGATTGCTGTAAAGGTCTTCTATAGGTGTGGTTAACATATACAACCTACTTTACATAAAACAGATCTCCCTCCTTAACGTGGATGGCTCTCATCCATTCAGCTAAAGACTTTGAGAGGAAAAAGCTCAGATTTCCCAGAGAAGAAGGAACTCTGCCTCCCAAGATTCTCTTTATATGTGACCTTTCAGTTTATAATTCTGGCAAGATGACTTCCTCGACCACAATCTCACAAAAGGATTGGACAATTTATTATGCAAATAAGGTGTGTAAAATCCTTGCAGGGACTGGAAGGTTTACATTGCAAATAAGGAGTCTCTGGTCTACCAGCAGGTTTGGTCAGTTTGTGGTCTTGGTGGGAGACTTGGTGGTAAGAGCCTCCCTTACAGGGGTGGAGAGGGGTCCATACTGCCATCAAGAAGAGCTAGGAGCAAAGTGAGCCCTGTGAACTTGGAAATTCTTGTGCTCAGAACCTTCTAGATCAAGAGACAGAGTATTAATATTAGAGACAGCATGAGAAGGCACAAACAGCTGCACCCAGGAGACCACTGCAAGATGGCTGTGATGGGTTTCCTAGCCCATTGAGGAAGGCAGCTACATTTGGCATGCTGAAAAGGAGCTGTACATTTGTACATATGTTGCCATCATCATTTCCAAAACATTTTCTTTCTACTTGAACCCTTGGTATCAGCTCCTCTTCCCGCACCCCCTACTCTCCCACCCTCATGAACCCTTGATAATTTATCAATTATTTTTTATTTCCATATTTTATACCATCCGCTGTCTCCCTTCACCCATGTTTCTGTTGTTTGTCCTCAAGAGGTGGGGGTGTTGTATGTTGATTATTGGGATTATGATTGGTTCCCCCTTTCTCCCCCTACCTTCCTCCTACCCTCAGGGTATCACCACTCCAATTATTGGTCCTCAGGGGTTTATCTGTTCTGGATTCTGTGTGCCAAGAGCTCTTATCTGTACCAGTGTACATGCTCTGGTCTAGCCAGATTTGTAAGGTAGAGCTGGGGTCATGGTAGTGGGGGTGGAGGATCAATCTACTATTTTAGCCAATAGTAGGTGATCACCATGACTCTGAAGGAATGTGCTCTCTTAAAATACCCACTATGAGACTAAAAGGTAAGGATGTCCCAAAAGCAAAGATGAGAAGGAAGGGTGGGCCAGGGGAATTAGTTGAATGGAAACAGGGAGCCCGTGGTGTGGATGGGAAGAGTGTTGACACAGCAGGCTCACAATCAATCTCTCAGAGCAGTTTGTAGGCACTCGGACAGAACACCAGTGAGCTAGGCGAAATTCACTTAAATCACAATACATGTTTTAAAAGAATGGCACTGAACCACTTGTGTAGAAATTGATGAATGGGAACCCATGCTGCAGTGTAAACCTCTGAAAAGACGATAACATCTTGGTCCCACAGGGTTACCAAGAGTCAAAATTGAGTTGTTGGCAATAGGTCTATGTCAGTGGACAACAGTGATGGTCCACGGTAGAATTCTTACTTTTCATGTAAGAAACTCATGGAAACAGCAGTCGAGAGACCAGAAGACATGCTGCAATGGGTAAATCTGCTGCACAACATCTCGATAGACTGTTGAAAAGCAAGGATGTTACTGGGCGGACTAAGGTGCACGTGACCCAAGTCATGGCACTTTCAGTTGCCTCATATGCATGTTATAGTTGGACACCGAGAAAGGAAGACCAAAGAATTGATGCATTTGTATTGTGATACTTACTGCCATTGAGTGGGTGCTAACTCATGGGATCCTGTAGGACAGGATAGAGTTGCCCTGGTGGGTTACTGAGACTTTAACGCTTAAAAAAAATTTTTTTTTAAATATTCCCTGCCTCGGCGCGTTCAGTCGGGTCCCGGCAGCAGCTGCAGCGGCTCCCATCTTCTCTTCCTCTCTCTGCCATACTCTTCTCGCTTCCGGAAACATGGCCTCTGGTGTGGCTGTCTCCGACGGCGTTATCAAGGTGTTCAATGACATGAAGGTGCGCAAGCCCTCGACACCGGAGGAGGTCAAGAAGCGCAAGAAGGCCGTGCTCTTCTGCCTGAGCGAGGACAAGAAGAACATCATCCTGGAGGAGGGCAAGGAGATCCTGGTTGGGGACGTGGGCCAGACGGTGGACGACCCCTACGCCACCTTTGTCAAGATGCTCCTGACGAGGACTGCCGCTACGCTCTGTACGACGCCACCTACGAGACCAAGGAGAGCAAGAAGGAGGACCTGGTGTTCATCTTCTGGGCCCCCGAGTGTGCACCCCTTAAGAGCAAAATGATCTACGCCAGCTCCAAGGATGCCATCAAGAAGAAGCTGACGGGAATCAAACACGAATTACAAGCAAACTGCTACGAGGAGGTTAAGGACCGCTGCACCCTGGCCGAGAAGCTGGGGGGCAGCGCCGTCATCTCCCTGAAGGGCAAGCCCTTGTGAGCCCCCTCCACCCCTGCCAGGAGCACCCGGCAGCCCCAGACCTGCCTGCGGGGGCTGCAGGCTGTCCCCTTCCTGCCAGACCGGAGAGGCTGGGGGGACCCCAGCAGGGGGAGGGCAATCCCTTCACCCCAGTTGCCAAACAGACCCCCAACCCCTGGACCAGCCCACCTCCCTCCGCCCTGACAGCTCTGGCCTTCCCAAATGGCTTCTGATCTTTGATTCCTTTGTTGAAACAGACCAAGTTCCCTCCCCGTCCCCCCAGTTGGGGAAGGGGGTTGTATTTTTTTATTAACATCCACTCCCCATCCCCCCTTTTCCAGGCTGCCAACTTCTAACTGCAGTAGTGAGTCCGTGCTTGTTCATTTAGCACTGTGTGTAAGTGGAAAATTAAGATGACCCGCCCCGCTCCGTCTGCTCCCCCCGCCTCCCTCCCCTCCAGTCACTGACAGCCACTTGTTTGGGCCTACGAGAAACCTTCAATTAAAAAGAGAGAAGACAATAAACAAACAAACAAACATATATATATATATTCCCTGCCTCTTTCTTTCTTAAAACATTTTTATTAGCATCTGATCCACACATCATACAATTCAGTAGTCCAGTTGTTCAATAATAGCAAGAAGAATTGTACAATCATTACCACAATCAATTTTAGACCCACCCCACCCAATGGTTAAATCATCTTTAAAATGAGTTGTGTAATCACAATCAGGTCTAGTTCTCCCTCCCCCCTTGACTGTAACTCTTTACGGAAGTAGAAAGCCTCATCTTTCTCCCGTGGAGCTGACTGGAGATTTCCAACTGCCCGCCTTCCGGAGCGCAGCCCAATGAATAACCACTGTGCTGCCAGGGCTTCTTTGAATTGCAGTGATGGTGAAGAATACAGAAAACGTCATGGACTGCTAAAAGGACAAACCGATCTGTCTTGGAAGAAGAACAGAGTGCTCCGCAGAGGCAAGGATGGCGAGACTTCATCTTACATACGTGGTGGGTATGTTGTCAGGCGAGACCAGTCCCTGGAGAAGGCCGTCATGCTTGGTAAGGTGGAGGGGCAGCTAGAAGGAGGGAGCCCCTCAGTGAGATGCAGTGACAGTGGCTGTACCAATGGAGCGATTGTTCCAAGCATTGGGACAATCGTGAGGATGGCTCAGGACTGGGCAGTATTTCGTTCTGTTGTGCATACGGTCACTAGAACTGACGTAAGGCCGCCCAACAGCAACACGTAGGAAACTCTGGTTTGTGAGTGTGCAGCCACCCTCATCACTCACTGGAGGCTTACATGCCACTGTGATGCTCAATAGATTTCAGCAGAACTTCCAGACTGAGATGGAGCATGAAGGAAGGTATGGCAATCTGCTTCTCATAAGCAGCCAGTGAACACCCTGTGAATCACAATGGCCATGCTAACATTTATGGGGTCCTTAGTGTACCAGGCTAAACATTGTATTTGATTTCTTAAAAAAATTGTTAGGGGGGCACCTAATCCACATCTTACATGAATTAATTTAATTTAATTCATGGATGGTCCTATAAGGGAGGACATTATTCTTTGTTCAAAAGATGAAATAAAGGCAGGTGTCAGGTTAGCCAGCCCCTAACAAATCATCACAGGCCTGGCAGGTGCAATTGTACAGCTATAATATGTAAGGATGATAGTAAAGTTGTTGAGAATAAGAGAGGAGAGAAAGTAAAACAAAGGAGTCAGACACATTTTAGGGTAGCATGCTCACATCAACCCCACTTGATGGTCCACGTGGAGATCCAGAGACCAGAGAGGAGGGAGAGGGGGAGGGAGTGGGGTAGGAGGACAGGGCGAGGAGAGAGGACGGGGGTGTCGGGGGGAGGGGAAGAGAACGTCTTTATTGTTTTGGGGCTATTTGTAGGTAGCTATAAGTCATGCGTATTCAGTAGTTACATAGGTCACAAGGTGGGTGGCAATCATAGTAAAGTCTCTGAACTCACAGGTGAGGAAACCCAATCAACACGGGCAATGAATGGGGGTGGGTGCCTTGGTGGGAGGAGATAATCAAGAAATGTCTGCCTCTACAGAATCAGCCATGTGCTCACTTTAAGGCTGCATAGCTGTCGGGGGAGAATCTGTAAGAGTGACATTTGTTAGATTCCTACAAGCAGGGAGAGTTTAACTATCCAAGTTCATAAAGAGCCCTGGTGGTGCTGTGGGCTAGGCATTGGGCTGTTAATCCAAAGGTCAGTGGTTCAAACCCACCAACCACTCCATGGGAGAAAGATAAGACCACCTGCCGTCTTAAAGACTTATGGCCTTGGATACCCTTCACAGGGTCATTATGAGTTGAAACTGACTCTATGGCAGTGGGCTTTTGGCTCAAGTTTATAGAGCCAACTATTAGCAGAACTGGGATTCAGACTTGGGCAATTGAACTCCAAAATCCCTGCTCTTGACCTCAACACCATGTTTGCTTTCTACTTGAGCCCTTGGTATCAGCTTCTCATTCCCCCCTCCCTCTCCTACCCTCCTTCCCTCATGAACCCTTGATAATTTATAAATTATTTTTTCATAGCTTACACTGACCAATGTCTCCCTTTATCCACTTTTCTACTCTGCTCTCCCCCTCATTCACATTGATAAGATTTTTTGTTCTGGTCTTTGATGCCTGATACCTTATCCCATCCACACCTCATGATCACACAGGCTGGTGTGCTTCTTCTATGTGGATTTTGTTGCTTCTCAGCTAGATGGCCACTTGTTTGTCTTCAAGCCTTTAAGACCCCAGATGCTCTATCTTTTGCTAGTCCGGGTGCCATCAGCTCTCTTTACTACATTTACTGTGTACCCATTTTGTCTTCAGCGATCGTGTCGGGAAGGTGAGCATCATGAAATGCCAGGTTATTAGAACAAGGTGTTCTTGCATTGAGGGAGTGCTTGAGTAGAGGCCCCATGTCCGTCTGTTACCTTGATACTTAACATATGTACATAGATATATTTACTTATTGTTAATATAAAAATATATTTACATATGTACATGCCTATATTTAGACCTATATAAATGCCCTTTGCCTCTTACTTCTTTCCTCAATTTCCTTTTACTTTCCATTTGTCCATTTATTGACCTTTAGGTGTGTTTTCTGGTTGAGTCTGATGGGGTGCCACACTCTGACCCCAAAGTCTATTTTTGATATTCCCCGGGATACTCATTGCTTTGCTCCCCTTGCTGCTCTGTTGCATACCCTTGATGTTTTGACCCAGTGTGGTGGGGTCAGATCAGGCACAATTCGTGCACTGTGCTTCCAGTGTTGTCCCTCATAGTGATATGGGTCAGTGAGGGACATCTTGTCTTGTGGTGTGGCCGGCCCTATGGCACTCTCTCTGCATTGGGTGCTCTGAGCAGGAATATCATCCTCCGGGCTAGGTGGGCCAACAAGTCTAGTTATTACATAGTTATCTATTCAGCTTTCAAAAACTTCAGAATGCTACTAATTTAATTTTGCAAATCAGTAATCAAATTAATTTTATTCACTACTCTTCTTTATAACTTATCAGTATCAAGGAGTAGAGCTGTCTACTCTTTACCCAACAGTATAAAAAGTCTTTTAAAAAGAAACTTTTGATGATCTTCATCTACTCTTACCTTTTAAACAATAGACATTGCCCCAGAATGAGCTTTTTTTTTTTTAAAAAGAAAGGCTTTCAACACATGCTGCTCTTCAGATGAGGAGTGATTGGGGGAAATGTTTCAACTTACTTTAGCTCTCCAGTTGACATCCATTTTCAAAAGCAAAAATTACATCAGTAAGCATTCTCTTTACTTCTGATAAGTTTCAGTTTCTAATACGTGAAAAATTACACGGATCAATATTCATTGCGCATCACAAATGTTCCGTCACTTCTTAGAGCAGTTTCAGAGAGAAACACATATAGGACAGAAGGATTAAAAGGTTTAACGAAAATTCAGTATGACAATTCACTCGTCTTTAAAACCTCATCCTACACCGAATACAGGCTCCACTCTGTGACCTACAAACCCACTGCTTGGCCTGCCTTTCTCCTCATTTACCGCAGTCTTTGACTCACATGGCGATTCTCAAGGGCGCAGAGTTAAGCACTCTGCAGCTAACGGAAAACCTGGAAACCTCCCCAAAGATCAGTCATTGAAAACCCCAGGGAGCGCAGCCTTACTCTGACACATGGGATTGCCATGAGTAAAGGCAACATGGCAGCAATTGGTTGGTGGTGGTTGGTTGGTTTGTTCAAAGACTCCCTCTCAACATCAGCTCTTATCTCATACCCAGCGAGTTCAATCTCTGTAGGATGAGCAAGCAACACCTACCCCACGCTTCTCCTCTGCACCCATTTCAGTCTGACATGGACATGCATAGACTTGCTTTCACCGGAAGCTGTGCTACTTCTGGAACATCAACTTCAAACATCTCCCACCACCACATGCATGCTTCAGTCGCCTTGCTCAAGGACCCAATTGCAAAACTCCCTTTTACAGCATGGGGGGCTCTTTGCTCACCCCTGCCCGTTCTCACTATTCATCGGCTCTCATCTAGGTTCGAGTCCACCTTGTCAAAGTTGCTTACATGGTCCATCACTATATTACTTCATTGGATGCCTCCAACTTGCCCAGAAAATGGAATTTGCCTCACAAAACTCCAATCTCAAATGAGGACAAGTGTTCAGAAAGAACAAGGTTGGGACAGATCATTGTTCCTACTGCAACAGACAGGGAACTTGATTGTTTTAAAATGACATTAAAAATTCACACCAAATGAATCCTCTCTGACCATGGACCAGGGATGTGAATAGTCTTGCTATCATGCAGAGTGCATTGGAAAGTGAATTATTGAAGATGCAGTTAGGTTAAAATTTAGAACCCTATCATTTGAGCTCCCTTATGATCCATTTGAATTTGTTCCGACTTAATATTTTCTGCATGCTTTTCAATGGAAGGTTTCATCTGTTTTACTTTGCTATCGTGGACAGCATTTTGGTTAATATTTTTCTGTGTATGTAGTCCAGGATAGGGAGCTACTGAGCTAGTAACTGGAGGAATGGTTCCTTGAGGGAAGTTGGGAGAAAAGGGTAGCTGATGATGGTGCACCTCTTCTTGATGTGACTGAACTATTGAGTTGTATGAAATGTGACTAATATGCCAATACAACTGCTGGGGGAAAGCCACTAAAGGTGGCAGGTAGATGCACAGAAGTGTAAGGAGTTAAAGTTCCGAGAGCCATGAGCTCTTCACAGGTTAGCTGAGACTCATGCATACTCTCCCCCCTGGGAACATCTGCTTCTTCAGGGCACGGGCAGGTGGAGCATTGGCCTTTCGGGGAGTGGACTGCATGGAGACTGCATTGTGTCTGCTGTGGCCAGGGGCGGCCAGAGAAGCCTTACTTACCAGTGGCATCACTGGGGAGGTTCAGGAGGTGTGGGCCACACCAAACGACACTGCCAGAGGCAGTGAGAGCAACAAACTGTCTACAATTTGTGTGTGGTCCTTCGGGAGAAATGTATCATTTTAATAAAAATATCTCTGCAGTTAATTATAATCACAAAAGCTGTTTTAGGAAGTCAAGCTTACTCAGATCACTCTATCTACAAAGCTAAAACCTCAACGCTAATCTGCTTGTTGAACTTTCTCACTCACCGTGGGAAGGGCTGTCATTATACCCCCCACCCTCCCCACCCCAGTACAAAGTCTCTTCAAACTAGGGGCTTCACCTGCGCCTGCTCCAAGTTCCCGTGATTGTTTCTGTTGCTGCCGGTGCTTTTATAGCATTGATTTTGTCAGTTTTTCTGGTGTCTTAGCTACTACGTTACAATAAGTAGTATTTGTGAACCCATATCAGAAAGCTTTTTGAGAATGAAGCAGTAATTAAAGGAAAAGAAGGCAAAAGATATGAAAATGGCTTCCACTCAATTAGTAATGAGATAATTCAATGTAGAGTTCACAAAGTAATTTTGTAGTTAATATTCATATAATCAATGAAATATCACAGTTAAGCAATTTATAACTATTCAGGACATATTCTATAATGAAAATGTGATGATAAACATTACTAAGGATTCTGTTTGGTCTGATACAGGAGGAGGAGGTCCTGGGGGACCAGGGGGTGGGGCGGAGGTGACTCCATGAGTAACTGCACCGGGAGACCAACACTGGTGACGTCACCGTTGCCTATTTGTTTATTTTTAAACGAGTTGTGAAAGCTGGCACATTTGTCTGATGTTTGTAGGAGCCTCAAATGGAGAACTATTTCTCCCTGCACTGAGTTTTCCCCACAGGACTTTTGCCAAGTGTGTGGCCAGTGGTGGTGGCATGACAGGCTTGGCACCAGGCAGAATGTGGGTGGTTGAGGAGAAGGAGAGAAAGCTATTATGGGCCAGCCACATTCCAGAGAAGGCTAGTCACTTTGGGGCAGCTGCCTTCTTAAATTCTGCTTAGGAACTGTTCACTCTCACTGAAGAATGATTTCATGTTTCTGATGACTCTTCTTTTTTTTTAAAAAACATTTTATTAGGGGCTCATACAACTCCTATCACAGTCCATACATATACATACATCAATTGTATGAAGCACATCTGTACATTCTTTGCCCTAATCATTTTCTTTTCTTTTTTTCCTTTTCTTTTTTTACATTTTATTAGGGGCTCATACAACTTTTATCACAATCCATACATATACATACATCAATTGTATAAAGCACATCCGCACATTCCCCGCCCCAATCATTCTCAAAGCATTTGCTCTCCACTTGAGCCCTTTGCATCAGGTCCTCTTTTTTTTTTTTCCCCTCCCTCCCCGCTCCCCCCTCCCTCGTGTGCCCTTGGTAATTTATACATTGTTATTTTGTCACTGATGACTCTTCTTTGACTCATGAAGTATCTCTGATGGTTCTTTTAAGTATGGGCAGCAATGCCCAAGGCGCTAGCCGGACCCTTCAATTTAGCCGGCAGTCAATATATTGTTTGGAAGTTTGTCATCATCTTCCAAGGAAAACCTCTATTTTGGATTACTCTTCTTTGGTCAGAGGAAATGTTTTTATCACCTGTGGAGAGATTGGAGATGGGTTCAAGACCCTGGGCTATCCTATGACTGACGTTTTAGTGTCTTGGGTCTCACTTGTGCCCAGAGATTTTAAGAGGCATGGACCGGGCTGCCACTCCAAACACTGGGGGGAAAGAGAATGTTTCTCTAATGTTTTCTTTCTTTTTTACCCCACACATCTCCAACAGATTTACAAATTTTTTCGGGGGGAAGGAATGGATTGTGAGGAAAGAAAAAAAAGCATGAGGCAGGACAAAGTATGGAATAGAAACTTAATATAAATGTAAGCTGTTTTGCAAATTGCTTTACACCCACAAACAAGTACAGAGGAGGGCCTGTACCAGACGACACACCAAAGATTCAAAGATGGAAGAGGCGTTCCCTGAGCAAGGCCGAAGAGCCCAGTCTCTGGTATTTGGAATTTCAGTCGTTTTTGGATGGATCACTGGGCACAATCCACGCTCTAACCAGATTTAAACAGAAGGCTGGCCACTTGGCCCAGGTAGTAGACGAAGTGCTTAGTTTCATGTGTCATTAACTACCAAAGTTTCTGCCCACAATGCAGTGCCAAGTGGGATTGTACTTCTTGTCAAACACAGTGAGGAGCTGTCGCTACCGGAGCCGTGGTACATCTCTGTTTTCTTTCTTTCTTCTTTTAATCATTTTATTAGGAGTGCATACAACTCTTATCACAGTCCATACATACATTGATTGTGTAAAGCACATTTGTACATTCATTGCCCTCATCATTCTCAAAACATCTGCTCTCTACCTAAGCCCCTGGCATCAGATCCTCATTTTCCCCTCCCTCCCCTCTCCCTATTCCCTCATGAATCCTTGATAATTTATAAATTATTATTTTGTCATAATAAAATATGAGACAAGTCAGACAGAATTATGAATTACTAAGACAAACTGGTGGGTATATTGGTGTTTGCAATATTTTTCATTGTTACTATCAATAGTTTTGAAATGATTCATTAAAAACACAAAAGAGACTAACTTAAGAAAATTAAGAGGTGGGGAGAAGGCTGGATTTGCTTCCTCGTGTTGGAATGGTGATAGCTGCGGAAGTTGAATGGGAGTGAGCAGTTGTGGAGTGAGGGAAATGTGGAATTTCTGATTTACCAAAAAGGGAGTTAAATGTGAATGATTTTGTACCTTTAAAAAGGCACTCTTTCATATAGCTCAGAAGCAACAAAACCCACATGGAGGAAGCACACCAGCCTGTGTGATCACGAGGTGTCGAAGGGATCAGGTATAAGGCATCATCCCCCCAAAAAAACATCTTACCATAGTGAGATGAAGGGGGAAGTGCAGAGTGGAGACCCAAAGCCCATTTGTCGGCCACTAGAGATCCCCTCCCAGAGGGGTCTAGGGGAGGAGATGAGTCAGTCAGGGTGCGATGTAGCACTGATGAAGAATACAGCTTTCCTCCAGTTCCTAAATGCTTCCTCCCTCCCAACTACCATGATTCGAATTCTACCTTGCAAGTCTGGATAGGGCAGAGGATGTACACTGGTGCAGATAGGAGCTGGAGGCACCAGGAATCCAGGGCAGATGATACCTTCAGGACCAGGGGTGTGAGGGGCGATACTGGGAGGGTAGAGGGTGAGTGGGTTGGAAAGAGGGAACCGATTACAAGGATCTACATGTGACCTCCTCCCTGGGGGGACGGACAACAGAAAAGGGGGTGAAGGGAGACGCTGGGCAGAGCAAGATATGACAAAATAATAATTTATAAATTATCAAGGGCTCATGAGGGAGGAGGGAGTGGGGATGGGAGAGGAAAAAAGAGGACTTGATGCAAAGGGCTTACGTGGAGAGCAAATGCTTTGAAAATGATGAGGGCAAAGAATGTACAGATGTGCTTTATACAATTGATGTATGTATGGATTGTGATAAGAGTTGTATGAGTCCCTAATAAAATGTTTAAAAATAAATAAATAAAAAGGCACGCTTGGCATATATTTGTTCAGAATTTTGCGTGAAAAATACACTTCCATATAAATAAGAATTCAAATAGCCCAGAAGGGTTTATAAGTCATATAACTGTTGAATTGGTATAATTCTATTCTTTAAACGATCAATATCCTTACTGTTTTGGGTCTGTTTTCCCAGTTACTGAACTTTTTATTCCTTTGCTTGCCTCTCCTTTCCATCTGTTGCTTCAGGTGACTAGAGACCAGCTGTAGTCACGTGGCTGTCTGCTGGCAAACACGACAAATGATAGTAGGCCAATTAACTGAGAGATCCCATGAAATCACGACCCTAACTCTCCAAACCACAGGACAAAATCCAGTGAAGTATGTGACTGTGTATAAGCAGCAACTGCCCTTGCCCTGCCCCACAAATAGTGAATTAGGTGAGGGATTTACAGAGTCTACCAGTCTCACACTGAACAATGTATACATATTTTGTTTCAATACATCCATTGTAATTCCTTCAATGTACCACCACTAATCCCACTCCGCCCAGTATTTATTTCTATGCCACCTTCTTTACTAACTCTCTGCACTTGGTAAATGCTGCTCTCTTGATCTTCAGTGGTTGATTAACACTGGGGTTAGTTCAGTTCCAGATGTGAAAGGCGACAAATGTCTTGGAGGCGTGCCAGGCTCTATATGACCAGTAAGCCTGGCCTTTTAAGTTTTGTTGAACATTTTCCTCCCACCCTGTCCACGACTGTCTAACATGGTCTTTTCCAGAGTGGGTGGTCGTGGTAGCCAGGCACTGTCTAATTCTTCTGGTCTCAGGGCTAAGGAGACTAATTGTTGGGCTAATTGTTTCCATGCATCTCTCAATTTTCATCACTCTTCTTTCCTCGTGTGGGGAGAGATCAATAGTTGCAACGTAGATGGGTGCTCATGACCCCAGAGGCTTCTCACCCAGGTCCAATGTAGAACATTGTCTTTGTGAGCTAGGTTAGACCACTTGATATTAGTGTCCCCTGAAGTGCTGATTACGCCCCCACTGCCCGTGCCCACCCCAGACCCAGCGATTCAGTCCCTCAAAGTGTTCGCTTATGCAGGGGAAGTTTTGTGCTCCCCCAAATTCGTGGATATATTTGAGCTGCCATTTTTGTTGCAGGCATATATTACATAACATTTGCCAATTCAAATTTTTACAAGTGTACAAATGACATCAATTTTCTTAATAAGCTGTTCAGCAATTACCCTTAATCAATGTAAATTTTCCATCTTCATAAACAAACTCAGTGCTCCATAAGCAATAATTCCCTCCTCTACGCCTTCTTCCTATAACTACTAATAAATTTGGATTTTGTGTACATTTACCTGTTCTTGTTATATCAGTGAAGTCGTGTAAAGGTGCCCTGGTGGCACATTGGTTGAGTGCTTGACTGTTAATGAAAAGTTTGGTGCTTTAAAGCCACCAGAAATATATGTAAAGATTATGTATCTTTCTTTAATTTGTAAAGATTACAGCCTTGGAAACACTATGGAGCAGTTCTATCTGTGATAGTATGCTATGAGTTGGAATCACTTTATAGCTATGGTTAAAAACATTTTTTTAACATCTATAATATTTGTCCTTTTTTAATGTGCTTAGTTCACTCAGCATAAGACAAAAATAAGTTGAACAATTCTTAAGCTTTTTCCATAACATTGTTGATGGTAATATATGAGTCTTTTTGGTACTTGTGAATGTATTATGTGATAGAACAAATGAGTATAATTGTATAATTGAAGCTTTGGGTTTGCATTATGAGAAGATGGAGCTATCGATGTAAGATTGCTGAGTTTAAGTAAAAAAAAAAGTCTGAGTTTGAATGACAAGAATCAGTTAAAACTCTTTCTTAACTTGGAAAAGGCCCACAACCACCACTGTTCCGACGAGCACCTCCAGCACCTATGTTATGGTCTCTAAATATTCGTTCCTTCTTAAAGGGACAGTGGCTCCCTAAAGAACGGTTAAATCCAGGCCTGTACAAGAAGTGATCCAAATGAACCTGATGCATCCTATTGGTGCAGGACCAAAGACAGCCAAGGTTGTGTTCAAAGGGCTCAGGAATGAGTCCCAAGAAATGTTTCTACAGGTAAAAGCTGAGACAATTTGACCATCAATAAAAACAATACATACAATGAATTTGAAATTACAGTAAGTATTAAAATACATGAAGTCACTTAAAAAAACAAGCAAACCAACAACTAAGCAAACAAAAACCCATGTTTATTCTTAGCGTATGCTTGGGAACAAACCTATTAATTTTAAAAGGAATGGAGGAAGCATTTATCACCTTTCTATAAAAAGTATAGTCAAATAGTTCATGAGGGGAGGTTTTATAAATAGCAATCATCCAATTTAGGAGCAAAAAAGGAACACTAGCTTTAGAGTTTCATTATTTTTCAGGCTTGGTGGTATGTTGGTTAAGCTTTTGGCTGCTAATCAAACCAACCAACCACTCCATGGGAGTGAAGACCTAGCAATGTGCTTCTGTAAAGTTGATAGCCTAGAAAACGCTAGGACAGTATTTTATTCCATTATTCGGGCTGCTGTCTGTCAGAATTGACATGACAGCACTTAACAGCAATGGCCTCACTGGAGCCCTGGTGCTGCTGTTTGCTGACAGAAAGGTTGAGGACTTGACGTTCTGGCCATCTGAGTTTGTAAAGGTTATAGCCAAGAAAACCCTATGTTGTTGTTGAGTTGGTTCTGACTCACACAACAGAAACACTGCCCTGTCCGGCACCATCACCACAATCTTCCTTCATGTTTGAGCTTCTGTGCGGCAGCCATTGTGCCAGACCATTTTGTTGAAGGTTTTCCTCTTTCCCACTGATATACTTTACCAAGCAAGACGTCTGTCTCCAGGCACTGGTTCGTCTTGATAACATCTCCAAAGTACATGAGACAAAATCTCAGCATTCTTGCTTTTATGAATCATTCTGGGGTCTGCTCAGAACACATGGGAGCAAACTAAGAGGGAAGGAGAGAGAGAGAGAGAGAGAGAGAGAGAGAGAGAGAGAGAGAGAGAGAGAGAGAGAGAGAGAGAGAGAGAGAGAGAGAGAGAGAGAGAGAGAAAGAAGAAGAAGAAGAGGAGGAGGAGGAGGAAGAGGAGGAGGAGGAGGAGGAGGAGGAGGAGGAGAAGAAGAAGAAGAAGAAGAAGAAGAAGAAGAAGAAGAAGAAGAAGAAGAAGAAGAAGAAGAAGAAGAAGAAGAAGAAGAAGAAGAAGAAGAAGAAGAAGAAGAAGAAGAAGAAAAGAGAGAAGAGAAAAACTGCATCCTGGCCCACTAAGTCCCAAGGATGATATTCCTGCTCAGAGAAGCCAATGCACAGAGAGAATCTTAGGGCCGGCCCCACCACGAGACAAGGCATCCCTTCTGACCCACAGCACCACAGGGGACAATACTGGAGACAGTGAGGGAACTGTGCCTGGTCTGACTGCCTGCCCTACCCCCTCCTCCCCGGGCCAGGTGAAACTCAAAGGGAGTCTAACAGAACAGCAGCAAGGGGAGCAAAGCAATGAAGTCCCAAGGGAATCCCAAAAATAGACTTTGGGGGCAGGGATTGGCACATCAGACTCGATTGGAAAACATTTATAAGAGTCGACAGATGAACTATTTATAGGTTTTTCATTTTCTTCCTTCCTTTCTCGTCCCCACCCCATCCTCCCCATATATATCTATATAAGATAGGCAGGATAAACAATCCTGAGGAGAAAACAATGGGATTGATGGTTCTAAGGAGACATTAGAGAGGGGGAGGTGGGGGAAAGAAAAGGGGGAGCCAACAAACCCAGGGGCAAGGGAACAACAAGTGATCTAAAGTTGATGACAAGGAGGGTATAGAATGCCTGGAGGAGTTTGATCAAGTGCAGTGTAGTCAAGATGAATTACTGAGAGATGAATGAAGGTGGAACATGATAGTGAGACAGGAAGAAAGTAAAAGGAAATAGAGGAAAGAACTAGGGGGGAAAGGACATTTATAGAGGTCTAAATACAGGCATGTACATATGTAAATATACTTGTATATAATGATAGGGATATAGGTCTATGTACATATATTTATATGTTGAGTATTAAGGTAGCAGACAGACATTGGGCCTCTACTCAAGTACTCCTTCAATGCAAGAACCTTTTGTTCTAATAACCTGGCATTCTGTGATGTTCAACTTCCCCTGGGCAAATGTGAAGAAAGCTGATGGTGTCCTGCTATTAAAAGATATAGCATCTTGGGTCTTAAAGTCTTGAAGGTAAATAAGTGGCCAGCTAGCTGGGAAGCAACAAAGCCCACATGTGACAGGATCAGGTATCAGAAGATCCCAAACAATCATATCAATGGGAATCTGGGTGGGGGAGAGTGGAAACCTAAAGCACATCTGTAGACAATTGGACATCCCCTCACAGAAGGGTTGCAAGGAAGGGACGAATGAGCCAGGCAGGGTGCAGTATAGCACTGTCGAAACATACAGCATTCTTCTAGTTCTTTAATGCTTCCTTCCCCCTTCCCACACTATCATGACCCCAGTTCTACCTTAACAAATCTGGCTAGACCAGAGCATGTACACTGACTGGTACAGGTAAGAATCTTGACCCCTGTGATCAAGAACAGATAAACCCCTCAGGAACAATAATGGGAGTAGCAATACCATAACCATAGGGGGAAGGTGGGGAGAGAAAGGGGGATCCCAAACTAATGATGGATGTATAACTCCCACCCCCCAGGATGATGAACAACAGAAATATGGGTGAAGGGAGATCACATGCATATGAAGCCAATGAAAATTTCATGGCTTGGGTTAGGTATACCTTAGTCTTTTTTATTTTTAATCATTTTATTGGGGGCTAGTACAACTCATCACAACCCACACATCCATCCATTGTGTGTCAAACACATTGGTACATTTGTTGCCCTCACTATTCTCAAAACATTTGCATTCTACGTGAGCCCTTGGTATCAGCTCCTCATTTTCCCCCTCCCTCTCTCCCCCTTCCCTCCCTCATGAACCCTTGATATTGTATAAATTATTATTTTGTTATAATACCTTAGTTTTAAAGTGACACCTTTGCTTTTATAAAAAATCATTTTATTGGGGGCTTGTACAATCATTATCACAATCCATACATACATCCATTGTGTCAAGAACATTTGTACATTTGTTGCCATCATCATTCTCAAAACATTTGCCTTCTACTTGAGCCCTTAATATCGGCTGCTCATTTCCCCCCCTCCCTCTCCACTCCCCCTACCTCATGAACCCTTCATCATTCATAAATATTTATTATCTTGTCATATGTTACACTGTCTGACGTCTCCCCCTGCCCTCTTCTCTGCTGTCCATCCCCCAGGGAGGAGGCTATACATAGATTCTTGTAGTCGGTTCTCCATTTCTACCCCACATTCCCTCTGCCCTCCAGGCATCACCACTCTCATCACTGGTCCAGAACGGGTCATCTGTCCTGAATTCCCTGTGTTTCCAGCTGCTATCTGTACCTATGTACATCCTCTGGTTCATCCAGCTTTGCAAGGTAGAATTGGGATCATGATAGTGGGGGGCAGGAAGCATTCAAGAACTAGAGGAAAGTTATATGTTTCATCGTTGCTACCCTGCACCCCACTGGCTCCTCTCCTCCCCATAACCCTTCAGTAAGGGCTGTCTGGTTGGCTGCCGATGGGCTTTGAGTCTCCACTCTGCACTCACCCACATTTACAATGATATGATTTTTTGTTCTTTGATGCTTGATACCTGATCCCTTCGACACCTCGTGGTCACACAGGCTGGTGTGCTTCTTCCATGTGAGCTTTGATACTTCTCAGCTAGATGGCTGCTTGTTTATCTTCAATCCTTTAAGACCCCAGACACTATATCTTTTGACAGCCGGGCACCATCAGGTTTCTTCATCACATTTGCTTATGTACACGTTTGTTTTCAGTGACCGTATCAGGGACAGCTTTGCTTTTTAATACTAGCATAAAGAGAACTCTTGTGGTAAATTTGCTCAGTGTAACATGTCATTTGACTTTCTGACTGCTCCTTCCATGAGCATTGATTGTGGATTCAAATAAAATGAAAAAGACAATTTCAACAAATACTTTGCAAAAAACAAAATAGATGTCAGGGGGAACTTTTAGATTAAAATAGAAACTTGATTAACTTCAAGTTTTTGAAATGAGTAACAATTCATTTCAGTGTGTGAAATTTATTTGGATCCTGACTCAAACTGTAAAAAAAACAAACCACAAAAAACCCCAAAATATGAGTGTTTATACCAATCAAAGAAATATAGACACTCAGTATTTGATATTAAGGAATTATTTCTCATTAAAATGTGTAATAAATACATGCCGCTATGTTTTAAAAGTTTTCATTTCTAGAAATTCATACCGAAATATTTACCGACAGTTGATGTTGACAAGTTCGTCCTCATCTCAGGGGCCACGTGCAATTTCCTAATCTTAGGGGCCACGTGCAACGTGGAAGAAACGGGGCGGCTAGAGTGGGAATCAGAGCGAATAACTGTCCAAACTTTGCGGGAAAGTTCTTCTTTCCATTTCATACAGGATGGCTCATTTGGGAAGAAAGAAGGCTGCTCTCAGAAGCAGAGGATGGTAGCGGCTACGTCTGGAGACAACATAGATGGATCCGCGGAAGAATTCGTCCATCAAACCTCAGTGCCTGACAACAGAGGTCCCAGAGTGGGTTAAGGATCCCTGGTGGCGCCGTGGGTTAAACGCTAGGCTGCCCACTCAAACACCTGGGTTTGAACCTACGGGCTCCTGCGCGGGAAGGATGCGGCCTCAGACGCGGGGAGAAGCCCTACTCTGTTCTGCAGGGTCGCTCGCGGTCGGAATGAACTCCAGGGCAGTGGGTTTGGGCTTTTGGTTTATAAAGTCGCTCAGTGAAGGTGTCTGGGTACCCACGTCAGGCGGCCATGTGCCCATCTCTTCCTCCAAGCGAGGCGGGAATGGTGTTCCTCTGGTTTGAGCTCCAAGTTCGTCTCTCGCACTGTCTCCGAGCCGCCGGCAGGGGGCAGAGCGCGCGACCTGCAGCCGCGCCTGCGCGCGAGGCAGCCCGGCACCCGGAAGCGCCTGCGCCGCGGGGGTTTGGACCCCTTTTCCTGGAGTCCCTGACGGGTGGCCCTGGACCGGTGTCCCAGAATCCCTTTCGAGCCAGAAGCCCGGTTTCTTTCTGGCTCCAGGATTGTCCGCCTTGCGTGCTCTGCGAGTCCATAATTCACAGCGATGCAGCCCTTTCCTGAAAGCCCGTTTGGGGGTCTAAACCCTTCCCTTTGGGAGGTGGCTTGGCCAAAGGGCGACGGCTAATGGGGCGACGTCACCCCACTACTTGGGCGTTATGACAAGCCAGCAAAATGATTAAAATTAAACTCGCAGGCCCTGGAGCTCAAATGTGACTTTCTAAAGTAAACCAGCCTTGAAAAAGAACAGGACCTGCGGGGAGCGGACGTCTCCACCTTTCTCTCAGCTAGTTTGCAACTGCCGGAGACACCTGGTTAGATACAATTTATACGTGTGGCCGAACAGTTTTCTTTGTTCCTTTCATAGATCAAAATCCCTCCCCCCGATCTTGGAAATGGACTATGTAAATGGGACTGTATTTACTCAGACACATTCGAAGCAGACATTTGGCTGAAACTGCCTTTTCCTGCTTGTCCGTAAGTATATAAACACTCTGGACTGATTGCGTCGCACGGAGCACAACCCCGCAGTCGGATTCCGAATTCCTCCCAGAAACGGGAGCCAGTTGGGCACCGTCAGGGAACTGTGAAATAGGAGTTTCAGAGTTAGGGTGAAAATGGGCTCCACTTCTGATAGGCTTCCTTCTAGCATCATTAGTGTCTGAAGTTGGAAGAGGCAAGAGATGCCCGAGTTACATACACAACGTGTCAGGAACAAAGTACTAGCTTGAATCCACGTTTCCTTTCCTAAGATTTTGAAGAAAGACTACCAGTCACTGCAGGAGCCTGTCCAAACCCCCCTTTTCAACCTTCTCTGGGCTGGGGCCAGGCAGGATTCCATTTGATGTCGGTGAGTTCCTAGGCGCACAGGCAGCGAAAGGTCGGCAGAGGGCGTCATCACACCTTCAGAGTCCAATTGGCTGTATTGACTGCTACCTCACCACAGACTTAAAACAAAAATCTTACTAAGCCAATAACAGAAATTGATTGAAGTTTGTTTAATATGCGATTTTAAAATCGATATAACATTTTAACTAGGGAGCCAAGAATGTTCCAAATATTAAATAACTTCCAAAGATTCTTAAATCGCCTTTCACCAGCACTGCCATGGAAACGAGACCAAAGCAGTGTGTTTATAGAATAACTATTTACTTTAAAACAGCTCCTAGGGTAAACAAGCGGCCATCTAGCTCAGAAGCAACAAAGCCCACATGGAAGAAGCACTGTGTGATCATGAGGCACCGAAGGGATCAGTTATCAGGCATCTAAGAATAATATATCATACCATTGTATGCTCCCCTCCCTGATATGATCACTGATGACAAATGGGTGCATAGCAAATGTGGTGAAGAAAGCTGATGGTGCCCAGCTATCAAAAGATACAGAGTTTGGGGTCTTAAAGGCTTGAAGGTAAACAAGCAGCCATCTAGCTGAGAAGCAACAAAGCCCACATGGAAGAAACACACCAGCCTATGTGATCACAAGGTGTCAAAGGGATCAGGTATCAAAGAACAAAAAATCAAATCATTGTGAATGAGGGGGAGTGCAGATTGGGGACTCAAGACCCATCTGTAGGCAACTGGAAATTCCCTTACAGAAGGGTCACGGGGAGGAGACGAGCCAGTCAGGGTTCAGTGTAGCAATGATGGAACATACAAGTTCCCTCTAGTTCCTAAATGCTTCGTCCTCCCCTACCCCCCACTCTCATGATCCCAATTCTACCTTACAACTCTGGCTAGATGAAAGGATGTACACTGGTACAGATAGGAACTGGAAACACAGGGAATAGAGGACAGATGGTCCCTTCAGGCGATACTGAGAAGGTGGAGGGAGGGTGAGGTGGAAAGGGGGAGCCGACTACAAGGATCTACATATAACCACCTCCCTGGGGGATGGACAACAGAAAAGTGGGTGAAGGGAGATGTCGACAGTGTAAGATATGATAAATAAAAATTTATAAATTATCAAGGGTTAATGAGAGAGGGGGGAGCAAGGAGGGAGGGGAAAATGAGTTGATACCAAGGGCTAGGTAGAAAGTAAATGTTTTGAGATGATGGCAACAAATGTACAAATGTGCTTGACACAATGAATGTTATGTATGGATTGTAATTAGAGTTGTACGAGCCCCCAATAAAATGATTAAACAACAAAACAGCTCCTTGGCTGACTGTGAGCTTCATTTCTTAAAACTAACTGCGCATAGTGGGAGAAAGATGAGGCTTCCTACTCCCTAAAGACTTACAGTCTCAGAAATCCATAGGAGCAGTTCTACCCTGTACTATAGAGTGGCTATACTATAGAATTGACTTGGTAGCAGTGAGTTTGAGAACTGCACATAGATAATAGCCCAATGACTAAGGCAAAATGTTTTTACTAAACTATTTGACTTAAGGTGCCTTTGGGAAACCAAGCCCTTGTGGTGCCATTACATAAGTGTTGGGTTGCAGCTAACCACAAAGTCGAAGGTTCAAACCCACAAACCATTCCTCGGGAGAAAGTTGAGGCTGTCTGCTGGTTTAGAGATTTATAACCTGGAGAACACTTTGGAGCACTTGCATTCTGTCCTACGAGTTAGAATTACTCGATGGCAGTAGGTTAAGAACCCAGGTTTTTCAAGTTTAAAAGAGCTCGGGGCAATGGTCTGGGTGTGCCACTCTTACGTCCATGGACCCCAGAAACTTGGATTCCAGGAGAGTGAAAATTCTATTTCTCCATCTAACTTGTATCTCTTCATCTTCTTCTTTTGTACCTTAATTTGACCTCATAAAACAAGGGGCCTTCATAGTGGAAAACAGAATGAAAGATAATGGATTTTTCCATTAACTCGAAACATTAAAAAAATTGAATTGATTGAAAGTTTACAAAGCAGACCAGTTTCCCATTCCACAATTCATACATTTTGTTTGCAATCCCCACAATATAGTATCACTTACCCCACACCCCCAGTTTCCTGGTTCCAGTCTTCATTCTTTCCCAACCCTTTTGAACTTTCTCCTTGGCGGCAGCCCTTTTGATCACAGATGCTTATTCTAATGTGTGGGATTATTATTCTCCCCATGTTATGTTTCCCCCTATTTTCTGTTTGCTTGAAAATTGAGCCACAGGGTCCAGCTGTTCCTAGACTGTATGTAACTAAGGGCCAGAGTCTCTACCTCATTCCCTTCCTTAATCCAGAGTTCTTTTCATCTTAATTTTCTGGGATTCCATAGTCCACCGGGAGCCTTTTGTCACTTTTTCTGGTGTTTGGCTTAGTCAAAAACCCCAACCCTGTAGACTTTAGGGTCAGATTTTTTTAAAAAAAACTCTATAAAGGGTCAGATAGCAAATAGTTTAGACTTCTTTGAAGTTTTCAGAAGACTTTCTATTCCTGTAGAGTTAGTCTCAGAAACCTACAAGGGAAGTTCTACCATTTTCGTTAGGGTCACTTGAGTTGGCATCCATTCAATGGAAGTGAATAAGTGAGTGAGTTTTCAAATCTACTGTTGTAGCAGGATCATTCATCCATGAGTATAGCCTGTTCCAAATAAAATGTTTTTTGACACAGAAATTTTAATTTCATATAATTTTCACAAGTTATGAAATACATGTATATATGTGGGTGTTTTTCCAACCATTCAACGTGAAGAAACCATTCTTAGTTCTTGGTCACAGATGGCTGTCGTTTGCTGATCCTTGGTAGAGAGGGGAAATCATGTCAGATATTCTGGGAACTGAGGGATAGAGAGAGGAGCCAAAACAATAAAGCTTGTGGCCTGCCTTTCTCACAGGGAGAGAGAGAAGTATTCTCACGCTCTCATTTGACCGCTTACTTGGGCATCATAGGCTACCTACTGACTTAGGGAAATTCTGTAACGGTCTAGCTGACACCTTCCCAGTCCTTTATAATCCTGCTCTTTTCTGAAAAGCAGAGGAAGAATGGCCATGATACTATTGACAGTTAGGTCTCACTCAGAAAACTCTGGGCCCGGGTCTCTCTTTTCTGCACCATCATCTGTGTTCTCACAAGATGCTTATTTCCCTCTCATCACCCTATAATCTTCATAAAAGTTCCAATCTTCTGTATATTAGTTTAGAGAAGTTACCTGCTGCCCAATACATACAAAGAGGGGAGGAATGTGATAAATGTGTACAAGGATAAGTGAATTATTGTGACAAAGTCACAGAAACCTTTGTTAAATAAAAATAACAATGTGAAGCTATTGTTTCTTGACATGTCCTTCATCCCGGTCTATACTCTAGCCTTTCTCCCAACGAAATTCTGTGCTCTTTGATTTATCACACGTCAAAAGGGCAGCTCTTCATCAAGGAATTAATCTCTTCCCTTTTTGAAATGCTCTTTTGAGTTTTGGGATCCAAAAATGTTTGGTGGTGGCAAGGTCGGAGCTGTAGGGTGAATGGCGTAAGGTTTCCAGAAGAAATACTCATGGGACAACCCTTGTTACTTTTGAAGAATGAACATTATGATGGAAAAAATTTCCTTTGTGTAACTTTGTTTTATTCTTACCAATGTAATTTTCTTAAAGTTTCTTCCTAATCAACCTCCCCTCCACCCCCCATCCTTTGGTATCATTTAAGAAATTCTATTCTGATTACCACCTCTTTCCCCTTAAAATTTTTTATTGTGATTTAGGTGAAGAGCAGATCATTAGTTTTACATTCAACAATTCATATTCATTTTATTTCAACTCACTTATTGCAATTCCTGTAAAGTACCATCACTTACCCACGTCCTCCATTTCCAGTTTCTACTTAACCCATCTGAAGGTTGTCCTTGAGTAAATGCTGCCCTTTTGATCTTACCTAACACACCAGATGCACAGCCATTGAGTTGATTCCAACTCGAGTCCTTATAGGACAGGGTAGAACTGTCTCTGTGGGTTTTTGAGACTACTTATGGAGCAAAGCCTTGTTTCTCCCAAGCAGCGCCTGATGGTTTTGAACAGCTGTCCTTCGGGTTAGCAGCCCACCTTGTCACCATTAACACCCCCAGGGCTCCTTCTGATCATAGATGGTTGTAGATTCCAAAACAGAGGCAAAAGCAGGTCCAGGCCTGAAGGCTGTCTAAGGATTAGTCTTGGGGATTTGACCAATCTCTATGTGACTTTTATGGTTTGATTGATGTTCCACATTTTTCTTCCACTCTACCCAGGATCTTCTATTGTGATCCTCTTTTCAGAGGGTGGCAGTGGTATCATGGAGCTTTTCTGGCCTCAAGTTGTATAGGCAGATGTTTGGTTGGCCTACTTGTCCCTTGGACTAATTGTTTCCCCAGGTCTTTCAAGTCTCATAATTTTTCTTTCCTTTAGACAGGAGAGACCAATGGTTAAACTTTGATGGCTGCTAACACGTTTTTGATTATTTTATAGTCTAGTCTTCTAATTTAAAACATTCCAACTCTAGTTCATTTTGGGTTCCAGACACTTATCTGCTTCCTATTCTCCCACTATGTGTTGGGAGCCGATAGCCATTAAGACCTTGGCCTCAGACACGTAGCAGAAACTTGGCCGCTTTCTAACAGCAAGGCTTTGTTTCCTGCCCAACTTCGCCCCCACATTCCAAGCTACGTGCTCAGTAGCATGGGCAGTTGCGATAACTGACCCTGTTGCCATTAGTCAAAGTACTGAGCACCCATTGGACTGCAGATATACCATATTAGGAACATAGTGATAAGTTCACCTGGTAAGCCTTAATTTGCATGCGGACGTCACCACAGACGTCTTTGAGTACTGTTGCGCACCCTTTTTACCTTATTAGGAACATGTAGCCGATTGGTTGTTACACAGTATGCTTCAGTAAAATATGTGCCTCCCACTTCCTTCTCTGTTGTAAATATATACCCCGAGTTTTGGCAAAATAAACGGGCTTGATCAGCACTTGTCTTGCCCCATGTCTGTGTGTCTTTTTTCCATCTAGGTTCGTTGCCCCTCCAGGTCACCGCGTGAGGGTCTCGCTGGACGAGGCCCACACAACTATGGTCATCTCTGAATATGTTTTTCTTCTTTCTTTTCTCCCGACACCTTGTTCTATGAGATTTGAATAATCAGTAGTCTTCTATTATTGAAATTTTATATTTGAACATTTCTGATCTTTTAAAATTTCTGTAGTTTCTATTAGCCAGATAGTAGCCTTCTAAATTCACTTAATTTTTTAAATATTTATTTTCTTGCCTTTTGTTTTCTTAGAGATAATCTTGAACTTATAACACCCTTACTGAACTTACTAATTTCCAAAATAATTCTCATTCTGATGGTTCTTAACTGTTTTCTTAAATTTGAGGATAATTATAAATTTTCAAATATTTCCAGTATTTTTTTCTAATTCTTTATTTTTGTATGTATATACCTATGAATATTTTCCCCTTTTAATTATCAGGAAGCTTTCCATAAATGTCTGTTAATTCTTGGATACTTGCATTTTCAGATGTGATTGGCAGATTTGAGCGTGGGAGTGTTTGTTGGTGAGCTTCACTGTCTTTTTCCATAGGCTAGTAGGCTGTGGGTCTCTCTTTTCAATATGACACTCCCAGTTGTCAGTAGGTAGAGGTCTTTTTTTCTGGGACTTTATGGTTTATAGGTGTCCTGGCAGCACAACAGTTATGTATTGAGCTGCTGAACACAAGGCCAGCAGTTTGACCCTACTTGCCACTCTGTGGGAGAAAGATGAAGCTCTCTACTCTGAAAAGGAATACAATCTTGGAAACCCACAGGGCAGTTTGACCCTTTCCTATAGGATCACTAAGAGCCAGAATAGACTTGACTGGTTTTTTTGTCTTTTTTTTAATGGTTTACTGATGGAAACATTGTCTACTTTTCGGATGAGGGAAGGATGTGGTGGGGACGTAGGACACAAGTACACATGTGTTAGTGCTGGTACTAGGGCAATTCAAGTTATGTAGACATTAACATAATACTGGTTTCAGCTCCTCCTGTCTACCCTGTTTTGATTGGCGGCCCCTAGTCTGAAAATACCTAGCTTAAAGCACTAGCCTATTAATCTAATTTGCTCAATTTATTAGGATGAATTCCCTATTTTTTAAATTAATGAGCAAGGTTATTCTTCCATTGCAAGTGACAATTTGTGTTTTATTTCCTTTGGCCAGTGTTTGAGTTTAAAAACTTTTATTATCTTTTCACAGGACCAGGCTTTGTTTTCAAAAACCCTTTTCTCCCACACAAATGTAAGATTCAGATTGTGAGTTTTCATAAATATTCTGTTAGGATATTGGATTTAAACATTAATTTCCAAACAAATTAATTCAAGGTAAGTGAAAATTGACATCTTCAATATAGTTTTTCCTATGCTCATACCCCAAATCATATTTCCTATATTTACATTTCTCAGTACAGCTTTATAATCTTTATATAGGACTTAATTAAAATTTATTACTGGGTTATTTCTAGCATCTTGTGGGTGTTATTTTGAACGTGAGTTTTCCTTTTCCTTACATTTTCCAATTGACTATTGCTGATGTGTAACAGTCACTGTGTTTTTGTGTTTTTTTACCTTATACATGGCTTTCATTTCAAACTTTTTGGGTCTAATATGTTTCCTGTTCATTCTCTAACTTCTTCATTATCTATACATATACATATAAAAATTTTTATACTATAGACAGTTTCAAACATACACAAAAAATAAAGAATATAATGAACCTGCATGTATCCATCCTAGCTTCAACAACTGGGGTCAATTTTTTTCCTGATATTCATTCCTCTTGCTTTCTGTATTGTTTACAAGCAAAACCCAACATCATATAATTTAATTCATAAATACTTCACCAATTCTTTACTTTTTTTTTTACTTTGATAAAGATCTCTAGTACAATGTTGAAAATCAGAGGTGATAAGTGGGCTTTCTTAATTCAGAAATGATATTCTGGACCTTAGAAATCTTAAAGCCTGGCAAGAGAAACAGACACATAAGCAAATTATTAAATACAATATGATAGGTGCTACTGGAAAAGGAAGTTCAAAGTTACAGAACAAGCTATCTTTGGATTAGGGGAAGGGACAAAACAGCAGGGGGGGTGCATTCTAGTGTGCATGCAAAGGTATGGATAATTGAAACTATCATGAACAATTCAGAAAGTATTAAGTAGTTTGAAACTGATCAGCACGAGTAAAACAGCAATGCCAAGAAGACCTGGTGGGAGAAGAGGCCAGAGAGAGAGTTCTTCATGGTTATTGGCCCAAGGATGAACTACAGAGCCTGAAAAGCCTATCAGGACTAGAGTATCAAAAGTACATAGACACTACAGACACATGCAAACTGTTCAGGAAAAAAGCAAGCAGTCAACAAATGAAATGTAATAGTCTTCAAGTTAAAAAGACCAACGATTAAGCCAAAAAAGTGAGTGCTTCAATTTATATGGTACAGATGACCAGTATTCACATTTAAATCTTATCAGAAACCTTTATAGAATATAAAGGGAGATAAATGTAATTAGCTTGTAAATACAGCAAATTATTAAGCCACATCAGTGGTACAGTTAAACCATTAAATACCAGATATCATACATGTAAGTTGCTCTCATAACTGCCTTCTCTTTAACACATTTGCCAGATTAACTGACATTCACCATTCCTTCTGTAAAATGCTGACACCCATGGGCGCAGAACTTACTGTGATTAAGTTCATTGCTTTCTCATACTTCTGTTCTTCCCAAGTTAGTTGTATACTTAACATCTGTTTACTCCCCAAATAGTTTATCCCAGCTATGTAATTATATCCTCTATTACATAATTAAGCATTATGCAACTGATGGAATGAATGCCGAGCATTGTCTCTATAAAAACTTAAGTTGAACACTTTGGAAAGCCTAAAAAGGCTACTAGTTAATGTGACTCCAATAGTAATGAGCATGCCCAGAGTCTAGGTCTTGGTTTTAAGTAGCGCCTATTAAAGGAAATCAGGGATCTGCAGAGAAACGTCCCATTTCACATGTGGGGAGCAGAGTACAAGGCGAGCCCGAGGTGTCTTGGATCAGAAGACAACTGAGTGCTTAAAGATGAAATTGTCTAAAGGCATTTGAGTGGCTCTAACTGGACATATTTGGGACAATATGAGCAACAGAAACAATGCTCATAATTGACAGTAGCACAGAATAATGTCATCATTGCAGATGCCTTATTCTGAAAATTGGCAATAAAAAAATTGAGCATTACGTGCTCTTAGTTGATGAGAAAACGCTTATTTAGAAGAGAATCAGTCAATAAATGTACAAAGGATGATTTTTTAAAAATATGATTTTGCAAATCTTAGTTAAATTTGACTCAGGCGCAATGGATACTAAAGCTAATCATGAAAAGTTGTTGAAAAACAGAATATTCATGTTTCCAAAATGTCAGTTCACAGATTAACTAGGAATAGAAAAATATGAGGCTTCAAAAGTTCATGAAAAATTTCCAATATTTTAAAAATTAAACTTTCCCAAAAGCTTTTTGAAGCCCCTCCCCATACATTTACCTAGAAATATCGTTATAAACAAGTGATAAAATTTCACACAATTGGTGGTGAGTCAGCCTATTGATGAGACATATGTGATGCACTATGAAATACATTTAGGTAGTGCTAAAAACATTTAACTTGAATCAAGACTTTGGGCTTTCTAATTCATAGACACTAAAGGGCATCCAGACACAAGATAAATGACACAAACATTATCGGTTATATCTTGAATACGGGGCAGTCTACAAAACAGTTGACTTGATCTCTTAAAATTTTTTGAAAAACAAAGGATATTAGATGTTCTAGGTAAATGAAACAGACCAAACAATCAAATGTAATGTGTGCAATTTGACTGAGTCAACACAAGTTTTAAACATGAACTATGTGTTAGATATTATGGTTATTAGTATTTGAGGTAGGTAATGGTCTTATGTTTATGTAAAAAACACTCATTTTTATGAGATGCATCATTAAGTAGATAGGGGTAAAATGTCCTGTTTGTAAGTTACCGTTAAATTGTTCGGTAGCTATTACAGCAAAATTTAAATTTTTAAATCTAGATGCTGGCTATCGAGTCGACTTTGTCACTCTTAAACTTTTCTGTTTATTTGAAAACTATCTTAATAAAAAGTATGAAAAAATAAAATACTCTTAGGTGTTAAAAAACTGTTGAGGTACATGTGGGTCAGAAAACTGTAAATGTGGGAAAAACACACAAAAATGTAGGTTTCTTCAGTATTATTCTAATATTTAATGAGGGTATCAACTGCTTTAATATATCAATGGAAGACTTTATAAGTGCATTATTTACATAAAATACAAAGGCAAGAATACAAACACAAACGTGACCTGTGGTATTCCACACTTTGAGAAATTTAAGACATGAAGCAGCATTAAAAAAAAACACAAAAAACCCTTGCATATTGAAAATAACTTTTAAACACAATTATGGAACACACATAATTTGAGTATTATCAACCTAGAGACTACCTGTGCTTTTTGAAGGGTGACACCATGAAGATGAGCAACATGAGGCCAAGGGAAATCAACAACTTATTGAAAACCCTCAACCAAGTCGTCAGGAAAAGAACAGGCCCTTCTTTCAGCACATTTGCAAAAGGTTTCTATAAACCTAAGTACAAACGAAACTGTATGGACAATTAATGCTTACACGGGTATTTAGCATATCAGATTTTACATCAGCTTTTCCGTATCTAGGCCAGGAAAACTTCCTTGTGCAAAAGGTGTCTCATTTTTACAGGACTATCATCATTGTTAAGACCTGGGGCTTCTGATTCTTCATAATTTTTAAGCAGTTCCTATTATCCAGTAAATGATCCATATTTGATAATTATTTCTTTGCATGTAGGCACAAAGAAAAATATTTTTAATTTTACAATTTCACTTCATGTCAGTCAATTCTATTTTATTCTCATCTCTAATTTATCTACATATTTATTCATGAATTCAACCAACACAGTGATCATCTACGTGCAAGAGACAAGTATGAGCAAGATGAACTCAGCTTTCATTAATTTTTCTCCCCAAACATTACTTATTGTAAACCTCCGATGTGGAAGCATACAAACCATGGTAGTGAACCTAGGTAAAAGCCTTGTGCATGCCGTCACATGAGAGACTCCGTACAGATCCAGCTTGATTCTTCTCCAATGTCTTCTCCTGGAGTTGTACCTCATTTCAAGTTTTTGCTCGAATCCTTGGGGAATGGGTTGAGTATGCTTTTGTTTCTTGGCCAGGATTCTCTTGACCCTGGGAAGTCTTATGAGAAGACATTGTGAAGATGGAAGGCAGAGAAATGGCGGCCAAAACATGGTCTTATAGTCTATATTCGGACAGAATACTGTGGATATTAAATACAATAGTATTTTTTGACACCTATTTTTATTTGCCTTCTGCCAGTTTTTTTCTCCGATGTTAAGGTCCACAAATGTAGTTAATTACTGAATCAATTGATAGTTTGTGTATCAATGTGTTTTTCTAATGAAATATAATTTTCCCCACTATCACGCATAACCCTATTTTAATTACATGTTGAAGGAGTAACACATTTCTAATTATCCCTGAAAAAAATCACTCACTTCATTTTTAGTTTCTTCTTATATGAGGCTGAATTTTTATTTAACTAGTCACTTTCTTAGGCCAACCATGCCCAATTACATTCAATGCTAAATGTTACATATATATTCTTTACACACTTTAGATCTTCAGTTTAATTTTCCCAATCCACTTTCTGTAGTGAGTTCACATCTGTTTCCCATCAGTTTTTCTTTGTATACAACAAAGTATATATTCTTTACAAAGCTTTCATTCCTTGTCTTGGGACAAGGTAGCATTTGGCACCCCATTTTAGGTTCTTTTATTCCATGACAAAATTATGTTTGTTTTTATTCCTTAAATAACTTTTTTTAAACTTCAATCAGTTGCAACTTTCAGCAACTGAAGATTCAGTGAGCACAGCACTGGCTCAAGGAAAAGTGTTTCAATGAAAGAACTAGACTGTGAGGTCACAGAGTTCCTACAGTATAACTAGGAATCAGGTAAAAATGATGGGGCTTGATTGCTTATTTTTACCTTCACGATCACTTTAGATGTCAAAATCTACTGAAACGAAGACTAATCTGTTTTAAATCAATTTAAGGTTGGGGTATTTTATTTGTGCATGTTTAAATCTGTACATGTTTCAAGGTTATATACATATTAATTTCACTATTCTGACACATCATCTTTCATTGTTTCTCTTCTTTCAATATTTCAGTATTTGGAGGAAAGTATAAACAGTGGTTTTATAGAATCTTCAGGACACTTTCAATTATTGTTATTATTTTCAAATAGGCTAGCTCCACACAGTAGTAGGTAAAACAGAAGGGGGACTCTCTCTACATTTTTTAAGGCATTAAGCTGGAAAGAAATAAAGACCTGAAAGCGGTTTTCTTTTTTAATCCCAGGATTACTTTCTATGTGAAATGTTAATTGTTTGAAGCTATCCCAAATTATATTTTTAAGGCCTCATTAAGAAGAACTTGAAATAAAGTAGGATTTGAAGATTATACGTTTTCAAATATATTTACCTATAGGGTTAACTTCTCAAACAAGTTAAACTGGAATCAAATAAAGCTCAAATAACTGAGGGTTTTTTTTCTTCCCCCACATTAAATATAATTAGGTTGTATCTGTTATTAAATTGGACGTTTCTGCTGAGTGTTATCTGACATATTGCACTTTTGGATTTCTTTAGAATGTTTTAACACAAAGAGACAGCAAACAAAAATTTAAATGATTAAGTTATAAAAATAAAACCAAGATGAAGCCTCCTATATCCATTAATTACGATGTTTTATACGTGTATGAACTCGCTGATGTTGAATAAGGTTTGTGCTCTGGGTGAAGGTTTTGCCACATATACGGCATGCATAGGGCTTCTCTCCTGTGTGAATTCTCTGATGTTGAATAAGGCATGTTCTCTGGCTGAAATCTTTGTTACATTCATTACATTTATAGGGTCTTTCTCCAGTATGAGTTCTCTGATGCTGATTAAGTGATGAGGAATAAATGAAAGCTTTTCCACATTCATTACATTTATAAGGTTTCTCTCCAGTATGAATTCTTTGATGTTGGGTAAGATTTGCACCCTGTCTGTATGCTTTCCCACATATATTGCATTTAAAGGGTTTTTCTCCATTATGAATCCGCTGATGTTGTGTTAGGTGCACACTCTGGCTGAAGGCTTTCCCACAAACACTGCATTTATATGGTTTCTCTCCAGTATGTGTTCTGTGATGCTGAGTAAGGTTTGCACTCTGACTGAATGCTTTCCCACATATATTACACATATAAGCTTTCTCTCCAGTGTGAGTAGTTTGGTGTTGAATAAGAGTTGAGGAATGAGCAAAGGCTTTTCCACATTCATTACATTTGTAACACTTCTCTCCGGAATGAATTCTCTGATGTCGAATAAGGTAAGTACTCTGACTGAACACTTTCCAACACTCATTGCATTTATATGGTTTCTTTCCTGTATGTATTTTTTGATGTTGGAGAAGGTGTGTACTCTGACTGAAAGTTTTCCCGCATTCATTACATATGTAAGGTTTTTCTCCAGTATGAACTCTTTGATGGTTGATTAGTGATGAACTGTGGCTGAAGGTTTTACCGCATTCCAAGCATCTATATGGTCTCTCTCCAGTATGTGTCCTTTGATGTATGGTTAGGTGTGCACGCTGGCTAAAATCTTTCCCACAGTCATTACACTTATAGGGTTTCTCTCCAGTGTGGATTCTCTGATGGATAGTAAGGTGTGCACGCTGGCTGAAGGCTTTACCACACTGATGGCATTCATAGGGTTTTTCTCCAGTATGCATTCTTTGATGCGCAATGAGGGATGAGATATGCCTAAATGCTTTCCCACATTCTTCACATTCATAAGATTTCTCTTTGGCATGGCTACTTTGGTGTTTTATGAGGGATGGGTATTTTCTAAATTTTTTCCCACATACACTACATTTGTAAGGCTTCTCTCCAGGATATATTTTCTTATGTAGAATACCATATGCAATATGATTGAAGGTGGTCATACCTTCATTATATATTGACGTTTTATTATCTGATTCATTATCAAACTGTACAATTAGGCTTGAGTGCTCTTCAAAATTATTTCTAGATAGATCATATTTACTAAGCCACTCTACTGGAAGATCACCTTGTGATAGGAACGACATTAAATTAAAATCAATCATATTTGTGGGAATTTTCCTGAAGACTTTTCCTGCTTGCCTTTCTAGTCTGTCATCATAGCCATATGATTCTTCCAGTTTGATGGTCTGTAAGACATCTGTTTTAAGTTCAGAAGCATCCTCTCCTGGAGTGCACTCTTGGGCTTTAGTTTGCCATTCTGAAATGAAGAGTATAAAAAGTTTTCCTCTATTTGGACAAAGGAAATGAGTAAAAGCAAAGCAAAATAACGAGCATAGTAAAATGCCACCTAACAACACGGCCCTTAAACCTTTGTAAAAGAGTATAAAAAGGCATAAAACGAAGAGACTAAATTATTAACAGTATAGACTTGTCACTTTTCATTTGGGCACAGACTAAATAAAACAGGTTAAGCTAAGTGACAGAGCTAACAGAAGTGATAGCAATAGAAAAGCCTAATTGGGATCACTTAGGACAACTTCATATATTTATTTATGTACCAGACTTGTCAAAAATGAGCACCATGACTACTCACTCCCTCTTCTAGCCTGCATGTTACACAATCTTTCTAAAGCAATTAAGAATCATTTTATTAGGGGCTCATACAACTCTTTTCACAATCCATGATACATCAATTGGGTAAAGCACATTTGTACATTCATTGCCTTCATCATTCTCAAAACATTTGCTCTCCACTTAAGCCCCTAAAGCAATTTCATGAAGTTTTGTCCATGCTTAAGGATCTCTAGTCAATCCCCACTGCCTAAAGGAATGCTTTTCAAACCATGATCCTCAGAGCACATCACTCTTACTTGGGAATGTTACATTATCAGGTGAGTCACAACTTAGGGGGTGGAAGATGAATATCCTGTTTTAGCAAGCCCTCTGGGCTTTTCTCTTTTAAAAACTTTAGTGAGTTTGGTAAAAAGTTTACATAGCAGTTCAGTTTGCCATGTAACAATTTATATGTTTTGATTTGTCTCACTGAGTGTGATCCCCATCTGTTCCCATTCTACCTTTCCTTACCCTCCTGAATGCTGTCCTTGGGTAAATGCTACCCTTCTGGTGTAAAATCACTGTCTATGCTAGTAGTACGTACCCCCAGTGTTTACCCATCCCCTTGTAGTCCTGTGAAGCAATGGCAGCAGAGTAAGTCACACAATGAGCTTCTGACGGAAAGTGCCGTGGTTCAAATCTACCAGTTGCTCCTCTGTAGAAAGATGAGGTTTTTTGTTCCTATCAAGACTTACAGTCTCGGTGGAGAGAAAATACTTTGAAAATGATGAGGGCAAAGAATGTACAGATGTGCTATATACAATTGATGTATGTATGGATTGTGATGAGTTGTATGAGTCCCTAATAAAAGGTTAAAAAAAAAGAAAAAAATTGGCTTCATTAAGAGGACTTGGCATTTCAATGTGAAAATAGCTGCAAAGCGCCTGGAATGTAGTAATTGCTCAATAAATGGTAGTCATTTTCATGGCAAAAAACAAAAAACCCACTTACAGTCTCGGAAACCTGAAAGAACAGCTCTAATCTGTCCTATAAGGTCACTAAGAGTCTGTGGGAGTGGGTTTTGTGTGTACAGACCTAGTGTTGGGCTGAAAATTGAGCCATGGGGTGAGTTCATTTCTAGACCTAAAGTGTGACTAAGTGCCATATTCTATAGGGTTTCAGCAGTCTCTCTTTGACCAGTAAGCTGCCTCAAATCTTGATTTTTGATCCACATTTTCCTTCTCCTCTATCCCAAGACCTTGTAATGAGATCCCTTTTCAGAGCAGTTGGTAGCGATAGCCAGGTACTATTGAGCTCTTTTGGTCTCAGGTCATGGAGACTGATGTTTGCATGTCCATTGGACTGTCTCCCTATACCATCAATCTTTACCACATTCAGGAGCCAATAATTGTACCTTAATTGGCTGTTCATGAATTTTTAAGACCCCAGTTGCTATTCACCAAAGTAGGATGTAGAATATTGATTATGTGATGTTAATTTTCCTTGATGTTCCTTGAGGCTATTTCCTGAGCCTTGAGGCTCAGCAATTCATTCCCTCAAGGAGTTTGATTATATCTAATAAGTTTCAATAACCTCCCTCTGTATGATCCACCATACTGATGTACATATTTGCAGCAATGATAAACATCCATGTATATATACACATACATCCTCCACATAATTCTGATGCATACTAATGTTTGAAAATCACTGTTTTAGAGGATAAACACTAAACAGGAAAAATAAAAATACCTCTAATTGGCATTCAATTCCAAAATAATATAAGCCATTTTAGACCACTAATAGTGACCTGATAAGAGTAAAACTTCCCTGTGGGTTCCTAAGACTGTAACTCTCTACAGGAGTAGAAGGCCTCATCTTTGTCTCTCAGAGTGACTGGTGATTTCAATCTGCTAACCTTGAGGTTAGCATCCTATAAGCGTCACTACGAATCAGAATGGACTCGATGGCAGTGAGGTTTTGGGGATTTTTTGGTATACTTCTATAGCTTTTACTAGTCCTCATATTCAGCTTGCTCAGCACTTAAATGACCTCATAAAATTCCACAGATGCCATGTGAATTTCAGACTCTAGGCCTTTTCATGTGATACTTCTCTCAAAATGTTTATGACCTACCTCTTTTCCAACGTTCATCTACGAATTTGAACCATGTGAAATTTCCCTTTTTTTGGGGGGTAGGTCAAAATGGTTCAACTTAATTTCATTTGATTCAATTTAATTTTTGTTCCTATTTTTTATTTTTCAAAACAATTTTATTTGGACCTAATACAGATATTATATCATTCTATAGTTCAATTGCACCAAGCAGTGTTGTACAATGTTACCACAATCAGTTTCAAAATATTTTCTTCCTTCTTGTACTTCTTGATATCAGTTCCCCTTTAATGCCCCCCAAGTACCTGTATGCCCCAGGACCCTTACTCTACTTGCTGTCTCAATTGGTCCCATCAATCCTGAGTTTCAACTTAATTTCATAAGGAGTCCTTAGGTGATATAAATGATCAATGCACTCAACTGCTAACCAAAAAGTTGGAAGTGTGAGTCTATGTAGAGACATTTTGGAAATACAGCCTGAAAGTCACCGATTGAAAATGGTGAGTTGAGGCAGTTTTACTCTGATACATGAGGTTACCGTTGCTTAATTAGTTTTATTTAATGATGGCCTATGACAAAACTTGACCTTACATTATCTCACAAATTTGTTTTATATATTTCCAATTTAGATGCACACTATGCTAAATGAGAATAATGCTGGTTGTGATGATTAAGGTTATGTGTCAACTTAGCAAGGCCATGATTATGATTTTCAGTGGTTTGCCTGTTATATAATGATGCGTTCAACCTCCATTTTGTAGTATCTTGTGGTCATCATCTTTCATGAGAATTTTTGCATAGTGACCTGGTCATTAGAACATAGCCATGTTGATACATGAGGAGTGGATATTTGGGGTGCTTGTTCAATTTATATAAGAAAAAAATGAACTTTTTTTCTTTCCTCCCTAATAAAGCCTTCATAATCTTTAAATTATTGATATTTTTCATGTCTTACCCAGACTAATCTCTCCCTTCACCCACCTCTCTATTATAACTTTTCATACTAAGAATTATTATGCCCCCTTACAAAGTAGCAAAATAAACATTTGAATGGATTATATAGTAATACTTAGGAAGGATAGGAGGCTGTCTGCTGTCTAAACCAGCAGTTCTCAACCTGTGGGTTAGCGACCCCTTTGGGGTAGAACGACCCTTTCACAGGGGTCACCCGATTTATAACAGTAGCAAAAGGACAGTGATGAAATAGCAGTGAAAATTTTGTGGTTGGGGGCGGGGCGGTCACCACAACATGAGGAACTGTATTAAAGGGTCGCGGGATTCGAAAAGTTGAGAACCACCGGTCTAAACAAAGGCGAGATACTACTAGAAGCCAAATTTAATATCTATATAATCAGAATCAATTAATGGTAGATTGTACCATATACCTAAAAAGGAAATCCTAAAGTTACAATTAAGAAATTTAAAGTAACAAATCTGGATGATACCAATGAACAGATTGCTACTATAAACATATATTTAATCTATTTAGAAGTTCAGAAATTGCAATCACTATTTAACCGAAATTAGTTTTTGGTAATATACCAGTCAGAACTGTTGTTTTTATTAGCTCTGAAGTTGGTGAATAATTTAAGCTGTCTGTCTGTATGTGTACATCTCTGGGCAGGGCGGGTTAAACGTGGTAAGATTTGTTGGTCAATAGGATCAAAGAGTGTTATAATAATTCTAAGAAAGGGAATCAATGTAGAGTGAAATATTCAAAGAATGCTTTCCAAAAGAAAACCCAAACTTACTGCCATCAAATCAATGCTGACTCATAGCGTGCATTTTGTCGTCATCCCCCCGCCCCCCACATGGGTTTCCATGACTGTAACTGTTTACGGGAGTAGAAAGTCTCAGGAGTTAAGATCCATATAAATATAAAGAACTATAAAAGTTCTGAGAAATGAATAGCTACTGACACCAATACAGTTCTTCAGTTTATGGATTTCCTAAAGTTTCCATTTCCCAAAGTATCCTAAACAAAGGCTCAACTTATTAAAAATGAAGGGTATTCAAAAAGTTCATGGAAAATGTGAATTCTTTTAAAACTACGTATGTTTCTTTTTTTTTCTTGTGTCAAGATAAACTCAACTTGTTTTGACATGTGTGAATTGGATCTAGTGTGAGGAACTAAAGATGTCTGAAAAGAACCTCTATCACCGATTCTGCTGACATCGAAACAAAAACAAAGTTTATGATGAAGTTTGGGTGGCAGAATGGTAAAATAACTGACACCTTATGAACCGCTGATGGGGACAATACCCCAAATAAATTAAACATGTTACAAATGGATAACTTGTCTTATGAAGGGGCAAGGTGATGCTGAAGGTGAAGCCCGAAGTGACAGATCACCCACATCATTTTTTCCTTGATGTGTTAAGCTTTCTTGCCTTAATATTTTAAACCTCTATTTCCCAAGACCATAAAAATATTCTCTACACTTTTTCCTACAAGTTTTAAAGTTTGCTTTTACTTTCTTTCTCTTTTTTTATTAAAAGATCATTTTATTGGGGGCTCCTGCGGCTCTTATAACAATTATATCAAGCTTATTTCTACGTATGTTGCCATCATTATTTTCTAAACATTTACTTTCTATTTGGGCCCCTGGTGTCAGCTCCTCTATTTCCCATACCCCCTCCACCCTTGTGACCCCTTGATAGATTTATAAATTTATTATTATTTTCATATCTTATAGACTGCGTCTCCCTTCCCCCACAATTTCTGTTGTTTGTCCCCCTGGGATGTGTGTGTGCATGTACGGGCACATGTGTTGTGTGCATCCACATCTATTTTTAAAGAAATAATCTTATTTGCACCAAAATTGAAGATGTCTGATGAGTAACAACAGAAACAATTGCCAAAGACCAAAGATATCTCAACTGGTTTGTTTTACATGATTCTGACTGATAAGGGTCACCAAACTTTCTGCTCCGTGGGAGCCAAAACTGTTGCTCCTTGATCAGCTGAGACAACAGCAGTACTTTCAATGAAAACTTTAAGCATGTGGGATCAGGATCCTGAAGTAGTTCTTAAGAAGAATTATAACAGGAGATGAAACATGGCCCTACTAGTATGATTCTGAGGATAAAGCACAATCAAAACAATGGATTCCAAGAGGCAGAAGTGGTCCAGTCAGAGCAAAAGCAGACTGGTCGAAAGTAAAGGTCACAGAAACAGTATTTTTGGATGCTAAAGGCCCTTTGCTTGTTGACTTTCTGGAGGGACAGAGAACAGTAACATCTGTTTATTAATAGTGTTTTGAAAATAACATCTGGGAAACCTTTATGAGAATTCTTCTCCACCACAAAGCTCTTGCTCATTTCTCTCATAAAAAAACAAAAACAAAAACCAATTTTTGAGAGTTTTGATAGGAAATCACCAGTCATTTTATAGCCCTGCATTGGCTCTTTCCAACTTTTTGGTTTTTGAGCATAAAAAACCTTTAAAACGGCACTCTTTTTCTTCAGTTAATTAAAAAAAAGAGATTGTATTGACATGGATAAATTGCTAGGACCCTCAGTTTTTTAGGGATGGGCTAAATTCCTGGAATTACTACTTTCAAACGTGTTTTGTCTTTTAAGGGAACTTAGGTTGACAAAGTTATTATTTTTATCTTTTAATTGCATTTTCTGAACATTCCGAAATCCCTTCAAATATTTTACCAGCTCAGCTGGTAAAAATGTAAACATCTTCAACAGCAAATACAGATTACAAGCACGAAGCAAGCAGTTAGCGAACGGTGATGCCAGCTGCTTGAGACTGTTCCTCTGTGTCTATGACGACTTCATGTCGCCCTGTGAGGATGTAAGGGCTCAGGAGGAAGACAATAAAGCCCAGAGCTCAGCCAATGAGTGAAGGCTGACTGCACAGAGGATTCTACTTTAGGTAAGGACAAGGTAGACAAGTAAAACAAAATCCAATAAACCCCACCCTTACTTACACAAGGAAAAAAGCCTTCCACTAATCTTGGTGATCTTTGGAGGGATAGAAGTTTCCCCACATTCCTAAGTTATAAACCGTCCCTTCTTGGGAAATTACAGCCCTTACATGCTACCTTGGTGCCCAAACCTATTAAAGTAGTCCTAGAGTGGCAGACTATCGGGCTCATCTCCATTACACTGTCTATGTGATCAAGGAGCCCTGACGGTGTGAGTGTTAAGTGTTGAGCTGATCATCTCTAAACCAGCACTTCAGACCCAACAGCTATTCTGAGAGAGAAACATGAGGCTTTTCTGCCCCAATAAAGAATTACAGACTTGGAAATTATGTCCTGTCCTATATGGTTGCTAAAAGTCAGATTTGATTGGATGGTAGTGAGTATGTGTGGTTTCTCAGTGTGCAGAATGTCGTGAAATTATTCCTCCAAGAATTTAGGGCGCCAATGAAATATTCTGCACTGTTCTGCAAACTTTAAGCACATCAATCAAGTGTAACCATATGTGCCACCTTGGGACCTAAGGTACAAGTTAAACCACAAAGTATTTCATGATGGGAAGGAAGGAAAGACTCAAAGACTATGGAGAAATGTTAAGAGGGCCCTGGACCTGGCTGAAGTAGCGTTTACTGACCAAATTTGGGCAAAATATAAAAAACTAGAACGAATGGGCCTTATTAATATGCTTTAAGATAAATTAATTCTATTAGTTCATAGTGATATATAAACATAAAAATGAGGTAGGAGGGAGAGCTATTCTTTATGAGTAAATGTTAGAGAATCATTTTGAAGAAGCTAATGAAAGAAATCACCATTTTGCAACTAGTAATGTAACCTACTGTATATACTTGTGTATAAGCCGAGTTTTTCAGCACAAAAAATGTGCTGAAAAACTGGGGTTCAGCTTATATATGGGTCAGTGGCACCCCAGCGAGGTGTAACACCCCCCCACCCCCACCCCCCGTAACGGGAAGAGTGCCCATTATCTCGCGGTGATTGCCGCGGGTGATTGCTATTTCTCTGTTTATTCAAAGCCCAGCTGACACTGCAGGGCTTTGAATGTTTGTTTACTCACATCTAACCAATCAGAGCCATCCTATAACGTGGACGGCTCCAATTCGCAGAAGCATCCGCAGTGATTCACTTACATTGGCAGCTGAACTAGTAAGGATGTGTCTGTGTCTGTGGTCCTTCTCTCCCTTCCGGTCTCTGTTAATTCACATCCTGAATCCCCTGTCCCCACGGACTCCGCCCCCTCCTCCCAGATAACACGTGAGGGGGGGATTACCATGAAAGTTTTTTCAAAGTCTTGGTTTTTTATCCTATTAGAAATGGATACTCTTTAACCAAAACAAACACCAGTCATATGAGGCTGGTTTCCAAATGAAGGTTGTGTCAAGAGCAGAAGAGAGCAATAACAGTATTGCAAGTAGGGAATTCTGTGTTGACGAAAAGCAAGTGAGGGAGTGGCAGAAAATGAAGGCTGACTTGGAACAGATTCCAAAAGCTAAAAAAGCTCGTCGTGGTTTAACATCTTTTTATGGGGCTCTAGAGAGTGAATTGAATAAATGGGTTATGGCGTGTCGTCACAATGGTTAATGCGTAACATGCATGGGAATCCGCATACGTGCTCTACAAATGGCCAAGGATGACAAATATAAGCACTAGGCATTGAAAAATTTGCTGCGTCAGCAGGATGGTGTACCTGCTTCATGAATAGGTTTGACCTACTATGTTTGAGACAAAGAACAAGGATTTTCCAGAAATTTCCACGAAACCTTGAAGAAAAAAATTATGTCATTCCAGTCATTTATTATAAAACAAAGAAGGATTTATAATAATGACCTGGCAGATATTGGGAATATGGATGAAACTGCCATGATTTTGGATCTTTCAAGTAACAGAACTGTGGCAAGTTTAGGAGAAAAAACATTTTTCTCAAAAACCACAGGAAATGAAAAAAAATCTTTTACAGTTGTTCTATCATGTTTGGCTAATGGAACTAAGCTGCGTCCTGTCATTACTTTTAAAAGAAAGACCTTGCCTAAAAAGATGAATTTCCCACCAAGAATTACTGTGTGTGCATATGTGAAAGGCTGGATGGATGAAGACGGAACAAAAAAATGACTGGAAGACATTTAGAACCGACGACCAGGAGCAGCCTTAAAGCAAAAGCCATCGCTACTTGTTCAGAGCCCACCTATCAGATGACATAAAAAAATTGGCAAAATCTACTAACGTTACTTTAGCCGTTATTCCAGGTGGGCTTACATCATTACTGCAGCCTCTGGATGTATCTTTGAATAAGCCTTTAAAAGACCCTGTGCAAAGGATGTGGCATGAATGGATTTCATCTGGTCAAGCTCTACTAACAAAAGGAGGAAATCTCATGAAGCCTGACATAGAGTTAATAGCAAAGTGGGTTCGAGATGCATGGGAAGACATTCCAGAAGACATGGTGCCACGTGCCTTCCAGAAATGTAGTATTAGTAATGCTATGAATGGCAGTGAAGACTGCTCTTTGTATAAAAATGACAGCAGTGATGGTGATGACAGCGATCTCAGTGAGGACAGTGTCTATGATGACCTCACACTAGCTGAAGCTCTGCATTGGGAAATGGATGATGATGAGGAATCCAGTTTTGAAGGATTTTAACTCTTTACATTTTAGCTTGGTTGCTGATTGAACTCAGGGAATGGTACTCTTAGCTTATTGTTTTTGTTGAACCTATTTTCCACTTACTGTTCTGGTTTACTAATGTTAAATGACTTGTTGTCCTTTTATTTATGTTTATTTAAAATAAATATTTAAATACATTACCCCGCTGATGTCTCAATTTTTAGTCATTTTATTTTCATTTGTTTTGATTATTGAAACTCACCAATATAGCTTCTGCATTTTCCACCCTAGGTTTATACTCAAGTCGATCAGTTTTTCTGGTTTCCCAGGTAATAATTAGGTACCTTGGCTTATACTCGAGTTGGCTTATATTCGAGTATATACGGTATTTAAGCAAGAGGCATCAGTGGATACTAAAGCCCTTAAGTAAAAGATTGGTTACTAGTCATGTGGCCTCAGGTATCATGCCATAAATATTAACTGCAAAGAAAAAAAATGCACCTTTAAAATCAAGAGATCTGGTAGTCAGTACCTTAATCAAACCTGAATCAAACTGACAGTATGTACACTCTGAGGAATGCAATAGAAAGTACATCATTTATATAGTATTCTTGGCAAAATTTATAACCTGAATCCAATCACGAGGCAATTTTGGGCAAATCTAGATTATGGGACTTTCCAGAAAGATACCAGTTTGGACCTCGCAAAAACATAGTGTAAAAAGATTTTTAAAAAATGCTGAGACTAGTTCTAGATGAACAGGGATTAAATACACGAGGTAACAATGTGGGACATGTGGGTCCTGACTGGATCCTTGATTAGGAGAAATGAGCTAAAAAAGCCACTTTGGGGGCCACCAGGAGTATGAGTGCTCAATACATACTCCATGACAGTATTGTATACATGCTCAATGTTTTGCTGTGCCTTAATGGTGGTATCTATATGCAGGAAAATGTACATCCTCTTAGGAAATATATGCTAAACTATTTAAGGATGAGATGACATGATGTCTGAAACTAATTTTCAAATGGTTCAGTGTATGTGTGAATAAAGAGTAAAAAATGGCAAAATATTTGGCTTTGCTAGGTTTTTACATTTATTAATGTCTCTGCATGTCTATCTAGATAAGACAGGTGGGATAAATAATTCGATGATGAAAAGAACAGGACCAATGGTTCCTGGGGGATATGGGAGAAGGGGAGGTAGGAGAAGGGAAGGGGGTGGGGGGGAGAACCAACCTAGAGATAAGGGAACAACAAGTGAACTAAAATCAATGGAGAGAAGGGCACAGGATGTCTAGTGGGACTTAAACAAGGGCAATGTAGCAGCAAGGAATTACTGAACCCAAATGAAAGCCGAACATTATGGTGGGACAAGAGGAAAGTAAAAGGAAATAGAGGAAGGAACCAGGAGGCAAAGGACATTTATAGAGGTCTAAATATAGGAATGTACATATGTATATATATTTATCTATAATGAGAGGAGAATAGAACTATGTACCCATATCTATATGTTAAGAATTAAGGTTTCAGATAGACATTGGCCCTCGACTTAAGCACTCCCTCAACACAAGAACACTTTGTTCTAATAATCCAGCATTCTGTGATGCTCACCTACCCAACATGATGGCTGAAGACAAAATAGGTGCATAAGCAAATGTGGTGAAGAAAGTTGATGGTGCCTAGCTATCAAAAGATATAGCATCTGGGGTCTTAAAGGCTTGAAGATAAACAAGTGGCCATCTAGCTGAGAAACAACAAATCCCACATGGAAGAAGCACACCAGCCTGTATGACTATGACGTGTCGATGGGATCAGGTACCAGGCATCTAAGACCCAGAACAAAATCACACCCAGTGTGAATGGGGGTGGAGACCCAATACCCCATCTGTAGACAACCGGATATCCCCTCACAGAAGGGTCACAGGGAATAGATGAGCCAGTCAGGGTGCAGTACAGCATCAATGAAACAAACAACTTTCCTCTTCTTCTTTAGTGCTTCCTTCCTCCCACTATCATGACCCCAATTCTACCTTACCAATCGGATTAGACCAGAGTATGCACACTGCTACAGATAAGAGTCCGAAACACAGGGAATCCAGGACAGATAAACCCCTCAGGACCAACAAGGAGAGTTGAGATACCAGGAGGATTAAGGGAGGGTGGGGGGAGAAAGGGGGAATTGATCACAAGGATCAACCTATAACCCCCTCTGAGGAGGATGAACAATGGAAAAGTGGAGAGGGGCGATGGAGGACAATGTAAGATATGAAAATCATAATCTATAACTTATCAAGGGTTCATGAGGAAGGGTGGGTGGGGGAAGAAATGGGGGGCTGATATCAGGGGCTCAAGTGGGAAGAGGATGCTTTGAAAATGATGATGGCAGCACTGGTGCAAATGTGCTTGACACACTGGATTAATGCATGGATTGTGATGAGAGATGTTAAGAGCCCCCAATAAATAAATAATTTAACTTAAAAAAGGCTAAATAATAGTAACTGGTGCTTCCAGTTATATATATCCAATAGATCCAGTATATTATATCCAATGTCCTTTACCTGTAACTTTTCTATAGGCTTGAAGAGTTTTACAATGAATTGTAGAAGATATAAATAATAAACATAGTTTCATCTACAATGAACAGATTCAGTAAATCATGAATCACAGTAAAATAAGAGGCAGATATAAAAAATAGAACAAGGAACTTTTTTACATGCTGTTTTGGTACACTCTTTCTTTTAATTAAAAAAAAAGAGCAAACACAAAGCTATATACACAATAAGCTGTTCACATTTTAAAAGTGGAGCAAAAAGAAAATGTTTTCATGCTGGTTTATATGGAACACTAACCAACCCACCAAACAGTAAACCAACCCTGGAAACTACTAAGAGTAGTTGCATGTTGGGGTGAAACAGAAACTGGCTGAATGTGGCACACACGTGGGGGATTTTAGCTGTATTGATATATACATATGTTTAAGTCATGTGAACATATTATCTACTTAATTTTAAAATTTTTAAAAAGGGAAAAGATTAGGAAATAGACATGAAGGTAACAATGGCTTGGCAGTGAATAGAATAAGAGAAATTCCAAAAGGTTTTATATTTTTTAGGGATATTCATGCATGTTTGAATGTAGAAGGAGAAATGGCAAAACAAGGGCCCTAAACAGGGACCCGAGGGATAGGCTCTAGGAATTATATGGAGGGAGAAATGAGAAGGCACGCAGAGAAATGGTATAATACTAAAGTTTGGTGGATAGTCTCTTCTAAGATTTATTAGCACCTCTCTTTTTTTTTAAGCCTATGCAAAATTTATTTATATATTAACCATTTTATTGGTGGCTCATACAACTCTTATCACAATCCATACATACATCAATTGTGTAAAGCATATTTGTACATTCGTTGCCTTCATCATTCTCAAAACATTTGCTCTCCACGTAAGCCCTTGGCATCAGTTCATTTCCCCCCCTCAATTATTAGTATCTCTTAAGAAGGAATATCCAACAGCTCAGTGTCCTCGACAGACGAGGATGCCTTTGTGGGGAGTAATTTGGTCACATTTTTAAGTCTCTATTTAAAAACTGCATTCATGGAAACACGAACTTTGTGAAGCCCCCTCATTTCTTTTATACTAAGGATCCATGTACAAAGAATCACATGCACTGGTTAGTCACTCACCTGGACTAGGGCCTTCTAAAATTTCTTTTATTACCAGCCATGGTTCTTCTAATATGGGAATCACACTTGGTCTGTAAACTGTAAGTCCTTTAAAAAAAAAAAGAAATGAGGTTTAACCTGGAGATAAATAGTTGCTCAGGGTTCCTTACTAGCCCTTACTATCAGGAAAGGGAGACCTCTTCAAGAAATTAGTGACTCGTGCACAGAAGAGAATTAGGCAATTGTCCTTTACAATACAGGATAAAAATTTCCTGTTACCCAAGAAGATCATGGGGGAAGCATCCTTCACTCAGAGAAGTAGAGGATGTGCCAAGGCACAGCTTGCAGTGCCCTGAAGCTGTGTACTAGCATTCTTGGTAATCTTTCACTCATAAACCTTTTGTTTAGAAAAAGGGGTAAGAAATATTCACGTTTGTGCCAGAATGGGAAGACAACAGGCATCCCTAGATCTCCTTCTAATGACTTCAGGGATCTGATCTATTTCTTTTTTAAAACAGTTTTATTGGCATATACTTCACCTATCATACAATTTAATCATTCAACCATATTACGAACATTTCCTTCTCATACTTATTGTTGTTAGCTACTCATTTCTCTAGAACCTCCCCTACCATACACCTAGGTAATTATTAATCCAGTTACTGCCTCTGTAGATTTACTTATCCTACAAAATACAAACAGGAAGCAAACAAACCAACAATGACAAAACAGAGAAAACTTGATTTCAATCAAAAAGCAGGCAGAAAATATTAAAAACTTTACAATGAATCAAAAGGGAGATCAAATAATAAGGTGCCTCATTTTAACCACTGCTACAATTGATTTTCCAATGCTCTCTGTAAAGGCTGGCCACCTCCCTGGCCTGCAGTCACAGGGACACACCAGAGGCTTCACCACGTGGGGACCCTGCACATGGCCTTTAGGCTTCCACGGTCATCCATAGCCTTCTGCAAACCAGTCAACCCACTTGTAACTGGGAAAACAAAGATATTCTGGGAGGAATTCTAGGATTAAGAGTGGGGACAGACTATCCTTACCCAGAGAAACCATGTTCCAATAGTTCTGTAATGTTACTGTCTTGTACAATTCCTTCTGCACAGGACGCATTAGCTCCCAGTCCTCCTGGGTGATGTCCACAGCTACATCCATGAAACTCATCGATTCCTAAAACGCCAAATACAGTTTAACTGTGTTGAAGGATAGTGGGACAAGGAACAGTGAAACACTGAGGGGATGTGTGGTATGAGGGAATCACAAAATCTTAGGCTTGAGCAGGCCCTCAAAGATTATCTAGCCAATTCAATCACCCAAAGAATGAACAATTCCACAATATTTCTCAATGGCTCTGGCATTTCTTAGTGGAAAGGGATACTAACAGATACCAAAGTTTGAAAATAAAATAAATGATTATAACTTCAGTTTCATGATTGCACACATTGGGACTCTTTTAAAGAAGGGTTTTTTAAAAAAAAACATTTTATTAGGGGCTCATACAACTCTTATCACAGTCCATGCATATACATACATCAATTGTATAAAGCATATCTGTACATTCTTTGCCCTAATAATTTTCTTTCTTTTTAAAAAATTTTATTAGGGGCTCATACAACTCTTACCTCAATCCACACATATACATACATCAATTGTATAAAGCACATCCGTACATTCTTTGCCCTAATCACTCTCAAAGCATTTGCTCTCCACTTAAGCCCTTTGCATCAGGTCCTCTTTTTTTCCCCCTCCCTCCCTGCTCCCCCCTCTCTCATGAGCCCTTGATAATCCACAGATTGTTATTTTGTCATATCTTGCCCTATCCAGAGTCTCCTTTCCCCCCCTTCTGTGCCGTCCATCTCCCAGGGAGGAGGTCACATGTATATCCTTGTAATCAGTTCCCACTTTCCAACCCACTCACCCTCCACTCTCCCAGCATCGCCCCTCACACCCCTGGTCCTGAAGGTATTGTCCACCCTGGATTCCCTGTGCCTCCAGCTCCCATATGCACCAGTGTACAGCCTCTGTCCTATCCAGGCCTGCAAGGTAGAATTCGGATCATGGTAGTTGGGGGGAGGAAGCATCCAGGATGTGGGGGAAAGCTGTGTTCTTAATCGGTACTACATCGCACCCTGACTGACCCGTCTCCTCTTCTAAACCCCTCTATGAGGGGATCTCCCGTGGTCAACAAATGGGCTTTGGGTCTCCACTCTGCTCTTCCCCCTTCATTCACTATGGTGTGTATATATATCTATATACACGTGCACACACACACATACACACACACATATATATTTAAAGAAGGGTTTTATACATAAACACAGGAACCAAAGGGGTTTACTTCTGTAGCTTTGTCTTAAGAATAAATTCATGTTATACTTTAAAATTGATTTAACATAGTATATGTGGGAGCTATCTCCTCAAATTAGAGTCACCTTAATGATGTGGATGGAAGAAGAAAATGTTAGGATCTTTAGTAGTAGATGTGTCACATCTCTAGGTGAGAAGAAACAGCTGCCAATCCACTAACAACTGGAATATGGATTGTACGAAGTGTGAATCTAGGAAAACTGGAAGTTGTAAAAACGGAAATGGAATACATAAAGATCAATGGCCTAGGTATTAGTGAGCTGAAATGGACTCGTGTTAGTGATTCTGAATTGCTGGGGAAGGCAAGTTAAAGAGGAATGGAATCATATTCACTGTCAATAAGAACATTTCAAGATCTACCCTGATAGTACAATGCTGTCAGTAATAGGATACTAATTATGTGCCTACAACGAAAACCAGTTACTACCACTACTATTCTAATTTACATACCAACCGTCAATGCCAAAGATGGAACGAGTGATTCCTGCCAACTCCTGCGGTCTGAAACTGAACAAGCATGCAAACAAGATGCACTGATAACCACTGGTTATTGGAATGAAAAAAGGGAAAGAAGAACTACCAGCCGCTAGAAAATATGGCCTTGGCAGCAGAAATGATGCTGGGGATTACGTGGCAAATTTTGCAAGATTAGCGACTTATTTGTGGAAAATACCTTTTTTTCAAAAACATCAAACAGTGACCACGTGGACGTCACCAGACGCAATCCACAGGGATCATGAACTACAGATGATGGAGAAGCTCAGTTGCCATCAGTTAAAACAAGGCCAGGGGCCACCTGTGGGAAAGACCATCAAATGCTCTTATGTGAGTTCAAGTTGAAGGTAAAGAAAACGCAAACAACTCGATAACAGCCAGAGTATTAAGCATACCCCACCTGAATTTGAAGACCACCTTAGGGACAAATGACACATTAAATATCAATGACCATATCAAACAAGTGGTAGGATGACATCCAGGACATCATAAATGAAAACCAAAGGTCATTAAAAACAAAGGACAGAAAGAAAATGCAAAATGGATGTCAGAAGAGACCGACACTATTTCTCGCATGAAGAGTAGCAAGTGAAGGGAAGAAATTATGACGTAAATGCTGAACAGAAGAATTCAAAGGGCATTTGGAGAAGATAAAGTGAACTATTAAATTAAAATAAACAAAGACTTGCACTTAGAAAGTCAAAATGGAAGAACATGTTTGGTAATTTTCAAGCTGAAGAAACTTTTCAACCTTGAGTTGTAATACCGAAGGATTCTATGGACAAAATATTAATGAGTCCATGAAGCATCAGAAGAATATGGAACACACAGAGTCACTGTCCCAAAGAGAGCTGGGTGACATACAGGCATTTCAGAAGGTAGCATATGACCAAGAACTACAAATACTGAAGGAAGAAGTCCAACTGAACTGAAGATCTTGGTGAAAAACAAGACTCCAGGAATTGACAGAAAACCAACTGAGTTATTCCAACTAATGAATACAGAGCTGGAGATGATCACTCTTCTATGCCATGAAATTTGGAAGGCAGCTAGTTGGCTAGAAGAGAAAACTATTTGTATCATTCCAAAGAAAGACTATCCAATAGAATGCAGAAATTATCAAGCAATATTATTAGTATCTCAAGCAAGTAAAATATTACTGAAGATCTGTAATATGGTTATGATGCACATTGATCAGTACATTGAGTATCAGTATGTGGGTATACAGTATATCAGTACAGTATTCATGGGGAAGCTGCACACAGACCAAGCAGCAGCTGCTTTAAAGGAGCAGGGTACAATATTGTTTAAAATTGGGAAAAATGTGCATCAGGTTGTATTATTCAATCTAGATGCTAGCAAGTAATCGGAGAAGCCAGGCTATATGAAGAATATGCGATCAGGATTGGGGGAAGACTCATTAGCAACCTGATATGCAAACGATACAACCTTGCTTACTCTATGCCAATAGCTGAAGCCATTACTGATGACGACCAAACACTACAGCCTTCACTATAGAGTTCCTACACCTCAACATAAAGAAACAAAAGTCCTCACAAGTGGACTAATAAAAAACAAACAAACAAGATAATGTTGTCAAGGATTTCATTTTCTGTGGATCCACAATCAATGTCCATGGAAGACGCAGTCAAGAGATCAAAGGATCTATTACATCGGGGAAATCTGCTGGGGAAAAAATTTTAAGTGGCGAAAAGCAAGTATGTTTTGAAGACTAAGGTTTGCCTGACTCAAGTCATGGTATTTTCAATTGTCTCATATGCATGAGGGAGACTAAAGATGTGATGGCATTGAATTATGATATTGGTGAAGAATATTAAATATACCATGGACCAAAGAACAGTTAAATCTCTTGGAAGAAGTACAGACAGAAAACTGCTTAGAGGAGAGGGTGACGAGACTTCTTCTCATGTTATCAGGAGGGCCCAGGCCCTGAGGGCATCCTGCTTGGTAGGGTCAGGGGAAGACCCTGGAGGAGTTGGAGTGCCACAGTGGCTGTAACAATAGGCGCAAACCTAGTAATGGCTGTGAGAATTGCACAGGGCATGGGCAGTGTTTGGTTCTGTATATAGGGTTCCTATGACTCAGAACTAAGTTGACAGCACCCAGCAACAGCACTGTTTATTACCACATAGACTCGAGCATAAGCCACCCCGAATATCAGCCGAGGCACCGAATTTTACCACAAAAACTGCATAAAAATGTACTGAAAAACTCAGCTTAAACATGAGTATATATGGTAATTGCTATTATAATCTGGGTTTAATCGTATTTAATTCTTACAATCTAAGAGGTAAATTCTATTTATTAAAGTTTGAATTGCTCAGACTGAGTGGTTAAATCACATATTCAATGACAGACACACATTAATGAGCCAAGCCCAGTTCCATCTGACGGTGGAAGTCAATCCCTAACCTTGTACACTCCTGCTGCCTTATAGAAAAAGAGGGCATGCTCATTTTCCATAGACTTCATTACCTACCTTATTAACATATCTAAGAAACTGAATGGGCGATAGGATGCTTAGGTACTAGATAAGGCTTTTGAAGCCCTAGATGTTTTAGAGTTAGGAAATATCTTTATACATCAAGAATACATTTTAAAATCACAGAAAAAACTCAAAGTCAGTTTGCTTACCAGGTCATTTAGCCACCCTGACTGGAAAGCGGTGGCCTTGTCTTCCTCTGGGGTCTCTTGGGAAAGGACAGAGTTCTGAGGAGCTGGGGAAGACAAAGAGACCATGATGGGGACGATTCCTGTTGGACTAGCCTACATTTCCTCAGTTTCAAAATCCTTTACCACATACAGGTAGGCTTCAAGAAGTTTGTAGAAAAATTCCATTTTCCCAGGAACTTTCTGAAGCACTCTCAAAGAGGTACTTTCTTAAACTAAGAACTCCGAAGAACTCCAAAACAGCACCCCCCAAAATAGGAGAGAAAGGCAGTAACTTAACCCAGGATCCCAAACCAGGCTTTAAAAACAAGTTTGCCCTAGAATGCTTAAGTATTTGCACCAAACTCACAAATTTCCACTAAATCCTTTATCAGAGATGTGTGCTGCCTTTCAGTTAATGAGGGGATGGTCTTAGGACCCTTGTCTACATCTTTGGAAGGATGCTAACATAAAATCCAATTTGCAAAGTAAATGACTGGCAGAATGGTGCAAGCCTCCGCAGGTATACTTTCTGAAGGCACACATGGGGGTGAGTTGCTTGTGTCTGGTTATTCCTCTCATGAAACATCTCTTAATTTTACATGTGTTTGGTATCAAGCTATCAAAGGGGGCCATCAAAGCAGGGTAGGACTCGTGTTAAATCCCTGCTCTCACTCACTCGCTGATGGTCCTTCATCCCCAATTTCTTTATAGGGGAGACTTTCTGATGTGTTCGCTGTCTTCTCCAAACATCCAAGAGCCCCTCCCCTTTCTGATGTGCAGTTCTCACCTTCCTCTTCTAGAAGCTGAGCCAAATCCTCCACTAGAGTAACCACTTCTTCAGTGCTCTCAGGGTACTGGGACTTCACCCAAGTCTTAACTTCCCCAGGCAGGATAGTCAGGAATTGTTCCAGCACCAGCTGCTCCAGGATCTGTTCCTTGGAATGGATCTCAGGTCTCAGCCACTTACGACAGAGCTCTCGGAGCTGAGTCAATGCCTTGCGAGGACCAGAGAGTTCTGGGTAAAGAAAATTCCTAAAATTCTGTCGACATGCCTCAGTGCCACGTGCGAATCTTGACGCAATGACTTCCTTCTCAAGATTCCGGGCTATACTCTGAGTCTTGTCTGGCTTCCACATGAGAAAGATCTGGGAGCGCAAAGATTTGGTCATCCTCTTGCTTGGGGAGAACATGGTTGCGGGCAGGTAAGTCAGCCTGGAAATAGCTTTTATTTCTTCGGGAGTGAGTCAACTGCTTGAAGTCTCATGCTAGAGACACCAAGGGATTAAATCAAGAGAGCCCGAATCAGGAGGGTCAACAGATCAAGGGAGAGGTAGAGGCCTTTGCCACAAAATCTGAGCCAGAACTTGTAGGGACGGTTATGAGATCCTGAAACACAAGAATGAACCATGAGGTTAAGAATTCCTGGCATTCTCCGCTGTATGTACACACAGAAGCCGACTTCCCAGAGTTCACCGATAAACACACACATGCTTTACTTTGGTCTCATCTCCATAAAATAACTGCAAGCTGCAAGAGGATGGGCTGGGAGGGGCGCTGCCATAAAAGGGTAATGAAAACAGGAAAAACTTATGGGCTCATGGGCAAAACGCCCAAGAAACTTCTAATTTGTTGAAACAGGTAAATAAATCCCAGTACTATGGTCTTTGAAGTTACAGACGCTGAACTAGCTCTCAACAAGAGGGCTAATCTATTGTTTCTTGGCTCAAACTGGGAGAATTTCTTAATAAATTGGAATTGGGGAGGGGGCAGCGAAACTAGGTATCCCATTGCCTTGCCATGCATGTGAATGCCAGCACATTCCAGCTTTTCGCTGGAAAAGTCTGACGGTTGGACAGGGAAGAAACTCGAAGTCTGAGAGGTGGATGTGGTTTGAAGCCCTTGACTGGAAAGCCACTGGACCGCAACGGGGTGCACTGGGTTTGGGGGGGGGGGTAGGGAAGGGATTCTAGGGACACAAGCCCTTAAAAATAAACCCGACCCGGGATTCGCAAAGCCCAGCTCAGCGCTGGCCTAACCTGGGGGGAAGGGGCGCCACCTGCTCAGCGGCGCCACCTGAGCCCTCGGGTCGCCCGCCAGTGCGCGCGGCCCCCCGCGGCGCGGCCCAGGCCCGGCCCTCTGTCGGGGGAAGGCGGGGGGCAGAGGGAGCCCCGCGGCGCGCTCAGCCCGGGCCCCGGAGCGGCCTCCTCGCCGTGGCCCGCTGCCCAGGCCGCCCTGGACTCCGGCCCGGGCCGCTCGGGCCGTCGCGCCCGCCGGCCGGGCCATCCTTACCTGTCGCGTGGATCCGGCAGATGAGCAGGCGGAGCGCCAGGGAGGCCACGGGCCACAATGGCGGCGGGCCGCGGGCCCCGGCGCGGCGGGCCGGCTGCGCAGCTGCAGCGGCGCCCGGGCTCCCCGCTGGCCTCCCCCAGGAAACGCAGAGTGTGCGGGCCCGGAGCCGCGCGCCCCGGTCCGGTCCCGGCAGCCCCGCCCGGCGCCGACGGTGCCCCGGCGGCCCTGCTCGCTCGCCCCCGCGCCACTGCGCATGTGCGAAGGGGAGCGCCGCGCGCCCGCCCGGGCGGTCGGAAACCCAACTTCTGCCTTCCCCCTGCCCGGAGCCTCTTCCCGGGGACCGGTCGCCATGGCAACCTCCTCTTCCCCGCGCCGCCACCGGCTTCGCAGCCGGCGCGCGAGTCGAGGGCACTTCCAAGTTGCTCTGCACCAGGCAGGTCGGGGAGGTCCCCGAAGCTGCAGGAGGAGGGCGGGCATGGGGCTGGGTCCCCGTGCCAATTACCCAGAGAAAGCCGGATGCCAGAATTCCTCAGGGGAGGAGCCGCGAGGGAGAAGATGGGGCCTAGAGGCAGAGACTCCCTGCCGCGGAGACCATGCTCCCTCCAAGCCCCGTGCGTCTACAGGAGCAGAAAGCCCAGTCTCCCTCTACCCTCCCGCCCCCGACATAGGGGTCGGCGGGTGGCTTTGGACTACTGATCATAAGGATTTCAGCCCAGTGCACAACTATACACTGCCAGGGCACAGGGAGAGACCTAAAGCGCTGGGTTGAATTTTACCGTGTGTAAACATACCGTGCACATGTGTGATCACGAGGTGTCGATGGGATCAGGCATCAAAGACCCCCCCCCAAAAAAAAATCATATCAATGTGAATGAGAGGGAGTGCGGAGTGCAGACCCCAAGTCCATCTGTCGACAACTGGACTGCCAGAAGGTGCACAAGGTCAGGGTGCAGTGTAGCACTGATGAAACATGCAATTTCTCTAGTTCTTTAATGTTCCCCTCCCCCACTATCATGACCCCAATTTTACCTTACAAATCTGGCTAGACCAGAGCATGCACACTGGTACAGATAAGAGGTCACAACACAGGGAATCCCTGATAGATAAACTCCTTAGGACCAATAATGGGAGTAAGATACCAGAAGGGTAAGGGAAGATGGCGGGGAGTAAAGGCGAACCGATCACAATGATCAACGTATTGCCCGCTCCCAGAGGGACGGACAACAGGAACGTGGGTGAAGGGAGACGTGGATCTGTGTAAGACATGAAAAAAATTTAAAATAAATTATCAAAGGTCCGTGGGGGAGGAAGGGAAAAAATGAGCTGATACCAAGGGCTCAAGTAGAAAGAAAATGTTTTGAAAAAGAGGATGGCAACATATGTACAGATGTGCTTGACACAATGGAGATATGTATTAAAAATTAAAAAAACATACTGTGCATTGTCTTCAAACAGCCATCTAAGTGAGGGGTTAACTAAGTCTGCATGGAAGAAGCACAGTAGCCTGTGTGATCCAAGGATTGTCAATGTTATAATTCAATTCTGAAGGAGGGAATGGAATGGTATCAGAGCTTAAATTGTGAACACCCGCTTTGCAGAAGGCCATGGGTGACAGTGAAGCCCCAAATCTATTTGCAAGGTCCACACATACCTAAAACCTGAGAATCCCCTCTGACCACAGAGCAGGGATGGGAAGAGCCTTGCTATCACGCGCAGTGCATTGGAAAGTGGATTACTGCAGATGCAGGTAGGTTAAAGTTTAACATCTTATCATTTGATCTCCTTTTTGACCCATTTTAAATTTGTTCTAGTTTTAAAAATTTTCTACTTTCTTTTCCATTGAGATTTTTCCCGTGTTTTACTTTGATATTGTTATTGTTTCATTTTGGTATATTTTTCTGGATCCGAAATCAGAATAGGTAAATCTATGGAGACAGTAACTGGATTAATGGTGTCATGAGGGTATGGTAGGGAAGGTTGGGAGGAAGTGGAGAGCTGAAAACAGTGATCACAAGAAAGGAGAAAATGTTCTAAAATTGATTGTGGTAATATTTGAACTACTCTTCAAGATATGATTGAATTATTGAATTATGTATACAATAATACAAATAAATATGAGAATGCTAAAATAAATAAAACAAATAAATACGAGAATGCTAAAAAAAAGGTTCTAATCCAAAATCTGATTCGGAGATTCTTAGATTGAAAAAACAAAAGAAAAAGAGCACTATGGTAGAGCCTGTTATTTACAAGAGCCATGTGCGTGCCTGCACACTCACAGGAGATTAGGCAATAGTATGGGTGTGTCTGTTGTTTATTGCTCTGCTAACAATTCTTAGTGACTTCAAAGGACAACTAATTTCTTTAAAATTTTTTTAAGTTTTAATAATTTTATTGAGAGCTCTTACAGATATCATAACAAACCATAGTTCAATCACATCAAGCAGTATTGCACAATTGTTTCCACAGTTTCAATACATTTTATTTCTTCTTGAACTCTTTGATATCATTTCCCCTTTATCCCCTACCTCCCCCGCCCTCAGGAACCCTTATTATTTTTCCCCTATAATCGTTTGGGTTTTTTTATTTTTCCATATCTTATGTGGTCCAATATATCCATTCCCTTTCAATTCTGTTGTTCAATTCCATCAAGTGGAGTTATACAATCACCAATGCGATCAGCTCCCTATTCCTCCCCTCCCCCCTTTTCTTCCCACACCCCCAGAGAACCATTACTCCTGTTACTGTTTGAAGGGTTATCTAGTTTGGCGTTCATGCTGAGTGATCCTAAATATACAAATGAACATACAGAAATCTAACATGATTAATGAGGTAAAACAAATAAAAACCATAATAGTAAAGGGAGGAAATATTAAAGAAGTACATGATAGTTATGTGATTCATCAGTGCTATACCGCACCCTGGATTTTTCATCCCTGCTGTGTGGTCCTTCTGAGGACTGTCTAAGTATCTTGCAGGTGGGTTTTGGTTTCTACTATATCCATGTCCCTTCACATTGATTTGGGGGAGAACCAATTTCTTTTTTTTTCTTCTTTTTTTACATTTTATTAGGGACTCATACAACTCTTATCACCATCCATACATATACATACATCAATTGTATAAAGCACATCCATACATTCCCTGCCCCAATCATTCTCAAGGCATTTGCTCTCCACTTAAGCCCCTTGCATCAGGTCCTCTTTTTTTTTTCCCCTCCCTCCCCTTTTCCCCCTCCCTCATGTGCCCTTGGTAATTTATACCTCGTTATTTTGTCATATCTTGCCCTATCCGGAGTCTCCCTTCCCCCCTTCTCTGCTGTCCCTCTCCCAGGGAAGAGGTCACATGTGGATCCTTGTAATCAGGAGAACCAATTTCTTATGCTTTGTATTTAACAAAGAGCCTTCAAAAAATTCACGGGAAAATTCTATTATCTTTCAGTTCAATGTTTCCATAAATGTTTGGCAGTCCTCTATGTTTCATGAGTCAGGAGTGTAGAACCATGGAGGTCACCTATCCATTGCCATCCTGTTGATTTCAAATCCTTGTAAGGACAGGGAATTGCCCTGTAGGGTTTGCCAGGTTGTAATCTTTCAGAAGGCAGACCTTCACATCTTTGTCTTTCAGTTAGCAGAATTCCGGTGCTTGTCCCCGGGGCTCCTTATCACAGTTCCCCTATATTCCATTGGGTCTAGAGTCTAGACTAAAGTCTCAGTTGGCGGAGGCTGGGAGAGCCCACTTTTAAGATGGTTTCTTGAATCACATTATCTTGTATCTTCACTGAAATAGCTTGAATATGAGCTCAGTTTGGACTTGACCAGAATGCCTAATGTGGCCTCTCTAGCACAGAGAACTCAGAACAGTTGGATTTGCAACTACCTGGCAGCTCAGGGCTCTAGTGAGCACCGCATTGCTGTTGGCTGACTGTCACCTAGCCTTGGAAGTCACATAACATCACTTCCACCACGCTCTATTGGTCAAAGCAGTCACAAGCACGGTCAGATTTAAGTGAAGAGAAAGAGAGATGCAGACGACATCTCTTTACATGGGGTGGGAGTATGGAAAGTGTGTCAATGAGTTTTAAAGAACCACATCAGGAAAATTTAAACCAAAAGAAGTTAGAAAGTGTGATGATATTAAAAAAATAATACTTAAAAATATTTTAGTGAAGGTTTACACAAAAACGTAGGCTCTCATTCAACAACTTCTACACAGATTATTAAATGACATTGGTTACAGTCTTTGCCAAACATTCTCATTCTTTCTGTTCTGGCTCTGTTTCCATGGATCTATTTTCCCCTGCCCCTTTGTATTTTCATCTTTGTTTTAAAGAATTTGTTGACCTTTTGGATACATATAGACACACACTGTACTTATGGGTGATATTCTTTATTTTGTAAGTCAATTTACAAAAAGGTTTAAAGATGATCTCAGGGAGTTCTCTGGTTTCAAGTGGTCCAATAACCCTGAACTTTTTATGAATTTGAGTTATAGTCCATATTTTCCTGCCATTTTATCATGATCCCACTATTATGGCCTTGATCAAAATAGTCCGTAGTGGTAGTTGGATGTGTTAGTCCGGGTAGACAAGAGAAACAAATTCATAGACACTCATGTGTATAAGAAAAAGCTTTATATACAATAGCAATTGTACATTAATAAAACATCCCAGCCCAGTCCAGATCAAGTCCATAAATCTGATATTAGCCCATATGTCTGATACTATTCTATAAATTCTTCTTCAGGCGCATGCAACACATGCAATAACACCGAATGCAGGAAGTTCACAGGCTAGTGGGTGGAAAGTCTTGTGAATCCAGTGGTGGTGGCAGCATCTCAGAACTGGCATGGGTCTCCACATGGCTCTCTAGCTCCAGGGCTCTGGCTCCATCAGTGTACCCTGTTTCCTCAAAAGTAAGACATCTCCTGAAAATAAGACCTCTTTACAGTTTGCCTCTCACTGAAATATAAGGCACCCCCAAAGTAAGACCTCCCTGAAAATAAGACCCCCTGAAGCTACTGTAACTCTGGACTCTGGACTGTATTGGTGGGCGCCGCCGCACAGCTCACTGTTGGCCTCAGCACAGCCAGAGCAGACAGGAGTGTGTGGTCTCTTTTAATAAAACAATAAATGTGCACCATTTTCTTCTTCATGGAAAAATAAGAGATTGCCTGAAAATAAGACCTAGCGTATCTTTGGGAGCAAAAATTAATATGATACTGTCTTATTTTCGGTGAAACAGGGTAGCTCCAAGTGATTTGTCAACAAGAATGTCTTGTAGGGAGAGTGTGTCTCCTGCCTCCAGGGAGGAAGATAGGGGTTCCCAGAATCCTCAGGAGAAGGCCATGCCCACACTGAGGCCTCGTTGGTTATCACCTGACTGACAGGCTAGACTCCACCCCTTCCCTCAAGTTGACAGTAGCTTATGTAACTGCCACACTGGGCACCATGTAGTTCTTTTTTTCTCAAGATAGATGAGACTGATTTGTGTAAACTATTAGATTAGCTTCCATTTGAGTCTTTGGTTTCCTTCATATTCTTTTGTTCACAATGAGTAGAGATAAGGAGTTGTATCTGAGATGGCTGCTTGCAAGCTTTCAAGACCCTAGACCCTACTCACCAAACTAGGATGTAGACACATAACTTTAGGAATAAGCTATACATGTCTTATGCCAGCTGACTGAGATGTTCCACAAGACTATACTCCTAATCCCTCTAACCCAAAAAACCAATCCCACTATGTGTTTGAGGTTGTCTAAGAGGTAGTCATAACTATACCTCCTTTGTATTTTATCATGTATATGGATATATATGCACGCACACAAATATGCATGCATATATCTGTACAAGAGGGTTTTAAAAAGTTTGTGGAAAATAGAATTACAAAATGCTGGGATTTTTTTCTCTGAACTTTATGAAGCCCACTTCTATATACACACATATACACACCTATATGCATGAGAGTACAGTGATATCTCAGTTGTCCAACTCATTTCATTCCAAATTTGTGTTTGAACTGAACATATTTTCCTAGTAAGAAATGATGTACTGTTAAAAAATAACACAGTAAAACCAAATAATTGGTTCTGAGGCCGCAAATTACACTTATAAATTCACTGTGGAGGCCTACAGCCCTCTCCCGTATCACTGCTTCAGACATGCTACCTCCATTGACTTGTTTCTGACTTATCCACATTCGCAGGAACTCCTCAACGTCTTCAGTGGTCTGTGTTCTTTGTTTGTGGTTAACAGTTTCACACCTTTACTACATTAGCCGCTTTAATCACAGTGTTTTCCCAGAAATGTCGATCATGTCAACTTAGTCTTGTATTTCAGCAGCCAAATCAGACAAGCGGTGACCTGATTTAAATTTCCCAACAATTTCCTTCTTTAACCCGATCGTGGTTCTCGCGTTTTCTTCTTAGCGATACTGCAGGTCTCACTAACTTTCCTTGGAAGCATAGTTACACTATTTTACATAAATGAAGCGCAAATACCCCAACACACACAATGGGAGTGTTCTAACGCACTAACACGAGCACTCTGTTGCCTAAGGGAGAGCAGCGCTGAGACTGAGCCGCTTTGTGTCTGAGGTGAGACAAACGCGTAGCTCACTCTCAGATTGTCCGTTCGACTATCGAGCAAAATTACGAACGCAGGCAATTTTTTTCTAACTTCGTTGTCAAGGAGTGGAAAGGTTGAGCTTGGAGCCATTCATCCGAGGTATCACTGTATACGCACGCACTTTACCTGAGTTCCTGTCTCTACGTGCACAGGGTTATTCCAAACACAATGTGTTGAAACGTGTCTCTGAGACCAGCGAACGACTGCAGACCGTTGTTCTCAGTAATACACTTGCTTTAATCTCATGAGAGCGCCTTAGAAAAAATAAAAGGTTCAATCCAAGCAGTGACTTCCAAGGGGGTCTGCTGGCCCAGTTCAATTCCAGGCAGAGAAGTCAGCTCAGAAGATTAAGGCAACTGCTTTCTGGAATTCTGAAGAGGTAATCCTGATAGATTTTTCTTAAAGGACATAGGACAATCGCAGGGCTTATTAGAAGAGGATTTTTGGAGTCATGAGGGTGAATTCATTTCCAGACCTCAATGTGACTAAGGGCCCTAGTCTCCAGAGTTCTCCTAAGTCTCTATCTGACCAGTAAGCCTGGTCTTTAAAAAAATGATGATTTTGAGCTTTGTTACACATTTCCCCCCACTCTATGCAAGACCTACTAATGAGATCCCCTTTACAGCCGTTGTGCTTACTGGTAGCCGAGCACCACTTGGACCCTGGGGTTCCAGGGGCATGGAGATGGGTGTTCACATGCTCGACTCCGCCATTAGACGAACTGATTTCACTTGTCCTTCATTTGTGTCCACACTTCTTTTCTCCAGACCAGGAGAGACTAAGACTTTCACGAGATGGCTGCTTATGAGCTTTGTTCTCCCCATAAATCTATTTGATTTTTTTCTTGAAGCTTTGACTAAATGTTATATTAGAAGTAAAAAAAGAGTAATGTTTAACTTTAAAAAAATCATTTTATTAGGGACTCATACAACTCTTATCACAATCTATCCATCCATCCATTGTGTGTCAAGCACTTTTGTGCATTTGTTGCCATCATCATTCTCAAGACATCTGCTTACTACTTGAGCCCTTGGTATCAGCTCCTCGTTTCGCCCCCTCCCTCCCTGCTTTCCCCTCCCTCATGAGCCCTTGGATAATTTATAAATTATTATTTGGTTATATCTTGCCCTGTCCGACGTCTCCCGCTATGAGCTTTTAAGACGGCAGTCATTACTTACTGGAGTAGCATGTAGAAGATTGCCTTTGTGGACTGTGATGCCAGTTGGCTTTGGAAGACAGCCAAAGAAATCCAAACTGCACTGGTCAACAAAAGGCCAGGAACATTGTGCCAGGGAATTTCCCCTTCTATTATGCTCAATCTTCTAGGGAAGCAAGGACTATCTTATGAGGATTTCATTGATACTTTACTCCATCCGCCCTGCAGCCCTGATATTGCCCCTTCAGACTTCTTTTTGTCCCTCAAACTGCAAATAGACTGAAAAGCAACACCGTGCGAGCCTCTCACGGATGTGAAATCTGCATTTTGACGTGGTATAAACAGAAGAGCACAGAGTACTTTAGGGGAGAGTTACAGCAATGAAATCATTGCCTTCAGAAATGTGTAGACCCAGATGGAGGATATGTTGATAACAGTTCTACATTTTTATGTTTTTTTTGGTTAATAAAAGTTTATATAATTTTGTACTAATACTTTGTACTTATCCTTAGAGTTGCTTATGTACCTACAAACATATCTGCACACATATATTATTGTTTTTGCTATTATTGAAAAATTATATATACTAGTTCCAAAAGGTCTTTTATTCTTGTGTGAATCTCAGTGACATTGTTTAACTTGGTCAAGCTGTGTACGCTTCATCTTCATTTGCTGTTACCTTTCCTCTCACTGAAAATAGCAAATGTCTACTCTCAAGTCTGTAAATCTTTAAGGGAAAGACAGCCTCATTTTTAGCTCGTAGAGCAGCCAGTGGATTTGAACCATTGACTTTGCAGTTAACCATCAACAGCATACAGGACAGCACACCAGGGCTCCTGCAAATGTCTACTCTCTAGAGCAGTGGTTCTCAACCTTCCTAATGCAGTGACCCTTTAATACAATTCCTCATTTTGTGGTGACCCCCCCCTCCCCAACCATAAGATTATTTTCGTTGCTACTTTATAACTGTAATTTTGCTACTGTTATGAATTAGGGGACCCCTGTGAAAGGGTTGTTTGACCCCCAAAGGGGGTCGCAACCCACAGGTTGAGAACCGCTGATCTTGAGAGTGAATCTCTGTCTCCTCTTTCCTCATCCTTGGTAACCACTGATAAACATTACTTTCTATGTATTTACTTAGTCATGGCACTTTATAAAATGAGAATATATAATACTGAGGTTTTTTTTTGCAATTGACTTATTTTTCTTAACATAATGCCCTCTAGGTTTATTTACTTTGTAATATTTTTCAGGAGTGATTTTTTTAAATCACTGCTATTGGTTATGTGAACCACATTAACTTATCCATTCAGCCCTTTATAGGGCCTTCAGATTATTATCACCTTTGTGAACAGTGCTGCAGCAAACGTGCCCATTGTCAGTGGGTCCATTCTGACTCACAGTCATGTGTAGAACAGAGGAGAACTGTGCCCAAGGGGTTCCAAAACTAAATCTTTACAGGAGCAGACAGCCTCGTTATTCTTTGGGAGAGTGACTGGTGGGTTATTTCTATAGGCTTTGCAGTTAGCAGTCAACACTTAACCCAACGCACCACTATGGTCCTGTGCAGTGTGCCCATGTCTGTTCCTGTCACTTCTACACCTATGAGTGGAATTACTGGGTCACAAGACAGCGCTGCCTCTAGGAACCACCACACAATTTCCCACAATGGGTATATGTTTTACATTCACACCAGAAATGAATTAGGGTTCCTTTGCCTTTACATCCCTTGCACCACTTGTTAATTGCTGTTTTATTCTTTCTTTCTTTGCTAACCCATGGGCATGAGAGGTTCTCCTTGCCATTTAAACTTACATTTCATGTGTCTGTTGGCCATCTTGTCATTTGAGTATCTTCTTCAGGAAGTGCCTACATCTTTTTTTTTTTAATTTTTAAAATTTCCTTAGCCTGATTTATTGGCAAACCTCCAAAGTGCTCACAGTGACAAAGTTTACCCTTGTCAGTTGCTGGCCATGTTTCTGATGCTTATATTTAACTTTTCCATCATTAAAAAAACACATTTTATTAGGGGCTCATACAACTCATCACAATCCATACATATACATACATCAATTGTATAAAGCACATCTGTACATTCTTTGCCCTAATCATGTTCAAAGCATTTGCTCTCCACTTAAGCCCTTTGCATCAGGTCCTCTTTTTTCCCCTCCCTCCCCGCTTCCCCCTCCTTCATGAGCCCTTGATAATTTATAAATTATTATTTTGTCATATTTTCCATCATTTTTTCAAACGATGTAGTCAGTCTAATTTCTGTGTATTCCATCCGGAGAAGTCCTTGTGCACAGTTGCTTTTTGTGTTGCTGAAAAAGTACTTGTTATGAGCAAGTCATTGATCTTTCAAAATTGTTTCATGTGATCTCCAGCTGTCACCAAACTCATATTTTGCAACTACTGTTCCTTGCCTCGGTTTCCAACTGCCAATAATTATCAATGCATCTTGATCTTATGTTCAATCAATTTCAGGTTGAAGACATTGGTAGAATTCTTAATTTCTTCATCTCTAGCTTTATAGGTTGATGCATACATTTGAATAATAGTTGTATTGATTAGATTTCCTGAAGTCGATATAGATAATCTTATTCAGTCAACACTATACTTCTATACTTCAACATAGACCTTACCTTTTGAGTGTGTTATTTATGGCATAGTAAACCATAGGACTTTCTGGTTCAAAATGCCAATACAAATCCATTCCAGCTCATTATCACCAAGGATATTGACCTTTATGTGATTCATTTAATTAAAAAATCATTTTATTGAGAGCTCTTACAATGCTTATTATAAGTGGCTACATCTTTCCCCCAGTTTTTGATTGGGTTGTCTTTTTGTTATCAACTTGGGCAGGCTACAGTTCCCCATTATTCAATCAAACACTAATACACATATTGCGCGCGCTCTCTCTCCACACACACACACACACACACACACACACACACACACACACTCTCTATATACACAGACATATATCATCAAGTCAGTGTTTACTCATAGAGACACCCTGTGGGTTTCCAAGACTGTTATTGTTCACAGGAGAAAGCCTAGTTTTTTTCTGTGGAGCTTCTGGTGGTTTCGAACTGCCAACTATGTGGATTGCAGCCCAACGAGTAACCACTACACCAGCAGGACCCCTCAAAAATTCATAAGGTAAATTTAATTAAATAAGAGAAATTATCCTAGGTTATTTGGATGGACCAGACTCAATCAGTTTAAAGACCTTGAAAGTAGACTTAAGGCTTCCCTAAAAGAAGAAATTATTTCCTGTGAACAGGCTGTACCCATGAGTTCCAGCCTATCCTTCCTGACAACTGCTCTATGGGTTTTAATCTCACCTAGCCACATCCACCGTCATGTAAGCCAATTCTTTGTAATCAATCTCTTATTATATATCCTACTGTTTCTGATTCTGAGGTTGAACACTGAGTGATTGTGTTCGGTTGGGTTGTCTAGAGCAGTGGTTCTCAACCTTTGCTAATGCCGCAGCCCTTTAATACAGTTCCTCATGTGGTGGTGACCCCCCCAACCATAAAATAATTTTCGTTGCTACTTCATCACTGTCATTTTGCTAGTGTTATGAATTGGGCGACTCCTGTGAAGGGTCGTTTAATCCCCAAAGGGGTCCCAATACATAGGTTGAGAACTGCTGGTCTAGAGAAACAAAACCAGTGACATATGTATAAGAAAGAGCTTTATATCAAGACGTAATCTTTTATGAAGAAGGTGCCCTGGCCAATCCAGCTTAAGTCCACGAGTCTGATGCTAGCTGGAGCCCTCTTCGGACTGACAGAGCTGCAGGCCAATGATGCAGAAAGGCAAAGCCACAGAAAGATCACAGGATGGTGGGTGCAGAGTCAGTGGATGCAAAATCAGTGCCAACAGGATAGAATCCAACAGCTGTAAGGGTCGGACAACACACATGGAGCTGCCCTCAGAGCCAGGCACAGGCTGAGCAAGCAGGAAGACAAGGGCAGAGAGAGAGAAGGGGTATTCGTGTATCTCTTATAAAAGGCCATGCCTTCCAGGAGGCACCACTAAGCTGTGTCCTGCTTGATAGGTTGAGCTTCCCCCCTACACACGTGTAAGTTGACATAAAATTTGACTTCCACAGTGATACAGGTAATACTATTTATGTCTGGCAAAATGGCAAAATCACAAGGGAATGAAAAACATTACATTTTCATAAGGAAAAATTTGACTGGATACATATCTATTATAACTATATGTTTATGGTAAGAAGGCTTCAAAACATAGCAAACAATAACAGATATAACTGCACAGAGCAAAACAGCTAAGCAGAAGCTGGACATTCTTATACACCCTGTAGCATGCATTGTGGAGTGATGTCCCTTCACCTTAAGGGCCGGCTTTACCAAGAGCTCCCTGAGAGCTCAAATGAGGCCCCGTTGCAGCTGCGTAGCACTAAGCTCACTCCTCTACCCAAACTTTCATGTTGCTCATTTACAGATATTTTTTTCTGGCGAATGCTTCTCAATAAAGCCTCCCCAAGCAATTCTCCATCTTGTAATTGGTTTCCAGGGAACCCACCCTCAAAAGTTGGCACTAGTAGTGATTGGAGGCTGACTTTAAATTGGGACTTTGAAGCTGAATCACCTGCCAGGGGCTGGTAATGAGTGCTCCATCGCTGGTGATTGGTGGAATACTGATAATAGGCTGCAAGAGTGTCATTGTTAAAATTGCCACTGGTGCCAAACTGAGCTATATTATTGAGGGAAGGGAATGCACTGGTAAATGTCATGTATGAAGTCTCCGTGAGGAACGGGGGAATTCAGTGGGGGAATTTGAAATTTAAGGACTATGGAATTGAATGGCTACTACTACTGGGAGTTTTGACAGAGAATGACCAAGAGTGATTAACAATCAGTTTAAGGAAGAATATAAAAATCAGAGGGCTATTGAAGCTGGATGTCCCCCTCAACACCACTCCCCCCAAAGCTGAGAATCAGGCCTACATCATAAGGGTAGCATGACTTCAGACAGGGTTGAGTTTTCAACCCCAGATAAGCTAAGGTCAGGAACTTGCTTGGAACGGGGTATATTCCAAACCTGAAAGAAGTATTAAAGGACATCATTCAGATAGAAAGCAGATAAACAACAAATAATAGTCTGAGGTAAAGGCACATGATTGCATCATCCTGACACCAAGCCAGGCAAAGATATCAGAAAAGTAACATAAAATAGGAAAAAAAAAAATACCTTCAGGAAATTTGAGAAACAGAGTTGCAATTGGTGACAATATCAGACAACAAAAGGCTGGTGGTAGTGGTGAATGGTGTAATTATAGAACTTCTACATGATCAGGCAGTTAAGGTGATTGCAAGACATAACTGACCGTCTTTATTATAAAATGTTGAATGCAAACCTCATAGTAACCACAAAGAATGTTCGACTTACCAAAGCTCAGGAGAAGAAGAACAAAAGGAGTCCGTAAACAAAAATTCAATAGTAAGTGGTGATAAAAAAGACAACCTGTATTACAAAAGTACTCTAAGTAAAGCAAAAACTATTTACCAACACAAAAAAGTATAATAAAGTGGCCAAAGTCAATTCATCCATATTGATAATCACCCTGAATGTAATGGGTTGAATGCACCAGTCAAGAGACAGTTACTGAATGAATGAAAACAACATAGTCCATCAATATGTTGTCTACAAAAGAAACACTGTAGACATAAATAGGCGAATAATAAAAGGATAAAACCCTCCAAACAAATAACAACTGAAAGGGTGCAAGAAAGCAATGTTAATATCTGATCAAATACTTTAAGTCAAAAACACTGAGTAGACAAAAATTATATTTGTGTACTCAATGCAATGCCCTAAGATTTAGAAAGCAAACTCTAAAGAACTAAGGAGAGAAACAGATATTTCTACAACACTCGATTTTAATATATCTCTGTATATGATGGAAAGAACAAATAGGAAGAAAATTCATAAAGATATATAAGACCTGAATAGTATCATTAAACAATTAGACCTAACAGATATATAGAACACACTACTCAACAGTATCAAAATACACATATTTCTCCAGTGCACATGAAATATTCTCCAGAATGGATCATGAAACAAATTTTGATAAATTAAAAATCAAAACCATATAAAGTATCTTTTCTGTCCAAAAAGGTATCATGTAAGAAATCAGTAATGGCATCAAAAGATATCGTGTCTGGGGTCTTAAAGGCTTGAAGGTAAACAAGAGACTATCTACCTGAGAAGCAACCAAGCCCACTTGGAAGAAGCACACCAGCTTGTGTGATCACCAGGTGTCGAAGGGATCAGGTCTTGGGCATTAAAGAAGGAAAAATCATATCATTGTGTGCTCACTGTCCCAATATGATCGCTGAAGACAAATGGGTGCGTAAGCAAATGTGGTGAAGAAAGCTGATGATGCCCAGCTATCAAAAGAGATAGCGTCTGGGCTCTCAAAGGCTTGAAAGTAAACAAGCGGCCATGTAGCAAATGTTTTGAGCATGATGATGGCAACAGATGTTCAGATGTGCTTGACACAATGGACGTATGTATGGATTGTGCTAAGCGTTGTATGAGACCCCAATAAAATGATTAAAGCAACAACGAAAAAGAAATCAGTAATGGAAAGAATAATCGTGGTGAGGGCAGAACGAATACATGAAAATTAAATAACACACTATTAAATAACTGTTAAGTCAGAGAAGAAATAAAAGATGAAATTAAGAAAATACTTAGAATCAGTTATGAAAATGCAATATGTCAAAACCCATGGAATGCAGCAAAAGCAGTGTTCAGATGGAAAAGCATAGAAATAAATGTCTACGTTACAACAAAAGATCCAAGATTAGTGACTTAGCCTGTCAATTTGAACAAATAGAAAAGGAAAAGCTAAATAAGAGAAAAGTTATCAGAAGAAAGAAAATAAAGATCAGAACAGAAATAAATGAAATATGTTACCGATTGTGAGAATTTCGTTTTCATCATGTTGTAATCTATACAGAAGGCTACAATCCTTGATTTTCATGAACAAGTGCTTCAGGTCCTCCTCACTTTCATCAATTAAGATTGTGTCATTTGCATAATGAAAGTTGTTAATAACCCTTTCTCTAATCCTGATCTAACATTCTTCTTCATATAGTCCAGCTTTCAGATTATTTAGATTTTATAAGTATGGTGTGAGGATACAACCCTGACAAACACCTTTCTTGATTGTGATAGGTACATTTGTTGTGCCTACATGGCCAATGAACACATGTGAGATTAGCTGAAGGGCGGAGAGATAAATGGCTCTGCGAGCCTCGCCTTTTGCTCTCTTGCTCTATGATCATTGGACCTGTATGCAGCTGCTTTGCTTGTTCTGTGCCTCTATTTGAAAGCTACACTATCTGTGGGACGCCTACCCGTGAACTGTGTCGCTGTAACTTGAGGTTCCTTCAAGTCTTGCTTCGCCACACTACTGGAAGGTACATCTCTTGAGCTGAGGACTGTCGGACCCTGTCATCTGGCTGACTGTTAGTGACCTGCTTGCTGTTTGCTGCCTGTAGCTGAATAGCCTGAATTGCTCTACAGAAGACTACCCAGAGGCCCTCAAGACTTGAAGGACTGCTGGTATACTAGCTGTTTCATGGAAGTGAGTTGCACTGAGCCATTTGTATTGCTTTATTGATTAGTTAACTGTTCATTTCTTATGTTATCTGTCTATATAAATATATGCAAAATTACTAGTGTCCTGGTTTTGTTTCTCTAGAGAACCCTGTCTAACTCATTTGGTACCAGGAGTGCTTCTAGAGAAATAAAATCATAAATATGGGCTCCTTAAATTGACTCTCCAGCCTGATTAGCACAAATAATGCTATTTCTACACCTAAAAGCATGGATAATTCTGCCACTTTTCCTAATCCGTGGTGTGAAATAGCAATGCTAGTACCTACAGTAGCACCACCGATAGATGAGGTGCTGCTTAAAGGAGAGGCTCTAAGTGAGTGTATCTTTGATATTTTCCAGCAGTTTTGTCAGGATGGCAAGTATAGGGAAGCTGGTTGGCTGGTCCTCCTCACAATGGAAAGTGTGATTAAGGAGAGGGATGGTCTCAGGGCCTCAGAAACGCGCCTCAGGCACTGACTTAAAGAATTAAAAGCTTCCGTCTGTGCTACAAAGGAGAGCCTTCTCTCCTCTGGTAATAGAGTTGACATTGCTGAGAACCCGGCCCAGAGTCTCATTATGCGGGTGTCTGAATTACATCATCAGCTGAATTGCAGATCTAGAGCAGTGTCTGATACCAAATTGAGGGCATTGATAGGAGAAGTTGGGACCCTGAAAAATGGAATGGGAATATATAGGTTAATGATGCAGAAGAAGAGGATATTGAGGCCCTAGAAACAATTGAGCCACCCCAGTCAATAGATGCACCCCTCCCAGCTGAAGGTACTTATCCACTGTCAATAGAACAACCCACACCTGAGCAGATTAACCAAACTACTCAAGCTGAAATGCCAGGTGGGGCTGCATCTATAGCATTGCCTTACAAGATATTGCTGAGAACACCATCACCACCCATTATTTCCTCTAGACCTGTAACTAAAATTAAGGCTCAGAAAGCTCCTAAAGGTGAGGTTGAGATGATTACCCAAGAAGAAGTGCGCTATACTCAAAGATCTGCTCAAGCTTTCAAATACGTATAAGCAGAACCCTGGGGAATATCCCTGGGAATGGGTATTATGGGTGTGGGATACTGGTGCAAGAAATACAATATTAGACCTGTCTGAATTTCTGGATATGGAACCCCTAAGTACAGATTCTTCTTTCAACGTCTCTGCGAGAGAGGCTAAGAAAGGATCTATTTCTTTATTTGGTTGGTTCGCTGAAGCATGGACTCCCAGATGGCCTAGATTAGACCAACTTGAGGTACCTGACCTACCTTGGTACACTGTAGAAGAAGGCTGTCCTACCTTGGTACACTGTAGAAGGGAAATTGGTGTGTTGGAATGGATCTATCAGGATATTCCCATAGACACATAAAGGGGTGTCCTGAGGATATACCCTTCACTACAACCATAAGGAACAAGTTTGTGACGTGGGCCCCAGTATCTCTTAAGACTCCTGTAATTGCTATTTTATGTGCTCCAGGATTAACAGTGGGCACTGCCCTAAGCGAACTCCGACATTTGCCCACAATGGGGCTGATTGGTCCTCGTGATGATAGAGGGCAGGTGTCAGCACTGAATCAATGGAGACAGGGTAGGCGTGGTTATAATAGACAGCAAGGTTTCTGTAGTAATCAAAGCAACCTGTCTCGTGTGGAATTATGGCATTGGCTATTTAAGCCATGGCGTTCCTAGTAGTGAAGTACATGGGAAACCTAATAGATATTTACGTGATCTATACAGGTAGAAGAATGCTAGATCAGGTGAACAGCAGAATAGACAGCCACGATTACGCAATCAATTCCCAGACCTGAGCCAGTTTACAGACCCACAACCCCTTGAATGAGGGAAAGACCAGGTCCCTTTGAAGGAGGACCCTGCTACATCACTGAAGGTTTATTCTGTTAGTCTTTCTTCCAGCCTTCCCCAAAGGGACCTGTGGCCTTTCACAAGAGTGACTGTTCACTGGGGGAAAGGAAATCATCACACTTTTCAGCGATTACTAGACACTGGCTTTAAACTGACACGAATTCCAAGAGACCCAAAGTGTTTCAAAGGCCCACCAGTCAGAGTGGGAACTTATGGAGGTCAAGTTATCAATGGAGTTTTAGCTCAGGTACGCCTCACTGTGGATCCAGTGGGCCCCTGAACTCATCCTGTGGTTATTTCCCCAGTTCCAGAATGCATGATTGGAATACACATACTTAGTAACTGGCAGAACCCCCATATTGGATCCCTGAAATGTGGAATAAGGGCTATCATGATAGGAAAGGCCAAGTGGACACCATTAGAACTGCCATTACCTAGGAAAATAGTAAACCAAAAGCAGTACCGCATTCCTGGAGGGATTGCAGAGATCAGTGCCACCATCAAAGACTTGAAAGATGCAGGAATGGTGATTCCTACCATATCCCCATTTAACTCACCTATTTGGCCTGTAAAGAAGACAGATGGATTCTGGAGAATGACAGTGGATTATCATAAACTTAACCAGGTGGTGACTCCAATTGCAGCTGCTGTCCCAGATGTGATTTCATTGCTTGAGCAAATTAATCCTTCTCCTGGTACTTGGTGTGCTGCTATTGATCTGGCCAATGCCTTCTTCTCAATACCAGTCTCAAAGGACCACCAGAAGCAGTTTGCCTTCAGCTGGCAGGGGCTACAATACACTTTCACAATTCTCCCCCAGGGGTACATCAACTCTTTTGTCCTGTGCCATAATTTAGTCCAAAGGGACCTGATTGCCTGTCTATTCCACAAAATGTCATACTAGTCTACTATATTGATGACATTATGCTGATTGGACCCACTAAGGAGAATGTATCAAAGACTCTAGATTCATTGGTACAATATCTGTGTACAAGAGGTTGGGAAATTAACCCAACGAAGATTCAGGCACCTTCTACCTCAGTAAAATTTCTAGGGGTCCAGTGGTATGGGGCATGTCAAGATATTCCTACTAAAGTGAAGGATAAGCTGTTGCATCAGGCCCTCCCAACAACTAAACAGGAGGCACAACGCCTAGTGGGCCTCTTCAGATTTTGGAGGTAACATATCCCTCACTTGGGTGTTCTACTTCGACCTATTTATCACATGACACAAAAGGCCTCCAATTTTGAGTGGGGCCCAGAACAAGAAAAGGCTCTTCAACAGGTTCAGGCTGCCGAGCAAGCGGCTTTGCCACTGTGACCATATGATCCAGCTGACCCAATGGTGCTAGAGGTGTCAGTTATAGATAAAGATGCAGTGTGGCGTCTTTGGCAGACCCCTATTGGTGTTATCACAGTGTAGACCATTGGGATTTTAGAGTAAAGTCCTGCCATCCTCTGCAGACAACTACTCCCCCTTTGAAAAACAGCTGTTGGCCTGTTACTGGGTCTTGGTGGAGACTGAACGCCTCACCATGGGCCACCAAGTCACCATGAACTACCCATCATGAACTACCCATCATGAACTGGGTATTGTCTGACCCACGTAATCATAAAGTTGAACGTGCGCAGCAACACTCCATTGTTAAATGGAAGTGGTATATGCTAGATCTAGCCAAAGCAGGACATGAAGGTACAAGTAAGCTGCATGAAGAAGTGGCCCAAATGCCCACAGTCTCCACTCCTGTCACATTACCTTATTTCTCCCAGTCTGCACCTATGGCCTCCTGAAGGGTTCCTTACCATACTTTAACTGAAAACCAAAAAAGTCATTCTTGGTTTACGGATGGCTCTGCACGATATGCAGGTGCCACTCGTAAGTGGACAGCAGCAGCACTACAGCCCCTTTCTGGGATCTCCCTAAAGGACAGTGGTGAAGGGAAATCTTCCCAATGGGCAGAACTTCGAGCAGTGCACCTGGCCATTCAGTTTGCACATAAGGAAAAATGGCCAGATGTGAGATTATATACTGATTCATGGGCTGTGGCTAATGGCTTGGCTGGATGGTCAGGAAATTGGAAGGAACATAATTGGAAAATTGGCGACAAGGAAGTGTGGTGACAAGGAGGTGTGACAAGGAAGAGGTATGTGGCTGGACCTCTCTGAATGGGCCAAGAAAGTAAAGGTAATTTTGTCTCATGTGAATGCTCACCAAAGGGTTACCTCTGAAGAGGAGGACTTTAACAATCAAGTGGATAAGATGACATGCACTGTGGAGACTGGTCCTCCTCTTTCCTCTGCCACTCCTGTTATCGCCCAATGGGCACATGAACAAAGTGGACATCATGCAGGGATGGAGGTTATGCATGGGCACAGCAACATGGACTTCCACTCACCAAGACTGACTTGGCCACTGCCACTGCCACTGCCACTGCTAAGTGCCCCATTTGCCAGCAGCAGAAACCAAATTAAGTCTAAGATATGGAACCATTCCTCAGGGAGATCAACCAGCAACGTGGTGGCAGGTTGGTTACATAGGACCACTTCCATCATGGAGGGGACAGTGTTTTGTTCTTACTGGAATAGACACCTATTCTGGATATGGATTTGCCTTCCCTGTACGCAATGCTTCTGCCAAAACTACCATATGTGGACTTGCTGCTGCCTTGATAGAACGATGGAATAGGCTCCTAAAGACACAATTACGGCGCCAACTAGGTGGCAACAACTTGCGGGGCTGGGGCAATGTTCTCCAGGAAGCTGTATATGCTCTAAACCAGCGGCCAATATATGGTGCTGTGCCTCCAATAGCCAGAATTCATGGGTCCAGGAACCAAGGGGTGGAAGCTGGAGTGGCACCACTCACTATTACTCCTAGTGATCCCCTTGCAGCATTTTTGCTTCCTGTCCCAGCAACCCTGTGTTCCTCAGGCCTGGAGGTCCTGGTCCCGAAGGAAGGAACTCTCTCACCTGGAAACACAGCACGGATTCCATTGAACTGGCAGCTGAGAATGCCCCCTGGTCAGTTTGGACTTCTCATGCCTTTGGATCAACAGGTCAGGAAGGGTGTCACTGTACTGAGTGGTGTGATTGATCCTTATTACCAAGGAGAAATTGGGCTGGTACTACATAATGGAGGTAAAGAAGAATATGTTGAATCCAGGAGATCCCATAGGCCAACTCTTAGTGCTACCATGCCCTGTGATTAAAATAAATGGTAAGTTACAGCAACCCAATTTTGTCAGGACTTATAATGACCCAGACCTCTCAGGAATGAAGGTCTGGGTCACCCCACGAGGCAAAAAACCACAGCCAGCTGAGGTGCTTGCCAAGGGCAAAGATAATTCAAAATGGGTAGTAGAAGAAGGTAGTTCTACCTATCAGTTATGACCACGTGCTCAATTGCAAAAGCAAGGTTTGTGATTGTTAGTGTATTTTCTTTACATGTGCTTATTGAGTTTCTTTTCTTTGTTCATGCATGTATATATCAGATACAATTGGACTCAGTGTGTTCTTTTATATGTATGATAGATGTTTGATGGTAACTATAAGTGTGATTTTATCGATGTCTGGAAATTATATATGGCTAAAGAATTGTGTACAGATGCCAAGTTTGCAAGGGGTGGATTGCGATAGGTAGGTTTGTTGTGCCAACATGGCCAAGGAGCACATGTGAGATTAGTGAAGGGTGGAGCGATAAATGGCCTGGTGAGCCTCACCTCTCTCTCTTGCTTTTTGATCATTCAACGAGAGTGCGGCTTCCTTGCTTGTTCTGTGCCTCCATTGCAAGCCACACTACCTGTGGGACGCCTACCCATGGACTCTGTTGCTTTAACTTGAGGTTCCTTCAAGTCTTGCTTCGCCACACTACTGGAAGGTACATCTCTTGAGCTGAGGACTGTCGGACCCTGTCATCTGGCTGACTGTTAGTGACCTGCTTGCTGTTTGCTGCCTGTGGCTGGATAGCCTGAATTGCTATACAGAGGACTACCTGGCAGCCCTCAAGACTTGAAGGATTTCAAGTGTATTAGTTGTCTCATGGAAGTGAGTGGCACTGAACCATTTGTACTGCTTTAAAAATTAGTTAACTGTTCATTTCTTATGTTATCTGTCTATATAAATATATACAAAATTACTAGTGTCCTGGTTTGGTTTCTCTAGAGAACCCTGACTCAGTGATTATAAACCATGCAGTGTTCCCTTATTCTGTTCACACATCGGCCTCTTGGTCCATGTGCAGGTTCTACATGAACACAATAAAGTTCAGGAATTGCCATTCTTCTCAAAACTATTAATAGTTTGTAATGATCTAAAAGGACCGATACTTTTGCATAGTCAATAAAACACAAGTAATCATTTTTCTGGGTATTCTCTGCTTTCAACCAAGATCCGTCTGACATCAGCAGTGATATCCCTTGTTCCGTGTCCTCTTCTGAGTCTGACCGGAACCTCTGGCAGTTCCCTGTCAATATTCTGCTGCAACCATTGTTGGATGATCTTAACCAAAAATTTATTTGAATGTGGTACATTGATATTGTTTGATAGTTTGCACATTCTGTTGGGTCACTTTTCTTTGGGATGGGTACAAATATCTTCTAATCAGTTGGTCAAGTACTGTATATGCTCGTGTATAAGCCAAGTTTTTCAGCACATTTTAATGCTGTTTTGTGGTAAAATTAGGTGCCTTTGCTGATTTTTGGGTTGGCTTATCTCGAGTATATATGGTAGCTGTTTTCTTGGCATAAGTGAGTCAGTGCATCCAGTATTTAATCAGCGGTTTGAAACATTTCAAATCCTATTCCGTCAATTCCTGATGCCTTGTTTTGGCTAATGTCTCAATGTAGTCTAGACTTCTTCCTTCAGTTCCATTTGTTCTTTCCCATATACTCAATTTTGCAATTTGAGGCTTGATTTTTTTCTTTAATTCTTTCATTTTAAGATATGCTAAGCCTGTTCTTCCTTTTTGACTTTCTAAATCTAGGTCTTTGTGCATTTCACTCTATTATTTTACTTTTTTTTGAGTTGTCCTTTGACATTTTCTGTTCACTTCTTTGAGTCCCTCTCTTCCCTTTGCTTTAGGCACTCTGCAAGTCTCAGTGTCTTCTGAATCCACTTTAGTGCTTTCTTTTGTCATTGGTGTTGACTGTATCAAATCTGTTTTTGAGAGGTTTTCAAAATTCAGGTGGGATAGACACGGGGTCATATTTTGTCTCTTGTGGACTTGTTTTATTTTCTGTATCTTCATCCTGCACTTGCATATAAGCAATTGATGGCCTGTTCCATAGTCAGTCCATTTTTTTTTCTGCCTTTAAGCTCCATTGACTCTTCCTAGAGGTGTAATCAACTTGATGTCTGTGTGTTCTATCTGAAGTCCACGTGTATAGTCGCTATTTTTGTTGTTGAAAACAGGTATTTTTGGTGAAAAAGCCGTTTGTCTTGCAAAATTCTATTATGCAGTTAACAGCTTTGTATTTTTTATCACCAAGACTATTTTCCAACTACTGTTCCTCTTTGTTTATAATTTTTGGATTCCCACTGCCAATAATTATCAGTGCATCTTGATTACACATTTGATCAATTTCAGACTGAAGACATTGGAAGGATTTTTTGATTTATGCCTCACTAGCTTTAGTGGTTGGTGTGTACATTTAAATAATAGTTGTATTGATGGAGTTTCCTTGTATTTGGATAGACATAATCCTCCCACAGGAGGCACTGTACTTCAAGATAGAAGTGGCAATACTCTTTTTAATGCAATGCCAATCTTTTTGGATCGCAACCTCAGCATAGTAAACCATATGATTTTCTGGTTCAAAATAGTCCATACCAGTCCATTTCAGCTAACTCCTAGAATGCCAGTTATGTACTCGATTTCCTTTTGACGACTTCCAATTTTCCTAGAATCATATTTCATACATTACAAAGTCTGATTATTAATATATTTTCACAGCTGTTTCTTCTCATTTTGAGTCTAGAAGGCTTTACTCCTGCTGGCTTTACTTCATCCACGTCATTGTGGTTGACTCTACTTTGAGAAGGCAGCTCTTCTTCTTTTTTTTAAAGTGGAAACTCCATCTTATAGTTGATATATAATATCCATGTCCTTTAATCAGTCAAGAATTTTCTTTTTATTTTTTAATCGTTTTACTAGGGGCTCATACAACTCTTATCACAATCTTTACATACATCAATTGTATAAAGCACATTTGTACATTCATTGCCCTCATCATCCTTAAAACATCCGCTCTCCACCCAAGCCCCTGCCATCAACTCCTCATTTTTCACCTCCCTCCCCGCTCCCCTTTCCCTCATGAACCCTTGATAATTTACAAATTATTATTTTGTCATCTCTTGCACTGTCTGACGTCTCCCTTCACCCATTTTTCTGTTGTCCGTCCCCCAGGGAGGAGGTCACATGTAGATCCTTGTAATCGGTTCCCTCTTTCCAACCCACCCTCCCTCTACCCTCCCAGTATTGCCACTCACACCACTGGTCCTCAAGGGATCATCTGTCCTGGATTCCCTGTGTTTCCAGGTTCTGTCTGTACCAGTGTACATCCTCTGGTCTAGCCAAATTTGTAAGTTAGAATTGGGATCATGATAGTGGGGGTGGGGTGGGGGGGTAAGCATTTAGGAACTAGAGGAAAGTTGTATATTTCATCGTTTCTACATCGCACCCTCACTACCTCGTCTCCTCCCCGAGACCCTTCTGTAAGGGGATGTCCAGTGGGAAGGCAGCTCTTCTTGAGTCATCCTTTAAGCACCTTCTGACCCGAGGGGCTAATCTTCTGGCATTATTTCTGACCACGTGCTACTGCTATTCATTAGCCCTTTAGTATCTGGCAGTGTTTTGATGTGATTCTTAAAGTTTTCATCGCCTAATTCTTCTGAAGTGGATAGCTTAATCCTTTCCCTTATGGTTTTAGTTTGGAAGTGCTGTTGAAACCCCTTCTCTTTGGGTGGCATTGCTGGTATTTGAAATACCAGTGACATTGCTTTCCAGCATCAGAAGAGCACACAGCCACCACAATGAGGCAAACTGATGAACAAATGGTTGGACTATCAATTATTCTTATGTAAATTCAGGTTAAAGCTTGTGGGAAACAGAAATATTTCTCATAAGTAGTCTCCCACCAAAATATGACAAACCCAAGACACTGCTTGCTACACATGGTAAATGACTGTCCACTAGGAAGTCAATGAAAATAGGTCAGAGGTAATTCTCCTTAAGGGTATCTAGAGCAACCAGACTGTAGATTCTGGATCACCCAAGTAGGGCCCACTCCCGTCTGATATTGTTCCCTTGAAGGAGTGCCAGAAGGCAAGCCCAGGACCACTCAAGGATGACTAAGTTTAGGCTACTATATTGTGTCTAGGGTTCACCCATCTTGCCACATATGTACCCCTATTCCCTCCCTTTACTATTGAGTGTGCACCCCTAGCTCATCCTCTCCTATTTCTCATATTGCCTATGTTACAACCCCTTCCCATGATGTAGATTGTTATCTGCAATCAGAGGGCTTGCATGCCCCCAAAGATATATACTCTTTGGTTACAAATAAAACCTCATGCTCTCTCTCCTGCCTGCTCATCCCCCACCTCCACGTGGACCACCAAGAGGAGCTGAGGTGAGCATGCTGCCATGAAATGTACCTGACTTCTTTATGTTACTCTCTCCCTTTCTCCATGGCTTTATATATCTCAACCATACAATTGCGCCTATGGAACCCATGATTAGTTGTGGGGGACTGGCTACCCCCACAGAAGCAGAAGAAAATTAAAGTAAATAATGGCAGGGATAACACAAGGGGCTTCTAACTACAAGGTCAGCAGTTTAAAACCATCTGCTGTTGTGCTAGAGAAAGCTGGGGCTTTCTAAACCCATAAAGAACTGCAGACTCAGAAACTCACAGGGGCAGTTCTACCCTGTTCTATAGGATTGTTATGTGTCAGCATTGAGGGTTGTTTTGTGTGTGTGTGTGTGTGTGTGTGTGTGTATAATAATAAGAACCCTGGTGGTATAGAAATTACATGTTGGGCTGATAACTGTAAGGTCAACAGTTCTAAACCGCCAGCTGCTCCATAAGAGAAAGACAAGGCCTTCTATGGAAATAGTTACAGTCTCAGAAACTCACAGGGCAGTTCTACTCTGTCCTTTAAGGTCACTGAGTCAGAATTGACTCTATGGCAATGAGTTTGGTTTGAGTTATGGATAACAATACCAAAAATAGTAATTACAGAACACTTACTTGTGGTTATGGGGAACCTGTGCATAGACCAATAGGCAGTCATTCAAAACAACAAAGGGATACTGCATGGTTTCTATGTTAGTCCAGCTTGTCTAGAGAAACAAATTCCTAGACATTCATAGGTATATGAGAGAACTTTATATCAAAGAGCAATTTCACATTAAGAAAACATCCCAGCCCAGTCCAGATCAAGTCCATAGGTCTGATATTACCCCACATGTGGAGACTAGTCTATAAATTCATCTTTAGACTCACGCAGCCATGCAACGATGCCAAGTTCAGGAAGATCACAAGCCAAGGAAGCAAAGAATGTGTTATGTTGTGCAATTCTGCACAAGATTTGCTAAAAAAAAAAATTTGTTAAAAAGCAACTATTTCACATTGAAGAATAACCCAGATCATGGTACTTTCACCCACCTCATTTGTGTATGCAAGATGGAATCATGTTGGTAAAGAATATTGAAAGTTGGCTGCCGGAGCATCAACCAATTCGTCTTGGAGGAAGTCCAGCCAGAATGCTCCTGAGAAGGGGGTGTTGTGAGCCTTTGTCTTTGGACATGTAATCAGGAGTGCCAGGCCCTGGGGAAGGACCTCGGGCGTGGCAAAGTAGTGGGTCTGTGCAAGAGAGGAAGACTGAGGAGATGGATTAACACGGTGGCTACAAAAATGGACTCCAACAAAAGGAGAGTTGTGAGGGTGGTGAAGGACCAGGCAGCATTTTGTCTATTGCACAGATAGGCTCATTATGAGTTGGAGCTGACCCAAGGGCACTGGCAATTACACGTTTGCTATAACACTATTCACAAGTAGAAGATGGAAACAAGCCAAATCCCTGTCAGTGGATATGAATGAATGGATGGTTAAATGTGATATAAGCATACAATGGAATACTAGGTATCCATAAAGAATAATTATGATCTCTCAAAATATATTTTAATGTGGATGAAAGTGGAGAACATTTTATGCTGAGTTAAATAAACCAACCACAAAAGGACAAATACTGTGCAATTCACTATTATAAAGAGACAAGAATAAGTATTCATACTGAAGCCAATGTTCACTGGTGGTTACCATGGATAATTGGTTTGGTAGCTTTATGATTTTATGTTAACTAGATACTCCTCGCTAGGGGTAGAGTCAAACTTGTCAATCAGGTTACTGCCTGATGCTGTGTCCTCCAGAGTGTGGTGATCCTGGGGCCCACACTGTTGGCCTCTCCTGCTTGAGAGCTGTTGGAGCCCTGCCACTTTTCCACCGACATGAGTCCACACCACTCTGCACCCACTAGCCTGTGATTTCCCTGCATTCTGCTTCATTGTGAAGAGGGACAGTCTAGTATTGGACTTCTGGACTTGAGTTGGACCAGACTGGGATGCTTTCTTGATATAAAGCTCTTCCTTATACATACACGTGTGTTACTGGACTTGTTTCTCTAGTTAACATGGCCTAACACAGCTGGGGAGAAATAGTAGTAATAGTACTATTACTATTAGATTACTATTCCTGTTAGAGGAAATAGTAGATGTGTGTTTAACAACCTGCACTACCCAGGGACATATCATAGCCAATAAAAACTGAAAAACTCACTGTCACTTTGACTCATATAGGCCCGATAAAAGAGGGTAGAACTGCCCCCTGTGTTTCTAAGACTGTAACTCTTTACGTGAGTAGAAAGCCTCATTTTTCTCCCATGAAGTGTTGGTGGTTTTCGAACTGCTGACCTTTCAGTTATCAACACAAGGGGTAGCCATATCATCACTAGGACTCAGATATCATCACTAGATACTCAGACCAATGGAAAAGAACTGAAAACCCAGAAATAAAATAATCAGCAGACAGACAACTGATCTTTGATAAGGGCCCCCAAAATATCAAATTGTAAGCAGATTTCCTCTTCAATTCATGGTGCTGGAAAAACCAGATATCTACCTGCAGAAAAATGAAGCATGACCCTTATCTTACTCCATATGCAAGAATAAACTCAAGGTGGATCACAGACCTCGAGGTAAAACCCAAAACTATTAGGGCCATCAATGAGGGAATTGTGACCAAGCTGAGAACTTTGTCGCAGGGAATACACAGGTTATCAGAAATAGGGAAGGACACAAACACAGAAGAGGCACAAATTGACAAGGGAGATATACTGATGATAAAACACCTGTAAACATGGAAAGAATTCACCAAGAGAGTAATCAGAGAGCCCAGAGACTGTGAAAACATCTTTAGCAATGCCACACTAGACAAAGGCCTTATTACTAAAATCTTCTAGTTTCCAAAAAGAAAAAAACTAATTGTCCACTGAGGAGGTGGGCACAGGACCTGAACAGAGGTTTCACGGGGGCATAAATCCTAATGGCCACTAAACATATGAGAAAATGCTCATGATCATTAGCTATAAGATAAAGGCAGTGTCTTGTTCAGCCGTACATAGAGTTGCAAAGAGTCAGAACTGGCTCAATACTACCTAACAATGTATGTTCAGAATTTGGGTATATGAGCATATAAAGAAAAAATAAAGAGAAGTTATCCATACCCAGGGAACCAGATTTCTGTAATTCTCTAGCCTGACATCTTTGTGCAAGTTCTTCCGGGTAAGGTCCATCAGCCTCCACTCCTCCAATTGAAAAGTCAATGGCCACATCCTTAAAAGTCACCATTTCCTAAAATAAATGTATTATGATCACCCAGGGAATGTATAATTGTCCTGTTAAGCAGAATAATATGTGTAATACTGGGCGAGAAGTATAAAAATCAGAACAACCAATTGACCATGGAGACTAACCAGTTCAACCCTCTTATAAAATCTATTGATCAGTACCAAGCATTTAAAACTTCAAGAGAAAGCCCATTCCATTTTCAGAGTTTAAGTAGGTACCAGGATCATTTTTTTAATAAATCATTTTATTGGGGCTCATACAACTCCTATCACAATCCATACATACATGAATTGAGTAAATCGCCCTTATACATTTGTTGCCCTCATCATTCTGAAAATTCGCCTTCCACTTGGGTTCCTGGAATCAGCTCATTTTCCTTTTTTCCCTCCTTCTCCCTCCCCACGGTGCCCTTCCTCATGAACCCTTAATAACTTATAAATTATTATTCAATCCTATCTTACACTGCTCGTTGTCTCCCCTCACCCACTTTCCTGTTGCCCATCCCCCAGAGAGGAGATTACATGTAGATCCCTTTTCTACACCCCCTTCCCTCCCGGTGTTGCCACTCTCACTGCTGGTCCTGAGGGGTTCATCTGTCCTAGATTCCCTGTGTTTCCAGATCCCAACTACACCGCTGTGCATCCTCTGGTCTAAACAGTTCCGCAAGGTAGAATTGGGATCATGATATTGGGAGTGGGGTGGGGTGGGGAGGAAGCGTTCAAGAACTAGAGTAAGGTTTTGAGTTTCATTGTTGCTACACTGAGGTACCAGGATCTTTTTATTTTTTAACATTTTATTAGGGGCTCATACAACTCTTATCACAATCCATACATATACATACATCAATTATATAAAGCACATCTGTACATTTCCCTGCCCTAATCATTTTCGAAGCATTTTCTGTCCACTTAAGCCCTTTGCATCAGGTCCTCTTTTTATCCCCCTCCCTCCCTGCTCCCCCCTCCCTCATGAGCCCTTGATAATTTATAGATTATTATTTTGTCATATCTTGCCCTACCTGGTGTCTCCCTTCACCCCCTTCTCTATTGTTCATCCCCCAGGGAGAGGGTCACATGTAGATCCTTGTAATCGGTTCCCCCTTTCCAACCCACTCACCCTCTACTCTCCCAGTATCGCCCATCACACCTCTGGTCCTGAAGGGATCGTCCACCCTGGATTCCCTGTGCCTCCAGCTCCTTTATGCACCATGTACAATCTCTGCTGTATCCAGTCTTGCAAGGTAGAATTCGGATCAGGGTAGTTGGGGGGGGGGGGTAGGAAGCATCCAGGATCTGGGGGAAAGCTGTATTCTTCATCGGGTACCAGAATCTTTTCAGATGAATCCAAATAAGACTTTCTGTGACTTCTAAAATTGGCTCATATCTAGTTATCTAATGCTACTATCATAGAAATACTACAAGTGGGTGGCTTTAACAAACTGAAATGTTTTTCTCACAGTTGAGGAGACCAGAATTCTGAATTTGGGATGTCAGCTTGAGGGAAAAGTCTTCTCTCTGTTGGTTCTGGGGAAAGGTCTTTATCTCCTTCCAGCATCCGCAGATCAGGCATTCCTTGGAGATCTCCTTCTATTTTGGCATCAATCTTCCTCTGGACCTTGGAATTTCTCAGTGCAGGAATCCAAGGTCCAAATGATGCATGCCATTCCTGGCTCTTCTTTCTTGTGGCACTAACACCCTCTGATCTCTGCTGGCTTCTCTCTCCGTTTACCCATTGTAAGGTAAAAGGTATTGCTGGAAACACCCCTTTCATCAATCAGATCCGGCTGTACTTGGATTAAGGGTATTGCATCCTACTTATAAACCTTTTACAAACGACTGATCATTTTGATTTATCATGGGGGATCATTACATAATTACCACATTACATCATTATGTAACAGCCAAACCAGACAATCATGGTCCAGCTAAGCTAGTGCATAATTTGGTAGGACATAATTCAATCAATTCTATTTATTATCTGAATGCTATATTTTCTGAACTCAGACATTATGGTTCCCCCTTTCCCTGAAAGTCTTTTTTTTTTAAATAATTTTATTGGGGGCTCATACAACTCTATCACAATCCATACATACATCCATTGTGTCAAGTACATTTGTACATTCGTTACCATCATCACTCTCAAAACATTTCCTTTCTACTTAAACCCTTCCCTGAAAGTCTTTAAAATATTTGAATACAGCTAGTAAATTAATCTGAATAGCCCCCCCCACCCTATACCCCACATTAATTCCCTAGCTTATTTATACTCCCAAACAAAACAAAATCCACTGCCATTGAGTTGATTATGACTCGCAGGGGCCCTCTATAGGGCTTCTGAGGCTTAAATCTTTAAGGGAACAGACAGACTTATTTTTCTCCTATGGAGGGGCTGGTGGGTTTGAACCACTGACCTTGCAGTTAGCAGTTCAATGCTTATTCCACAGCACCACAAGGGCTTAGTTACTCATATAATATCAATTATGTTTTGGTTCCAATCTCTAGGACATGGATTGAGAAAATATATAGTTTATTTATCATGCAGATTGTGGAAACAGAATACTCGAAGGCTTGTCTTTGAGAAAGAAAAATAAGAAATCATGGGACTTTGCAGAATTTCCTTGGTGAAGTCATAAAAGTTTAGCTTATATGAGAAAGAGGAAGAAGGACACTTAGAAATAATTTGAAGGGGGCTAGGATATTTATTTTGTAGATTCGACTTTTTGAACCATGTAACTACTTTTAAAGACAAACATTTTAAATAAAGATGTAATCAGTAAGAATGGAAAATAAGATGACAGTAGTTAGTGATATACCCATATGCAGAAGGATTATTTGCAGTGACTTGCACACACGGTGTTTGGCTGTGTACTCCTAGTGGGACATATGAGGACACAAGGAAGAGCAAAAAACAAACACATTGTGCTCAGGAAATAATTACATTTCTCGTGGTAGTGATGATAATACTACTTGGTACCCACTGTGTGGTAGTTTTGGATCAAACAAGTGAGTAACTATTTTGATGTTGCTGAGAAATAGTAAATTTGGTGTGGAAAAAGAAGATATAATATTGACTAGATTTGAATAGAAACTATCAGCACACATTCATGACGTATTGTATTTTTTCGTTTCATCCACTGAAAAGAAGTAGAAAACCGAAAGGAAACAGACTGCATAGTCTGTCCCACCCTAGTAGGGCCCACTCCCTTCTGTTAAGGATAGTAGATTGTTTCCCTGAAGGAGAACCCAGGGAGGTCAGCCCACTGAAGGGTGACCAAGGTTAGGGTGCCATATTGAGTCTAGGGTCCGCCCATCTCGTCACATGTGTACCTGGAATCCTTCCCCTTCCTAGTATGTGTACACCTCTAGCTCATCCCCTTCCTGTCATGTGTATGCCTGTTGTACAGCCCTTTCCTGAGATGTGTGAGGGTACCTATAATCATGCCCCCTAAGTATATGTAGGCCTTGGCCAGAAATAGAGACTGCTCCAGCCCTTTCTGCCCATACTGTGCTCAGACCTGGCTGGTGAGATCACGGCTGTCCAGGAGGTGAGCATGCTACTGAGAGTTCAACACTGCGACACGGAATGAGATAGGATTGAGGCAAAGAACGTGAGGTTAAGAGCGGCTTTATTAGGGTAGGGAAAGAGCTCCTTGGAGGGAATGGAGAGCAGAGAGAGGGGCAGGAGCCTCTTGAGCTCCTGGGTGGTTCTGAGACCCAACAAGTTGGGTCAGGGAAACTGCAGCTTGTCGGTGAGGTGGTGGGAGCTATGTAGGGCTTGAGATACGGAGGTAGACGTTGACAACAAGAAGAGAGATTTTGTGCTTCCAGCTGCAGGACCTTGAGTCAGAATGCCATCTGTGGAAGTGCCTTTGTTGTTTGCCAAGCTACTCCCTGGAGTGCTGGGACAGAGGCTGCCCTGCCCTTGGTCTGGAGAGATAAGCTCCTTGGAATGTTGGGCCAGAAGATACATACTTCAATAGGTCATTTATCTTCCAGAGAGGCTGCCAATGGGGGCCTTGAAGTTCATTCTTCCTGAGGAGCTAGAGAGGAGGTGGGGGCTGCCTAATCTGGACCCGGCCCAAACATTGACCCTGAAATGTGTCTGACTCCTTCACTTTCCTCTCTCCTTTAACTCTCATATTTCCCTATGACTTTACTACAATCTTTATATATTTGAACTATACAACTGTGCCTACTGGACCCATGTTAGTGTGAGGGGCTGGCTTCCCCCACACTCTTAGTGTATTATCAATTTTTAATATTTTAGTATTGATCTTCTGGATTTCCAGTTACAGTTTTTATCTGGTTTTTAATTTTTCACTTACTGTTTGAGATTGCTCTTGTAGTATTTTCATGAATTCTTCTATAGTTTTTTTTTACCCCCTAGCGCTCATGATGTTTTAAATCATTCATTGAAAGTATTTAAGAATCATTCTTCTGAAGCACACCAGCCTGTGTGATCATGAGGTGTCAATGGGATCAGGTATCAGGCATCAAAGAATGAAAAATCATATTGTGAATGAGGGGGAATGTGGAGTGGGGACCCAACACCCATCTGTAGGCAACTGGGCATCTCCTTATAGAAAGGTCTCTGGGAGGAGATGAGCCACTCAGGGTGCAGTGTAGCAATGATGAAACACAACTTTCCTCTCATTCTTTAATGCCTCTTCCCCACCCACTATCATCATCCCAATTTTACCTTACAAATCTGGTTAGACCAGAGGATATACACTGCTACAGATAACAGCTGTAAACACAGGGAATCCAGGACAGATAAAGCCCTCAGGACCAGTGGTGAGAGTGGTGATACCAGAGGGTATAGGGCAGGTGGAGTAGAAAGGGGGAACTGATCACAAGGATTTACATATAACCCCATCCCTGGGAGACGGACAACAGAAAAGTGGGTGCAGGGAGATGTTGGACAGTGTAAGACACAAGAAAATAAAAATAATTTATAAGGTACCAAAGGTTCGTGAAGGGGTGTGGTAGGGAGAGGAAAAATGAAGGGCTGATACCAAGAGGTCAAGTAGAAATAACATGTTTTGAGACTGACGATGGCAACAATTGTACAAATGTGCTTGACACAATGGATGTATGTATGGATTGTGATAAGAGATGTACAAGCCCCCAATAAAATTATTTTTAAAAAATAGAATCATTCTTCTGAATTCCCTTTCCAGTAGTTCGAATGCCTTCTTTCCCTCAGGAAGGTCTTTTGGATTCATATCTACATCACTTGTATACACTATTCTATCTGTTTCTTCATATGAACCGTAATTATCTGCTGTCTCCGTGACATCATGGTGTGTTGTGTGTGTTGGTCAGGTGGTACTGGAGTGGGCGGTGGCCCTTGTCTAGCAGGCACAGCTGTTGCAGGTATGAAGGTGCTCTCGGTCGTGTGGGGACCATTGTCTCTGTCAGGTGGAGCAAGAGAGAAATTATTATTATTGTTATTTTAAAAATCATTTTATTGGGGGCTCATACAACTCTTATCACAATCCATACATACATCAATTGTGTCAAGCACATTTAACATTGGTTGGCCTAGAGAGAAATTATTTTTAAACAGAACAAACAAAGATAAACCCCCAACCAACAAAAAAAATCCCACACAAATAGAAAACAAAATTTTTGAAATGTTGAGGGAGGGGAGAGACAGATGGACAGACTGACTCCAGGGTAGAGGCAGCAACTAGCTGCTTTTTCAGTCACCTGTACATGCATATCAAATTCTGCTCAGGTGCATACAGGAGTGCAGCCACAAATATGTAAAGGTCAGGTTTCTGGGTTATGTTTGCCACTAATCTGTTTTTTAAAAAGTCCCACCCTTACTCTTGGTTATCTAGGAACTGGCTGAAGCTCAGTAGTGTGTGAACTCTCCTACTTTGGTTGCCCCCCCGCCCCGTTTAGAAAACACAAGTAAATAGCTTTCTGGTATTCTCTGATTTTAACCAAGACCCATCTGATATCAGCAATGATAGCCCTTGATCCACATCCTGTTCTGAATCCAGTTTGAATTTCTGGCAGCTCCCTGCCAGTGTACTTCGACAAACATTGTTTATCTTCAATCTTCAGCAAAATTTTACTCAGATGTGATACTTGTACATTCTGTTGGGGCACGTTTCTTGGGCCTGGGTACAAACATGAATCTTCCAATTAGTCGGCCAAGTGTCTTCCAAACTTCCTGGCATAGGCAAGAAAGTGCTTCTAGTGTTTCCTCGGCTTGGTGAACTGCTTCAATTGCTATTCAGTCAATTCCCTGGAGCCTTGTTTTTGGCTATTGCTTTCAAGGCAGTATGACTTCCTTCAATACCATTGGTTCTTTATCATATTCTGTCTCCAGAAATGGTGGAATGTTGACTAGTTCTTTTGGGTTCCATGACTCTGTGTATTCTTTCTATCTTCTTAGGATGCTTCCTGCATCATTCAATATTTTGCCCCTAGAATTTTCCAATACTGTAAATTGAAGCTTGAATTTTTCTTTAGTTCTTTCCATTTAAGATGTGCTTAGCATATGACTTAAAATAGAATTTTGCAAAGCTGTGGGATACGTCAACATACGTACTCTATCCTACAGGATTTTGATACATTGTGCTTTTTGTGTATTTTCACATTTCTCAAATATAAAAAGAAATTAAAAATTAGTTTCATATACACATGTCAGCAATAAGAAATCAAAGAAGAAAATTAAAACACTTCCATTTACAGTAGCACCCACAATAAAATACCTAGGAATACATTTAACCAAGGATGTGAAAGACTTAAAAAATAACAACCATAAAACATTGTTAAAACCGATTAAAGAAGATTTAAGTAAATAGAAAGACATTTCATGTTAATGGATTGGAAGAATTAATAGTGTTAAGATGTCAATACAAAAAAAATATTTAAAAAAAAAAGATGTCAATACTACCCAAAGTTATCTATGGAATCAATGTAATCCTGATGAAAATTTCAACTGCCATCGTTACAGAAATAGTGTGTAGTAGTTACACATTGAATTGTGAAGAGCAACGTCAGTAGTTTGAATCCATGTGTTGCTCTGAGGGAGAAAGATGAAGCTTTCCATTCCCATAAAAAGTTACAGCCTCAGAAACCCACAAGGGCAGTTCTACTCTATCACAGAGGGTCTCTATGAGTCAGAATCCACTGGATGGCAGTGAGTGAGTGAGTGAGTGAGTGAGTGAGTGAGTGAGTGAGTGATCCTCAATTGCATATGGAATGGCAAGTGGCCTGAATAGCCAAAGCAATTCTGAAGAAAAATAAAGTAGGAAAACACACACTCCCAGATATCAAAATCTAATACTGCATCTCCGATTCTAAAAGGGGCAGCATTTCAGACAGTTCAGTATTAGTATAATAATAGACACAGAGGCTGATGGAATGGAATTTCAGGATGCAGAACAAACTCATACATCTGTTGTCAGCTGATTTTCAAAGAGAACACGAGACACACTCAATAGAGAAGGAAGAGTCTGTTCAGGAATGTTGCCAAAGACTGTGAGATGATGCAAACATAATCATGCTTGGTAAAGTGGAGGGGCCTCGGTGAGATGGAACCACACTGTGACTGCACCAGTGGGCTCGGGCATGGGAACAGGTGCAGGCATGGCACAGGACCGCCCAGTGTTTCATTCTGTTGTGTGTAGGTTCACTATGGGTTGGAATGACTCGATAGCACTTAACACTACCATCACCACTTAACACTACCATCACGACCACCAAATTGTGAAGTGGTACAATATCTAAAACTGTTAAGATACTGCTGGAAGGTATTTACCAGTTTTAGATTTTATTCCAATTTTTAAAATGGTGGGTACTAAAGCTATTTATTTAAATCCCATTGGGAAAATAGTATCCCAAGTCGTTTTCTAAAAAGTACAAATATTCATCATTCAGAAAATTGATAATGTGAACCTCAATTTCTGATCATTACAGATGGATTTGGTCAAGCCATGATAAATACAGGGGCTTAAAAAATATAAGGAGATATTTCCACAAACTTTCTGAGGCCCCTATATGAATGGAACTGTTAGTGAAAGATGATATTTGTGATTTTATTGATCTTTTCAAGGGTATCTGTTAAGGGATATTTACAGGTTTTCCATATGCTGGCTACAAAGAATAAAAGCTCATTGCTACAGATTATGATTGATCGATACTATAATAAATTATATTTGCTAGTATTGCTTTTCATTTGATTCTCCTATTTCAAAGAGTTTCTGATGAAACACAGTTTTTATCATATTGAAACTGATCTCAAACACACACACACACACACACACACAGACACACACACAATCAGTCTCTATTTCTGAAATGTCTTCAGGGAAGTATAAAAAGATTTAACCTAAACACCTAATTGCTAGCTTCAACTTTCCAACCTGAATCATTAACTCACCCACAAGTCTCTGTCTGAGTGCCTCACCCTTAAGCTCTCTTCTCAGCTTCAGAATAACCACTGATATTTTATCACAATTTGAATTTGGAGACCATCTGAAATCTATCTTCATGAGCTTTCTATGATCAATTTTTCCCACCCAAATATTCCATTTCCTTCCTTACAGAGCACTCATCAACTTGGTCATACTGCTCAGAAGCCATCAGTCACCTAAATAAATTCCGTAACTATTTCTTTTGTTTGCGATTCATCTTTGTTCTATGAGATTCGTCTTCATAGTCAAGCACTGTGTCTTATACATCTTTTCTGTCATGTCATCTACAAGGAGATTAATCCTACACACAATTTCCCAGTTTAAACATAGTTCATCCTTCTGCTTCATACATGACTGAAATTTCTTTGCAATAACAGTCTGCCTGCCTCTCTTTGTAAACACAGACTAGATAGTTTTGAAAGACCATGGGTCTTAGTGTTCGGTTCAGTAAGTATAGCTATCTTTCATTAGCTTTGAGGTCAAGAATGTTAGTTTAGTTCCCAGATGAGCTTGGAGTGGGGTGCAGAGGAATACAGACTGCTCAGATCAATAGAGCAATATAGAAACTGAGGAGATCCCAACTTACCAGTGGCCCAACTGGAAAAACCACAGCAGCCACACTCTCTTCCCCCTGTGTTTCTCTCTCTGGACAGAGTCGAATTCCACAAAGACATTTCTGAGGGAGAGAAGCAAGTCATGGAAACCAACTCTGCCTTGGAAATCTCAAACTTACCGTATCAGAAACCCTGACACTAAATGAGTAGAGCTTTCCTCTAAGGTCACAAGACCAAACCCCACCAACCCCACCTCCCCCAACCCCAATTCTGAAAGAGAAGCAAATTCTTGTTTCTGGAGGCCTTGAGATTTTGATACCATTACATTTAGTTACACTTTGCAAGCCAGACATTTCGCAGAAAACTTGAAAAATATCATCTCAACAACTCTTCACAACAACCCACTGGACGTGCTATCCCCATTCCACCGACGAGGAGACTGAAGTATACAAAACCAAGCTATTATCCAAGATCAGAGAGAAATGACGCCAAGTCGATCTAATTCCAAGTCTGAACCTTCCCACCAAATCATATTTTTGTGTGATGTGAAATGAATAATTCAAGCTTTATTTATCACAACTGCTTAATAATCAGACAATTAAATACTCTAAGAATCTCTTTTCCTATCTTTACTGATTCATGTAAAAAGAATGCCACAATGTTCTAAATTTAAATATTAATTTGGTATGCCCCTCCCAATCTAAGATATAAGCAGATTTGTATCCATCATTTCTATATAAGGCAAACCCAAATAAAAGAGAAGCGCAGGTTATAACAATTTATGAGAAAGTAGAATTCAGTGAGCAAAACGTTTAGTAGGAGGTTGTTTTTTTCATTGAACAAGATATGCCTAGATGTTTTATACTTTGTCCTGTGGAGAAATAGGTGGAGATGTTCTTGTTCAGGTATTCTTGCACCTCATCTAGTGGAAAGGCCCGAAATATGCCTTTTTAACGTTTGGTTAAGGGCATTGGCTTGCTGATGTTGAGTATGGCTCACAAATAAGGAACATCTAATATCTGTAAACATTTTGCATGAGCACCCAGGTTGTGCAATTCTTACAGAATCACATTGTAATCCTAGAGTATAAAAGATAAGTGTGACATAATTTTGCTGTCCAGATTTTATGAGAGCCTACTTTCCACATAGAGTTCTCACTCTGTCTCTACCACATTTAAGTCTTCAAAAAGGTTGTGGGAAAATGGAGTTGAAAATTCAGGTAATTTTTCCACCCTCTTTTTAAAGCCCCCTTGTCTACCTAAAATGTTTAAAACAGAGCCTACTCTTCATTATATGCTACATATGTTTTGTTATTTGAATTTTTATTCTTCCAGTAATGCTATCACCTTTAGATTAATAGTGGTTATGTTATTATAACACTTATGACTTAACACCGAGCCATAGATTATTTTTCCTTTTTTAAACAACCTTTGTTTTCTTTACAATTAAATCATTGTTTTGGTTAGTGTGCTTAATTCTCTCTATAAGCATATTGTGGATTTAGTTACAGACCACTACAATAAAGCATGTGTAACAATAAATCAAGTTACAGGGAGGGAGAAAATGAGCTGATACCAAGGGCCAAGTAGAAAGAAAATGTGTCAATATCACATGCAAGTTCACTTTTGCTGAAGATAATTTTAAAATGGTTGCAGCAGTGTATTGGCAGGGAGCTGCCAGAAATTCCAGCCAGATTCAGAAGAGGACATGGAATGAGAGATGTCATTGATATCATAATGCTGACATTATCATAATGTCATATGCTGACATTAGATGGATCTTGGCTGAAAGCCAAGGAGACCAGAAAGATATTTGCTTGTGTTCTATTGGCTATCTGGAGGCATTGGACTGGGTGGATCATAACAAACTATGAATAGTACTGAGAAGAATGGAAATTCCAGAACACGTCATTGTGTTTATATGGAAACTGCATGGACCACGAAGCAGCTGTTCCAACAAAACAAGGGAGTAGTAAATGGCTTAAAATCAAGAAGGGTGTGTGTCCGGGTTGTATCCTTTCACTATACTTATTCAATCTGTAGGCTGAGCAAATAACTGAGAAGCTGGCTTATATGCAGAAGAATGTGGCATTAGGATTAGAGGAAGATTTATTAACAACCCGTGATATGCCTATGAAAAAACCTTGCTTCCTGCGCTTGCTGATGAAGATCAACCTTCAATATGAATTACAACTTAATGTGAAGGAAACAGAAATCCTCACAACTGGACCGACATTTATCTGTTATGATAAATGGAGGAAAGATTGACATTGTCAAAGATTGCATCTTGCTTGGATCCAAATCAATGCTCATGGAAGCAGCAGTCAAGAAATAAATGACCGATTGCATTGGCAAATCGGTGGCAAAAGACCCATTTAAAGCATTGAAAAGCAAGGAGTCACTCTGAGGATGAAGGCAAATTTTGCTGAAGATAATTCGAAATACCAACCAGGAGCTGCCAGAAATTCAACCCAGATTTCTATTCGAAGAGGATGTGGAAAAGGACAAAAAGACAAAAAAACCATTACTGACCTTGGTTCAAAGTAGAAAATACCAGAAAGATGTTTGCTGTGTTTTATCGGCTATGCAAAGGCATTAGACTGTGTGGCTCACAATAAACTTTGGTTAACATTGCAAAGAATGGAAATCCCAGAATACGTAATGATGTTATTACAGAATCTGTACATAGACAATCTGGGACAGAACAAGGGGATCCTTCATGGTTTAAAATCAGGAAAAAAAGATCCACCTGCACCATCAACTACAGTAAGGATCTCCCTCTTGCTCAAGGAATCAAGTTTCAGTAAAAGCATCTTAGATTCACATAACTTCAAGACTTTGGGACATTCCTGCAGCAATTTCTTATGGAGAAGACAAAGAAAATGAAGATGTGCCCTGAATAATTGCATTATTTTGCATATGCCCCCGAGGCCCTGTCTAACTCAAGAGACTCATTTTTGAAAAAGAAATAAAGTTGTTATAATAGCATAAAATTTTTTTTTAATCAGGAAAAATGTGCACGTGGGTTGTATTCTTTGACTACACTTATCCAATCTGCATGCTGACCAAATACGATGAGAAGCTGGACTACGTGAAGACAATAGCACCAGGATGGGAAGAAGGCTCACTAGCAGCCGATGATAGGCAGATAGAGAGAGAGAGAAATTACAAAAGGTTTTATGTAAAAAATGACAGGGCACTGCTGAACAAAATGAAGTCCTGTTACAGGAAGGCGGAGGCCATGAAATGAGCCACACTGCGCAGAAGCATATTAAACAGACGGTGCTACGTAACAGAGACATCCGTTGTATCAGAAAAGGCACCCGGATTGGTAATGCAAGTAGAAGCCCAGGCTCTCGCTCTCGCTATCAGACCAGCATGCAGCTGTTAGTTCTCTGCCTCAAATCATGAGCTAGTCTACCTGTGGGATTGCCAACATGTGCGTGTTGGTAGAGCTTGAGGTTCCTTCGAGACCTGCTTTGCCACGCTGCTGGTGTATACAACACTTGAGCTTGGATCTCTCGGACCTTGTCATCTTGCTGACTGTTAGTGACCCACTCTGATGTTTGCTGCTTATGGCCGGACTGCCTGCATTGCGCTACGGAAGACTCAGGTGTCTGCTTTCTGGATCTTGGACCCAGCAGCCCTCATGAGTTGAAGGACATCCAGTATATTAACGAAACTTAAAGGTCACCCACTGGAATAGAATTAGAATGGATCTAGATGTGGATCAAAGCTCTTGGCGAATTCAAAGAGGAAACAAATAGAAGAGACTTGGATGGAATCTTTGCATGCTTAGCCCTCTCGATATATTAAACATGGGTCAGTACAGGGCAGCCCTCTGCTTAACCCTCTGCCTGGGTTTCCATCGCACCTGCTGTAAGAACTCAGCCTTGGGTTCCCATTCCATGTAACCATTGCAACACCACGCAGAACCCAGCATGATCTACATTCCAGTCTTCTGTACTCAGCTGTCTGCATCCTCTGCCCTATTTTTGACCCACCCTACGACCACCACACTGGCCTACCTGGGACCCTCTGCCATTAACAAGCCTGTGTCAGAGCTTTTGTTAGTGCTGGTTTCTGGGCGTGGAGAGTTCTTCCCTAACTTATTCGTATAGCTCCCTGGCTCCCGCTTTCCAGGCTGTCTCAACTAATGTTTTCCCTAGGAGAGATACTTTCGTTACTCAGCTTAAATGCACACACTTTCCCGACTACCACTGAATAGAACTCTTTTTTTTTTTTTGCTTTCTTTGTTTTAATTATATCTGCCACTTTCATATATACAACATGGAGTCCCTAGCATGCTTGGCTGTAACCCAAAGTCTGAAGACTCAATGTGAATAAGAAATACCATTGAAGAAAGGTCTGGTAATAAATTTCCATAAAATCAGCCACTGAAAATCCTATGAGGCACAGTTCTACTTTAATACCCATTGGCTCGCTGTAAGTAGAAAGAGACCACTGTACGTAGACATGGTGACTAGGTTGTATACAGGCCTTTCTCATAACTTGTAGGTTGCAGAATATAGGTATTTACAAATTGAAGGTTCCACGTAGCCGGTGTGGAACAAGTCTATCAGTGCCATTTTTGCAATAGCATATGCTCCCTTTGTGTATCAATGGTACAGTTTTGGTAATTCTCACAGTAGTTTACACTTAACATACTATTTTGTAAACATAACTCTCTGTGCACTGGGAAGTCAGAACACTTATGCCATTTCCTTTGTGGTGATGTTAGCTTTATTATGGTAGTCTGGAACCAAACCTGTGAGACCCCAGGGGTACTGTTGCTACATTATTAGTCTCTTTATTGTGTTTAGTTTTGACTTTTTTCCCCCTCCTGTCCTCCCAGCCTATGCTAAGATATATGCTCCTTAAGGATAGAGATCTTTGTCTATTTTGTTACAAACACTCATTCAAACACTCAAAATATTTCTTGGCATGCATTAAGTACTCAGTAAAATGTGATGAACAAGTGAATTGATACTCACTAACCCACAGGGGTAATAACTACAGGTTCTTTTACTTCCACCAAAGATATAATTTCTATGTAAGTACATCCTCTATAAAAAGACAAGCATGAGGCTTTGGTATCAGCTCCTCGTTTTTCCCCTCCCTCCCTTCAGCCACTTTTTTCTTGTAAATTCCTCGGGGAGGGGGTTATATGTATATCCTTCCCCCGCTTCTCCCCAACCTTTCCCTTCCCCCTCACCTTTCACTTCCCCCTCCTGGTCTCCCTACTCTCATTATTGGTCCTGGGGCGTTTATCTGTCCTGAATTCCCTGTGTTTCTGCTTATCTGTACCAGTGTGCATCCTCTGGTCTAGCCAGATTTGTAGGGTGGAGTTGGGATCATGATAGTGGTGGGGGGGCATTAAAGAATAAGAGGAAAGTTGTGTGTTTCATCGTTGCTATACTGTACCCTGATTGGCTTGTCTCCTCCCTGGGACCTTTCTGTGAGGGTGTGTCCAGTTGCCTACAGATGGCCTTTGGGTCTCCACTCTGCACTCCCCCTTATTTATGACAATATGATTTTTTGTTCTTTGATGCCTGATACCTGCTCTTATCAACACCTTGTGGTCGCGCAGGCTGGTGTGCTTCTTCCATGTGGGCTTGTTGCTCCTCAGCTAGATGGCCGCTTGATTGTCTTCGAGCCTTTAGGACTCCAGATCCTATGTCTTTTGCTGGTCGGTCACCATCAGCATTCTTCAACACATTTGTTTGTCCACCCGCTTTGTCTTCGGCAGTCGTGTCGGGTAAGTGAGCACCATGGAATGCCAATTTGGTGGAACAGAGTGTTCTTGCATTGGGGGAGTGCTTGAGTGGAGGTCCAGTGTCCATCTGCTACCTTGATACCAAACCTATAGATGTGTGCATACAGATCTATTTACATATATACATGCTTGTCTTTACACCTCTATGGATGCCCTTTTCCTCCTATTTCTTTCCTCTATTTCCTTTTACTTTCCTCTTGTACCACTATCATGTTCGGCCTTCATTTGGGTTTCAGTAAATCTTCTCAGCTGCATTGTCCTTGATCATGCCCTACCAAGCCTCCTATATCCTTTTTGTCACCGATTTTGGAACACTTGTTGTTGCCTTGTCCCTGCGTTTGTTGATATCCACTTCCTTTGAACAGCTTTCCCCTCTCCCATGTCACCCTGGAACCATTGTTCCCATTGTTTTCTAGAAAGAAAATATTTTGAGAATGATGATGTCAACAAATTTACAAATGTGGTTGACATAGTGTGTGTATGGATTGTGATAGAGTTGTATGGGCCCACAATAAAATGATTCTTTAAATAAAAAAAGAAAAAAAGTAGAAGCCCAGTAAAAGAGGCCATCAGAAAAGTGGGGAAAAGTCAGATGAGCTCTGACTCCCCAAAGTGTGCTACTTGGTGTGGAGACTCAAGCCAATAAAGTGAGGCAGAAGCTGCAACGATGAATGAGAAGACCTGCTCCCACACTCCAACTCCAAGAAGCCAGGGGTACCTTCCTTGCAACGACACACAAAACAGCCTACAGATGAAAATCACTTGATTAATCTGAAGTTAATCTCTATCCCAGAGATTGAGTAGAGAAAGGAGAAGGGTGCTACCCACAGGAAATTAAGAATGAATGATTTGCCTGGTCAGCTTGCTTTATGATTTTTTAAATGTGTTTCTCAGTTTGCGTGTATGAATTAAGAATGAATGGTAATTAAGGCAATTAAGAATGAATGATTTGCCTGGTCAGCTTGTTTTATAATTTTTAAATGTGTTTCTCCTTTTGTGTATATGCACTTTATCCATATTTCAGGACAATTTTTTTTTACATCACAGTATTAAAAAGTTTGGATTGCAGCCCGTTCCAGGGTTTGGAATTTTATATTAGACTTTCCATGACTGTCTTATACTTACCTTAAACAAACAAACAAACAGCAACACCTAAGTGTCCCACTGCCATGATTGGTATGGACGTGACTTTGGCATGCGTGTTGGGTGGCATGAATCTCCTTTGGTTCTATTCTGTGAATCACCTCAGCAACCATTTCAATTTGGTTCAATCAGAAGCCCGGAGGAAAGCCATTTGGGTGCTTTTGGGTAGGCGCTCCAACCCCTCCTGACATTAAAAAAAATAGTTTTATTGGAATATACTTCAAATATTGTGTAATTTAATCATCCAGTAATATTAAGAAGATTTGTGCAATCATCACCACCATCAATTTCAGAACATTTGCTTCTTGGACCCATTGTTGTTAGCTCCCCATTTCCCCCTATCTTCCCCTGCCAGGCCCCTAGGCAATTATCAATCCAGTTACTCTCACTGTAGAACTGCCTATCCTGAATTTCCTAGACTGGAAATCATACAAGCAGACAAGAAGCAAGTAAGCAAGCAAACAAACCAAATCCATCAACAATGACTAAATAAGCAGAGAAAATCCTCAGTCAAAAAGAAAGCAGAACATATTAAAAACTGAAACAACTTGAGTATGGGTCAAAAGGGAAATAAAATGATAAGGTATTACATTGTAACCTAACTACATATAATTGACTTTACAATGCTCTCCGTCGGAAAGCAAGGCCGTTCACATCCCTCAACTGTGATCAGAGGGAATTCCCTGGAGGCTTAATTAATGTGGGGACCCCACAAATGGATTTTGGGCTTCCACTGTCATCCATACTCTTCTGCCAACCAGATATTCAGAATTTAAGCTCTGATACTATTTCTTTCTTCATATTTGGATTTTATTATTTCTAATCCTTGGATCACACAGTTTAGTGAGCTTTTTCTATGTGGACTTAATTGAGCCCTCCCTTAGATGGCTTCTTGTTTGATGACACGCCTTTAAGAACCTAGGTGCTGTTCTTTCTGACAGCTCCGCACTATCTGCTTTCTCCGCCACACTTTCCTATAGCATCCGTATCTTCAGTGATCTCCTCATGAGGGTTAGCGTTGAGCAGGGTCATGTCATAAGAAAACTGTCTATACCCCAATTTTGGGTCCTAGGAAAGGCTATATCCCTGGGTTTCTCTCTTTCTTTATTTTTATACACCCTGATGTGGCCCTGGGGCATGCCATGTTCCTCTACGACCTGTAAGTATAATCAAGTTCTTTTGTCTAATTTTTTTAAACCATGGAAGCATGACTTAACATAACTGATGGAATTCAACTCTTCGATACAGCCTGTTGTGGGCTAGATAACCCCTCTAGCTGGGAGTGTCTTGGATTATCATTCTGCTTCAATCTCATTAGTAGGCCACACTGACAGGTACCTCAACAGACAGGGCCCAGATAATGAGCCCTAAGTTCAAAGTGAGTAGACAAATTAACCTAGGTAGGAGGTTCCCACCCTCTTGTGGAGCTGGCTCTACTGGCATCCATGAAAGTTACAGTATACTATGTAAATGCTCCTCCTCTTTGGATATAATCTCATAAAAACAAAGCAAAACCAAACAAATGATGCTGAGATGAGTGGAGTGAAAATATTATCTGAACTTAAAACTGCAACTGAAATTATATAGGTATAGAGAAATTGCTTCACTCTAACTTATTTCTGAATAACTTCTTTATCTCTGGTAATTAATTTTTAAATGTGATTACAGTTACTAGCATCCTTAATTGGTTTTAAGAAAAGTTGAATTGGTACACTCTAGAGATTTGTATCTGTCTTGGTTATCTAGTGCTGCCATATAGAAATACCACAAATGGGAGGTTTTAACCTATTGGAATTTATTGTTTCACAGTTTAAGAGGCTTAACTCAAGTATCTTACTGCCATGGAGTCAAGTCTAACTCATAGTGACAAAGTAGGATAGTGTAGAATTGGGTATCCAAGGCTATACATCTTAATAGGAGCAGATAACCTCATCTTTCTCCCTTGGAGAAGCTGGTGGGTTTGAACTGCAGACCTTGTGATTAGCAGCCCAATATAAAACACACTAACACCACCAGAGATCCTTGTTTAAGAGGCTAGAAATCCAAAATCAGACTGCCGGCTCTAAAGGAAGCCTTTCTTTGTCAGCTCTGGAGGAAGTATCTTTTAGCTCTATATTCCTGGGCCATCCGCATCGTGCCACTTGGTTTCCCTGTCCCTTCTCCTCCCATCTCTTGCTTCTTTTGCTTGTTGGTTTAATCTCTTTTATATCTAAACCAGGACTGACTTAAGACATACCATATGTTAATCCTGTCTCAGAGCATCTAAATGGGATTAGAACCACAAGCATAAATCAAAACCAAATCTATTGCCATTAAATTGCTTCTGACTTGGTTAGGATTTACATCAGGAAATTTTCAGGAACACAATTCAATCCTTAACAATATCTATCTGTGTTAATCTGACGGACTTTGAGGAACTAGAATTCAAACTCAGCAATGGCTAGTGTAAAATATAATAAAACACTAGGGTCTATTAAAACAAAGTAATAAAGGAAAACTTTAGATAACTTCCTAAAAGGTTATATTTGCATGTCAACATCGAATTTAATTATATTATATAAATATAATAATAGGGACATAGGTCTATGTACATATATTTAAATGTTAAGTATTAATGTATCAGGATGGGCATTGGGTCTCCACTCTAGTCCTCCCTCAATGCAAGAACACTTTGTTCTGATAACCTGGCATTCCCCACATAACCGCTAAAGTAAAAATGGGTGCATAAGCAAATGTGGTGAAGAAAGATGATGGTGCCTGGCTATTAACAGCTATAGCATCTGGGATCTTAAGACTGGAACTTAAACAAGTGGCCATCTAGCAGAGCAGCAACAAGCCCACATGGAAAAAGCACACCAGCCTGAGTGATCGATCATGAGGTGTTAATGGGATCAGGTAACAGGCACGAAAAAATATGGAAAATGTAGAAGTCCTAATATATGACATAAATACACTAGCAGACATATTAAAACACACACACAGCAGAAGACAAAATAGGTGACTAGGACCTCTTAAAAATAAGACAGTTTTGTGCATTGGGATTCAAAATGGAACCCACAGACTGGGGGGAAAATTTGGTAATGATATAATGGATAAGGAGCTAATCTCTAAAATCTATAGAAAACATCAACACTTTAACAAGCAAAAGATGAATAACTCAAAAAATTGGCAGAGCACATGAACAGACAGTTCACCAAAATAAATAAATTAATAATGAACAAACAAATAATTAAATAAAAAGAAGACATTCAGGAGGTCAATAAACATAAGAAGAAATGTTCAAGATCACTAGCTACTCAAGAGATGCTAATCAGAACAATGACGAAATACTACCTTACCCCAGTATTGATAGCAAATTAAAATAAAACGAACAGAAAAGAACAATTGCCGGGGAGGGTTCAGAGCAGAACACACACTGAGGGTGGACTGTAAACAGTACAGCCACTATGGGCAGGGGCGGGATGCTTCCGCAAGATGGAAACAACCTCAGTGCTCAGGAGGAATGGACGTAGAAATGAGAACCCCCACCTGTTCTGGTCATGGCCTCCTCCCAGACTGCCTCTCCCACTTGAGGCCAGGCTGACCACTGAGAACACGTGCCCAAGGCTGTTTCCAAGCAGCAGTCCTGGCATGTCCTTGGAGGAGCAGTTCCTAAAGTGCAGCTGCTCCTGACTTGCCTCAGACACCCCTTCCCCTTCCCTGCTTTCGAAAGAAACAAAACTCCCACCAAACTCCCTGTCATTGAGCCAATTCTGACACATCGTGACCCTATAGGGCAGGGTAGAACTTTCCTTGTGGATTTCTGAGACTATAACTGTCCAGTCTTGGCACAACAGACTCCATTTTGAGTCCTGCACCTCCATCTTAGCTCTCAAGACTGACTCCTAACCGACCTCCCCTCCCCTGCTCAACCCCAAATTCCTGGAACCAGCTCGTCCCAAAACCAGAATGTTTTCTGGAGATATAGTCACTCCACCCGTCCCTGACATACAGATAAGATTAACGACCTTCTCCCTTCTGAAGCACCTGTGTGCGCAGATCCTCCCCAGCTATGATCCTCCCCAGCTGTGCCTGCCAGCAGTGGGCATAAAAACGCCGCCAGGATTTTTTCCCGGCTCGGCTTCAATAGCTCAATACCCTGAGTTGCTGAACCCGCCCGCAAGCTTCACAATAAAGCCTGATTCTAAAGCTTCGTTAATTGGGTCTTTGATTCTGTTTTCACGTCCAAATAAACCTTATGATAACCCTTTGCAGGAGTTTAATTGCTGAAGGGGAAGGTACTATCCTATTAGCACAGTGGTTCTCAACCTTTACCAATGCTGCCACCCTTTTATGCAGTTCCTCATGTTGTGGTGACACATCCCCAACCATAAAATTATTTTCGTTGCTACTTCATAACTGTCATTTGGCTACTGCTATGAATCGGGCAACCCCTGTGAAAGGGTTGTTCCACCCCCAAAGGGGTCGCGACCCACAGGTTGAGAACAACTGTTAGAGGGAGATGGTGGGAAAAGGAGGGGAGAACAAGCCTTTGGGAAGTTTGAAAAGTTAAGTTACTGGCTGCAAAATGATGACCTGATATGTAAACCCCCATCTAATTCACAATAAAAAGCTTGAAAAAAAGAGAGAAATGGATCATTTAAAAGCTACAAATGAGTTATGAAACAAACAAAAACAGCTGACAGAGCCAGGAGCGGATTTTCTAAACAATGCATCATGTAAGCCACAGGACAACAGTAAAATAAAGACAAAACCATCTCCCATCCCCACCCCAAGAAAGGGGCTGTATCAATTAAAACAGATGCTGAAGAAGTGCTCTCATCAAGAAGTCCCACAAATCCAATCCCCAAAGAAACATCAAACAAGCAAAAAAGGTCTGAACCAACTTTGTCAGAACTCTGGGAAGCCATCGATGTTCACAGCAACCAAGCACACGCCGCAGCTGGAGAAAGACAACACCCGGTAAACAATAGGAAAACGTTGTGACTTCTGTTGTCAAGGCCTTCCCTACCCCAACCCAGCATTGGACTTGATCATGGTTTCCCCCTGGGATCCCTGGCCTTGGGTTCCCAAGAGAGTAATGCAGTAAAGATTATTTCATTGTAAATATAAAGGCCAGTTTGACTTTACTTTTGGTTTGTAATACTACTTGTTATAGTATTGAAAAGACATGCATAGAAATAATTATGTCTATGTTAATGGTATTCAGTGTATAAAGACACACTATAATAGCAATAAAAAGTACAATTTTTGTATGCTATTACGGTTAAGTTGGTATCCACTTAAATCAGATAGTTATCAATTTAAGATGCTGAGTGTAGTCCCCATGGTTACCATATGAAAATATCATAGAAATTTGCACAAAAGCAAATGAGAATCAATATGACCACCATAAAAATATTAACACGAAAGAAGGCAGTATACGATGAAAGAAGGTGAGACATACAGGCAAATATCAAAATGACACAGTAAGTTTTCCTTATTAGCAATTCCTAGACACACAAAGGTTTGAGGTTCACCATAGGAAGAAGTAAAGTTTTGATACATTCTGTGACATAGCTGGGGGAAAGAAGTCAAACATGTTCTGGGCAGAAATCCTCTGATCCCACTAAGCGAAGTACCTCCCCTGTGTTGTCAAGTCAGTTTTAAGTCATAGCGACTTGGTAGGACAGAGTAGAACTGCCTCCTTGTTTCCATGTCTGTAATCTTTACAGAAACAGACTGCTACATCTCTGTTCCTCGGAGCAGCTGGTGGGCTCGAACTGTCCATGTTTTGGTTAGTAACTGAGTGGAACCACTGTACCACTGGAGTTCCTTAGGTGAAGTATCTAGAATAGGCAAATTCATAGAGACAAAAGTAGATAGGTGGTTTCCAGAGATGGTGGGAGAGAGGAGAATGGGGGTAGTTGTGTAATGAATAACTGATATTCTGTTTCTGATGAGGAAACAATCTGGGGGTAGTTGTATCACATTGTTCAGGTAATTGCTGTCACTGAATTAGACACTTAGAAATGGCTAGAGTGCTAACCATGTGCATGTGTGTACACATGTACCGCCACAATGAAATTGTAAGAGAAAACACAAAACAAACCAACAAGTTGTGTGCCAAGCAAAAAAGACTTGCCCCACATAATTTTTATTTAAACATTTTCTAAAGCAGACTCAAGGGGAAAAACTTAAATAGGCCAATGCCGCAAAGACTATTTGTCGCGCGCCAGGTCTCGCCAGCAAGAAAAGACGCGCCACAACAGGATTCTTCCACAGGTGTTTTATTTTTTCATTATGCGGTAAAGACCCCGAAACCCCAGACTACTGCTGCTTATATATGCTCTATGGGGACGTGCTGTGCCTTGATTGGTGCATTTGCCAAAACCTCTTGCATAGATTGGTGAGTTCGCCAGAACCTTCGTTTGCATACTCCAGGGTGGAGTTATGACTACGTCATCTCAGCATCGCGCATGCGCTAAGTGGTTGTTTACCACTTAGTTGGACCACCGCCCTGACTGCCCGGCGCCATCTAGTAATGGCAGCGAGAGTTGTGGCTACCCACATCACGAGAGCTGTGGCTTCCCACATCTCGCGAGAGCTACCGCTTCCCACATCTCCTCCTTTCTTTTTTATTTTAAGCCTAATCCATCGATCAATTCCAGAGCCTCCAGCAGCTCCAAAAGATCAAGATGGATATAAAGTCCATCGATCCATCCCGGAGCCTCCAGCAGCCCCAGGAGATCAAGATGGATCTAAAAACCCAAATCTGGTCACCCTGATGTGTGCAATGAGCAAAGCTCCACATGGTGCAAGGGCTGACCAAGATCCAATTTCTGTCACTCTTCCCAGTGCAATGGGACAATTCCCTTGGGGTGCAAGAGCTGACAACTTATGGGGGTTAATTTTCTCTTAACAAAGAAAGCCAAAGATCATGGGAACCACCGCGCTCAATCGCTAAGAGCGCCTGCGTGATGATGACTTTGTCACGTTTCTGCTGGGCTTTAAGCTTGCAGAGCAACCATAGCAACAACACTCCTCCACAGCACATTATTGCAGCAAATGTAAACACCCCCACCCACTCTTTAAAGTAGGAAAAGGCAGTAGAAAGCCAAGAAGTAAAATCTCCAACAGTTATGGGTTTCATTCTTGTGCCATTAAGAGTTGTAATCTGCATCCGGAGTTGTTCTTGAAGTTCTTCCAGCTCAGCTGTCCATTGTCCTGTAAGATACTGGGATATATTCTTGCTGCTAAAAGAAGACTCATTCAAGAATTTTAAAGGTGTTATGCACAAATTAGGTGTTGAAGAAACACAACTTAATTGCACCATGCTCGTAAGAGTATCCACTTGTTGTTGTAATAAATCAACTCTCTGGTTCACTAACAGTAAACCAGACATTAATCTAGCATCCAATTTATGGACTGTAGATAAAGCTTCTGATGTAGATTGAGTAATATTGTTAATGACATTTGCTGTCATTACTTGATTGGACATAGCCAATCCTGCTGTAACCGCTGCTGCAGCTGAGATAGTAATAGCTGTAATAATTGCTGCAGTAATGCCAAAATCTCTTTTATATCTATAAAGTGTAGCAATAGGAAAAGTATTGGGATCTGCTTCAACCGGTACAGGTATCATAGTGGGAATCTTTACTATCAAGGCAAATGGCTCAGAGCCATTCCAACATTCAGCAAGCCAACACTGACTGCTAAAACTATTACATGAAGCTTCCCAAAATGTATCATTTGCATGACTAATGTTGAATGTTAACAGAAAGAAAAATGGGGGCTGGACACAAACAGGTGATGGCTGAAATTGCACTCTTGATATATTAAGCATAGTATTTACTTTCAGCCTCTTTGTAGTGGTATTGTATACACCGGTGACATTGTATAAAGTATCATTAATTCCAAACATTTTTGCAAAAGGAGTCACTATTGTAGATGCTCCATGTTGATTATATAATATCCATTCATACCACGACCAAGTATTATCAGGACCAGTGATATTAACACTGCTATTCCATTTTGCTTTACCTAAAGCTGGAGTCATATCAAAACCTGGTATAATAGGTTTGTTCCGATAGTTTGGAGACTGACATTGAGTAAAAGAAGGCGGAAAACCTTTTTCAGGTAAACAACTAGGTAATATGACACGTCTGGTCACATTAGGTGGCACTACTGATTCATAGATGGGCCCAGAGGGCCTAGATCCCTCACGAATCATCATGAGTGTTGTTATATTTACACCTTTTCCTTTCTCAGAGGTGCCACTTCCACCTGTAGCACCTTGTGCAACTTTCATAAGGGTGGATATAATATTATTAACTGCAGAGTCTCCAGAAGGATCCACCCAATTGACTAAAGACCCATTTCTTACATGTATACAAGGTGCACTAGTATTAATGGTGGTAAAACACAAAATATATGCCAATGTAAAATTGCTTGCATTATATACTTTAGGAGGCTCCCCTCTAGGTGTAATACATGGTATTCCCAAATCACATTGCATTGATAAGAATAAGGGTAATATTGACTCATTCGAGTGTATGGGAATAGGTACAGGCCAAGTTTTAGCTATAGCCCATAAAGAAACTCCTTTAACTATTGGGGTCCATATTACCATCAGTATCAGCAACATTATTAGGTTGATCATCGTCTTCTTCATTCTTCCTGCTCCCACGATCTTCATCCTCCTTAATTAGTCTCACCAGTCTCTCTGGCACCCAGATGGGGTTTTCTTCTTTCTGTGGAAAAACACAAATTGCTCCCCTGGACCTGATTAATATGGGGTCCGGGCCATACCATTTATTATCCAATACATTTTTCCATCGGGCCATTTCCTTTGGTGGCTTTGGCCATTGTCCATGTCTGTCTGCAGCTGATTGGCCTTTCTCATCCAGATTTAAAAAATTTAGAGTAAAAAGAGTTAAAGATAAGGCCATTCTAGGGGTGGTGACCGTCATGGCCTCTATTCCCCCTTTTTGTTTTAATAGATATTGTTTTAAAGTACGATGACACCGTTCCACAATTCCTTGCCCTTGGGGATTGTACGGCAAGCCCGTGAGGTGTTTTACTTGCATTTGCAAGCAAAACTGTCGAAACTTGGTGGAAGTATATGCAGGCCCATTATCCGTTTTTAATATGGTGGGCTTGCCCCATGCACTCCAAGCCTCTAAGCAATGTTGAATTACTTGGCTGGATTTTTCCCCCGTTAGGGGTGTTGCATGTACAATGCCAGAACTGGTGTCCACTGACAGATGCACTTACTGCAACTTTCCAAAAGCAGATATGTGGGTAACGTCCATTTGCCAGATGTCGAGAGGATGGACGCCTCGAGGATTTACTCCAACTGAAGGTTTAGAAATAAATTCTGCACACTTGGCGCACTGCAACACAATAGTACGAGCCTCTGCGCGAGTAATTGAAAACTTAATGCGTAGAGTGGCAGCAGGCACATGATACAGCTCATGAAAATCTTTAGCAAGTTCAAAATTGGATTTAGTTAACACAGGAAAAGCTCTTGTAGCTGGATCAGCCAAATCATTACTTTTCACCATGGGTCCCGGGAGCAAGCTATGAGCACGTATATGCTGAATATAAAATGGGTGTTTTCGTTGCAAAATACATTTTCTAATTTGAGACAAGATGTCTGCTACCTTGCTAGATTGCTTAATGTAGCCAGCAATTTCCAGCTTAGATACTGCGTTGACTACGTAATGGGAGTCAGATATGATGTTAATTGGTTCCGTGAATTTCTTAAAAACTTCTAAGACCACCAAACATTCTACTAATTGAGGTGCATTAGCCAAAAATTGCAATGTAGTCACTTGATTGTTTATCACATAACATCCTTTACCTGTTTTAGAGCCATCTGTATAAATGTCTAAAGCTTCCTTAATGGGATGGTTAACAGTGACACGGGGAAAAATTACTGGATGTGCAGTCACAAACTGCAACAAAGAATGTTTAGGATAATGGTTGTCTATTAGTGCATTAAAACTGCACTTAAAAATTGCCCACTCATCTGTAGTGGCGCACAGTGTAGAAACTTGTACACTGCTCAAAAACTAGCTGCTCAATAAGAGGCATAGCTGTGTCTTGATCTCCCAAAATTTTTCCTGCTGCTTCCAACATTCGTGCCACAAAATCTGAAAAAGGTTCAGTAGGTCCCTGTATAATTTTTGTTAAGTTGCCTCTAACCTCTCCTTTATTAGGTAAAGTTCTCCATGCCTTGCTTGCAGCAGAATTTATTTGCTGATATACTTGCAATAGATATGCTGTCTGATTATTAACCCATCTTCCTTGGCCTGTAAGCATTTCAAAATCCCATGCTGGCTGCCCTGCCGCAGCATTTTCTCTAGCCTGAGCTGTTAATAAATCCTGCCATAAAGATTTCCATTCCAGGTACTGTCCTGTAGTCAATACAAATGTCCAATCGGCAGGAGTCATAGCTTGACTCGTAAGCCTTTCAATTAAAGATTGAGTATAATTTGCACTTACTCCATAAGCTCTCACAGCTTCAGCTAAGTCCTTTACTTGCTTGTGTTCTACGGGTGTATGATAACGAGCGTTATTCTGATCCTCAAATACTGGATACATTTGTTGAATTTCTCTACAGATATTGGGTGGGCAAAAGGAATAGCCACATCCTTTTTGCTTTTCTTCCTTATAAGGAGGTGGTGCTGATGAGCTCACAGCTGACTTCCGCATAGCACTATACCGCCCTCTTTCGGCCACTTTTAGTGCATCATGCCGACTTTCCTCATAGCGAGCAGCTATCTCCTCTAACTGCTCCTCCTCCTCCTCTGATATTTCCAAGAGTTCTAGTTCTCGCCACGGATATAAAGACTCCGAATGGTGGGCACGGTCTAGTTCTCGCCACGGATATAAAGGCTCCGAATGGCGGGTACGGTTCTTCTTCTGTTGATCAACTTTCTCCCCTAATTTTACCTGCGCAGTTTCTTCTGTTTGGGCATGCCTTTCCCGAGTCTCCTTGGACTCGCCCCGAGCCTCTTTGGACTCGCCCCGAGCCTCTTTGGACTCGCCCCGAGCCTCTTTGGACTCGTCCCGTTCTGTTTCTGACATGCTTTCCTGAACGTCCTCCAAAGCCTGCTGTCCCTGCTGTAGTGACTGTCTACACTCTTTATCCTCAATACATGCTTTTATTAACTTCCAGATGGGTCTAGTTCCCGGTTTCAATTTCCCTTCTTTTGCAGCTCGGTCTACATCCCAGCCCAGTTTGTTCCAACTCGCCAAGGTCAGAGAACCTGTAGATAAAAACCACGGTGCTATCTCATCCACATTTGTTACAAACTTACGCAGCATCGGCTCTGAAATTTTTAATCCTCTCTTCCTTAATAAAGCATCAAGCGCTGTAACCATGGTGTTTATTGCTACGTTCTCCATATTCCCTACTTATGTAGACAAGAATTTAACACACAGGTTCACACGGTTTTATTTGCAAGATAAGAAGCAGCAGGCTGTCAGCCGTTGAAACCAAAAGTGAAAGTATTGGAATGCATACAACAGTTTGCAGCTCTAGCAATCGTTCAGGCTCATGTCTCTCAGAACTTACCTCTATAATTCCGTGTGGTTCTGAATCCTCCCTGGTGGGGGTCTCCGCTCGTGCCTTAGATGATCGTAAATTCCCGGGTTTCGGCACCATTTGTCGCGCGCCAGGTCTCGCCAGCAAGAAAAGACGCGCCACAACAGGATTCTTCCACAGGTGTTTTATTTTTTCATTATGCGGTAAAGACCCCGAAACCCCAGACTACTGCTGCTTATATATGCTCTATGGGGATGTGCTGTGCCTTGATTGGTGCATTTGCCAAAACCTCTTGCATAGATTGGTGAGTTCGCCAGAACCTTCGTTTGCATACTCCAGGGTGGAGTTATGACTACGTCATCTCAGCATCGCGCATGCGCTAAGTGGTTGTTTACCACTTAGTTGGACCACCGCCCTGACTGCCCGGCACCATCTAGTAATGGCAGCGAGAGTTGCGGCTACCCACATCACGAGAGCTGTGGCTTCCCACATCTCGCGAGAGCTACCGCTTCCCACAACTATTTGCCCTAAATTTCCAGTCCCTCTTAGACTTCATAGAGCCTTCAAATAGTAGCTGTCCACATGGCTACCCAGCTAGAGACTTTTCTTGGTTGCCCTTGTACTTCGGGGTGGTCATGCAATGAATTACACCAAAGGGTACTTGAGCACAAGACATACTTGCAACTTCAGGATCATATCATCTTTTTCCAATCCAATGGGCTGGAATGTGGACACTGTGTCACTGAGCCAGCTTCTAGCATAGGACAATGTTCCTATTGAGTTGAGCAGGTAAGTCGTTGAAGAAACTAGTTTACTGGATGACCTAACAGGTCAACACTGCCCGTAAAGGGTCACTACCACTTAGCATTGACTAGATAGCAAGTGGGCTTGTTTTTTTTTCAGTGGGGTTTTAAAATAATAATAATAAAAGACTGTGCTCCATGACACTGGGATTCTACTGGTACAATGAAAAAATATTTTGATAGAAGAGAAGTAATTCGAAGTTGGGGGAGAAAATCCAGGGCAGTGTATAAATAAGATTGTAGTGAAGAAAGAATAATGTAGACACCGGATGGTGTAACATATGACAAAATAATAAATTTATGAATTATGAAGGGCTCATGAGGTAGGGAAGGGAGGGGGAAAATGAGCAGCAGATATTAAGGGCTCAAGTAGAAGGCAAATGTTTTGAGAATGATGATGGCAACAAATGTACATATGTTCTGGACACAATGGATGTATGTATGGATTGTGATAAGAATTGTATGAGCCCCCAATAAAATGATTAAATTTTAAAAAGGATAATATTCTGAGGGGTTCCTATGTAGGGGCCTTAAGGTTACCTATAAGAGTGATATTTCTTTATACTAATGTTTCTTTTGTTTGAATTTTATTTCAAGGTGAATTTTTTAAGTCTTTTTTTTTCCTGTTTGAAACATGTTTAAAATGGGGTTGATCACAAAGGAGGGGGAAGAGAGGGGTTACAGCTTCAGCCAGTCCCGCTGCTGCCAGTCTCTGGCTCCTAGCCTAGCCTGGTGGGCACTTCACTTCCGGCTGCTTCCTGATTCCGGTGTGGTGTGAGATGGTCCCGGGCCCCACTGGGCCATTTCCTGCCTTGGGGGATGGCGCGGGGCTGCTCCACTTCCCCACCCCTTTCCCCTCTCAGCCGTGGTGGGCTGCGTGGCAGGCCCAGCGGGTGGCACTCCCCATGTCCTCGTGGTCTCTGTGGTTCAGGACCAGGCTATGGGCAGAGGTAGATGGCAAGACCTGAGGGCTGCGTGGCAGTGAGGGAGCTTAGGACCCTGAGGGGACATGCTGACTCCTTGCTGGAGAAAAGGCACCTAGATAGGGAAGCTGGGGTTAGAGGCCTCCTGGGGGGGCGAAGGCGGGGCTGGGGAAGGAGGGGTGTGTGTGAGCTGAAAGAAGTGGGGAGCAGACCCCAGCCTGGGCCTCCAACCCCTACCCACTGAGGGGGAATGTGGCAACCCTGGAGTAGAGCCCTTCCCTGTAACCCCTCACCCTTTGCCTTCCCACCTTGCCCGACCCAGGCCCAGCTCCTATCCCCTGCCCACTCTTCCCGAGGCCCTGGAGGGTGCTAGTGGCAGGTTGGGAGTGCTCAGGCAGTCTTGGCGCCAGGGTTCAGCTCCTTGTGGGCCCAGAGCTCTTTGTGCTGCTTGCGGCCAAAGCCCTCCTCGTAGTTGCCTTAAACAGCTGCTGGAAGTGGGGTTTGCAGTAGAACTCGCCGTGCAGCGCGACGTAGCTGCCCAGGCTGAGCTTGGTGTGACAGTGCATGCAGCAGAAGCAGGAGTTGTGGGAGTTAAGCTTGTCCGCTACCAGCCGCTCCATGGGTACACGGTCTTCTGGCAGGCGGCACAGGTCTCCTTCACCTGGGCCCGGAGGCTGAAGGACTTGGAGCGCTGGACCGCGCTGCTGCCGCCGCCGCTTTTGGCTTCATGAGAAGGGGTGGCCTGGGTGGCTCCCGCAGCCTGGAACATGGCTCGTGGGAGGCGATGGAGGCCCACTGAGGACGCGGCACTCGCCGGGTTCAGGCTCGGCGGGGCCGCGGGGCGAGGAGGGCGCGAGCTGCCTCCGCTACCAGTGGTCTCCACGAGTTTTAAGTCCTTTAAAAAATAAATCATTTTATTGGGAGCTCATACAACTCTTATCACAATCCATCCATCCATTGCATTGTGGCAAGCACATTTGTACGTTTGTTGCCATTATCATTCTCAAAACATTTTCTTTCTACTTGAGACCTTGGTATCAGCTAATTTTTTCCGTTCCCTCCCTCCCTCACCCTTGATAAATTATAAATTGTTATTTTTTCATGTCTTACCCTGTCTGATGTCTCCCTTGAGCCACTCTTCTGTTGTCCATCTCCCAGGGAGGGGATTATATATAGGTCATTGTGATCATTTCCCCTTTGTCCCCCCCACCTTTCCCTTTCCCTCCTGGTATCGCTACTCTCATTATTGGTCCTGAGGGGTTTATTGGTCCTGGATTTGCTGTGTTTCCAGCTCTTGTCTGTACCCGTGTACATCCTCTGGTCTAGCTGTATTTGTAAGTGGGGAGGAAGCATTAAAGAACTAGAGGAAAGTTGTATGTTTCATCGGTGCTACCTTGCACCCTGATGGGCTCATTTCCTGCCAGCGACCCTTCTGTAAGGGAATGTCCAGTTGCCTTCAGATGGATTTGGGTCTCCACTCCAGACTCCCCCTTATTGACAATGATATGATTTTTCATTCTTTGATTCCTGATACCTGATCCCATCGACACCTCATGATCACACATGCTGGTGTGCTTCTTCCATGTGGGCTTTATTGCTTCTGAGCTAGATAGCTGCTTGTTTATCTTCAAACTTTGAAGACCCCAGATGCTATATCTTTTGATAGCTGGGCACCATCAGCTTTCTTCACCACATTTGCTTATGTACCCACTTTGTTCTCAGTGATTGTGTCAGGAAGGTGATCATCATGGAATGCCAGTTTAATAGAACAAAATGTTCTTGCATTGAGGGAGTACTTGAGTGGAAGCCCATCTACTACCTTAATAGTAACCCTACAAATAGATGTACATAGATCTATTTCCCCATCATCATGTATATATTTACATATATGTACATGCTTGTATTTATACCTCTATAAATGCCCTTTGCCTCCTAGTTCTTTCCTTTATTTCCTTTTACTTTCCTTTTGTTCCACTATCATGTTCAGCCTTCAACTGGGTTTCAGTAACTCCTCACCCTCCTTGCTATCGATTTTAGATCACTTGTTGTTCCCTTGTCCCTGAATTTGTTAACACCCACTTCCTTTCCCCACCCCCCCTCCCATGTCCCCCTGAAACTAATCGTCATGTTGTCTTCTCCTCCAGATGGTTTATCCCTCCTATCATCTAGATAGACCTGCAGAGATAATAATATGCACAAAAAACAAGGCAGAGAAAATAAGGCAACAAAAGAAAATAACAGAAAACCAATGACACACCCCCCCCAAAAAAAAAAGAAAGAAAGAAAGAAAAGCCTGTAAATAGTTCAAGGTCTGTTTGCTGACCTTTAGGAGTGTTTTCCGGTCGAGTGTATACTAATGTTTCTTTACTCTTTATGTCATGAATCCCTTTGAAAATCTATTGAAAGGTATGAATCATCCCCTAATACCCTTGAGATAGTTAGTTTATTGTGCTAGCCTGGCTGATAAACACATGTGGGATTAATTGAAAGGAGGAGAGCTAAATGGCTGAGCGAGCCTTGCCTTTCTTGTCTCTCGCTCTTTGACATTGGACCAGTGTGCGGCTGCCTTGCTTGTTCTGTGCCTCAATTTACAAGCTACACTACCTGTGGGACACCTCACCTGTGAACTGTGTCGCTGTAATTTGAGGTCCCTTTAAGGCCTGCCTTGCCACAGAATTGGAATTTAAATCTCTTGAGCTGGGGACTGACTGTTGGTGACCTGGCTGACAGTCGGTGCCCTGCCTTGCTTTTTGCTGCCTGTGCCGAGATAGCCTAAATCTCTCTACAGAGGACTACCTTCTGGCCCCCAAGACTTGAAGGACTGCCAGTGTTTCACAACTCTCTCACAGGAGTGAGTTGCACTGAGCCATTTGTACTGCTTTATAATTTAACTGTTCATTTCTTGTATTATATATCTATCTGTATATAATTTAACTGTTCATTTCTTGTGCTATCTATCTTTATAAAATTATTAGCAATCTGGTTTGGTTTCTCTAGAGAACCCCGTCTAACACAACCCTCTCACTTATAATTAACCCCAATGCCATTCTGACTGAGACCCCATAAAACATAGTACAATTGATCCTTTGAGTTTCTAAGTCATTTTAAAATCTTTATGGGAACAGAAATGTCATTTTTCTTCCAGTGAAGTGCCTGGTGGGTTCTAACCACTGACTTGCAACTAGCAGCTCAATGTAACCCATCACACCTCCAGGACTCCTTTCAGATGTGTGTGTGTATTAGATCTTCTAACGCAAGATCTCTGGTATACATGGAAAGCACCAAAATCGACATTTCTCAACCAGAACTTCAACTTCTTTTGAGAAATATTACCTAAAAGCTAGACTTCCAATATTATCTGGCCTACTACATCCTTTTCAGAAAAGGACAATAGTTACAGCCCCCCCTCCCCCCGGCATTTAAAAACTTTTGTACGATAGGCTATAATCCAGAATAAAGGATAAGTTGTCTGCTTTTGGCTCCTGCCCTGCTTCCTCATCAGTCCAGTGCCCCTCCCAGGGGGTGGTATCACCCACTTTCGGAAACACTGACCTAAAGTTACCAACTCCTGAACCCTAAGTTTTTTGGGGAAAAAAGTGTGTGTGTTTAACATACTTGAAAATCAAAGTGAACTATATTTCATCAAGAAGATACTGGAGCCCAGGCAAAGCTGTGGCCCTGCCTTCGGGCTCTCAGCTGAGTTTCTGTTTTGAGCCTGATGGTGTTTCTTGGACCACTTTTCATCTTATGGTTCGGAAGAACAGTTTCGCCATGTTCAAACTCAATTTAAATACTAAGTTAGGCTGTTTTAAACAAATATTAACAATGACTAAATATCAACACCAGTAAATGTCTTAACTTTTGGGAGCTTACAGACCCATTTGAGAATCTGATATTAGCTATGGGTCTTGTTCATGGAACAATGTATGTAAAAGGATGAGTCAAAAAGTATGGCCACAAAATCGTGAAAGCCTTATTGAACAAACATATCAAAATGTGAAGAAGTTGTTTCTTAATCTATCCTGCATCTATGACTACACGCTTCTGAAGATGGTGTTTATTTCTCCCTCTCATCCTTCCGGGTAGAACTCTGTGTCCTTTGATTTACACGACGTGAAGAGTTTGATAGCAGGAGCTCGGTCCGTGTTCCTTGGTTTGGGGAACAAAAAGAAGTCTAAAGGGACAAGATGGAAGATTTTCCAACAAAAGGCTTGCAGAACAGCTCTTGCTCCCCTTGAAGAATGAATGAGCTGGTGCATTGTGGTAATGAAAAAAAACCCCAAAATTCTTTGGCACAATTTTTCTGTCCTTTCTCACCAATACAATTTTCCATTTTCTTAAAATGACTTCCCAATACCACCCTCCCCCTCCCCCCATGATGATCCTGTGTCTTTCAAGAAAATCTACCAACCTCACTCATTTGGAATCCCATAAAACAATCACTATCAATTTTTAAGGAGATCTCTCTACCTTGAATTTAATTAGTCCAGCAGATCACCCCAGAAGCCCATGTGTGTTTGTTGGACACCCCTCTACTGAGACTGACAAGTGTATTATTTTGTGTGCAGCCATGGATTGAGCACAAAGATGTTTTGTTAGTAGTAATAAACCAGTGCATGAAAGAACTGGAACTTTAGTAACAATACTTTTTGCCTGTTATTTCAGGGAGTTTAAAAACTGCCCGTCACAAGCCCATATATCAACCCCTTAAGTGAAGATGTCCAGGTTCACAAGGTTGAGAAAGAGAAATACGCTTAGGGAAATACTATACAAAATCTTTTCCTCCCTCAAATGCAAAGGCAGAGGTACACTAAGCAACAATGTCATTTCATAATTTCTAAAGAATTAGAGCAATAATATTTTGCATCTTCAAAATTCATTCAGAATGGCCTTTTAAAATTGGTACATTCGGGGAAACGCAATGGGGGTGGTTTTGAGGCTGAGCGTTTTCCGCGGTGCCCCAGGAGTCCGAACTCTGTTCCACCGAGCCCCAGTGGTCAGACCTGCACTTGCCTCAGCATTTCTCCAGGACCGCTCTACTCCGGGAGTGCAGCACATCCACCTGTCCCCCAGTCACCATGCTGGCTCCAAGGCTGCATCTATCCACTGGACTGGTGAGAGGGTGGTCAGTGTTTTGCTCCTGGGCCTGCTCCCAGCTGCTTATTTGAATCCCTGCTCGGCGATGGACGACTCCCTGGCAGCAGCCCTCACGCTTCATGGTCACTGGGGCATTGGACAGGTTGCTACTGGGGAAGCTACCCAGAAAGCTGCCAAGGCAGGCCTGTTGGCACTCTCAGCCGTGACCTTTGCTGGCCTTTGTTACTTCACCTACCACGACGTCGCATCTGCAAAGCTGTGGCCATGCTATGGAAGCTCTGACTCTTTTTACTTCACACCCTAAAAATTGATTGCACACCTCTTTGCCTCTGCTGTGTTATGCCATTCACCTGTCTATAAGGAGGAAATAACAGGTATGTCCAAAGATTAAACCTGCAGAGAACCATATGACTAGGAAAAAGTGTGAGAAGAATTATATTCATGAAGTAGACTGAGTTCCATTTTCTGGTGACATGGTACAGGAACTAACTCTTAACTACTCCCCAAACCCACAGTGTAACAAAAGGAATATGAGCCCTTGCCTTTTAATTGGATAGTCTCTAAGTGAGGATTCAGTGTGTTACTATCAGCACGTTATGATTAAAGGTCTTCTGTGTTCGTTCAGGCAATGACGGAAAATGGGCAAGACTACTAACTCTTAAAGATTTAACAGAAAATTAAAACTGTGCTTAAATTGTTGAAAACTCTGCTTTCTGTTGGGTTGAAACCTCTTACTCATGCCCTAGGGTGAGTTTAAAGTTAGAAAAGTTTGGTAATCTCACATTATTAATTTCTCAATCCCAAGAGTAACAACTTGGGGAAATTTTGAATATAGAGAAGTTCCATTGAAAGAAGAGGTTGCCTTGTAGATTTATTAACTTCTTATTGAGTCCCAAATGAATATTAACCTGTAAATATTCTTTGCTGATCTCTCAACAAATATAAAATTGTGAGGCAACAAGCTGCTGTTTTCTTACTTTTGGCATGTCTTATGGGAACATGTATTTTATGAGAACCGAAAACTTAAATGCTCGCTAATTAAAGTATATGCTAGTCTTGTAAAAAAAAATTGGTACATTCTTTCTTGGCAACAGGCTATATAGATATTTGCCAAATGCTAAACAACTAAAATGTACAATAAACATCTTTAAAATTTTATAATCAGAATGATGCTTTTTAAAATACACATATGTGGCTTGATTTTAATGGTGTATAAATATAAAGAACAGCATAAAAGCAAAAGACTAAGGCAACCAGATATGCACCTGAGACCCTGAGGCTGGGAGGACTCTAGTTTTCTAGACTACCCAGTAATCAATAAGAAGTATCTAATGTGTACACTGGTACAGACAGGAACTGGGAACACAAGGAATCCAGGGCAGATGATTCCTTCAGGAGCAGTGGTGAGAGAGGTGATACCGAGAAGATGGAGGGAAGGTGGGGTGGAAAGGGGGAACCAATTACAAAGATCTACTTGTGACCTCCTCCCTGGGATATGGACAACAGAAAAGTGGGTGAAGGGAGACATCGGACATGGCAAGATATGACAAGATAATAATTTATAAATTATCAAGAGTTCATGAAGGAGGGGGGAGTGGGAGGGAGGGGGAAAATGAGGAGCCGATACCAAGGACTCAAGTAGAAAGTTTTGAGAATGAGGATGGCAAAAAAAAAAGTACAAATATGCTTGACACAATGGATGGATGGATGGATTGTGATAAGAGCTGTATGAGCCCCAATAAAATGATTTAAAAAAGAAGTATCTAATGTACCTCTATCTATGAGCTCATCATAGCAATAAAATCATTAAGTGACTATTGACCTCCCCAAGTCCGTTCGAATCTGGTTTGGCTACTGTATAAATGTGTCTACACTCTTACAGGCAAATCACTGTAACACAGTGTACCTCAGTTCCTCATGTTAGATGTTCTTTCTTTCCCCTCTGAGAAAATGCAGAAAATAAGTGTATTTCACCAGAGCCATGTTTTCCTAAACATTTCTGGATGTTTTTACTTCACTCAATCCCCCCGTCTTCCCAAGAAGTGCAGAAACATCAGGGCTTTACAGAGAAACTTCGCTTGCTCTGGTGCCTAACCCAGTGTAGTTACTCTCAATAATGAAGGGACCATGTTCTTGCTATGCACTTTGGCGCCACATTTCCATGTAATGTAATTATGCTATTGCGTGTCAGATCTAGAGAGGAGTCATTAAAACGAATTTTCTGAACTGTCGTAAAATGAGCTGATACCAAGGGCTCAAGTAGAAAGAAAATATTTTGTAAAGGATGATGGCAACATAAGTACAAATGTGCTGGACATAATGAATAGATGATGGATTATGATAAGCGCTGCATGAGCCCCCAATAAAATTATTTTAAAAACAAATCTAGCCAAGGAAAAGCTGCTGGGTTAAGTCTGAAGCCACCTGTCAGGTAGTACAGACCTTGAAATCCAGTTCTATCCGGTAGAAAGCAGAAGTCAGCAGTCCCAGGTGTAGGCCGCACTATGAGACATGACATCCTTCACTGATCCACAGCCCTACAGAGAACAACACTGAAGACACAGTGCAGTAATTGTGCCCGACCAGATCCTGCCAAACCGAGGCAAAACACTAAGGGCGTGCAACAGAATAGCAAGGGGAACAGAGCAACAAAATCCCCAGGGAATACTGAAAATAGACTGTGGGGCCAGGACTTGGCACCCCATCAGACTCAACCAGAAAAAACTCCTAAAGGCCAAAAAACAGTCCTTGAACTAACTACAAGCTTTTCTTTTTTGTTGTTGTGTTCTGTTTGTTTGGGTTTTTTTGTTTTGTCATTGGCTTTTTGTTGTTGTTGTTGGTTTTCTTTTGTTGCTTGGTTTTGCTCTGTCTTGTTTTTGTGCATGTTATTATTTCCGCAGGTCTGTCTAAATAAGATAGGTTGGATGAACAATCTGGAAGAGAAAACAACAGGACCAACAGTTACAGCGGGGACAGGGGAGAGAGGGAGTTGGGGGGAAAGGAAGTGGTGTTAACAAACCCAGGGACAAGGGAACAACAAGTGATCCAAATCGGTGGTGAGGAGGGTGTAGGAGACCTGGTAGGGCATGATCAAGGGTAATGTAACTGAGAGGAATTACTGAAACCCAAATGAAAGCTGAGCATGATAGTAGAACAAGAGTAAAGGAAAATGAAATAGAGGAAAGAACTAGGAGGCAAAGGGCATTTATAGTGGTCTAAATACAGGCATGTACATATGTAAATATATTTATGTATGATGATGGGGAATAGATCTATGTGCACATATTTATAGGTTTAGTATTAAGGTAGCAGATGGACATCGGACCTCAACTTAAGTACTCCCTCAATGCAAGAACACTTTGTTCTATTAAACTGGCATTCCATGATGCTCACTTTCCCAACAGGATTGCTGAAGACAAAGTGGATGCATAAGCAAATGTGGGACCAGTGATGAGAGTGGCGATGCTGGGAGGGTGGAGGGAGAGTAGTGTGGAAAGGGGGAACTGATCTCAAGGATCTACATGTGACCTCCTCCCTGGGGGACGGACAACAGAAAAGTGGGTGAAGGGAGACATTGGACAGTGTAAATTATGACAAAAATATAAATTATGAAGGGTCCACGAAGGAGGTGTGAACAGGGAGGAAGGTGGGGAAAATGAGGAGCTGATGCCAAGGGCTTATGTGGAGAGAAAATGTTTTGCGAATGATGAGGGTAACAAATGTACAAGTATGCTTTATACAATTGATGTACGTATGGATTGTGATAAAAGTTGTATGAGTCCCTAATAAAATGATTTTAAAAAAAGAAAAACAAAAGTTGTATGTGCCCCCAATAAAATGATTAAAAAACAACAATATCCTTTTTGGAGGTGGGGTGGGGGGAAAGAAATCAGAAGTCAGAACTGAACCTGCACCCTTCCCCGGCAAAGCCTCGCCCTCTTTTCCTGTCCTCTCCCCACCGTTGTTACCCTCCTAAGCCCCAAAGACTGAGAGTGGGGCAAGGTCGGATCCGAGGGTCAACGGCCCTCGCCGAACTCCAGGCCGCGGAGCCCTGGGGAACTGGGCCGCCGACCTGCTAGGAGGGAAGCCCGCTGCAGGTACGTACGGTCCACACCCAGGGAAGCGACCCAGTCCCAGTCGCTCCCAGGGATGGGCGGGTCACCTCTGGGATGGGGACTCCGGGATCCATTAGCCACGACCCGGACACCGCCCAGAGCCAAGTGCAGTGGGAGGGGCAGCGGGAACCCGGGCCTGGCGCCCGGAGCAACCAGTACCTGGCGGCCAAACAGGACCACTGTGGAAACGCACGGAGCAGGGTGGGAACTCTCCAGCAACGGCGTCGGCTAGGTGGGCCGGGCCGCCGGGGGCGCGCCTGTGCGCGTGCGCAGCCGTGGCCGTGACCCTGAAGCCTGCAGCATCCTTCGCTTTGGACTTCCCCCCTTCCCGCCCCGCTACTTTTTTTCTTTTTGCATTTATTAGAGAACTGGCTGCGTTTCTCAGCTCCTAAACATTCCCGCCAAATGGAGTGAACTGTATTAGAGGTTGACACACTATCAAGCACAGAGACACAAGAAATAAAGTGCCACACTGGTCTTGGAATATTTCCAACCCAAATTCCCCACCATCTGACTCATAGCGAGTCTAGAGGGCAGAGTAGAAGTCTGGCTTTCCGAGGCTGTAGAAAGCCTCGTTTTAGACTGGCGGAGTTGCTGGTGGTTTCCAACAGCTGATCTTGCAGTTGGCAGCGCAGCGCATACAGCACCACTGGGCTCCTTTGGAACCTTGGGATGCTACTAAGGAGCACTGGAGGATCCGTGGTTAAAGCAAGCGTCTGCAACCCACCCGCGGGCTGACGGGGGAAAGATTTGTGACTGATGTTGGGTTGATCCCGATTCATGGCGACCCCTGTCCAACGGCACCGAGTCACACTGCATGCTAGGGTTTCTTCACAGGAGTCCTGCTGGCACTAGTGGTGAGTATTGGCCTCATGAAGAGAGGTTCAAACTCATTAGCTGCTGTGAGGGAGACAGGAGGCTACCTGTTCCCGTAAAGGTGGATCATCCCACATTCCTGTCCTAGGAGTGGAATCCACCTGGTGGCGGTGGGTTTTTGTTGTTTACCGTAATCTTTAAAGAAGCCGACTGCCACATCTTTCTCCCCATAGAGCAGTGGGGGGACATGCCACCACGGCAGCCACACCAGCGCCAGGACGCCACCTAAAAACTCCAAAACTCATTGTCCTTAAGGATCTTAAGTCAACTTTGACTCATAACGACCCCATAGGACTGTCCCTGTGAGCGTCGGAGACTGTTAACTCACAGGAGTAGAGAGCCTCATCTTTCTCCCGCGGTGCGGCTGGCTTTGAACTGCTGCCTCGAGGACAGCAGCCCGACACGGACCATGGCGAGGTTCTCTGTCCAACATGATCCCTAAGAGTGGATTCCACAGCAAAGACCTCGAACAGCTTAAACAAATAAACCATTAATATAACAGATCTTCTGTAACAGAGTCTCGGATGCCCCTGTGCCCAAGCTTTTTGCTTGTCTTTCATAAACGTTGACGGAACAATACTACCTTAAAAATAACTTCTAGATCACGGTACTCAATAAGTCGATCACGATAGTCGATCGCACATGTAGTGTGGGTAGATCACATGACATTAAAAATAGACGTGAGCTTATCATCAATCCGTCACTTAACTGATACACAGCGCAGCCAATCAGATGCAATCTTAGGTGTCAAACACATGCGCAAACAGCTGCGCTAAGTGCAGCAAAACTGACAAGGTAAATTATCGCCATTTTTTAGACCTTGTGTTTTCCTCTTAAACGTAAGAAAGGGAATTAAAATGAGTGGGGGAGCTGGACCAAGTGAGAAGACAAAAACGTATCACTTTGATACGGAATGGGAGATGTTGACGCTACAAGCCGACATTCAGCTGAACGCATGAGCAGTTCTGGAACTTACTCGCAGAGGGAGAGTACCCAAACATGAGAAAAAGTGCTACCTCCTTGACTGCATGATTCGGCTCTGCTTATTGATGTGAGTCATCCTTTCCCACATAAAGATCATAAGTCCAAGCACCGTTCCACCACGACTGATGATCATTTGGAAGTGTGCTTGAGGCTGGCTCTCAGCAGCTACTGTCCGGACTATGCATCCCTGGCTCAGTCCATTCAGTACAAGTCATCAGAGTAAACTCAGGTCATGACAAAAAACGTACACAGTTAGTTGTGTTGTGCAATGCGGTTATGCAAGGTACATAAATATACATTATGCATATATAGAATTCTCAATGCATTTATGAATAAGTGTAATAAATAAATAAATGTTTGCATTTTTGTAGTTGGTAGATAATTTTGACTTGATCGTTTTATAAGTAGCTCGCATGCTGACAAAGTGTGAGCACCTCTGGTCCAGATCTTTGAAGCACAGCTTCCTTGGTGCCAGCAAATAATGATCATGTTACCGGCCTCTCTCGGGCTTGCTCTGCATTACTTAAACCACACTCGCTGTTATCAGTCAAGTCCGTTCAGACGCAAGGCAACACTGGGGCAGAATAGAAGCTCCCTGTGGATTCTCAAGGCTGTAAATCTTTATGGGCAAATCGACTAGTGTGGTTGAACTGCTGTCTAAACGCGTCACCAGAGCGTTGCTTACAGAACTGCAAAAAGGAGTGAAGTCGAAAGAAGATGCCGCTTTTATTTGGTTGGCCAAGCAAAGGGGCACTTTGGAATTCGCGTGACCAAGATGGTACCTGAAGAAACAGGCTTGGGGTTTGCAAGTAGGTAGGGAAACCTGGGGAGGGTCCCCAAGCAAAAAGGGGCTCCTTGAGGCCGTTGATTTGATTTTACGGCTCATGTCTCTTTTTTTTCCTGCTTAAATGTCTTCTTTGGTGAAATGTTTGTTTATGTCCTTTGACCATATTTGAGTTGCATTTTTTTGGTAGTTGAGGTGTTGAAGTTTTCTATAACTTTTAGAAATTAGCCCCTTGACAGATATGTCATTGTCAAATTTTTTTCCTCTCTGTAGGCTCTCGTTTTCACTCTTTTGGAGAATTCTTTTGACACTCCTAAGTGCTTAAATTTCAGGAGCTCCAAGTTGCCTAGCTTATCTTTCTAAAAATTTTATATATTATTTTCTTTATTGTTTATCTATATTTTTCTCTCTTATTCTTTTCTTTTTTAAAAAATATTTTACTAGAGGCTCACACAACTCTTATCACAATCCATACATCCATCCATTGTGTCATGCATGTTTGTACATTTGTTGCGTTCATCATTCTAAAAACATTTGCTTTCTACTTGAATCCTTGGTATCAGCTCCTCATATTTCCCCTCCCTCCATGCCCCCTCCTTCATGAATCCTTGATAATTTATAAATTATTATTTTGTCATGTCTTACACTATCCGACATCTCCCTTCACCCACTTTTCTGTTGTCCGTCCCCCAGGGAGGGGTTATATGTAGATCCTTGTAATCAGTTCCCCATTTCTACCCCACCTTCACTCCACCCTCCCAGTATTGCCATTCTCACTACTGGTCCTGAAGGGATCATCTGTCCCAGATTCCCTGTGTTTCCAGTTCCTATCTGTACCAGTGTACATCCTCTGGTCTAGCTAGATTTGTAAGATAGAATTGGGATCATGATAGTGGGGGAAAGGAAGCATTTAAGAACTAGAGGAAAGTTGTATGTTCCGTCATTGCTACACTGCACCCTGACTGGCTCATCTCCTCCCCATCACCCTTCTGCAAGGGGATGTCCAGATGCCTACAGATGGGCTTTGGGTCCCCACTCTGCACTGCCCCTCATTCACAATGATATGATTTTTTGTTCTTTGATACCTGATCCCTTTGACACCTTATGATCACACAGGCTGGTGTGCTTCTTCCATATGGGCTTTTTGCTTCTCAGCTAGATGGCCACTTGTTTACCTTCAAGTCTTTAAGACCCCAGACACTGTATCTTTTGATAGCCGGCCACCATCAGCTTTCTTCACCATATTTGCTTATGCACCTGCTTTGCTTTCAATGATTCTGTCGGGAAGGTGAGCATCATGGAATGCCAGGTTAATAGAACAAAGTGTTCTTGCATTCAGAGAGTACTTGAGTAGAGGCTCAATGTCCATCTGCTACTTTAATAATAAACCAATAAATGTATGCACCTAGATTTATTTCCCCATCATCATATATAAATATATTTACATATGTATATGCATTTATTTAGACCTCTGCTATAGTTTATTGTGCCAGCCTGGCCGATAAACACAAGTAGGATTAACTGAAGGCCAGAGGGATAATGGCTCTGTGAGCCTCACCTTGGTTGTTCTGTGCCTCAGTTTAAAGGGGTACACTACCTGTGGGATGCCTAGCCTGTGGACTGTGTCGCTGTAAGTTGAGGTCCCTTTAAGCCCACACAATTGGAATGTTCATCTCTGGAGCTGGGGACCTACAGTTAATGACAGTTGGGGACCGGCCTTGCTGTTTGCTGCCTGGATATATATAGCCCAGCTCTCTCTACAGAAGGGGACTGGCAACTGGCAGCTCTCAAACCTTGACTGCTAGTGTCTCACTGCTATATAATTTAACTGTTAATTTCTTGTATTATCTATCTGTATATAATTTAATGGTTCATTTATTGAATTATATATCTATCTTTATAAATATAGTTATATATAATTACTAGCAATCTGGTTTGTCTCTCTAGAGAACCCTGTCCAATACAACCTCTATAAATGTCTATTGCCTCCTAGTTCTTTCCTCTATTTCCTTTTACTTTCCTCTTGTCCCACTAATATGCTCAACCTTCATTTGGGTTTCAGTAATTCTTGTTGTTTACATCGCCTTTGATCAAGCCCTACCAGGCCACTTACACCCTCCTCACCACTGATTTTGGATCCTCCTTGTTCCCTTGTCCCTGGTTTGTTAACACCACTTCCTTTCCCCCACCTCCCACTCTCCCATGTCCCCCTGGAACCATTGGTCCTATTGTTTTCTCCTCCAGATTGTTTATCCTTCTATCTTATCTAGAGAGACCTGCAGAGATAATAATATGCACAGAAACAAGACAGAGCAAAACATAGCAACAAAAGAACACAAAACAAAGCAAAATAACAACAAAAAACCAATGACAGAAGGAAAAAAAGAAGTCTGTAAATAATTCAAGGTCTATTTGTTGCTTTTTAGGAGTGTTTTCCGGTCAAGTCTGATGCGGTGCCAAGCCCTGGATCCAAAGTCTATTTTTGGTATTCCCTCGGGACTTCCTTACTCTGCTCCCCTTGCGGTTCTGTTGCACACCCTTAGTGTTCTGCCTCGGTGTGGTGGGGTCACATGGGACGCAATTCTCACACTGTGTCTCCAGTGTTGTCCCCTGTAGGATTATGGGTCAGTGAGGGGTGTCGTGTCTCACAGTGGGGCCGGCCCTATGGTCCTCTCTGTACACTGGCTGCCCTCAGTGGGGAATATCATCCTCAAGGCTTGGTGGGCCAGGATGTGCTCCACTCTCTGCCTCCCCCTTTATTTGCTCCCGTGTGCTGTGATCAGACAAGTCCCTCTGCCTGAGCTGTCCTCTGAAGTAAATTCTTCTGGGGCAGGGGCGGCTGTCCACATAGTTGGGATTGGGACGGCCCTTCAGACCTCTGTACTGGTTCCCTGCTTCATGCCGGCAGGTTGCATTCACATCTTGGAACTCTGGGTTGAAGTCTGGTCCCTCATTCCCTGTGGAGACATAAACAAAACCCTCCCCTTGGGTGAGTTTGTGCCCTGTCCCCCTGCTACACATCTTTCTCCCCACCCCCACCCCCTCCAATTTTAGTTGTCTACCACATGTATCCCTGGATTTTGTCTGGTCCCTGTCATACTGTTAGGCAGCTTAGTTTAGGGAATTGGGAAGTCCATTTACGCATGCCCAGGAGAGCCAGCAAAGGACAAAGCTGGATTTTCCCGCCGGTGGGCGGAGATGGGCGTTACACCTGGAGCAGCCCACCTGGGCCAGGTGACTGCAATTCTGCCAATGGGATCGACCTGGGGGTCGTTCACCACGCCTCCCCCGGGAACCCTTAAAAAGGCAGGAACTGAGAGGGAGAGGGTCTTGCTTGGTGGTCTGGTCGTCTTCGTGGGAGGAGAGAGATCCTTGCGTTGACTGGGGCAGTCTCTGCCAGGCCGCATGGTCAAAGGAATCCTATGGGTGCTGCGTAAAACCTGAAACTTCTTTTAACTCTCATTAAATTCACTTGGATCACGAGCCCGGCTTCGGCGTGAAATCTTTCTCGCAGGGAGCCAAGGACTGTGGCTGAAATCTAGTCCCCGAGAGAGAGACCTTACAATACTACCTGGACCTCACCCCAAGAATGTTTGTATACAGTAGCTTTTCCCCTATGCCCCTTTTACATTTTTTTTTTTAAGCTTACCTCAGCGGACTCATGTTGTACTTGTCTTTCTGTGCTTGGCTTACTTCGCTTAGCATGATTTCCTCCAGTTCTTCCCATGCGGCGATGTGCTTCATACGTTCATCACTGCTTTTTCCGTGACACGTAGTGCTCCATCATATGTATGTTCCACAGTTTTTTAATCCAATCGTCAGTTGGTGGAAATTTGGGTTGCTTCCAGCTCCTTGCAATTGTGAACTGTGCTGCAATGAACATTGGAGCACAGATGTCTGGCCTTGGTTTGTTTCTTGCCTCTTCTGCACATACGCCCAGTAGGGGATTTGCTGGGTCATGCCTCGTTTATTGTGTACTGTATGTGAGTTTTCAGTTAGTTATAAATAGCTAACTATTTATAGCATAGTTTGATAGACCGTGCTACAAATTATGCACTTTAAGTTTGCCCCTATTTTTCCTGCCATGATTTTTATAGTTTCAGCTTTTACATGCACATTAAAAAAAAATCTATCTTTAGCTTTTGTACATGGAGCAACATATACAACTTGTTTTTTTTTTTCAAATGAATATCCAGCGCCATTTTGTATCTTTGCTGAGTTTCTTTCTCACTGTTTTGTCTTCACCTATGTTTGCAAAGTAAATAAAACAAAACCCAGAAACCCAAAGTCACTGACATCGAGTCAATTGTGAGTCATAGCAACCCTCTCGCACAGGGTAGAGCGGTCTGTTTGGGATTTCCAAGGCTGCAAGTCTGTCTGGGAATGGAAAGCCTCATCTTTCTCCCTCTGAGCACCTGGTGGTTTCAAACTGCTGACTTTGCTGTTAGTAATCCAACATGTAACCCACTACACCACTAGGGCATAAAAAGTGAAGGGTCAGTAAAGAAGAGGAAGACTTTCAAGGAGATGGGTTAGCCCAGTGGCTGCAACGCTGGCTCCATCATTGTAACGATTGTGAAGTTGGCACAGAACTGGGCGGCGTTTCCTGTTTACACGGGGTTGTTATGAGTTGCACTCATCTTGGTGGGATCCAGCAACAACAACAATGCCATAAAGATTGGTTATAGTCACGGCAATGAGTAAAGGCAAACAATAACAACACTACACTAAACTGTGTCTCTTTCCATTATACGTTTTGTGAGTAATCTGTTAGGATTGTTTATGTACTATTAAGGAGCAAACTATTAATGAAAATTCATACAACACTCAGAAATAAGATAGAGGATAATTATGTATTTTGAATGCTACATTGGTACTTTGTCTAATAAAGCTATTTAAAGGTTGTGATAGTCTGGGTGGACTAGAGAAACAAATCCATGGACACACATATGTGTATAAGAAAGAGATTTATATACACGAGCAATTGAACATTGAGAAAACATCCCAGCCCAGTCCAGATCAAGTCCATAAGTCCGATATTAGCCCATATGTCCAATACTAATCTGTAAAGTCCTCCTCAGACTCACGAAACACATGCAATGATGTTGAATGTAGAAAATCACAAGCCAGTGGGTAGAAAGTCTTTGGATCCAGTGTCATTGGAAACATCTCAGCACTGGCAGGGGTCTCTGCATCAGGGTGGGTCTATGTGTCTTGTCAGCTCCTATGTCTCCCAGGGTGTGACAGAGCCTCTCCTGCCTCCAAGGAGGAAAGTCCCAGATTTCCCAGAATTCTCAGGAGAAGGCCATGCCCACACAGAAGTCTCATTGGCTATCTACAGATTGACAGCCTGGACTCCACCCTTTCACTCTTAATCCTTAAATTGACACCAGATTAGGTGACTACCACACAGGTGACTACCACTCTTACTCTCTAGGGGAATACGATTTGGTTTGACTTACTAATTACCAGTGATGAAGACCAGACTCTGTGAAGTCAGATATTAACTTTTAAAAACATAACAAAAAACAACAGGAAAGTTGCAAATGATTTCTGTATGGTAGATGACTCTAAAGGTTAATGCTTTATTTCTCCATGGGATATTAACTAGTTTGGTATTGTCTTAATGAAAACACTAGACTGATATTTCACTAGAAGTTAAAAACAAAATCGTATTGAAGAAATAGGGTCATTATGAAATGAAATATCCATGCAAGATGTGTACTGCTCCTAATGGCAGGCAGAACAGTGTAGGTTTTTACTTTTATTTATGTACACCTATAACAAATTTTTATTATAAATTAGGTGGGGATTTATATTTTAGATCATCAACGCTGTAGTCAACAGTTTGAACTATAATCACTGCTCCACCAGTAGGATATCTTTCCCCTGCTCCTAGACTCCAAGAGGCTAGCCCCAGTATAACTTTTTAAACGTGTGATCATATATATGTTCACCTGCCTTAGAAAATTGTCTCCATCAGTGGCTTTTTAAAAGTTCAATTACTTTATCCCTCTCTAGACCAGTATTCTCTGTAGCGGCCTCATTCATGGGAATGTGTAAAAGTTTAAGGAGACCAATTTGGGCATTTCAACTGACCTGTAGCTTACTCTGAGGGTCTTGACAACCACTTGTTTTTTCTGTTTTAATTCTATTAGATTGAGCGATTTGCTAGTGTTTTAAAAGCTTTCTTTGATGGGTAGAAATTTGCTATTTGGGGTTATAAGAATAGTTTTCTATAGGTTCTTACAAAGGCTTTCCCCACATATTTTGTCTAACATAATTTGGGAAACAGCCCTTTTGTGGTGGTAGTAGTAAGATTGTTTCGCTTGATTTCTTCGCTTTGGTTGGCGAGCTTGTTTTTTAAATAGAGCTATTTCAGATGGGGTAAGCAATTTACTTAAGACCAATTTACTTAAGTAACCGTAAGGCCTTTCAGAGACAAGAGACAGATAGAGATCTTTAATTATTCAGATTGATTGAGGGAGGTGAGGTTTATAGGGAACAGGGCATCAAAGGCAATGAGGTGAAAGGGGTTTAGATAGCTGCTGAAAGACAGGTTAGAGCCGGCCTTTTGGTCAAAGCCAGAGAATTAGCTAACTTACAAGGTCGAGAGAACACGAGAGCCGCTATTACGAAAAGGAAGGGAAAATCATTCAGGTTTAATACAGCCCCACTCACAAACTACAACAGTGATTGGCGAGGAAAGAGTTAAATGGAGCTGGAGCCAGCAGAGAAGGGACAAGGAGTCCCAGCGATGAAGGGGTCGGAGAGGAGAGCCGCAGGCATTTCAGGCAGTGAGCAGCAGGGATGGGAAGCAAGAGGGAGAGGGAAGAAAACGGAAATTCCAGAGTTTGTGGGGCCATCTATAAATTTTGTAGATATGAAGAATCCCGCGCATCTTTCTGGTTGGAGCCTAGATAACGCCAGTGGTCCGGGCGCCAGCTCCACGGAACTGATGCCACGTAATCGTAATCGGGCAGGGAGATGGGCAGAGGGAACTTTGTAAACAGATTTGTTAGCAGTGGCCCTCAATCCCTCAATCGCGCTACCACCAGACCCTGGACTCTAGAGTCTAGGGTCTCCACTAGAGTAACCAATGTTACTTAAGATCAATTTTAAATAGCGTTACCAGTTGAGGTCAGAAAACATCTTTGTGTAGGTGCAGTGAATTGTTTAATGCGTTTCCTCTAATCAACGTTTCTAACTCCCACCAAATAATCTTTGCCTTCATGGGTATGGTAAGAAAGTGGGGGAAGGTACTGATAGGATTCATCCACGAGTAACTGTGAACAGGATCCCCTGGAAGGGCATCCTGCTCCAAATAAAATAAACCCTCTGGGAAGCAGGAGGCGGGATCTCCTTACCAGCAAGGGCCCTGGTAGGGCAGACCTCTGGTCTGGAAATCCCAGCGCAGGGAACCTCCTGGATCTAGACGACATCAGAGGAGCCAGAGCATGGGACTGAGTGGTGAACTTTCTAACCCAGCCATCAAGTGAAGCTGAGTGCTTTGTGCATACGTCTGGTTTGTAGAATTAGGTGCCTTTGTGGTTACGAGTTGGGCTGCGATGCTCATGCATGGTCACCACTCATAGAAAGACACAAGGGGCTTTATACTCCCATGAACAGGACAGTCTCCGAAACTCACACGCGGCTTCCTATAAGTAGGTATCAACTCAGTGGCAGTGTGTTTGGTTTTGGTCTGGGGTATTTAAGTGGGAAAACTGGCTTAGTGACCCACAGAAGTGGAGCTCAGTGCCTTCGGGCTGAGGCTTACTGAAGTGGGGTACCCCTGGGCACTTAATTCAGGGAGTAGGGTTTGCTGACTCAGAGCTTGAGCTGAATCCCTTCAGGTTGAAGCTTACAGCAGAGCGGTATGCGCCTTTGGGCATTTATTCAGCAGGTCTGAAAGAACTTAATAACATGTCCTGATAAACAACTCTGCCCTGAGCATCTCTCACAGGCATTACAATTTATGAACTTCCTCAATAAATTCTTTAACATTGAACTTTGTCTGCGAGTTCTGTGTAACCATCGCAATGAATAGTAGGACCTAGAGATCAAGTAGAGAGTACTAAGACCACACACTGGTTCCACGTAACCTTAAAATCATGACTAATTCAAAGCGCATATTTCGAATCAAGGAAAGTACTCAGACCTTTTCCTTTCGCACGTTTGCATGCGGTGACAGGAGCTCGAGGGTCAGCTGGTTCAACTGAGGTTGCCTGACGGAAAGGCTGCCTGGCCAGGACTTCAGTTGCAGTTGTAACCGCATAATAAGCCCCATGATGAGTGTTAGGATTTGGTTTCAAACAAGAACAATTTACAAATGATATAGAAGGACTGGCTAACAGAATTTCCTTTAAATCAGTATGAGAAATCAGATGCTGTTTCATTAAGTCTAAGCAATCAAGAGAAGGATAATTATCTTTATCAGCTGTAGACAAAGGGGACCAGGGTTAGGATGGCGACCATTGTAAGATTGATTTGGCAGCGGAGAGAAAGAAAGAAGGCAAAGATAGAAAACAGTTTTAAAGGTTTATTTCAGAGCTCCCAGGCGAAGTTCACGGTCCCTGAATTGAGGCAGAGAAGGTTGCTGCCCGGAGGAAGAAGAAGGGTTTATAGTTATGGTCTGGGGGAGGGGCAGTTTGGGGAATTTCCTATTGCCCTTTGGCTCTTCTGTAAGGTAGGAAGTTAGAACTCAGTAACAACTTAACAATGCAATGATCGATGATCGGAGCTGTCACCCATCTGCGTCAGGACTTCAAAGGCCACCATTAGGGGTGGTTGTGCACTGTTGAGCCCTGTCGTCAGGGTATGGCTCCACTTGCCTGCCCCACCAGTTCCCGTTTCTGCCTAACAACCAAATGTCATTTAATAGTAGAGGTTGCCAGAGTTATAGTAAGTTGCTAGCAGATACATGTTGAGTTAAAGCAGAATTGAGTAAAAATAGACAGAGAGGTACATATCTCTTTTAAAGCTTTTAAAAGAGTTACCTATAGTATTTTAGGAATTAAAGAAAAAAAACTAGTCCAAATAGTTTTTGAGTTTGGAGTCTTAGTTTCAAGTGTGTTTATAATTAAATTGTAGGGATCCTTGATAATCTTTTCCCATTTTCAAATTACAAGTGGTAATTTTATTTGGATATATTTTAACTAAATCAAGAGGGATTTTAGAATGTAATAAAAACAGATGTAAATACTCATTAGAAGATAGGAAGAGGCTGTTATGTTTGAGCCCATTGCCATAGCCACTGTGTATGATGGATGCTTGCAGGTATTTCTTCTCATTTCGAGTCATACCTCAGTAGCAAATGAAGGTCCTGGTAGCTTTGCTCCGTGTACGTCATATGGTTACCCTCCCTTTGAGGAAGCGCTTCTTCCCCAGTCATATTTTGAGTGCTTCCAACCTGGAGGAGTGGCTCCTCTTCTAGCGCTGTCCTTGAAAATGTTCTGCTGCTTTGCTGAAGGCTCTCAGCGGCGAATCCCTTAGACGCGGGCAGCCTACTCTTTCTTTCTAGTCTGCGCATGGTGTGAAAGCTCTACTGAAACCTGTTCACCGCTGGTAACTTTGCTGGTATGAGTGAAATTTCTTGATATGGCTCTTCTATCCGTGTCTTTGTAACTCCTGCTCAATGACCAGGTGGCCCTGTGCGAATAGGCTCTATGTCACACTAAGAGAGGAGCTCGGTCAGTTCACTTTGCCACTCCCCTGGTTATACAAACGAGCCATCTTGGCTGGAGGAGAGAGAAACCCCAAGACTATGGGAAGAAGAGTACATTCAAGGTCTCTGTCTGAAGTGGCAGAGGGTGAGACCAGAGGCACCAGGGACTGGCGCAAAGACTATGGGACAGAGTTAAGGAGCCAGGCTAAGATCAGAGGCAAGGAAACCATGAGACAGAACACAGGAGCAGTGTCCAGATTAAGGGACCATGTGGCTGAGGACTAGACTTGGCTACTGACTGTGGACCTATAACTGTATTCTTACTATTAACAGATTCTGACTTGCAATTTGTTAGGCTGTGCTGTCCAGACAAACAAAATCAGTGACACTTATGTAGGTAGGTATAAGAAAAAGCTTTATATAGAGAAGTAATCTTATATCAAGAAGGCATCCCAACCCGGTCCAACTCAAGTCCATAAGTCCGAGGTGAGCTGGGGCCCTGATCAGACTCATATAGTTTCAGTCCAATGACACAGAAACGTGAAGGGTGATGCTGGAAACTCACAGGCTGGTGGGTGTAGAGTCGAGTGGATCCAACATTGGTGGACACGTGGCAGGGTACTGACAGCTCTCAGGGCAGATGATTCACATGGGGCCACCCCTGGAGGCAGATACAGAATTCCATTGAAGTCCCAGCAAGGAGGACGGAGAAGTGCAGAGACAGAGGATGAGGTTCCAAGTTTCTCATAAAAAATCCACATAGCCAAGGATGCATTATCAGACTGAAACCTGTTTGACAAGTTGGATCCAACCCCTCCACTTTCATACAAACTCAGGATGCCATAACATCTGCCCCAGGTAACCTAGTAACTTCCCTAAGAAGCCCCATATGTGAGTTTGCCTGTGAGTTGCACATGGCTATTGCAATGAAGTATTGAATGCGGCCAAGAAGTAAAGTGCCATTGGGGAACAGTCGGTATCAGTAGGGGAAGACCACTCTGGATGGCAGACACATGTCTGACCTCAACCTCGTGGCAACAAAGAAGCCAGAGGAGGTGAGACATGGCCCCGTGCCATTCGCTGCAGGTATCGTAATTTCCAGCACCACTGCCACATTCAAGCCACCACATTATGGCCAACTGATGAGTGGTGGTCTATTTACTCCAAAGAACCCAAGTAGCTATTTAAAAACAGCAACAAACACTGTGGGGGAGAGCTGTTTGCTCCTTAGGCAAACGAGACAGGACTGCCACCTTCCATGTTCAAAGCGCATGGAAACACTGACGGCTCAACCGTGGGGGCTGAGGAAGCAGCAGCTGGCTGTCTCTCTGCCTGGGATAAAAGTGGACACTCTCCCTCTAGTCCCCGGGCAAGCTGCAGAAGCACAGCTGTCCACAGCATCAGCTATTGCATGTTGCCAACCGTGTCCTCTTCTCCTCTCTGTGAACAGCTTGCCTGATGTGTTAATGCTTCTTTATTTACCCACAAATAATGATAAACTGTCACTTTATGTAAACCTGCCACGTTTTGCAGGCTAGTGCAGGAAGGCTATTCAAACCTGCCTCGAATAAAGGTTGGGACCTTGAAGGGGCCATGCTGCAGGGTCCCCTGAGCAATTGCATCTACTTGTTTCTCTGAACAGATCTTGCCTCTTGAACCCATTCGATTTGTAAGATAAGAACTCGATTCTCTATTATCTTACAAACAACGTCATATGATAAATGGTCTTTCTTTAAAAAAGAAAAAAAGGCCCACAGAGTTTCTTCTGATGACTAGAAAGGTTTTAATTGCTTCGAACACAGACTTGTGAACAGGAAGACATGGAGTAACAGCTTGGATGTCGTTTCCCTCCTAGGTCCTTATACTTCTGGCCTTCTCTGCTCTCTTGAATCTATTTATAACAAAACAACAAGCATTCCTATTGAAGAATAAAGAGATGTGAAATAATGTTTAAGCTGCCGTTTAAGGCAGGACAGTGATTCTCAAAGTTGGCTTTCTATCAGTGTCATCTGGGAAAATAGTTCAAACAGATCCTTTCCCAGCTCCGCCTTAGTTTTCTCACCGCATCCTTTCTCTGCCCGTTGACATTCTCATGTGCATTCTGTTCTCTTTCCTGTTACCTTTCCCAACGTCTTTTCTTTTCCTCCTTCTTCTCCTCTTATTCTTGATACCATGCTTCTTTCCCGTCTCTTTACATGCTTTAAACACATCCATACTGGAGTCATATGTCAGAAAACATTTCATGGCTCTGCGTCTGAATTGGCTCGGTTTGGGTGAGTTTTTGGTAAAAACAATGATTGGGAATCCTGGTTGCAGAGTAGGTTAGAACTCACCTGTTGCTCCAAGGGCAAAAGATGAGGTTATTTGCTCCTCTAAATATCGCACAGTCTCCAAAAGCCAAAGGGGTAGTTCTACTGGGTCCTTGAGAGTTCCTTGAGTCCGTGACAATGACAATGGGAGTGGGTAAGCAGAGTTACCAATACAGGAGATAACAGGGCAAAACCGAACTTCAACAGTAACACTGGGGTGGCGTTAGATATAAACCACACAGAATGTTTTCAAATTCATTGCATCTTCTTCTGAGGGCTCTTTTTGTGAGGTTTTTAGGGTTTATTTATTGTACTTGAAAACCTCAGGCATAGAGGATGTTAAGTGATGTGCTTAAGGTTTACAACCAGAAGAAAAATACAGCTCTGATTCATAGTCAGTTTTTTTCTTTTATTACACTAATATATCTGACTAGCTATAGGGTTCCTAAGGTTTTTATTTATTTTAATAAATCATTTTATTGGGGGCTCATACAGCTCTTATCACAATCCATATATATACATCCATTGTGCCAAGCACATTTGTACATTTGTCGCCACCATCATTTTCAAAACATTTGCTTTCTACTTGAACCCTTGGTATTGGCTCCTCATTCCCTGACCCCCCCCCCCCAAAAGGTGGCTACTTTATATAAGCTTAATTATTCTTTAAAACCATTCTATTTTGGTAATTCTCTTGTCCAGATATATTGTTGAGGTCAAAATTCTTCTAGCAGAAACTCAGAAGATAAGTAACAATATAAACTACACAGATATACTATGTTCTAGGAAAAGAACAGTTATACTGAAAAACACTATGTAAGTTACCTATTTATAGTTCCCTTATTAATTATGAAAAATTTTCTTAAGGATGTTTAAGGAAAAAAAATGTCACCAAACACAAACAATTAAAACAGACCAAGAAAGGAACAGAGAAGGGGCTGCCAATTGGGAGATAGGAAGCACTGTGTGGAAGTTGTCCAAAGGGACTGCAGAGAGGCAGCTGCCGGCAGAGGGGACTAGTGGGGGTGTCGGAGACCGGAATGAGGGAGAAAGCTGTCAGCAGAAGAAAAGGTAGGGCAATAAGAGGTGTAATTGCGTCTCCCCTCACCCACTCTTCTGTTGTCTGTCCCCCAGGGAGGAGGTCACATGTACGATATGACAAAATAATTTAAAAATTATCAAGGGTTCATGAGGGAGGAGGCAGTGGGGAGGGAGGGAGGGGAAAAAATGAGGAGCTGATGCCAGGGGCTTAGATGGAGAGCAAATGTTTTGAGAATGATGAGGGCAATGAATGTACAAATGTGCTTTACACAATTTATGTATGTATTGATTGTGATAAGAGTTGTATGAACCCCTAATAAAACAAAAAAAATTTTTTAGCTTTTTAAATTGAGAAATTGGAGTTTTATTATGAAATATATATTAGATAACATATCAATGTTAGATTTCTTATTTAATGTGCAATATTACTTTACTAAAATAATTTTTGAAAGCAAATAAAGAGGTGTAATTACAGTAGGGCTTTGGCTTTCTAATTCTTTGTTTTTGCAGCTAATTCGGAAACAGAATTCAACAGTTCTTAATTTGGTTCCATCTACTTGGAAGCAGAGTTTGGCAAAGAGGTTGTCAATTGCTGACATTTAGAGGCCTCTAACTGGCAATCAGAAGAAAATGTTCTATTGAATCTTCTTGGGATTTCTAATTGACCACACAGTGGCTCCGTAGAAAGTTCAAAAATGTCCAAGAATTGTCCATTCTTCTAAACTGACATGAAAGAAATCATGCCAAGCAGATTTGCACTTGGTATTACTCAAAGGTCCAAAGGTGTAGCACACAGTTAGATTCTGAAACATTTCAAACAAATCTCTCAGGCTCTCAAGAAACAAACAAACAAAAAAACCCAAGTCGCAAACTCAAAGGCAGTGGCCTTCGGGTGGATTGCAAATTACAGCAACCCTGTCGGACAGGCTAGAGAAGCTCCTGTGGGTTTCCTAGATTGTAACTCTTTTTGGGAGTAGAAATCCCCAACTTTCTTCTGCCCAGTGGCTGGTGGTTTCCAACTGCTGACCTTGCAGTGAACAGCCCAAATCACACCGCACTACACCACCAGGCCTCTCAGAACTGGCAATCACCCTTTTACACTTCTGAGGTCTTCAGGCAAGCCCCTAAAGTCCCTGAAACCAAAAGAACAATGTTCTGTTCACAGGTCAGAAAGGACAGGAAAACAAACTCTTCAGTAAGATTTTTCAGGGAGCATCTCATACAAAGCAAGCAGAAACTTGACCTGGCCAGCATCACATATGTTGTGACCTCTGGGGTTTTTTTTGAGAGAGGGCAGATCCAATGGTAGGAACCATCCTCCATTTTCTAGCAGCTCCAGGTACTACAGAGATGAGGTATCCTCTGGGGTTCCTTTGTGGTGGCAAGAAATGTATAAGTGAAAACACTAGGTTGATGCTCCACTAGAAATTAAAACAGTTATTTTCTGAATTCATACTTTGTACATTCTACGCTCCCTGTATCAGTGGATGCTGGTGGCCATTTTTCTCATTTTGTATCATGCGTCATCCGCAAACGAAGCTCATAAAAGCGTTACTACATTTACACCATTAGGACCAACTCGGCTTGGAGGAGACCGCTCTTCTCCAATTATATTTTGTGGCTTCCAATCTGCGGGGCTCATCTTCAGCCACTATATCAATGTTGTGTTCCTAGTCTTCAGGTTTTCTCCGTCTGATGCCTCAGAAGTGGACTGTCTGTTCCTCTTTAATAGTTTGTTCTTAATCTAGAAGCTCTGCTGAAACCCGTTCCCCCTGGATCAGGGCACCCTGCTGCTATCTGAAACACTGGTAGCTCCCATCATCGCAACACAAAAGTTACCAAGGTGCAACCAACCTGGAGAGCAGTGGGGTAGAAACTGCTAAAGGGCCTAGAATTCATTCATGTTTATCCTTTCTTGTTGAGGGCGGGAATGCTCTTCGTATTAATGTTTATGTTCATGTATAAATGTGAAAAATGATTCCTGGAAATTAAAAAAATATATCAATTTCTAGACCCTTTTGGATTGCTATAAATCTGAATGAAAATGACAAGTCTGAGGAGCATTGGATAAAGAGTAATTCCTGCTCACATCTTGCCTGCTCATTCTATGGAGCCCTGTGAAGCAGATATTAGGAGGTTTTTCTTGGATGCTGGCCTATAACTATCTCATCTTTGGGAAACAGCTTCTGGGAGGTGGAGATAAGATGACTAAATAACACATATTTATGCTGAAGTTTATGTCTCCATTGACTTCCAGATCTACAGAAGGCAGGAGGCCCTCATTCCAGTCTCAGCAAGTAATGTCTCTGTCCCTTGCATGAGTAAGGTATAGCTCAGAGATCCTGGGATAATGTTTCTTTGCTCATAACATCTTTTTCTTCACTTCTTGGAACACAGCCTTTAGGAGGACCCATTCGCCATGGTTTGGATAAAGCTAAATTCTACTTTGCTTTGCCCCATGCCAGAGTAACCAACTTCTTTGGCCACAGATATTAATTAGCTCAAAGTTGGGTATAGCATCTAAGCCATTCAACCCAAATCTGCCTGAAACTTTTTTTTTTTACTGTATATACTCGTGTAAAGCCGAGTTGTTTTTTTTTTAACAATTTATTGGGGCTCATACAATTCTTATCACAGTTCATACTAATACATACATCAATTGTATAAAGCACATCTGTACATTCTTTGCCCTAATCATTTTTTTCTCCTCTTTTCTTTTTTTACATTTTATTAGGGACTCATACAACTCTTATCACCATCCATACATATACATACATCAATTGTATAAAGCACATCCATACATTCCCTGCCCCAATCATTCTCAAGGCATTTGCTCTCCACTTAAGCCCCTTGCATCAGGTCCTCTTTTTTTTCCCCTCCCTCCCCTTTCCCCCCTCCCTCATGTGCCCTTGGTAATTTATACATCGTTATTTTGTCATATCTTGCCCTCTCCGGAGTCTCCCTTCCCCCCTTCTCTGCTGTCCCTCTCCCAGGGAAGAGGTTGCATGTGGATCCCTGTAATCAGTTCCCCCTTTCCAACCCACTCACCCTCCACTCTCCCAGCATCGTCCCTCACACCCTTGATCCTGAAGGTATCATCCACCCTGGATTCCCTGTACCTCCAGCCCTCATATGTACCAGTGTACAGCCTCTGTCCTATCCAGCCCTGCAAGGTAGAATTCGGATCATGGTAGTTGGGGGGAGGAAGCATCCAGGATCTGGGGGAAAGCTGTGTTCTTCATCGGCACTACCTCACACCCTAATTAACCCATCTCCTCGCCTAAACCCCTCTATGAGGGGATCTCCATTGGCCGACACTTGGGCCTTGGGTTTCCACTCTGCACTTCCCCCTTCATTTAATATGGTATATATATATACATATATACATATACATATATACATATACACATACATACACACACTTATATCTTTTTTTTTGCATGATGCCTTATACCTGGTCCCTTGGCACCTCGTGATCGCACTGGCCGGTGTGCTTCTTCCATGTGGGCTTTTTTGCTTCTGAGCTAGATGGCCGCTTGTTCACCTTCAAGCCTTTAAGACCCCAGACACTATCTCTTTTGATAGCCGGGCACCATCAGCTTTCTTCACCACATTTGCTTATGCACCCATTTGTCTTCAGCGATCCTATCATGGAGGTGTGCAGTCAATGATATGAGTTTTTGTTCTTTGATGCCTGGTAACTGATCCCTTTGGGACCACTCAATCACACAGGCTGGTGTGTTCTTCCATGTGGACTTTGTTGCTTCTGAACTAGATGGCCGCTTTTTTATCTTCAAGCCTTTAAGACCCCAGTCACTATCTCTTTTGATAGCCGGGCACCATCAGCTTTCTTCACATTTACTTGTTCATCCACTGCCTGAAACTTTTAATGTTACTATAGGTAAGGAAATCCTCTCTTCTCTGGAAACATATGTAAAGCTGACAAGTCAAATGGAGCCAGTGACCATCTCTGCCATTCCCCTGCTAGAGCATCAAACTAGTCCCGGGGAAAGAGCCGGGCTAGCAAGAGAATGATGCAACGACAGTTTATGAACACCCCTATCCAGTATCTGAAGTCAGAGCTGACCCTTCAAACTCAAATCATGGTCGCCAAATCCCTGAATTGGCTTTTCACAAATTAGAGTCCTGGATAACCCAGCAGGTTTAATTCACTACAACATAAAATGCACGGATTTCATGACTGGGAATTGAGCTGACTCTACAGAAATTGTCATGTTTTTTCTGGCAAAACTAATCTTTGAGATGGTATATTCTCTATATTACCCAATGGATAAGTAGCAAAAGTTAAGTTTTACAAATTGTTACTCTTGTAGGAAGTATACACTTTTGCACATACTGAGGTAAACATTGCAGGTTTGGTTCCAGACCCCTGCAATAAACAAGTATTAACATAAACAACTCAGTGATTTTTTGGTTTACCAGTGCACTTAAACACTTTTTGATCTCAGCTGTAAGGAAGGTGACAGAACCAATTTCTTTCTGTTGAGGTTTACTTCCCAGTTGTCATGTGCTTGTTTTACATGCCCACTTATCTATTTCACCAGAGGGGTCTAGGGGAGGAGACGAGTCAGTCAGGGTGTGACGTAGCACCGATGAAGAATACAGCTTTCCTCCAGTTCCTAAATGCTTCCTTCCCCCCCCCCCCCCCAACGCTCCACTACCATAATCCGAATTCTACCTTGCAAGTCTGGATAGAGCAGAGGTTGTATACTGGTGCATATAGGAGCTGGAGGCACAGGGAATCCAGGGTGGATGATACCTTCAGGACCAGGGGTGTGAGGGGCGATACTGGGAGGGTAGAGGGTGAGTGGGTTGGAAAGAGGGAACCAATTAGAAGGATCTACATGTGACCTCCTCCCTGGGGGATGGGCAACAGAGAAAGGGGGAAAGGGAGACGCCAGATATGGCAAGATATGACAAAATAATTTATAAATTATCAAGGGCTCATGAGGGAGGGGGAAGCGGGGAGGTAGGGGAAAAAAGAGTACCTGATGCCAAGGGCTTAAGTGGAGAGCAAATGCTTCGAAAATGATTAGGGCAGGGAATGTACAGATGTGCTTATACAACTGATATATGTATATGTATGGATTGTGATGAGTTGTATGAGCCCCTAATAAAATGTTAAAAAAAATGAGGAGCAATTCAGAAGAAGGTGAGGAAAAGAGATCATATAAGAAATTGACAAGCTATTGGCAATATAGAAAGGCTTTATTGACAAATCAATTGATACACAAATTTAATTTAGTTTAAAACATTTGAAATGCAGAGTAAAACTCCAAAGATTCTTATCAAAACACAAACATATAGTTAGATTGAACATGTAACATAAAAATGACAAATACTTAAAAGGCAAGGGCTCAGAGTTCCCACTTATCTTAGAGCAAGTTTTTTCATATTTCTTAAATGGCAATTAAATAGAAAAACTCGACGCTCAGGAACTATCAGATAGTTCATGGGTATGTGATGCTCAGACATAAATAAGGTCCCTGAGGTCTCACTGGAACTATCTATGGAAGAGCACCAAATAGAAACTACAACAGGAAGAAGCGAACTCTTTCTGATGAGCCTAGAAAACAGGACGGTCAGTTTGCAATGAGTAAATAAAATGTATGAAAAATGCACTCATCCTTTGGGAATTTCTACTCCACTATTTAATCCTCACCACAAACTTGAGCAATGATTTATTCAGGTGAAGAAACAAGGGCTTGCTGATAAGCAGCCTTTCAAGATCACATAGTTCCTAAGTGAAGATGACAATTCAAAGCCAGTTTTAAATAACCTGTGTTGGCTTTGTTAATTTCATTAGTAAAGATTAGGCCCCCAAGTGGTAAAGTTCTTTGCATGTATTACCATATATACTTGTGTATAAGCTGAGTTTTTTCAGTGCATTTTTAATGCAGTTTTTGTGGTAAAATTAAGTGCCTCGGCTGATATTCGGATCAGCTTATACTTGACTATTTAGGTACTTAAGAATTTGGCACATTGAGAATGTTTTAATAATTTAAAATTTACCAAATAGCTTCAACAATGTAGTTTAAGAGCATTTCCCATCTTTAAAAATGTTGTCCCCTAACCCATATCTGCCAAAAGAGACTTCTGCAGGCTTAAAGGGGGTAAAAACCCTACTGGAAGGGCAGGATGACTGAGGTTCTTCATTCCTAGAACTACCGAAGGTATTTATTTGACTTGCTCTGATACTGGTCCATTAAGGTAACTATAATGTCTTTAGATCCTACTGAAGGATAAGATCACTGTCACTTCAACTTTTCCAATCCATCCAAATTTGGAATGACTAACTCCCCTACCCAACTCCTTACATGGATGCTCTAGCTTTGGGATTGGCAGATATTTTTTTAAAGAGCCCAAACAGTAGATGCTTTAGGCCTTTGGGGATATATGAACTCTGTTACAACTACTCAACTCTCTTGCTATATTGCAAAAGCAGTCAGAGGCAAACTGTAAATGGATGAGCTCCAGTGAAACTTAACAGAATGAAGTGGCGGATGTGATGTGGCCAGTAGGTGCAGGCTATAGTTTGTCAGTACTGCTTTATCATTCCAAAATCTCTCCTTTTTTTACATACTGTCTGTTTTATTTCAATCACTGATAGAGCTATACTCTCCATTCTTAATGATCCTACTACTAACGCTTCCCATTGCCACTACTTCTTTAAATTCAATCTGCTATTTTCCCTCAGTAGTGTAATTAAGGTCTACTAAGAAGTAATTTTAACTGGCAATAGGGATAATGTGCAGAAAGAAGGAGTATGGACTGGCTGCTGGGTAGTCAAGAAGGATAAAACTTCAGGAGAGCAGGAAGAAGGAACCTGCGAAAACTGTTCCCTGCCATTTACTGTAGTGTTCTTTGCACACAAACAAGAAGGTAAAAGGGAAAAAAAACCTGACACTTGTGTAGTGTTTTATTACATATTTAAAGTTTTGTTTTTGTCTCAGATTCACCACGGGTCTGCGGTCACCTGTGTATATCTTTACAGGAGTGGATAGCCTCATCTTTCTTCCAAAATGCGGCACGTGGGTTGGAAATGATCTTTTGGATAACAGTTCAATGCTTACCCAACAGAGATAGCAGGGGTCTGTGTGTGTGTTCACGTGTTCATTAGTGTAAAATTGTGGCTTCACTCTTTTTATAACTTTCTTTAGGGCTTGGGACCTCTCAAAAGTCCAACTGGTATAAAACCAGAACAGCAACAACAAAAATGCTGATAAACGTGGCCAAACAAACAGCAATGTCTTCTTCATGGAGGGAAGCTGCTTATGCTCAAGTGAGTCTCTGACACATGAGTCATTCTCCATATGTAACAAACAAGAAAGCACGTGGGGTCTCATAGACGCTCCAGTTCTTCTTCTTGAAGGGATCCTAAAAATAATATTAAACCCATTAACATTCCACATTCTTGGTTTTTTTTCTGAAAGTGACAGAGCAAAGTTTATAGAAGGTTGAACAGTAAAGCAAAACCATGTCTCCTTGTTATTGTTATCATAGAAAACCAAGGATTCATTCAATTGTAAGGATAAGATAGACTTAATCATAATTAAGTTTATGACCCAGTACTTATTTCAGAGTAACTCTTAGAGAAATGGAAAACAAAAGAGCTACACAGCAAAGGAATATTTATTATCTAAAGCTGTAACCAATACAAGCTTGTGAATATAATTTAGAATTTTCTATTAAATATATTCTAGTTATACCCATCAAATTAGACAGCAGCTTTGGTGGGTGGAGATAACTAAGTAGCTTCCAACTCTTATGTTTTATGTCAAATATATTTTTAAAATGTTACTCCCTGGAGAAACAATGCTATCTTTATAACTGGATTCCTATTTTGAATTCCAAGAGGAACAACTTTTGAGCCTTCCTGATAGTAAGAACAGGCGTCTTTAGCCTAACATAGTAAACAAATATGTCCTTACAAAATTAGATGCTAAAACAGGATGTGGCTTTGCTATAAGAGAGGGGGAAATGTGGCATCACAATGATATCACTCCCCACTCCCAGGTATTTTGAGTTTCCACGAATGGTTATTTGGGGGTAGGGATTAAAATCAGATCCCTGGCTGCAAAACCCCAAACTAACTGCCACTGAGTTGATTCCAACTCCTATCAACCCGAAATGACAGAGTAGAACTGCTCTTTAGGTTTTCTGAGATGTAAATCTTCATAGGAGTAGATAACTTCATCTTTCTCATGCAGCACATCTAGTGGGTTTGAACTACTAACCTTGTAGTTGGCAGACCAACACTTAGGGGCTCTGTACATAAAGTCAATGATCACAAGGAACATTTGTCTCTGGCTCAAAACTATGTATTATGCAAATGAAGCTAGGTGCGTATAGAAATGGCCCTCAAGGTGTATTTTATTATCCTTATCTACACACTCAGGGAAGACGGGGCTTCAAAGAGCTTGTGGGGAAATTCCACTCTTAATTCCATTTTCCATGAATTCTGAAGCCCCTCATCTTTAACACAATGGTATGACTGACTTACATTTCTTCACATTCTCAGGGTTGCTCCTCAGCGTGAGCTCTTTGATGTCTGATGAGAGAAGAGCTGCATTTAAAGCTCTTTCCACATTCATTACATCTGTAGGGTTTCTCGCCAGTGTGTGTTCTCTGGTGTTGAATAAGAGCTGAAGAATGAATAAAGGCTTTCCCACATTCATTGCATTTGTAGGGCTTCTTTCCAATATGGATTCTTTGATGTTTAGCAAAATTTGAACTCCGACTGAAGGTCTTTCCACATTCACTACACTCATACGGTTTTTCTCCAGTATGAATTCGCTGATGTTGAACAAGATGTGTGCTCTGACTGAAGGTTTTCCCACACTCATTACACTCGTATGGCTTTTCTCCAGTATGAATTCTCTGGTGCTTAGTAAGAGATGAACAATGGCTAAAGGCTTTCCCACATTCTTGACACTTATAGGGTTTCTCCCCAGTATGAGTTCTTTGATGTTTGATGAGAGCTGATGAATGAATAAAAGCCTTATCACATTCATGACATTCATAAGGTTTCACTCCAGTATGAATCAACTGATGCTGAACAAGATGGGTACTTCGATTAAAGCCTTTTCCACACTCACTGCATTCATAAGGTCTCTCTCCAATATGAATCCTCTGATGTATAGCAAGGGATGAGCTTTCTATAAAAGTTTTCTTACATTCACTGCACTCAAAGAGAATTCTGGTATGAGTTCGCTGGTGTTTAGTTAAATTAGCTCGATGGCTAAAAGATTTCCCACATTCATTGCAAGTATAAGGTTTCTCTCCAGTATGAACTCTCTGGTGCCGAATAAGCACTGAACGGTAAGTGAATAATTCACCACAATCATTGCATTTATGAGGCTTTTTCTCTTTATAGTTTCTCTGCCTTTTAATTAAGTTTGATTTCCGATTCAATCTCTTTTCAAGTTTATTAAAAGTGTATGATCCTTTGGGAACTCTGTCTTCAGTGATAAGGGCAGACTTCTGACTGAAATTTTTCCAATATATACCATGTTCATGAGTTTTTTCCCTAGGCAGTGGATTCATATGGGTGATCATTTCTCTCAAACGTCTCTCCTGATTTCCTTGCTGATTCTCTAACCAATTTTCGCACTCAAGAGCTGTTTCCAAGTTGGAGTCATAAACACTACTCCTCGTTAGTCTGTCTATTACTGCAACCTGGCATGATTCTTCTTTGGAAAACTCTTGCACTGAAGTTGATTCTTTGCTCTCAGGTCTAGCCTCCCAGTCTGAAAGAAATTGGAAATGCAAATTTCCTTTGTTTTCTGTGCTCAACAAAATGGCAGCTCTGTAATAGGTAAGAGTTAAGGAAAGTGAAAAGCATGCCTTCAAGGAGTACATACGCAAAAAGAAGCAAATGGTGCAAAACTAACGTATAATATATGCAGCGAAAGTGAACAGACCATTTCTAGAAGGGCTAGTGAGGGGAAGATGATCAGAAATACAGGAGGAGGAGGCAGATGAAGCAAAATACCACTGGAGAAGCAGGAAATAAGTACACTAGGATCAAGATAGGGGAGAAGCGACTTCTGAGTGCCTACAGTGGTAAAACATACTCAGAAAGTTACCACCTTGGATTACAGCTACGATTTTTAAGTTTGCATTTTTCCAATTCCACTCACTTTCAAATATGCATTCCATTACTAGTTTAATGGTATGTCATATGTCACTGATCAAAACACCTCTGAGTTCTTAAAGGTATGTCAAAAAGTACTGCTACTGGGGTTCCAGTTCATACATGCACAAGTTGATTTCAAACAAAATGTGCCTCTGTGATAAGTATATGGCTCTTCTATGTTTTTATCACTCCAACAAATGATTGCGTGGGACTATGCAACGCAAGAAGGTATGTTAACGCTCATAGAGGACACTGGTTAGCTTTAGTTGCCACTCCCCTGGCTATAAGGGTAGGAGGAAGAGAAAAAAAAATCACAGATCTCGGAAGTGGAGCCCATTCAAAATCCGTGAAGGCACCAGAGGCTTAGGCAAGGAGGTCATGAGACAGAGCAGAAGAGCAGTGTGCTGAGACTATGGGATGGTGATTTCAAGTAGTTACCATAACTTCCTGAGATGACCTTTCTGTCTTGAACTTAACTGGCCCCGAAGATACCCTTGACAATCACTCTTGTGATTGGGCCTTGCTCTCTGCGATCTTACTGGTAAATCTAAAACTGTCCCTGGTTATAATTCATTCCACAAAAAATAGTTACCTAAATAGTAAGTGTAAGAACAGATTTCAGGAGGCATGGATAGAAGCTAGGCATCTCTAAATATAACATAAAATATTAGAAATTTTATATTGACATTAAAACTATTAATAAAGTTAAATTACTTAAATTGTGGTCTGACAAAGGAATAAACAGATCAGTGAGAAAGGATAAGTTCAGAAATCAGAAAAAGTCAATATATTTAAGGATTAATACAAAGGTGATATTAAAAAAACAAAAGCAAAACAACTGTTTTTCCAACAAATGATGCCATGACATAACTGAATAATCACTTAAAAGAAACTAAAGTTTGAGTTATTCCTCATTCCTTACACCCAAATATAGTTATCTGTCTTTACATCTGCACATACATTCATTCACCACGTAGCCATTGACTATCTACCATGTGCTAGATGCTGGGGTGAAGCAGACGCAGACCCTGTGATGTTGGAGGGTGAGATCATTTAATGTAATACTAGCAAATAAATCCACAATTGTGGCAAGTATTGAGGATGAAAGATAAAGGGTGTTATGAAAGAAACGAGGGAGACTGAGAAAGGCCTCTTGCATTGGATGATTAGTATAGAGTAAAATAGCATCATCAAAGTCAGAAGGGGCTGGGTTTGGGTAAGAGTTCCAGGTAGAGGCTGTGATGTTTTCTAAAGTCTTGAGATGAGGGGCATTCAAGAAAAGCAGCTTAACATAGTGATGGAGGAGACTGAGAATGGAGTCAGAATGCCTAAGTTTGAATACTTAGTATCAGTGTGACCCTGTTTAATAGCCCGTTTCCTTACAGGTAAGAAGGGGTAAGAAACAGTATCTCTCTCGTGAAGAACAATAGTGGCACCTGCCTTAGTGAGCATTAAGGGAGAGTATTTATAAAGCGCTTACAACCCTTATAGAAAATATAAATGCTTGTTACATATAACAAGTAAATTTAATACGATTGGTATGTTTATGTATTATTGTTGTTAGGTGCCATGACTTTGTTCCAACTCATGGAGTGACTCTATGGACCACAGAATGAAGTACTGCCCAGTCCTGCCATCCTCACCATTGTTAGGTTTGAGACTGTTTCAGCCACTGTGCCCATCCATCTTGTAAACGGATTCCTCGTTTCGCTAACCCTCTATTTTATATTTCAGCGTGTGATGTGTGTACTCAGCAGTCTGTAAGTCGAAAAACTATTTTCAAAGAAATACTTAGATATTATTTACCTTTTGCCCTGACTTGATATTTGCATTGATGGCACAAAGGCAGTGGTGATACATTTTATCAGGATGGCAAGACCAAATTTACTAGTTATATACCAGTAGTCTCAGTTTAAGCAAAACACAAATAGCTGGTTTTACTTAAAAACATCTAAGGAAGCAGTAAAACTATTAATTACATTAAAAGCCAACCCTTCAGTAGAAGCCTGGTCAACACTTTTTGTGATAAAACTATTTCATAAAGCAATAATGTTAAGGGTTGGGGGCAATGTGAAATTTAAAGCCATATCCATGAAATTGTCACAATGAATATACTGATCTTTTGGAAATATTAGTTTGACTGAGTTGCCTTGTGCAATCATTTGGGCTGTGAGCTGAATTAACCTTCGGAAACTTTTTATTGTGAACGGGGTGAAGGCTTAATGAGCAGAGCATCAGTTCTACATTCAGTGTTTCACATTTACTTTGTTTCATCTCTTTCACTGTGGTCCCCTCAATGCAGGATCTCTTACCCTACTTCCGCCCCATGTTTCTTATTTTCATTTATCTTCCTTTCTTAACTCTTCTGAACTCAGTCTGGGTAACTGCTGCCCTTTTGGTCTCAGATGGTTGACTATTCTAAGGTGTGTGTATCTCACAAGTGCTATTGCTCTTACAGAAGAATCTGCCTATTGTTTCATTGAAAATTGGGTCTCTGCTGTGAGTTCAGTCTACATCTGAAAGATTGCTAAGTGTCATGGTCTTGAGTAGGTGGGTGGGGGACATTCTACTAGTAAGCCTTGTCTCTTATAATTTTGAGTTTTGTTCCATATTTTTCTCTCATTCTATTCTACTCAGGACCTTTGAATGTGATCCCTTTCAGAGCACAAACTAGACAATTTCTTCCATGGACCACTGTTTTTACTTGAAAGAAAAAATGACAATGTATACTATTCACATTGTGGATTTGGGAATTGACTACATGACAGGGAATTTCTTTTTGCAAGAAAATAAAACAATAATTAGATACGGAGCAAGAGGGATATGATATCAGCAAAACTGGAAGGCAATTTTATAGATTTTTGTTTGTACACTTTGAAAAGAGAGTGGGTGAGTGCCATTAAACAATGATTGGAAGAGGGTCTTGTGGGGGCATATCAAGCATTCAATCTTGCTTTTACGCTTTATTAAAGTACCTCTGATGTAAACAAATGGAGGCATCAAAATAGTTACAGGGATGTTAGAACAGCAGGACAGAGTGAGCTCACGGGCAGTAATGTAAATGGGGTTAACCTGCACAGAGATGCTAACTTGGTTGTGGGAGATGGGACTGCTAAGGAGAAAGTGGAGAGTACACAGGGATCAGCAAGCAAAAGCTGACATTCAGACATTTTTTATTTGGTTCACACTGCTGATGTGAATTTTTATAATTAGTGACCAACATTTAAAAATAGTGAGATTTCATATAGAAATCCAAATTTTGATTTCTCGTGAAGACAAAATCCACACACAAAACAAGCATGTTAAATGTCAAAAATGAGCAAGAGTAGGAGCTAGCAAACTACAACTTCCTGAGTGCTACCAAAATGCCCACCTGCAGAGAACAGCTAAATTGGTATCCTGGAAAACTACACAGCAATGAAGACGGACGAGCAACATACTATATATTACAGTACAGATAAATTTTGTAGTTCAAGCTTAGTGAAAGTAGCTGGACACAAGAATATATAAAACATGACTCCATTTTATAAAGTTCAAGGAATCAAAACAATTTAATGTGTTAGATGTCAGAATAAGGTTACTCTTGGGGCAAGAGTGATTGGACAAGGACACTAGGATTCCTGTCGGTGGTGAGCCCGCTCCAAACCAGACCCATTGCCATGAAGTCCATTCTGACTCACAGAGACCCGTCACACAGAGAAGGACCGTGCCTCCCGGGAGCCGAGCGTCCCACCTTCCTCCTGTGCAGGGGCCAGCAGAGGCAAACTGCTGGCGTGGTTAGCAGCCCAACTCACAATTCACTAGGTTTCCAGGGTGCCTTTCTAGAGTGGTAGTAATGTCCTAGTTACATTTATGTAACTTGCGGAAACTCATAGAAATGAACTTATTTTATATTACAATAAAAGTTAAAGAAATGAAAAAAAAAAGGCAAAATAGAAAAACAGGGTAAAATATTAGCATCTTTATAACCTTGATTGTGGAGACTTTTAGGTATATTTGGAATATTTCAGTTTAACACAAAATGGGAGATGGAAAAAAAAAGGCATGTTGGCACTTCTAACTTTACCAAGCAACTGAAAGGTACCACTTCTTCTCAGTCCTTTCGGGCCATTACTTTTGAAGGTGCTCATCTTTCTGACTCACCTGAATAATTGCTTTGGAGGTTTTTGCTCTTAAGCATCCATGGCTCTTTTCCATTCTCTACATTGTAGTTCTCAGCTTTGGGAACTGGAAGCCCTGCACATATTTTTAAAACAAAGAAAGCAATAGGACTTCGTGACTTGTGATGAACACAATAATTTGTACTGTAGCACAGTCCCGATGCTTTGATCTACAGAGAAGATGAGAAGACCTGGAGCACAGGAAGATGGACCACTAAAGGGAGCTATGAAAATGCAGGAAGCCGTAATTTCGGTTGCAGTAATTCCTCTCAGTTACACTGCCTTGGATAAAGCCCTACCAGGCCTCCTACACCCTCCTCGCCATCGATTTTGGATCACTTGTTCCCTTGTTCCTGGGTTTGTTAACACCCACTTCCTTACCCCTGCCCACTCCCTCCCATGTCCCCCTGGAACCATGGGTCCATTGTTTTTTCCTCCAGATTGTTTATCTTGCCTATCTTATCTAGATAGATCTGCAGAGATAATAATGTTCACAAAAAACGAGAGCAAAAAAAAGAAACAAGAGAGCAAAACAAAGCAACAAAAGAAAAGAACAACAAAAAAACCAATGACAAAAAAAGAGAAAAGCCTGTAAATAGTTCAAGGTCTGTTTATTGACTTTTAGTTGTGTTTTCAGGTCCAGTCTGATGGGATGCCATGCCCTGGCCCCAAAGTCTATTTTTGGTATTCCCTCAGGACTTCCTTGCTCTGCTCCCCTTGCTGTTCTGTTGCACGCCTTTAGCGTTTTGCCTCGGTGTGGTGGGGTCAGATCAGGTGCAATTCCCGCACTGTGTCTCCAGTATTGTCCCCCATAGGGCTACGGGTCTGTGAGGGATATTGTGTCTAGTAGCGGGACTGGCCACATGGTCCTCTTTGTGCATTGGCTGCTCTGAGCAGGGATACTGTCCTCAAGGCTTGGTGGCCCAGGATGTGCTGAATCGCAAATGAAGACTGAACATGATAGTGGGATAAGAGGAAAGTAAAAAGAAATAGAGGAAAGAACTAGGAGGCAAAAGGGCTTTTATAGAGGTCTCAATACAGGCATGTACATATGTAAATATATTTATATATGATGATGGGGAAATAGATCTATGTGCATATATTTATGTTTTGTATTAAAGTAGCAGATGAACACTGGGCTTCTACTCCAGTACTCCCTCAATGCAAGAACACTTTGTTCTATTAAACTGGCATTCTATGATGCTCACCTTCCCAACACTATCTCTGAAGAGAAATGGGTGCATAAGCAAATGTGGTGAAGAAAGCTGATGGTGTCTGGCTATCAAAAGATACAGCATCTGGGGTCTTAAAGGTAAACAAGCGGCCATCTAGCTCAGAAGCAACAAAGCCCGCATGGAAGCAGCACACCAGCCGGTGTGATCATGAGGTGTCAATGGGTATCAAGCATCAAAGAACAAAAAATCATATCATTGTGAATAAGGGAAAGTACCAAGCAGAGACCCAAAGCCCATCTGTAGGCAACTGGACATTCCCTTACAGAAGAGTCACGGGGAGGAGACGAGCCAGTCAGGGTACATGCAGTATAGCAACAATGATGCATACAACTTTCTTCTAGTTCTTTAATGCTTCCTCCACCCCCCTCCACCACAACTATCATGATTCTAATTCTATCTTACAAATCCAGCTAGACCAGAGGATGTACACTGGTACAGATAAGAATTAGAAACACAGGGAATCCAGGACAGATAAACCCCTCAGGACCAATAATGAGATCAGAGATACCAGGAGCATAAGGGGAAGGTGGGGTAGAAAAGGAGGAACCGATTACAAGGATTGACATATAACCCCCTCCCTGGAGGACAAACAACAGAAAAGTAGGTAGAGGGAGACATCAGAGTGTAAGACATGACAAAATAATAATTTATAAATTATAAAGGGTTCATGAAAGGAGGGGGAAAATGAGGAGCTGAGACCAAGGGCTCAAGTAGAAAGCAAATAGTTTTAGAATGATGAGGGCAACAAATGTGCCTGATACAATGGATGATGTATGGATTGTGATAAGAGTTGTACTAGCCCCCAATAAAATGATTTTAAAAAGCAAAAGAAAACTGCAGTAAGATTTTGGGCCTGTTAAATATCTTGGTTTTAAATGAAAAATGTTTGATCCCTGTGCAAAATTCCCACCCCACCCCCACCCTCACCCCCCCAAACCAGAGACAATTTCTCTGGTTATCTCTCCTGGCTAGGAAATTTCAGAGGGATACTGCAGCTTAGTCCTTAGAAAAAGGTGGTGAAATTGGAACCTCAGAGACGCAGCACCACAAAACTGTGACCGTATGAGTGAGAGTTCCTTTCTACTCATGTCGCCCCTTCCCTCCAGTCTCTCATTTACAAATACATGTATACAAGTGTCCATGCACACAAAATGATGGGCACGTGATTCAGAACTGGCCAGAGCCTATACCAGTTCCTTAGCTATAGTGATTATGTCAAAGATGGACATGTGCCTTGTCCTCTGAACTTTATCCTTATTCTCAGAGCATTCTGTTTTGCTGAGTCTCCTAGGCTTTACGTTGTTTAGCAATTTACTTAGCCCACTGGTCTACTTGGCCATATGGGAAAGGCCTAGGAATAAAGCCAATTTTAGGCAAAATCATGCCAAGTGATAGAAAAAGATGAAAGAAATTCCTGATGGATAGATTTGATTCTTGGATCATGTTTTCTTTAAGGCATGTGAATTGAATCCAAGAAAACCCTGCTATGTAATAAGCAGAGACACTTCACCAAGAGTATAGAGAAAACATAATATTTTTCCCTCAGCACAAAGGGACTAACACCTTTTGACTCCGGACCAGCAGAGGGAAGGTTCTGTTAAGTTATTTTATTTCCAATAAAAATAGACAGATTACAGAGTCAAAATTTATCCTTACAAAGTGAGACCAGACTCCTATAGTTCTCCAGCATCATATCCCGCTGTGTAGGGTCCAGTTTTCCCCACTCCTCTGGGGTGAAATCCATGGCCACATCCTTGAATGTCATTGATTCCTAAGGAATAAAACATGTTTATCACCCTTCATGCAAGAATCCTACTTTCATTCCCGGTTTCCATGGCCCTGATGCAGAGCCATTCCTTAGGACAGTGGTTCTCAACCTTCCTAAAGCTGCGACCCTTTCATACAGTTCCCCATGTTGTGGTGATCCCCCCCAACCACAAAATTATTTTTGTTGCTATTTCATCACTGCAATTTTGTTATTGTTATGAATCAGGTGACCCCTGTGAAAGGGTCACTAGACCCCCAAAGGGGTCACGACCCACAGGTTGAGAACCACTGCCTTAGGAGAAAGTGACTATGATATATGAAAAGTAGTCTAACAGTATTCAGATTGTGACTTTTCTACATATCAATACGTATGTACGTGGGTATCAATATGTATCCAATGCACCAAGCTAGATTCAACATAAGAGCCAAGCCATAGATTTTTCCCTTGGCAGATTACAATTTTTCTGGGGAAAAATGAGTCAAGGCAGACATTGAGTCAACAATATAAATTAGCAAAGTAAACAAAATATAAGCAGAGGCAAAAACAAAAGCCAATGGGCTCTTCATTTTGAAACCAACAACAAAAAGCACCAGCAGCAAAAGAAAAAAAAGATCAATTAGACTTCAACAAAATTAAATATTTATGTGCAACAAAGGATACTATTTAGTGAGAAGACAATGCACAGAATGGTACAAAATATTTGCAAATTATACGAGATTACTCTAAAGCATATATAAAGAATTGGAGACTAAAAGATGAGAAGACATGAATGACCTGCAATATGCACATGACCCAGTCTTGCTTGTAGAAAGCGAGGACTTGAAACACTTGCTGATGAAGATCAAGGATTAATATCTAGAATATATAAAGAATTGGAGAATACATATAAAGGATTGGAGGAAGGCTCATTAATAACTTCTAGTATGCAGATGAACAACTTTGCTTGCTGAAAGTGAGGAGGACTTGAAGCACAGCTGACAGAGATCAAGGATTGCAGCCTTCAGTATGGATTATGACTCAATGTAAAGAAGACCAAAATCCTCACAACTGGACATGACAGCATTATGATAAACAAAAAAGACAGAAGCTGTCAAAGATTTTGTCTTGATTGGCTCCAAAATTAAAGCTCATGGAAGCAGCAGTTAAGAGATCAAAAGACGAGTTGGATTAGGTAAATCTGCACAAGACTTCTCTAGCGTATTGGAAAGCAAGGATGTTACTTTGAGGACCAAGGTATGGCCCTTTCAACTGCCTCACATGCATGTGAAAGTTAAACACTGAATCAAGAAGACCAAAGAAGAATCGATGCATGTGAATGGTGGTGCTGGAGAATACAGTAAGTACCATGGACTGCTAAGAGGACAAACAGATCGGCCTTGGAAGAAATAAGGCCAGAGTGCTCATCAGAGGCAAGGATGATAAGACTAGGTTGCGCCTATGTTAGACATGATGTCAGGCGAGACCAGTCCCTGTCGAAGGACATCATGTTTGGTAGAGGGAGTGACACAGAGGAATGCTCGTAAGGAGCTGGATTGCCAGCGTGGTTCCACCCATGGACTCGGGCATATGAACAATTGTGAGGGCTGGGCAGCGTTTGGTTCTGTTGGGCATATGGTCGTTATGGGCCAGAACAGAACTGATGGCACCTGACAACAACAACAACAACAACAACAATATAAAGAATTCCTATGCCTCATCAATAACAATAAAGGGCAAGCAAGCCAGTTCCAAAATGGGTAAAGGGCTTCAAAAGATATTTCTTCAAATAAAGATGAAAAGATGCGTACCCTTTCCGCCATAAAAATCTCATTGCTGACGAGATGAATCTGACACAAGGACCCCAAAGAAAAGACCAGACCTGCCCCATGGGATTTCTAGGGTTATCTTAGGGAAGCAGACCATTCCATCTTTTTCCTGCAGGGCACCTGGTAGGTTCCAGCTGACCTTTTAAAACCACGATGAGTCATAACTTCATGGGGAAAATCTGGAGGTAACAAGTATCGACAAGATTGTGGAGACAATGGATCCCTTACCTACTGCTTGTGAGGTTATGAGGGGGCAGTTGCCGAGAAGCAGTGGGTGGTCCCTCCACAGACAGGATTAGGAGAGGACCCAGCCATTGCCATTCCTTGACGTACACTCAAAAGTTGTGAAAGCAAGGATTCAGACAGATGTTGTGTATTAATGTTCACTTAGTATTCTCATCACACCAAAAAGGTAGGAAAAACCCAAGTGTTTATCAACCGATGAATGAATAAACAAAATGTGATACACAAAAGCAATACTTTCAGTTATACAAAGAAATAACATCCTGATACTATAACATCCTGATACTATAACATGAATGAACTTTGAAAACATGCTTAGAGAACTATGCCACACATGAAAGGACAAATATTAGGTCACTTCACTTATATGCAATATCCAGAATAGGCAAATGAATATAGACAGGAAGGATATTACTGGGTACCAAGGTGAAAGAGGGGGAAAATACTCATTGCCTAATGGGTATAGAATTCCTTTTTAAGGTGACGAAAAGTTTTGTGGTGATGGTTACACAACATTGTAAATGTGCTTGATTTTACTGAAATGCACACTGAAACACGGGTCAAATGATAAATTTTGTTATATTATTACTTTACTATAAACGATTTAAAAAAAAGAAAGATGAGCCAGTGGAATTCCTCTGCGGATTCTCAATACACACTTGAAGAAACAATCTCCTGATAAGATGATGAATTAAAATACAGAAATTGTGAATAGAGAAATCATGGAATGAAAAGTTAGACATGTCTAACAAATCTAGTTAGACGTGGAATTAAGTCTGAGTAATCTTTGGCCAGGGGAGCCCGACAAGATCGGCAGTTCCACTCCGTGCTATACGGTCTCAGTGAGTCAGAACGGACTCTGTGGCAGGCTTTGGTTTGGGAGGATCTTTGGCCAAACATAGCAACTGAAGAGGGTGAGAGAATTGTGAGGACAGTACAAGATGGGGCAACATAGGTTTCTTTTGTAGTTAGGGTCACCGTGAGTTCAAACTGTCTCAATCGTACCTAACCACCACCACTTAACCAGAAAAGAAAGCAAATATAAAAATATTGTTGGAGTTATATAATTTAAATATGTATCTGTAAACTAAATGTGTTGTACATAGGGTCTCTGTGAGTCAGAGCTGACTCGATGGCACTTAGTGAACGTGTGTGTGTGACTGATGTGTGTGTGAGACTGATGTGTGTATGAGACGGTGAAAAGGATGAATCTGGTAAATAGAGTAAAGAAGACGAGAGAAAAGGGGAGTAAGTAATAATTGTACACTCTCCATCTTACCTGGGGACAGAGATGTCATTGTAATTCTATTTCTCAAACATAAATTGAGGACTATAAGCCTATAAACATAGGCTTTTAAGTATGTTTACTAAATAGGCAATCATTAGAATGATGAATCCAAAATATTTTTCTAACTAACCAGGGTTAAAGAAGGGGAAGAAGCAGAGAACGAAAAGTAAAATAACATAAAATTAAAAAGTATTTTGAAAAAAGATAAGAAACAATAAAACATGTGTGTACATGGGGGCAGATGTATAATTAAAAGATGACAAAAATGACTACATTTTAAGTATCAACTAGATAAACTGACTCATTAAAGCGCTATTTTTAAAAGAGGGTAAAAAGAGTAAGTGCATCTATATGCTAACTGAAAAGATGGGAGTTATAATAAAGGTATTCAAAGTTTGAAAGTAAAAGCCTACGCAAAAATTACCCAACGAATGCAAGGAAACAAAAAACTTGTCACTAATTGTGGGCAATGGTGGCAAAGCTTCAGTGTTCAGTGGCTAAACAAAAGATCAGTGGGTCAAACGCACCAGTGGCTCTGTGCAAGAAAGGACCTGGTGGTCTATTCCCTGAAGATTACAACCTGGGAAACTCCATGGGGCCATTCTATGCCCCAAAGAATCACTACTAGTTGATAGCACATAATAAAATATTTTTAAAAATTCAAGGCAAAAAAATTAATTCCAAAATAACTATATTGATTAAAGGCACAGCTATTAAGTCATAAATGTTTATGAGCAAAATTTAAGATTAAGTTTATATAAGAATTATAAGGAGTTTTGGGTGCATCCGTTTTGAATGATTTTAGCATATCTATTTTAGAAAAGTCATAAATAACTAATAATATACCAAGGTTGTTCAAATAAATATATAACAAGTGCTGAAACACATTCTATGTAAATATTCATAAATCACTGACAAATCATGACCATTAATTAGGTCAGAAAGAAAACGTTATTAAATTCCAAAATAGAAATAGCAATCATTCATGGTAATGGAAAAACTATCAAATGAGTAATGAAAATAAAACATAACAAACCAATGCCAAATGGCTAAAACTGTACGCAAAGGAAATTTTACATCTTTCAACATTTCTATTTCATTTTAAAAAAAGAATGTAAATTAATTAATTGAGCATCTAAGTTAGGAAAAAAGAACACTAAAAAAGAATGATAGGAAAACAGCAGAAACTAAGCGGAAAAAAGGACAGTTAGGAATTTTAATGACATCAGTAGATTACAATGCTATGTCAATATTAATTTCCTATTTCCGAAAGAGGAGAAGTAGGAAGTGAAATTAAACCTAAGCCTTGGGAGAATCTGATGCAGGGTCTATGACAGGGGTCAGCAAAATGTAGCTCTGGAACCATCTGTGGCTCTGAAGCAAAACGGAAACATTTTAAAGGATATTATTCAGATAATGGTGATTTCATTTGTTGTAAAAGTATATTTACGGCTCTTGAAAAATTTTTAAATTGTTGTGACAAACATGATTGGCTCTTTCATCTGAAAACTTTGCCGATCCCTGGTCTAAGAGAAAGCTTGTACTACTTGGAGTGTGGTTGAAGGATGAACTTATTTCAAAATAAAGTTTACAAAACAAATTATTTTGAGACATATGAAAGTAAATAAAAGTGATTGCTACTAGGATACATACATCAAATCCATACATGCACAAAACTGTGCTTGAACATGTTTCTGTGCTCAGGGATGGTAACAACCTGTCTCAAATCATAAACTCATTACAAACTCACTCACTACCATAGAGGTGATGTCAACTCATAGTGACCATATGTAAGGTAGAACTGCCTCTGTGAGTTTTCAAGACGATGGGAGTAGGTGGTAGTCACCTACTCTGGTGTCAATTTAGGATTAAGAGTGTAGGGGTGGAGTCTAGGCTGTCAATCTGGAGATGGCCAATGAGACGTCTGTGTGGGCATGGCTTTCTCCTGAGAATTCTGGGAAATCTGGGACTTCCTCAAGTCTGGAGACACTTCTCTCTCTCTCTGCCACCCCCTGGGAGACATTGCAGAAGACAAGCCACATGGATACTATCAGACCTCTCAAACCAGAGAAGCCAGAGAGACCCCTGCCAGTGCTGAGATGCTTACAACACCACTGGACCCAAAGACTTTCTACCCACTGGCTTGTGATCATTCTGCATTTGGCTTTTTTGCATGTACTTCATGAGTCTGAAGAATGCTTTATAGATTGGTATAGGACACATGGGCTAATATCAGACTTCTGGTTTTGGACTGGACTGGGTTTGGGATGTTTTCTGGATGAACAATTGCTCTTGTATATAAACCTCTTCCTTATACACATATGTGTGTCTATGAACTTGTTTCTCTAGTCCACACAGACTAACATAGAGTAAAAGGCTCTTTCTCCCCCAGAGCGGTTGATGGTTTTGAAATTCTGACCTTCCAGTTAGCAGGCTAATGAGTAGCCACTATACCAGGGATCCCTCAGGCTCTTTAGGATGCCTTTGAAAAAAATTATTGAAAGTGGTTCCCAGGGGGTCTGTTGGGTCAGTTAACTCAAGGCAGACAGGTCAGCTCAGGTTACAGGGACCAAGGACACCAGGGTATGCCAAAACCTGGATAGCATGTTTTTTTCTATACAATTGTTTTTTAAGAAAAAAATTTCAAACACAGAAAACATTGAAAGACGTGGTTTCATTTTGCTTAGCTACATAGTATAATTACCAGCTAAATTTTAGAATTTTTAATATTTGTTTATGCGATGAATGGAGAACAATTTGAAAATGAACTGCAGACGTTAACATTTACCTCGAGTCATCATTTGGAGATGTCTAATTCTTTAATTTCGGCTTTATGAGGGTCTCTATGAGGCCTTATGAGAATTGCTTTGAGTACTCATTTTCTAATTCACTTCAGCACTCAAGGTGCTTTCTTCAGTTTTGAGTCAACTGCCACAGGTATGTTATTTTCTTTAGGGAGGCATGAGTTTTAAGAGACATGATGTGGCTCTTCTAGCCAGTCTTTGTAATCCCTACCAAATGGGTGGGTATGTGTATTAGTGTGGATACTTTAGAGAAACAAATCCACAGAAACTCATGTATAAGAGAGAGTTTGATATAAAGGTTAAGTGCATATCAAGAAAACATCCCAACCCAGTGTTGCCCAAACCCGCAAATCCAACATTAGCCCATATGTCGGACACCAATCCACAAAGTCCTCCTCCATCTCACAAAAGAGATGAAATGATGCTAACTGCAGGAGGAAAGCCGAGTCAGTGAATGTGTAAACATCTCAGCGCTGGCTGGGGTCTCCACACGGCTGCTCCAGCACCAAGGGCTGCATCAGGCTAGGTTCATGTGGCTTCTTCTTGGGGATGTCTTGCAGGAAGTGAGCCTTGCCAGCTGAAGCAGGGAACTGGCTAAAGCCGGTGCACCCTGGTCTGACCATTTCAAAGCAAGAAACCCCTGAGAACTAGAAAGGCCAGGCTCACCAAGCCATTTATCCCTCTACCCTTCAATTAACCCCACATGTGTTTATCGGCCAGGTTGGCACAATAAACTAACTACCTCAGTATGCAAACGTGAGGTGTTTGTGGCCCACCAAGGAGTCTGGATAGCTTAATAATGTACACAGGTACATGGCATCCATGAGGTGGGGCCATGCAAATAGGATATATGAACTCTAACATGGAGACTAATCAACTTCTCCATCATTCTAGGTTTCAAATTTGTCATTTCAAAGCAGGAAGGAGAATCTCACTACCATCAAGACAGAAGAGCTGGGAGAAGAACATGTCCTTTGGACCCCAAGGTTCCTACACGCTGTATCTCTTCAGTTCAGAAGACAGCTGTGGCACCAGAAATGTGGGGTGAAGCCCAGGCAGCAGAGGCAGCAGCACTACGCAAGGGCATTAGGAGGAGCACTGGGCTGCTCAGCCAACAGGACAGGAAAGCTGAGTGCTTTCAGGCAGGAGGCTTCCTTGCAAGATGGGCTGCTTCCAGGCACTTAACCAGGGTTTGCTGAGCCATGGAGCTACAGCTGAGTGTCTTCAGGCTGAGGTTTATGGCTGAATGCCCTTTGGGATTTATAAGCAGCACTAAAAAAGCTTTGTAACATTGCCTGAGTAGGACAAAGGCCAAGGATGTGAGAGAGGTGTGTCTGTGGACAGGACTGAGAAGAGGTGACCCTGATGAAAAACAGTATTCTGAGCATTTCTGATTTTGTAGCCTATTACAGCCCTTGTGAGTATTGTCCTGTAAATTCCGTGTGGCCACTGGAATGGATTACAGAACCCAGCAGAAAAGTAGAAGAGTGCTTTGGGAGGGACACTCGACGTCAGAATGTGTGTCAGTATGTCTGACCTATGCCTCACAGAAATTGGCCTTGAGCTGATGCCAACATTAGTCCTCCTTCCTTTTTGTGAAGCTAGAGGTTTGGAAGTTATCCAATGACACTCTTGAGAGAAGTATGTACATTTTCTTGAAAATCGTTTCCCACATTTCCAAGCACAGAAACCAGCACGTCGATGCTCCTTCCATGCTTATGAAACTACTCCTAGGTGGAGAAGCGCTGTGGGCTAAAAGGAAACCTTTTCTACTGAATTCATTAGTCACCACGAGTATTCTCTTGCAATTAGAAAGCTCTCTAGGTGAGCTCCAGCACACGAACACACTACAGAGACGGAGATGAAGGTGGTGTGTTTTGAGAAATAAGATGAAATTGCAGTAATTGGTGGAAAAGCACACTCACCTGGGATGTGGCGGTTAGGCAAAGAGCTGCCGCTTCTTCTGTGCTCCTCTCTTGGGAAAGGGAAGAATCCTGGGAAGACAGAGCTAAAGCAGGAAAGTAGTAAAGATGGGGCCTAGAACTATTCTGTGATTAAGATTTACCGGCCTAAGGATCCCTCCACCATATTGAAGGGGAAGACAACATAAAGGAAGTTAGCAAACAAACAAACAGTGGAGGCAGGGGAAGACACTAGAGGGAGTGCATCAGTTAAAGGCAACAGAGGCAATACTGTTACATATATAATCCTGCAATAACAGTGATCTACATGCAGACATAGGCTTAATGAGGGTTGGGAAAGAAGGGGTAACCCACAAATGTACAAGGCGATATTTGAACATGGGTAACTACTTTTGCGTCATATATATAAATGAATGGAGTGGAGGGAGCAAAGGTATGAAACTTCCTAGGTATAACCTAACAACTTGAGGGAATGAGAGGTTGGGCTTGGGGGCTCAGGACCAGTCTTGGCAGACACCACGGTTAATTGGCATAACATAGTCTAGAAAGACAATATTCTACATCATACTTTGATGAGTAGGAGTGAGCTCATAAGGATCATCTAAGGTGCAATTATTGCTCTCGCCCTGTCCAGGGGAAAGATGGCTGAAGAAAATCCAAGGTGCATGGAAATAATTAGTCCAATGGACTAAGGGACCACACAAGTATCAGTGTCCATGACCCTGAGACCAGAAGGACTAGATGGTGCCCAGAACCCCTACCAACTATTCAAAAAGGGATCGTATTAAAAGGTCCTGAATAGTATGGGTTGAAAATGTGGACCTGGGCAGGGAGGGGATGGAAGGAAAAAAAAAAAAAAGAAAATGTGGACCCAAACTCAAAGTTATCATAGACACCTTACTGGTTATATACAGGCTGGGAGAACTCCACGACTGGCCCTTAGCCACCCTTAGGGTTTGGAAACAGAACTCACCTCATGACTCAATTTTCAGTCACTAGACAGGGCTGGAAGGGAGAGCACTGTCACTAGTGAGGTTCGCATTCCTTACACTCATCAACCACTGGAGACTGAATGGGCACATTGACCCAAGGACAAAGTTCAGCAGCGTTAGGAAAGGAGGAATGGAAACAGGAAGCAGGGAGGAAGTGAGATCACGTGGTGTTACACTGAGGGACTTAAAATGACGGAGATAAAAATGTGTATGAACTGTTGAATGTAAAACTGATGACCTGCTCATTAAATATTCACCCAATTCACACAAAAACTCCATTATATTAATAGGGTGAGCTCTACACTCTACAAAGTTCGAGGCTGACTAGTGGAAGACGGTGGAGGGCATCCAGGAATGTTGCTATTTCAGCTTAAACTCAGTCCTCTGGTCATATCCTGAAAGGTAGCATTCTCTGGCTTAGAAATCAAAACAAGTTAGCTTATTTACTAGCTTAATCTACACTCAATATTGGAGACGTAGGCTCAATGGTTTTCAAAAAAGCATACTTAAAATCCATTCCTGGAGCACATCTCCAAATGATCATTGGTTGAGTCTGGGATCCAATCTAGAAATTCCAAAATGCCAATGAATTCTGATACAGACAGTCACCCATTAAATTGGAAATCAATCATTGACTTATGACAATTTCCTCCTTTGTACTCTTTGAAACATGTTTTATTGAAATCATAAGGTGATTGTGTGGTCAAAATGAGAATAACAGGTGTGGGGATTTTTTTTTCTAATTGAAAACCTACATTCTCGATTCTCGGACCCATTCATGGAGTCTTGGACGGCATAATCATTTGAGAGGAAGAATGTGTGAGGGAGTAAAGCAACTGAGGCTGTGATCACTTTCAGAAGCGAACCTATAGCTCGTGTCTTTCCTAGGAGGCTTTTAAGGGTGCAATGTGCACCCAGCAGGTGTGCGGGGCGGGTGATGCCAAATAAAGTTCTCCCCTCACTTAAAGACCCCCTTCAACCTCCAGGCAAAGGAGGCTGCCCCCTAGGTCAAAAGCCAGCTCTCCCGAACCCCGCCCCGTACAAGCCTCCTGCAATTCTTACCTCTCCCCTGCGGCATTTCAGCCAAATCTGTATCCATGGTTACCACGTTCCTTCCCCCTGACGAAGGGTGGATCTGCACCCAAAAGCGGATCTCTCTGTCCGAACAGGCAGAAGTCCCCCAGCCCTCGTGGTCCTTCGGGCCAGGTGTCTGGGGGGAACCTTCTGGAAGGTGTCGGTCCGGGCAGGTTTCCTCACTCGGGAGCCTGGCGCGCTCTTATGGCGCGGGGGCCTGGAAGCCCGGGGGCAGCATCGCTGAGGCAGAGAAGAGGATTTCGTCTGCGGGAGCTGTCCCCTCGGAACAGCCGTGTGAAGAGGCGGCGGGAGGGAAGAATGCACGGCGCTCAGGGTGTCGCCGCTAACCTGGGACTCGCTCCCACCGTCGCGCACCCGTGTCCCGGGCACCAGTCGGCCAGAGCGGGTCTTGCAACCGCTGGAGGGGTTCGGGCCGGAGCGTGAGAGATGGGGGCGCTCCCGCCCGGACTCGGCGTTGAACGGCTCCCCCGGGTGGCCACGACCCTGACGGAGTGCAGAGGAGATGGGTCCCCAGAACAAACTCACCAAGCTCTGGGAAGCTGACAAAGGCAGCGAACTTCTGGGGCCAGCGCGGTGGGACGCATGCGCAAGAAGGTGCCGGGAGAGGCTGGCGGCCCTGGTCCCGCTCCAGGACTACGTTTCCCAGAAGGCCACGCGCATCGCTGGACTCCGTTTCCCAGCAGGTAGGAGCCCGCGTGGCACGGTTGGTAGATTCGAAAGACCACCTAACTCCGTGTCTCGCGAGACTGAGGTCTTCGAGGATCAGGGACGGCACAGCTGCTGGAAATGCTGGGCCAAGTCTGTCTGCACTTGCCCAATTCAGACTACACTAGTCTTAAGAATGTGTGGCGTCTGTTCATTTTTTGTTTACCCCAAATTCATTCTTTGATGTCAGTGTCGGATAAACACCGACTTACTTGTGGTTACATATTAATCTGTCGGGAAAGTTTTTGTTTTTCCACCACAGGAAGACTCTGAGATGTGCCTGGCTTCTGTTTCTCTCCCAACCTGACAGCACCTTCCTAAGGAATGAAAGTCACTTTTCATATTTATAATTCCTGACAGGGACTGAAAATTCTATAAATAAGGCAAGCATGGGCTAACTTGCACTTCCGTACTCATCTGTAGTGAATATGTTCTTCATAGTGCGTGTGTACCCTGCTTCTGGGTGGTCCACCCGTTTGTCATAACCAATTGGTAGGTGTATTTTTGAGGGTTCCTGCTTGTATACTTAGGGAACCTTTTTCTTTTTTTTAATAAGAAGCCTTGGTGGCTAGTGGATTATGCATTGGACTTTTAATCTTAAATCAGCAGTTTGAAGCCCCCAACTGAGGGAGGGAGAAAGATGAGACTTTCTATTCCTCTAAAGAGTTCCAGTCTTGGAAACACACAGGGGTATTTCTGTCTTGTCCTACAGGGTCCTGTGAGTTGGAATTGACTTGATGGCAGTGAGCTTGGTTTTGTGTTTTTTTGGCTTGTACACTCATCTTGATATTTGTGTGTCCATCACACTAAACATTCACATATGTGATAAGAATTGAAAAGATTGAGCCAGTCAACAAATTCTGGTTTTTGTAGGCATTATTGCAATTTTTCAGTTTCATTTTTTGTTAGGACATGTTCTTTTTTTGGAACATGGTTAAGTCTAATTCTGTTGTGGGGCTAATTTACCCATTTCAAACTCAAGTGACCAAAATTTACTTATGTTCCAAACATGCATCTTCTCTTATTAATGAGTGATGATACTCACTCACTCTTTGGCACAAGGAATCCTGGTGGTGTAGTGGGCTACTTGTTGGGCTGATAACAACAAGGTCAGAAGTTCGAAAACACCAGCCACCCTGAGAGAGAAAGGTGAGGTTTCCTATTTCTGTAAAGACTTATGGTCTCAGAAACTGATAGAGGCACTTCTACGCTGTCCTATAGGGTAACTATGAGTCACAATGACTCAATGGCAGGGAGTGAGTGAGAACCAGATTATCATCAACAATAGTTCTTTCTCCCTGTCTTTCACTAAAGCATATTTATTAATTCTTACTTCTCCAGTTTGTTCACAGATCTCAATTCCCATGAACATTAGTTTTGGCCGACTCCACTTCATTAGGGTTACTGGAATTCCTTACTTCCAGGTTCACCCCACACCCACTCCAAATATATTTTTCACAGCTTGTGATCAGGGAAAGTTCTAAGGAAGATGTGATGTTACTTTACTCCTTAAAGTTCTTCAATGGTATCTAAAACCCTCAGGGCAAGATGAATTACAGTCCCCACAAGAAGATACCTGTGGAAGACTTTAAAGTGTCCTTCATGATCCCCCATCTCCTAGAATTCACACCCAGGTACATCTCCTCCTTTGAGTGTGGGTGGGAACTTTGACTTGCTTCTAACCAATAGAATAGATTCTAATGCTTATCTCGCCAGCCAGGTTCACTCATTGGCTTTGAGGAATCCAGCCATTTTGTTGAAGTATTGTTCATGGGGCAAAGTATTGATGGTGATATCTAGCCAACAGACAAGATCTGAAGTTCCACACCTTGCAAAGACCTAAGTCCTGTCAACAAGCATGTGTCCTTCTTCCCTAAGAGAACCTTCACATGAGACTAGTTCTGGCTGATACATAGACAGCATGATGTAGACGACCTAGTGAAACTGTGTGCAGAACTCTTACAGAAATACTAAATGTGAGATAATGTGTGCTGCTTTTTGTCATTAAACACACACACACACACACACACACGCAAATCGTCTTCTGCTATCCAGGCGATTCTGACTTGACCTGTATAAAGTGTCTGAGGCTGTAACTTTTGCCTTGAGCAGATGGGTTTAGCTTCCAGTTTTGAAGATAGCAGTCCAAGGCTTACGTGACAGCATCATCACTGTTCTGATTTTGCCATTAAGTATGTGGTAATGTTGCTACAGAGGTTCGTGGGTGATGCAAACAGTTACATTTAACTACTGATGGAAAGGTTGGCAATTTGAACCTTTGAGCCAACCTAGAGGCACCACAGGATCTACTTCTGTAAAGATTATAACCAAGAAAACCCTACACTTTAACACATGAGGTTGCCATCAATGGGGTTTGTTGTTATTGGTAATATTGTTACCTAACAAAAGATAGCGAACACAGTATCCAGACATGTACAGCTAGCGCCTTCCCTTAAATTTAACCTGGAAATGCTTTGGAAGGAAGATGCTGTTGGATTGAGAAACTACTGAAAATTTTGTTGGAAACTCTTTGGGAAATGGATTCTACTTGGTCCTAGGATATGGTGTGTGCGTGTGTGTATGTTGCTGGTGGTGGGGAAGGTGGAGAATAGCTGCTGTAATCAGAGTCCTAGATATCCCAGGAGAGTTGGGGGCAAGATGCTGCAGGCAATAGGATGCTTTTTAGAGTTTTATTGTCTACCTTTCTGTCCACTCCCACATTGCTCTGGGTAAATCTCTGTCCATTCCTTTGCCTTTGTACAGCATAGCCTTGGAGCTGGACTGATTGGGGAATGAATAGCAATGTACAGCTCCAAAGATGATTTTATTCATTCTTTCCCACCCCTATCTGGAGCCCTGGTGGATAGTAGTTAAGCATTGGGCTGCTAAACTGCAAGGTCAGCAGTTTGAAACCACCAGCCAGCTCTGTAGGAAAAAGATGGGCTTTCTACTCCTGTAAATAGTTACAGCCTCGAAAACTCACAAGGGCAGTTCTACCCTGCCCTTTAGTGTCGCTATGAGTCAGTATTGATTCAGTGGTAGTGACTTTTCCCCAATGATGCATGCGTGCACACACACGCACACACAATATTAAGTCAGATTAAAAAAATAAAAAGATGAACTTGAGGCATCCCCTGAGAAGCAAGGTCACTTGGTATACAGTGGAGGAGGTGGAAAATGAGGACTGGCCTGGTCCAGATTTTAACAATAGATTCTCAGCTTTGAGACTCCTCAGGAATCGCTGCAATACATATATATAACTCCTTAACAAGCGTGCCCTTCCTGGTGATTGGAAGAGGAATGGTGCACATTTTAGGACTGGAGTCCCTGCCCTCTTCACATGACCAGTTGATATCTGGGTGTGATGAATACAATCGCACGGGCAAAAATAGGCGATCTAAGGTGTTTAACTTCCATAAAAGAAACCAGTAAGGCCTCGTCCAGACGCCACAGGGCTGGTGACGAATATGGCCGAGAGTGCTGCCTCTGAGGAGGAAGCCAAAGACGCCCTGAGAGGGACCCACTTTGTCTGCCAGACTGTGATCCGGGCCCTGACCTTGGATGCTGCCCCTATTCACAACCCACCTTCCCGCCAGAAGTCCCTGCAGTGGAAATCCACCTCATCTGTAGGAGAGCGACCCCTGGTGTAGACAGGGAGGAGATTGTCCATATCACTGAAGAAGAATTTGCTGAGGAGGAGGAGGAAGATGAGCTCAAAGACAGTTTAGAGACAGTCCTCTGCTTTCTCAGAGGACTATCTCATCAGCCTGCCTGAGCACTCTGATACCAGCGCCCCTTGGGAGACTCCAGGTACAGGTCTGCCCTCTCTCCTGGAGCGAGGGACTGAAAACGAGTGTGGCATTGAGGCTGGACTCGAATGAGTTCAGGCTTGGGAGAAACTCCCTGGAGGAAAGAACCAGCCACAGGGGCAGACAATCAATGACATCCTCACAGACTCTGGGAACTACCCCTCACTCCAGAGGTGGTGGGGCCACCACCTCTGCTGCCCAGGAGCCCTCCTTGTGTACAGCAGCATGGTTCCCCAGGAGTGGAGTTACCGGTTACCATCCCAGAAGTTCCTCCAGGCCCTGAGAACCCAGAGGCTCATCAGGACATGTAAACAGCAGGCAGAAGAGCTATGACCATTCAAGGCACCACCATGGGAGCAGCGTTGCTGGAGGACTAGTGAAAGGGGCTTTGTCCGTTGCTGCTTCTGTACACAAGGTCCTGTTGGCTGGGCCACCAGTCACTGCACAGCCAGTTGTTTCTGAAGATCAGACAGCTGCTTTGATGGCCCACCTCTTTGCAATGGGATTCTGTGACAGGCAGCTGAAGAAACACAATTACAGCATCCTGCAGGTGGTGACGGATCTCCTTCAGGTCGACAGCAATGAGTGGTACAGCCACCGCTATTGAAGAGCTGCCGTGTATTAAATAACTAACTGCCTGCTGCTCACAGCTGCCTTTACTCTGTTCTTGGTGTGGGGTAGAAGCCCTCTGTTTGGTATTTAATCTCATGGATATTTGTGTAGCCTACCATTGAATTATCAAGACAATACCTGCAAGACAGTATTTTGGGGGGAGCCAATAAAGACCAGGACGTAAATGTTCACTGTGGACACTGGGTGAATGGTAGGTAGACAGTGAGACGTTGATTGAGGTAAAACTCCTTTCTCCATCTTAGTGCAGAGCCCGTTTTCTTTTCTGCTTGCATTGAACCTAAGAATATTGGTTTAGTTGATGTGGGTGTTTTATGGAGAGACTGATAATCTGTTCACTGTCATTTTTTAAATGAGATGACTGTTGGAAGAAAGGCTCAGTTGTTTTCAAGAGGTATTCTTATAATTCCTCGAGGCTGACCCCAAGCCTCACAGCTCTGTGGGTCCAAGTGACGCCCATCACATGACAGAAACTCTGACGCTCTTCCTTTCTCCAGGAGAAAGTTTCCCAACAGAACGGAGGGATGCCTTTGCTTGAAAATGACCAATTGGTGGTTTTAGAGCGTTCCCCACCCCCCTGGTTCTCTGCACTTCAATAAAAGGAGGGAGGCGTGTGTTAAATATTGACACCCCCCCCCAGCCCCTGATAGACTATGTCTATTGTAGTCATTGCACATCTTTTTCTTTAAGGGAGAAAAATATTAGTGAAATACTTTGCTAATCCTATAGAGCAAGAAAAGCACCCTTCTATTACTTAAAGGAAAAAGGTAATTTTAATGACGACTTTCTCTCCCTTTTTCGTGTCAGAGAAGAGCTTTTATTCTGATAAAAGAGTGGAGGAGAGCAACAAGAAACAGGCTCCCTAGCTAACTAAAGTTCAAGGTCGGGCAGTAAGCTGGGAGAGGTATAGGTTCCTATTGTTTCCCGAATGTCAAGTCAGTTTTAAAAGATATCAGCCCTGGTGAGCCTAGGGGAAACTGCCAGGCTTGGGGCAGGGCAAACTCCCTGGAAAGTTTTGCCTTAAACCCAAGAGGAGGAAAAGAGCTAGCTTCTGAGAGCTCGGATAACAAAGCATAAAGATGTATTCATTCATGAAAATGACCTATTAAAGAAAAAGAATCGGACCCACCCTGGCTGGAGGGGATAGGCTTATTAAAATAGCATTATTTAACTTGGTTGGTATTTATAATAAGTGGTGATTTAATCATTAGCCATGATGTTTATTTACAGGATAACTGTTGAACACTGTTAAATAAAACCAGGATTCAGACCGCAAGTCAACCAGGTGGTTCATTGGTTAGAAGGTTTTTATGGGGCTTCTGAAAGGAAGGCTGAAGTGGCAGGGGCTATGTAATTGGGCTACTGTGTGACTCTTCTGGGCCAGACCCGTCTTAACCGCCTGAGTCATACTGCAGATGCCCAGGAGGGCAAAACTGATGGACTCAAGGAAGCCAGACTTGACACTGGTAGCAAGTACCACAAACAAAAGTTAGCTGCCATTGATGGTGGCACTCAGAATCACTAGAACCATGAAATCTCACACCATTGCTGAGGATTTACTGTTGCTGATGGTCAAAGACATTATTTGACTTATGATCGGAGACAAATTTGTTACGAAATCGAGTGCAATTTCCTTATCTAGCGACACTGTCTGCAGAATAGATGACATATCTGCTAATATTCTTGATCAGATAATCTAGGAAATTAAATCTGCTCCACTTCCAATAATTAGTATCCAGCGTGATGAATCTACAGACGTTGCAAACTGTTCAGTTACTGGTTTATGTGTGGTATATTAATGATGGCGACTTTAAAGATGAGTTTCTTTTTTGCAAATCTTTTGAAATGACAACTACTGCACATGATGTATTTAACAGTTGGTTCATTTCTGCAAGAGCATAAGATCTCTTGGGGAAAGGTGTGTGGTGTTTGCACAGATGGTGCTCCAGCTATGCTAGGATGTCGATCTGGATTTCAACTTTTGGTACTGAATGAGTCACCAAAAGTCTCAGAACTCACTGTATGATTCATCAGCAAGTATTAGCAACGAAGATGCTGCCACAGGAGTTAAAAGAAGTAATGAAAAGTGTCACAAATTCTGTCAATTTTGTAAAGGCGAGCATTTTAAACAGTCAACTGTTTTCGCAACTGTGCAATGAATTGGATATGCTGAATAATGCTCTGCTATTTCACACTGAAGTGAGATGGTGGTCAGAGGAAAAGTTTTAAAATGTGTTTTTGAGATGTGTGATGAACTCAAAACGTTTTTTAATCAGAAAGCAAGACAGCGGTTTGAAGCACTTTTCAGTGATAAAAGTGAACTGCAGAAAATAGCTTACTTGGTTGACATCATTGCCATCATGAATGAGTAAATTTATCCCTGCAAGGACAAAATACAACATGCCTCTATTTGTCTGAAAAGATCCGATCATTCCAAATGAAAATCCAGCTTGGCAAAAAAGTTGGATGAAAATATAATTTACATGTTGCCTACCTTATCTGCTTTCTTGAGGAACATGACATTGAACCAGACAAAAGGACTATGATGATAATTTCTGTGAAAGAACACTTGCACATGCTTGCAGACAAAATTTCATCGTACTTTCCAAATCTACCTGACACACTATTTGCACTTGCCAGAAGCCCATTCACAGTCAAAGTTGAAGATGTTCCTGAGACAGCACAAGACGAGTTCATTGAACTTATTAACAGCAATGCAGCGAGAACTTATTTCTCTACAATGCCAGTTACAAAATTCTGGAACAAGTGTTTGCAGTCATATCCTGTTCTGTCTGAGACTGTGTTGTGCCTTCTTCCGTTTCCAATACTGTATCTTTGTGGAATGGGTTTCCAGCTTGTTTTTTTCATCAAGTCTAAATATAGAAGTAGACTTGTTGTAGAAGATGATCTTCGTTGTGCTCTTGCAAAGACTGCCCCGAGGATTTCTGATCTGGTGAGAAAGAAGCTAGCTCAACCTTCTCATTGACATTGGTTTTTTATGCATACTGTCATAAAATGTAGCAATGTAGTTTACTGTTGTTATATTAAGACTGTGACCCATGCTACACCATGCATCAAGACAAAAATTAATTTATTTGTAATTAGAAATAAATATTTGACAATATATAATGACATTGTTTTGTGATTAATCACTGTGCTTTAATTATGTTCAATTTGTAACAATGAAAATGCATCCTGCATATCAGATATTTACATTATGATTCATAACAGTACACAATTACAGTTATGAAATAGCAATGAAAATAATTTTATGATTTGGGGTTACCACAACATGAAAAACTGTATTAAAGGGTCATGGCTTTAGGAAGGTTGAGAACCCCTGCACTACGGTGTTTCAGCCTTACATCCAAGGGAATATCTTAGTTCCTTAAATCTGCTAGAGGTGAGTGTAAGGTAAAGCTCAGTTCACTTAGTGGGGTTTCCACATCGAATCTTTCTGGTTGACCTCTATATATTGCTGTGTACCTTGAAAGGACAGAGTATAAAGCAGCATAGTCCATAGATCACCAATGGCTGGATAGAAACTATGTCAAAGTATCCAGTTAAGAACAGTAGTACTGGGTAAATTCTCCCCTTGAATTCTATTTAAGTATTGTCAAGCGTCTTTTCCCCCCAGGTGGCAAATTACTCTATGCAGTTTACCCACTAACAGAAGTGTAATCACTTTCTTGGGAGGAGGCATGCACTCCCTCCCTGCTTGAATTTCCAGTAAGTTTCTTTTATTATTCTTGCAGGAGTGTCTGCTGATTTAGGGTGACCTTAGGCCAAGAGTTGGCAAACTTTTGAGATGGAATAGCCAATCTTGTCCCTCATAACAATTTAAAAATTATTCAAGGGCCATAAATATATTTTCACAAACAAATGAAATCACCATTATTTGAATAATATCCTTTAAATTACAAAAATTAACATAACTGTGTAGTAGACTGAAGAGTTTTTTCATTGTGTTTTTGATTTTCATTTCTCTATTGACTAATGAAGAAGCTCTGGTGGCATTCTGGGCTACACATTAGGCTGCTAACAGGAAGGTCTGCAGTTCAAAACCACCAGCCACTCCTTGGGACAAAAATGAGGCTTTCTTTTCCAGTAAAGATTTCATCTCTGAAACCCAGAAGAGCTGTTTCAACCAGTCTTGTAGGTTTGCTATGAGTCAGGATCAACTTGACGGGGTGATTTTTGTTGTAGTTTGATTTATTGACTAATGATGGTGAACATCTCTTTATGTGTTTGTTGTTCATTTATATTTTTTCTTTGATGAACAGATATTGGTGAGGATGTAGACACATTGGTTTCCTCATCCATTGCTGCTTTGAATGTAAATCAGACAGCCACTATGGGAAATAGTTTAGCAGTTGTGCAAAAATTAAACAAAATAGCCATATGATCCAACAATTTCTCTCTTAGGTATGCAGAATAACTGAAAGTGGGAAAGTAAACTGACAGTTTCACACAAATGTTCATCATGACAATATTCACTATAGCCAAAAGGCAGAGACAGCTTAAATGTCCAACAATAGATAAATGGATACACAGAATGTGTTAAATACATATAATGGAATACTACTCAGTCCAAAGATAATTGAATTCCGGAGACATGCTATGACATGGCTGAACTGTAGAAGCCCCACATTTCATGAAATAAATCTGTCATTAAAGATTAGCCCTATATTATCCCACTTATCAGAAATATGAAGGATAGGCAAATATAGAGACCAAGGTGGTTATCAGCTGTGGGAAGGATGGGTCAAGGGCAGTCATTGCTTAGGAAATGCTGAATTTCGGTTAATGATGGTGGGAAAATTTGGAAATGAATTCCACAACGTGAGCACGGCAATTCATGACACATAATTGAACACAGAAAAATATTGAAATGTCAAGTGTTTTGTTACATATACATTAACTACAAAAATCCTTATTTGACATAAAATGCTCCATACTGGAAAGAAGTAACGTAGGACAATCTGGCCTGTAACATACATTTTACTTGTTTTTTAAGTTCTCACCTTAGAGAAATGCCGTGGATTTGGTAAATGCCGTGGATTTGGTAAAGCTGTTGGTTTTAGTTCCACAGTTAATCTTTATCAGAGAATTCACACAGAGAAGAAAGCCCACAAATGCTGTGAGTTTGAGAGAACCTTCCATTATTACTGAACTTTAATTCCACATTTCTGGATTCATCCTGGAGATCATTCAAATACAGCAAAGCATTATTTTCAATTAATTATAATCAGGATCAGATAAGTAACATATTATATATTTAATAAATATTATGAATATAACAAAAATCGGAAGGCTTTTGTGCAATACACATTTCATATATTGATTGATATTAGACAAGTCATGATGCTAAAACAAACAAAAACTTAGAAATACAATAAATGCATTGTGAAATCATAGCTTAGAATTCTATTCTCATTAAGCATCATATACCAAATAATGAAACTTAAAAGATTTCAATAACACCAACCTGATCATATATAGGTTAATCTTTATGATAAACATACAGCACATCATTTTTGCCCTTCCATTGTCATAAATTTATAATCTGAGAAGCTGGATTACATAAAGAAGAACACATCACTAGGATTGGAGGAAGCCTCACTAACAACTTGTGATATGCAGATAACAGTCTTGCTTGTTGAAAATAGAGATTTGAAGCCCTTACTGATGAAGATCAGAGAGTCTGCTCTCTGTATGAATTATGCCTCCACATAATGCAAACAGAAATATTTACAACTAGACCAGTAAGCAATAAACATTATGATAAATGGATCAGTTGTCAAGGGTTTCATTTGCTCGCATCCATAATTAATGCCCGTGGAAGCAACAGCCAAGATATCAAAGACATATCCCACTGAGAAAGTCTGCAGCAAGGATTCCTTTAAACTGCTCAAAAGCAAAGGTGTTACTTTGAGGACTAAGGTATGCCTGGCCCAAATCCAGGTATTTTTAGTTGCTTTACATGCACATGATGGGGCTTTCAACTCCCATAAAAAGCTACCATCTCACAAACTCACAGTTCTACCCTGACCTACAGGGTTGCTACGAATCTGAATAGACTCAATGGCAGTTAGTGTTTGGTTTTTCATATGCATATGAGAGCTGGACAATGAATAAGAAAGATCCAAAAAGAATAAATGCCTTTTAATTATCCTGTTGGTTAAAAATATTAAATATGTCACAGACTGCCAAGAGAACAAATAAACCTGTCTTGGAAGAAGTACAACCAGATGCTCCTTAGATGTGAAGCGGTCTAGATTTCATCTCACGTGCTCTGAGCATGTTATTAGGAGAGACCGCCCCCTGGAGAAGGGCATCATGCTTGGAAGTCAGAGAGTCAGCAAAAGGGGGAGACCCTTAATGAGCTGGATTGATGAAGTGGTTACAACAATGGGCCCAAGCACAACAATTGTGAGAATGGTGCAAAACCAGACAGTGTTTCCTTCTGTTGTCCAGACAGTTCAGAACCTACTGGAAGGCATCTAACAAGAATATGCTCCTACAGCCCCAGGGAGATAAATGCTAATGTTCTCTAATGTAAAATGATAATGATTTCTCTAACATGAGTCAGAGACATATATAAATCATAGATACATTAACGGATTGGGGGCTTGCACTTAATTCTAGCCCTAACCTACGATTAATTAGTTCTTATGACATAGCCCTGCCTCATGAAAAAAATTACTGCAGATATGGGCGCTATAGCAAAGTAGGGTGAAGAAACTATATGGTGTCTGGCTATCAGGAAGAATAGCTTCTGGGGGTCTTAAGGCACGTCTTCAAACAAGCAGCCACCTAAGTGAGGCATCAACTATGTCTACATGAAAGAACCACATCAGCCCACGTGATTCATGGATTATAAATAAAATCCAAATCTGTAGGAAGGAATGATATTAGAGTTTAAATTGTGAACACCTGGTTTGCAGAAGGCTGTGGATGACAGTGGAAGCCCAAAATCCATTTGCAGGGACTACACATGGATTAAGACATGGGTGGAACCCCTGCGTTTGTAGTCCAGGGAGGTGAATTAACTTGCTATCAGACAGACAGTATCTTAAAGTCTATTATGGCCGATGTAGTAAGGTTAAAATGGAATATCTTATCATTTGATCTCCCCTTTGAGCCATCTACAAGTTGTTTCAGTTTGAAAAGTTAAAGGGAAATACAAGTGGATTATTGCAGATGCAGTTAGGTTAAAATTCATTCTACTTTTCAATACTTTCTGCTTTCTTTTTGTTTGGGATTTTTACTTTATTAACATTGTTAGGGTGTTTTGGTATGTTTTTCTGTGTATGCAATCCAGGATAGATACATCTATAGAGACAGTCACTGGATTAATGGTTTCTTATAGGCATGGCTGGAGCAATTGGGGAAAATGGGAAGCTAATAAAAATGAAGACAAGAAAGAAGAAAAAGTTCTAAAATCTATTGTGGTGATGACTGTACAATCTTCTAATATGATTGAATGAAGTGTAGGATATGTGAATGATATAGCAATGGAACTGCTTTAAAAAAAAAAGACTTGGCTACCACAAGGTGGCAGCCATGCTTGCCGCTGAGATGTTAAGATCTTACTCCCAAATTAAACTTTCTTCTGAAAAAAAAAAAAATCTAAGCGCTAACTCCTGTGATAGTTCATCATTAACATAGTTGATTGTCTTTTCCCCCCACTTTATTATTTTTCACTTTTGAGTCCTTTCATTTTTTCAATAGTTTTATTGACATAATTCATGTATCATACAATTCAATGGTTTAAGCATATTTTTTAAAGTTGTGTAATCATCACCACAGTCAATTTTAGAACATTTTCTTTTTTCTTATACTCATTGTTATTAGCTCCCCATTCTACCCCAAATTCCCCTGTAATAACCTTAAGAAACGTAATCCAGTTACTGTTTGTGTTAGGCCAATTGACTAGAGAAACAAATCTAGTGACACACATAGATGTGTAAGAGAGAGCTGTATATCAAGAAGTAATTATAGATCAAGAAAACATCCCAGCCCAGTCCAACACAAATCCATACGTCTTCTACTAGTGCACGAGTCCCTCTTCAGACTCACGAAGCCACATGCAAGGATGCAGAATGCAGGAAGATCACAGGCCAGGGGCAAAGTTGTGTGGATGCAATGGCAGTGGCCCTGGCAGCAATTGGTCAGCCAACAGGAAGGGGAAGGCAGAGAGAGAGAAGGGGAGGTTCCCTGAGCCCTCCTTATGGGAAGGCCTCGCCCACAGTCACCATCAGGCTGTGACCTGATTGAAAGGTTGACTACCACCCCTACACTTTTATATATCTTCAAGTTGACATGAACTTATGTAACTGCCACACTGTTTCTATAGATTCACCTAGCTTGGATTTAATATAAAGAAAAATATACAAGAACTAAAGGCAAAACCCAACAGCAACGACAGAATAAAACAGAAAGACATCAATAAAAATAAGACAGAAAATAACAAAAACCAGAATAAATTTAAAGGCTATTCCCATCCCTGGTCAATGGTCAGAGGAGGTTCACCAAAGGTATAATCATACAAGTGGATTTTTGGGTTTTATTGTCATCCACAGCCTCTGTTAACTGGGAGCTCAGAATGTAAGCCCTAATACTGTCCCCTCCTCTGATTCTAGATTTTATAATTTACAATCCTTGGATCACATGGACTAGTGTGTTTCTTTTGTTTGACCTTAGCTGACACCTCACTTAAATGGCAACTTGTTTTAAGACAAGCCTTTTAAGCCCTCGACAATATTCTTTCTGATAGCTGTGCACCATCTGATTTCATCACACCCCTACTATCCCACCCCTATCCTTGGTGATTTCTTCATGATGGCATGTATTGAAGAGGGCCATGTCATAAGAACTAATTATTCTTAGATTAGGCCTAAGATTAAGTGCAAGCTCCAAGCATATTCATATATCTTTGGTTTATATATGTCCCTGGTTCATCATTATCCTGTTATTGGGGATGATTATAAATCATCCTCATGGGGCAAGTGGTAATTCTATTGAATTTAGCCAACTGTACAGAATTTAAGATACAGTTAGTCAAAGAACAAAAAATCATATCATTGTGTGCTCACCTCCCTGATATGATTGCTGAAGCCAAATGGGTGCATAAGCAAATGTGGTGAAGAAAGCTGATGCATGCCCAGAGAACCAAGTGCAGGAACAGAGGGCGGTGCACTGCACATGCTCAGAGGCCCAGGTTTCCCGCTGGTGGGCATGGGTGGGTGGTAATCCTGAATAGGCCCACCTGGGCCAGGTGAATTCAATTCAGCCAATGGGGTCAATCTGGGGTCGTCTACCAGGCCTCCCCATGGAATCCTTGAAAAGGCAGGAGCCCAGAGGGAGAGAGAGAACTTGGGAGAGATCTAACACGGTTTCCAATGGCTGATTATTAGAAGTGATCAACAGGCCTTTCTTCTCAGGTGCCTCTGGGTAGACTCAAATCAGTGATTGTGATGCCTATTGGTACTGCACAGGGGCTCCACTGAGAGACAAGGGGCTTCTGTCATTTAGAGAACATTTTAAAACAGTGTACTCAATCCCTGGGATTTAATAACATTAATAATTTTTACTGTTTTATTGTGGGAAACAGAAAGATTTCTCCCAAATTATTTCCCCCAAATCTGTTAGACTTAGGACACTGCTTGCAGCTAATGGTAAATAATTGTCAAGTTACCTCCCTAAAGGCCATCAGCTGCCAGACTACTGTCTAGTCCCACCATGGGTAGGCCTGCTCCCTGCTGTTAAGGACAATGGGCTACTTCTCCCTAAAGGCTTGAGACCATTAGCTTGGTTCCTGTAGGTGGGGTTTACACCCTACTGATAATGGTTTCTATGCAGATCCAGAGAACTGATCAAACTGTCCCAGTGACATCCATCTTTAGGCTGCCATCCTGAATCTAGAATCCGTCCTTCTTGTCACATGTGTGCCTCCAATCCCTCCTCTTCCTATTGAGTGTATATCCCTAGATTGTCCCCCTCTCATTGCTGTATTACATATAGTGCAGCTGTTAGACCTCTCAGGTGAGAGATATACTTGGGTCCTTGGCTCTGCTTGAGAAAGAATTCACGCCGAAGCCTGGTTTGTGATCCAAGTGAGTTTTATGAGAGTTAGAAGTTTCAGGTTGACACAGGCACCCACAGGGCTCCTGACAGACATGCAGTCTGTCTCGAAAACTGCTTGCAAGCAAAGTCATGTGGTCCATCCAGGGCTCCTGCCATTTCAATGATTTCACGGGGAGACGTGGTGGACGACCCCTGGTCAACCCTATTGGCTGAATTGAATTCACCTGGCCTAGGTGGGCCAATCCAGGTGCAGCGTCCACCCATACGTACCCAGCGGGAAACCTGAACCTCTGAGCATGTGCAATGTGCCACTCCTTTGTTTCCTTAGCTTGACCCTCTGGGCTTGCGTTAATGGACGTCCCAGCCCTTTGCTAGACTAACTAACACAACCCCTTCCTGTGACGTATGTCTTTACCTGTAACTAGGGGGCTTGCACTCCCCCCAAAGGTATATAGGCCTGGGTTAGAGCTCTCTTGGGCTCCCCCCTTGGCCTCTTGTCGGTTCCCCCTCTCCTCTCCCGTCCTCACTCCCGTATTCCCTTTCCCCTTGTCCTCCTTCCCCTCTCTCTCTCCTCATGGACCACCAAGCCGGGCTGAGGTGAGCATGCTACCATGGAATGTGTCTGACTCCATTATTTCAATCTCTCTTCTATCTCTCATGCTCTCTATGACTTTACTGTAATCTTTACTTATTATCGCTATACAATTGTGTGCCTATCAGACCCGTGATTAGTGGTGGGGGCTGGTCCTCCCCCACATTTTATCAAGTATTCTCTTAAGTGAAACGCAAACTCACTGCTATTGAATCAGTTCTAGCTCATAACGTCCCTATAGAACAGAAGAGAACTGCCCCTGTGTATTTCTGAGACTATAACTCTTTACCAGAGTAGAAGGCCTTGACTTTCTCCTGTGGAGGAGCTGGTTGTTTTGAACTGCTGACTTTGCAGTTAGCAACCCAACTTTGTAATCACTACACCACCAGGACTTCTTTATGTAAAAAAAAAAATTAAACTAGGGAGGAGGGGAAAAGCAACATGACTGCTAGTGTCATTTGATGTGACTGATTTGAAGCATACTAAAACTCCATAGGTTTTACCCAACGCTGCTTCAGCACTGTGAATGCAAATGTCAACTCGTTGCAAAAGGAAAATGATATCCTAATAGTATTATGAAAATAGTTTGACCTTACAGACTCTCTGAAAGGGTCTCAGTAAGCCATAAGGACCTGTAACCTTAGTCCACAGATATTTTTAGATATACTGCATTAATGGAAGGCATTTAGAATTTTTGGAAGATGAAGACAAGCCTCTATAAATATTTCATGATAGCTATACATATCCCATTAAAAAATCTATTAGTTTAACTTCTCCCTCCCGCTGCCAAAGGACAGACAGCATGAGACTGGATTAAAAAAGCTAACTTATTTATATGATGCCTATCAGAGATGCTTTTTAAATAAGAAGATCCAGGCAGGTTAGTAAAACGCTGGGGTAATGTTAAAACTGGGCAAATAGTAAGCACAATAAATTTCACGCATCTCTGCATTTGAACGAGGGTGCTGGTGAAGAATATTGAAAGTACCATGGACGCCAAAAGAACAAATCTGTCTTGGAAGAAGTGCAGCCAGAATGCTCCTTATAACCAAAGATGGTGAAACTTTGTCTCCCATACTTTGAACATATTATCAGGAGAGACCTGTCCCTAGCCAATGACATCATGCTTAGTAAAGTAGAAGGGCAGCCAAAAAGAGGAAGACCCTGGACAAGATGGAGTGACACAATGGCTGCAACAATGGGCTCAACCATAAGAACAATTGTGAGGGCAGTGTTTTGTTTTGTACAGAGGGTTGCTATGAATTGTAACAGATTTGATGACACTTAACAACAACAAGAAGTTAATGCCAGGATCAACACGGCCAAAAAATAGAAACAAACTGAGTAAATGGTGTGGAGGACCTCTATGGCTTTCTCTGTCTTCACAAGGGAGAAGGATCATCCAATTCCTCCCTAAACATGCCTCCACTTTCCATCCATCCTTTACCAACATCTGACTCGGAGTTTTCCTCCCACCATGCTGAGTTTGGTGATTCATTGCAATGGCCACACAGAACTTACAAATAATACTCAATAGTATTTTTATTTTAATAATCATTCTATTGGGGGCTCTTACAGCTCTTATCACAATCCATATGTATGATAAGAGACCGAATCTGGCGTCAATTTGGGACTTGAGAGGATTATGAGTGAAGGGGTGGAGTCTGACCTGTCAATCGAATCATAGTCAATGAGGCCTCTGTGTGGGCAGGACCTTCTCCTGATGATTCTGGGAAATCCTGCATTTTCCTCCTTAGAGATAGGAGACACTTCTTTCTATTCACTCCCTGGGAGACATGGCAGCTGACAAGACACCTGAAACTATGTTAGTGCCTGTTGCTGAAGAAGCCACACAGACTTACCCTGATGCACATTCCTGGTACCAATTGTGTGAGACAGGGTTCTCTAGAGAAACAAAACCAGAACATTTATGATTTTATATGTATGGATATATATAGACAGCATGAAGGACTATAACAGCTACTTAGTCTACATAGCAGTACCGAGAGCTCAGTTCAACTCACTTCCATGAAACAGTTAATATACTGGAAGTCCTTCAACTCACGAGGGCTGCTGGGTCCAAGGTCAGGGAGCAGACAGCTGAGTCTTCTGTAGAGCAATGCAGGCAGTCCAGCCATAGGCAGCAAACAGCAGGCGGGTCACCAATAGTCAGCCAGATGACAGGATCTGACAGTCCCCAACTCAAACAATGTATGCACCAGTAGTGTGGCAAAGTAGGTCTTGAATCAACCTCAAGTTCTGGTAACACCATCCACTGGTTGGATGCCCCACAGGTAGTGTATCTCACAAGTTGAGGCAGAGAACTAGCTAAGGCAGTCATACGTTTTTCTGATCACCAGAGAGCTAGAGAGCCATTTATCTCTTTGCCCTCCAATTAAAGTGTGATTTTATTTTTATTTATTTATTTAAAAAATCACTTTATTGGGGGCTCATACAACTCTTATCATAATCCATACATATACATACATCAATTGTATAAAGCACATCCATTTATTAATCACACATGTTCCTATTGGCCAGGTTGGCACAATAAACCTACCTATCACAATCCACCCCTTGCCAACTATAATGTCTTAGTCCAGGTAGACTAAAGAAACAAATTCATGGACACACATATGTGTATAGGAAGGAGGTTTATATAAAAGAACAATTAAATATTGAGGAAACATCCCAGCCTAGTCCAGTCCAAGCCCATAGTCTGATATTAGCCCATATGTTCAATACCAATCTATAAAGTCTTCTTCAGATTCACAAAACACATGCAATGATGATACAGGATGTTCACATGCCAGTGGGTTAGAAGTCTTCTGGAGCCAGTGGCATTGTAACCATCTCAGCGCTGGTAGGGGTCTCTATGTGGCTTCTCCGGCTTCAGAGGTCTGGTTGCATCAGGGTAGGTCCGTGTGGCTTCTCCAGCTCTGGGCACTAGCATAGTTCCATGTGTCTTGTCAGCTGCCATGTCTCACAGGGAGCAAATAGAGAGAGAGAGAGAGAAGTGTCTCCTGTCTCTAAGGAGGAAAATACAGGATTTCCCAGAATCCTCAGGAGAAGGCCATGCCCACACAGAGATCTCATTGGCTATGATCCGATTGACAGGTCAGACTCCACCCCTTCACTCATAATCCACTTAAATCCCAAATTGACAGCAGATTATATAACTACCACACCATTCATCCATCCACTGTGTCAAACACATTTGTATATCTGTTGCCATCATCATTCTCAAACCATTTTCTTTCTACTTGAACCCTTGATATCATCTCCTCAAAGGTTCATCATATTCATTGTTAAGGGGCCTTGCTGGGGAAATTAACAGGTTATCATAAACCAGAATCAGAAAACATCAAGGATAGAGTCATTGGTCCACAGCACCACAACTCTTCAGTCCTCAGCCTCTCAGCCATACAGTCCCCTGGCTTCTGTCTCCGTGGGCCAGGAAGCCTGCCTGTTCCTCCACTGCACTGTCTTGGGTTCAGGGGTGAGCGGTGAAGCCCCACTGCTCTGCCTTAGCATGGCTCCTTTGCTCTGTTCCATGGTCTCCACGCATCAGCATCTGGTGCCTCTGGTCTAAACCTCTGCCTTTTAGACAGGAATTCCAAACGTGCTCTGCTGGTAGTGGATGCTACTGTTATGAATCCGGTGACCCCTGTGAATGGGTCATTAGACCCCCTGAGGGGTCATGACCCACAAGTTAAGAACCACTGGTATAGAAGAAAAGCCACTTATCTCACACAACATTGATTGAGGTACAGGCAGTCGGGTAGGGGACAGGCCAATCCCAAGGATGTACATGTGATTCCAACATAAAGAAGGGGAAAGGTGGAAAGGAGAAGGGAGAAAAGGGGAAAAAGAGGGGAGATGATGGCACTGGGGGAGCTGGGCACTAACCCACCCAAGGGGTTATCTCCACAGAACTGGGAGTGCACCAAACCTGGAGGGCAATGTAGCCACATGGAGCAATGCATGAACAGAGCGGGATACAGAGCTGGCCCCAATCAGAACCAAACTGGTCCCCTTCCTAAAAGTATGTGGCACAGAGAACACCACTACGCCTACAGGTTGGGGAGAGGGGTCAGCCTGACACGCCCACATGGAGGCAGACCAAGGAGGAAAAAGAGAGTGAGGGTCTAGACCCCTTCATTGGCACACCAAGCCCTAAAGATGATATCCCTGCACAGAACTGCTAAAGCACAGAGAGGATTGTAGATCTGACAACAGCTCAAGACATGTTGTCCCCTCACTGGAGCACACTGTGACAGAGGACAATACTGGGGACACATGGCAGGCAGTGAATCCAGTCTCAACCCCCCACAGCATGGTGAACCAAAAAGGGAACATAACAGATCAGTAACAGGAGCAAAGCAAAGCCACAAAGCCCTTGAGAAGCCCCCAAATAGACCAGACTGGGAGGAGCCAGTTCCTGGAACCCCCCAGTGAGGAGATAGCCATAAAGGTCAGTGGACAGACCTGGAATTATCTATGCTTTTTCATTTTATTTTGCTAGTTATCATTATTTTTCTTTATATATGCATAAATGTGTGTATATACCTTTTCCATTTCTTTTTTCTCTTTTTATTCAATTTATTGTTTTCTTTTTGTATTGTCTACGTTATTGTTGGTTTACCATTGGTTCTTGATCAGATGCTATCTCTTGAAATAGGTTGAATGGCAACTAGTTCTTTGTGATATAGTGACTGGGTTTCCTTCCATCTACTTTCGATGCTTCCTGTATTGCTCAATATTTTGTCCATAGACTCTTTCAAAGTTGGAACTTGAGGCTTGCATTTTTTTTCTTGAGTTCTTTCGGTTTAAGAGATGCTGAGTGTGTCCTTCCATTTTGGTTTTCTAACTCCAGGTCTGTTCACATCTCATTGTAACACTTCACTTTGTCTTCACGAGTTTTCTGTTCAGCTCATTGACGTCATCATTTCTTCTGCCTTAGTTACTGTGCGATGAAGAGCAAGTTCCAGTCTCTCTTGACAATGAATGAATTGCTGCTCCACTTTAATTTGCTATTCCCAGCATAGTACATCATATAATTATCTGATTTAAGGTGGCCAAAACAAGTCCATTTCAGTTCATCAGTGCCTAAGATATTGGTCCATTTCATTTTTTATGTCTTCCAATTTTTCTAGATTCATATTTGGTACATTCTAAGTTCCAATTATTAATAGATGTTCACAGTTGCTTCTTTGCTTTCATGGATCATTTCAGAAGTAAGTAGTCACCTCCCTTCTTAAACCCCACTTCAGTGGACATGTTGCTATGGTCACAAGGGGCCTCAGACCCAATGCTGCGTCCGATGGCTGTTCTGCATTTATCTGTACCCACTGATTGAAGCAGAGGTGGGGAAGGACGCTACACTGGATCAGTTAGAGTACTTTCATGATGCTTTGTTGATGGAGATTGGAGTGTAAAATATCTTTCTTGTTTGGATCTTCAGTTGGGAGGTATAACTTGGACCTGCCATTTGTCATCTTCCCAGCCATATGAGGGAGTGTGTCACTTAGGATGGATGCTTCCAGGTGGACCAATAAGAGCATTCATCATCTCCTTTCATTTGAGGCCCTCTTTTAATTGAGGCAACAATTTTAAAATGTGTTTCACAGCTGAAAGATCTCACCAATGTGCTTTTTCATTTTTCTGTTCTATCAGCCTCAATTTAATAAGGGGGTCCTTGCGCCGATTGGTCTTCATCATGGCAAATGGCCTCTTCAGCCTGAAACACAAGGATGGCAGTTGAGTTGGAAAGGAAAGTGAGGTCTGGAGATATGGAGTTGGCACCTGTCATTCTTATGGGCAGGGCCTACCTAGGTCATACCTATTAGACTTCCACAGGAGATGAACTGACACAATAACCACAATGGACTCAAATATGTAGATGAAGATTTCGATGATTTTGTCTGTTGGAGTCGATTTGATAGCAACTAAGAGCAACAAGACCAAAAGTATTATGTAATGAATGCAAACTAAATAGTTGATGAATGGACAAATGTGCTAATCTGGGTAGAGAGAAACAATGAACATGGGAATAATCCTCAAGTCATCTTTCAGAACAAATAGATAACTTTTCATCAGAAGATGCCTGAGTAGTTAGCCAAACTCAAACGCATTGCCCTCAGATTGACTCTGGTTCATAGTAACTTTATTGATCCCAGTAGAACAGCCCCATGGGGTTTCCAAAGCTGTTTCCATTGTGGAAGCGGACTGCCACATCTTTCTCCGATGGAGCAGCCAACTCAAAAGAATCGTTCATCCGCTTGCTGGTTAGTGATTACCTCACTCCCTAATGACAGGGTGACAGCTATCTGTGAGTAGACCTGTCCTATCCCAGGATCAGAGAGAAGAGCGCAGACAGTCTACTTGGGAACTTGCCTGACTTTGGAGTTATAAATGTACATTTAAATCAGGACTCCATCAAGTATCAGGTTTGGGTAAGTTAAAGTGCAGTTAACTTCAGATTACTCTGAAAAGCAGAGATATCAATTGCCTTGGAAAGAAAGACGAGGTTACAGAGGAAATATACATATAGGGTTCCAGGATACTGGAAATATGAGATTGGCAACTGTCCTCTTTGTGGCCAGAACCAATGTCATACCTTGCCACTTTTAAAAGGACAATAACTATTTAAGTAGTAGGATAAATTGAAATAAGTCTATAGTCTCTTCAAACCATTTCTTCATCTTTAAAGCCCTGTCTTATCAAGATAAGATATATTCATTTCTTTTTTGTTTGTTTGTTTTTCTTTTTTTTATATATATTCATTTCTTGAAACAATCACTACACAGAATAATTAGCTAGTGATGATGATGGTGGTCATGACTATGTCGGCGGCAGCCGGTTTCGAAGGTTCTCCCGCCAGCTCAGACAGACGCATGAGAGTTACAGCCTGTGATCGAGGGAGACTTAAGTGTTCTGGGAGCCCAACTGCGTCAAAGATGAAATTTGAGAACTGTGAACTGAGGGACTCAAAATAGAACATTATGTAAACAGTAGAGGGGACTGAGGTGAATGAGAACTACGGAGATCAAAGAAACCGTAATAAGGCCTTCTTAAGGATGTGGACTCGCATTCCAACTTGGGACCAGGGCATGTAAAAATGGCATGATCGGGGCATCTGGCCTCCTCCAACTTCTCAAGGGGAATAGATAACTAAGATATCAGTCAAAGGCTGATTTCCATGAGGTGGTGGTCAGACAAACTTCCTCTCTAACTTTTTTTTTTAATTTACCAATTCTAATGCTTTCATAGTACTCCCTAATTCTCTGCTGGGTTCAACAATTCAGTGTGATGACCACAAAGAGCTCACAGACAATACTCATGAGTACAGGGTCTGTTAGGAAGTAATAGTTACAATGCAGGATCAGAAAAGACTCTGAGTATATTTCTTTAGTCAGGAAAGCCTCTTTTTCAGCTGTACCAGAAGGCAGGTCTCTCTCTGATCCTCAATCTGTAGGCCTCTTGGGCTTACCTTGCACCTGTCCTGCTTGGACAAGTGTTGCCATTATTTAGCCCTGCCAAGTGCCCAGAGGCACCCTACTCCATGAGCAAACCTCTTGCCCCAAGGCACTTAGCTTTCTGGCTCTGCTCAGTGGATGGGGAAGCCCACCTTGCCATATCCTGGCAGTTTCTAGATCTGCTGCCTCTGCTGCTGCGGTTTCTATGTTCTTTACCATTACTGGTATTTCAGCTCTCTCTGTCTCCTAGGTCTAGGAGATTCTCAGTACTGGGAAACTATGTCCAAAGAACTTGCTGCACTCCTCATTCTCTTTTGGGGTACTGGCCCCACTCTGCTGAGACTGACTCGTTATTGAGCCTAGTGCATGGCAAAACTGGCCAATCCCACTGAGTCCAAACACCTTATTTGTATTGCCCACCCCTGCAGAGTTCCTTGCATCTTATTTGCATTATTAGTGACCCGCCCAGACCCCGTGGTGGGCCACAAACATGTTATATACATGCTGCCACACAGTCATTTGGTGAGAGTCACAAGACTATAGCTAAAGAGCCAACCCACGATCATCAAGTTGATTCTGACTTATAATGACCCTTTAGGACAAAGCAGAAATGCTCCATAGAGTTTCTGAGCCTGAAAATCTTCATGGGGATTTGCGATCCTCACCTTGGGTCCGCAGCCCAAGTCTGTGTCCCCATGATTGCTGGCTAGAAGGGCCACAGTGAATAATTCAATGCACCAAAGTGCATAGATACTTGGTTTTGAGGCAGCCATATTTGTCTATCTCCCCCACCCCCTCAAACCAGGCTTCAGTAGAATTCAGTATAACAAGTTTTTATTAGTTCTTGCAAATTGTTGAATGAAGAACTACTAACTGAGAGATTGGCAGTTTGAGACGGCTCAATGGTGCCTAATAAGAAGGGCCTAGGGTTCTGTTTCAGAACAGCCAAAGCCATGACAACTGCATGGAGCACAGTTCCCCTCTGAGAAGTGTCCCATTGCCATGAGTCAGAATGGAACAGGCGGCAGCTGGCTTGGTTTATGGGGTTGTTGTGGTTGTTAGGTGTTGCCCGGTGGATTCATAGCAACCCCTTATGATAGACTAGAATTACCTCATAAGGTTCTCATGGGTGTAATGGTTTTGGAAGCAGATGACTAGCTATTTCTCATTCAGCCAGCTTTTTTTTTTTTCTTAGCAAGTAAGTGTTTAACCTTTGTTCCACCAGGGCTCATTACTATGTACTTTCTATAACATCCTGAATAGCATATTGTTGGAATAAATGACAGATGCTAGAGGCAGTGAGAAAGAGGAAAATCCAGTAACTGTGAAGTGAGTGTGGAAGGAAAAATAACAGAACATGAACTCACAAATGGGTGATGGGAATTTAAAGCGAAGAAAGTGGGAATTTGAGGCATAATTGGTCTTGTAGCTTAAGCGCCAAGTCTCAGGTAATTGCTTTGTCATGAGTCTGTCAGAAGGGATGCTAGAGAGGAAAGGGCTAGGGATGAGAAAGAAGAACCTGGTCCGGAGCAGGGAGCCATGAGGTCTAACTGCATGGCAACAGCGGTCGATGAAGGTTGTTGTGGTCATTACATAATTTCATGTCAACTTCAAAATAGATACAAGTGTAAGAGTGGTATTCAACCTGCCAACCAGGTCACAGCCTGATAGTGCCTCCTTGTGGGTGTGCCCTTCTCATAAGGAAGACACAGGGGATGTCCCCTTCTCTCTTTGCCTTCTCCTTCCCGCTGATGAGCCACTCTGAGATCTGCTAGGACCCTGTAATACTTCCAACACCATTGGATCCACATGACTTTGCACCCACCGGCCTGTGATCTTCATGCATTCTGCATCATTGCTTGTGACTGCGTGAGTCTGAAGAGGGACTTGTGAACTAGTACTAGATTTATGGACTTGAGTTGGACTGGGCTGGGATGTTTTCTTGATATAAAATTACTTCTTGATATAAACCTCTTTCTTACACTTATATGAGTGTCACTGGATTTGTTTCTTTAGGCAAACCAGCCTAACACAATTGTATATTGACATATCCAAGGGGGTAAACCTCCCCCCCAAAAAAACCAGGAAAATTTTTTTCCCAAAGGTATGTATTTTAATTAAAAAAACAAACAAACCAAAACCTTATCACCTTTAAAGCACTCTCCATTACACTTAATACATTTGTTAAATCTGCGATTCCATTCTTGGGAACATTTTTTGAACTCGGATGGCTGATAGCATCTCCCTTGTTTTTTCTTCACCTCGTCTACATTGTCAAATCACTGTCCTGTGTGTCTCTCTTCATTCGCAGAAACAAAATGAAATCGCACCGAGTGAGGTCAGGTGAGTAAGGTCCTTGGGGCAAGAGAGGCATGCTATTTTTTTTGCCCAAAACAGATGCACTGAGATGGCTGCGTGAGTGGGTGCATTGTTGTGGTGGCAATACCAGTCCCCCGTCTGCCATACATCAGGCTTTTTTTTTTTTAACATCAGGCCTTTTTGTCACAGGCTGTTATGCAATCTTTTCAGAACCTCTAAATAGAGAGCTTGATTAACAGTCTGGTCTGGTGGAATGAACTCCAAACGCACTACGAGTTGACATGTTTGTCCATTCGGGAAGTTGACATATCCAGAATGAGGTTTGTCATCAATCGACATTTCACCTCTTTTGAAACAAGAAAACCACTTATACACTTGAGTTTTTCCCACAACTTGAGTCCTGATGTAAGCTGAGTTCAACATCACAACAGTTTCTGCAGTATTTATCCTGAAGCAGGAAACAAAATTTCACAGCCACACACAGTTCTCTAAAATTGGCCATCACAAAATCGAGGTTTGAGTGAAACCGATTTTACAAAGAAATTCACCGTGACCATCGAGAACCTTCCCAGGTGACACCACTGGGTGCACTAACTCCGAGCGCACTCCTCCATGCTCATCTAGCTGGGAAAGATGCATACTACCAAAGCTTTGCTTCACCCAGCACAATTCCGTTTTTGGGGTGTACCTCTTATGACTTAATCTCAGTAATCCTGTGAAGTTGGTGTTATTAGTATCTCCATTTGGGGAAACTGGGAGAATGTAGGTAACTTTTTCAAAATCCATCCTCGGGGTTTGAACTCAGGCCGTCTGATTCCAGGGCATGCATTGTATAACAGCAAAGAGTGCCACTCTCACATTGAGAAGGCTGCATTTTCAAGGCCAGCTCCCTTGGATGATACCGTCAGATCAAGGCAACCTTTGATATGACCATTTTTCAACAAGAAGTACCAGGCATAAAGGATGGGTAAAGAGAGTAGAAACTTTTGACACCTGGGCTGGGACATAACATGCTTTAGGATGTTGGATGAGAGAGGACGGTGCATTGATTGGGACTAGCTGAAATTTTGCTCTTTAGTGAAAAGGCTTTCTGAGGAAACACATTGGACACAAATCAAAGGGTGTTTAATGAGCTTTGTGACCTAGAGTTTGGGGACGTTTTCATTCCTCTTTTGAAACAGGCAAAGAGGGATTAATAGTGAAGCTTGAGTTCCAGTTCTTTGGGCAAACGACTTCAAGTCCATTTCAAAGCTTAGACTTTCTTTTCTTTTTTCATTTTTTTTATTATTATATATTTTTAATCATTTGATTGGGGCTCGTACAACTCTTATCACAATCCATACATACATCCATTGTGTCAAACGCATTTGTACATTTGTTGCCATCATCATTCTCAAAACATTTTCTTTCTACTTGAGCCCTTGCTATCAGCTTCTCATTTTCTCCTCCCTCACTCCCTCATGAACCCTTGATAATTTATAAATTATTATTATTTTGCCATGTCTTACACTGACCGATGTCTCCCTTCACCCACTTTTCTGTTGTCCATCCCCCTGGGAGAGGGTTATAGTAGCTCATTGTGGTCAGTTCCCCCTATCTCCCCCCACCTGCCCCTTCCCCTCCTGGTATGGCTACTCTCAATATTGGTCCTGAGGGGGTCATCTGTCCTGGATTCCGTGTTTCCAGTTCCTATCTGTACCAGTGTATATCCTCTGGTCTAGCCAAATTTGTAAAGTAGAATTGGGATCATGATAGTGTGTGTCGGGGGGGGGGAAGTGTTTAAGAACTAGAGGAAAGTTATGTTTCATTGTTGCTACTCTGCACCCTGGCTGGCTCATCTCCGTCCCACAACCCTTCAAGAAGGGAGTGTCAGTTGCCATGGGCTTTGAGTTTCCACTCTGCACTCACCCTCATTTACAATGTTATGATTTTTTGTTCTTTGATGCCTGATAACATTCCTTTGACACCTCGTGATCACACACACACCTCGTGATCGCACAGGCTGGTGTGCTTCTTCCATGTGGGCTTTGTTGTTTCTGAGCTAAATGGCTTAATTTGCTTTTCTTTACTCATGAACCATAATGGGAAATAATTGGAACAAACACTGTATCCCCATTTGACAGGTGAGGAAACAGACACAGAGAGATCAAGCTACTTACCAAAATCACACAGCTGGTCCGTTTTGGAAAGAGGACTCTAACCTGATGCCTGTAGCGTCAGAGTCTCTTTCCCACTCTATCTGTAACACTCTCACAACATATATCACAAGTTTCCTATTTAATATGCCTATTCCCTTCTTAGTGAAAACTTCTTGGCTGTGCTCTCAGGAAGCAATAGCTCCGATGTCTTGTCTGCACATTCTTGCTATTGCCGTGATTTAATTCCTGGGTCTATGTACCGTGTTTTGGAAGAAGACTGCCAGTCATTCTAGGAGACCCAGACACAGATGTTGTGCTGCCTTCAACTTTCAAGATCAGGCAGGGGTACAGAAAGAGCATCCTTAACTATTTGTTTTTCAACAATTAGGTAGAAATGGAAGCCATTTGAGCCATGGGGGTTTCTGAGGGAACTAAGAATAGAACTTCCTTGGCTTCTGAAGAACAAAGTGTCTTCCCTCCCCTAGGGGTTGGGGGGTGCGGGGGAAGGGAACTTTGTCAAGACAGAGAGAGCAAGAGCCTGCTGTTTATCTATCGAGCAAATGTTTCATTGTCCTTTGACCTGGGCCACAATTCCCGGAAGGGGGAACAGGTGTTTGGTCTTCACATGAAAAATATTTTTTCCTGCTTTTGATCAGGAATCCGAGCCAGTAGTTCTTGCCAATTGTTTTAAAATAAATACATAAAAGGAGATGGGATCCAAGACGGAGGGAACAGGGGCATTACGATACAGTGCAGCGCACACTGTGTCAGAAGCTGTGGAAACGCCCTGGTGAGCAAGCTGGTCCTGGGTCAGCCTCCTGGGTTCAGATCCCAGCAGGAGGCAATCCCATCCTCGCAGTGGCCAACATTCCCGGTGCTTATGTGTGGTTGGGTCAGTTACTTTACCCTGAGGGGCACTGGTGGCCTAGTGGGTTATGCCTTGGGGTGCTAACTGTAAGATCAGCAGTCCCAAACAACCAGCTGCTTCAGTGACAAAGATGAAGGCTCTCTATTCCTGTAAAGAATTGCAGTGTCAGCAACCCCTAGTGGTAGTTATGGCCTGCCCTTTAGGGTTGTTATGAGTCTGAATTGACTCAATGGCAGCGAGTTAAGCCTTAGTTTCCTCGTTGACTGAACAAGAACAGCTATAGGAGCCCTCACTTCACTTGCAAAGATCAATTGGCAAAACATATGTAAAGCCCTTAGGATTGACATTGATGTTGTTGATATCGAGTTGTCGCTGATTCATGGTGACCATCACGGACGACATCCAACGGCAGTCAGTATCTTCCCAGATTACACCCAAGTTCCCCAAAGTGTTGAGAGGACCACCCAGTTCCAGACATCCACTTTGCAGCCTAGAAGCCTACCTTTCCCCCCTGGTCTCTTGGGAAGTCTCTGCCTACTTTGTACCATCTGGCATGGGGGTTGCTGGGTTTGGGTATTTTCAAGTCACTCTTTGATAAGAATCACACACATAATTGTACACACACACACACACACACACACACACGCCTTTCTGCTTTTCTAAGGTTACGCATGACTCTAAAGACCTGTACCTCACTAGCAAAATCAGGAGGCTCCTCGGCCTGGCTTCATGACCTTATGTGTCCTGGAGGAATCTTGTGCATGTCTCAAAATCTGCCCCGCCTTGCTGTTTACCTTGCTGAAGTGCCAAGCTGCCTAATCTCTCAGCTGCTTGGTCCTTATCACACTCTGCCTGGCCCAGGCTGGGCTGAGCTTATAGACTTTTATAAAGCAGAGTATGGCTTCCTGGAAAGTGTGGTGTCCCAGCAAATAGCTGAATTCCTAACTGCCATCAAGCTGACTCCAACTCAGAGTGAGCTCTGACTGAAAATCCCCAGGATTTTCAGTGGCTGATTTTTCACAGTGGATCACCTGGCCTTTCTTCTGAGGTGCCTTCAGGTGAACTACCTGCAACCTTTGGATCAGCTGCCATGGTGGTAAGCATTTGCACCACTCTGGGACTCCAATGGGAGTGGTAGTGTAGTGGCTATATGTTAGGCTGCATTCTGCAAAGTCAGCAAGGTTGACAGTTCAAAACCACCAGCTGCTGGAACTGAGGCACAAGGACAGGCAGACATCCTGGTCCAGAGAACAAAAGACCATGTGGCTGAGAGGCAGGGGACCAGATAAAGACTTGACTGCTGGCTGAGGGGAAGGGTTGCTATGAGCTAGTGACTGTATCCTTACGGTTTACTGATCCTGACTTTGGGTAACCTATTAGCTTCCCTGATAAACACTCATCATTGTGAAGAAAAGAAAAAAAAAACAACCACCAGCTGCCCCACAGCCTAAAGGACTTTCTACTCCCATAAACTGTTACGATCTTGGAGACTATAGGGTTACTACTATGAGCTGGCGTAGACTTGGTGACAGTGAATTTTGTTTTGTTTTTTGTGATAACAAGATTAGATATACCCAGTTTGACTGGGGGATGGGCACCTGTCCATCTTTCACAAAGTGGCAGTTCTAAAACAACAGTTGGCTTAGGGCCTCCAGGGTGAGCTAACTTAGGAAATCATTGACTCCACCTGGGAGAGGAGAGAACCTTAGTTGCATATTTTAAAAAGATTGGTCACATTTGTCAGGTGTAGGTCATTTTGCCATTTTAGACATAACCCATAAGACATTAAGGCTTTAATTTGTGTGCTTTCTTTGAGTTTTATTATTCCATTGCTCTTAGAGTCGCTATAGAAATCGATATGAAGGTCCAACGAAACACAGATTGGCAAATGTACCAACTAGGTTCTGGGTGAAATGCCGTGCCCCTGGGTGTGGAGTTTATGAGGAATAATTGGAGCATATGGCCAGATTCGCAGTTGACCTTCCAGTAGGTTCCTGGATGATTCGGCCACAATCCTGTCTGTCAGTTCTTGTGATTTGCAAAGAAGTGACCGAGGGCATTCCTCTGTCAATCAAAGGAAAACAACAGGGCGAAGAAATGGAAACTTGGGAATGGCTGAGGACTAGAGCTTTGGTGGCCCAGGGAGAAAGTGATGCCAGCATACATCCTTGGTTACCAAATTACCAATACCAGTCTGTAACAAAGGGCACTGCTGAAGCAGATTGACACCGTTTCTGTTCATCCAGCAGCAGCCACCCCTTACGTATCAACGTGAGGTGCTGGGCGGGGGGCTGCTGTGAAAGACAGAGCCTATTCCTTGTCTCGTGGGGCTTGTAGCCTTGGCTCTTGTGTGTCCTCCTGTCTTTAAAAAGGGAAGCCGTGTGGAGGGTCCTGGGCATGGCCCCTTCTCCCTGAGCAGATCAGCCACGACTTCCACATAGACATATAGGGGATTTGGGGGCAATTCCAGCAGCCATGCTCTGAGACTGGGACTCGATGACTTTAAAGACTCACGATCCATTTAGTCTATAATAGTTTGTTCTCTTTGTCCTTAGTTCGTTCTCTCCATCTGCTTGCCACTTTAGGACAAGAGCAAGATTGGAGACTAGTTTGCTGATAGTGAGTGACCTAAGGCCAGAAAGTGCACTCAGCCCCCACCGTCAGGAGAACCAAGAACATCCTGGACTGTTTTCTGAAGGTGTGATGCACCTTCTGGCTCAGTGGTACTCGGTCTTTTGAACTTTACCAGCAACATTTCAGAGCAAATTCCAAGGCCTCATCTAGGTGTGACTCTTCCAAACAATTCCCTCCTTCCCCACTATTATCACCATTATTTAAAAAAAGATAAAACTTCCCATTACAAAAAAGTGGGAAGGGTAGTCTTAATAAAGAATACTTCCTTGCATTTATGAAATTCAGTTTTATGGCTTGTTTATTGTGTGAGGGTTATTGTTATTTTTCTAGTCTAATGGGCTGGTGTTTTTTCATTTCTCTGTCTGATGCCCAAATATCTCTGATATTTGTGGGCAATGACTCACACAGCTCTGTTTGGCTTCCAAAAGATTTTTTAAAAACCGTTTTATTGGTGCAAAATTTACATATCATACAATTAAATAGTTCAATTGTTCATTTATATCAAGGAGAATTGTACAATCATTACCCACATGAATTTTAGAATATCCCCCCCAACCTGGTTAAATTGCCTTTAAAATGAGGTGTGTAACCACAATCATTTCTAGTGCTACTTCCGGACTCCCACTTTCATTTTTTATTCCTGAAGTCCCCCTCCACCCCCATCACCCACCCCACCATCTCTGCATCCTCTATCAACCCTTGTATCAGTTATTATCACTATGTATCTACTCCTCCTGTGCTTTACAAATTGGGAAATCCAACAGAAACAAAAAACAAAATCAAAATAAGGTGATATAAGGATAAAATATTAATAATATAAAGACAAAATTACAAATAATGAGTAAGAAAGAAAAGACCCCATCAACATTCAAAAAGCCAGGGAAGAAATTTCTGTCATGGAACAAGTGAAAGATACTTGCACTGAGAGCAAATTCAGGTCAGGTCTGTAGGGAGGTCAGCTGCCCAAGTATCAAGTTTGATGCAGCACAATCAGGATTACAATGCTCTCAGCATGATAGTATGACTCTTTGAACTTGGCTCGTGGTTTGCCTGTGGCTAGAGAGGATCTGCCAGCAGCTTAGTCTGAGTAGATATTCTGCTGATGGGTTTTGGGCTCTCACTGTCCTCCATGGCCTTCTACAAATTGGGTGATCATAATTTTAGCTCTGACGTTTTTTCCTTCACCATATTAGAAATCTGTCATTGTTATCTTTTTATCACACAGCTGGTGTGCTTCTTCTGTGTGGACTTGACTCCTCACTTAGATGGCTGCTTGTTTGAATACAAGCCTTTAAGTCCCCAGACACTTCTGATTGATAGCCGGGCACCATCTACTTTCTTCACCACACTGTGCTGTAGCACCCTTATCTTCAGTGATCCTTTCATGAAGGTGAATATCGAGCAGGGCCATGTTGCCAGAACTAACTGTTCTTGAATTGGGGATAGAATTCAGTAGGATCCTACGGAGTTTGCACGTCTCAGGTTTACTTTGGCAGTCATAATATGGCAAAAATTACAACCCTATAGGTAAAACTGCATCAATAGCAGCCATCAGTCAAACAGCAACCAAACAAACAGAACACACACACCCCCCCCAAAAAAAAGAAACAAAAAAGCAAGCTATAATCAGGAAAGCGAAGACCCACACAAATAAATAAGTACAGCATTGTCAATCACCCCCACCCACCTTCTTGGATATAGGTCTATTGCAATATTATCATCATCAATTTTTCCAATGACCCAGCACTCCCAACACTGTCGGTATGAGGAGTCTATGCGAGTACAGTTCCTCCTTGGGCCACAACCCATGAGTTTTTGTCCTACACAGTTTGATCTCTCATTTCCTTAGGGTCTGTTGACTCTCAGTATAGGGGTTGATGCCGGGGGGTGGGGGGGGGGCTTCCTGAATCAATTCTTCCAAGTGCAGATCCATGTTATGTCAATGCAGGGTAGACATTGAGGTACTACTACCTGTATTGTGATCCTGGGTCCCTTTCCATTAGACATCCACCGAGCTGGGGTCCCCTACCCCAAGGTCCAATGATCACCACTTCGACATCCCTGGCATAACTACTCTCTGTTGCCTCTCCCATCCAAGTACCCCAGTCCTAAATTCAAGGGTGCAGGCAGCTTTGAGGCAGGATTCAGTTCATTCAGTGGGGCGTCTATGTTAAGTGCTTCTGGAGTAAGCCCTGTGTTAGTTCATGCTGTCTGCCAGGTCAGCTTCCATGATCATCATGGTGCTTAGTCCATGGTGTGGTTCACCAAAGATTGTGTAGAAATGAACTCATAGTGTGTCTCCAGGATCCTAAACTCTGGGCCATTGTCCCCCTAGGTTCCCTACATTCATTGTTTATGATCCCTCCCCACTATGTGGTTAGTACGCCCCAATCACCCACCACACTCACCAACAGAACTATCAGCGTCTCCTCCACAATGTAGATGGTCCCCTGTCCACGTCTTGGCTTGAATTTATGGAAAGCTTTCTCTTCCATTCCTCTGGACTTTCCGGTCTCACAACAGGAGCACACACGGGCGCCATCTTCCCGAAATCTCCCCAAATGAAAACTTTGAAGAAACACTATGAAGGCTGCTTATTAGGGAGATAAAATTGGGAACTTCCTTTACCCAGGTACTGTCATAAAATCGTTGGGTTAAGAAAGCTCTTCTTACCTGAGTCTTCTAGATTCCTCAACGTGATAGACGTAACACCTCAAAATAGAAGGAGATTGATTGGCATTCATTGTGTATGTTACCTCTCAGTTGTGATCGTCATAAACTCAAGTGAATGAAAGAACCATGATTGCCTACCACACAATCAAAATTCTGGGTAGGAAAACCTACTTCAATGCTGGAAAGAAATATCAAACCACATTCCTGGTGGCAGAGTTGACTCAGGAAAGAAAAATGCTTAGAGTAGATTACACGTGCTTTGTGAAAAAGAGAGGTGTCCATTGTTTCCAAGGCTGAGTCCTGTGAGTGAGGGCAAAGCCAAGGGTGTCCAGTTAACACCAAGGCCTAAACTTACACATGCACTCAAACGGGCCTTTTTCTGTCTGGCTTCATTTCAGTTGTGTCTAAATATGATAATTCGTTGCCAAGAAGGCTAACCAGCAGACTGAAGAATGCCTCACAGGACGTGGACAAGTCTGACCAGGGCCAGGAGTGAGACCGCCCTCTGGGCGGCCTTTCTTGCTGCTGGAGCAGCCAAGTAAGACTCTGGTTGTGGCTGTTGAAGGCAAATGGCTTCATTCAGGGCCCCTTCTCTCATTGTGGCACAGAAACAGGGATTGGAAGAGAGTCGAAACATTAACATTGCTGCTGTGCCTGGCATTGAGACAGCCAAAAAACTAACAGCAAAAACAACTCCCATGAAGGCAAGAGAATATGACAACAGCTTCAATTATGGATGCCGGTCTTCCAAGGCCAGCAAGTTGCCTCCCGAGGTTGGCACCGGGCGGGTGTCATGAGCATCCATCTTGTCCAGTAAGTGAATTTCTGTTCCTTCCCTGCTGGGAACAGATATCGATATGGGGTTGGCTAGGGGCCATGTGGTGCCAGCATATGAGCTGGACACAGAAATTGAATGTGCATCTCCAAAGCAGGCTTTTCTGATATGGGGAAAAACTGGGGGAGAGAGATCGAATGCTTAGCCTCACTTGGCAGAGAATGTTCTAAATCCAAGCCTCTCGTTAGGTGGCCTGAATGGGAGGCACAGAGATTAAGGCCACCTGTCTTCTCAACAATAATTAGAAGGGGCCTTCTAAAGTTCAGATGGGCCTATAGGAACAAATGAGCTACCCATGGCTATTCATTAATCACTAAACAGATACGTCTCCCACGTGGCAAGAGCCAGACAAACTCTGGGAAGTGGAATGTGAAGGAACATGTCTGCTGAGGACGGAGGGTGTGAACTGGACTGGCACGTGAGGTCTAGGTCATTTTCTTTTAAGATGGAAATTTCGGCTGGCAACAGGGTGCCCTCCACCTTTGCTAGTGCCGTGAGAGCTGCATCAGGAATCCTATGGCCATTGAGTCTTTTGGCATCTTCAGCCTATCCAAACTGTGCCAAGAATGCGTGTCTTGTCGCTGCATGGTCCACCCGACATTTTAGTCAGCTGCAAACACCAGTTGGTTCCTCTGCTCCCAGACTGATTACTGCTGTGGGAAATCTGCCCTGCTGGCTGCCTGCACCAATCCTCAGCAGGGTGGGTCCCTTGCTTCCCATGTTCCAAAGCTACCAGGCAGAACTTTAACTTACTGCAGTACAAGGAAAGGAAAGAGAAAGACTGCGAAGGCTGTCACGTTTCGGTTTCCTCGACTTCATTCTGGCTTTGGGTAAGGAGAAAGGCTGGCTATTAGAACAAGCTGCGTAAAAGACACCCACAAGGAAGAAACGTTTGAGAGAATTTGTCTTCTGCAAGAAAACCCAAAGCAAACTCTTGGATAAGATGACGACATCTTTCTGAAAGAGGAGAAACTGGCATGCTAATGATCCTTACCAGCTGTACCATGATCTCACCACCTGAAAGTATGGAGCTGAAGTGTCGGGATTTTTCCCAGCTGCTGAATGTGTGCCCTTTATGTGTATGTCTTTGCAAGATGAATAAGTGCAAAACTTGATGATGTACACTGTATGAACTGATATATGTAATCGCCTCAACAACATTAAAACTTAATGGATTAAACATTCCTTGATGCGGACAGGTGGGGGGAAGATGGAAGTTCTGGAGCAGTGGTTCTCAACCTTCCTAGTGCCGCGACCCTTTAATACACCCCAACCATAAAATTACTTTCGTTGCTACTTCATAACTGTAACTTTGCTACTGTTATGAATTGGTCGGCCCCTGTGAAAGGGCCATTTGACCCGCAGAGGTTGTCGCGACCCCCAGGTTGAGAACCACTGTTCTAGAGTCTGTTTTTATGTTGATAGGAGTGTTATAATGAAGACAGAATGAAGGGGCAGGAGGGAGAGAAGCGAAGGGGAGTGTCCCTGACGGAGCAGCCAGCAGGGCACAGGAGGAGGGACTACATTTGAGTAAATTAATATTCTCAACTTTTGATTATAAGGGAAGAAGGAAGGATGGCTATAGAAGCTGGAATCATTGTCGATCTGATCATAGAAGGTTCACTCACTGCCATCGAGTTGGTGCTGATTCTTTGTGACCGAATAGGACAGGGTAGAACTGCCTCTGTGAGTTTCCACGATTGTAACTCTTTTTTATTTTTTAAACATTTTATTAGGGACTCATACAATTCTTATCACAATCCATACATACATACATTATACACAATCCATACAAACATCAATTGTATAAAGCACATCTGCACATTCTTTGCCCTCATCATTTTCAAAGCGTTTGCTCTCCACTTAAGCCCTTTGCATCAAGTTCTCTTTTTTCCCCCTCCCTCGGGGCTCCCCCTACCCCTGCCATTGTAACTCTTTACAGGAGGACAATGTCCCATCTTTCTCCCGAGAAGTAGCTGGTGGTTTCAAACCGCTGACCTTGTAGTTAGCAGTTCATGACACCACCAGGGCTCCAATGGGAAGATGAAGGAGTCCATAATTCATGATTTCTATTTCTTTCTCTTTTTTTTTTTTAGGATGTAGAGCCTTGTCTTTTTTTTTCCTTTTAATATTTATATTGGCACTTCATCCACATGTCATACAATTCAACAGTTCATTCATATCAAGAAGAGTTGTACAATCATTACCACAATCAATTTTAGAGCATTTTCTTTCCTTTATTTAGAACATTTTCTTCTTCCTTGTATTGTTATTAATGTAATTAAAAAATAATTTTATTGGGGGCTCACAAAACACTTTTCACAATCCATACATACATCCATTATGTCAAGCACATTTGTACATTTGTTGCCATCATCATTCTCAAAACATTTGTTTTCTGCTTGAGCCCTTGGTATCATCTCCTCCTTTTCCCCCCTCTCTCCCCATTACCCTCTCCTTCATGGACCCTTGATAATTTATAAATTATTATTATTTTGTCCTATCTTATACACTGTCCAATGTTGTCTCTCTTCACCCACCTTTCTGTTGTCCATCCCCCAGGGAGGAGGTTATATGTAGATCCTTGTAATCAGTTCCCCCTTGCCCCCCACCCTCCCTCCACCCTCCTAGTATCATCACTCTCAGCACTGGTCCTATAAGGATCATCTGTCCTGGATTCCATGTGTTTCCAGTTCCTATCTGCACCAGTGTACATCCTCTGGTCTAACCAGATTTGTAAGGTAGAATTGGGATCATGATAGTGGAGCGGGGGCGGGGGGATTGAGGAAAGCATTTAGGAACTAGAGGAAAATTGTATGTTTCATCGTTGCTACACAGCACCCTGACTGACTCATCTCCTCCCGCGACTCTTCTGTAAGGGGATGTTCAGTTTCCTACAGATGGGTCTTGGGTCCCCAATTTGCCCTCCCCATCATTCACAATGATATGATTTTTTATTCTTTGATGCCTGATACCCAATACCTTCTACACCTCATGATTACACAGGCTTGTGTGCTTCTTCCATGTGGGCTTTGTTACTTCTGACCTAGATAGCCGCTTGTTTACCTTCAAGCCTTTAAGACCCCAGACACTATATCTTTTGATAGCTAGGCACCATCAGCTTTCTTGACCACATTTGCTTATGCAGCCATTTATCTTCAATGATTGTGTCGGGAAGGTGAGCAACATGGAATGCCAGTTTAATAGAACAAAGTATTCTTGCATTGAGGAAGTACTTGAGTGGAGGCCCAGTGTCTATCTGCTACCTTAATACCTTATAAGTATATGCACATAGATCTATTTCCCCATCATCCTATATAAATATATTTACATATATGTACATGCCTGTATTGAGACCACTATAAATGCCCTTTACCTCCTAGTTCTTTCCTCTATTTCCTTTCACTTTCCTCTTGTCCCACTATCATGCTCAGCCTCCATTTGGGTTGTGTAGCAGTATCCCTTTCCCACCTCTAGAGTACCATCTGCAACAGTCGTGAGTAGATGGCTACCAATCATGACTTTGTAATGATTGCAATGTCATAGGCCACATGGAAGGGAAGTGAGAGTAATGTAGGCTTAGTTCAGTAGGGAATTTGAGATTAGTTGATTGCATTGGGCTGGGTTCTCTAGTGAAGCAAAACCAGTGATACTTAAATATATAAAGATAGAAATTTATATCACAGAAATGGCTAACACCATTGCAGAAGTGGGTAAGTCTAGTCTGGGTCAAGTCTACGGGACAGATGTTAAGGTGGAGGCTTTTCCTGACTCACATAGTTACCGGGACTGATGGACAGAGAAACAAGAAGACCACAAGCTGGTGGAAACAGAAGTGGATGAGTCTAAGGTCAGCAAGTCAGGTTTGTGAATGTAAAGTCTAATGAATGGATCCAAAGTTGCCAGGCAACATGCAGGCTACTGATAGCTCCCAGAGCTGACAGGCAATATGATCAACCAATGAGCAAGAAGGAGAATCTATCTGTTTCAGTAGGAGTAGGCCATACCCCAAGGAGATTTCCTTTCAATTGTATCAAGATTGGCCTTATGAAAGGGATAGCATTCCACCTTAATATTCCTACAACTGCTTGGCTGCTAACAGAAGATTCCGACAAGGAGCTTATTATGTTAGGTCACATAATGATCTAATGATCACATTAGAGAGAATCCTGGCCCCACCAAGTTGACACAGAGCCTAACTATCACAATCATAGATGAGACTTTAGAGCTTTAATCTTCTGGTGCTGAAGTATTAAAGAGGGTTTTCTTTGGGCATGATGAGATATGTTACAGCTTTTGGAAGACGAACAAGAGCTAGGACCTAGAAATGTGGTCTTAAAAGCTGTACCTAGAGTTTGGCAATAGAGCTGACTTAAGCATTGTGGTAAAATCTGTAGGCCTGAGAGAAGACAGCAGGGTTCTAGAGGGAAGCCATCAACTCCTACTCTGGGCCTATACTAATTATGATTATCACTACCTGAGCATGATGCCCTTCCTAATAAGCTTAGGTGTGAATTTAGGCTCCTCTTCAACACAATTCTCCAGGAAGCCAAGCCATAAATTTACTTTCCAGCTCAGACGTGGACCAGCATATGCAATTTGTGAATGAGAAAACCGAGATTAAGACAGGACAGATGACTTGACCAGGGTAGCTTGGGACCACAGTTCAGATTTTCTGATTTCTACTTCGCTGTTACACCTTTGAGTCCAGGGTCTAGTGGTGACACTGATGCCCCAAGGGATCAGCATTAGAGATGGAGCTATTCAGAAACAAATGAACAGAAGAAAGAAGAGGAAACAAGAAGGTGGGGGTATGTTAGCGCTTACCTTCTGAGCACTGGGTTATCAGAAGGCTGCCATTTACACCGAGAGCCCTACATCTATTTTTGTCTCTTCACATAAATTCAGCCTGAATTATTTCTGACCATTAACTGACAATGTGGATCGCTTTTCCATCAGGCAGAGTGCTTGGAAGTGGAAAACTACCTAACCCTAGGGACTTGCCTGGGTGTGCCCTTGATGGGATTTGGGGTTCTGGGCTCTGCATAGTCATGCGTCCTATCCTGACTGCCTTGGTTGGAGGGCCCAGAAGGAATCTTATAAACTTTTCTGCCTGCATGCATGCACATATCCTGATACCTTTATTGATCCTGCAGTATTGCCTGAAACAATAATGAGCTGACTTGCTGCTAATCAAGATTCTGTGACAGTTTCTTTTGTATTCTATGTCCTATTCAAGTGGCCTTGTTTCTGTAAGTCCTTGGACATCATTATGGCCCCATACTGATGGTCTCCCTCATTGGATGAATTGTGTTTGTCTATGTTTTGTCTTATTAAGGTTTCTACCCTTGAACAAAGGAAAGTAAGAGATAAAAGAGAGAGGCCACAGGGAAGTCCAGGCAAGCTCAACACCTTATTATCTGCCCTTGAAGTGGTAGAACTCAAATATCTTCCCTTCCCCCTCTCCAGGGAAGATCGGAGACCCCACCACGCAGCGAGGGTGGGTGGACCAGTTCCGATTCCAGCAGCAGATCTTTCTATAATAGAGAAGAAAATGAAAGCAAACCAGTTTGGGGACTACGGGGGAGAAAGCTTTGAACAGAGCTTGGTAGAAGCCAGCTCCTTTCCTTTTGGGCCAGAGATAAAAATTCAAAAGCCAAACTCGCTGCCATCAAGCTGGTTCTGATTCGTAGTGACCTGATATTGTTAAACACAAAGAGATCTTTGTTGTGTGTTCAGTCGTGGAAGAAGGATATCGGGACAAGGACATTGCAGACCTTCAACAGGGTCCCGGGGGCACAGTAGGTTATGAGCTGGACTGCTAACTGGACAGTCCATTTTGGAACCTGCCAGCTGATCCTCAGGAGAACGGTGAGGTGCTCCGCTCCTATCAAGATGGACAGTTTCAGAAACTCTGGAGGGAGGTTCTGCTCTGTCGTATAGAATCGCTGTGCATTGGCATTGACTCCATAGCACTGGGTTTGGTTTGGGTTTGCTACATTGTTAAAAAAGGGCCCTGGGGGTGCAGTGGGTTAGGCATGTGGCTGCTAACCTCCAGGTTGGTAGTTCAAACCCTCATGGGAGAAAGATGAGGCTCTCTGCTCCCATGAAGACATTCATGACTCACATGGGGTAGCTACGAGTCAGAATGGACCAGGAGGCAGGGAGTTTGCTTGTTGGTTGGTATGTTGCTAAAGGGGCCGCTTTTTCCATAGGAATATGATGTGCAACACATCCCTCTGAGAAATCTGCTGCACAAGACATCTTTAAAGTGCTGAAAGGAAGGATACCACTTTGAGGACTGAGGTGTAACTGACCCAAGCCCTGGTATTTCCGATTGCCTCCTATGCATGTGAAAGTTGGATATTGAACAAGAAGACCAAAGAAGAACTTGATGCACTTGAATTAAGATGTTGGCAAAGAATATTGAAAGTATCCTGGGATGCCAAAAGAACAAACAAATTTGTCTTGGAAGAAGTACAGCCAGAATGCTCTTAGAGGCCAGGACGGTGAAACTTCATCTCACGTACTTTGGATGTATGTACAACAACATGCATGGTTGAACGTGAAGAGTGCTATATGGGATAGATTTAAAAAATACAAATTGTAGTAAAATGTATCTAACAAAGCATTTGTCATGTAAACCACTTTCAAGTGTACAATTTAGTTACATTAATTGTAACTAAAGTAACTAAGAACTGCTGTTGTTGTCAGGTACCATAGAGTCCGTTCAAACTCACAGCGACGCTCTGTCCAACAGATCAAGACACTGCCCAGTCCGGCGTCATCCTCACAACTGTTCTTGCGTTTGAGCCTGCCAGTGCAGCCACTGTGCCCATTCATCTTCTCGAAGGTCTTCCTCTTGTTTGCTGCCCTGCTACTTTATCAAGTATGATGGGTTTTCCCCAGGGACTGGTCTCTACTGACATGTCCAAAGTACGTGCACTGGCATCCTTGCCTCTAAGGAGCATTCTGGCTGTACTTCTTCAACATGCCATGCAGCCATTTTCAAATGTTGTTCATCACCCCAAACAGAACCTCAGTACCTCTTTAGCTGTAAGGCCTGCCCCCTCTGCTCTCCTGCCTGTCTTAGTAACCACCAAGAAACTTTGGTTGCTCTGTGTTCACCTAGTCCAGATTTTTCTGTGAGGTCACAAATTTCTCTCTCTCGCTCCCTCTTTCACTCTTTTTTTTTTTTAAAAAAAAAACAAATTATTTGTCTCTTTGTACCTGGCTTACTTCCTCAGCCTCCTGTTGTAACTGTATCAAGCTTCCATTTCTCTTTGTGGCTGAGTAATATTCTGTTCTATGTATGTGTGCCTGCTGTTTAACCATCCATGGGTTACTTCCACCTTTGGGCGACTGTCAGTAATGTGGCTCTGATACTAGGATGCAATGAGGCAGATTTTTAAAGTCTCTCATGCCCTCCACCTCTGAGGAGCCTATAGGTTTCTTGGATTTTGGAAATGTCTGGTCAATGACAAGAATGTCCCTGGGGTTATCTGGTTTCATATCCATTCTGTAGGATCCCCCACCGGTGGACAGAAACACTGAGAGGGTATCCAGTTGGAGCTACCCATATCTCTGATTTCTAGGGATTGGTTCTCAGCCTGTAGGTCCGTGACCCTTTGGGGGTCGAATGACCCTTCCACAGGGGTCGCCCGATTCATAACAGTAGCAAAATTACAGTAATGAAGTAGCAATGGAAATAATTTAATGGTTGGGGGGGGGGTCACCACAACATTAGGTCATGACATTAGAGGGTTGAGAACCACTGCTCGAGGGTCAACTGGGCCCCCTGTTCCCTATCCAGTTTCTCTTTGTCCCATTCCCTTTCCAAATCCATTTGAGGCCAAGTCTAGGTCTGAAGAAAGAAGACATCCTGAGGAAAACCTGTCGGCAACCTGCTCCAGGATCCAGGAGTTGGGGTCCCGGTACCCTGGAGTCACTCTGTCATTTGTGGTGCCCGAGTACTTCGGGTATTCCCATGAAGCATCCATACTGAGGCGTCCCTTTTTCCTAAATGCTTCACATTTTACCTCCTACCACATTTAGGAAGATGTTTATTAAGTGGTTTTATGAAGTGCTTTATTAAGTGTTTCTCAGCACCTCGCACACTGTGGGAACCACAGGGCAGTATAACAATCCCAGACAGACGAAAGACGTTTCCAGGAGAAATGTCCATGAAGCTGCTTGTTCCCATAAAGATCTGCAGTCTGGAAAACCCTAGGGGCCTGCACGATGAAGAGGACAGGTTTTCCTTGTAGCTCCTATTCCATACCCAACGTTAGCCCGTCTCTTGGAATGTGTAGGAAGGTGACAGGGATAAGATCGAGTGTTAGAAAAATGTGTCCCTTTCCTAGTGGCCTCTTGGTGATTCTGTGAGGTGAACAGGGATGGATGAATGGCTGCCCCATGCCTGAGGTCTTTACATTTGGGATCCCTTTAAAAAATAAATATAAGGCATCTCATTTGTTAAACCCTGTAAAACAACACAGGCTTAAACAGAAGAGCTCAGGGGTCTCTGGTCCACCACAGAAACGCATGGTCTCTGCAGAACCCCTGGGGCAGAAATGACGTGTACAAGACTAGAAGTTTCGGGGCTGGACCCTAGGAGGAGCTGAAGCCTGTCATTCTGAGCCAGCCTTCTCTAGAGCTCAGGCATCTGGCTGCCTGTTGTCTCTGCGGCTGGCCCAGTGCCCACGCCTGGGCCAGAGTGCTGAGTAACTGGGCTTCCTCTGGGAGGGAGGAAGCAGTTAAAATCTTGCGGCAGTTGGAATCTCCTAGGCGTGGTTCTCCTGTCTGATTTGCGCTGCACATTTCCTGGGCTGTAGAAGCCGAAGGACAGCCGAGGCATGGCTGAGCTTGATCTGATAGCTCCAGGGCCACTGGCTGGGGTCCCTGCCCATGCTCTGGCCCCTCTCAGTCCAGACTCTGGGGCAGCCAGCTCAGCAGAAGAAGAGGGCTGGGAGTCTCTCGGGAGCCCAGAAGGGCAGGCTGAGAGGCACAGCAGTGGCTCTTCAGAGCTGGGGGCAGCTGGCGGCGAAGGTGAGAGCGAAGGCCAGGGTGAAGGCCAAGGGGAGGAGGAAATCCTGTGTGATTTCTGCCTGGGGGCCAGCAAGGTGAAAGCTGTGAAGTCCTGCCTGACGTGCATGGTGAACTACTGTGAGGAGCACCTTCGGCCGCACCAGGAGAACAGCAAACTTTACAGCCACCAGCTGACCGACCCAGTGAGGGACCAGAACCTGCGCACCTGCCCCGTTCATCACCTCGCACTGGTCACCTTCTGCCACCTCGATCAGCAGTGCATCTGTGAGGAGTGCAGCCAGAATGAACACCACGGCCACACGACCGTGCCCCTGGATGCAGCCCGAAAACACAAGGAGGTGAGTGCTTGGTCCCCGGGGAGAGAAGGGTGGCCAGGAAGCAGCGGGGGCCAGTGCGTGCCCTCTGGTCTACAGACTTCAAAAAGGGCATTCGTCTTAGTACCTGGCTGTTGGGCCGGAGTAAATAATTCCTGCCCTGGGCTCTGGAACCTGTCTTAAGTAGGTCACTCTGTCCCCATTTCAGATGGACCGTCTCTGGTATCTCTCTCTGCGTCTCTCTCCTCGTGTTGCTATTCTGCTTCTCTACTCACCTAGCTTCAGGTGAAGTCCGGGGGGGCGTCCCAGGCTCAGACAGCGTCTGCACGGCATTGCCATTGACAGTTCATGACATACAACTTGGGGCGGATATTCAGCATGAAGGAATTCAACCTTCCCCACACCAGAGACCCACATCGAGTGCCACACTGGAGATGTCGGTGGGAAACTCCAGAGATTGGGAACAGTTCAGATCACATTGCGTTTGAAAGTCACATCCAGGTAGAATGTCAAATCTGGGAAATGTAGACGTCCTTTACCGGATCCAGATCTCTGGAGAGACCTTATTGAGAGCCTGTGCTTTTCTTCCCATCACATAAAGGACTCGTTTGTAGAGCAACTTGCTTTTTTCTTGTTTTCTTTTTGCTCTCCAGCTGAGCGCCCCAAGAAGCTCTTGGAAAATTGGTTTAATTTGTTTCTCGTGTTTTGACATTCTCTGAGCAAATTTTTTTAAAGCAAGAAAGTGCTTTGTTTGCTCTGTTTCTCCCACTTAACTCTTCCCGAGCACATTCCCCACCCCGCCCGCCCACGCTCAGTACAGAAGTGCACTGGACTTTTGCCCCACATTCTTCATGTTCATACTCACTTAGCTCCCCGTTTGCACTGGCACCTGCCAGCCCACTACAGCAACCTCTTGTGTCAAAGAGAAGGGGGTTCCGAGAACAACGATTCCTTAGGGAAGTTTCCTCTCCAGGGCCTCTTCTCCAACGGGTCTCTCCAGTGTGACTGGGAACTGTTCTAGAAAGCTCTCTTCTCCAGATGTGAGTGAGTCACCATTTCTGCCCTGTGAAGCCACTTGCTAATTGTTTCCAGCTTCTCCAGGGCCTGAAAATGTCCTGTCAGGACAGCTTTTCCTTTCCCTTTGTCTGTAACCCTTAGAAGGCTTTTCAGGAGACAGAGCAAATGAGCAGAACTCCAGACCATTGAAATGCAATTCCTGAAGCATCTCCTGCTGTGCTAAAGGTACCTGGTACAATGGGTGCTCGCTGCTAAGTGAAAGCTTAGCCGCTTGAACCCACCCAGGGGCCATGGAAGAGAGGCTAGCAATCTGCTTCTGTGAACATTGCAGCCTGGAAAGCCCCCATGGAGCTGATCTACTCTAACATACCCGAGGAGGCCAGGATTCAGACTTGATGGCTGTGGGCTTGGTTTGGTTTTATGAGGTGATAAATGCTGTATGTAGATTTTCTCACTGCATCCTGACAGAACGCCAAGAGGTGGGATCTCTTTTTGTCTTGGCCACATCTGTCAAAGGTCATGCTATATGGAGTAAGGGACAGAAACTTCTGGAAAGCCATCCAACAGAGGACATTCCCAACCACAGTATTATAACCCACTTTTAAAAAACCACAACTTTTATTAGGGACTCTTACAACTCCTATCACAATCCATACCTACATCAATTGTGTAAAGCACATTTGTACCCTCATCATGCTCAAAACATTTGCTCTCCACTTAAGCCCCTGGCATCAGCTCCTCATTTTCTCCCTCCCTCCCTGCTTCCCCCTCCCTCATGAACCCTTGATCATTTATAAATTATTATTTTTTCAAATCTTACACTGTCCAACATCTCCCTTCACCCACTTTTCTGTTGTCTGTCCCCCAGGGAGGAGGTGATATATAGATCCTTGTAATCGGTTCCCCCTTTTCACCCCACCCTCCCTCCACCTTCCTGGTATCACCTCTCTCACCACTGGTCCTGAAGGGATTATCCGTCCTGGATTCCATGTGCTTTCAGCTCCCATCTGTACCAGTGTACATCCTCTGGTCTAGCCAGATTTGTAAGGTAGAATTGGGATATGATAGTGGGAAGTGGGGGAAAGAAGCATTTAGGAACTAGAGGAAAGTTGAATGTTTCATCATTGCTACATTGCACCCTGACTAGCTCATCTCCTCCCCGCAACCCTTCTGTAAGGGGATGTCCAATTGCCTACAGATGGGCTTTGGGTCTCCAGTCCGCACCCCCACCCCCCCAATTCACAATGATATGATTTTTTGTTCTAATGATTCCTGATACCTGATCCCTTCCACACCTGGTGATCACACAGGCTGGTGTGCTTCTTCCATGTGGGCTTTGAGCTAGCTAACTAGCTTCTGAGCTAGATAACTGCTTGTTTACCTTCAAGCCTTTAAGACCCCAGACGCTATATCTTTTTATACCGAGGCACCATCAGCATTCTTCACCACATTTGCTTATGCACCCATTTGTCTTCAGTGACTGTGTTGGGAAGGTGAGCATCACAGAATGCCAGATTGTTAGAACAAAGTGTTCTTGTGTTAAGGGAGTACTTGAGTTGAGGCCCAAGGTCCATCTGCAGCCTTAATTCTTAACATATAGATATGAGTACATAGATCTATTCCCCTCTCATTATGTATGTATTTATATATGTACATGCCTGTGTTTAGGCCTCTATAAATGTCCTTTGCCTCCTGGTTCTTTCCTGTATTTCCTTTTTACTTCCCTCTTGTCCCACCATCATATTCAGCCTTCATTTGGGTTTAGTAACTCCTTGCTGCTACCTTGCCCTTGATTGAGCCCCCTAGGCATCCTACGGCCTTCTTTCCCTTGATTTAAGCTCACTTACTGTTCCCTTGTTCCTGGTTGGTCCCCTACCCTTTCCTTTCTCCCTCTCCCCTTCTCCGGTACCCCCCAGAACCATTGGTCCTGTTCTTTTCATCCCCGAATTATTTATCCCAACTATCTTATCTAAATAGACATGCAGATACATTAATAAGTGCAAAAACCCGGCAAAGTCAAATAAAACAACAAAGGAAGTCAAAACCAACAAAGCAATAACAACAGCAAAAAGCAAGAACAAAATAACAATAACAGAAAGCCACTAATAACAATGGGAAAGCCTATAAATAGTTCAAGGTGCTTGTTGGCTTTTACAAGTGTTTTCCAGCCGAGTTTGATGGGGTGCCATACTCTGTCTCCCAAGTCTATTTTCAGTGTTCCCCGGGGGTGTAGCCCACTTTTTTAGGCACCAAAAACCTGCTGCACATATTCTAGGTGTGTTCTGTTTCTCTTCTTGGGTGTAATATCTGAATTTTAATATTTTCATCCGGAAAAGCCACATACACGTGAAAAGACAATCTCCACCAAACATTGCAATAGATTATAACACGACCTAGTTCTTCCCATCCCGGGTCCCTACATCTCCCTCTCCAGAAATAGACACCGTCTATAGTTTTTTTAAAGCTTCCTTTCAAAAATGCCCTATGCCCAGACCAGCTTCTATCAAATATGACTTTTAATAGTAGGACATCTACTGTATTACAGACACTTTAAGTAATTCAAACAGAGTGGGGAACAGTTGTGCAGCTCACGCTCAAAACCCCAAATTCAGACATCCTAGAAGAGCGCTGTGTAAAGTCAAATCATGACCATTCGGGAAGGGGCCCTGGGGGCAGATTTCTAAGCATAAAAATCTGCCAGAGCTCTAGCTTCAGTGTCGCAGCCTCTGACCCTAAATGTTGAGTGATGGCAGCAGAAGAGAGCTCGCGTCCTCTTTACCTGGGTCCCTTTAAGCTCGGAGAGCAAGTCTATACCTTAAGTGTAGCTACACCTATCTCAGCTTCACTCCAAATCTGACAAGCCACTGTTGCAAGCAGAAGACCACCCAGAAGACACGCTGCCTTGAAGGTGTTGCACCTTCCACTAGGCTGACCTTGAGGATGTTGCCGGACTTGGCTAGGTCTCCGTTCCTCTGGACCATGTGCGCCACCTTTATTTACCGAAGGTGACATTGGAATGTGCCGAAGGCTGATTATGCAAACAGGCATGTGTAGCCTACCAGTTCACGTCAAATCAATTCCAACTCATGATGAGGCCACGTGTGTCAGAGCAGAACTGTACGCCAAGGAGTTTTTAGTGGCTGAGTTTTCAGAAGCAAATCACGTGGCCCTTCCCCCAAGGCTCCTTCTAGTGGGCTCAAACGTCCAACCTTCCAGTTAGCAGCTGAGCATATTAACCATAGGTCCCACCCTGTGCTGTGCACAGGTAGCAACACATGACAGAAGATGTTAGGAGGGTGCAAAGCAGGTGAGAACCTGCTTAGGATCCACAGGGTGATCGATGCCTCATCTAATCAAGCGCGTTCTTTCTGAAGCTGCCATGGTGCCTAGCCATGCCAATGGGCAAAACCTCTTTGTGGATTTCCGAGAGACGTTCTTGCTTCTGGAGGTTGGCTCTTCCTAATCCATCTCAGTACTTTCCTCTGCCCTGAGCCACCTTCCTGAGGCCCCTTCAATTTTTTTTTGTTTTTCAATTCATATCAAGTATATTTGGCAATTCACTCTTTTTTCCCCCTCATCATTCTCAAAACATTTGCTCTGCACTTAAGACCCTGGCATCAGCTCCTCATTTCCCCCCTCCTTCCCCACTCCCCCCTCCCTGATGAACCCTTGATAATTTATAAATTGTTATTTTTTTATATCTTACACTGTCCGATGTCTCCCTTCACCCACTTTTCTTTTTTTTTTTTAAAAACGTTTTATTAGGGGCTCATACAACTCTTATCACAGTCCATACATATACATACATCAATTGTATAAAGCACATCTGTACATTCTTTGCCCTAATCATTTTCTTTTCTTTCTTTCTTTTTTTTCCCCTTTTCTTTTTTTACATTTTATTAGGGACTCATACAACTCTTATCGCAATCCATACATATACATACATCAAATTCACCCACTTTTCTGATGTCCACCCCCCAGGGTTCCACCTTTCCACCCCACCTTCTCTCCACCCTCCCAGTATCGTCACTCTCACCGCTGGTCCTGAAGGGATCATCCGCACTGTATTCCCTGTTTCCAGTTCCTATTTGTACCAGTGTACATCCTCTGGTCTAGCCAGATTTGTAAGGTAGAATTGGGATCATGAGAGTGGGGTGGGGGGGTACATTTAGAAACTAGAGGAGAGTTGTATGTTTCATTGTTGCTACACTGCACCCTGACTGGCTCATCTCCTCCCAGCAACCCTTCTGTAAGCCAAGGGGATGTCCAATTGCCTACAGATGGACTTTGGGTCTCCACTCTGTACTCCCCCTCATTCACAATGATATATTTTCTTCTGATGATGCCTGATACCTGATCCCTTCGACACCTAGTGATCGCACAGGCTTGTGTGGTTCTTCCCTGTGGGCTTGGTTGCTTCTGAGCTAGAATAGGCCCCTTCCATTTTAAGAGTAGCTGTCCTTGCCAGAAGCAGCAGCTTATTTCCATTTCTTAGAATTGGCTTTTCGGAAAATGAGAACTCATGTGTCTATTGTAAGATAGGGAATTTTTCTATGGCCCAATTTTTCTGTTTGTTTTGACCCACAAAGTATATGTGGGTCTTCCCTGATTTTCAAGCTTATCAAACATTGTTGAGCTGGTCTTTCAGATGAGTGCTGGGCTACATCGTCTGTCCTTGGAATCTTGAATTCCAATCAGGAAGCCAGAACATATATCCAAACAACCAAACTCACTGCCATTGAGTCGATTCTGATGTACAGTGACCCTATAGGACAAAGTAGGCCAGGCCCTGTGGGTTCCTGAGACTGTGACTCTTTCCACACTTTCCCAAGGGAAAGCAATTGCTGCCTGTTCTGAGGAGGGAGAATCACCAGGGGGTGAGATGCCAGGGAAGTGTTCCTGGAGGAAGAGAGACCCAAACTTTCTTAGATTCGTTCTTAGGTCTTTAAAATCCACAAGTGACAGGTTCGTCATTCACTTTCAGCCCTGGTTCCAGACAGTCAGGGCTGAATGTAACCTAGGGCAATCTGTGCGGTGTCTGCACTCCAGGTGGAGTCCAGGTCAACCTGCATGATGTACAACCCTGGAAGCCAGAAGGTAGGTAATTTGAGGTCACCCAGACAAAGGATTTCTTCTAGAAATTCTACAGAATGGCTTGGATTTATTGTTAAATACCTTCCCCCTACCTTTCTTTTTAAACACTATTCTAGCAGACTGTGGGTTTTCCATGAGTTTAATCTTTTCCCGGGTTTCATCTTATTTGACTGAATTGGCATGTCGTAGGTTTTGACCAATTGACTAAGGAGTGGAGGTAGCATGCAGACTCCACTGGGCTAACCCTGCTTGGTTGGAAATACAAAAGAACTGGCACCATCTGGAGTTTCTTCTCTCTCCTATCCCCTCTCCTGTCCTCATTTACACCGAGTACCATGCCCTGAGTGCCACCTTTGTTCTATATAGATAGAAGGAAGAACATTCTGTAATGCATTTATGTGGCCCAGCACCAAAGGAGAAATAGTAAAATGATTTGTCCCAGATTATTCAATCAACCAGCAAGGTCTGACTCCACTGACTCACTCCGAGAAGCCCTCATTAGAGCTTCCATACTAAGACTAGTCAGAAAGGCCTGGTGATCTACTTCTGAAGGGTGTCCTTTGTGCAATATCTAGGAGCCCTGATGGCATAGTGGTTACACACTGGACTGCTTACCGCAAGGTCAGCCACTCTGTGGGAGAAAGATAAGGTTTTCTACTTCATAAAGGGTTACAGTCTTGGAAACCTACAGGGGCAGTTCTACCCTGTGCTTTGGGTTGCTATGAGTTGGAACTGACTCAATGGCAGGGGATTGCATTGAGTTTTTGGTACATTATTGAATATTATCTTGCTGACCAAGGCAGGACTCTCCATGTGTGGCTGTCTGTGCATGCAGGGCCACCACCCACCCATCTCTCAGTTTGCTGTACTGTGGTGGCTGGTGTTTTACTACGATGCCTGTAGCTATGTCATCCATATTTCATGTACTAGCAGGATCATCCGTGGCACACGGGTTTTAGCAGAGCTTCCATACTAAGACTAGGAAGAAAGGCCTGGTGATCCACTTCTGAAGTGCATTCTCTGGAAACCTTGTGGATCACAACTAATTTTCTTTGAACCGATCACCAGGAGGGATGAGTTGCTGGAGGATATCATGTTTGGGGAAGTGGAAGGCCAGAGAGGGCGAGGGAGACCCTCCATGAGTGTGAGGACGGCAACATTTCATCCTGTTGTGCATCAGCTTGCTAGGAGCTGGAGTTGATGCCACGGCAGCCACCTGTCTTGTCCATAGGCATCACTGTCCTTTTGTGCAGGCTCATCATGACCTGAGAGCTATAGACGGCTTATATCTTGGGGAAACATGAATCACATTTGGAGGCACCTGGAATTTCCCTGGAACAGGAATAACTGGAGATACTTGTTTCTCACCATAGCCCTACCTTTCGTCATACTGATGAGTGCCTTGTCTCAGGTGACTCACTCAGACAAGTCCTCATTAGCTATGCAGTCCCTGTTTTCTCCCACCCCTGGGGTGGCGTCCACTAGGTGAACTTGGCATATATTAAGATCCACCATTATCTGCAACCAGCCATCCCACTCCTGGACCTCCCAGTGTAGGCCTCAGGTATCACTTTCAGGTCTGGGTACCCAGTGCAGATCAGTGATCCAAAGGCTGAGCCTACCTTCCCTGCCTGCTGAAGAGCGCCTGTGTGAATGCCCTGCCAGCCGCCTCCCTCCCCAGAGGACCTGGGATTCCCTACTCTACCACGGGAGAAGTGGGGAGACATTTAATGTATGCCCTCTGAGTTATTATAAGGCACCACAACTCACAGAGAATACTGCACACATGAGCTATTAAAGGCAGTTGAAACTCCCTCTTTTATGTTGCTGTCTCATGCCCTTTTGGAAGCAAGGGGGCCACTGATGCTTGGAGAAGATTACATGTTGTGCTTTGGCGCATGGTTTTACAGAAAGCGCTTAGCGGGGTCATTCTCAGAGGCAGGTGTTGCTTGGCTGTGGGGTCAAAGCAGGCAGGTCCTGGTTCTCAGACAGGCACTTGCCTAGTTGGGGCAGTCGGTGGGGGGGTGAGGGGGGACTACTTGAGAGGTAGGAGTGGCGTCCGTGAAGGTGAGAGGGTGGCGGGCTCTCTCTGTGCCTGACCCTCCGAGAGAATGCAGAATACCATGGGGGTGGGGGTGGGGGCGGGGGCGGGCAGTGGCAAAGACAATAGTCACTGCCACAAGTCTAACATTTCTGGAGCATTTGCAAAGGTGCCAGGTCCTGATTTCAGTTGTTCCTCAACACATATGATCTCATGGAATCCTCACCACAGCCCTATGAAATAGGGACCCTTGTCTCTCGTCCACAGGGAAAGAAAGAGACGTTTAGAGATGTTAGGAAACTCATCCAAGCGTTCATCAGAGGCTTGCAATGGATGACCTGAAGCCAAACGTGTGTAAACTGCTGACCACAAACTGACCATTTGCCCTCTGAACATTCTCCCAAATGGCAATAAAGAAGCGAGGGAAGCAGATAGAGGGAGGACCCTGTGGAGCACGCTTCTACTTTGACACACATGACATCACTTACAAACAACAGTTGGGACTCCTGAAGTTCTCGCGATTCTGATGGAAATTCCACTCTATACTCGGGAAGTTGCTCCCTGTGTTCTTTGCTCGACAGCCGAATGAGAGCCGGCTAGAAAAGAAGGCACTTGAAGTCCGCAGGAAGTCGTGGAGCATTTCAGGCTTCGGCTACTATGCTAAAGGAGGAATTTGGAACAGAAAACTATAGAACCAGTGTTCCTAGTGTCCATTCCATCTCCCGGTGACCCTATGTGGGTCATGTTCCACACGTTCGCCAGTGATGAGGCTTTGGAACTAGACCACCAGGCCTTTCTTCTATGGTACTGCTGGGTACATCTGAACCCCCATGTAAAGGACACTCTCTTTTTCTCCCTACCAGGCGGAACTTCGGTCCATCCAGTTTGACCTGGAGCAGAAGCTTAGGTTGAATGAAGATGCCATTGCCAGGCTCCAGACAAACCAGAAATCGGTGTTGGTAAGTCTGTGTTGGGTGCCCAGGCAGTCTTTTGCATCGCTGGCTGCTGCTACAGGGTCAGCTGGGCTGACGGAGAGATAGGGGCTGGGGCTGCGGGTCTTGTCTCCATGTCCACAGGCTCCTTGGGTGGCTTAGCTATGTGGGAATTGTAGGTAAGGTCTGCTGCAGCATGGGGAAGGGGCACCTTGCTATAGTCTGAAAATAGTTGAAGTTTCAAAGCTGGTAAATGAATTGTTTGTAATAATGTAGAGCTGGGCTCAGATTAGCTCTATAACAAGCGCATTCTTGTTTTTACCTTTGCACCTGCATTCTTGACCAGGAGAACGTGTGAATGTGGGTGTGTGGGGGTGGGGGGTTTGCTAATTCTCCAGGAATTATGCACACCCTTGGTGTCGTGTCCACCATGCAGGTGTCAGGCATTCGATTCTCACCAGGACCGCGCCACCTGAAGCCCATTGCCCTCTAGTTGATTCTGACTCATCGCAACCCTGGAGGGCAGAACAGAACCACCTTTGTGGGTTTGGGAAGCTGTACATCTTTATGGAGGAGGAAAATCTCATCTTTCTTCTGAGAAATAGCTAGTGGGTTTGACCTTGAGATTAGAAGCCCAATGTATAACCCACTATGCCACCAGGATACCTTGAATAGTCCATGGTGGTGGTGAAGGAAACAAACTGTTGAGAATTGCTGGGCTCAAGTATAGTCCATGATTAAGACCACTGGTGCACCTGATCATTGAGCTTTAGTCTCCTTACCTGGTGGCTCATTTCTAAATAAACTAAATAAAGTAGATGCCAACAGTTCCACAAATGGCTGTTGTTTGTGGCAAGCTTAAGAGAATGCAAAAGAGTGGTACCATCCTTGTATACCAAGAATGATTCCTGCTACCACATACCTGTCCATTCGTCTACCTGTCTGTCTATCCATCCATCCATCTACCCAGCACATATAATATATGTGTTCATTTAAAGCTCTTTAAAAGCTCTCTTTTCTTTCCACAAGGTCCATGAGTGGTATAAACGGTTTGTGCTCAACTACTAACTTCAAGGTTGCTGGTTCAAACCCATTCAGCAGTGATATGGAGGAAAGGCTGGGCAATCTGCTTCTGTAAAAATTAGTTAGGAAGTGTAAGATATGACAAAATAATAATAATTTATAAATTATCAAGGGTTCATGAGGGAGTGAGAATGGGGGAAGGAGGGGAAAAAAGGAGGAGCTGATACCAAGGGCTCAAGTAGAAAGCAAATGTTTTGAGAACGATGATGGCAACAAATGTACAAATGTGCTTGACACACAATGGATGGATGGACGGATGGAGTGTGATAAGGGTTGTATGCCCCCCCCTCAATAAAATGATTTTTTTTTAAAAGAAAGAAAAAAAATTAGTTACGAGAGAAGTTCTGGTCTGTAATATTTGGGCTCACCATGAATCGGCATTGATTCAACAACAAAGAATGTGTGTGTGTCTGTGTGTGTTTCTTCCCATATAATCTTATGAAACCAAACCAATTGCTGTTGGGTGTAGTCTTGCCCATAGTGACCCTATCGGACAAAGTAGAGTGGCCCCAGGGACTTTCAAGCACTATGAATTTTGTGGAAGCAGACCGCCGTATGTTCTCTTACTGAGGGGCTGGTGGTTTTGAACCACTGACCTTTCGTGAGCGCTTCATCACTGTGCTAGCAGGGCTCCTGGGAACCTGATGAAAAGAAGTTTCCAGGCCTTAACAAGTCTGGAGGATCACACAGGGCATCCGGTCTTTTCCAGAGTTTCATTTTCTGAATATTCAAGATTCCGACTCAAAGCCCTAACCGCAAGGTGACTAGGGAAGGTTGTTAATGTGGTGGCTGTTGTGTACAGGGAACTGATAACAGAGGTGGCGTGCTTATTGGGTCCTGGCCTCTCCATGCAGGGTGGAGCAGAAGAACCTGGGCTGGTCCTTTTCTGCCTTGAGAATGACTCAGAATCTCGACAGGAATGTGCTCCATCTGTAACCTTTGTAGGGAATTTGGCTCTTTTGATTCTTTGGTGCCCTCTCCTCTCTGCATTATTATTTCTTGTTATTCTTCAGGCTATAAATGGCATCCTTTGCATATACCACTTCTATGCAAGGAAGGAGCCTTTCTCAATGCGAGGCTGGGGAATTTGAAGCCACATTTGACAGCAGAAGCGTCAACTCACTGACATCAGTGGTGCCTCCTTGGCCACCAGCCTGCCACAGGAGGAGCTCAGTGGAGCCTGCACTTTGTCTGGAGGCTCATGCCGCTTAGCCTTAGGGAAGCTGCTATGAGCAATGAGTAGGAGCGAGAGCTAGAGCACGTTTACTTAACGTAGAACCTGCCCGAGTCATCGGCAACAGTACTTTTCCTAAAGTAAATTTTTAAAAAGGATAACAAGCGAAAGTGGACTATTTTCCGAAGTAGATCTCTTGCCTTTTACTTCTTTGTGATCTTGAAATACAAGTTGAAATTCATGTTTAAATGCAGCTATGGTTCAACCCAAAATGGAACCAATTTCTGTCAAGTTGATTCTGGGTCATGGCGACGTCATGTATGTCACAGTAGACCCATGCTCCATATGGTTTTCTTTCTTTCTTTCTTTGCATTCCATCACGGCGGCATCTGCCACTTCAGACAGAGATTTCCACCGCTCCCCCCCCCCCCCCCCGATCATTTTATTGGGGGCTCTTACAGCTCTTATAACAATCCACGCATCAGTTGTATCGAGCACACTTGTACATATGTTGCCATCATTATTTTCTAAACATTTACTTTCTACTTGAGCCCTTGGTGTCAGCTCCTCTCTTTTCCCTCCCTCCCTGTCTCCCACCCTCCTGACACCTTGATAAATTATAAATTATTATTATTTTCATATCTTATGCCAACTGCTGTCTCCCTTCCCCCATCCCTAGGGTTTTTGATGGCTGATTTATTTATTTTTTTAGAAGCAGATTCGCAGGTCTTTCTTCTGTGGCACCTCTAGATGGACTTGAACTACCCAACTTTCGACTAGCTGCACAGCATGTTAACTGTTTACACCACCCAGGGACTCCATAGCTTACGTTCAGTCTTTACAATGAGGCATCATTTCCTGGCAACAATTGACTTAGGAACTGCTGAAGTGGCTCAGCATCTTTCTCTTTGGTCGCCTGCACAGCAGCGTGCTGCGGATGCAGTCAGTCTGTTCTGCGGGGAGGCAGTGCCTCTTCGTTGCTCACAGTCCTTCAAGCCTAACTCCTGCCCCTTCTCTGACTTGGGCGTGGTGCTTGAGGGCTTCCGTTGAAAAGGCTGAGACTCTGCCTCCGAGCAACTCCAGAGCTAGAGTCTGTGGGCTGAAAACTCATTAAATGTCCCCCACACCTTCCCTGATGGTCCTGGAGAGAGCACCGATGGACAGGGTCAGGTTGTGACTGCTGAGCTGCTAGGTCTGCAATCATCTAGGACCCCCCACCGTAGCACCTGCTGAGAGACGGTGTAGGAGGGCGATTAACAGAAAGGGCTCGAGATACGTTGTATCGAAACCTAAGCTATGTATCTTGGGAAAATTACTTTGTTCTTTTTTTCAAAAAATTTTCGGTGTCTCTGTTTTCTTACCTGAGAAAATGACCTATAATATTCCCCATTTTTGGGTGCTAGGAAGAGCCCTGGTATGACTGTGGGGTAGGTATTGGACTGTTAATCTCCAAGTCAGCATGCCAAACCCACCTGCCACTCCACGGGAGCAAGTGGAAGCTGTGTGCCTCTGGAAAGATTGCGGTCTCAGAAACCATCTACAGGATCTCCATGCAGTGGAATGGCGCTGGCTCTTGTTTCTATGTTCTCTGAGATATTCATGTCGCATGCTTACAGTACTTTCTTTAGGCTCTTCTTGGTTTGGGCTTGAGGAATTTGGAGAAAATGTCCCAAGCACCCTCTTTCTTAATTCGATTACTGCTTTCCATTGCTTTCAGCTCTGTCTGGCTGTTCAAACCTCAAGGATGCCAGGAGGCGATAGAACAGTCAGCGTACAAATGAAGGTGTAGAGGGAGAGGTTCTCCATGTCTTTCTCACCTCCCCCTCGGAAAGAAAGTCCCTTGCTTCCTTCTTTCTTCCACTTCTTCTACTTGCGGATCAGACTCTGATTGGACCCTGAGCATTCTTGCGTGGTTTGATTGTATTGCGGAGCCTGGTCCAAGACAGGGACCCCGGCCCAGCATGGTGCCTTCTCTCCTGTGCCTTTCCTCCTTTGCCTTGTCTCCTGGGACACCTCAAGGCTCCCATTTCCCCTGGGCCCAGAGCTCCATCCCTTCTGAGTGCCTACTTTGCTAAGATCTCCATTCTTGTATGGTTTTATTGTTCTCTCTCCCAACCTCCCCATCTTCCTTGCATAGGAGGCAGCCGCAGACCAAAGGTGTTTGTGGTGTGGGGCTCTTTGGAGCCCTGGGTCTTCAGGCCTGGGCCTTATTCTTGGGAAGAAAAGTAGAAAACAGATTTCACTAGGCTCGCCTATTCAGAGAGCTTTCACTTGGAATTGGAGTAAATGGGAACAAGAGAAGAGACGAGTGTAGGCAGCAGGATGGGGGGTAGAAGGGGTATGAGCAAAGAATTACTATATCCAAGAAATTTTTAATATGTTCCACAAGATACTTAGTGTCTGTGCTGTGAGAACCGAGGGACTTCTCCAAGAGAGCTGTCATCACAGCACTTAAGAACTGCTGAAGAGAGGAGGAAAACACTTAAACTTGGATCGACTCTATAAACACAATCTTTAGTAAAGTCCTGTGTAAAAGAGGGTCACCATGAGACCGTCCCACACGGACAAAAATGACCTTGCAGAGCATTGACGTCTGTCCCATTGCTTTCATTTTGTGGCTTTTCTGAATGCAACGTTCCGCTCTGCACCGGCCTGCTCATCTGCGAGTGTGTGAGGCCTGGTCTTCACACCTGAGGGTTGTGGGGACCTTGTGTCTGCCAAGACATTGTAGGTTGATACCTGATTTGGGCTCTGATGGAACAAGAGGTCAGCTTAAGCAGGCAAACGGAAATGCTCAAAACACGGATGTATGCTATGGATTGGCATTAAAAAGTCAAATCATGAATCTGCTTTAGAAATAGAACTATCAACTGAATTAATGTTAGAGATTTGAGTCACAGCCCCAACTTGTCAGAGCCAGAGAGATCTCGAAGGTCAAATAATCCAATCTCTTATCAAAGAATGAGAAGACTAAGTCAATGATTGGCAAATAAGTGTCTACACCCTGGAGACCAGTTGCCATTGGGTGAGCTCTGAATCATGATGCCCTCATGTGTGTCAGAGTAGATCTGTACTCCAGAGTTTCCAATGCTGATTTTTTTTTCTGGGGGTGGGGCAGGGTGCAGTATATTGCCAGGCCTTTCTTCCGAGACACCAACGATGGGCTCAAACCACCAGCCTATTGGTGAGCCACCAAGTGTGTTCGCTGCTGGCACCACCCAGGGAGAGTTGTTTTCAAGGAACCCAGAGTTCACCTGAGCATGGGTTTCCTTTGAACATCGTTCCTTATACGTGCTCTTTATTTGAGCTCTGCTACAGTTGGATTCCTCACTAACCAGTTCCTGGCTGCCTTTGTCTCCCCCATGAGGTGTCGGTCTCAGAGGTGAAGGTGGCGGCTGAGGAGCAGTTTGGGGAGCTGCTAGCAGCCGTGAGGAAGGCACAGGCCGATGTGATGCTCTTCTTGGAGGAAAAGGAGCAGGCCGCGCTCAGCCAGACCAGCGGCATCAAGGCCCACCTGGAACACAGGAGTGCAGGAATAGTGAAGAGCAAGCAGGAGCTGGAGATGGTGGCCTCCATCAGCAACACGGTCCTGTTCCTGGAGGTAAGCGGGAGTAGAGGGGACAGAGGGGGAATCCACGTGAACGGCCCCAAGGAACATCCATGCTCTCCTTGGCCTGTGCTAGAAATTTGGTTATGGAGTCAATGACGACCCTGTTCCTATTCCCAAGGACAGCCCAGTGGCATGGCAGATCTGTAAGGGACACTGAAACGGCCTGTGATAAGTGGGGTGCACGGGGAGCTATGGGAACAGATCTTCGGTCATCAGGATGAAGAAGGCTTAGAAGATGAATAGTATCCAAGTAAGAGAAAGTTCGGGGTACAGGGCACAGCCGTGCAGAGAACTCAGGTACTTAAGCGTGGTGGACCATACATGCTATGACGTGAGGCCGCGGTGCCCGTCAGGCATGGACATGTCATGACCTGATTAGCCTGGTCTTTACAATGAAATCCTTACTCCAGGGCTGCTGCTGATGTGATCACAGCGGTTCAGTTTGATAACCAGTCGGTTTGTCTGCGGTAAGCGTATAGCAGGGATGAGACAGGAGACCTGCGCCTCGCAAGGATAGTTGTATGTACTGGGGTGGTTGAGGGAGGGCTTTTTCGTGATGATTTTTCATTATAATCCATTATAATATATAGTATGTCATATCCCCTGACAATCAGATCTGCACAGAATGGAGTCTTAATTTTTTTTAAATTGTGAAATATGTGAAGGGTATACAAAGCAGATCATCAGTTTTCTACTCAGGCCTGAGAGACGACAAAGGACTGTAGAATTGGGGAGCCCATCAGTCTCTATAAGACCAGTGAGCCTGATCCCTTTTATGATTTTGAGTTTTGTTCCACATTTTTCTCCCACTCCATCCAGGACTCTCTAATGCGATCCTTTTCAGAGAGGTTAGTAGTCTATTTTTGGAAGCTGGGTCCCATCTAGTTTTACTGGTTTCTCGGTGTGGGGACTGATGGTTGCATGGTCCCATTAGTCCACAGAGCTAATGAGAGCAGGGAGTCTTGCTGGGAAGGAGCACTATTCTGGCTGTGAGGCCCAGCAGCCTGAACCTGTCCCTGAATATCATTGCTGCTGTAGAATTCCCCCCCCCCCACTCCATTAATAGAGGGCCAACAGAACCAAAGTCAGTGCCACCCTATGCCATCTCCATGGTGGAGTGTGAATCACACCATCATGATTCATTGGGCTTTTAGCAGCTGGTTTTAAAGGTCGATCACCAGGTCTTTCTTCTTAGCCTCTTTTAGTCGGAAAGTTCTGCTGAAAGCTGCTTTGCACAATAGCAACATAGAAAATTCCACTGATGGACCAGGGGTGACTGCAAATAAGGCACACTGGCCAGTAGTCAACCCGGCCTCCTTCTTGGAAGGCAAGAATTCTATCACTGAAACACTACTGACCTCAGTCACTAAGTAGCTGAGTGCCTTTCAGACAGTCTCCTTTCTTTGTTGAGGCTCAAATCCTTTATTTATTAATTGAGCACATTGGAGCAAGTAATTCCCAAACTTCTCCCTTTCCAATATGTATAAACCAAAATCTCATTGCCATGACTTGATTCTGACTCACACAGACCCCAAAGAACAGACTAGAACCCCTCCATGTGGTTTCTGAATGTATAAGTCTTTAAGGACACAGACTGCTGCTGCTTTCTGCCTTGGAGTGGCTGGTGGGTTTGAACTGCCGACCTTTCTGTTAGAAGTCAGATGCTTAACCCGCTGCACCACCAGAATGCCTTTCTAATATATATAAATACAAATTATTTCCCTTGATTTCATTTAAAAACATTCCTTCTCGACAACCAACATGTCTATATTGTGAAAAACTTGGAAAATACAGAAAAATATGAAGGAGAAAAATCACCTATAATTTCTTCATTGAGAAATAACCATAGTTAACATTTTAATAAGTGAAAGAAATTGAGAATTGACCGAGAAAGATGGACAAAACCATTGGTAGAATGTTCCTCTTTCTGTCCATTCTTTTGCTTTTCAGTATCCAAACACAAAAAGAATTTGAATAAAAATTAAGCTTCTTCCCAATAGTGTCTACCAAAAGAGTGTATATAAGGAGGCTTCAAAAAATTCACGGAAAAATTCTATTACCTTTTCATTCTAATCTCCACGAAATGTTTGGAGCTCCTCATATATAATTTTCTATTTTATAATATCGAAACCTGTTATTAGCAAGATTTTGTCTCCCAGACTTGAACATGCTTTCAGGAGAGACCAGTCCCTGGAAAAATACATCCTGCTTAGTAGTGTAGAGGGGCAGCAACAAGAGGAGGACCCTTGACAGGATGGATTGATAGCATGGCGGCAACCATGGGTGCAAACATCAGAGCGTCGTGAGACTGGTGCAGGACTGGACTATGTTTTGTTCTGTTGTACGTGGGATCGATAGGAATCAATATCAACTTGATGGCATTTTCAACAACAACAATATTTATTTTGGCAAAAGAGAATTTCTTCCCCCCCCAACTCATTAGTCATTTGAGCCAATATTGCGTATTGAAGAATTCATCCCTTCTACTAATTTAGAATGTTTCCCTTTTTGTATGGTCCAACATTTATAGACCCAAATCTACTGCCACCGAGTCAATTCTGACTCATAGCAACCATATCTGGGTTTCTGAGGCTTTGTAAATCTTTGTAAGAGCACAGTCTCATCTTTCTCCCTTGGGGTGACTGGTAAGCTTGAACCCCTGACCCTGTGGTTAGCCATTCAACACTTGCCCAACCATTCCACCAAGGCTCCTTACTAAAGGAATAAACACTTATCGAAACACTTAACGGTAAACACTTTTAAATACTGTATTAAAACACTTGGCAATCTCTTTATATGTCAACAGTCTGTTTTGTTGATTTTTTTCTATCAGTTCCACTGATCTGTCTAGCCATTTTGATACAAACCGTTTTCATAACTAGGTTTACTGCTGTATCCACGTTGCTCGTCAGTGCTTTGACTACACTTGAATTTTAATATTCGAACACCTGAAAACGCTTTTTCCTGATCATCCTGCTGCTTTGAAACGTCAATGTTTCAAGCTCTAAAGTAGAGTATAGGAATTAGGGAAAGATAAATGCTCCCGTGCGGTCAGGCGCCAAGCCGGATGCTCACGCTATACTTTCTCTGTAAAGTTCCTGTTACGATCAGCCCATCAGCTGCAGAAACTGATACAATGAGGAGACTTTAAGGAACACAGACATCTAAGCAATGTATCCTTTTCTGCAGGAATTCTGCAAGTTTAAGACCACGGAGGACAGTACCTTCCCGAGTGTTTACATTCGACTGAAGGATAAGCTCTCTGGCATCCGCAAGGTCATCACAGATTCCACTGTCCACTTAATCCAGCTGCTGCAGAACTACAAGGCAAAGCTCCAGGAGTTCTCCAGGGAAGGTGAGGCCTTCTCCGGGCTGCCGCTGTGCTATGTGTGGCTGCTGGGGACGAAGAGGGAGGGCAACATCCGTGATACAAAGGGACACAGCTGGACAATTTTATTTGATCACAAGTCGCAGCGACAGTGAGTTAGGCAACTGACTAGCATGTGTAGGGCTAGTTTCTCAGTTGCCTAAGGCCTGGACGGCTAAGGGAAATCCAGTGGGTTCCGGGTCTTTTTCCATTTATTTTGCTTCATCGATGAGAGAAATAGGGTCCCTGGATCATGGCTTTCAGAGATGCTAATCCCGCTCATTCGGTTCTCCTGACCACCTGGACAGGTGTACACTTACGACTCTCTGCTTTTCTAGAGGAATATGACATCAGAACTCAAGTGTCTTCTATGATTCAGCACAAATATAAGACCTCAAGACCTGAGCCCAGAAACAGAGAAGAATTCCTCCAGTGTAAGTCACGCGAACTGCGTCTCTTTCTCCATTCATTGTTGTCAGTGGAATGGTTTGCTGAGCAATAGCTCCTATTTTTTTTCTTCATTCAAATGTCAGGGCCTTATAACTCTTCATCTAGCTCTAAATGATAGACTTTTAAATGTGGGTATTATGTATTCAAAAAACTTTCATTTGGAAAGAATTCTAAACTTACAAAAAGGTTTTAAAAATTGGATACATAATTCCTTTGGAGGCAACTTCTCCAAATGCTGACACTCTCCATGACCACGGGATATTGATTCAAATAGAGTAAATTAGCATTAATACATATTATGAATGAAGATACTTATATTTTAGAAAATCAACTTTCCATCAATGTCCCTTTTTTGGCCCACACTTCAGTTTAGCTCATAGATGTCTTCATATCATCTAGTCAGCAACAGTCTCTGTGTCTCTTTCCCTGTCATACCTGAATATTTTTGAAGAGTCTGTCTAAATACCACTCTTACAACACTGGCTTGGTTATAATTCATTTGCCTTGACCTGTCAGCATTATTCAGAAACATTGTATTTCTCGTAGCTGTCGTAAGGCATCATTGTGCTCCCGCTCAATTCATGGTGGGCTTATCAATAATGAAATTGGACAGTTGTGAGCTATAGAGTTTTTATTGGCTGATTTTAATGAATCCTTGATTGTAATGAACAAGTCCATGAAGTTTCATCTTCTAGAACAGTGGTTCTCAACCTTCCTAGTGCCATGACCCTTTCATACCGTTCCTCATGTTGTGGGTACCCCCCCCCAACCTAAAGTTATTTTCGTTGCTACTTCATAACTGTAATTTTGCTACTATGATGAATCTGGTGACCCCTGTGAAAGTGTCATTCGCCCCACTAAGGGGTCAGGACTCACAGGTTGAGAACCGCTGTTCTAGATGGAGAATGATCATTGCTCAGGTTAGTACATTTGGCTAATTCGGCTTTATGGAGCATGCTCTTAGGTCCTGCTTCTGCTTGGTTTCCAGGGGTCACCGTTGGCTGCCTGACCATGGACCCCTTTGCTATTGGTCATTATGTGGGACTTTGGCTGCTAATGAGTGTGTTCTGTTCTTGGCCCAGTTTCTATTCCCCCTCCCCCCCCCCAACCTTGAGTTTTCACACAATTTCTTTTATTTATTCTCTTCTGCTTCCTGATAGAATCATATTTATATTTTACAAACATATGCTTTTATAGTTCCATTCTTTTATATTACAAAATGTTTTTTCACATAAAACATCACTGAGTATAATTATATATAATTCTCTTAGCTTTCCCTAAAATTAAAACAAAACAAAAACCACATTGTCATCAAGTCAGTTCGGAGCTGAGCTTCAGGCTGAGCTCCTTTGTCTGAGCACAGTGACTGGGAGTTAGATCTCACAAGTTAAAAGGACCCCGACTTAACAGCTGCAAGTTTGGGCGTCCCCTGACACCTCATTCTGACCTACTGTTTGCAGATTTGGGATTTTCTCACTACCCCCTCAAAAGCCTTTCACGGACTCAGCTCATTTCAACTCTCAAAGTTTTCTGCTTCAGTTGCCAGTTTCTAAGCTGGCCCCTCTCTCCTTGAGCACTCCCTTGACATTCCAAAACTACCAGTGCTTCCTGGAGCTCAAACAGATCCAGATCTGCTCTTCCACCAAAGGAGCCGGATTGACAGGATGCCTACAGTAGGATCAAACAGACCACCAGCCCAGAGGACTGGGCAGGGCTGGGCAGTGTTTCACTTTGTTGTGCTCTGAGTCAGAGCTGACTCCCTGGCACCTAGCAACAAACAGAAAGAAAAGCCTTCCAAAGGAGTCAGTCCTCCATCCTGTGGGAGAGGGACATTCTTGAGCAAAATTTACATAAAGCTTGATGTAAACAGATGGAGGGGGCAAAATGCCAGGATTAGTAGGTTATCACCCCCCCCTTTTTTATTGTGAATTAGGTAAAGGTTTACAGGGCAGCCCACATTCAAAAATCCTTATATGTTTTGTTTCAATTCAACCATTGCCATCTCTTCACTCATCCTATTCCCAGCCTGTGTTTTCTGTTTCCAGTCCTCCTTTCTGAGCCCTCTGAACGTTGTCCTGTGTAAATGCTGTCCTTCTGATCTTAGGTGGTGGGTTATTCTAAGGGGTGAATTCTGTTCCACACCTTAAAGGTAGACAGGAGCCTTTCAGGTCTTGGGTCCCTCACCAGTCCCTGTCTGACCAGGAAGCCTGGTCTCTTTTCTGACTTTGAAGTCTGTTCCTTATTTCACTCTCACTCTGTCCAGGTCCTTCTAATGTGGTCCCTTCAGAGAAGTTGCTAGTGGAAGCTGGGCACAGGCAGGTCATTTGTAGTAACCCAGAACTAGAATATGTGCCTTCTAAGTTCATGCTCCTTTTTCCAGATGTGCTATTAGATGACCATGATGAATTTCTCATTTGTAAACACAAGGAAGTGAGCAAAACTCTGGTTAAACAAAAATAACTTTAGTTTCAAGATATTTACCGACTTTTATGTTGATCCATTTTTATGTCGATCAATCAAATGTAAAATACCAGTATCCACCTTTTCTCATCTGTTCAGTTTTGGCACCAGCTCCCTGTGCTGAGCTGCTTTCTCTCACCACAGCTACTGGGAGTTGGGTCAGATCTTACAAGCTAAAAGGACGCTGACTTTCCAGCTGCATGTTTGACAGGCCACGTGGTACCCTCATTCTGATGTCCTGGCTCCAGATTTGGGGGTTTCTCCCTACCCCTGATGCAAGCTCAGAGGCCACTCTGGGCTCCCCAGTCTAACCCTTTAACTACAAATTTGGATTACCCCTTCCCCTTTACTGCCCCTTTAGGATGTCAACTTAAAACTCAGGAGTTCCTGGCCTTCATTTATAACCCACTAGCTCCCACTACTCACTTAGGTTCAGCAATTTACTGAAACATTTCCCAGAATTTATGGAAAGCTGTGTACTTTATTACAGCAAAAAGGGATACACACAAAATGTCACATAAGGCAAAATCTGAGAGGGCTCCTAACACAAAGCCTCCACGACTCGAGGGACGCGTGACTCTCCCACATGCAGCCGTGCCTTTCCCAAATCAGGAAACCCATGGAGCTGCCATGTCCGGAGCCTTCGTTGGTTTCATTACATAGGTCAACCCCTTCCTTCCCGTGAGGTCAGACCAAATAGTGGTAGTGGTCTTTCTATCCCGGCCAGCCCCCCACCATTAGCATAAAGCCCCATGTGTGGTGTAGAGGTCCAAATAACAAAGGCACCTCAATCACTCCCAAAATTCCAAAGTTTTAGAGGTATCTCTTAGAAACCCAGGGCAAAGGCCAAGTTACTTTTGATAAAGTCATTTTTCACCCCACAATTTGGCATACTTTTCTAATTGAACATCTTTGTTCTGTGTCCCAAGGATAGTTGACTCGGTGGGGATTGAAGCCCCATGGCTGGAGAGAAGTAGGTAGACTCTGAAAGATTGTATCAGGAAAAGTGGGGAGTGAGGATTAGAGTCCCCATGTGATTAAGCCTTCGATGGACGAATCTCTCTGACCACTGACCAGGGTTGTAAATAGCCCTGTCCTCAGGCAGAGTGCATTCGAAAGTGGATTAATACAGATATACACTCACTGCCAGTGAGTCGTTGCCAACCCATAGTGAGCCTGTAAGAGAGGGTAGAAGTGTCCCTGTGAATTTCCAATCCTGTACCTCTTTATGGTACTAGAAAGCCCTGACTGTCTTCCTGACTGGTGGTTTCGATCTGCTGACCTTGCCGTTAGCAGCCCAAGTCATCACCATTGTGCCACTAGGGCTCAGATACAGTAAGGTTAAAATGGAACACCTTATCATTCGTTTTCCATGTTGATCTATTTTAAAGTGATTCTCATTTTTTTATTTTCTGATTTAATTTAGACTGAGATTTTTCTTTCTTTTTATGTGTGTGGTTGTTGTTTGTTTATTTTGTGGTATGATTTCCATTATATGGAATCTAGGATAAGTAAATCTATAGAGACGGTAACTAGATGAATAGTTTCTTATGGCAAGGGAAGTTGGGGGAGTGGGGAGCTAATAGGAATGAGTACAAGAATGAAGAAAATGTTCTAAATTGATTGTGGTGATGAGTGCACAATTTAAAATATATTAAAACCATTGAATGTTATGGTATGTGAATTATATCAGTAAAACTGTTAAAATTAAAAAATAAAGTGAAAAATTTAAATATGTAATTTATAGGTCAAAAATAACTTTTATTTTGACTTTAGCAACTGGGTATATGGAGGTGCTATGCTCTGGGTTGGGGAAACATGGGAGACAAATGTTTAGGGAATGTTCAAGGGTTCACCATATTAAATATTGGTTGAAGATATCTATAGATATTTAACTAAATGAAAGAATGAATCAAATGTGACTGCATGTGTACTTATTTCCCCCAAACCTTAGTCAGTGTTGGTCTTCAATACATATTTGTTGGATGAATACATGAATGGGTGAATAAATGAAAAGTATTTCCCGATTTGGGCAGAGAAGGGAAGCAAGTGGGGTGACCTTGGTTCTTCATTGTCTGCATAAACAGACTAGGGGGTCACTTCCTTAGACTTAGGAGGCCAGCTGGGCTTCTAGTGCTCTCTCGGACTCAGTGGTCAGTGCCTGACCCACTCTGCCTGCTTTCTCTGTCTCCTCAGATGCCTACAATATCACATTCGACCCGGACACGGCCCACAGATACCTTCGGCTCCAGGAGGACAATCGCAAGGTCACAAACACCACACCCTGGGAGCATCCCTACCCGGACCATCCCAGCAGGTTCTTGCACTGGCGGCAGGTGCTGTCACAACAGAGCTTGTACCTGCACAGGTACTATTTTGAGGTAGAGCTCTCTGGGCCAGGCACCTATATTGGCTTGACCTACAAAGGCATAGACAGGAAAGGGGAAGAGCGCAACAGCTGCATCTCTGGAAATAACTTCTCCTGGAGCCTGCATTGGAATGGGAAAGAGTTCCGGGCCTGGCACAGTGACATAGAGACCCCGCTCAAAGCTAGCCCTTTCCGGAGGCTAGGGGTATATATTGACTTCCCAGGAAGGACCCTCTCCTTCTATGGCATAGAGTCTGGCACCATAACTCTGGTTCACAAGTTTGACTGCACGTTTTCCGAGCCGGTCTACCCTGCCTTCTGGCTTTCCAAGAAAGAAAACACCATCCGGATTGTGGATCTAGGAGAAGAACCTGAGAAGTTGGCTCCATCCTCAGTGGAGGCTGCTTCCTAGACTCCAGGATCCATCCCTCATACCTTCGCTAGCCACACAGATGTGGCAGCAGCTTGCATTTGACGGGGGACTTGGGGTTATTAATAACCAGAGGGGTAGATCAGTTGACCAGCAGGGATAGCTGGCTTTCAAAACCACAAGGGTTCATGCATTAAAGCCAGAGCACATGCATGGGTACAGATAAGAGCTGGAAACACAGAGAATCCAGGACAGATAAACTCCTCAGGACCAGTATTGAGAGTAGCCATACCAGCAGGGGAATGGAAAGATGAGGGGGAAAAGGGGGAACTGAGATCATAATGATCTACCTATAACCCCCTCCAAGGGAGATGGACAACAGACAAGGGGGTTGGTGGGGTTGGGGGAGAAATTGGTCAGTACAAGACATGAAAAAATCACAATAATTTGTAAATTATCAAGGATTCATGAGGGAGGGAAGGGAAGGGAATGGGAAGCAAATGAGGAGCTGATACCAAGGGCTCAAGTAGAAAGAAGATGCTTTGAAAATGATGGCAACATATGTACAAATGTGCTTGAGACAATGGATATATGTATGGATTGTGGTAAGAGCTGCATGAGCCCCCAATAAAATGATTTTTTTTTAAAGAGAGAGAAGGTTTCTCAGATGCTCCCGTCTGCTGTGTATGGATCTACCCTTCCTTCATGGCTGCTCTTGGCACCTCCTCCAAGCAGGAGCCCCCTGGATGATACCTTCCCCTCATCATCTTCCAGTGACATTCCCACTGATGATGAATACTCGGGATGATAGTGACATTTTCAGAGGCATCACAATAAATGGCGATCTTTATGGAGCAATTCTTATGTGCCATATTGTGTCGAGCACGTCATTTAATCCTCACAGAAACCCTATGATGTAGATGCTTATGTCATCTCACTGAGGGTAAGTTGCTAACAAAGATCACATGGGAAGGCAGGGAATTTCGGCTTGAACTCACCACTACGCCATACTCAGAGGTCATGGGTGTGTATAAGAGAATAAACCACACCATGAAGTATGCTTCACAGAGTTTTAAGCACTCCTCTAACGGTTTGCAAGTCCTTAAGCAAGCGCCTTTTCTGACTGAGCCATCTAGCTGTGCGGTGGCAGAGAGCTCACCATTGCAGGAAACCCAAAATCGAACCAGTTGCTGCGGCATCAACCCTGATTTCTGGAGACCTGATGGGTTACAGAGTAGACCTGCTTCTTAGGTGCTTCTTGGCTGTAATTTTAGCAGAAGAAAGTCACCAGACCTTTCTTCAGGATTGCTGGGCGGGTTTAAATGGTCGACATTTGATCGGTAGCAGATTGCAAACCATACTTACATGCAGGGACATTTTCACAACCGCACATATCAGCTCATCCTTCTCTCTTTTGTTTTTGACCAATGATTTTAAGAAACTTTATTGAGTCCATCTAAGACCTTTATGACCTGGGGATGGGTCTCGGTTCTCCCTTCTGAAACCACATGGGCTATGAGGCCTGCTCTGAGTTCTCCTGCACAGGACAGTTTGTCCAGTATTCGAGGGCAGCTCTCAGGTCCTTCCTGGAAGTATTCTCATTTTCACACTAAATTTTCTACTCGTAGCTAACATTCTTCAAGGGTTTAGTCAGAAGACAAATCAAATGACAAACTGTCTTTAAATGTATTTTTGAGGACATAAGGTGGAGTTCCTGGCAGGGCGTCACCAGAAAAAAAAACACCATGCAGGTCTTTTCCTCCAGCCTCTGCCAACTCCGCCATTTCCTCTTCTGTCGGTCTGATGATCCAGCTTGCTTCAAGGGTCCCCATGCTCTCCTTGTCTGATGACTCCTACAGTGTAGAATTTAAATTTGCTTCCGCCTTAATTTCATCAGAAGGAATGTTGATTCACATCCAATTGATAAGTTCTTCTCACAGGTCATGTGTCATGTGCAGGATTGGAACAATTTCTTCTTAAGTCTTGTAGGTGAAAATATTGAGTAGGTTCGAGTCAAATACAGAGACGACACCTTTGGCAACTAGTTGGTCAAGAAGTTCCACATTGGTAAAATCAGTTGCTCTCAAATTGTTGCTGACTCATTGTGACTATATACTTCAGAGTAGACACTCTGTAAGGTTTTCAGAGTTGTGATCTTTTGGTGGTACATCACCAAGTCTGTCTTCAACTATGCCTTTTTGTGTATTGAATTGTGCCCCTCCAAAATAGGTGTTGTACTTTCTAACCTCTGTGTCCACGATCATAATCCTATTTGAGAATGGTTTGTCTGCAATAGACATAAGAAAGGACTAGTGTAGGGTGTATCTTGGGTCAATGTCTTCGGAGGGGTAAGAGAGCTAAAACAAGCATGTCAATGAACTAGCAGAGATGGAGGAAATGAGATGCAAAGCCCCATGAAAATCACCCGGAAGTAGAAGCTCAAAGAGACAAGGGCCTTTCTGTAGAGCCAGCAGGTAGAGGAAGGCTTCCCCTACAGCCTACATCTTGAATTCAGACTTGTAACCTACTAAGCTGTGACAAAATAAATTTCTATTTTTTAATCATTTTATTGGGGGCTTGTACCAATCTTGTCACAATCCATGCATCCATCCATTGTGTCAATCACTTTTGTACATTTGTGGCCTTCATCATTCTCAAAACATTTTCTTTCTACTTGAGCCCTCCCTCCCTCCCTCCTGAACCCTTGATAATTTATAAATTATTTTTATTTTTTCATGTCTTACACTGACTGATCTCTCCCTTCACCCACTTTTCTGTTGTATTCTTGCAAAGTGTTCTTGCATTGAGGGAGTACTTGAGTGGAGACCCAATGTCCATCTGCTACCTTAATACTAAACCTATAAATATATGCACATAGCTCTATTTCCCCATCATCATATATAAATATATTTACATATGTACATGCCTGCATTTAGACCTCTATAAATGCCCTTTACCTCCTAGTTCTTTCCTCTATTTCCTTTGACTTTCCTCTTGTCCCACTATCATGCTCAGCCTTCATTTGAGTTTCAGTAATTCCTCTGGGTTACGTTACCATTGATCAAACCCTACCAGGCCTCCTACACCCTCCTCACTATCGATTTTGGATCACTTGTTGTCCCCTTGTCTTTGGGTTTGTTAACACCCACTTCCTTTCCCCCAAGTCCCCCTCCCCCATGTCCCCCTGGAATGGTTGGTTCCATTGTTTTCTCCTCCAGATTGTTTATCACTCCTATCTTATTAGATTGTGTGGAATTCCTGCACTGTGTCTCCAGTGTTGTCCCCTGTAGCGCTATGGGTCAATCTTATCTCACAGTGGGACTGGCCCTATGGTCCTTTCTGTGCATTGACTGCTCTGAGTTGGAATATCATCCTCAAGGCTTGGTGGGCCAGGATGTGCTCCACTCTCTCTTCCTCCCCCTTCATTTGCTCCCGTGTGCTCTGATCAGACATGTCCCTCTCCCTGAGCTGCAGCTTCAGTGCTGTCCTTTGAAGTGAATTCTTCTGGGGGGAGGGGTTGCTGTCCATGTAGTCGGGATTGGGTCCAGCCCCTCAGACCTCGCTATTGGTTTCCTGCTTTATGTGGTATTTAGGTTATAGCTGGGCAAGATCATTGAGACAGTGACCCATAGTTGAGTAGTGGGGCATTCCTCTGCATGGCTGCTTGTACAATAACGTCCTTTTATCCATAGACTCAGACTAAGGGTTGATTTAATATGTGGAAGAAGTTAAGATATGCTATGCCTGAGATGTCCTTGCTCTATGTCCCTAATTATACTCACAAATGAGGTTGGCTTGGCCTCTTGTATTTGGACTGGACAACTTTCTTTTCTAATGTCTCCTGGCATTTGATCACCTATTTTGGGAATATACTGTGGGGTTAATGTCAAGTTTGCTAGTTTGCTATATTCAGAATCTATTTTTCTTTCTGAAAACCAAGGTAATTCTTCCTGCCCCCTCAGTCCTCTGCCATTCACCCTATTTTCTCACTCACATTGTGTCACTTTCCTGGGAGGTAATTTTCTAGACCAGCGTTCCTGTAACTAATGAAAATGGATTTATTAGGTGTCTCCTTACCTACTTTCATCTTCGTTTCCTTGTTGGCTCTTTATATCTCGTAGTTTCCAGTTTCAAGATCTTTGTTCTAGATACAAAAGATAGAACCACAATAAGAGTTCGGTATCTTTGCTTCCTTATGTCATTGCTTCAAGCAATGGGCCTATATTTTTCTTTTTCTTTTTGAGCCCAAAACTAAAAATACCCCAAACAACCTCCGCTACCCCCCCCCCCCCCACTCTGCGAAAAGAGGTATGTGAAAAATAGAACAAAGATTCATTTTATATCCTCTGGCATTTCCCCAAGCTCTCTAAATATCATGAGTGCCTCACTTCCTTATTTACCTGCCCTTGGTCTCTCTCATTGGGTACACCTGTTGAAAAAAGCCTGAACTCACCGAACTCACCACGAGTACCTCCTGGTGCCAGATGATTTTGTTTCATTACTAGAAGAGTGACTAGAGTCAAGATGTAGTTTTAGCCACGGCCTAATTGATTCTTAACTTTCTGAAGTACATACGCATCTCTTCTAAGGACTTAAGTAATATTTCACATTCTCCTAAGATTCCTGATCACACATATCTAAAGGAGCCCTGCTGGCGTCGTGCTTATGCTTTGGGTTGTGATCCTCAAGGTCTGCAGTTTGAACCTACCAGCCAGAGGCTCCGCGGGAGAAAGATGGGGCTTTCTATTCCTGTAAACAGTTACAGTCTGTGAAACTCTCATGGGCAGTTCTGCTCTGTCCTGTAGGGTTGCCACGAGGGAGCATTGACTCAATGGACGTGAGTGTGTTGCATTGGTTTTTATCTAGTGCCCCGCTATACAGAAGCACCATGGTGGGTAGCTTTAACAAAAAGAAACGCCGTCTTCCACAGAGAAGGGGATTCAAAAATCCAAATGCATGGTAGCAGCTCTCGGGGAAGGCATTGGTCTCTTCCAACATCTCTAAGTCTGATGTTCTCCAGACTCCATACGTCTCCGCATCCATTTCTCCTAAGGTTAGGAGGCTCTCTGCGTTCTCTCTTTGACATACTCAGATTTGGTTCCACCTCAGTTCATTTCCCCCTCCTCCTATAGTTTGTAAGATAGAAGGTGATGCAGCCCACACCGCAGGGAAACTTTCCTGGCCTTGAACTGAATAAGGACTGGCATCCTACTCGAACCCGCTTACTGCTGACTGGCTGATCACATTAAATCACATAAGGAGCAGTGATTATGTCATCATAGAACTGCCAAGCCATTGAGAATCATGGCCTAGCCAAGTTCATACTTACTTTGGGGGACTCAATTCAATCCATGCCACTGGCCCAATCATAGAGTTTTTATTGCTCCCTACTGCTTGTTTTTGAAAGATTATCCTCAAATCAGAGTGATTCAATATTATTATGTAATGTATAAGGCTCTGTGTTAGATTCCAAGATATAAGGACCCAGAAGAAGTTGACTTAAATTGAAGGGAAAAGCATTCACCAGAGCAAAATAGGAATACACTTTTCAAAGCAATAATAAGTAAAGGAGTATATAAACTGATTCCTATTCCCATATCCCGGTGCACTATTTCTACTTTATCTGATAGTCCAATCCATGGTTGTTCCCCTTCTCCATATCCTCATTTTCCAGAGCCCCCACTCCAGCCTCATTTGTCTCAGACAGAAAACAAGGAAAGATGGTTTGTACACTGCCTGCCTCTCCATTAGCTCACTGGGTTTCAATGACAACCTCTCGCCCTCCACAGTGCAGGCAACTGGCTCCAGACATTCAGGTTTGCTGGGGTACACTTGGTTGTCATCTCAGCTTTTGGTTTGCTCTTTAGTCTTGAGGAAAATGCTACCATCTTCCAGAAGGATGAGGCTAGCTATTAGAACAGAAGAAGGGAAATGGACCTTCTAAACATGAACCAAGAATTAGCATAGCAACCATTAACGATCAGTCATTAGAGGCTAACACTCTTTTCCTCAAATGAAGAATTTAAGTAGTGAACCTTGTGATTACTTAAGGGGAACAACAACAATAACACGCACACACACACACATACATGGACTTCAAAAAGGTAGTGGAAAAATTAAATGAAGATAATAAAAAGTTAGAAATTCCCTCATAAATATACACATAATATACACACTCATATATGTGTGCTTTGATGTCTCATCCAGAAAAAAAATTTCAAAAAATCCTACCAAATTGTAGTGCACCAGAGTTCATCACAGCATTGTTTACAAAAGCCAAATATGGAGACAACTTAAATGGCCATCAAGAGATGAATGGCTGAACAAATTGTGGTACATGCATACAACGGGGTACTACTCAGCTAGGGGAGGAAGTGAATTGTCGATATGCACCACAGTATGTCCCTGGAGTTTGAAGACATTACCAAACCAAACTGACTGCCATCGAGTCGGTGCTGACTCACAGCAGGAGAAGGACTGGGTTTTTCACTGCTGTAAAGGGCTACACTCTCAGAACCGCACAGGGACAGTTCTGCTCGGTCCTATACGGTTGCTATGAGTCGGCATCGACTCGATGGCAGTAAGGAGTCAAATAAATCCATCATAAAAGGACAAACAGTATGTGTCTTCACTTATTAAAAAAAAGACAAGAAAAGGCAAATATATAGGGACTAAAATTTGTTTATGGTTACCAGGGTGGAAAGGAGAAGCAGGTGAGAAGGGAAGGGTTAGGTTAATGTGGTGAGACCATATTGATTAAGGGTAGGGTCGTATAGCTGCTAATTGTTATAATTTCTGTCACTATGTTGTATACCTGTAAACAGTTGAATTGGCAAAAGTTGTGTATATAGATATATTTACAGTAAAAAAATAGCTGTTGAAGTTGCTTATGTACAACCAAATTTCCCATGGGATTGAGTTCCTTGCTTTGGAGATTTAGGGTCATGGTTTCCTGGGATTCCAAGTTAATTGACCTATTAATATACTTAGTGCTCCTAGTTCATTACATGAAGACATTCAAAGTTTGCAAGGGGCCATCCAAGGTATAACCAGTTATCACTATTTTCTTCTTTTTTATTGATTGATTTTTTTTATTGGGGCTTCTTACAGATATTATAACAATCCATAAATCAATTACGCCAAGTGAACTTGTACAGATGCTACCATCATCATTTTCAACACATTTTCTTCCTACTGGATTTCCTTGATATCAGCTCCTCTTTATTCCCTCCCTCCCTCACCCTACCACCCTCATGAACCTTTAATAAATTATATATATATATATTCATATCTTATACCTCCAAATGTATCCCTTCACCCATAATTCTGTTACTCGTCCCCCTCGAGAGGTGGGTGATACATCCATCATAACCATCAGTTCCCCTCCCCCTCTTCCTTCCCATACCCTCATGGAATTGTTACATCCATAACTGTTTCCGAGGGGTTCATCCATCCTGGATTCCGTGTGTTGAAAGCTCTTATCTGTACCACTGCACATGCTCCAGGCTAGCTGGATTTGTGAGGTCCAACTGGGACCATGAGCGTGGGGAGAGGAAGCATTAAAGAATTAGAGGAATGTTGTATGTTTTGTTGGTGGTGCACTGCACCCTGGATGAGTCGTCCCTTCTGTGTGAGAGGTTTCCAATTATCAGCAGATGGGCTTTGAGTTTCCACTCTGACCCCTCTCCTTCACACTGATATGATGGTTTGTTTTTGATTTTCTGATCCCTGATCCTGTTGACACCTCATGATCACACAGGCTGGTGTGCTTCTTTCATGTGGACTTTGTTGCTTCCCTGCTAGATGGCCACATTTAACTTCAAGCTTTTAAGACCCCAGATGCTGTATCTTTTAGAGATGGGCACCATCAGCTTTCTTCACCACATTTGCTTATGCACCCCCTTTGTCTTCAGCAAATGTGTCGGGAAGGTGGGTATCACACAGTGCCATGTTATTAAAACAAAGTGTTTTTGTGTTGAGGGAAGACTTAAGTAGAGGCCCAAAGTCTGTCTGCTACTTTAGTGCTTTACCCTATAAATATATATACACAGCAAATACCCCTCTCTTTATATATTAATTTATTTACACAGATACATGTCTATATTTATACCTCTCTATATAGCTTTTACCTCATAGTTCTTTCCTCTATTTCCTTTTCCTCTCCTCCTGCCTCACCATCATGTTCACCCATCATTCAGCTCACAGTAATTCCTCTTGACTACATTACAGTGGACCAAACACCACCAGGCATTTTATACCCTCCTTGCAGTCGATTTTAGATCCCTTGATGTTCCTCTGTCCATGAGTTTGTGGGCTCACTGCTCCCTCCCCACCCCGCATTCCACCTCCACCCTCTCTTATTGCCCAAACCCCCCAACCTTGGTCCCATTGTTTTCTCCTCAGGATTGTTTATCCTGCCTGTCTTATGTAGATAGACATATGATTTTTTAAAAGCCTATATACATAGTTCCAATCTGCTAACCTTTGTGAATGTCTCCCAACCAAATTAAGTGAGGTGCCAAGTGTTGTGCCCCCCTCCCCCACTGAGTCAGAACTCTATTTTCAGGATTCCTCAGGACTTCATCATTTTGCTCCCGTTGCTGATGTTATGGTCCTTTAGTGATTTGTCCCACTGTGGGAGGTGGAGGGGTGCGGTCAGACCGACACACTTCCTGCACTGTGTCTCTGGTATTGTCTTCTGTAGCACTGTGGGCTGGTGAGGGGATGGCATGTCTCCAGCTGGGGCTGGCCCTACAGTTCTCTCTGTGCATTGACTGTTCCAAGCAGTAGTGTCACCTTCTAGGCTTGGTGAGCCAGGATGAGGGTCTCTCTCTCTCTCTCTCCCTCTTCTTTTTTAGTTGGATGCCATATGCATCCCTGGGTTTGGTCTGACCCCTGCCAGAGAGCCTGAACCTTGACCTGGAAACTATGCATTCAGTTACTTTTCCTCTATTCCCATTGTGCTGATTGGACTTACTCAGTGGACTCCTGTTGGACTTGTCCTTTTGTGCTCCACTGACTTCGGTTAGTATAATTTCCTCCAACTTTTCCCACGAGGTGATATGTTTCATGCATTCATCATTGTTTTTTAGGGATGTATAATACTCCATTGTGTGTATATACCAGAGTTTTAAAATCCATTCATCAATGTGGGAAACAGAAAAATTTTTCCCAAGTCATCTCCCCAAATATATGCCTTAGGACACTGCTTACAGCAAATGGCAAATGTTTGCCAAGTTACCTCCCTGAAGGCAGTCAGTTGCCAGACTACTGTCTGGTCCCACCACGGGTAGGCCCCACTCCCTGCTGTTAAGGATAATGAGCAATGAGCTACTTCTCCCTAAAGGCTTGTAGTCATGGATTAGGTTCCTGTAGGTGGAAGTCACACCCTGCTGATAATGGTCTCTCTAGCTGAGCCTGGGAACAGGTCAAACCGGCTCAGTGACATCCAAAATTAGCCTGCCATCCTGAATCTAGGCACGCTGCCCATCTTGCCACCTGTATACCCCAGTCCCTCCTCTTCCTATTGAGTGGATATCCCTAGATCAACCCCCTCCCATTACTGTATTACCTATAGCACAATCCTTTCCTGTGATGTAGGTCTTTACCTGTAATGAGGGGACTTGCATGTCCCCAGAGAATATAAAAGCCTAGGTTAGCAATAAATCTCTCTCTGTTTCTCTCTCTCTCTCTCTCTCTCTCTCTCTCTCTCTCTCTCTCTCTCTCTCCCCACGTGAACCACCAAGTGAGGCTGAGGTGAGCATTGCTACCATGAAATGTGTCTGACTCCATTATTTCAATCTCTCTTCTATCTCTCATGCTCTCTAGGACTTTATTATAATATTATATATCTCAACCATACAATTGTGCTTACTGACCCATGATTAGTGGGGTGGGGGGGGGCCTGGCCTCCCCCTACACATCAATTGATGAAAATTTATGTTGTTTCCAATTCTTTATGATTGGCATGCTATTTCCTTGGAGCAATGTTGGAAGGAGAGGCCAAAATCGAAGGAGGATATGGACAGTGGGGCTGACTGCCTCCATGGAAAACTTGCTCCTTTGCATGAAACCAGGCCTGGACATTGTTCAGCTGCCATTATGTAGAGTCCACATAAGTATCCTGATCAAAGGGGGAAAATATAGACAGTATTTCAAATTTGCGTGGACTCTAGACTGTCAGGAGCCATGGAAGCAATGAACCCGTGAACTACTACCCTGAGATAATCTTAAAGTTTTAATATTTATAAAAACACCCCCTGAATTATTCTTAAAGCCAAATAACAGTTTAGCTTAACTAGTTAAAAAAAAAAGAGCCTTGAGCTCCTTTAGGAGTTACGTATGCAGATTAAGCGCAGATTAGCCACTGCAAAGAAAGACGGGTTAGGCACCTCCCCTCAAGGAACTGTGAGTTATGTTAATGGAGGAGGAACCCCTCAGACCAGAAGGGGAGAGCAGTTGCACCAGCTGAGGCTGTACTCGATGTCACTGAACTGTACAACGGTGGAGTTACACGTATTCTCACCAACAGGGACAACGTCAAAACGAAAAATTCCCCCACGCTGCCATGGCCAACTGCAGTAGAGAGTCATTTGTACATTCATTGCCCTCATCATTCTCAAAACATTTGCTCTCCACTTAAGCCCTTGGCATCAGCTCATTTTTCCCCTCCCTCCCTACCCCCCCTCCCTCATGAGCCCTTGATAATTTATAAATCATTATTTTGTCATATCTTGCCCTGTCCTATGTCTCCCTCACCCACTTTTCTGTTGTCCATCCCCCAGGGAGGTGATCACATGTAGATCCTTGTAATAGGTTCCCCCTTTCCACCCACTCTCCCTCTACCCTCCCAGTATCGCCCCTCACACCCCTAGTCCTGAAGAAATCATCTGCCCTGGATTCCCTATGTTTCCAGTTCATATCTGTACCAGTGTACATCCTCTGGTCTAGCCAGACTTGCAAGGTAGAATTGGGATCATGATAGTGGGGCGGGGAGGAGGTGAAGGAAAGCATTTAGGAACTGGAGGAAAGTTGTATGTCTCATCATTGCTATATCGCATCCTGACTGGCTCGTCTCCTCCCCGAGACCCTTCTGTAATGGGATGTCCAGTGGCCTACACATGGGCTTTGGGTCTCCACCCAGCGCTCCCTACATAATTCACTATGGTAAGATTTTTTGTTCTGATGATGCCTGATTCCTGATCCCTTTGACACTTCGTGGTCGCAGAGGCTGATGGGGGTTGTTGCTTCTGAGCTAGATGGCCGCTGTTTACCTTTAAGCCTTTGAGACCCTAGACGCTATATCTTTTGTTAGCCAGGAACTATCAGCTTTCTTTGCCACATTTGTTTATGCACCAATTTGTCTTCAGTGATTGTATCATGGAGGTGAGCACATAACGATATACTGTTTTGTTCTTTGATGCCTAATAACTGATCCCTTCGGCACCTCGTGATCACACAGGCTGGTGTGCTTCTTCCATGTGAGCTTTGTTGCTTCTGAACTAAATAGCCACTTGTTTACCATTAAGTCTTTAAGAACCCAAATAGCTGGGCACCATCAGCTTTCTTCACCACATTTGCTTATTCACTCGCTTTGTCTTCAGTGGTTGTGTTGGGAAGGTGAGCATCATAGAATGCCAATTTAATAGAAGAAAATATTCTTGCATTGAGGGAGTACTTGAGTGGAGGCCCAATATCCATCTGCCATCTTAATGCTAAACCTATAAATATATGCACATATATCTATTTCCCCATCCTCATAGGGCGTGGTGCCCCAACAGACTGGACTGGAAAACACTCCTATAGACCAATAAACAATCCTTGAACTAACCACAAGCTTTTCTTTCTGGTTGTGTTTTTGTTTTGTTTTTGTCATTGGTTTGTTGTATATTGTTGCTTGGTTTGGCTCTGTCTTGGTTTTGTGCATGTTATTATCTCCGCAAGTCTGTCTAATAAGATAGGCTGGATGAACAATCTGGAGGAGAAAACAACGGGACCGACAGTTCCGGGGGGGACATGGGAGAGGAGAAGGTGGGGGGAAAGATAGTGGTGTTAACAAACCCAGGGACAAGGAAACAACAAGTGATCCAAATCAGTGGTGAGAGTGTGAGAGTCCTGGTAGGGCATGATCAATGGTAATGGAACCAAGAGGGATTGCTGACACCCAGGTGGGGACTGAGCATGATGGTGGGACAGGAGGAAAGTCAAAGGACATAGAGGAAAGAGCTGGGAGGCAACGGGCATTTATAGAGGTCTAGATAAAGGCATGTACATATGCAAATATATTTATATATGAGGATAGAGACTCCTTTCTATGTGTCAGAGACTTGGAGCTGTAAGAAGTCAGTTTCTTCAGGCTTTTCAAATAATATGCTTTGCAGTGGTTTATATCAGGTGTTTCTCTGCCTTCTGAAAAGCTTCGATGGTTAAAGATTAGTGAGCAGAAATGTATTTCGCTTTGAATACCACCTTTGGGTGCTATTTTCCTTTTCTTATCTCAGTACATCTTTGCAGCCCTGTGAGATAGAAAACTGAGGCTCAGAGAAGTTACATAAAGTTCTCAGGGGTACTCAGCTAATCGGTTGTGAAAGAACAAATGGAGTCAGTAGGGCTTGTTTCTAAAGTGAAATTACTTTCACCGATTTTGAAGCAAGAGCAGAGTTGACATCAGGGGTTCTCAAAGTGAGTCCCAACCAGCAGCAGCAGCTGTTAAAATGTATATCTCTGGTCCCCCAACCTAGAGAATCAGATATGCCAGAGGTGGGAGCCAGGACCTCTTTTAGCATGCCCTTCTGGGGTGCACTTCAGTTTGAGAACCACTGGTTTACAAATAAGGATTCTCTTTAGCCTGTCCCTCACTAAGCTGCCATTAGCAAATAGAGTATGAGTGTACCCAGGAAGACATACTTTAGGCCACTCCAAGGGTGTCTGGAATTTTTCTGTGATTTTTGTTGTTGTTTTTTATCCCCCCACTTGGGTAATAAAACAGTGCCAAAATAGGTAGACTGCTATTGTGAGTAGCAGTCTTTTACCAAATCCCCCCTTGACCCAATTTAGCAGTGTACCTTAATAAGCTATTTTGCAATTTTTTAAACCTACAGAAAAAAATAGAAAGAGTAGAACAATGGGCACTCACCCACCAGTTATTAACATTTTGTAATATTTACACCCTTTGTGTGTGTCTAGGTGTCAACTCCCATACATGCATATATACATATAGCGCGATAGAATTTTGCTGGAACCTATTGAGAATTATTTGTAGCCATTCCACCCTGAAAGGTTTGTAACCACGTTCAGTGGCTTCACAGGCCAGATGCTGCATAAAATATTGTAGCAGTTGAGGTTAATGTCTTCCTTGTTTCCCATAATTGGTAGGCTCACAAGTGAGCATTTGAACTGGTAACGTTACTTTGTGCTAATAAGATACCGCTTTTGGTCTATATTGCATGCTGAGCTTTGCCAGGCGAGATGGCAGGACAAGTCTGTTATGTGAAAAGTTCAAAAATGCCACAGGGCCTTCGTTTTCTTCCTGGATCATAACTGAGAAAGTAAAGGCCCCGCTTGCCCCCCCCACCCCGCAGAGTTCCCCTACAGCATATGTATATTCTTGGGTTTGGCTTCAAGGAGTGAAGTCATCACTCCAAATGCACCCCAAGCCTGTCAGAGGACACAGGATAAGGGGTCTGACAAAACACATATAATTCATAGTTTCATGTAGCTTTGTTTTTAAAAGCACACACATGACTTCTGTACATGTATCTCAATGTGTGTATGCACACATTTGTGGTGGACACTGTTCCAGAAAATGCTCCTAAGGATGATAACAAGACAATACGCCAACCAAACCAAACCCACTGCCATCCGGTCAATTCTACCATACAGGGTCTTGCCAGGGTACACCAGCCCCTAACACAACCTCATGCGTCCGGTAGGTGCAATTGTACAGCGATAATAAGTAGAGATTATAGTAAAGTCATAGAGAGCATGAGAGCTAGAAGGGAGATTGAAATAATGGGGTCAGACACATTTCATGGTAGCATGCTCACCTCATCCTCACTTGTTGGTCCAAGTGGAGAGGGAAAGAGTGAGCTATTTATTGCTAACCAAGGCTTTTATATTCTGTGGGGACGTGCAAGCCCCCTAATTACAGGTGAAGACCTACGTCACAGGAAAGGGTTGTGCTATAGGTAATACAGTAATGGGAGGGGGTGATCTAGGGGTATCCACGTAATAGGAAGGGGGAGATAATAGGGGTACACATGTGACAAGATGGAAGGATCCTAGATTAAGGGAGGCAGCTTAATTTGGTATGTCACTGAGAGGGTTTGACCTGTTCTCTGGCTCAGTATAGAAACCATTATCAATTATCAGTAGGGTGTAAACCCCACCTACAGGAACCAAACAGATGACCCGCAAGCCTTTAGGGAGAAGCAGCCCTTGTCCTTAACAGCAGGGAGCAGGCCTTACTTGTGGTGGGACCAGATAGTAGTCTGGCAACTGCCTTCAGGAAGGTAACTTGACAATCATTTACCATTAGCTGCAAGCAGTGTCCTAAGTCTAACATATATTTTGGGGGGGGAGGACTTGGGAGAAATCTTTCTGTTTCCCACAGGGCTTCTGAAGCTATAAATCTTTAAGATTGCAGATAGCTTCATCTTTCTCCCACAGAGTGGTTGGTGAGTTTGAACCTTTGACTTTGCGGTAGCAGTCCAATGCTTACCCTACAACACAACTTAGGCTCAATGGTTAGCATCGGTAGGGGGCTAAGTAGGTGCCCCATCGCTCATCAGTCAGTTTCTCCTACTGTGATGACTTGTGGGTGGTGAGGTAGTTTGTTGTGCCAACCTGGCCGATAAACACATGTGGGGGTTAATTGAAGGGCGAAGGGATAAATGGCTCAGTGAGCTTCGTCTTTCAAGTTCTCAGATCTCTTGCTGTGTGATGTTCTGACCAGGGTGCAGCTGCCTTTGCCAGTTCCCTGCTTTAGCTGGCAAGGCTCACTTCTTGCAAGACATCCCTGAGGAGAAGCCACATGGACCTACTCGATGCAGCCCTGGGTGCTGGAGCAGCCATGTGGAGACCCCTGCCAGGGCTGAGATGCTTACACATTCACTGACTCAGCTTTCCTCCTGCAGTCGGCATCATTATGTTTGTTTTGTGAGATGGAAGAGGACTTTGTGGATTGGTGTTGGACATATGGGTTAATGTTGGACTTGTGGGCTTGGGCAGCACTGGGTTGGGATGTTTCCTTGATGTACACTTAACCTTTATATACAGTTCTCTCTTATACATGAGTTTCTGTGGATTTGTTTCTCTAAAGTACCCAGACCCACACAGGTGGTGATGCTGGAAGTAATGTCCTCAGTATTTCAAATACTAGCAGACTCACCTGTGGTGGCCAGGTTTCAGCAGAGCTTCTGCCTTGAGACAAACCAGGAAGAAAGACCTGGAGATCTGTATCTGAAATTAGCCAATGAACACCCTGTGGATCAATACAGAAAATCATCTACTAGAATGCTGGAATTTGGAGCCCTGTTGGTGTAGTGGTTACAAGGTGGACTGCAATCAACATGGTCGGCAGTTCAACAATAGCAACAGCTGTAAAGACAGGGCTTTTGACCCCCACAAACAGCTGTAGTCTTGGAATCACCCAGGGGCAGATATGAGTCAGCACTGGCTCAAGGACAGTGAGCGATCTTGCTGGAAAGAAGCCCTGGTGATCTAGTGGCTATGAATTAGGCTATTAACTGCAAGGTCAGTAGTTAGGAACCACCAGCCACTCTAAGGGAGAAAGCCAGGACTTTCTGCTTCTGAGATTCAGGAGCAGAAGAGTTACAGCCTTGGAAACTCACAGGGGCAGTTCTACTCTGTCCTGTGGGGCCACTGTGATGGCAAAGACCGTGCTTTATAGAGCTGGAAGATGCGTCCCTAGGTTGGGAGCCCTTGCCACGAAGGTGCTGTAGGACTGAGTTATATTTTGCTCTGCTGACCTTATGGCAACAGCTAACAGCAACCATAAAATGCAAATAATCCCTAAGTGGTTTACATATAGTAGCTCACGTAGTCCTCACAACTCTATGTTGGAACTGAACCACAGAGGATTAAGTAATCTGCCCAAATTTACATAGTAAGCAACTGGACTGGGGTTCAAACCACTGTCAACCACTAAACTATACGGCCTCGCAGACGCTTCAGTGGGTGCGTCATGGATGCTCATTCACTGCCATGGAGTCAAGGCCGACTCGTAGTGACCCTAACGGACAGGGTAGAACTGCCCCTGTGAGTTTCTGAGACTGCAGTGCTAGAGTTGCTGTGATTGAGGCTGGAAGCCCCGATTTATCCTCAGACCCAGGGCAATTTTCTCCCTGAAAGAGCGATTCAAGGCAGAGCTTTCTGCTTAGCACTCGGAAACACTAAAATGACTTAAACTTACAGTAAACATTTGTGTTTTTTGACTTCTTTGATGATTTAAGAATATGAATATGAACATTCAGGATCACAGTAGTAAAAAGCTCAAAACATACTGCCATCAAGTTGATTTCAATTCAGCCACTGAGAAGGTAAGACATTTTCATCTTCTTTTTAATATTTTATGTATATTAAAATAAGATGCAATTGCTTACTTACATTTTAGCCATTATATATAGATTTATTTGTGAAAGAATGTAAGAAGTGTAAATAATGTAAGCAAATAAATGTAAACAAATGTATGCAAATGTGCATACTATTTATACATGACATGTTACATATATTTGACATATAAAATGTGTATTGGACATATGAAATATAATATGTATTTTAGAGCAACATGGGTGGCATAGTCAGCAATGCACTGGGCTGCTAACTGCAAGGTCAGCAGTATGAAATCATTAGCTGCTGCTTGGAAGAAAGATGAAACTTTGTACTTCCAGATAGGTTACAGTCTTGGAACAGTTCTGCTCTGTCCTATAAGAGGGTCAACCTGAGGTGAAGCGTGCTCAAGGGCAGGGAGCTAAATTTGATATATACTATATGTAGGCCATGGCCATAATTGAAGCTTAACATTAGTTTTTACAATGTAAGTATGCATGTGTTTTCCTTTTAAAATGGTCTTTACATTACCTATCTAATCCCCTTAAAAGTCGTCTTTATGTTGTATTAGTTATGTCTGACGAACACCCGTGTGGATCTGGAAATGGGATTACCAGCTCTTACAGAGTATACAGCAACTACCTCCATCAAAGAGTGCCAGGTTTAGGAGGTTTACGGTAAAGCCATGTTTCCAAGGAGGTCAGTACAAAAAGCCAGCCTTCTACTGGCAGTTTCCGGGAGAGAAGAGCTTTCCAGGCATCGCAGCGTTTTGTATTTTCTCTAGGAGGTATTTATAATAGAAAAGGCACCATTGGAGTACTTATCAGTCTCTCCGAGTCCCCTGCAGTTTTGATGGAGTTGCTGATGGGCAGGGATTAAATTAGCCTGTGGTCAGCTCAGCATCATGGAAAACCTGGCCTCCAGCTGGAAGAAGGCCCCGTATTTCACTTGTGAGAGGAAGAACAAGTCTGCCCCTGTGTGTCAGAAGTGTGATACCTGCATCTTGGCCTGGAAAATCTTCTCTACCAAAGAGTGCTTCCAAAGGGTCAACGAGATGTCCCAGAGGAGGTTTCTAGTTAGCATCCTGAAGCAGTTAAATAACTTATACTTATTACACTATTTCCAAAACCTCCTTCAGAGCACACAGGGCAAAGACTTAATCTATCACCGGTCCCGAATCCATGTCAGCAAAAAGGAGGAGAAACTTGTGAAGGGTTCCTTGAACCAGATGCTGGATAAAACAGTGGAGGAGAAGATGAATGAAGTCTTGGCCTGGTTTGGGAGCAGCACCCACCGGACGAAGGCGAAGTACACGCTCTTGCTGCTGCAGATGTGTGACCCCAACTTACTGCTCACCGCCACCAATGTGGTCCAGGTCCTGTTCATGAGAGAACGGAACGCTGTCTTGGGTAAGCAAGGCCACAGGGAGAGCCCAGGGGTCCCTAAGTTCAGGTAGAAGGGCACCTTCTAGGCACCTTTCACAATCTAGGGGAAGGTTCCTTCTGCCTTCGGCTCTTGCTCCTTGGTCCTGTTTGCCAAAGGAGAAATGGCTGGCTGCAGGTTCCTTCTAGAAAGACTGTGAACTAACAACTGCAGAAGGAAGTATGTAACTTTTAACGGCCGATCATCTAGGCTTTCTGCATCCTTTCAAAACATTACCACCAAGACCCACTGCCGCCTCGTTGATGCTGACCTTTAGCAACCTAGGGGATTTCTAAGACTCACTGTAAGATTCCCAAGGCTGTATGGCTTTATGGGAGCAGGCAACTCTAACTTTCTCCCTCGAACCTTATGATTCGCAGCTCGGTGCTTACCAAATTTGCCCATAGGTTCAGAAATGGCTGGTCCCCTGCCTCTGCCTACTGAGCGTCAGCGTGGCTCCTGTTTGTGGGGTTGGATTGGGTGGGAAAGGAAGGTAGTCAGTAATCAGTTACCCTCGAGTCCGCTCTGACTTGTGGTGGCTGCTCAGGTGTTCCATGGAGTTTTCAGTGGCTGGATTTTTGAAAGTAGACTGCCAGACCCCGGACTGCTCCGGTTAATAGCCAAGCCTAACTGTTTATACCATCCAGGTACTTCCAGGAGTGCTGGAGGGGAAGCTATTACATTACTTTGCCCTTTAGCTGAAACTGTACAGAGATCAGACCAAGAGATTACAATTTAGGGCTTTTTAGTCATTCCTTTGGCCACATTTCTTGTTGCTGAACAAATTCTGATCTTGAGGTGTGGGGGGAGGGGGGGGCGTCACTTAAGCCTGGAAATTGCCAGAGTCAAGCATGTCTAGGGCAGTAGTTCTCAAGAGTCTGTTGGTATCAAAGTAACCAGGAGAGCATGTTAAAGCAGATTACTGGGCTCTGCCTCCGAGCTATAGGAGCCCCAGTGGTACAGAGGTTACATGTTGGGCTCTGATCCAATTCGAAACCAACAGCCGCTAATGGGGAGAAAGACTGGGCTTTCTACCCTGGTAAACAGTTACAGTCTCAGAAACCCACAGGGGGTTGCTATGAGTCAGCTTTGACTCTATGCCAGTGAGTTCGGTTTGGGGGGAGGGTTGGACCCCAGAACTGCTTATGCCATAGGTCTAAGGTGGGGCCTGAGACTCTGCACTGCTAACAAGCCCCCACATGATGATGATGGTGATTTGGGGCTAAAGACCACATTTGGAGAACCTGGGCGTCTCTAGTGTCAGTGAGAGTACATTGGCAATGCTTGACCAGCTGGGTCAGGGAAGCAAAGGGCCACAAGACATTTAGGGATAAAGGAGAGCCCCGGAGAGGAAAGGTATGGATGGTGTGGGGAAGCACAGGTTTAGTTGGAGACAGGATGAGAGCAAACTGGGAGGGAATTTCACCTGGAGGAGTTTCAGAATTTCATCTCTTGAAAAAAAATGCATGTTTATTTTGTTGCTGTTGAGAACACACACAGCAGAGCACACATGACTTCACTGTTTCTACACGTGCAGAGCAGGCACACGGATCAATTCCCTGAGTTGTGCAAACATCCTTACGCTTCGAGTTGTTCCTCTCAAACGGAAACTCACTGCTTCCTAGGTTTCCTATCTCTTCTTCCCAGTTGTCGTTGTTAACTTCCTTTTACGTATAAGCAATCTGTAAGAGTGAATGTAAGGCTTCAGGGGATAGATGTGCCTTAAGTTTAAAGATTATTTCGGGACAGTAGTGTCAGCAGTGGAACGTGAGCCCTTGACGGGTAGTCCTATTTGGGCGCTTTCTGAAAGAAGGAATTGTCCAGCTAGACAATCTGGAGGGCAATTGAAATCCAGTGGCTGTCCAGCCTCTTCTGACTCGTGGTCCCCCCCACAGGTGTCTGAGGAGAGCTATAGTCCCCAGGTCTCCCAATGGTTGATGTTTTCAGAAGGAGATGTCTAGACATTTCTCCTGAAATGCCTCTTAGTGGTCTAGAATTGCCAACTTTTCGGTTAGCATCTGAGAGCAGAAAACATTTACCTTCCCAAGAACTCCCATTAAGTCTCCATGTCTCAGATCCCTTGGTTTCCTTGGTGTGTCAAAGAATGATGATTTGGAACGAGGAAACAGTGGGGGGCGAAATCTGCAAACACTAGTGACACAATTTTAAGTTACAAACCAATTTCTTCAGCTCCTTAATTTTACACATCGAGCAGCTGAAGTCCATGAAGTCTGAGTGACTTACCAAGGTCACACAGCAAGGGGGGTGAGAATCAGGATTCCTCTCCTGAGCATCTTCTGTTGTGCGAGTCTATCCTTCTGGCCAGGAGAGCAGCCAACGGGAGCACACACATGCAGTACTCTACTGTTCTCGCTAAGAGACTGCCGCTCTCCACTGTAGGACCTCACTATTAAAAGAGTGAGTCAAAAAGAATTGCTACTAGAGTCCAAGTTCATACATGCAGGGTTTATTCAAAACAAAACGTGTGTGAGATTAGTGACTGACTGAAGCCAAGTTCTCTCAGTAACGCACTTGTCTTGTTCGAATTAGAATGCAAAAAAAATATATATATCCTTTTAGTACCATGGGGGTGGGGCGGGGGGAGAACAACTATTTTGAGTCAAGGCTAATAGCAGATTGTTAATGAGACTCAAGACATCTTCCCAAAGCATTGAAGGTTTGCAGCAAGTTTATAGGCATGCTGCCCCACATAACAGAACTGTTTGCAGATGGATCAAGAAGTTTAAGGAAGATTCGGGAAAACCTCAAAGATGAGCCAAGAGGGAAGACTGTCAGCTTCCATGAATGAAGGAACTATGGCTGAAGTCTAGAAATCGGTGGAAGATGGCTGTACAATTACCAGCGATAGATCCATTACAACAAAGAACGGATCTCTCCATCAGTCTTTCAAGCAAGATTGAAGCTAATGAAGACAATTTTGTATAGTTAATTGTAACCAGGGACACATCTTGGATTTACCAATACAATCCAGAAAGCAAGGCCCAATCAAAACAGTGGCTTCCAAGGGCTCTGTGGGGTCAATTAAATTCAGCTCAGAAGATTATGGCCACTGTTTTTGTTTTGTTTTGTTTTTTTATTCCACAGGGCTAATCTTAATAGATTTTTATTGGAAGGCAAAGGACAATCATGGGACTTATTAGGGAGAAGTTTTAAGAAAATGGAAAACTGCATTAGTGAGAAAAAGACCAAGAACGTTGCATCTAGACACACCCCCGCCGCCAGCATGTCAATGTACTTGCTCACTCATTGACAATTCCATTGGGCAATCTCACTCTGTCCACCATTCAGCCCTCATCTTGCTTCCTTGGGCTGCTTTTCGCTTCTCAAAAATCACAGAATATTGAATCCAGGAGCACAGTTGGGCTCCTAGAAGATGCCCACACTGCCATTTCAGTCTGATGTGAATCAAGGAAGCCACTTCTTTACAGGAGGGTTGTCGTTAGGTGTGCTGAGTCTGTTTCTACTCATAACGACCATGGGTACAACACCATGAAACACTGCCCTCTCCTGCCACAGCTCAGTTGTCGTTATGGTCTAGCCCATCATTGCAGCCACTGTGTCAACCCATCTTTTCAAGGGATGTCCTCTCTTTCACCCCCCACCCCACCCACCCCCAACCCCCTGCAAGCACAATGCCTTTTCTCAAGGATTGGTCTTTCTTGAGAACAAGTCCAAAGTACGGGATATGAAATCACCAGCCTTGCATCTTAGGAGCATTCTGACTGTACTTCTAAGACCAGTTTGTTTATTCTTTAGCTGTCCATGGGATTTACGACATTCTTCACCAGCATCGATTCTTTCTCTGTCATCTTGATTGAATGCCCAACTTCCAAATGCATCGGAGGAGATGGGAAATACCATAGGTTGGGTCAGGTACACATTCGTCCTCAAAGTCATAACTTTGCTCTGAACACTTCCAAGAGGAGTTACCCAATGAAATGTGTCATTTAGTTTCCCCACGGCTGTTGGCATGAACCTTGATTGTGGATCCAAGCCAGATGAGATCCTCAATTACTTCCATCTTTTCTATATGTTTCATGATGTTAATCATCGGTCCAGTTGTGAAGATTTTGACTTTCCTTATAGTGAAATGCAATCGATACTGACGGTTGCCATTTTTGCTCTTCATCGGCCAGTGCTTCAAGGCTTACTGCTTTCAGAAGTGTGCAGGTTTAGAGGGGGATAAGTCAAGAACCATGACTTCACTTTTTGTTGTTTTTGTCTAATAAAGGATTATGTGATTTTATAGCAATGCCTTCTGACTTACTCTCATGTACTGGAGTTGTATAAGTCCAGTTTCAGGCATGGCAGCCCACTGCCCTTTTCCTAGAGAAGATGCACTCTAAAAACAATACAGGTTTCTAATTTAGTGCAGGAGGATTATTTTGTTTTCCAAGTACTATTGTAAGAGAAATAAAAATGAGTGGCTTTAAAGAACCACATTTTTTTTGCTCACAGTTTAGGAGGCTTGAAGTTCTAATTCAGGTCACAGGATCCAGAGGAAGATGTTAGCTTTGTTGGCTCTGTGGAAAGAACCTAGCTTCAGCTTCTGAAGTACATGATTCCACATAGCCTGTCTTCCCCATATGTGTGCCTCCAATCTGCTCTTTCTCTAAGTTAGAAGTGATTTTGTTTAGGACGTACCCTACATTGGCATCGCACTAACCGGACAAAGATAACTCATTCCCCAAAGGAATTACATCTACAAGTATAGGGGTTAGGATTGCAACAACGCATATTTTGGGGGTGTGGGAGATGTAATTTAATCCATAAAAGGGAGTGCTTTGTTATCATTGGAGAAAATGAGGCAAGAGCAATAGAAAAACGAACCCTCTTTGAGCTCCTCTCCACAGAGCTCCAGACGATTTACATTGTGGCGGGTTGGCAGTCTAATAGGGGACTTTCTGAAAATTTTGCATAGAAACTCAGAGGTTCTCCTCCTTCCCCCTCCCCCCAAAAAGATATAACTGGGCTGATCGATTTTGTGTATATTTAAAAGAAACAAGTGAAAATGAAACTTCTTTCCTTTTTCCATCTCTTTCTTTTGCACACTTGCTTAAAGAGCAAACTTGGTTTCTTGTTTTCCAGGCCTTGATAAAGACTCCGAAGATGTGTTTTTTTCCCCCAAGAAAGACCACAACCGTGAATCTGAGGCCCCACATATTTATTGGACAGCTAGAACCAGACAAACATCCTTCCCTTTGTCCAAAACCTCAGGGAAAGAAAGCTTGGGGGTGGAAACTCTGGTTCCTGGTAAGTTAACCTTTAGTGCGAAACAAATACATGTGAGATTGGGACGTGCCAACAGAGTTGGAGGGGATGGCAGGGCAGTGGCACCTGGGGAAAACAGATTTGGGTAACTCTCATGCCCACCATGTGTTGTGTTCGTTGGTATGTATTTCCTCATCCAGTTCTCATAGCTGCTAAGGGGGGAAGCACGGTTTAAAACTGGTCAACCCAGTCTTCCACCTGTGCACCACGTTGCCTCTCAAAGACACGTTAAAAAATATAGATCAGAAGGGAAACTCCCTAAGGCGTCTTTTGAATTCTACCCTTTACAATCCACACCCTGCCATCTGGTTCCCAAGTTGTTGGCACCGTGGGCTCTTCAAGAACTCACCCCATTTGTGGCTCGTTCTTGTGTCATTCGATTTCGTCTTGAGGAAAACACAAAGGCAATGGAACATTTGATTCGAATCGTTTCCTTTTAAAATGCAGTTTCTAAGGAGAGATGTGAAGTAAGCAATCACACACACGATTGGGCAAAACTCGTGAAGGTGGTTAGTGTGTGAGTTAGGGGCGTGTTTGAGCAACACTGGCTTAGGGTTCAAAGTGAGGACCTAGTTTCAAATCCTGGCTGTCTCTAAAGCTAGTGACGCGTTGATCAAGATATTTGACATTCAGTTTCTATGGCTTTAAAATGGTGCCACTTCGTCAGTTTGTGGTAAGACCACGTGGCATGTCACAACACCACGCTTATCCAGTGAGTGACACAGTCTGTGACTAGTCCCCAGCCTACTGGTCTCCAGACTTGGCCTGCGAGTTCCCTGTCCGTGGGGCAGGGACAGGACACCCGGCAGATGCAGTCACAGTGCCCTTTTGTGCGCATGTTCCTTTCTCCACGACCTTGGTCTAACTAAGGTCAGCCGTGTAGAATTTAGATACTGATCTCACAACCCCTCCTAAATTGAATTTTGAAGAAAGCTATGAAATGCCTATAGGAAACAAATTATCGATTTAACAAAACAAAACAATTAAAAAAAACAGGGAATAATTCCAGTTTTAAAAGCAGAGAGATCAGTAGGATAAACACCCATGCACCCCGCTCACCAGTTGTATTCAGTGTCAACATTTTCCCAGTCTTATTTCAACCACTCTCCTCTTTGAAAATGGTGTAAAATCTTTCTCATGATAACATTTCAAAGGACCTTCACAGACACCCCCCTGAGTATTGCAGATTGCGATTTTCCAGGGATTTCCTTGCACTGGGAAGGCTGAGAATGATGGCATGCCTGGTTCAGGAAGCTCCATTTTCAGGTGACAGGAGAAATGACAAAATATCCAGTGGCCTAAGGGTTGGCTCTGACTATTATGGGGCTTGGGGTACGGACTTGTCTTGGCCTGGGGTCACCACAGAGACAACCTAATAATGCATCTTTCTCCGGTTTCATTCTAGAGGGGAAATGGAAGAATTCGCTTCACTTTATTTCCAAGATGAATGGGCTGTTTTCCAGAAAATCAAGTGTATCCAGGACAAGTAGCCTCCCCTTTGATTTCCTGGTTGACCAGGATACTGTTAGAGACCTGTCCTCAGGGGCCAGCCAGTACAAGGACTTTATCCGCCTCCTGCCCATCCACCTTTCCAAGCACATTCTAAGTATGTTGAGTGGTTACCAGATTCCTTGATAGACCTCTCATTTCAACTCAGTGCCAAAGGTAAAGACTTTGTTTCCCTCTCAGGTATGCTGGATAAGAGCACCCTGAACAGATGTGCCTCTGTGAGCCAGCACTGGGCCTCACTGACGTATCAGGTCAAGATGGACCTTTCCATGCACACATTCATTCAGAACCAGCTGGCCCTCTTACAGGTACTCCTCTCTGGGAGGGAAGAATTTGGAATCCAGTCTCATTTCCAGGTTGAGGTTGCCCTGTCCATGAGCCCCCTTTAAAAAAAAAATCATCTTATTGGGGGCTCATACAACTCTTATCACAACCCACGCATATATCCATTGTGTCAAGCACATTTGTCGCCCTCATCATTTTCAAAACATCTTCTTTTTACTTGAGCCCTTGGTATCAGCTCCTCATTTTTCCCCATCCCTCCCTCCACCCCCTTGGTAATTTATAAATTGTTGCTATTTTTTCTTTCTTTCTTTTTCTAGTCACAGAGCAATGCTATTTTTTCATGTCTTACACGGACCTACTTTTCTGGTATCTGTCCCTCTGGGAGGGGGTTATATGTAGATCATTGTGATTGGTTGCCCCTCCCCCACTCCCCACCCCTTCCTCTTACCCTCCTGGCATCAATACTCTCATTATTGATCCTGAAGGGTTTATCTGCCCTGGATTCCCCGTGTTTCCGGCTCTTATCTGTGCCAGTGTGCATGCTCTGTCTAGCCGGATTTGTAAGGTAGAACTGGGATTAAGAACTAGAGAAAAGTTACATGTCTTCTCCGTGCTACACTGCATCCTAACTGGCTTGTCTCTTCCTTGTGACCCTTCTTCTTTTTTTCCTTTTTACTTCCTTTCCCCCACCTCTCCCTCTCCCCTCCTTGTGACCCTTCTGTAAGGAGATGTCCAATTGCCTACAGATGGGCTTTGGGTCTTCACTCTGCACCCCACCTCATTCACATTGATATGATTTTTTTGTTCTGGGTCTTTGATGCCTGATGCCTGATCCCGTCGACACCTCATGATCACACAGGCTGGTGTGCTTCTTCTATATGGGCTTTGTTGCTTCCCTGCTAGATGGCTGCTTGTTTATCTTCAAGCCTTTAACACCCCAGATGCTATATCTTTTTATAGCTGGGCACCATCAGCTTTCTTCACCATATTTGCTTATACACCCATTTTTGTCTTCACCGATCATGTCGGGGGAAGGTGAGCATCACAGAATGCCAGGTTATTAGAATAAAATGTACTTGCACTGTGGGAGTATTTGAGTAGAGGCCCAATGTCTGTCTGCTACCTCAATACTTAACATATAAATATATATACATAGATCTATTTCCCTGTCATTATATATAAATATATTTACATGTGTACATGCCTGTATTTAGACCTCTATAATTGCCCTTTGCCTCCTAGTTCTTTTCTCTATTTCCTTTTACTTTCCTCTTATCCCACTATCATGCTTGGCCTTCATTCAGGTTTCAGTAATTTCTCTCAGTTACATTGTCCTTGATCAAGTCCTACCAGGCATCCTATTCCCTCCTCGCCATTGATTTTAGATCACTTGTTGATCCCTTGTCTCTGGGTTTGTTAACACCCACTTCCTTTCCTCCGCCTCCCCTTTCCCATGTCCCCTGGAACCATTGGTCCCATTGTTTTCTCCTCTGAACTGTTTATTCTTTCTGTCTTATTTAGATAGACATGCAGAGACAACAATAAACACAAAACAAGCCTATCGATTCCCTCCATCTGTGCGTGGCTGGCCTCCTGCCCCTCACAGCTGAACTTTCCTCAGCTTCAGCCACCGCTTCGTTTTTGTCAAGACTGCTGATGCTAGCCACTGCTTTGTCCTCCATGGCCTCCACATCCAGCCGAGATGGCATGCTCATTCAAGTCAGAAATGGAGGGAGGGCAGCCCCGGCACCTCACAAAGCAGAGAGAACGTTCGCAGGTGGCTGTATTACAGAGCAGGCAGCTGTGCATTTCTGGATCAGCATCGTACGGCACCCAGATGCTTGTGGTGGTGGGGAGGTGCCGTTGAGAAGGCAGAGTCCTAAAGACCTCACGGGGCCTTTTAGATTGCCGTCTTCACGAGAGCAGATTGTCAGATCTTTTTCCCCACAGGGTGCGGGGCGGGCTCCCATCACCCGCTTTTCAGTTAGCGTCTAAGCATGAAACCATGGCAACGTCAGGTTTACATGCCACAAAGTATATTCCCAAATTCCCCTGTATGCAATCATCACCTGTAGCATTTTCACTTCTCTGCTTTTTTTTCGCTGGAAGCCTAAACCATACACCTTGGATTGGCAGTAGCTCGGATGTCTCCTAGGGGAGTTAGAGGGGAGAGAGCAGGAAGAAGTAGGAACCAGGAGGCTGAGCAGGAAGAAGTAGGAACCAGGAGGCTGACGGCAGCGTGCAAAGCTGGCCACTGTTGCTCATGTCTTGCTGTTCTCCCTCCCAAGATGTCATGGCAATTATGCTCCTCGATGCAGTCTGCACACAGTGGGCAAAATGGGACCGACTTTTTTAGCCAGAGCTCACTCAAAGTTAGGCATGAAAGCGTGGCCCTCGGAAACATGTTTGGGAATGCTATCCTCTACACCTGTGGAGGGAATCCTGTTTGGAAAGGCGGTCTTCTTGTTATGGTAATTACACCCTATGTGAGTAGAGGCAAGTTCTAAACCTAATCTCTCTCTGTGTGTGTCTTACACACACGCACACACACACACGCAGTGGGATACCGAACGAGTGAAGAGTTGCCTGTCAACAAGGAGGAAGCGATGTGGCCTGCACCATGATTTGGACTCCTTGCCTCCAGATCAGTGAGAAAACTAATTTCTGGCCTTTCAAGCCCAGGGGCATCACTAGGGGGTAGTATCACCCAGTGTGGTAACTCATGGCGTCACCACCCATTGCCACCCATCACCCCGCCAATCTCCTCCCACTTCAGACCACACAAAAACCTCAGTAATGTTTGCTATCAATTTTCATCACAGACTAACATGTGATAAAGATCCTTGTAACATGCTTAAATGTCCTATTTCTTACATTTGGTGTGTTTGAACTGCCAACCTTGGGGTGAGCAATCCCATTGCTTAACCCAACGCGCCAGGGTTTCTTAATAGTTCTTCAGGAATATAAATTCTAACAGCAGTTGTTTTGTAAAATATTCCACATTGGATCCCAACATTCTTACTGTAACATTACTATTTACGAAGCAGAAGGCCCAACAAGATTTTCATCCTTTCTTCAAATTACTACTTCGTTCTCAAAACATTCATTGATACAGGTTGACAAACACTACTTACCACAAGATGATAGCTAAAACACCAGGAGACTTGACAAGATCAGGGCCTCTAAAAACACCCGCAACAATGACAACAGCAGTGTGTGCTTGGAGGGTGTGCAGACGAAACCACATGATGTGAAAGGCCATGGTAATTGTGCAATAAAGAGAGTCTGAAGCACATTAAAAGGTTCAGAAAGTCAATTAGCATAGTTTGAGTTTTGTGGGCATAGTGATAGGTATAATATTGGCTTATGACAAATGTTCTTCGTAACTACAGGGATGTTTTTAAAGTAAGAAATTAGTTAATTTCTACGGGACACAAAAATTTATACACAGACATTTTGGTACCATCCCCTCTGACGGTGTCACCTGGTGCAGTCCACAGCCCCTAGCGACAGGTCTCTTAAAGTCATAAACTTGTGATATTTGTGCTATGCCCCCTGGTATACTAGGTGTATATTTCAGAACTTGCTGAGAACTGGCTCCCCAGCCCCGACTCCTCTTGGAGTAGGAACCAAGAATAGCCATTTTCTGTGTCTCTGTTTGTTTGTTCCCAGGGAACCTACACTCGGGGTATAGATCCTAATTATGCCAACAAGCTTTTGATCCCAGTTCCTAACATGACAGATGATGAGAAGCCTCTGCGTGTGAAAAACCAGAAATGGAAACTGAGAACAAAGGTAGGTTCCAGTAGCATATGGGCAGGTGGCTGGCGAGTGTTATATTCCCATCGGCCATTGACGGTCAAGTGCAGACTCCACTCTTTCACACGAACAGAGGATCATGAAAGGCAGCATTCCCCAAGGAAGAACAGAGTTCTCTGCTCCTACAGATAAGCTGTGTGGCCTCAGAGTTACCTCCTCCCCTCCAGCCTCAGTTTCCTTAGTTCATTTTGGTGTTCTCTCAGGGTTCTTCCTAGCTTTAAATCCCAGGGCCATATTCTATGAGGATGAGGGGTGTGTGTGTGTGTGTGTGTGTGTGTGTGTGTGTGTGTGTGTGTGTGTGTGTATACATACACACACACATACATACATACTCGGGTTCCAATTCATACATGCCCGGGCCTGTTTCAGATAAACCATGCGAAGCATGCCTTTGCCATCAGTGGCTGGTTGCAGACAAGTTCTTCCGTAAAGTAAGGCACTGCTTTAGTCTTGTTAGAGCGCCTTCCAAAAAAAGGCTTATTTAGAATTTAGGGCTACTATCAAATTTTTAAAAATATTTTAAGTGGACACCTTCCTAAGTTACTGACACTTTGCAGCAATGTGTGGGAACGCTGCCCCATGGAAAACAAATCTGTAGATTTTAAGGAAGGTTGGAAAGACCTCAAAGACGAATTCCAGGTGGCGAGGTCCGTTCAGAGGGTTATGGCACCTTTTGAGATTCCAAAGGGGGGCATCACGATCGAGTTTATTTCAAAGGACATAGGACAGTCGTGGGGGTTGTGATGGAGTTTTAAGAAGCTGGAACCATGCATTGGTGAGTAAAAGGCCAGGAACGTTACATGAAGGAGTCCCCCCACCGCCCCCCCCCCAACATGACAAAGTACCCACTCATTCTTCAAGGCTTGCAAGGGCTGTCCTACAAGAATTTTAGTGGGAAACCATATCCTAGCCACACCTTCAGACTTCTTTTTTGTTCTCCAACCCAAAGAACCTTGAGAAGACTCACAATTTGAAACCTCGAGGATGTCCAAGCTGCGCGTTTGATGTGGTGTACATCAAAGGCCCCAGAAATCTTCAAGGAAAAGTTAGAGAGGTGGAGGTTAGAAGTGTGTAGACCTAAGTGGAAGATGTATCCAGAAAGAATAGCTTTCTATTTTGATCTTTTTGTTTTAAAAGGTTCCTATGAGTTTGTAGCCACACTTTTTGACTCGCTCTTGGTGGGGCAAGTGCTCTACTTTGCGAGGCAATCTTAAAGACAAATTAAGACAGCAAACTTTGAAAACTCTGAGGAGCAAATGCCTAATTTGTGCAGCAATAATGTTACTTATGGCCTGACTTCCCAAGAGCATCCTTTCAGGTACCAATTATAAAAGTGCAAAAAGCCAGAGAAAATGCCAGTCAAAATAAATGTCTTTATTTTGTGGGCTTGCTCTTTGTGAACTGGTTTGGGAGATGTTGTGCCATGAGAGACATTTGGAATTCAGGATTGAATGCTTGTGGAATTTGGGGGACCCAAGAGGAAGTGGCAACAGTTGTGTCACATGGATTGCAACTAGTATTATGAAGCAAAATGTATAAAATTTGTTAAATGGATCTTCCCTCTAAACTTTGGCAAAATTACAAATGAAAGAGAGAAAGGAGGGAAGGAGATTATGGAATCAGTGCATGTATATAATACAAAGAGGTTACAGAAAACTCTGGACTCTTTTCTAACTCATTAACCACTTTAGCTTATGCTCATCAGCCCTTTACCGCATAGCAGCGACCGCAGCCTGAAGAACAAGAATCCAGACTTTGGTGCCTGCGCCTTAGAAAACTCTACTCCGACGTGCATCTGGGCCCCCAGGTAAAGCTGGAGCCACAGTTTCACATCAAGTATTTTGTTGGTAGACTGACTACAACCTGTGGACTGCGTACCAGAACCAAGAGACTCAGCTGGTCAACATGGAGGAGAGAAATGTTTTCTGCGGAACCTACAATATCCGTATTCTCTCTGACACGTAGGTACTAGGGTCAGGACCTAGGTCTTCAGAACCCTTGAATTAGTAGCATTGTTATCTTAGGATCCCCCTGATTTTTGTTTAATTCAAAGGGCAATCCTTTCTTCAAGTTTTACCTAAAAAAAGTGTTACCTGAAACTTGCATGAGATCTCATTTTGAGAATAGATGTTTGAGTTTGCACCATTCATAGTGCAAACTATGGAGTACAATTCTCCCCTAGAGTTTGGGGTATGCTGGCTAATAATCTTTATCACAATTCACATGTGTGCAATATTTCTTTATTTTGATTTTCTTTTAATTTTCTTGTAATTTTAGTAGTAGCATGACTATTAGAAGAGAAATCCTCCAAATTCTAAGGGGAAAGCAGAGATCTCCTGTAACCTTTTCATTTTACGATAGTCATTGATAATATGCATCAACATATTTTTAGAATTTTTTATTTGAATATGTCAACACATATTTCAAATAGACATGGGGTTATTATATATGCATATATTTGTGTTGCCCATTCCAGCAAAATATTGTAGATAGCTTTCCCTGGTAATTATGAAAATTATGTTTCTAATAATTACACAGTATGATGTGATTTGGATATGCCATACTTTAGGCATAGGACCTTTTTAGTCACAGGAAATTCCATCTCTACTTTTTACCCTGAATCTTACAACAACATTGCATCTTGAAAATAGAGCAATAGAGGGAAAATAAAGCAGATAGAGCAGAGGGAATGGGAGATTTTTTATGCATAGTAAGCAACGAGGGTTCTTTGAAGCAAGAATGACTAATTACACTCTAGTTAGATGAGTGAGACAAGGACAAAAGTATCAAGAATCTCTCCTCATCTGTGACAACAGATTTCTGTTTTCATGGAATAATCACATTTTATATTTCTGAGGCTATTCACAATAATATCTCTTTTCATCAAAAAATGTCTCAGTTTGGATGGTACATTATTTGGCAGCCCTGGTCATGTTTTACCTATTTGATAGTATTCCTGTAATTAAAAAATTACACCAACTGGCCATGGTTATTGAATCATAAACCTGTCTTAAGGTCAAGTCCATATCTGATTCACTTTGGTATTTTCCATAGTATCTACTAACAGAGGTCTTTGAACATAACACATGCTCACTGAAGATTGAAAAAAATCAATCCGTGGGACATGCAGTGAATTTAAGGATTTTCACTGTGATCCCCTGGAGTGTTCCTTGATAAAAGGTGTCTGTGAGCAAACATGCGTGGGAAACACCATCTAGTCCAGGAGTCGGAAGCGACTCCCTGCCAGACAACAATGATCTCGGTTGAAAATTTTGCATATATTAACAGAAGTTCTGTGTTAAATGAAATGAATTCAGTGGGTTTAAATTTGTATTTATAAGCATGTTAAATGATGTAGTTTCTTTCTAAGAACATCAATGAATAATTCATAGGGCATACATGAAGTCAAACACACCTTGGGTAGATGTAAATATCATTCACATGTAAGGATAAGGTGACATTCAGATATGCCAAGAGAGGCAATTATTGGAGCCCTCAGGATTTATCTAGGAACATCCCGAGTATATCCCTCCCCTAGTGAGATTAGTTCAATCCTTTTCAGCAAGTGTGCGTTGAGGGCAAGTCATTGGATGTATGTTAGCTGTACTCTCAAAAAACTCCAAACCCACTGTAATCAAGTCAATTCTGACTCATGGCGACCCTACATATTGACTGTATGCCATCCTATAATTAAAATGGCATAGATCTTTCCCTCAAAAGGCTCATAATGTACTATGAAAAGTAGACTCTCTAAATCCACAAATATTTTATACTTAAGAGCTGTGATGTAGGTGTTATGTAAAGTGTTGTGGGAACACAAATAGTAATTACTTTGGTTTAGAATGGAGTCGGGGCTAAGAAGGCTACAGAGAAGCAACACTTCGTTTGATTTAGGTCACCGTGATGGTGGCATCTAGATTGTCCAGGAATTATCAGTTAAGAACCTTCACCATTTCTTCTTGGTTGGGCTCTTTAAGACACTTCTCTGGTTCATAAGCCTACTCTATGCCTTGTGAATATCAGTGATGTAAATGACCAAAGTAAACCCTGAGGTGGTGACAAAAAGATGAAATTGCAAAACTGAAATTAAAAAAACAACAACCACCTGAAATGAGTTCCCTGCCAATTAAACATTCAGGAAAACATATCCAGATTATGAGTATGGGTTCCTGGGATCTGATAGAGAAGGCTACTGCAGGTATCTTGGCAGATGCCCACGGGGCTTTTGCTTTTTGCTACCACCCTTGTTGGGAAGCCCCAAACTCCATCACACCACTTGCAGGAGAAAGCCACGGTGCTAAGTCACATCTAGGAAGGACGCTTATTCTTCTTTCTTGGCTAATCCTGTTTCCTGGCAATGCAGGTGGGACAGGAACAGGATCATCCACTATTCTGGAGGAGAGCTTATAGCCGTGTCGTCAAATCGGAAGATCCACCTGCTAAACATTGCACAAGTAAAGCAGATCCCCGTCCAGTTTCGGGGACATGCTGGGAGCATCCGGTCCCTCTTCTTGTGTGAAGAGGAAAATTTTCTCCTCAGTGGGAGTTATGACTTGAGCATCAGGTGAGGAGCCCAAGGAGATGATCTTTGAACCCCCAGGAGCTGCTGTCACTTTGTAGGAGAGCATGCATCTCTGTTTTCTATGGATTGCAGAATTATCCTATATGATACTGATTTCTACAGTAAGCCCTCTGATATTTTGTGTGTGCAAAAACTAATAATTTGCATATTGTTTAAGGTTGAATGAGATAGAGTTATTACCATGATCAGATATAATTTCAGATAAAATCAGATATATACTTTGAAGATGACTGACAATATACCTTTGAACAAGCCTCATACACATGAGCACCACAAGATACATCCAGTGACGTAGAAAACACCTCTTTTTTTAACATTCTTGAGTGAAGAAACAATTTATGATATTTTATAGATTGCTTTAGGGGAAATTGATTTTTTAAATAGATTTTTGGTGGCTTTGAATTATACATGCAAAATAGTGCTTAAAATGTATGTGTAGATGTTTTCAGGAAAATCTAATAAATATTCAAATACCTAGACTCCGGCCTAGAAATGGCCCGTGACCGTACTCCATAGCTCCCTGTGTGCCCTTCTCTTATTGCTTCCTCTCCCGACCTACCAGAGGCAAAGTTACATTACACTTCATAGTAATCGCCCCTTACAATTGTTTACAGTTTTTACTACCTGTTTATGTATCTCTGAATACATTGATTACTTTTGCCCGTTTTAAACTTAAGGTAAATGGAATTGTATTTTCAAAATTAATCTATGCCTTGATCCTCATACTTAACTGTGTTTCTGGGGCTATCAGTCATTTCTGACTTAGCGCAATCTTGGCGTATCAGAGACTTTACATCTTTCTGGGAGCAGACAGCTCCGTCCTTGCCCCTGGTAGGTTTGAATTGCTGACCTTGTGGGTAGCAGTGCAATGGGTAGCCTACTACGTCACCAGATGCCCTTTGATATGCTGTTCTTGTTCGGTGCCCTCAAGTCAGTTCTGACTCATAACGACTCTGCGTACAACGGAGTCAAATACTGCCCAGTCGGGCACCGTCCACGCCAATCGTTCTGTGAGCACCCATCGTCACAGTCGCTGGTCAGTCCATGTTCGTTATGGGGGAAACCATTTAATTGAAACATAAATAAACAGGTAAAACAGAAACCTTACCCAACACTGCACACAAATGTAAACTGCAAATAGATTTTAAAAATGTGAATGTGAAGAAATGTCATCTAAAATGTAATGTTGAAAAATTGATGCAGCTTTATGACCTAGAGTGGGGAAGGATCACGGGCATAAGTAAAGACAACTGATAAACTCAACATTTTTATTACAATCATACAGAGTTTTGTTCAAGTTAAAAGACCGATTAGAGAATAACTGATATTTGCAATGCAAAAAATAAGTAGATAAAAAGGTCGACGGTTCAAACACACCAGCAGCACCTCAGGAAAAAGACGAGGTTGATTGCTCATGTAGATATTTACAGTTGTGGAAACCCTCTTATCAGATTGCTATAAGTTGGAATAGACTTAACGGCAGTAGGTTTTTTTGGTTTTGTTTGTTTACTAACTTTCCTAAATGTGTGGGTAAAGTTAGTTTAAAAAAAGTATACATTACAACTCAATGAGAACAAAACAAAAATCCTCACAAGTAGACCAGTACGCATTATCATGATAAGCGGAGAAAAGACTGAAGTTGTTAAGGATTTCATCTTGTTTGGATGCACAATCAATTCTCATGGGAGCAGCAGTCAAGAGTAAATGTTGAAATATACTGGATAAATCTGATGCACAAGACCTATTTACAGTATTGAAAAGCAAGGATATTATTTTGAGGACTAAGGTGCACCTGACCCAAGTCATGATATGTCAGTCGCCTCATGTGCATGTGAAAGTTGGACATTGAATAATACAGACTGAAGAAGAATCGATGCATCTGAACTATGGCGCTGGCAAAGAAGATGGAAAGTGCCATGGACTGCCAGAAGAACAGACAGGTCTGTCTTGGAAGAAACACAACCAGAACAGTCCTTTAGAGGTGTGCTGGTCTGGGCGCTTTAGAGAAACAAATCCACAGACACTCATAGAGAAAGTTTTATGTAAAGTTTAAGTGCGCATCAAGAAAACATCCCAACCCAAGCCCACAAGTCCAACATTAACCCATATGTCCAACACCTATCCACAAAGTCCTCCTCCATCTCACAAAGCAGATGCAATGATGCCGACTGCAGGAGGAAAGCCGAGTCAGGGAGTGTGTAAGCATCTCAGCGCTGGCAGGGGTCTCCACATGGCTGCTCCAGCACCCAGGGCTGCATCGGGGTAGGTCCATGTGGCTTCTCCTCAGGGATGTCTTGCAGGAGGTCAGCCTTGCAAGCTGAAGCTGGCAACTGGCTAAGGCAGCTGCACCCTGGTGCGACCATCACAAAGCAAGAGACCTGAGAACTAGAAAGACGAGGCTCACCAAACCATTTATCCCTCTGCCCTTCAATTGATCCCACATGTGTTTATCGGCCAGGTTGGCACAATAAACTAACTCAAGAGGCGAGGAGAGTGAAACTGCGTCTCACATACTTTGGATATGTTGTCAGGGGAGACCAGTCCCTGGCGAAGAACCTCATGCTTGGGAAAGTAGAGGGGCAGTGGAAAGAGGAAGGACCGTGACAAGATGGATTGACAGGGTTGCCACGATGGCCCACCGATGAACAGTTATGAGGATGGAACTGACTCAATGGCTCTGAAAGCAATTTGACCCAGGTCTTCTACTACCATGCCAAACAGGAACAGAGAGGATGGGCTGCTTTACCATGCTTTCTGTAAGAGGCCTAAGTTTATCTCTTAATCACAAGGCTTGTGTGAATTTTGTTAATAAATGGATAACACTAAATTCATTGCCATTGCGTCCATTTTGACTCATTCGTTTTATGAAATCATGGAAGTTCCTTCTAGTTCTACAGTGTTTATCAAATACCTTGTATATATGTATTGAGAAAACCTAGTTGGACACTCAGTCCACCATGATGCTCTCACTGCCATCAAGTTGATTCCTACTCAAAGTGACTCTATGAACTATATGTCCCACCCTATATATATATATATATACACCCCACCCTATATCTATATCCAAACCGATAAAGACACCCCACCCTATATCTATATCCCAACCAATATATACACACAATCTATATATACACTCCAACACACACATATTATATATCCCAACCTATTAGGTGTATAAATTTAGAAAAGTTAGTTACTTAATTTCCATATATGTGCATATCACTGCCATCGAGTTGACTCCTCCTCGTGGGTATCCTGTAGGACAGGGTAGAACTGCTCCTGTGCGTTGCTGAGGCTGGAACTCTTTATGGGAGGAGAAAGCCTTGTCTTTCTTCTTGGAGAGGCCTTGCGGTTAGCAGCCCAACACGTAACCCAATATGCCACCCGGGTTGGGAGTAGAAATGGGATCAAATATGATTGCAGCTGGGATAAAATTGAGACCTTGCACTTGAGGTTTTGACCATGCAGTTCCCTTTACTGCCTTTCAGTGACTTATAGATCTAAAGTAATAGCGTGTAGTACGAGTCCTTCGGCTCTCAGAAAGTCTCAAAAATAACCTTTCGGTTTGATTCCCGCAGATACTGGGATCTGAAAACTGGGAATTGCATACGAATCTTCAATGGCCACCAGGGTACAGTCACTTGCATGGATTTATATAAGAACAAACTTGTCTCTGGAGCGAGAGATTGCCAAGTGAAAGGTGGGAGAGATTTGCCTCAAACTTTCTAAGTTTCCCCGAATCCATAGATTTCCAAAATATTTATGGACTTCCCTCATTTCTACAGGTGGTAATTTATTCTCTTATCCATGTCTCCATTACTTCATCAATCCACTCATTCACTGTGCTAGATGTTGGAGGACAATGAATGTGATAATAGCCCATCAGATGTGCCTTTTTTCTCACAAGGTTCAGGATCTCCTAACAAAGAGTAATATATAACAAAGTGCTGTCATTTGTTGAGCACTAACTTTACATGCAACTCACACGGTGATGAGTACTTTACATACATTAACTTATTCAACTCTTGCAAGAAATCCGAGAAGTCAACGGAGAGGAACTCATTGCTGCCTAGTTGATTCCACTCACAGTGACCTACATGAGAGGGTAGAGCGGCACAGGAAGGTTTCTAAGGCTAATCTTCAAGAAAGCAGGTGGTCACATCTTTCTTCACTGCTGGTGGATTCAAACGGGAAACTTTTGGCCTAGTGCTTAATACTTTGCACCATCAGGGCACCTGGCTGCAGAGGAGTATCTAAAATTCAGAGAGAAAAGCAAATGGCCCCAGAATAAAGCTGCCGTGTAGGAGCGTTGGGAGTGGCGGTGTGGCTCTAAGTCACATGCCCGTAATCACATGCAGAGTCCCAGGGCACCACAGAAATGAGAGTAAGTGAGGGGAAGCTCCACAGAGGGAGCTAGCTGAGTGGAGGAGGGGGCTTCAAAAAGTTTCTGGGGGAAAAAAAAATCCATTATCTTTTCATTCCATTTTTCTACTAACTTTTTGAAGGCCCGCATATTATTACTTGTGTATTATTTAAGTGCTACATGAGCATTGTTAGTTTTACAGACAAAGCACAAGGAGATAGGGAATATTCGAACCAGCTGCCCTTTTCATTAGCTACTGAGTGCATTCACTTAACCACGTGCCCCACTCGGGGGCTCCAGGAACATCGGAAGGAAGAGCTTGACGCATTCAAAGGATAAATCCTTGTTGATCGTTTTATATCATTGATTTTATATCATTGTCGATCATGTGGAGCCTTAGGATAACTCTGTCAGATGTGTACTTTGACTAGCTCTAAGCACAGGAAACCATGCACAGAAGGATGAAAGAAGAATGTGTTCAGGGACTCCCCATTGCTTGGTGTGACGGGATTGCAATGTGTGGTGTTAGCAAAAAGGCTGGTAAATTCACTTGGAACCAGAGGATGAAGGACCTGCTACGTCGTGGTAAGAAGTTGAACTTTTTTTTGCAGGATATTAGGAGCTATAAAGGTATTTTAAGCTGAGGATTGGCATGATAGAAAGATAATTGTGAGTGATAATGTGGACTTGTTGAGAAATGACTTTCTGGAGGCAACAGATAAGTTAGGAGACTCGTCAGGCTACAGGATTACAATGGTGTCTCCAGGACATCTGAGAATACATAAATGAACAGAGTCAGATGGATAAGTTTACGTTAGATGGTCCAGACTGGAAGGAAATATCTAGAAGGAGAATTGGGGGATTTAACCACCACGTACCTGTCAGTGTCTGTGCCAGGGTGCTTGCGTATGGCTGTGCTATTGTAAGCTATGCCGATGATGTTCCATGTGCCAGCAGGGTCACCCACGGTGAATAGGTTTTAATGAGGCTTCCAGACTAGAGAGAAGCTAAAAGCTGTCCACTTCAGAAAAAGTTAGCCATTGCCAAAGCTGTGACAGGCAGCTGATCATTGTCTGGCATAATTCCAGAAGAGAAGTCCCTCAGGTTGGAAGGCACTCAAAATGCAACCATGGAATAGCTGCTTCCTCAAAGTAGAGTCCACCTAAATAACACAGATGGGGCAAAAATGTGAGACCTTCATTTGCAGATGGACATGCTTCAAAATGAGAAGAAACAGCTGAAAACGCTTTAATCACTGGACATGGAGTGTACAAAGCATGAATTTAGGAAAATTTGAAGTTGTAAAAAATCAAATGGAATACAGAAAAGACGATCCTAGGCCTTAGTGAACTGGAATGCCATTGTACTGGCTACTTTGAACCATGCAGACAATCACGAGGTTTACTATGCTGGTGATGACAAATTTAAGAGGAATAACATCATATTCATTGTCAAAACGAACATTGAAAGACCTATTGTGAAGTATAATACTGACAGTGATAGGATAATATTTATAAGCCTAACAGGAAGACCAGTTAATAGAACTATATTCAACTTTACACACCAACCATTAAAGCCAATGATGAACTTCTTCAGCCTGAAATTGATCAGACATGCAATAAAGATGCACTGATGATAGGAATGTGAAAGTTGGAGGGCTCAATAGTTGAAAAATCTTGGTGATAATAAAACTGTAGTGATCTTTGTACATGATAGTATTTTGCTAGCCCAAATGATTTACTCATTACAAATACCTTTTTCCAGCAACATCAACAGTGATGTAAATGTGGATCTTGACAAGTGGAATACACAGGAATCAAATTGACTATGTCTGTGGTCGATAGAGATGATAGAGAAGTTCAAATCATCAGCCAAAACAAAGTCAGAGGCCTACTGTGAAACAGAACATCAATGTCTCATAGGCAACTTCAGGTTTAAGTGGAAGAAAATTAAAAACAAGTCCACGAGAATGAAAATATGACCCTGATTATATGCCATTTGATTTTAGATACCATGTCAAGAACAGATTTGATGCATTAGAAAATAATGACTAAAGACCAGACGAGTTTGGGGATAACATTAAGAACACCATTCACCAAGATAGCAACAGATCATTTTAAAAGGAAGGCCTTCCATACGACCTTGACTCAAGCCCTGTATGTGTCCACTGCCTCACTGCCAGGCGCCATTTCCTGACCTAACTCACTGGGTCTCAGAACCTGCCCCGGGGCTCAAGACGCCCTGTCCCTTTCTCTGCTCTCTCTTCCTCCCAGAAGTTCTTGCCCTGCCTCAGTAAAATCTTTCCCAACGTCAAAAGAATCATTAAAAAGATTAGAAAGAAGGCAAAGACTAACATTGATGTCAGAAGAGATGCTGAGATTTGCGCTTAGGCATAGAGTAGCTAAAGCTAATGGAAGAAATGATGGAATGAAAGAACTGATCAGAAAAATTTCAAAGACAGATGGAGAGGACAAAGCAAAATACTTTGATTACCTGTGCAAAGACCTGCAGTTAGAACACCGAAAGAGAAGAGCGTGCTTGTAATACTGAAGGATTCAGTGGGTGAAATACTGACTGATGTAGGAAGTGTCAAAAGAAGACAGAAAGAATACACAGAGTCACAATACCAACAGCGTCACGATGCCAAAAAGGACTGGTTAGTGTCCAACCACTTCAGGAAGAACTGACAATCCTGAAAGAAGAAGTCCAAGCTGCTGGGAAGTAATCTGGGGAAAACAAACCTCCTTGAAATGATGGAGCAATGATCAAAATGTTTTGTGTTTGTTTTGGGTTTTTTTTGGTGCCCCCTCTGAGGCACTAAGATCAAATTTTTTAAAACATTTTATTAGGGGTTCATACACCTCTTATCACAGTCCATGCATATACATACATCAATTGTATAAAGCACATCTGCACATTCTTTGCCCTAATCATTTTCTTTTTTTACAATTTATTAGGGGCTCATACAACTCTTATCACAATCCACACATATACATCCATCAATTGTATAAAGCACATCCGTACATTCTTTTGCCTAATCACTCTCAAAGCATTTGCTCTCCACTTAAGCCCTCTGCATCAGGTCCTCTTTTTTCCCCCTCCCTCCCAATCAAAATGTTTTTAAAAATCCACTGCAGCACTGGAAGCTTCCATTTGTATATGCTAAAATTTAGAAGGCAGCTACCTGGTGGCAAACAGACTGAAAGAGATTCATATTATGCCCATTGTAAAGAAGGGTGGCCCAACAGAATGTGGAAATTATCTAATATCATTAGTATCACATTGCTAGTAAAATTTAGCTGAAGATGGTCCAAAAACAATTGCAGCAGTACATCATTAGGGACCTGCTAGAAATTCAAAGTGGATTCAGAAGAGGGCCTGCAATGAGGAATAGAATTACGACATCAGACAGAGCTTGGCAGAAAGCAGATACCAGAAAGATGCTTATTTGTGCTTTATTGACTGCAGGCTCCTTCTGTGTGAATCCTGACAAAATGTGAATAGTGTTAAAAAAAGAAGAATGAGAATTCAGAACACTGAGTGGTGCTCATGAGTTACCTAGACATGAAACAAGAGGCAGTCATTCCAACAGAACAAGGGGCTATTGAATGGCGTGTATGTCAGGGGTATATCTTTTCACCATACTTATTCAATCTATATGCTAAGCAAATAATAAGAGAAATTGTACTATATGAAGAAGAATGCAGCATTGGGATTTAAGGAAGACTGCAGAGAAGTGAAATTCTGTGGTAGGACTTTTCCATCCATAGCTACTCTCACCAAATAACACCATGCATATAAGGTGTAGAAGTCTCTCATGAGAGAATTGATTAGTTTTACCATTGGTCAGTTATGCCATGTATTTGTATAAAGTGAGCCACCTCTGAAGCAGGAAAGAGAATCCTATGCCCAGCACAAAGTAAACCTGAGAACAGAATATGACCGAGATCCCTGTGTGGAGAAGCAGCAGCAGTGGGAAAGGCAGCAGCCCTGAGACCATAAGACAGGGTGGTGGGCTTCCCTGTCCACACAAGAAATAAAGCTAAGTGCTTTCAGGAGGCAACTGGCTTGCAGAGTGGCTCATTTATCATCCCTAAAGTAGCTCTAACATTTTCCCAAGAAAAGCAGAGGCCAAGGGCCAAATAGCTGAGAGGTGGAGGACCAAAGAGGGATGCATCTGCCGACATGGCTGAGAAGAGATACCGTGAACAGTTTCTGATGCTGACTTGTAAACTGCTAACTTCCCTTATGATATTGCTGTTTTTAGGTGCCTCATTGAGTTAGCTCCAACTCTATGCACAACAGAATGAAACACCGTCCAATCCTGTACCACCCCCGCAGTCATGGTTATGTTTGAGCCCATTGCTGCAGCCACTTAGTCAATGCTCCTTGTCAAGGGCCTTTCTGTTTTCACTGCTCCTCTACTTACCAAACATGATATTCTTCTCCAGGGACTAGTCTCTCCTGATAATATGTCCAATGCATGTGTAGTCTCTCCTGATAATATGTCCAATGCATGTGCGATGAAGTTCAACCATCCTTGCCTCTATAGAGCACTCTGGCTGTACTTCTTCCAAGACAGATCTCTTTGTTCTTTTGCCTGTCCATGGTACTTCCATATTCTTTGCCAGCACCATAATTTAAATGCACCAATTCTTCTTTGGTCTTTGTTATTCAATGTCCAACGTTCACATGCATAGGAGTCAAGGGGAAATACCATGGCATTGACCTCAAAATACCTTGGTTCTCAAAGTGTCATCCTTTCTCTAAAGAGGTCTTGTGCGGTAGACTTACTCAATGCTAGGCATCATTTGATCTCTTCACTGCTGCTTCCAGGAGCATTGATTGTGGACCCAAACTTCCCTAATCTGCCCACATACTTGTGAGTATTGTTTGTGAGCTCTGTGTGGCTACTGCAATGAATTATTTTACCCAGCAGAGAAGTCGAATCCCATGGCAGGGAAAGGGTGGTGTTAGAATAGGGGAAAGGGTGTTAGAATAGGGAAAAGAAGGTGGTAGGAAGGAGGCATGTTTGACCTCCATCTAGTAGAAGTCATCTTTGGGCAGATGTGAAGTTGGTTTCTTCTTTCCCCTTGTGTATTCAGAGGTGGTCCGATAGGGCTCCCACGCCATTCCCCAAAGACTTATTAGCAACATGTGATATGCAGCTGACACAACCTTACTTTCTGAGAGTGGAGAGGACTTGAAGCACTTACTGATGGAAATCAGAGATTACAATGTTCAGTTCGTATTATAACTCAGTGCACAGAAAACAAAACTCTTCACAACTGGACCAATAGACATCACAATTGTAAATGGAGAAAAGATTGAAGTTGCTAAGGCTTTCATTGTACTTGGATCCACCAGCAATGTCCGTGGAAGCAGCAGTCAGGAAGTCCAGAGTGTTGCATTAGGAAAATGTATTTCACACAACCTTTTTAAAAGTATTCAAGCACAAAGCTATCACTTGGAGAACTAAATTGTGCCTCACTTGTGCTATATGGTATTTTTAATTGCCTCGTTTGCTTGTCAAAGCTGGAAAGTGAGTAAGGGAGACCAGAGAAGAATTGAGGCACTTGAATTATGATGTTAGCCAAACATACTGAAATTACCATGGACTTACCAAGAACAAGCAGAAGCACAAGCAGAATACGCCTTAGAAGGACAGTGAGACATTTCCCCAGAAAAGCAGAGGAAAAGCGTGAAAAGTGTCTTAATTTTTGTCATTAGCTGCCATTGTGTTGGACCTCCAACTCGTAGTGACCCCACTCAAAACTGAACAAAGCCTCGTCCAGGTCTGTGCTCTTTCCATGATCTACTGTTGACTGTGCCCTTTCCATTGATCGACTATAGTCTACATGTTGCCTTGCGATCCATCGGGTTTTCATTGGCTGGTTTCCAGAAACAGATTGCCAGACCTTTCTTCATAGTATGTCGTAGTCTGGAAGCTCAACTGAAATGTGCTCAGCATCACAGCAACACAAAAGCCTCCACTGACAGATGGGTGGTGACTGTGCATGAGGAGCATTGGCTGAGTATTGAATCTGGAGGTCCTTTGTGGTACAGACAGCCAATTTGCTGGCTGCTAACCAAATGGCTAATTGTTTAAGCCCACCCAGAGGCCCCGCAAAAGAAAGGCTTGGCTATCTGATTCCCAACTATCAGCCATTGAAACCCCGTGGAGCACAGTTCTGCTCTGATACACATGGGGTCACCACGAATCATAGCTGACTCACTGAGAACAGTGAAGGTGATTAATGTGATTAATGCCACTGAACTGCACATGGGAAATGCCACTGAACTGCACATGGGAAATGCCACTGAACTGCACATGGGAAAAGGCTGAATGGCAAATACCAGTGTGTGTCTGTGTATGTGTGATTACTCCGCACAGCGCCATTTCCCACCAACGGAATGTGTCGTTGAAGCAAACACTCGGAGAAGGGGAGCATACAGGATAAGAGAATCTGGGAAAGGCCTTCAAATCTGCTGTGGGTCCTACGAGAACGATGCCTTTACGCGCAGGCCACAATTTGTCGGAACTAGATTTAGTTGCTGTTCGGGGCTTGAAATCAACTAGTTACTCTGGAGTCAACTCTGATTCATGGTGACCCCATGTGTAGCAGACTAGACCTAAGCTCCAAAGAGTTTTCAGTGCTTGATTTTTTATTTTTCAGAAGTAGATTTCCAGGTTTTTCTTCTGAGGAAGACCTTGAACCTGTAACCCTTCAGTTAGCAGTTTAGCCACGTGCACAACTCAGGGACTCCTTCTAGGCTTGAGGAGATGACTCTGGAGACGGCCACTCGGCACTTGGACCGAATGCTGAGTTTCAGGGTTAGAGCCAGGTCTCACGTATTGCTGACTCTGAGGGCCTGTGGACAGAAGCTCTGTGCTGCAGGTGGATGGAGCTGTTGAAGTAACCCAGCCAGGGGAACGCGTGTTGGATGCTGAGCTGATAGGCTCTGGTCGTCTTGGCTTCTGAAATGGGGAGCACACTGAAGCGTAAGTGTCCCCATCCGCTGATCGTGCCATCCCCTCCCCTATCTCTTTCTCTCCTCTTCAGTATGGGATATAGACACAGGGAAGTGCCTGAAGACATTTAAACACAAAGACCCCATCTTGGCCACCAGGATCAGTGACACCTTCATTGTGAGCAGCTGTGAGCGAGGGCTGGTCAAGGTGTGGCACATTGCCACGGTTCAGCTGGTAAAGGTGAGAGGACAGGGCTGTAGGAGATTGGTGATCTCTCCCATGGGGCTCCCCACGCCATCCTACAGTGCCTGCGTTACAGTAACCAGAAGGGGCAGATGTGAGAGCTGGAGTGGAAGAAAGCCACAGGAGGGCATTCGGGGTTGTGAAGAGTGGGCATATCACGGACACACACTGTGACCCATGAGGTCTCAGGGCTAGAAGAGCCAGGCTGCAGTCTGGGCATGGTTTACATGCTTTCTTAAGGGTTGCAGTGGTAGGGTACCTCTTCCTCTTCCAAAGCATTGCACACTGGTGCTGCAATGGGACAGACTCTTCTCTCCTTACTCTAGGATGGAGAGACCATTGGCTGTCTTGAAAGTGATTACATGTTCACACACACAAAATTGTCTTGTTGGATCTGAACTCCCTGGTCCTTGTGGGTGGTCCTGTGATTTCATGTGTGCCTGGAACACAGGTCTTCATGAGGAGCTGCTGGTCTGGTGTCTGGACTTGTCACTGTGAGCTAACCAGCAGGGGCAGGTGGAGGGAGGCCCCAAGTGCCCTTCCAGTTTCTGAAAACGGGCTGGGGAAGAAAAACTCACCCCCCACCCTGTTTCCAGCCGAGGAGATAATTCCTGGCTCGATCTGATGCTTCAGGGTGATGGGACCTGCCCGGTCACAAACCCTCCAGAAACAAGGCCTCTTCCTGATCACTTTCCTCTTTAAGTGGAGAGAGAGCTCTGCAGTGAACGAGGCACAGACCTCTGGGACCCAGTCCTAGATAAAAAATGAAGCCAACTAAGGTGTATCACAAGCGAGTGGCAGACATGGTTTGCTGGAGTGTGGATTTGAGAGCCCCCTAAAAGGGCCCCCAGCACTCGCCCTTGAAGGAATCACGTTATGAGTGGGCTGAAACGAGTGGCATTCTTTCTTGCAGATCCTCAGTGGCCACGAGGGAGCAGTGAAGTGCCTGTTCTTTGACCAGTGGCATCTCGTCTCAGGAAGTGCTGATGGCCTGGTCATGGCCTGGAGCATGGTGGGAAAGTATGAGAGATGTCTGATGGCCTTCAAGCACCCCAAGTACGTGCTGGTGAGGCATTGGCTGCTCTCCTTTTGTCATCACAGCCCAGGCTGGTATCTGTAGTAGATAAGGCCCTTCTGAGTCTGGTCCTCACTCATTTCTGCTCCCACCTGTTACTCAATTTTTCCCCCACCACCCTCTCCCCTCAGGTCTCCTCTCCCAGCCTTAGTTGTTTCTCTTGAGAAATCATAATACGTGTGCCTATTGAGAAGGTCTTGAAATGTTATCTTTATGATACAAGCGATAAACTGATATCTCTTATCTAGCCAGCTTATAAACATTGATAGAGGCATCCTGACAATGCAAATACGAGTATATTTAAACTTCTTGGTAAGTTTGTACTCATAAAAGCTTAAATTAACCAAGTGTTAAAAGTTTTAAAATAGCTGACGGGCTGCAAAAGGGGGTAAAAAACTGTGGGCTACAGTCTACTCCAGCATAGCAAAGGTACTTTAATCCACCTGACAACCACATTGATATCCCTTAGTCCATGTCCTCTTCTGAATCTGGCTGGAATTCTTGGAAGTTTCTTTCTTTCTTTTTTTTGTAGTTAGTTCAGTACTGTTTGCTGGCCTTTAGGAGTGTTTTGCAGTCCAGTCTGTTGGGGCACGACACCTCCTGGAAGTTTCTTGTGAATGATCATTTTTGAATGGTTTTCTGCTACATTTGGCTGCCATGAAGTAGTACCGATATTATTTGATTATGTTTGTATTCTGATCAATCACCTGTCTTTGACATCGGCATGACGATGGATTCCTTTCATTTGGTCGAGCAGGTAGCTGTCTTCTGAATGACTTGATATAAATGAATATGTTCTGCTTGAGCCTTTCTCAGTCCATCCTCAGTCCTCTTGGAGGACAACCCCAATATTCCATTCATTTTAGTTCTCGATTCCTTGAATAGTTGCAACACAAGCATAGGCAGCTGGAGAAGCTGGTCACACAGAAGTGCTCAATTTACAGTGATTGGTCATGAGGACTAATTGGATAAATGGCCCTCCTTGCCACTCTGATTGGCAGATACCCAGCTCTTGGATACAACATAGAGGAGACAACACATACGGTTGCTGCCCTTCCTTTGATGGAAAAAAGGCTGGGGAATGGGATCGCCATTCTGTTGTCTTGAGTCAACTGTTTTTTAACTAAAATGAAGATTTCAAATATAGTGTGGGGAAGAAATGATAAAAAGAAATAAACTGGGGAAAATGAAGTAGGCAAAGCCAGCTGACCAGGATGATAATTCCTGGGAAAGCTTATGTACACCAGTGTCTGTTTTTGAGCACACACACCAACACCACCTTTATCCATCAGTGTTTTTATCCTAGCTGGTACTGTAATCAGGGGTTGTTGCGGTTTATCTAATTACATACATAAAATGTACCTCTTAAAATGTCCACGTTAGTGGTTTTTAGTATATGGTAGTGGTTTTAGTATACTCTGATGCAGCTAATTTTAGAACATCAAATGTTACATCACCGAGAAAAGAAAACTTGCACCTATTTAGTGTCACTCACACTCTTCCTCTCCCTGGCCCCTCTAGTGATCATGAATCTGCTTTCTAAACTTATTTATTGTCCTCTTCCATATGTTTCCGATAAATGGAACCATGCAATATGTAGCCTTTTATATATGGCTTCTTTCCCTTAGCATGATGTTTTCAAGATTTGCTCACATAGCCTGTATGAAAAAACAATCATTCCTTTTTTCTGAATGAATCATATCCCACTACCTGGCTATATAGTCGTTTATCCAACCCCTCGTTGATGAGCATTATGTTGGACGATTTTGCTTATTGTGAATTACCCAAAACCAAGTCCACAGCCATCAAGTTGATTCTGATTCACAGTGTCCCTGTCTAGTTTCTGAGGCTTAGATCTTTAGGGGAGCATAGCACCCTCATCTCCTCCCCCCGGGAGAGGCTGGTGGTTTGTGATAGCAGGCTGTCCTGACCCACCAGTACCACCAGGGCTCCTCCACACTGCAGCTATTAACCTGGGAGGACAAGTTTTCACTTGAGCGCCTGGTGTCGATTCTTTTGGGTAGCAGTCGGATCCTGGAGGTGTAAAGGAATTCTGTTTAACTTATTGAAGAACCGCCCAACTGCACAGCAGCTGTACCATTTTCATTCTCACCAGAAATGCATGAAGCTTCCCACTTCTCCACAACATCTTAACACTTGTTATTTTCAAGTGTGTTTGTGTATTTTCAAGTGTTTCAAGTATTTTACTCATTTTTCTTTTTTTTTAAATGGCCATGTAGTGCTCGCTTCGGCAGCACATATACTAAATGGCCATGCTAATGGATACGACAGCTATTCTATGTACCAGTGGACTCTCCTTGTGGCTTTGATATTAAGTCTTTCCAACCTATGAACATAGGATATTTTCCCATTCATTTAGACCTTAATTTTTTTTCTTTCAACAATGTTTTGTGGTTTTTCGTCTAAAAGCCTTGCACTTTATTGATAAACTTTATTTCTGTTTTATTCTTTAAGATGCTATTATAAATGAGATTCTTGTCCTGATTTTATTTTGATTATTCATTGCTAGTCTATAGGAATACACTGCTTTCTGTATTTGAGCTTACATTTTGGAATGTTGTTGAACTTGTTTTATTGGCTCTAATAGTTTATTTCATTTTATTGCTGTTGATTTGTTAGGTCTCTCTCAGGGGAGACATACCTTGGTCCTTGGCTTTGTGCAAGAAAGAATTCATGCCGAAGCCTGGTTTGTGATCCAAGTGAGTTTTATAAAGGATGGAAGCAATTTCAGGCGTTACAGTAAACAGAACACAAACCAGAGAGAGAGAGAGAGAGAGAGAGAGAGAGAGAGAAAATGCAGCCCTGCCATGCAGGGCCACGACACAGTTGCCCTGAACCTTGTGTAGCCTCTGGGAGAGAGCCAGAGAGGAAAACAGAGAAAAACGACTGGTTTTTCAGGATTCCGTTGGGAGGCGTGGTCAATGATACTGGTTGATCCCATTGGCTGAATTAAGCCCACCCGGCCTGAATGGGGTCCCACCCAGGTTTACGGGTTTCCTGTCTCAAAGACCTGAATGTGTGCATGCCCTCCATCTTTAAGCTGCTTACCACTTCCTGTAAGGGGGGCCGGAGGCATTGGCGTGTAGAGGGACAACCTCTAGCTACCTAACAGATTCTTTAGGGTTTTTTATATATAAGACAATATGATATTTCATTTTAATGCCTTTCATTTATTTTTCTTGCTAGTTTCCCTGGCTAAGTCCACTTGTAACAACCACCTAACAAACCCACTGTCGTTGAGTCTGACTCATGGTGACTCTTTATATGGTTTCTGTCATGGAGCACAATAGCCTCATCTTTCTCTCATGGAGTGGCTGGTAGATTTGAAATGCCAACTTTGCAGTTAGCAGCCCAAAGCCTAACCCCTTATTCATCTCCTCTCTTTAATATTATCAGATTTTACATCACGTATTTTGGGCTTCTTTTTTGTTGTTGGCACATTTGTATCTATAATTGTCATAGATCTGGACATATATCAGTTAACAATTTGTCAGAAAGCGTACATAGATATGTTTTGCTATTAATAAAGTCATACAATTTCCCCTTGGTTACTATTTACATAAAGCACACAAAATTTCTTTGCTCGTTCTTTTACTTTCAACTGATTTGTGTCTTGGAGTCAAAGGTTCAGTCTCTTGTCAACGACGTATAGTAGGTCTTTTCTTTTCTCTTTTTTAATTCCTTCTTTCAATTCCTGTCTTTTAATTGGAGAACCTAATAAATTTATGTTTAATGTAATTCCTAGGAAAGAAGATATTTCTTTTGTTGCTTTTCTATTTTCAATGTCTTCTCACCTCCTCCCACCTCAGTTTCTACATCAATACCTCTGTGTGTGTGTGTGTGTGTTTGATTTTTCTAGTGCACCACATTGCATCTATCATGTATATGTTTCTTTGGTTATTTTCTTAATGGCTACTGTGTCCTACAGGGTCATTATGAGTCAGTAGCAACTTCATGGCAGTGAGTTTGGCTTTGAGTCACCATGAGGACAATCGTCTTTTCTCCAGTTGGTCTTTATTTTTTATAATGCGGGTGAAAGTTTATGAGCAATGTTATTTTCCACTCACGGTTTTTTCCTTGCAGTGGATTGCAAGCTCCACAATTCAACTTTAACCTGTCCTATCCCTTCCTGCCTTCTGAAGGAACACTGCCTCTGGGAAATACTGACCTCAGCTTCCCCTGGTTAATTGTTCTAGGAATGCATACCTCCCTATTGCTTTTGTTCTCTTGTCCATTGTTTGCCTGAAAGTTGAGCTGCGGGAAGTGCTATAGTCCAGGGGCCCCACCTGTCTCCACCTGACCAGTGAGAAGCTTGGTCTTCTTTATGACTTACAGTTTTGTTCTGCATTTTCTCTCTCTCATATTATTCAGGACCTTCTATGGTGGAGGGATTAATGGTATCTTGGAACCATCTACTTCATAGGTTCCCAAATTTATTTCCTCCTTTTTGGAAATAAAAAAAAATTACTTAGCATCCTCTGGAAAATTAAAAACCTTTGTACTGTAGCCCATGATCCAGGATAAAGTGTAGTTACCTGATTTTTTAAATACTACTTGGAGCACTTTGGACTTTGTGTGCGTGCGTGTGTGTGTGTGTGTGTGTGCGCGCGCGTGGGCATCATCAAATTCGGGGAGTTTTCCACCATTGTTTCTTCAAAAAATGTTGTTTAGGGGGGTTTCCTCTTCCTCCTTTCCTTTTGGAACTCATTTCATGAGGACTCTGGTGCACTTAGGTCAGGGTGTTTCCCAAAGGCTCTGCTCAATTGTGTTCATTTTTCCCCTTTCTGTTTCCCAATCTTAGTAGACTTCTCTTCAAGTTCAATACATCTTTCTTCTACTTGAATCTTCTTGAATGAAATATTGTGACATTTTATTTCAGTTATAATACTTTGAACTTCAGAATTTCTATTTGGATCCTTTAATAGTCTCTAATTATTTATATTGATATCTGTTTTCTGAAATAGTGTTTTATACTTTAGTTTTGCGGACAAGGTTTCCATTAGCTCTTCACATATATTTATAATGCCTGATTTAAAGTTTTGTCTAGCTACTGGTCATCCTCAGTGACAATTTCTACTGATTCTTTTCCCTCCTGTGTATGGGCCCTGCTTTCTGGGTTTTTTTTGTATGCCTCATTATGCTTGTTTGCTTAACCCTGGGCATTTTGAATATTATACCCTGATAACTTTGAAAATCATATATTCTCCCAGTGTTTGGTATTGTTGCTGCTTGTCATTGTTTTGAATATTTGTTTCTTTAGTGACTTTTAAAGACTGGATGTTGATTCCCTGAACCCTTGTAACCAAAATAGCTCTCTGGTCTTTGCATGGGGGAGCTGTGTGCCTTTTGAGGTGAGCTTTCTGTACCCAGCCAGTCAGGGTACAATTCAGCCTTGCCCTTCACTTTCTAGTCAAGGCTCAGGATTTTTTACTGTTTTCTCTTGAGTTATGTGCACGGCTTTGCACATGCACATGCTTATTGATATTCCCAGGAGTATGTCTGAACTTTTCAAAATTATGTAGCCCAAGCAAAACAGAACAAAAAACACAATCCAAATTTGCCACCATTGAGTTGATTGTGACTCAAGGTAGACACATATTAACTTGGGCGGATTGGAAGGCAGAAATCAATAGACAAACAAACATGTGTTGGGCTTAGATGGCATTCTACTGGTCTAAGTCTCCTCTTCCCCATAAGCTGCGAGCAAAACAAATAGAATTTTTTAAGACAAAATAAAACAAAAACAGTTTCAAAACTTTGATCTCCCAATCTTTCAGATGAAGAAATAAAGAGAAGTCATTTGAGCCAGTCTACCAGAAATCTAATAGATCAAATAGAGCATCTTTGTGAATGAGGTCTGGCCCGTATTTTCTAGTACCATAGGTATGGACAGTTACTTTTATAGCTGTCACTGGGCTGGGGTACAAGAATGGGCATACGTTAAAATGTCACAAAGTTCCCTGCTATGGTATTGAGATTCAGCAATTTAAAAAAGTATTTTATTAGGGACTCATACAACTCTTACCACAATCCGTACATATACATACATCAATTGTAAAAAGCACATCTGTACATTCTTTGCCCTAATCATTTTCAAAGCATTTGCTCTCCACTTAAGCCCTTTGCATCAAGTCCTCTTTTTTCCCCTCCCTCCCCACTCCCCCCTCCCTCATGAGCCCTTGATAATTTATAAATTATTATTTTGTCATATCCTGTCCTATCCGGAGTCTCCCTTCACCCCCCTTTCTGTTATCCATCCCCCAGGGAGGAGGTCACATGCAGTTCCTTGTAATCGGTTCCCTCTTTCCAACCCACTCACCCTCTACCCTCCCAGCATCACCCCTTACACCCCTGGTCCTGAAGGTATCATCCACCCTGGATTCTCTGTGCCCCCAGCTCCTATCTGCACCTGTGTATAACCTCTGCTCTATCCAGACTTGCAAGGTAGAATTCGGATCATGGTAGTGGGGTGGGGGGCAGGGGGGAAAGGAGGAAGCATTTAAGAACTGGTGGAAAGCAGTATTTTTCATCGGTGCTACATCGCACCCTGACTGACTCATCTACTCCTCTAGACCCCTCTGTGAGAGGATCTCCAGTGGCTGACAAATGGGCTTCCCCCTTCATTCACTATGGTAAGATTTTTTTTTGATGATGCCTTATACCTGATCCCTTTGACACCTCATGATTGCACAAGCTGGTGTGCTTCTTCCATGTGGGCTTTGTTGCTTCTGAGCTAGATGGCCGCTTGTTCACCTTCAAGGCTTTAAGACAGCAGACACTATCTCTTTTGATAGCCGGGCACCATCAGTTTTCTTCGCCACATTTGCTTATGCACCTGTTTGTCCTTGGCGATCATATCATGGAGATGTGAACCCAATGATATGATTTTTTGTTCTTTGATGCCTGATCCCTTCAGAACCACGTGATCACACAGGCTGGTGTGTTCTTCCATGTGGGCTTTGTTGCTTCTGAGCTAGATGGCCGCTTATTTATCTTCAAGCCTTTAATACCCCAGATGTTATCTCTTTTGACAGCCAGGCACCATCAGCTTTCTTCACCACATTTGCTTGTTCACCCACTTTGACTTCAGTGGTTGTGTTGGGAGGGTGAGCATCATAGAATGCCAATTTAATAGAAGAAAGTATTCATGCATTGAGGGAGTGCTTGAGTAGAGGCCCAAGGTCCTTCCACCACCTTAGTACTAAACCTACAAATATAGGCACATAGATCTATCTTCCCATCCTCATATATATTTTTGCATATGTACATGTCTTTGTCTAGACCTCTATAAATGTCCTTTGCCTCCCATCTCTTTTCTCCATTTCCCTTGACTTTCCTCCTGCCCCACTATCATGCTCCATCCCCACCTGGGTTACATCTATACTTCTTTGCTACCTTACCCTTGATCATTCCCTACCAGGCCTGCCACTCCCACCTCACCACCAATTTGGATCCCATGTTGTTCCCTTGTCCCTATGTTTGTTAACACCACTTCCTTACTCCCACCTCCCCCTATCCCAAGTCCCTCTGGAACTGTCGGTTCCATTGTTTTTCCTCCAGATAGTTCATCCAACCTATCTTATTTAGACAGACCTGTGGAGATAATAACATGCACAAAAACAAGACAGAGGAAAACAAATCAACAGTATACAACAAGACAACAACAAACCACTGACAAAGAACAAAACCAACACCTCAAGAAACAAAAGCTTGTAGTTAGTTCAAGGATCGTCTTTTGGCCTTTAGGAGTGTTTTCCAGTCTAGTCTGTTGGGGCACCCTGCCCTGGCCCCAAAGTCCACCTTCAGCACTCCCTGGGGACCCTACTGCTCCATTCTCCTGCTGTTCCGCTGCACTCCCCCAGTGCTTTGCCTCGGTGTGGTGGGATCAGGTCAGGCGCAATTCCCACTTCGTGTCTCCGGTGCTGTCCCCTATAGCGTCATGGGTCAGTGAGGGGCATCATGTCTCATTGTGGGGCCAGCCATGTTGTCCTCTCTGTGGACTGGCTGCTCTAATCGCTCCTCCTCCCCCTTCATCTGCTCCCGTGTGCTCTGATCAGATATGTCCCTCTCCTGGAGCTGCAGATTCAATGTCGTCCTTTGAAACAAATTCTTCTGGGGGGAGGGGCAGGCATCCACTTAATATTTGGTACTGGGGCCAGCCTCCCAGACCTCTCCACTGGTTCCCTACTCCACACCGGAATGTTGCATTCACACCTTGAGGCACTGGGTGAGATTCAGCAATTTTTATTGAAAATGTGCCTCTTTGGTTGCTGCAAGTTTTGATTGGTTAATTTCCAGAATCCCTCAAAAGTTGATTCTAGCAGTTTTTTAGAAAATAAGATCAAAGGAGGTAGTTTTGGAATTCCTTATTTTGCCATTTTCACTGATGTCACTCTGTGCCATGTCTTTTGATGGGCAGGAATATGGAAAGGGAAGGAATGGAAAATGGGCTATACCAAGATCATAATAACCACCAAGGTGCAAGGGACTGGGCTAATGTTGGGTTGCTTTTTTTTTAATGTACTTTAAGTCAATCCTTATAGCAATCCTGTGAGGAAGACATCACTCCTCACTCTCTATAAGTAGAAAACTGAGGGTGGAGAGGTTAAATGTCTCTGTCAAGGTTATAAGGCCAATCATTGGTAGGTTCAGGATTTTGATCCTAGGTTCTGATCCCAAAGTCTGGGGTATAATCACATAGATGGAACTGCCAAATGCCTCAGAAACCTTTGAGAATGATAAGCCCAACTCAGTCACATCAAAAGAAGTACATATGGAGACAAACTCTTCTACCACAGGACGTCTGACCCAGTGCTGGACTCCCTGATGTGACTAAGATTATATTTCCATCTTGGAAAAAAAAACATTGGAACTTCATTGGGCACTCTCTGACTTAATTTTTAGGCTAGACTGGTTATTGATTTATTTATGGATCATGTGGGGAGAAGCTCTTTGCAGGGCCCTGGGGTGTGGTCAAGGCTGCATCCACATGGTCTAGAATGGATGGCATTCGTCTCACACATCATAGTAGTTACCATGCTCTGAAAACACGAGATAATCTCATTTTCAACCAGTATCAACAGGGGGACCGGGCAAGATTCTGAGTACACGATGATGAATAAGACATGGGTTGTGCCCAAGAGCATATGATAGAATGCCGAAAGTTGGTATATATGTGTGTGAGATGGCGGGTTGGAGAAGATGGTTTTGTGGAGAGGATAGCATGTCCGAGAGGAAGGCAGGCCATGGAATGACTTGAGTGGGTAGAGAAGGGGAGAGACCAATGGACTTGTTTGTACACAGGATCTAATACATTGGCAGCATCAGATTCACTTTTTCAGTATCATTACCAGTAATGGGTAATTATGTTTCTCAGATTTTACTATTTCACATATTTGGAGTCAAATTTATACCCAGTGATTTTAGGGGAGCAAAATCACACACACACACACACACACACACACACACACACACACACACACCGTGATTTCTATCCAGGTCTTGTATTCTCTTCTTTTATTTGCTGGTCATCTCAAACAAACACTCATATATTTCAACTTTCCTATGTTCAGTTTTCCTTAAGAATTTTTCTACTGAAAGAATCGAAAACCACTTATTGAAGATCAAAATGAAAATGTGTGAATGCCAGGTTTTTGCTTGGCAAAACCAGGTACCAGGTTTATTTCTGTTTTACCTGGTATTCCTGTGTTTACAAGGAATTTTTAAAATTCAATAATTCTCATCATAGAAATAAACAGCTAGGAGTCAAATTACAACAGAAAAAGCATGATGACATATATCCTAAACGCACACAGTGGCGTAAACCCTTTTGCTTTACTACCTTGTACCACCATGATCAAGAAGAGTAACTGTGGGGCTGGGAGAGCTAATCTAGTCAGGCATCTCGAAAGCTGATGATGGTTTACCACCAGAATTCTCACACCAAGGCAGGCATCACTTCAGTTGCCACCATTGCTTCCCAGGCATACGCCAAATCCCCCAACATCACACAAGCCTGAGCCGTTTCCCAGGAGACCCTACCACAACGTGTTGCTCCGTTTCCTTCCAGGGAGGTGCTGCACGTGTCTCTTCTCTTCCTGCGGGTCATCAGTGCCTGTGCGGATGGCAAGATCCGAATCTACAATTTCTTAAATGGGAACTGCCTGAAGGTGATGAAGACTAACGGCAGAGGTGACCCTGTGTTATCCTTCTTTATTGAGGAAAACAGGTGGGTGGCAGTTCCGAGGTCAGAACCGTGGGCAATTGTGTTCTGGTTGATTTTTAGTGCATGTTTTCCTCTTCTGGAATAGCAGCTGATGATCTGTCCAGAGTGGGTAGGAAAGAATGGGCAGAGTTCCACTCTGCTGATAGTTTTGGTGAAGGAACAATGATAAGGTCGACTAATTGGATGGGTGCATTTTGACTCCTAAATTGTCCTGGGTGTTTGGCCAAATCCTGGATTTGGGCAGTGCGGAGGGGAAAGGCATAAATGAGCCACGTGGTTTGCTGACTCCCTGGATTACAGCATAACTGCTCAACAAAAGGTTGAAACTCACCCAGAGGCGCCTTGGCAGAAAGGTCAGTGGTCTTCTTCTGACGATCCGGCCACTGAAACTCTTGTAAAGGTCAGTTCCTCCAGGACATGTAAGGGCTTCCACGAATCAGAGTCCATTTGATGACATGATTTTTGATGGTCCCGCCCAGGCACGGTCCTTGCTTACTCCCGATCATGCACTCACTTGCCTGAGACCACCATCCGCTCTTGTCTGTGTCCCACTTCTGAGACGGAGACTTACAAGAAGATGGGGGATTGGTGGTAACAAGGTGGGAGAGAACTGGGCAAATGAGTTCAGAAACCAGTGCCTACGATGACTGAAATCATGATATGTTGCACTGTGCTGGCTGTATGCTAGTGTCAGGGTGATGTATGTGAAAATAACCTTGAAAATTTCACCTGAAAATTCCACCGCAGACTCCCTTGAAATACTGATTCATGTCCCAGAACTATTTTGCTGTTCTGTAAATTAAAACAATTTACCATGTTAAGGGGGACAAGGGGAGGTACCAAGAATCAACGAATTCACTGTGGCCTTTGATTCTCCACAGCACCCAAAGGAGGGATGATTTCCTTTTGCCATGGGTGAAAATGAAGTCTGAAGAAGATTTTTCACTAGAAGGATCCCTTAACTTTTCTAACCCAAATGCTTCCATGCAAAGATTGAAGTCTTAAAATTGTACGTTTTGTAGCAGAAAGCAACCCATGTATTATTCCTAGTCCTTATTTATAGCTCCCAGGCATACTTCATGTGATTGTGGTGGCCTAGAACCAGATCCACAGTAACTCTGCAGTCAGCCTGTGGTAGACGTGGGCACAGAGGGGAATGCCACTGGCCTTGTTGGTGGGTGGCGGGAGGCAACACTGGGAAGCCACATTTGGAGCCCGTTTTCTACCAGAACATAAAAACAGGTTTGAGGGAAGATAGACATAATCCTGTTTTATGTAAAGTACCCACCACTTGCCTGTCAGCTTGCTGTACTGAGGTGGCTTGTGTGCGGCTGTGATGCTGGAAGCTGTGTCGCTGGTATTTCAAGTGCCGTCAGGGGAACCCACAGCGAACAGGTTTCAGTGGCGCTTCCTGACTAAGAATAGACAGTGAAGGAAGAGCTGGTTGCCCATTTTGGAGGAAGGAGCAACTAGAGGAGCAACTAGAAACCTCTGCATCGCTTTGCAACCTTATCAGACACTGAAGGCCTAATGAATGGAATCGGGATATTGTCAGCGAGAGTGCTGGGTGATGGGCCCCTCAGGTCAGAGGACACTCCACATGTGACTGAGGAGGAGCTGTTCTCCCCTGGTGACCTGACTAGAGGAAAGCCCACGGGAGTAAAACCTTCACAGTCTTCCTGTGTTGATAGGGAATGACTCAAGGTAAGAAGAAAAAGCTGTACAAAAACCTGCCCCCCCAAATTAAAAAACAAACTGCCAACGATCAGATCTTGGAATGTGTGAAGGATGAATCTCACAAAATGGGAATTCAACCAAAGTGAAATGGAATGCCTAAAGATTGATATCCTAGGCATTCGTTAGTTGAGATGGACTGGTAGTAACCATTTTTAATCAGAAAATTATATTATTTACTATGGTGGGAATGACATAATCAAATGGAATGGTGTGATATTGCTTGTCAAAAGGGATATTTAAAAATCAATCTTGAAGTACAATGCTGTCTGTGATAGGATTATATCTATTTGCCTTCAAGGAAATTCAATCAATACAGCTATTATTCCAATTTATGCACCAAACACTAAAGCTAGTGATGAAGAAATTGAAGAATTCTACCAATGTTTTCAGTCTAAAATTGGTCAAACCTGCAATCAAAGTTCATTAATAATCATTGGCCATTGGAATTCAAAAGTTAGAAACAAAGAGGAAGGTATAGTAAAGAATAATAGTTAAAACGTATGGACATGATAATAGAAACGAGGCTGAGGATTGCATGAAAGAATTTTGCATGGACTGTGATAAGAGTTGTATGAGCCCCTAATAAAATGTATTTAAAAAATTAAAGAATTTTGCAAAATCGATTATGTCTTCACAGCAAATACCTTTTTTTCAATCACACAATAACCCATTGACTTTTCCAGATGGACTACCGAAATCAAGTAGATTACATATGTGGTAAGAGATGACAGAAAAACCCATTATCACCAGCTAAAAACCAGACCAGGGGTTGACTGTAGAACAAACTCTCATTTGCTCATATGTAAGTTCAAGTTAAAACTGAAGAAAATCAAACCAAGTCCATGAGAGCCAAAATATGACCTTAAGTCTACCCTTGCTGAATATGGAGAACATCTCAAGAAGAGATTTGATGCATTGAACGCTAATGACCGGAGACCTGATCAGCTATCGGAGCACATCAACACCGTCATTCACAAAGAAAGCAAAAGGTCGTGAAAAAGACAAGAATGAAAGAAAGGATCCATAGGATGTCAGAAGAGACTCTGAAATGTGCTTTTAATCACAGGGAAGCTAAAGCAAATAGAAGAAATGAGAAAGTCAAATTGCTGAATAGAACATTTCAAAGGGCAGCTTGAGAAAACAAAGTCAACTATCATGATGCAATGTGCAAAGACCTAGAATTAGAAATCCAAAAAGGAAGGACATGCTCAGCATATCTCAAGCTGAAAGAACTCAAGAAAGAAATTCAAGCCTCAAGTTGCAATATTGAAAAAAAATTTGTGCAAAATATTGAATGATGCAGGAAGCGTCCTAAGAAGATGGAAAGAATCATAGTACCAAAAAGAGCTCGCCAACATTGCATCATCTCAGGAGGTAGCATATGAACCAAAGGTACTGAAGGAAGAAGTTCAAGGAGCACTGAAAATATTAGCCAAAAAACAAGGCTCAAGGACTTGAATGACCATCAATTAAAATGATTCAACAAGTTGATGAAGCACTGGAAACACTTACTCATCCATGCTGGGAAATTTGGAAGACTTGGCCAACTGCCGGAAGAGATCCATATGTATACCCATTTCAAAGAAAGCTGGCCCAAGTGAATGCTCAAATTATTGAACAATATCACTGATATCACATGCAAGTAAAATTTTTCTGAAGCTCTTCCAACAGCAGTTACAGTAGTACATTGACAGGAAGCTGCCGGCCGTTCAGGCAGGATTCAAAGAGGATATGGAATAACGGATATTGTTGATGTTAGATGGGTCTTGGCTGAAAGCAGAGCATACCAGAATGATGTTTACTTGTGTTTTATTTACTATGCCAAGGATTGGAATGTGTGGATCATAACGAACTATGTGTAATCTTGAGAAGAAATGGAATCTCAGACCACCTCATTGTGCTTATGAAGAACTTGTATGTGGAACAAAGGGAAGAGAATAAGGGAAAAGGGCATGGTTTAAAGCCAGGAAAGATGCATGCCAGAGCTGCATCCTGTGTATCCATACTTATTCAATCTGTGTGCTAAGATCATGAGAGGCGCTTTGTATGAAGAAGAGTGTGGATTGCATTTGGAGGAAGGTTTATCAATAACCTGCAATATGCAGATGACACAACCTTGCTTGTTAAAGCTGAGAAGGACTTGAAACAGTGGCTGATGACCATCAAGGATTGCAAACTTCAGAGTAGATTACAACTGTGTCAAGAAGACCAAAATCCCTACAACTGGTGGATAGGTAGCATCACGATAAATGGGGAAACGATAAAAGTTGTCAAGGAATTTGTCTTGCTTGGATCCACAATTACTTCTCATGGAAACAGCGGTCAAGAGAACAAAAGATGCCTTTGGATAAATCTGCTGCACAAGGCCTATTTTGAGGAGTGAAAAGCAAGGATGTTGCTTTGGGGGCTAAAGTGGCCTTGACCCAAGCTGTGGTATTTTCAGTGACCTTATATATATGTGGGAGTTGGACATTGAAGAAGGAAAACTGAAGAAGAATCTATTATTGAATTATGTTGCTAGAGAATAACAAACAGCTCGAACTTGGAAGAAGTGACCAGAGTGCTCTTGAGAGGCAAGGATGCCAAGACTTTATCTCATGTACTTGGGACATGTTGTCAGGAGAGACCAGTCCAAGAGAAGGACATCATGCTTGGTGAAGCAGGGCAGGGGAAGCAGCAAAAAAGGAGGAAAGCTCTCAACTGAATGGACCGACCCAGTGGCGGTAACAATGGGCTCAGGCATAGGAACAGTGATGAGAATGGTGCAGGCCTGGACAATGTTCTGTTTTTTGTGCATAAGGTCAGCACTGGCTTGATGGCACCTACCAACAACAGCATGTAATGTACACATGTTCTGACAGTATTGACGCAGACACTGGAGAGGATGATGGGCTGGCGGGTCAGGTAAGACCTCCACATTGTTCCTATTACAGCCTTGGAAACATTGGAATTGGGTGCTGTGTTTAACACCGTACATTTCAAGATGTCCACGTGCCAGGTGGAGTCCCTAGGTGTTGAAAATGACAGTTTGGAGGTGAAAATTGACATGGAGGCACCTTAGAAAAACAGCTTCATGGTCTACTTCTGAGAAATCAGCCATTGAAAATCCTGTGATAGATACGAAGCTCGAGTCTAGCACACCTGGGATCGTCATAAGTCACAATCAACTCAAGGGCAGTTGATCTTTCATGTTTTTGTTTGTAAAATACGTTTTAGAAATAGCCTTGTATTCCATTTTCAGTGAAGATTTACATATCAGTTTAGGTTCTCATTCAATATTTTCAACGTAAATTGTACAGTGACATTGGTTACATTCTTCATAGTGCATGACATTCCCTCTGCTTCCATTCTGCTTGTTTCGTTTCTGTTCATCTAGTTTCCCAGCCCCTTTACCTTCATATCTTTGTCTTAAAGTAATTATTGACAGTTTGGTCTCATAAAGATTGATTTTTAAAAAGAGATCAGTACTGACAGGTGATACTTTTTGGGTGAATGAGTCGGTTGCTTAGCTTAAAGGTGATCTCAGGCTTGAGAAACCTTCCAGTATCTGCTTGTCAAGTAACTTTGGAATTTTACAAATCTGAGTTTCTGTTCCCCTTATTTCTCCCTATGACCACTGATTATTATGGTCCAGTGCCAAAGCCTTCTGATCAAGCCACCAAAGGGGGTTTGCCACTCTTTTCAGGAACTAATATGTATCTAAAAATATTTTAACTTCCTCTCCCCAACTACCATGATCCGAATTCTACCTTGCAGGACTGGATAGGGCAGAGGTTGTACACTGGTGCATATGGGGGCTGGAGGCACAGGGAATCCAGGGTGGATGATACCTTCAGGACCAAGGGTGCGAGGGGCGATGCTGGGAGAGTGGAGGGTGAGTGGGTTGGAAATGGGGAACTGATTACAAGGATCCACATGTGACCTCCTCCCTGGGAGATGGACGGCAGAGAAGGGTGGAAAGGGAGACTCCGGGTAGAGCAAGATATGACAAAATAACGATGTATAAATTACCAAGGGCGCATGAGGGAGGGGAGAGCGCGGAGGGAGGGGAAAAAAAAGAGGACCTGATGCAAAGGGCTTAAGTGGAGAGCAAATGCTTTGAGAGTGATTGGGGCAGGGAATGCGCGGATGTGCTTTATACAATTGATGTATGTATATGTATGGATTGTGATAAGAGTTGTATGAGCCCCTAAAAAGATGTTTAAAAAAATATATTTTAACTTGAGATAATAGCTACCAAGCTAACCACCCCTGCTGTGAGGCTGCCATCTTTTACCAGTTCAGAGCCTTCAACACCCTACCCAATGATCCTGTTTGTGTAATCACCAAGGGGATCCTCTACCCTTATGTAAGGGTGGGATTGACATGCAGATTTCGGAGGCTGGGCAGCAGTGGCGTCCTTTTGTGAGCAGTTTGGTCCTTTTGGTTGCAGGATGGTGATCAACACAGAGAACAATATTATCATGTTCCAGTTTGAGAATATCAAGTGGCAATACGCTCAGGATCGAGGGAAACTGAAGAAGAACAGGGATAAAGAAGAGGAAAGAGAGGACAGTAGTCTTGCTGAAGTCAACTCCAAGTCTAGCACTCAGGTTGTCGGCCTAAAGGACTCTACCCCCAGCAAGCACGTTGTGGTCCATCAGGCGGTAGCCCACAGACCGAAGTCTCATTTTCTCCTGAAGGCAGCCATGATATCCACAGGTAAGATAGTACAATCTCAGGCAACTTCAGTCGTAACCAGCGGAGTAGATGAAGGTTGTCAGGAGGTGCGTCTCTGTGGGAGTTCTGGACTAAGGCTTGATTTCATGAAGTCCTAGTCTTTCAGGAAGGTGGGGATCATTTTCTTTTCTTTTAATTAAAAGATCATTTTACTGGGGGCTCTTACAGCTCTTATAACAATCCATACATCAATTGTACCAAGCATATTTGTAAATATGTTGCCACCATTCTTTTCTAAACATTTACTCTCTATTTGAGCCCTTGGTATCAGCTCTTTTTTCCCCCTCCTTCCCCCCTTCCACCTTCGTAACCCCTTGATAAATTATAAATTGTTATTGCTCTCATATCTTATACTGACCGCTGCTGTCTCCCTTCCCCCACGGTTTCTGTTCGCTCCCAAGGAGTGGTGGTGGGCGGTGGTTATGAGTCCATTATTGTGATGCATTCCCCCTTCCTCCCTCCTCTCCCCACCTTCCCCCTACCCACCTGGTATCACTACTCCTATTCCTGTTCCTGGATTCTGTGTGCGTTGGCGCTTCTCTCTTATCTGTACCTGTGCACATGCTCTGGACTAGCCTACAGTGAAAGGCAGGACTGGGGTCATGGTAGGGGGTTGGGGGGGGTGAGGAAGCCCAAGGAACCAGAGGAATATTGTGTGTTTCATTGGCGCTATACTGTGCCCTGACCCTTCGGTGAGGGGATGTCCCATTGTCTACAGATGGGTTTGGGGTCTCTGCTCCAACCCTCCTCATCCTCAACAACATGGTTTTTGTTTGTTTTGTTTGTTTGTGTCTTCTGATGTCTGTTACCCGATCCTGTAGATACCGCATGATTGCACAGGCTGGTGTGCTTCTACCATGTAGCTTGTTCCTTCTCTGCTAGATAGCCACTTGTTTAAGGTCAAACCTTTATCTTTTGATAGCCGGCACCATCGCTTTCCTCATCACATTTGCTTATGTACTCATTTTGTCTTCAGTGATTGTACTGGGAGGGTGAGCATCACAGAATGCCAGATTGTTAAACAACGTGTTCTTGGGTTGAGGCAGGGCTTGAGCAGAGCCTCTATTCGGAGACCATTTTCTTTGATCCACCAAACAATTTGTTAGAGGGGTAAAGCAAGAGGCCAGATTTTTCCAAGGCCTAGGATTTTGAATTTAGTAGAATCTTTGTAGTCAATAAGATTAGTCTACAATTGGACAACAGAAAAGTGGGTGAAGGGAGATGTCGGACAGTGTAAGATATGACAAAATAATAATTTATAAAGTATCAAGGGTTCATGAGGGAGTGGGGAGTGGGGAGGGAGGGGAAATGAAGAGCTGATGCCAGGGGCTTAGGTGGAGAGCAAATATTTTGAGAATGATGAGGGCAATGAATGTACAAATGTGCTTTACATATTGATGTATGTATGGATTGTGATAAGAGTTGTATGAGCCTCTAATAAAATGATTTTTTTTAGAAAAGATTAGTCCACAACACTTGCCATGAAACAAAAAAGTAACAAGAAAAACAAAAATGAGCAGAAATCCCAAATACATAGTACATACCTGTTTCCTTAGGACAAAGGTAGGAAGTTACTATAAGCAGAAAAACCTTCTGTGCAAGATGTGAAATACATACTTTAGATTTCTGGAAGATAGTAGGTATACCTGGAAAATAGTGTGTGTGTGTGTGTGTGTGTGTGTGTGTGCAGGGAGTGTGTCCATGTCATTCATAAGACATCTGTAGGATAAATTATTTGTCAGTTACAGTTACCAGATTCCCTCCTTTAACTTGTCCTATATTTGGCATATGAACTTCCGTCGATTGCTCTATAAAGACCAATATTCCCAAGAATATTATACTAAGAATATTAAGCTATCTCCTTATGAGAAGAGAACCAAGAATGTTACATAAAGCTTAGCGCTTAAAAAACAAATAAATAAAGCTTAGCGCTTGATAATCAGTAGGAAATGTGGGTGGGGTGGAGTCGGGAAGTGTTCTAGAACTTAGATTCCAGTTGCCTACTTAGTTTTAAGCAACAATGAACTCTAAACGTGATGCTGTGCGTGATGGTTTATTTCATTGTTGTCTACTTGTCAATTATCCAGACTTAACTGAATTATGTAATTACTTCAGGAGCTAAATAATTACTACAGTATCTCAATCCTTATTTATCAGCATTCATATTGCATACTTCATATCATGAAAAATCAAAATCACACAGGAAAGTTGGCAGGAAGAGAATTCCTTCTGTTGTTGAGGAGCATCGTGATGTAGCTGCCGGGCAAGAGAAATTGGAAGCAAAATCCATGGCAGGTGATAAAATGATGATAACTTTATTCTGAATTAGTGTCGAGAATTCATCTCTCTTGCTTTCTCCCGCCCCTTCCCTGCTTCATTCCCTGCCTCCCTCCCTCTCTCTGTCTCTCCGTTTTAGTTTTGTCGTCAAGGCAGTAACTGCTGATCTTTGAGAACTCAGAACGGATACAATGTTGGATTATATGTACAATTAATAATTGTGTCCTTATTAACTGGAGACCACAAAACAGGATCCTTTTTTAAGGTTTGAGTTTCTAGTGTTGGGCTCATGGACAGCCTTTCTGCTCTGCTATTCAGTGTCCCAACTTCTTGGACCGTTGAGTAATCGGTCTGCACAATGAGCACAACTGGAAAGATAAGTGGCAGTCAGAGATGTGATGAGAGGAATCCCTGGGTGGTGGAAGGGTTAATGAACCTGACCATAAACTGAAAGGTTGAAGGTCCACCCAAAGGAACCTTGGCAAAAAAGGCTTAGTGATCTACTTGGAAAAAGTAGGCCATTGAAAACCCGGTGGATGCCAGTTTTATTCTGACACACATGAGGTCATCGTGAGTCAGAATCGGCATGATGGCAACTCACGTGGCTGAGGCAGGACAGAGATTTAGGGCCAATTGTTATCTATGTGAGACAAGGAGATAAAGGAGGTCTTAGGAGATGCTGGACATCATGAATGGGCTGTTCCTTTTGTAGCTTTTGAAATATGTGAGTAAAGATTGTAACTGTCTTTCAAATATTTTTGATGAATATAACAGTACTTTTTTGAATTAGATTTCCTGCAAAGTCTGGCTTGAAGGTGAAGCCAGACTAGTTATGCTCTGTGAGAACAGTATTAGCAATGGGTATCTTTGTGTATAACTATATCTGTGTATTTGTTCTGGTAGATCTGTATGGTAAAGTTCTAGGAATGGAATAGCTAATCCAAAGGATAGATACACTTAAAAGTTAAAAAGATGTTGCCATGATTTTTTATAGTATGGTGTCAGTTTATACTCCTAATTTGAGGAGTATAAGCCAATTCCACACTGGGTATTATCCATCATTTATATTTGCAAATGCCTAAGATAATAGGCAGATAACCCTGTACTATGGAATATTATAAGATAACTAAAATTTGTATGATGAGGACATAAGATGACTTGAAAAAATATACAATATATTGTGAATTAAAAACAGCAATTTAATGAACAATGTGCTCACCATAACTCCTTTCTAATAACACAACAAAAGCTGTGTTTTATGTATGTCAAACATATATATATATAATAGCAATTTTTTTCTGAGGTTAGACAACTGGGGAAGTTTGAAACATCTTAAATTCATTATGGTTTATGTTTATATGTTGTTTTTTATATTTTATTGTGAGTTGGTGAAGGTTTACAGAGCAGATCATCAGTATCATTTTTAACAGTTTTATTGGCACATAATTCATACATCATACAATTTAATTATTCACTCATATTAGGAAGTGTTGTACATTGATCAACACAATCAATTTCAGAACAATTTTCTTACTGTACTCTTTGTTGTTAGCTCCCCATTTATTTCCCTCCAACCTCCCCTGCCAGGATTATAGGATTTGTATAAGCTGAGTTTTTAAGCACATTTTTAATGCAGTTTTTGTGGTAAAATTAGGTGCCTCCGCTGCTATTCAGGTTGGCTTATACTCGAGTATATTCGGTATATGTTAGATTGCTGTAGTTTGGTAAATAGACTTTTGATTGCTAGATCAGATGAAGCAAACTACTTTCTTTTGTAAAATGGGGATAATGTACTTGTGAGGTATTAGGTTTGTTCACCTATAAAGACATTTTGTTAACTTGAGGGCCTGAGACACTTTGAAAGCCTTGCACATAATGTAATAAGCTGTTTTCTCAAGAAATAGGAGAGAGCTTCTACATGCCAGGGGGCATCTTGCCCTCATCCATGGAAGTTGGGCCCAATGTGACTGTTCACCATATTTTGGGAACTCCTTTTGCATTACTTTAGTTTTCAAAGAAGGCTTGGATTTGGGAGACATCCAAAGATCATTTGAAGTCAAATTTGATTAATAAGGTGGAGGCCAAATTCCGCAATACAATTTTTGATTAAAAAGATTAAGTTAGAGCTGTGCTCTGAAGTATATATAAATTTATTCCTACAGGAGGCAAAGGAGACCTGCCCCTGGGGCTTATAATTTGCTTGGTGTCAGGGACAGAAAAGTAAATGTAGTTATAGTGCAATGATATTGGGAATATGAAAGAGAACTTCTGTGTTAGTTTACCAGAAGGCATTTTAAAGAGAAACATGAACAAGGGAAAAATATCACAAGGCATACTTTTCTATGACACTTCACATAAAAATTTAGAAATCAAAAGCCTACGTCCTAAATAGCTCGTATCCACTATTGGAACTAAGGAGCCCTGGTAGCGTAGTGGTTATGTGTTTGGCTGCGATGGACATGGTCAGCAGTTCAAAACCAGCACCTCTGTGGGAGAAAGGCTGAGCTTTCTACTTCTGTAAGCAGTTACAGTGGGTTGCTGCTAGTCAGCTTTCTACTCCTGTAAAGTTATTGAGGGTTGCTACGAATCCACATAGACTTCGTGGCAGTGAGAGACGACTGAAGCTGAATGTTAACAGATTTCACCTCATTCACGGACCCATTTGCAGAGTGCAGTCCACTAAGAAACTGGCGAGGTTGGCAACAGGTTTATCATTACGCTTCTGTTGGGCCTTCTTCCCTCCTGGTCCAGACCACTGCAATAACACAGGCACCAGGGAAAGTACTCTCCCTGACCAGGTGGCTATCAAGATTCTTTCATTTTCACTGGAGTAATTATTTTTGCAAAGAGGATTTTAACTGACATCACAATCTCAAAGGAGAGAAAAGTAGGTTTGGTACTTTTTTTTTTTCTATTTATTTATTTTTTGGTTTGGTACTTTCAAGACAACGAATGCTCCCCTCAAAACATGCATATCTAGAGGTTAATTCACATGTGCATATTAAAGAACCAGGGTATTTTTTTAAGCCTGTTTTGTTAAATGTCATCCTGTCTGGACATAGGGGACATTTGCCCACAGACAGCATGTCTACTGGGCAGCAAAGACGTCCGTTTGCATAGCATTAGAATGGTTCTTACTCTCACGTCTAAGTGCTTTCTCTTTTTCACAAGAGGCTGACTTGCTGTTCTCTTCTTTTGCGACAGCAGATCATCTGGGAAAAGTACAACAACCAGGGCAACTGGAAACTCCTGTAGAATCGACCCTTAGCCAAAAGAATAGAGGCTGGAACACCCCCATGTCACCTGACCAGTTCCTTCTGACGATCAATGCTCTCCAGCAGGCCCACAACTCAGGGGCATTTGCCTATCCTGGGAGACCCCAAGCCCAAGTCATTGATGCATGGGGACCTTTGATCTCCCACCCAAGGAAGGTCTTGAGTTTCAAAGGAAAATCAATGCAGCATGAGGTTGACAAGTTGAGGTCTAACAGTGAGAGACTACGCCCCATCACAGGAATGAAACAAACCACTACCCCTCTTGAGATCCAGAAACTGCAGCCCAACCTGAAGAATTCATTGTACAGTCCCAGAATCCATTCCACCATACCTGAGCCCATGATTATTCGCTCCAGGCTGTCTGGCAGTCTCAAAGGTGAAGACAAAGTGACCCACTCTCTTAAAGGGGCAGTATGCAGCACTACCCCGCTGACCAGTATGCACTTCATTAGGCCGAACCGCATGGTTTCTCCGAGAGTGAACACAGTGATGACCCAGAATCTCAAGAAAGACCGGCCTCGCTTTTACACAGCCCTTAATCCTTTTAGAATGAACACGGGGTTCATGCTGTTGACTGTGAAGGAGGAGAAATTGTATGGGGAAGCCAAGATGAAGGAATATCAGGCGAGTGAGCCCACCCCAGCAGTTGATCCAGACAAAGCCTGCAAAACCGCCTGGCTTAGGAAGCTCAAAGGCCTCCCTGTAGATGATTTCATGAAGCACGGGAAAATAGCAGCCCCTGAATTTGGACAAAACACATTTATCTGAACCAGACGCGGAAAATTACACTGTGTTACAATAAACACCAAGTCCAGCAGGTGTTGGGAGTTTGACTTTCTGCTTAGTTTGAAGCGTTCCCTGGAAATTGTGAGAACATCTGATTACCTTCCTGTGGGTCTAAACTGATGTTTATCGAAGTGACAGAACAGAGGGAAGATGGGAGAGTTTGGCACCCATCTCCCCCCCCCCAAAAAAGCCATCCAGTCAGATTTACACAACAACAAAACAAAAGGGGCCATCTAGTCATCTTGATCCTGTAGGACAGAGTAGAGTAGCCCCTTTAGGTGTCTGAGGCTGTAAATTTGTTTTGGTTTTGTGTTTTTTTTAGGCTCTAAACTTTTTTTTTTTTAATCTTTTTATTGGGGCTCATAAGGCTCTTATCACAATCTGTGCATACATCAAATGAGCAAAGCACCCTTATACATTCGTTGCACTCGTCACTCTCATAATTCACCTTCCACTTGGGTTCCTGGAATCAGCTCGGTTTAGGCTCTAAACTTTTATGGGAGCAGAAAGTTGCACCTTTCTCCCAGAGTGGTTGGTTATTGCTGACCTTGCAGTTAGCAGCCCAACACTTAACCTACTATCCCACTAGGACTTCTATAAGGAGACTTAGGGAAACCTAGTGTCAGGGAGTCAATGGAGGGAGAGGTGAGCATAAGAAATTAGCCACAAGGTTGGCAGTTCAAGCCTACCAGCCACTTTGCCAGAGCAACATGAACCTTTCTGCTCTCATAAAGAATTATAGCCTCAGAAAGTCTATAACTCTGTACAGAGTTGGAATCGACTCCATACCATGAGCTTTAAAAAAATCCCCTTTCATCATCACTTATTTGGTACTAGACATAAAAAAATGTATGTTTCCTAGTAGTTTTGCATGGGATCTTGATAAAGCTCGGCAAGTTAAGAGCCTTGAAGGAGAGAAGGTCTTAATGGGTTTGATATAAAATGTATTATTATTATTATTTTTTTAATCTCAGGGCTAACTCCTGGGGTAGGAAGATAATTGATCATATTCATCCTTTTCGCAAAAAGGGCCATGAATAGTGAGGACATGGAGGTTTCTATTTTCAACTTTTAGAGGAATGGTGTCCTGGTGAAGAATGTAGCGAAGAAGGTAGCTGGGCCTGGAAACTATGGCCCGGTATCCAAAGGGAGGATAGCTCCTACAGAGAGCAACAGCATTGGCTGGCTTCCCCCTTTTCAAGAAAAGCCAGAAACCTAGATGTTTCTATGAGATAACCTGGTTAAAAAAAAAAAAAGATGGTAAGGTATGATAATACATTAAAAAATGCATTAAAATAAAGGTTTTTTTTAAGCCAATATTACCATACTGGGCTTAGAGACACAGTCCCCGTGTGCAACCTCGTATCTTCCCAAGTGCAGGAAAGCAGCGCTCTCTCCTCTGAGAAACTTGTGCCCCCGCGCGCCCCGCCCCCGCGCGCCCCGCCCCCGCGCGCCCCGCCCCCGCGCGCCCCGCCCCCGCGCGCCCCGCCCCCGCGCGCCCCGCCCCCGCGCGCCCCGCCCCCGCGCGCCCCGCCCCCGCGCGCCCCGCCCCCGCGCGCCCCGCCCCCGCGCGCCCCGCCCCCGCGCGCCCCGCCCCCGCGCGCTCCGCCCCCGCGCGCCCCGCCCCCGCGCGCCCCGCCCCCGCGCGCCCCGCCCCCGCGCGCCCCGCCCCCGCGCGCCCCGCCCCCGCGCGCTCCGCCCCCGCGCGCCCCGCCCCCGCGCGCTCCGCCCCCGCGCGCCCCGCCCCGGAGTTGCTCCTCCCCCAACGCTCCCGAGGCGGAAGTGGGGAAGCTGTGGCGCTGGTGGTTGGCCCGCGGCCGGCCGGTGCCTGGAGAGTGCGTGCGCTCTAAAGCCGGGACGTGCTGACGTGTGACGTGCTGACGTGTTCCCGGAAGTGGGGCTGGCGCAGGGCCGCCATGTTGCAGCAGGTGAGGGGCCGTGGGCTTCTGGAGAGGGCGGCGGGCCGTGGGGGCCGGGGCGGCAGTGTGCTAGAGCGCTGGTCGTCGTCTCGGAGCCTGGGGACTGCGGCGCGGCCCGCTCCCGCAGCTGGGAGAGGAGCGGCCCGAGCGGAGAGAGGGAGGAAGGGCCGGGGAGAACGGCGGGCTGGGGTCTGGCGGGGGCGCCGGGCGCCCCGAGACTTCGCGTGCTCGGCCGGCTCAGCTGAGAAGAGCGGGCCGGGGGGACCCGAGCTGCGCCGGCGCGGCGGTTCTCGGGGTGTCCTGGCGGCTGCAGAAGCGCCCTGTCACTTGTCAATCCCCGTTGTGCGCGGTGTCGGATTCTCGGGTGAAGTTTGGGGGGATGTGTTCACCCATTGGCGGTGCCCGGGGCGAGGGGAAGTGGACTTCGGCCCTGTCCCAAGCCCTCACCTGGCCCCTAGAGGCTGCTTAGCTAACCGAGCTTTGATGGTGATTAATGGTCCACGTAGGTGATTCGTTTCTGCCCTGCCTTTGAGGGTCCTGAGTCGGAAGCGATTGGATGGCACTGGGTTTTTCGGAAGAGGATGGCATTGATACCCTTAAAGTTAATTATAGCCTGCATGTTTGGAGCCAGAGATTTAAAAACAGGCCCCTATGTTAACTCCTTGCTGTGGAGTCAATTCCGATTTATAGCTATCCTTTGGGACACAATGGACTTGCCCAATATGGTTTCCAAGCTGTGAACTTTAGAGAAGCGGACAGCATCTCTCGCCTGTGGAGTGGCTGGTGGGTCCAGACCTGAAGACTTAATTTAGTAGCCGACCACTGCTTGGTGAGCGACATTTAATATTTCTTAAAGATTGTAGTGCACTTTCAGTTACTACTCTGCCTGCCCGCTCTACACCTTGGGGATTCAGCCCTGATATGTATAGGCCTCTGAGGCTGCAAAGATAAGGGCATGGAGCTGGAGAAGAGACAGGTCATAAACTGTCAGCCTTTCAAGGTGCTGTGGGTTTTAAGGAGGGGGACGGTATGATTGCATGTACAATGCCATCCTAGTGGACGAATGAGTGTTGCACTGTGGGGCTCCCGAGGGGAAGGCCCCAGCTTTTGATTTCATAGCGTTGTTCAGGGGTGCTGAGCCTTGTCACACATGGGAAGCTTAAATCCCAGGCCACACCTCAAATCAATTGTATCAGAGACCCTGGGGAGGAATCCAGACAGCAGTTTTGTCTCCTTGTTAACCATCAGTTTTTGTTGTTAAACTTTTCACCAAACACCAGCATTTAGCTAACATTGGGAACCTTTAGTTTAATGGATCTTAATCTATTTTGCATATTCAGCCTTAACTCCTACCCCACTTTTTTGTTTCCTATGTGGTCATTCCCTATACATAATTAATTTATTCACATCCCTGTACTTTTGGTAAAAACTAACCAGGAGAGAGAGGAGTAATCAGGAGACCTTGATTTATCAAACTTCTTTCTTGAAATGTCTCTCCAGCCCTCTTTAAGGAAAGCCAACCTCTGTCTCACACCCCTCCCCCATGCTCTTATTTGCACTCCTATTTCTACTGATAGTGATCACAGTGTGCACTGTATTGCAGGTAATGGCCTCCTCTGTTTATTCATTCTTATTTTCAGCAAACATTGTACCACTTGGACAGGTGCTCTGCAAGGACTTCCTGCACTGTGAAGCCTGTGTTTCCTAATAGTCACTGAGAGTCTTTAGGGAGCTCAGGTTTGCAGTGACAGTACCCAGGGATAATGGTTCAAATAGAGATTTATCTGAGTGCTGTGAGAACTGCAGGGAGGGAAAATGTGCTTGAGAATTTCGGGGAAAGTTTCTTAGCTATTTCACTATTTGCACAGAAACTTTTAAGGTTAGTTTGGTATGTCTTGTGGTGAGTTTGGTAGGGAGAAGGAAGCGTTTTCTGGGTGAAGACACGATCAAAGCAGAGTGATGGTGCCCACAGTGTTTTCAGGAGTACGCTTATGTTTCCCTGAAGTGCCAAGGATGAGGAGTTGTCTGAAGTGTGTTGTCTGGAGATCGGGCTCTGGAATCTCAGGCAGGTTGGGAAGGAGTTAGATTTTACCTGTAAGGGAGCTGTTGGCAAAATTTAGCTGAGGAGTGACAGTATGGTTTCCATGTTACAATTACTGTGTGGGTATGGGGGGGGGGGAAGGCTAGAGCTCAAGGCAAACAGGTTGGTAATGACTGGCGAGAATAAAGTTAGAAGGAGCAGTGTCACTGTGGTGGTTGAGACTGAAGGTGAATTATACAGCGAGTTGAGGAGTGAGCCACTCTTAGAATCCTGGCTGCGAAAAGAAGGAATGCTTGTGGGGTGATAGCCAGAAAGATTCGGGTTCAGCGCTTATAAAAATGAGGGGGCTTCAAGACATTTGTGGGAAATGGCATTTTCCCACAAACTTTATGAAGCCCCTCTGGCATTTTTTTGGCCAGTAAGTTAACATTCAAAGAAGTTTATATGCTGATTAGAACGATCTCATAGAAAGACTAGAAAATACACAAAAGAAGAAAAAAGGAAAGTTGATGGAACAAGCCCCCGAGGAGACAGGAAACAAAGGAGCCTGGAGCACAAACCTTTGGGTTATCCTTGAATGGGGAAAGCGAGTTCAGAGATGGGGGCATGGAGGTGAGAGTGCAGTCAGCTGATTTTGTAATCCCTGTGCCCTTGGTTTTCTCTCTGACTTGAGAGGCAGCAGCAGAGAAAAGATGTAATTTGTGTGAGCATCACCTACACCCCTAGTGGGTTCCCCTTAGTGTTCAGTCCCTCGAGTGAGGATGGAGATAGCAGATACTTGGATTGCGATGTGGGCTGTTTGCTGCATGGTGGCAGCAGGGCGAAGGTCACTGTGCATGTTCTGTCTAGGTTATGATTCCTAACGACTGTGACCACATTGCCGACTTGTCTTCTGTTTTGAGCAGCCTGCTGCCTTGTTGGCAGAAAAATACTGAATTTCATGGATATTTAATTATTCTTTTAGGACAGTAATGATGACACTGAAGATGTGTCCCTGTTTGATGCAGAGGAGGAGACAACAAATCGATCCAAAAAATCCAAAGTCAGGTATGCCGTGGAATTAACAGACACTTGCCTTGTTAGTGTGCCGTGTTGCTCTGTCCACAGACTGATGCCAGATGATGTATCAAGGAAGACTACTTACGGTGTGCTTGTGAGTATTGCACATCACTAAGTGGTCTTCAGTCGGAGATAGACGTGACGTTTGAGCTTCTCCTTTGGTGTATGAAAACCCTGTGGAGTACAGGTCTACTCTGAAACCCTGGGTGTTACCATGCACTGGAATTGACCAGATGGCAGGTGGTGCCTCATTTTCATATCTAGCATATGGAAATTTACTTGGTGCTGATTTTTCAAATAATCACATCTTATTACTAAAAACATGAATGCCATGTCTTTAGTTTTTGTAGTTACATTAAGTTTTTATGGTCCAAATTTCAGAATTACATATTTGGAACACTTAATGTTTTACTATTTTTCATGAAAGCTATTTATAGCTCAAAACTGCTCATTATTCACATATTGTTGCTGCTAGGTTCTATTGAGTCAGTTCTGACTCATAGAAACTGTGGGTGCAACAGAACAAAACACTGCCCAGCCTTGCTCCATCCTCATAACCAGAGCTATGTTCAAGCCGATTGTTGAAGTCACTGTGACAGCCTCACCCACTGCGGGTCTTTCTTTTGTTCACTGCCCCTCTTCTCTGATAACAAGTCCAAAGTAGATGAGACAGACTAGGCAATCCCGGCTTCTAAGGAGTGTTCTGGCTGTATTTCTTCAAGGGTAGTTTTGCTTGTCCTTTTGGTAGTCGATGGAATGTTTCACTTCTTTGCCGGCACCATTGTTCAAAAGCATCATACTTCTGTGGTCTTTGGCCCTCCTTATTTATTTCTTTTGCATGTATTTGAGACTGAAAATAGCACGGCCTGGGTTAAGCAAACCTGAGTCCTCAAAGTGACATCTTTAAAACAGTCCCCAAGGCAGTACATTGTTTTTGATTTCTTGATTGCAGCTTCCATGGGTGCTGATTGTGGTTCCAAATTAAATGAACTCCTGGTGTTGCTTATTGGTCCAGTTGTGAAGATTTTTGTTTTTGTAATATTGAGGTGTAATCCGCACTGAAGACTGTCATCTTTGATACTCACTGAGTGTTTCAAGTGCTCTTCACTTGGGGTGAGCGAAGTTGTGTTCTCTGAATCTGTCACCCTTTTTCCTCCTTATGGTGACGTCAGGTGGTAGTGGAATGCCTTTGGGAGGCAGCAGGAGGCTGACAAGCAGGAACTATAATTGAGACCAAGCTTTGTTCCACCTGTCTCCACAGCCTGCAGCCCCACTCCTGCTGGCCTTGGGCAGTGCTGCCATCTGTCTGCCACGCCTCTGCACCCCACCCCGAGAGCCGAGCTCTAAGGGGTGTGAGCTGAGGCTGGCCCCACTCCGGGCCCCCACCCTCCCGGGCTTCATCTCCCCACCCTGGGCCGTGTGGCTGTCTAGAATGACATCATTTATAAAAAAAATAATATAATGATTTTAAGCCAAACATACCAAATACTTACTATTTCCAGTTTATTTTTTCTAAAGAAAATTACTTAATGAAACAACTCTTTTGAACCTTGGCAGCAATTGAAAGTGAAAGGCCAGCCACGAAGGACCGCCTGTGATCCCATTGCTATGAAACGTCCATTGCTAGAGACAGCACTTAGCTAGCCGGTGTGAGCAGATGGGAGAGAAGTGAGGGAGTGACTGCTGATGCCTGTACCTTTTTAAAAGCCAGGATTTCTTTTCACAAACAATTCTAAAATTGTGGGTGGTGATCGATGCATGATTCTGTGACAGTTCAAAAAACCACTGAAGTATATAATTTTATTTGGTGAATTATGTCCTGAATGAATTTTAACTCAAACTGTGAAACAAAACCAAACAAATCAAAACTCTCAACACTAACTTTATGGCTCTGAGAACTTAAGTTCTTTTGGTATGATTTTTAGATATGTGAAGTAAGACTTAAATCCTGGGTATAATTTCCTTTCTCCTTCAAGTTTGGGAAAACCCATTATGCTCAAGTCAGTAGGCTCAATCTGAGCCATGCTTGGGAAAAGTTTTGTTAGGTATTTTGTGAAAGTTGATATTTGATTCAGCTTTAGAGATGGGTTGATGGGCTGTTTTCTATAACTTAGTTAAAGAAGAGGACGTGGGAGGACAGTGCCCCCGTGGCACAGTGGTGCATGCAGTGGGCTGGCGACCACGTGGTCGGCAGCTCTGCTGTGCCCTGTAGGGTTACTCTGAGTCAGAACCAATTTGATGACTGGGTGGGTTGGGTTAGGAAGAAAATGAGGCAGATCGTTGACAAAACCCGTCTACAAGTTTGTGTTGCTTAACATCCGTGATGCATCAATAAAACAGGGTGCTTTGTGGTTTGGATATTGTATGGGTTGGGTTAGGAAGAAAATGCAGTAGATTTTGACAAAACCCGTCTACAAGTTTGTATTGCTTAACATCCATGATGCATCACTAAAACAGGGTGCTTTGTGGTTTGGATATTGTATGACTACCTTAAAAGGGCAATGAATGTACAAATGTGCTTTACACAATTGATGGATGTGTGGATTGTGATAAGAGTTGTATGAGCCCCCAATAAAATGATTTTTTTTAAGAGAGAAAAACAAAACACCTTATCAGAGCCCCATTTCTGACTATCCTTGTCAACACCACTCTTGGTTGGAAGGGGCAGTAGTGGCAATTGAGGAGGCAGGGGTGGAAGTGCAGTGGAGCGCTTTGACTCCACCCACTGTTCTGCCTGGTTGAGCAGCAGGAGCAGCCTGGGCCCTGTAACCCTTCCCCCTGAAGGCCCAGAATCGCCCACTCCAACAGCTGTATCCTCTGCCTCACCTGCCTGCGTACCCCATCTGAGGACAAGTGCTCTAAGAGTTTGGGTTGGGGGTCTTTAAAAGGTTTAGGGGTAACCAATACACATGCAACGTGCTTGCGGAACCACTGCCACCAACATTTTTGTGTTCAGGCGAGTATCCAAACGGACTTAAGTGATGCATACTCTGTACTTGTTAATATCTGTAGTAAAATGTAATTGCATTTCTCTTATGCTTCGGTTTTCAGACACCCAGTGGCATCATTTTTCCATTTATTCTTTCGAGTCAGTGCAATTGTAGTTTATCTGCTCTGTGAATTGTTCAACACCAGCTTTATTGCCTGTATGGTGACGATTATTTTATTATTATCATGTGACTTTTGGGCAGTGAAGGTAGGTTTGTTTTTATTTTAAAATCACGTTTAATATGTTGAGATTGAGTAATTTATGAAAAGTGAAAAATGTAACAATTAAGCATTTTGGATTAGTCTTTATCCTTTTGCTCCCTTAGGCCTTACCTGTGTTAAAATACTGGGTATGCCAGATTACAAGAAGGTTCTTACACTGCTGTATGTAGACAACGGAGTTGTCTGTGTGGTTAATCAGTCTATGCTGTCTGTAAAAATAAACAACTGAAATGTGACTTGCAGCCACAGCCCCTATGTACTGCTTTTAATCATACCACTGGTTTTGCTTTGGCTTTACCTCCCAGTGTGGGAGATAAGATTGTGTAACACCCAGTATGGGTTACAAAGGCGTGCATACTGTTTGCAAAGGTTCCTACTGAGTGCTTTAGGCAGGGGACTTTGGCACTGTCTGCCACGCTTGGTTGTCAGAACTGAAGGGAGGTGGATGCTACTGGCTTCTAGTGGGTAGAGACCAGGAATGCCTCTACCATCCTGCAGTGTGTAGGAGGATCCGCCACTGCAAAGACTTAATCCAGCCCCGCAATGCCATTAATACTGAGACTGAGAAACCCTGCTGTAGGAGATGGAGTGTAAGAAGTGGTTTTAAACCCAAAGGCATTGGAGGGTGTGTGGAAAGGGGGAACCAATTACAAGGATCTACATGTGACCTCCTCCCTGCGGGCAGAAAAAGGGGGTGAAGGGAGGCATCAGGGCAAGATATGACAAAATAATAATTTATAAATTATCAAGGGTTCATGAGGGAGAGGAGCACAGGGAGGGAGGGAGAAAAATGAGGACCTGATGCCAGGGGCTTAAATGGAGAGCAAATGTTTTGAGAATGATGAGGGCAACGAATGTATAAGGGTGATTTACACAATTGATGTATGTATGGATTGTGATAAGAGTTGTATGAGCCCTTAATAAAATGATTTTTTTAAAAACCAAAGGCATTGAATAATGGGTAGAGTTAGGGAGGGATATATATATGTGTGTGTGTGTGATAATATAATAAAATGATAAGTATAGAATTCAGATGGTAGGTATATGAGTGCTCATTATAAAGTTCAGCTTTTATGTGTGTGTAAAAAATTTTGTAGTAAAATGGTGGCAGGAGGACAAGACAAATAAAAAACCCTCAAACCATAAATAGGAATTTTGAGATTCCTGGAACTGATTCTAGGATGCCTGGGAGTTGAGAAGGTTAAGTGCTCAACTGCTAAGCCAAAGGTTAGTGGTCAGTTCCCTTAGCCCTCTAAAGTTGAGGATTGTGATGTGTGGCAGTGTGAAAACGCCAATTGCTCCACGGGGAAAGACTGTGAAGAGCTACAGTCTCAGAAGCTCACAGGGCCCTTCTGCCCTGTCCTACAAGGTTGCTTGTTATGAGTTGGGATCCCACACACACCACCTCCACCCCCTCCCCGCAACCCAACCATGTGCTATAGAGAGAACTGTCCTGATTGGATTCTCTTGGGTTCCAATCTCTGGACACAAGAAACCAGGGTGGGTTCGGATCTTTAGATTAGTAGTCAAATGCAAGCCAGAGGCTTAACTTTGGGTTTTAAGGTTCAAAACACTGTGGCCCAAAAGTACATTTTTCTTTTGGAAACCAAGGACTTTAAACAGTGCCGCCCATTTGGTTTTGTTGGTAAAATCACATAGCTAGCTGTCCAGCTGAGGTAAGACGCAAACTTAAATCAAGAGTTGGGACTTTATTACAATGCACACGGAGATAGTGTACAGCAGGATGTTTTTCCATTTTCATTAACTTTATTTTTTAAACAGTTTTGTCATATAATTCACATGTCATACAATTCTAGGTCAGTCACGTCAAGAAGAGTTGTGCAATCATCTAGAGTAGCATTCTGAAATGAGATAGAATAAAAGTGTTATAATTATTATGAATCCAAATCTAGTTTTCAAAAGATTTTTTATAAAAAGTAAACTTCCTCTAATCCCCAGATGATATTGACAAAGCAAGACAAAGCAGTTTTTAAAAATAAACGATTTAATTATTCTTCATATATGGTTTTCATATTATTCTTTACTCTGAAGAATAGAGTAGCAAATGTTAAATAATAGTTTTGAAATTTGAATGGTTAGTAGTAGTCAAATTTAAGACAAGTGGGTGTATCTTTCACAACATTGGTGAAGATAGGAACAGTAAAAAATAGTTCATATAGCAAAAGAAGGAACAGTTATGAAGTTTACATGTTACAAAGCATTGTATAAAATGTCAGAAATATTTTTTAAAATTATTATAATAGTAAATACAATATTAACCTCCATGGCGGTCTAATTATGTCAGTAATTTTGTACCCAAAGTGGTACATTGTTTTGCATATATTTTGTTATTTTATATTTTAGGCCTGTAATTCTTAAGAAATTACTCATTTTAATCTCTCTAGTAGACATTCCAGGTATGATAAACTTTAGTACACAATTCTGCTAGTAATTCTAAGTCACTGTCGCTCTCAGTTATCTGGTCTAAGGGACTTCTCTGCAGTGTAATCCCGAGTGTGGCTCGTGGTTACCGCTTCTGACAGTTCACATTTACCCGAGTCACACACACGATTACCTCCAGGGAGCTTAAAGTATGAAGAGGCTTCAAAAGGTTTGTGGGTCAAGAATCAAAGTCTAACCAAAAGGAAACTAACAAAATTAGCTATGGTAGGAAAAATTCAAGAAGGTAATGGTAATACCAGATCAATTCAAACAAAATATGGTTTGTGTTCTTTCTAACATGGTTAGATAAAATGGAAACCAGGATCAGCTAGCATCAAAGGGAACAACAACACACATGCCACTGTATGTTAACGAAGGCACAGATACAGTGAGAATTACTCACAGACTAACAGTGCATCAAACCATGGGTTTGATTATTAGAAACATTAGGAGAGGATGGAAGAAACATCACGCTTTGAGTCTTTAACAAACCTCATTCTGATAGACAAAAGTGGTAAAACAATAAATACTGTTATAAAAGAATCTGAATGAAAACATTATTGAGGTCAATTTAGTAACAGTATTTAGAACTTTGTGTCCCACAGAGATACTGCCTTGTTAATGTTTTTGACACAAAACTTGATGTAAAAGTACTATGAAGAAAGTCTAAGAGCTCCTACGTATATGTTGTAACTCAGGACCATAGAGCTAAGTAGTCATTTGTTTTAAAATCATGGCAACAATTATTCAAACACTTGGAAACTGTTTTTAAAGCAAGTTTTCTAAATATCTTGGTGTAAAGATAAACATATCTGTAAATATAAATTGTTTGGGCCTTAAAGATCTGAGCCTTACGGTCCAAGTTTTGAAGTGTGCCTAAGATGACAAGGAAAAGGAGGGTGACTTCCCTCGTTTGAGTAGCTGTAGTTCCTGTCCTGCTGCCAGTGGAGCTTGTTTGGGCATCCTTTTCTCTCAAAGAACAGCTCGCTCGGCACCCTCCTTCAGTGCCGTCTCCTGGGAGCATTGCCGGCCACCAGACTCTCTCTCTTCCTCTGAGGAACTCCTGCAATTGCTAATCCCAAGGCCTCTTTCAAAAACATAATGCTTTCCCCTAATAAAGAGGAAAGCCATAGACTACAGGATAAGAAAAATGAAAATACTAGGCTAAACAGGCCCAGAGTTAAAAACAAACAAACAATCAGTCTACATATAACCCTGTCCCTGGGGGACAGACAACAGAAAAGTGGGTCAAGGGAGACATCGGTCAGTGTAAGACATGAAATAATAATGTATAAATTGTCAAAGGTTCATGGGGGGGAGAGAATGAGGAGCTCATACCAAGGGCTCAAGTAGAAAGAAAGTGTTTTGAAAATGATGATGACAACGAACGTACAAATGTGCTTGAAACAGTGGATGGATGGATGGAGTGTGGTAAGAGTTGTACAAACCCCCAATAAAATGATTTTAAAAAAACCCAAAACAGCAAGCCTGTTAGAGATTAGGAAAATAATAAGATAAATGAAGTTGTAGCATTAGAAATGGAGGACTGTAAACACAAATATTCTAGAAGCAGTTTTAGCAAATAAAACTCTTGAACGTTCCTAATTTCTTTGCCAGCTTTTCTCTTTTACATAGTCTCTTATGTGGTAGAAATGTTAGCATTTCTACCTTATAAAATTTTGACTTTGGGATACATTTTTTTTAAGTTCATAAAACCTGAGTGTGCTCATGGACCCCAGATTGGAAATCTGTACGTTATGATTTGCACCAGCCTAGATCACATCTTCCTCTACTCTCCTGAAAAGCACCTCACTGCACTGAGCACAATGGTGATGATGCATTTGTGCTTGGATTGATTACCTCTTGCCCCCCACCACCCAGCACTTGATGAGAACAGGGATGGTGTCTATTATGTGCCATTTTATTGCCAGCACCAAACACAGTGCCCGTGCAAAGCTCAGCAAATATTTGTTAAATAGGTAGTGAAACATGAGAGGAGCATTTGGTACATCTGAGATTCTGAATAAGGGCCAGTGCCTGGGATCATTTTGAGGGATATTGAGTTAATTGTGGGTACAGGTAATTGTAGCCACAGTTGGGATCTGTGGGGGGGGGGGGGGGGAAGTAGATCTTAGAAACCAAAAAGTGAGGGAACAAATTAGAGAAATGGAAAATGGACAAGATTGCCAAAAGGGAATTCCAAGAAGGGGCAGTGTTTATGGATGGATTTTACTGTTCACGCTGCCCCCTCTACTGCTATTGCCATTTTATGTAATTTTTTGGCCAGACCAGACATTGTAATGGTCCTTATTCACTGGACATTATGGAAGTAAAGCTGAAGATTTGCTTGTGAAATGTTGCACTTAAGATAGGAATTTATGGCAGACCTTCAAATAGTACTTTTAAAAATAAGTGTGTGTATGTATGTGTTCATCTTTTTAATTTAAACATGCATTCATCTTGACCAGAATGTCACCGGCAGACTAATGGTTGGCCTGCGCTGGTGGAATCATATCGATGAGGATGGAAAGAGCCACTGGGTGTTTGAGGCCAGGAAGGTAAGCTGCTTCCTTTCCTCTTCTGAACGGTGTCCCTAAAGTGTTTAATTTGAACGATGTTCTCAAGACCGAAACACCACTCCAAGTCACTTGACATGTCAGCACTAAACTAGATGGTTTCTAAAGCTGCACTATTTTTTGTCTAGTTCAGAATAGAAACAAGGTATCTTTATGACCGAACTAGAGGACTTGTGCACAGTGCTCAGCTGTTGGCTCTCTGCTTACTGGTGTTGCATTGCCTGATAGCTCCAGGGATCCCTCTAAATACAGCTGATAAGTGGTGTCTGGTAGCCTGCTCTGTCCATGCTCCCTCACCCATTTCCAGTTCTGGTGGGGAAGCAAGAAGGGGTTCCTACATGTATAGAAAATCCTAATTGTTCAAAAGCAGACAACTCTTTGAGCCTGTGAATTCAGGAGCTCTGGGAGTTGTTTTGGGTTTGCGTGCTACACTTCATCAAATAGGAGGTCAGTCTGGAACACCTAGCTCACCCTAGTAGACAGATGACAAAACATTTAGAGACAGTAAGAGGGGACTTCAAAAAGTTTGTGGAAAAGTAGAGCTAAAAAGGTAATGGAAATTTTCCACAAACTTTTTGAGACACCCCCCCCCTTGTATAAATTAAATTGCTTGCCTGCTGCTTGGATCTTTACAGCAACTACTTTTCAGAAAGTGCTAGCACTGATTCTGCGCGCCCAGACTTTATATGAGGAAGTCTGCCTGGAAAAACTTACCACCCCTTTGGATGCGTTTTTGGCCATTGTCCAGAATCCCTTGACCTCAGTTTTGTTTGTCTGGAGCCTGACTTGACCTTTTAGTATTCAGGAAGACTCTAACCTTGGTTTCCTCTTCCGTACCCTTAAGGTATTATTGTCCACAGCTTCCTTTTGAGTAGTACATATACCGTATACACTTGTAGATAAGCCGAGTTTTTCACCACATTTTTAATGCAGTTTTGTGGTAAAATTATGTGCCGTGGCTGATATTCGGGTTGGCTTATACTTGAGTATATATGGTGTAAGAATTGACTAGATACCTGTTAAGAGACTTAACTTTTGTTTGGGCTAGGATAAACTGGTTTTTTATCCTGAAAATGTAGACTTCTCGAGCTTACAGTATATTTTAAAAATCACCTCTTACAATCATAATAGTGGTAAGAAAATATTTGGGGGGGCATGGGTTGAGGGTGCAGGATGAGTTGTCTATATTATATCTGAATTTGAAGTAAAATGTTATTAAAAATGTTTTTACTGATAAATATCACAGTGATTATTTATATTCCTTTATAGGCCTCCTCTCCAGAGAGCAAAACTGTTTCAGAAGCTGAATCCAGAATTTTTTGGTTAGGACTCATTACGTGCCCTGTGCTGTGGGTGATATTTGCTTTCAGTGCTCTTTTCTCCTTCAGAATCAAATGGCTGGTGAGTGTCAAGGTAGACCGCTGGGATAATCCATTTTGATGTCTGCCAGGCTCAAGTTGTAAGCAACCATGCAAGCCCTTCACATAGACGGGCTTGTTGTGAGTTTCCCAAGGTTTGCTTCTAAACTCATGTGTTGTCTTAAGTCCTGGATGGACAACAGGGGTTTGCTCAGGGCCTCGTTTCCCTGAATTTTCAGGATGTTAGTCTAGAGCAGAAATTTGATTGAATTCACTTTGTACAGAGGTTTCCTTTTTTTTTTTTTATCACATTAGCAGCTTGTTGGAGAGGAATGCCACGGTCCATGCTAAACTTCCCCAAACTAAATAAGCATGTTTGGTTTATTTTGGAACTAAAAGGGCTGCCTTTTCTGAAGACACTGACAGCATGGTGATCTGTTTCCGTTGTCTACTTCATAACAAATCACCCCAACATGTAGTGGTCCAGTGCTCCAGGCCACAGAGCTATGCAAGTGTTCCAGCTCACAAAGAAGTGGTCAGATTGTCTTTTACAGTCTGCTCCCTGGAGTCATAGTGTTACTTCTGGGGAACTCTTAGTCTATTAGCATAATCACAAATGAGAGTCCGGCTTTCTCTCTGGAGTAAGGAGCTGCTAAAACAGTGGTTCTCAACCTGTGGGTTCTGACCCCTTTGGAGGCTACTTAAGCAGAGGGGTCAGTGAAGACTGCTTGGGATTTTCTTTGCTCTTGCAGCTCATTGTATTTTAGCTAATCTCTGATCTCTTTGAAGGTGGTGCACTGGGTTACGTCTTGGCTTGCTAACTGAAAGGTCAGCAGTTGAAACCTACTAGGCACCCTGGAAGAAAGCTGAGGCAATCTACTCTTGTAAAGATTTACAGACTCAGAAGGCCTGTGGAGCACGTCTCTGTCCGTTAGGGTCAACACACGTCAAAACTGACTTGATGGCAGTCAGTTCAGTGACTTGCCTTTTCATTCTCATCTTTAGGTTTCTCTATAGGGTGATATATTTCCAACAATGCTTTTAACTTGGTGGGTTGTATTTCTTCCTGAATAGACTCTTCATTTTGCATACTGTCCTCATTTTTTTTCTTTTTGGCTATTGTTTTACTTAGAAGCCTTCTCATTGTTTCTGTTTTGCTCATGCGTACCTGGTGAATTCTCCTTGATTGCCTTCTCATGTTGTCTCAGACATTTGGGCTTGACTGTTAGCTACAGTTTGAAGATTGTGTGTGCGTGTGTGTGTCTTGAAAGTACAGAGGAGAATGCAGACTAGGTGATCTTGTGATGTGGCTGCCTGGCTTTTTCTCATGATGTGGAGCTCCTGTCTCCTGGTTCAGGGTGAATTCTAGTCTGGTTCTGCCTCCTGCTTTAAGTAGTTGGTTAGGTTCAGAGCCTTAGCATCACCTGTGGGAGCCTGCCACAGTCATCTTCTAGCAGATGTTTGTACTTCCGTGAAGCAGAAGAGGAAGAACTAGTTGCCGTGAAGATTCATGGTAGCCCCAGGTGTATCAATAGAACTGCGCTTTCATAGGGTTTTCAGTGGCCCATTTTTTAGAAGTAGATCACTAGAACTTCCTTTTGAGACATGTCTCAATGATCAGAACCTCTAGTTTTTAATTATCCATTGAGCATGTTAACTGTTTACACTGCCTTGGGACTCCGAGGAAAGACTGATTATACTACTAGCTGCTTGGTGGGAGAAAGATGAGGCTTTCTACTCATGAAGACTTACAGTCTGGGAAAACCACAGGGGCAAGTCTACTCTGTGCTGTAGGATAGATCGCGTCAGAATGGACTTGATGGCAGTGAACTTGGTTTTGGTTCTCTTGAGATTGTGTCCTCCAGTGATTGTCAGCCCTACTCTGGTTTTCCCGCTTTCTTCCCACTAGGGAGGTGCCATTACACAAGGTGCCAGAGATTTCCCTACACTTCCTTTTTTTTATGGGTGGGTTGGGGGTGGTCATTGTTAGTTGTAAAGGCAGTTCACATGGCTTGTCTTCTACAATTAATCTAAAGTTTGGCAGTTCAACTCCATCAAATAGCACCCTGGAAGAGAGTCTTGATGATCTTGCATGAAGATCACATTACAAAAAAAACACCTGGAGGGCTTGCTGGTCTACTCTGAAAACGGAGTCTCCGTGAGCCAGAATTGACTTGATGATAAGTATAGTCTTTGTGTATTTGTTGGTTGGGTGGAGCATTTGCTCTTGCAACTGGTTCTGAACAAATCTCAGAGTTGTCTGTGTGCTTGTCCTTCTGTCTCAAATTGGGGTCATGGTTATTAACCAATGTCCCTTGAAGCTTCATTGGAGAGTAGAGTTGGATTAAATGTTGAGGAGGAATTTGTAGGCCTGCACCATGCTACCAGTAATTCTCTCCGACTTCCAGCCCTTTTTAATGTTTTCTGGTATTGGCTTATTTGCCACCCCAACACCTGCTTTTTTATTTTATTTTTTAAGATCATTTTATTGGAATCTCTTAACAGCTCTTATAACCATCCATGCATCAATTGTATCAAGCATATTTGTACATAAGTCGTCGTCATCATTTTCTAAACATTTACACTATTTGAGCCCTTGAACACCTGTCTGCTGTCTTAAATGGAGATCTTGAGATCTGGCTTCTCTACACTTTACATCTCAAACCAAAAGATGATTTATAAATTATCAAGGGTTCATGAGGTAGGGAGGGTGGGGAAAGGAGGAAAAAAAGTGAGGAGCTGATACCAAGAGCTCAGGTAGAAAGAAAATGTGTTGAAAAGAATTATGACAACATATGTACAAATGTGCTTGACGCAGTGGATGTATGGATTGTCATAAGAGCTGTTAGAGCCCCCAATAAAAATATTATTTTTTAATTCTGCATGTTCTAGCAAGAATACATTTACGTTTTGGTTACCATTAAGTGAAAGTAAAGCCTCAGGACCTTCTTTTACTCAATGAGTTCCAGTGCCCTGTGGGGTCTTGGCCTGTGCATAGCTGGGAGGCGTCCGTCCCAGTCTGAGAAACGTGGGAGTTGAAGGTTTGTTTGATAAAAAAAAGTAGAGCTTGTTAGTTGATTCAGGTAGAACTTTATATAATTCTAATGATGTTAACTCCAAACAGAGCTCACTGCTGTCGAGCTGTTTCCAACTCACAGCGACCCTGTGGGACAGGCAGAACTAGCGCTCTGGGTTTCTGAGGGGATAGCTCTCGGGGAGGAGAAAGCCTCATCTTTCTCCTGCAAGAGTGCCTGGTGGTTCGGAACTGCTGACTTTGAGGCTAGCAGCGCAACACGTAACCCACTATGCCACCGTGAAATAAATACCAGTCTGGAACAGAAAGCACCACCTCGTTTCTTTTTCTGAATATTAGAACCTGCTCTTTAATTGAACATAAATTCCCCACTTGTTTAACAAAGATCCGCTTTAGAGCTTGTTACGAGTGTGCATTGGTCAAGAAGACGTTCTGTTTGGCTGACTTACAGAAGGTGTAAGTATTTCCTGGTCATCCTTCTGGTAGCAGAAGGGTTTAGTGTAGAACAGGGGTCAGCAAACTGGCTTGCGGGCCACATGTGGCTCTTTCGGTACATGTGACTGGAGTAAAATTGAGAAATGTTAAAGGATATTCAGATAATAGTGATTTGTCTGTAACAATATAGTTATGGCTCTTGAATAATTCTTAAATTGTTGGAGGGACATTGCTCCTCTGTCTCAAAAGTTTGTGAGCCCCTGTTCTAAAGTACGGATCGACACACTATAGCCTGCAGTCCAAACTGGCCTACCACTGGTCTTGGGTGAATTTTTATTGGAATACAAAGATGTCTGGTTGATTTGGGGCTAGAAAGGCAAAGCTAAGCAGTTGGAACCAAGTTTGTATGACTTACCAAGCCTTCTGGTCTTTTGTAGAGAAAGCTTGAAGACCCCTGTATTTAACCATAGGACCAACTCAAATTGTCCTAGTTGATTTTACTTTGTGATAGTCAGAGTGGGTTTGGATTTCTTTTTCTCCTTCCTGTGTTTTAGTGGAGCCACCAGTAGTATCACCGATGTGGCCACAAGAAAGAAAAAATTTTGTGGAAGTGTACTTTTTCTCTCGCTCCTCCCCCACTGTGGAAGGTATACACCTTTTGCACCTTGAGATGTTGCAGTGGCTCTCCCGACACCCATACATCATCTGCACAGAACAGAGATCCATCTCTTACTGAACGAGGTCTCTGTCTGGATGTTCTTTTGTTGGCCCTAGAGAAATAGTGCACATTTGAGTTTTCTCTGAGTCTTACCTACTTTAAAAAAATATTTGTACCATCGACTCGAAGCATTTGGGAGAGAAAGGGTTCCCTCTGCTACACCCCCAGGGGCTAGCCGGTGCCTTGGAAAAACTCGGAAGAATGAGTGAATGCCTGCTACAGAGCACACACTGGATTGGGGCTGTCTGGCAATTTAAGGAGTGCCTTGTTGTGCAAAGCTGCTTTTTCCTTCCTTCTTGAATAATAGGCTACATTGCCTTAATCCATGGCGTAGAGGAAACAATTTCCTACCAGTAACTCCTGATTACTTTTTTTTCTTTTCCCAGGCAGTGGTTATCATGGGTGTGGTGCTACAAGGTGCCAACCTGTATGGCTACATCAGGTGTAAAGTAGGCAACAGAAAGAATTTAACCAGTATGGCTACCTCTTACCTTGGAAAGCAGTTTTTAAGACAAGTAAGTGTTTTGAGGAGCAAGGATAATCTTGATATGTTGTCAGTGATGTTTAACTTCTGGTGCTTTAATTTTTATGCTTTATATAATTTATACATATATAACTGCCTTAAACTCACTTGCTTTGAATTAATTGTGGTAGCTCTAAATGCATACTTTTGAAGAACCTTTTTTGGTGTGGTTTTAAGTCGATAACAGAAACAAGCTAAAACAAAATAACACCATATTAAAATTGTTTTAAAGTATTGAGTCCTGCACAAACACCCCTCTCCCCCAACATAAAACATTCTCCTATAATCCCTAATAGAATTATTTGATTCAGGGCTTTCAAAGTGATAGCATTATTTAAAGATCTTGTGAAAAATAGGTCTTCACATGAGTAACACTGGATGTTTGTGCAGGATGGAAGCCCACTGTCATTGAGGCTATTCGGGGTGTCCAGCACGTAGGGTTAAACAGCCCTGTGTCCTGAAGCTCAGGTGAGCATCGCATCACCGACGAGGCTTGTTAAAAATGTGGATTGGTGGACCCTTCTTTCCAGAGTAACTTAGGCCATGGATCTGGGGGGAGCTCAGCGTTCAATTATAGCCAGTTCCCAGGGGATACTGATGTTATTCGTCCGGGGATTATGCTTTAGGTAAATAAAAGCCCCAAGTGATTGGGGCATATACTCAAGAACATGCAGCTTAAAAGTGATTCAAAGCTAAAGTTTAGACCCAGCTTTCTTGACTCCAGTTTTACTATTCTTCCCATTGTTTAGTTTCCTGTATAAAAGAGATGAGGTAGTGAAAACTAATGCTCTTGTAGTGACACGATTCTCTTCCTGAAGATATTTTTACATGACCCCAGTATACCTTTGCTGTGGCCACGTTATGGTGATTGCATGTGTGTGTTGAGTAAGGTTTTTCTATGGGGCTTTCAGTGTTTCTCTGGTAGGGGAGGAGGGCGTTGAATGGAGATGAAATGCAGTCTTGAACCTCACATAATATAGATGATGTTAATAGATGTACATGGCACCTGGTGATGCTCTTGATAAAGGGAACAATGTGGACATCTGGAAGTGCATTTATTTCCTTCTCTAATGTGCCCAACTTTAATGTAATTAGGCCACTGCGTGTAAGACAGTTTGTTCTACTTACAGATAGGGAATGTTCCCTTGGGGCCTGTTGCTCTGAAATCTATAGTAAGTGAAGTGAAGTCAAATATTAGGGAGTTTTTCTCTTTTGCAGAACCTGGAAGAGGAGCAAACTTCCTAAAGTGGAGAAGCCTACTTGCCCTGTTACAATGGGGAACAACGGAAATGATCCTTGGCTCGTGGAACCTTCTAGAGCTTTGTACCTGTTGCAAAGAGTAGTTTTGGGTTTGCTTTTTCAGTTATGATTTTTATTTTAAACAAAAACAAGTAGTGTTCATGGTAAGTTTTTCTTTCCTCTATAGAAGTTGAGGATGCACCACGAGAAACATGTCAGCATCTACTTCCTGGTGTGCTTGTGCACACACATGGTCTTATGATGTCCATGTTTCCCATATGAATGTGAGTGCTGGTGTGCATATGTACATGTGCTGGAGACTTGCATTTTGATTCATATTTATTTGTAGAAGGATGTTCTTAGTCTAAAGGCTCTCTGAGTATTATTTCTCTTGAGCTTAAGAAGAAAGAAACACTTCCATGGAGAATAGTCACTGTAGTGTGACTGTGTGTTAGAAATCATTCTCATCCTAAATGTACACGAGAAAGTACAAGTCAAATTTGGGCCAATTGTGTTAACTAGAGCTTCTAAAATATTCCTTTTATGTGTAATATGTACTGAAGGCCCAATTCATATCATTGGAATTGTCAGCGCTTGTATTTAAGGGAAATGTCAGGGATCTTGGATAGGCTAGCCACATTTTCCTTAGGAATTTCTTAGAAGCTCTTCAGTGGTACTTGGCTAAATTAAATTGATCTTTTACACTCAGAGTATTATTCTTATGTCATAGTGAGAATAGTTATTGAGATATTTGTCATAATAAAGACATTCTGCTAGATGAATCTTCTTGCTCTGATGGGATCTTGCAAATCATGTATTTATATTAATAATATTTCTTAAAGTAATGTATTTAACTGTAAATTAAACAACATACACAGGACAGGACCCGAATTGTAGCACCTGAAATTCTGTTGTAGATACTGTAAATTTTGTTGGAATCTTTTAATTAACAGATTATTTTGTGATTGTATTTATACATTGTTAAATTTTTTTAAAGGGTGTTTTGTTTAATTGAATAAGTGTAGCTTTGAAGGTGCATAACTTTATATTTGTATAAAACTTTACTGTTTACAAAAACATTTTGAGATGTGTACTCTCATTTAATCTTCACAACAAGCCTGCTGTATGTCATCTCTGTTTACAGATGATAAACTGAACCTCAGGTTGAGTGGTTTGCCAAAGGAAACATTACACGAGCCTTCAAGATTGACTGTTGTGAAAGGAGATGCTTGTGTTTCTCTTTCCCTTTCTTAAAACACACACCCACTGGTTGCCATGTAGTTGAGTCTGACTCACTCGTGTGTTACAGAGAGAATTGTACTCCATAGGATTTTCAATAGCTACTTTTTGGAAGTTATCATCAAGCCTTTCTCTGAGGTGCCTTTCAGTCAGCAGCCAAAGGCATTAACCATTTTTTGTCACCCAGTAACACTGCCTGTCTCTTAGGGAGCGTGCACTATTTTACTTGTATTTGGCAATGTCATCTAGTGAGATTAGATGAGACTCTTCTAAAGATGTGGTTTTAGTTTTAATCTGGAAGCTCTAACCTAAATCTTTTGGGTTGAGAGTTTACCAGAGGACATGTTGATAACACTCCTTGAGGCAACTATGTTTATTTGAACCTCTGTCTAAACCAGATATGCGTTGAATTTTGGAATAAGCATGTGGTACTTACCCCCCATTATCCATCTTATTACAGAGTCAGAACCTCCAGTTATAAGTTGGGGCAGGGCATCCTTGAATAAAAACATTTCTTAGATTGGCTTGATGTACCTTGGTGTGGTCATGTTATTTCTGACCAATGACTAGCCTTCCAAAAATTATTTGTAAAAGGGAGATTTCATCTCTTTCCTGGTAGCTAAAGTATAGACTTACTAGTTGGAGCTTGGTTAGCTATCTTGGACCATGTGGTTAATGTCTTAATTTGTAAATGGCAGAAAATAAGGTAGATTGTCAGAGTTTAATCTGTTGGGGAGAGCAGCTTTGAATTACCTCTGAATTTCTGAGAGAAACAAACTGTTTAACTGTTGGTTGGTTGCTCATACTTTCACTGAATTGTCTCACACCAGGCCAATCGTGGCATCCTCGTCATTTGTTTCCATTAGTGCACAATTTGAGATGTCATGATTGAGTAAATACTTGGGAGTGTGAATTCCTTTTTCTTTTTGTAGTAATTAAGCTTGTATGGTTGATGGTGACAGTTCCCACTGTTCTAGATATTGGTGCATAACAAATCACTCTAAAACTTAAAGTGTCAAACAATTTCATTTTGTTCGTAAGTTCTGAGAGATGGGAATTTGGATTGAGCCCAGTGGGAGACAGCTTATCTCTGCTCCTCAGCATCTGGGTAATCAGCTGGGAAGATAAGATGAGAAGGCTGGACTGACTTGATGGTTGGGGGGGGGGGGGAGTGCTCGTCAAGGGTATGGTTAGCTGCATGACTGGAAGCTGATGTTGCTCTCAGCTGGGATTTCAACCTGGCTGTTGGCTAGAAACACTACGTGTCATCTCTCTGGTCTCTGGGTGAGCTAGTTTGGGTGTCTTCACCACTTGGCTCTGGGTTTAAAGAGCAGACATCCCTCAAGAACAAGGTAAAAATGCATTCTTGGGATGTACGTAGTGCCGTTTCTGTCATTCTGTTTGTGGAAGCAGTCACAAGATCACAGAAGGCTCACCACCTGGGAAGAGTATTTGGATTGCCTTGTAGGAAAAGTGTGGCATGGCAGATGGGCAGACATCTTTGGAAATTAAAATCTGCTACCTCACTGTGAACATGTCATCATAGTTGAGAAATTATTTCGAAATAGGGCAGGGTGGTCGGTGGTGGTGGTTTCTCTGTTATCTTTTCTGGATCAGCCTAGGAGATGAATTGAACCAGTGGCATAATTAAGATGAAAGCATGCCTTGTACAGCCTAAGAATACCTCCTCTGAATAAACAGGGAAACTGTGGGTTGGTGCATCCTTTCACCATTGGGTAGGTACTATGGTCCTTTACCCCCCACACACACACTATTTTAGCAGTTTATTGACATAATTCACTCATCACACATTTCAATAGTTGAGTCATATTCAGACGAGTTGTGTAATCACAATCAATTTTAGGACATGTCTCTTCCTTGTACTTGCCCTTTCCTCACCAACCTCCGCCACCGTGTCCCTAGGACTAGTAGTCCAGTTGCTGTCTCTATTATTACCTATCCTGGATTTCATAAGCAGAAAACAAAAAAACCAAAACAACGGCAATAAAACAAAAATCTCAGTGAAAAGAAAGAAAATGCTATAACCTGGAGCAAATATACAAAGGGTCAAGGTGACAAGGCATCACTTTTTCACCTAACCACAACTACAGTGATCCACCCTACAATGCACTTTGATAAGGCCCTTCTCATCCCTGGTCCACAGTCTGAGGGGACTCATCAGAGAGACTTAATCTCCTTAGGGGAGCCTGCAAATGTGTTTTGGTCATTCACTGTCATCCATAACCTGTAAACAGTGTTCGGAATGTAAGCCTTAATATCAGCCCCTCTTCTGGATTTGGATTTGTGTTAGTGATTTGAATTTATGTTAGTCTGGGTTGACTAGAGAAATTCATAGACATCCATGTATAAGAAAGAGCTTTATATACAAAAGCATTGAATATTGAGAAAACAGCCCAGTCCAGATCAAGTCCATATGTCCAATACCAATCTATAAATTCCTTTTCAGACTCAGGCCACACATGCAATGATGCAGGAGGATCATAGGCCAGTGGGTGGAAAGTCTTGGGGATCCTGTGGCAGTGGCAGCATCTCGGCACTGGTGGGTCTCCACATGGCTCCACCAGCTCTGAGGCTCAGGCTGCCATCAGCCTGTCTCCATGTGTCTTGTCAGCAAGCATGTCTCCCAGGGAGTGAGCAAGTATCTTGCCTCCAGTGAGCTATTTATCTCCTTAGGGGCTCCAAATGAGGTCAAGTTACGACCTGATTGACAGGTTAAACTCCACCCCTTTACTCAAGTCTCAAATTGACATTATATAACTACCACAAGATTTTATTTTTTACGCTCCTTATATCACACAGGCTAGTATTCTTTTTCCACTTAGACTTAGCAGATGCCTCACTCAGATGGCTGGTTATTTTAAACAAGTTTTTAAGACCCCAGACTTGCATTTGTTTCTAGCCCTAATGTAAGGACAATCAGTTCTTATAGCATGGCCCTGCTTGATGCTCACCCTCATGAAGAGATTACAGAAGATATGGGTGCTATAGGAAAGTGGTGGGGAAACTAGAAAGTGCGCATCCAAATAGCAACTGGGGTCTTAGAGCCATGTGTTCAAACAAGCAGCCACCTAAGTCAGGCATTAACAAAGTCCACATGGAAGAAGCACACCGACCTGTGTCATCCAAGGATTGTAAATAATATGATGCAAGTCTAAGGAAGGGAATGGATGGTATCAGAGTTTTGAGCACCTGGTTTACAGAAAGCCCTGGATGACCGTGGAAGCCCAGTCAATTTGCAGGCTCCCCAGCTGCGTGATTGTAGCCTCCAGCGAATCCCTTTCGAGCATTGTTGAGGGACGTGAGTAGCCCTGATTGGACGGCAGTGTCACGTCGACTCTGGCAGACGGAGGTTAAGATGTAGTATCGTCTCATCTCTGCTTTGACCCGTTTTTGAGCTGTTTCAGTTTAAAAATGTGAGAGGGAAATGCATGTGGATTAGCCCTGGGTGCGTCCCCTCTGACCATGGACTAGGGGTGTGAACAGCCTTGCTATCGTACACAACGCATTGTTGCTGATGCGAGGTTAGCACCTAGTGCCCTATCATTTGATCGCCCTTATCCATTTACATTGGTTCTACTTTTTAATATTTTCTGCCTTCTTTTCAGTTGGAGTTTTAAAAATGTGCTTTAGTTTGTTTTTAAAAAATGATTTTGTATATATGCAATCCAGGATAGGTGCATCTAGAGAGATCGCAGCTGCATTAATGGGTCCTTGGGGGTGTGGCGGGGGCGCTTAGGGGGGCAGGGCAGCTAATAGGGATGAGCACAAGGATGGAGAAATGCCCTAAGCCTGACTGTGGTGATGACTACAACTCTCCTGGTGTTACTGGACTATTGTGTGATGTGTATGTTAATTACATGCCAATAAAACTGTTGAGAGAAGATCTAAATCCAAATACATGAGGATCAGTAGGAAACTATTGCTCTGAAATCAAAGTTTTCTAAAGGAAAATATCAAAGTTTGATGCTATTACTTCTCAGCATCTGCTCTATCAGATAGTTTATATCATTCTATATAGATTCAAAAGGCAGTGTTTCCATCTCTTAAACAGGGTGCCAGTTCACTGTCCCTCAGACCCGTTGGAGGGATGGACTATAGTTTAAAAAATAACTATGAACAAATTCCTATGCATACTGCATATATCTTATTTTTTTTATATATATCATTTTGAAATTTTTAAAAAAAGAGGCAAAAAACACCTGGCGGGCCGGGTAAATGTCCTCGGCGGGCCCCGTGTGGCCCGCGGGCCCTAGTTTGAGGACCGCTGCTCTAGACCATGAAGAACGCTGTGCCCTTTACATCACATCAAAATGTCAGTTTTTATATTCTTGAGACATTCATGTTGCTTTTACATATTCTTTGGGTTTGAGGAACAAAACGAAGTCTAAAGAGGGCAAGATGAGAGCTGTCACTTGAATGGGTTCTGGTGTCTGGAGGACATGTGTCTAAGACAGCCCTTGCTACTCTTGAAGGACGAGAAGGGACATTGTCATGATGGAAAAAAATTCCTCAGCACAACTGTACTGGCCTTTTTATCACCTGTTTTCAATGCTCCCAAAACGTCTTCCTAATGAACCTCCATGATGGCTCTGTCTTTTGAGAAAATCTGTCAAAATGATCCCTTTGAGATCCTCCCAAACAATCAGCAAGCCTTCTCAGCTGACCTTTTGCCTCGGTTTAACTGGCTCAGCAGGCTTAATTTTGACTGGACCTCTTGAAGGCACCTTAACAAGACTAAAGCGAGCGTGTTACAAAAGGACTTGTCTGGGTGTGGCTGTCCACTGGCCACAGAGATGTGTTTAAAGATGTTTTATGTGGAATACTGTATGAACCGGGATCCTAGCAGCAATGCTTTCTTATGTACCTTGAATCTATAATTACATGAAATAGATGGTCTTCTCCAGGGGTTGGCAAACTAGTCAACAGGACAAATCTGGACTTTTTACAAATAAAGTTTACTGGGAAACATGTTCAGATATTCACATATTATCTGACTTATTTCCTTGGTATAAACACAGCAATTACAAGACATATATTAGATATCATTTTTATTATAAACATACAAGACCCAAGTATATGCTGTCTACAATAAATCCGATGTTAAGGTTTAAACTATTGAAGTGTATGATATGTGAATTATAAGTCAATTAAACTTAAGACCCCCAGACACTATTCTTTCTGATAGCTGGGCGCCATCTGGTTTCTTCATAGCATTTCACTACAGCACCCATAGCTGTTGTCTCATGTTTCCACTCGTTACTTTGAAGGAGAGGAATGGTTCGTCTCATATGAAAGATTCTCAGCTAAGACTGAGATGCAGTGAAGAACGTGCATTACTCACCAAACACTCCGTTCCTCTGAATGTCCCCGCTCCTGTAAGTAGTTGGAGGCTGTGTGGTTAGTTATAGCTAAAGAAATGTGCTACTTTTCAGGGGGAGAAGGTATAAGTCTTCATGCGACATCTCCAGTCTTTTGTGGCATGAGATGGAGCCATTGTCATCCTGGGTCCCCGGGTGACCTACAGAGCAGAGTCCTCTGTTGAGCAAGTAGCACAAGTGAACCTTTGGGGACTAAGCCACTTTATTTTCTGGTTACTTTGTTTCTAAAACAGCTTATTTTGACTAATATGAAGAGGAATTCAAGAGTTTGTGGGTAACTTTCATAATCTGTTCATTCCATTTTCCCAGGAGCCTCTTCTAAGATTGTGCAACTGAGGTAGTTTATTGTGCTAACCTGGCCAATAAACACATGTCAGGTTAATTGAAGGGCAGAGAGATAAATGGCTCAGTGAGCTTCACCCTTTCAAGTTCCCGGGTCTCTTGTTCTGTGATGGTCAGACCAGGGTGCAGCTGCCTTAGCCAGTTCCCTGCTGGAGCACCCATGTGGGTGTCCTTGCCAGCGCTGAGATATTTACACATTCACTGATTCTACTTTCCTCCTGCAGTCAGCATCATTGCGTCTGTTTTGTGAGATGGAGGAGGACTTTGTGGATTGGTGTTGGACATATGGGTTAATGTTGGACTTGTGGGCTTGGGCAGCACTGGGTTGGGATGTTTTATTCATGCACACTTACCCTTTATATAAAACTCTTACACATGAGTTTCTGTGGATTTGTTTCTCTAAAGTACCCAGACTAATACAGCAACTGATAAATGATACTGAGAAAACTGAAGAAAAAGCAATCTTGTTTAGTACATCTTTCCACTGCTTCATGCTACTTCTTTTGCAAGGAAATAAATTGAATTCCGTAATCCTTGGTACAGAATTGAAAACTCTGATGAGCTCTACACATACTATAAGTTTGTGACCTAGGAGCTAGGCAGAAACTCCAATAGGAGGTGTGTCCTATCAGAAGGGACCAGAAGCTTTTCATCTCCTGCCACGTGTTGCCAAGCAGCAATGTCCCTGTGCAGCTAGCTCTTCCAGTCTTCAAGGAAAATAAGAAATCTGGATGCTTGTGTGAAATCTTATCTTTAAATGCTTGTGTTGGGTGCATAAGCAAATGTGAAGAAAGATGATGGTGTCCAGCTATCAAAAGGTATAGTGTCTGGGGTCTTAAGGCTTGAAAGTAAACAAGCGGCCATCCAGCTCAAACAACAAAGCCCACTTGGAAGAAGCACACCAGCCTGTGCGATCACAAGGTGTGAAAGGGATCAGGCATCATCAGAACAAAAAATCATAACATTGTGAATGAGGGGGAGTGTGAAGTGGAAACTCAAAGCCCATTTGTAGGCCACTGGACATCCCCTTACAGAAGGGTCTCAGGGAGGAGACAAGCCAGGCAGGGTGCAATGTGCAACGATGAAACAACTTTCCTCTAGTTCCTAAATGCTTCCTCCCCCCCAATTATCATGATCCGAATTCTACCTTGCAAGTCTGGCTAGACCAGAGGATGTACACTCTTACAGATAGGAACTGGAAATGCAGGGAATCCAGGGTGGATGATACCTTTAGGACCAGTGGTGTGAGTGGCGATACAGGGAGGGTAAAGGGTGGGTTGGAAAGGGGGAACCAATTACAAGGGTCTACATGCGACCTCCCTGGGGGACGGACAACAGAAAAGTGGGTGAAGAGAAACGTTGGACAGGGCAAGATATGACAAAATAATAACTTATAAATTATCAAGGGTTCATGAGGGAGGCGTCAGTGGGGAGGGAGGGGAAAAGTGGGAAGCTGATGCCAGGGGCTTAAGTGGAGAGCAGATGTGTTGAGAGTGATGAGGGCAATGAATGTACAGATGTGTTTTGCACATTTGATGTATGTATGGATTGTGATAAGAGCTATATGCGCTCCTAATGAAACGATTTTTTTAAAAGCTTCTATTTTAGATTTAAATGGAAAAATGGAAATGTGCAAATCTTCACTAAACATTTGTAGGTCCGATTGAGCTGTGGCAAACTTTTGCTGTTCATGTGATGATTTTAAAATGTTTAGAAACCAGTAGCACCGCAGACAAAGCTTTTTCTTCTCTGTGACATAAGAAAGTAAGAAGTAGACAATTACTCAGTGTTGATTCAGTTACTCAATGAACCCACTGGGAGTCAGATACTCTGCCATGCTTGGAGAGAGGCTGTTCCCCACGCCCATGGCCTCACAGTAACAGGTTGGCTGCCTCTGCTGAGGAGGACACATCTAGTCTTTTTTTTTTTTTTCCACATCTAGTCTTAAAGAAGGAAGAAGGAAGGATGCCCAGGTGCTTTGACTTCGTTCACCACCTAACCCCCTCCCCAGGAAAGCACATGCTTGCTTGTGAAGAGACTTGCTTCGGTGTACGGCTATTGGCTACAGTAGTGCTCCTCCATAGCCTCCAGGTGTCAGGAAGCCGGGCAACGCAGGCGCAGCTCTCCCTTGATGTTCCCAGGGATTGGTTCCAGGACTCCCTGGGAAGGCCAAGATCCACGGACGCTTATGTATAAAATACATACAACCTACCTTCACCCCCCCTATCCGCATACACTTTGAATAATCTCTGCATTATTTATAATACCTAATGCAATGCAAAGGAACCCTGGTGGCATAGGGATTATGTAGCCATGGGTTGCTGACTGCAAAGCCAGCAGTTCAAAACCACCAGCCACTCTTGGGAGAAAGACTTGGCTTTCTTCTACCATACAAAGCTGCAGTCTGGGAAATGCACAGGAGCCAGTTCTGTCTTATGGGGTTGCTAAGAGGCGGCATAGACTTGATGACACTGAGTTTTTGAGACTGCGATGCAAATACTCTGTAAGCACTGGATGCTTCCCTGTAGTCTTTGAGGAACTACTTTCCCCACTTAATGTACTTTGTTTTTTTTCTTCCTGAATACTGTTGATGATTGGTTGTGTGTGTAATGAGAGGATATGGAGGGCCGACATTTAGCTTCTTGTTTGGAATAAGTGGAGGATTTGTTAGTGAGGGAGGGGAAAGGGAGGCTGGCTATGCAAATAGGGCTTTTTGCAGGGGAAGGTGAATGCTGCAGGTGCGGATGCCACCAGCGTCCTTGCTGTCCTCCCTCACTGCCTTTTATCCACACAGCTTTTTAAGCTACTGTTTGAAGCAAATCCATTCAAACACATCTTGTTAGGATCATTCTGTGTGGGTGCAGACTGATGTACTCTAAGCATGTATCCCTGCTTTAATGTGGTTCAGGGGTTGGATTCGGTGGTTCTCCTGGGGATGGGGCCACTCCCAAGGGAAGGGGTTTACCAATTGACCAGGGTGTGGGGGGCTGTTAACACAGTGGTCAGTAGAATAACCCTGGTGTTTATAGTCACGCGTGCGTTTGTGTCTGTGTGTGATTACAGATGCTAGGCATCTATACAATAAAAGAGTTATCCTGCATTTTCCAGAACTTCTAAGTATCCTATCACCTATTCATGAATTTGAAGATCTTGTTTATAGTAAGAGTGGTATGCCCTTTGGGCATTTATTAGCAGACCTGCAAAAGCTTTGTAATGCATCCTGATAAACAACTCAACCTTAAGCATTTCTCCCTGGCATTACAACTTGTTAACGTCCTTAATAAACCCTTTAATCATGAATTTTGTCTGTGAGCTCTGTGTAGCCATTGCAATGGACATTGGATCCTAGCGAGGTGAACTAGAAAACATTAAAACACACACACCAACTCTGTAACTTGGAGTGAGACAAATTCGAGACCACTGTTGGAGCACAGACACAGAATCACACTGGAACAGGAAACAAGAATCCTGCCAACCACAAAAATGACCCAGTGTCTCTTCGGTTGGATGACAGGAGTGGCTACCTGCAGTTTTAGTCCACTGTCCATCAGGCCTCCTAGATCGTTGTTTCTAGATGCCGCAGAGTTGTTCCCTGGGTTAATCGAGGGACCCTTGCTTCTCACTGCCATCTAGTAGGTTCCGACTTTGAGTAACCTGTAGAGGAGGGTAGAATGGTCCCTTTGGGTTGCCAAGACTAAATCTTTATGGGAGTAAATCGCCTCACCTTTCTCCAACACAGCGGCTCACATATTGCTTAGAGTTATGGTTAGGTTTAGTGTTAGACTTAGTTTTAGGGTTAAGGTTGCTGTTAGACTTAGGGTTAGGTTAGGGTTAGACAGGGTTAGGGTTTAAGTTAGGGTTAGGTTTAGGGTTAGTCTTAGTCTTGGTATTAGACTTAGTGTTAGGTTTGGTGTTAGGCGTAAGGTTAGGGGTAGAGTTGGTGTTAGAGTTACGGTTATGGTTAGGTTTGGTGCTAGACTTAGGGCTAAGGTTAGGATTAGTGTTAGATTTAGGGTTAGAGCTATGGCTAGTGTTACAATTTGTTTGACAGGGTTAAGGTTGGTAGTTATAGATGGTTAAAATTAGGGTTGGTGTTAGATTTAGGATAAGAGATAGGGTTGGTATTAGACATAGGTTAGGTTTTAGTTTTGGTGTTTGACTTACAGTTAGGGTTGGTTTTGCACTTAAGTTTAGGGTTAGAGTTATGCTTGATGTTAGATTTATGGTAAGGTTAGGTTTGGTGTTAGAGTAAAAGTTAGGGTTAGGTTACGGTTTCCTGTTAGACTTAGGGTTAGCATTAGGGTTAGAGTTGATGTTAGACTTAGGGTTAGGGGTAGAGTTAGGTTTAGGCTTGGGTTAGGGTTAGGTTTAGGGTTGGTGTTAGATTTAAGGTTAGCGTTAAGGTGGGGCTAGAGTTAGTTTTAGTGTTAGGTAGGGCTAGGTTTAAGGGTTGGTTTAGGGTCAGGGTTTCATTTAGACTTAGGGTTAGTGTTCAGACTGGGAAATAATGTTAGACTTAGGTTTAGTGTTAATGTTAGACTTAAGGTTAGGGTTAGTTTTAGGCTTAATATTGGGCTTAGATTTAAGGTTGGTGTGAGGTTAGGGTTAGAATTGGTGTTAGACTTAAAGTTAAGTTTAGATTCATTTTGGCTTAAAATTGGTGTTAGATTTAGGGTGTGGGTTAGAGTTAGGGTTGGTGTTACTCATAGTTTTAGGGTTGGTGTTAGACTAGGGTTATGGGTTAGGATTAGGATTCAAGTTAAGGTTAGGGTTATTATGAGTAGGGTTTGGGTTACTTTTTGTGTTAGATTTAGGGTTAGGGTTAAAGTTATGTATCATGTTAGAGTTAAGGTTAGTGTTAGGGTTGATGTTAGACTTAGGTTAGGGTTAGGTTTGGGGTAGGATTAGGGTTGTTAGATTTAGGATTAGTGTTAGAATTAGATTTAAGGTTAGGAATAGAGTAAGGGTTGGTGCTAGATTTAGAGTGAGGCTTAAGTTTAGGGTTAGTATTAGGGTAGGGTTGGTGTTAGACTTAGGGTTGGGTTTGGGTTAGGTTACAGTTAGACTTAGGGTTAGGCCTAGGTTAGGGTTAGGCTTGGAGTTAGAATTAAGGTTAGGGTTTGAGTTAGTCTTAGGTTTAAGGTTATGGTTAGGCTAGGTGTTAGAATAAGGGTTGGGGCTAAGGTAGGTTTTAGGGTTAGTTTTGGTGTTTTAGAGCTAGGGTTAAGAATAGGGTTAAGGGTGGTGTTAGATTTAGGTTTAGTGTTGGTGTTAGACTAAGGGTTAGGGTTAGAGTGTAGGGTAACATTTGAGTTTGGTTTTAGACTTATGGTTAGGGTTAGCTTTGGGGATAGGGTTAGGTTTAAGGATGGTATTAGAGTTAGGGTTGGTGTAAGGGTTAGGGTTAGTGTTGTTTGACTTTGGGTTAGGGTTGATTTTGGACTTTAGGGTTAGACTTAGGGTTTGAGTTAGGGTTGGTGTTAGACTTAGGGTTTGGGTTAGTTAGGTTTAACATTAGGCCTAGGCTTAAATTTGTTAGATTTAGGGTTAGCGTTAGGTTTAGTGTTAGGGGTAAGTTTATGCTTGGTATTAGACTTTTTGTTAGGGTTAGTGTTACTGTTAGGGTTATTGGAATTGTTGGTATTACACATTGGTTTAGGGTTCGGGTTAGGGTTAGAGTTAGTATTTGGGTTAGGGTTAAAGTTAGGGTTATGGTTAGGGTTAGTGTTAGAGTTATACTTAGGGTTAGGGTTGGTATTAGACTTATTGTGAGAGTGAGGGTTCGGTTTAGGGTCAGACTTAGGTTTAGGGTTCTGGTTAGGTTTGGGATTTGTGTTAGATTTAGCGTTAGGGCTACGGTTAGGGTTAGGTTAGTGTTGGTGTTAGGATTAGGTTTAGGGTTTGAGTTAGACTTAGAGTAAGGGTTACAGTTAGGGCTTGGGTTGGTGTTAGGGTTATGGTTATGTTTATAGTGTTACAGTTTGTGTTAGACTTAGAGTTATGGTTAAAGTTGTTTTTAGACTCGGGGTTAGGGTTAGTTTTAGGGTTAAGTTTAGGATTACGGTTAGGTTTGGTGTTAGACTTGTTAGACTTAGGGTTAGGGTAATGGTTGGTGTTAGCTTTAGGGTTAAGGTTAGGACTAGGGTTAGGGTTAGTATTGTATTTAAGGTTAGGGTTATGCTTGGTATTATACTTATGGTATGGTTAGTGTTAGGTTTAGGGTTGAAGAGTGTGTTAGACTCAGGGTTAGTGTTATGGTTAAGGTTGGTTGATTTTAGACAGGATAAGGTTACTTTTAGGGTTAGGGTTGGCATTAGATTTAGGGTTAGGATTAGGTATAGGGTTATTCTTAGGGTTAGGTTTAGGTGTATAATTTGTGTTAGGATAAGAGTTAGGGTTAGTGTTAGGGGTAGGTTTATGGTCAGGGTTTTATTTCGACTTAGGGTTAGGCTTAGTTTTAGGGTTAAGGTTAGGATTGGGGATAGGGTTAGTGTTAGAGGTAAATTTAGGGTTAGTGTTTGTGTTAGATTTAGGATTAGGCATAGGGTTGGTGTTAGCCTTAATTTTAAGTTTATGGTTAGGGTTAGGCTTGGTGTTAGATTTAGGGTTGGTGTTAGATTTGGTTAGGGTTAGGTTTAACCTTAGATTTAAGCTTAAAATTAGTGGTAGACTTAGGGTTAGAATTCGAGTTAGGGTGAGGGTTACAGTTAGGGTTAAGGTTACTTTTCATGCTAGACTTAGGTTTAGAGTTAGAGTTAGGGTTGGGGTTAGACAGGGTTAGTGTTGGTGTTAGATTTAGGATTGGTGGTAGATTTAGGGTTAGGCTTAAGTTTAGGGTTAGTATTAGGGTAGGTTTGTGTTACACTTAGGGTTGGGTTTGGGTTAGGTTTATGGTTTGGGTTAGGGTTAGTGTTTATTAGTCTTAGGCTTAATTTTAGGGTTATGTTTAGGCTATGTGCTAGATGTAAGGTTAGGGTTAGGTTGGATTAGGGTTAGTCTTGGTGTTAGTCTTAGGGCTAGGGTATGAGGGTTAGAGTTAGGGTTATGTTTTGTGTTAGGCTTAGAGTTAGGGTGTACATTTTGGGTTGGTTTTAGACTTATAGTTAGGGTTAGCTTTCAGGTTAGGGTTAGGGTTGGGATTAGATTTAGGGTTAGGGTTGGTGTTAGACTTCGGTTTAGAGTTAGGGTTAGTGTTGGTGTTTGGCTTATGTTTAGGGTTGATTTTGAACTTTAGGTTAGGGTTAGGATTGGTGTTAGAGTTAGGGGTATGGTTAGAGTTAGGCTTACGGTTTATGTTAGAATTAGGGTTACTTTTAGGGTTGGTGTTAGACTAGGTTTAGAATTTGGGTTGGTGTTAGACTTTGGGTTATGGTTGGCTTTGGACTTAAGGTTATAGTTATGATTAGGTTTAAGGTTAGGGTTAAGCTTTGTTAGAATTAGGGATAGGGTTAAGTTTGGTGTTAGATTTATTGTTATGGTTTGGGTTGGTGTTAGGTTTAGGATTAGTTTTAGCTTTATGCTTAAGCTTAAAATTGGTGTCAAATTAGGGTTAGGGTAAGGGATATTGTTGGTATTAGACGTACGTTTAGAGTTAGGGTTGGTGTTACACTTAGGGTTTGACTTAGGGTTAGGATTGGTTTTGAACTTCAGGTTATGGGTAAGGTTAGGGTTAATATTAGAGTTAGGTTTAGGGTTAGTGTTAAGCTGGATGTTAGACTTAGGGTTAGGCTTAGAGTTGGATTAGGGTTAGGGTTGGTGTAAGACATAGGGTTAGGGTTCATGTTAGACTTAGGGTTTAATTTGGTGTTACACTGAGGGTTAGGCTTTAATTTGGTGTTAGGATTAGGATTAGTGTTATGGTTGTTGTTAGGGTTAGGGTTAGGATTAGTGTTATGGTTGGTGTTAGATTTAGCATTAGCGTTAGATTTAGGGTGTACCATTAGGCTTAGGTGTGGTGTTAGACTTAGGGTTGGGTTTAGAGTTAGACTGACTGAGTGGTAGGATTAGGGTTAGACTTGGTGTTAGATTTATGGTTAGGTTTAGTTTTAGCTTTGGTAGTGGAGTTAGGGTTAGGGATAAGGTTAGGGTTGGTGTTAGATTTAGGGTTTGAGTTATGGTTGGTTTTAGACTTAGGGTAGTTTTACGGTTAGGATTAGGGTTAGGGTTGGTGTTACACTTAGGCCTATGATAAGGGTTGGTGTTAGCTTTAGAGTTAAGGTTAGAATTAGGGTTAGGGTTACAGTTGGTGTTAGACTTATGGTTAGAGTTAGGGTTACTGTTAGACTTAGGGTGAGGTTTGGTATATGACTGGTTTAGGGTTGGTGTTGCAATTAAGATTAGTGTTAGGATTCTGCTTAGGGTGCGTGTTGGAGTTAGACTTAGGCGTAAGTTTAGAGTTAGGGTTGGTGTTTGTGGAGGGGAGGCCAGCCCCTACAACTAATCGCGGGTTCAATAGGCTCAATTGTACAGTTAAGATATAGTAAAGTCATAGAGCATGAGAGATAGAAGAGAGATTGAAATAATTGGGTTGGACACATTTCATGGTAGCATGCTCACCTCAGCCCTGCTTGGTGGTCCATATGGAGATGGGAGACCAGAGGACAGGAGAGAAGGGGAGGGGAAAGAGAACATGGGAGCAAGGACCGGGGAAGAGAAAGGGGGAGAGGACAGAGATTCTTTATTGCTTGCCAGGCTATAAAAAGATATAGCGTCTGGGGTCTTAAAAGCTTCAGGATAAACAAGCAGCCATCTAGCTCAGAAGCAACAAAGCCCACATGGAAGAACACACCAGCCTGTGTGATCGCGAGGTACCTAAGGGATCAGTTATCAGGCATCAAAGAACAAAAAAATCATATAATTGGGTGCACACCTCCATGATATGATAGCTGAGGACATATGGGTGCATAAGCAAATCTGGCGAAGAAAGCTGATGGTGGCCGGCTATCAAAAGGTATAGCGTCTGGTGTCTTAAAGGTTTGAAGGTAAACAAGCAGCCATCTAGCTCAGAAGCAACAAAGCCCACCTGGAAGAAGCACACTAGCCTGTATGATCATGTGTCGAAGGGATCAGGTGTAAGCCATCATCAGAACAAAAAAAAAAAATCTTACCATAGTGAATGAGAGGGGGAGTGCAGAGTGGAGACCCAAAGCCCATTTGTCAGCCACTGGAGATTCCCTTGCAGAGGGCTCTAAGGGAGGAGATGAGCCAGTCAAGGTGCAATGTAGCACCGATGAAAAATACAACTTTCCTCTAGTTTCTAAATGCTTCCTTCCCCCCCCCCCCTCACTATCATGATCTGAATTCTACCTTGCAAGTCTGGCTAGACCAGAGGATGTACACTGGTACAGATAGGAAATGGAAACACAGGGAATCCAGGGCAGATGATACCTTCAGGACCAGAAAGAGGGAACTGATTACAAGGATCTACATGTGATCTCCTCCCTGGGGGATGGCCAACAGAAAAGTGGGTAAAGGGAAATGTCGGACAGGGCAAGATATGACAAAGTAATAATTTCTAAATTATCAAGGGTTCATAAGGGAGGGGTTGTGGGGAGGGAGGGGGAAAATGAGGACCTGATGCCAAGGGCTTAAAGGGATAGCAAATGTTTTGAGGATGATAAGGGCAATCAATGTACAGATGTGCTTTACACAATTGATGTATGTATGGATTGTGATAAGTGTTGTAAGAGCCCCCAATAAAATGATCTTTTAATTAAAACAAAAACAAAGGGTTGTCTAGATCATCCTCATTTTAACAATTGTTGATATGTTTGAGTACATTCTTACAGCTGTTGTACTTTGCGGGGTGGTGGGTTAGGAGCCCTGCCAAAAGCATACTCCTGAAGGCCTCATGGCATCCCAAACGAAGCATCCTCTCTGGGATTCGGAAAACCGCCAGAAGAATGCTTCTGGGGGGCCTCCCTGCACCCCTACCCAGGCATGCTCTGGATGGGCTTGGTAGTGCACTTTCCCACATGCACAAGATTCTCAAGGCCATCCTTCTGGGTAGCAAAGAGTTCTGGAAAATATAATCCTGTGAAGTTATCATGGACTCCACACATACTCTGCCTTCATTACCTCGACTGTCTCATAGGCTTTAACCACAAAATATCAGTGCTTTTTATAAATCCATCATAGTCCATCTTTCTATTGGAAGCATATCAACAAAGCAAAACCGAATCTGTAAATGGCAAAACTTAATACGGCCATGGTTAATTTATAATAATATTTTTAAATGAAAAGATCTGGTGCGAATTACAATAGCAGTGCAAAGGAAAATAAAGTTAAAGTCAGAAGAAATGTTAGACAAATAGCATCTCAAAACATAATTATTAACCTTATTTAAACAACAAACTAGATGTAATGGCAAACTACCAAGTTACTAAGCATCTGAGTTAAGCTTATAGGTAAGCAGCTAAATTAAAAAGAAACAAAATTGTGGCAAAATTAGCAATTAAAACAGTGGAAACTACAACTCCTTAAGTAATAACATTTGGGATTTTCCACGAGGTCTCAAATGGTCAGAGGTTCATGATCATCTGCTGAGGAAGAACAACCCCTGGGGATCAGCTTTGTCAAAACTGTGCTGGTTTGGTGAGCCCTAAACACCCTTGTCCGGGAAGCCAGATTATTCAAAGAATGAATTAAGTTTTCAAGGCATCAACAAAGAAAATCTTGTTACTTCAATGGCAATGCACCCCATTTTTTGGTTGCTGTTTTATCCTATTTAACAGTAAAGCCCACTCCCACCCACTCCCCCAAAACTCAAACGATTCAACTTGAGTCAGATGGGTAAAACTTTGTAGGGGCTGAGATACCACTTCAAAAAAGGCAGCTGCATCGAAGCAGATAATCCCCCTATGTGTCTCTGGGCCCCCCTGTAAAATACCCTCCCCCACAGATAGCCAGGGCACTACCGGCTTTGTGAATGCTTCCAGGCTGGCTGAATCCAAAGAGCATTACAGGCCTAGTGCTGAAGGAGCCCTGGTGCCATATGGTTACTCACTGGTGAGCTGCTCTGTGGGAGAAGACTTGACTTTCTACTTCAGTAAAGAATTACAGTCTGCAAAACCCATGGGAAGTTCTCTTATGTCCTGTAGAGTCACCATGAGTCAGCGATGACTTGATGACAGTGAGTTTGTTTTTATGCAGTATTGAAAAGGAGGATGTTACTTTGAGGGCTAAGGTGCACCTGACCCAAGCCATGGTATTTTCCATCACCTTATATGCATTTTGTATTAGAACTTTCTAAGCAGTCTGGAGTAGCTGGTGGTTTAGAACTGCTGACCTTTCAGATTACAGTCCAACTTGTAACCACTACACCACTAGGGCTCCTGTTAGGGCACAAAAGAGACCTCAAACAGGAGACACAGTGTGGGGATTCCACCCGATCTGATCCCTCCACACCGAGGTAAAACACTAAGCGTGTGCAACAGAACAGCAAAAGGAACAGAGCAACGAAGTCCCCAGGGAATACCAAAAATAGACTTTTGGGCCAGGTCTTGGCACCCCATCAGATTGGTCTGGAAAACATTCCTAAAGGCCAACACAGAGTCCTTGAACTAACTACAAGTTTTTCCTTGTTTTTTTTTTGTGTGTGTGTGTGTCATTGGCTTTTGTTGTTTTGGTTTCTTTTGTTGCTTGATTTTGTTCTGTCTTGTTTTTGTGCATGTTATTATCTCAGCAGGTCTGTCTAAATAAGATACTGGATGAACAATCTGGAGGAGAAAACAATGGGGCCAACAGTTCCCGGGGACATGAGACAGGGGGAGGTGGGGGGAAAGGAAGTGGTGTTAAACCCAGGGACAAAGGGACCAGTGATCCAATTCTGTGGTGAGGAAGGTGTAAGAGGCCTGGTAGGGCTTGAATCAAGGGCAATGTAACCAAGAGGAATGATTGAAACCCAAATGAAGGCTGAACATGATAGTGGGACAAGAGGAAAGTAAAAGGAAATCGAGGAAAGAACTAGGAGGCAAAGGGCATTTATACAGGTCTAAATAAAGGCATGTACATATGTAAATATATTTATATGATGATGGGGAAATAGATCTATATGCATATGTTTAAGGTTTAATATTAAGGTTGGAGATGGCCATTGGGCCTTCTCTCAAGTACTCCTTCAATGCAAGAATACTTTGTTCTAATAAACTGGCATTCCATGATGTTCACCTTCCCGACACAATCACTGAAGACAAAGTGGGTGCATAAGCAAATGTGGTGAAGAAAGCTGATGGAGTCCGGCTATCAAAAGATATAGCATCTGGGGTCTTAAAGACTTGAAGGTAAACAAACAGCCATCTAGCTGAGAAGCAATAAAGCCCACATGGAAGAAGCACAGCAGCCTGTGTGATCACAAAGTGTCAAAGGGATTAGGTATGAGGCATCAAAGAACAAAAATCATATCATTGTGAATGATGGGGAGTACGTACAGAGTGGGGACCCAAAGCCCATCTGTAGGCATCTGGACATCCGCGTACAGAAGGGTCGCAGAGAGGAGACAGTCAGGATGCAGTGTAGCAAGGATGAAAGGTACAACTTTCCTTTAGTTATTATCTAGCTCCTAAATGCTTCCTTCCCTCCCCGCCCCACCCTCCCATCATGATCCCAATTCTACCTTACAAGTCTGGCTAGACCAGAGGATGTACACTGGTACAGATAGGAACTGGAAACACAGGGAATCCAGGACAGATGATCCCTTCAGGACCAGTGGTGAGAGTAGCGATACCGGGAGGGTGGGGTAGAAAGGGAGAACCTATTACAAGGATCTACATATAACCTCCTTCCTGAGTGGTGGACAACAGAAAAGTGGGTGAAGGGAGATGTTGGATAGTGTAAGATATGACAAAATAATTTATAAATGATCAAGGGCTCATGAGGGAGAGTGTAGCAGGGAGGAAGGGGGAAAAGTGACCTGATGCCAGGGACTAAAGTGGAGAGCAAATGTTTTGAGAACGATGAGGGCAATGAATGTACAAATGTGCTTTGCACAATTGATGTATGTATGAATTATAATAAGAGTTGTATGGGCCCCCAATAAAATGATTAAAAAAAGACCTCAAACCTCAAATATAACATAAGAATATTTATTATCATATATACGCGAACATAAGCCGACCCGAGTATAAGCCAAGATACCTGATTATTACCTGGGAAACCAGAAAAACTGATTGACTCGAGTATAAGCCTAGGGTGGGAAATGCAGGATGTGAATTAACACAGGGACCAGAGGGAGAGACAGAGCGCAGCCACAGACACATCCTTACCAGTTTAGCTGCCCATGCGAATTGGGGCCATCCACGTCATAGGATGGCTCTGATTGTTTAGATGTGAGTAAAAAAAACATTCAAAGCCCTGCAGTGTCAGTGGATGAACAGGGGAGGAAAGGCAATCACCCACGAGATGTTAAACCTCACCGGGGTACCATTGACCCGTGTATAAACTGAACCCCCGTTTTTCAGCACATTTTTTGGTGCTGAAAAAGTCAGCTTATACACAAGTATATACAGTAAGTCTTACACAGGAAAAGACATGATAGACATCATCTAGATGAGGGAGATGATTAGGAGGAAGTCATAATGACTTGGAGGCTTGAATAAAACAAAGGAGGACAAAGAAAACGATCACATGATTGGTGTCAGATCAATGTCACAGTTGCAGGTGGGACTACAGCCATGGGGATGAGACATGACTGAGGCATGTACATTTAGCTAGATAGTAGAGTTTACAAGATTGTTTCAGAGCCTTCCAACTAAGGCAATTAGGGTGTTACTCATGACAATGGGACTCCAGAGTGACAGTCTTCGTCGAGGACACACCCAGATAAACTCCTAAAGGAGGCTGTTCCTCCCTGGGCTGGTCAAGTGGTGGTTGTAATGCACTTTTTAATGTTCTCTGCCTGAAGGCAAGATTGTTCACGTTCCTGGTTAATGACCAGAAAGATTTCAATGGAGGCTTAATCTACCTGGGGATTCAGCAGGAGGATTTTGGCCTTTCACTGTTATCTGTAGCCTTCTGCAAACCTAGCACACAGAAGGTAAACCCTAATACAAGTCCTAGATAACAGAAGTGTGGGGGCATATGCCCCAGCCCCCGCACCACCCCTGCTGCTGCCTGGGCAGGGGTCAGGGGGGCACGGTGCCTGTAATTATTAAAACATGAATTAAAAAAAAACAGAAGTGTGGAGCCATTCTTTAAATCCAGTTGTTCTAGAATCCATAGTATGGCCTCTTAATTACCACACTGTGTAAAGGCCCAGGTTCTGAGAAAGAGAGAGACATGTCCATTCATAATAATAAGGTACTATGGTAAGTGTACACAGGAACTGCTGGGTCACAAGGGGTCTGGGAGAGCCTGTAATCCTAGTGAGAAGGCAAGTTGTGGTAAATTTGGGGACTGGATGAGAATGTCATGCAGCTAAATCATCCATGCTCATATGATGGGTCTGGAAAGTCGACTCTGGTGGGGGAGCATTCTCAGTTATGTACCTTACACATTCCCATGACTGGACACAGTCCCTCCAATAAAGCCCCTGAGATAGTTAAAGTTTACTGTGCCAACCTGGCCGATAAACATGTGGGGTTAATTGAAGGGCAGAGAGATAAATGGCTCAGTGAGCCTTGCCTTTCTAGTTCTCGGATCTCTTGCTCTCTGATGGTCGGACCAGGGTGCAGCTGCCTTAGCCAGTTTCCTGCTTCAGCTGGCAAGGCTCACTTCCTGCAAGACATCCCAGAGGAGAAGCCACATAGACCTACCCTGATGCAGCCCTGGGTGCTGGAGCAGCCATGTGGAGACCCCTGCCAGCACTGAGATGTGTACACATTCACTGACTCGGCTTTCCTCCTGCAGTCAGCATCATCGTGTGTATTTTGTGAGATGGAGGAGGACTTTGTGGATTAGTGTCAGACATATGGCCTAATGTTGGACTTGTAAGCTTGGGCAGCACTGGGTTGGGATGTTTTCTTGATGTGCACTTACCATTTATATAAACTCTTATGTGGATTTGTTTCTCTAATGTACCCAGACTAACACAACCCTATAAAAGAACTGTCATAAAGGAGCTACCATATAATATGAATCATTTCTGTGTCTGGCTACTTCACAATGCCTAAAGGTTACTGTTTGGGCTGGATCCGAAATAGGCAGCCCTGCTTGGACTAAGCTGAAGAAAGTCTGGGCCCTGCATGTGCTTCCCTGCACATCCCAAAGGTCAGCAGCAGATGGCGCCAGATAGATAACCATCAGATAAGATAACCAGTGAAACCAGATGCTCCGGGTTCAAGCAATTCTTGGAGTTTCCAGACCCCACATGCTAATTGCCTCACCACTCCTTAAAAAACCCATGCCCCCAGCTGCTGAGCACGACTTCCCTGACCTGTTGGCCTAGGCCAGGGAACCTCGTCTTTCCCATCTGGGAGCTCCCCCTAATAAAGCTATTTGTTTCTGCTCTCCCTTGTCCTGTCAGTTATATCTGTCTCCCTGTACCTCAGTTTCACCTTTACAGTTACCTGTAGATAAAAGCAATCAGGTCCTATAGCCAACCCATCATAAGAGTTGTACAAGCTCCCAGTAAAATGATTCAAAATAAAAACCTAGTAAAGCCTGTTAACGTACTTTAGAATTATTCTGATTACTATTAAAAAAATAATTTAACAAACTCGAAAAAAAAAAGAACAGAGTTGATGATGCCTTCATTCAGGTTAAGCAAGTCCTTTCTTTACAAGTTTGCTAAGAACTTTTATAGTGAATGGATGTTAAATTGTGTCACATGCTCTTTCTGCAGCTATTGAAATGATATGGTCTTTCTCTGAAACTGGTAATTTAGTATGTTATATTAATTGATTTTAAGATGTGAAACCAACCTTTTATTTTTAGGATGAACTCCAAACAGCATCAATAAACTATCATTTTTATATTTTGCTGTTGAACTGTATGTGAGTTGTGTTTGGGCCAGGTGCGGACTAGGCAGCCTCCATCTCCTTTCCAGCTCCTCAGGAGAGAACTTCAAGGCCCCCATTACCAGCCTCTAGAGAAGATAAATGACCTATTGAAGTATGCATATTCTGGCCCAACATTCCAAGGAGCTTATCTCTCCAGACCAAGATTGTGCAGCCTGTCCCAGCCCTCCAGGGAGTAGGTTGGCAAACAACAAAGTCACTTCCCACGGATCAGCCCTCTATATCTCCCACTGCCTCACGGACAAGCTGCAATTTCCCTGACCCAACTCCTTGTGTCTTGGAACCCGCCCAGGAGCTCAAGATGTTCCTGCCCCTCTCTCTGCTCTCCCATCCCTCCCAGAGCTCTTTCCCTACCCTAATAAAGCCGCTCTTAACCTCAAGTTCTTTTTCTTAATCCTATCTCCGTTCAGTGTCTGTGTTGACCTCTCAAGTATGCCAATAAAATGGTTAGAAAAAAATGTAGCAAAAAAAAAATGTAGCAAGCTGTTTTGACATCTCTTGCTGATACTGATCAGAGATTACTCCCCCTGGGGAGGGTTATGTTGAAGTCAACTAGAACTAAGTCAAAACACTGACTCATCTTGTTTGTTTATTGTTACCTACTTATGATATGACTTATTATGTCTGATGTTAGCTGTAGGACATGCATCCTTTATGAAAGACCTGTAAGCCCCATTATATACACCCAATGGAAAATACATTCTCTCAGTCCTGACATGGGATAAGGAGTTCCAGTGTGCCCTGCTGCCTGTCTTTAATATTTTCCACAACTGCAAAGTTGCTCCTGAGTACCTGTTCAAGTCTTGGGGACTCTGTCACCCTGACAGGAGGTGTCTGCAAAGATTATTAGGAAGTTTATCTGTTCCTCCATTTCTCCAGTCCTTTACACCAGTGGTTCTCAACCTTCACAATACCATAACCCTTTCATACAGTGTTGCATGTTGTGTTGACTCCCCGCAACCATAAATTATTTTAAAAATTATTTTATTAGGGGCTCATACAACTCTTTTAACAATCTGTACATACATCATTTGTGTCCAGCACATTCGTACATATGTTGCCATCATCATTCCCAAAACACTTGCTTTCTACTTGAGCCCTTGGTATCAGCTCCTCACTTTTCCCCTCCCTCCCCGCTCCGAGCCCTTGATAATTTATAATTATTATTTTCTCCTATCTTACACCATCCGACGTCTCCCTCACCCAGTTCTCTGCTGTCCCATCCTCCAGGGAGGTTACATGTAGACCTTGTCATCTGTTCACCCTTTCACCCTCACCCTCCTGATATCACCACTGTTCCTGGGGGGCTCATTTGTCCTGGATTCCCCATATTTCCAGTTCCCATCCGCACCAGTATACATCTTTCAGTCTAGCCGGTTATGCAAGGTAGAATTGGAATCATGATAGTGGGGGGCGGGGGATGAGGAAGCATTCAAGAACCAGAGGAAAATTGCATGTTTCATAGCTGCTACACTGCACTTCAACTGCGTCACCTCCTCACAGCCCTTCTGCAAGGGGATGTCCAATTTCCCCCAGATGGACCCTGGGTCCCCACTCTGCACTCCCCCTCATCCACAATGTTATGATTTTTTTTTTGTCTTTGATGCCTGATACCTGATCCCTTTGATGCCTTGTCATCTCACAGGCTGGTGTGTACCCTCCATCTAGGCTTTGTTGTTTTTCAGTTAGATGGCCCCTTGTTTATCTTCCAGCCCATGGGACCCGATTCTAGAAGTCATCTAGCTGAGAGACAACAAAACCCACATGGAAGAAGCACACCGGACTGTCCCGACTTGATCGCTGAGGACAAAGTGAATGCATAAGCAAAAGTTGCGAACAAAGCTGATGGTGCCCGGCTATCAAATAATATAGCATCAGGGGTCTTAAAGGCTTGAAGACAATCAGGAGGCCATCTAGCTAAGAAACAACAAAGTCCACAAGGAAACACACCAGCCTACCCTGATGTGAACGCTGAAGACAAAGCAGGTGCATGGGCAAGTGCGGTGAAGAAGGCTGATGGTGCCCAGTTGTCAAAATACATAAAATTATTTTTGCTACTTCATAACTTCATAACTGTAATTTGCTACTGTGATGAATCAGGCAACCCCTGCGAAAGGGTCATTAGACCCCCAAAGGGGTGGAGACTCACAGGTTGGGAACCACTTCTTTAGATCACCCCCTGAAGGGTCAATGCACCTCTGAGTCAGGGAATCCCTGAAGATTGAGATTAAGATTAAGGGGAATTTACTGCAAATGGGTGGCGGTGGTTGTTGTGTGTTAGGAGGTTGTTACATTTTGGATTTTTAACAAACTAAATCTTAAATTGTTCTGTTTCTAGTATTGATTTTCCCTATCTCACTCTCTGAAATGTGCTATGCTTTGGGACACTTATAGGTGGGGCTATATAGTCCAATTTGGAAAGCAGGTACTTCCTAGAGATCAGACCAGGGTCCTTGAATTTAAAGTTGGCCAGGAAGAAAGTGCATTTGGGCAGAGTATGGGATATCAGGGGACCCAACGACCCTCTGAATTTACTGCTGTGGCCAGGGACAGGAAGGAAAGGGTTGCAGTTCCAAGTGGAGAGACAGACAGTGGCCAGATTACAAACGGCTTCTAGATTACATCAGCTGGAATAAACCTCTTCAACCAGACAGCTGCTTGCTTCACCAGACTGGAGTGGCAAGAGCAGGGGCTCTGTGTATGATGCTGAAGTGGCATAGCACCCACTTCCTGCTTCAAAGTCAATTCTGACTCACAACTGCCCCTGTGGGTTTCTGAGACTGTTAATCTTTTTATAAAAATCGTTTTATTAGGGGCTCATACAACTCTTATCACAATCCATACATACATTGTGTAAAGCACCTTTGTACATTCATTGCCCTCATCATTCTCAAAACATTTGCTCTCCATTTAAGCCCCTGGCATCAGGTCCTCCTTTTTCCCCTCCCTCCCTGCTCCCCTTCCCTAATGAACCCTTGATAATTCATAAATTATTATTTTGTCATATTTTGCCCTGTCCAACGTCTGCCTTCACCCACTCTTCTGTTGTCCATCCCCCAGGGAGGAGGTCACATGTAATCGGGTTATAATCGGGTTCCCCTTTCCAACTCACCCTCCCTCTATGTTTGTTCCCAGTGTCGCCACTCACACCACTGGTCCTGAAGGGATCATCTGCCCTGGATTTCCTGTGTTTCCAGTTCTTATCTGTACCAGTGTACATCCTCTGGTCTAGCAAGACTTGCAAAGTAGAATTCGGATCATGATAGTGGTGGTGGGGAGGGGAGAGGAAGCATTTAAGAACTAGAGGGAAGTTGTAATTTTCATTGTTGCTATATCACACCGTTTAGCTTGTCTCCTTCCCTAGACCCTTCTGCAAGGGGATCTCCAGTGGCCTGCAAATGGGCTTAGGGTCTCCACTCCGCACTCCCCACCTCATTCACTATGGTAAGATTTTTAGTTCTGATGATGCCTGATACCTGATCCCTTCAACACCTCCTGATCACACAGGCTGGTGTGCTTCCTTCATGTGGGCTTTGTTGCTTCTGAGCTAGATGTCCCCTTGTTTATCTGAGACTGTTAATCTTTACGAGTAGTCTCATTTTTCTCCCATGGAGTATCTGGTGGCTTCAAACTACAAACCTTGTAGTTAGCAGCCCCTAGGTGTAAACCAACTACACCACAGCTCCCAGTTATGCAATGAATATTTACACGTTTGTGGATGCAGAAGACCTAAAAGCTCAACCCCCCAAAATGCCTTTAAAAACACCGAAATTGCGAGATTACTTTCAGTTTCAGAAGACAGAAGACGATGAATGATGTGTAGTAGAATCAGAAGGGACTCCAGGGGCCTTATCTGAAGTCTCGATTTGATTTTCTGCACCAAACCACTGCCATGGAGTCAATTCTGACTTACAGTGACACAATGTCATGAAGCCCTATTTTCTTTGCAACAATTCTCACAGGTTGTAGTGATTGCTCTTCCTGGTTTTCGGATTCTTTCTCCAACAGCTGACAGCACCCTGACAGCAAGGTTCGTGTCCCTTCTGGTCTAACTCGAAGTTCAGCCAATCTGTAGGAATGGTGTCTTGGAAAGGGCCCGACAGCACCTTCTGTTCCTCTAACCCAGTGGTTTTCAACCTTCCTCATGCCCCGACCCTTTCATACAGTTCCTCATGTTGTGTGACACCCCCCACCCCAACCATAAACATTACTTTTTAATCATTAGGGGCTCATACAACTCTTATCACAATCCATACATACATCTTGTAAAGCACATTTGTACATTCATTGCCCCATAAAAGTATTTTCGTTGCTATTTCATCACTGTCATGTTGCTAGTGGGATGAATCGGGCGACCCCTGTGAAAAGGTCGTTTGGACCCCAAGGGGGTCGCGACTCCCAGGTTGAGAACCGCCACGGCTAACTTAAGTGAGCAGAGACGGCTGGAAACGGCAGAGGCCCAGGGGTCCAGGGTAGGACCCAACCCGCGAATGGGCAGGGCCACGAGCTTGGCCGGCCCGGGGACAAGGGCAGGAAGCACAGCTGGTGCGGGTTCGCGGAGGGCAGCGCAGCGTGGCATGCTGGGAGCTGTAGGCGCTTTCTTTCCCTCTCCCTCTACTTGCTCTGGAAATCCAAGGACGGGTCAGTGGCGGGCGACAGAGACCTCAGCCTTTCAGCCTGGGGCTGCGACTTCCACAGGCTCCGCTTTCCCGGCGGCCCGCGTCGGTCTGCGAGGACGACGTCTCCCAGGAGGCGGGACTTCCGGCGCGCGGTGCACCGTGGGACTTACAGTCCGGCGCCGTGCGGTCCGGGTGTCCCCGCGGCCGCGGGGCTGCGGACGGACTACAGTTCCCTTCGGCCCGCGGCCGGCCTGGGGTCTCCTTGGCGCCAGGCGCTTGCGAACAGAGTGTCTCCAAGATGGCCGCTTGGGGAAGGAGGCGCCTGGGCCCGAGCAGCAGCGGCAGCAGCACTCGAGAGAGGTTCGGTTCGGTGGTGGTTGTGCCCCCGGGGGAGGCCGCTCACGAGCCGGGGAGCCCCCTGGAGGGTCCTGGGCTACAGCGTCCGCCGCGCCTCAGGCGCAGTCACCCCGATCGCCCTCCTCGTTCCCCACCGGGACACGCCGGGGTTCAGTTCCGAAGGGTCTGGTCCCGGCTGGGAACCAGGGTTCGCTGGGGCCAGGCATAAGCTGGCTACCGGGAGCGCGGGCAGTTTGAGGGTTCCCGGGGAGCCTGTAGGCCGGGTGAGGGGAGCCGGAGCTTCAGCCTCGCGGGTCGGGGGTTCCAGGGGGGCAGAGGCCGGGCCGCAGTTTGCAGAAAGGCCCGGGCGCCCCGCACAGGGCCCAGAGGCCCGCCTCGTCCGCGAGTCGGGCGGCGCTCGGAGCACCCGCCCAGGCTGGCCACGCGCATGACCCCTGAGGCCCACGGCGCGGTGAGAGCGCCTTCTGGGAAGAATTCCTCCTGGCAGCGGCCGGTGGTTGGGAGGGCAGAGCGGGCCGGCTGCGGGAAAGCCTTGCGAGTTTGCACGTTCCTGGGGACGGGAGCGGTGGGAGAGCGCTCACCCTGCTAGTTAGGTGTATCTCTTCCCGGAGGGCATTCTTGAACTTTCCTAGGGCTTTCCTGCTTGGCAAGTCCTGCAAACAGTCCTTTCCTAATATGTGGGTAGGGAGCGAGGCGCATATTTCTTCCAAGGTGGATCTCGGTTTGGAGAGCCTTTCTAGGAAACGCGATTGGAGAAGTTTGCGTGTTTCCTGTGGAATTTGAAGTCCTTGCTAGAGAGTTGTTTCAGCCAGAGAAGCCGTTTTAGGTCCTAGGGAAGTTTGGGAGACATGTGTTTGGTGGGACCACCCCGATTAAACAGTCCTTGGTGACTCAGCGGATTATGTGCTAGGCTGCTAAAACAAGATCCGTGTGGGTCAAACCCACCGCGCTCCTCTGGAGGTTTTGTGCCCAAGACTTAGATCCTTGAAAACTCACGGTGTCCTCTTGAGCCCGAATCGGTTGGATTGCATTGAGGTGGGTTTTTGTTTGTTTGCCTGTTTCGAGTATCCATTCTGTTAGGTGGCAGTGGGCTCCTTGTGTTTACTTTTTCTAGTTATCCGTCCTCTTAAGGTTTGGTTGGCATAGTAGAGGTTGGCAAGAAAGGAGAGTGTGTGTTTTTATTAATATTTTTGCTGACACGCTAAACAAAAGTTGCCTCCGAATTACGAGTCTTTGGTTCCATCACATACACTATACATTACCGTTGCTTGGAGATAGCGCGCCTAGCCCAGATATTTTTGTTTGGCTGTTGTGATAGAACTCTTAAACTTGCATTTTATTCTTGAGCTCAAGAGTTACAGAGTCTTGTCTATTCTGCATTTCCTCATCCTTGGAAATGCAGGGCCAAGCAAACACCTATGTTTTCTTACACCCACCAGGTATTTCTTAGGTGCTACCTCACTACTTTGAGGTTTCCAAGTGGCTTTAAAACAAGCATATTTTTTCAAGATCTCATCTGTTAATAATCGGAAATAACTGCTTAGGGAATTCTGGGCGTTTGAGGGAAAAATGTCCCATTTTATTGGATAAATGCGGCTGAAAGGGTCAAATGGGGATCCCACCAAGATATAGGGGTAGTGCCAGCACACAGTAAATAAGAAAATAGAACATATTGGGAACTTTTTCCTTTTTATCCAAACCAGTAAGTCGAATCTGCTCCCAAACTATTGGACATTCATTTGAAGGGATTTTTTTTTTGGGGGGGGGGTGTCAGGATGGTGGTGAAGATAAGCACACAAAATCCACTTCAAAAAAAAATCCACTTCCGTTCCATAGTTTTAGACAAACCAATCAGTACCTTTAGTTATATTCTCGTATTGAAGTAAAATTTTTCTTTTCTGTTTTACTTGTCTCATTTCAGTTTACTTAAATCCCTCCTCTCCAACTCTCACAAGGGTTTTAAAGTAGCTGTTGACATGTTGGGGGAGGGGGAATATATATATATATATATATATATATATATATATATATATATATATATATATATATATATATTCAGTCTCCTTATATCTGTATATTAAAGGAAGTGGAATACCTGCGTGACTGTGTTTACTCATTGGGCTAGGGTATTCGTTTAAACTTGGCTTCAGGGAATAGTTTCATTTCATGGTTTGAAGAGCAATCCAGGGCCAAAGTTTTGGTATTCCCAAGAGTCACAGTAGGTCCAATAAATCTGAATTCTTTTAAGTATTTTAGGTTCTGTACTATAGTCACCCTCCTCCTGGCTTATTTTAAAAATAACTCCAAAATCAAATTGACTGCCATCGAGTCAATTCCAACTCATAGCGACCCAATAGGACTGGGTAGAATTTCTACCAAGACTTTACATTTTTATGAGAGTAGAAAGCCTCCTTAGGATCCACCTATTGTGTTCCTGAACATTCAGTAGTGGTAGCCAAGTTCCATGGAATCCTTTCAGTCTTGAGGTGGAGGCAAGTGGTACATGTAGACAACCCTGAAGTCCAATTCCTTCTTTACCCCTTGGGTTGTCTTCTTTCTCCAGACTAATAGTTGTATCTTAGATGGCCACATGAAGCTTTTAAGACCCCAGACACTACTCACCTTACTGGGAAGTAAGACATAAACGTTAAGAACTGTGTTAGGCCCATTGAGTGGATTCTCCCACAAGACCAATCCTAAGTCCCCAAACTAAAAGAGCAACTCCCATGAGGTGATTGATTATGTATCATTCCTATCAGCATCTGTAACATTTCCTCCCCCTTTTTGGCAGTGGTTATTGTTGCAAAACCACATACAAGCTAGCATTTGCCCATTCATCCCTTTTCCCTCGATTTTCAAAAGAATTAGCTGCTAGCACTTAAAACTGAGAGATGTCACCCCAATTTTCCTTGACAAACTGGATAGAGGCTGGCTTTTGGATAGGGCACATGTTCGATTTGACTGCAAGGTATCTATCTGTAGGGATTGCTGTTGGACCCTTTCGAATGTTGTGCTCACACATGCAGATGTCTTGTGTCAACGCAATCGAGGCATCAGGGTTTGGGCTGGATGGCACCATTGCTCCCCTTGATTACATAGATCCCTTTCCTGTAAGGCTCTGGCCAGGTTCAACTCCAGTCCTTTTCCTTAGTTTGCTTCAGGGCCTCCCTTGCTGAGCACTGGAGGGAGATATAACCCACTGCTGTCTAGGGAGCTGCCTTCTGGGCTGCACCTCGCTTTCTGTTTATTTGGTGGAAAACTGTTGGGTTGGGACCCCTAGAAGTGATCAGACTGGATTGTTACTGAGTCTCAAGATTGAAATAAGCTGTTTATGGTTCTCTTGAATGACTTCTCCATGTCATATTTGACTGACTTAATTCTCAGCGGACAGTAGGAGACCACTTTTCAGAGTTGATGCACTCGACTGGAATCCGCTTTATGCTGGAACATTTTTGAGAAAACTGCAGCATATGCCTTGTATCTAAAGGCCCTGCCCAGTGTCAGATTTCTGAAGAGTAACTGCTGTCAGTTGTAATTTATGGACCAGTTTAGACAGTGCCTAATTTCTTGCTTTACCTCGTTCCTCAACAGTGCTAATTGGGTAGTCATTAGCCACATATGGCATAAAATAAAATTAAATGAAAAAATTCAACCCTTAGGAATGCACTTATCCAGGCGCACAGCATCATTCAGTGGCTTGCAGCTGCAGTATTGGACAGAGCAGATACATCTGGTTTCTAATAGCATAGAAAGTTCTATCTAAAATAGGGGTGGAAAGAACAAGATGGTTACTGATGTCACCTTTTCTTTTCACTCCATTAAATCTAGGGATTCAGTAGTGTTTGTACTGAAGAACATCAGACTGAGCTGTAACCTGCATTCTTACCCAAAATCCTGCTCACTGGCAGTGAGCACATCAAAAATAATGTCACTTTTGTCATTGGCGTCTGTGCCACACGTGCTCATCGAGGACAGCACAGGTACATGTGTGTTTTGCCACCTGTGTGTCAGCTCAGACCACCCTGGTGGGCTAATTTGCTTGCCTTCATTCTCCCAGAGCCCTCAGCACGTCAAGTTCTTCTCAGTGATGTTTGAAATGTGAGTACAGCCATGTGCACAGAGTTAACCCTTCTTGTAACTATGTGAAGAAGGACTTCATTTGTTTCTGACTCTGAAGTGAGGGAGCAGGCTGTACAGAGGCATGTGGTGATCAGGGTACTGGTTCACTGGATGGGACTCAATTATATTTACAATTAAGGTTGTTTCTTCTGGCCTCCCTTTCCTGACTTGTACAGCCTTTGGCTCAGTGTTTTTTTAGCCAGTTCTCGGCATCTCTTAGCGTACCACACTTACTTCCAGTAGCACTTGTCTTCTCTGTTAGCTTTGCATTCATCAGTGATCTTAGACTTGGTATTGGATGGCTGACGGGAGGGTTAGGCTGCCAGATGAACTTGAGCAGGTGAGCTAGAAGTTCCTGGGGTGACATACCCACCTTTCTGATCAAGGCCTTTTTAGCACTGGGGACCCTTAAGGTTCTCAGATTTTTACTCTTTCCTGATAGACTCCCACTCTGGCTCTTGTGTATGGTAGAGGGATCTTTCTTCCTAGTTTGGACGAGCCAAGCAGAGATAGGGTTGGTACTTAGGTCTGTAGTTGTTTAACCCATATGTGTGGTATTCTGCTTGGTAGGAAGATAGAAGCCTGCACAGTGGATCCCATTAGTTGGAGATTTTTAGGTTAGAATCCACTATAGTTGACTAATGGGCCTTCATGTCTGTAGTTGAAGGTTGTTTTCCTGGGTTCATTCAGGCGCTCTGGATTCTAATCGAAACACTTTGTGCCCCAGCATTAGCAGTGCAATTCCACCTTCATGGGAGGTGGTGGGCCACCCTGTGCCCAGTGAAGCAGGAGGAGACTAAAAGCTTTGACTTAGTCCACATTTTCTCTAGTTACTGGGTCCTGAGTATATGTAATCAGTGCTACAGTGGGGGAGGGGGAGAGAGGATGTTTGATCTCTGATTCACAATGGGGAAAGAGACACAAATCAGCATGAGCCTAGGTCTGATTCCTATGAGGTGGAGGTCAAATGTGTATGATCCCTCCTTCAACCTTTTTACCAGTTTTGATGGCAATAGTCCCTTCTACAGCACTCTACTTCTCTTCTCGGTTCAATAATTCATTGCAGTGACTACATGGAACTCACACATGATATTCCAAATTATGGGTTTAATAGGGAAGTGAACAGGTTCATACAGCTCAGCATCAGAAATACTCAGGATACAGTTCTTCAGTCAGGACAGCTTCTTCTCAGCTATTCCGCAAGCGCATTTCTCTGGTCCTTGGATTCTCAGCTATGCAGCCCCTTGCTGTCTGCCTTGTTCTGGCAATGTTGTGGGGAACAGCCCCACAGTCTAACGGGGTCCTGAGGAGATAACGGTGCAATTGTAGGAAAAAGGGAGACAGAAAAGCTGAGCACAGGGGACTGATCTTCAATATCAGAAGTGGAGTTTAGAGTTTATTCAACAATGGGTTTATATAGTAACTGTAAGTCTCCAGTTAGCACATACACTATAGGACAAACAGTGTGTTAATCTTGGATATGGTGAGCTCTTTAGGAGAACATTTCATGATAAGCATTGGGCATTGAAGAGACAAAAGGACTAGATGGTGAAAGAAGCATCTGACTGCTCTTAAAGATAGGCATTCTTTGGTCAACAAACAGATCGTGAACTATTTACAGGCATTTTTTGTTTTTTTTTTTCTTTTGTTTTGTTTTGCTCTGTCTTGTTTTTGTGTTTATTATTACCGCTCAGGTTTTATCTAGGTAAGATAGGCGGATAAACAATCTGGAGGAGAAAGCAACAGACTGATGGTTTCAGGGGGATGTGGGGAGGTGGGGGAAAGGAAGTGGTGTTAACAGACTCAGGAACAAGGGAACAACAAGTGATCCAAAATCAGTGGCAAGGAGGGTGTAAGAGGCCTGGTAGGGCTTGAATCAAGGGCAATGTAACCAAGAGGAATTACTGAAACCCAAATGAAGGCTGAGTATGATAGTGGGACAAGAGGAAATTAAAAGGAAATAGAGCAAAGAACTAGGAGGCAAAGGGCATTTATAGAGGTCTAAATAAAGGCATGTGCGTAATGTAAATATATATATGAGGATGGGGAAATAGATTTAAGTGCATATATTTATGGGTTTAGTATTAAGGCAGGAGATGGACATTGGACCTCCACTCAAGTATTTACTCAATGCAAGAACATTTTGCTCTATTAAATTGGCATTCCATGATACACACCTTCCCGACTTGATCACTGAAGACAAATGTGTGCATAGTAAATGTGGTGAAGAAAGCTGATGGTGCCCAGCTATCAAGAAATATAGCATCTGGGGTCTTAAAAGCTTGCAGGTAAACAAGCAGCCATCTAGTTCAGAAGCAACAAAGCCCCCATGGAAGAAACACACCAGCCTGTGAGATCAGGAGGTGTCGAAGGGACCAGGTATCAGACATAAAAGAACAAAAGTCATTTCATTGAGATTGATGGGGAGTGGGGACCCAAAGCCCATCTGTAGGCAACTGGACATCCCCTTTCAGAAAGGTCTCAGGGAGAAGACGAACCAGTCAGGGTGCAATGTGGCAACGATGAAACATACAACTTTCCTCTAGTTCCTAAATGCTTTCCACCCACTATCATGATCCCAATTCTACCCTACAAATTTGGCTAAACCAGAGGATGCACACCGGTACACATTGGAACTGGAAACACAGGGAATCCAGGACAGATGAACTCCTCAGGACCAGTGGTGAGAATGGCAATACCGGGAGGGTGGAGGGAAGGTGGGGTAGAAAGGGGGAACAGATTACAAGGATCTACGTATAACGCTTTCCCTGAGGAATGGACAATAGAAAAGTGGTTGAAGGGAGACATTAGACAGTTTAAGACATGACATAATAATAATTTATAAACTACCAAGGATTCATGAGGAAGGGGTGGTGGAGAGCGTGGGGAAAATATGAGGAGCTGATACCAAGGTCTGAAGTAGAAAGAAAATGTTTGGAGAATAATGAGGGCAGATGTGCAAATATGACACAGTGGATATGTGTATTGATTGTGATAAGAGTTGTACTAGCCCCCAATAAAATGATTTAAAAAAAAAGGTAGACATTCTTTAGCTGCCTACATGAGGAGTAAGTGAGGAGCCAGGCACCTGTGGGAAACAGCTTTGTAGTAGCATTTTGACGGAGTGTACTTGTGGAGAAATCTTTCTCCCTGGGGAAGGTGCAATTTTGGGGCGCTATCAGTTGTCTTGGGACTATGGAGGTCTTCCTTGAAACACGAGTGCTGGTTTCCCAATCCCTGTGGTCACGAGTGTAGAGAGTAAGCTGCTTATACTTTCTTCCAGCTCCTCAGTTTCCCACACAATGTTACAACGTCCTTTTAGCACTGCCAATAAGTGCCCCAAGAAGGGCACTCTTGTCTGTCATCATTATCAGCCTGGAGTTGCCCAGCTCTGTGGGTCACTCAAAACACACACACACACACACACACACACACACACACGTTTAGGTGCCTGGAGGCAGGTCACTTATGCTTCTACTCTATCCTGTGCTCTATCTCAACCCCAATTCCTCTGATATTACAGCCGTTTGTGTCTTAGATTGAGGAGGTTCAGCACAGGAGACTCAAGGTCCAAATAACGTGCTGTGTTTCTGGCTTTTTATCTTTTTTGGTTTGTTTGTTTCTGGGTCGTTTTTCTTGATGGTAGTGAGTTCTCACATTCCTGCTTCTGAGACAGCTCATTTCATACTCAGCAGGATGGCAAATTTTGCTAATCCCATTAGAGTTCCATATACTCAGTCTGAAGGGTCCTGCCTAGTGCTTGGTGGGAATTATAAAGACTGTGGATTGAAGCCATATCAAATAAATCACTGTACCACAGAAAGCTCCCAGCTGTTACTGTGCTCTGTCCCTGCCAACAGCAACTCTGGGCCAAGGTGTTCTTCGTGAAATCCAGTGAGCTAGTAGAGTTTTTAGATCAGGTAGCTCAGGATCACTTTTCTATGTTAGAGATTTTCTGTATTGATGTTGTCCAGTTGGGTAATCATTAGCCATGTGTGGACCTTGAAGTGAGGCTGGAGTGGTACAGAAATAACCACTGTATATACTTGTGTGTAAGCCGAGTTTTTCAGCACAAAAAATGTGCTGAAAAACGGGTTCGGCTTATACATGGGTCAGTGACATGAATGGATGTCATCTGGTCAAGTCCGACTAACAAAAGGAGGAAATCTCATGAAGCCTGACATAGAGTTAATAGCAAAGTGGATTTGAGATGCATGGGAAGACATTCCAGAAGACATAGTGTGATGTGCCTTCCAGAAAAGTCGTATTAGTAATGCTATGTATGAAAATGACAGCAGTGAGGGTGATGACGGCGATCTCAGTGAGGACAGCATCTATGATGACCTCACACCAGCTGACGCTCTGCATTGGGATACGGATGATGATGAGGAATCCAGTTTTGAAGGATTTTAACTCTTTACATTTTAGCTTGGTTGCTGATTGAGCTCAGGGAATAGTACTCTTAAAAGGTATCATTGTTGATACCTTATTGTTTTTGTTGAACCTATTTTCCACTGACTGTGCTGGTTTACTAATGTTAAATGACTTGTCCTTTTATTTATGCTTTTTATTGAAAATAAATACATTACCCCACTGATATCTCAATTTTTAGTAATTTTATTTTCATTTGTTTTGATTATTGAAACTCACCACTAGCTTCTGCATTTCCCACCCTAGGCTTATACTCGAGTCAATCAGTTTTTCTGATTTCCCAGGTAATTAGGCTTATACTCGGGTCAGCTTATATTCGAGTATATACAGTAGTTTTTATTTGATTAAATTAAATTGAAAAAGCTACTTGTGGCTTACATTGGGATGGTGGTTGGCAGCTGTTACTATTGTTTTATACACAATGACTGAACCACCTTGCTCACATGGGACTCTGGGAGAGTCTAGAGCTGTTAGCCTCAGAGGATCAGAGCAGCCAGATATTTGGCTTTTGACTATAAAGACACTACATACCTGAGAGAGAACTTGAATCTAAATCTCTTGACTCCTACACCTGGGACGCTCCTATCCCCATTGTTAGAAATAATGAAAGAATGTGTTCTCTTGCATGTGGTCTGTGAAGTAGACGTGAATGTCTTGTAATGTTTTCCTGGGATTGTTTGGAACTATCCTCTGTATTTGGGCCAATATGCCTGTGCCTTTTGGTCCTACATATCATTAGGTGCAGGTCATTTCCAGCTTGTGGAACCCCGTGCACAACAGAGTGACACTGCTCGGTCCTGTGCCATTTTCACAAATGTTGCTTTGTTTGACTGTATTGTTGTAGCCACTGTGTCAGTGCTTCTTATTATCTTCTTTGCTGACAAATCTACCAAACATGATGTCCTTCTCCAGGGACTGGCCCCTCATAAGTCCAAAGTGCACGAGACAGAGTTTGACCATTCTCGCTTCTAAGGAGCATTCTGGCTGTACTTCTTCCAAGACAGGTTTGCTCATTTTTCTAGAAGTGTGTGGTATTTTTAATATTCATCACCAACATTATACTTCAAAAGCACGTTCTCTTCAGTCTTTCTTAACCACTCTCCAGCTTTCACCTGCTTATGAGATAACTGAAAACACCATGGCTTGAGTCATGTACACTTTAGTCACTCAAAGTGACATGTTTGCATTTTAACATTTCAAAGTAGTCTTAAAACATATTTGCCCTATGTAATACATCCCTTGATTTCTTGGCTGCTACATCTATGGGTGTTGATTGTGGACCCAAGTAAAATGAAGTCCTTGAAAACTTCCATTGTTTCTCCATGTATGTTTCTTAAGGGCCTAGCTGTGAGGATTTTTGTTTTGGGTTGAGGTGTAATGCGTTCTAAAGGCTGTAGTCTTTGGTCATATGCAGTAAGTGCTTTAAGTTCGCTTAGCTTTTAGCAATCAAGGTTGTGTCATCTGCATATTGCAGGTTGTTCACGATTCTTCCTCCGTGTTATTCTTCACACAGCATCTTGGATGCTCTACTCAGCTTGCAGATTGAATAAGTATGGTCAGAGGATACAACCTCTGTGAACACCTTTCCTCGTTTCATTTGACAACACAGCATGCTCCTATGGAATGAATTGCTGTTGGGCTATGGACAGGTTCTACCTGCGTACACGTGTTCTGGAATTCTCACACTTTTCAGTGTTACCCACGATTGGTTATGAATGACACAATTAAATACCTTTGCATAGTGAATAAAAACATAGGTAACATTTTTCTGGTAATCTCCATTGTCAGCCAAGATCCATCTGATGCCAGTTGTGATATCTATCCATCATTCTATATCCTTTTGTGAATCTGAGTCAAATTTCTGGCACTTCCTTGTTGTACTGCTGTAATCATTGTTTTTAAATTGTCTTCAAATTTTTACTTGCACGCCGTATTCATGATGTTGGACCACCGTTCCGGCATCTACATACTACAGTGTAGAATCTTTCTGCCCTGTTGGGCACCTTAGGGAGCAGTTCTTGGTTTGCCATTAGAGAGTTCTTTCCCAGATCTAGGGGTAGAACCCCAATCCTTATCCATCACAGGTGGTGACTAAGTGATCACATGTTTTAAAATGAAAAACCTGACTTAGGGGTCTACATTTTTAGGCTACCAGATCTCTCTTAATTGCTGAAACTTGTTTCCTCGTCTGTCATTAGCTACAAATGTGCTTCTCCAGACTTTTCCTGGGACCCTATTCTCCAGCCCAGTGTTGTGGATTCCATGATGAACTTGGCATTTTAATGTTCCTTAGTATTTTAGAAATAAGAGTTGAGTTCTGTTAGTAGCTTAGTGTATTTTATTACTTAATATATGCTTGTAAACAGAGCTTTTGTATACCCTCACCTTTTCATGGGTTCATGTGGCTATTTTAGCAGTACATTAACTTTTAATACATCTCCTGGTTTCTTCTCTACCAAATGTGATTTCCTTTGTAACTTATTTTCGATTAAGAGCACTAAGTATTTCTGTGTACATGACCAAGACCTGGTGGTCTGCTCTGACCCTGCTAGATTACAAATATCATCTGAGAGGACAATTGTTGACATCTTTTGGGGTCTAGCACTGTTGAGACCCTCCCCTGTGTGGTTTGTCGTTGATTTTGTTTATAGAAAATTGACTGCTAAGCACATAAAAAGAATATAACAGGTTTAAGGATGATACACCACAGTGAATGTTGGAAACAGGTTGAGTGAAAGAAGGCAGCCATGAAAGACCATGTGTGTATTTATTTCATTTAAATCAAAGTCCAGAAAAGGCAAAACCAGAGCCAGAAAATTAATCCAGGGTTGGTGGGGGCCGGGGAGGGGGCGCAGAAAGAAGCCTGGGAAGGATATGGAGGTGACATCTAAAGGGTGCAGGGTTTCTTTATGTATTTTTTAAACATTTTATTAGGGGCTCATGCAACTCTTATCACAATCCATACATATACATACATCAGTTGTATAAAGCACATCCGTACATTCTTTGCCCTAATCATTTTCAAAGCATTTGCTCTCTACTTAAGCCCTTTGCATCAGGTCCTCTTTTTTTGCCCCCTCCCTTCCCCAGGGTTTCTTTTGGAGGTAATGATTTTGTTTTGTTTTTTAAATCATTTTATTAGGGGCTTATACAACTCTTATCACAATCCATACATACATCAGTGTGTAAAGCACATTTGTACATTCATTTCCCTCATTATTCTCAAAATATTTGCTCTCCACTTAAGCCCCTGGCATCAGCTCCTCATTTTTCCCCCTCCCTCCATGCTCCTCACTTCCTGATGAACCCTTGATAATGTATAAATTATTATTTTGTCATATCGTACTCTGTCCCACGTCTCCCTACACCCACTTTTCTGTTCTCCGTCCCCCAGGGAGGAGGTTATATGTAGATCCTTGTAACGGGTTCCCCCTTTCCCACCCTCCCTCCACCCTCCTGGTATTGCCACTCACACCACTGGTTCTGAAGGGATCCACCCTGGATTCCCTGTTTCTAGTTCCTATCTGTACCAGTGTACTTCCTCTGGTCTAGCCAGATTTGTAAGGTAGAATTGGGATCAAGATAGTGGGTGGGTGGGTGGGATCATTTAGGAACTAGAGGAAAGTTGTATGTTTCATCGTTGCTACACTGCATCCTGAGTGACTGGTCTCCTTCCTACGACCCTTCAATAAGGGGATGTCCAGTTGGCTACAGATGGGCTTTGGGTTTCCACTCCACACTCCCCCCACATTCACAATAAGATTTTTTTGTTCTGATGATGCCTGATACCTGATCCCTTCGACACCTCATGATCACACAGGCTGGTGTGTATCCTCCAGGTGGGCTTTGTTGCTTCTGAGCTCGGTGGCTGCTTGTTCCCTTTGGTAATGAATGTGTTCTAATGGTGATGGTTGCACAACTGTGAATATACTAAAATATACTTTGAAGTGTCTCCTTTAAATGGGTGAATCATATATATGGTCGCGAATTGTTTTTCCATAAAGCTGTTGTAAGCAATAAACTAGTCACACCCATGACTACAATACTGGGAGAAAACTCTTGTTTTCTTCTCAGCCCCTTCTCCCAGGGTGCCTCCCTCTTGACCTTCTTGTACAGGTCTGGGTGTCTTCAGTTTTATCACAGCAGAACACATTCCTGACTGGCACAGGGCTTTGTGTTGCCTGTCATAGTGGTTTTATATGTGTAGTGTCATGTGATCTTCCACATGACACTAGTTGTTTCTGAGGCCCCAAACTCATAAGTTCATTTTTCCATGACTTTAAATAACTGTGGAGACTTTTAGCTTTCACGAATAACACTGTCTCAGATGTGCTTTCACCATCAATTTGTTTCTGATTTATCCAAATTAACAGGAACTTTTCACCCTCTTTGATGGTCTGTGTTGTTTCCTGGTTAATGATTTAACACTTTTTGCTACCTTAGCCACTTTCATCAACCCCACCCCCACCCCAGTGTTGATAATGTTGATTTAGCTTCCTTATCTTCAGCCACCAAATCCATCCAGTGTCAACCTGATTCAAATTCTGCAGTGGTTCCTTTCTTTGCCTTTATAGTGGCTCTCAGTTTTTTTTGTGTTTTCTTTTTTTACTTCTGGGGTCATTAACGTTCTTTGAAGCCATGGTTATATTTTACGCAAATAAAGTTCATAAGAAAGACACATTTAAAAATACTTTTATTGGAGGCTCTTATATCTCTTATCACATTCCATACATTCATCCATTGTGTCAAGCACATTTGTATGTATGTTGCCATCATCATTTTCCTTTTTTTTTTTTTTACATTTTATTAGGGGCTCATACAACTCTTATACATCCATACATATACATACATCAATTGTGTAAAGCACATCTGCACATTCTTTGCCCTAATCATTTTCAAAGCATTTGCTCTCCACTTAAGCCCTTTGCATCAGGTCCTTTTTTTCCCCCTCCCTCCCCGCTCCCCCCTTTTTCATAAGTCCTTGATAATTTATGGATTGTTATTTTGTCATATCTTGCCCTATCTGGATTTTCAAAGCATATTCTTTTTACTGGAGCCCTATATCTTACATCATCCTCTGTGGCCCTTCATCCACTTTTCTGTTGTTCATCCCCCTTGGAGGGGGTTATATGTTGATCGATGGGATCAATTCCCCCTTTCACTCCCCACCTTGCCCTTTTCCTCCTGGTAGTTCTATTCTTATTGTTGGCCCTGAGGGGTTCATCTATCCTGGATTCCCTGTGTTGCAGGTTCTTATTGGTAGCAGTGTGCATGTTCTGATCTAATCTGATTGTAAGGTAGAATTGAGGTCATGATAGTGCCGGGGAGGAAGCATTAAAGAACTAGAAGAAAGTTGTGTGTTCCATCGGTGCTATACTGCACTCTGGCTCCTCTCTTGCTTGTGACCCTACTGTAAGGGGGTGTCCAGTTTCCTACAGATGGGCTGTGGGTCTCCGCCCTGTGCTCCCCCTCATTCACATTGATATGATTTTTTGTTCTCAGTCTTTGATGCCTGGTACCTGATCCCATCGACACCTCATGATCACATAGGCTGGTGTGCTTCTTCCATGTGGGCTTTGTTGCTTCTCAGTTGCTTCTCAGTTTAGCTTCAAACCCTTAAGTCTCAGGCACTATATCTTTTGATAGCCAGGTACCATCAGCTTTCTTCACCACATTTGCTTATGCACCCATTTTGTCTTCAACCAACGTGTTGGGAAGGTGAGTATCACAGAATGTTGAGTATTAGAACAAAGTGTTCTTGTGTTGAGGGAGTACTTGCGTCAAGGCCCAATGTCCATCTGCAACTTTGATTTTAATGTATACATATGAGTACATAGATCTATTTCCCTATCGTTTTGTATAAATATATTTACATATGTACATTCCTGTATTTAGGCCTCTAAATGTCCTTTGCCTCCTACTTCTTTCCTCTATTTCCTTTTACTCTTATCCCACGGTCATGTTCAACTTTGTTTCAGGTGTAGTAATTTCCTCGCTGTTACATTGCCCTTGATTAAGCCTCAGTAGGCATCCTACACCCTTCTCTACCATGGATTTTAGTTCACTTGTTGTTCCCTTGTCCATGGTTGGTTAACCCACCCCCCTTCCCTTCTCCTATGTCCCCCAGCACTGTAGGTCCCATTGTTTTTGTCTCCAAATTGTTTATCTCACCTATCTTATCTAGACAGACATGCAGACATTAATAAATGCAAAACCCAGGCAAAGCCAAACAAAACAACAAAGGATGACAAAACCAACAAAATGACAACAAAAGGAAAGCCAATGGCAAAAAAGGAAAAGCCTATAAATAGTTCCAGATCTGTTTTTTGACCTTTAGGAGTGTTTTCCAGTCGAGTTTAATGGAGTGCCACACTGTCCTCAAAGTCTATTTTTGGTATTTTCCAGGGATTTCATTGGTTTGCTCCCCTTGCTGCTCTGTTGCATGCCCTTGTGCAGTGGTTCTCAACCTTCCTAATGCCAACCCTTTAATATAGTTCCTCATGTTGTGGTGACCACCCCACCATAAAATTATTTTTGTTGCAACTTCATAACTTTAATTTTGCTACTGTTTTGAATTGAGCGACCCCTTCTATCTTCTTAAGTGGCTTAAACAGGAATGGGTATTGATGTTGTAGAATGCTTTTTCCGCATCTATCAATATAATTTTTCTTTTAATTTTTCATGTCAATGTGGCAAGTGCTATTAATGGTCATTCGTATGTTGAAAACCATCCCTGCATCCCTAGTATGAATCACACTTGGTCATGGTGAAGTATTTGTTTTTTATGCCTTTGTATTCTACTCACCCATATTTTATTAATGATTTTTGCATCAGTGTTCATTAGGGATATTGGTCTGTCGTTCTCAATTCTTATGGGATCCTTGCCTGCTTTAGGCATCAGAATTATACTAGCTTCATAGAAAGAATTTGGGAGTTTCCCATCTTTTTCTATGTTCTGGAAGAGTTTCTGTAGGATTGGTGTCAGTTCTTCCCTGAATGCTTGGTAGAATTTCCTTTGAAGCCACCTGGCCTGGGGATTTTTTCTTTTTGTTGGTAATCCCTTGATAACCTAGTCTATTTCTTCTATTGTTGTGGGTCTGTTGAGGTTCTTGACATCCATCTGGGATAGACTAGGGAGGGATTGCGTTTCCAAGTATTTGTCCATGTCTTCCAAGTTGTTGAATTCGTTAAGAGTACAGGACTTCATAGTACGTATAATTATATTTTTTATTTCATTAGGGCCTGTTGTCATGTCCCCCGTTTCATCCCTCATTCTTGCTATTGACATTTGTTCCTTCCTTTGGTTAGGTTTGCTAGCAGTCTATCAATTCTGTTAATCCTTTCAAAGAACCAACTTTTAGCTGCATTAAATTTTTCCATAGTTTTCTTTGTTTTCCCTCTCCTGTATCTCTGCCCTGATTTTTGTTTCTTTCCTTTTGCTATTAGTAGGATTGTCCTTTTGACTCTGCTCTAATTGTTTTAAGTTTTGTGCCAGCATATCAACCATAGGTCTCTCTTCCTTTTTCATGTGTGCATGTATTGCTATCAAACTTTACTCTGATAAATGCCTTTGCTGTGTCCCAAAGGTTTTGGTATGTTGTATTTTCATTCTCATTGGTTTCTAGAAACTTCCTGATTTCATCTCTGATCTGGGCCTTTTTGCAATAGTTAACTCATTCTCCAATTGTTTGCCTTTGTTTTCTTAATTGTCCTTTTGCTTTCCTCCCTTATGGCACAGTGGTTGGAGAGAGGTCTGTGTAATCTCGAGAGCACAATCGTTCTAGTGTGCTAGCGTAAGCACTAGATGTTGCCTGAGTGAGAGCAGTGCGTAGATTAACGTGTCACCCCTTATTTATGTGGCGAGACTTGATGTGTGTGACCTGTAGCTTTTTTCAAGTTGATTTTTTGGTTTGAGTAAGGGCAAGGTTATGACCATAGGTTTGAGTAAGGGCAAGGTTATGACCATAGGTATCACTGTGCTTTATTAAGTGTCTCATGGCAACCTTCTCACCAGATTTTTACAGTTCTATTCCATGTAACTAGGAAAGTTTGCCGCAAAATCACAGTGGCTGTTGATCACCCAGGCTTCATATACCTGGGTGAAGAACTGAGTCCAGGGCAGTTTCAGAGGTTTGGATTTGCAGAGGGGAGGGGGCTAACACATCCACCGAGTAATGTAGAGTTGTGGGTACTGCCTGCCAGGTCAGATTGTTGTTAACAAGAGTATTCCTACTCTTGTGTGCATTTTTGTTTTATGGAAACGGCTGCCTTTTGGGAGTCTTTGTGGCCAATGGTTGCAAGTTAGACTGCTAACTGCAAGGTAAGCAGTTCAAAGCCACCAGCCACTGCAAGGGAGAAAGGTGATGTTTTCTATTCCTGAGTTAGTCTTGGAAACGCACAGGGGCAGTTCTGTCCTGCCCTATAAGGGTTGTTGTGAGTCAGCGTCGACTCCGCAGTGAGTTTGGCTTGGTTTCTGGCTGCCTCTGCCTTGTACATCATGGTGAGCTACTGGCCAGCTACTTCTGTAGACTCCCTGTCCTTTTTTCCTAGTGGCAGACCCAGTCTCTGTCCTTTTCTAGGCAGCTTTTCAGCAAATTTATGGATGAAGGGTTGGAGTGTTTGTGGGGGTGGCCTACCTTCTGGGCTGACTCCAGAGACTTCTTAATTGCCTGGAAAATGGGTTGTGTGACTTGTTCTCTCCTGGTTTTAACATTGCGTGTCTTTGGTTTATATTCATAAGGAAGAGGGATGGAGTGATCGTGCTGCCCTGACAATCAGACGTGGGACAGGCCAGGGATTAAGTGCAGCTGTGTTCCCACCCCCTTGCTGTAAGCTGGAGTGTTAGCAAGACTGTTCTGCAGTTGAGAGTAGCCCTCTGGTCAAGGATTTGACTGTCACCAACCAGTTCCTGCCTGCACAGTCTTATTGCCGCTGCCCGTGTACCTACTGTGAGGGTAAGGGGACTCAGTGCTGTGGCTTTCTACTTTTGGGTATATTGGGATCCATGGACATAAACGTGTCCTAACAAATCCTAGGAGAGCATTGTCCCTTGCCCTGGGAATAGGTTGGGGAAAAGAGGGTATGGGTAGTGCTAGTGAGGCTCACAGAGGGGTGGACAGTGGGCAGCACTGGGGTGGCTGGAGAGATGGGATGGCCCTATGATAAATCTCAAGACGGAGCTGTCCTTATTCCAAGTGATGGGGGTTTCAGAGGCCATTTCCGTACAGGACTAAGGGCTGCTTTTTACTACGTTCAGGATACTGCAGGTCTGCACCTTGAGGGTAAGTCTGGGTTTGGGCAAGAATGTTCTGCCTTGTACATCATGGTGAGATACCGGACACCTACTTCTGTAGATGCCAGGTGCTCTTCTCCCCCCAGCTTGACACAAGGTTTTATTGCTCTATGCAGAGAGGCTCTGCGACTCCCAAAGCTCACCTGTGATGGCCACACTGCAGACACCTCCACCTCCATTGTACTCAGCAGGACACAGCTGATGTGCACACCAGCACCACATATTAGCACATCCCCATGACCCTGTCTCTGGCTGAGGTACTTAACATAATGAACAACACTTGCCTTGGCCACAGACTGCCAAGGAATGGAGCTCCTCCTGGGAGGACTGCAACTCCTGCCGTTGTCAGCAGGGACAGGAGTGGTGATCAGTCCAGGACTTTTGTCCAGTATTTCTGATGTGACCACAGGAAAGTTCCTGGTGACTCATTCAGAGGGAGTAGGACTTGCCTTCTTTGTCTGCTTGTTTGCTGAAAGTTGTGGGCAACATTCTGATTATTTCTGGGAGTGATGGAAACAGACTTTCGCTCACATCTCTTTTCTGCTGAGTGAATCAACACCAAGGGGAAATTGTAGTGGGCCCATTTTGGAAATATGGATGGGTTCTTAGAATCCTTTCAGAAACAGTAGTTATTGATTTATACTACAAAGCATAACAGATGGCTGGCATGCAGCCATGTCTTTGGTCCACCCGTCTCTGAAGGGCTGCTTGCCCCGTCTTTGGTGAGCATACTTGTTCCAGCACTCAGCTTAATGAGTGCCTCTGATGCCCAGTGGGTTAAATATTGAGCTGTTAAGGAACGGTCACTCGTTGCTATGCAGGAGAAAGATGCAACTGTCTGCTTCTGTAAAGCTCTGCCCTACCGGGCTCCGAGTCAGAATCTACAGTCTAGTTGAAGACAATGGGTATGGCTAGTAGTTTGACAAAAAGTGGCCTTCAAAGTTCTGAAGTCCCCTTAGGAATCTGATGGGAGCTTTCGGTCCTCCTGTCTGTCCAGCACAGGGGTCAGCCATATGTGGCTATTTAGGTATGTACATGCAACTGAAGTAAAGTTGAAAATAACAGTTACTCCAATAATTTTGATTTGTCGTTAAAATGTTTATGGCTCTCAAATATTTTTTACATTGTTGTGAGGGGCAGGATTGGTTCTTCTGTTTCTAGCTTGCTGATCCCTGGTTTAGCACACACTAATCACTCAGCCTGCCCTGAGTACTTAACATTTGCGTCTGACAATTCCAGGTTCCACTGCCCTGAACCAATGATGGCTTCTTTGATTGAGGGCTAGGGGCTACCTTAACGTTGCATTCAGGGCCTGAGGGTGACCTTCATTCTAAGAAAGAAATCTTTATTGCTAATGTTATACATTCATGAAAGATACCTGTTTCACAGCAAAGCCCATTTGTCCGAAATCTGGGGACTGTTGTTGCCCACTGAAGGACCTCGGTTCCAGTGAGTGAGATGGAGGCTGCAGGGGGACAACTAGCTCCTCTGGTGGGACTAGGGACATTTGGGGGTGGGGTGGGCGGAGTGGCACTGGACTGCTCTTTACTGAGGCCTGTGACAGGAGATAGTACTGTGTAGCCGTCAGTGATACACAAACAGGAGCTGTGGCTATTATGTCCTTCCCGGGACCAGGGCAGAGTTTCTGAATTAAGAGATTAACACAGAACAAGGTTGGAGGGCAGAGTGGTCTGGCTGGAAGCTACCTGATAGGTGTACAAGACCCTGTGTTCAAGGTGCCTGGCAGGAAGTTGGATTGCAGAGGTCAAAAGTGCTGCAGGGATGGCACTGCAGGATTGGGCTGCTCCTTAGGCCTGTGGGAGCCGGGGCCAGTTGGCAATTTACTTGAAAGGGAGGGTGTGTTATCTCAGTGCTTCTTGTTTGATCCCAAGCTGTCCTTTCCCAGAGGTTGTCTTAGTTGTAAGGAGCCCTGATGACAGTGGTTACTGTTGGGCTGCGAGCCCAACATCAACAGTACAAAATCACCAGCTGTTCCCTGGGAGAAAGGAAGGGCTTTTTACAGTCTCAGAAACTCTCAGGGGGCAGTTCTACTCTGGTTCAAAAGGTCATGATGAGTCAGAATGGAAGTGAGTTTGGTTTGATCTTAGTTGTGGGCTAGGGCACTGGTGACCTCATTCTCCCCGTGGAGGCCCTTTCCAGCAGTGAGGTGCCAGTGGCTGGGGACATTTAAGAACCCTGAGTGCTCTGTTCAACATGCCACTCACAAAGGCCAGAAGCAGTTCTCATCTTCATCACCCAAGATTAAGCAGTTTGTTTGTTCTGAGGGCTAAGGATGACTTTTGGGGAATAGAGCAGGGGTGTGGTGGGACAAGGTATTCTAGCATCTGACCCAGGTGTCGTCTTTTCCCCAAGGACTCCTCCACTGGCATTTGCCCAGTCAATTCAATAGCAGCTTTCATTCTGCCGATCTTGCTGTGTTTGCATTACTGTGATTCTGGGTGTGACAAACCCTATTCTCCCATGGGCTCCTGGCTGACAACCCCCTTGGTGCAGGACATATTGCTCCAAGACTAGTCGTCTCCTCATCTCTGTTTTCAGGAGTTAAATACCAATTGGTATGTTGCCTTCAGATCAGATTTCATGCTGCCAGGATTTAGTAAAGCTATGTATTAGTGCTGCTTGCCTGACATGTCTCTCCTGCCCACCCTTCCACCCCAGGGTGAGCCTCTCTGCTACAGACTGCTACATTGTGCACGAGATCTACAATGGGGAGAATGCGCAAGACCAGTTTGAATATGAGCTGGAACAGGCCTTGGAAGCACAGTACAAGTATATTGTGATTGAGCCCACACGCATCGGTGACGAGACTGCCCGCTGGATCACTGTGGGCAACTGCCTGCACAAGACCGCTGTGCTGGCGGGCACTGCCTGCCTCTGCACCCCACTGGCCCTGCCCCTGGAGTATTCTCATTACATCTCCCTGCCAGCTGGTGTGCTGAGCCTGGCCTGCTGTACCCTGTATGGGATCTCTTGGCAGTTTGACCCTTGCTGCAAGTACCAAGTGGAGTATGATGCCTACAAACTGTCGCGTCTGCCTCTGCACACACTCACTTCCTCCACCCCAGTGGTGCTGGTCCGGAAGGATGACTTGCACAGAAAGAGACTGCACAACACAATAGCATTTGCTGCCCTGGCATACTGTGTAAAGAAGATCTATGAACTCTATGCTGTATGATTTCAGGAGGGAAGGGAAAGAACGCAGAACAGCCCAGAGACAACAGTACTCAGATTGCCCAGCTTTGCCCTGTGAAACAGCACAGCCTGGGAAGGTATTTGGTTAATATTTGTTATTTTTTAAAAATAACAGTGATCAGGGGTGTGCCATGAGGTCCTTTAGCTCATTACACTAAAGTGTGGATCTCTATAACCAAGGAGGGGTCTGAAGCTGTGGACATCTAACTGGGCAGTGGAATGCTGATGAAGCAAATGCTACTGAGGGGTGTGAACACATTTTGGGTAAGGGTGTCTTAAGTATATTGTTTAACTGTACCATCCAGAGCCAACCAGAAGCTATTGACCATTAAAATGAGTGTTTCAATTGCAGGTGTTTTCTCTCTTCATGCTTTACTTGTAGTCTGCTCTGGGCACATGCAAGGAGAGGGCCTCATGGCCTGCCTGCCCTACTCCTTGTGGCAGCTTGAGGTTTCCACCCACACAGGAGAAGGCTTTAAGAAAGGTAGCCCTGGACCCCAGGCAACAAGGCCTCCCTGAAGCCATGACCTTGCTTTCATGGTATTCAAAATGAGGTAAGGGGATATACCCTAGAGGTCGAGGTTCTCTTGGGTGCATCTTGGGGCCTGGGACTGCTTCCCCAGAGATTCTGGTCTAAGAGACAGAACCCGTATCTTTTAAAGCACCAGTGGTTCCTAGTGCACCCTGAACCCACCTGGTACATGCTCCCTGTCTTTGAGAACACCCCTCTCCCTCCACTGAACAAAATGCTTTCCAAGGCTTCAATGAATGAACAATTATCTCCTCTGCAGAGGCCAGATACCCTTTACCTTAAATAGTAACCGTCCCAAGGTCTCTGCTCCTCAGTCACCTTTAAAGAGCTATACACGATTTGTTTTTTAAAAGTTGTCTGACCTAGTTTAAGCTCACCCACTAGAAAGGTCTGATGAAGAGGGAGGAATTCTTAACCTGGGAAGCATGGGGGAGCTTCACAGGTAGGGTGAGACTGGGCTACTTTGGCAGGGAGGGGAGATCCAGAACTTTCAGATTTTAAAAGGGGCCTGGGATACCTAAGGATTTATAAAGTTTAAGTTTCTGCCTACTCAGAACTCTAGGTGGCCAACAGTTTTGGGTGTTCCATGGAAACTGGTCATCTCCGCGGTGATTTAAAGTGTGCATGCACACACACGCACACACATTGTCTCGCATTCTGTGTAGCAGGTTTGTGTTGAAGCCCAGTGCCATGGCCCTCCGGGGCTAGAAGCTAGCATTGTAGCCTGCAGTGCAAGAGTGGTGGGCGTCTCCCCAACAAACAGGCCCGGGTTTGGAGAGGGAGCCTGATGCCCTCCCTGCTTGGAGGTGTTTTCCTGGTACTTCCAAAATTGGGAGGTGCTTTGAGCAAAATCCCTCACACTGATTAGAAACTAGGTGCCAGTAGTGTTGCTCCATGTGTTTCCCAGCTGTCCTGGATAGTGTTTTTTGTTGGATGTATGAATCCAGAGAGAAATGGCATGTGATGCTTCCTCGCCGAGGGGAGAATGTGATGAGGTGGACAGAGGACAGGCCTATATACTAAGGGTCCCTGGGAAGAAAAGCACCCATGCAGAGCTTGTCTGCTTAGCTTCCCTTCCTTTTATATGTCAGACTCTACTACCATTCTACCAAGAGCAGCTCGGCATTTCTGATGCACTACCACACTAACACGTTAATGTGAGCTGAAAGCAGGAACCACATTCGCATGTGGTGCCTGTAGATACTCTTCCAAGGAACAGATCATGTAACACAGTTTTAGATATCCACCCACCTACATCTAGTTTAGAGATGGGGGACTTTCTGAGAAAGGACAGTTAGGAAAAGTAGAGGTATGGGCGCCCTGACCTGACCCACTTTCCAAGGCCTTGCTCTGCCCCTGGCAGTCTCTGGCTCTCCTGCCGGTACATCTGCTGGTCCTTAAGTGATACAAGTGCCATTCTCCAACTATCAGTGTCATGTGCCAGCCACTCTTAAGAGCACAGGTGGACAATTGTGAATCTGGAAAACAATTGGTCTTGTCTCTCAGGCTTTGGCTGTGGCTTGATGCCAGAGCTTCTGTCCTGAGCAGTAAACCACCAAGAGACTCAAAGAGCAAAGGGCACAGTGCCTTTGAAATTTGCCATCTGGAGGTAGAACCAATTAATCAGTCCCTTCAAGCATTCTCAGTTAAGGAAGGATGAAGACAGAAGGTAGAAAAGCCAAACCAGTGCAGCAGCAGCACCCCCCCAAGTGACACATGTCTCAGACACTGGTTTCAACAATATACTGTGTCCCCAGAGCATCTCCTGACAGCGGAAGACCCTGTGGAGATATAAGCGAGAAAACCCTCGGAGGCACTCCCATTAGTGAAGCTTTCTGGCAATTCTCTGGGCAATGCTGTCAACTGATGTCAGGCAGAGTGACAGGAGTGTGGAAGTAGTTCAGGGACCCTCTGTTTTCAGTTCAAGGTCCTTCTGCTGGCGGTGCATGTGCACGTGGGGACAATGGGCTGTCGTTCTTTTCGCTCCTGGTGCTCACAAACACGGTGAGCCTACAGATCCAGCTGTTGGCACTCAGCCTTCTCTACCTAGATTTAATAATTGATTGCATATATCATCTTTGGTTTTTCTATGTGTGGTAGATCAAATTTGAACAAAGTTTAGGAAGTAAATTGAATGTTGGTGTTAATGAGCACACCACCAGTATTGCATGTGTGGGGTGTAACGAGGAGGGGGTGTCTAGGTTGACAGACTCATGTCCCAGGTGGTGAACCACACTTAAACAGACAGTTCTTGGCCACCTGTTGCAATGGTTCCTAAAACCAACAATCTTAACAGATGGTGTGCTTGTCTTGAGAAATTCCCTCAGCTTTGCTGACCACTTCAGTTCATGGAAAGAAAGAGTAGCACCTGGACAGGATGCCAAGTGTCAGCTCACAGATATCTTAAGTAGTGTTCTACAGGGACAGGATACCGTGTCTCTGTGTGTTATCAAAAACCTGCTATTAAGTCAGACGCAGACATGAGATCTCTCTTTAGAGAAGTGTATGCTGGCTCTAATTTTAATGACTACCCCCTCCTTTCCACATGAGTTAGTCAATGGTAGACAATAGAAAATGGAGATCAATCATGATTCAACCAAGGAGCCCTGGAATGCCCAAGATGTGTTGTTCATGGTCATCCAGATCGTAACATCCACTCTCTTTTTCTCACGGCTAAAGCAATTTGCATAAGTTTAAGGTGAGAACAACTGGGCCAGTTGATGTCCAAGACAATTTCTAGGATCTGCTGATGCTGAAGCTCAAATGAGTTTGGTCCTGTGAACCCTAGTGGACCATGGCTCCTGCCTGCTCCAACCATTACTTCATGCTTTTAGAGTAAGGTGACCAGATTTTAACATTGGTAAAGCGGGGCACCATTGATAAAACCCATATCCTGGTGAAATAGCCACATAGCAGCCGGAAACTGTATACCCTAGCTTGTCGTGCATTCTTTCAAAAAATCGGGGCTTTAAAAAAACACCACGGGATGCGGGAAAATTGTTAAAAATTGGGACGTCTGGTCACCTTATTTTAAAGCCACTACCCAGTTTGTTTACTTTACACAGGAAACAAGCCTGTTGTCTTGGGTCCCTAGTCTCTGTCAATAGGGCATCTGGCCAGAGATCTCTAGACATGCTTTCTCAACTGGCAAATCTCCTTAAAAGACCCACAGATAGAGACATCCATTGTAGAACAATCATTGCTCCCCAAGTACAGCCGTCCCACCGCATCTCTGGCCAGGATTAGGGGTTCTCGGATTTCTGCTCTTTTCGGGCCCTGGAAGCCATGAGGCGAAAGAAGAGCCCAGGAGCCAGAGTTCGGATGTAAGTGGCCAAAAGAGGGAGCAGGTCAGACAGGATCACATCTTTCTTCTTCTTTGCCACAGCAGCAAGGACATCTCGGGCCACCTCTGTAGGGCTCCTGCCCTGGGCTGTGGTTGTGTCCATAACTAAAATATACAGAACAAAACCAAAATGTAAACACGGACGTGGGCTAGTGGGACCGGGAGGTCTACTATTGCATTCCCCATCAAGTTCACATCACACAATATGGGAGGGAAGAGCCTGGGTCTATGCTTGAGAGCCTGGGCTTTCCCAATAGCAGCAAGGACCAAGACAATTAGACCAGGGAATCCCAGAATCTGAGTTTTACCAGAGAATCTGACTATTTGAAGTTCTAAGAAAAAGGTGAAGGCCAACCCATATGGAGTCTCTAGGAGGAAGCCCCTCATACCACATCTGAGGAGTTTTGGGGTCTTTCTTAGATAACTTTACCTATTGGAGCAGTTATTCCATAGGGCTTCAGGTCTACCCCCAAATTGGAGGGACCAAGGCCTGCATGTGCATATGAGCTCACTAAAAGCAAAAATGAAAAATGTAGGAGAGTACAAAGGACGAAGTTCCACATGCCATGGTTAACTGGTTAAGTTACAAGGAAGAATTCCTGATTCATTTTAGGTGTTAGACAGTTTGGGAGCCCGCACGAACAACCACCACTCATCTGTCATTTGTACTCCAGTGACTTACATGATGCTGGTAGTTGTGCCCCCTCTACTTCAAATACCAGCAGGGTCACTCAGGGGGAACAGGTTTCAATGGAGCTACCAGGCTTAAGAACTGACTTGGAAGTCTAGGATGTCAATTTTTCAGGTATTAGCACTAACATTTTTATGAAGTGTCAGAAGATGAGCCCCTTTGGTGGGAAAACACGGGGCACAACTCCAAATGACAAGCAACAGCTGCAAGCCTCCATTAATAATCACAAAGTGGACTATACCAAATACGAATCTGCGAAAAATTGGGATATACCAAGAATCTAGGAAAATTGGAAATGGCCAAAATTTTTTTTTCTAGTATTTAAAAAATGGCTTAAAGATTGATATCCTAATATAGTGAACTGAAGCAGACTGGTATTGACCATTTTGAATATGATTTGCTACATTAGGAATGATAGATTGAGAAAAATGGTATCACATTAATTGTCAAAAAGATTTGGAGATTTATATTGAACTATACTGTGACAGAATAAAAGCTATATGTCTACGAGGAAGTACAGTTAATACAACTATTACTCAAAATTATACCCCAACCAATAAAGCTAGTGATGAAGGAACTGAATTTTACAAACTTCAGTCTAAAATTGGTCAACATGCGATAAGATGCACTGATAATTATTTGGCAGTTGGAACCAAAGGGGAAGGGACAATAGTTGGAGAATATGGCCTTGATGATATAAATGAAGTTGGAGATCTCATGATAGAATATTTCAAGACCAATAACTTCTTACTGGCAAATACCTGTTCAACAATATAAATGGTGGCTATACATGTAGACTTTGCCAGATGGAATACACAGGGATCAAACTGACAATATCTGTGGGCAAAGGCAACGAAAAAGCTCAATATTAGCAGCCAAAACAAGGCCAGGGCTAACTGGAACAGATCATCAATTCTCATATGCAAATTCAAGTTGCAATTTGAACAACAACAACAACAACAAAAAGTCCACGAGAGCCAAACTATAACATTGAGTATATCCCACTTGACTTTTGAGAACATATTTGACTCACCAAACACCAATGACAGAAGACTTGATGAGCTGTTGTTGAATGAAATCAAGAACATCATAAACAAAACAAAAGGTCATTTAAGAGACTAAAGTGAATGTCAGAAGAAACTTGCTCTTGAAGATGGAGTACTTAAAACAAATGGAAGAAATTATAAAGTAAAAGAGCTGAAAAGAACATTTCAAAGGGCAGCTGGAGAAAATAAGAGTATTATAAAATGTGCAAAGACCTGGCCTTAGAAAACCAAAAGGGAAGAATACAACACATTCAGCATTATCTCAAGCTGAAAGAATTTAGGAACAAATTCAAGCTTTGAGTTACAATATTAGAGGGCTCCATGGCCAAAATGTTGAACGACACAGGAAGCATCGAAAGAAGATGGCAGGAAGGCAGAATCATTGAACCAAAAAAGAACTCGTTCAACCACTTAAGAGAGGAAGCATATCATCACGAACTGAGGGCACTAAAGACAACAGTCCAAGCTACAATGAGGGCATTAGTGAAAAACAAACTTGATGAAATACAATTGGAAACGTTTTCACAAGCTAATAAAGGCACTAGAAGCACAGAAGCATTTATGATAACCTGGCCAATCAGCTGTGTCCAACCCAAAGAAAGGTGACCCAACAGAATGTAAAATGATTGCACAGGATTATTAATATCCTATGCAAACAAAATTTTGCTGAAGACACTTCAACAATGGTTGCAGCAGTATAATGACAGGGAGCTGATAGAAATTCCAGCCATATTTAGAAGAAGACATAGTACGAGGAAAACCATAGCTGATTATCAGATGGATCTCGACTGAAAGCAGAGAATCCCAGAAAGGCATTCTCTGTGTTTTACTGACTATGCAAAGGCATTCAACTGTGGGTCCATAATCAACTGGATAACAATTAGGAAGAAGAATGGGAATTCCAGAACACTTCATTGTGCTCATGGGGAATCTATACCCACAGCAGTCATTTGAACAGAACAAAGGTTTAAAATCAATAAAAGTGAGTCTAAGAGTTGTATGCGTTCACCTGTCTGCTGAGCAAATAATTCGAGAAGTTGGACTATAAATCAGGAATGGAGAAAGGTTTATTAGCAGCCTGTGATACGCAGATTGCACACCTTGCTGAAATGAGGAAGACTTGAAGCACGTGTTGACGAAACTCAAAGACTGCAGCCTTCAGTATGGGTTGCAACTCAGTGGAAAGAAAACAAAATTCATAACCACTGGACCAATACACACAGTAACGAGAGAAAAAAACTGAAGTCAAGAATTTAATTTTACTTGGCTTCACAATCAATGCTCATTAAAGCAGAAATCAAGCGGCATTTTGCAAATCTGCTGCACTTCAAAGTAGCAAAGATGTCACTCTGAGGACTAATGTGCATCCCACCCAAGCCGTGGGAATTTTAGTAGCCTCGCACACATGTGAAACTTGAACAGTGAGTAAGAAAGACAGAAACATCGATGCATTTGGATTATGGTACTGGTCAAGAATACGACAAATCTGTCTTGGAAGAAGTTCAGCAATCATGCTCCTTAGAAGCAAGGATGGTGAGATTTCTCCTGAAGTACTTGTCAGGAGAGACCAGTCCCTGGAAAAGGACATCGTGCTCCATGAAATAGAGGGTCAGCGATAAAAAGGAAGATCCTCAACAAAGTGGATAGACACAGTGGCTGCAACAATGGTTTCAAGGTCAACAACTGTGAGAAAAGCACAATGTTCTGTTGTACCGTTGCTGAGTTGGAGCCAACTCATGGCATCTAAAACAAGGTTAATGACTAACGCGCCTTCTTCCCTAAAGGCCTGAGTTTTTCATCGAAGCCTGACCAGTTCTCACGTCAATGTGGTGCCTGAGCTGCCTCACCAATGTCTATTCTCACCTATTTGTTACTAGAGGATCACTGATTGCTACATATTTTTACATGCTGCCAGAGGGATTTTGAAAAACACCATCGTGGTCTAAGGCTATATGAACCTTTGTTGCCCCTATGTAACATTTAGTATGTGGAGAAGTACCTAAGAGAGGTGCACTTGCCAAATGTAGGCAGGGCTGTTTGGAGCACAAGGCTGGGGATGGTGGGACATGCAGACACACAAAGGAAGGGGCAGAGCCAGCACCCAAGTGTTGGCATGCACAGGTCAACTCTGATCTGAGTGGTAAGAACCTCCTGGTCTCTGCTGGACCTACATGCTGAGCTGGGTGTCTGCAGACCAGCGCAGATTTACTCTGAAGCCAGGGCAGAGACTCTTAAAGGTTTGCCCAACTCACCCAGATGACGGCCTTTGCTTAGGACTCCCAGGTAGGCATTTCTCAACACACAAGCCAGGGAACCTCTTGGGTCAAGAAACCTTTGTGAAGATGATCAACTTTAATCCTGATCCTAATGATCCTCCTTGACCACAGAATCTGGAGATGGATTACTTGATAGTTTTGCAGCATTTTGGCATACAGAGCTTTTTGTCTACCTCTCAACACTATTTCAAAAGCTGGATCAATGTTGCTTGGGCTAAAGGTGGCTCATAGTGGGAAAGTGAATGTTACTCAACAAGAAGGATGCCTTTTGCAACTAAGACCTATCAAGCAAAACTTAGAGGTTTAACAATCAGATTCTAAATGTTAGAGAGTAGAGACCCACTCAGGTAAGGGCAAAGCCTGGGTCACAGTGCTCGCAGGAAGGAGCGGGCCTCACCGCCATATCTGGAACCATCAGCAGTAATGGCGTTCAGGGAGAGGTTAGTGTGAATGTAGCCTGGGCTGATCACAGTCACATCAATTCCATGCTGCTCCATCTCTGCACGAAGACAGTCGAAGAATGCTTGGGTTGCATGCTTGGAGGCTGCATCTGCAAGGGGGTGTGGCCGAGAAAGGTGAGTGCTCCGAGGTGGGACACAGGTCTCGAACCTATACCCCCACTTTTACCCTTATTATAGCAAACTGGTGCTGCCTTCTTGCTTGTAATGGCGCCATGTCTTTACTCTTAGGAAACATACTATTGTCTCCTGTCTCCATCTTTCTCTCAGATGATTCATGGGAAAAAAAAGTAAAACAATTGGGAGTTCTTTGTACTGTTCCTATAATTTTGGGAATTATTCCAAATTAAAAGTTAACAACAAAACTTACGGCCTAAGGTGTGTCTGTTAAGTACTAGACCGCTAACTGGAAGGTTGGCAGTTCAAACTCACTAGCCGCCACTCCAGAAGATTTATACCCTCAGGGAACCCTGTGAATTGAAATTAACTCAATGGCAATAGGTTTGATTTTTGGGTTTCAGTAAAGCATAGGTCGCTGGGTGGTAAAAGTGGTTTGTGATCAGCTACTCAATTAAAGGTTGATGGTTCAAACTTACCCGGTGGCACTGAGAAAAACCTGGCACTCTGCCTCTGTATAAAGATTACAGCCAGGAAAACTCCACGGAGCAGTTCTATTCTGCTAACAATTATGGAGTAGCACTGACTCAATGGCAATGAGACTTTGGGGTTTGGGTAAACATTCAAATAGTACAAGTTGAAAGTTCTCCTGACTCAAATCTTACTCCTGAGTGAGATAACTTTTTTGTAAGTGTATGTGTCTGACACAGATGTATTTTATTATAGAAATGAGCCCACACGTTTCCCCTGCAGCTCCCCAGGCAGCCCCTGAAGACCCCCACACTGCTGTGCTGCCTATGACCTGTTAGGTTACTTTCCCAGTCAGAACTGGCTGTCCTGATTGCCACGATTGTGTCTATCTGCTGCCTAAATGGTTCTGCCAGAGTCCCCTGTATGTATGAGTGCATTTCAGCCAGTTTTCTGTGTGCCCTTCCTCTGACAAGACTACCAAGTGTGAGCATTGACCAGAATACCAGGGATTCCACCTCTGCATTCAATAGCAAGCACTCTGCCAGGAAAACAGAATGGTTATCTCATCTGACACCAATGCCCCCTCCTACTCGGGGAAACAATCAGTAGCTTTGAGAAGGGGCGTCCACCAACCAAAGGAAAAGGGAGAGATCAAAGACGTGGGGGTTGCCAGAGCACCACTTAGGCTCTGAGCTTGCTGTGAAGCCTCTTAGACACGGTGCCCTCAGGTTAGCTCACGGGGAGGAAATGGCTCCTATGGGACATAATTGCACAGGTGCAGCTCTCTTGGGGTCCTTCTTTGGGTTTTTAGGCTGTGGGGCCTTGGTTAGGCCGTGCTGATGACTGTCATGCCATGCCCTGTAGATAGGATTGCCACAGGCATTCCAGGGATTGTTCCCCAAACCACTGACCAGCATGTGTGGAGCACACCACTTTACACTTGCCCTCCAGGCAACATCAGGACAAAGCCTAAATTAAAGTGGAGTGTGAGAATAATTTCAACCTTATGGCGAAAACTAAAAGACTATGAACAGAACTGAACCAAAACCAAACTCAATGCCATTGAGTCGATGGCTGACTCATAGTGATCCTATATGACAGGGTAGAACTGCCCTCTGAGTTTCCAAGACTAAATCTTTATGGAAGTAGAAAGCCGGTCTTTTTCTAGATGAACAGTAGAGAAAAGATTGCTATCTTAGACCCAGATTTATTTATTACTAACATTTTACCACAGGCGGCCTGGTGGTGTAGTAGTTACAACCATCAGCCACTCTGTGGGAGAAAGAGGAGGCTTTCTACTTGTTTTAAAGAGCAGTCATGGAGATGCACAGGGCAATGAGCACTACAGCGCGCTGATCTGAGCTGTCCTGTGAGGCAGTCATACTAACTGTGAATTTCATCTTCTCAGTAAGGACCCTGAAGGGCAGGGAGGGTAAGAAATCTGCCTTGGAGCAAGGCCAACCAGAAAACAAACCCACAGCTGCTGAGTCCATTCCACTCAGTGACTTTATAGAAGACAGAGTAGAACTGCCTTGTAGGGTTTCCCAAAGCTGTCACTCTTCACTGGAGCGCATTGCAGCATCTCTCTCTCTGACCGTGCCCTGCTGGGTTGGCACCGAGTCTGTGCCACCGTGCCACCAGGCTTTTCCCTCGGCCACACAGCTCTTCTCAAAGAATGAGCCAGCACTGATGCCTGAAAGAAAGTGTAATCGCCCCATTTCCTGTTTAGATGATGGGATATAGCAGGGAGGGAGTATCTCTAGCCACCGTCATTACAGCCCTCAATAGGCAGGGCTGAGCAGCATCTGGAAGTAGATATGGCTGTGATGAATTGTTAAATCCTCACAGAGTGGAAGAAATGCATTCCCAGGACAAGTTTTGTAATTACCTTCAATATCTCAGAAACAATTCCAGAATCTCCGTGCTGGTGAGCACAGTGGTGTACAGACATGATGCTACTTCACCCAATTCTTGCTCAAGCCTCCTCTCAGTTGTGCAGGGGAGAATGTGAACTGGAAATCAATTTGGCAGTTTAATTTTTGAGTCTGACCCAGTATTTCCTAAGGGAGCATTTGTGAACTTTATGTCATTGAAGCCCTGGAGGAGTACCCGAGAAAGAAGCCTTAGGGAGGGTTCAGCATAGCACATCGCTGTTCATATGGTCAGAGGCCCCATGGAAGAAACCCTCCATTCATCAGGAGGAAATGACTACAAAGCAAAGGTCATATCCCTTCAGCTCCAAATGGTGAGTCAGATCCACTGTGCTGATATACTCTGAGAAGCTATGGGTAGAGTGAGCAAACTACAAAACATAATGCTATTTTTCCTTATTATATGCGGGAGAGGGCATTTGTCCACAAGTAGTAACTAGTCATATCTAATACATATGTGATAATGATAACACCAGCAGCTGTGCATTATAGGAGGTGCCTGGTGTGGTTCCACACACTGTACTCATAATACAGCTCATTAATTTTTCCCATGCCTTCCGAGTTGGTCATTTGAACCATCCGCACTGCAAATGAGACCTGGGGTACAGAGAGGGGGGCACTGGTCCAGGGCTGCACAGAGTGAAGAGAGGAGCTGAGCTTTTCAGTCAGGTTTTGTCTCTGGGGCTCATATTCTGTGTGGTGTACTTCCTTTAGTAAACATAAAAAAACAAAACAGCCAACCAAACAAGAAAACCAGGGGGAAGTACTCACAGGCCGATCGAAAAGGTATGCTGATTTTGCCCTGGATACTGCTGATCACGACAATGTGGCCTTGTTTCTTCTCAATCATAGAGGGCAGAAGTGCTAATAAAAGAAGGCTAGGCTTTAGAGGGGCATTCCCTGTGGTCAGTGGCTCCTGCTGCCAAGCAGCTGGTGCTATTTACTGAGTAATGAAGCCCTTCAGCATGGCGAATGTGCTCCACTGGAACTCCGAAGTCCCTACGCCTAGCATTCTGTAGGCAGGGACCTTTCCACAGCAGCTTATGTCCCAGCCCCTCCCCTGACTGTAGTCTGCGGGATATGCAGACGGCATGGAGGCGACACTGTAGATGAAAATATCACTATGAGACTGAGTCTTAGAGCTATAAAGCAACAAGACAATGTAAATAAATGGACCGAAAAGCAACCATCCCAGTTCTAAGGACAATACCCACTTGGAGGTAAAATAGAGGGCAGGGACCACGGCCTTACGCTGGAGAGTCCAAGTCAACAGTAGCACTCAACAGGGATTGCCCCACCCTTTAGAAACCCTAAATAATTTACCTTTTGTTAGAGCGACTGGGCCAAAGTAGTTTGTCTCCATCACTTTCTTGTCCACCTCTGTGCTGGTGTCCTTAATGGCGCCACGGTAGCTGATCCCAGCATTGTTGATCAGAATGTCCACATGGCCAAAGCACTGTAGAATCCTGGCTGCTGCTGCAACAATGGCATTGGGGTCTGCCAGGTCAAAGGCCACTATGCACGGCTTATATACCTTTATCTGGTTAGTCAAACACAACAGACACCAAATTTACCTTCTGGGTATAGGGGTCCTGGAAGTGGCCACTGAGCATGGATGAAAGGCTGAATAGTGCCCATGCCCAATCCAGGAAGCTTCTCTGCCAGAAAATATCCAGGCACCACGAACTAGCCACAACCCCCGTTAGCGACACAACTGAACACAGGATTCACATAGATAGAGCTTACGTGATGTGTACAGAAGGCGCCCTGACCCAGCAGGGTCCCTACACTTAACAGCACACAGTAGAAAAGCGGGGGCCTGCTTAAGATAGGTAATGAGACCAGCTTTGACATATTCTCTACGTGTCAGGCACTGGGACACAGCGGGAAATAGACATACATAGTTATTGCTGTCCAGAGGCTCATGGTGCTCAAGTATAGACTCTAATTATAAAGAAAGCCAAAGGAAGGGCAGGTGTGAGCAAAACTAAACACCGAGTACTCTGAGATGAGAAGGGTTAGCTAGGCAAGTGGGAGGTGCAGGGCTACTCCACAGAGGAAGCTTCCCAATGCCAGTAAGTAGTAGCCAGGATTTCAACCTAGAGGGCACTGCCAGGGACCTGGGGCCTCTGGTACTTCCATTTGCATGGCTGGTACAGGCCAAGGGGAACCAGATTGCTAGCTCACCTTCGTGGTGCAAGAAGTAGCAAAGTCTCTGGTGAGCTCATCCAGGGCTTCCTTATTACGGCCGCAGAGCACCAGCTTAGCGCCTGCAGCGTGGAAGACTTTGGCGCATTCTAAAAGCAGAGAAAAGAATGCTTACTGCCGAGCAAATGTGCCTTCTCTCATATGGGGCAGCTGAGCCTACTGTATACTTCAGAGCCGACATGTGTGAACCTTCTAGAGACCGGCAAGGCTCCAGGACAGCTGTTCTCATGCTGCCCTTAGAACGCTCCATCACAAGACCAAGGGGAAAGCAGAGTTGAACACTCTAGTATTGTGCTCATGGTGACTTTATTAAACCTTGAACATTCTTATAAGCATTCACTTGATCCTACAACTGAGCCTGGTAGTGCCCATGGCTCCTACACCTGGTCTGTAAGGCCTGAACTCTAGCAACCTGCAGGCTATTTCCCAGGTCACCTAGTGCAGGAGGCACATATGTGTGGGGTTCTGGAGGGGACTACAGAGCATTGTCCTGCGAAGGAGCAGGTCTTAAGGAGTCACAACTTTAGTTCAGTGTAGCCAGAGTGCTTCTGGCAGTGCATACAGAATAAGTGACCATCTGATGGCCATGGGCACATACAATTGCACAGAATGTTGGGGGGCCTAAGAGGAAGGGCTTGGGGAGGGAAAGAAAATGAGAACAAATTATCATGAAGTCTGCCAATGGAGGTCCCTGCAACATTCCAGATAAGAAGCGATGAGAACTAGAACCATAGCAGGGTGATTCAGAAGCCAACTGGGGGCAAGCAAAAGATCCAACAGAAAGGTTCTGGGGTCACTTGTGAATTAGCCACAGTTCATGGCCGCGCTATGTAAAAACCAGGCCTTTTCTCCATTTTATCTCCTGGTCTGGGTTTTCCCTATAGCTGTGAGCTGCTCTGGGCTTAGCCACAGGTCAGTGTAGGCCTCCGGTTACCTCTTAGCTCTGGGGTCAAAACTACTGGGGAAGGGCTGTGGTCAGAGGATGCTCACCTTGTCAATCTAACCCCTATTGCTGGGGCCTGTTAATAAACATCACTATGGAAGCATTGTTTTTGTATTTCTAAGCTGCCTTTAATAAACGTTCTAAAAGCGAACTACCAGTGAATATCAACATGTGTAAGTATAAAGAGACACTGTCTATCCTCACCCTGAGGTCTTACATAAAGCACCTCATTGTAAAGCATCTCAGAAGAAAGGCCTGGCAATCTACTTCCATACCACTAGTCATTAAGAACCCTATGGAGCAGTTCCAGTCTGACGCACGTGGGTTTGCCCTGGGGTCTCATTGACCAACCACAACATGTGGGAAAGCTGCCAGTGAATCTTGGTGGTCCGAGTGTCTTGGTTATCACATAGGGCTTGGCCCACCTTGAAGCCAGGCCAAGAGCAGAGAGGGTCGAACGCCTAGCCAGTAGCATAACCCTTGAGAATAGCTGTCCCAAGATCTGATGAGAGGCCAACGTTCACCTGCGACTTTGTGTAACATTCACAGAGGCATGCCTGTGAACCCTCTTTCCCCAAAGCCTTCCCTCGCTCTTCCCTCCATTGCCATGTGCCCTCGAGCCTTGTGTGGTGGCACAATCAGGCTGCTACTGGCTCTTGGGCCAGCCTACCTTCACTTGGTAGCTCTGACTTGGCTTTGAGACCTGAAGATTGAGTTCTTGAATCAGAGAGGTGTGGAGCTGAATCTTGGCTAGGCCCTTTTGAGTCAGAAGTCATGCCTTCTTTGAATCTCAGCTGTGAAAACTGAGCTAGTACTTCATATGTAGTGCCAAAACATGTAGTGAAATAGAAAAACACTGCCCGTCTCTGCCTTTCTCCACCACTATCTTACAGACATCTCCACCAGAAGTCTTTAGCGAAGGGGGTCCTCCTAGCCATCTGTCTGTCTTGCCATGTGGCACACAGGAGATGAGCAATAATGGGCTGAACAATCACCCCCAAAGACTTAGCATGCAGGTGATCCAAGGTGCCTCCTGGCCTTTCTTCCCAGGAGCAGATCTCTGTGCACCAGCAAGCTGCAGAGGGGTGTCAGTGAATTTGTGGAAGGGACAGGGATCCCACATACCATGCCGTGTTTGCCTCCAGAGTATGTATGGGGAGACAGACAGATGTGCCCAGCTCTTGAATGGGGCCTCCAGACTGGGCCTGGGTCCCAGGACATATGTTCACTGGAGGGCGGCCCCACAGAAGCCCTTGTCAGGAACAGCTGAGTTCCACTGCTTGGTCTACAACTGTTGAGGCTGTGCTGTGGCAATGGTCACCACATGGTCTGAGCCCATGGAAGGGGTGGGAACAGTGCACACTCAGGACAGACAGGCAAGCTCTAGGAAAATCCTGTCTGCTTGACCCTTGTAGAGTTAAAAGCACTATCTTGATTAGTCACTCGTATTTGAAAACTGGACTTTTCCCATGGGAAAATCCCATTTCGATAGTCGGCTGGAACTGAGCAGGGGATCCCATAGGAGGGACAGAGTATCTCCAGGTGTGACTGTCTGCATTGTTTTCTAATACTAACAGTGGCAGGGGCCATTGGTCAGTGCACTTAAGCGGTTTGTTTTTCAGTTACATAGACAACAGGTCGTATTGCCTATCCCCACACTACCCAGGCTGTCCCGCTTATAAGCCCTTCCAGCCACTGTGGGCATCAAAGCTGGGGCACCCTTAGGACCCACCTTTGCCGAGCCCAGAGGTAGCACCCGTGATGACCACAACAGAGTCCTTCAGGTAAGCTTTCATGCGTATCTGCTGCAGCAGCTTGAAAAGGCTGAAGATACCCACAAAGCCACAGAACAGAGGTAGGAGGGCCATAGATGTGATTAGGTTCATGACCTGTATTTTCAGGAAGACTCCTCCTGGAAGAACAAAAGTCATATGTATATGTATATATATATATATAAGTGACAAGATAGGATCAAGCTATCCAATGAGCCCAGGCTCACTGTCCCCTTCAGGTTACCTGTGCTCTGTGCCAGGTATTTTATCTCCCAACTTACGTGGGGACACCCAGCAGCCCAGCCCTAGACTTCAGGATACCCTCAAAGGCATATAGTGTGTCCCAGAATATGCTGAGGCTGGTGGTGTGTTTGGAGCTCAGCACCAATAAGCAAGCACAACAGAAGGTAAGTGGTGGGTCAGTGCTTGCCTGAGTCTCCCTCAGAGATCAGTGAGGAGAACTTAGGTAATGCATATTTATGAAACGATGCAAGGGAAAAGAAAAATACAATTGCTCACACGTTCACTCCGAGCTGAAGCCATAGAGGGATGGATCCTATGCAGGGATGGATCAAAATGGTGGCCCACAGATGCACCATATCCACAGGGTCTCACAGTGCCCAAAGGAAACCTGGTGCAGGATATGGAACCACTCTTTACCAAGACGAGGTACAGGCTCAGGCTATTAACATAGCTCCTTGCTGAGCCCAGTGGCCCGCCCTCCATCAGAGTGTGTACAACAGTACAGCTCTCGCCTCCATTCTCTTAGCTGCCTAACCACCCGGACGGGCCCAGAGCTACAGCTAACAGGGCGATATACACAGATAAGAGCCTCGTTAGTGAGGTTCCCGTTCATGTTCTCTAACTCTAAAGGAAACGCCTCTTAGGGCCACCTGACAAGGGGGTGAAGTTTACTAGACAAAAGTCCACCTGGCCCACCCCCAGGGCATCCTTAAAGGGCTGTAAGCCAGACTGAATGAAGTTTGACATGAGTCATCAGGTGAGAATAACTGTATGAAATCCTCATCCATCTCACTGCCCACTCTTTGTCTCCTTAACCCAGATTGTTTAAAGAAACTGCCTGACTCCTTTCCCAAGCCTTTCCCATGCGTTCACCTGTCACAGTAGTCCTGAAGTTCACCCTCAGGTGGGCTGTCCTGTTGGCAAGCTAAATTGCCCATTGCAGGATACTCTGGTTCTAGCTTGACTGGGCAAGTTGACTTGTTTAGACTCTGATTCAGTATATCTGAGGTATAAATGCAAACAATCAGCAAGGAGTGGAACCCTGCTTGAGGAATTCTGTAATCCCAGAGACCAGCGGTGGGGGCCCTGCTCACAGTGCCTACCTATCCTTGTGGGCCAGCACTGTGGTGCTCACACACCGAGGGTAACTTGACCCATCAGGTCCTATAGCTAGAAGTCATTCTGTATACTTGGGCTCATGGAGACCAGAGCCCTTATCGTCAGTCCCATTTGAGACCTGCCTCTGGAGGCTATGGGGGCCAGTGACTTACTGGTAGTCCAGTAAAGCAATGGCTCTGTTTACAGAGGTGATCTTAAGCCAGCCTGGCTGGATCTGTAGGCTCAACCACTAGCCAGCTTGAGGAAGTACACTAACTTTTGTTGGATTTCAGTATTCCAATCTCTATAAAGTCTAAAGGGCCTGACTGTAGCCCACAGGAAATCTGTTAGGGAGCACAGTTAAAGTGACATGCAAGCAGTGCCTGGCTCGGGGAAAAGCTCAGTAACATGAGCGGCCGACATGATTCAAGACAGCTGTGACTTCTAGCTTAGGACACTGTTAAACAGCAAAGTGACTTCCAAGGCTACCTGGAAGACTTCCTGAAAATCAGTTTCTTTTCCAAAAGAAAATCCATTAAATGTATAGCTTAATGAATTTCATTTTGTGTCTTCAGAAACCTTTTAGTGAAAAATTTTAAAAAGTCATTTTATTGGGGGCTCATACAACTCATCACAATCCACACATCCGTGTCAAGCACATTTTTACATTTGCTTCCCTCATCATTCTCAAAACATCTGCTGTCCACTTGAGCCCTTGGTATCAGCTCATTTTCTCCCCTCCCTCCCTTATGAACCCTTGATAATTTATAAATAATTATTATTTTGTCATACTTTACACTGTCTTACGTCTCCCTTCACCCACCTTTCTGTTGTCTGTCCTCCAGGGAGGAGGTTATATGAAGATCCTTGTAATCGGTTCCCCTTTCTCCCCCACCTTTCCTACACCCTCCTGTAGTTAAATTTTTAAGTAGAAAAATGAAAAACACTTGATAAAAAAATTTCAAGACCCTATGATTAAAGTTTGTACAAAAAACTGGCCGGGACATCTGTTAAGATGGGAACTGGAAAAAAGAAAAGGTGGTAACTAGGCAGATCATTTATAACAAAGACATGACTCTGGGAGATGGGCAATGGGAAGGTGGGTGAGGGGAGACGCCGGGCAGTGTAAGATAAGATAAAATAATTATTTATAAACTATTAAGGGGGAAGGGGGAGCGGGGAGGGAGGGGAAAAAAAAGGCAAGCTGATTCCAGGAACCCAAGTGGAAGGCGAATTTTGAGAATGACGAGGGCAATGAATGTATAAGGGTGCTTTACTCAATTGATGTATGTATGTATGGATTGTGATAAGAGTTGTATGAGCCCCAATAAAAAGATTTATTAAATTAAAAACAAAAAACACCCAAAGACATGAGAGACCAAAGGAAATGGACAGAGGGTAACCCTAGAACCACCCTAAGTTTCGAAAGAAAGTGCAGAGAAGCTGAAAACTGGCAAGCAAGAAGACAAAACGGGTGAACTGTAAGCTGGACTAACACAGCACGGTCATTTGAAGATTTGCACACAGCATTCTAGAAAGACAGAAACTGATAAATCAGTTCAGCTTGCCTATATTGCTGGCTGGTGACCAGAAAGGTGAAAGCTTTCCCTCATTCTCCATCCCCACCACCCCAAACCCCTGACACCGAGGTTCTCCTCTACCATAGTTCAGAGCATACCATCTGGTGCCAATTTTTGTAGGCATGAACTACCACATACCACCTTCAGAGCACAGTGCCAGACAGATGTCTCCCCTGTCTCCTTCTAGAACCAGGTGAGTTACCTTTGTTGTTTTCTGAGACTTTAAGCACTCCTTCTCAGCTTGGGTATCCTGGCCCCAGCTATTTCTAGGTTAGTAGGTGTTCCACCTCACCCCTCCCCATAACCTCCTTGGTTAGCAGAGGCAGCTAACTTCCACTGTTTTCCTCTTTTCTTATTTTTTGGACCCTGCTTCTCTTTTTCCGCTTTCCTTTAAAAACTTTTTCCCTTTCTTTTTCCTCTTAATTTTCTTTCTTTCCCCCATCCCTTTTTTCTTTTTAAAATATTTTTATCATTCCTTGCTTCTATTTTCCTTTATTAAATTTCTTCAGTCTATTTATTTATTTATTTTGTTTGCCCAATCACTCCCCAAGTTGCTGTTATTTATTTATTTAGTTTTACATTTTATTAGGGACTCATACAACTCTTATCACAATCCATACATATACATACATCAATTGTATAAAGCACATCCATACATTCCCTGCCCCAATCATTCTCAGAGCATTTGCTCTCCACTTCAGCCCTTTGCATCAGGTCTTTTTTTTCCCCTCGCTCCCCGCTCCCCCCTCCTTCATGTGCCCTTGGTAATTTATACATCATTATTTTGTCATATCTTGCCCTATCCAGAGTCTCCCTTCCCCCCCTTCCCTGCCATCCCTCTCCCAGGAAGGTCACATGTGGGTCCTTGTAATCAGTTCCCCCTTTCCAACCCACTCACCCTCCACTCTCCCAGCATCGTCCCTCACACCCTTGGTCCTGAAGGTATCATCCACCCTAGATTCCCTGTGCCTCCAGCCCTCATATGTACCAGTGTACAACCTCTGCCCTATCCAGCCCTGCAAGGTAGAATTCGGATGATGGTAGTTGGGGGGAGGAAGCATCCAGGATCTGGGGGAAAACTGTGTTCTTCATCGGTACTAATTGACCCATCTCCTCTCCTGAACCCCTCTGTGAGGGGATCTCCATTGGCCGACACTTGGGCCTTGGGTCTCCACTCTGCACTTCCCCCTTCATTCAATATGGTATACACACACACACACACACACACACACACACACACATACACATATACACACATATATCTTTTTTTTTTTTGCATGATGCCTTATACCTGGTCCCTTTGGCACCTCGTGATCGCACTGGCTGGTGTGCTTCTTCCATGTGGGCTTTTTTGCTTCTGAGCTAGATGGCCGCTTGTTCACCTTCAAGCCTTTAAGGCCCCAGACACTATCTCTTTTGACAGCCGGGCACCATCAGCTTTCTTCACCACATTTGCTTATGCACCCATTTGTCTTCAGCGATCCTATCATGGGGGTGTGCAGTCAATGATATGTTTTTTTTGTTCTTTGATGCCTGATAACTGATCCCTTCGGGGCCACTCGATCTACTCAAACACTCCCTCAATGCATGAATACTTTCTTTTATTAAATTGGAACTCTATGATGCTCACTCTCCTGACACAACGGCTGGAGCCAAAGTGGGTGAACAAGTAAATGTTTTTAAGAAAGCTGATGGTGCCCGGCTATCAAAAGAGATAGTGACTGGGGTCTTAAAGGCTTGAAGATAAACAAGCGGCCATCTATCTAGCTCAGAAGCAACAAAGTCCACATGGAAGAACACACCAGCCTGTGTGATCGAGTGGTTATTAAATTTCTTGTTGTTTGCTTGTCCCTCCTCTCCCTTTCCCCTCTCCTCCTATTGTCTGCTTCTTAATTTTCTCCTTTTATTTTTCCCGTGTCCCATTTGGTAAAAGGCAGCCAACAGTGACCACATTGCACTGTCACATGTGAACCTTGTGTATCCTGATTAGGCAATGGCACCTGTATCACCTGATTAAAGACAAAATGTGGTCTATGTAAGGCAAATTTGTTACATGATAGTTTTATTATGTTAACATGGTCGGGGCAGGATTCTCAGTGATTTGGCACTTAAGACCTAGTAATCCAGTAAGGACAATCATCTCAAGGTTGTGGCCTGCTTCCACTACAAGTAGATAGAGGCTGTGGAATATTTTGCTTGTTTGTTGAGTCTGGATCCTGCATCTGGCTTAATGATCTCCAGTTCTTTATACATGCGCCAACAGCCTGCTGCAATGTCTACTAAGCTTGGGAGTCATTAACAGTTTACTAGCTTATCTGCCGATCTTGGATTCATTCAACTCTGCAACTACAAGCTTGTTGTCATCTTGCTAATCTTGGGTTCACCAGCCCCCACAGCTGCCTGAACCTGGAAAAGCTTGCTTGGATTGGAATTTGCCTGCTCCTACAATGGTGTGAGTCATTTTCTTTATGTACACCTCTCTCTCCATATATATACCTATTCACTGGATTTGCCTCTTTGGAGCAGGGATTCTCAAACTCTAATCACCTGAGAAAATTTTATGACCCCCAGATACATAAAGCAAGTATAAAACCCCAATATTAACTGATAATAAATCATATAGAAAGACAAAATTAGTGAGATTAAAGACAAATTTGTCAATATAAATATGCTACAAAAATAATTAGGGAAAATGTGCACACACATAAGCCTAAAAACTATGTAGGGTGTCATCAAGAGGATGAACTTATGTGTGGCTGAAACCACAGAACAAGGAGAGTAAAACTTTTGTCGGGTGTTGATGAGCTGCTCCAACTTAGAGCAACCCAGTGTACAACAGAAGTAAACACAGCCCGTGCCATTGTTGACAATTACTGCTATATCCAAGAACACAATTCTAGCCACTATGTCAATGCATCTTGTCAAGGCCTTCTTTTCGTTGTCCTACTACTTTGGGAAGCATAATGTCCTTTTCCAGGAACTGATCTCCCGATAACACGTTCAAGTCCATGAGACGAAATCTGGCCATCCTTGCATCTAAGGAGCAAGGTACTATATATAATGGAATACTAAACAAGAACATTAAAGACTGAGGATGATTATATAGATAAACCTAGAGGACATAATGCTTTTGAAATTAGTCAAGCATAAAAGGACAAACGACTATTTTAAAGTCAAGAGGAGGTTTTCACGTGAAAAGAAATGATCTTTGATTTTTTTTACCAGTAATAAGGGAAGGAGGAGAGAGGGGAAGTCATGTGCTAGAGGATAAACTAATGTTAATTTAGGTGAAGGGGGAGGCAATACACAATAAAGGGAGGTTATGGAAAATATGGTGGAGTCAAGGGAAGCCAGTAGGAGGTTTGTAAAGGTTACAAGCCACAGGGGCAAATACTATTGCATATATACAATCCTACAATAAACCGGAATCTACACTTGATCTTAGCCAAAAGGCCGAGAAGCGATAATAACACTGGAATCTATGAGTAGATGCTTGGACACAGTGACTGAACAGTAGAGAGGTAGAACAGGAGGGAGTACACTCACCAATACAAATAGGCCTGATAGAGGATATTAGTATGAGTATTGAAGAAATGGCATGGAGGCCACATCTGAACTTCTCTGAGTGCAGAAAAGACAAGGTGACTCTAACTCCTAGGCCAATTGCCACAAGACAGAGGTCAGACAAGTCTCACTTTATTTTGGCAGTAATTATCTCTCCTAGGACAATACTTCTCTCCTTGATCTGATTAATTCCTTTCAATGATGATACTCAGGATTATGGGTTTCCTAGGGAGGCTGGCAGTTACAAAGTACCTGCTGCACATGACCTTTAAGTTGTTAAAGAGCCAAGATGTCACTCAGAAGACTAAGGTGCCCTGACCCAAACCATGGTATTTTCAATTGCCTCATACTCATGTGAAAGTTTGACAATGAATATAGAAGACCACAAAAAACTGATGCTAATGTTGGTGAAGACTATTCAAAGTACTGAGGTCCACCAGAAGAGTAAACTAATCTGTCTTGTGCTCCTTAGAAGCAATGACGTGAGATGCCACCTCATATACTTTGCACATGCTCAGTAAAGTAGGTGGTCAGCAAAAAAGAGGAAGACCCAAACATAACAAGTGTGAGGATGGCACAGGACTGGCCAGTGTTCCATTCTGTTCTAAGCAGGATTGCTATGAGCTGGAACTGACTTGATGACAATATTTATAAAACCTTACAACAGTTCGAAGAAACATCAAGACAGAAAATGCTAATTGTAACAAGAAAGGAACTCCCAGAGATCAAACAAACAAAAAAAATCTACAGGGAAAAGATATATCAATCTCAGAAATTTGAGAATAAAACCTCAACTCACAATGTTTATAGTTCAGGCAGGCTAAGCACCACTACCTCCTCATTTAATAACTGTACTATAGATGCACCAACAAGTTGTTTCCTGAGTATGAATATATAAGGTGTCTAAAGTCCTTCCAGAGTCAGGAGCACAGTGAACAAGATAAGGAACAATTGTCCTGATGGAGAGGACATGCCAATGGGAGAGACAAACAGTATAGACTATAAGTTAGTACAGTAACAGACTGACACTATGGAGAAAATTGAAAGAGGGGGAGGGAGTGTGGAGATGGTCAATGTATTTGCATCAAATCAAGGGGACATGGGAGAGGGAAGGTGGGAAGGTAAAAAAATTGAGGAGCTGATATCAAGGGCTCAAGTAGAAAGAAAATGTTCTGGAAAAAAAAAGATGACAACATATACACAGATGTGCTTGACACAAATGCATATATATATATATATATATATATATATATATATATATATATATATATATATATATATATGGATTGTGTTAAGAGCTATAAGTGTCCCCAATAAAAATAATTACCCAAAGGAAATATAATTGCAAAAAAATGGAGTATGTTTCCAATCAGTACTTTTTCATTTATTTCAGCCAAGATGAAATAAAAAAAATTTAAAAGCCCTCACTGCCAATCAAGTCAATTCTATAGCAACCCTATTGGGCACAAAAGAATTTCCCCTTGGGGTTTCCAAGGCTGACAGTTTTTGCAATAGAAAGCCTCATTTCTCTCCTGCTGAGCACCTGGTGGGCTCAACTGCTGATGTGGTGGCTTACAATTCAATCTGTAATACATTATGCTATCAGGGTTTATGTCAGCTTGCCAAGAAATAATTACTGAGTACCTACTGGGGATCTGGGTCTAGGGCCATATCAGTAAGCTAGACAGACCCTGATGGTGTTTATAGATGACAACAGTGAACAAACAGTAAATAGACATATTTATTTCCATGTGGCAAGTGCTACAGAGGAGAAAACCTAAAGGTTATTTTAAACAGAGTTAATCTACTCATTTGTGTCTTTTCTTCCACTAAATTTATCTGTAATGTTTCTTGGGGTTTTCTTCATAGGGAAGGATCTGAAACAGGAGGGGGAATGGACCTCATTATAATCAGTTTACAACAAGCAGCCTCGGGGAGACTGGAAGCAGGAATAGAAGCATTACAAAAGCTAATTTGGTGTTCCTGAGGTAAAGGAGAGTGCTTAGCCCAAAATTCAAGATGTCAAACATACAAATTTCACATCAACTTAAAGAAAAATAAATAACCAACCCCATCCCCCCACCCTGAATCTTGAGAAACAGGTTTTATCTATAAACTTTAGACTAACCTTGTTTTATATGATACTAAAGATGCTTAAAAATACTAATAATTTTATGACATACCAGTATAAAAATATTTTCACCGGTGAGGTAGTTTATTGTGCCAACCTGGCCAATAGACACATGTGGAGTTAGTTGAAGGGCAGAGGGATAAATGGCTCAGTGAGCCTCGCCTTTCTACCTCTTGAGTCCCTTGCTTCCTGAAGGTAGGACCAGGGTGCAGCTGCCTTAGCCAGTTCCCTGCTTCAGGTGGCAAGGCTCACTTTCTGCAAGACATCGCTGAGAAGCCACATGAACCTACCCCATGCAGCCTTGTGTGCTGGATCATCCGTGTGGGGACCCCTACCAGCGCTGAGATGCTTACACATTCACTGATTCGGCTTTCCTCCTGCAGTCGGCATCATTGCGTCTGTTTTGTGAGTTGGAGAAGGACTTTGTGGATTGGTGTTGGACATAATGGGTTAATGTTGGACTTGTGGACTTGAGCAGCACTGGGTTGGGATGTTTTCTTGATGCACACACTTAACATTCATGATTCTGTGGGTCAGACAATACCCAGTTCATGATGGGTAGTTCAGGCCTCATGGTTACTAAGGGTGTGGGATACTGGTACATGAAATGTAATATTAGACTGGTCTGAGTTTTTGGGTATGGGACCCCTATGCACATTCTTCTTTCAATGTCTCTGCGAGAGACTAAGAGAGGATCTAATTCTTTATTTGGTTAGTTCGCTGAAGCATGGACTACATTAGACCAACTTGAGGTACTTGACCTGCCTTGGTACACTGTAGAGGAAGGCATCCAAAAGCTTAGGGAAATTGGTATGTTGGAATGGATCTATCAGGATATTCCCATAGACTCAAAAAGGGGATGTCCTGAGGACATACCCTTCACCACAACCATAATGAACAAGTTTGTGAAGTGGGCCTCAGCATCTCTTAAGACTCCCATGATTGCTATTTTATGTGCTCCAGGAATAATAGTGGGAACTACCCTAAGCAAACTTCGACATTTGCCGACAAAGGGGCTGATTGGTCCCTGTAATGGTGGAGGGCAGGTGTCAGCACTAAATCAACAGAGACAGGGTGGGCGTGGTTATAATAGACAACAAGGTTTTCATATTAATCAAAGCAACTGTCTCGTGTGGAATTATAGCATTGGCTACTTAGCCACGGCATCCCTAGGAATAAAATAGATGGGAAACCTACTAAATATTTATGTGATCTATACAGGCTGAAGAATGGTAGATCAGGTGAACAGCAGAATAGACAGTCACAATCACTCAATTCCCAGACCTGAGTCAGTTTACAGGCTCACAACCCCTTGAATGAGGGGAAGGCCGGGTCCCTTTGAAGGACCCTGCTACATCTCCAAAGGTTTATACCAAGCGTCCTCAAACTGTGGCCCACCGAGGACATTTATCAGGCCTGCCGGGTGTTTTGGCCCCGTTTGTTTTTTTTAACCTCAAAATATGTGTGCAGTGTGCATAGGAATTTGTTCATAGATTTTTTTTTTAAACTATAGTCTGGCCCTCCAACGGGTCTGAGGGACAGTGAATTGGCCGTTTACCTGGTTTGTACTGTTAGTCTTTTTTCTAGCCTTCCCCAAAGGGACCTGCGGTCTTACACAAGAGTGAGTGTTCATTGGGGAAAAAGAAATAATCAAACTTTTCGGGGATTACTGGACAATGGCTCAGAACCAACACTAGTTCCAGGAGACTCAAAGTGTTTCAAAGGCCCACCAGTCAGAGTGGGGGCTTACTGAGGTCAAGTTATCAATGGAGTTTTAGCTCAGGTATCCCTCGAATGGGCTCCTGAACCCATTGTCATTATTCCCTCAGTTCCTGAATGCATCATTGGAATAAACATGCTTAGTAACTGGAAGAACCGCATATTGAATCCCTGAAATGTGGAATAAGGGCTATCATGGTAGGACAGGCCAAGTGGACACCATTAGAACTGCCATTGCCTAGGAAAATAGTAAACCAAAAGCAGTACCACATTCCTGGAGGGATTGCAGAGATCAGTGCCACCATCAAAGATGTGAAAGATGCAGGGGTGGTGATTCCTACCACATCCCCGTTTAATTCACCTATTTGGCCTGTAAAGAAGACAAATGGATCCTGGAGAATGACAGTGGATTATCATAAACTTAACCAGGTGGTGACTCCAATTGCAGCTGCTGTTCCAGATGTGATTACATTGCTTGAGCAAATTAATCCTTCTCCTGGTACTTGGTATGCAGCTATTGATCTGGCCAATGCCTTCTTCTCAATACCAGTCTCAAAGGACCACCATAAGCAGTTTGCCTTCAGCTGCTAGGGGCAACAATACACTTTCACAACTCTTCCCCAGGGGCACATCAACTCTTCTGCCCTGTGCAATAATTTAGTCCGAAGGGACCTTGACTGCCTGTCTATTCCACAAAATATCACACTGGTACATTATATTGATGACATTATGCTGATTGGACCCACTAAAGAGGATGTATCAAAGATTAGTTTCATTGGTACAATATCTGCATACAAGAGGTTAGGAAATTAACCCAACGAAGATTCAAGCACCCTCCACTTCAGTAAAATTTCTAGGAGTTCAGTGTTGTGGGGTATGTCGAGATATTCCTACTAAAGTGAAGAATAAGCTATTGAATTTGCCCATTCCCCCAACAACTAAAAAGGAGCCACAATACCTAGTGGGCCTCTTTGGATTTTGGAGGCAATATATCCCTTACTTGGGTGTTCTACTTCGACCTATTTATCAAGTGACACGAAAAGCCTCCAATTTTGGGTGGGGCCCAGAACAAGAAAAGGCTCTTCAACAGGTTCAGGCTGCCGTGCAAGCTGCTTTGCCACTGGGACCATATGATCCAGTTGACCTGATGGTGCTAGAGGTGTCAACTGCAGATCAAGATTCAGTGTGGAGTCTTTGGCAGACCCCTATTGGTGAATCACAGCGTAGACCATTGGGATTTTGGAGTAAAGTCCTGCCATCCTCTGCAGACAACTACTGCCCCTTTGAAAAACAGCTGTTGGTCTGTTACTGGGCCTTTGTGGAGACTGAATTCCTCACAATGGGCCACCAAGTCACCATGAGAACTGAAGTACCGTCTGACCCACAGAACTGGTAAATACTTTGCATGGGAGGTCGAAGAGAACCAGTGTCTGGTGCTTGCTTTCGCTTGTTTGTCCACCTTGACAACTCCTATTAAACCTTCAAATTCCTGCTTGCACATTATCGCCTTCCCAAAGCCCACAGAAGTTAATCACATCTTTAACATCACTGTACCATCTACTCTTCCATGTCACACTTACCACAAAGCAGCATAATTATTTATACAGCCGTCTCTCTTTCTCAGTGAATGGTCTCTAAAATCACACTTGGGCTTTTCATTCTATGTCTCATTCATTATATGTGATAAGACCTTAATGTTGACTAAATTGAATCATGGAGATATGATCTAATCCCTCATTTTATAATTGGAATGTCCCAGATTAAGTTGTCTTATTTGCCTACACTCATAAATAATATGCAGATGCCTCACACCTTAAGTGTGAAGAACCTGAAATCCATTTGAACTATTTGCCAATTGTTACGAAGATTCCTGTAGCTTTGGGGGGTTAAAATCATTAAAAGTATCTCATTTTTAATAGAATAAACATTAAATATTATTTAATTTCAAGTAGTCCCATTGTTGAAATCAGATCGTAAACTCTATTAAGTTGTCTTGGTTTCTTCATGAATTCAGATAAATGATTTACTTTTTGTCCAATGTCTGTCTCTTGGACAATCCGCCTATTGTAACTTATCTAATATGATGGTTTACTCTGAACCTCATGTTATTTTTAGAACTGAAAGACATCATTGTGAAATCTAACTAGGAGATGCCCTTTACTCTAACGCTGGTTTCAAAAGCGGATTCCTGTAACGATACTACTTGAAACAATTAGTGCAATGACACTAATGCCAAAAACAAAGTGGAACACATGCTGGATGTATAGTTAGAACGAAAGCATAAAAATCTGAAAGAACCCCTCTATACGAATCACTACCTTTCATTTAAAAATAGCCCAGCACAGACACTATCACTTTACTGGCATACTTGCAGACTGTGTGAGGTCTTTTCAGGACAGGAACCCGCAAACTGTCCATCTATTTCAACCTCTGTGAGCAGATTTCCCACTTGGCATCACAGATGACTTGTCACCCTTATTCCTTTTCTGAAGCCTGTTCAGGATGAAAACACAACTTGATTTGCCTAATAAAAAGTCTTATTAAAAGAGAAGCATACCTTAAACTGAAAAGATGTTTAAGAAACTAAAATCACACTTACTGCCTAAGTGCATTACAGCGTAAGTAAGTTAAATTACATTTAACTTAGAAAGCTGTCTATAACATACCTACCTGTCTTCTGGTCATGTAAAGTTTTATAAATTCAGCCAATGAATGAGATGTAATAAGGCAAATTTTTTTTTTTCGGGAAACATGTATTTTTAAATATAAAAACATTCCTATGTCAGCTTCAGTAACAGGAAGCTATGCTTTTAAAATTCTCCTCCTTTTTTTCATTTTTTTAAAATTTTAACAATTTATTGGGGCTCATACAATTCTTTTCACAGTTCATATATATACATACATCAATTGTATAAAGCACATCTGTACAGTCTTTGCCCTAATCATTTTTTTCTCTTTTCTTCTTTTACATTTTATTAGGGACTCATACAACTCTTACCACAATCCATACATATACATACATCAATTGTATAAAGCACATCCATACATTCCCTGCCCCAATCATTCTCAAGGCATTTGCTCTCCACTTAAGCCCCTTGCATCAGGTCCTCTTTTTTTCCCCTCCTCCCTCCCCATTCCCCCCTCCCTCATATGCCCTTGGTAATTTATACATCGTTGTTTTGTCATATCTTGCCCTATCCGGAGTCTCCCTTCCCCCCTTCTCTGCTGTCCCTCTCCCAGGGAAGAGGTCACATGTGGATCCTTGTAATCAGTTCCCCCTTTCCAACCCACTCACCCTCCACTCTCCCAGCATCGTCCCTCACACCCTTGGTCCTGAAGGTATCATCCACCCTGGATTCCCTGTACCTCCAACCCTCATATGCACCAGTGTACAGCCTCTGTCCTATCCAGCCCTGCAAGGTAGAATTTGGATCATGGTAGTTGGGGGGAGGAAGCATCCAGGATCCGGGGGAAAGCTGTGTTCTTCATCGATACTACCTCACACCCTAATTAACCCATCTCCTCTCCTAAACCCCTCTATGAGGGGATCTCCATTGGTCGACACTTGGGCCTTGGGTCTCCACTCTGCACTTCCCCCTTCATTTAATATGATATATATATACATATATATACATACATATATACATATACACATATATACACATACATACACACACACACTTACATCTTTTTTTTTTTTTTTTTTGCATGATGCCTTATACCTGGTCCCTTGGGCACCTCGTGATCGCACTGGCCGGTGTGCTTCTTCCATGTGGGCTTATTTGCTTCTGAGCTAGATGGCCGCTTGTTCACCTTCAAGCCTTTAAGACCCCAGACACTATCTCTTTTGATAGCCGGGCACCATCAGCTTTCTTCACCACATTTGCTTATGCACCCATTTGTCTTCAGCGATCCTATCATGGAGGTGTGCAGTCAATGATATGATTTTTTGTTCTTTGATGCCTGGTAACTGATCCCTTTGGGACCACTCGCTCACTCAGGCTGGTGTGTTCTTCCATGTGGACTTTGTTGCTTCAATAAGGCAAATTTTAAAAATTAAATTTGTTAATTTGAAATGCAAAATTGAAGTTATTCCAGTATAGCAAATGTGAATGGCTGGTGAATCCGGGTGATTGGCACATGGAATGCACCATGCTCTGGACTTTTAGCATGTTTCAGCAGTTCCATAATTTTTCCTTGACACATACGTTGCTCAACTTAAGCTGGAAAAATGACAAAATGAGGTCTCCTTAAAGTATCTCCCATGTGGCAGTTGCCTCGTTACTATTCAGTGAGCATTTCCTGCCCAGAATGGTCAGGCACCACTACTGGTGAATAGTCTCATTCCTCATTTCTGCCTCCCTTACTGTTCTTGGCCATCAGGACCACCCATTGTCCTGGAATTTCCTTTTTGGATACTCCAGTCCTGCTCACTTTGTTTCATTCAAGGTTTGTTTACATAGTATCTCAGTCTCTTGTTATAAATTCCATGCAGCTGCCTCTCTATGCCCCACACTCAGATACTACCTGCTTTGTCTCAAGATGGCCATGCTGTGCTCAGCTGGAGGGGGGGAGGACGGGACGGGGACGGGACGGGGACGACGGTGGATGGGTGCTGATGATCTAATATCCTCATCTACTGCTTTCTCATGGGCTCCCCTTCTATTAGGTGCTCTTCAGTCTTCACATGAAGCTAGAGGTTCCAACATTTTCATGGTATTGGTCTCACTTGATGGCACGAATCGTTGTTGTAGGGGTATGTTATGGCGTCAAGGGACACCCAGTCAATTCCACATTCTTACCTCGTAAAGTGTATCAAATAAGGGGACATGAAAAAATTTTTTTAAATCTTTTCACTGGAGTGTTAAATAGGAAAAATTCTCATATTGTCTGAGTGATGAATAGATCCCTAGACTCAATTCTAACCACCCAAATAAACGACAAAGGCTTCCACACGATGTAATATTGCTGTTAGTTGCTATTATGGTGCCACCCAGCACCTACACTACCACTGAGTTGATTCCCAGGCGATAGCTTTTTTTAAATCGTTTTATTAGGGGCTCATACAGGTCATCACACATACATACATCAATTGCGTAAAGGACATTTGTACATTCATTGCCCTCATCATTCTCAAAACATTTGCTCTCCAATTAAGCCCTTGGCATTAGGTCCTCATTTTTCCCCTCCCTCCCTGTTCTCCCCTCTCATGAGCCCTTGATAATTTATGAGTTATTATTTTGTCTTATCTTGCCCTGTCTGACGTCTCCCTTCTCTGTTGTCCGCCCCCTAGGGAGGAGGTCACATGTAGATCCTTGTAATCGGTTCCCTCTTTCCAAACCACTCTCCCTCTACCTTCCCAGTATCGCCACTCACACCCCTGGTCCTGAAGGAACCATGCACCCTGGATTCCCTGTGTTTCCAGTTCCTATCTGTACCAGTGTACATCCTCTGGTCTAGCCAGACTTGCAAGGTAGAATTCGGATCATGATAGTGGGGGGGGGTGTTAGCAACTAGAGGAAAGTTGAATTTTTCTTTTTTTACATTTTATTAGGGCCTCATACAACTCTTATCACACTCCATACATATATATATACATCAACTGTATAAAGCACATCCGTACATTCTTTGGGCTAATCATTTTCAAAGCATTTGCTCTCCACTTAAGCCCCTTGCATCAGGTCATCTTTTTTTTCCCCTCCCTCCCCGCTCCCCCCCGAAAGTTGTATTTTTCATCGGTGCTACATCACACCTTGCCTGGCTCGTCTCCTCCCCTAGACCCCTCTGCAAGGGGATCTCAAGTGGCTGACAAATGACCTTTGGGTTTACACTCTGTACTCCCCCCTTCATTCACTATGGTAAGATTTTTTTGTTCTGATGATGCCTTATACCTGACCCCTTCGACACCTCGTGATCACACAGGCTGGTGTGCTTCTTCCATGTGGACTTTGTTGCTTCTGAGCTAGATGGCCCTTGTTTACCTTCTAGCTTTTAAGACCCCAGACACTATACTTTTTGAAAGCTTATGCACCCATTTGTCTTCAGCGATTGTATCATGGAGGTGTGCACCCAATAATATGATTTTCTGTTCTTTGATGCTTGATAAGTGATCCCTTCGGAACCTCGTGATTACACAGGCTGGTGTGTTTTTCCATGTGGGCTTTGTTGCATCTGAGCTAGATGGCTGCTTGTTTACTCTCAAAAGCTTTAAAGACCCAGACGCTATATCTTTTTTTTTTTTCAGACGCTATATCTTTTGATAGCCGGCCACCATCAGCTTTCTTCACCACATTTGCTTATTCACCCGCTTTTTCTTCAGTGGTTGTCAGGTGAGCATCATAGAATGCCAATTTAATAGAAGAAAGTATTCTTGCATTGAGGGAGTACTTGAGTGGAGGCCCAATGTCCTCCTGCTACCTTTAATACTAAACCTATAAATATAGGCACATAGATCTATTTCCCCATCCTCATCTATAAATATATTTGCATATGTACATGTGTTTATGTAGACCTCTATAAATGCCCTTTGCCTCCCAGCTCTTTCCTCTATTTCGCTCGACTATCCTCCTGTCCCACTATCATGCTCAGTCCCCACCTGGGTTTCAGTGGGGGCACGGGGCACTAACCCACCCAAGGGGAGGGTATTGTTTATATCTCCACAGGGAAAGAGGGACCAGACTTCAACCCAGTGCCCCAAGGAGTGAATGCAACATTCTGGCGTGGAGTATGGAACAAGTGGAGAGGTCTGGGGGTCTGGCCCCAGTACTGAATACTAAGTGGAACCCTGCCCCTCCCCCCAGAAGAATTTATTTCAAAGGACGGCATTGAATCTGCAGCTTCGGGAGAGGGGCATATCTGATCGGAGCACACGGAAGCAGGTGAAGGGGGAGTAGGAGAGAGTAGAGCACATCCTGGCCACCAGGCCTTGAGGACGATGACTCCAATTAGAGCAGCCAGTCCATAGAGAGGACCACAAGGCCAACCCCACTAAGAGACAAGATGTCCCTCACCAACCCAAGGCCCTGCGGGGTACAGCAGTGGATACACAGTGTAGGAAATGTGCCCCCACCTGATCCCGTCACACCGAGGCAAAGTACTGGGGGAGTAGAGGGGAACAGCAAGGGAAGGGAGCGGCAAGGTTCCCAGGGAATGCTGAAGGTGGACCAGGGCGTGGTGCCCCAACAGACTGGACTAGAAAACACTCCTAAAGGCCAACAAACGATCCTTGAACTAACTACAAGCTTTTCTTTCTTGTTGTGTTTTGTTCTTTGTCAGTGGTTTGTTGTTGTTTTGTTGTAATATTGCTGCTTGGTTTTGCTCTGTCTTGTGTTTGTGCATGTTATTATCTCCGCAGGTCTGTCTAAATAAGATAGGCTGGATGAACAATCTGGAGGAGAAAAGAATGGGACTGACAGTTCCGGGGGGACATGGGAGAGGGGGAGGTGGGGAAAGGAAGTGGTGTTAACAAACCCAGGGACAAGGGAACATCAAGTGATCCAAATTGGTGGTGAGGTGGGTGTGGGAGGCCTGGTAGGGCATGATCAAGGGTAATGTAACGAACAGGCTATATATCTTTATAGGAACAGAGCACCTCAATTTTCTCTGGCAGAGCTGCTGGTAAGTTTGAACTGTTAACCCTACAGTTAGTTGTCTAATGCTCTTTCATGGTAATCTCAAACTCAAAGACTAAACTCACTGCCACTGAGTTGATTCCAACTCATAGAGATCCTGCAAAACAGAGTAGAACTTCCCTGTGGGTTTCCAGGAATGTTTTTCTCCCCCAGGAGTAGAAATCCTTAGCTTTCTCTCTTTGGGTGACTGGTGGTTCTGAACTTCCATAACCCACTATGCCCACCAATAGGCATTTTATATTCATGGCTTATATAGCTGAATATAAATAGGCTAGTTAATAGAAACTTACCTTCCTTGATTGTTTAGCTAGTACATTAAAGCAATATAGAATGTCATATTCATACAGAAAAGTGCCCTTGTGGTACAGTGTGTTAAGCATTGAGATGCTAACGGAAAGGCCAGCAGTTAAAACCCATCAGCCACCTGAAGGGAGAAAGATGAGGCAGTCTGTTTCTATAAAGATCTCTCCTCTGTCCTGTAGGGTCTCTGAGTCAGAACAGACTTGATACCAGTGAGATTTATAGAACTCTGGACAATGCTTCTACAACATTCATAGAACAGCCGTATAAAAACAGATTCAAAACAAAAACAAAAATCCACTGCTTTTTTTTTTTTGCTATTGACTTTGACACAAAGCAAACCTTTAAGACATAGCAGAGCTGTCCCAAATGTTTCCAAGGCTGTATCTTTATGGAAGCAGACGGCGCCATCTTTCTCTCGAGAGCACCTGGTAAATCTAAACCACTAACTTTTAATTAGTGACCAAGCACTTAATCATCTTGCTAGCAGGGTTCCTTCTTCCTAATATAAATCGCCAATTTAAAGAATGAGAACTACTCACACAAACCTTGAAAAAATGTGCACACCCTCCCACCCCCAAAGTTTACTGTTCCTAATACAAACATGTTCTTACTTAAAAAATGAGAGCTAACTATTAGCAAGCAGGATTCAATTAATGATAAACAATGTTTAATCAATTCATCTGTCACTAGGAGACCTCTCCCACTGCTGGCATTGTAGCCATCAGGTCTCAGATTACTTAGAAACTTTAGAACAGGACGGGGAACCATTTTGCTGTCAAGGGCCATTTGGCTATTTATAACATCGCTTGTGGACCACATGAGTCAAACCTTTAAATAACTCATCCCTAATGCAAATGACAGGAGCCCTCCTGGTGTAGTGACTTGATGGCATTGAAGTGGTTTTTTATTTGCTTTGAAAATGAAAAAGTCCTGGTTACCTTGTGGGCTGTTAACCACAAGGTCAACAGTTTGAAACTACCAGTTGCCCCGCAAAAGAAAGACAAGGCTTTCTATTCTTGTAAAGAGTTAGTCTTGGAAGCCTATCAGGGCAGTTCTACCTTGTCCTGTAGGGTCGCGATGAGATGGCGGTGATTTTTTTTTGTCTGATAGCTAGAACTGCTTCTCTTTTACAAGTCTTTCTTTTTAAAAAATCATTTTACTGGGGGCTGTTACAGCTCTTATAGCATTCCATACATCAATTGTATCAAGCATATTTGTACATATGTTGCCATCATCATTTCCAAAACATTTTCTACTTGAGCCCTTGGTATAAGCTCCTCTTTTTTCCCCTCCCACCTTTCTGAATGCTTGATCAATGATATATTATTTCTTATCTTACACCGTTTGTTGTCTTCCTTCACCCACATTTGTTATTTGTCCCATTCAGGAGGAGGGGGAGCTATATATCCAACCTTGTGATGGGTTCTCCCTCTCTCCCCCTTCCCCCTCACCGGCCAACCCCCTACCCTCATGGTATCACTACTCCCACTACTGTTCCTGAGGAGTTTGTCTGTCCTGAATTCCATGTGTCAGTGAGCATGATAGTGGAATAGGAGTAAGGTAAAAGAAAATCAGAGAAAAGAAATAGGAGACAAAAGCTATTTATAGAGGCATAGTTATAGGTACGTGTATATTTAAATATACTAATTTACAATGAAAGGGATAGAGACCAATGTACATAAATTTATTTTAAGTATTAAGATAGTAGTCGGACTTTGGACATCTACTCAAGGTCTTCCTTAACACAAGAACTTTGTTCTAATAACCTGGCACTTTTTCATACTCACCTTCCTGACATGGTCACTGAAGACAAAATGGGTGTATAAGCAAATGGTGCCCGGCTATCACAATATAGCATCGGAGGTCTTGAAGGGATGATTCAACCAAGGTGCAGTATAGCACCAACGAAAACACATCATTCCTATAGTTCCTGAATGCTTCCTCCCTCCCACTACCATGACCCAGTTCTACCTTACAAATCTGGCTAGGTCAGAGAACATACTTTGGTACAGATAAGAGCTCTTTGGTGAGTCTTGAGGTTAGCTGGTACTGATGATTTCAGTGGGCCTTTTATAGCCCTACAGGTCCAATGTTCTTCACCAGTGCTTTAGAAGATGGGAGGAATAGGAATTTTTAAGGAATTTGAATTTGTAAGGAATTTGTTGAATTTCCAACCTAGATGAGTGGCAAAAAGCTGGTAGGAGAAATGGCACTATTGACATTAGCAAGAACAAGTGACACCCTAGAAAGGTTGGAAACTTACAGAATTTTAAGTAAATGCTCCTGGTGACACCTTTAAAATCCATGTATAAGAATCCATGGGTTAGATTTGGCCACACAAGGGCAAACTAACCACACTGAACATATGGCCTCACTTAAAAAACAACAGTAACAACAATTTCCAAAATAATCACCAGGCTGCACATTTTATTGCACTCTAAGTGTACAAAGGTGACATGACAAAATAAAAATTTATAAATTATCAGGGGTTCATGAGGGAGGGGGCAGGAAAATGAGGAGCTGATACCAAGGGCTCAAGTAGAAAGCAAATGTTTTGAGTATGATGATGGCAACAAATGTACAAATGTGCTGGACACAATGCACACATCGTTGTAAGAGCCCCCAATAAAATGATAAAAACAAACCAACCCACAAACAAATATTGCCAGGTAGTGAGTTTAGTTTGGTTTGGTCCTGTCAAGAGGGAGAAGTCCTGGTGGGACAGTGGTTAAACACACTGAACACCTAACCCAAAAGGTCAGTGACTCCAACCCACCAGTCACTCAGTGGGAGAGTACAAGAGAAAATTGCAAAAAGATTTACAGTTGAATATAAAGAAAACAGATCTCAGGCACCAAGAATGGTGACCAAGTAGCACACATAATAGGGCCTCCACAGAGACCAGCGCAGAGGAACCACAGAGAGGTATGTCCTACCCTTCCAGACTGCAAGATGCTCAGCATAAAGTAGACACAAATTTATTAAAATGGAAAAACCCTTGGGCACTGCTCCTTCTGGAGTCAGGAGACAGAGAGCTGTGGTACCACAGGAGCACAAGAGGAATTGCAACAGCAGAACCAAGAGTCACAGCACAAGACAACACTGTGGGTGTCACCACCATGGAGTCAATAAAGCTGAGTGTCTATTGCTCGCTGTGGAGGACATACCCTCAGGCACTTGCCAGGGAGCTGACTTTGCTAACCCAGGGACCTACAACTGAGCACCTTCAAGCTAAGACTATTGGTGGAGTGGAGTGCCCTTTGGGCATTTATTGGCAAATTTGAAACATTGCCCATGGGCAGAGGTCAGTGGGCTGTGTGGTTGAGAGGTCAAGAAACAAAGAGAAGCACTCCTGACCCCAAACTGTAGTCTGAGCATTGTTGAACATGAATTGTAATGTGTTAACTCCCTTTAATAAACCCCAAAAGCCCGAGAATAGTCTGTGAGTTGTGGGGCCACTGCAACGAATTATTAAACAGCAGAGTGGAGTACCTTGAGAGGGATAGTTGATGTCAGAATTAGTAAAGAAGGTTGGAGGGGGAGGCATATCTGACCTCTGGAGACCTTACAGGAATCAGGCTTGAGCTGATGTTGAGTTTGACTCTCCTTCCCACATGTGAAGTTAGAAGAGGTCAGATACCAACCCCCATGCCACAGTCAACTGCCCACCATTGCAGGAGGTAGCACATGAGCATGAACCAATGGGGCTGAAGGAAGAAGTTCACATTGCACTGAAAGCATTAGCCAAAGCCAAGGCACACCCACTGAAATGTTTCAGAAAGCTGAAGAAGCACTCAGTCTCTGCCAGCACATTTGGGAGGCAGTTACCTGGCCAACTGATGGGAAAAGATTAATTTTTGTGCCCATTCCAAAGAAAGGTGACCCAACAGAATGTTCAAACTATAGAATGATTGCTATTGCACACAAGTAAGATTTTGCATAAGATCATACAACAATGGTCGCAGCAGCACGTTGACAGGAGCTGCCATATTCAGAGGACTGGTATTAAAAGATAATGCTGGGGGCGGACGGGGTGTGGAAAACTAATGGAACTTTTCAACAATCTTTCTAGAGTACTCGTGTACACGGTCACAATTTCTCGAAAATTTTTATGGTAGCCCCGGTGGCATAGCGGTTATGGGTCTTGCTGTGGTTCACAAGGTCAGTAGTTCAAAACCACCAGCCACTCAGGACAGGGCTTTCTACTCCTCTTAACAGTCTCAGAATCTCACAGGGGCAGTTCTACCCTGTGACCTCATGGTGTCACTATAAGTAGGCATCAACTTGATGAAAGCGTATCTGGTTTGACTGGTTTTTCCTTTATAGTATTCCCACAACTCCTAATTGTACATTTGCGTAGTCAGAAGCACAGTGACCATGCTTATTTGCACCCTGCCATCAATAACAAGTGGAGTCCAGGGGGTATAGTGGGTTACATGTAGGCTGCTAACTTCAAGATCAGCAGTTCAAATCTATCAAGCATTCCATAGGAAAAAGACGAGACTTTCTGCTCCCATAGAGATTTATAGTCTCAGAGACCCTAAGAAACCATTCTGTTCTGTCAAATAGGGCCACGGTGAGTCAAAACTAACTCGATGACAGTGGTCTGGGTATATCTACAGCAATGCTCAACGCTTACTAGACAGATGTGAAATGCACTTGAAGAAGAACAGACAAAACAGCAGAAAGCAAATAAAATATTAACTCAACGATGCATGGTGGAGGAAAAGAGGCTTTATAAATTCTTATATCCTAGGTCCATAGGTCTTAGAGCAGAAAATGTTACATCAATTTATAAACCAGAGACAAAAATGATGAACTACAGTATTCGAATCCCATGTCTATTGACCTTCGCAGTGCCAATTACCAGATATCATGTAAGTATTTCTCCCTCTTCTCACCCCCAATTCCATGTCTAGCTACATGTTTGAATGAGACTGGGCTCTAAGCAGATTTGGAAAGCAAATAAACCAAGAATGGGCAGCAAAATAGCTCTCAGGAGAAGACAGGACTGCTGCCTGCATTTTAAGTTTGACTTCCAAACATTCTCTACCCTGCTTGGTGAGCCGTCCTTCCGGGTACTGCTTCTGTCCATGATTTACATATGCCTCTCCCTCTCCTTCTTAGCTCTTATTCCTTCTCTTTGTCCAATTTAACTCCAACTCAATCCTTCAGGTCTCAGCTAAATATTATTTCAAGAAAACCTTGCCTCTGTTCATGCTTTCTTCCTACCAACTGATCCCAATACATATCTCAGAGAACCTTCTACCTAGTTCTTCACAACCACACAACCATAATTCATATTTACTGTCTAGCTCCCTTGCAAGATTTATAAGCAACGTGGAAAGGTTGAGTCAGTGTGGCTACTATTTACTCCCCAGAGTACAGCCTGCGAGGAGTTCTACCCTATCCAACAGGGTTATGAGTTGGAATCAACTCAATGGTCCTGAATTTGTGAGCTCGATGTAGCATACTGCCAGAACACAGATGTTCAATGAAGAGCTAAATGACTGCTTGAGTAGGTGAACTATATAGGCAAGCACTGGGTTTGGATGATATGAATAAACCCTGTCCTCATTAGCCATGTGGTTTTGAACATAAACACAAACAGTAATTTTGTGAAGATTGAATTATCCTGTAAGGTGTCTGACACAGAAAAACCAAACTCACTACCAAGGTGTCAATATCAACTCCCAGTAACCCTAAAGGAGAACTGTCGCTGTGGGTTTCTGAGACCTTTAACATTTTCAAGAAAGATTTTATCATTTCTTTTTCTCTTGTGAAAAATCCACATAACTATTGCAGACCAAGTCACTGCAGAATCCTTATTCTTTCTTTTTGCCAGCACCAACACTGGCCTTTGCAGTCCCTCTGACTTTTTTCATACTGCTCTTGCATTCCTTGAAGCGTTCCCTTGAGGTCTTTTTCTTCTCATATGTCACGTCTTGCAAATCTGTGTTTAGGTTCATTTTTCTTTGCACAATCCAAAGAATCATAAATCATGCCAAAGCCAGTAGTCTTGCACATTTGGGCCATGTTTTACAAAATTCTGTCTTAGGCACCGTTGCTTTCCCAGGATGAAGGACATTAACGACCTTTTGCTTTTGCTGAAGTAGTCAGTTGCTCATGAACTTCCTGATCTGGATACTTATGTGTCATTCATGATGGCAGAGGGCACTCAAGCAGCCAGAGACGAAAAAAAGAGACTTTAATACTTTATAAGAGAAGACAGCCCTGTTTTTCTCCCATGGAGCTGCTGGTGGTTTTGAACTACTGACTTTGCAGTTAGCAGCCCAACTTGTAACCCACTCCACTACCAGGGTTCCTGGCACACAGCAAGTACTCACTAAACACTAATTTATAACGAATGGAGTAGAGAAGAAAGCATATTCCATGTCTCTTGGCTAGGATACAAATATGCTTCCTTAAGGGAAACACACTGGGCTGTGATCTACATGGTCACCAGTTTGAAACCACTAGCAGCTCTGAAGGAAGACTGGGCTTTCTACATCTGTGGAAAATAGAACCAAGAAGAGTGTATGCGGACAATCTCAAGGTTCACACATTAAGGAGTCTGGGCTCCGGTGGAGGGAGACCTTCTTCTTTGTGGGTTGGAGATTCCTGTCACTCACACTCCATAATTAAAAATCATTCCCCTCAATGTGACCTCCTAATAATGTCAATTTTGAAGTGCTGTTTGTAAGGACATGGTCACTCACTGTACTCTTGAAGGTCAACTGCTTGAAGGCTATCTGCCATCAAAAGTAGTCACACCATCTAACCCTATGCATGGCCCACTCCCTTCTGATGAGGATCATAGATTATTCCCCTGGAGAAGTGCTCATTGATACCTAAAGTCAAACCAGCTCAGAGACAACCAAGGTTAGGCTACCATCTTGAGAGCCCAGCCATCCTGCTGTGTATGTACCTTCCTCTCACATTCATACCTCTCCTTTCTATTGTGTAGTCCTTCATGTATGTGTAGCCCCCCCCTTTCACAGGGGCCACCCAATTCATCACCGTAGCAAAATGACAGTTATGAAGTAGCAACGAAAATAATGTTATGGTTCGGGGTCACCACTGCTCTCTAATACAACCCTTCCTGTTATGTAGGCGCTTACCGTGGCTTGTGTGCTGGAGAATATGTAAGCGTGTGAGAATACCTTGCTCCCTCATTCTGGTTCCAGACTCAGTTGGAAGAGGTGAGCACATGCATGCCTTGTCTCATGTCTCTTTAATTTACCCCTCAATTCCACAACCACCCCTTAGGACCCGTCTGAATGTGGGGCTGGACCTCATGTACACCCATAAGCAGTTGCACTCTCAGAAACCTACAAGGGGTCACTATGAGTCATCAGACTCAGTGGCAGTGAGTTTGGTTTGGTAGTATCTAAGGGAACTCTGCAGGAGACCTGTTCATAAAGTCAAGCATATTTCTGAATGTAAAATAACCACATATAAATATATGTACTTTACACATTCTTGTATACAGTACACCAAGTTCTCTTGAAACAACGCACATCCAGAATCCATAACATCATTTAAAAATGATTTTTTAAAAATCCAAAGAGTACTATGAGCCAGACACTGCCTGGTACCTTTCATGCACAATCTTTCTTTTTAAAACATTTTATTAGGGGCTCATACAACTCTTATCACAATCCATACATACATCAATTGTGTAAAGCACATTTGTACATTCATTGCCCTCATCATTCTCAAAACATTTGCTTTCCACCCAAGCCCCTGGCATCAGGTCCTCATTTTTCCCCTCCCACCCTGCTCCCCCTCCCTATGAACCCTTGATAATTTATAAACTATTATTTTGTCATATCATGCCCTGACGTTTCCCTTCACCCACTTTTCTGTTGTCTGTGCCCCAGGGAGGAGGTCACATGTAGATCCTTGTAATAGGTTCCCTCTTTCCAACCCACTCTCGCTCTACCCTCCCAGTATTGCCACCCACACCACTTGTCCTGAAGGTATCATCTGCCTTGGATTCCCTGTGCCTCCAGCTCTTATCTGCACTAGTGTACATCCTCTGGTCTAGCCAGACGTGCAAGGTAGAATTCAGATAATGATAATGGGAGGTTCGGGGTTGGGGGGGGGGGGGAGGAAGCATTTAGGAACTAGAGGAAAGTTGTATTCTTCATCGGTGCTACATCACACCCTGACTGACTCATCTCCTCCCCTAAACTCCTCTGCAAGGGGATCTCCAGTGGCCGACAAATGGCTTTGGGTCTCCACTGTGCACGTCCCCCTTCATTCACTATGGTAAGATTTTTTTTTGTTCTGATGATGCCTTATACCTGATCCCTTTGACATCTAGTGATCGCACAGGCTGGTGTGCTTCTTCTATGTGGGTTTTGTTGCTTCTGAGCTAGATGACTACTTGTTTACCTTCAAGCCTTTAAGACCCCAGACGCTATACCTTTTGATAGCCGAGCATCCATCAGCTTCCTTCGCCACATATGCTTATGCATTCATTTGTTCTCAGCAATCATATCATGGAGGTGTGCATTTCCTTAAGCTCTTACACCACAAAATAGCCGTGTAAGGACTTCAGGAGGAAGACATGTAAAATAGCCATTGGTATAGATGTTTAAAAAGGCAGTAGCCCTCTTTTTTGGCAGTACCCTTCAGCCTCCTGGGCTTGTCCCTGGGCTCCAGCACCACGAACACAACCATCTGAATACTGGACATAAACGAGTACACAGAGAGCATTTGGGGTGCTGTGTCCTCTCCAAAGTGGGGCAGGAAACCCATTTCTAAGCATGGAAAATCGGGCATCGGGGCGTCTCAACCACCGATACTGGTTCCCCAACAAAAAGATGGCTAAACTCCAGCTGGGAGGTACTTGCCTGGGTGGAGGTGTCCACGGGCGCCTAGACCTTCCACCACCAGACCCCGGAAGCCGGCCTGGGGGCCCGGCACTCCCTCGGAGTCCTCACCGTCTACTCAGCTTCCCCACCAGGCTACGTCCCCTCCTCCGAGTGGGGCACCCACACGCGCTTATCGCGCTCGGGGTCAGATACCTTCCTCTCCGAGGACACAGCGAACTGAAGGGAAGTCAAACGACTTCACCCTCCCGCCTCGGAAGTGACGTCACCCTCCTACGCAGCTTTGTCCAAACCCAGGCGTGGCGACTGCGCGTGCGCGCGGGCGTCCTCCTATCACCGCGCTCGGCTTGGACAGGTTCCTCCTCCTCTCGTTCCAGCCTTCGTCTTCCGCAGGAAACCTTGCAAGGTTAGAGTTTGGGTTCCGCGTATTCTCAAGGGAGACCTATAACCATAGCCTTTACAATGATCAAGACTCATTAATCTAGGATGATAGAAATTAAAACGACGATAGGCAAACACACCGGTCGAAAAAAATAGAAAAATCCGAAACAGACCCATATGTGTGTAGTTAAGATTCAGGCATCCCTTAGGCCCCACCCCCACCCCCACACACACACCAGCCTTCCGATCCAAAGAACAATACTATTAGGAGAATTCTTGTCAATGAATAGTGCTAGATCAATTGATTGTCAGTAGAGGAGAAATAGAATGTGCACTTGATCCCTACCGTGTACAAGAAAACCAATTCTAGATCATAGTAAGAAAGCCTAAAAGAAAAAGAAAAAAAAATAGTGTGTAGTGGAGCTGAAGGATAAGGTACTCCTAACTATATACAGTCAGTGTTTCAAACCCACCATGCTCTGCTATCTGCTTCCTTACAGACTCAGGGTCGCAATGAGTCTGAATCAACGCCAAAACAATGGGTTTTAGAGCTAAATGTACAATTTCTAGATGGTAACAGCAGAATATTGTCATAACCATTTGAAAATACTTATTAGCAAAAGACAAAAACTACCAATTGTAAAGGAAAAGACTAATGATTGGTTGTGATTAAGACATCAAAAGACACTATTAAGGGGAAAAGGCAAAAAATCGAATGGAGATAGTTTGCAATTCAGTTATCTTTTTGAGACGTGGTAGTTACATCATCTGATCTCAATCTGAGAATTATGAGTGAAGGGGTGGAGACTGGCCTATCAATCAAGATATAACTCATGAGGCTTCTGTGTGGACATGGCCTTCTGAGAATTCTGGAAACTCCTGTTTTTCTCCTTGGAGGCAGAAGACACTTCTCTCTCCCTGCTCATTTCTTTTTAAAAAAATCATTTTATTGGGGGCTCGTAACAATTCTTATCACAATCCATACATACATCCATTATGTCAAGAACATATGTACATTTGTTACCATCCTCATTCTCAAAACATTTGCCTTCTACTTGAGCCCTTAATATCTGCTGCTCATTCTCTCCCTCCTTCCCCACTCCCCCTACTTCATGAACCCTTCATCATTCATATATTATTATTTTGTCATATATCACATGGTCTGACGTCTCCCCCTGCCCCTTTCTCTGCTTTCCCTTCCCCAGGGAGGAGGCTATATGTAGATTCCTGTAATCAGTTCCCCATTTCTACCCCTCATTCTCTCCATCCTCCAGGCATCGCCACTCTCACTGTGTACCGACAAGGAGTGGGGAGCCAGTGGAGGGGCCTGAAGGCTTGGCCCCCAAACCAGCTACGTGGACAACTGCCCCTCACCCCAGAAGAATTTACTTGAGAGGATGGCACTGAAGCTGCAGGTAGGGGAGAGGGGCATGTTTGATCAGAACAAATGGGAGCAAAGAAGGGAGAGGAAGAGAGTGGAGCACATCCTGGTCCAGTAAGCCTGGAGGATGATATCCCCATTCTGAACAGCCAATGAACAGAGTGGCCAATATGGCTGATCCCACTAGGAGACACATCGTCCCTTGATGTCCCAGGGCCCTAAGGGGGACAACACTGGAGACTCAGGGCCGGGACTGGCCCAGACTGATCCTGTGACACTGAGGCAACGCACTAAAAGCGTGCGACACAGCAACCGTGGGAGCAGAGCAGGGAGCCCCTGAGAGAGTACAAAGGACAGACTCTGGGGTCAGAGCATGGTACCCCATTGAACCTGACTGAAGGACATGCCTAGGGATCAAAATCAGACCTTTATTTATTTACAGGGTTTTCTTTCTTTTAAAAATTTTTTCTTTTTAATTAATTTATTCTTCTATGGGTAATTGGCTTCCCTTTTTATTGTCATAGCTGTGTTCTCACTCATTGCCAATCTTGCAATGACTTGATTTTTGGTGCATATTATTATATTTGCAGATCTATCTAGATAAGATGGACTGGATTAATAGTCTAGAGGAGAAAATAACAGGACCAATTGTTCCGGGGGACATGGGAGAGGGGGAGGAGGGAGGGAGAGGAGTGAGGGAGAGGAGGGGCCAGGGGGATGGTGCTGACCAACCAAGGAACAGGGGAGCAATAAGTGATCCAAAATCAGTAGCAAGGAAAGTGTGAGTGGCCTGGTAGGGAGTCAGCAAGGGCAAGGTAACTGAGAGAAATTACTGAAACCCAAATGAAGGCTGAGCATGATAGTGGGACAAGAGGAAATTAAAAGGAAATAGAGGAAAGAACTAGGTGACAAAGTGTATTTATAGAGGTCCAAAGACTGGAATGTACGTATGTAAATATATTTATATGAGTGTGGGGAAACAGATCTATGCACATATATTTAGATGTTTAGTATTAAGGCAGCAGATGGACATTGGGCCTCCACTCAAGCACTTACTCAATGCAAGAACACTTTGTTCTAATAAATTGGCATTCCAGGATGCACACATTCCTGACACGATTGCTGAAGAAAAATGTGTGCATAAACAAATGTGGTGAAGAAAGCTGACAGTGCCCGGCTACCAAAAGATATAGCGTCTGGGGTTTTAAAGGCTTGAAGATAAACAGGCCATTTAGCTGAGAAGCATCAAAGCCCACATGGAAGAAGCACACCAGCTTGGCTGACCACGAGGTGTACAAGAGACCAGTTATCAGACATCAAAGAGCTAAAAAACATATCAGTGGGTGCCCACATTCCTGACACAACCACTGAAGACAAACGTGTGCATAAGCAAATGTGGTGAAGAAAGCTAATGGTGCCCGGCTATCAAAAGATATAGTGTCTGGGGTCTTAAAGGCTTGAAGGTAAACAAGTGGCCATATAGCTCAGAAGCAACAAAGCCCACATGGAAGAAACACACCAGCCTGTGTGACCACGAGCTGTTGAAGGGATCAGGTATCAAGCATCAAGGAACAAAAAATCATATCATTGAAAATGTGGGTGAGTGCAGAGTGGAGACTCAAAGCCCAATGGTAGCCAACCGGACACCCCTTGCTGAGGGATTGTGGGGAGGAGATGAACCAGGCAGGGTAGCAATGAAGAAACATATAATTTTCCTCTAGTTCTTAAAATACTTCCTCCCCACTGCCACACTATCATGATCCCAATTCTACCTTGCAAATCTGGCTAGACCAGAGGATGTACATTGGTACAGATAGCAACTGGAAACCCAGGGAATCCAGGACAGATGACTCCTCCAGAACCAGTGATGAGAGTGGCGATCTCTGCTCATTTCTTTCGAGACATCCCTGAGGAGAAGTCACATGGATCTACCCTGATGCAGGCCTGGGAACTGGAGGAACCACATGGAGACCCCTGCCAGTGCTGAGATGATTTTGCACCCACTGGACTGTGATCTTCCTGCATTCAGCATTACTGCATGTGTTTCATGAGTCTGAAGAGGACTTCATAGATTGGTGTCAGACATAAGAGCTTATGGACTTGATTTGGACTAGGATGGGATATTTTCTCAATATTCAACTGCTCTTGTATACAAACCTCCCTCTTTAAAAAAATCATTTTATTTGGGGCTCATACAACTCATCACAAGCCATCCATCATGTGTCAAGGACATTTGTACATTTGTTGTTGATGGTTCTTACTTACAAGCATTTCAAAGATTTAAATAATAGATTGCCTTTGTTGTTGTTGTTGTTTCTAGATGCCATCAAGTCAATTCCAACCCATAGTGACCCTATGCACAACCGAACCAAACACTGCCTGGTCCTGCACCATCTTTACAGCTGTTGCTATGCCTGAGCCCATTGTTGCAGCCACAGTGTTAATCCATCTCCTTAAGGGTGATCCTCTCCTTCACTGCTCCTCCACTTCACCACGCATGATGGTTTTCTTCAGGGACTAGTCTCTCCTGATAACATGTCCAAAGCTTGTAACAGAAAGTCTTGCCATCCTTGCTTCTAAGGAGCATTCCGGCCATACTTCTTCCAAGGCAGATCAATTTGTTCTTTGACCAGTCCATATTTTCAAAATTCTTCTCCAGCACCAAAATTCAAATGCGTTAATTCTACTTTGGTCTACCTTATTCAATGTCCAATTTTCACATGCATATGAGGCAACTGAAAATACCATAACTTGGGTCAGGCATATCTACGTTCTCAAAGTAATAGCCTTGCTTTTCAATATTTTTCCTGAGATCTTTTGCAGCAGATTTACCCAATGCAATGGGCCATTTGATCGCTTGACTTCTGCTTCCATGAGCATAGATTGTGGATCCAAATGAGACAAAATCCCTGAGTACTGCAACCACCTCTCCAATTATAATGATGTCACCTATTTGTCTAGTTGTGAGGATTTGGGTCCTCATGTTGAGCTGTGATCCACACTGAAGGCTGAAATTTCTTATCTTCATCAGCATCTGTTTCAAGTTCTCACTTTCAGCAAACAAGGTTGTGTCATCTGCTTATCACCAATTCTGATGCCACATTCTTCTTCATATAACCCACCTTTTCTGGGATTTGCTCAGCATACATATTGAATACTGTATAAACTCGAGTATAAGCCGGGTTTTTCAGCACATTTTTAATGCTATTTTTGTGGTAAAATTAGGTGCCTCGGCTGATATTTGGGTCGACTTATACACGAGTGTATAGGTTAGTAGGGTGAAAGGATACACCCTGATATACACCCTACCTGATTTAAAACCATTCAGTATTTCCCTGTTGATCCAGCTTCTTCATCCATGTACAAGTTCCACATGAGCACAATGAAGTGTTCTGGGAATCCCATTCTTCTCAGTTATCCATTGTTTGTTCTGATCCACACAGTTTGTTCTGATCCACACAGTCAAATGCCTTGGTATAGTCACTGAAATACAAGTAACATCTTTCTGGTGTTTGTTGCTTTGAGTCAAGAGTCACCTGACATCTGCAATGATGTCCTCAGTTGCACATCCTCTTCTGAATCCGACCGGAACCTCTGGCAGCTCCCTGTCAATGTACTACTGAAATCATTGTTGGATTCAGCAAAATTGTGTTTGCATGTGATATCAATGATGTTTTTCTATAATTTGAGCATTGTGTTGGGTCACCTTTCTTCGGAATGGTACAAATATGGATCTCTTCCAGTCAGTTTGTCATAGCTGTCTTCCAGATTTTCTGGCATAGATGAGTAAGTGCTTCCAGTACTTTGTTAGCTTGTTGAAACATTTCATTTGGTGTTTCATTACATCCTGAAACATTGCGCTGAACTTCTTCCTTCAGCACTGTTGATCCTTGCTCGTACGCTACCTCCTGAAATTGTGGAATGTCGACTAGTTCTTGGTATACTGACTCTGTATTCTTTCCATCTTCTCTTGTTGCTTCCTGAATAAGTCAATATTTTTCCCATGGAATCTTTCAAGATTGCAACTGGAGGCGTGACTGTTTCTTGAGTTTTTTCATTTTAAGATATGCTGAGTGTGTTCTGCCCTTTTGTTTGTCTAATTCTAGGCCTTTGCCTAGAATTTCATTTCTTTTCATTATAATGTTTGACTTTGTCTTCTCAAGCTGTCCTTTGAATTTTTCTTTTTTAAAAATCATTTTATTGGGGGTTTGCACAACTCATCAAAATCCATACATCTATTGTGTCAAGCACAGTTGTATATATGTTGCCATCATCATTTTCAAAATGATTTCTTTCTACTTGAACCCTTGGTATCAACCCCTTGTTTTTTCCCCTCCTTCCCCTACCCTCTTTCCCTCATGAGCATTTGATAATTTATAATTTTTCCCCATGTTTTACACTGGCTGATGTGTCCCTTCACTCATTTTTCCATTTTCCATCCCCCTGGGAGGGGGTTACTTTTGAAGTGTTTGATTTAGTTCTTTGACTTCATCATTTCATCCATGTGCTTTAGCTACTCTAGCATTAATTACAAGTTCCAGAGTCTCTTCTGACTTCCACTTTAATCTTTTCTTTCTTTCCAGCCTAGGCATTACAATAAAAAAGAATTCTATAATTTACTACGTTAAACCTCTGACTACTCCTAACAACTGTGTAGAATATTTGAGAAAGCTAGAGGAGTAAATTTGACTCCTAGCAGGCCTCAGGCAGCAATGAATATTCAAGACTATTGCCAGACTGTTGTCAAACTCTTGGAAGTGGTCAAACATGTGATAACAAATAAGCAACAAGATTAATTATACTTAAACAGACTGTATGGTGGTTACTTAATCTATTATCAATTTCAGAGGATTAAGAGTAAAGGGGTTGAGTCTAGCTCTAGCCTGTCAAATGATGACCTCATTTGGAGGTGCTAAGGAGCTAAATAGCTTGCTGGAGGCAGGACACATGCTCACTATCAGAGAGATATTTTTGTTGACATGCCATATGGAGACAGGCTGAAGGAACCACATAGAGACCCATACCAGTGCTGAGATACCTCTACAATCACTGGATCCACAAGACTGTTTACCCATTGGCCTGTGATATTGCTGCATTCTGTGTCATTGCATGTGTTGTGTGGGTCTGAAGAGGAATTTATAGACTGGTACTGGACATATTGGCTAATATTGGGTTTGGACTGGGCTGCTTTCTTAATGTACAATTGCTCTTGTATATAAAACTCTTTCTTATACACATACGAGTGTCTATAAATTTGTTTCTCTAGTCAATCCAGGCTAACACAAGCTGATTCACATAAAAATGGCTGTAGTATTGATCATAACTCATACTTTCCAGCCAAGACATTATGCAAATTGACTCTGCCTGGAAACCATGGCCTTCTATAATGGATTGGGGACTTCTACTTCTGGGAAGATGAAAGAGACATGTTTCTTTATTTTTTGCAAACTAAAACTAAACATCTTGAGCATTATACAAAAAACAAACACAGGAAGACTGAAATGTAGAGAGAAGGAAGCAGACCCATCAGAGAACCACTGCAGAAAGACACAGTGGCAAATTCTTTGAGTTTTTTTTTTTATTTGCAGTCCTCTCATGTACCCTAGACTAGGTACTGGAAAAGCTAGCCACCTGGAACCATCAACAGGCATAGGAGGAAAAAGATGAGGTGAGGGTGGGGGTGGAAGGAAGCCCCAAGAAAAACCTGCTCTCTTTAGTCAAAGGATAAGAAAAAGAGTAGCTAGAAAGATATATATATATATATATATATATATATATATATATATATATATATATATATATATATATATATATATATAGAGAGAGAGAGAGAGAGAGAGAGAGAGAGAGAGAGATAGATAGATAGATAGATAGATAGATAGATATGTTTATCTATATATGTATAAAGAACACATTTAATATATAAATAACATATAAATAAATATTTATGTTATACATATAACATTTATTTATACATATATAAATAAACAACTCTTCTGTCTACAGATGGACATTGTCCAAATGTCTTCATTCCAACCTCCCCTCGTTCACACAGATGTGATTGTTCGGATCTTCTGATGCCTGATGCCTGATACCTGATCCCATCAATACCTCGTGATCACACAGGCTGGTGTGCTTCTTCTCAGCTAGATGGCCACTGGTTTAACTTAAAGCCTTTAAGATACCAAACGCTACATCTTCTAATAGTTGGGTGCCATCAGCTTTCTTCACCACATTTGCTTATGCACCCATTTTGTCTTTAGCTATTGTGTCAGGAAGGTAAGCATCACGGAATGCCAGGTTATTAGAACAATGTGTTCTTGCATTGAGGGAGTACTTGAGTAGAGGCCCAATGTCCATCTGCTACCTTGATACTTTATATATATACCTATATCCCTATTATTATATATTAATATATACTTATATATACATACCTATATTTATGCCTGTATAAATGTCTTTTGTCTCCTAGTTCTTTTCTCTATTTTTTTTTAATTTTCCCCCTGTCCTACTGTCATGTTCAACCTTCATTTGGTTCTCAGTAATTCCTCTCGGCTACATTACACTTGATCACACCCTGCCACGCGTTCTATATCTTTCTCATGATCGATTTTAGATTTCTTGTTATTCTCCTGACTCTGGGTTTGTTGCCTCCTCACCATCCTTTCCCCCACCTCCCTTTCTCCCCTGCCCCCCAATAATCGTTAGTCCTCTTGTTTTCCCCCTCTGATTGTTTATCTTGCCTATCTTATATAAATAGACATTGATAATAAGAAAAAGATTGATAGAGTGAGAAAGACCTAAGTCTTTTTTAGTTCCAGGTCTTTCTGCTGACCCTTATGTATGTTTTATGATCAAATCTGATGAGGTGCCAAGACCTGCCCTCCAAGTCTGAAGTCTATTTTGGGGATTCCTCAGGACTTTGTTGCTTTGCTCCCCTTGCTGCTGTTGTGCTTCCTTCATGTTTATCCCTGATGTGAGGGGTTAAGACCAGACACAGTCCCACACTTTAAGACAACAAACATTTTTTTGATGTGTAAGATCATTTTTATTGTTTTCCTTTGAAATTATCTGGGAAAACTATTATTTTTGTTGCACTCCATTTTGGAGAAGTTGAATCGTTTTTTAAATCATTTTATTGGGGGCTCATACAACTCTTATCACAATCCATAAATACATACATTGTGTCAAGTGCATTTGTACATTTGTTGCCACCATCATTCTCAAAACATTTGCTTTCTAATTGAGCCCTTGGTATCAGCTCCTCATTTTCCCCCTCCCTCCTTGCTCCCCCTCCCTCGTGAATGCTTGATCATTTATAAATTATTATTCTTTTGTCCTATCCTACACTGTCTGATGTCTCCCCCCATCCACTTACAAACTATTTTTGTACAATGTATAGATCTGCTCCAACTCAAAGCACAGGAAAAATGGCAGCACCACCTTTGCCAACAACGGTCAAATAGGGAGCCATGCACTCCCCTATCCCACACACATCCCTGATGTGTCAGAGGCCTAATTGGAATTTTAAGTGGAATGAGACACTTACATGTCTCAGCACAGGTATCCCAGATCTAAAGGCTGTACTCACTCCATGCTCTTGATGATCAGAAGATTCCCCAAATCTTTTGTGAGAGTAGCCACTTATTTAGGGAAACTTTTTAACAATTTCAAGGTATGGCTTTCCTAACAGAATTGTAAACTGACCTTAGGTGGATCATAAATGAACCAGTTTTATTGGGTAGATTGCAAACCACTTAGATAGATAGAAAACTGACCAATCCATGCAAACCACTTAAGCATTAACTATAATGACTTCTCTAGTCACAGGTGTATGTACAGTGTTAATAAAATGTTGGTGACAGAGTAGGTACATTGCCCATCATCTAGATACAGCCCTGTCCCCCACCAGGGAATTTTACACGTACATAAGAGGTTATATTTAAGCCTGGTTCCGGCACTATGGCTTTCATTAAGAAGGGAAGTGAGGGAAAGGATATTTCACCTAGGAACAAAATCATGACCATAGAATACACCATCATCAATATTCACAAGAATATCCATGGTATGGGTTCCAAGAAGTATGCCCTCGGGCACTCAAGGAGATTTGGAAGTTTTCCATGAAGGAGATAGACATCAGATGTATGAATGGACACCAGGCTCCACGAAGCTGACGAGGCCAAAGGAATTAGGAACGCCCCATACCTTATCCGTGTACTGTTGCCCAGGAAATGTAATGAGGATGAAGGTTCACCAAGCAACTCTAAACATTGGTCACTTATGTGCCTGTCATCACTTCCAAATACCTACAGACAGTCAATGTAGATGAAAACTAGTGGCTGATGATCTAATAAAATTCCTAAAACTGAAAAGAAAAATCATATTAGAAGGTATTGCCTCTTTTCATGTTAAGACATGACTCTGACACTTATAATGTAGACATAATTGATGAGTCTGTAACCTGGGACACCTCAGTAAAGAATATGTCTCTGTCTGGGGCCCACATAACAAGTCCCCAACTGTAGACATCCTGATGTATTAATTCATCCCCCTGATGCTGGAAGACAGTGTAATTGTGAAGGCCTTGAGCCTCTCAAACAGGACTGCAAAACTGAGCCAGGTTTAACTCTTCCTCCCAAGCAGGAATCTGAGATTTTTAAACTTCTTTGGCCAAAGATACCCAGGATTTTCTCCCTCAAGGAAAGAAGCTTGGGTTCCAAGGAGTCTCGGGTTTCCTCTGTAGGAAGGTCTAGGCTCATGCAGGTATAGGAAAGAACGTAAAAATGATTAAACTTCCCCCCAGAAGAATTTATTTCAAAGGAGGCATTGAAGCTGCAGCTCCGGGAGAGGGACATATCTGATCGGAGCGCATGGGAGTAGATGAAGGGGGAGGAGGAGAGAGTGGAGCACATCCTGGCCCACCAGGCATTGAGGACGATGACCCCAATTAGAGCAGCCAGTCCACAGAGAGAACTACATGGCCAGCCCTACTATGAGACACGACGCCCCTCACTGACCCCTAGCTCTACAGTGGACAACACCGGAGACACAGTGTGGGAATTGCACCCGATCTGATCCCGCCGCATTGAGGCAAAGCACTGGGGGAGTGCAGCGGAAGAGCAAGGGACTGGAGCTGCAAGGTCCCCAGGGAATGCTGAAAGTGGACTTTGGGGCCAGGGCATGGTACCCCAACAGACTGGACTGGAAAACATTCCTAAAGGTCAACAAATGATCCTTGAACTAACTACAAGCTTTTCTTTCTTGTGTTTTGTTTTGTTCTTTGTCAGTGGTTTGTTGTTTTGTTGTATATTGTTGCTTGGTTTTGCTCTGTCTTGTTTTTGTGCATGTTATTATCTCCACAGGTCTGTCTAAATAAGATAGGCTGGATGAACAATCTGGAGGAGAAAAGAATGGGACTGACAGTTCCGGGGGGACATGGGAGAGGGGGAGGTGGGGAAATGAAGTGGTGTTAACAAACCCAGGGACAAGGGAACAACAAGTGATCCAAATTGGTGGTGAGGTGGGTGTGGATAGGGCACGATCAAGGGTAATGTAACCAAGAGGAATTGCTGAAACCCAGGTGGGGACTGAGCATGATAGTGGGATAGGAGGAAAGTCAAGGGAAATAGAGGCAAGAGGTGGGAGTCAAAGGGCATTTATAGAGGTCTAGATAAAGACATGTACATGCAAATATATATAGGAGGATGGGGAAATAGATCTATGTGTCTATATTTATAGGTCAAGTATTAAGGTAGCGGAAGGACCTTGGGCTTCTACTCAAACACTCCCTCAATGCATGAATACCTTCTTTTATTAAATTGGAACTCTATGATGCTCACTCTCCCGACACAACGGCTGGAGCCAAAGTGGGTGAACAAGTAAATATGGTGAAGAAAGCTGATGGTGCCCGGCTATCAAAAGAGATAGTGACTGGGGTCTTAAAGGCTTGAAGATAAATAAGCGGCCATCTAGCTCAGAAGCAACAAAGTCCACATGGAAGAACACACCAGCCTGTGTGATAGAGTGGTCCCAAAGGGATCAGTTACCAGGCATCAAAGAACAAAAAATCATATCATTGACTGCACACCTCCATGATAGGATCGCTGAAGACAAATGGGTGCATAAGCAAATGTGGTGAAGAAAGCTGATGGTGCCCGGCTATCAAAAGAGATAGTGTCTGGGGTCTTAAAGGCTTGAAGGTGAACAAGCGGCCATCTAGCTCAGAAGCAAAAAAGCCCACATGGAAGAAGCACACCGGCCAGTGCGATCACGAGGTGCCAAGGGACCAGGTATAAGGCATCATGCAAAAAAACCAACAACGATATAAGTGTGTGTATATATGTGTATATGTATATGTATATATATACCATATTAAATGAAGGGGGAAGTGCAGAGTGGAGACCCAAGGCCCAAGTGTCGGCCAATGGAGAGCCCCTCATAGAGGCGTTTAGGAGAGGAGATGGGTTAATTAGGGTACGAGGTAGTACCGATGAAGAACACAGCTTTCCCCCAGATCCTGAATGCTTCCTCCCCCCAACTACCATGATCCGAATTCTACCTTGCAGGCCTGGATAGGACAGAGGCTGTACACTGGTACATATGAGGGCTGGAGGTACAGGGAATCCAGGGTGGATGATACCTTCAGGACCAAGGGTGTGAGGGACGATGCTGGGAGAGTGGAGGGTGAGTGGGTTGGAAAGGGGGAACTGATTACAAGGATCCACATGTGACCTCTTCCCTGGGAGAGGGACAGCAGAGAAGAGGGGAAGGGAGACTCCAGATAGGGCAAGATATGACAAAATAACGAGGTATAAATTACCAAGGGCACATGAGGGAGGGGGGAAAGGGGAGGGAGGGGAAAAAAAAGAGGACCTGATGCAAGGGGCTTAAGTGGAGAGCAAATGCCTTGAGAATGATTGGGGCAGGGAATGTATGGATGTGCTTTATACAATTGATGTATGTATATGTATGGATGGTGATAAGAGTTGTATGAGTCCCTAATAAAATGTAAAAAAAGAAAAGAGGAGAAAAAAATGATTAGGGCAAAGACTGTACAGATGTGCTTTATACAATTGATGTATGTATATGTATGAACTGTGATAAGAATTGTATGAGCCCCTAATAAATTGTTAAAATAAAAAAAAGACATGTACATATGCAAATATATTTATATATGAGAATGGGGAAATAGATCTATGTGCCTATATTTATAGGTTTAGTATTAAGGTAGCAGAAAGATATTGGGCCTCCAGTCAAGTACTCCCTCAATGCAAAAATACTTTCTTCTATTAAATTGGCATTAAATAGATCATTGTGATCTGTTCCCCCTTTCTCTCCACACCTTACCCTTAACCCCCTGATATAGCTACTCTCATTATTGGTTCTGAGGGGCTTATCAGTACTGGATTCCCTGTGTTTCCAACTCTTATCAGTACCAGTGTACATGCTCTGGTCTAGCCAGATTTGTAAGGTAGAATTGGGGTCATGATAGTGGGGGTGGGGGAGGGAGGAAGCATTAAAGAACTAGAGGGACGTTGTATGTTTCATTGGTGCTATACTGCACCCTGACTGGCTCATCTCCCCGCGATCCTTATCTAAGTAGATATCCAATTGCCTACAGTTGGGCTTTGAGTCTCCACTCTGCACCCCCACTGATTAACAATGATATATATATTTTTGGGTCTTTGATGCCTGATACCTGATACCATCGACACCTTGTGATCACAGGCTGGTGTGCTTCTTCCAGCTAGATAGCTGCTTGTTAATCTTCAAACCTTTAAGACCCCAGACGATTTATCTTTTCATAACCAGGCACCATCAACTTTCTTCACCACATTTGCTTATGCACCCATTTGTCTTCAGTGATCGTGTCAGGAAGGTGAGCATCATGGAATGCCAGTTTAATAGAACAAAGTGTTCTTGCATTGAGGGAGTACTTGAGTGGAGGCCCAATGTCCATCTGCTACCTTAATACTAAACCTATAAATATATGTACATAGATCTATTTCCCCAGTTCTAAAACATTTTTAGTCATGTGATGATTGTACAACTCTTCAAGATGTGATTGAACTATTGAATTGTATGATATGTGAATTATATGCCAATTAAACAATTGGGAGGATGGCTCAGGACAGGGCACTATTTTGCTCTGGTTCACATAGGGTTGCCACGAGTCGGAACGACTTGACAGCACCCAGCAACAGTCTTGGCTCACGAGTCTTTGGGTAGTTTTTTCCCACAAAGGACCCAGGCATCTACTACTGGTGTTCTGTTGTTCCGTTTCTCTCCAACGATGTGTCCGGTAGCTCAATTATACATACATAGCCTCATTTTCTAAGTGGCAGCCCTGAGCATTAAAAAAAATTATGTCTACACTGTATGCTGTCAGCCCTTAGCTTCAGAGGGGGCAAGTTTCATAGCCTTGAGCTCTTTGCAGATCTTCAGAAATATAAAATACAAAGCAGGAGGGCAGCTTACCAGGAATGGGAGGTCAGGAAAAGAGGCAGCTACGCGAAGGCAGTGATATTATTTCCCAAATGATGCATGAATTTCCTTTGGGGGGGCAAGGCAATGCATGGCAATGCATGTTCTTTTTCTTTAGGTGGGCACCCTCATTCTCTCACTCTTTTTCTTGCTTTACATTGACTTCTGTAATTGTGCATCTTGTAAAGATTCAGGCTCCTACACTCCTCTCTAACCCTGTAGTTTCCTTCTGATGTCGATGACACTGTTCATTTCTGTCTTCTCTTGGAGGCTGACACAAACCTTCTGAAGATGTCCAATGGGTCCCTTTCCTGGTTTTCAGGTAACTCCTCTACTCTTACTTTATTTTGGGTGCCCGACAGAGAGCCGTCATTCCTGAGGAGAAAGATACTAGTCTTAGCATGAGCAAAGAAACCATCCTTCCCTCAATGGTCCCTTAGACCTACAGAGTCTCTGAAACATCAGCAGGGGTTCTGGTGCTTGTGCTGGGGAGGGCAAAGGGCTTCCAAAAGATCATCTACTTCACTTGCCAATATTTTCTTTTTCCTTTCTATAACACTCCTTAAAGAGGCTAAAAGACTTATACTTACATTCCTAGGTTATAATTCTTTTTAAAAAATCATTTTAGGGAGACATAGCAGCTGATAAGCCACATAGACCTACCCTGATGCAACCAGACCGCTGAAGCTGGAGAAGCCACAGAGAGCCCCCTGCCAGCACTGAGATGCTTACAATGCCACTGGACCCTAAGACTTCCTACCCACTGGCCTGTGATCATCCTGCATTCGGCATCACTGTATGTGTTTTGTGAATCTGAAGAGGACTTTATAGATTGGTATCGGACATATGGGCTAATATTGGACTTATGACTTGATCTGGACTGGGCTGGGATGTTTTCTCAATGTTCAGTTACTCTTTTATATAAATCTCTTTCATATACGAACACACACACAAATCATTTTATTGGGGACTCATACAACTCTTATCATAATCCATCCATCCATCCATTGTGTCAAGCATATTTTTTTTACATTTGTTGCCATCATCATTCTAAAAAATGTTTTCTATTTGAGCCTTTGGTATTGGTTCCTCATTTCCCCCCTCTCTCTCCCACCTTCCCTCCCTTGCCTATGAATCCTTGCCTATTATATCCTTCAACAGTCACAAAATACATACACTTTCTCATTCTATTTATTATTCATCGTTTAAAAAATTAAGCATAATGTTAAATTAAAAAATAGTTTTCAATCCGCTGAATTTATTCTCTGGGCACCTTTACCCATCAGCCAGTCTATACTTTGGCCAGACTAAGTTACATAGCACCTTAAGCACCCCCTTCCCTGGCCCCTGCCTTTTCAAAGAATCTTCTGTATAGTAGGATCAATTTCCTAAAATAAGGCCCAGAGGTGAGTGTTTTTAGACCTTCAAACTGTAACCTTTTGCAATTCTCTAATAGACTCCCCACTGTTTACTCAGTTGGTGGAGATATGAGAGACTTGCTAGAAACTGGGAAGTGTTAAGTTTCTTAATTTTTTTGGTTTCTTCAGCTACGGAAAAGGAAAATAAGGAGATTAGATAGAGGGAAAAGACAGGATCAAATCAGCAAGAGGCTGCAAAATTTGAAGAAGTTTTTTTTGTAGTTGTTATGTATCATCAAGTCATTTGTGACCCATAGTGACCCTGTGCACAACAAAATAAACCATTCCCAAGTCCCATGTCATCCTCACAATTGTTCCTGTGCTTGAGCCCATTGTTGCAGCCACCAAGTCAACCAATTCTGCCAAAGGTCTTCCTTTTCCTCTGAGCCTCTATTTTGCCAAGCATAATATCCAAGATGTCCAAGGTGCTTGAGACAAAGTCTGGTCATCCTTACCTCTAAGGAGCATTCTGGTTGTATTGTATTTCTACAAAGACAGATCTGTTTGTTCTTTTGCTAGTCCATGATACTTTCAATATTCTTCATCAGCACCATAATGCACATTTATTGATTCATCTTTTTTATTCAATATCTAACTTTCACATGCATATGAAGCAATTGAAAATACCATGGCTTTGAGGCTGGCCCCAATTCCAACAACATGGACAGCCGCCCCTCCTGCCTGAAGAATTTACTTCAGAGGACAGCACTGAAGCTGCAGCTCAGGGAGAGGGACATGTCTGATCAGAGCACACAGGAGCAAATGAAGGGGGAGGAAGAGAGTGGAACACATCCTGGCCCAGCAAGCCTTGAGGACAATATCCCTGCTCAGAGTAGCCAATGCACAGAGAGGATCATATGGTCGACCCCGCTATGAGATACGACATCCCTCACTGACCCATAGCCTTACAGGGGACAACACTGGAGACACAGTGTGAGAATTGCACCCGATCTGACCCCACCCCACCATAGCAAAACACTAAGGGTGTGCAACAGAACAGCAAGGGGAGCAGAGCAAGGAAGTCCCAAGGGAGTACCAAAAATAGACTTTGTGGTCAGGGTGTGGCACCCCATCAGATTCTACTGGAAAACACTCATAAAGGTCAACAAACAGACCTTGAACTATTTACAGGCTTTCCTTTTTTTGAGTCATTGGTTTTTAGTTGTTGTTTTGTTTTCTTTTGTTGCTTTGTTTTGCTCTGTCTTTTTTTGCATGTAATTATCCCTGCAGGTCTGTCTAGATCAAATAGGTGGGACCGATGGTTCTGGGGGGGATGTGGGAGAGGGGGATGTGGGGGAAAGGAGGTGGTGTTAACAGGGACAAGGGAACAACATGTGATCCAAAATCAGTGCCGAGGAGGGTATAAAATGCCTGGTAGGGCTTGAATCAAGGGCAATGTAACCAAGAGGAATTACTGAAACCCAAATGAAGACCGAGCATGATAGTGGGACAAGAGGAAAGTCAAAGGAATAGAAGAAAGAACTAGGAGGCAAGGGGCATTTATAGAAGTCTAAATACAGGCACATACATATGTAAATGTATTTACATATGATGGGGAAATATAACTATGTGCATCTACTTCTAGGTTTAGTATTAAGGTAGCAGATAGACATTGGACCTCCACTGAAATACTCACTCAATACAAGAACACTTTTTCTTTTAAACTGGCATTCCATGATGCTCACCTTCCCAACACGTTCACTGAAGACAAAGCGGGTGCATAAGAAAATGTGGTGAAGAAAGCTGATGGTGCCCGGCTATCAAAAGATACAGCATCTGATGTCTTAAAGGTTTGAAGATTAACAAGTGGTCATCTAGCTGAGAAGCAATATAGCCCACATGGAAGAAGCACACCAGCCTGTGTGATCACAAGATGTTGATAGGATCAGGGATCAGGCATCAAAGGACAAAATATTCATATCATTGTGAATGAAGGGGAGTGCAGAATGGGGACCCAAAGTCCATCTGTAGTTAACTGGACATCCCCTTACAGAAGGGTCTAAGGGAGGAGACGAGCCAGTCATGGTGTAATGTATCAATGATGAAACATACGACTTTCCTCTAGTTCTTTTTTTTTTTAATTTTAACAATTTATTGGGGCTCATACAATTCTTTTCACAGTTCATATATATACATACATCAATTGTATAAAGCACATCTGTACAGTCTTTGCCATAATCATTTTTTTCTCTTTTCTTCTTTTACATTTTATTAGGGACTCATACAACTCTTACCACAATCCATACATATACATACATCAATTGTATAAAGCACATCCATACATTCCCTGCCCCAATCATTCTCAAGGCATTTGCTCTCCACTTAAGCCCCTTGCATCAGGTCCTCTTTTTTTTCCCCTCCTCCCTCCCCATTCCCCCCTCCCTCATATGCCCTTGGTAATTTATACATCGTTGTTTTGTCATATCTTGCCCTATCCGGAGTCTCCCTTCCCCCCTTCTCTGCTGTCCCTCTCCCAGGGAAGAGGTCACATGTGGATCCTTGTAATCAGTTCCCCCTTTCCAACCCACTCACCCTCCACTCTCCCAGCATCGTCCCTCACACCCTTGGTCCTGAAGGTATCATCCACCCTGGATTCCCTGTACCTCCAACCCTCATATGCACCAGTGTACAGCCTCTGTCCTATCCAGCCCTGCAAGGTAGAATTCGGATCATGGTAGTTGGGGGGAGGAAGCATCCAGGATCCGGGGGAAAGCTGTGTTCTTCATCGATACTACCTCACACCCTAATTAACCCATCTCCTCTCCTAAACCCCTCTATGAGGGGATCTCCATTGGTCGACACTTGGGCCTTGGGTCTCCACTCTGCACCTCCCCCTTCATTTAATATGATATATATACATATATATACATACATATATACATATACACATATATACACATACATACACACACTTATATCTTTTTTTTTTTTTTGCATGATGCCTTATACCTGGTCCCTTGGGCACCTCGTGATCGCCCTGGCCGGTGTGCTTCTTCCATGTGGGCTTATTTGCTTCTGAGCTAGATGGCCGCTTGTTCACCTTCAAGCCTTTAAGACCCCAGACACTATCTCTTTTGATAGCCGGGCACCATCAGCTTTCTTCACCACATTTGCTTATGCACCCATTTGTCTTCAGCGATCCTATCATGGAGGTGTGCAGTCAATGATATGATTTTTTGTTCTTTGATGCCTGGTAACTGATCCCTTTGGGACCACTCGCTCACTCAGGCTGGTGTGTTCTTCCATGTGGACTTTGTTGCTTCTGAGCTAGATGGCCGCTTGTTTATCTTCAAGCCTTTAAGACCCCAGTCACTATCTCTTTTGATAGCCGGGCACCATCAGCTTTCTTCACCACATTTACTTGTTCACACACTTTGGCTCCAGCCGTTGTGTCGGGAGAGTGAGCATCATAGAGTTCCAATTTAATAAAAGAAGGTATTCATGCATTGAGGGAGTGTTTGAGTAGACTTTCCTCTAGTTCTTAAATGCTTCCTCCCACCCGCTATCATGATCCTAATTCTACCTTACAAATCCGGCTAGACCAGAAGACGTACACCGGTACAGATAGGAACTGGAAACACAGGGAACCCCTGACAGATGAACCGTTTAGGAACAGTGGTGAGAGTGGCGATACTAGGAGGGTAGAGGGAAGGTGGAGTAGAAAGGGGGAACCAATTACAAGGATCTACATATAACCTCCTCCCTGGGAGATGGACAACAGAAAAGTGGGTGAAGGGAGATGTTGGACAGTGTAAGATATGACAAAATAACAATAATTTATAAATTATCAAGGGTTCATGAGGGAGGAGGGGCATGGAGGGAGAGGAAAATATGAGGAGCTGATACCAAAGGCTGAAGTAGGAAGAAAATGTTTTGAGAATGATGAGGGCAATAAATGTACAAATGTACTTGACACAATGGATGGATGGATGGAGTGTGATAAGAGTTGTATGTGCCTCCAATAAAATGATTTATATGAAAATATTATGGCTCAAGTCAGGAAGAACTTCTTAGAGGAAACTTCTTAGCCCTCAAAGGTGCCTAACAGAAACCTTCTATTGCAGTTCCAATTTAGTTTTGGTATCAACTGTGTCTTTGACTAAGTGCAACCCAGCTGGTTTACTCAGTGCCCTCATGAAACCTAGTAACTTGTGTGGTCTTACTTGGACACTCACTCCTTTGAGACACACAGACACCCTATTAGCACATCAGGGAATTACGCAACGGGAACGGAATTTATGCATGCAAGACTATCTCTCTCTCTGTTCCTTTTACTCAATCGTCTTAAACCCTCCTTTCTAGCTGGTCCTTGGGGAGAGGGAATCGGAGGCCTTAAGCTTAGGAAGCTGCATGGGGGCTCAATTTCTGCTTTCTCTAGAAGCAGGTAATCAGGGGACAGACCCAGAGCTGGGCCCTACATTGAGCACTCCATTTGTTACCTCCAAATGTGGAGTTCTTGCCCTGGATTTTTTTGTTTGGATTTTTTAAGCAGCTTTATTGGCACTTCATTCATATGTCACACAATTCAATATTTTAGTCACATCAAGAAGAGTTTCACAACCATTGCTACAATAAATTCTGGAACATTTTCTTCTTCCTTGTAGTCATTGTTATTCATGTAATTATTATTTTTTAAACTGTGGAAAAAATATAAACAACAAGACATTCTCCAGTTCAACAACCTCTACATGTATAATTCAATGCCATTGATTATACTGCCCTGGAATGATTAAACAAATCAATAATCACTAGAATCGAAGCAGAGAGAGAGATAAACTGAATTTATGAAGGAGGGTGGGGGAGGGAAGGGAAAAATGAGGAGCTGATATCAAGGGCTCAAGCAGAAAGCAAATGTTTTGAGAATGATGATGGAAACACATGTACAAATGTGCTTGACACAATGGATGGATGGATTGATTGTGATAAGAGGTATACGAGCCCCCAATAAAATGAATTTATTAGAGGCTAGTCATAGAAGATAGTCCCACAGTTACAACTGTCTGTGAGTGGTTCCCTGATCAACAATATCTAGGTTTTTGTATTCAGTTTTTGTCTTTTGCTTACTACAGATCACATAATGAGGTCATAATTCTGGAAATCAGTGAGAGTTCACATAAATGGAGCAGACACTGCTAGTAATAAAGATATGTTACAGACATAGACCATTCCCATCAGTGTGTCAAATGCTGCCTGACTGACTGTCTCCCTCTGGTCTTACATCAAACACCCCTAAGATCCGGGGTAATTAACATAGAAGGACTCCAGTTACCACTTCTCATCTCTGTCCCACACTGGACCTTGCTGATTGCCAGTAGACCAGGTATTCCAGGACAAAGCAGGCTTATTTACAAAGGTTTATGGTTTATGACCCACCCACTGATGACAGCCATGCTTTTTGTGTGGTGGGACACTTACTAAAGTGAAAAGAGAAATAAGACATCTCCTTCAGGAACTGAGGATAAGGTTGTGCGTTTGATGTCTTTCCTACAGGGACTAGAGCAGAAGCGTGCGGGTTTATTTTTCAAAGTCTTTCTCACAGATACACAGCAAGTCATCATTTAAGAAACTATAAATACGAAATGAGACAAAGTATTTGAGTTTAACTGGTAGGTTCTAAAGGAGACCTGATTCCTACAATGGTGCTGTTTTTATCTTTCTCTACCTTTTAGATCATACATTCTATGTGAAATGTAATATATTTTTTATAGTATCTGATTGTCTGTTGGTGTCAGTATTTTACTCATAAAGTAAAGTTGAGTCTGATTAATTGAAAAATGCATCTTATTTTCTCCATTTCGTGAAAAGAAATTAGAATTTTTTATTCTTGAAATCACAATTTCCCAATTGTGCTCAAGGGAATTTCTTCTGTGTGTCATTAAATGTAAAAGCAAACAGTAATATCAACTGTTAGACTTTCAGAGTTCAGTGGCAGCCATGTAGTCAGCTCCATGATTGAGAGCAAGCCTTCAGAGCCTGAGCTGGATTTAGAGGGAAGATTCAGAGCGAGAACTAAGATACACCCCTGGCCAATGCTAGGGAGGGCAAGGTGGGAAGAATTCAAAGTTTGACTCAGAAGGTCAGCACAACACCATCGCAGCATCTGTTCATATAATGAAACGTCTTCTTCTGAAGGCTAGGGAAGGCAGATGTGGCCTTCGTGTTTGTAATTAGCACTGCATGGTCAAGTTCATAATTGTTTTGATAGAGGAACTTTCTTTCTGTTACGTCATCCTCTTTGTGAGACATATAAGACATTTTCCTGAGTGTCTCTGATGAAGACAATCGCACCAGCACAAATTGGTAAAAGAGAGAGAGACTGGAAGCCAGGTGTCCATTTCCCAAGACTGGCTACAGTGTGAATCTACAGGAATGAACTACAGGCTCACGTCAGAGATCAAACGGTTCTTGAAACAGGGCAAGCGAACAAAGAGAGAGTTGGATAGGGCGTGGATGAAGTGCATGATAACATCTTGTGACTATATTTCCCAGAACCCCTTTCTATCGCTGATGGACATTTCCACACTGGTGGAAATTCCAGAGAATCCACGAGGGAATCCTTAAAACTCTGGGTATGCCTGCAGACAAGAAATGCCAAGGCTGGTCACAGTGCATGGTAATGGTTTCTTCCTCCTGGGAGTTTCTAAATTAAATCTTTTGTGCTGCCCTATGTCTTCCAAACGTTAATGTTCTTGGTAAGAACAGAGCCTTAATTACAGTAACTTATTTGGGGAGCCCACCCAAAAGGAAGAGGGCACTGAAACCAAAAAGCACTCTACTTTACTGTGATGGAATTTAACTGGATTCTTATGACACACCGAAAGGTTAAGGAAAAAGGGATGGCTCCACCTAATACCTGTGCTAGATGAAAATTAGCTGGCCGTGTCACCAACAAAGGGGTTTGAAAGAACTCAGGCACATACCAGAAAGACCCAAAGCTGGTCATGCACACACTAAAGCCACCTGAACACTCACACAAGAAACCAGCAACAATATGACGTACAAACTATGGTCCCCAAGTGGGGGTGGGAAGGGATAAAAAGCAGAAACAGAGGGCAGATTTCTCTTGGTTCTAGGGCTCTCTTTTGGTTCTCCGCTTGTGTTAGACAGGGTTCTCTAGAGAAACAATACCAGGACATTTATGATTTCCTATCTATATGATTTATAAAACACAATGAAATAAACAGCTAATTAGTTCACAGAGCAGTATAGAGGGCTCATTTCAACTCACTTCCGTGAGATAGTTAATATACTGGCAGTCCTTCAACTCATGAGGGCTGTTAGGTGCAAGTCAGGAAGCAGACAGCTGAGTCTTCTATAGAGCAATTCAGGCTATCTGGCCACAGGCAGCAAACAACAGGGCAGATCACCAACAGTCAGCCAGATGACAGAGTCTGACAGTTCTCCAGCTCAGGTGATGCATACACCAGCAGTGTGGCGAAGCAGGTTTTGAAGGAACCTCAAACTATAGCGACACGGTCCACTGGATGGGTGTCCCACAGGGAGTGTAGCTCACAAGACAGAGAATTAACTAAGGCAGCCACACACTGGTCTGATCATCAGAGAGTGAGATGGAAAGGTGAGGCTCGCTGAGCCATTTATCTCTTTGCCCTTCAATTAAACTGCAACTTTATTAATCCCACATATGTCTATTGGCCAGGTTGGCACAATAAACCTACCTATCACAATCTACCCCTTGCCAACTCAGCACCTATACACAATTCTTTAGCCAAATGTATTTTCCAGACATTAATGAAATCACATGAATACTTGGTCTTCCTTTTTCCATGTCCACTTTCCACATGCCTGTTAGGCAAGGGGAAACACCCTGGCTGGGGACAGGCAGACCTTAGTCCTCAAAGTAACCTCCTTACTTTTCAACGCTATTGGTAGGCCATCAAATCCACTCTGACACACATGAGCTTACATGTGATGAAACCAAGATCATGATTCCATGAAGAACATGATACGATCAGTGGATTTCATGGGCATGGGTCCACTGCCACACTGCATTTGCTGTGAAGTGAGTTCCTTGATCTGAAGCAATGCTATGTGGGATTCCATGTGTGGATGAGGCATTCTGTAAGTCCACAAATAGTAGTTTGGGCAGAAGCATTGCGTGCAGGGAAGGCAAATCCATATCCAGAGTAGATGTCTATTCCAGTAACAACAAAACACTGCCTCCTCCATGATGGAAGTGGTCCTATGTAATCAACCTGCCACCATGTTGCTGGTTGATCTCCCCGAGGAATGGTCCCATATCTTGGACTTAATGTTGGTTTCTGCTGCTGGCAGATGGGGCACTCAGCAGTGGCAGTGCCCAAGTCAGCCTTAGTGAGTGGAAGTCCATGTTGCTGTGCCCACGCATAACCTCCATCCCTGCCGCCATGTCCACTTTGTTCATGTGCCCATTGGGCGATAACAGGAGTGGCAGAGGAAAGAGGAGGACCAGTCTCCACAGTGCGTGTCATCTTATCCACTTGATTGTTAAAGTCCTCCTCTTCAGAGGTAACCCTTTGGTGAGTGTTCACATAAGACACATTATCTTTACTTTCTCGGCCCATTCAGAGAGGTCTATCCACATACCTCTTCCCCACATCTCCTCGTCACCAAGTTTCCAATCATGTTTCTTCAAATTCCCTGACCATCCAGCTAAGCCATTAGCCACAGCCCATGAATCAGTATATAGTCTCACATCTGGCCATTTCTCCTTCCAGGCAAACTGAACAGCCAGGTGCACTGCTTGAAGTTTCCCATTGGGAGCATTTCCCTTCACCACTGTCCTTTAGGGAGATCCCAGAAAGGGGCTGTAGCACTGCTGCTGTCCACTTACAAGTGGCACCTGCATATCATGCAGAGCCATCCATAAACCAAGCATGATTTTTCTGTTCTTTAGTTAATTTATCGTAAGGAAATCCCCAGGAGGCCTTAGGTGCAGACCGGGAGAAGGAAGGTACTGTGACAGGAGTGGACACTGTGGACATTTGGGTCACTTCTTCATGCCGTTTACTTGTACCTTCAGGTCCTGCTTTGGCTCTATCTTGTATATACGACCTCTATTTAACAATGGAGTGTTGCTGCGCACGTCCAACTTTTTGATTCCATGGGTCAGACAATACCCAGTTCATGATGGGTAGTTCAGGCCTCATGGTGACTTAGTGGCCCATGATGAGGTGTTCAGTCTCCACCAAGGCCCAGTAACAGACCAACAGCTGTTTTTCAACTGGGGAGTAGCCGTCTGCAGAGGATGGCAGGACTTTACTCCAAAATCCCAACGGTCTATGCTGTGATTCACCAATAGGGGTCTGCCAAATACTCCCCACTGCATCTTTATCTACAACTGACACCTCTAGCACCATTGGGTCAGCTGGATCATATGGTCCCAGTGGCAAAGCAGCTTGCATGGCAGCCTCAACCTGTTGAAGAGCCTTTTCTTGTTCTGGGCCCCACTCAAAATTTGAGGCTTTTCATGTCACTTGATAAATAGGTCGAAGTAGAACACCCAAGTGAGGGATATGTTGCCTCCAAAATCCAAAGAGGCCCACTAGGCGTTGTACCTCCTTTTTAGTTCGGTGTGTGTGTGTGTGTGTGTGTGTGTGTGAAAATTCAATAGCTTATTCTTCACTTGAGTAGGAATATCTCTACATACTCCACAACACTGGACCCCTAAAAATTTTACTGAGGTGGAGGGTGCTTGAATCTTTGTTGGGTTAATTTCCCAACCTCTTGTACGCAGATGTTGTACCAATGAATCTAGAATCTTTGATACATCCTCTTTAGTGGGTCCAATCAGCATAATGTCGTCAATATAATGGACCAGTGTGATATTTTGTGGAATAGAAAGGCAATCAAGGTCCCTTCGGACTAAATTATGGCACAGGGCAGAAGAGTTGATGTGCCCCTGGGGAAGAGTTGTGAAAGTGTATTGTTGCCCCTAGCAGCTGAAGGCAAACCGCTCCTGGTGGTTTTTTGAAACTGGTATTGAGAAGAAGGCATTGGCCAGATTAATAGCTGCATACCAAGTACCAGGAGAAGGATTAATTTGCTCAAGCAATGAAATCACATCTGGAACGGCAGCTGCAATTGGAGTCACCACCTGGTTAAGTTTATGATAATCCACTGTCATTCTCCAGGATCCTTCTGTCTTCTTTACAGGCCAAATAGGTGAATTAAACAGGGATGTGGTAGGAATCACTACCCTGTATCTTTCACGTCTTTGATGGTGGCACTGATCTCTGCAATCCCTCCAGGAATGTGGTACTGCTTTTGGTTTACTATTTTCCTAGGCAATGGCAGTTCTAATGGTGTCCACTTGGCCTGTCCTACCATGATAGCCCTTATTCCACATTTCAGGGATCCAATATGGGGGTTCTGCCAGTTACTAAGCATGTTTATTCCAATGATGCATTCGGGAACTGGGGGAATAATGACAGAATGGGTTCAGAAGCCCATTCGAGGGATACCTGAGCTAAAACTCCATTGATAACTTGACCTCCATGTGCCCCCACTCTGAATGGTGTGCCTTTGAAATACTTTGGGTCTTCTGGAATTACTGTCATTTCTGAGCCAGTGTCCAGTAATTCCCGAAAAGTGTGATGATTTCCTTTCCCCCAGTGAACAGTCACTCTTGTGAAAGGCCACAGGTCCCTTTGGGGAAGGCTGGAAGAAAGACTAACAGTATAGACCTTCAGTGATGTAGCAGGGTCCTCCTTCAAAGGGACCTGGCCTTTCCCTCGTTCAAGGGATTGTGGGTCTGTAAACTGGCTCAGGTCTGGAAATTGAATGAGTGATCATGACTGTCTATTCTGCTGTTTACCTGATGTAGCATTCTTCCGCCTGTATAGATCATGTAAATATTGAGTGGAGTTCCCATCTATTTCACTCCTAGGGACACCCTGGCTAAGTAGCCTATGCCATACGTCCATACGAGACAGGCTGTGTTGATTACTACAGAAACTTTGCTTTCTATTATGATAACCACATCCACCCTCTTTCTGTTGATTTGGTGCTGACACTTGCCCTCTACCACCAGGGGGCCCAATCAGCCCATTGTAGGCAAATATCAGAGATTATTTGGAGCAGTTTCCACTGTTAATCCTGGTGCACATAAAATAGCAATTACAGGAGTCTTCAGAGATGCTGGGGCCCACTTCACAAACTTGTTCCTTATGGTTGTAGTGAAGGGTATGTCTTCAGGACACCCCCTTTATGTGTCTATGGGAATATCCTGATAGATCCATTCTAACATACCAATTTCCCTAAGCTTTTGGATGCCTTCCTCTACAGTGTACCAAGGTAGGTCAGGTACCTCAAGTTGGTCTAATGTAGGCCATCTGGCAGTCCATGCTTCAGTGAACCAACCAAATAAAGAATTCAATTCTCTCTTTACCTCTCTTGCTGCGACATTGAAGGAAGAAGCCGTGCTTAGGGGCTCCATAGCAAGAAACTCAGACTGGTCTAATGTTACACGTCTTGCCCCAGTATCCCCCACCCTTAGGAACCATTCCCAGGGATATGCCCCAGGCTTCTGCTTGTATGCATTAGAAAACTCGAGCAGATCTTTGTGAGTATAGCGCGCTTCTTCTTGGGTAATCAGCTCAACCTCATCTTTAGGAGCTTTCTGAGCCTTAATTTTAGTTACAGATGTAGAGGAAATAATGGGTGGTGAAGATGTTTCCTTTGTGCTCTCAGAAATATCTTGTAAGGCATCTCCCTCAGGCAATGCTACAGAAGCAGCCCCACCTGGCATTTCAGCTTGAACAGTATGGTTAATCTGCTCAGGTGTGGGTTGTTTTATTGACAGTGGATTCATCCCCTCAGCTGGGAGGGGTGCATCTATTGACTGGGGTGGCTCAATTGTTTCTAGGGCTCAATATCCTCCTCTTCTGGATCATCAGCCCATGTGTCCCATCCCATGTTTCAGGGTCCCAATTCTTTGTTATTAATGCCTTTATGTTAATATCAGACACTGTTCTAGACCTGCAATTCAGCTGATATTGTAATTCAGCTACTCGTGTGATGAGACTCTGGATCTGGTTTTTAGCAATGTCAGCTCTATTATCATTGTAGCATATGGAGAAGTTTTTATATCTGTTATTTGGCACTTGAGATGTGTTTCTGAAGTTCTGAAATTATCCCTCTCCTCAATCACACTTTCTCTTGTGAGGAGGACCAGCCAACCTGCTTCTCTATACTCGCCATCTTGACAAAACTGCTGGAAAATATCAAACACGCGATTGCTCAGAGCCTCTCCTCTCAGCAGCACGTCATCTATTGGTGGTGCTACTGTAGGTATCAGCTTTGCAACTTCACACCACGGAGTAGTAAGGGTGGCAGACCGATCCATGCCTTTAGGAGTAGAAATAGCATTATCAGTGCTGTTAAGCCTAATCAGGCTGGAAAGCCAATTTAAGAAGCCCATAGAAAATGTGTTTTTTCACATTCTTCAACATAAAGACTCCATCTTGTTGAAAACTGCCACTTTGTCTGTGCTCAACCCCACCAGTGCCTGGTAGCCCCTCCCCACTTCCAATGTCCAAATGACCTGACCCCTCCTTATATCCTGTTTGTCCAATAAACAGGGAATGTAATCAATCCTGACAGACCTGGATTTACTGTTTGCAGATGTTTTTCCTCGGCGCCTCCTAATATCCTGCTTGCCTGATAAGCCAAGAATAAGACCACCAAAGCTCCCGCCCTCCATCTGGCCCACTGGTTTAATTCTTATTTGAAACCTGCCTACCCCTTTGCTCACCCAGAGGTGGATGTTTAACTCTTGTAACAATGGCACACATATGAGGCATGTCAGCCCAGCATCAAGGCTCTTGGGGTTTTGGCCCTGACAAATAATGCTTTGGGGATTAGACCGAACAGAACTATGTGGGGGTTTAGAATGGACAGAATGATGCTCTGTGTGTTTGACCCCTAAGAACGGTGCTCTGGGGGTTTCCACCCAACAGAACAATGTCCTGGGGCATAGGGCTCGACGGAACGATCATGTGTGGAGTGAGACCCAACAGACTGATGCTCTGGGGGTGTTGACCCAACAGAACAATGCTGTGTGGGGTCTGATTCGACAGAATACTGCTTTGGGAGTTTGGAATGAATAGAACAATGGTCTGGGGGACAGACCTGACAAATTGATGTTGTGTGTGTGTGTGTGTGGGGGGGGTATGGGTCTGACCTTGGGTCAGAACAATCATCTGGGGCTTTAGAAACAAAAGTGGTTGGTTGTGCCTGAAAGAACAATGCTCTGGGGTTTGGATCTGACAGACTAAGTTGTGGTGGATTAGACCTGATGGAATGATGCTCTGTGGGCTTGGAACCAACAACAATGCTCTGGTGGGTCGGGTCCTATAGAAGTTTGCTCTGGGCATTGGTTCCAACAGAATGATGTTCTGTGGTTTCAGACCCCCATCCCCCAACCCAGAATGGTGCTATGGGGTTTGGACCTGACATAAGGATGCTCTAGCAGTTTGGACCCAACAGAACGATGCTCTGGGTGCCGGGAATCACAGAAAGATGTTGTGGGGCTTTGTACAGGACAGAAACATCCTCTGGGGGTTGGCGCAGGTAGAATGATGATCTGGGGGTTGGAATCTAACAGAATGAAGCTGTGGTGGGTCAGACCCCAAAGGAGGATGATCTGGTGCTTTGAACCTGAAAGTATGATGCTGTGGCGGCTGGACCCTCCGGAACAAAGCCACCTTGGAGCCCAGAGGAGGGTGGCAATTATCAGTGTCAGAAGGATAGCCATATGACTCCTGAAAACATGACAGAAATGCTGGCATGTAGATTCAGAAGTTAGTGACAAAGGGCTCACGCCCTTCATTGAGTTCACCTCTAAGGTCTGAAACGAATACCATGGAGTGAAAATCAAATGCATCTGCTGGATCTTGGAAAGTTGACACTGAAAGGGGGCTTCTTGGGACGGAAAGAGGAGCTGATGTGGAGTGTATATACCTGGGAGGAAAAAGCAACAACAAAAATAAGAACGAAGCAAAGTGTGATGTGAGCACATAAGCTAAACTAGGAATCTCTACTTCTCAGTCTAGGAATGTAATGTTTTGACTCCTTCAGAAGACATTACCTTTGCCCCTTTAAAGAAAGAAAAAAAAAAAAGATAGATACTTACTTCCATAGGGAGGCAGAGGAGTTGAAGAGCTCTGGCTAGAGGTTCCGGCGTCTCATTTGCTTCTGTGGGAACCACTTGTTTCTCCTTTGGATGGGATCAGCTTGTGGCTGCAAGGAACTTTATTAGATGTGGAGGGGTCGGAGACTGGGGACGGGGAGAAAACTAACATTTGTAAATGGCTCACTACAAGCTAAACTAGGTACTGGGAATACAGCAGCATGAAACAGACCCAGTGGATTAAGGGACTTTGAAAACGACTGTCCACACCTGTGAGAAAAAAGAGCTAGGTGGTGCCCAGCTACCACTGCCAATGGCTCTGAAAAGGATCACACGAGAAGGTCTGGGTGGAGTGGGATACAAATGAGAGGCAGAACTGAAAATTATAGAAGAAATGAGGCTTCCTGTTTGGATAGAGACTCGTGGGACAAAGCCACGGCCTTTACCCTTCATGCCTGGGACTGAACTTACCCAGTTAGAGTAATCAACTATTTAGGATCAAAAGGGCAGCATCTACCCAAGGACCTAGTTCAGAGTGTTAGAAAAACAAGGAGGCATGGAAATAGGGAACACCGGGAGGAGGTGAGATAAGGGACGGTCCGTGAGGGGATTGTAATGGATGAGTTGAATCAGAATGTGTACAAACTTGTTGACTATAAAGCTGTCATCTGCTCTGTGAACTTTCACCTCATTTATAATAACAACGTTTCCTGAAAAAGAAAGCTATTACAAAACTGCTGCACAGGGCAGATAAGGAAGCGTGCTGCAGGCAGTCGTGTGTAGGCCTCATCCCTTCACACTCTGTGTTCAACTCACTCTGATAGGTCGGGATTGGCCATCAAGGTGAGTGTTGATCTCATGGGAATCAACAAATGCTCCCAACCAGGCTTCCCCTAGGGCAAGGAATGGGTTGAAGCAAAACTTATAAGAATCATTCAATGTGAAATAAGGATCAGACCTATAAACCTTTGGTCAATTCACAATAAAAAGGTAAAACAAAGTATTCCAATAAGAAATTTATACAAAGTATTTTGTGAACCACTCTCGACGCATTGTATGCTTAATGATTGCTGGAACCAACCAAACCCATCCCACTGCCACCGAGACGGAAATCTTCACAAAGCAAACAACTTCATCGTCCTTCCACAGAGAAGTCAATGAGCTTGAACCACTGATCTTGTGGTTAGCCGTTCAACCCTGAGGCAACTGCACCATGCATGCTCCTTGATAGGTAAGTATTCAAAAACTCATGACCAACCGCCCCCCCCCAAAAAAAGAAACAACTCATGACCATCAAATCGATTTTGACTCATACTGACTCTACACAATAGGGTAGAACTGCCCCTGTGGGTTTATGAAACTGTAACTCTTTACAGTGGCAGAAAGCCCCAGCTTTCTCCTGCAGAGTCGCTGGGGGTTTCGAACTGCTGATCTTGTGGTTCGCAGCCCAACTTGTAACCAAATATCCCTACTTTCTAAATTTGGAGGCTAGGCTCTAACAGATGGGCAGAGTCCGAAATCCAAACTGGGTTTTCCTTTTTGAGAGCCAGTACTTTTTCCTACATCTCCCCCTGCTGTCCCCATACTGAATGCCTGGAAGGAAAAAGAACCCAAACTGGTATGTGGAAAGGAGTAGCCTTTTTAACCGGGTGAAAGAGAAGCCCAGAGGGACCGAGCCAGGGGTAAGGAAGAGAGAGAGTGGAAGCCAGCCAAGGAGACTAAGAGACTTCGTGATCGCTTCGAAGGGTGAGCTTAACTCGGGCCCGGAGTGAGACCACAGGGACTCTTTGATTAATGGACATCTTTGGAAAATGATGTTCCTTTTGACTAAGGCCAGCAGGATTAAAAGGAAAAGTCATTATAAATCCCACAAAGCCACAGAGGCAGTGTTAGCCCAGCTGAAAGTGCTGCTGCAGCCAGGCAGAGCAGTAAGCCAGCTTCAGGGAAGGGTGCCTAAGTCCTTGGCTCTTGGATTTGGTATTTCCAATCGACTGGCCACTCTCTTCACCCCAACACCCCTCTTCAAAGTCTTGCCTCTCCTTTGGGGCACCCAGGTGCCTGCGCCCTAGAACTTTGCGAGTTTAGCAGAACAGCACAGAATGTGACACCCATGCGCGCTGTGACCGGAGTCACACAGGGAAGACGTTTTCTTCATCTGAAGTGTTGTCTCAGCTGGAAACTTTCATATTGAACCTGCATTTCAGAGTGAGACGTGAGAGCCTGAATCTCCTCTCAAAGGCACTTGAGGCATTGGAGGAAATGGGAGAGCCATTCAGGGAGGCGTGTACAGTGTCAAGCACAGAGGATGACCTGAACTAGGCTTCCCGAGGAAGAAAAATGTCTTCCTTGAATGCTCGCCTTTTGAAGGAGCCTGGGGTCTGGAGTGATGTTAACAGCGTGCACTTGACTACCAATCCAAAGATTGGCGATTCAAACCCACCCGGTGGCAGTGGAAGAAAGGCCTGGTACTCGGCTTCCCTAAGGATAACAGCCCTTGGAGCAGTCCTACTCTATAGCACCCAGGGCCACTTCACGTTGGAGTGGACGACTTGACTCCATGGCAACACATTTGGGGTGACAGATGGGGATACCTTAACTCAGGGGGAAAATATCGAGAGAAATCCTCATAGGTCGGCAGGGCTGGGAGGTGGATGGATGTCTAGAGACCTCTTTCCTGGGCTTCCTTAGGTCTGAAGACACTCTGCCCAGGCTGGTGCTCTCCCTGGAAGAGCTAAGGAGTCCACCCGCTGACTCTGTTTCCCAAGCATACATAGTTTCTAGCTTCCTCCGTAGTCATCTTCCAGATGGAATCATTTTCTTCCTTAGGTGCCAGATCTCCCAGGCACTGTGATAAACTAGACTGAATAGCAGATGTTTGTATGGCGCAATCTCCAGCTAGGGGCTGCAGATCGCTCTCTGTGGCCCACAGGGTTTTATGGCCTACACCATGTTTCAAAAGGTATTTTAAAAGTGGGAAATTTCACATCCACAAAATCCAGATATCTTGCTTCTTTTGAAAATCCAAGAGTGCCTGACAGGATTGGATTCATAAGCCCGCATGACCCCAGAGCTGCACTGAGCAAGATGCGGTGCTTGTTAGCTGAGAGGCAAGGGCATTCAAGGTCTTTGGCAATCCCAGCTAGCCTTGCTTCACCCATGTCTGTTGCTACCTCATGCAGCCTTTTGATTTTGTAATCCCTGCAATATAGCCTTTGTCTTATTCTCCAGGATTGGCTCTATGGCAATGAGTTTGTTCTTTGTTCTATTTTCAACAAGTTCCTGGAAAAATTATTTTCTTTCTTTCTTTAACAGTTTTATTGCCGTAGAACTCACCTACCATACAATTCAATGTTTTAAAAATATTAAAAAGAGTTGTGAAATAACCACGACAATAAATTATAAAACATTTCTTTTTAAAAAATAGTTTTTTTAAAAAACCAGTTTTATTGGCGCTTCTGCACATGTCATACAATTCAATCATCAAACAGAATTGTACTATCATTACCATAGTCAATCTTAGAAGATTTCCTTCTTCCTTGTGAATGTTTTCTCTATTTTTGTATTTGTTATTAGTTATCCCCTTTCTCCCAACTTCCCTTGTCATATCCCTACGGAACTATTTCTCGTTACTATCTCTATAGATGTGCTTATAAGAAAATCACACCCAATAAAGTCCCAAGAACAATAACAAAATAAAACACAGAAATGCCTCAATCTGAAAGAAAACTGTAAATAATAAAAATTAGAACAAATTAAGAGAAAACAAATGATAAAATGTTCAATTTTAACCTAACCTTATCTGCATTATGAACACTGAGCAGATTCTTTTAAACTTTGCTGGTTGAGTGGTGGAAAGTTTGAGCTTGGGGCCATTCAACAACGGAGGTCTCATTGTTTAGAAGTAGATAAAATGCGAGCCAGAGAGCTTTTTGTTTTGTTTTAGTTCAATTGGACAGAAGTCCATTCATTGGCAATGAGAAGATTCGGCACCCTTCCGTTAAATTTCCCAGCATTGAGAGGTAACAGGGAATGTTCTGAACTGAGAGTGGAGGAATTTGAGCTCCAGGTTGAACTCGGTCAGGGCAGCTATACAGCCTTCAGTGGGAGGCTTGCCCCTTTAGAACACAACACAGCCTTTCCTGTCAGCAAAATGAATCAATTTTCCTGGGTCAGCCTTTCCCAAAGTGTGTACCTCCAAACATTGCTTGCACAGAATACCTGTATTTTATACAATTTTTTTCTCATGATCAACTAATTTTTAATTTAAAAAATTTAAAAATCATGATAATGATGGTGATTAGTTCATGTGTGTCATGGTACAGCTGTCCTCCATTGGGCTCCACAAGACTGATTTTCAGAAGTATATCACCAGACTTTTCTTCTGAGGTGGAAGAAGGAGGGGAAGGGGCTCAAACCACAAACCTTTCAGTGAGCAGCTGATGGGCCCCAGGCCCATCTCTCAGAAGGTCTAGGGGAGTCATTGCCTTCTGCTGATGCTGTCGTGGAAGCAGTGGAGCCACCGGCACGGTCCCCTTAGACCAGTGACTGCTCTCCATGGCAGCCAGGCCTCCAGCTGTTGTCTGGCATCCTCACAGTCTCCTCCCGTACAGTCTTGCCCCAGAATCCGAGTGTACTTCAGAGAAGCATTATGCACAGATTCCTTGGCTTTCCGGAGCCCAGGCGCAGAGGAAGGCCGTGGGAATTGGTTGTGATCGCTGTCAGCACGTTTTGGAGTCACGGTGAGGATGGCATGGTCATCTTAATGGGCTGCCACTCCAAAAGCTGGAACATATTAAATGGGGAAGAGATAGTCTCTTTAACAAAGAGTGCTGGCAAAACTGGACATCCACTTGGACTGATCTCTAAACTTTATAGAAAACTTCAGTATCTAATAAAAAAGGAAAAAGAAAGAAAAGGGAAAGACAATTCAAAGGCAGAGGAGACGGACAGAGGCTAGTACTTAGACATAGCCAGACTCCTTGAGAGAATGTCATTGAGCCTGGGGACCCAAGACCTTGGTTTGGGGGGTGGAGACTAAGATCCATTGGCATAACATAATCCACAAAGGGAATGTTCTACATCCTACAACTATTGTCTCTCCCAGTTGGGAGTAAAGAAGAGTGATGAAAATAAAAAAAATTATAGAGAAATAGTCCAATGAGTGCCTGGACCACATCAACCTTCATAACTCCGAGACCAGAAGGACTAGATGTTGCCTGACTATCCCTACCAACTTCTCTGAAAGGGATCACATTACAAGGTGCTGGATATAGTGGGAGAAAAAGGCAGAACTAATTCAGGACTGTGAGAGACCAGACTTACTTATCAGTTAGAGGCTGGGGGAACCCCTGAGACGATGGCCCTTACCCGTCAAGTCGGAAGCCACGCTGATGATTCAATTTTCAACCAACAATATCCGGGGAACAATAACACCAGGGAGCTACACACAACTTAGAATCTGGGTTCATGTATTTATTTGGCCTACTACTGCCTTTTTAGAAAAAAAAATTACTCAGTGTCCTCTTGGCAACTAAAAACTGTTGTTCTGTATCTCATGGTCTAGGACAGTGGTTCCCAACCTTCCTCATGCTGTGACCCTTTCAGAGTTCCCCATGTTGTGGCGACCCCCACCAACCATAAAATTATTTTCGTTGCTACTTCATAACTGTAATTTTGCTATTGTTATGAATCAGGCGACCCCTGTGAGAAGGTCGTTCGAGCCCCCAAAGGGGTCGCGACCCACAGGTTGAGAACAGCTGCTGTAGGCTAAAGTTTCTTTCTCTGCTTTTGCTGCCCTCCTGGATCATTCCAGCACCCCGGGGGGCAGTGTCACTCACTGGGGAAACACTGCCTTAGAACAATCCACCATTCATTTGAAATGAAGGAGCCAGCATTTGCCCAAGGAGTTGGTTCAGAAGGGTTAGGTGAGGAGGAACGGAGGCAGGATGCACAAGGAGGTGAGATGTGTCGTGATGAGATGAATTGTGAAATGAAGTATCAGTTGTGGAATGTAAAACTGCTTATCGGCTCTCTAAGGCTTCACCCCCTTGACCAGAAAAAAATGAGAGAGAGAGAGAGAGAGAGAGAGAGAGAGAGAGAGAGAGAGAGAGAGATATTGAGACAGTCAGAGACTGAGAAAATGAATGTCTTATCCAGCAGCAGTGGCCACGTGACTTTAGTCAAAAGATGTGATATCTACCTGCCATTCTTTGGGTGAAAGATGGGGCTTTTTACTCTGGTGAAGTGTTATGGTCTCCGAAATCCACAGGGGCACTTTTACCTTATTCTATAGGGTGGCTATGAGCCAGAATTCACTGCATGGCAACGAGGCTCTATAATCATCCTAGCTTTGCCACGTATTTAACGTGTGGCATTGGGTAAGATACATAGCCTCTCTGAATGTCACTATTTCTGAGCTATTCAGTGGCAAATGATGTTAACTATTGATATAGTTAAAGTTTACTGTGCCAACCTGGCCAATAAGCACATGTGAGGTTAATTGAAGGGTGGAGAGATAAATGGCTCGATGAGCCTTGCTTTTCTAGTTCTCAGGTCTCTTGCTTTCTGATGGTCGGACCAGGGTGCAGTTGCCTTAGCCAGTTCCCTGCTTCAGCTGGCAAGGCTCACTTCCTGTAAGACATCCCTGAGGAGAAGCACATGGACCTACCCCGATGCATCCCTGGGTGCTGGAGCAGCTGTGTGGAGACCCCTGCCAGCGCTGAGATGCTTACATGTTCACTGATTCAGCTTTCCTCGCAGTGTTGGCATCATTGTGTCTGTTTTGTGAGATGAAGGAGGACTTTGTAGCTTGGTGTTGGACATGTGGGTTGATGTTGAACTTGTGAGCTTGGGCAGCACTGGGTTAGGATGTGTTCTTGATGTGCACTTGACCTTTATATAAAACTCTCTCTTATACATGAGTTCCTGTGGATTTGTTTCTCTAAAGTACCCAGACTGTATTCAGCAATTTACATGGAATTGGAATTGTCCTCAAGTATTGTGTACCTCAACTTGAGTCTTGGGAGTGAAAAGGCAGTATTGCTTTTTTTGGGAGCGAAGGGACAGCCACCTTTCTTGTCCTCTTTCGGCATATACAGGGCCCAGAGGGGGCCCTGCCTACTGGCTGGTCTATGCTTAGCCTTAACAAGCTTAATGCTTTAGGAACAAACAGCCTGCACTCAAGACGCCCACCTGGCGGTTGCTCAGAGGTCTGGGGACGGCCTCCCATTGGCCTTTGCGTTGAAGCAGGACCCTCAGAGTTGGGAGCCGCAAGGCTGCCTCCCTCCTCCTCCTGGGCCTCTGCCTGGGACGTCCCAGCGAGCACTTGGTGACCGTTTGGGAAAAATCCGCCTGCTTTGGGCGGGGAGGGTGGCTGGGCTGGCGGGATGAGGCCCGACTGATGAGAAAATGAGGAGATTCCGTTGATGTCTCTTCGACGGGTTCAGACGCTCTGGCGGCGTGCCGGGTTTGTGCAAACATTCCCTGGCCGTCCAGAGAGGAATGCGAGAGGAGGCGGCCTGCGGTACATCGTGGACCAGCGGGGAGATGTGCATGAGTTGCTGAGAGGAGCAGCCAGGACGATGAGGCTGAGACCGAGCTGCGCAGGGCCGGGCCTAAGGAGAGTCCAGCTCTGGCCCCTGCTGGGAGCCGGTGGGCAATCAAGGGGCCCCCTGGCCCCCTGGGAGCCTAGCACTCTTCTCTCCCACAGGAAGCTCGCTCTTCAGGCCCCAGGAAGGCCGTTCCTTGCCCTGATGCTGCTGGTTTCCGTCAAGCAAGTAAGCGGGGTTTATTATTTATTGCAGTGGTTCCTAATGCAGCGACCCCTTAGTACAGTTCCTCGTGTGGTGGTGACCCCCCCCCAACCAGAAAATTATTTCTGTTGCTACATCATAGCTGTCATTTTGCTACTGTTCTGAATTGGGCGACCCCTGTGAAAGAGTCGTTTGAAGCTCCCAAAGGGGTCGCGGCCCCCAGGTTGAGAACCACCGGTTTACGGGCTGGTTATGATCTTTGGGCGTGCATATTGTCTGATAGTGGAAGCAATTCGGGCCTCCTGTGGACCAGCTGGGAACTAGACGGCACGATGAGGAACGTACCGACCAAGCAGAATCCTAGCATTTAGAGGTGGCCAGTGCTCATAGTTTGGTACATATTTCCTCAAATCCTTTCTCCGTGCATCTTTCTGCACAGCTGCAACGAGGAGGCACTCCACTCACACTTTGTACCTTGGTTTCCCTTCATCGCATCTGATAAGCATCCCCTGGTAGCGGGATCTCCATAAAGCACACTTCACGTGGAGCTTGCAGTCCCGGACATTTTGTCCTTCTCTCAGGTTTGAGCATTCAGGTAGAACTACTAGTTCTGGTCGCATTTTTCCTTTAATCCTTCCTTCCTTCCTTCCTTCCTTCCTTCCTTCCTTCCTTCCTTCCTTCCTTCCTTCCTTCCTTCCTTCCTTCCCTCCTCTTTTGCCTTTCTCCTTATCACCACAGTATACATGTTATATTTTTTAGAAAGTAGCACAATCAATACAGGAAGACTGTCAAGATAAAATAAATGAAAGAAATGCAAACTCATGTCGTATTTTTCCTTCTCCCTGTTCTTTCTCTTCTTCCCTTTCACTTTTCGTTCTTTTTATTATAAAAGTCTACAATACACCCTGACTAGGAAAAAATAACTTACAACATACAAAAAGGTACAAATCTAAACTACAAATCTTTGTCAATCCATCACCCAGAAATCACCCGTATTCTTATTTTGGCACTCAGACCTGGATGTATTTTTCTACCATTGATTTTATATCCAGACTTATAAGGAAACATGGGATCAGACTATATATATATCAGGAGCCCTGGTGGCACTGAGCTGCCGCCCACAAGACAGCAATTCAAACCCACCAACGGCTCCGAGGGAAAAAAGACACGGCTGCCTACTCTGGTAAAGATTTAAAGTCTCAGAAACCCAAAGAAGCAATTCTACCATCGACTCATCAATGAATTTATTACCATGAATATTTTCCTGCAATCTGCCTTTTACTAAAAGTACAGTGTTGAGTTTTTTTTTTGTTTGTATTTTTAATCATTTTATTGGGGGCTCGTACAATTTTTAAAAAACATTTTATTAGGGACTCATACAACTCTTATCACAATCCATACATACATCAATTGTGTCAAGCACATCTGTACATTCTTTGCCCTCATCATTTTCAAAACATTTGCTTTCAACTTGAGCCCTTAATATCTGCTGCTCATTTTCCACCCTCCCTCCCCACTCCCCCTACCTCATGAACCCTTCATCATTCATATATTATTATTATTAGCATTTTGTCATATATTACACTGTCTGATGTCTCCCCCCACCCTCTTCTCTGCTGTCCATCCCCCAGGGAGGAGGCTATACGTAGATTCTTGTAATCAGTTCCCCCTTTCTACCCCATATTCTCTCCACCCGCCAGGCACTGCGACTCTCACCACTGGTCCTGGAGGAGTCATCTGTCCTGGATTCCCTGTGTTTCCAGTTGCTATTTGTACCTATGTACATCCTTTGGTTTAGCCAGATTTGCAAGGTAGAATTGGGATCATGATAGTGGGGGAGGGGGGGAGGAAGGACACAGTGTTTTTACTAAGCACGTATTACATCCAGTCTAGTGTCAGGCACCTCTCTTGTAATAATCTCATTTCGGTGGTTCACATGCTAGACCTATTTAAAGATGGGAAACTGAGACTCGGTAGGGCAGAGCGACATTTTTCTGTGTTGATCCATGTAGATCTATGACGGGCTGTTGAAGGGCTTCAAGGATGGGTTCTAAGTTTTGACTCACTCTTCCATTTGGGTCTTTGGAAGATCTCACCCCATTCTTATCCAAGGAGACTAGGTCATTGGTACTTCTCTGTTGAGGGTGATAGTCTGAAAATGTGTCCTGATTTGGAGACAGTGTCTTGAGGAATGACTCTTTCCCACTTTGGCACATGGGCATCATTAGCCCCTATTTGCCAGGATCCTTTTTCTTTCCTTCCTTGGAATTCTAACCCCACTGGAACCTCCGACAGGGAGGGCTGTGATGCCATAGACCCCACACTCAACTCACCCCACCTCAACTCACTGCCATGGAGTCAATGCTGACTCATAGCAACCCTGTAGTACAGGATAGAACCGCCCTTGTGGGTTTCTGAGACTGTAACTGTTTACAGGAGTAGAAAGCCCCGTTTTCTCCTCAGGAGTGGGTAGCGAGTAGTGATTTCGAACTGCTGACCTTGAAGTTTGAAGTTTGCAGCCCAACCTCGTAACCACTGGGCCATCGGGGTTCCTCAATACACACAGTGCTCATCATAGTGGGATTTCTCGGATGCTAAAAGCTTTGACGCTGTGGGTTTCTGAGGCTGTACATCTTTAGTGAAGTAGAAAGTCTCATCTTCCTCCCAAGGAACAGCTGTGTGACCCAGTCAGAATCAACTCAATGGAAATAGTTTGGTTTGGGGCTTGGAATCGACTTGAGGGCAAAGGTATGCCTGGCCCACTTCATGATATTTCCATTCATCTCATGTGCAAGTGAAACCTGATGGACGCTAACGAAGGAAGACCACCGCAGAGCTGATGCACTTGAATTAATTATGGCACTGGCAAAGGATAGCAAATACACCACGAACTGCCAGAAGAATATACAACTCTGTCTTGCAAGGACAGCTGTAAGAGAGGATGCTATCAGGAGAGATGGTCCCAGGAGAAGGACATCATGCGTGGCAAAGCAGTAGATCAACTGAAAAGAAGACCCCCAACAAGATGGATTGACCAAGTGGCTTTCACAGTGGGCTCAAACACTGCAATGATTCTGACAGCCCATGAGTTTCAGAACAGAACTGTGCTTCATGGGGTTTTCAGCAGCTGATTTTGGGGGGAAGTAAATCACCAGGTCTTTCTTTGGGAACACCGCTGGGAGGACTTGAACCTCCGCCCTTTTCATTAGTAGTCAAGTGAGTTAATTGTACCACCGAGATACTCCTAGACAGGCAGAAACCCAAACTAAACCAACCACAGCGCTGCCCTCTGAGTTTCTGACAGGTTGACTCTTTATGGAAGTAGAAAGCCTCATCTTTCTCCAGTGGAGCAGGTCAAGGTTTGAACTGCTGACCTTGTGGTTAGGAGCCCAGCCCATAACCACTATGTCACCAGGGCTCCACTCGGTAATTTACTGTAAAACGTGTCCCTCGGATTACTAACCCATTTTTCCAGATGGGGAAATTAAGCTTCAGAGGGTTAAATGACTACCTAGGAACGGGTAGCGGCTGAGAGTCTTTGTGCTCAGAGACATGTGTTCTTTCTCCCAGGGAAGCTGTTGACAAATGGGTATTTATACACTGTAACAGCAGACTCTGCAGAATCTCAGGGTGGCTTACCACACTGGCAAGCCCGTGGCTTGTCCTTTTCACTCTGGAATTTTCCTAATCGATAACGAGTCCTCTGACAGCATCCCCTTCCCTCTGCAAGCCACGCGTTCTCAGAACCTCCCAGCTCCGTCTTTCCTCCAGCCTAAGTCTGTAATTCCAATGCCCCTCCTCTCGGCACTCCACCTTAAGTCCTGTTTCTTTCTCCAGATGTTTATATGATAAGGCTTTGGTTAGACATTCATGATGAATTTTGCTTATAGATGCTTGGAATATAAATGGCTGTGGCGTGTTTCCTGGCAGGAAGTCTTCATAAAAATTCACTTAATGAGACATTCTCAGGAATCGTTTAGTTTCAAAGTTCAAGCAGGGAAGTGGTGTGATCCTCTCCCCATCTCTCCATATTTAACTCAATTAGCAGCTGCGGTGGCTTCATTAGGAAGAAGCATACACCCCCTAAGGCTCCTTGAGAAATACATGTGTGGCTCTTTCACACATGCCTTAAATCAGTCTGTATTTTAAAGTGTTTTTTTTTAAATGGGTGAGGAGATAGTTTTGCAGACATTATCAAAAACCTTTAAAAATGTGTGTGCACGGTGACCCAGAAATTCCAATTCAAATAATTTCTCCTGAAGAAATAAACTGGTGACCAGGTATTTTCACTACAGTGTCATTAGATTTAAATATCTGAAGACAACTTAGATATTTAGAGCAAGAGGAATTAAAAAATTAATTCTTTGGATAGTAGGGTAATATGTAGCTATGAGCTATAAGATTTAGAGGTGTGTGTCTTAAATGAAAAAAAAATATTTTCCAGTAAAAAAAAGGGGGGGCTTACAACAAAGATGATGCCCATTTTGGCTGAAATTTAAAAAGAAAAGAAAAGGATGAACGAAATAGAATTTATATGTCCAGAGAGAAGGTTCTGAAAGGAGAGGATCATTTCTGGGTAATGAGATTATGATTCTACCTTTCCTCTTTTTTTTGGCTTTTGTATAATTTCTTTTCTTTTTTCTTTGCAGACTTCAAGGCTCAGATTTTTAATAAATGTGAACACATGACACAGTTTTCCAGAGTGGACATAAATGTATCTCAATTTTATAAATGCTGTTTGCTTCTTTGGTCTTTTAAACCATTTGGACAGGGATGGGACAATGTTTGAATTCCTTTCAGTAGAAGCAAGAGTTTCTTGCTCTGATTTGCCTGTTGTTGTTTTTTTAAGAGCTGATAGCCAACATTTCTATAACTTCTTGCAGTAACTCCCCCCTTTCCCACTCCCTCCCCAATTACCACTAGCTGGCTGTTGCCTCTTAGATTCCGATGAGTTTTCTATGGTTGAATAATGCTTTTAATTTCTGTATCAACACAGACTATTTGCTGGCGTCTCTGACACAGTCTTGTCTTCCTCTCATGGGTCAGTGCAGTGCCTTTTGCTTTTTGTATTTTTTTCCCCTCAGGGATTAAATATGGGTTATCAATGTGTCTCTTTCATACAAAAGGCTGGACCCAGCATCCCAATCTTAGCATTTAGGACCATTCAGTAAGGGTTTATAAATGTGCATTTTCACTCCTTCAATAAAGGCACCAGTCTGCTTTATGATGGATGACTTGACATTTCTTCACCCTGTCACTCCATTCATCTTTGGTGTCACAGCATACTGAGCAGCATGGGAGTGCTCACAGCACGATTAGCCCCCCTTATTTGTAGGTGGGTAATTGAATTCTTGGACACCCCCTTACTCCCACCCCACCCCTGCCATCATAAATCCACTTGCTACCTAACTATTTATTTATTTATCTATCTATTTATTTATTTAGATCTCTGTAGGCTGCCAAAGGAGGGTCAAGCTATCTAACAATTTATAATACTAGGTGAAATTTTATAGCCATGCTGTATTGTGGTTTCTGGAGATTTTTCTTAATGTTCAGCAGCTCATCAGTGAGCTCTGGTTTCGCCATGCCTTGGCCAATCAGAGAGAGGATAGCCATCCTACGGTGAAACTTGATGGTAAAGGAACACCTGGCCAGTCACTTCAAACTGATCTAACTGGAAAGGTTCTGGTCATGTCCTTACCCAGGCTATGGGCTCATTAATTGTACTTGAGCAGACAGAATAGTCCTTTGAAAATTAATCACTCACTCCATTGGCGACATTTATTTTATACTGGTTCCTAAAAATCATGTGTGTCAACATACTTCTGAGCTGAATAATTCATGAGTGTAATAGCTAAGTCAGCACGAGGGCAAACATAGTGGGGTGTATATCTAAGACAGTTGAACCTGTCCTTGAAGGTCGGCTCTACAGGGGCCCAGGCCAGGATACGGATGTCAGGAGGGAGCACCGGAAGATGTGGGTATAATGGATCTCTTTGGCAGTATCACTGCCTTTGTATTTTAAATTAAGATCCTCTGAGTCCTTGTCCTTTGGAAAGTGAGAACGAAAGTCGAGCGATCTCACTGTGCAAAGACACTAAGTTCTTTGTCTATCCCCCACACCAGTGATCATTGGATGTCTGTCTACTCTCTACTAGTCTTGGTTAGCGCCTCAAACGGCTCTCCTTCAATGGTGTTATAGGTTTTCTTTACAGGAAGAACGCTGGTATTCCTGGCCCCGCTAGGCTGTCCTCAGAGCAACATGCCTTTGCCCACGAACACTGAAATAATTTGTACACTTGGCTTTTCCACTCCCGGAAGAAGCTTCTCCTCTGCTCTGCTTATTGCAGCTGACTTGCTCCTTTTTAAGTCTTTGTACTTCCTCTAGTTCTTAAACCATGTGTAGCAGTTTCTCAGTTTGGTTTCTGTCATGGTCTAAGATGACCTTCAGCCATGACAGAATGAACAAACCGTGTAGGTCCACCCTACCTCCTTCCCACTCTTCAGCCATGTAGCTTCTCATGAAATAGGAAACTCTATATTTCTTTTTTTCAAACAGTTTTATTGACAGATCATTCATCTACCTTGCAATCCAATGGTCTAGTTATATTATGAAGAGTTGTATAATATCACCACAATCTTGGTTAGAATTTGTTTTCACTGCTCTCCACTCACTGCCATCGAGCTGAGCCTGACTCATAGTGAACTTTGACAGCAGTAGGAAGCCTCATCTTTTACCCTCAGGATGGCTGGCGGTTTTGAACTTCTGATCTTGCAGTTAGCAGCCAAAACGTAGCACACTATGTCACCAAGGCCTCTCTGTTTTAACCAGAGTGCGGTGTTTGTTTTTCTCCAACAGAAAAATGGTTGGATTATCTATAGGGAGGCCACAGATCAGAAAGGGGGGGGGTGTTCCTCCCCTTTCACAGCAATCCGTTTTCAGCCATGTCACTTGTTGTCGCTCGCTGCCCAGGGGAAAGAAGGACCACCATCAAGCTGGACTTTTCCTTAGGGAAAAAGAAACCCTCCTCCGTCCTCCCCTCACACCTGTCTGAAAATCTAGCTGGGGTTGAACTTGGATGAGCCTCTAGTTTGGGGGTCTTTAGGACAAGTACTTACCAAATGCAGTGTTTTTTAGGGCTTTTTGTTTTTCTGGTAAGCATGGGCATTACCTTGACAAGGAGAGGCTCCGGGAGAATGCCAGTCCAGAGACAGCACACACAGATGGCTGATTTTAGCATTTCTTCCTCAGCTGGGCTCCCGAGGGCATACACACCATCTTACCCCCAAACTGTTTTCCTTAGATGACTTGGAGCATTCTGAGAGCTTATTATTTAACCCCCTTGCTAAAGCTACAGAAGTAGTACAGGTTCAGTTAAGATCCCATTAGAATGTTTTCATTCACCTCTCGGACCATAACATAACGGAGAGAGATTGTTGATAGAGATCGAAAACAATTTGGAGACTGAAGGCAAGGACAGATGCTCATTATCTGTCCTATTATGACTTCCTGGCTAAACCAGCCTCCTTCCCAAGCTGCGCTAAGGCACCTCGGGCGCTGCTGTGGACTCAAAGCGCACGAGAGTTTCCATCTTTAAGAGCAGTACAGTGATTTGTGACAGCTGCTGGGTGAGGTGCAAACTACCAACTCAAGGTTACTTATGGTCCCAATGCTATGTCACACTGCGTTCCCTCCGATATCATCTTATGTTTGCAAAACGGGGGCTTTATTCGTTTAGTTTCTTGTTTGTGTGATAAGAAGCCGGTATGGCAGGAAAAAGTCTGTGTATCACAGGAAATTAAATGGCCATGCCCTGTCTGCTGCTAAGGTTGGAGACGTGGTGCAATGTTCAGTAGCACTAAGCTGTTAAAACACCACTCCTTAATAGGTTGTTTGGACCTTCTTAATGAGGAAATGGGGCTTTAGATATTTCTTTTGGCCAAAGAGGGCTGTTAAAAAAATTAGAGACAATAGTATACTGTAAGGAGCTTTGGTGATGTAGTGGGTTACCAATAGGAGGGGCTAACTGCAAGGTTGGCAGTTTGAAACCACCAGCTGCTCTAAGGGAGAACAATGGGGCTCTCTACTCCTATATAGAGTCAACTTGCTGTCCTCAAGTCAGTGCTGAGTCACAGTGCCTCCTTTTGGTTTTCAGAGACCATAACTGTTTATGGGAAAAGAAAATCTGGTCTTTCTCCCTTGGAGTTGCTGGTGATTTCCAACTGCCAACCCTGAGGCTCAAAGCCCAACTCTTAACCACTAAACCACTATAAAGAATTACAGCCTCAGAGACCCCAAAGGGCAGCTCCGTTCTGTCCTACAGGGTTGCCTACAACTTGATGGCAAGGAGTTTGGCTGTTTTAAAGGGCACGGTGAACTGAGAAAATCTGGGGACCTCCTGTCCCAAAATGACCATGCTGGTCCATTTTCAAAAGTTGACTTTGTGATTCTCTGGAAAAGATGGGAAGGAAGCCCCCACAGGCTCCATCAGGAGGGTGATAATGTGTGGGGAGATCTAGACTAAAGAGGGAGAGGGTTTATTGTTAATGGTTGCTATCGAGTGGAGTACAACTCAGGTTAACTTGATGTGTCACAATGAAAACATGCCTGATCCGGCATCATCCTCATCCTCATGCTCTCTGGAGTGTTTAAGTCCATCGTGGTAGCTATCGGGTCAGCCCGTCTCACTGAGAGTGTCCCTCATTCTCACTGACCCTCTACTTGACCCAACCTGGTGAAAAAGAGAGGGTAGATTGGACTATGGTTACTCATGGTTGAAAACTGGCTGCCCTTAGCTGATAGGTGTGTGTATGTGCATGTGTGTGTAATTGCTTAATTGAATTTGAATGCTTTTAGATGACGCATCTGCCGATGCTACAGGCTTGCTCCCTTTCTGTTGCTAGCCCAGCCTATGTCATTCTGGGCTATTTGCCTCTTCTAAGAAACATATGAGCTTGCTACTTCCTGTGAAAAGAAAGAAACCTCAAAGTCAAGTGATTGAGTGATCCTTAGCCAAGCTCAATTCTTCCTGCTTGAATTCTACATTTCAGTCTTCCTCCACTCTATAACTATACCTCTATTTCTTCATGTGTGAAATGAGGGAACAGGGAGGTAGGACTTCCCTCCTTTTGTGAATGACTTAGACCTCTGGGAACCTGTGGCACAGTGAAGGAGATGGTGCGAGACTATCCACAACAACACAGTGTGAGGAACCCTAGGGGCCACGCAGGCGAGGGGTCCTAAGACACTGAGACATGAGGTTGAGTTTTGAAGGATTAATAAGAGTACCCAGATGAAAAGGCAACGGGAGGGAATGTCAGTGGGATTCAGAAAATGCAAAGCCAGGAGAAGCTTGGGGTGGAGATGGCTGGGATGATGAATCCTGAATCTGCAGGCCAGAAGTGGAAGACTTTAAGCAGAAGAGCTCTGGTCAGATACCAACTCTGGATGGCATGGAGGATGGGCAGTGGCGGCAGGCCAGAGGTGTTGGAAATGGGAGACAGGGCTGGACGGGAGAAATTTGGCGGTGTGTGTGTGTGTGTGTGTGTGTGTGTGTGTGTGTGTGTGTGTGTGTGTGTTGGGGGGCTGTAGAACTGGCAGAATCTGGTGACTGGTTGAACATGGGAGTGAGGGCAAGGGAGGTGTCTGCTTTTTGCTTTGTGATGAAAAGGACAATGGGTCAGGGACTGAGTCACAGAGGAAGGAGCCAGCTTGGAAGTAGAGCATGATCACAGCATGAATGTCACTTGTCTTTGTCTTTCAGTCAGTTCTATCATTGTTTTATCTTTGGTTTATGTGCTTGGCTGCTAGCAAAAGGTTGGAGTTTCAAATCCGCTCAGAGATGCCTCAGCATCAAAGCTTCGCAATCTCTTTCCAAACAAACAAACAAAGCAAGTCAGTCATTGGAAACCCTGTAGCGCAGTTCTACTCTGAGGCACTCAAGCTGCTGACAATAGCTGGTGTCTTGAGTTGATTCTAGAAGCCCTAGCAGTGCAGTGGTTACACATTGGGCTACTAACTGAAAGGTCAACAGTTCAAAATCACCAGCCTCTCTGAGGGAGAAAGATTAGACTTTTTACTCCCATGAAGACCCACAGTCTCAGAAATGCACAGGGGAACTTCTTTTTTTTTAAGTCCTTTTATTGGGGGCTCATAGAACTCTTATCACAATCCATCCATCCATCCAGCCATTGTATGTCAAGCACATTTGTACATTCGTTGCCCTCATCATTCTCCAAACATCTGCTCTCCACTTAAGCCCTTGGTATCAGCTTGCTCTACCATTTTTATAGGTTATTTAGAAGCCGGCATCTACTCGATAGCAGTGGATTTGGTTTTTGGTTTAACTGATTCTAAGGCCTATAGGGGAGTGACTGTAGCTTGTTTGTGTTTACTTTTCTTTCTTGTTTTAATTAATAAATCATTTTATTGGGGGCTCTTATAACAGTCCCAAATCAATTGTATCAAGCTCATCTGTACTTATGTTGCCATCATTGTTTTCAAAATATTTTCTTCCTGCTTGAACTCTTGGTATTAGTTCCTCTTTTGTCCCTTCCTGCCCCACCCTCCCACCTTGAGGTCTTCCAGTAAATGATAAATTACTGTTATTTTCATATCTTACATCATCTGCTGTCTCCCTTTGCCCACATTTCTGCTGTTCACCCACCCCCGTGGGGGTGGGGGTTATACGTCGATTGTTATAGTCTGTTCCCCATTTCTCCCTCCCTCCCCTCCCCTGATGGTATCACTACTCCCATTACTGTTCCTGAGGGGTTTATCTGTCCTGGAGATAATCTCCATGTGTCCAGAGCTCTTATCTGTACCCGTGTACATGCTCTAGTCTAGTCAGATTTGTAAGATAGAACTGGGGTCATGATAGTGGGTGGGGGTGTTGAGTGGTTCTCAACCTTCCTAATGCTGCGACCCTTTAATACAGGTCCTCATGTTGTGGTGACTCCCAACCATAAAATCATTTTCAATGCTACTTCATAACTATAAATTTGCTACTGTTATGAATCATAATGTAAATATCTGATATGTAGGATATATTTTATTACAAATTGAACATAATTAAAGCACAGTGATTAATCACAAGAACAATATGTAATTATATATTGTGAAATATTTATTTCTTATAACAAATAAATGAAATTTTGTCTTGAAGCATGGTGTAGCCTGGGAAACAGTCTTCATGCTGGGTACGTGTATGTGGGTGTATCTGCATGTGGGCAGACCCACCTGGACACTGATAGAGGAGTGGTGTCTCGGTTCCTAAGACCATCAGAAAAATGTGTTTTCTGATGGTTTTAGGTGACCCCTGTGAAAAGATCGCTTGACCCCGAAAGGGGTCGTCACCCACAAGTAGAGAATCGCTGAAGTAGAGGAATGTTGTGTATTCGTCAGTGCCGGGCAGCACCCTGTCTGCCTTGTTCTTTCTTTCTTCTGAGGGGATGTCCAATTGTCTACAGTTGGGCTTTGGGTCTCCACTCCGACCCCCATCATTTGCATCAGTGTATTTGTTTGTTTTGGGTCTTCTGATGCCTGATACCTGTTCCCATCAATACTTCATTATCACACAGGCTGGTGTGCTTCTTCCATATGGGCTTTGTTGCTTCCCTGCTAGATGGCTGCTTTCAAGCCTTCAAGCTTTTAAGACCCCAGAAGCTATATCATTTAATGGCCGGGAACCATTAGCCTACTTCACCACATTTGCTTTTGCATCCATTTTGACTTCAGCAATCATGTCTGGAAGATGAGCATCACAAAATGCCAGATTATTAGAACAAAGTGTTCTTGTGGTGAGGGAGTACTTGAGTAGAGACCCAATGCCCATCTGCTACCTTAATACTTAACATTTAAATATATGTACCTAGACCTCTAGCTCTATCATCATATATTAATATATTTACATATGCGCATGTCTATATTTATACCTCTATAAATGGTCTGTGCCTCCTAGTTCTTTCCTCTAGTTCCTTTTACTTTCCTACTGTTCCACTATCATGTTCGACCTTCATTTGACTCTCAGTACTTTAGGCTATGTTGGATTTGATCAAACTCATCAGGCATCCTACATCCCCCTCACCATATATTTTAGATCTCTTGCTGTTACCTAGTCCCTGGATTTTTTGGCTCCCCACTCCTTTTCCCACCTCCTCCTCTCCCATGTCTCCCCAGAGCCATCAGCTCTGTTGTTTTCTCCTTGGGATTGATTATTTTATCTATCCTGTATAGATACATTGTTTACCTCCCTTTTAATTCCACATTAGGGCAAGGTCTGGAACACCATTGGTGTTCAATCAGGAAGATTAAGTTCAAGAACAGAAGAGAAAATTCTTTGAGAACAATTCTAACAACAAAGTGGTACAGATAACCCCGTAGAAGACGTTAGACAACCCAGCTACATGGGAAGTCCAAAAAACTTAGGATGTATGTTCTAAGGAGCCTTAGGAAAATCTTGGGCTGCTAACCACAAGGTTGGCAGTTCAAATCCTGCCAATCCCTGGGAGTAAGAGGAGGCTATCTGCTCCCATAAAGATTTACAGTCTGAGAAACCCTACACAGGGTTGCTATGAATCAGAATGAACTCAATGGCATTTGGTTTTGTTTTAATTTTTGAATGAGCTCTGGTGGTGCTGTAAGGTGAGTGTTGGACTGCTAAATGCAAGGTTGGTGGTTCAAACCCACCAGCCCATCTCTAAGAAGAAGGAAGGGGCTGTCTGCTCCTATAAAGATTTACAGCCTCAGAAACCTTATGTACTATGAATTGGAATTAATTTGATGGTAGTGGGTTTTTTTTGGGGGGGGAAGCCTGATAGTTCTGTGGGTTAGATGGCTAACCACAAGGTCAGTAGTTCAAACCCATTAGCAGGTCTCCCCAGGAGAAGAAGTAGCTGGCTACATTCTTGGAAACACTATATGGGATCATTCTGAATGGCCATCATCTTATGGGCAGTGGGGTTATTGGGTATTGGGTGATCTGGGTAGACTAGAGAAACAAATCCATAGAAAGTCATATATGTGTAAGAGAAACTTTTATATAAAGAGTAATTGTATGTTAAGAAAGTATCCCAACCCAGTCCAAGCCCATAAGTCTGATATTAGCCCATATATCTGATACTGATCTATGAAGTTCTCTTCAGACTCACAAAACACATGCCATGATGCTGAGTACAGGACAATTATAGGCCAGTGGGTAGAAAGTCTTTGAATCCAGTGGTGGTGTAAGCATCTCAGTGCTGGCAGGATCTCCACGTGGCTTCTCCAGCTCAGGGCACCAGTGTAATTCCATGTGTCTTGTCAGTAGAGTGTCTTCCAGGGAGTGAATAGAGAGAAATGTCTCCCACCTCCAAGAAGGAATACAGGATTCCCCAGAATTCTCAGGAGGCCGTGCCCACATAGAGGCCTCATTGGCTATGACCCGATTGACAGACTAGACTCTACCTCTTCACTCATAATCCCCTCAAATTGACACCAGATTATGTAACTACCACAGGTATGAAACAAGAAACTACTTGGGTGGTGAAAAAAGCTGGTGGTTTGAATTCACCCGGTGACACCTTTGGTTGTAAAGACTACAACCAAGACAACCCTTAGGAATAGCAAATGAGGTTGCTGTGAGTCAAAATGGACTTTACAGCAATGGCTTGTTTGCTCATGGGACAGGTTAGTTAATGTCAAAAGTGGGGGAAATCACCAAGCCTCTGTATAGCAGCAGAGAGGCCATAAACTTAGTGCCTTTGACTCTGGACCCAGGGTCTTGGCTAGATGGTGCTCACTCACTCACTGCCAGCAAGTAATTTCTGGCTCATAGTGAGCCTATAGGGCAGCGTAGAATTGCACCTGTGGATTTCTGAGACTGTAACTCTTTATAGAAATAGAAAGTCTCATCTTTCTCCCTCAGAGTGGCTGATGGTTTTGAATTGCTGACTTTGCAGGCCAACACTTAGCCCACTAGGCCACTAGGCTCTGCTGGGTGGTGCAGAGCCCTGCAGATCTCCTTGCCTTCCTCTGACACATCAGTGTGCCTTCCTTAGTGTGGTCGGCTTCTTGGTTTGTGATCTGCAGGGTGTCCAGAGCCTGTCGACGAGGGTGTGAAAGTTCAGCATAGCATATTGCCTCCTCTTTTTATTGCACAGGTTTATTAACATATAATTCACGTATCATACATTCAATGGTTCAAATATATTAAAAGGGTTGTACAGTCATTACATTCAAATTCAGGACATTTCTCTTCTTTTTTATGCTCATTATTATTAGCTCCCCATTTCCTGAAACCTCTCCTGCCATAACCCCAAGGAACCATTAATCTAGCAACCATCTCTATAGATGTACCTATCCTGGATCTCATGTACAGGAAAACATACAATAAACAAGCAAGCAAAGCTCCAACAACAAAATAAAACAGAGGAAAACCTCAATAGAAGAGAACGCAGAAAATAATAAAAATGAGAGCAAATTTAAAATGGGTCAAATGGGAGAATAAATGATACAGTGTTAAAGTTTAACCTAAGAATATCTGCATCAGTCTGATCACCAATGCACTCTGTCCAATAGCGGGGCTAATCACATCTCTGGTCAATGGTCAGAGGCGATTCACCAGAGGTTCAATCCACATGTGGATCCTGTACATGGAGTTTGAGTTTTCACCATCATCCATAGCGTTCTGCAAACTAGGAGCTCAGAATTTAATCTCTAATACAATTCTCTCATCTGGTCTTAGATTGTATTATTTACAATCCTTGGATCACACAGGTTGATGTGCTTCTTCCAAGAGGACTGCCACCTCTCAGATGGCTGCTTGTTTTAAGACAAGCATGTAAGGCCCCAGGCACAATTCTCTCTGAGGATTGTGATAGCAATCATTCACATCTGTATTAAAACCAGTATGATCACATTTTCCGGTGGAGACGAAGTTCACATGTAAAATCATCTTAAGGCCAAACAGAAGACACCAAAGGCATTTGTTATGTTTTTGGTACACAGGCCATTAGGGACCTTTGAGTGCTAAGGCCAGAGAATCATGGTGGGAAATATTAGCAGGGCCATCCTTGTGTTTGTAGTACTCTGGGAATCAAAATGTTTTGTCTGCTCAGATTACAGGCTCTCTCCTTGAGGAGACAACTCAGAAGTGGACTCAGTACAAAGAAAAGTGTCTGAGAGACTTGCTCAAGGAACCTTCTGGTAAGCACATTTGTTAGTTTGCTCTGGCTGTCCAACAAGTTACCCTGAAACTTAGTGGCTTAAAACAATCAGTATCTCTTACAGTTCCGCTGGGTGAGGGATACAGAGAGGGCACAACAGGGCTGGCTTACAAGAGCATTGTGTTGTTTCCTCCCAATTCTGTTAGTGGATCTGGCTGTCAGTGGACAGTTCAGCTGGGCCTTTTGGGTAGAGCACCTCCCTGTGACCTGGGCTTTCTCAGAGCAGGCCAATTGGGTTCTAAGACCAAGCATCACCGGGGGCTATGCTGCCTTTTATGACCTAGCTTTAGTCACATGGTGCTGTCCCTGATATGCTCAGTAGATGAGGATGTTACAAAGGTCTACCCAAGTTCAGCAGGAGAGTACATGGGCCCTTACCTCTCACTGTAAAAAGCATGTGGAATGGGATGTGTATTGATGTCACTACCTTTGATTAAAACAAAACAACAGAAATCCCTAACCCTAACCCCAGCCCAAAACCTAACCCTAGATCTAACCCTAAACCCAATCCTAACCCTGAGTGAACCCTAACACAAACCTTAATCCTAACCCTAATATAAAACTTAACCCTAACCCTAAACATAAACTAACAGAAATCCCTAACCCTAACCCCAGCCCAAAACCTAACCCTAGACCTAACCCTACACCCAATCCTAACCCTGGGCAAACCCTAACACAAACCTTAACCCTAACCCTAATACAAAACTTAACCCTAACCCTAAACATACACTAACAGAAATCCCTAACCCTAACCCCAGCCCAAAACCTAACCCTAGATCTAACCCTACACCCAATCCTAACCCTGGGCAAACCCTAACACAAACCCTAACCCTAATACAAAACTTAACCGTAACCCTAAACATACACTAACAGAAATCCTAAACCTAACCTTAATCCTTACTCAACCATAACCCTAATCATAGCCCTAGCCCTAAGCCCCCAAAACAAAACAAAACAAACAAGTCCGCGATGGCACACTCACATGGCACGAATGACTGTTGTGCATTCATCTGGGAAGCTATTCTCAGGGGAAGAAGCACTCAATTAGGAACCCAAAGGCTGGTAATTTAGACCCCCCCACCCCCACCCCCAGTCCTATCATGAGAGAAAGATGAGGCAGTCTGTGGGGGAAGCCAGCCGCCCACAACTAATCACGGGTTCGGTAGGCTCAATTGTACGTCTAAAAGTATATATAGATTATAGTAAAGTCATAGTGAATAATAGAGATAAGAGTGTGGGTCAAATAAAGAAACCAGACACAGTTCATGATAGCACGCTCACCTCCTGGATGGCCATGATCTCAACAGCGAGGTCCACGCACAGCGCGGGCAGAGACGGCAGGAGAGGTCTCTTTTATCTCTGGCCAAGGCCCATGTACACTTAGGGGCTGTTGTTATAGGCAACCACACATGTCACAGGAAGGGGATGAGGAAGAGGAGGGGCTAGGGGTGCACATGTGACAAGAAGGGCAGACTCTAGGCTCAATATGGCAGCCTAACCTTAGTGACCCTTGAGTGGACTTGACCTTCCTGGGCTCTCCTTCAGGAAAGCAATCTACTATCCTTATCAGGAAGGAGTGGGCCCTACTTAAGGTGGGACAGACTATCCAGCCTGATTTCTCTAGATGACGGATAACCCTTAGGGAAAATACCCTCTGACCTACTTTTGTTGACTTCCAAGCGCATAGTTATTTACCATGTGTAGGTTTGGCATATATTTGGGGGAGACAACTTGGAAGAAATCTTTTTGTATCCCACAGCAGTCTGCTTCCACAAAGATTTACAGACTTGGAAACTATGGTATGGTTCTACATGGTAGCTCAGAAACACAGTTGGTACAACAGCAATGAGCTATGGGTTATTGTGAGGGAGGGGAGGTAGGTGGTTCCCAGTCCCCCCGGGTATTAACTGAATTTTAATAGTAACATTTCTTTTATGCGAGGCTGCACTAAGTTTAGAGCATTTTAGCAAATGTTTAATGGCTCCATCATGTCCATGATCTCCCTGCCTCTCCATTGACTTCTCATGCCCACCTGAGAAAGAAAAAGAGAAGGCGGAGCAGGGGCAGGGGCAGGGGCGGTCTTGGCTCACTGCTGGTGAACATTGAAGACCATGAATGAAATCTCCTCTCTCTCCCTTCTTTCACTGATTTCATTCAGGGGCCTGGAGGTTGACCCCAAAGAAACAGAAATCCACAATAACCCCACACATCACCATTGAGATGATCACAATGCTTTGCAGCCAGTCCCAGGCTTCAGGCCATACTCTGACGGTCTCTTCATCCTGGGAAGCGACAAGCAAGGCTATCAATGATAAGACCCATTAGTCCAGTTACTGTTGCTATAGATTGACCTATCCTGGATTTGCTCTACAGAAACATAGTTTAGAAAGAAAACAACAACAGCGACAACCAAATACAGGGAGATGGAGAAAAACTTCCATTGAAAAGGAAGCAGAAAATATTACAAGCAAGCACAATTTTAAAATGGTTCTAAAGGGAGATCGAATAACAAGGGGTTCAATGAATTCTAGCCAAACTGCATCTGAAATGACACACTTTCCAACGTGTTCTGTGCGATAGGAAGGCTGGCTATGTCTCAGGTCTATCGTCAGAGGGATTCACTGGGGGCTTGCATTAAGCAGTCATGTCCACCCACCTTTTCCTTCCACACTCTGGCCCGTCTGGTCCTTGCACTGCTTCTATTAGCGGCCAATGCCGGGAAGATGGATCCTGGGTTCTTGACTGCTTTCTCCCGCACCCATGAACTTGTGTTCAAGCTTTAATTTTGTTACATCGACCCCGGTTCTCTGCAGAGCAGTCCCTGCCTGCTGCCACAGATGAATGTGCTAGGCTAAGAAACAAAAGCTTGGCAGTTTGAACCCAGCCTGAGACAGCACAGAAGACAGCCTGGCCATCTGCTTCCGAAGGGGGCGGACATGGAAATCCCAGTGGATCAGAGTTCTCTGCACACAGGCTTGCCATGGGTTGGAGGGAACACCATGGAAACTAGCTTGTGTTGTGTCTTTTCTCTCTCTCTCCAGGCATATACTGCAACGGGACATTTGACAAGTATGTGTGTTGGCCTCATTCCTCCCCAGGAAATGTCTCCGTCCCCTGCCCTTCATACTTACCTTGGTGGCGCAAAGGTAAGACGTCATCTGGTGCCAATTTCCAGTCGTACCTGGAAAGGCTTTTAGTGACAGTGGTTATATTTCTCCAGTTGTGTAAGCCTTCTCCTCCTTCTTTTCGGAATTGTTCGTACATCGTTAACATAAGCCTCCTTCCCCTGTCAGTCTCCTATCCAATCTTCCAAGCTGCAAATATCAATTTGATCCCATTTAAATAGTTCTTAAAAGAGGGTACTGCACATGACAGATTAAAAAAAACTTTTTATAGTGAATGGGTGAAGATTTGCAGTGTAGATCATTGATTTTACATTCAACTCTTCCTACATAGTCTGTTTCGGCTCACTGATTACTGTCCCGACCTGGCATCACTCATCTCCCTTCCTGTGTTCCCTGTTAACCCAGTCCATGAAGTCCATAATTCAGAGATTAGCCCATATGCCCAATACTAGTCCACATGCTCCTCTTTAGACTCATGCAGCACATGCAATGATGCCAAATGCAGGAAGATCAGAGACCAGTGTGTGAAAAGTCTTGTGGATTCAGGCGTGGTGGAAGCATCTCAGCACTGGCGAAGGTCTCCACATGGCTCCTCAACAGGAAGGAGAAACAAAGAGTGTGTGTGTGTCCCTCCTCGAGGGAGGAAGGCAGGAGTTCCCAGAATCCTCAGGAGAAGGCCATGCCCACACAGAGACATCATTGGCTATGACCTGATTGACAGGCTAGGAGATTATGTAACTGCTACAGTGACTGGAGGATGAGTAAGTCTCAGGAGTCCTACCAGTCTCTGACCAGCAAGCCACGTATATTTTGTGATTTTGAGTTTTGTTCTACGTTTTTCTCTCACTATGTCCAGGACCTTGCAATGTGATCCTATTCAGAGCTGCTGGTGGCAGTAGCCAGCAACCCCCTAGTTCTGGTTTCAGGGCTGTGGAGACTGCTGTTCATGTAGTCCCTTAGTATGGTAGACTAACTGTCTCCACATGCCTTTATTTTTCAGCACTCTTCTTGCCTCCAGACACGGGCTGACCAGTAGCTGCACCTTCAGAGGCTGCTCAAGTGCTCTTAAGACCCCGGGTGCTATTCACCACATTAGTATGCAGAAGATCGTTCAAGACAGGCATTTTTTCACTAGTGAAGCTAAACTACTGTTTGATTTTAGGAAGGTGCCAGGGGGTATTTTTGTTTAATTTGAAAAGATTATCTCAGTCTCCATGGTTTCTAGGATATCTAGAACCCATAGATTTTGACACATACTGGTGGGAGGAAGTGTCAACTCAAACCACAGCAAAGCATATTCTCCTATCTCCACCCCTAGAAGCCAGCTTCATTGGCTATTTTATTCTGGAAGGGAAGAGTGGCAATGCTGACTTAAAACTTTGTTTCCTTTGACCATAGGTAGCAGGGCAAATCTAAGACCAAATAAAGCTATTCTCTAGAAACATACATGGCTATACATGTCCAGATCAAATACAGTGAGGGCATGTGTTAGTCTGGGCAGACTAGAGAAACGTATCCATGGACATGCATATGTGTATGAGACAGTTTTATATAAAGGGTAATTGGATATTGAGAAAACATCCCAGCCTAGTCCAGATCAAGTCTGTAAGTCCAGTATTAGTCCATATGTCTGATACCAATCTGTAAAGTCCTCTTCAGACTCACAAAATGACACTGAATGTAGGAAGATCCCAGGCCAGTGGGTAGGAAGTCTTGTGGATCCAGTGGCATTGTAAGCATCTCAGCACTGGCAGGGGTCACCACATGGCTTCTCCAGGTTCAGGGTTCTGGCTGCGTCAGGGTAGGTCCATGTGGCTTCTCCTCAGGGATGTCTCAAAGGGAGTCAGTCTTGTCAGCAGAGAGTCTCCAAGGAAGTGTAGTGAGAAAGAGAGGCATCTCCCGCCTCCAAGGAGGAAATACAGGAGTTCCCAGAATTCTTAGGACAAGGCCAAGCCCACACAGAAGCCTCATTGGTTATATCTTGATTGACAGGCCAGACTCCACCCCTTCACTCGTAATCCTCTTAAATTGACAACAGATTATGTAACTACCACAGGGCGAATTTCTGAGAAGGCAAGGTAATGGCATACTGTATTTAATTTCAGCCCAAGAAATCATTGTAACAGTGATTTAAAAAATATGTTTTGAGGTCTCTAGTGCAGAGAATTTAGATGGAGGTCAATTTTCTGGGTGGGACAGTGTGTCAGTAGAGAAACAAATCCAGTGATATATATATATATATATATATATATATATATATATATATATATATATATGTAATAAAGAGCTTTCTATTACCAAGAAAATATCCCAGCCCAGTCCAATTCAAGTCCATAAGTCAGATACCAATCCATAAGCCCCTCTTCTGAGTCCCACATGCAATGATGCAAAAATGCAGGAAGATCATAGGCTGGTGGGTGCCGATTTGTGTAAATCCAGTGATGGTGGAAGCATCTCCAGGGCTGGTCCAGGCTTCCACGTGACTTGCTGGCATGCAGGTGAAGGCGGGGGGGGGGGGAGAGAGAGAAATTTCTTAGGCTCCCGCTTATGAGAAGGCCATGCCCATCAGGAGGCACCATCTGGCTGTGACTTGACTGACAGACTAGACTCCACCCCTATACCTTAATATCTTCAAATTGACTGGAAATTATGTAACTACCACAGATCATTAGGGGCATACTTCAGAGAGCTGTTTCCTGGTGAGATCCAGGTGGGTCCAAGAGGATGTGAGTTATAAGAGGATGTGGAAGGTGCCAGTTACAAGATCTGAACCATAGTGAGAAGCTGTCTGGGATGCAATGGGAATACTGGAGAGGGAGAGTGGCTGCATTTGTAATGATGGCCTGAAATGTCCTCAAGGGCAAGGTTATGTTTTAGTGAGCACTTTAAGAAGGGAGAAAGTTCAACAACCAGCCAAATGCTGTTCAGGTGGGAAAGGGAGGACACACCCTCGGTGGGAGTACATCCAGCGTGTTTCATGAAGAACAAGAAGACCAGTGGGGCTGGGGAGTCGGGACAGAGAGGGGAGAGAAGGCGTGGCAGTGTAGGTCAGAGAGCGCCGGGGCTTAGAGTTTACAGGGTTTTGTAAGACGAGATTCTTCAAGGACTTGGACTTGCTCTTGCAGAACACTTGGAAGAATTTTAGCAGAGACATGGCATACATGACTGACATTTGTTTGGCCTGCTCGCACTGTCAGCTTAGCCACAGACTGAGGGGCGAGGGCATTGGAGGCCTTGGCAATAATCCAGGTGAGATATCCTGGTGGTTGAGTGATAACAGGATGTAAAAAGGAGTGTTCAGGTTCTGGATTTCTGGGAAGGTCGAGATGATGGGATTGCCAAATGGACCAGATGAAGGTACGAGAGACTGAGAAGACAAAGATGAGTCTCAGGTCTAGGACCAAAGGAACTAGAAAGATGAATTATCATCACTTGCATGGAAAATAAAGGGAGCCCTGGTGGCACAGTGGATTATGTGTTGGTCTGCTAACCTCCAGGTCAGCAGTTCAAAACCACCTTGCACTCTTTGGGAGAAAGATGAAATTTTCTACTTCCGGAAGAGTTACAGTCGCGAAAACCCACAGTGGCAGTTCTACTCTGTCATTTGGGTCATTGTGAGTTGTAATTGACTTGGTGACAGTGAGTGTTGGTGGAAAATAAGAATCTCTGATGGCACCGTGGATTAGGATTGGAATGCTAACTTCAAGATCAGTGGTTCAAACCCACTAGCTGTACCTTAGGAGAAATATGAGGCTTACAATTTCAGACACCTTACATAAAACTGCTATGAATCAGAACTGACATGATGGCAGAGAGTTTGGTTTTGACTTAAGATGGAAAATACATGTGTGGAGCAAATTGTGAGGAGAGTTTGGTTTGGGATGTGTTATTTGTGATGTTGCTTAGAGACCTTAGCAGAGATGCCAGGTGGACAGGTATATGCACGCTATGATTATTCATGCCTAAGCCTAACAATTACTGCAAATAATGTAATTAGTATCATTGAGCTCTACATGTCAAAACTCGTGATTTGGTGAGTGTTGTGTTTTATATATATAAAACTTTTCATTGATTTAAATATATATATATTTAAATCAATGAAAAATTTTGTTAAGGGCAGAATAAAATATGTATATATACTATCATCTCATTGTGTAAAAATTGCAATATATTCAAAAGTCCAAGTGCATTGCTATCAAGCTGATTCCGACTCTCACCAATCCTACAGGATGGAGTAGAACTGGTCGTGTGGGTCTGTCAGTCTTTAGGGGAGTAAAAAGCTTCATCTTTCTCCTGATGAACGGGTGGTGGTTTCAAACTGCTTACCATGTAGCCGTCAACCCAACTCATAAGCCCCTACACCACCAGGGCTTCCTACATATAGTGGGTCTGTCGGTCTTTAGGGGAGTAAAAAGCTTCATCTTTCTCCTGATGAACAGGTGGTGGTTTCAAACTGCTTACCATGTAGCCGTCAACCCAACTCATAAGCCCCTACACCACCAGGGCTTCCTACATATACAAAAGTTGTTTGCTAAAAAAGAAAAAGAATAATAGAAACACCAAAATGCTAATAGGCATTCTCTTTGAGTGATCAGCTCTATGCCTCTTCACTTTTTTGGTATTCTCTAAAAGTTCTCCAAAGAGCTTATCATATATTTAGGACTGGGGGAAAGAATGCCTTTTAAAACAAGCATTTGTGAAAGTCATAGTGAGAAGTTGTCTGGGATGAGATGGGAATACTGGAGTGGGAGAGTGGACTGTAATTGGCAAATGGTGGCCTGAGATGTCCTCATGGCAAGGTTATGTTTTAGTCCACACTTTAAGATGGAAGAAAGTTTAACCAATAGCAAGGAAAACTAAAAAAAAAAAAAGTAAATGAATTGCTATTGTTTGCCCTCTATGCCCAGGGCTGGACCAGGACCAGGAAATTCCCAGACATATCTGGTACTCCTTGGCAAGTCCCACCCCCTAGTCCTTCAGATGGGAGGGGCTTCCCAGAGGGCACCTGGAACAAACCAGGCCTGAGTCACAGCAGAGGAAGGATTGGGGAGCAGGCTTTCATTTGGTCCTCCTACCCTGGAAGGTCTCTGGAGGATGACAGAGACTGTGAAGGATGGCCCAGTCTCTGCCCCAGTTCTTGATGGCTCACACAGTGGGAGGACCAGACCTAAGGCCACCAAGCTGGTGAGTAGTAGTGGTTGCACATTGGGTTGCTAATCCCAAGGTCAGCAGTTCTAAACCAACAGATGCTCATGGGAGAAAGATGAGGCTTTCTACTCCCATAAAGAGTATGGAGTAGTGCTACTCTGCCCTGTAGTCTTATCATGAGTTGGAATTGACTCGATGACAAGAGTTTTGAGTTTTAGTCACCTCATGTCCACTGCCGTTTCCTTCATGACCTCAACTTGCGAGCATCAGAAAGAGGCTAGAGGCCATGCTCCTTAGCTGGGCTGTACCTTAGTGCCATAAATGCAAGGTCAGCAGTTCTTGGCCCCTAGCCTCTCGAAAGGAGAGAGATGAAGCTTTTGACTCCAGTGAAGAGATACAGTCTCTGAAACCCACCGGGCTGCTTTACCCTGTCTTGTACTCGGCATCCTACTTGTTGACCGGGCCTCCATGGCAGTGAGCTTGGTTTCTGGTTTGAAGTCCCCTGGGATTGCTCTGACTCTGGGGACTCTGGGTAAACACAGCGGACATGGGTGGATCATGGGGTGTGAGGATGTGCTTTCTCCCATCACAAATAAACAATAGGGCTTCTAATGAGCACACACCACCCCAAAGGGAAAGGAAGATCCCGGATCCATGGGGGTTTCCCCCACAGCAATAGGGCGAGAGTAAAAGTCTGCCAGCAGGCTGGACAGCCCTTCGTGCCATGAGCTTTCCTCTAAAGCTCTGTTTCCTTTCAGAGAGCACAGGAAAGGCCTACAGACGCTGCTCGGCTCAGGGGGTTTGGCAGCTAAGCGAGAACACCACACGTATTTGGCAGGATGACTCGGAATGTGACGAGAGCCACAGCTTCCAGAAGAACGTGAGTCTCCTCTGCCTGGTCATGAGGTACTGGGAGCATTTGAATTATGGTGTTGGTAAAGAATATTGAAAGTACCATGGATTGCCAAAAGAACAAACAAATTCCGCCTGGGAAGAGGGATAGTCAGAATGCTTCTAAGAGGTAAGTATGTCAAGACTTCATCTGATATACTTTAGCCATTTTGTCAGGAGAGGCTAGTCCCCAGAGAGGGACGTCATACTTGGTAAACTAGCAGGACAGTAAAAAACAAGGAAGACTTCGACACGATGGATTGGCACAGTGGCTAAATCGAAGGATCCAAACACAAGTCCGACGTGAGGATGGCACAGGACCAGGCAGTGTTTCGTAGGGTCACTACGAGTTGGAACTGACTGAACTGACAGCACCTAACAACAACACCAATGTTGGATATATAGCCCACCCCTCAGGGGGACAAACAACAGAAATGTGGGTCAAGGGAGACCACGGATGGTTTAAGACAGGAAACAATAGCAATAATATATCATGGGAAAAAGAGGAGCTGTAATTAAGGGCTTAAATAGAAAATGGTTTGGAAACAATGATGTCCATATATGTACAAGTGGGCTTAATGCAATCGAATGATGGATTGTCATAAGATTTGTAAGAGCCCCCCAATAAAACGACTCATAAAACAACAACAAAGGAAGCCAGCCCTTCAGCGCTGATCCTACTGTTCGTGCTTGTTGTTCCTGCAGCTTTTCAATAGCTGCCTCCTCATCACTTAGTGCCCAGCTCAAATGTCGCCATGGCCAAGTGCTCTCCTGTGGTCTCTCAATTGAGAGTGACCGCCCTGGTCACTTTCTACCCCTCCACTCTGATTTATCTCCGCTAACACGTGTTGGGAGGTCGTGAGGGGTCTCATGGTCACTTTCCATGCAGGGTGCATTCTTCAAAATACAAAGATGTCACTTTCAGGACTGAGGTGGGTCTGAAAGATTAAAAACATCTTGGAAGGACAGCCAGGTCAAGGTTAGCATAGCCTCCGGGGTCTGGCTTAGGCTGGGAGTCGGTCTGAGGTGCCCAGTGGAAGGGCTTCGTTAATTGCTTGGCTACTAACTATAAAGGTCACAGCCATCTAAAACCCTGTGGAGCGTGGTTCTACTCTGAACCACATGGAGTCACCACGAGTGGAAATCTGCTCCATGGCCACCGGCTTGGTTTGGTTGTGGTTCGCTAATAAGGGGGCCACACAGGAAGCACCCTTGTCCTTTGATCGCTCCATGGTTCTAGATATCTGAAGACCTAATTCTTGGCCCTAACTTGATCCTGCAAATTCTCAACACTCACCCTACCTCCCACCCCTCCTAAGATTTTGGCTTAATTCCTTTCGTGTTTTGTTACATTTTGAATTTGTTTCATTTTCTTAGCCCCTTTAATATTTTCCCATCAATTGCTAAGGACAGTTGAATAATGTCCGAGGACAAGAGAAGGCAGACTTCAGTTATGACGGAAGCCATGTAACTTCTTCACATACCCATAGCATGGGATTGATGGTGCTAACTTGGCCTGAGTTGGGTGTGAGGCTCAACAGAGACAATGAATGTTGAGTGATGATTCCATCTTGGCAGCCAGTAGGCATGGGATCATGACTATCATCGCCTTTCTTCTCCTCCGCACGACTTCCCCGACTCTACAGAAATGATAGCTCTCTTCAGACCCCCAGAACAAAGGCTTGCCAATGGGCTTCCATAAATATTGTTGTTGTCAGGTGCCGTAAGTCAGTTTCAACCCAAAGAAAACATCACGATGAAAGCCAAGAAAACCCTGTGGTTCCCGAGATTCCTAGCACTGCCGTAACAGAAGTAGCACAAGGGGGTGGGGGTGGGGGGGCTCCAACACACAGAAGTTTAGATTCCCACAGTTTGACGATGTTACTGTTAGGTGCCAATGAGTCAGGTCTCCCCTATAGTGGCCCGATGCACAACATCACGAAGCATTGCCTGGTCCTACGTCATCCTAACGATTGTTCCTGAGCTTGAGCCCATTTCTCACAGTGTAGGAAATTCGAAGTCTGCACTTAGGGGACCGGCTCCAGGGGAAGGCTCTTATTTTTCACTCTTGCCAAAGAACCTGTCTCGGCATCTGTACCCTGGGCACTTGTTGAAGATGTCCACGTGGTGTATGCCTTTTCCCACATAGCCCTTGCTTCTCTCTCTCTTTTATGTCCCTGAAATCACCAGGTGTAAGACACACCCTACACTGACATGGCTTCACTGGATAACAAGGAAAAGCCTGTTCCCTAATGGGAATACATCAACAGGCATAGCAATTAGGATCCTGACATAGAGATTTTAGGCAAGGGACACACAATTTAATTCATAACACATTGAAATTGAGCTGAAGCCAATGGCTTTGGTTTTTAGTTATTTGGTCTAACCCATGGTGCTCCACCCTGGCTATATCTCCTGCAGAGCATAATGGGTGTTGGCATGCTCTTGGATCTCTTGTTGTTGCTAAGTACCATCGAGTTGACTCTGATTTTTGTGACCTCCTTACAACAGAATGAAACTTTGCCCAGTTCTGTGCCATGCTCTGTTTGAGCTATGGTTACAGTCACTGTGTCACTCCATCTCACAGAAGGTCTTCTTTAGCACTGCTCCTGGAGCAAGCACACTATCTTCCACTAGGGACCAGCCCTTCCTGATAACCTGTCCAAAGTCGATGAGACAATGTCTCACTTTTCACACTTTTAAGCACCTTTCTGGCTGTACTTGCGCCAATACAAATTTGTTCGTCATTCTGGACGTCCACTGTATGTGCCATATTCTTTGCCAATACCATATTGCAAGACGTCCTCCTTGATCTTCTTGATTTGCAGCATCCGCATGCATATGAGACAATTGAAAATTGCTTGGCTTGGGTAAGGCACAGTTTAGCCTCAACCTGGTGCCTTTGCTTTCCATCCCTTTAAAGATGTCCTGTGAAGCATATTTGGCCACTCTAACACTGTCATGCACCACATAACGTCCATTCAGACAACACCTGACACATGGAAACCCCCCCAAATCGAGCCCATGCCATCAGGTCAGTTTGGACTCATCTCATTCCACTGCTATTCACACTCACACGGACCCTATTTGTGTTCTTTAAGTCTATCGGAGCACACAACCTCATCTTTCTTCCTCCACTGGAGAAGTTCATGGATTTGAACCACTGACCTTGCAGTAGTAGCCTGAGGCTTATCCCATAGTACCACTAGGGGTCCTTTAAGGCTAAAATAGAGTTTAGAAACCCTGAGCCAACAACAAGAGGGATTGGACATACCAGGAGGCAGTGAATGTACAGCTTCTGTCATGTAACATTTATATCTCTTATTTCTCGTATGCAAAGCAATCGTGCTGCCAGGTGTAATGGAACGAAACCCAAACCAAACTCATTGACATTGAGTTGATTCCAACTCATAGTGACCCTAAATAGCAGAGTAGAATTACCATTGTGAGTTAAAAAATATTATAGAATTTTATTTTTTTCTTACTTTTATTGGGGACTCTTACATCTCTTATCATAATCCATACATTCTTCCAGTGTGTCAAGCGCAGATTGTTAGAACAAAGTGTTCTTGTGTTGAGGGAGTACTTGAGTTGAGGCCCAGTATCCATCTGCAACCTTAATTCTTAACATGTGAGGAATAGTTCTATTCCCCTCTCATTATAAATATATTTATGTACATGCCTTTATTTAGACCTCTATAAATGACCTTTGCCTCTTGGTTCTTTCCTCTATTTCCTTTTACTTTCCTCTTGTCTGACCATCATGTTAGGCTTTCTTTCATTTGGGTTTAGCACTTGCTCGCTGATACATTGCCCTTGATTAAGCCCTACTTGGTACTCTATGCCTGTCTCTCCATTGATTTTAGTTCACTTGTTGTTTGTTCCCTGTTCTTGGGTTGCTTCCCCCTCTTCCTTTCTCCCACCTCCCCTTTTCCTGTACCCCTCCACTGGAACCATCAGTCCGGTTCTTTTCATCTCCAAATGGTTTATCCCGCCTACCTTATCTAGATAGACACTAATAAGTGCAAAAAACAGGCAAAGCCACATAAAATAACAAAGCAAGTCAAAACCAACAAGACAATAACAACAACAAAAAGACAAAAACAAGATAACAATACCAAAAAGAAAGCCACTGACAAAAATGGAAAATCCTATCAACAGTTCCAGGTCTGTTTGTTGTCCTTTATGAGTGTTTCGAGTCGAGTCTGATGGGGTGCCACCCTCTGTCTCCCAAGTCTAGTTTTGGTGTTCCCCTTGCTGCTCTGTTGCATGCCCACAGTGTTTGCCCCAGTGTAACGGGGTCAGATTGTGCACAACTCTGGCACTGTGTCTCCAATATTGTCCCCGGCAGCCCTATGGTTTAGTGAGGGACATCGTGTCTGGTGGTGGGGCAGGCCCTATGGTCCTCTCTGTGTGTTGTCTGTTCTGAACAGGAATAGTGTCCTCAGGGCTTGGTGGGCCAGGATGTCCTCTCCTCCCTTTTCATTTCTCCCATGTGCTCTAATGTGCCCCTCTCCCCAAGCTGTAGGCCCAGAGCTGTCTTCTGAAGTGCATTCTTCTGAGGGTGTTGGTGGTGTCCACATAGTCGGGATTGGGGCTGGCCCTGTACTCTTGTGAGTTTTTGAGGCTGCAAATCTTTGTGGGACTAGAATGCCTCATCTTCATCCCAGAGCATGCCTGATGGGTTCACACTACTGGCCTGTGTAATCCATTACGTCACCGGGGCTACTTATATAACCGTACAGTACACATAAAACATATATGTCGTGATAGTGATAATAAATGCCTGTTACTGGCTTATGCATATACTTTCTATTTTATTTTAATGCCACCTATCTTTCTTAAAATAGTTTTATTGGGATATAATCTACATATCATACAATTCAGTTCAACCACATCAAGAAGAATTGTACAATCATTGCCAAAATCAATTTTTGAACTTTTTCTTCTTTCTTTTGCTCTGTTACCAGCTCCTTATTTCCTGCTAAACTCTCCTGCCATACTCCCAAGAAACCATTAATCCAGTTACTGTCTCTATAGATTCATTCATCCTGGATTTCATATCCTGAAAAACATATAAAAAGCTGATGCTGCCCGGCTATCAAAAGATATAGTGTCTGGGGTCTCAAAGGCTTGAAGATAAACAAGTGGCCATCTAGCAGAGAGGCAACAAAGTCCACATGGAAGAAGCACACCAGCCTGTGTGATCATGAGGTATCGATGGGATCGGGTATCAGGCATCAAAGACTCAGAACAAAAAATCATATCATTGTGAATGAGGGGGAGTGTGGAATGGAGACTGAAAGCCCATCTGTAGACAATTGGACACCCGCTTACAGAAAGGTCATGGGAGGAGTTGAGCCAGTCAGATCTAGTATAGCACTGATGAAACATACAACTTTCCTCTAGTTCTTTAATGCTTCTTCCCACCCCCCCCCACACTCCCTGAAACTAGTATGGCCCCAATTCAACCTTATAAATCTGGCTAGACAAGAGCATGTACATGGGTACAGATAAGAGCTAGAAACACAGGGAATCTAGGACAGATAAACCCTGCAGGACCAATATTGAGAGTGGTGATATGAGGAAGGGTAAGGAGGGGGAAAAAAGGGAAACAGATCACAATGATCTACATACAACCCCCTTGCTGGGGGATGGACAACAGAAAAGTGGGTGAAGGGAGACATTGGTCAGTGTAAGACATGAAAAAATAATAAAGTATAAATTATCAAGGGTTCATGAGGGAAGGAGAGTGGGAGAGGGAGGGGAATAATGAAAAGCTGATACCAAGGGCTGAAGTAGAAAGAAAATGTTTTGAAAATGATGATGGGGCCAGGGCATGGCACCCCATCAGGCTCAACCGGAAAACACTCTTAATGGTCAACAAGCAGACCTGGAACTATTTACACACTTTTCTCTTTTTTGTCATCATTGTTTTCTTCTGTCGCTTCACTTTGCTCTGTTTTATTTTTTGTGCATATTATTATTTCTGCAGGTCTTTCTAGATCAGATAGGTGGGATAAACAATCTGGAGGAGAAAACAATGGGATTGATGGTTCCAGGGGGACATGGGAGAGGGGGAGGCAAGGGGAAGGAAGTGGGTGGTAACAAACCCAGGGACAAGGGAACAATGAGTGGTCTAAAATAGATGGCGAGGAGTGGGTAGGAGGCCTGCTAGGGCTTGATCAAGGGCAATGTAACCAAGAGGAATTACTGAAACCCAAATGAAGGCTGAACATGGTAGTGGAACAAGAGGAAAGTAAAAGGAAACAGAGGCAAGAACTAGGAGACAAAGGACATTTATAGAGATCTAAATACAGGCATGTACATAAGTAAATATATTTATATGATGATGGGGAAAGAGATCTATGTACATATATTTATAGGTTTAGAATTAAGGTAGCAGGTGGACATTGGGTCTCTACTCAAGTACTTCCTCAACACAAGAGCACTTTTTTCTAATAATCTGGTATTCTGTAATGCTCACCTTCCTGACATGATCACTGAAGACAGAATAGGTGCATAAGCAAATGTGGCAAAGAAAGCTGATGGTGCCAGGCTATCAAAAGATATAGTGTCTGGGGTCCTAAAAGCTTGAAGATAAACAACGGCCATCTAGCTGAGAAGCAACAAAACCCACATGGGAGAAGCACACCAGCCTGTGTGATCACTAGGTGTCAATAGGATCAGGTATCAGGCAGCAAAGAACAAAAAATCATAACATTGTGAGTGAAGAGGAGTGTGGAGTGGTGACTGAAAGCCCATCTGTAGACAATTGGACACCCCCTTACAGAAGGGTCATGGGGAGGAGACAAGCCAGTCGGTGCAGTATAGCATCAATGAAACCCAACTTTCCTCTAGTTCTTTAATGCTTCCCCCCACCCCACTATCATGATGCCAATTCTACTTTACAAATCCGGCTAGACCAGAGGATGTACACTGATACAGATAAGAGCTGGAAACACAGGAAATCCAGGACAGATAAACCCCTAAGGGCCAATAATGAGAGTAGTGATACCAGAAAGGTGGGGGGACAAAGGGAGAACTGATCACAAAGATTTACATATAACCCCTCCCTGGTGGGTGGACAACAGAAAAGTGGGTTTAGGGAGACATTGGACAGTGTAAGGCATGAAAAAAAAATTATAAATTGTGAGGGAGGGAAGGTGAGGGAGTGGGGGAAAATTAGAAGCTGATCCCAAGGGTTCAAGTAGAAAGAAAATGTTTTGAAAATGATTTTTTGTAAATGTTTTGAAAATGATGAGGGCATCAAATGTACAAATGTGCTTGACACAATGGATGGATGGATGGATTGTGATAAAAGTTGTACAAGCCCCCAATAAAAAAATGATTTTTTTAAAGAAAAACAAACAAATAAAGCTAACAATAACAAAATAGAGAAAAGCCTCAATTGAGAAGAAAGAAAGATTTAAAAAGTAGAACAACTTTAAAACGGAGAAGAAATGATAAAGTGTCAAATTTTCACCTATACTCGGATTTCTAATGTGCTGTGCATGATAGCAAGGCTGTTCACTGGAGGTGCAACCCACATGTGTTTCCCTTCCCTTTTTAATTTTTAAAAATTGATTCGTATTTTAAGTGGATTAAAAAGATGTTACATTTTAACCTAACTATATATACTATGGGGTCCTCCTGGCAGAGTGGTTACCAGTGGGGCTGGGATCCCCAAGGTTGGCAGTTCGACACCACCAGCTGGTCCTTGGGAGAAAGGCAGGAATTTCCATTCTACCCTGTCCTATAGGTCGCTATGAGTCAGCATCATCACTGACTCACTGGTAGTGAGTCCTCTCTGTCTATTAAAGAGCCTATTCACATCCCTCACCTATGTTCAGAGGTGATTGACCAGAGGCTTTATCTTTGTGGGGACCCTGCACATGGATTTTAGGCTTCCACTGTCATTCATAGCCTTCTGCAAACTGGGTCTTCACAATTTAAGCTCTGATACCATTCCCTCTGGATTTGGATCATATTATTTACAATCCTTGGATCACACAGGCTGGTGTGCTTCTTCCATGTGACTTAGTTGACACCTCCCTGAGATGGCTGCTTACTTGAAAACAAGCCTTTAAGACCTTCTTTCTGAAAACCAGGCACCTTCTTGTTTCTTCACCACATGGTCCCTTCATGAGGGAATGCAACTTTCTTTGTGTACTTGGGCCCCTAGGCAGCAACATCCAACCTCATGTATTGAATGTCTCTTGAATGCTGTTTTTTAATTTTCTTTTTCTTTTTAAAAATTAATTACTTTTATTGGGGGCTCTTACATCTCTTATCCCAATCCATGCATTCATACAGTGTGTCTAGCACATTTGCACATATGCCGCCATCATCATTTTCAAAGCCTTCTCTTCCCACTTGAGCCCCAGATATCAGCTCCCCGCGTCTTCTTCTTCCCCCCAACCCTCCCTCATGAACCCTTGATGAGTTATAGATGATTATTTTTATAGCTTACACCATCCTCCATCACCCCTCATGCACATTTCTGTTGTTCTTCCTGGGAAGGAGTTATAGGTTGATCCTTGTGATCAATTCCCCATTTTCCTTTAGTCAATATTACCATGTAGTACATCATGGCTCTCAAATGCACCAATCCCTGTGATAGTAACCACAGCAACAAAAGGCAAAGGAGAAGTGTTTATTTTCCACAAGATCAGGGGATGCTATTGGAAAGTGAGTGAATCCTATTTGCTCACGAGTTAGGTAGGTTGGGATAATGCTCATATCACATGATATCTTAATTTACATGACGTATCATGCATGCTGAGCAACACGTGATTGCACGTCATTTGATTTTGGAATGCTGCTCTCATGGGCATTCCTCTGATCACGATGTTGCTTGTTCAGTCAGCTGTGGAACATCTGCTTTCTTTATGCTGAGGTGTAGCTCATACTGAAGCTTGTAGCCTTCAGTACAGGTGTCGTCTGCACACCATGGACAACCCTACTGGTATTCGAAACACAAGTGGCATCTCTGCCGGTATCATGGCAGCAGGCAGACCACAAGAGGACAACAATCCAACAGATAAGTGGTAATTGGCCCCCCAAGTCTAGACTAGCTTCCCATCTGAAGAAATTTCCGTTGGATCCTCCATATTTGTAGGAAATTTCTTCCAGTTTTTAACTTTAATACCTAATCTGGGCCAATTGAATTATTCAGTATTAATGTGTGACATCATCTGGCATGTGTCCTACTGTGGTTGTTTGTGTGTTGCTGTGATGCTAGAGGCTATGGCCCTTCAAATGTCGGCAGGCTCACTCAAAATGAACAGGTTCCAATGGAGCTTCCAGACTAAGAAGAGCTGCCCACTTTAGAGGAAGTAGCCCCCTGAAATCCTTATGCGCCGCTTTGAAACATTGTCACAAACTGAAGGCCTCAGGAAGTGTCAGCAATGGGCTCCTAGAGACAATTGTGAGGATGACACAGGCCTGAGCAATGTTCGGTTCTGTTGTGTACAAGGTCGCCATGGGTGAGAACCAACTCAATGGCATCTAACAACCACATTGTGTCACACTTCTTAAAGGTGTTTCAGTGACGGTGGTTAGCTTGGATTCAGCATATCTCAAGAATCGGCCAGACTTTTCTCAGTTAGCCCAATTGTAGGCTTTGAATTAAGCAGATTGTATGAAAGGGGCTTCAAAGAGGTGGTGGAACCATTCCATTATTTTTAAATTCCATTTGTCTACGAATGTCTTGAAGCCCCTTCCCCCACTACTTTGTATTTATTTCTTTTCTTCCCTCCTGGACCGTAAGTTTCTCCAGGACACAGACAGTCTCAGAGTCATATTGGACTTCTCCCCATTCCCTCGCCCCTGGCCTTGATCTAGGATGCAAATTGCCATTACATCTCACACACACACACACACACACACACACACACGCACGCACACACACACACACCATCTCACTGTCATGGAGTTGATTCTGACTTCTCCCCATTCCCTCACCCCTGGCCTTGATCTAGGATGCAAAATGCCATTACATCTCTCTCTCTCTCTCTCTCTCTCTCTCTCTCTCTCTCTCTCTCTCTCTCTCTCTCTTTCTCTCTCTCACACACACACACACACACACACACACACACACACACCATCTCACTGTCATGGAGTTGATTCTGACTCACAGCAATGCTGTACAGGGGTTACAAGATCGTAAATCTTTTTCCTGAAGGTCAGCTGGTGAGTCTGAACTGTCAGCCCTGTGGTGAACAGCGCAATGCCTACCCCACTGCCACCAGGGCTCCTCGGCAAATGATGTTATCATACATTCTGGTCCCGCTGGTCTGTTGTGAGACCGAGGTATGACACAGGACTCTAAAGTGCCTCGGGTGATGCTCATATGCAGCCTCGGGAGAGAACCAGAGTTCACTAGGCATTGGCAGGCACGTGTGGTCTGCCTGGCCCCTTGCTCTGGGCTTAAGCCTGCGATAACTCCATCCCCAAGCCAGCAGAAGGGGACAGCAAGGTGAGATTTGAAAACTGTGCTTTCCAAGAAAAGAAGTAAAACATTTGCAATCTGGAAAACTAAGAATATGAGGACCAACAGCCCCACCCCCCTTTGCAGTAGTCTTATTTTCAAGAATTCAAATGCTTAAACAAACAACCCCCCCCCCCCCAACAACTTCGGACCATGCTTACCTGTGTTTCTAATAGAGGGTTGATATTTTTCCCCAAAGGCAAATGTTAGTAAAGCTTCGCCCTTCAGAATTTTGGCAAAAAAAAAAAAAGGTATGTTTTCCAACTAATACTACAAGGGGGTCCAATGCCACTTTTTAAGCAGAGAGCAAAGGTGTCTCTGTGTGAGTACACACGCTTGTGTCCTTCAGTACGGAATTGAGTTTGTGTTGTTAGGTGCTGTCGTGTCAGTTCCAGCTCACAGTGACCATCTGTACCCCAGAAGGGACACTGCCCAGTTTGGAGCCATGCTGACGATTTTTTCTATGTTGCAACCCCTGTGTCCATCCATTTTGTTAAGGGTTTTCTTCTTTTTACTGCCCCTCCACTTGACCAAATAGGATGTCCCTTTCTAGGGACTGGCCTCTCCTGACCACATGTCCTACATACTGAAGTGAAGTTTCCCCATCATCACTTCTAAGAAGCATTCTGCCTATGCGTCTTCCAAGACAGATCCGCTTGTTCTTTGGCAGTCCGTGGTAGTTCAATAATTTTCATCAGTATCATAATTCAACTTGCATCATTTCTTCTTCAGTCTTCCTTATTCCATGTCCAACTTTCACATGCATATGAGGCAACTGAAAATACAATGGCTTGGGTCTGTCCTCCAAGTGAATTGTGTTTAGTTATATAGACAAATTGTTATCTTGAAATAAACTGTTATCTTGCTTCACTTCAAACTGTTTCCTTCATCCTTTGAAAAATAATTTATATTCTCCAATGCGGGACGTAATCAATATACGTAGGAAGGGGGTTCAAAACCTTCCTGAAAAAAATGGAACAAAAAATATTGTAAATTGTCCATGAGCTCTTTGAAGTCCCCTTCTTTATCATAGATAATTTTAATATATGTAATTTGATGGTTTTAATTTTTAGTATCATTTTAACATACACAAATATATACATCTATAATGTTTTCAACAATTTATTTAGCAATTCTCAAACATATAGAGACATTGAAAGAATAGTAAAATAAACACTTAAATAGCCTCTACCTAGGGAAAAAAATCGAACATTTACCACCTTCATTTCCTCTTTGTCTCCTTTTGATATATTTGAAAATAAATCTCAGATAACATGAGATTTTTATCCCTAAGTTTTCATCACCTACCTCTAAGATTAAAAATTAAAACATATATGTATTTAAAAACTCACTACAATTGGGTTGATGCCCACTCATAACAACCCTATAGGACAGGGTAGAACTGCCCCTCTGGGTTTCAGATACTGTAGCTCTTTACAGGAGTAGAAAATTGTACCTTCCTCCTGAGGAGCAGTGATTTACAAATAGCTGACCTTGTGGGGAGCAGCCCAGCTCTTGGCCACTCTGCTCCTAGGTCCACCCTCCTAAGCTGAGGGGTATTGTGGGCTTTCTAATCCTGTTAACAGTTAAAGTCTCAGAACTCACAGGGGGTTGCTATGAGTCAGCATTGACTCCATGTGGGTGAGTTTGGCTACACCCCGCAATACCTTTCTCCCAACTCAGTAAAATAGATAGTAATTCTATCATGACTATTTAATGTTTCATCCGTATTCAAATGGTTCCCATTATTCCCAACAAATTTGTATATCTCTCCCCTTGCCCTCACTGAGCCAGGATTTAATCCAGATTCATATATTGCATTTAGTGTAACATCATTTTAGTATCTTTAATCTAGAACACTCTCTACCCCCTTCTCTTCCTCCTCCTGCCCTTCTATGATATTAAACCCAGGATTCCAACTCATAGCTACCTATGTAGGAACCTGAGGTGTACATCCTGAAAGGAGCAGACCTCTTTCTCCTGAGGAGCAGCTCGTGGGTCTGATCTACTGACCTTGTGGTTAGCAGTCCACTGCTTACCAATTAGCACCAGCACTAGCAGGGCATTGGCTTTATGAAAAGACCCAGCCTTAAAAAAATTATTTCAATCATTTTATTGAATTCCATATATATATATTGTAATCCATATATACATCCATTGCATCAAGCACATTTGTATATTCATTGCCCTCATCATTCTCAAAATATTTGCTTTCCACTTAGGCTCTTAGAATCAGCTCCTCATATTTTCCCCCTCCCTCCCAGCTCCCCCCTCCCTCATGAACCCTTGATAATTTATAAATTATTATTATTTATCATGTATTACACTGCCCGACATCTCCTTTCACCCACTTTACTGTTGTCCATCCCCCAGGGAGGAGGTTATATGTAGATCCTTGTAATTGGTTCCCCTTTTCTACCCCACCTTCCCTCCACCCTCTGGGTATCACCACTCTCTCCACTGGTCCTGAGGGGTTCATCTGTCCTGGATTCCCTGTGCTTCCAGTTCCTATCTGCACCATTGTACATGCTCTGGTCTAACCAGGTTTGTAAGGTAGAACTGGGATCATGATAGTGGGGGTGAGGGGAAGCATTTTAGAACTAGAGGAAAGTTGTGTTTTTCATCGATGCTACACTGCACCCTGAGTGACTCGTCTCCTCCCTGCTACTCCTATACAAAGGGATGTCCAGTTGTCTACAGATGGGCATTGGGTCCCCACCCCACACTCCCCCTCATTCATGATTTTTTGTTCTTTGATGCCTGATACCTTGTCCCTTCAACCCCTCATGATCACACAGGCTGGTGTGCTTCTTCCATGTGGGCTTTGTTGCTTCTGAGCTAGATGGCCGCTTGTTTATCTTCAAGCCTTTAAGACTCAGATTCTGTATCTCTCTGTAACTGGGTACCACCAGCCTTCTTCACTACACTTACTTATGCACACATTTAAGACCCAGACTTTTGCTGTTGGTGTTATCTACATGATGTTGATAATATATTATGGCCAAGTGAAGTAAAGTAAAACATTCAATGTTGATTTAACATTTGAAAATTGATCAATGTAATCAATCATATTAACAGACTAAAAGAAGAAAAACCTTTCAATCATCTAAACAGATGCAGATAAAATATATTACCAAATCTAGCAATCATTTATGATAAAATACTCTCACCCAATTAGGAGTGGAAGGGAATTTCTTTGACATGATACAAGTATGGAATAATGGCCTCTGACATTCTAAATGTTAGAAAGAGTGAATCTATTACTTTGCATAGCAAAAGGGATTTTATAGATATGATGAGGTGAAGGATTTTAAATGGGAGAGATTATCCCAGATGATCCTGGTGGATGTATTACAAAGGGTCAGAAGTAAAGCTTTTGGAGGTGATGTTCATTATCCTGATTGTGATAATGGTATCACAGGTATGTGTATACATATGTGTCAAAACTCATGTTTTATACTTTATATATTGTTGACTGTACATCAGTAAAGGAGCTATGCAGAGAAGTTTAAGTTGCTAACCGGTAATAAAAACGAACTATGGATTCTTGTACAAAAACTATTTATTAAAAGTTTTAGTAGTGTTGGATTGGGTGAGAAAGTTCAACTTCAATGGGAAACCACACTTAATAACAGAAGAAAACAAGTCAACAAATATACCAAATCCACCGCCGTGGACCCTGATTCATAGCAAATGTCTTCTGCTTACAATCAGGCTATCCTGGAACTTGCGAGGAAATTGGCGATTCAGTGATAGAATGATAGAGCTCTGCCATGGAGGAGACACAGGTTCGATTCCTGGCCAGTGAACTACTTGTCTTGCTTTGTGTTGCTCTGATGCTGAACAGGTTTCAGTGGAGCTTCCACAGTAAGAGAGACTAGGAAGAAATGAGGCCATCTACTTCTGAAAATCAACCACTGAAGACTCCATGGATCATAATGCTATGGGTGTGGTAACAATGAATTGGGTGACTTGTAGGAAGATGACAATAACAATCATGAGACCCAGAGAAAATATCCCATTTCCAGAAATCTGACCCTATGAGAGAGAGAGAGAGAGAGAGAGAGAGAGAGAGAGAGAGAGAGACCCTCAACTTCAGAGAAAGCTTTCCAAGGCCAAAGATGATTCTCATTCCCAAAACACTTTTCCTAGACACAAGTCCTCTAGCATATTGTGACCCTTGGTACATCCATGCTAGTGTGTGGGCCCAGTCATGGAGGTGGGACAACTATGGGCTCTGTGATCATCACGGCTCCTTGGCCTCTGAGATGTGTCTGAAGGCAGTCTAAGCTATGCTACATAGAGAGCAACGGGATTGGGAAGGAAATGGTTATAGACATTTAGGGACCTCAGTCTGCGCCTCGATTATTGGAGGATCCTGGGCCCAGAGCTGGGTGGTAGTTATGCCTGCTCATTCTCTGTGTTCAGGTGGAACATCAAGCCTTGCTGTCGACCTTACAGCTGATGTACACCGTGGGATACTCCCTCTCGCTGGTCTCCCTCTTCATGGCTCTAGCCCTCCTCCTGTTTCTTCGGTGAGTGGAACTACTGTAAACACAGGCTTAGGCCTCACACACCATTTAATTAGCTTGTTGGCAACTTCTAGAAGGCAGTAGAAAACCAGGATGGATGATATCACAAATCACCAGAGCTCAAAGCGATCTGAATGGACCTGGAATTCATTCCTTCCATTTAGCAGATTAAGAAGGGGAATTAGATGGGTGCCCAAGGTCCACTGAGAGCCATTGAGCTACTTAGGCCACCAACCCAGTTAGCAGCACTGCCAAAGCTTGAGTCTGGGACTCCTGGTTATGCCTCTGTCTCTCTGGGATTAAGTGACCTCCTGCATGTTCAAGGAGTCCCTGGGTGAAGTGCTCGACTGCTAACTGGACATTTACAGGTTTAAGTCTCATCAAGAGATCCCTCAGAAGAGCCTGGCAATGTGATTCCAGAAAACCAGACATCAAAAACCCTGTTGTGCCCAGTTCCATTCTAATACAAGTGGGATCTCCATGAGTCAGAACAGACTGTATGGCAACTGGTCTGATAACTTGGTCCCTAAACACCCCCACAAATGTCACAGCCCATTCTCTAGACATTTTATTCGAGGCACTATTTTGTACAAGAAGAAATACAGTTCCTCAAGGCAATCTAGTGAGTGGTAGAGCTGGGATATTAATCCAGATCCCTCTGGCTCCAGTTAGCTAGCAATTATTGAAGAGCTTCCTCGGTGCCGGGCGCTGTCCAAAGTCCTGTATGACGTCATTTAATTCTCACAGTAAACCTAGGGTGCTAGCACTGTTACCACCACATTTTATAGGCCAGCTAACTGAAATATGGAGAGATGGAATAACCTCCCCAAGATCTCACAGCTGCTGGTAAGTGATGGAACCAGGAAACCAAATGAGCACTTTGACACCCTACATCCGCTTGTTTAGAATCCAAAGCTTGCACACATTTTACTCAATCATGTTTTTAGAAAAACACTCAAGGGAGATAATTATGGGCCCATTTGGTGCCAACCTAGTGAGTAGCATAACAGAGTCCAGCAGGTAGCAGAATGTGCGTTGGTCACGGCTACAGGAGTTCTGGATGGGGACATGGAGACCTGGATGTGCATTCCAGAATAGCTCTCAGTAGGGCTTTACTCGCCTCAGATCTGAACTCCCTGGATCCCACAGTCTCAGAACTTTCTACAGAGTCATGATCATTGCGATAGTTTATTGTACCAGCCTGGTTTTGTCTCTCTAGAGAACCCTGTCTAACACAATCATCTACCCCATTGGGAGAGTCACATTTGAGTCATGAGAGACTCTCAGAGTCTGTGGTTCACTGGCTGGTCATGGCTTCCTCCATTCATCTTCCCCTCATCCCAGACACAGGCCAGGGGACGTCACTTTCAGCTCAGCCTGAAGTGTCTACCACGTGTCTATTTTGCCTCAGGTGCTGGTAAGAGTGATACCCAGCTCCTGCACCCGAATAAGCCTAAGTCTAATTTGGAGAAGTCTTGAGTCCTCTGCAGTGGAGCACGTGCTACATAGAGGCATAGATGGGGCTTTCGGAGCATAGTAGGAATAAGTCCTTGGTCCAGAGTGAGGATGCATATGCTTACATCAGCCGACGTGATAAAGAGCCTTGGAGAGGCTCCAGGTGAGTGCAAGAGAGGTACTGAGAGCTGACATTCACCAGACATGTATTATGTACCAGGTCTATTATACTTAAAGTCGTCATGCATCAAAGCTGACTCAATGGCAACTAACAAGAGCAGTAAGTATATGAGCACTTGCCTGATTCAATCCTCACGTGGCCCTTTGTGGTAAGGGCAGTTGCCTGAAGCAGTAAAGCCTCGGAGAACTATACTTTGGCCCCAGACTGCTTGCATGTGAATAACAGATGGAATTTTGAACAGGGGACTTAACCTTGCTCCTTTGACCCCCACTTTATAAAGTCCAGATGGTACTACTACCTGCTCATGCAGTGGTTGTAAGGAGTAAGAATATCCAGAATGACATTCACATGGAAGTGGACCTGAACATAGTCTGGTGTGTTGCATCTACCATCTGTGTGTAAGCTATCAATATCCCTATTTTGCAGATGAGGAAAGCTAGGCAGAGAAAAATACAATTGTATAGCTTAGTGGTACATCCACAGAGCCAACGATGAATTCTATTCTTAGTGATGGATGCACAATAGTGGTGTCACTAAGGTTGGAGACACGCAGGTTGGTAACTCATGGTGTCAACCCCCTTGGTTAGGGCCTGAGCCCCCATGGTAGGAAAAGCAACATACCTCCCCCTGCTCCAGGTAAGACTGCTGGCTCCCCATAGCTCCTCTCATTGGTCAGGTTGGAGACTCTCTTCTCCACCCAAGAGCGGGCACAGCTTCAGTCTGCCCTCTGACATCCTGACTAGTGAGTGGCTGGCAAGAAGCTTTGGAGTGATGGGTGAAACACCACCTCCTCCCAGTGCTGTCACTGCCTTGGCAGCCCCTTCCCATGTAGCTCAAGTTTTGCGGGGAACCTGGGGTCATGCAGGTGTCAGCCCTTCAGACAGTGTCCACACCCCCACCCTCTCTCATGATGACTGATGTTAGGTGTGTCAGACACACCTGTTGGTCCAAGGCATTCTTTTCTGAGGGAAGGTGCTTGGTTTTCTCCTTGCACAGAAAACTCCACTGTACACGCAACTACATCCACATGAACATGTTTGCTTCTTTCATCCTGAGAGCCCTGGCTGTGCTGGTGAAGGATGTTGTTGTCTCCAACTCTTACAGCAAGAAGCCCGATGATCTGAATGGGTGGATGTCCTACATATCGGAGGTAATCCCCTTCCTCACCAGTGGGTCAGTACTGGGAAATACGGGGCAGAGGTGTGAGGTTGAGGAGAGGACAAGAGTTCTGAGATTTTCTGCTTAGAGAGGATATGGATGACTTAAGGTAAACAGCAACTTCTGCAGAGCTGAGTAAGGAAAGGAAATCAGAATGGAAGAATTCACTGCAGCTGCTCAGTGTCCTTGGGTGAGAAATTTCCTTGGAAATCAGGAGCTGGAATAAATTGATCTGATTTTTTAAAAAGAAATATTATTTTCTAAAATGGCAAAGCCTTTCCCCAGTGAAACTTACATCTATTGAGCTGGGTTTCTTTTATCTAAAAATGCCATCAACGGTTAAACTAACCTTGCACTCCTGAAATGAATCCAAGTAGACTTTGCTGTATACTTCGTTCTCTTTTATTGCTGTGGTCAGTTTTCTAACATTGTATTTTGTTTAGTACTTTATCAACTATCTGTCTGAGAGAGAGATTAATCTGCAGTACTCTTTTTCTATAACAAAATTTTATGGTGTTTTTAGTGAATATTTACAAAGCAAACAAGGTTTATATTTAACGATTTTTTTCTTTTTAAAAAAACCAAATCATTTTATTGGGGGCTGATACAGCTCTTATCACAATCTACACATTCATCCAGTGTGTCAAGCACATTTGCACCTATGTTGTCATCATCATTTTCAAAGCATTCTCTTCCCACTTGAACCCCTGATATCAGCTCCCCATTTCTTCCCCCTCCATTTCCTCCCGCCCTCCCTTACAAACTCTTGATAAGTCATAGATTATTTTTTCCATATTTTACATCATCCTCTGTCACCCCTCACCCACTTTTCCATTGTTCATTCCCCTAAGAAGGGGCTATAGGTTGATCCTTGTGATCGATTCCCCCTTGTTCCCCCCACCCTCGTCTAATCCTCCCGGTATCTCTACTCTTCTTTTTGCCCCTGGGGGGTGGGTGGGTTATCTATCCTGGATTCCCTGTGCTTTGAGCTCTTATCTGTAGCAGTGTGCATGTTCTGGTCTAATCTGATTTCTAAGGTAGAATTGAGGTCATGATAGTGGGGTGAAGGAAACACCAAAGAACTACAGAAAAGTTGTGTGTTTCATTGGTGCTATACTGCACTCTGACTGGCTCATCTCTTCCCTGTGACCCCTCTGTGAGGGGTTGCCCAACTGTCTACAGATGGACATTGGGTCTCTACTCCATTGCACCCCGCCCTTCACCTCGGGTATAGTTTTATTCTATGTATTAGATGCCTGATACCTGATCCCATGGACACCTCATGATCACATAGGCTGGTGTGCTTCTTCCATGTGAGCTTTGTTGCTTCTCAGATTGATGGTTGCTTGTTTATCTTCAAGACTTTCAGACCCCAGACAGTATATATTTTGATAGCCAGGCTCCATCAGCTTTCTTCACCACATTTGCTTATGCACCCTTTTTTGTCTTCAGTGATTGTGTCAGGAAGGTGAGCATCACAGAATGCTGGATTGTTATAACAAAGTGTTCTTGTATTGAGGGAGTACTTGAGTTGAGGCCCAATGTCAAGCTGCAACCTTAATTCTTAACATATAGATATGAATACATAGTTCTATTCCCCTCTCATTATATATGTATTAACATATGTACATGCCTGTATTTAGACCTCTATAAATGTTCTTTGCATCCTGGTTCTTTCCTCTATTTCCTTTTACTTCCCTCTTGTCCCACCATCATGTTCAGCCTTCATTCGGGTTTAGTAATTTCCTCACTGCTACATTTCCCTTGATTAAGCCCCACTAGGTATCCTAGATCCTTCTTTCCATTGATTTTAGTTCGCTTGTTGTTCCCTTGTCCCTGGGTTGGTACCCCTCTTCCTTTCTCCCACCTCCCCTTCCCCCATACCCCCCTAGAACCATTGGTAACATTCTTTTCATCTCCAAATTGTTTATCCCGCCTATCTTATCGAGATAGACATGCAGATACATTAATGCAGAAACCCGACAAAGCCAAATAAAACAGCAAAGGAAGTCAAGATCAACGAAACAATAACAAAAACAACAACAAAACTCCACCACCAACAAAAAGAAAGCCACTGACAAAAATGGAAAGGTCTATAGATAGTTCAAGGCTTGTTTTTTTGGCCTTTATGAGTGTTTTCCAGTTGAGTCTGATGGGGTACCACACTCTGTCTCCATTTTTGGTATTCCCCAGGAATTTCGTCACTTTGCTCCCCTTGCTGCTCTGTCGCATGCCCTTAGTGGTTCACCCCAGCGTGCTGGGGTCAGATTGTGCACAATTCCCACACTGTGTCTCCAGTATTGTTCCCACAACGCTATGGTTTAGTGAGGGGCATCGTGTCTCGTGGTGGGGTGAACCTATGGTCCTCTCTGTGCGTTGTCTGCTCTGAGCAGGAATATCATCCTCAGGGCTCAGTGAGCCAGGATGTCCTTCTCTCCATCTCCATCACTTCATTTTCCCCATGTGCTCTAATCAGATGCACCCCTCTCCCCAAGCTGTAGCCCCAGTGCTTTTTTCTGAAGTGCATTCTTCTGAGGTGGGGTGGGGCAGGATGTCCATGTTGTCCGGATTGGGGCCAGCTCTGCAGACCTCTCTATTGGTTCTCTGGTACATGCTGGTATGTTGTATATTCATGTCTTGGAGCATCGGTTGAAGCCTGGTCTCTCTCTCCCTCTCCTGTGGACATATAAATAATACTCTCCCCTTGGGTGGGTTAGTGGCCTGTTCCTCCACTACCCATGTCTTTTTTTCCCTCTTTCCTTCCCCCTCTTATTAGTTGGCTGTCATATATATTCCTGGATTGGGTTTGTCCCCTGCTATAGTTTCTGGACATCACCCCATGGATGTATGTACATAGTAGCTTTTCCCCTATGCCCCGTTTTTTATTTTAAAGCTTACCTCAGTAGACTGATTGTGTCCTTGTCATTTGTGCTCAGCTTACTTCACTTAGCATGATTTCCTCTGATTCTTCCCATGCGGCAATGTGCTTCATGCGTTCATTGCTGCTTTTTAGGGATGTGTGCTACTCTATTGTATGTATATCCCACAGTTTTTCTATCTATTCATCAGTTGATGGAAATTTGGGTTGTTTCCAATGCCTTGCAATTGTGAACTGTGCCGCGATGAACATTGGAGCACAGATGTCTGGCTGTGGTTTGTTTCTTGCCTCTTCTGGGTATATGCCCTGTAGGGGAATTGCTGGGTCATATGGTAGTTCAATTTCCATCTGTTTTAGATATCACCAAATCGATTTCCATATCACTGTACATACCTACAGGTCCACCAGCAGTGGACGAGAGTTCCTATCTCATCACAGCATCCTCTAACACTTGTTACATTCTGACTTTTTGAATTGGGCTATCTTTGAGGGTGTTAGGTGGTACCTCATTGTTGTTTTAATTTGCATTTCTCTTATGGCTAATGATCAGGAACATTTTCTCATGTTTATTGGCCATTTGGATTTCTGCCCTAGTGAAACTTCTTTTCAGGTCCTTTGCCCACCTCCTTAGTGGGCAGTTAGTTTTTTTTTCTTATTGTAAGCTTGCAAAGTATGTAGATTTTAGTAATAAGGCCTTTGTCTGATGTGTCATTGCTAAAGATGTTTTCCTAGTCTGTAGACTCTCTTATTACTCTCTTGATGAATTCTTTTGATGTACACAAATGTTTTGTCTTCACTATATCCCACTTTTCAATTTGTGAGTCCTATATATTTTGTGACTCCTATATATTTGTATCCTTCCCTACATGATGGCCATGTATTCCCTGTGCCAAGGTGTATTGGTCTGGGTACTTTAGAGAAACAAATCCATAGAAACTCATATGTATAAGAGAGAGTTTTATATAAAGGGTAAGTACACATCAAGAAAACATCCCAACCCAGTGCTGCCCAAGCCCACAAGTCCAATGTTAGCCCATATGTCTGACACCAATCCACAAAGTCCTCCTCTATCTCCCAAAACAGACGCAATGATGGAGGAAAGCTGAATCAGTGAATAGGTAAGCATTTCAGCGCTGGCAGGGGTCTCTATAGGGCACCTCCAGCACCCAGGGCTGCATTGGGGTAGGTTCATGTGGCTTCTCCTCAGGGATGTCTTGCAGGAAGTGAGCCTTGCCAGCCCAAGCAGGGAACTGGCTAAGGCAGCTGCACCCTGGTCCGACCATCAGAAAGCAAGAGATCCGAGAACTCGAAAGGCGAGTCTCACCAAGCCATTTATCTCTCTACTCTTTAATTAACCCATGTGTGTTTATCAGCCAGGTTGGCACAATAAAGTTTAAGTATCTCACAAGGTTCTCAGGTTTGTCCCAATTCCCTCATTAATGGCCCTAATAATTTGGGGTTTTACCTCAAGTTCTCTGATCCACCTTGAGTTTATTCTTGTGCATGGAGTAAGGGCCTTGTTTAATTTTTCGGCAGATAGATATCCATTTTTTCCCCAGCACCACGTATTGAAGAGAGAATCTGCTTCCCATTTGCTATTTTTTGGGCCCTTATCAAAAATCAATTGTCTGTATGTTGATTTTTTTAATTTCTGGGTTTTTAACTCTTTTCCATTGGTCTGAATACCTGTCATTATATCAGTACCACACTGTTTTGACCACTGGGGCTGTATAATATGTGCTAAAGTCAGGTAGAGCAAGCCCCTCCACTTTGTTCTTCTTCTTGAGAAGTTCTCTGCTATTCTGGGCTTTTTCCCTCTTCATGTAAAATTGGTTATCAATCTTTCCAATTCTTTGAAGAAGGATGGTGGTATTTGTATCAGGATAGCATTCAACCTATATATTGTCTTGGGCAGAACTGACATCTTTACTATATTGAGTTTTCCAATCCACGAGCAATCTTCCATTTGTTGAGGTCACTCCTGGTTTCTTGTAATAGCGTTCTGTAGTTTTCCTCATACAAATCTTTTATTTTTTTTAGTCAAGTATATTCCTAGATTTTCAATTTGTGATTGGTTATTGTAAAGAGTATTACCTTTTTAATTCCCTCTTCTGTGATCTTGTCTGCTGTGTATAGCAGTCCAATAGACTTCTGTTTGTTTATCTTGTATCCTGCCAATCTGCCATATTCCTCTATCGCTTCCAACACTCCACTTGAGGAGTTTTGGGGATTTCCGATACGTAAAATCATATCATCTGCAAATAATGATAGTTTTGTCTCTTCTTTCCCCAGACAAATACCTTTGATGTCTTTTCGTTGTCTTATGTTGTTAGCTAGGACCTCCAGTACGATGCTATCATTAAACAGTTTCTTGTTCAATGACATTGGTTACATTTTTTATCACTCCAAAAGGAAGCAGAAAACGATTAAAAATTGGGTTAATGGTAGGAAGAGCATCATACCTCACCCACCTCACCAAAAACTGGGTTAAATGATAAGATACTACATTTCAACCTAAGCATATTTGCATTAATTCACATTCTGATCTATTCTGTCTGAGGGTGGGGCTTTGCACATCTCTGGCCAATAGTCCAACCGTGTTCAGTGGAGGCTTACTCCCCATGTGGTCTCTGCAATTGGATTTTGGGCATTCACTGCCTTTCATAGCTTTCTGCAAATCAGGTGCTCAGAATTTAAGATCTAGTACATTTCCCTCTTCTGATCTTGGATTTCGTTTTTTACAATCCTTGGATCACATAGGGCGGGTGTGCTTCGCTGACATTTCACTTAGATGGCTGTGCAATTTTCTTTTAAGGCTCTGATCAGGTTTGGCTTTCAAGTTTATGCTGCTCTCATAAAACAAATTGCACAGTGATCTCTCTCTTTCTCTTCACCGGAAGACGATCTAAGATTGACATAATTTCTTACTTAAATTAGGAATACACACACATCAGTGAAACCATTGGGAAACAGAAGTTTTTCTTTGCTGATAAGAGTTTTCATTTTGTATTAATCATAAAATGTCTAATTTTCTCACTTCATCTTATGTCAACTGTAGTAATTTGTTTTCTTAAAAATTGGTTTATTAAACCTAAATTCTAAAGTTTATTGATATAATATTGTTCATGATATTGTATTTCCATTTTTAAAATATTTCATTCTTTAAGGTGAATTTATATGGCAAAATAGGCTTTTAGCTTAAAAATTTTTTATTTTGGTTGGGTGAAAATGCACAGAAGCAAATTAGTTTTCTACTCAGTGATGTACATTTGTGTCTTGATTAACTGTAATCCCCTCAATGTAACAAACATTTCCCCACTTCCTTCTAGGGTTCTCCTGTTTCCATTCATCTTCCTTTCAGGTCCCTTCCTACCTTCTGAGATTTGTTTTGGGGGCAATGCTGTCCTTTTATTCTCCTATGGTTGATGGTTCTCAAGAATACCAGTGTTCACTTTATAGGCCTGTCTATTGTTTGGCTGAAAGGTGATCTCCTGGGGGTAAGGTAGGGAGATGGGGGTGGGGGAGGTTTCATCCAAGTTTGACTGGTGTTATAATATTGGCGGTTTCATCAATCTTGATCAGATTAGTAGGCGTGGATTTATTTTTTTATTATTTTGGAGCTTTTCAAGTTCTATCGAGTCTGTAGTGGTTTTCCATTCTCCATTCCTGATGTTATTTGTACTGCTCTCTTTGGTCATCTTGCCAGAAGTGTCTCAATTTTACCGGACTTTTCAAATGACCAACATTTGGCCTTCTTGATCCCTTTATTGATCCCTTGATCCTTTTATTAGATATATTCTATTTTGTTAATTTTGCTTTTATCTGTACTTTTCCTTCCATTTCATTTCTTGTTATTTAATTTGATGTTTTTTCATTTAGATAATTAAAATGATTAGCTATCAGCTTTTTTCCTAATAAATGTTTAAGGCTATCCATTTCACTCTAGGTATGTTGTTAGCTATGTATCACAAGTCTCAACAGGTAATTGTCATGACATTCAGTTCAAAAATAATTTCCAATACCTGTTGTAATTTCTTCTTTGGTCCACGGGATAGCTAGTAGTATATTTCCTATTTTCCAATATATGGATTTTTTAGAGTTATCTTTTGGATATTAATTTCTAACTTAAATGCATTGAGACCAAAGGACATAACTTTTAGTGCTTCCTTTATTGAAGTTATTGGTGATAAATTATCTCTGTTTTTGCCTGGAAAAGTTGTGGCGTGTCAAGGAAGGGGCCAGGCTTTCACATGAAGCTTTCTTTCAAGTATTTATATTATTTCTAGTCTCTCTGAGGTAGTTATCAAGGGTCAGGAAAGAGGGGAGTAAAGAGGGAAGCTATGCCTGGAGAGAACTCTCTCTATCAACCCTGAATCCAGCTGTCGAGAAAACCTGAGCACCCTCAGGTACTCTCTGCTTTGCAGGTATCCGTCTCCTGTCGCTCAGCTCAGTTCCTCCTGCACTACTTCGTGGGTGCCAATTACTCATGGCTGTTGGTTGAAGGACTTTATCTCCACACCCTGCTGGGACCAACGATGCTTTCTGAAAGACGACTATGGCCCAGATACCTGCTTGTGGGTTGGGGTGAGTGAACTCAACTCCAACCTCTTTCTTTGCATGTCCATGAGATGATGGGAGCCTGAGAGAGCCTTTGGTTAGAGCTCGAGACCCATCTAGAGAGACAACACCATCACCAAAGCACAAGCACCATCAGTCACACAGCCTGAAACAACACCACTGTAATTATCAACCACATCATTATGTTTTAATCATTTTATTAGGGGCTCATACAACTCTTATCACAATCCACACATACATCAGTTGTGTAAAGGACATTTGTACCTTCATTGCCCTCATCATTCTCAAGACATTTGCTCTCCACTTAAGCCCCTGGCATCAGCTCCTCATTTTTCCCCTCCCTCTCCACTCCCCCTTCCCTTATGAACCCTTGATAATTTATAAATTATTATTTGGTCATATCTTACAGTGTCTGATGTCTCCCTTCACCCACTTTTCTGTTGTCCGTCCCCCAGATAGGTCACATGTAGATCCTTGTAATTGGTTCCCCCTACAACATTACTATTACCAACACTCTCATCACCCACCAACACCACTATTGTAACCAATACCATCATCACCACCACCACCATCGGCACCCCTGTCACTATCAACACAATCATTACTGCCAATGACAACACCACCCTCAATAACACCATTATCATTATACTATCACTAACACCAACACCATCATCATCAAAACTGTCACCACTACCATAATCAACACCACCATCATTACTACTATCGTTACAAAAAACAGCACCATGAAATTAGCAACAGCATCATCAGTACCACCATCACCATCACCAGTAACAACACCATTAACAATTCCTCAAGGACAATGTGGCAAGAGACTCTAGAGCAGTGGTTCTCAACCTTCCTTGTGCCGCGACTCTTTAATACAGTTCCTTGTGTTGTCGTGACCCCCCCAACCATAAAATTATTTTTGTTGCTACTTCATAACTGTAATTTTGTTACTGTTATGAACTGGGAGACCCCTGTGAAAGGGTCGTTCGACCTCCAAAGGAGTCTCGACCCACAGGTCAAGAACTGCTGCTCCAGAGGGAGGCATGAGAATGTGTGTGTATGTAAACATATGCCAGTGACCCAATGCATATGTAAGAATTGAGAAGATTTTTTTTTTTTGGAATCAGATGCTATTTCTTTCACTTTGTCAACAATTAAGTTTTCGAGATGAGGTTTTCTGGATTAAAAAAAAAAAGGCTACGTCTAGAACCCTTGTTTTTACAAACTGTTGGAAAATTTGAGGCTCCAGGATTTCAAGCAAATCTAAATGGCCTGGGATTCAGGAGGTCCTTGGTTAGTACACATAGTTTTCACTTCACTATTAACCTACAGGCTGGCAGTCTGAACCTGCCAGAGGCATATAAGAGAGACCTGGCGATCTTCTCCTGTAAAGTTTCCCCACACCCAATAAAGCCCTATGGGAAATTCTCCTTTATAGCCCGTGGGGTTGCCATGTGTTCCATTCGACTTGACAGCAATGGCGTTGGGGATTCAGGAAATTTTGATTGAGATCCCCAGATAATCTCCAAACGTCATCAAACTAGTCAGATGGCAAACCTCTTCTCCCTGGGCCTGGGTTACTCTGACATTGAAACAGTGGGGGGACTCTATGATGTCCTGTCTCACCAGTCCCCGCAGCCCCTGGCTTTGCCATGTTTGGGTTTGGGGCTCAGTTTTAACCAACTATGCTTTGCACCATGAGGGTAGGAGGCAGACAGATTTGGCCCATCAGCAACTAACTTCACTTCTCTTTGTTTACTCCTCAGGCTTCCCTGTGCTATCTGTTGTCCCTTGGGGTGTTGTCCGTGCCCACCTGGAGAACACAGGGTAGGTTATTCACCTCACCTGGATTTCTGCTTTCCAGAGCCTGTGTTTCCCAGACATGCCCAACTCTAAGGACACACACCATCTCATCATAAGGACGATTCTGCCCTCTCTTGTTTCAGCCATCTTGTGTATATAAACTTTAGGAATGTAGATAAAGTAGCCAAAGGCCTATTAAAGTAATTAGTTTATTCATGCAGTTGACTCAAGTGAATTGGCACAAAGAGGCTGCATAGGTGAGCAGTGACACTGGGCAAGTAACGATGTACAAATAAGATTGGTTACTGCAACAATATTTTACAGTCAGGGGGCATATAATAAGATAGAAAAATGAAAACCAAAAAACCTTGAATGTTCATCCATAGGGGAACCCCTGATAAAACTGTCATGGACCTGCATTTTGGGGTATTATGAGGTTTGCTAAAACTTTAATTCTATATCTTTTTACTTCTAGGCCTTGAATTTCAGTACCATGCTCTTCAGCCTGTTGTTCAATAATACATGTCTATGAGCCCATCTTTCCCCCTCCAAACAATTACCACTGCCAAAAAACAAATAAACAACATAACAAACAACCCCCCCCAAACAAAACCACCCTGTTTAGCTAAAGATATATGTTTATGTGCTTGTATGAATGTAGAGAAAGACATGACAGGATGCCCACCAGCCATTGATACTGCAGAACAATTCGATGGCAAGAAAAGTCAGCAGTGCTCATCATGACAGGAAGTGCTTTGAGTCCTTTACCCCATCTCCTTCCTCTCAGGTGGATGACTGTGGAAAGCAAGCATGTGTGTGAGCACCGTTCTTCCACAGGGCGTGAGGCGTTTCCATTGCACCAGGTTTTGTTTTTAAGTATTGCACTGCCTGCTCCTTCTCCTTAGGTGCTGGGGAACCAATGGCAACAAGGCAGTCTGGTGGATCATCCGAGGACCTGTGCTGCTGTGTATAACAGTAAGATCGCCTTATCCTCCCTTTCCTCTCCATGCTCAGCAGCCATGGGACACTCCCCATTCCAGTCTGGTTCTCAGGCTCAGAATGCATCTGCACTAGATCCCTGGAGGAGAGTCTTCTCTCTGAGCAGGATCTTTTGAATGGGAAAAAATAAGTTCAGCTCTTCTCTTGTTCTGTTTTAGGAATTAAATTCAGGGTTGTACTTTAAGCCTCCTTCTTGGATTTTCAAACCATGTAAAAGAGTATGTAGTGGGTTCAGCTCAGTGAACCTGTATTGAAAGGATGTGATAGGTAGAAGGCCCTGGGGAAACACGTGGTCTCATCCATAGTAAGTCCAGAGAGAGCAGTACATTGCAAGGATGCTGCGGAGAGAGTCCTATCTGACTCCCTTTGACAGGCTTCCCTATGGCTACGAAGCAGAGGTCAGATATGCCTCCGCTCTCCATCTTTCTTTACCTATTCTGACAGCAACTATCCCTCCCACAGCGTCCCAACCCTCTGCTGGGTTTAATAATATGTTGCAATAGGCACACAGGACTCACCGACAATATTGACAACCAAGGCAGCGTTATTAGGGAAGTGAGCAGGCTATCATAAGTCAGAATCATAAAGCATTAAGGATATAACTTTTGATCCGCAGTGGTGCGTCTCCTCAGCCAGTGTCTCTCTGGTCCTCAGCTTCTCAGTCATGTGGTTTCTTGACGTCTGTCTCTGTGGGCTAGGAAGCCCACCCTCTGTTCCCAAGTAGAGTCATATATTACAGATTCAAGGTTAGGAATTCCACATATATCTGTGAGAAACACAATTCAATCTGTGATAGTTAGGTTTATTGTTCCAACCTGACCAGTAGGAACATTTGAGATTAATCAGGTTGAAGTTTGATTGGAGGAGGCCCCCTCCCCCCACTTTCTTGCTCTCTGGTGATCAGAGCCTACTGGCATGTGCTGCTGGTTTAGCTAGGGTTCTCTCTGCTTCAACCTGTGAGCTACAGTACGTGTGGGCCAAGCCAACCCATGGATCGTGTTGCTAAAGCTTGAGGCTCCATCAAGACCTGCTCTGCCACACTGCTGGTGCTTCCAAGATGACCCTCTTATACACAGAGGAATGGCATCCCAAACTGACTAATCCCCTTGTTCAATGTTCCACACACCCTATTTGCATAGTCTCACCCAATTATTTGGTGAGAGTTACAGAGACATGGATAGAAGAGCCATATTAATCAATTTCACTTCAACAAAAGATTCCATCCATCAGGATCCCTGGTGTTTGTCCATGATGCCCAAGAGGCAATATCAGTGGTTCTCAAAGATGGATGTTCATGGGATCACTGGATATCTGCCAAAATTCTTTTTGCCTGTGTGCCAGCCCCTGACAGTTGTGTTCATTGATCTGAGTTGAGGCTTGGGGAGCCTAATGTGCAGCCAGGGTTGTAAAACATTTTCTATACCCTCAATACTCAAAATGTAATCTTTAAACCAGGAGCAGGAGCATCACTTGAGGGCTTGTTAGAATTTCAGAGTCTCAGGCCCCATCCTAGACCAACTCTTTGAAAAAGACTTCCAGGCTTGGGAGGCACACTTGCTTGTGAAGTATTTGGTCCATACCAGTAGTTATCAAAATCGACTGCCCTTGAGAAACGTCTGGTGAGCTCTTAAAATATACTGGTAGCTAAGACATACTCTGGACCAGTTACATCAGAAATTCTGAGATAGCGCCCAAGGAGTTGTAATTACATAAAATCTCAAATGATTCTAATGCATGGTCAGGAAAAAGAACCCTGCCTTGGACCTGGCTGCTCTGTCCCCTAATTGGGCCAGTGGCTGCCTGACCCATGTGCTAGTGTCTCTTGGCTTGCGATTTTTTGCAGCTTCTTTGTTCTTAGATTGGCTTTCACTTCTCTGTTGTTGCTTCTACAACTCCAGTCACAGCCAGTTCCACAAAAAGGTCCCCAGGTGCCTTAGCTCTTAGTGTATTCCACATCTTCCTACCATACCTCTGCTTCTTGCTTCTCCTTCTGGTGAATGATATGACCACCTCTTTACCCACCAGTTACCCAAGTCAGAGTGTCCTTCTAAATTTTATTCTCTCCCTTTTTGCCATTTATACTCACATAGCAAAGCTTGTCTTTTTTACCTATAAGGATTTCTCCAAGCCATCTCTACCTCATTAGTCCTATGCATGCCTTCAACCTACCATGATTTCTTTGCTACAAAAGTCTCCATCTGGCCTCCTTCCATTCTGCCTCTGACATAGTCTCGGTATTGCAGCACACATCATATTTCTTAAAGAAATATTATGTCTCCTGCTTGTAGCTCTTTAATGCCTCATTGTTGCCTCCAGGCTTGGTTTTGAAGTCTTAGTGTAGTTTAAGTATTGCCCACTCATCCTCGGCCTACACATCCAACTACTCAATGTTCTTATTACCAGGGAGAAACACAGAGTTCCCTGTGTTTCCATCCCTCACGGTGTCTCATGCCTTTGCACTTGCTGTCTCTATTTCTGGAATGCGGCAGTGCTTGTCAGATGACTCACGTCTGCCTGATAACCACTGCTTTTTGGGGTTTGAGCCCTTTATTAATCTATTTCCTAAATGAACCAGTGTCAGCAGGCAGGCTCAGAAGGGATAATATCATAGTCTCAGGCCCCATTCCAGACCAAATCTTGTAAATTTTGCTCCATAGAGCCCCAGTTATGTGTTGGACTGAGATCCACAAAGTCAGCAGTTCAAAACCAGCAGCTATGCCATGGGCGAAAGATGGGGCTTTCTATGAAGAGTTACAGTCTAGGAAAATCTCAGGGGAAGTTCTAACCTGGTCTATAGGGTCACTATGAGCCAGCATCAACTTCATGGCAGTGAGTTTTTCTGTTTACCTTTGATAAAGGCTTTAGAGAGATAATTGCTAAAATGTTATTTGTGTCGGTAGGGATTGGGCAAGAGGACATATCCTTCAATGGAAGAAATCTTGTGGGACACAAGAAAGAATATTTGGCCCTGTGTTAGACAGGGTTCCCTAGAGACACAAAACCAGATTGCTAATGATTTTATATACATATTTATACAGATAGATATATAACCCAAGAAATAAACAGTTAAATTATAAAGCAGTACAAATGGCTCAGTGCAACTCACTCCTATGACACAGTTGTGAGACACTAGCAGTCCTTCTAGTTTTAAGGGCCGCCAATAGTGCTATATAGAGAAATTCCAGCTATCCCGGCACAGGCAACAAACAGCAAGGCAGGTCACCGACGGTCAGCTAGGTCACCAACAGTCAGTCCCCAGCTCAAGAGATGTAAATTCCAATTGTGTGGCAAAGCAGGTCTTGAAGAAACCTTAAATTACAGCAGCACAGTCCGCAGGTTAGGTGTCCCACAGGTAGTGTAGCTTGCAAATTGAGGCACAGAACAAGCAAGGCAGCCGCACACTGGTCCGATGATCAAAGCGAGAGACAAGAAAGGTGAGGCTCATCGAGCCATTTATCTCTCCGCCCTTCAATTAATCCCACATGTGTTTATTGGCCAGGCTGGCCCAATAAACTAACTCAGACCCTGAACTGATCAAACATGGACATGAACCCTTGAGAAAGGCTTTGGATTCTCCTCTATTGATTTCCCAGAAGAGAATCTGTGCTGAAGAAGAGGGAATCTTAGACTGATGGCCTCTCATCCCACCCAAGCTGTAGTATGCTATTATATTGTACACTGGTTTCCATGAAATGTATGGGTCTTCACTGTTATTAGCTGCCATTGAATTGGCTATCAATGCATGGCAACTCCATGCACAACTGAACGAAATGCTGCCCAGTCCTGCTTCCCAGCACGGACCTGATCATGGTGATCTACAGGGATCCCTCCCGTTTTGAAAGTAGCTTAGTCCATCTTTTCTAAAGGCTCGGTTGAAGCTGCTTGTCTGGAGGCTTTGCCGAAGCTATATCATAGCTGCATGCAAACTTCCACTGACAGATGGGGGAGGTGAAATGGTTGAGAATCAAACCCAGGTCTTCCACCTGGAAGGTGAGAATTTTCCCACTGACCCATCAATACCGTTATGAAAGGGAAAAGCAAGGTTATAGGGTGAGGGGAAGGAGGCGCGAAGAGTCCAGGTGCCACCACTCATTTGTAGTAAGTCCGTTAGCCAACTTTATTGACTTTGTTAGATTTCTCAGGGTAGAGATATACCTCGGTCCTTGGCTCTGTGGGAGAAAGAATTCACACTGAAACCTGGTTTGTGGTCCAAGTGAGTTTTATGAGAGTTAGAAGAAGTTTCAGGTTTACACAGGCACCCGCAGGGCTCCTCACCCTGTGCAGCCTCCCCTAGAAGCTGCTCAAAAAGTCACACAGTCGGCTCTGGGCTCCTGCCTTTTCAATTATTCCAACGGGAGGTGTGGTGGACCACCCTGGTAGACCCCACTGACTGAATTGAATTCACCTGGCCTAGGTGGGCCAATCCAAGTGCAGCACCCACCCAGGTGTACCTCCCTTCCTGCACAGAAACGTGTGCCTCTGAGCATGCACAGGGTACCACTCCTTCATGGACTGGTAGCTCGGACCTCTGAGCATGTGTAATGAATGTCTCAGCCCCTAAAGTAGACTACCTACCAACTTCTCTGTTTCCTCATCTGTAGATCAAGTATGGATTAGACCAGGACTTCTCAGCTAAGGGAGATTCTGTTCTTCCAGGCACATTTGCCTCTGTTTAGAAATAAGTGTGCTTATAACAAACAGTGCTATTGACATTTAGAGGGTGGAGACCAACGGATGTTGCTAAGTTTCCTACAATACACATACCCCCCCCCTAAAAAAAGCCCTTTTCAAATGTCAATAGCACCAACCTAGGAGACTAAAAAATCCCCCCAAAACAAAAACCCACTCATCTAAGTTCCACCTAAGGCTGAGGTGTGGGGGCCACATCTGCCCTCCTGTGACACCCAAGACTAATTGCCTCAAGGTCAGACAGACATGCCTCCACCCTCAATCCCTTTCGACCCTATTCTGACACCAACCATTCCTCTCATGCCACTCTACTTTCCCCCACACTATGTTTTCCTGCCAAGCTCTGTGATAATTCATTGCAATGATCACACAGAATTCACAGATGATGCGTGTGATTATGGGGTCTGTTAGGGAAGTTAGCAGGTTACAATTCAGGTAAAAAATGCTCAAGATGAAGTTGTTCGGCCAGGACAGTCTCTTTTTTGTGTTGTCCACAGACAGTCCTCTCTGGCTCTCACCTGGCTTCTTCCCTGCTCTCCTGGTGTTACAACGCTCTTTTAGGGCATTTATTAATGCTCAGAGGGCATGCCACTCTGCTGTAGTCTTCAGCCTGAAGGCACTCAGCTCCAACAAAACCCAGCTCCCCTAAACCAGTGCTCAGAGGCACACCGTTCCTCAAGACAGTCTCCTGCCCAGCGGCACTCAGCTTTACGTGTTCTGGGGACTGGGAAGGCCACTACTTTGTCTGATGCTCTGGCTCCTGGTTCTGCTCCTCTGCCACTCCTCTGGTATCAAATCTGTCTCCTGAATCAAGGAGATTAAATGGGGTCCAAGGAATAGACTCTATTCCTGGATCTTTTTGCTTGCTGGGAGTGAAATTCCCCATATTGCTTCTGAGATGGCTGATTTTATATCCCAAGGGATGGCAATCATAATTAGTCCATTGGTAGTCACTCGCAGGTGAATCATACAATCTAATCAATACCTTCTCCCACCTTTTCATCCAGATCCATCAGGGAAAAAAAGGTTATTTGGTGGGCGTAACAAGACTGTGACTCCAAGAGCCACATTAAATAATTCACTGCACTGCACCAACCCAGGTCAATGGACTCAGCTCCCACTATGTAGAGCTTCCTTAGTGTTGGACTTTTTTTTCCTTTTAGTGTTGGACTTTCATTCATCCATTTTTCATGCATGTCCATTTAGCATTTAGCACAGTGGTTCTCAACCTGTGGGTCGCGACCCCTTTGGGGGATTGAATGACCCTTTCACAGGGGTCACCTGATTCATAACAGTAGCAAAATTGCAGTTATGAAGTAGCAACAAAAATAATTTTATGGTTTGGGGGTCACCACAACATGAGGAATTGTATTAAAAGGTCGCAGTATGAGGACGGTTGAGAACCACTGATTTAACAAGTACCTGCTCTGTGCTTGGCTTGGCACTCAATACTTAGGGGTAGGGGTGGGGAATAATGGATACTCCCATAGAATCTGTCCATAGAGAATTCAGGATCTAATAATTTCCATTCTTAGACACATTCAACCGTAATTGAGCCAATATTGGCCCTCATGTTTCTGCCATTTTCTGTGGACCTAAGTAGACATAACCCCATTTCCAAAATAAAATTGCATGACACTCCATATTTTCTAGTTAAACTGAAGTACCAGAAAGTAACATAATATTCAAGATCTGAGAGGATTTAACACGCCAGGGATCTTCACAAAATTCTTTTATCTTGGCCAAATTTGAGTCTACGCCCTGTTTTCTGGAGCAAGGAGCCAAGGTGTGGGAAACTGTGAACCAGGAAGAGAGTGTGTGTTACTCTGGATAGACTAGAGAAACAAATGCATAGACACTCATATGTATATAATAAAGATGTTTATATACAAGAACAATTGAATATAGAGAAAACATCCCAGCCCAGTCCAGATCAAGTCCTTAAATCCAATATTAGCTAATATGTCTGATACCAATCTATAAAGTCCTCTTCAGACTCACAAAACTCATGCAATGATGCCGAAAACAGGAGGATCATAGGCCGGTGGGTTGGATCCAGTGGTGTTGTAAGCATCTCAGCACTGGCAGGGGACCCTAGAGGGCTTCTCTGGCTCCAGAGGTCTGATTGCATCAGGGTAGGTCCATGTGGCTTCTCTAGCTCCCAGGGGGTAGTGCCACGTGTCTTGTCAGTAGAGCATCTCTCAGGGAGTGAGGAGAGAGAGACAGAGAGAGAGACTCTTTTGACTCCAAGGAAGAAATTCAGAAATTCCCAGAATTCTCAGAAGGCCATGCCCACATAGAGGCCTCATTGGATATGACCTGATTGACAGACTAGACTCCACCCCTTTACTCTTAATACTCTCAAGTCACAAATTGACACCAGATTATGTAACTACCACAGAGTGTATTTAGACAAATTCTCTGTGCTCATATGTTAAGGAGTCTGGGAGGCCGGGGATCTTGTGGAGGAAGGCCCTCATGTTCATGGGTTGGAGTTGAATCCCAGTCACTTTCTCCTAAGTAAAAGTTACTCTATGTGATGTACCCCCCACCATGATAATGCCAATTTTAAGGTGCTACTTGCAAGCACGTGGTTGCTTACTATACTCTTGAAGTTTAACTGCTTGAAGGTTATCTGCCTGAAGGGTGTCTGCCATCCAGAACAATCAGACCATATATTCTGTCCCACCCTAAGGATGCCCACTTCCTTCAGATAAGGAGCATAGATTTTTTTCCCCCTGGAGAAGAGCTCAGGGGAACTTAAGGTCAAGCCAGCTCAGAGACAATCAAGGTTGGTCCTCCATCTTAGTTCTAGAACCTGCCTATCTTGTTATGTATATACCTTCCTGTTACATGTATGCCCCTAATACCTCTCCTTCCTGTTACATGTATGCCCCTAATACCTCTCCTTCCTGTTACATGTATGCCTCTAGTACCTCTCCTTCCTATTATGTGCATACCCCTAGCGTGTCCCCCTCCTGTTAGGTGTATGTCTCTAATACAACCCCTGCTTGTTCTGTATATGCTTACTGTGGTTTGCATGCCGGAAACCATACAGGCTCATGAAAGAATTCATCATTCTGGATCCGGGCACCATGGAAGAGGTGAGCCCTCGAATATCTTGTCTGATGTCTCTTTAATTTCCCCTTCAATTACACAACTGCCCCTTGGATTCCTTTGGATGTGGGGAGGCTTCAAGGGGAAATTCAAGGTCAATAGAGTGAGGGAACATGGAGAGTTTCTTTCTTGGGAGCTATATAACTCTTATCACAATCCATGGAGAGTTTCTTGGTGCCATAGCCAAGCTCCCTGGGGAGCATCACTGCCATTATCAGGCCTTTCCCACCATCCCTCAGACTGAATTTTCATTGGCTGATCATGCTGGATTTTCAGACAGATCAGCAGACTTTATCTGCTGGTCTGTTGGTACAAGATTCCTTGTTTCAGAAATGGCCATGATGTGACATTCAATAGAGCCGAGATGGTCTGTGAATCTTTCAGGCTATGAAAGATACAAGAAATTACTACTTAAATTAACCTCTTATTCTTGGGTGTACATTTATAGTTGAAATATATCAGAACAGGGTATGTGCTGATAGTCTAATTTCCCCTCTCCCAGTAAAAATTGGTAGGACCTTGATTAGTACAACTCTCCAAGGGCAGCTTTAGGAGAGAATTACAAAGTACAAAGTCATTCTATCCACATCCTGCTCCCTCTGGTACCCACAATGACTGGATTGAGCAATTTGGGCATATGCCCTCTTGAATGGCTTTCTTGAGCCATTGAGTAGCTTGTACCATCTGTTATTGTGAAATCATAAAGTCAAACATCTTCATTCACTATTATTGAGTCTTCTGTGACTGCCTCAGAACTTGGCAAAGTTAGACAATTGGTAAAATTAGTCATTCCTATCTTGTACCTCTCTCTCTCTCTCTTCTACCCTAACAGTATTGCTGTGGATTTCAGAACTATCATACTCTTATATTTCTCTCCTCTGAAGAGGAGCCCTAGTGGTATAGTGGGTTACACGCTGGGCTACTAAGAGCAAGGTCAGCAGTTTGAAACCACCAGCTGCTCCATGGGAGAAAGACAAAGCTTTTATTTCCATAAAGAATTTCAGTCCCAGAAACTCACAGGGGCAGTTCTGCCCTGTCATATAGGGTTACCATGAGTTGGAATCAACAAGATAGCAGTGAGTTTGAATTTCTCATTTGGAGAGTTTTAGTGGACATTTCCCTAAACTTAGGATTTCCCCTCCCCATCAACACTTAACCCTTGTGGCATTTTATCTTCTGCTTTCCATGGTGAGAGTGACAGATCGTAACTATTTAGCCAGTTCTTCATTATTGTCAAATGGAATGAATGGATGTGGGAAGAGATGAACGGAGGATAGAAGTGGGTATTTTTTTTCATGTTTGGCCACCTCTTGCTTTCTGTGTGATACATGTACTTGAGCTCAGGGAAGAAATATTTTCAGTAAAAGAGTAACTCTGGTGGGAACATTTAGTCAACATAGCAAGTCACAGGAGGAGGGTTTGGGGAGTAGGTTAAAGAGTTTAGGGGTAATTAAAAGTTTGAAGTTGATGAGCTCTATCTCTGATAGATCCCATCATGCTAGGCCTATTTCTGTGCCCCCCAAAAGTGTTAAGAAGCATGCTGCGCTTCAGAATGCATCCTGTCGTGTCTAGGGTAGGGCACAGGAAGGGGGCCTTTGTGTTGAAGGCCCTAAGTGTCTCTGACCTGGTGACAGAATTTTAGCTCTGAATTGGTTCTTGAAAAATCTTCCCAATCAGCCTGCTTATATACAAATGAAGAAGGAAAAACAGACACATAAACCGGTTGCTGTCGATGTGAGTCTGACTCATGGCACCACTGTGTGTATCAGAGCAAGACTGTGCTCTGTAGGGTTTTCTTGACTCTAGTTTAATGGAAGCAGATCTCCGGGTATCTCTTCCACTTGATCTGGGGGTAGGTTCAAACTGCTAACCGTTTGGGTGGGAGCTGAGAGCAAACCCAGAACCTGAATGAAGAGTAACACAACCCAATGGTCATCATATTTCCTGTGTTAGTCTGGGTGGACTGGAGAAGCAAATTCATAGACACACATATGTGTGTAAGAAAGATATATATATATATGCAATTGAATATTGAGAAAACATCCCAGCCCAGTCCATAAGTCTGATATTAGCCCATATGTCCAATATCAATTTATAAAGTCCTCTTCAGACTCACAAAACACATGCAATGAAGTCAAATGCAGGATGATCACAAGCCAGTGGGTAGAAAGTCTTTGGGTCCAGTGGTGTTGTAAGCATCTCAGTGCTGGCAGTGCTGGCTTCTCCGGCTTCTGGGGTCTGGTTGTGTCCATGTGGCTTGTCTTCTGCAATGTTTCCCAGGGAGTAGCCGAGAGAGATAGACAGAGAGAGAGAGAGAGAGAGGTGTCTTCCATCTCCAAGGAGGAAGTACCAGATTTCCCAGAATTCTCAGGAGAAGGCCATGCCCACACAAGTCTCATTGGCTATTTCCAGATTGACAGCCTAGACTTCACCCCTACACTCTTAATCCTTAAACTGACACCAGATTAGGTGACTGCCACATTTCCTTTGGACTCGATCCTTTTGGGAAACTTAGATGAACAGAGATCTCATGGTAACACATGCTGATACTTTGTACCATAGCCACGTGGAAGTGTTTCCTCCATGTGGCTACTTGATTTATGCCGTTTCTCTTGTTTGGTCTCTGGAAGACCAAAGAACAGCAAACCAACATGCTTCTCATTACAACCCTTCATTTCTTTGGGGACAGTCCTGTTTGTAAGTAATTCCCTGAAATCTGTGCCTTTCCCCTAGAGTGAATCAGGTCTGCATAGAGGGCAACCCTTCTGGGAAGCTTTCACTGGCAAACATCATCTGGGACTAGTGTCCTCATAGGCTTGTGATGGTAGCCTGTCCACTCCTCCATCACATCACACCATCCTATGTTTTTTAGTATACCCCAGCAGGCTGTGAACATAGTAAGGGCAAGATCTGGTCTTCCAGCTCTTAGACTTCATAATCTAGCAAAGACCCTGGCTGAAAGATGAAAACATGCATACAACTTCTCCTACACTTTCCTTCTTTACTCTCGTTCTCCTCAGCTTGCCCCTCTGTTTACTTTTCCCCCAGAAAGTTCCTGAGGACTCACCTCGGATATCACATTCTACCATATTCTCTGGATTAGATGTAATTATCTAGAATCGAACTCACATTCAAGGGGAGAGGAATTGGGAACTACCTTTTGCTCATTTCTCATCCTGTCAACATCTTCTGCCTTTGTCCTGTTCATCTGCTTCTTCCTCCTGAAGCTGTTCTGTTCTCTTTCCTTCTCCCACTTAGTTTGTAGCCCCTCCCTGATCTAGTTTCTCTCCAGATGCAGACTCCATATTGTCTTCCCATGATGCTCCATCTCCACCATCAAGGCTTAATGAGTTAATTATTGAGGTGTAACAAATTACCCCAAGACATATGACTCAGAGCAATAATGAACACATCTCACATAATTTCTGTGAGGAAGGCATTTGGGCGTGGCTGAAATGGGTGGTTTTGACTCAGGAGCTCTCAAAAGAACAAGGTTGCAGGCAAGATGGTGCCCAAGTTTGCAGCTCTCTGAAGGCTAGGAGAAGCAGGAAGAGCTGCTTCTACAATGGCCAACACGCGTCTGGCAAGATGGCGCTAGTTGTTGGCAGGGAGGTCCCAATTCTTTCCATCTGGGTCTCTATGTCTGCTGCTTGAGTAGTCTAACATGGCAGTGGGCTTTCCCCAGAGTGAAAAATCTAAGTGAGAAGAGCAGAGCGGGTGGGGGTAGGGTGGGGGGTGGGGGGAAAGCATGATGGAAGCCATTCTTTTGAGGATGTCACCTAAGAACTCACATAGATCATTTGTATCCTATTCTATCCATCATTTTTATCATAGTCTATCCATTGACTTATCTCACATTCAAGGGGAAGGGAATTCGACTCTGCTTTTAGAAGGAAGACGTATCAACTAATTTGTAGATATATTTTCAAATTGCTACCAAGGCTGATACTAAAGCATTGAATTTGTCCAGTCCATGACATTTGTGAAAGATAGTCTAGGGAGTGGAAAGTATGCGCTTTCCATGTAGGGCAAGACAGCAACAGGACCTCAAGTTAGTTACAGATAGTGCTACAGCTCTTTCTAGAAGAGAGGCATCGTGCCATTTTGTTCAAGAGAAAGAGGAGTGCAATCAGATAAATGTGATTTAAATATTGGTTCACCACTCCCTACTGCTGGGGGGTTGTACTTATCTCCTCTGTACCTGTTTCCTCATTGCCAGATAAGGATAGTTGTGTCTACCGGAGGCTTGTTAGGATGGTTAGATACAATGTGTGAGAAGTTCTCCTATCAATACGTGGCATGAGAAGTACTCAGTGAATACTCATAATAATAGTGTAAATGTGCAGCTGTCTTTCCTAGATGGCTTTAGTGGTGGGCCTCCTCCCTGAGGGAGAAAAATGAACTAAATGACTTTTCAAGATTCTTTCTAGAGTCTCTATTCAAATAGGCTTTGGAACAGTGGGGATTACTACCTGCCTGGCTGACTTCCAGATAGTCCCAGGTGAACGTGAATAAGAAACGGACCGGCAAGCCCAAGGTGACCTTGACACTCATCGCTATATGGACACCATCATTTACTTACCCACCTCTGCTGCTTTTATGTGTTTTGCTTTCCAGGTCAATTTCTTCATCTTTCTGAAAATTCTCAAGCTTCTCATCTCTAAGCTCAAAGCCCATCAAATGTGCTTCAAAGATTATAAATACAGGTGAGTGTTCTGAGGTCAGCTGTCTGCCGTTGAAAGCTGCTTCGGCCCCTTCTGGCACTTCTGCGTAATGTGTAGAAGGAGGGTCCAAGTTTCAGGAGCATGTGTCTTTCCTAAGGTTGAGAGCGTCAGGGAGAGCGCCTCTGAAAAAAGGCCTCATGGAGTCATGCAGGACTTTGGAATCATCAGGTAAGGACACCCTGAGCCCAGGAAAATGAAGTGCTGATAGGTCAAGGACACACGCATTTTCCCAGTAGGAAATGTTTAAAATATCTCTCAGAAGAGAGGGCTTGTGGTGACGGAAGTTGACTTCTTTGGGGTCTGCTAGGAGGATCAGTCAATGTTCCTTCATGGCCAAGAATGCGGGAGTTGAGGAAAAAGGATTCCTTTCTAGGCCCAACACTAGTTATAAAGTGTTTTATGGTTGACGCCAGTAGACCCAAGCCTCCATAGTGGTCATGGGAACATTGCAAAGTAGAGTAGCTGGCATTGAAGGATTACTTGACAAGCCATCACTGTCCCAAGGTACCACCTTCCCTGTGAGAGAACTCATTCCCCAGATTCAGTACACAGATAGTAAACCACTTGTCATCAAGTTGACAGTGACTTACAGGGATGCCACGTGTCAGAGTAGAACTGTGTGCCCTGGCATTTTCGATGGCAATGTTTCCAGAAGTAGATCACTAAGCCTTTCTTCAGCAGCATCTCTGGTTGTACTTGAACCTCCAGGAAGGGTAAGGTGGAATAAGTACCTAGAGTATTCTGCTTCTTTGTGCTTTTCTCTCACCATTTTGGTTGGCCATCTCGTTTCTTATTTATTCATTCTCTGTGCAGGATACAATATAATTGATTACAAAAAAGTCCCTGCCATCAAGCTGATTTGGATTCATCATAGCGACCCTTTAAGGCAGATTAGAACTGCCTTTGTGTGTTTCCAAAACTGTAACTCTCGGTGAGACTAGAAAGCCTCATTTTTCTCCTGAGGGGAAAGTGGTGGTATCAAACTGTTGACCTTGTAACCCAAGATATGTAACCCACTATGCCACCAGCTTGATGCCTATTAAATATCAAAAAGATTAGGGTCTGTCTCAGGACACATTCAGACCACTTGCCTGGACTCCTTTGCCTACTGAATCTTACAGCATCTGTGAGCACAATTTGCACAGAAAGTGGTGCTAATTCATTTCCAAGTTGTGGGAGGTCAACAAAATGTCACCCCAGTGGATCATCAAGCAGTTCACCCTGCCTTCTTCCATGTTAGAAGGCCGCTTCCACACCCTCTTGCCTGTGATGTCTGTTTTCTCGTGGTGCCCCACTGGGGTCAGGAAGAGGGGACCCAGGAGTCTCACTCATTTTTTCTGAACTCCACTAGGAACAACCTTGCCTCTGAGGCTCCAAGATTTTGAGAAATGTCAGAATGCAGCTCTCAAGATTTGGCCCCCTGCCAGCAGCATATTTTAGGAACGTTTAAGTTAAACACATTTGGACCCTGCCAAAAAGGCAAGTTGCTAGGAGCCAGAGAACTTTCTGGATCCTAGTCCTGGTCCCTTGGCTTCCACCATTCAAGTGGAGAAAATTGTAACTGGCTCAGTTGTCTGGCCTGAAGAGGGAGAGCTGAGTCAAGTGTGAAGGAAGGACTTTAGGGCTGTAAACAGTGAGATTAATGGCCTGACAGAGATCAGAGAACACTTGGCTGAGTCAGTACTGGTGGTTCTTGGCATGGGTGCTATGTTCTGCCCCTACACAAAGTTCTTACTTGTGGAAATGAAGGGCAGGCAGAACTTTCAGAGAATTTATTGGTCATTCTATTGTAAAGATGGAGCCCTGGTAGTGTGGTGGGTTACATGTTGGGCTGTTGGGTTACAACAGTAGTTCTCAACCTGTGGGTCGTGACCCTCTGGGGGGATCAAACGACCCTTTCACAGGGGTCACCTGATTCATAACAGTAGAACTACAGTAGCAAATTACAGTAAAATTATAGTAGCAAAATTACAGTAACATTATGGTTGGGGGTCACCACAACATGAGGAACTGTATGAAAGGGCCATGGCATTAGGAAGGTTGAGAACCACTGGGATACAAAGTCAGCTGTTTAAAACTACTAGCTGCTCCTCGGGTGAAAGGTTAAACATTCTGCTCCTGTATCAATTTTTAGCCTTGGAAACCCAAAGGGGCAGTTCTTCTCTGCCCTATGACACGGTTTCAATGAGTGGCACTCAGCTCAATGACTGAGGTTGAGTTTTGAGTTCTGGTCTCTCATAACGGAGAGCTTGCTAGGCCTTCCTTCTGAGGTGCCTCTGCATAGACTTGAGTATCCAATCTTTTGGTGAGCAGCTGAGGACCCTAACTGTTTGAAACACCCAGAGACTCCATCAGGATGCTACAGGTTGATCGAAGTCTTTGAGATTGAAACACCCAGAGACTCCATCAGGATGCTACAGGCTGATCGAAGTCCTTGAGATTACAAAGACGAACTACATCCTTAGAGACACTCATAGCTAATGTTGATTGACCACCTATCAGGTATCGGGTCCTGCTTATTCGGAATCTTTGTTATGAGTCATCCTAACCTCACAATGACACCACTAAGTAGGTGCTATTACCATCATAATCCTCAGTTTACAGAAGAGGAAACGGACATAGAGGCTAAACAAGGTTATACGAGGGAGTAGGCAAAAAAAAAAAAATCCAGAATTTGTTTCCAAAGCTATTAGTTAAAGTTTTTAAAATAAAACAACCTTATCACCTTCAAAATACTCTCCATTATGCTTAAAACATTCTTCAAGTCTGTGATTCCATTCTTGGAAACATTTTTCAAACCCATCTATTTGGATGACTGACAGCGCTTCCCTCCTTTTTTCTTCTACATTATCAAATCGGTGTCCTTTCATGTCCCTTTTCATTCATGGAAAAAAAAAAGAAGTCTCATGGGCTGAGTCAGGTGAGAAAAGTGTGTGGCGCAAGAGGCATGATGTTTTTTTGCCGAAAATTTGCGGACTAGGATGGCTGCGTGAGCAGGTGCATTGTCCTGGTGGCAAAACCAGTCCCTCGTCTGCCACAAATCAGGCCTTTTTTGGCTACACAATTACACAATGTTTTCAGAACCTCTAGATAGAAAGCTTAATGAACAGTCTGACCTGGTAGAATGAACTCCAGATGCACTCAGAGTCAACATTTTCGTTCGTTTAGGAAGTTGATGGACGTCCAGAATGAGATTGATCATCAATTGACATTTCACTTTTTTGGAAATGAGAAAAAAACTCACACACTTGAGTTTTTCCCATAGCACTGTTCTTAGAAGCAGTGTTCCATATCACAAGAGTTTCTGCTGCATTTTTCCCAAGCAAGTAACAAAACTTTGTCGCTGTGTGCTGTTCTCTTAAATTGGGCATCACAAAAAAGGAGGCTGAGCAAAACTGCTTTTACAAAAAAATTCACAGAGACCAGAGAGAACCTTCTCAGGTGATCCCACTGTGGGAAAAATGTATAGTTCAAAAGTTCCACTCTTCCCAGTGAAATTCCAGTTTTTTGGGGGGTACCCCCTCATATCGCCAGTAATTGGCAATGCACAGACTTGAACATAGGCTCCAAGGACTGTCCCTGCCCTCTACTGTGCTTAAGGACAACCCCTTCCTCCTTCCACTGATCTTGCTCATGGGCCCAGAACACAGGCTCCATAAATATTTATTGAATAGTTAAATAGCTGCAAGGAACTAAACCATTTAAATAAACAAAAGATTATGGATGAAAAATAAGTATACACAAGTCACCCCCACCCTGCTCCCAAGAATAAACTGCTATAGTTATTTATGGATTTTAAACTCAACAGGGACACAAATAGTTCTTGGTCTGAGGTAGAAGTTAGAACAAATAGAAGAGTGGGGAATCCCTTCGATGGTAGATACCACACAACCCTAACATGTATATAAATATGGTTTTTCTTGAAAAAACAATCTCATACTGGTTGCCAGGTGTGATCCTGGCATAGGTGTAGGACCGTAGTGGGAAAACAGGTGAAACCCAAATAGAGCCTACAGGCTAGTAATTAGTAGTGTCCCAACCTTGCTTTCTTTAGCTTTGACACATGTGTGGTTGTTATGTAAGATGTTTCCATAAAGGGAAACTGGGTGAAAGGTGTACAGGAATTATCTGTCCTATCTTTGCTATTTTTCCAGAACTCTAAAATTAGTCCAACATAAACAGTTTATTTTTTTAATGGTCATTAAAAAAACCCACAAAACAACCAAACAACCCTCCCCACCAAAATGCCCTCCCACTGTCCCAAGCTGCAGCTGGGAGTAGGAGATGGGTGGCAGGTCGGTGTGTTAACTACCAGAACCAGTGGCTCTGGAGCCCACCTGACACACGGCAGCCCATGTGTGTCAGAGTAGAATTGTGCTCTCTAGGGTTTTCAGTGGCTACAGTTTTGGGAGTAAATCTCCAGAACTTTTCCTGCATGGACTTGAACCCCCAATGTTTTGGCTAACTGCCAAGTACATGAACTCTTTGGCCCACCCAAGGACTACTAGTCTGGAAGTCTGTATTGTTAAAACCTAGCTAAGCCAGAACAAAAGTCACAAACACTTGCAAGTAACACAAGTGAGTATGGCAGTCCGGGGTCCCTGGGGATTGTCTAAAGTAGGGGTGGGAACATTTTCCTGCCCAAGACTATTTGAATATTCATAACGTTAATTGTGGGTCATACTTGTCAAACATTTACTGAACTCATCCCTAAGGTGAGGATTGGAACCACTTCTCTCGGGTGAGACCTGTGATACGAGCTGGTATTGAAGATGTTATGGACCGTATATGGTCCTCAGTGCATTGACCATTTATACCACCCAGGGACCCCTTAGAATCCATAACTAACATGTATTACTGTCAGTCCATTCCACCTCATAGTGACCCTATAGGACAGGGTAGAACTGCCCCTGTGGGGTTCTGAGACTATAATTCTTTACAAGTGTAGACAATCTCATCTTTCTCCCAGGAGTGGCTGGTGGCTTTGAATTGCTGACCTTGCAGTTGACAGCCTAATGCCTAGCCCACGATGTCATCAGGGCTTCTAGTCTAAGTTCGATAGGCAAATGATAATCTGTTGGGGCGAATGCCTTCATTGAGTCCTTTGATGATTCTTGAGCACCTCCTGTGAATTGGCTGCAGGTATACAACCGCAAACAAAACCACACTGGCACTTATGGTATTAAGTGTGTGGTCAAAGAGCACACAGAACAATCAACTCTTCAATAATTACAATAACACCAACAACACACCAGGGATTAGAAAATGTTAGAGGGGGAAAAAAATGAGGAGCTGATGCCAAGGACTTAAGTGGAGAACAAATGTTTTGGGAATGATGAGGGCAATGAGTGTACAAATGTGCTTTACACAATTGATGTATGTATGATTGTGATAAGAGTTGTATGTGCCCCCAATAAAATGATTTAAAAACAAAGAAAATGTTGCCGGTTCACTTGGTAGCCCTGGTAACAGTTATTTGGTTGTCGTTTACAGATTGGCAAAGTCAACGCTGGTCCTTATTCCTTTATTGGGTGTTCATGAGATCCTCTTCTCTTTCATCTTGGATGAGCAAGTTCAAGGATTTTCCAAGCTGATACGACTCTTCATTCAGTTGGCCCTGAGCTCCTTCCATGTAAGTGGTGTCTGAGTGCTATGTCTTGATTTGTACTGGGAGCAAACCCAATGCATGCAGTTCAGACAGTCTTGGAATGGAGAGAGAGCCCATGGGTGTGAAACACGTTCTAACATCAGCAGGCTGACCAGAGAGAGCCTTTGGTATTAGCGGAGTATGTAGATGGAAATGTCACTTTGAGCCTACCATCATGACTCAGTGACAAAGAAGGGAAAAGTGGTCTGTGTCCGGAGTTGGAAGAGTTGGTGTGACTCATGAGCATATTCACTCTGAATGTCAACATGAAACCTTATATGAAGTGCCTAATTTTTGCTGGGCTCTCTGTAGGGCAAGTGACATTACTCAGAAAGGGGGACAACTTGTGTAGAGTCCAAAGTAGGAGGGACCTTGACAGATGTGTGGGGGCTGGGACTGGAATGTGAGGCTCAGTTACGGTTATGTAATCCAGCTGTTTGCGTTATCCGCTAGGAGCCCTGGTGGCATAATGTTGTTGGTCTGGTAGCCACAAAATCAGTGGTTTCAACTCACTAGTCACTCCAAGTGCTTGCTCTCATGAAGACTCACAAGCATAGTGAAGTACTTACTCCAAACTCACTGCCATCAAGTCGATTCTGACTCATTGTGACCCTACTGGACAGAGTAGATCTGCTTCTAGGGAGTCCTGGTGGTCCAGTGGTTACATGTTGAGCTGTGATCTGCATGGCTGGCAGTTCGGAATCACCAGAAAGACTGGGCTTTCTACTCCTGTAACCAGGTGTAGTCTCAGAAACCCACAGAGGGTCACTATGAGTCAGCATTGACTCGATGGCATTGAGTAAGAGAACGGCTTGTGTGAGCTTCTGAGACTGCCTTAAAGGGAGGAGAAGGTCTTGTCTTTCTTCCTCGGTGCAGTACCAGAGAGGCAAAAATGGTTAACTGGTGGTGTGAGTCCACCTAGAGGCACCTCGGTCTGGTACCTGTTTCTGGAAAACACACAGTCACTGAAAACCCTATGAAGTACAGTTCTACTCCAATACTCATGTGGTTGCCAGGAGTCACAGTTGGCTCCATGGCAACTGTTCTTGTTTCCATGGAGATCACTGCCTGGCTGCAGAGTGGACATCCTGAACCAGGCTGCCTAGAGGAAGAGCAGAACATCCTTCCCCTTGGGCACCAATGTACAATTCCCTCCCCATTGCAACTCCTTCCCAGGCCAGAGGTCCCTTATCAGGAGCTGGGCTTTGAAATATTATCAAGAGCGATGGGAGGAGGCATCCCCATGTGACCTTCACACTCTAACTTAGCGGTTCTCAACTGTAAGTCACGACCCCTTTGGGGGTCGAGCGACCCTTTCACTGGGGTTGCCTGATTCATAACACAAGCAAAATTACAGTTAGGAAGTAGCAACGAAAATAATTTTATAATTGGGGGTCCCCACCACATGAAGAACTGTATGAAAGAGTCACGGCATTAGGAAGGTTGAGAAGCACTGCTCTGACTGGAAAAGGTGTCCTTTCCTTCATGAGGTCCTGGCATCTGATGAGATGCTCCCCCCACAACATCTATATAACAGACACTCAGCGTACAGGCCACCAACCTTCCAACCAGTTAGTGGAAAGCTGCGGCCTGACGGTTAGCCCAGAGCTGCTCCCAGGCCGGGAGGAGTGGGAGCCTGGGACACGAGGAAGGAAGGACAGTGTGGTTCCAGACCTTGGCAATTTAGAAGAGGATGCGGAAACATTTTCCAATATCCAGAGAGGAAAGTTGCATCGAACATCTTCCCCAATAAAGAGAAACTCCTTGGAAATGAAGATGCTATCTTAAGGGGCCTGGTGTTCCCATCAAGAGTCTCCTACACCTGCAATTCGGGAAAGACAATAGGAAGGCAATCATTTGTGCGATCATTTAGAAGCCATCTGACCTGGTACAGCACCAGAAACCCAACACATCCATCCCTTCCCCCACTCACGGGTGCAACTATTATCTGTGGTGTTCTTATTTTGTGTCCGGCGTGGCTCCAGGTTCTGGGCATCTGGCGGTGGCTAGACTGGATAAGGATGCTGGTCTCGGGAATTGGGAGGAGGAACTGATAATAACCAACCAATAAAATAAGCACTATCCAGCCAATGCTGTGGAGAGTACGGGCTAGAGCAGGAAAATCGTGACTGATTGGGTGGTCAGGGGGAAGACCTCTCTTTTGGGTGGTTTTGTAGCTAAAACATGAATTCTGAAGGCCATTTATGCATTGGTCTCTGTGGGAAATGGTTCAGAAAATGATTTTGAAAGGATCTGAGAGAGATGTGAACTTCTAGTTTGGCCTCCGATTATTTCCATCTGTTTATGTTTGTGTCTAGTCATCTTCAAGGAGCCCTAGTGGGACAGTGGGTTAAGCATTGGGTTGCTAATGGAAAAGTCAGTAGGATGAGGCTCCCAGCTTCCATACCGATTTACAGGCTTGGAAATTCTATGGCGTAGTTCTACTCTGACCTAGAGGGCTGCTATTCTCAATGGCAACTTCTGGGGATTTAGGGATTCTTCTATGTTTATAGGGTTGACTCGTTTGAATACTAGAATATTGTGGAAATGATGGTGGATGCCCTGTGGGAAAATCCAGCTGTTGTGTCATAAAAAAAAATGTTTGGAGAGGGAATGAGGTTTCTCACCAACAACCAGCACCAACTTACCACACGTGTGAGTGGGGCATTCTTGATTCGGATCTGAAAGCCCCAGTCAAGCCTTCAGATGACTGTCCTTCCATCTAAGATCTAGAATGGCACCTTCTCTGAGACACTGATTCCGTAGTGCACCTGCAGATTCTTGGCTGATAAAAAGTATACGGGGGTGGGGGGTGGGGAATGGAATTTTTTTTCAAAGCGATGAATTTAAATTTTTTTACAAAACTACTTTACCACCTTAAGAGTACTCTGCATTACATGGAATACATTGGTCACATCTGTGATTTCATTCTTGGAAAAACATTTTTCAAACTCATCTGTTTAGATGGCTGACAGCACCTCCCTCATTTTTTCTTCACCTCTTATATGTTGTCAAATTGCTTTCCTTTCATGTCCATCTTCAGTCACAGAGACAAAAAGAAGTCACACGGAGTTAGGTCGGGTGAGCCAGATGTGGGGGGCAAGAGAGGCTTGCTGTTTTCTGCCCCAAACTGGTGCACCGAGATGGTTGCATGAGCAGATACATTGTCATGGTTGCAAAACCAGTCCCCTGTCTGCCATAAATCAGGCTTTTTTTTGCTGCACAGTTATGCAATCTTTTCAGAATCTGACCTAGTGGAAGGACCTCCAACTGCACTAACCTCCTTACATCAAAAAACCATGAGAATGGTCTTGATCTTTGATTTCATCTGATGATCTTTTGGGGGTCAAGGTGATGAGGGTGTCTTCCGCTGGCTTGATTGACATTTGCTGTCAGGGTCATAAGAACAGCGCCATGTGTCATCACCAGGAATGACATTGGGAACAAGGTCTGGGTCACTTTGGAGCAGTTCTTTGAAAGCACGGCATGTTTCCGCTCTTTTTCCTGGTCAGTCAGAACCTGAGGCACAAAGTTTAAAGTGGCCCTTTTAGTTCCCAAACTCCTGTTACGCATAACTCCCCATCTCTTCAATGGCCCATCGTCTTCGGTCTTCCTGCCCAAGTACACACATCTTGTTGACATTTTAGCCCGCTCGGGAAGTTGAAGGACGTCCAGAATGAGGTTTGTCATCATCGGACATTTCACCTTTCTTGAAATGAGAATAATACTCGTACACTTGAGTTTTTCCCACAGTGCTGTCCTTGTAAGCTGTGTTCAACATCACAACAGTTTCTGCGGGGTTTTTCCCAAGCCGAAAACAAAATTTCACAGCCTCACACTGGTCTCTTAAATTGGCCGTCACTAAAAATGAGGTTTGAGTGAAATTGCTTTGCGAAAAAATTCACCGTGACCAGAGAGAACCTTCCCAGGTCATGCCACTAGGTGCACTAACTCAGAATGAGTTGTTGGATGCTTGCCTAGTGGGAAAAATGCACGCTACAAAAGCTCCACCAAGTGGAGCTTTTTTTTTGTCTTGGGGGGGTGGTGACCCCTGTATAATTGTTAACCATCATTGGGTCCCCTTCATGTACAATGGGATTGGGCCATTGTGATCCTGTGGATTCAAATAAATGACGGCCACTATAATGTCTTGATCATTTAGAAGAGTCTTTATTCTAATCTAAAAGCGATTCTTTGATTGCAGTCCTGAGTCCACATCCCAGTCCATCTTTAGGTCAAAAAACTCATTTATCGCCTGTCTAGGGTTCACGCAAGCATGAATAGAAGCAGAAAGCAAAATTAATGGATTAATTGTAGCTTCAAGAAGAGTAAGCAAGCATTACAAGGTACATTCCTTATCATAAAAGAAACAATAGCAAAATTGATTATAACATCCAGGTTACCATCACAAAATTATATTGTCACATCCTGGTTATCAGGACAAGACTAACTACACCATTCAGATCACCACATCTAAGGGAACAAGATTGAATCAGAACCAACCATATATTAAAGAGTAATCTAAACTAAGTGTAGTGTACAAAACCTGGGAACGTGGGAATACATTCTAAAATTAACCACCAGCAGAGACTTTCCCATAAGAGGAGGGAGAACGGGAGGTCAACTAGTCACCTTTCTGAGATAAGGGGGAGGAACTGGCAAGTTACTTAGCAGCTTATAAAAATGGAGTTTCTTTTACTAGTCTGCTCACATGCAACTTCCATTGGCTGAATTTTTGCAAGTAGGTCACCAGGCCTTTTCTTCCTGGCCACTTAGTCTAGAATAGGGGTTGGCAAACTTTTGAGATGAAAGAGCCAATCCTGTCCTGCACAAAAATAAAAAAAATTTTTTGAGGGCCATAAATATAGTTTTACCAAAAAAAGAGAAATCACTATTATGTGAATAACACCCTTTAACTTTTTTCAATTTTACTTCTGAACCACATTATACTGAAAGAGCTACCTATGGCTTGAAAGCCACAGTTTGCCACCCCCTGGCCATAGCAATATGCAAGCCCCCATTGACAGACTGCACTTGAGGTTCAAACCTTGATCTCCTGTATGGAAGGGGATAACTCTACCACGGAACCAACAGAAATTATGGTAGGTAAAAAATATCGATTTTCATCTACAACATTTGGAGCCCCCCCCCCCATTTTTAATGTAGCCATTGATAAATAAGGCATGAGGTTGACATATTGGAGGAAGCCAGAAAGTTCATGGAGCTGAAATGTAATAGGTGAGAAGTAAGCTACAAGATAGAGATACTGAGCCTAGATCATCTAGGGCTTTTCAAAGACAGTTCTACTTTATTCTAAGCATGATAGTATGAAACCACTGGAGTGAAGTGATCTAATGTCTCTTACAATAAAACCAGACCAAAATCCTGGCTTAAAGGATTTTAAATAAATGAAAATATTAGGATCAGCTATAACCAGACTTGGGAACTCAATTTCATCAAATATCTATCTCTCACCGTCTCTGTCTCAGCTTTTCTGGTTGTTGGCTTCATCCTCAGGAATGTGCCCCTCCCGAGCCCCACACCCCACCCCATGTACCTGGGAAGGTGCCCACCAGTATCCCTACGCTTATGCCATCATTTAACAAACCTGGTAAATCCAGCCAATAGAACCAGGCCCTCTTGTCTTTTCCAGTAGAAAGAATTCCGATTGGCCCTGTCACGGGTCATGTCTATTTGATGCCTGTAGTGAGGGAGGGTCATGATGGACGGCGCCTCCAGAAGCCCATAAAACAGTCAGTTTCCAACAGGAAAGGTCCCTTATGGAAAAGTAGGAACAGGACAGAGACCAGGCACAATATGTGTGTCATGGAAGGAAGGACATAAGGTCTTTGGGATGTAATCATCATTGGCTATGGGGATGTGATGGATATGGGTGTCAGAAGAAGAAAAGACCCAGGCAAAAGACACTGTGAGTGCAACAGTATATGACCCGCTCTGGTCAGTGTGAGCATTGTCGTGGCGTGCCTCTTTTGGGGGCTACTCCAGCCATCCAAGGCAGGCCTTTGGACTTTCCTTGTAATTCCCAGACATGTCTTCCATGGAGTCCAATTTCATGTCACCTCTTCTTTCTGTTGCAGGGATTACTCGTGGCCTTCCAGTACTGCTTCGCCAATGGAGAGGTACATTTTCCACACCGCCATCCCAGCTGCATGTGGGACTGGGACTTGGGCCCTAATGTCCAAGAAGTTTCTGTGTTTGTGCTGGTGCTATGGAGGCACATGCAGGGACCAGCATGTTCAGGGGCGGGGTTGTGTTGTGAGCATCCAGTGGGGGGCGGGGTGGGGGGGATGTGAGAGCACAGTCTGGGTTCCCTGGAGACATACTAGGAAGATCAGAGTGGAGTAGAGGGAACATACCTGAATTCCAGAATCCAAAGAACTAGAATCAAATCTCAGGCCACCCACGGTGTTGGTCTGGGTAGACTAGAGAAACAAATCCATGGACACACATATGTGTATAAGAAAGAGATTTATATACAAGAGCAATTGAACATTGAGAAAACATCTCAGCCCAGTCCAGATCAAGTCCATAAGTCCGAGATTAGCCCATATGTCCAATACCAATCTATAAAGTCCTCTTCAGATTCATGAAACACATGCAGTGATGCCGAATGTAGAAGGTCACAGGCCAGTGGGTAGAAAGTCTTTGGATCCAGTGGCATTGGAAACATCTCAGCGCTTGCAGGGGTCTCTGCATGGCTTCCCCAGTACCCAGGGCTGCATCAGGGTGGGTCCATGTGTCTTGTCAGCTGCTATGTCTCCCAGGGTGTGAGCAGAGAGTCTCCCACCTCCAAGGAGGAAATACCAGAATTCCCAGAACCCTCATTGGTTATGACCTGATTGACAGGCTAGACTCCACCCCTACATGCTCAATTATGTAACCACCACACCCACTTAGGAGCTTTGAAAGTTAGGAGGTGACTCCTTCTTTGGGTGTCAGGTTCCAGCTGCAACTTTGAGAGAAAGATGATGCTTTCTGTACCCATTAAAAAAGCACTCTCTTGGAAAACCCTAGGGGCAGATCTCTTTGGCCCTGCAGGGTGGCTGAGTCAATTCTGACTCAGTCAAAACTGCGTTACGGTTTTATTAGCACTATCTCAAAAGTCTGTCTGATTATTACAGAAGGGAAAGTTGAAGAAAAACAAGTCAATTCTTAACAAAAAATTGTATTGTGTTTTAGGTGAAAATTTACACAGCAAATTAGTGTCTGGTTTAACAGTGTCTACACAACTTGTCCTGTGACTTCGGCTGTTAGCCCCCTCTCGATGTGTTAGCGTTCTCCCAGTTTCTGCCTGTCGTCTTCTTTCCACCCTTCTCATATTCCTGCCCCTACCTGGCCTTCTTAGCTTTGATTTTGGCAGATGCTACCCATTTGGTTTCCCGTAGTTGATTGTTCTAAAGAAATGTATCCCTCACAGATGTTATTGTTTATTTTATGAACCAATTTCTTATTTGGCTGCAAGGTGACTTGGGGAATGGCTTCAGGTCCAGTTTAAAAGGGGGTCTTAGGTCAATAGTCTTGGAAGTTCCCTGGACTCTCTCAGCCTAGCAAGTCTGATCCTTTTGTTTTCTTTTCATTTTTAATGAATTTGAGTTTTGTTCTACTGAGTCCCATTCTACCTGGGATCTTCTATTAAATCTCTGCTCAGAGCTCTTGGTTATGGTAGCTGGGCACCATCTAGTTCTCTTGGTCTCAGGTTAGAGGAGACTGCAGTTCCTTTGGTCCATTAGTTTAATTATGTGGTCTAATTAGAATTAGACTAATCACTTCCTTAAGTCTTTGACTTCCTTCGCTCTCCTTGCTCCAGGCAGGATGCATTCATGTTTTTAAACTCTGAAAAGCAGAAGTGGAAAGTAATCGATCCATGTACAGTTGGCCCTCCAAATCCATGGCTTCTGCAGCCTCAGATTCAACCAATCATGGCTGGAAAAGGTGGCGAAGGAGGGAGCAGTTAAGGGGTCAAAGCAATCTTTGAGGCTAAGAGAGCAAAGCCTTGCATTATCTCGGGTATTATGAGTCCATCTAGTGATGGGTTAAATATACAGATGAATGAAATTCAGTTATATGCAAATACTTCACCACTTTATATAAGGAGTTTGAGCAGTCCTGGATTTGGGCATCTTCAGGGGTCCTGGATCCCCCACAGATACTAAGGGAAGAGTGGACTTGTCTATCTAAATACAGCATCAGTATTGGTCAAAAGGATGATGCCCTTCTGCTTCACATCCCTAACTGTGTTATTAAACCCAAACCCAAATGGGTCTGACTCACGACAGCCCTGTGTGTTACAGAGCAGGACTGTGCTCCACAGGGTGTTCTTGGCTGTAATCTTTGCAGAATCAGATTGCCAGGCCTTTCTTCCATGGCCCCTCAGGGTAGGTCTAAACTGCCCACCTTTCCACTAGTCCTTGAGCATAAATCATTGGTGCTCTCTGGGAACCAAATTACATCAGTGGGTGTTTAACACAGGTTTGGAAGCCTAAACACTCACCCGCCAGGAAGTTAGTTCTGTGTGTGCAACGTCAGCTCCCTGAAGGCAAAACTCTTACCTCTGTTGCCCACCTGCTGCTGCTTCTCTGTCTTCCAGGGGGACTTCTGGCCCACCAGGCAGGCCTCCTTTCAGATGTTTCTTCTACAGTGGCCACCTTACAAGGTCCCCCCACCCACCTCACCCTGTGTGGGGCCCTCACCATCTGGAACAATCATGTGTTCTTGTTGGCTTCTCCGTGTTTGTGTCCCCTGATGAGAAGGTCACTTTCCTGAGTGCCACCGAGCAGCCAGCCACTCCATACCCCGTTGCTTAACAGACTGGACTGACTAATGGACTCCCAGACACTAACTGCCCCTGTCTGACCCGGCAGGTGAAGGCCGAGCTGAGGAAGCACTGGGTCCGCTTCTTGCTTGCTCACCACTCGGGCGGCAGAGCCTGGTTCCTGGGGAAGAACTTCAGGTTCCCGAAGAAATTTCGCCAGGAGTTCTCAGAGGAAGACGACGCAGGGACACTGCAGAAGCTGCGGCTCTCACCCGGGGGTGGGGGGCACCTCTCGCACATGGCTGCCAAGGGCCTGGGAGAGCTGGGTGCCGGGCCCCACCGAGGCCACGGGGCCTGGCCCCGGGGCCTGTCTGAAAGCAGCGAGGGGGACGTTACCTTGGCCAATACCCTGGAGGAGGTGCTGGAGGAGAGTGAGATCTAGGGCAGGGGGCCATGATGGGCAGGGAGAGGGGTGGGTTGGGAGGTGGAGGGGGACGAAAACGGTTGGGTGGATATTGCTGAGTCCAGAACCCGTTGACCTGAGGTCAGCTAACACTCAGCTGCCCGCTGCCCGGTCATCCTCCTCATGGCATGGGCCATCTTTCCCCGAGGCCTGGCCCAACTGGTGTGCAGGGAGAGGTCTCTTGATCAGTAGACGCCAGTCAGCATCTGCTGATTTAGCTGGTAGGCACGCGGGCTCTATCAGAGGCTGGGGTTGGGGAAGCTGAGAACCACTTGGCAAGGACAAAGGGGGCTTCAACATGTTTGTGAAAAAAAGGGAATGAAAGGAGAATGGATTTTTTCCCATGAACTTTTTGCAACACACTTCCCCCCACCCCCATGTCTTTTAAATACAGACCCCTGGACTGAGTTTGGGACACACAGAGGCCAGGAACTTTTTGGCAAACATGCCCAGCATAGCTGAGGTAAAGCCTCAGTGTAGGGGATTGGGGGGTGGGGGTGGGTGGGAAGGGGGATGGGGTGGCGTGATGGGGGACTTCCTGGCCTGGGCCATGGCTGGAGGAAATGGGGGTCCTGCCCTTGACTAAGAGTGCCCACTTTACTTGCCAGGCTCCCACTTCTGCCCTCCTCTCTCTTTCTCCACTCATATCTACCTTCTTCTCCTCCTCTGGTCTCAATTTTTTGGTTCATGCTAAACTGAAGTTTTGCTTAATCCCTAACCACCCCAGCCCCTAGGCCTCCCAGGTCCCAGGGAGGGTCCCTCTGAACCCCATTGCCCCTCCCCTCCCCTCCATGGCTAATACCAACCTCTCTGAGTCATCTGTTCCCCGTCCACTCTTGGTTTGTCATTGGCACGTTCAAGGCCACGTCTCCTGCTCTGGAATGTTTTTGCCCGCCACACTCCCTGACTCAGACCCCTTGCTGATAAGATGCCCATCTAGTTCCTCACAAGAACAGGTGCTGGATGCAGGAGGGCCCAGGTGCAGAGAGAAGACTGTAGCTGTTTGGAGATGCTGAGGGACTGGGCTCCCAGAGGCCCGGGGTAGGTGTGGGACCAGCTCTGTCAGGGCGGAGCCCAGTGTGTTCCTGCCCTCGCCCTGAGGGAAGTTGTGGAGGACCCAGGTCAACAGGCTCAATGTCAGTGGCTGAAGGAAGATCAGGGGAGCAACTGCCTCTGTGAACAGTATTTGAATGCTCAGGTGTGTCAGCATCTATCATGTGAAAATGTATGTGGGCAGGGATGGGGGACGTTCATTGCTGTGGGACTAGATACTGCCTTATATTAGGCATCATCTGATAGTGACCCAGCAGGCTAGCCAGATTGAAAAGAAAATGATGGGATACCCTGTAATGCTCGACTCTCAGAGAACAGGTGGGCTTTCCTTTTGGGTAGAGAAATAGCCCGGGAAATTCCCATTGCATTGGGCACCCTATCTTTTTGTCGGTGGCTCAATTGTGAAAGATGCTTTGAGTCAGTGTTAGGACGAGGGTGTAGGCAAGTGAGGCATTCTCCTCAGGCATAAAGTTTAACTAGGCACCAAAAACCAAACCCCCAAACACCCCAGATGTCAAGATATGCGTTGGAATGCAAACCTCACCAGAGTCTAGGTTACTGGTGGCAACAATTGTGCAGCTCTTCTTTCTCTGAGTGATCCATGGGATTGCTTGATATGTGGATTATACGCCAATAAAACTGTTAAAAACAAACCCCAAACACCTGAGGCCCCAAAGCAAGCAAGTGCAAATACAGGAAGCTAGATGTCTGGCTACATACAGATCACCAAGGACCCAGGCGCTGATGCCAAGAGACAAAAGAAACCCTTTCCCTAAGAGCCTGTGCCCTGAACTCAGGCTTGAACCTCCTAAATGCTGAGAAAATCAAATTGTTTATTAAAGGCAGGGAGGAAATTTTTTTAAAAGGGTCCCACTGAAATTGCTCGTTGTTCACAGTGCCCTGTTATTAAAAGCAGGACTGGAACCCTGACATTGCCTCAAGTGTGGATACTTTGTTCCTCGTGACCCAGTGCATTCATTTTTTCAATGATTTTTTTAAAAAGAAAAGATTGCATTCAAAGACACTTTGCCCCAATGGCTGGTGTTTGCTCTTTTGGGGAGCTTCCTTAAATTTTGCAGCCACAGTGAGCTCCTCCTTAGCCCACCCTGCTTCATAGAGGGTGCAGGTTGCGGGGGAGGGAGCCGAAGATAAGATACTGGTGCCTTGGACACAACAAAGCAACAGTGAGTGTGGGAGCATCCAGAAGTGTCTGCAGCTCAAGCTTTGAGACACCTGCCGTCCTAAGTTACACCGTTACAGCCAACGCCCCTGGCCCCCTTCAGCAGCCTCTCTGACAGCTGAGACTGTGTCAGGATGCGCAGCACTCACCCAGCAAGTGCAGGTGCAGAGGAGATGCTCCCACCAGAGCAGCACTTGCCGCTGGGATGACGTTACCCAGGGAGGGGCCTGCGAGGAGGGATGTGCTTCAGAGCATTTGCCATTCTGTCCCCAGCCCCCCAACTCACAAAATGGGTGTCAACCAGGCACTGCTTCTTCCTGTCTTCCTGGTTATTAATGATTAAAATGGTATGTATTTCCTTTTGTGTGGATTATGGCGGTTCTTTGACACACGCTTGCCCATGCAGCAGAAGGTGTCTCTTGCCCTTGTTCTGTTCCAGGACAGAGGTGGAAGAGCTATGTTGGTTGGGCAAGACTTGGGTGGTCCATTGTCTTAAGGACCAGAAGAGGGGAGGGAGGGGGAAGGGGCCAGAGGCTGGAAGGTCCAAAGGGAGGAAGGCAAGTGTCTCCTTCGCTAGGTCACCCCCTAGGTCAGGGCTGGGGAACCTCTGACTCATGGGACATAGAAGGCTAACAAAATCCTCAGCTAACATCACACCTTCACCAGAGAGAAGGAGTTGTAGCTATCACATTCCAAAAAGACACCACACTCACTGCCAGTCGATTCTGACTCATAGTGACCCGATAGGACAGGGCAGAACTGTCCCTGTGGGAGTCTGAGCATTCAAGAGTATAGAAAGCCCTGTCTTTTTCCCTTTTAAAGGCTGGTGGTTTCAAACAGCTGACCTAGCAGTTAGCAGCCCATATTCTTAACCACTATGCTACCAGGGGTCTCGAGCCATCACCTTCTCCCAAACCAAACTCACTGCCCCAGAGTTCATTCTCACTCACAGTGACCCCATAGGCAGAGTAGAGCTGCCCCCCTCGTGGGTTACTGAGGCTGTAACTCTTTACAGGACTAGAAAGCCTCATCTATCCCCAGGGAAGGAGTTTCGACCAATGGCCTTGTGATCAGCAGCCCAATGTGTAACCCACACTATGCTACCAGGGGTGTGCTAATGAAATATTTGGTCAAATATAGCAGACTAATTTTGTAGGGCCCTCAAATGACACTACAACTATCTAAATGGCCCTTGACAGAAAAAGGGTCTCTACCTGTGCCCTAGATCAATCAATTTGCACATGTCCTTGAGGGTCTGGGCTAGTGAGTCCCACCCTTTAGAATCACGAGTGAGTCTTTTAAAGACCTGATTGATGGCTGGGCCTTACAGGAGATTCTGAAGGAAATGTTCAGGGAGGTCCTGAACACTGTTAGGCTCATAAGTTCCCAAGGGGTTTTAATACGGAACTGAGGTTGAGAACTCGGGGGTAGGCAGAGGCTAAGGAAGAGCAGACTTCCCTTACAGGTAGCAGAACCTCTCTGAGTCCAAACACCCAGCCTTCCATGTGCACAGCATTTTGTTGTCGTGACCTGTCACTTAGTTGGCCCCAGTTCATAGTGATTACATGTCTGATGGAACACAATGCCGCCCGGTCCCTGCACCAGCCCCATGATTGATTGAAGCCTGAACTGTTGTGTCCATAGGACTTGCATTGGCTGGTTTTCTGAAGTGCATCATTAGGCTTTCCGTTCCAGTTGACTTTAGTCTAGAAACTCCACTAAGACGTGCTCAGCACCAGAGCAACACACGAGACGCATCACCAGTAATGCAACCGGGCTTCCCTCAAGGGAGATGGGAACTCTGCCAGTGAAGCAGCAAGGCTTCACGAGCTCCACTGAGAAAACTAAACCAACGACCTGTGGCCGTCAAGTCAACCCTGACTTACAGGGACCTCGAGTGTGTAGTGTTGTTCCAACTTCACCCCCAGCTCCAGGAATCATAAGTATGGAAACCGGCTTGGACAAGAATATTCTCCGAGTTATTGGTTCAGGGATGGGCATAGATCTAAGAAGAGTCACCGAGAGGCAGTTGTGTGAGTTTTACTTGAACTTTCAACAGAGAGATATTTCCCCTTTCTTGCTGAAATTGGAACCATGGAAGTTTAGCCTGAATCCGGTAGTCATTCTGCCAGCATGGGGGAAAGCCGGCCTGGGAATACAGCCACCACAGCACAAAGCAGGACCAGGAGATGGGGAAGCCCCAGATGTTGTTGGCGTCCCTTCGAGTAAGCCAGACCTGAGCGGACACTACCCTAGGAACGTCATCTGGCGAGCCAAGACATTTTCAGTTGTGCCAGTACAATATGTCTTAGCTCTTCTGTCCTCTGCATGTGGAAGCCTGATGCCATCACCACTACCTCCGTCTCTTCCCGTTGGTCAAGAGGTATCTTCTGCTTCCTTGCGGTTCTCTTCGCATATTCCCCCTAGAGTGCCAGAGCATTGTACAGAGTCCAATCCCAATGCCCCCACACGAAGCTACCAGAAGATGTGCTCGTTAGATTTTCCACTGGCCAACAGAAGACCCGATGGCATCTTTACGTCTTTCCTTGAGCCATAAACCAAGAAGGACCTGATTATTTCCTCTCCATCCTTTTAGCGAGAGCCCTGATGGTGCAGTGGGCTACTCATTGGGCTGCTAACTTGGAGGTCAGCAGTTTGAGTCCACTATCTGCTTCGTAGGAGAAAGATGAGGCTACTCCGAGGAAGATGTACAGTCTCAGAAACCCAAGGGAGTAGTTCTACCCTGTGCTACAGGGTTGCTAGGAGTTGGAGTAGACTTTCTGATCGTGGGTTTGGATGACCCTTTTAGCAGAGTCTGGAGGTGGTGCAAACAGTTAACATACTTGGCTGCTAATCAAAAGGTATGTGTGAGTGTGCGGGGGTGGGGGAGAGGTTCTAGACCACACGGAAAACTTACTCACTGCCATAGTCGGTGCGAACTCATAGCAACAGTATAGGGCAGACTAGAATTACACCCTGTGGGTTCCCAAGCCTCTCAATCTTCATGGGGGTAGAAAGTCTCCTCTTTCTCCTGAGACCACCCTTGAAAGAAAGGCCCGGAGAGCTGCTTGCCAAACAACCAGCTGCTGAAAACCTCCTGGAGCACAGGGCAGTTCTACATGGACACACACGAGACCACCAGGTCACGGAACCGACTTGACGGCAACTACTTTTTATTGTTTTTTTTTACCCTTTTAGCTTGATTTCTGATTTCATCCCTAACCAACCAGACTCATTCCTGTTGGGCAGCGTCAGGTGATGGATAGAGCATGGTAGTGAGGTATTGAGCTTTGGTTGTGTCCCAAACCATATCGGGGCCAAGCCCCATGGTCCTTTCTTCCAGGCCCTTCTCTCAGTCCCTTGAATTGGCCTTGACCACACCACTGCTGATTCTAATAAGAACCTTCCTCCTCCCTGAAACACAAGACTTGATGCGGTGTGAGCCCTAACTCTACTCCCAGAATCCTCTACCCATGGTGTCCAGGTAGAAGCTACTGAGGCAGCCCACTGTAATCGGGTTTGAGGACCAAGTCCCCTGTTGCATATACTGGCTTGAGTTTTCATCTAGAGCATGTTGGTGGTCAATGCCTAGAGGATGCCTAACATGAGGCCTATGCTTCATGCTCTCCTGCCACAAAGGGATGTGTTCTAGGGACATGCTGACCGTATCCCTGCAGGGATGAAGTCTCGGGGGTGGGAGTAGGGGGGGAACCTATTATGTCATCATATGGAGAACCCTGTCTGGGGAATTACACTGGAGAATCAATACAACTCAAATGCACTGCTTGCAAGTTGATCCTGACTCATAGGGACACTAGAGAACCAAATCCTCTCCAACAGAGAAGAAAGTCTCCTCTTAGGCCCTGGGCTGCAACCCACATGATCAACCATTGAAAATCACCAGCAGCTCCGCAGGAGAAAGACTGGGCTCTGTACTCCCATAAAAAGTTACCGTAGGTCTTGGGGAGGAGATGAGCCAGTAAGGGTGCAACGTACCACCACTGAAACATGCAACTTTCCTCTAGTTCCTAAATGCTTCTTCCTCCCCGACTATCATGATCCCAATTCTACCTTACAAATCTAACTAGACCAGAGGATGTACACTGGTACCAATAGGAGCTGGAAACACAGGGCACCCCGGGCAGATGATCCCTTCAGGCCCAGTGGTGTGAGTGGCAATACTGGGAGGGTAGAGGGAGGGTAGGTTGGAAAGGGGGAACCAATTACAAGGATCTACATGTGACCTCCTCCCTGGGGGACGGACAACAGAAAAGTGGGTGAAGGGAGACAACAGACAGGGCAAAATATGATAATATAATAATTTATAAATTATCAAGGGCTCATGAGGAAGGGGGAAGCGAGGAGGGAGGGAAATAATGAAGAGCTGATGCCAGGGACTTAGGCAGAGAGCAAATATTTTGAGAACGATGAGGGCAATGAATGTACAAATGTGCTTTACACAATTGATGTATGTATGGATTGTGATAAGAGTTGTATGAGCCCCTAATGAAATGATTTTTTTTAAAAGTTACTGTGTCAGAAGCCTATAGCAACTCACTATGAGTCAACTTGATGACAGTGAGGTCTCTCTCAGAGCAGTTGCTGGTTTTGAACTGCTGACCCCGTGGTTAGCAGCCCAACTTCTAACCACTAAGCTATCAGGTATCCTTAGGCGAGTCAATAGGGCGTCACAGTGAGGAAGACAATAGCCTTTTAGTGCCCACTGGTGATGCCCCTATTCATCCTGAGCCCCGGAGCTTCAAGGAGGACATGCGGGCCAGGCTTGGCCTCTGCTCATTTGCTAGCTAACCTTGAGCAAGCTGCCTTTGGCTCCTGGCCACCCATTCCTCACCTCTGCCCCTGGGGGCCTCAGCCATACACCCGCATACATCTGGCTCTGTCTTCACCACTCATCATGTCACCCACCCACAGAAACCAGCAACTTCCCCTAGGCTTCCGATCTTGGTCACTGGGTAAATGACGTCACTCTTCAAGAAGTATTAGAACTAGCTATGCCCCGCCCCCTCCCGCCCCCCCATTACACCCTTGCCAATCAGGTCAATTCTGCTTCCTAAATGGCCTCAGAATTGTTCAGCCCTCCAGCCCACTGCTGCTCCAGGTCACCTGGGCGACTGCTTAGCTCATACTCTCCCCTTTGCTCTCTCCTCCCTCTCCCCTCGTTTTCAAGCCACCCCACCTTCTCACAGCCCTTGCAGTGGAAATGCTCCTTCCGCCCCAGGGTCTCAGAGTTGGCCAACTCTGTCTGACGCACAAAGCTCTCCCCCATCTTCATCCTCTCCCACTATGGCCCTCTCTGTCTGAGTCAGTCATGAATTTCGATCTCTTTTCATCAGGAACATTTTTTCCCCAAGCGCTTTGCCCATCTCCATGGTAACCCAGACACCAGTCATGGTTTCCTCGAGGTCCCCAACCCACTGTGAACTGTGTGCGCTGAGTGAGTAGGCCTATGTCTCTCTGTCCCGCTCCTCCACTGCCCCGCCAAAGGCGGTGTGTCATTGTGGGTTAGGTCAGGCTGGCAGAAAGGACAGGTGGCCTAGCTGTGTGGCAGCCAGCTCCTCTTGCATTTATTGGAACCTGCTTACCCAGCGGTCCGTAAAGGAGCTTACACCGAGTGACCTTTGGGCTCTGGTGACCTGATCCTGGGATTACCTTGGCGGGAGGTGGGGGCACACCAATGGCACAGGGAAGACGGACGGGGTGAACTGAGGAGAGCTGCTGATTGGCAGGGGCTGAGCTGGGGTTTGGGAGACAGTGAGCGTGTCTGCGGGGGGCAGGGTGGGGGTTTTGGGAGGGGGGGCTGGAAGAAGAGCATCATGGCTGCTGTCAGGGTTTCTTTTCCTTCACTTTCTGGGGCTCGAACTGGATCAGTCGCAGAATTTCTTTGTTGGCAAGGGTCCCCTCAATGAACTCCTTTTCTGTAAGTTTATCTGTAAATGGTGAGGGGGGGGGGGAGGGTGCAGGGTGGGGGACACACAAACAAAACAAAACACTGTTAGGTTATTTCCAAATGCAGCCAGGCTCCTGTCCAGCCAGAAGGTCCAGTGCAGACCAAACACCCCCCCCCCACAAACACCCCAAATGCAAATGATGAGGGCAATGAAACATACAACTTTCCTCTAGTTCCTAAATGCTTCTTCCTCCCGGACTATCATGATCCCAATTCTACCTTACAAATCTAACTAGACCAGAGGATGTACACTGGTACAGATAAGAGCTGGAAACACAGCTATTGAGTTGACTCAGACTCATAGCAGACCCTATGAGGCCAGGGTGGAACCGCAGCCCGGTCCAGAACCACTACACTGCCTGGGCTTCTGGTGCAGGCATAGCTACTATAAAGATTCTGGCTGCCTCGGAGAATACCCCCACCCTGCCTCAGCCACCCTCTTCAGCCCGAGACACTTAAGACCGCCCTCCCGCCATGAATCAGAAAATTAAAAAAAAAAAAAAAAGCTAAAGCCTGCCCTCTCTGCCAGGAGGGCCCTGCTGGTATGACACATCTCTTCTGTAGACCTCTCAGGGGCGCCCCTGTCTTGCAATAGTTTGAGGGCTTTCCAGGGTTCAAGCCTCAAGCACAGTCGGGCTAGAAGTAGGGGGCTGAGAGGGGTGGGGTCCAGAGGAGCTCCAGGGAGACAGTGGCTGTGGACATGGGGCCGTGTAGCACTTTGATGGCCAGGGGCAACTCTCCCCGAAGTCCTTCTAAGGGTCCCCTCACACCCCCTACCCGCCGCCTGAATCTACTCTGCTCCTATTTGGAAACAGGACAGGAGAGAGCGTCACCCCAGTCAGGCACTGTTTGCCACAGTGTTCTCACCAGGCTGCTGCCAGTCAGCCCCCACTCGGGGGAACCCCCCTACACAACAGGGTCCAACCATGGTGATCCACAGGGTTTGCACTGCTTGGTTGGGGGAGTAGATTTCCAATGCCTGGAACAGAACAGGTACTCAACAAAACTGAGCTGAAATGGAATTGGGTTGCCATGGGCTTATGTTCTGGGCATTTAAATCACCCTGAAAATCCTTCCTCCACCCTTTTCCAGGAGGGCAGCAGGACTGCTCCCTGCTGACCCTTGTGGCCACCCTCCACAGATCAGCCCTGGAAATGTCTGATGGGACGAGGTGTCCCCGGGCCTGAAACTGGTCAGTCTCCAGGAAGCAGCCGTGGCTGCAAAATCACAGAAGACAGACATATTTACCATCTTCCTTCTTTCCGAAGAACCCCCAGATCTTCTCCGCGCGCTTTTCTGGTGTGTTTTCATCGTGTGGAAGAAGCTTCATGTCCTCGGGCCGGATCATTTTGAAAATGGCCTGCACCAAACGCAGAGGGTGGGTGTGTCAGAAGGAGTGGGGTGGGGTGGGGGTGGGGGTGGGTGGGCATGGCTGGCGACCCTGGGGAGTTTCCTGTGCAAGGTGGACAATGACTAGAGAAGACCGCAGAAGAACGGGAGCATTCGCATGGTGGTGTTGGGAAAGAAAATGGACAAATGCCTTGGAAGGAATACAGCCAAACTGTCCCTTAGTCAGGAAGTGTGGATGGCGACACTTGGCCTCATGTCACTTGGAGGGACTCATGTTGTCTGGAGGGACTGGTCCCTGCAGAAGGACATCAGGCCTGGGAGAGTAGAGCACTGGGGAAAAAGGATAAGGCCTTCAACAAGATGGATCGTCACTGTGGCTGCAACAATGGGCTCCCACCTAGGCAATTCTGGGACGCCTCCTTTCTTCTGGTGGGCACAGGGCTGCTGGGAGCTGGAACCGACAGCCCAGCGCCTCTCAACTGCCACATCACCTGAATTTTCTGACCACATAGGCACATTATGGCATTAAAAAACCTGAAAACTCGAAATAAGGGCAACATTCAGAGGGTTAGGGAAGATGGAGGAGTAGACACAGACCACAGAGGAAGGAGACAGAACTGGTGGAGCTGGAGGGTATTTAGAATGGAGATGCTGAATCAGAATGTGTGTGAACTGCTGAATCTAGGACCGATGAGCCACTCTGAAAACCTTTGCCTAAATCTCAATAAAAAGTTTTCATTTTCATCAAAAGCTTTCCAATACCCAATGGTTTTCCAAACTTATTTAGCCAACTGTCTCCTTTTCATAAAAAAAAAAAAAAGCAGTGCCCTCCTAACGACTAAAAATATTTGTACGATCTTATTATTGTATCCCACTATCCAGGTTAAAGTGTAGATACCTGTTTCTGCAGTCCCCTTGGGTCGTTCTAATGCCCCCCCACCAGGAGCCGTATCGCCCAGTGTGGGAACCCCTACCATCATCGGCGAGATTGGGAAGTTCCACTTTGGGGGATACTGTCTAAAAGCGTGAGACTATCAAACAGTCTCGACTTGGTCCATGTGGTACTTCAGTGGTCTAGCAGGACTGGGTGGTGGTAAAGATGGCTCAGATTTATTGCACACCTAGTATGTGTCACTTTCCCCAGCATCTTGTCACCTAACCTTCTTAACTCCCCGGGTGGACTAACTCTGTCAGGAATTTTGTACCCAAAGTGGTTCTCTGTTTTGTATAAAATTTGTTGTTTTATATTGTAGGCCTGTAATTCTTAAGAAATTACTCATTTTAATCTCTCCAGTAGACATTCCAAGTTTGATAAACTTTAAGCCCTCTGGAGGTATAATTATGTCAGTAATTTTCTGCAGACTTCTCTAGTGTAATACTGCTTCTGACAGTTAACATTTACCCCGAGTAAATTGCCAGAAGTCACCCTGCCTTTTCTAGAACCTTCCATCCATTCTAGAGCCTGCACTTTGCTTTCTGCCCTACTGTTCCCACCTTATTCTTTCTTGGAATGCTTTGGAGAGAACCCCAGTCAAGGTTGGGGAAGGGGAGATGAGGGAGCATCATTTAGACATTTCCAACTGTTTTTCGGGACACAGGACACCCCTCACTTAGCACTCTACTCAGGAAGGGTTACAAAGAAAGGGGTACCGCGTGGTTCAACATTCCTTCCTGCTTCCCTCTTCCCGTGACCATACCCCTCAATTAAAGGGGCAGGAGCTGGGGCACTGCAGGCAGAGCTTGTGCCCTGTAGGAATAGGTGCAGGGACAAGGTGTCTCCAAGCTGCATTCTGGCTCCAGCTTTGCAGAATATCATCACTTCGGACACTCAAGGCCATAGTAGATCCCTGGCCTATATCCTCACAGCCGGTACCCTCAATCTTGGGGCAGGTTCAGGGTGCCAGAGAGCGACACTGCCTCCAGTGTGTTGATATCTGGGAGCATGGTCAGGCAGGGGTGATGTTGCCTGTGGAATTAGCCTGGAGGGAAAGGTCAAAAGATCTGAGGTGCAATGGAAGTGTGAATGGTCCCCCACAACCATCTGCCCCATGTAATGCAGACCCATATATACGAGTATGACAGCAGAACTATACAAGTGTGACTGCTACCACAGGCGAGGGATTAGCTTCTTGGTTCAGCAGTTTCCACTACTGAAGAATTAGAGCCGTGGGTAAGGCCACAGGAGTCACCGAATTCTTGCATTGGGCCCAGAAGTTTTATGGGTCGCCCAAGGCCATGCGCCACACAGCAGTGGATGGCAGAGCTGGAAGGAGGATCAGTAACTCATGACTCTCAGCCTCCTGCTCTGTCCAAGACCTCGTGATCTGGTGAGTCTTAGAGCCTTGGCACCGTCTTGCTGCAGTCCTGACCAGTGAGTCCTCCCTCCCTCTCTGCCTGCCTCTCCCATCAGCCTTTCCCCTTCATCTTTCTTATCCCTCAGGAACCCTCACCCGAAAACCTTTGCATCCTTTCAGTGGCTCCAAGGACTTGGCTGGGTCCCTGGAAGGTGCACATGGTTACCATGCTCAGCTGCTAACTACATGGTTGGAGGTTCAAGCCAACCCAGAGTTAACTTGGAATAAAGGTGTGATGACCTTCTGGAAAACTCATCCACTGAACACCCTATGATGTACATGCGGTCCATCTCTGACGCACAGGGGCAGCCATGGGTTGGAGTCATCTCGAGGGCAACGGGTTGTACTGGAGGACTTGACCACCATTGCAGGCCACCCCAGGGCCTCACCACCTACCCAGTTGGAGCCTGCTCTCCAGCCTGTGCCCAGATCACCAAAAGGTTCCCACCCTGAGGCCCAGGTGAAGCACAAAGCAGGGAGCACGACACGACATCATTCTTTGTCTTTCTGTTTGGTTTCTTTCCGGGAAATGATGTCACCACGACATCATTTTTTGTCTTTCTGTTTGGTTTCTTTCCGGGAAAAGGCAGGGGAGTTGTGCAAATGACAGCACGGATACAAAGACACAAAGGTACATGGAAGATGACAAACATTTCCTCTCCGGAGAGAACTTTGGAAAGAAAGCAAGTGGCAGTGCAGGGTGTGTGTGTGTGTGTGTGTGTGTGTGTGTGTGTGTGTGTGTGAAATGAAGAAGTAAAATGATACCTAGTGAAGGAAAGTATGCCTGGCATCACAGAGAAGAAAGGAAGCAGCTGGATTATCTAGGAATGGTTCAATGATGTCATGGTTGTCCTTTGGATGGAATTCTCAGAAGCTATTCAAAATATTTGTCATTCTGGAGTTGTGTGAAAGTTTGTGGGTCGAAGGCTGGTGAGGTAGAGATACAACCCCTGCAGTTGCTACACAGCTGCTTCTGCCTCGTGGTGACCCCGTAAGTCTCAGAGTAGAACGTGCCCAGAGTCATTCGCAGCAGCTGAGTTCTCAAACGACTGCCAGGCCTTTATTCCGTGGTGCCTCTAGATGGACGCGAGCCTTTTGGTCAGCAGCCAAGAGCATTGACTATTTGCACCACACAAAGATTCTGGAAAGGTCTGTATGAGTTCACAGGCATTTCTCTGGGTGACAGAATTAAAGGCAATTTTTATTTCATTGCTAGCCAGTTAATTCTGACTTAAAGTGAGCCTCTCTGACAAAGTAGAAATGCCCCTGTGTGGGTTACCGAGACTGTAACTCTTCATGGGAATAGAAAGCCACCTCTTTCTCCTGTGGAGTCACTGGCGGTTTTGAACTGCTGACCTTCTGGTCAACAGCCCAACATGCATGCACCCACTAGGCCACCCACTAGCTGCTTCAGGGGAGGACGATGAGGCTTTCTACTCCCGTAAAGAGTGACAGTCTCAGAAACCCACAGGAGCAGTTCTACTCTGCCCTACGGAGTTGCTGTGAGTCAGAATCGACTTGATGGCAGTGATTTTTTTTGAGAAAACATAACTGAAAAGTGAGGCCAGTGTGAGCCAAGAATAGATGAGTTCTGGGCTGCATGTGAAGGCAGGATGTGTCCGTCTGTCCAAAGGCTCAGCGGGACCCCACGGTTCAGTCATTCTAGAACCGGAGCCAGCAAAAACTGGGACTCAGGAGCCCCCTGCGGCTCCTTTGGTAGGTACATGTGGCTCTGCAAGAAAGTTGGAAATTAAAAAAGAAGTCTCATCGTTTCATTTATTAAAATGTTAAAGGCTCTTGTTCTGATAATGGTGATTTCATTTGTTTGGGAATCTATATTTATGGCTCTCAAATAATTTAAAATTGTTGTGAGGGACATGCTCGGCTCTTCACATCTAGGACATGAGGCACCTGAGAAAGCTGAGGCTCACAGGGTGAAGCGCCCCTCCTGCCCCCACGGTTAGCACGAACATGAGGTCCTAGAGCTTCAGATTCTGCCCCCCGCGCCTCCCCATTGTGGTGTCTCCCTATTGCTTGTTTAAAACACATTATGAGTGTAAAACTTAATTGTGAAAAAATTGGAATGTGAGTGGCTGATGTGTCTTAAAGACCTTTTGTTGCCAGGAGGAAGATGTGAAGGAGGAAGGCAGGAAGAGAAGGAGGGAGAAAGGAAGGGAAGGAGGGAGGATTAAGGGAATGAGGAAGAGGGGAAAAGGAGGAAAAGGAGGGGGAACTGGGAGGGACAAAGAAAGGAAGAAAGAAAGAAGGCAAAAGGGGACGGTGGAAGAGATTAAAAATAAACCCCCCAAACCCCCATAAATATTGAGACATACCCAGATTCTTATTCTTCTTTAGAAAGAAAGTCAGGCTGGGAGGATCTGGTTCAATGTCTCTACTCTCAGTCTACAAAAGAGCCTTCCTCGTCAAGATCCCTAGAAGCACAAAGCCTGCGCCTGTCCCCAATTCACCCCCTTGACCCAGCCCAGCCTCTCCCAAGCTCAGGGCCAGCAGTAGCAGGGGCCAGGCCCTGGGGACCCAGCCCAGAGCCCCCAGTTGCCAGGCAGGGGCGAGGGCAGAGACTAACCATGACGATCTCCTGCACTTCATTTTTGCTGATGGAGCCGTTGCCATCCACGTCGTAGAGGGAGAAGGCCCACTCCAGTTTCTGGTTGGTCTTGCCCACGGTGGTCATGTGCAGGGCAGTGATATACTCCTTAAAGTCCAGGGTGCCGTCACTGTTGGCATCGAAGCTGCGGAACACGTGCTTGGCGTAGGCCTTGGGGTCGGAGTCCGGGAAGAACTTGGAGTAGATGCTCTCAAACTCCTGCTGTGTGATGCGGCCGCTGGGGCACTCCTTCACGAAGGACTGGTACCAGGTGCACAGCTCTTCCTGCGTGAACTTGGTGTTCAGCTGCAGCTCCTCCAGGATCTCCTTGGACAGGGCCCCGCTCTTGCTGTTTCCCATAGGTGAGGCCGAGTGGGCTCCAGCCGGGAGCCGGTACTGAGTGGCAGGCTGGGAAGTGGTCTTTTGGTTGCCTGGCTCCGTCTCACTGTGAGACAGGAGAGGAAGACCTGGGGGATTAGGAGGATGGGTGACGAGATTTGTCAGGTATTTGGAAGGAGGTGGGACCCTGGAGCCTGAGATTAAAGAACCTTCTTGGGATTAAAAGAAAGTGCTGAAGGCAGGGGATCAATTGATCTTACTCCCTGGAGGCAAAGCCACTGGGAGGAGAGCACAGGAGACCAGCACCTTCAAAACAAACCCAGGGCTGCGGTATCAGTATCAGCATTGACTCTGACTCATAGAAACCCCATGTGTGCAGAGTAGAACTTCACCTTAGATCCTCAAGGCCAGCTTTTGGGGTACCACCCCCTGTTTCAATTACTGGTTGGGTGCTTAATAATTTGTGTCACCCAGGGATTCCTCCCAACTGGAATCTTGTGTCAAGCTCTAGGGCTTCTCTCTTTAAAAAAAAAATCATTTTATTGGGGGCTCATACAACTCTTATCATAATCCATATGTACATCCATTGTGTCAAGTACATCTGTACATTTGCTGCCATCATCATTCTCAAAACATTTTCTTTCTACTTGAATCCTTGGTATTGGCTCCTCATTTTCCCCCTCCCCACCTGCTCCCCCCTTCCTCTTGGACCCTTGATAATGTATAGATTATTATTATTTTGTCATGTCTCACACTGTCCAACATCTCCTTTCACCCATTTTTCTGTTGTCCATCCCCCAGGGAGGAGGTCACATGTAGATCCTTGTAATCGGTTCCCTCTTTCCAACCCACTCACCCTCCCAGTATCGCCCTTCACACCGCTGGTCCTGAAGGAATCATTCACCTTGGATTCCCTGTGCCTCCAGTTCCTATCTGTACCAGTGTACATCACCTGGTCTAGCCCCAATTTGTAAGGTAGAATTGGGATCAGGATAGTAGGGTGGGGAAGGAAGCATTTAAGAACTAGAGGAAAGTTGTATGTTTCATCATTGCTACACTGCACCCTGACTGGCTCATCTCCTCCCTACGACCCTTCTGTAAGGGGATGTCTAGTTGCCTACAGATGGGCTTTGCGTCCCCACTCTGCACTCTCCCTTATTTATAGGGATACCTGATACCTGATCCCATTGACACCTTGTGATCACACAGGCTGGTGTGCTTCTTCCATGTGGGCTTTGTTGCTTCTCAGCTAGATGGCCGCTTGTTTACCTTCAACCCTTTAAGACCCAGACGCTATATCTTTTGATAGCCAGACACCATCAGCTTTCTTCACCACATTTGCTTATGCACCGCTTTGTCTTCAGGGATCATGTCGGGAAGGTGGGCATCATGGAATATAGGGTTTCTCTTAGAACAAGCTGGTGGCTGTGAAAAGCAGGTCCGCATGGCTGGGACCCCTACCCATTGACCAGTTGACTGTGCTGTGGTGGCGGCCTGCATATTGCTGTGGTGCAGGAAAGCTAAGCCTTTTGCATTTCAAGTACCAGTAAGGTTGAAGCAGCCCCAGTGGTGCAGTGGTTATGCATTGGGCTGTGATCCAAAAGATTAGCAGTTCAAAACCACCAGTCGCTCCATGGGAGAGAGATGGTGCTTTCTACTCCCACAAAGAGATATAGTTTTGGAGACTCCAAGGAGGCAGTTCTGCCTAGTCTGACAGGGTTGCCATGAGTTGGCATCGACTCAATGGCAGTGAGTTTGGCTTTGGATTTTTGGTTTTACAAACTAAGACTGACTAGGAAGAAAGGCCTGGTGATTGACTTCTGAGGATTTGTTTTTGAAACCCTATGGATGGCAGAAGAATATTGTCCAACTCCCTTACTTTAAGCAAGGAGGAGAGATCAGTCACTGGAAGATGACCTCACGAGGTCACCTGAGTCTGGGTTGATTCTGTAACAGCAAACAACTGCCGAGGGAAAGCCACTTGCTGGGCCCACCCTGCCCTCGCTCAGTAGGGCTGAGAGGCTGGAGGTGCTCATGCACTCCCCCGATCACCCAACTCCCACCGTTGTTCCCAGGATGTCAAAAACAGTCATTTTCAAGAGACTTCCATGTTCAGATGCATGCCTGTGTATACTTATTAATGCTCCCTGGTGAGCATCATGTGAGAGAATATGACTTCTTCATGGGGGCCTCTCTCTTCTAGACCTTTGCCATCCTGTAGCAGGCGCTATCAAGAACGGTTAGCGATTGGGCAGCCTCCATGCCTGGAAACAAGCAGCCACCAATCCCAGGCTGTCTGTTGGAATTCCACTTGCTTGGGCACTTCCTTGCAGGATGATGCAAACCTGGGGGATGGGAGAAAAGTGCAGCCACAGCCAATGCCCCAAGCTGCCATTTTTGGAGGACAGTGGTGGTGGCAGGGGGATGGGGTGGGGACGCCACAGGCAGCTTCCCAAAAGAGATTTGGTTGCTATGCAACTTACCTAATGCTTTTGTTTCCAATGACTAAATTGTGTTTGTTGTTGTTTTTGTTTGAATTGTGTTTTATGGACCATACAAAATCACCCAACTGTGTGGATCAGAACGTGGAAACCGATACATAGTTGTTGGAACAAAACAAGGGGGCACAGAGCCAGGAGTAAATCCTTTTGACGCCCTACATTTTTGCCTTCACTCCCACAGAGTCCACTCCTGCTCATGGCGACTCCTATGTGTTAGAGTAGCACGCTGATCCAAAGTATTTCCGTAGCTGTTTTTCTGCAGGGAAGTAGATCACCAGGCTTTTCTCCCGAGGCACCCACGAGTATACTTGAACTTCTGGTCAGCATCCGAGTGCATTGAGGGTTGTTGGCACCATTTACAGCTTCCTTCTTTCTCCAGGAGGTCTAGCCTCCTGGGCAGGGACCCCTGTTACCGTCACTGAGGAGCTGGGGTTGGCATGGTCATAGAAAGGCTTAGGAGCAAGGAAAGTTTGCCCTGGGTTCAGACAAGGACTGCCAGAGGCCCTGGACGTTCCTGCCCTCTCCCAAGAGAAAGGGAGGAAAGAGCTGGAACCCGGTCAGAAGCAGCCTGGTACAATCCGCATTCCTGGGGTGGCGGTGCCCTGAAGGGCCCACCTAGGATGGGGGCCCTCTAGCAGCTGTGTTGATGCTGCTGCTGCAAGTGAGGGGTCACGACCCAGAGGTTTGTTTGAAAACCTGCATAAACATCTTCTGTCCAGGCAGCGTTTATGCTCCTGAAGCAAACATGGTGTTGGGGATGAAATGCGGTCTCCTGGGATTTGTGAAGTCGGTGCCAGGCAACAGCCGGCAAGGAGCTGGGGCAGGTTTGGAGGGAGACCTCGGGGAATCTCGGTGGGTCTCCCCCTCTAGGTCTTTCCATGAAGGAAAAATATATCCCGCCCAAAGACACCCCCCCACCCCACTCCATGAGGGTCAAGATCTTCATAGTCCAATTCACTGCTATGTTCCCCAAAACCAACACTGAACTCACTGCCACTGAGCCAAATCCAACAACTCGACCCTACAGGACACAGTGTTGCTGCCCTTGTGTGTGTCCCAGACTGTAACTTGTTATCAGAGTACAAAACCTCATCTTTCTCCTGTGGCCGAGCGTTTCAGACAGCTGACCTTATGGTTAGCAGCCCAGCACAGACCCGTAACAGCACGAGGTCTCCTGGGTTCCAGCACCTAGAAAACAGTCTGGCGTATACGAGGGGAGTTAAAAAAATACCATGGTCTTTTAATTCCATTTCCCCACCAAATTTTTGAAGCCCCCTTATAGTAGAGGCTCAATAAGGCACACTAGCCAGGAGCCCCATAAGGGTGAGTGAGGGGACAAGGACACAGGGCTGGCAGGTAGAGGAAGTCACCTGGGCAAAGGGGCTGGGCTAGAAGTGTGATTCCAGCAACTTAGTATCCAACTGGGTGATGGTGCCCAGGGAGAGCTAGCCAATGCTCTTGGGACACTGGGAAGCATGTGTTTGTGGTGGTGAGGGTGGCATCCCTCCAGGAAGGATTGACTAGCTGGACCCTGTGTCTCTGGATGGTTTATTTTACATGGGATGAGTCGGAGCATGTCAAGTGTACACACCAAGCCAAAGAAACAAACGCCATAGCGGTGCCCTTCCTGATAACGCTTTATAAGAACGCAGGACGATCATACAGAGCCAACGCCTTCCAAATGGAAATCCTTTATACACTTCATTCTTTAGCATCAATACACACAAATGCTATTAGGAGGGGAAGGGGGGAGAGGGACGGGTTACAGCCTCCATAGGGATCCAAGTTTCAACAGTTTATAAATTATGTCACATCCATTTATTTACTGATACTTACTGACCGAGGCAGCCAGAGGATGGAAGGGTCCACACTGTGGAGCAAACACACTTGTACAGGGGAAGAGAAATGCTGGCGAGGAGACATGGCTGTTTAACCATTAAAAATGTATAAAGTATTTAGCAAAAGTTATGGAAAACAGACCAAACAAGCGAAGTTTACTTTGTTAGAAAATTCCACTTTAATAGAGTTTGCTGATGTGCTTGTGTCTGTGTTTGGTCTTGTGACCACCATCTCCTTCAGGAGGGAAGAGATGCAGACGGGAGCCCCTTTGTCCCCAGGAATGGTTGGTGTTTCTCTGAATGAAGCCGTCTCCTGTGCATACCTTGATGTGTACAGCTGTGGGGAGGCCTATCTCCAAGACCCTGCTGCTGTTGGCAGAACCTGCAGGGGAGGGTTGACCTGTGATCCAGGCAGCCACAGAGATCCAGGGAGGGACAGGACTTAACTTCAGGGGCGTGTGACAAATGAGGCAGCTGAGCGGGGCCAGGAGGTGGCCTTCACACTTGCAGGCCAGGGCACTTCCTATGGTGCTGTGTGCTTTTTCTCTGTCCCATGTCCCACCCATGGACCAGGACCCTGTCCACCTCCATCTTGACCTTGATACAAAATGTTGATGGCCTTGATCGCCCACACACAGAGATGAGGAGTCCAGGGACAATCACACCCTTAGCCCAAACACACTTGACGAAGCAGTTCCCCCGGCTTCTAGAGGGACAGGAGGACACAGCATGGATCTGTCTTCCCTATTTGCTTTTTCTCCCCCCAAATATGCTGCAACAAAGGGCTAGGCCCGTCCCCTTCTGGAATCCGACAGCAGCCAGACTCCTCTGAATGCAGAGGGCTCTGCCTGGCCAGTCTCCAACCAGGAGGGGCCCTACCACATCGAGGCTTAGTGTCCCTCCCACCTCGAGACCCTGTGGACTCTGGTCTCCTGGCCGTGATCTCTACCAGGCTGGGTTCAAGAGTGTCTTGAGCTCATGTGGCGAGGCCCTTGGTTGACTTCCCAGGCTCACTTTCCTCTAGGCAGCTCATGATGAAGACATGGCTTGGGCGTGTGGTCAGGCGAGGAATAAGGTCCTATCCCAGCATCATCTAGCCTTATCAGAGCCTGGTTGTATCTCTGCCACCAACCACGGTACCCCGGAGCAGGCGAGGGCCAGTGAAGCATTGTTCTAACAGTGTAACAGTGACAAGAACTGCAATCTTCAAACCTGAGGAGTGCATATCCGAGATCCTTGGGATTGGGAGACCACGGCTTTCAATCTGGGGTTCCAAGAAGAATCTACCGCAGAACAGCATCTGAGATTCTCTGCCTCCGCCTGGTCACCCCTCTCCCAGGGATGGATTTTATGGAGCTCTGGGCACATGGTGACGAGCCCTGGTGTCACTATGGGAGAAGCACTGAGCTGCGAACCCACAAGGGCGGTGGTTCAAACCCACCACCAGCTGCTCTGCAGAAACAAGATGAGGCTATCTGTCCATGTCAACATGAACAGTCCCAGAAATCCTGTACAGATGCTCTTTGAGTTGGAATCGAACAGATGACAGTGGGTTTTGGGTATGCACACTGTGCAAGGTAGAGAGAGGAGCAGAGGGGACCCAGATTTAGTGCCACGTATACAGGATGCATCATGGAAGGGGACAAGGCAGAGCTGGTAGCTGGAGGCAGCCTGACAAGCCCTTTAGAACCCATGCTTTTGGGGAGTGAAGTAAGTTATCCGAAAAAACAAAAAACGTCACACTGAGAACAGAGGCCAGGCAGCCCCCTCCTCATCTTGGCTACTGCCACCTGCCTCACAGACCCAGATACAAGGCCAAGGGTGGTGCTGGTTGGAGTGTGCCCCATAGGAAGGTAAGGGGTTTGCTTGCTAAGATGCACATTTCAGGTTGCGAGGACCGAGTTCCCAGACCCCTCCCCACTGCCTGTCAGTATCCTGCATGGTCAAGAACTTCAAATGGACCAAAGAGCAATCTGAGCCCACGAGTGGCTGGTGGGCATAACTGGCACTGGAGCAGGATTCTTGGGGGCAGTAAGGGGGTAGCAGGTGGCAGGGGGTGGTCCAAACAAGTCGACGACTCTGGGCCAGAACTGCCCACAGCATTCCTTCCAAACACGTGGAAGCAGTGTGGTCTATCACACAATGGAATGGTGCTTGTCAATATAAAGGAAGAGCATTCTCCTGCCAACTGGAGGGTTGTTGGTCTGAGTCTACCCAGAGGCACTGCAGAAGAAAAGGCCCGGCTATCTGCTTCCCGAAACAGTTACTGAAAACTCAAAAAGAGAACAGCTTGAGTTGGATACCCAGTGTCATACAGGTGGCAGTTGCCTTGATGGCAATGTTTTATTAAAATTGAAATGAGGCACGCACAGGGGTGACTCGAGAGTCTCAAGTCGTGAGAAAGCAGCCCGACTTCATCAGCGTGATGCCGTGGATCTGACATCCTTGAACCAACCAACCTCTACGGGGAGAGAAGGTCAGCAAGCCATTTTATTACTGTTTGCCCGGGGCCTGGGGTGGGAGGAGTCTGGCTACAAATGGACACACAGACATGCTTTGGAGGGACCAGAGGGGTCTCAAGACGGTCAACATTCACACGCATCTGCCTGTCATCTGCCTGGGGGGTACCAATGACAGTTCAAAGGGGTGGTGGGCACACTAACCTAGTGGCGCAGAAAAGGAGTCTGGCCAATTTGCTGCTGTAGTTACAGCCAAGACCCCATGGAGCAGTTATACTGCCACAGGCAGGTGGCAGGAGTTAGACTGCCCTCGGTGGTAATGGGACTGGACTTGGGTATGCTGCAGGTGGATTGTAATGTAGGGGCTACCTCAGCACACCTGGGGCGGGCGGCCAGTGGGCCTTGTGCAGACAGGGAGGCTATGGGGCTGGGAGGAGGCAAGGAAGCTGCAGCTGCTGGTGCTCTGTGCTCAGGTAACACTTAAGGGCTTTCTTGCCCCACACAGGGAATAGGCCTTGAGAATCCTATTGGGCTGCTAGCCAAAAGGCCAGCGGTTTGAAACCCCTAGCCACTCTGCAGGAGAAAGAGGCAGCTTTCTACCTACCACAGAAACCCACAGGGGCAGCTCTAACCTGTCCTATATGGTTACTGTGAGTCAGAATCGACTTGATGGCGCTGTTTGTCAAGGGCAAATGACGCTGGACGTGAGACCACCCAAATGAGCCCCATCTGTGGCCGCCTTTGAGGTTTACCAGAAGGGCCTTTGACTCAGCCCAGCACTTGAATGCACCTGGCCATTGAGTGTTCTGCACCCTGGGAATAGAAGCAAACTGGCTAGTTGGTGAAATGCACAGAGTTTCTGCTTGCTTCAGCTAAGAATTTGACTTAGGTATGCTTGAATTTGACCATGGGTATAAACTTGACTTGGGTATGAATTTGACCATGCTTCCCACTCCAGAAAGCCATCCATGGTGGAGGAGGGAGGTTGGTCCCCAGGCAATGCCATTTTACAGATCCGCAGGGCACACCGGAGTCCTTCCAGTGGAGGGTCACCATCCTGGCAAGTTCGGATGCTGACCATGTGCACTTGAACCATCAGAGGGCAGCAAGCAGCTTCTCCGGCAGGTTGTTGTGGAAACTCGCCTGGGCCAGCATTAGTTGTGGAGACCCCCACCCTCCTCCCCTCACAGACAAAACTAAAGACAACCATGTCTCCCAGGTAGGAAGGAGCAGGCGGCAGCAGCTGGCCCGTTCCCAGGAAGAACCCTGACTCACCTATAAACCCAGCAAACCAGCCCCTCCCTGAAGAAGCCACTGAAGCACAGGAACCACCCCCGCTAAGCTATTGTGTGCGCTTCCCCCACATGTGAGCTCTGAGCTTCTGGACTTCATGCCAATTTGGTTTTCCTCTCCAGGGGAACCGTGGGCTTGGCCAGGGTTATGAATTCACTGCCATTTCACCTACTTGCATTTCACCTTTCCTCTTTGCCAAGTGGGGAGTGTTAATAAAATTTTTAAAAAAATGGAATTTTGCATTTGGGCTGCGGGGGGTGGGGGGCTCTGGTCCTGATGGGGAGGCTATGGGGCTGAGATGAGAGCAGGCACCCCTTCAGCCACAATGTCATAGGCCTCACGGCAGTGGGTTATAGCCTAGCTTCCTAAAACTGAGTCATGACCCCCATATGGAGCTGTGTAACTGAATGGGAATGTGTGTGTGTGTGTGTGTGTGTGTGTGTGTGTGAACGTGGATGACAATAAAAAGCTTTTGGAACAACCACCAGAAATGAGTTCAAAGTCAACGCCGTCACGAACCTGAGGGGTTTCTGGCCCTGCGTGCCCATCTTGCGAGGAGACATAGTCTCAACAGCCCTGGCTTCTTTCACAGCAAGGGAGCCCAGTGGGTGACAGGCGCATTGGGTACAGGGTTGCTCTTTTATAGCAAGCTCGAAGCAGGCAGTCCCCTTGGACCCCAGAGAAGAGAGAGGCAGGGCAGCTGGTCTGGCATGCACGCAGCTATATTCTCAGTACTCAGTGCCGTCCACGTATCTGCTGAATAAGCAAGCGAAGGACTGGGTGTGCAGGTGCATTAGCATGATGGAGGGGATCTCCGAGACCCGGGATTCTGCAGAGAGAACCTGGATGTGAACCTCGAGGTCACTGAGCCACCAGATCCCCGGAGAGACAGCTACACAGAGCAAGAGAACGCAAGCTTCCCTGAAGACAGGGCTGACTCCCGTGCCCAGATCTCAGCACCCTGCCAAAGGGGACCAAGAAGGCTACAGGTACCAGAGGGAAATGGTGGGGGAGACATCCCTGGGGAAGAGAATGGAGTTGGGCTCGAGGCCACCATGGGCTACTGGAGAGAGAAGAGTGAGTGCTCCCTACTCCTCCCCTTGGGACTAGGGGCGGGCGGGGAGCAGAAGCCTCTGGAAGCCTCAGAGGCGGATGAGAAGACAAGGTCAGAATATCTGGATTGCTCCCAGAGCTGCTGGCCTTGGATGATGCGGAACCATCCACAAAGTCGTTCGGTGGGAATCAAGAGAGACTTTGCTCAAAGTGACAGCTGGTGACAAGGCGCGAACCTGGCTCTGTCCTCCATTCTGTGGACAGCTCAGGTGACCTCCGTGTTGACAAACGCCTTCCCAAAGGCCGGGATGCTTCAATAAGGAAGAGAAAAGCTTGGGGTTGACTTTATTGTGTTAGACACTTCTCCAATAGAAACTACGGGAGGGCAGTTCTGTTCTCAATGAATTACAGACTCCATATACATCATCCAGGCAACTCATGGACTGAGAGCAGTGCCATTGATGTGGGCCCTTGGGCATCTGCCCAGAGGGTTACATGGCTGGATACCGTCTCTTTAATGCAGAAGATGGGAATGTTGGGATGAAGTGAATTCTGAGGGCTCTGGGTCTGAACACCCATTATGTGACCGCATCAGGTTGCTTCACTTCTCTGGGCCCCTCAAGATTAATAGGGTGCAGAACGTGTCTGCCAGGATTGTGACGGGGGTAGAATGGCAAGCAAGAGTCTTAGGGCAGCACTGACCGCTTCCAATGTCACAGGTTTTTCTAGAAACTGGAAGATGGCAGGGAGGGTGGGGGGCGGGGGTCAGCGACGTGTGTGAGAACCTGGGAGGTGCAGAAGGCACCAAGACGGCAGGATGACATCCGCTGCCAGGTAGATTACAGCCTCACGCACGCAGCCCAGAGAGAATTGGCAATGTCATATGGTGCCCACCATCTAAACCCTCCACCTCCTTATAAGAAACAGTGGTGCCTAGCCCAGCCATGCCCAAGCAGTATGGGCCATCTAGATGCTGAAGGCTCCTCTTGACCCAACTCCCTCAAGATAGGGCCTAGCCCCATGAAGAGCCCGGTGTGGGACAGGAGCTGGGATGGCCAGAGCCAAGCACCCTGGCTGGCATGCAGGCTCCAACGGTCCTGCTGCAGTGCTGGCCTCTGAGACTCCACTCGCTCCTCCTTTGGACACTCCTCAACCAGACCAGGTCACCATCCACCCAGAGCTTCCTCTGCAGACACTGGGCAGGGGTGGGGAAGGCAGCAGCCAACAGAGAGGGCTGGAGTAGGGTTCCAGGGGGAGTCTTCTCCAGGAATGTCTGATCGAGTGGGAAAATGGTGAGGTGGGCTGATTTGCAGGATGAGGTAGGTCCATCTTGAATGCTCCAGGGCTCATCCATCAGGACAGGAGCCAAAACCTTCTCCCCAAGATTCCTGGTGGCAGCAGAGGAAAGCTAGAATGTGGGCTGGTCTCAGATGGAAAAGCACTATGATGCCAGGGGGTGGGGCGCTGAAAAGGAGTCTGGAGTGGACTGGTGGGTGGTGCCTTTGACCCACGATTCGACGCCGATGGCTGGCTTGGAGATTGAGGCCTCCATCCCTGGTGCTGCGAAGCACATGGGATGATCGGCCGTAGGCGTCCAGGGGCACAAGCCTGGGAGAGAGGCGGCCATCCCACTGAGCTCAGCAGGGACCAGACATTCTCAGAGCAGCAAACACACAGGAGGTGGCGAGCAGGGGAGGGCTTCAGCCTCGGAGACCAGGGCTGAGCTGTGGGCTTGGGACTAGTGGGGAGCTGGAAGTCCAAGTCCAGGTTGTTACCCCTCTGGAATAACCGTCTGCAGTACACACGCTCCCCTCCTCAGCAGGGACCAGGACAAGGGGGAGGGGGAAGGCAGTCCCGGCAGCAGCAGGTCCCGTGGGACCCCCGCCCCCTAGATCTCCATGTCCACGGGGCGGATGTTGCCGGTCTTGTTCTCTCTGACCCACAGCTCCCTGTCTTTGGCCGGGTCCACTTTGCGAAGCAGTTGGTCCACAGGCTCGACTGTCTGCAAGGGACACAGAAGGGAGGGTACGGTCAGAGGTGGTGGCTGGCGGGGACCTCTCCTCTGAGCCGGCTGCCCTGGGCCTTTGTGTTCATCAGGGCAGCCCTTCTAGAAGGCTCTGGGCTGAGGGACACTAAGAGGGACAGAGAGAGAGTGTGCGTAGAGTGGGAAGGATTGCCCATTCAGGCTCTGCCCCTCTCCGCTGTGCACCATCTGAGACAGGGTCCTGACAGTGACGCCCACCCTCATCCCTGGAGTGACCTCACCCGCTTGTCACCAGAGAAGAGTACCTACAGAATTGAGTTTGAGGTATCCTATTTCTAGAAGATTCTTATTATTGGTTAAGAAACTGGCCAGGAGAGAGAGACCAGGGTCTTAATGTCTTTAAAATCTGGGGTAGGGAGTAAGGGGAGGGGAAAAAATGAAAAGCTGATACCAAAGGCTCAAGTAGAAAGAAATTTTTTTTTAAATCGTTTTATTAGGGGCTCATACAACTCAACACAATCCATACATACATCCATTGTGTCAAGTACATTTGTACATTCATTACCCTCATCATTCTCAAAACAGAAAGCAAATTTTTTCAAATGATGATGTCAACAAATGTGCAAATGTACTTGACACAATGGATATATGTATGGATTGTGATAAGAGTTGTATGAGCCCCCAATAAAATGTTTTTACACCCCCCCCAAAAAAAAGCCCTCAAAGACTCACTGCCATTGAGGTGCCTCTGACCCATAGCAACCCCACACAGGACAGAGTAGAACTGCCCCTTGTGGGTTCACTGAGGCTTACTCTTTATGGGAGTAGAAAGCCTCATCTTTCTCCTGCTGATGTTGAGATTAGCTCATCAGCACCCCACTCTCTTTCCTCTGTGTAGCAGCATCTCTGTGTACTGACCCCCCACTTGTGAACTCCCAGGGCAATCCAGTTACCCCGGTCCTAGCTCCCTGCTCACGGCCCTCCTTCAGGGCAGGTCCTCTGGTGACTGAACACTGAAATGGCCATGGTGTGGCACCAGTAGCTCTCCGCAAGGCCCTGCTGGCCTCAGCCCATGGGCAGGAACTCACGCTTTGGTTGAACATGTCCGTCTCGTGCCGCAGCTGAGTGTACTGGCACAGGTGTTGCCGAATCATCTCGACCCTCTCCACCTCCAGCCGCTCCAGCTCCTGCCGAGAAGCCCAGAGACCTCTGAGCACTTCCCCTCCGCCTGGAGACCCCTCTCATCCAGCAGGTCCCAACCCCTTCTGCTCCCTCTCCCCATCATACGGGTTGCCTAGATCCTGCCAGGCTGTGCAAATGTCTGGCATGCCTGGTGCCACTTCACCCTTTGGGGTCAGGTGAATAATCTAGAACAGTGGTTCTCAACTTTCCTAATGCCTCAATCAACCCTTTAATACAGTTCCTCATGTTGTGGTGACCCCCAACCATAAAACTGTTTCCGTTGCTACTTCATAAATGTAATTTTGCTACTGTTATGAACTTAATGTAAATATCTGATATGCCGGATATATTTCCATTGTTACAAATTGAACATAATTAAAGCATGGTGATTAGTCACAAAAGCAATATTTCATCATATAGTGTGAACTATATATTTTCTGATGGTCTTAGGTGATGACCCCTGTGAAAGGGTCGTTTGACCCCCGAAGGGGCTGCAACGCACATGTTGAGAACCACTGATCTAGAAGAATGAGAGGGACTTGCTCAGTAACGAGGGGTGGAGATGATGATGATGGTGGTGGTGCTGACAGAAGCAGCTACTATGGCCTGGAAACTTAGTCTTCTAAAATTAGGAGCTATCTGTACACGGCTCAGTAGTTCTCAGAATAATTGTATGAGTTAGGTACTGCACAGTATTCTTATTTCCCAAGCAAAGGGGACTAGCTCTTCGACTGGACGCAATCCCTCGTCCAAAGCATCCTGGAACGAGCAGAGGACGTGGGCTGTGAGCCTGGGTGCAGCCTGACCTCGGCCAGGATGCTGCCCTGGGGCAGCCCTAGCCCTAGTGCGCTGACATAGGAGCTTGCATGTCTCCAACTCTTGGGCGTTGGCCTCGGGCCTCTGCTGAGCAGCCTCATCTTGACTGCCTCCACACCAGGGCTCCCCTGGCACATGGGAGAGGAGCGAGGGCAGGGAGTGCATTGGTCAGTGAGGAACGCAAGCGTGGAAAGACTTTGGAATTCAGGGGGTCAGGCTGTTCTGCACACAAGTAGGTCACCTCTCAGGTGATTAATTGGGGAGGAAGGTAAAGCAGGAGGCTTAATTAGGAGATTAACCAAGAGGAAAACTAGGTCACTGTCCCTGTAATCTACTCGGGGTGGGGGGGCAACACCTGGCACAAACAATCAGGTTAGGTACTGATGGGGTGGGGTGGCTTGGGGGTGGGGTGGGGTGTGCAGTGGGAGAGTGAGTTAAGCAGTAAGCATGAGGTCGCTTTTCCTAAGTGGTCCAATGGCCCTAACGCTCACTACAGTTCCTGTCTCACGTGATGAGGCCACCACAAGGAGATGCTGACGCTCAACGAGAAAGGCTTAGGAAAGTCTGAGCCTGGCCCACCCACCTTGAAGGCTCCCCCACTTCCTGACTCCCCTTATATACCCACACAGACACACACACACACACATGTGGCCTCACTCAGATATTAGTCTGCAAGGATCTCTTTCCAAGGACCCGAGGCTCTTCCTACTTCTTGCCTCTCTTTTCTACAGGAACCACAGCCCAGGCCCTTCCTGGGTTGGGGGCATCCTCAGGGGCCCCTGGCCCCTCTGGGGACAGAGCAAGACCCAAGGCTTGCTGAGGCCAGAGGCGGCAGAGCAGGGATCTGAAGTCACACAGCCTGGCCCGAGTCAGTGCCCGAGGTCTTCACTGTGACCCTGGTGTAGATCCAACAGTCACCTCATCCCATCAGCACCATGTGCCCACCTGCCCAGGCTTTCCGGGCATCCGGCGCACTTCTGATCACTCACCAGTGTGGTGGTCACCATCTCTTCAAACCACTTGGACTGGGCCTGGTTGTAGAGGTCCACACATCGCATGAGGTCATCGCCTGAAAAAGGTCAACAGCCTCTGTCATCCTCCATTTGGGTCCTGGGCCTGGCTGCCTTCTACCACCTGGCCCCCACCGCCATGTCCTCTCCTGTCCCTGGGATCATGCAGGTCAATGGCCCATAGGAGGGGAGGAACAAGGGGTGAGGCAAGGGGCCAACCCAGCATCATGAGATTGAGCTTGGCCCCAGACACCAAAGATTTGAGGGGGGGGGAGGGGAGGGTAGTTCTTAGTACTTCTGTGTGTGAGTGTGTGTGGTGTTGGTGGTGGGAAGTATGCTTAGGAAGGTCAGTCCTATAACAAGCCTCTTTATCAATCAATGGCAGTTTCCTTTTACACTGAGAATTCTGATTGGCTAAAACATGCTTCACAAGTAACCTGATCCTACTTGAAGTTAAAAATTGGAGAAACTGTTTTCAATCATAGACGGTTGTGTGTGTGTGTGCGCGCGCATGCATGTCCAGCAAGATGCTGTTTCACAACACAAAGTCACGCATCCAAAGCATGTGTGTGCCGCGAGGGCCTGAAAACACGCACTGGTGCACCTCATGCTAACTTCCAGAGAACATGGATGGGTGGCAGGCAGTTGGCTCCTTCTATTGCCCCCTACTGCACCCTCTCCTCTCAGGAGAGAGCACGGAAACAAGCATGGCCATTCCCCTCTGGTGGCCGGTACAATACAACTCAGACTCATTGTGGCCCAGTAGGACAGGGTAGAATTGCCCCAGTGACTTTCTGAGACTCTAAGTCTTTACTGGAGTAGAAAGCCTCATCTCTTCCCCTCAGAGCACCTGGTGGTTTTGAGCTGCTGACCTCACGGTCAGTAGTCCAACGTGTAACCCACTACACCACCAGGGCTCCTCTGAAGGGCTAGTGGACTAGCTCCCATTGGATTTCTGTGGGCAGCAGTTTGCAAGCCCAAAGAAAACTGATTTTAAGGTAACTGAGACAAGCCACGACTGCACATCCCCACAGCCCAGCACACAACCCCAACCATAAGCCAGCAGCGGCACCTGGGAGCTTGTTAGGAGCGGGAACCTCAGGGCGTCCCCTCAGGCTTGCTTAATCAGAAACTGCACCATAACAAGCCCCACCGGTTCTGGAGCAGAGCGGCCCTGCTCCAGCCGGCCACTGTCTCCACCCTGCGCTCCTCGCATCAGACCCCGGGGGGCGCTCTCACCAGCCTGCGTGGACTTCCGCCGCGCCTTCTTGATGTCCTCCTCCGTCTTGTTGCTCAGCTTGATCTCCAGCTGCTGGGTCTTCATCTCCAGGTCTCTCTGCCGCTCAGTGAGGGATTTGCGCGCCTAGGCCATGGCATGGGGAGCTAGTCCCAGGGCTCAGGGGCGCCTGCCCGCTGGCCTCCATTCTCCAGGCCCGAGTTCTTTGTGTGACTGAACTAGCACCTCCCAGCTAAGTGGTGATATTAGTGACTGCAACCTGGGTGCTTCCAAACACACTGTACCTGGGCTGGAGCGAGCCTCGTGGGCCCTCTCTTCAACAATCATGCACACACCAGGGCCTGGGCAGGAAAGGGCAGCCTGTGCTAACAGGGGCCTGGCCAGCCCTAAGCCAGGCTTCTGGGTTTGGGAGGGACCAGCGAGGTCATCCTGGGTACCTCCATCAGCATTAACAGGCTACCAGCATGTGTGTCCCGGCCCTGCTCCCCTCTCCCAAGCCTGCCCTTCCTTATCATGTCTTTGCTCACACTGTCCACCTGCCTACCAGCAGCAGCCCCACAAGCCTTGGATGCCCATAGCAGTTCACGCCCCATTCGCCCACACTCATCCCTGTGGCCCTGGTACCAGCCTAGGCAGGACTCTCCTCCCTTCAGCCTGAGCCTCAGACACATTGCTTGAACTCCAAGCAGAAAGGTGAGCTGCTGCTGGGAATGTGGCCAGGGAAAGATGCTGTCTCCCAGGAGGAAGCTTCCAGGGGGAGGGTGGGGCCGGGCATGCATGGAATTGCTGCCTATTTAGGGCTACAAGTCCCACAAAAGCATGGGTGTAAGTAAGGGGACCATCTGCTCCTGCTGAGAAGGCTATTGCCATCAATAAAACAGAAAATCCCAGTACCATGGATGATGTGGAGAAAATGGCATCGCCATGACCTGCTGGGGGGGCCACGTGAGGTGGGTCAGGTATACCAAGAACAGTTTAGCAGTTCCTCACCAAGTCTACACAGAACTACCCAAGAAAAGTCTCCTACTGGGCAGATGCCCAATCAGGCTGGAGCGTGGGCACTGGAACACAGCCCTGGGTGCTAATGCTCAGTACATGAGGTGGGGAACTGCCTCACGGGCACCCACGGGTCCACACAACCCATCCACACAGGGAGCAGTGCTCAGCCACAGAGATGGGCAGCGTGCTGACAGGCGTGACAACCATGGGGACACGGTGTCATCCTGTGTGAGAGAAACCACGCTCACAAGGACAGACGTTGTGGTGCCCGCCGACAGAACTATCTAGCATCAGCATTGGATGCAGATGGGCGCTAGACTGGAGGGTGCCAGCAGGTGAGGAAGGGGAGTGGGTTCTCAGTGAACATGGGTCCCTGCGGGGTTAGGAAAACCTTCTGGACGAGAAGCTGGTGTGACGGTTGTGGATGCACTCACCGCCCGCGACTCGGGCACTTGTACAGAGGAAACACGGCGATTTTTATGTTACATATTTCTCACCACGAACACATTAAGATTACATATTTGCCTAGTCACACATGTCCAAATACCTACCCCCTCCCAACTATTCCCTAGGAACTCCTGTGAGCCACCGGGGCAGAGTGGGAGTGCTCAGGGGTGGCTCCAGACCCCTACTTTCATCTGAACACGCCCCCACCCACTTGGAGGGCTCCCAGTTCCCCCTTTCTGGCAGACCCCCCACCTTCCCATCCGCTCAGGTCCTGGGTGCTCACCTTCTCCACAGAGGCGTAGCGGCTGGCCAGCTGCTTGCGAAGGTCAGCAATGTGGTGGTCACATTTTTTCATGTCTTTCTTGAAGTTTTCTCGGAAGTTCATGAGGGGTTTCTCTACCTCGCTGTGGAGCTGCCGAGGGGAGAATGGGGAGGGCACGATCAGGACCCCAGGGCCTGAGCAAGAGGTGGGGGCAGGGGCCAGGGGCCAGGCAGGGATCCTGCCGTTGTCCTGTGAGGAGGTCAGGCCCGGAGGCAGTTAGGCCTCTTTAGGAAGCTACCTTGCTCTTGAGAGGTCAGCTTCCATGTTTAGAGAACGAGCCAGCTGAATTTGGAGAAGCCCTTCCTGATTCCACCGGCCGGCATGTAGGTCTTTTCTCCTTATTGTATCTCCCTCCCGAACTTTCCAAATGGGGTGCTCACTGAGGACAAACTAGGGCACTTGACTTTGCACTTCCAAGAACCTGGCATGGCGAACCAGTGTTGAGTGGGCGGCATTAGATAAGTCACCCACCTTAGGCCAGTCTTCTCTATTGGACATCAACTGGGCATGCCAGGGGAGAGCACAGGGTGACCCAGGGGGCCACCCTGTGAGGGACTGATGAGGGGAGCTGCTCAGGGGCCGCTGGGAACCCACATCCTGCCTCTGGCCTCCAGGGCAGCCAGAAGGAGAAGAGGTGGGTGGTGGTCGGCTTTCAAGGTTTCTCTTTTTTTTCTTGCTTCCCCTTTTCCCCAATTTTGTGTGTCACTTATTTTAAACTTTCTGGGTATAAATTGGACAAAGGTTGGCCGAGCAGATCGGCAGTGTTACATGTACTTGTTGGTCACACTTACGGGACGGTGCATATCAAACATGCCTCTTAATCCCTGTCATCTACAGATACGATGCAATTCCCACACTTAAATACAGTGACACTTAAAATACCTTCCCTTTATTCCACTGTAGAGCAAAATTTAAAAATACTTTAACATACTCAAGATCTTTAAAAAAAGTGGGTGGGGTGGGGTGGGGTGGGTGGGTAGAAGCATGATATTTCTTTTATGTGAAAACCTGAAGGGGGATCTAACCAGTCAAAGGCCCAGAACCACTCCCACCAGGTTGGCCTCTTCTGACTGACAACCCAGCATATGAGGCACCCCAACGCAGCCTCCTTCTGCACCAACAGTGAATTGCTCTGGGGAATGCAGTTGGAAGCTCCAAGCTGCCCCTCCCCTTCCTCCGTTACTGACTCTTGCTCCTTGTCTCTGTCGTTGGGGGTTGTGAGGATGTGGGACGTCCTGCACACACCGGTATGGATGAGCGAGTTGCAGTCTAAGGCCTGGGGGGTAGGGGAGAGGGGACGTCAAGAAGACAGTGTTGTTGTTGGATGGCTTTCCAAGATGAATGGACAAGCAGGCCAACCGAATGACATCACCCCTAATCCCTAGTTTCTAGAGGTGTATGATCCAAACCCAACCAAACTCACTGCCATTGAGTCAGTCCCAGCTCATAGCCACTCCACAGGGCAGGGTAGATCTTCCCTTGGGGGTTTCTGAAACTGTAACTCTGGACAGGAGTAGAAAGCCCCATCATTCTGCTGAGAAGCAGTTGGTGGTTCTGAACTGCTGACCTCGCAGCTCTTGGTCGCACATGAAACTATCCTGCCACCTCACTGTAAATTTCTCATCCTCTTAGAGGTCCGCCTTGGAGGCCTTGTTCAGGCCACCCCAATAAAGTGAAGAAAGCAAGTTGCCCCCATGTCCTGGTCTCCCAGTGCAAATAAAAGGGACGTGCATACGATGCACAATCTAGTCAATGTGCAATAGGGTAAAAACCCAAAAACCCACTGCCATGAAGTCAATGCTGACTCACAGCGACCCCACAGGACAGGGGAGGCCTGACCCTGTGGGTGTTGTGAGACGGCGACCTTCATAGGAATAGAACACTTCATGTTTCTCCTGGTGCTACAGAACAGCAGGCTGGGGGTTCAGCTTGAAGCACAGTGGTGAGAATGACCAGAACTCAAAGTTGGAAAAGTGGTGCTGATGGATTTGCTCAACTCAAATCTTGTGAGAAACCCCAACCAGTGCAGGGTCAGACAAATGGGTTATGCCTTTGACGGCGGTTAGTAGCCTTTTCTAGAAGAACATCCCCATCTGGTGGCAGTTTGTACGCTGTCACAAACCTGGGAGCTGACAAGAATGGATGAGCCCCTTTCCTCCCTTTCCTTGTGGGGTATGTGTTCCTGAGCAGGACAAACCACCCACCACCATCCAGTCGATCCCAATTCTGCGTAACCACACAGGCCTGAACAGAACTTCCGGTGGGCTCCGAGGCCCTATGGGAGCAGATAGCCTCTCCATTCTCTCTTGGGGCACCCTAGATTAGCAGCTCAATGCATAAGCCCTCTGCCACCTCCTGAGCAGCAGGAGGGAGGGGTTAACGTGGCTGCTTCCTCCTGACTGAGGACTGCCGCCCCATGTGGTGAAACCCTGGCTCCTGGGCCTCTGGATGCGATCCTGTTTGGAGACCAGGCTTTTCTTCAATCACGGTCATGAGGCCACACCAGGGTAGAATGAGTCCCAAACCTCACCACTTTTGAGCCAGAACAAGGCCGGAATGGACACAGAAACCCACAGAGTGACAAATGCCACCTGAGGAGGGAGGCGGATAAATCTTTTTTAAGCCCAGTAACTCCCCAAACTGCCAGGTAGTGCAGTGAGTTACGACCTGGACCGCTCGCTGCAAGGACAGCAGTTTGAAACCACCAGCCACTCCAAGGGACAGATGGGGCTTTCTGCTCCTGCAGAGCCACCGTCTGGGAAACCCACAGGGGCAGCTCTACCCTGTCCTACAGGGTTGCTGTGAGTCAGAACTGACTTGAGGGCAGTGAGGTTGGAGATGAAACATGGAATCCTGGTCAGATCAACACAGGTGGGACATGAAAGCAACGGGCAGAAGGAGCAATAAAGAACTTGCTCTCCCACCAGCATTTCCCAGAGCGGCAACACTGCCCCCTAGTGGGCGCTGGACCAACACATGGGTTACAAGTCATCCTGGATTATGGGCTAGAACAGGAGTTCTCAACCTTCCTCATGCCCAGACCCTGTAGTACAGTTCCTCACCTGGTGGTCCCCCAACCATAGAATCATTTTCGTTGCTACTTCATCACTGTCATTTTGTTACTTTTATGAATCGTAATGTAACTATCTGATATGCAAGATGTATTTTCATGGTTACAACGGAGCTTAATTAGACATAACGGAAGCATAGTGATTAATCACAAAACAATATATAATTATATATTGTGAAATATTTATGTGTTTTCCGATGGTCCTAGGCGACCCCTGTGAAAGGGTGGTTTGACCCCCAAAGGGGTTGCGACACACAGGTTGAGAACCGCTTGGCTATAGTGTAAAAGTTTGTAATTGCCTTGCGAGGGGAGAATGGGGGCTGCTGAGTAACTTTTTTTCTGGAAAGGAGGCAGTGGGCTAAATAAGTGTGGGAACTGTGCTGTAGATCCCCTCAGGAATCCAGATGTCTAGCCTCCCGAACTGAGAAAAGAAAGTTCTGTTCTGTGTAGGCAGGTACCAGGGAAGGCAGACAGGTCTTCCAGAGCCTGACCCACCTGCTGACCCCTTCCTGAGGCCCTGAAAAGCCAGAGGTTAAAGGAGCCCTGTCAGTGTAATAGGTTAGGCACTGGGCTGCTCACTACAAGATCAGCAGTTCAAAACCACCAGTCTCTCTCTGTGGGAGAAAGACAGGCTTTCTACTCCCATAGAATCTCTCAGGGGCAGTTTCACCCCGTTCTTCAGCTGTGCTGAGTTGGGATCCATCATGGCAGTGAGTTTGGTTTCTTGAGCCAGAAGTCAGCTTGTCCTGTACCGTGAGGGTGGTGTTGGTTTTTACAAAATAAGGATTCCTCAACCCAGATCCTATGATCCGGGCAAGTTTCTAAAGAACAAAAACGCTTCTCCAGGATCCTGAGTGATATTCTGGAAATGTGCTGCTTCTGGCTGTCAGAGTTGATTCCATCCCAGAGAGGCATGGATTCTCCATCTCCATATTTTAAGTACTTCCCCAAAGACTTTTTTTTTGGGTGGGTATAAGGTTGACTTGGTGGTTTTAAACCACCACCAATCTTAACCTTTTAAATATCATGGTTTAACAAAGGAGTCAGCAAGCCCTGGTCCAAACGGCTCATCTCACCCATGAAGAGGTTGAGCCCAGAGATACTAAGTAACAAGCCTGAAGTCACAAAGCTTGTTATCTCTCTCACTGCGATCGAGTCACTCAGCCTCACCGTGACCTTGTAGGGTCAAGTACAATAGCTTCTGTGGGGTTCTGAGACTGCGACTCTATTTTATTTTCCCCCAACAGTTTTATTGGCAAGTAACTTACACATAATCCAATAGTTCTATCATATCCAGGAGAATTGTACAATCACCCCACATCGGGTTTTTTTAGAACATTCCCCCTCCCATGGTTAAATGGCCTCCAAGATGAGTTATGCAGTCACAATTCATTCTAGTAAAAAGCCTCGTCTTTCTACCAGGGAGCGGTGAGGGGTTTTGAACTGCTGACCTTGCAGTTAGCAGCCCAACGAGTAACCACTATAGTGATGGGAAAAGACTAAAAAACAACAAAAAACAAACAAAAAAAACAACCCAGCTGCCGCAAAGTTTTGGCCAACTCCTGACATCTCCAACGGGGTCAGAGTAGACCTGTGTTCTGTGAGGGTTACATTGGCTGATTTTCTGGAGACCAGACCACCAGGCCTTTCTTGTGAGGTGCCTCTGAGTAAGCAGCCATGACCCTCTAGATTTTCAATCAACAGGCCCGCATGTTAGCCATCTGCACCACCTAGGGGCTCCTTGATGGTGAGCTGAGATCCATCTTCTGGCTGCAAGCATGCACCCTGTGGCAGGATTTGCTTTCTCCCATCAGAGGGACTTTTCCTGTCCTCCCTTCTCTGGCCGGAACCATGTGGAACTTCCTGTGTCTACAGCCATCTTTGTTCTCCAGCGGCCTGATGCTGTGAACCATGGCCAAGGCTAGCAGACTAGAGCTGCCTGAATGACTGCCATAAGAAAATTGCATGTCTTCAAGAATTTTTTTTAATCACTGACGAAAAGCACTTGGAGTGGAATTTCAATAAACTTTTAGAGCAGATATTAACATGTGTTCGGCACCTAGGGAGCTGGACTTGATCCCGGGCAAAGAAATCCTTGGGCCCCCTTTCATCTCAAGAAAATGCTATAAGACTGTGGGGCTGCCACATGATCATCTAAGGCAGCAGTTCTCAACCTGTGGGGGGTCGAATGACCTTTTCCCAGGGGTCGCCCGATTCACAACAGTAGCAAAATGACAGTTATGAAGTAGCAACGAAAATAATTTGATGGTTGGGGGGGGGGGTCACCACAACATGAGGAACGATATTAAAGGGTCGCGACATTAGGAAGGTTGAGAACTAATGATCTAAGGCTACCAGCACTGCCTGACAGAGGCAGCCCTGGGCCCTCAGCAGACTGGAAGCAATAAAGGTTCTCATGAAAAATTCTAATTTGCCTGGACATGTAGATACTCCCCACCCCTCATCAGCTGAATGATGGGTCTGCCCAGACTCAGAGACACCCACTTCCAACCAACTAAGGATTTGGAGGACTACCTGTGACTTGGGGGACAGATCCTTACAGGAGGGAAGGCTGCTTCTCAAGAGTAGGGTTCTGTTTTCAGTGCCACTGGTGGGCTGGAAGGAGCCCTGGTGGCTCAGTGGGATGTGCTGGGCTACTAACCACAGTCAGAAGTTCAAGCCCACCGGGCATTCCTCAGGAGAAAGATGAAGCTGGATTGCCTCAGAAATCTGACACACGGTCAGTAGGAGCCGGTGGGCGTTTTTGTTTTTGGTCAGTGTGTTAAGAGGGCTTTGCTGGAAGAAAAGGCCTTGGACCCAACCTCTCGCTGGCTCAGTCCCTTCCTCAGTGGCCTCAGCAGCAAAGCCCACTTAGCTGCAGGGCGGTAGCTGGGAGGTGCTCTGCCATCAATGGGGGCTTCTCCCCTACCAAGAATGAAGCTGGGAGGCGGGAGGTGTGGTGTGAGACCAGTGGAGAAAGACTGCCTGAGATCTGAAGCTGAAAACAAACAAGATGCTCTTTTGTATGGAAGGCAGGAGAGTGCACCGGTCAGGGGGTTGCCTGCTCTCCATGTGCCCTGCTGGAGATTTCCTGCATCCTGTGTGGTTAGCAAGGTGAGTGTGTTGTCAGCACACACGCATGTGTGTGCGAACACATACACGCACACACACACGACTCCTCTCTCTCACATCTGTTGGGGCACTGATAGCGTTTAGAAGCAGGAAACCGATCACAGCACTGCCAGCTTCCACCTGCCAGCTGCTAACTTCAAGGTCAGTCGTTGGAACTCATCAGCTGCTCCCTGAGAGAAATAAGGGGCTTTCTACTCTCATAGTTACTGCCTCGGAATCCCACAGGAGCAGTTCTGCCCTGTCCTGGAGGGTTGCTATGAGTCGGAAGTGATTTAAAGCCAGTGGGTTTGTTTTGGGGAGTTTTGGTTGAATCTGCAGCAGTTTGGCTGAGTGGCTCTGCCCTCTCTGGGTACAGAGTACCACCATGGGTGTGGGTTCACAGGTCGAGCCCTGCCCCCATGGGGCCCACGTCACATGGCAACCCCAAAGTAGGGGCTGCCATGAGGTGGGGAAAGTGCTCTCAAAGAAAGAGAACAAGTGAATCCTACTGTGGAAACCCTTGAAAGGAGCAAACACTATTGGGGGGGGCTGTGATCCCCAATTTAAATAAGGGGTTGCTCAGAGAAGGGAAACATCTCTTTGGGCTTCTGTGTGAGGCAAGTGAGGGGACTGTAGTAGGCTAGAGCTGCTGGGGTTGGTCTCAGGTTCAAGAGTCTCTCAGCTTTTTCAAGGGCTCGTGGGTCACTCCATCAGTCATTCACACTTTAGTGTGAATTACTCCACTTGCACACTTATTTTCAATAAAACAACAACAAACAGTCCGAGGAGGAAGAGTTGGAATCAGAGGCTTCTCTATAGTTATGAATTCTGGAAATATTTGTCAAGCATTGCTTGCTGAGGACAGTCCCTTTCTCACTTCTATCAAGTTGATTCTGACTTGGCCGTAGTCAGAATAAAACTGTCCTGTGGGTTTCGGAGACAGTGCCTCTCAGTGGGAGCAGACCGCCTTGTCTTTCTCTCCCTTGGAGTAGCTGGTGGTCTAAAACTGCTGAATCTGTGGTTAGCAGCCCAATGGGTCACCAGGGCTCCTTGAGGACAGAATGACCAGGACAAAGTGTCCCTGTCCTTAAGAAAGCTTTGGTGTGTGAGTTTTCAGAACCCAATGAAATAGAAGTCATTCAGATATCCTGAGATTTGCCATGGCAACACAGTCTAAACAAACAAACAATGGTTTTCTCTTTTGCGTTAGCATACTGTCACCCAACATAAAAAAATCCAAGAAAATGCTCATGTGTCTCTTTGAAAGATCAACTAACAGGAGGCTGGGGTTTCTTCACTCAGGTGAGTGGGGAGCAGGGGGACTGGCTCCAAATGGTTTAGAAGATCAGAAAATTACATTTTCCAGAATTTTTAGAGTTGGGTGTTAAACACAGGAAAAATCAAATTATCCAAACCGTTTTTTCCCAAAGTGGGCGAAAGTGCTCCCTATGGAGGAAAGGGTGCTGGAACAATCCAGTGGGCTTTCAAAAACAGATCCCTATACGTGATCCTGGACTATGGGCTAAAGTACTAAAGGTTTTCAATGCAAGGGTAGGGGGAGTTGAGCAATTCTCCGCCCCCTACTCTGTCCTATAGGGTTGGTATAAATAGATAGGTAGCACACATTTCTGAGACAGGGCAAGAGAGTGAAAATGGAGATTTGGACAGAGCATGTGTGGAGTCCATGTAATATCTAGGGACTGCATGTCCCAGAACCGCTTGCTCCCCGCAGTGGAAGTTCTCCCACTGAAGGACAGTCTCTGAGAATCTCTTATGCAGAAGAATCATTAAAAGGCAGAGTATGCACATGAGAAGTAAGAGATACTGAAACCAGACATTCTTAAGCGATCTCCTATGTCTTCCAGAAGTAAAATTCTCATTTGGAAAAACAAGAACCTGGATGCTGGTAACATGTCCAACAGTTTCTTCAGTATGATCATGTTGGTAGCTTACACTGCACACCATGCAAATTGGCACACGTTAAAGACTGGAGAGATGGTTGTTAGATGTGCAGGCCTCTTTGGAAGGGCGCAAGGTTACCTTGGCTGAAAACTTGAGATGAACTTCAGCCTCGTCCGCAAGGCTCTTCTTCACCTGGGCCCACGCTTCCCCCAGGGAGCTGCAACACAAAGGAGGCGGGGTTAGGCTAGGGCAGGAGAGAGCAACAGAGCGATGCACGCCCCAATCTTAGGCCAGGGATGGAAGCCTTTCCTGCAGTAAGACAGGGGGTCTCCGCCCGGCAGGTAATGCCTGGAACGTTGGACTTGGATGAGGCACAAAACAGGTTATCATCATGCTCGGTCCCAGTGGTGAAAAAGTTAGCCTGCTGTTAATCAAAGTAGTAGCAATGTAATTTAAGATGAAGGTTGTTGGAAATCAAAACTATAACAGCACACTCCCTGACAATCCAAAAAAGGACTTTTACGCTTAATCGGTAGGGATGCTCTAACTCGGGAAGCTGGTTAGCAGGCCTTTAAGCTGAGGCACAAAGCACCTGCCATTTAAATGAACAGGCAACGTGGGGCATGATGTGGTCTGGCAACCCTGAGAGAAATGTAGTTATCAGTGGTTTCCTGTGATCACTGCAGAGCCTGCTTCTTTCCTTTTTTATTTTGCTCACATAGTTTAGGGTGTATCACTTGCTTGATTTTCACTAGATTATGGAAGCACCGTGGCAGTAGCAAACCACCCCGCTGTTTTAATTGCCAGCATGGGGCAATGTTTCATTCTGTCTTGCACTTGAAGAATCAATGTAAGAGTTTATGAATCCACCTGGTCTCTGCCTTTGGCTAAAATAGGGACAGGCGATCCCAGACCCATGGTCACAACAGGACCAGCTAAACCACATGAAGAGAGGCTCAAAGAACCAACCGTATGAGACAGTCTCAGTGGCTGCAGAGATGCCTGCAGGAATGGGGGAGGAGAGGAAGGTGGGCACGCCTAGGACATAACCTTGCCGCCGCTTCTCCACCAGCCCCCTGGTAGATTGCAGTGGTGTATAAATGCCTGCTGGTAAACCATGGCAGGAGATCAAATGGGAGGTGCCACACGGCTTTGCTCACACGTCGTTTCCAGGCACTTGGCTTCCAGAGAGTCCAGCAGACTCTCCAGTAGCCTCCTCAGGAGCTCTGTGGAAGTGCCATCTGTCCTGGTGTGTGCCTGTAACACAGCCCACAGCTTACTGACAAATTGCCCAGGTGGCTTAGCTAACTCATTCTCCCCGCCCCCCACTCCAAGGAAATGTTTCAAGAAGGGGCTAGAAAAGGAAAAAAACAAAAAAAAAAACCAAAACACTAAAGCCTTCAAGCCTTTGAAATGTAGGCCCACATGCCATTTTCTCCATTATTTGAAACTCTATCTTTGCTGAGCTTTCCAATGATACCCCTTCATTTCCTCCTTCATGATCTCTTAAACCCAGCCAGTAATCCCGGTTGGATGTTCAGTTGATTGCATTTCATTAAGAAGTCGCCACCCCCCTCACCCCCCACTCCCCCAAGAATTCATTACGCTCGAGCGGCAAAGGTTGATTAAAAGAGAACGCACGGGAGGCTTCTGGGCATTTTGAGGACAGCAGCCCATAGCTAAGGATTACCGGGCGGAACGGATCCCCTCTTTGATCAAAGTCCAAGCCTGACCGGGTTCAGGCTCAGGCTGCCTTGTGTGTGTGAGTGTGTGTCTGGTGGTGGTGGGGTGGGGGGTGGGGGTGTATGGGGAAAGGATCTACTGATCTTTATCCAACAGCAAAAACAAGCTCCCAGGGGTGACCCCAGCCCGGGACCTCAGTGTTGGGAGAGAAATGGTTAGCATCTATCTGTCTCTGTTGGAAGGGCCCAGGATGACTTGTGAAGACATCTTCATTTTCAGGGAGGGCCCAGCATCTTACCTTACGGATCAGGGGGGACTACGTGGCCCCCGAAGGCTGAAGCTCGGCTCGGTAGGTCTGAGCACATCATTCTGACATTGGTTCTCACCCAGCTGGTCAACTGAGGTGCAAGCAAGATGCCAAAGTGTTCTGATGTTCTTTTGAACAAACAGTGCTGGGCAACTGTGTGTTTACATGGGGCGGAATGAACATGGCCTCTGACCTTCTGCTGCAACACCAAAAATAACCCCCAAACTCGCTGTGATTGAGCTGACTCTGATCCTAAAGGGCAGGGTAGAAGTGCCCCCTGAGGTTTTCTGAGGCTGTAACTCTTCACAGGAGTAGAAAGCCTCATCTTTCTCCTGGAAGGAGTATAAAGCCTCGTCTTTCTCCTGGAGGGCAGCTGGAGGTTTTGAACTGCTGACTTTGCAATTAGCAGCCCCCAAGTAACCACTTCATCACCAGGTGGCTCAAAATGGACACTAATCTGGAGCATTGTTTCCCAAGGTGGGAGATACCTGGGGGGCGCTTGAAACATTGGCGGGGCGTGGGGGGTGGGAGATGGTTTTCAAAAGCAGATGCCTAGTCCTTATCCTGGATTATGGGCCATAGTACAAATGTTTGTAATTGTTGGGGAGGTTTGGGGGGGGCAGTGGCGTAACTTTTTTTTCCCCCTGAAAGGGGGCAGTAGGGCAAATAAATATGGGAATCTGAGAATAAAAGGCAAGACTCCAGGCTTCCAGACACGGTCCAAGGAGGTGGGGGCATGTCATCAAAGGGTGTGACAAGGTCTTACCCCTGTAGCTGAGTTAGACATTAACAGATGAGTGAGGTACACACTAGAGCTTCCGGAGCCCCCCAAAAGGTCCTATTCTAGATGGGGTTGAGAGCTTGTGAGCCCGGATGGCTTTCAGCAAAGCACAGGGTGAGTGAGGGACCCGTGGAGAGTAGCCACGGCCTGAGTGCCACCTGGGGGCCAGAGGGAGGAGGAGGAATCACAGGTTCATGCTCTAGGCCAGCCGTTCTCAGCCTGTGGGTCGTGACCCCTTTGGGGGTTGAACGACCTTTTCACAGGGGTCACCCGATTCATCACAGTAGCAAAATGACAGTGATGAAGAAGCAATGAAAGTAATTTATGGTTGGGGGTCACCACAATGTGGGATACAGAAAGGTTTCTCCCAAGTTGTCTCCCCAAAATAGATGCCAAACCTAAGACGCTGCTTGCTACACATGGTAAACGGCTGCACATTTGGAGGTCAACGAAAGCAGGTCAGAGGTTATTCTCTCTGGGAGCTATCGGCCATCTAAAGCAATCAGACTGTATAGTCCAGGGCCCACTCCCTTCTGATAAGTGTAGTGGATTGTGTCCCTGAAGGAGAGCCCAGGGAGGTCAGCCCACTCAAGGGTGACCAAGGTTAGGCTGCCATATTGAATCTAGGGTCTGCCCATCTTGTCACATGTGCACCCCAGTCCCTCCCCTTGCTGGTGTGTGTACACCCCTAGATCTTTCCCCTCCTATTGCTTGTATTGCCTGTGGCACAAGCCCTTCCTGTTGTGTATGTGGCCATCTGTAATCCGGGGGGGCGGTTACTAACCCCATAAGATATATAAGCCTTGGTTAGAAATAAATCGTCTCTCCTCTCACATTCCCACGTGGACCATCAAGAAGGGCAGAGGTGAGCATGCTACCACGAAATGTGTCTGACTCCTTTATTTTACCTTCTCTTCTATCCCTCCTAATGCCGCGGCCCTTTCATACTGTTCCTCATGCTGTGGGGACCCCCAACCATAGCATTATTTTCATTGCTACTTCATTACTGTCATTTCACTCCCATTATGAATCGGACGACCCCTGTGAAAAGATCGTTCAACCCCCAAAGGGGTCATGACCCAAAGTTTGAGAACCGCTGCTCTATGACTTTACTGTAATTTTTATATACCATAACCGTACGATTGTGCCTACCGGACCCGTGATACTGTGAGGGGCTGGTTTCCCCGACACCACCACCCGAGGAACTGTATTAAAGGGTCAAGGCTTTGGGAAGGTTGAGAATCACTGCTCTAGGCACTGTCCTCAGACCCACCGCCCAGCTGGGCACACACAGGCAGGGCACCCCCGTCCAAACATCCCAGCCTGGGAGGGCTGCAGGCTTCAAGCGACACGGCTTTGTGGAAAAGGCACAAGCAGAATGGCAGTCATGCGACCGGCAGTGATCAGGACGTGGGGGGAGCAGAGAGGAGATGACGAGGTGAGGCCCGCGCAGTGCCCTTGGTGTAGGGCAGGGACGCGATGCTGCCCGAGCTTGTGATGGTGAACACATGGCATGAAGCCTTTGCCAAAATCCCGACGACTGTCCAGTCCCCAAAGTGAGGCCCGGTATGAGTAGCCGCCTTCCATGCTCCACACTGTGCCCATACTAGCTTCACATGGAGCCCGGTGGCATAGTGGGTTAAGCGCTGGGCTGCGAGACGGTTATTTATTTTATTTTTTTTTGTCAATTTGGTGCTCCTGTGAGGAGACAATAGGTGGAGTCCAACCTCTCGCTCAGGTCACACCCACACTCCCTGGGGGAGTTGCCTATTCCTAAGTGATATTGTAGAGGACTAGCCTCGCTCTCTCCTTCTAGCTGGACTGGATCCTGCATCTGGCTTCTGGGGTTGGAGGCCAAGTGGCCTGCTGACTGTTGGCGCTCTGCCATTTTCCTACCGACTGTGGGTCCATGGGACACTGCATCCAACAGTCTGTGATCCTCCAGCTTCCTGCTTCCGCCACCTATAGCTGTGGACTCTGGAGGGGCTTCTAGCTGATATCTGACCCATGGACTTGAGTTGTGCTATGCTGGGCCACTTCCTTGGTTTAAATTTCTTGGCTGATTTTGTTTCTCTAGAAAACCTAGCCTGCTAACCACAAGGTCAGCAGTTCAACCCAGCCCCCCCCCCCTGCACCCCAGTCACTCCATGGGAGAAAGACGAGGTTGTCTGACCCTGCAAAGATTTCTAGCTTCAGACATCAAAGGGTCAGTTCTACTCTGTCCTACACTGTCGCTAAGAGCCAGAAGCGACTCAATGGCAATGAGTTTTTGAGCTTTATTCCAGTTCATCTGCTGTAACAAATGGATCACAGGGAGGCAGAAGTTAACAGCAGGGGAGGCAGTCTTTAGGGGTCGGGAGCCTATGGGGCTCTCCATACAGTGTGTGTCCCTATGGCTATGAAGCAAAATAAACCAGATTAAAAAGGCAGTCATGTACTCCTATGGCCACTGCAGCACTATTCAGAATGACCAAGAGATGGAGCTCCCCATGTGCGGCAAAATGTGGTCCCCAGAGAAAACAGATAACTAGCTACCCGGCCAGGAAGGGGAGGTCAGGCCTGATGCACACTGCAGCCTGGATGGACTTGGGAAACATGATGCTGAGCGAGTCAGTCCGTCATGAAAGGACAAACCCTGTACGATCCTTTTGTTTGGGGACAGGAAATTATGGAGCCCAGTGTTTCTCAGTGGCTACCACAGGAATCCTGGTGACATAGTGACTATGTGTTTGGCTGCTAAGCTCAAGGTCAGCTGTTTGAAACCACTAGCTACTCCGAGGGAGCAAAATAGGGCTTTCTATTCCTGTAAGGAGTTGCAGTCTCAGAACCACACGTGGGCACTTCCATCCTGTCCTGCAGGGTGGCTATGCATCAGCACCAACTTCATGGCAGTGAGTGACTGGAGATGAGGGGCAGCAGGGGGGAGGGATGCTTAGGGGCACTGAGTTTCTGTTACTGTGGTGCGGTCATCTGAGAACAAATCATGGTGGCAGCTACAGGACATGAAGGATGAGACCGGTGCCACCGACACACCACGAAGAATGTACCAAAAGGTTAACAAGCCATGCAAGCTAGAGCTCTTGAACTGGCAGATGCTGTGTTCTATGTTCACTCAGCACGGCTGTCTATACAAACATGCACACGTGCACTCATTTCAATTGTTAGATGGGCAGGGAGTTTGGTCTTCTGGTGTGCGGGCATCCTGGTTCAACATTACGGAAGGTGGCCCCAGGGCTGTATCCTTTCACCACATGGAGCCAACGATCCCAGAAACGGGACGGTATGAGGGACGGAAAGGAAGCCTCCTAGCGACCTGAGCTCTGCGGGTGACAAACAGTGAGGGGGACTCAGGAGCCCTTGCGGACAGAGATCAGAGACTACACCTAGCCTGCCGCGTGGAGGATGCCTCAACATAAAGAAAACTCAAGCCTCGCCAAGGCACCTCGGAGCCATGGAGAACCCATGATAAATGGAGGAAAGGTCGACGGGGCCAAGGATTTCATTTTACTCGGCTCCACCACCGACGAGGATGGCAGGAGCTGCCAAGGGCTCAGTGTGGGCAAGCCTGCTGCAAACGAAGTGCAAAAGCCCCCTTCCAGGTGCCCACATGCAAAAGTGCTTTTGGATGACGGTGCTGGTACGGGATCTCGGCGATGGCACAGACCAGACGAACAGCCAACACCCATCTGGTGGAAGCAACACGGCCAGGGCGCGCCTTAGAAACAAGGCTGGGGAGACTCCATCTCCTATACTTGAGGCATGCTATCTACCGGGAGGGACCCTCCTTCATAAAGCAGGAGGTCAGAGCCAAAGAGGACTGTCCTGAGGGGGACTGAAGGCAACCATGGGCTCACACACAGGCAGGGAGGAGGCACAGGGCCTGGCGGTGTCTCCTTTTGGTGCATGTGGGGTTGCTGTGAGCTGGAATCGCCTTGGTGGGACCTAACAACCAACGAGTCACCAGTCTGTCTCCCGTGCACTCCACCCCCACCCGACTCCAGGCCCTCTGGGAGCCGTTCACACTTTAGCAACAAGCAGAACATCCTCTCCCTCGCAGAGAGGTTACTGAAAAGCAAAAACAATCAACAAAACCGCCATCCGCCTTCGCACCGACCCGGTGAGGAGGATTTGTTCCAATGCGCAACGTGAACCCAAACGCATGCTCCTTTCACAACTGCCAGCCCAGAAAAACCCAAATCCCATTTCCTGCCCACACAGGAAGGGGGACAACTGCATACAGAAGATCCAACCGAATTCTGTTCATTTCCCCGCGAGCGCGTGTCTTAGGCAATCTAAAATGGGCGCGCCTCTCAAGTTGCGCAAGCAGCTGCAGTGACCACCGGCCGCATCTTCCTAGGCTGCCCCAACGGCTGGGCTCCAGTGGGGCCCTTCCAAAGTGGCAAGCCGGAGTGTGCCCAATGTCCGAAACCGCGTAAAGTGCAGAACAAAGGGGTGTGTGTGTGTGTGGGGGGGCGGTGTGTGATGTGTACGTGTCCACGTGCATCCCCGCGCAGACACCTGCGCTTTAGCATGCGACGGGGACAGTGCTTGTGCACACGGAGAGGCTGTGTGTGTGTGAACACCTGAGGCACAGGGAATGGACATCTTTAGTGCGCGTGGCTGGCAGGGGGTGCGGGCCTGCCTGGTGGAGCCTGGCCTCTTGCATTGGGAGCATATGCTGGGCACCGCGCCTGCACAGAGTGTCCTTGGAAGCGGCCCAGGCTGAGGAGGTGGAAGCCGGGAGGCTCCAGAGCAGCACGGTGGTTGCAGGGCAAGGGGATAAACAGAAAAGCCCCCTCCCCAGGCAGAAAGGGCCACCTCCTCACGGACTAACTGTGTGCGCCCCCTCCCAGGCTCCTGCCCTGGGCAGGAGGTGGCTGGGCACCAAGCCCATTTATCTCTGTGGAGGGACACTGCTGGCTGGCCAGCAGTTGGTGGGGTGCAGGGGATCATTCGGTGCTGTACGCTCAGGTGGCCCAGGGAGAGGGTTTAACCAGAGCCACATTTGCTTGGCAAAATCTCTGTGCCTTGAAGGCTTCCAACATTATAGAAGAATTCTGCGAGCCACCCTGCCCCAAGAGGATGTCCCAGCCTTGGGAGTCCACTTCCGGTTGGAGGCAGAATTCAGAGTTGGTGCTGGATGGAGGAGGAGGGAGATGACTTCTAGGGACCCTCAGCTCTAATCTCCTGAGATTCCTTTTTGAACCGGAGGGGCAAAGAAGATGCAAGTCATCCAGTCCTCCCTCCCACCCCCAACACACACACACACACACACACACACACACACACACACACACACACACACACCCCTCTTTTTGAGGGGCAAAGAAGCCGCAAGTCATCCAGTCCTCCCTCCACCCCCAACACACACACACACACACACACACACACACACACACCTTTTTGAACCAGACGGGCAAAGAAGGCGCAAGTCATCCAGTCTTTCCCCCACCCCCAACACACACCACACCATACACACACACACACACACACACACACACACCACACCCCCTGCTGAGGCTTGGCTTGCTGTGGACCATAGGTGCCTGCCCTGAGCTACGGTTGTCCACCCTGAGGCATGGTATCCACTCTGGGCCACACGCGTTTGCATGAGCTGGCCTTCCCTGTCCTAAGTGGGGCCATGCTGGTGGTCAGTGAAGCAGACACTGAAACGAGAAGGGGTCCCTCTTTTTAAGTATCCTGCTACCCTCCCCACTCCCATCACCCTGTTCTCAACTCACCCTTCTTCCTGGGCCGCCAAGGAGTTCTGAGAGAGCTTAGCTAAGTTCTTTGCATACTCTTCTTCAATCTTTATCCTGCAGAGGGAGAGAACCCAACACTGAATTCGGGCTGATGAGGACTGCGCCTGCAGCCCTGTCACACAGTAGCGGTGTCACCGGGCAGCTCCATGAGTGCAGGGGTTGGTCGAGCGACCCTACAGCATAGGGCAGAACTGTCCCTGGACAAGGTTTTCGAAGTTGTAAATCTTTATGGCAGCAGAAACCTCATCTTTCTACCTTGGAACAGCTGGTGGGTTTGAACAGTCAACCTGGAGGTGATCAGCCAAATGCTTAGTCCTCAGAGCCATCAGGGTACCTTTTTGAACTGATGAAAACTGTCTGAACCTTGATCTCTTCACCTGTACAATGGGATGTTTCCATAGTTATCTGCTCAGCTGCTAACCCAGAGGCTACAAGGTCAGGCCCACCCAGAGGCACCTTGATCTATTGCTGGACAAGCTAGCTCCTGACAACCCTATGGGGTGTAGTTCTAGTCTCACACACCAGGGGTCGCCACCAGTCAGAGCCAATGGCAACTGGGTTCTTGGTTCAGGCAGCTGAAAAATGGCCATTTGCAGGGCTTCCAGGGCCCCAATCTGCCTTCCACAGTCAGCCTTCGGGGTTTACATCTTCAGGGGTGGCAGGAAGGGACCGTCGCCCACAGGCTTCCCTCTCCCAGTATACATGACAGGCCCGCAGGGCACACCATATCTCCATGGAAACCAGGCAGTGCCCAGAGCTGCCCTGGCTTGCTCCTTTCTCTCCCTCCCTCCCTTTCCCTCGAGAAGGAATTGGTCTCCGGTTTTGCCTCCAGCAGGCAGGCCCTTGACATACCCTCACAACAATCCTTTGGGGGGTTCTGTATTAGCTGGCACTCCTGGTTAAGTGAGTTTATCAGAAGCGTTGCTCACTGTCTAAGCTGACTAAGAGGGATCCTGCAGGAGAGTGGAACTGTCTCTGGGCTTTCCCAAGGCTGTACATCTTGAAAGGAGCGTAAAAGCCCCTGTTTCCCCGTGGGTGGCTAGAGGGTTCACACAGGCCACTCTTGAGGTTAGCAGCCCCATGCTTACTTAACCCAGATGCCACCAGACTCCTTTCCTCGGGAAAGGGGGTATTTTAAATCACCAAAACATTATTATTTGGTTAGTATTGTGATTATCATTTTAAAAAGAGAAATACTTTAAAAACAAATTACTATATGCCATGAAACTAGAGCTCCGATAACGTAGTGGTCGACCCACTGCAAGGTCAGCAGTTTGGATTTCCAGTTATTTCTTGGGAGAAAGATGGGGTTGGCAGATCCTGTAAAGATCTGCAGTCTCAGAAACCCTATGGTCCAGTTCTACTCTGTTCTTCGTGGTTGGTATGAATCAGAATCAACTCAAAAAGCAGTGGGTTATGTGCTATAAATATTTGCATTATGCTTTATCGATTTCAGATGGAAAGATGTGTGTTTGTGTAGGGTGTTCACACATGCATGTGCAAGGAGAACATGCACATACATTACAGTATGGGTTGTGTGTACACAGTGCACATAACAAAGTTTTGGAGCTCAGAACAGAGGAGGGAGGGTTTGGGGGAGAAGTATGCTAACTCATCCCTCTCTGCCTGCCAGAGCCTGATAGACCCTGGTTTGGAGCAGCTTTCTCTGCCTCAGCTCCACAGGATTTATTGCTCCTAGGGGCATTGCTTGGTAAGGGTTGGGCTGATAACCACAAGGTCAGCAGTTCAAACCCACCAGCTGCTCTTTGTGGCAAAGATCAGGCTGCCTGTTCCACAAAGATTTATGGCCTTGGGGACCCAAAGGGGCTTAAGGCATCTGGTGCCTCTGAACTGGACTGGACACGGTGGCAGTGGCCTGGTTTTTGGTTTCTATGAGAGCAAGCAGTTCAGACAAACTACAGTCACCATGCCTCAGCTCCTGGTGAAGGAGCTCCCTGGAGGCAGAGCTGGTGGGGTATTTGTGGGGGGAGGGGGCAGGCAGTAGGAAGTGGTGGAGATGATGGCAAATTGGAACCCATTGTTCTCTCTAGGGAAGGGCAGCTACTACTTAGCTCTGACCCGTTTCCGAATGAGGGAATGTTATTTGACCCCCTGCTTTCTCCACAGCTGCTCAACCCCCAAACTCAGCGCCATCAGCCACTGCTGATTCACAGCGACCCCATAAGGACGGGGCAGACCTGCCCTGTGAACGTTTTTATGGGCGTCGAAAGCCCTGCCTTTCTCCCTGAGAGCTGATAGATGGCTGGACTTTTAAGTGTTGGTTCAACTCTTCAAAAGCACAACACGGCCAAAGTGCATGTCTGTTGACTTCAGCCATCCTGAGGCCTGCAATGGACACTACCCTTCATACCGATCCAGCCCAGCGCCAGGTGCACAGCCCGGCAGTCATGCACGCTGCCCACTCCCCCAAGGCACTGGGCCCAGACTTCACCTCTCCCGGATGAATTCGGACATTTCCTTCTGCATCTGCTTGCCCTTCAGTTGCTTCTGCAGCAGCAGTTCAAACCCAGCCACGGTTCCGTTGCCCTGGGGGTCCTTCTTATCTGCCTGGAAAGGAGACAGAAGCAGTGGGGTTTAGGTGACAGTGAGAATGGGGGTACATGGGGGAAAAGACAGGCTTGAGGAGAGGGAGGTGGGGAGCAGCAGTCAGGGCTCCACCTGGGCTCCCGCTTCCAACACTTAAGCTCTTGAGGTTGCTGACACCCACGTCCAGTCTCTTTGAAACCCGTTGCCCCTCACCACCTTCCCTGACCTAGGAAAGAGGGGAGTGGAGCGAGTGGCTGTGAGTCCAGGTTCCCATGTCTGATGACTGATAAATGCAAAGCAGGTGGCCACAGAGGGGTAGCCTGGCTTCTGACTCTTGAGCTGGCTCTCACATAAGTGTGTGATCCTGAGGGCAGACACCACCAACCTTAAGCCATCAGGCCTCCTCTTAGCGGTTTCCGGACCTGATGGAGCAATGACGGCATTGAGCACACACTCATACAAGTCCCACTAGGGCTGTGGGGGGCACAGGCATCAATGTCGCTCGGCTCTGGTGGAGAGTGGATTGAAAGGAAGGCACAGAGGAGAGGGACTAGACTCCCAGCTGAGCGGCCTTGGGTCAGCTCTTTCATCTACAAGTCTGGGAGAGTAGGGGCCCCCACCTGACAGGAGTTCCTTCAGGGCAAGGAGACGTGACACAGTGCTGAGTGCTCTGCAAACAGCTGCCACGTTGACAGGGTAGATATTGGGGGAAGGGGATGCCAGGCCTTTCTTCTGTGGTGCCTCTGGGTGGACTTGAACTTGACCTTGCATCAAGTAGCTGAACATGTTATCCCTTAGCATCACTCAGGAATTCCAAGCACACAGTAAGCGCTCAATAAGTGTTATCTACTCTGTCACCACCAACTGCCGGTCAGTTTGTCCTACTGTGGTGCTTTGCATGTTGCCACAATCCTGGAAGCAACGTGTCATGTATTTCAAAGGTCAGCAGGTATCCCCATGGTGAATAGTGGACTGTCCAAATGCAGAGAGAGACTAGGAAGAAAGGCCTGGAAATCCACTTCAAAAACCCAGCCCATGAATACCCTATGGGCTACACCAGAAAATTGCCTCAGACAGTGCTGGGAGGGAAGTGAGCAAGAATGGAACCCCCATGAGATGACAGTGGCCCCAGCAATGGACTTGAACACACCAGCTATGGAGGAGGGAGCACAGGACTAGCAGCCAAACGTTTGTTCTCTTGGGGAAAGGTGGCTAAGTTCTTGAAGCAGGGCTACCATACCCAGTTCATTTAGAAACCGAAGTACTGGTTCAATATTTCAAAAATGAAGTGATTGGGGGGGGGTCCCTATACTTCCTTCAAGCATATCTCCTCCCTATCCTTCCTGCCCTACCTGCTACCTGGCATCTCCCCATATGGCCTTCCCTGGGAGTGTGTGTCCCATGTGACTCTGGCTGCTTGAGAACCAATTCTCAGACCCTCCCCACGTCCCCTACCTATCACCACTGTTAAACAGTGTCCCTCCTTTCCATTACACCTTTGCCCTGACGAGAATCCAGAGTCCAATCTGACACTTAATGAAAGGAGTTAAGAACAGGTCCTTTCAAAATAGAGGAAAGAACTAGGAAGTAAAAACTAGAAAGGTATAAATATAGACATGTATATATATAAATATATTAATATATAAAGATAGGGGTATTGTACATATGTACATATATTTATATGTTACTACATTAAGGTAGCAGACGGACTTTGGGACTCTGAAGTCTTCCCTCAACACAAGAAAACACTTTATTCTAATATGTGGTACTGTGTGATACTCACCTTCCTGAAACAATCGCTGAAGACAACTTGTGTGCATAAGCAAATGTGGTGAAGAAAATGGATGATGCCTGGCTATTAAAAGAAGTCAAACAAACGTTCATCTAGCAGGGGAACAACTAAACTCGCATGGAAGAAACATCCCAGGCTGTGCGATCAGGTGTCAATGGGGATGGGTTTCAGATGTTCAAAAACAAACAGTGATGTGAAGGAGAGGTGTCAGAGTGGAGCCTCAAAGCCAGTCTGTTGATAATTGGACATTCCCTAACAGAAGAACTACACGGATGGTACAATATAGCCAGAGTGCAGTATAATGCTGACAAAACACACAACATTCCTCTAGTTCTTTAATCCTTCACCCCTCCCCCACTATGGCCTCAGTACTACCGCACAAATCCTGCTAGACGAGTGTATACACATTGGTACAGATGAGAAGCCATTCAATACATGGAATCCAGGATAGATAAACCCCTCAGAAACAGTAATGGGAGTAATGATTTCATGTGGGTATGAGAAGGGAGGGGCCTAGGTAGGGGAGAAAGGGGAGCTGATAGCAATGATGGCTGTATAACTCCCCTTGAAGGGGCAAATAAGAGAATTGTAGGTGAAGGGATACATTGGATAGTGTAAGATATGAAGAGGAAAAATATAATATATCAATGGTTCACAAGGGTGGAAGAGTGGGGGAGGGAGGGAATAAAGAGGGCTCAAGAAGAAAGATAATGCTTTGAAAATGATGATGACATCTTATGTACAAGTTTACTGGATATAATTAATTTATGAGTTGTTATAATATCTGTAAGAGCCCCCAATAAAATGGTTTTTAAAAATAGGCTCTTCCCATCAAAGATAAGTCTCCAAGATCCCGAGACAAGAAGAACTAATGGTGTCCTGCTACCACTAACTGCTCAAAGAGGGATCTCATTAGCAGGCCCAGGATGGAGGGGAAGGAAAATGTGGAGTACAACTCACAGTCATAAAAAGAGTAGGCTTACTGTTCAGATAGAGATGGGTATAGTCACCCTTAGTCTGAAAACAAGTTCACCCCTCCCCCCCCCCAACCCCCATGGCTCTTTTTGTCAGTCAAACAATTGAGAGGTCTACAAGGGAAACTGTTACACTAAGGAGGCATAGTATGCATACCTTAGAACAATCAACCACGAGCCAGTCCCTGGTGCAGAATAGCACTGACAAAACATACAACTTCCCTCTAGTTCCTTAATGCTCCCCCCTCCCACTATCATGATCCCAATTCTACCTTACAAATCTGGCTAGACCAGAGCATGCGCACTGGTACAGATCAGAGCTGGAAACACATGGTGGAATCCAGGACCAATAAACTCCTCAGGACCAGTAATGAGAGTAGTGATACCAGAAGGGGAAGGAGGAGGGGAAGGTAGGGGAGGAAAGGGAGAATCAATCACAATTTTCTAAATACAACTCCCTCCCTGAGGGATGGACACCAGAAAAGTGGGTGAAGGGAGACATCAGATAGTGTAAGACATGAAAAAAAAATTTATAAATTTCCAAGGGCTCATGAGGGAGGGAGAGTTGGAGAGGGAGGGGGAAAATGAGGGGCTGATACCAAGGGTTTAAGTAGAAAGCAAATGTTTTGAGAATGATGAGGACAATGAAATGTATAAATGTGCTTGACACAATGGATGGATGTATAGATTGTGATAAGAGTTGTACATGATTTAAAAACAAACAAAAAAGAATCATCAACCATTTGAGATCAAAAGGGCAGCATTGTCTTAAGGAACAAGTTCTGGAAGGGGTAGTTGAGGAGGGCGGGAAACTGGAAGACAGGAAGGAAGGAGGATCAGTGATGCTCCATTGCGGGGATTGCACTCAATGACGTGAAACAAAGCAGGTACGAACTGATGAGCGGAAAAATGATCTGCTGGGCAAGCCTTCATCCAATCCCCAACAAAACGTCAACGTAACACCAACAGAGATCAGCGCGTGGTGTGTGACTGAGATTGCATCACCTGGTTCTGGTACTAGATGGCGTGGACAAGTCCTTCCACACAGCTGTCCCCTGAGGTAGAAGTGCACTGGTTCTCTCAGAGTCAGATACCTTCAGAGCAGCAGGTGGAAAGGGGCTGGCACTACCTCCATTAAGTGGCTGAAGGGCTCTCTCTGCCACCATGCCCAATGTGGGATCCCGGCCTAAGTTTCCCTAACCTATACCCTCTCACCACCACTCTAAACTCTCCATGACAATGGGTTCACCGGTACATGGCAAGTCACCACGCGGCAGGGCAGCTGCTCCTGCCCTTTAGCAGGGTCTCTCTGTACCTTGAAGGTGTTTCCTTCAATGACCTGTATCAACTGGTAGCAGGAAATACATCTAGAGGACTGGTGGGCCAGGGCGCTGCCTCCCTTACAGGATGGATGTGCTGGGAATTCACCTGCTGACTGAGGGAAGCCGCTGTGAGGAAGGGGCTTCCTGTACCTGTGTCAGCAGAGAGGACCTGCTCTTCGCGGAGAAGGCAGCATCAGAGCCCGGGGAAGCTTGACTTGCAATAAGCACTCACAAGGCTGGCTCTCTGGGATACTGCCAACAGGTACAAGCTGGGTCACAAGCTTCCTCCAGGCCTCCGAGGCTCCTAGACTGTAACCTGCCCCCAAGATGCCCAGGGCTGGGTGTGGATGACTCTCCCCAAAAGTTCTCTTTAGGAAGGATGTTTCCATATCCAGCTACTTTCCTGGTCTCCTGCACCCACCTGTTGCCATCTGTAGCCCCTGGCTGCTCACAGGCCATCCTCCCCGCACCCCCTGCAAAATAAAAAAAATGCACTGCCATTCCCACTGACCCTGTATAAAGGTTTCTGAGGCTGTACATCTTTATGGAAGCAAGGAGCCTTATCTTCCTCCCAAGGAGCAGCTGGTGGTTTTGACCTGTCAACCTTATGGGAAGCAGCCAAACACTTACTCAGCGGTGTTACTAGGGCTCAACCAAGTGCTTACAGGTCCTATCAAGTTTCGCACACTCTGGTCCCTGCCTGGCACTAAATTCCAATCCCTTTCAATAGTGCCTTGCTGCCTCGACTATGTCCTAGAAGAACTCCAGATGGGATCATTGCAATCGCTGGATAGCTCCGATGGGATGAGCGGTTTGATAAACAGGAAAAAGCATTTGCACCTAGTACTTGGTTAACCCACTGTCATGGAGGGACTTCTGACCCCGAAGGATAGAGTAGAACTACTCCTTAGAGTTTCTGAGAGGGTCTATTTCTATGGAAGCAGACAGCCTCCCTTTTTCCCCATAGAGCAATTGGTGCATTTGAACCACTGACCTTGGTTATCAGCTTAATGCTTAATTTACTGTTCCACCAGGAGTCCTTGGCACTCTCTTAGCAAAAAAAAAAAACAACAAGTAGAGGGTCCATTCTGTACAGTGGTGAGCAAACTTTCTGATTTATTCATTGGTTCTTCTTCAGGGTTTGGGGAAACGTGTTGGAACCTGATTGCTATTCAACTTGGAAAGGCCACTCCAGGTTCCTAAGCCCAAGCTTGCTGTGATCCAAGAGGTGAAATGGCATGTTCAGGCCACTCAGAGCAGGTCTGCAGTCTAAGTCATTCACCCAGGCCAGGGGCTTCCAAAGTGGGTGGCACCCCCCCTGGGGGTGCGGGAATGATCCAAACTCAAACAGCAACCAAGCCCCCAAGCTCGCTGTGCACTGAGTCCATTCTGACATAGCAACCCCAGACGGCAGAGCAGGACTGCCCCTGTCCTCCTGTGGGCTTCCGAGACTGCACCCCTTCACGGGAGTCGGAAGCCTGATCTGGGGTTTCAAACCAGATGTCGGCCTTGCAGTTAGCAGCCCGATGTGCCACCAGGGCTCCCGGAACAACCGAGGCCATGGAAGCAGAGGCCGACACTGTACACTAGGTGATGAGGTGTAGCACATGCGCTTTTAATGGACGGCGGGAGGTAAGGGAGGGGGTTGGGCACGGTGTCATTTTGTTCTGAAAAGGAGGCAGTTGGCTAAATAGGTTTTGGCACCTAGGATAGGTGAATTGATGCTCCGGACTTCCCTAGGCAGCCCAGAAAGGGGCTGCCCCTGCCCAGTACTGTGGCCCAGCCTGGGGCTTACTTACTGCCATGAACAGGCGCCTCTGACATCCTGGGTTGGTAGAAGGGCCTGAACCACATGAGGGTCACACGCTGCTGCCATGGACATGAACCCTTCTGAAAAACCAGCCCTTTACCTTTCCAGAGGAGAAGCCCCTCCTGCTCACTCCCCAACCCCAGGTGTGCACAGCAGATGCCGGGGAAACTGAGGTGCACTTACCCAGAAGTAGTCACAGTAGCTCCACTCGGTGGGTTTCAGCAGCTGCTGCTCTGGCATGGTGTCTGGGTGGGGGAAGGTCACACAGTTTATCTGCAGGGTGGGGAACATGAGGAGAGAATGGGGTCACCCAAGGCTGGTGCTCCTGAGCGCTGGTTTCGGGGCTGAGTGGTGGCTGGAACCAAATCTATTATCTCCCCCTGAAGCAGCGGTTCCCAACCTTCCTCACGCCGCGACTCTTTCATACAGTTCGTCATGGGGTGGCACCCCCCAACCATAACATTATTTTTGTTGCTATTTCATAACTGTCATTTTGCTACTGTTATGAATCATATATAAATATCTGAGATGCAGGATGTATTTTCATTGTTTCAAATTAAACATCATTAAAGCAGTGGTTAATCACAAAAACAATATGTAATTATAGATTGTGAAATATTTCGTTCTAGTGACAAATAAATGACATTTTGTCTTGAAGCATGGTGTAACATGGGTAACAGTCTTCATGCCTGGTACTTGTATGTGGGTGTATCTGCATGTGGGTGGACCTGCCTGGAGATGGATACAGGAGCCGTGTCTCGGTTCCTAAGACCATCGGAAATATGTGTTTTCCGATGGTCTTTGGCAACCCGTGAAAGGGTCATTTGACCCCCAAAGGGGTAGTGACCCACAGTTTGAGAACTGCTGCCCCAAAAGCTGCTGGGAGCAGAGACCAAGGAGAAAAGAGGCCCTTCAGAGGTAATAGGGCAGATTCCATTTTGACCTGGAGGGAAACGTGACATGGAAGGACAGACCAGGACTAAGAAGGCCCCAGAGAGCTCTAGAGATGAGTCACCAGGTGTTGTCAAGGTCCAAGTGGAGGCTTAGGGATTCTCAGGTGGGGTGCTGGTGGTGCCGTGCTCTCTGTCACACAAGAATGCTGGCCTGCAGGCTTGGAAGAGGGGAGAGGCTACACCCCAATACCCAGGGTTAGGGATTAAATAGCGGCTGTCAGAAAGATAGGCTGAAGCCCCACCCCTAGACCTGAGAAGGTACCCTTGGTTGGGTATAGGGTCTTTGAAGGTGCTATCTGGTATAGTTATGTGGTTGTACCAGAATAATAGTGTACGTGTTGGGGCTGCTAATTGCAAAGACAACAGTTCAAAACCACCAGGTGTTTTGAGAGGGAAAGGTGAGGCTTTCTACTCACACCAAGTTAGAGTCTTATTCCCCCTGACGCCCATGTCCTTTTTACCCCCCTCCTGTTTAGTCGGCTGCAATATGTATCCTGGGATTTGGTCTGGCCCCTGCCACACTACCTGGACCTCACCCCAGGAAGGTATGTATACAGTAGCCAAGAGAAGGGTATTGTTTATATCTCCACAGGGAAAGAGGTGAATGCAATATACTGGCATGAAGCAGAGAACCAAGAGAGAGTCTGAGAAGCTGGCCCCAATACCAACTATGTAGACAGGGCCCCGATCCCCCAGAAGAATTCACTTCAGAGGACAGCACTGAAGCTGCAGCTCAGGGAGAGGGACATGTTTGATCAGAGCTCGCAGGAGCCAATGAAGGGAGTTGGGAGAGAGAGTGGAACACATCCTGGCCCACCAAGCCCTGAGAATGATATTCCTCCTCAAAGCAGCCAATGCACAGGGAGGACCATAGGGCAAGCCCCACTATGAGACAAGACATCCCTCACTGACCCATAGCCCTATGGGAGACAACACTGCCCAACCTGACCCTACCACACCGAAGTGAAAAACTAAGGGTGTGCAACAGAACAGCAAAGGGAGCAGAGCAAAGAAATCCCCAGAGAATACCAAAAATAGACTTTGGTGTTTTTGCTGTTGTTTTGTTTTCACTTGTTGCTTTGTTTTGCTCTGTCTTGTTTTTGTGCATATTATTATCTCTGCATGTCTATCTAGTTAAGATAGGCAGGATAAATAATATGGAGGAGAAAACAATGGGACTGATGGTTCTGGGGGGACATGGGAGAAGGGGAGGTGGAGGAAAGGAAGTGGGTGTTAATAGACCCAGGGACAAGGGAACAATAAGTGATCTAAAATCGATGGTGAGGAAGGTGTAGGAGGCCTGGTAGGGTGTGATCAAGGGCAATGTAACTGAGAGGAATTACTGAAATCCAAATGAAGGCTGAGCATGATAGTGGGACAAGAGGAAAGTAAAAGGAAATAGAGGAAAGAACTAGGATGCAAAGGGCATTTATAAAGGGCTAAATACAGGCATATACATATGTAAATAATAGGGAAATATATCTATAGATTTATAGGTTTAGTATTAAGGTAGCAGATGGGACATTGGGCCTCTACTCAAGTATTTCCTGAACACAAGAACACTTTGTTCAATTAACTTGGCATTCCATGATGCTCACTTTCTCAACACAATTGCTGAAGACAAAGTGGGTGCATAAGCAAATGTGGTGATGAAAGCTGTTGGTGCCTGGCTGTCAAAAGATCTAGCATCTGGGGTCTTAAAGGCTTGAAGATAAACAAGAGGCCATATAGCTGAGAAGCAACAAAGCCCACATGGAAGAAGCACACCAGCCTGTGTGATCACAAGGTGTCGACGGGATCAAGTATCAAAGACCCAGAAAAAAAAATCCTACCATTGTGAATGAAGGGGGAGTACGGAGTGGAGACCCAAAGCCCATCTGTAGGCATCTGGACATCCCCTTACAGAAGGGATGTGGGGAGGAGGCGAGCCAGTGAGGGTGTAGTAATAGCACTGATGAAACACAACTTTCCTCTAGTTCTTTAATGCTCCCTTCCTCCACCCCTTTTCTCATGACCCCAATTCTACCTCACAAATCTAGCTAGACCAGAGCTTGTACATGGGTACAGACAAGAGCTGGAAACACAGGGAATCCAGGACAGATAACCCCTCAGGACCAATATTGAGAGTAGCCATACCAGGAGGGTAAGGGGAAGGTAGGGGGAAATAGGGGGAACCTATCACAATGATCTACCTATATCCCTCTCCAAGGGGATGGACAACAGAAAAGTGGGTGAAGGGAGACATCGGTCTGTGTAAGACATGAAAAAAAATTGATAAATTATCAAGGGTTCATGAAGGAGGGATGGTGGGGGAGGGAGGGAGAGGGGAAAAATGAGCTGATACCAAGGGTTCAAGTGGAAAGAAAATGCTTTGAAAATGATGATGGCAAAAAAATGGACAAATGTGCTTGACACAATGGATGGATGGATTGTGATAAGAGTTGTATGAGCCCCCAATAACATGATTTATTAAAAATAAAAGAGTTACAGTCTTGGAAACCCACAGGGGCAGTTCCACCTAGTCCTGGAGGGCCACTATGAGTCAGCATGGACTCGATGGCAGTGACTCCCACCCAAGAGAACCATGTAAAAGACAACAGACACAGAGGCAGTGAAGGGTGGCCATGTGAAGCCGGACCCACGAGGTCAAGAGCACCCAGGTCTATCCAAAGTTGGGAGAGGCGAGAGAGGCTCTTTTGTTACGTCTTTGGAGGTGGCATGGCTGGGCCACTCAGCTTCCAGAACGGTGACGGTCCATTTCTGCCACTAGAGTGTGTGTGACATTTGTCACGGCAAACCTCGGGACCCACGGGCGTCTCCAGTCTTGGTTTCAGATTGGCTCCCCACGGTGGATTCAGAGCCAGAGGGGCGTCTCCTTCACAGGTCAGCAATCGGCTCCCAACTGAGTCTAAATGTCTTCTCAAGTGCTCATCCTCTCCCTTCTTCATCCACACCACTTCCAGCATCGCCTCTTCACCGGGAAAGTTTTGTTCCAACAAAGGAGGAGCTTCCTGAGGCGAGAACGATGCGGGGCTGCGGGAGGGTCCGAGGATGGGGGGTAGATACGTTGCACTCACAGGAAGGAAGCTGCTGCTCAGCCCGGACACATCCATGGAACGTGAACACAGAACTCGATGGCTTAATGGTCATGTGGTCCTGGGCAGCCCCTCTAGCACACATCTTGGCCGGCCACACGCCCACCCACCTGAGAGGCCACGGAAGGCCTGCAGAAGGGTGAGAATATTCCCATGTGCCAATCAGCCCCTCGGTTTTAGACCAGCGGTTCTCAAACCTGTGGGTACCATTGGCTCTCAACCTTCCTAATGCCGTGACCCTTTCATACAGTTCATGTGGTGGTGACCCTCGACCATAAAATTGTTTTTGTGGCTACTTCATCACTGTCATTTTGCTACTGTTATGAATTGGGCAACCCCTGTGAAAGGGCTGTTCGACCCCCAAAGGAGTCCCGACCCACAGGTTGAGAACTGCTGGCATACACCAACAACCTGGAGGACTTGTTAAAACAGTTTCCTGACTCCACCCCTTCTTTCAAGCATTAAAGAGCAAAGGTGTCTGAGAACGAAGGTGCACCTGGCTCACGCTATGGAATTTTCAATGGCCTCCTATGCATGTGAAAGCAGACCAAGGAATAGATGCTTGTGGATAGTGATGCTGATGAAGAATATTGAATGGACCACAGACTGCCAAAGAACAAAGACATCTGTCTCGGAAGTACAGCCAGAGTGCTCACAGCAAGGATGGTGAGACTTCAGCTGATGAATTTTGGACATGTTACCAGGAGATATCAGTCCCTGGAGAAGGGCAGCAGGCTGGGTAGAGAGAGTGTGAAAAAGAGGAAGACTTTCAGGGCACTGGGTTGACACAGAGTGGCTGCAAGCCTGGGCTCGAACATGCTGGGTAGAAGAATGGTGGGTAGGAGAGCTGGGTAGAACAGCGCTAGGTAGAAGAACGGTGGGTAGGAGAGCTGGGTAGAACAGCGCTGGGTAGAAGAATGGTGGGTAGGAGAGCTGGGTAGAACAGCGCTGGGTAGAAGAATGGTGCAGGACTAGGCAGCGTGTGGTGCTGTTGAACAGCTCTCAGGTATAGCTGTGGTGTGACAATGACACAAGTACCTGGTTCAGCAGAAAGCCACATGGTGCTTTATAAGCAAGCAGTGGAGAGTCCTGTTTGTATTTTTCATATGGGGGTGGGGGTGGGATGGAAAGCCAGAGCTTCAGGACCAAGCTCAAATGCTGGCTCCAAGACTCAGACATTCCTGAATGTCGGCTCACCCATCCTCTCAGGCAAGAGATCTCTCCCACGTCCCTCTGTGGGGCCCCGACTTCTCCTCTTTGGAAGGGAATAAAGAAGTTTGTGCTTGGCACTGGAGGATCAGCACCAGGTGGGAGGGGCTCAGCACGGGGCTGGTGGCACTTTGTGGAAGGAAAAGGTTGAAGAAGAGAGAGTGACCAGCAAGTGCTCAGCTCTGCTAGCTGATGAGGACGCTGGCCCCAGTCCAGAGCAGGGTAGGGTGCAGGGGCAAGGTAGTGTGCTGGGGGACTCCAAGCCTAGACTCTAGTACTCATCCATTCTGACCTTGACAAGTGCCCTGCACCATCTAAAACATCCTCCACCACAAATTCCCCAGGGCCTTTCCCCTATCCTCAGAACTTGTTTGTATCTAACATGTTGGCGGGTGGTGGTGGTGGCAGCAGCGGCTAAAATGCTGATTTCTAGGCCTGGCCTCAGACAGACTAACTGTGGACTTGAGGCTACCAGTTACCAAGGGCTGCCCAGATGACTTGGACCCGTGGTGCCTGTGTCCCAGAGGGTTGCACTGAGTCCAGAGGGTTGGCTAATTGCCAGCCTTTTCTTCAGTGGTACCTCTGTGAGGACTTGAACTCCCCACCTGTACCTGAGCAGGTTGAGGTGTGTTGACCTGGGATTCCCGATCAAGGTATCTGTGCAGGAATCTGCACTGGAAACACACATCCGGATGGTTTCAGATGCTGCCTCCACTCTGCAGCCAGCCCTGTGGGATGGGCCATTGTCCTGCGGGAAGAAGGCGCCATCCCTGGGCCGAGGCGGGGAAGGACAGGCTCGGGGAAACACACACCCCGTCCACTGGAACTGTAGATGAAGCTTAGCTCAGGACTCACTACAGACACCACACAGTCAGCTTTTAACTTCTGCGTCCCCCCTTCCCCTCTTTTCTCACACGAGTCTAATATTGCCCCTTTCCCACCCTCTCCTCCTCTTCTGTGGCTTCAGGGAGATCCGGGGGCATTCTGCTTGGTCCCAGAATGCTGGGACACTTGTGGCCATCAAACAACAGGTGTTGCTGCCCCTCTGAAGTCTGCCCTTGGGGCCCAGCCCTGCTGAGGCCTGGCCCGCTGCACCCACTCCACACCCGCTGAAGGCACTGCTTCCAGGCTCTCGGGCCAGCAGGCTCCACACAGAGCTTCTCTGCCGCGTCCTCGGGGGCTGAGTCACTGGCCTGAGGAACTGGATTCTGCCAACTGGAATCCCGATGCTTCTGAGTTGTGTGACCTTCGACTGGCGTGCCTCAGTTTCCCGAGGGCGGTGCACTACTAAGGAGTTGACTGCTCGGTGCCAGGAACTTAGGGTGTCCTTTAGTCTGTCACCTGACAGTGGCTGTGGCTTCCAGCCCAGGCCGACCTCAGGCCAGAGGAGACCCGCGCTTCACGGACTGTCAACAAACAAGTTTTCAGAAGTAGGGCTCGCCACCATTTTTCCCTGTGGCATCTCCTTTTGTTTGGCAGGCCAGTGAGCTTGAGCCATCGGCCAAATCCCAAACTCTTTGCTTTCAAGTTGATTCCAACTCATAAGGTCCCCATGGGTCAGGGAAGAGCTGCCCTTGTGGGTTTCTGAGACTGTAACTCTTCACAGGAGTAGAAAGACCCATCTTTGTCCCCCCCAAGGAGCAGCTGGTGGTTTCAAACTGCTGACCCTGTAGCAACCAGCCTGACATGTAACCACTGTGCTACCAGGGCTCCTCACCGGGACTCCTTTTCAATCCTACCACCGCCACGGCATCACAGACACCCAACCGGGCCCATTTTACAGATGTGACACCAGGCCACCCTGAGATCGAGACTTTTCTTGCCGAGTGCAGCACAGCTAGTGAGGAGTGTGATGCTGCTGTCCACGCTGACACTGACTTCCGGGTCTACAGCACTGCAGGTACCATGGTGCTGTACTGGGTGTATGTGTTGGCCTGCTAACCCCGAAGGTCAGTGGTTCAAACACTAGTCACTCCGTGGGAGGAAAGATGAGCGGTCTGCTCTCATACAGGTGTACAGAGTCTCAGAAACCGTGGGGAACAGGTCTACTCTGGAGATTAATTAACTCACGGGCATTGGCTCTTTGGTAGGCTATATTGCTTCTGTCATCTCAGAACCACCAGGAACACTAACTTGTGCACTGTGCCTATTACTCGCTGGCCTCAAGGCGGTTCTGACTCACAGTAACCCTACAGGACAGAGCAGAACTGCCCCTGGGGGGTTCTGGGGGTTTCTGTTAATCCTTTATAGGGATAGTTCTCCTGTAGGGTGGCTGCTGGTTTCGAACTCATAGCCTTGTGGCTAGCGGCCCAATGCAGAACCACTGTGCCACCAGGGCTCCTATGTATGGTGGCAGGCAACTCTTATTATCGTTGCTGCTCCTTGCCCGAGCTTCTTTTCCCTCCAAAGCAGGCATTAGAGGCTGTATGAAGAAAGAAAGGGTACCCCTCTTAGGCATGGCCTCTCTGGGGGCACTAGGTGAGGCTTAGCATTCTGACAGGCTACTCACAGCCAGCAATACTGCACCGTGGTCTCAGAGTCAATTCCAACTCATGGGGAGCCCACGTGAGGCACAGTAGAACCGTGTCCAGAGGGCTTTTAAAAAAAAATTTTATGATTTGGGTGAATTTACAGAAAAAGTAGGTTTCCATTCTTTATTCCCTGGGTAAATGCTGCCCTTTTGATCTCATAAGGCTGTTGATTTTAGGAGTACATACCTCCTTGGTATTTTTGTCCATTTGAAAGTCCTGCCTTTCACTTGGCTGAAAGTTGAACAGTGTGTGTGTGTGTGTGTGTGTGTGTGTGTGTGTGTTCAGTTCCAGGTCTGAAGGGTGACGACGGACCACAGCCTCCAGGGTTCCACCAGCCTCCTTCAGACCAGTACGTCAGCGTGGTTGGTCTCTTTTATGATGTTTCGATTTTTCTCACATTTTCTTCCACTCTACCTAGGACTGCCTGCTGTGATCCCTTTCAGGGCCGTCAGTAGTGGTAGCTGCGGCCAGAGGACTGTCACGACTACTTCTTCCAAAGTGGATTGCCAGATCTTTTCTTTTCCAGCATGTATTATTACTCCATTACTATTTATTACCCATAGTATCATAATTACATCAAAATCAGCACATGCATGCTTCTTCTACATGAATCAATTTAATTTTCCTATATGAATACAGAGCTTATTTCTTGGTGTTTTGTATCCTTTTAAACAAGTATATTATTTTTATTATTTTTTTTAAATCGTTTTATTAGCCAGATCTTTTTTCCAAGGAACCCCCAACACTTCATTTAAAGGCTGAGCTGTTGAGTGCATATGCCATCCAGGGAGCTTTGAGCTCCTCCACATTGGGGTCAAAACACACTTCCCAAGGCCCTGTGCCCTTGGCGGTTTGAACACCTGCTCCACTCTTCCTGTATCTGAGGATCACTGCTGCCCAGCTCCCAATCACCCACACCCTTCACCCTCCCCTGAGCACAGGGCTTGGGGTGGGGAGGAGCCTACTGGCCTCTAAAAGCTCTCTGCCTCCGCCCCTCTGGGTTTGGCGGGCTTCTAGAATAGCCCAGGGAGGCAGGTTGGCCACTCCAGGCCGAGGCTGCTGGCTCTGACTCAGGAACTCCCAGGAACTCTATTATTAGGGCATTTCTGCTACTTCTAACTTTGCCATCTTCCAAAAGTTCCCCGGCAGGAAAGCAGCCCTGTCTGCTGTAATTTGCATGTCACATCCCTTGCGCAGAGCAGAATCCACCCCCTCCAGCCCACCCTTGCAGGAGTACCTTCCCCTTCCGCCCCCGAAGATGGCTTCTGCAGTATGCCAGCTTCCATCCTCCCAGCCTCAGCCTCCACCCCCACCCCCGGGTGGGGTGTGTGTGTGTGGTGGGGTGTGCGTGGGGTGGAGGGGGGCGGGAGGTGGGAGGGAGGAGAAATGAAATGAGAGCTAGGAAGAGACTCCAGTAAAACCCGAGCTTTGGGACTTCCAGGCTGGGCTCAGGGTCTGCAATCCACATCACCATGGCAACAGCCCCTCGGCCACCTGCTGCTGAGTGCCCCAGGATGCTGCCCAACCTGGAGCATCCTCAGAGCCACTTACCGTGATGACGCTGTCCTTGCTCTGCTTCTTGCCTGGTGATGAGGATCCCAGGTTCTGGGGAGAGAGGCAAGACACATCACCAAAGCTGTTCTCCATGTTGGTCTATTTTTTAAATTTGGGTTTTCTGACTGAGGGTGCTGGGGAAGTTTAGGGATGCCCAAGCCTGCTGCTAACCCCTAAGTCACCATCTCCCAGGAGAGGTCAGGCAGGAAGATCCTGTGCCTGGCTCTCAGGGTGCAGGTGACTTGGAGGGAGCCTTCAGCACCAGCGCTGATGCCCACAGATAATTGCTCCAAACCCGGTCTCCCCTCCTCTTCTCACGGTTGTGATTTCTGGAGTTAACCCCTCAGCTGCCCTCTGCTGGCGAACCGTTCTGCCAGACACTTGCTGCCTGAACCTGGGCAACCCACTGGGGAGTCGGGGGTTAAGGCAGATTGTAGGCCCCCACTTCCTGGCACTGAGGGTTCTGTACATGACATCTTACTCAGAACTGCCCCCGCCCCCCAGGTCCTCACTCTCACACCTCTGTACGTGCCCTGTGCACCAGGGTGTGCAGCCACCTCTGTGACTCGCCCCTCCCTCCAGCCTCAAGCTGCTCCTCAGGCTCTGTTCAGTCTTCCTCAGGTCGACCAACAACAAGCTAGGAAACCACAGCCCGGAGTCCACCTGAGCCCACAGGTTCTCAGCACCTGGGCCAAGTGTAGGATTTTCCTGGCAGGGGACCTGAGGGCTTGCTGGCCGAAAATCGCACTGTGCTTCCTGAAAGAGCCTGCTATCTGGACAGGATGCACAATTAAGGCCCTGCCCACTCCACCCTTGGCAGTTTCTTTAGGGAGCCAGGAGCACAGTTCCCAGAGTAGACCTATCATGTCCATGACCTTCTGAGCACCGAGACACGGGGAAGCAGTCTTGTCCCAAAGCCCTGGGAGTCACCCTTATGTCTGTGTGCCTGTGCTATATAGACACCCAACCCCCACCTCCATATACCCCACCCCCACACACTCACCTATACACACTCATTCTCTCTCTCATTCCCCTGAATGGAATGGAAGGAAGCGACTATTGTGATGTTGAAGATAAAGAGCCAGAAAAGGATTAAGTGGTGGGGTGCAGAGGGGAGGCAGTTCCTCCAGTGAGTCTAAAGGAACCAGCTGCAGCCCGCTCCCCTCAAACTAGCACCAAGCAGAACCAGCGAGCACTGGAAGGGTGGGATCATCCGCCCCAGGAACCCATTTGCTACCAGGGAAAGAGTCAGGGTGCTTGAATGAATTCCTGCTAATGGCTTTCCTGGGGATGCTAGGAGACCACCTACTCCCCCAGAGGCCCCCCTCTCTTCCGCTCCGTGGCAGCCCCTCCCATCGGCAGTGACGGCCTGCCTGTGGCTACCATGCTGAATAGGTTTTCATGGAATTTGGAGGCAAAAAATGGGCTAGGAAGCAAGGCTGGTGATCTCCTTCTGAAACTCAGCCAATGAAAATGCTAGGGGTCACGGTGAACCAATCTGTACCTGACTGGGGGAGGGGAGGGGTGCTTGGCATAGACTGGGCACCATGATGTTGCTTGTGCACAGAGTCACCATTGCTGGCGGCCGGTGTGATGGCAGCTCACAGCACAACTATGTCCTCTTCACCCCTTCCTCCCACAGAGGTCCATTTTGGTTGATAAAAAAATGACCCTACTCTCTTTGAGGCCTTGTCCAAGGAGTGTAAGTAACTATTCTGACCTTCAAGTTCACCACCAACAAAATGAATCAATACGATGGTCTTCAAGCACTTGGATTACCAAGTGTCTACCCCAAGTAGAAAGTTGGACACTAAATAGGGAAGACTGAAGAATCAATGCATTTAAATTATGGCATTGATGAATCCTGAAAGTACTGTGGACTGCCAAAAGGAAAAACCAACTCTGTCTTGCAAGAAGTACAGCCAGAATGCTCCTTAGAGGTAAGGGTGGAGAGATTGTGTCTCAGATACTTTGGACACTTTATCAAGAGAGACCAGCCTCTGGAGAATATTGCATGCATGGTGAAGCCGGGGACAGGGAAACCGAAGCAGGCCCTTGACAGGATGGACTGGCACAGTGGCTGCAACCATGGGTCCCAGCACGAGAACAATGGCGAGGAGGGCGCAGAACTGGGCGGTGTTTCACTCTGTTGTAGAGAGAGGCGCCTGACCAGCTACCGGCCTCTACCTCTCAGCGTCTGCTCCAGCAGTTCTCTGCCTCGGGTGCAGAGTTTGAAAACTTCACTTGGCGACAAACTGACCAACTTGTGGTCTTTTTATGGAGGCTCCCTCTACTCACGAAGGCTTCTTTGTGGATGAGGCAACACCATGGTTACAGTCAACTACAGTTTCCATGAACGTCTTCCATGAATCATCCCATCCAGCTTGCCCCTGCCCCACTCCCCTGCCCCCTACCCAATCTAGCTATTCGTGCCAAAATTGAGCTGCCTGGAGTGGAACGCATACAGAGGCAGAACTTACAGCAGTTGTTCTGACAACATTTTCAGCTCTTTGAACATTTTCAGAAACTGTAAATTCACTCCTAACACCTCGTGGGAATCTGGGCCATTAGCAGAAGGCTGGAAAAAATGACGGTATGTCATCTTCTGGTTGTTTGGCACGCTTTCCCTTTACATTGTGTGTTTGCTTATTGAAGTAACAAACATAAGGAAATGCAGATGTAGTATTTAATCAAAAGTATACCAGGTTTTATGAAATGAATAAATATTACAAGCATAGTTCTAATTCTTTAGACCCACGGACCCGTGGAGTGGCTGGTGGTTTTGAACTGCTGACCTTGATGTGAACAGCCCAACGCAGGACCCACTGAGTCACCTTTATTCCAGCCTAATCACTACTGCTGGAGTTCAACAGTCACTTAGCGAATGTCTTTCTCCTACACAATATAGAAGCCTCTTTCCATGCAGGAAATGTGTGTACGCGCACACGTCTCCTAGCCTGGCAAAGAAGCAGATCCTCAAGGAGCACGGATTGATTGAACTGAAACCTGGAGCTAAGAGCTCAGTTAAGCAAAGGACCTCTTGGCACCTTACTTCATTCTCCATCTAAATTCAGTGTTTTAATGGGCCCACATCAATGCCCCCAGAAGCAGCAGTTAAGAAGTTAAATGATGTATTGCACTGGGAAAATCGAGTGCACAAGACCCCTTTAAAGTGTCCAAGAACCAACGTGTCACTCTGAGGACTAAGGGGCACCTGACCCAAGCCATGGTCTTTACTGTCACCTCAAATGGATGTGTAGGCTGGACAATCCATGAGACCCAAGAAGAATGGCGGCCTTGGAGAAGAATACTAAATATGTCACGGACTCTCAGAAGAACAAATAAATCCGTCTTAGAAGTACAGACAGAATGTTCCTGAAAAGCAAGGATGGCTAGACTTTGTCTCATGTCCTTTGGACTTGTCATCAATAGGAGCTAGTCCCTGGAGAAGATCACACCTGGTAGAGGGTCAAGCGAAAAAGAGGAAGGCCCTTGCTGAGATGGGCTATCACTGTGACTGCAAGGGGTAACGATTGTGCAGACGGGGCAGGGCTGGGCAGTGTTTCATTCTGCCGCACGCAGGGTTGCTATGAATCAGAACTGACTCGACAGCACTAACAAAAACAACACGGATCCTGTAGACTGGATTCCCAAATGTTTAGTCCCCACCCCCTGTGGGATTACAAAGAGACTTTCCCCAAAGACATGCCAAACATTAAGGGCTTTTTGCCAGCATATGGAGGGAGGTCAGACACTTATAGACACCCTCCCTAAAGGCATTCAATTACCAGGCAGGTAGCCCCGCTGCTCCCTGCTATTAAGGACAATGGGCTACTCCTCCCTGAAGGCTTGCAGTCATCAATTTGGTTCCTGTATGTGGAGTTCACACCCTACTGATAAAGGTGTCTATCAGTTAAGCCAGGGACCAGGTCAAACCTGCTCAGTGACATCCAAGTTAGTCTGCCATCCTGAATCTAGGATCCGCCCATCTTGCCACATGTATCCCCCAATCCCTCCTCTTCCTATTGCGTGGATACCCCTAGACCACCCCCTCTCATTACCGTATTACCTATTGCATAACCCTTTCCTGTGACTTATGTCTTCACCTATAATTAGGGGGCTTGCATGTCCCCAGAGAATATAAAAGCCTTGGTTAGCATTAAATATCTCTCTCTCTCTCCACATGGACCACCAAGTGAGGCTGAGGTGAGCTTGCTACCATGAAATGTGTCTGACTCCATTATTTCAAGCTCTCTTCTATCTCTCATGCTCTATGACTTTACTATAATCTTTATTATCGCTGTACAATTGCGCCTACAGGACCCATGATGATGTGCTAGGGGCAGGCTTCCCCTGGCACCCCCCTGCCCTCCCTGTACCTCTCCTGTGCCCAAAGACAGTGTTCCTGGGAAGCCAGAAGATCAGCTTCTTAATCTAGGATCACAAACAATCTAAGACACTTGTGGACAAGCTCCTGCATCCTCCCACACTTCTTCCCTGGTCAGCAGTCTTGCTGTACCGGGGGCCCAGAAGGGAAGGAGGAGGCAGGTTAGGATATGCTGCTGCCAATACTAGCAAGGGGTCCATCTATGAGCCCCATCCACTTGATGGTCTTTAACCAACTGCCATTGAGTTCAATTCAACTCATGGCACCCCCAAATGGGTCAGAGGAGAACTGTGCTAAAATTGGGATTTCAAGGGCTGATTTTCTAAGAAGTGGACAGCCAGGCCTTTCTTACAAGGTACCTCTGGGTGGCCTCAGACCTTCAACTTTTTAATTAGAAGCAGCGAGCATTAGCCATTTGTACCATTCACCTCCTCCTCAGCAGTGTAAACCCAGTAAAACCAGGCTGCCCCCTGCCACTCCCTTACCCCTGGCCACCGGGGCTGCAGACTTAAGAATCACCACAGGGTGGCACTATATCATCAGTTCTCATCCCGGTCCTTCAGAGTCCAGTGAGGAGAGGGCAGGCACCTTAACTTGCTAGCCATCCAGCCCTCAGCCCTGTTACTGGATCTAATGGGCCCTTACTGGCTGGGAGGCTGTCCCTGGGAATCGCAGAGGTAACCTAGCAATTGGAGGCTTCCTCAGCCTCACTCTGGGCTCCCTTGAAGATCAGGCAGGGAAGTAGGCTAGAAAGCCTCCCCGGGCATTCTTTGCTGATTGGTTTGCTGAAGGAGGGGCAGGCGACAGGCTGCTGTGACAGTGAGGTTTGCCAGTCTTGGTTCTGCCACCATGTCAGGGACAAGCCACTTGACATCTCCCCCCCTACCTTCTGCCTGGGTGTGCATTCATTTGCTCCCCCTTTCATGTATCCATGCATTTGTTCGCTCATTCACTCATTCAGTCGCTATGATTCTTATACAATTATGATTATTATATGCGCGACAATGAGGGCAGTGTGAGTAGACACTGCGCATGCTGAAGAAAGCTGTATATTTGTGACCGTCTGTGATTAGCGAATGCAAACTCAAACAAGCCCACTTGTTGATTCTGACCCATAGCAACCCCGACAGGGCAGGAGGATAGCTCTGTAGGCTTTCTGATGTTGTCAATCTTTACAGGAGACGTCTCATCGTTTTCCTGCAGATCAGCTGTTGGGCTTGAACCACCAACCCTGTGGCCACCCACTGTGCCACGGGGATTCTTTCTGTTATTAGTGTCCACTATAAATACCAAACCGTTGTAACCCATTTAGATGTTTAGCCTTTAGCACTCGTCTGTTTTTCCCTCTATATTATTTTATTAGGAGCTCATACAACTCTTGTCACAACCCATGCATACATCCATTGTGTCAAGCACATTTGTACATTTGTTGCCATCATCATTCTCAATACATTTGCTTTCTACTTGAGCCCTTGGTATCAGCTCCTCATCTGTCCCCCCATGAAACCTTGATTTATAAATTATTATTTTGTCATGTCTTACACTGTCCGATGTCTCCCTTTACCTACTTTTCTGTTGTCCATCCCCCAGGGAGGGGGTTATATGTAGATCATTGTGATCAGTTTCCCCATTTTCCTCTACCTTCTCCTTCCCCTCTTGGTATCACCACTCTCCTTATTGGTCCTGCAGGGTTTATCTGTCCTGGATTCGCTGTGTTTCCAGCTCCTATCTGTACCAGTGTACATCCTCTAGTCTAGCCCAATATGTAAGGTAGAATTGGGATCATGGTAGTGGGGTGGGGGGAGCATTAAAGAACTAGAGGAAAGTTGTATCTTTCATTGGTGCCATACTATGCCCTGACTGGCTTGTCTCCTCCCCGTGACCCTTCTGTAAGGGGGTGTCCAGTTATACCTGTGTTTGGAGAGCCAGAGTCACAGGCTTGCTGCAGAGCATGAAAAGCAGTAGCTTGTGTTCCTCCAGGTGCTACCCGCTTCCCGACCCAACAGAAGGAAAGGTGACCTTACAGCTCTGGCACCTGTTGAGCCCATGCCTGCTTGCCCTCGCCAGACTGCCTCCTTCATCTCTCTTCCAAGAGCAGCACCTCAACTCTCAAGAGTATTCTCTGAAAAAGGACAGTCCTCACGCCCTTCGGCAACTGAAAAGTGGGAGGGAAACACAAGTCACTCAGGACTGTCAACCAAGGGTTCTCGACCTTGGCACTAAGGGCATTTGGGGTCAGGTAATCCTTTGGTGTGGGGAGCTGGCCTGGACCCTTGGTGATGTCTAGCTGTACCCCATCCTCTTTCACTAAGTACCCATAGCACTCCCTCCTCCTCCTCCCCCTGCTCCCGCTGTGACAGTCAACATATCTTCCCACTTGGCCAGATGTCCTTGGGGGCAGGGGCTGCATAACATCCGGGGCCCGTCTTAATTAATGTTCTCCATCTTACCTCTCTGCGTTCTGACAGCCACAGAGAAAACTCATAACCAAAGGGTTTATGAAGGAAGGCAACTAGTTGTAATGCCATTGAGAAATGCACAGGGTTGTTTATCAGGACAAGTGACAAAGGTCTTTCAGGTCTGCTAAGAAATGCCCAAAGGCAAGGACTGTGCGGATGTGCTTTATACAATTGATGTATGTATATGTATGAACTGTGAAAAGAATTGTATGAGCCCCAATAAATTGTTAAAAAAAAGAGTTATATTGTAAAACAAAAAACAAACATGCAAACAGATGTTTTCAAGAGTTATGTCCTGGAAACCCAGGGGTAGTGCTACCCTGACCTAGCCGGTCGCTATGAATCAGAATTGATTTGATGGTAGTGAAGTTTTGTTGTTTTATTGTTATTCTTAACAATATAGAATTGTATTCTTAATTCATTTTTGGATTGTACTGTAAGTGTATATAAATATAATTCATTTTTATATGTTGAAAAAAAAAAAAGAAATGCCCAAAGGGCATACCTCTCTGCCATAAGCCTCCACCTAAAGGCATTCAGCTTAAGCTTCATGAGTCAGCAAGCCCACTCCCTCAATTAAACACCCAGAGGGACCCCATCTCCATCAGCTCAAGTGCCCAGAGGCACCCCATTCTGCAAGTCAGCGTCCTGCATAAAGCATTCACCTCGACTTGCTCTGTGAGTGGGAGCCCGTCACTCTGCTGCTCCTGGTTCTGCTGCTGCCCCTCTGGTCCAATAGCTTGTCTTCTGGATCCAGGAGGTTCATTGCACAGGCATTTCAGATCCAGAGGGTGGGCTCCACTCCCAGCTCTTTCTGGTAAAGAGATCCCTCCTCCTGCTCCTCAGAGGGCTCATTTTATACACAGCAGGACGGCCCTCCAGGGGATCTGTTTGCAATCACTCCTGGTGAGTCCTGTCAGTATCCTCCCCACCTTCTTACCAGACCCACGCAGGGAAAGGGTGTTGGGTGGACATTGGAGACATTGGCTAGCAAAGTCCCAGTCCATAACTCACTGCCCCTGCACACCTGACTGAGAACCAGTCTTGGCTGCAGATGCTGTTGCTCAGTGCCGTCGATGTGGGTGACTTAGTCAGTTCCCATGAGACAGAGGAGAGCTGCTCCCTCGGGTTTCCAGAATTCCCTCTGGATGAGGAGCGGATGCCAAGCCTTTCTCCCGCAGAGCCGCAGGGTGGGCTCCAACCGCTGAGTTGAATCAGCTCGATGGCAGTGAGTTGGGTTTCTGTTTGCCATCAGACATTTCAGCTGTGGCCAGACTTTCAAGGCGGGTACAATGCTTTCGTGAACAGCCTGACACATCAATTGGAATCCCTAAATACACTCCACAGAAGAGAATTCCCAGGTCAAAGGCTTAGGGCACACACTGTCCCATCAACTTCTGAGTAGGTGATCCTCGTAGACCTTTTAGAAAAAGTGGTAACAATTTCAAGTATTTCTGGAAGGGACAAACTTGCTTGTTTCTATTCGGGTAGAATTAATTAATTGAGAAAGGGTGATTGTTTCTAATGTTCCCCGTGATGAGACCCATGGCTGCTGTCAGGTGCCACAGAGTTGGTTCCAAGTCACAGTGACCCTGTGTGTGTCGGACAGCACGGGACACCACCAGGCCCTGCACCATCCTCACAGCTTGTTACCCCCGGGGCGGTTATGGCAGCTGCTGCATCAGTCCATCCCACCAACGGTCTCCCTCTTTTTCACTGACCCGCTTTCCCCATCATGACGATGCCCTTCTCCCGGGACTGGTCACTCCCAGTAACACGTCCAAACTATGTGAGAGGAAGTCTGGTTGTACTTCTTCCAAGACAGCTTTGTTTGTTCTCCTGGAAGTCCGTGGTATTTTCAATATTCTTTGCCAGCCCAGAATCCAAAGGCATCAATTCCTCCATGTCTTCCTTATGCACTGTCCAGCTTTCACGTATATATGAGGGGCAGAAAAGACTATGGCTTGGGTCAGGTGCACCGTGGTCCTCAAATGGACATCTTTGCTTTTGGGTACTTTCAAGAGGTCTCAGACAGCAGATTTCACCAAGGAGAAATGTTCTCTGACTTCTTGACTGCTACTCTCACGAGCACTGATTGTGGAGCTGAGTACAAAGAAATCCTTGACAAACTCAGCCGTCTCTGTTTACCACGATGTTGTTTATCGGTCCAGTTCTGGGAATTTTTGTTTACGTTGAGGTGTAATCCACGTAGAAGGCTGTAGTCTTTGGTCTTCATTCGACAAATGCTTCAAGCCCTCCTCATCTTCAGCAAGCAAGGTTGTGCCATCTCTTGACATGCAGATGTGCACAGGATAGCAACAGCTTTCTGCTGTTGTTAAAACAGCAAGTCTCAAGCTGATGCCTTTAGAAAACCTCTGGAGTCAGCTGGTGAGCAATTGTCCCTTCGGACTGGCAAAGGAAGGGTTGAGAAGACTGCTCGGGCTTGGGAGAAGACAAGCAATGCTACGGTGGATTTGGGGGGTGTGCCATATGCAGGAGTGGGGAAGAGCATGCGCACACAGGCTAGTTACTTATTGATGGTGCACTGGGCTGCTAGCTGCAAGGTCGGCAGTTCGAATTCACTAGACTCTCCTGAGGGAGCAAGATGAGGTTTTCTGCTCCACTCAATACTTAGAGCCTTAGAAACCCACAAGGGGAGTTCTACTACTCTGCCTTACAGGGTCCCTGTGGATCAGAATCGACTCCATGACAGTTGAGTAAGGTCCTCAACCACTCACCACCTAGTCTCGAGGTCAGCGGCATCTGTATCCCCTGGGAGCTTGCTAGAAACACAGAAGCTCAGCGGCCCAGACACCGCTGGAATCTGAATCTGCATATTCACCAGTGGACTGAGACTTGCAAGCCCACTGAAGCTTAAGAGGCCCTGGCCTACAGTGATGTCCCAGTCCTTTCAGGGTTCTGCTTCCTAAGAGAATGGCTCAAGTATGACTTCCTAACAATGGCCTTCTCTTCTACACCCGAGCAGACAGCACTGCTGTTCAGCCCACTGCAGGGACCTCTCAATGGCTCTCCACTCAGTGACGGTGCACAGTACCCATGCAATAAGCAACTATTGTTACCACCCACACCATTGACAGCAGCAGCAGTGCAGGGGGCTGGGGGTGGGGTGCTGGCACATGGAATTCCTGGAAGGGGTGGGTGGAGTTTGGAAGCGGCACCAGGAATTATCTTTTGGATCACTTATGGTGACATTAAAGAAGACTAGTCCCTGTGTTTCTTAGATGCAGCTTAGCGCAACTGGAAAATCGTGGCATCAGGATCCTATCAGGCCTTCGGCGACCTCATCCGTCACCTGGCCATGGTGCCAACCACCCACCTCATGCCATCCCAGAAGTGGTGCCTGAAATGATGGACGAGAAAGCGGCTTGGGAAATCTTCAAACCAATCCTGTCTCGTTCCATCTGACGCTTCTATCTCCAAGCTAGCTTTATCAAATAGGATCATTTTGCTAAATTCCAGTCTGGGTAAAAAGTCCAGTGCCAGGAGAGGGCAAGCACAAAGAAAGGAAAATGCCCCTCTTAAAGGGCTAAGAAATCTAGAGTCATTGATCTGGAAGGAGCTTTGGGGCATAGAGGGTGACATGTTTGACCTTTGGGTTAGCAGCCCACCTTTCTACTCCTGTGAAGAGTTAACAGTCGTGGAAACCCACAGGGGCAGTTCTACCCTGTCAGATAAGGTCACCATGAGTCAGAGTGGGCCTGATGGCAGTGAGTGAGTAGGTGGGTGAGTGAGTGCGTGAGTGGATGATTTTTCCAAACTCTGGGTTGCAGGGCTGAATCTATTGCAGGGGTCCTCAAACTTTTTAAACAGGGGGCCAGTTCACTGTCCCTCAGACCTGTTGGAGGGCCGGACTATAGTTTAAAAAAACTATGAACAAATTCCTATGCACACTGCACATATCTGATTTTGAAGTAACAAAACAAACGGGGCAAACATACCCGGCGGGCTGGATAAATGTCCTCGGCGGGCTGCATGTGGCCCGCCGGCTGTAGTTTGAGGACCCCTGAGCTATTGCCTTAAAAACAACTGCTAACCCATCACCATCTCCCACCTCTCTCAAACCATCGTCAATTTCCAGAAAACCAACTAGCCACGTTTACCCTGCCCTCCCCCATAGGGGTCACTGGCCCAACTCAAACACACCAACCGGCATCCTCTGGGGCAGTGATGGCTTTGTTGCCACCCAGATTCTCATGACTGCCCTGCTTTGAGGAGACCCCGTGGGCATCAACCCTGAGTGGGCCCTTACCTGGGAATCACCTGTGGATTTTCGGAGACTCATGTGGGCAGTCTCTGAAGGGTGCGCTGGAGTCCCTGATGCGTGGTATCCATTCACTGCGGGGACAGAAACACTGCTCAGATGCTGGACACTCTCAGACTCCCTCTGACCGCGACTGTCCCTTTTCCCAATTCATTCCCTGACCCTCAAAGGTCTGTTGGGGTCTTAGTGTTTGCAGAGCTGGAAATTCTTTGATTGCATCTTCCTAATCCCCAGCACCAGTGGCAGTCTTCCTGGGAGGCTGGGTTGCTTCTTGAACGACAGAGTAAAAGGAAAGTGCTCAGTGGCCATGAGGGGCCAATGGAGGCCAGCTGCTCTGCCCCAAACACAGCATCAGCTGTAGCCACTGGCACTGATCATGGGTCCTGTCTTTTTCTAGATAGCCAGGCACCCCCTCCCTTCCCCCTCCCTCCCTACAAGCCTCCTTGACTGGACTCTCACAGCAGGATGAGGTGGGTGCCATGCAAAGAGAACGGGACTGGTCGATGTGAAATGAGGCTGGGCCAAGGAACGGCCAGGTGACCACGTGTGGAGGATCAGATTTGGGTGGCAGTAAGTTTGCCTAGCTTCCCCCCAAATTAACCCTCCAGAACTCCAAGGCTCTAACCATGGGGTCACTATGCCAAGGTGCCTCCTAAGGGGTTCTGGTGGCTTGGTGCGTTAAATATTCGGCTAACCTCACAGTCATTCGCTCCAACCCACCTGCCACTGTGCAGGAGAAAGAAGAGGCAGCCTGTTTCTGTAAGAATTGACCACTTACAACTCTCTTTTAATACATTTAGACTACTGAATTGTGTGGGACGTATACTATGTGTCCCTGAAGCAACAAAGCCCACATGGAAGCAGCACACCAACATGCGTGATCATGAAGGGCCAAGGGCACCAGGTTTCAAGCATCAAAGGCAGGGGGATAAAATCACATCATCGTGAATGAGGGGAGAACATGATGGGGACCCAAAGCCCATCTGTAGACAACTGGACATCCCTTGCAGAGGGGTAGTGGGGAGGAGATGAGTCACTCAGGGTTCAGTGTAGCAATAATGATTCCTCTAGTTCCTGAACGCTTACTCCCCCCACCCCAACTATCATGATCCCAATTCTACCTTGCAAACCAGGTTAGACCAGAGGATGCACAGCGGTGCAGATGGGAACTTGAAACACAGGGAATCCAGGACAGATGAACCCCTCAGGATCAATGGAGGTGACACCGGGAGGGAAGGGGGAGGGTAGAAAGGGGGAACTGATCATAAAGATATACATATAACCTACTCTATGGGGGATAGGCAACAGAAAAGTGGGTGAAGGGAGATGTTGGGCAGTGTAAGATAAGATAAATAATAATTTATAAATTATTAGGTTCACCAGGGAGGGGGGAGAGGGGAGAGAGGGTCAGGGAAAAAAGGAAACTGAGCTGATTCCAGGAACCCAAGCAGTAAGCAAATTTTGAGAATGATGAGGGCAACGAGTGTACAAGTGTGCTTTACACAATTGATGTATGTATGCATTGTGATAAGAGTTGTATGAGCCCCTAATAAAATTATTTTAAAAAAAAGAATAACAAAAGAGATTCACACTAGTGGAAAATTTAGGGGCAGTCTTATAGGGCCTCTGTCTTACAGGACCTGTGGGTTAGAACTGCCTTGATGACCGTGGGGGCATGTGTTACCATGGTGCTAAGATAGGAGCCAGGCTACTGGTACTTCAATACCAACAGGGTCAGGTCACTCACGGTGTGCAAGGTCTCAGGAGAGTTTCTAGTCTAAGACAGATAAGAAAGGTCTGGCAGTCTAGTTCTGAGAATTAGTGGTGTAAACCCTTGCATCACGGCGCATTGCTATCCAATAGATAGTTCTGGGAGATGAGCCCTTGCTCCCCACCCCCTACCTACCACCACTGCTCTGGTCGAAGGATACTCAAACAATGGAGCGCCCACCACCGTGGGCTGGGCAACACTGCTTCTGTTGCACCTGGGCTGCCGTGAGTCAGCGCCAACTCCATGGCAACTCACAACAATGATGGGCGCATGCCCGTGCTCTAACCCAGTGGTGCTCAGCCTTCCTTAAGCTGCGACCCTTTCACACAGTTCCTCATGTCATGTGGTGACCCCCAACCCTAACATTATTTTCGTTGATACTTCATAACTGCAATTTTGTTACTGTTATGAATCGTAATGTAAATATCTGATATGCAGGATGTATTTTCATTGGTACAAATTGAACATAATTAAAGCATAGTGATCAATAACCAAAAACAATATGTAATCATATATTGTGAAATATCTATTTCTAATGACAAATAAATGAAATTTTGTCTTGGAGCATGGTGTAGCATGGGTAACAGTGTTCACGCCGGGTACTCGTATGTGGGCATATTTGCATGTGGGTGGACCTGCCTGGAAACGGATAGAGGAGTGGTGTCTCGGTTCCTAAGACCATCGGAAATCTGTGAAAGGGTCTTTCGACCCCCAAAGGGGTCACGACTCACAGGTTGAGAAACGCTGCTCTAATGCATGCTGGGAAACTGACTCTCTCAGAGTGCTATCAGCAGCACTGTGTGGCTCAGAAGCTCCCATCGTGCCTGGTTGTGAGCAGCGCTGGCCTCTCATGGGTACAAGAGCTCAGCAGTTACTGACAGCGGTTGTCCCGGCCCCTTCTTAGGGTCCTCTAGCAGAACGAAGCACTTCCTTGTCCTGGACCACCCCACAACCAGTTCTGTAGAAGAATCCAGACCAGAAGGGAGAGAATGCAGAAGTTCAGATTCACACGGACTCCAGAATTTCTGGAGCCATCGAGGCTGATGAAACCCTGAAACAATTGCTCTGAGGTCATCTTTAAACCTTAAACTAGAAATACCTCCCAGGATCTGAAAACCAAACAATTGCTTACTGTAACTACTAAAGCTTGGCTATCTTGAGCATTAACGGTTCTTTCAAAACCTATCGATACGGGGGTCAAGGAGCTCTGGAGGTGTAGCAGGCTATACAGTTACCTGCTAACTACAAAGTCAGCAGTTCAAATCCACCAGGTTCTCCAAGGGAGAAAGATGAGACTGTCTGCTCCCACAAAGACTTAAGCCTGGGAAATGCAGGGACCCTACTCTGTCCTTGAAAGCCACTATTAGGCGGAATCCACTTGATGTAATGGGTTTGCTTTTGAGATTGATGGTCACAGCTCAAGAGATAAGATAGGAAGCTTAATAGGCAGTGAGTTCATGTTGATGAGGAACAACTCAGTACATGAGGGTGTGAATAGTTACACACACATAAGGGGATAACAGAAAACTCGGGTTGAAGCTGGCTAGTGACTTGGTGTCACTATGAGTCTGCAGTGACTCCATGGCAGTGCGTTGTTTTTGAGGGACTTCTGAGGAGGGAGTCCCGATGACATAGAGGGTAAACCATTGGGACGTTAACTGGAGAGTTAGTGGTTCGAAACTCCCAGTCACTGTGCAGCAGAAAGAGGAGGCTTTCTCCTCCCATAAAGAGTTCCAGTCTCAGCAACTCACAGCAGGAGGTACGCCCTGCCCTATGGGGTTGCTTTGAGTTGAAATCAACTTGATGGCAGTGAGTTGAATTTGGAAGGAACTGAGGAAGCAACAGAATAATATATTTGCCTTTCTGTGACCAGTCCTAGTCCTGGCCCGTGACCCACACCTTTCAGTTGGCTAGTCTCCTGCTGATAATGCCAGCCCCACTGAGTCCCCCCCAGAAGAGCCATGGTAGCATAGTGGTTAATTATGGGCCCTCGACCCTCACAGTTAGCAGTTTAAAACCCCTGCTTACACCGAGTGAGAAAGATAGGACTTTCTATTCTCATTAAACAGTGACAGTCTCACAAACCCACGGGGCAGTTCCACCCTGTCCTGTAGGGTTACGTGAGTTGGTATTGACTCAGTGGCAGTGAGTGAATGAGACTGAGTCGTTCAACCTAAGAGGGAACGCCAGGAGTCCAACAGCAGGGTGGACCCAGAGGGGATCTCAGGGAATCTACTCCTATAGGCACAAACTATGCTAGGAAAGCCATTATACCGATGATAGCTGCAATCCACAACGAGGGCCTGAGACTCAAGCCGCCCTGCTTACGAAAGCTGCATAGTGCTGAAGTCGGACAGAACACAAAGGCCGACAAGTCTAAAGGCAACAGCAAAAAACTTCTTTACCACACTGATTACACTCGTGACTGATAAGAAGGAAACAAGGAAGGATATGAACCCGATGTATTAAATAGCATCCCTACAAGCAAAGATAGCACCTTTTGACACGAAGCCAAGGAACACTGAAATGAAAAAACAAGTGACCACATTGAAGGTCTGAGCAAATGGTCAATAAATTGCAAAATACACAACTAATGATGATACAATAAGTTACTTGATGGGGTTCTTCTAGCCACAGTCTTTGTAACCCCAACTAAGTGACTGGGCGGGACCGTCCAAAGAGGGTGCATGAAACTAAGAGGGGTTGGTCAATTCTGCCACTCCGCTGGGTATAAAACGAGCCATTGCAGAAGCAGGAGTAGGGGAATCTCACGACCATCAAGGAAGAAGAGCCAGGACCGAAGTCTGTCCTTTGAACCCCGAGACCACACTAACAAGACCACAGGCCACAGTCTTAGACCAGAAAGCAATAACATCGGGGATTAATAAAAAAAGAACAAATAAAGAAGGTCCCCATGCTCCCCAGTTGCCAACCATTGGAGATTCAAGAAAATGCCCCCCCCCCCACTAGATCATCTCAAATCAAAGAGGAAACGTTTCCCTCTAGGAGAGACTGAGCCGTGGCCAGGGAGAAGTGTCAGCAGCAGAGGCAGCAGCCCTGTGAGCGCGAGACAGTGCCGGGCTTCCCCGATCAGAGAGAGTGCTGAGAGCCTTCGGGAGGAAGACTGATTGTGGAGTAGCTACCTCCAGGCACCTAACTGGGGAAGTTGGGTTTGGTGACCCACTGAGCTAGAGCTGTGCCCTCAGGGATGAAGCTTATGGCAGAGTGGAATGACCTTTGGATATCTATTGGCAGTGCTAAAAGAGTTCTGTAACATCGTCTGAGCGGGATTGAGGCCAAGGAGCTTAGAGCCAGAGAGAGGCATGCCCGCAGGTTCGGCGGAGAGGACAAACAGACAGAAAGGATTGTATCCTATGCATTTCTTATCCTGTACAGTAAACTTGTTAATTTCCCTAATAAACCCCACGATCGTAAACCCCACAGTCATATGTTCTGTGAGTCGTGTGTGGCCATCGCAGTGAATTATGGGACTCAGTAGAGGAGTAGAGAGTGGTGTGATGTCAGAATTGGGAATGGCGGTTGGAGGGTGAGGGTATGAACGACTTTCTCCTCAGGGTATTCGGCCTGGGGTTGATGTCGATGGTCCCTCTTGTGAAGACAGAGGAGGTCAGAGGTCACTCCCACACTAACAAGACCACAGGCCACATTCTTAGACCAGAGAGCGATAACATCGCGTATTAATAAAAAAAGAACAAATAAAGAGGGTCCCCCTACTCCCCAGTTGCCAACCATTGGAGAGTTAAGAAAATGCCCTCTTAAATCATCTCAAATCAAAGAGGAATTTAAACCTGCCATTATAGAGCATTTAGGGAAAAAATTAGGAAGTGACATCAAAACAAATGGGGGGGGGCAGGAACAAGATCCGAATTTTTCTTGGAAGAAAACCCACAGCTGTAATGATTTCATTACACAACCTGAGGAATGAAAGTGAGTGGACCAAGCATTTGACTTCAGATACAAAATAAAGGCCAATAAAGCAAACCTCAGCAAATCCTGGAGAGCAGACTCTACACGTGACAGCAGACATTACCGAGTTAGGAACGAGCGTGATGTGAGCGACCACAAGCAGGCTCTGGGGTGAGTCTGTACACTCATGTACTCATGCACAAGTGTGGGGGGGCAGGGGAGACAGAGGTGCGAACAACAGGGACAAAACAAATGAGCCAGTCCAATATGACAGTGCAAGAGAACACACAAATGCTCAGAACTAGGAATTGGAAAGGAGACACAAGCGCAACAAAGACACAAGTAGAGTCAATTGCTGTCTAAATGCAAGAGTCTATGGTTTCTAACTCTACAAGACAGAGCACCCAAAAACCACCCAGGATATTCAAACCATCGAAATGGTGCCAGGGCATACACACACCAAGCCACACGAACCACCCCACCCCCGAGTCCATACCGAATCACAGCCACCTGACAGGGTAGAGCTGCCCCTGTGAGTTGCTGAGACTGTCAGTGTTCACCGGAGTAGAAAGCCGTCTCTTTTTCTCCCGAGGAACGGCTGATACCTTCACACTGCTGACCTTGTAGATGGTAGCCTAGCTCGCAATCGCTACCCTCCAGATGCATGTGCAGGAGAATGAGAACCCAGCTGCTGTTGAGTCAACCTTGACCCATCGTGACCCCAGGTGTGATAGGCATAGAACTATGCTCCATAGCGTTCTCAATGGCTGCTATTTTGTTATTGTTATTTTTGAAGTATATGAGCAGACCTTTTTCCAGAATTCTCTCCTACGGACTCAAGCCTCTAATTTTCTGGTTAGCCACCAAGCTTGTTCCACATGTACTCCATCCAGGGTGCAAACATCATCTCCCTGTGCACTTGCACTGGGCCCAGATTGCTTTGTGGGTCAATGTGCTCTCACGAGGGAAAGAGCTACGCAGACCCAAGCTATACGAACGCCTAGAAGCATGCGGCCAGTTTCCCAGTTTATTTTACAAAGTCCCATCGCCCTGACACTAAAGCCACACAGACAGCTCTGAAAGCGAAGCCATTATGCTCTATGCCCCAGACCTTAGTTTGGAACCAGGCACCGCCTTGGCTGATGCTGAGTCCTTATAAGTCACTGTCCATTTCTCAGATCCTGAGACTTCCTGGGTGCTGCGAACAGCTCAGACACCCTAGCTGCTAACCAATAGGCTGGCCTTTCAAAGCCGACTCAGAGGGGCCTCTGCAGAAAGGCCTGGCAATCTCCTCTGGAGAAACCAGCCCTGGACATCCTTACAGAGCACAGGTCTATTCTGACACACATGGCACTGCCCGCCCACCATAACCCACCATCAGCTGTCCTGGTGACCCTACTTATTCTGCTTTCTACCTTCCCTTCCCAGCTTCCCCCAGGCTCACAGAGCACCATGGTCAGAGCAGCCAGGGACAATTTAATCCAGAGGTATTTGGCCCCTAATCCAATCCCTCGGTCTCCTTTCAGTTCTGGTCCAGTCGGCTGTTAGCTAATGAGTGCTCATGTCAAAGCGATTACCGAGAGAGAACAAAGTTGTGTTCCACCCGCCTGTTTCTCCACACACATGGCTTCCTCTGACACCCGTCTCCACCCTGCCCTCACCCCACTCCGGCACTCCCAGCAACGCTCAGGAAGTTCTCAGTGGGGTCATGGCTGGCCTCGGGTACTGCGACAGGGTAAATGTCTGTTGTCTTAGGCCAAGCAAAAGCCCCAAGAAACAAGGCCAAACCAAATGAGGCCAAGAGTAGGCACGGCTGAGCCGGCCAGACGCCTGATGGAAAAATGCGCAGTGCAATTGGCCGGGAGCACTCATAGCCAGAGGGACGCTTTGAGGAAGTAAGAAAACATAAAAGACCAGACGTTGGTTTGCTTTTTTAATAAGGAAAGGGAAATAGATAATGAGAGGAGGGATCAGATATTTGGACAGAAAGGAAGAGGTGGGGATGGGAGTGGATAAAAAGGGGCTTCCCTACCTCAACAAGGAAAAACCCAATTTCCCAGAGTCTTTTCTAACCCCTGGTGAGTCACGTGTGTCAGAGTAGGGCTGTGTTCCTCAGGACTCCCGTTGGCGGTGACCTTCCTAAGTCAACTCCATGTCTTTCTTCCAGGATGGCTCTGGGTTGATCTTAACCTTCAACCTTTTGGTTAGGAGCTACGAGCTTAACTCTTTGCATCGCTAGGTAAGTCTTGACGTCCTTTAGGCTCCTTCTCTCTGGACTAAACTGTAAACTCCCTTCCTCAAGGTTAAAAAGCCACAGAGCCCAAGGCCCTCCTTCTTGAAGCCCACCCTCCTTTGTCCTTCCATCCACCTCTCCGTCCATCCACCCTGCATCAAACCTGGTGGACCATCGTATCTACCACGTGATTTGTGCAGATTCTGTAGTACGAAGGTGGGGGGGGGGCTTCTGGTTCAAAGACTGGGGAAAGTGCCCTCACTCTTCAGATTTACATTGGTTTATTCAGAGTGGGGCTTCCGCAAAGAGAGGATCTTTTAGAGCATGCTGACGTACGCCGTGGATCTCAAACAAGGCGACAGTGTGCAGTAGTCCCAAACTGACAGCCCCATTTTGGCAGCAAGGCAGAGCGGCCGTGGAATGCTCACTCCAGGAGCCAACGCTGTGGCCAGGGGGTGCTGGGTTTGAAGTCTAGCAATCCCAGGCAAACACTGGAGCCAATTCTGTGCTCAGCAGTTCTGAGGGCACAGTCGGCACCGTGTAAGGACAGCTCCCTCACCTCCTCCCTCCCACATGCCGGAAGGCTTGCAAGGTTGTGCCCCTGTCACTCTCTTCTTAGGGGGTCTCCAGCATTTATCCTGGTCTGCTTAGGGAATCATTTGTACATTAATAGGTGCTCCATAAAAGTTCTGTTCAGGAACTTTCTCTCTGGCCACCTGGCACTGACTGACTCTGCTGGTTGTCTACGATGAAAACTCTTGACAAACTGCCATGTTGAGTCGACTTGTTGAAGCCACAGTAAGCTTTTCCATGCGGTGGAGGGTGGTTAGAAAGCTTTGGCTCTTCTCCAGAGATGCTTGTTAGACAAGAAGTTAGAAGGTCCCCAGGGAACTCAGCAAACATGAACACAGTTCCTATACAAGCATGCAAATTCCCATCCAATGGGGGTGGGCAGGTGCCATGCCTTCCCCAAAGTCAACGAGGTTAAGCTTAATTCCCGGCCATCGAGTTAATTCTGGCTCAGTGATCTTACCGGGAAGAGAACCGTGATCCAGAAGCTGCAGATGTTTATGGGAGCAGAAAACCTACCATCAATCTCCTATGGATGAGGCTGGGGGTTTAAACAGCCGACCTAGGGGTTAGCAACCCACTGCTTAACCTACTGCACCTTGAGGCTTGAGTTTGGGGCTATGGACGGTGTGCAGACCTGGCCTCTTACTCATTCTGCTTGGTGAAGGAGCCTGCTTTCTTCCTGTACAGAAGACAGCTGTCTAGGGCTTCCTGATCTGGAGAAGACAGTGAGGGAGAGGCCCTGGATCCTCAAGCCTGCTTTCCTGGGGTGAGGATTCTACTCAGGTGAGGACAGCGGCTCACAGCTGTCTGCCTGTATAAATGGTGACAGAAGCTTTGGGCTCGAGGGTGGCCCTCCCTGGCCTCCAGCCTCTACCGCATACACCACACAACTCACTGCCCTTTGATCTGGGCTCTCCGGCCTTCCTAGGTCTTTTCGGGGTCTGCTGGTAGCACAAGCTCTTTAACTCTTCCCGGCTCACCCTGAACAACTTGAGCAAAAGAGACAAACATACATCCTGTCAAGACAAGAGCAAGGTGAAAGCGCACACCAGGGGCTCTTTCTATAGCAATCCATTCAATCTCAAGGCAGTAGGATTCAGGGCAGGATCGTAGAACAGGAAAAGGGCATTGGGGAAAGGCAGGATGCTCTGAATAAAGCCTGAGGCTAATTCACTGACATGTACAATGCTCGTTTTTTCAGTGGCACATGGACTATGGCTACATGAGACCTGACATTTGGGGAAGCTGGGTGACAGAGGGTACTCCTGGGAGGTACCCATGGTTAACATGTTTGGCTGTGAAAGGAAAAGCTTGGAGGTTCTAGTCTACCTAGAGATGTCTAGGAAGACTGGCCTGGGCTGCCCTGGGCTAGAATTCACTCAACAGCTAACTGTTGAGTGGGGTTGATTCATTTTTTTGTTTTGTTGTGGAGGACATGTATACAGTACCAATTTTGCCCTGATGCCGTGGATCTGAAATGATTCCGAAGTATAAAGGTTATTCAAGTAAACAAAAATAAAGTGCTTGCTTAGTGGACAGATCACATTTCTAGGACTCCATGGACACACATGGCCGGTGGCTACCCTACTAGACGGCACAGGGAGAGAGCATTTCCATTACGCAGAAAGTTCCACTGGTCAACGGTACTGGAGGCGCTCATTCAGTCTACCCAGGAACCCGTGCAGGGAACTCCCCGAATCTTGTATTTCATTCACATCTTCCCATCTGTCTGCTACTATTTCTCAGGATATCAATCATTCCTTCCACACTGCATATTAAACTTGCCCCGGGGGATTTTTAATATTTGCATCAATTACTAAACATTGCCTTGGGTTCTGTTTTGAGTTTAAACTTTGCTTCTCGGAGTCAGGCATTTAAGATCTTATTTTAATGATGTTAAAACAAGCAATGTAGGACATGCCCTCAGCATGGCTGCCACTCCCTCCATTGCATTTAAAAAAGTAGAATCTAATTTGAGGGAGGTTCTAGCTCTTTCTTCCTTCTTGGTAACTAACTGGTGTTTACTGGCATCCAGTAAACCTCCATTAAGAAGAAGCAGTGAGTCCTAGCCATAGGTGGCCCTTCCAACCCATTCTAGAAGCTCACAAAACTACAACACCAAACAGAGCTGAGCAGGTGGCTGTCTTTCTGCTCTTGGTCTCTGAGGGGAAGCTTGTTTGATGGGGTTAGTCTGTGGGCACTGCTGACATTTCTCCGTCAGGACTGACCATGTCTGATGCTTGCCACTGGCACAGGTGGTTGAGCATGACCCAACAATTCTTTCTACATGTATCCTCAGAGGAAGTAAAAACAGACATCGAGACTGTATGCCACCATCCACTGCTACACTATTCACACTTGCCGAAAGGTAGAAACGATGTAAGTGTCCGTTCACTGAGGAGTGGATCCGCCACATATGCTGACCGTGTACAATGGACCATTACTGAGTCCCACAGAGAAATGCAATCTGGATACATGTGGCAACGTGGCTGCACCTTGAAAACATCACGCGGTACGATGTCAGTCAGTCACACTGGGGCAAATACTGCTAGGATGACCCCTGGGTGAAATATATGGAACAGGCAAAGGAGAGAGACCAAAGCTTACCAGTGGTTGCTGGGGTGGGCTGGAGGAGGAAGGGAGCTCAGGGCTTTAGGGACATGGACATGCTGTGCAGGGTGATGGAGAAATTTGGAAATGGCTAGTCATGATGGCTGGACAACATGGTAGACAGACTTGATCTCTGTGATGAGAACTGGCAACGCCAGCTGAGACGGCCTGTGGTCTACATGGCGTACCAGTGCCCAGTGAGTCCTTCTAGCAAACGAGCAAACCAGAGGGCGGGTCCGGGAACCTGGGAGGTTGCCATTGGTTTCAGAAACAAAGGTGGCTGTTAGGAATTAGTTCCTGCATCCCCAAAAGTGATGCTGAAAATGGGGAGAGTAGAAGGAAATGTGGAACAAAACTCAAAATCATTAAAAAAAAAAAAAAGACCAGCTTACTGATCAGATAGAGACTGGTGGAACCCAAGAGCCTAGGGTCCCTTAGCTAACTGTTGGGAATGAAAATGAACTACTCTCCCACCCCTCCCCCTACCCACCCAACATGGTTCGACTTTCAGACAAACAACAGACAGAGTTATCAAGGGAGTTCACAAGCAATGCTCATGGCAGCAGCCGTGAACGGATCAAACGAAGCACTGCGCTGGGTCAATCTGCTGCACACACCTCTTTAAGTCATGAGAAGCTGCAATGTGACTTTGAGGACCAAGTTGTGACCAGTGGGACGCTGAAGAAGGCAGACCCAAGAGACATGCATGCATTTGGTTTATGGTGCCGGCGAAGTATCCTGGACCGCCAAATGAACAAACAAATCCGTTTTTGAAGAAGTAAAGCCAGAATGCTTCTTAGAGGTGAGGACGGTGAGCCTCCTTCTCACATACTTGGGACGTGTGGAGGACATCCTGCTTGGCAGAGTAGGGCGGTGAAAAAGAAAGCCCTTGGGAAGAGGGACTGACACTGTGGCTGCAATCACCGACTCAAACCTAACAACAAAGGCGAGGCTGGCGGCGGACCGGGCAGTGTGTGGTTCTGTGGTAACAGCGTTGCTGAGTCAGAATTGACGCAACGGCACTGAAGACAAACATAAGGGGAACGGTAATATTAGAGAGGGCCCCACACCTTAGGATAATGAACCAACTGAGGGAAAGAGGGCAGCATGAATTAAAGGGCAATATTCTGAAGTGTGGGGGGAAATGCCAGCCCCCCACCACTAATTACCGGTTCAATAGGTGCAATTGTATGGTTAATATAGATATAAAGATTATAATATATAAAGATTATAATAAAAGTCCTAGAGAGCATGAGAAATAGAAGAGAGATTGAAATAATGGAGTCAGACACATATCATGGTAGCATGCTCACCTCATCCCCTCATTCCTGCTTGGTGGTCCACGTGGAGATAGGGGGAGGGGAAGGAGGACAAAGGGAAAGGGAACAGGGGAGTGAGGATGGGGGAGAAAGGATGGGGGAGTGGAGGCCAAGAGGGGAGCCCAAGAGAGCTCTTTATTGCTAACCCAGGCCCTTTGTTCGTGTGTGTGTGTGTGTGTGCGTGAAAGCCCACTAATTACAGGTAGAGACATACGTCACAGGAAGGGGTTGCACTATAAGTTATACAGCAGTGAGAGAGGGACAATCTAGGGATACACACACTATAGGAAGAGGAGGGATTGGGGATATCATACATGTGACAAGATGGGCGGATCCTAGATTCAGGATGGCAACCTACCTTTGGATGTCCCTGAGCCGGTTTTACCTGTTCTCTGGCCCACCACAGAAACCATTATCAGTAGGGTGTAAACCCCACCGACAGGAACCAAGTTAATGGTCCCAAGCCTTTAGGGAGAAGTAGGCCATTGTCCTTAACAGTAGGGGGTGGGCCTACCTGTGGTGGGACCAGACCGGACTGCCTTCAGGGAGGATGTCTCTAAACATCTGACCTCCTACCATGTGCTGGCGGAAAAGCCTCTAATGTTTGGCATGTCTTTGGGGGAGACAAAACTGGGGGAAAGTCTCTTAGTAATCCCACACTGAAGTAACCCTTCAGGAGGAGCAGAATGAGGAGGGAGTGGAATGCATGCTGGCACACTGCAGGGCTGTCATCAAGTGAAGTCCGACCAGCTGTGCACAGGCTGCTGAAGGGAAACTCATGTGCTCTGTAAACTGCACTGGACTCACAAGAAAAGGTTAAAGGGGAGTGGGGGGGAGGGGGGAAGTGAGGGGGGTGCAGAGCGGGGGGTGGGGGGAAGGCATGCTACAGTCCCAACTCCTTGTACCCGTGAATCTGACCTTACTTGGAAATACGGTCTTTTCGGATGCTATCAATTAAATTGATACGAGGTCACACTGGAGTAGCATGAGTCCCAGTTCAACACCAGGGGAGCCTTTATAAAAGAGAAGAATCCCAGGGGGGCAGAGAGGACAGACTGCCAAGTGACACTGTAGCTGTAAGCCAAGACATACCTAGGACTAGCAGAAAAGTCTCTCAAGAGAACACGGTCTTGCCAAGCCCCTGAATGTCGATGGTGACGCTCCAGCCCGGTGAGACAATACATTTCTGTGTTTCTAAGCTTTCTGACCTATGCAGGAAGCTGCTGTCTAATTCTGCCAGTGGTGAGCGATGTGGGGGTGCTCTTGTTCCCTAGGCTCATTCCCTAGTCCCCAGTGGGCTGACCTTCCTAGTGCAGGTGGGTGTGTGGCCCCTCCCAGGTGAATGGACAGTACCTGTGGGAGGCAGAGAACTCCTTGGAGGCCCGGGGCTTGCTGGGATCCCAGGAGAGCTTCCAGGACGCTCCCAGGTGGTCTCTGGTTGAAGAAAAACAAACAAACAGAACAGCTTTGAGAATGTCATCAGGTGGAAATGTTAGGTAGCTTAGCCTAGGGAATTGGGAAGTCCATTGACGCATGCCCAGGAGAGCCAGCAAAGGACAAAGCTGGATTTTCCCGCCGGTGGGCTATGATGGGCGTTACACCTGGAGCAGCCCACCTGGGCCGGGTGATTGCAATTCAGCCAATGGGATCGACCTGGGGTCATTCACCACGCCTCCCCCGGGAACCCTTGAAAAGGCAGGGACCAGACGGGAGAGGGGCTCTTGGTCTTGTCTTGCTTGGGTGGTCTGGTCGTCTTCGTGGGAGGAGAGAGATCCTTGCATGTCCCGGAGCAGTCTGCCAGGCCGCATGGTCAAAGGAATCCTATGGGTGCCACGTAAAACCTGATGCTTCTTTGAACTCTCATTAAATTCACTTGGATCCCGAGCCCGGCTTCGGCGTGAAATCTTTCTCGCGTGGAGCCAAGGACCGAGGCTGAGATTCAGGCCGGAGAGAGAAACCTAACAAAACCTCGAAGTCTCACAGACAGAAGTGAAAAAAAAAAAAAAAGGGAACTGGCAGGTCTTCCTCTGAAACCTCTGGCAGAGAAAACCCTATTTCGCCTCCCATAATCATTTCCCCGCCAGACCCCACGGGAGAGTCAGAGCTATGGTGGCTGGTGGTCCTGTCACCTAGCAGCAGGGGCCAGAGGGGGATGGACTTCTAGCTGAGATCCTTGCGATACCTCCTAGTGCTTTTCTTTCATAACGCAGTCCAGAGGAGGGAACCCTGGCCCCAGGGTCTGCCAGGAGACGCAAGCAATCCAGAAAAGGAGGGTGGTTTCTAAGTCCTTCCCGGTCCCCTGGTGGCAGAACTGTTAGGAGTTGGGCTGCGAAGTACAAAGTCAGCAGTTCAGAACCACCAGTTGCCACCAGTTGCTCTGAGAAAGGCAGACGAGGCTGTCTGCTCCCATGCAGGGGCAGTTCTTCCCTGTCCTATAGAGTCACTATGGGTTGGAATCGACTGATGGTAGTGAGGGTTAGGGTCCGGGTCCCACAGGTGTACATCTTACTGAGAACCAACAAGTGAGCCCTGCTGTACCTGACTGCCCCTCCCTGCCCTCTCCCGCTGAGCACCCAGTAAAAGTCCGGCGAGAAACCAAGCTAGTAGGGCAGTGGGTTTGGGTTCGTTCCCCAAATGCAGTTTGACTCATATTTCATTGGCAGGATCAGAAGCTCTTCATTGACTTTTAATTCGGGTAAGCAGTGATACTTTCTCATGACATACGATTTGATAATCAAGAAAAACACTTCTCTGAAGTGAATAAAAATAAACGATGGGTCCTGGTGGCAGAGTGTTGGGCTGCTAATTGTAAAGTCAGCAGTTTGAAACCACCAGCCGTTCTACAAGAGAAAGATGTAGACTGACAATCTCGGAAACCCACAGGGGCAGGTCTACTCTGTCCTATAGGGTCACCAGGAGTCAGCATCGACTCGATGGCGGGGACTTTGGTTTGGGGCATAATCCCACTGGGAATCCCCGGGGGGCACCCACAGTTAAGTCCCTGACCCTGAGCGGCAGAGTTCACTCAGGGGCACTTTAGAGGACAAGCCTGGCGATCTCCCACTCTGCACACTTGGGTTACCATGAGTCTGGGCCAACTCCGTGGCTCCCAACAAGGGACTGATTATTTAGCAGAGAAGTTACTGATCTGCCACCATGTTTCTCCATAAGAACGCCGGTGGTGTAGTGGGTTATGCATAGGGCTGCTAACCAGAAGGTCAGCAGTTCAAAGCCACCAACTACTCAACAGAAGAAAGAGGAGGCTGTCTGCTCCCAGAAAGAGTTCTAGTCTTGGAAACCCCCAAGGGCAGTTCTAGTCTGGCCTACAGGGCCTGTGAGGTGACACCCACTCCATGGCAGGGAGCTTGGCTTTTCCCTGTTCTCTCATCCTTGCGCCCCCTCATGAATAGGGCTACCAGCAACAGATAAATTCATTATTTATCTCACAATGCAAGTGCCATTGTGAGCTCCAGTCACTTCTCCATCGAACATTCCAGCAAGAAGGCTGAGGGCCAGGAGGGCCACGGGTACCTGCTTGCCGGCTCTCAGAGCTCTCCGCTCACAGTGGGCTCTGACGGAAGGCCTAGCTGGGCTGTTCCAGTGCCCGAGGACATCTGGAGAGTGCTGCTGTCCTCTGCTGCCCCAGACGACCATTCCACCCACAGCAAGGAAGCCAGTGCTCAGGCTTTTCCAATAGGACAGTCTATAATCTAGCTATACAGCACTTCAGCCTCAAGCAGATGGGCTCAACCAGAGCAAGACCAAAGCAGCAGAAAGGGCCCAAGGGATTCTGGGTTTGCGGCGTCTGGAATTCTCAGAGGTCCTTTCTGAGTGACCCTCAGTCATCTCAGGTGACTACTGAGACACTGACCAAAGGAACCACTGACCCCCAGACCCAGAGTGCCCTTCCTGGAGGGGGCGAAGCATGCTCCTGAGAGAGCGCCTTTCATCCAATCCAATTTACCCCCAAACCCATTTTTCCCTAATGGCAACCGTAACTCAATTTGGCCCTCTTCTGCAGAACCAGGAAGCCAAAAACACAGCAAGCAACTGACTGTGGAGGAAGTGCCTAAGGGCGGTGACTGCTCCAGCCACCGATGCTACAGGCCAGGATTTCATTTTCCTATCCGTGGATTCCAGTGCCTTCCCAGGACGGGCCGGACTCTTAGAGGGGTGGGCGGTGGGGTGGGGGGCAGTGAGTATCCTTGAAAACTCAAACTCACTGTCATTGAGTAAAGGCAACTCTTGAAGGGTAGTGTAGAACTGCCCCTGTGCGTTTCTGAGACTATAACTGTTTATGGGGGTGGAAGGCCCCTCATCCGCCTCCCAAGGAGAGGCCAGTGGTATCAAACCACTGACCTTGCAGTTAGCATCTGATGCATAACCACTACCTCCCAGGGTACCATCCACTTTCCATCGCCTCATGTGCCTGGGAATGTTCGGTAATGAGCAAGGACGCCTGGAGGACTGACATCTCTGAACTATGGTGTTGGTGAAGACCATGGAATATATTGTGGAACCAAACAACTCCGCCTTGGAAGAAATATGCGTGGACAGTTCCTTCGAAGTGAGGACGCTGAGACAGCAACTCATTTCCGTCAGACACGCCGTTAGGAGGGAGCAATCGCTAGGAAAGGGCAGGGGGTCAGCGAAAAAGAGTGGCACCTTCAAGGAGATGGGCCGATGCATCGGCCACAACAACGGACACCGGTGCGATCAATGATGATGGCGAGGCCTGGGCTGACCTTTTGCTCCCTGTGATGGAAGGTCACTGGGACTCAAGGCCGGTGGGGTGGTGGGGTAGAAGCAGCAACAGCAGCATCCCAGTGTGGTGGGACACAGCCTTGGGGCCTTGCTCCTCTTTGTGAAGCCTGCAGTTCACGCCTCCCTCCTCTCTGCCTCTCCTTCTCCTCCTCCTTGCCGTCCCTCACTCTTCTTCCGCACTAACTGGATCTCTCCCCCTTGTTTGGTGGTAACTCCAACCACAGCCCCTCTCTCCACCTGTTTCCCCAACAGAGAAGTGGGTCTGCCTGCCGGGTGGCACAGTCCACCAACAACCAAACCCGCCGCCATCAAGTTGATTCTGCCTGATGGCAAGCCTACAGGACAGAGCAGACTTGTTCCTTAGGGTTTCTCAGAGAGAAGTCTTTTTTTTTTTTTTTTTAATTAAAGCGACGGAAGTCTTTATGGGAACAGACAGGCTCATCTTTCTCCCATGCAGTGGCTAGTAGGCTTGTGCCACTGACCTTGAGGTGGCCATCCCTGTTTGCTTTAAACCACTCTGCCACCAAGAAGCCTTCCCCACATTGTGTTCACTATAAATTAGTAAACAGCTCAGTTTTTAAAAGAGCAGAGGACATAGACGAGTGATTTACAGGGGGAAAATTACAGATGATCATCAAACATGACAAGATGCCCAGTCTTGCCTCAAATTGGCTACAAGCCATGACGACAAGTCATCATGTTGCCCATTGGACAGAGCTGTCATGTCTGACAAGACTGAAATGGGTGTAGATAGCAGAGGATAAAGAGGTGCTTTACCAGCCCGGCAGAAGGCTAAACTCTGTCCGCAAGTGTTCTGAGAAGAACGCACCATTATTTGGGAATTATAAAGGCAGACCCATTTCTCACATGTTAAAGAATGTTTGTAATTTTTAAAAAGTTTCATTTGGATTAAGATTTTCAAAGCCAAATTCATGTCGCTGTAAATAAATTCCATGGGAATTAAAACGTTTTAAGGAAAAATAAAACCATCAGTCCACCAGAAGGCTGGAACAAAACATTATTGCTTTTTGATGGGAAAAGGGTCCCCTGGTGGGGCAGTAGTTAAAACACTTGGCTGCTAACCAAGGGATCAGCGGTTTGAATCCACCGACGTCTCTGGGAGAAAGGTGAGGCAAGTGGTTTCCACAACTATTTCTAGCTTTGGGAACTGTATGGGGCTGTTCGACTGGAATTTAGTTCTACTCTACCGTATGGCGTTGCTGTGGATGGAATTGGTTGATGGCAGTGTGCTGAGGGGTCTGATGGCAAAAAAAGTGGGTGGCGGGGGTGTCCTCTCCAAAAGAAGAAGTCATCAAAGAAAAAACAGGGCTCATGGTCTAAAAACAAAGTCAAACTCCCTCTGCCAAGAGTTGATTCTGACTCATAGCAACCTTAAAACACAGGGTTTCCAAAATTAAATCTTCATAGGACCGGAAGCCTCCTCTTTTCCCAAGGAGGAATGGTGGGTTTGAGCCACTGACCTTGTGGTAATAGCAGCCCATCATGCCACCAGGACTCCCTGTCTATACACATAGAGCTTTAAAGAATCAAGATGAGACATTCAAATATCGTAAACAAATTAAAACTGCTTGCAAGAGGTGATAAAGACCCCTTTCTTTTTATTAAAAATAATTTTATTCGGGGCTCGTTCAACTCATCACAATTTTCAAAACATTTTCTTTCTACTTGAGCCCTTGGTATCAGCTCCTCATCCCCCCCCTCCTATTCCTCCCTCCCTCCTTTCTTCCTACCCACCCTCATCCTTGATAATTTATAAATTATTATTTTTTGTTCATGTTTTACACTCACTGATGTCTCCCTTCACCCACTTTTCTGTTGTCCGTCCCCTAGGGAGGGAGGTATATGTAGATCATTGTGATCAGTTCATCCTTTCTCCCCACCTTTCCCTTACCCTCCTGTATCGCTACTTTCATTATTGGTTCTGAGAGGTTTGTCTGTCCTGGATTCCCAGGGGTACCAGCTCAATAAAGACCCTTTTCTAAGAACTGCCCAACCCTAGATCTCCCCCATATAGACTCACATACCACTTGGCCACCACTGTATGGAACCAGGACCTATAGTGGTGGATCCAGCCATCTTCCCCTGTGAGCAGCCATGCCCTATCACATGCCTCCTGAAGAGGAAAGGGCAAAGGTGCAGAAAGACAGGTGCATATGGTGCAAACCAAGGAAAATGGATGTAAGACAGCACGAGGTCCTACAGACAGGGCAAGTGAGTTTGGGACCTGATGCTCCAGTCTGGGACTTGGTGAGATGTCCATGTATGCTTCTCATAAATGTCCCTGGTGACAAGCCAGTTTGGGGGGCTTCTATTAATGACAGTATGACAGCCCCCATTCCAGGACATACTGCATTGGCCAACACTGGCCCAGAGACCATTAGACCACCATCTGTGGTATTCTTTGGTGTCTGAACCCTCTTGTGGCTTCTGAATAGGACAGGTGGAGACATCGGTGGTTCGGTGATAGAGGCCTCACCTTCCAGGTGTGAGACCCAGGCTTGATCCTGGCCAGTGCACTGGTGGAGTTCATGCTGCTAAGATGGTACACTGGTTTCAGCCCACTCAGAAAACCTTATGAACCAGAGGGATTCGATCTGAACCCCCTGATAGGGGCGGCACAGGACCAGGCAGCGTTTCATCCCACTGTGTATGGATGGGGTGGCCATGTGTCAGTAATCACCCTGACCGTGGCCAAAGCCAACAGCAAGACACAAGTAGGAATTCATAATCTCCCCCTACTCCCCCGGAAAATCACACCACTTGGCTGCTCAGAAGCCTCTCTCCTGACGAGGTGGAATTTTCCACTTATACATCCCTGCTCCCACCCCCACCTCCCGTGAAACCCAGCCTCTATTCCCTTCCACTGCTCAGCACTGCTAATCCGGATATAGAAGCCTTTCCAGTAAAAGGTGTGATTTACATACATATATAAATAATGCTTCAAGTTACGCAGTGTGTTGCTTTCCACAAGCCGGTGGGGGTGGGGAGGCTGCACTTATTTTGGGAAAGAAAAGTAAGCAATGATCTCTCCGTGGTGTGGTCAACAAGACACCCGTCAACCCTGCTGGACTCCCAAGGAAAGTCACTCAGGCCCTGAGACACAACGGCCCCCTCCTGTCTCCTGCAGGCACAGTCCTTATGACGAGCCAGCACCGTAAAATAATAATGTATAGACATTCCAGGGGGAGGAGGAGCCCCCCACTTATTCCCAAACTCCCCGAGAGAGAGAGCACGCAGAACACAGAAGACCACCATACATGGAGGAGAAATACTGCTTTAGAGTTGAATGAAGTTTAGATTCTTTCAAAAATTGCATGCATGGAGAGGACTGAAAGCCTCAGTCCTTCAAGGAAATGTTAGGCTGCTAGAAACAGGGACGGCCTTCCAGGGATGCCTGAAGAAGAGTTTCTCAAACTTCACAGCGTCTCAGAATTCCCTGGCCAGACAAAATCCTAACACTGCCATCGACTCCATGTGCACTCACAGGGACCCTACAGGACAGAGTAGAACTGCCTCGGGGGGATCCTGAGGCTGTGCACCTGGACAGGAGCAGAAAGCCTCATCCTTCTACCATGGGGCCAAAGGTGGTTTTGAACTGATGACTTTGCAGTTCGAAGCTCGACTGGTCACCACTGCCAGGGCTCCTTAGAATCTCTGAGAGGGCTTGTTCAAACACTGATGGCTGCTCATTCCAGAGGGGAGTGGGGAATAACCACAGGCCAGTGTCCAGAGCACCCAGGGCATCGATGGCCATCTGGGGCAGGTAGGAGAAGGTTCGGAGTTATTGGTTCAGGGGCACTTGGTTCTGTTCAAAGTGCTGACAAATTTTGGAAACAATTGAGACGTGTGCAACATGGTGAAGATATTTAAGGTCATCAACCGGGGTGTGTAAAAATGATTGCAATGACAGATGCTTAGATACGTGTCTTTTGGCTAACCTCCCTGCCCTCCAGCTTCTCCACTGGAGAAAGATGAGGCTTTCTGTCCTTGTAGCCTTACTGCCCTGTGGGAAGCCACAGGGGCGGGTCTACCCTGCCCTAGGGTGGCTGAGTTGAAATTGACTAGATGGCAGTGGGTTTTGCATTTAAGAAGGCCTGTTTGATCATCTTAAGCAAGGTGTCCATTTACCTGTGAGCTCTGACCTCACTTCAGGTGGCTAAGGGGAGGGAGGTAGAAAGATGGGGGGAGGGTGGGGTAGAGAGAACAAAGGAGAGAGAGGGAGAGAGAAGAGAGAAGTAGGCGGGAATGTTGCAGGGGTGGCTGATGATGAGGCTGGAGGAGTGGGAAGGTGAGGTGAGGGATGTATGAGCTCCACATTTGGGGGACTAGCCTCACACCGATCCTTTTTGCACAGAGCAAGACAACCAGACAGACAGACACACAATCCAAACCAATTACAAATGATTTCCCGACTTGAAAGCACCAATTACTTCCTCCCTTCCCTCCAAACTAGATGGCAACAGGGAGGGAGGTGGCAGGTAGTCTTTCAGGACAGCCCGAGAGATGCCGCTTCAGTGGAGTGTGCTCAAAGCGGCGTAGGTTTTGAGTGAAGAAATGAACCAAGACCACAGGTGCTCAGGACCTTGCAGGATCCACTTGAGCTTTTCCTCTCCTGCACTTGATTCCAGACCTCGTCCTAAGAATGTCTCCTCAGAGGAAAGAGCTGAGTCAGTTCAGTGGGGACATGGCCTCATATAACAAGCACCCCGTCCATCTGCTGCCGTCTGGCTCTGACCTCTTGGGACCCTTGTCTGTGGTGTCGCCCTGTCCCGTCACTATGAACACATATTACATACTGCTATAGCGCAAACACTGTCCTTCCCTCACTCCAAACAAAGCACAGGAGTCCTGCTGGAGCAACACTTCAGCGCTTGGATACTAAGCAAAAGATCACAGGTTCAAACCCACCCAGTAGCTTTGTGGGACAAAGACCTGGCAAAACGCACCTGGGAAGACCTTGCTCTACTCTGTGACCGTGGGATCCCTCTGGGTGGAAAACCAACCTGATGGCACCGACCAACATCAAGAGCCTTTGCCCTGGAATCTGAAACCTTTCTCTGTGGATAGAATCTTGCTTGGAACATGACTTCCCTTGTTCTGTGAACCAGTGGTTCTCAACCTTCCCTTTAATACAGTTTCTCATGTTGTGGTGACCCCCTGCCCCCCGCCAACCATAACATTATTTTCGTTGCTACTTCACTAATGTCACTTTCCTACTGTGATGAATCGGGTGACCCCTGTGAAAGGGTTGTTCGACTCCCAAAGGGGTCGCGACCCACAGGTTGAGAACCGCTATGCTAATCAGATCTCACCAGCGTAAAGAGGGTTCTACATCAAATCACTCCTGAATTACAAACAGAGTGGATTAGACAAAGCGAGGCATTCACGGAGGGATGAAGACGGCACAGGAGGACCATCAACGAGCAGAGAAACTACAAGGAGGCCTGACAGACGGGCACAGAGTGAGAGCAGGGCAGCATTGTCACGCGCTCTTTGCGTGACCTCTACGAAACCCCGGCCCCTGCTGGCTGGGACAGGATGTCATGATGTAAGCTGAGCTTAGCAGGGTCCAGAGACACCCCGGATGGATTTTAGGAGGGGAGGAGGAGAAGTCAGGGAAGGGGAACAGAGGCCCGAGCAACGAGCAGAACAGAGAAAGACGACCGGTTAGGTTGGGGAATGGGCAGCCTAGGAGAGCATACAGACTTCTATTTTGGAGTAATTATTTTTATCTTATTTACAAAAGTAAGGCAAGTTTCAGGCAGAAACACCGAATAACACAGAAAAGCGAGGAAAGGAAATAAAAGGCCCCTGGGTCGGATCCAAAGCCACACACTGCACTGGGCAAGTCTGCTGCTCTTCAGAGTATTGGAAAGCAAGGATGCGATTCTGAGAAGCAAGGTGTCTGACCCAAGCCATGGCATTCTCCACCGCCTCATATGCAGGTGGAAGTTGGCCACCGAATGAGGGAGGCCCTAGAAGCATCGGTGCCTTCGAACTGCAGTGTTGGCGGAGAGTGTTGAAAGCACCGTGGGCCGCTAAAAGGACCAAGCTGTCTTGGAAGAAGCACGGCCCAGTGCTCCTGAGATGGCGAGACGTAGTCTTACATGCTTCGCACATGTTGTTGGGAGAAACCAGTCCCCGGAGAAGCCCATCTTGCTGGGTTAAGTAGAGTGGTAGGGAACAAGAGGAAGGCCCTTAGTGAGATGGCTTGATATGATGGGCAACCATGGGCTTGCCTTTGTAGTGGCCATCAGGGTCCACCTCTTGGGGCAGAAGAGCTTGAAGGGGTTTTGGGGACCAGCTCAACACGCTCCTTTAGAGATGGGGGCATGCGGCTGGAACTAGGAAAACATAGGGCTGGAAGCCTTGACGGCAAATTGTTGGCACGTGGCTATCAACCCACCCAATGGCACTGTGTCAGATAACCCAAGGGATTCTCCTCCATAACACAGGAATCACCTCGGGGGGGGGGGGGGAGGGAGTGGCCTGATGGCGACTTGTGGGGCAGCTGGTGAACGTGGCTTTTAGCCAAGTCCTTGAGAGCAGTCGAGAAGTAACTGGAGTATCTGGGAAGCAATTGCATTTTAAGGCTCGCTCTTCGTCTACAGGTTACATGAAATGAAATCCAACTTCCCTTCTCTTGGAGTAAGCTGAGTTCTATGTCCCAGGTAGCTACACACACACACAGTGTCAACCGAGAGTCCATGTCAATGTTAACCAAGGGCTCGGCAGTGCAACGGAACAATAGGCCGCCTGTTCTGCGGCCGATGTCAGCTGAACCTTATGTCAAGGGTTCGAGACCTCGGTAGCCCACTGCACGTTCTCTGGACAGGAGGAAGCAATGTCACAGCTTTGGCTCATAATTGTTAAGGGTGAGCAAGTCAGTTATGACTCACTGCCTCCTCCTGCACCATCCTCATAACCACTGCGTGAGCCCACAGGAGTAGCCGCCGTGTCAGCGCATCTCGAAGAACTCCTTCTGGTTTTGCGCTGACGTTAAAACCATATTGTGCTTCTCCAGGGACTAGCCCTTCCTGGTAACATGTCAAAAGGACTCAAGACAAAGTCCTTAAGAGTTTTCCAGCTATATTTCTTCCCAGACAGAGTTGGTCGTTCTTCTGCCTGTCCGTGGAAGATTTAGGATCCTTCTCCGACACGAACTCAACTGCATCCATTCTCCAGCCTTCGTTGTCCAGCACACGAGGCAGCTGAAAACACCCTGGCTCAGGTCAGGCACATCTCGGTCCTCACAGGAGCATCAACACTTTAAAAAGTGCAGTCGGACTGGCTGTTAAAATAATGCATTTCCTGCAACAGTTGGGGAATTGCTTCTGCTGTGACCTTTCTCTTCCTAATGGTCCTGACCACCAGGATCCCCTTCCTGGTGTGTTACATGGAATTCCGACACGCAATGTGAATCCAATGATGGGGGTGGGCAAGGGTGGGGTGGGGTTGAGGGAATCAGGGGCCAGGATCGCGTCTTTAGCATAATGCTCCAAATGACCACCCTGTGCCATTCCAGTTGTGGCTGAGTTGACCCCGACTCCTGGCAACCTCATGTGTGACACAGTAGAATTCCACGAGGTTTTCAGGGGCTGGCTTGGGGGATACAAACTGCCAGGCCTTTCTTCCTGGACTCAAACCTCCAACCTTACAATGAGCAGCCAAGTTTGTCAACTGCTTGCACCACCCAGGGCTTCCTCCCTGTGCTACATAAACTTGACTCTTCCCGCTGGTACAGATGGGAGGGTCTCTATTTCCTCTCCAGTGGAAGGCAACTCTGAGCGCCCAGATAGGCATTAACCTTAGCTGGCCAGTGGGCAGTGGGCAGGTTGTGCTCAACCATGACCCCAGGATGAGCAGACCCTTCTGGAGCCCGGCGCGGGGCTCATAGGGTGGGCATGCAGCAAACACATGCCTGGGGAATGACTAACTTCTCACCCACTTCTTGAGCGAGCACAGCCTACTGTGGAATCTAACTCTAATGGAAATAACCCAGAGAGATGTGGGGCAGAGTGGGGACCCAAAGCCCATGTGTAGGCAACTGGACAAGTTGCAGGGAGGAGATGAGCCAGTCAGGGTGCAGTGGAGCAACAATGAAACATATAAGTTTCCTCTAGTTCCTAAATGCTTCTTCCCCCAACTATCATGATCCCAATTCTGCCTTACAAATCTGGCTAGACCAGAGGATGGACACTGGTACAGAAAAGAACTGGAAACACAGGGAATCCAGGGCTGATGATCCCTTCAGGACCAGTGGTGTGAGTGGCGATACCAGGAGGGAGGAGGGAAGGTGGGGTGGAAAGGGGGAACCGATTATAGGGTTCTACATGTGACCTCCTCCCTGAGGGACGGACAACAGAAAAGTGGGTGAAGGGAGATGTCAGACAGTATAAGATATGACAAAATAATAATTTATAAATTATCAAGGGTTCATGAGGGAGGGGGGAGTGAGGAGGGAGGGGAAAAATGAGGTGTTGATGCCAGGGGCTTATGTGGAGAGTAAATGTTTTGAGAATGATGAGGGTAACGAATGTTCAAATGTGCTTGACACAATGGATGTATGTATGGATTGTGATAAGAGTTGTATGCGCCCCCAATAAAATGATTAAAAAAAAAGAAAGAACCCAACGAAAGAAAGAAAAACCCTACTACCAGACTCCAAGGTCCTCTTCCACCAACAAGGATCTGGTTTGGGGATATTCACGCCAGTGCTACAGATCGGGCCGATCCCCAACAGTTGTGCAGGATGCCCGTGGAAGGAGGGCGGAGGGGGTGTGGTGCCTGCTTCTGTAAAAGCTTCCAGGCAGAAGCACCCTCCAGAGTTAAAGGGGGGCGGGGGAGCAGTAATTGCCTCTAGCCCACAATGCAAGTCTCATGAACAAGGGAACATCCACTTCAGGAAGCAATTGGTCTTTGCAAACATGTAGCCATTTGCCTTTTGTCTGCCCACACCGCTCCTGAAAGGCGCAATTCAGGCCGATAATTAGAGCTGGATACAGAGAAGCCATTTAGTGGATACTTGTTGCTTGAAAAATCCATTCAAGTGGTCCTTGCCCACTCACTCATCAGAATGCAGCATATGCATAACTACCTTTTTTGGCTGGGAGCTCCTGTGGGGTTAGTGGGAGGAGAAAAGCCTCATCTTTCTCCTGCCATGTGGCTGGTGGTTTTGAACTGCTGACTTTGTGATTAGCAGCTCATGAGTCACCCACGACACCACTGGGGCTCCTATACAGTACCCTGGGGGTACTTTCCTGAATGCATAGACATTGGCTGTATAGGCTGATGAGGAAGTTTATAAAGCTCTGGAGAAGAGAGAGATGATAGAAGAAAATGTCAGAACTCCCTCAAATCTCCAAGCTCAGACTTTTTTGCTAGACTAAGTTTTAAGGTGGCAAGGATGGTGTTTATCTTGATTTGAGGACAGTGTGCTATGCAGGATATAAACTACAGTCGAAACCACCATTTAAAGCAGCGGTTCTCAACCTTCCCAATGCCGCGACCCTTTCATACAGTTCCTCATGTGGTGGTGACCCCCAACCATAACATTATTTCTGTTGCTACTTCATAACTGTCATTTTGCTCCTGTTATGAATTGTAATGTACCATATATACTTGTGTATAAGCTGACCCGAATACTAGCCGAGGTACCTAATTTTACCACAAAAACTGCATTAAAAATGTGCTGAAAAAACTTGGCTTATACACAAGTATATACGGTAAATATCTGATATGCAGGATGTATTTCCATTGTTACAAATTGAACATAATTAAAGCATAGCGATGAATCACAAAAGCAATATGTAATTATATGCTGTGAAATATTTATTTATAATTACAAATAAATGACATTTTGTCTTGAAGCATGGTGTAGCATGGGTAACAGTCTTCACGCCGGGTACTGTATGTGGGTGTATCTGCATGTGGGCAGACCTGCCTGGAGACAGATAGAGGAGCGGTGTCTCGGTTCCTAAGACCATTGGAAATATGTGTTTTCCGATGGTCTTAGGTGACCTATGAAAGGGTCATTCGACCCCCCAAAGGAGTCGCAACCCACAGGTTGAGAACCTCTGGTTTAAGGGGTTTTGACCGCAAAATTGCTGACACAACTCCTGCATACCTGACACACACAAACACCTGAGCTATTGTTTCAAAACTGTTAAACTGCCAAGACCTGTCCTTATATCTTGTTATACAGATAGGAAATACACTTCAGCCAGGTCCCCTGACAACACTTAACACTTACATATTACCCAGGTGAAGGGCTGTTCTTGGCTGTTTTATCTCATTCTGTATCCTGACACTGAAAACCTGAGTTATTTGTCTTCAAGTCGCCCTTCTGTGAGATTCTGTGGGAACTACAATATTGTATGGCCATGTCACCTCTAACCTCGGGACCATATTGCACACTTACCTGTGTGTTTGGGTCAGTATTATTTCCTCATTGGATTCCCGCCAGAGAAAATGGAAGTGAAATGTGCTCCTCCACTTGATAAGATCTGTCCCATGGAGTTATGCCTTCCCCAATTAGAAAACACTTCCCTTGCCCACGGCCATTCTGACCATGATGGACTACAATTCAGTCAGGTCTGGGGTGGGGAATGTACATTGTCAAGTTAAAACAAAACAAAACAAAACACCACCCCCAGGCTTTTTGGATGCCCACCTGACTCTGGGGCCACAGGCACCAGGAATCTCCAACTGGGACATCCAGGGAATTGCTTCCCAAGGACATAAAGAAAATTTACCAACATATCCACCATTATCACATTTTACTTCAAAGAAAGAAACAAATGTGTATTGAGCTATAACTCACATCTCATAAAATCAACTCTTCTAAAGAATATAGTGGTTTGCAGTATATTCACAGATTGGACACCCATTGCCATTATCTGAGAACATTTTCATCAGCAACCCCCCACACCCCACAAAAAAATCTCATATTCCCCCACCGTCAGCCAATTCCCCCACCATCAGCCAGAATCAAACTACCTCCTGTCTCTGCAGATTCACCTTCTCTGGAGATTTCATATGGGTGTTCTTTACGTCTGGCGTCTTTCAGTGGTTCACCCTGGTTGTAGCACGTACTTATCACGTGTACTTTATTCCTTTTTATGGCCCACTGGATGGACAGATAATTGTTTCCTAGTCATCTGCTGATGGAGGTTTGGGTGGTTTCCGCTTGTGGTAGTTACATAATCTGCTGTCAATTTGGGAATATTATGAGTGAAAGGGTGGAGTTTAGCCTGTCAATCAGGTCGCAGCTTGTTGATCTCATCTGAAGGCACTAAGGCAGTGGTTCTCAACCTGGGGGTCGAATGACCTCTTTACAGGGGTCGCCTGATTCATAACAATAGCAAAATTACAGTTATGAAGTAACAACAAAAATAGTGTTATGGTTGGGGGGTCACCACAGCATGAGGAACTGTATGAAAGAGTCACAGCATTAGGAAGGTTGAGAACCACTGTGTTAAGGAGATAAATAGCTCGCTGAAGGCAGGACACACACACATTCCCTGTGAGATATTTCTGTTGAAAAGACACACAGGCCTATGTTAGAGCCCTGGAGCGGAAAGGAGCCACATGGAGACCCCTGCCAGCACTCAGATGCTTCCACTGCCACTGGATCCACAAAACTTTTCACCCACTGGCCTGTGATCTTCCTGCATTTGGTGTCATTGCATGAATTTTGTGAGTCTGAAGAGGACTTTATAGTTTGGTATCAGACATATGGGCTAATATTGGACTTTTGGACTTGATCTGGACTGGGCTGGGATGTTTTCTTAATATTCAATTGCTGATGTATATAAAGCTCTTTCTTATACACAGAAGTGTACGTGAATTTGTTTCTCTAGTCTATCAAGACGAACACACCACTTTATAGATAAAATGCTACTGTGAACACAGTAGGGGTGCGGTAGTGGGTTATGTGCTGGACTGCTAACCACAAGGTCAGCAGTTTGAAAGCACCCTCCAGTCCCTGGAAGACAGGTGAGGCTTTCTATGCCTATTGAGGTAGTTAGTTTATTGTGCCAACCTAGCCAATAAACACATGTGGGGTTAACTGAAAATCGGAGGGATAAATGGCTTGGTGAGCCTCGCCTTTATAGTTCTTGGGTCTCTTGCTTTTTAATGGTTGGACCAGGGTGCAGTTGCCTTAGAGGTTCCCTGCTTCAGCTGGCAAGGCTCACTTCCTGCAAGACACCCCCAAGGAGAAGCCGCATGAACCTACCCCAATGCAGCCCTGGGTGCTGGAGCAGCCGCGTGGAGACCCCTGTCAGCGCTGAGATGCTTACACGTTTACTGACTTGGCTTTCCTCCTGAGTTGGCATCAGAGTGTGTATTTTGTGAGATGGAGGAGGACTTTGTGGCTTGGTGTTGGACATATGGGTTAATGTTGGACTTGTGGGCTTGAGCAGCACTGGGTTGGGGTGTTTTCTTGATGCGCACTTACCCTTTATATAAAAATCTCTATATAAAACATGAATTTCTGTGGATTTGTTTCTTTAAAGTACCTAGACTAACACACCTATAAAAATTCCTAGCTTTGGAAACCCACAGGGTCAGCTCTACTCTGTCCTATGGGATCACTACATGTTGAAATCACCTCAAGGGTGATTGCCGTGAACATTCACATGCAAGTTGTTATGTGGGCCCATGTTTTCATTGTTGGAGACCTGGTGGCATAGTGGGTTACATGTTCAGCTCACTGCCAGGTCAGCAGTTTGAACTCACCGGTCTCTCTGGAGAAAAGCAAGGTATTCTGCTCCGGTAAAGAGTTCTAGCCTTGGAAACCCACCAGGGAAGTTCTCGTCTGTCCGTCTGTCTGTCTGATAGGGTTGTGATGAGTCAGAATTGACCCAATGGCTGTTGTGATTTTGTTCTTTTCATGTTGCTTTGTATGGGCATTCAGATACAAGTTTTTATACAAAGATCACCGTGTTCATTTTTCTTAGGTAAAAAAAGTAGGAGTGGACCTATTGGTTGTAGGAGTTCTGGAGGTGCAGTAAATTATTAGAGGTGAGCTGCTAACAATAAGGTCAGCAGTTCGAACACACCAGCCGCTCCACAGGAAAAAAATGAGGCTGGGGGCTCCCGTAAGGAGTTACAATCTCAGAAACCCACAGGGGCTAATTCTACCCTGTCCTATGGGTATGAGCGGTGAGTATGTTTGCTTCCACATGGGAGCCACTTGGTCAGTGGCTCTGCCAATTACGAACACTATTTCCCCATCAGCAGTCATTTTCAAAGTAATCTAACTTCTTCCTAAAATACAGCAAAAGGATAAGATCTTCTTCTTCTTCTATTTTTTCCGGGGATGGCGTGGGGTGTCCTCCTGTATCTTTTTACTTCAACTTGATAGGAAATATTAATGCTGAGCAGTCTTGGCTTTGAAAACTGGCGGTCACAGGGACGTGACCACTCTCACTGCCATGCAGGCAATTCTGACTCGGCGACCCTCCTGGGTGGGAGCACTGCTCTGCGTGGGGCTCCCCAGACCGAGCATCTGTGCAGAGAGGCACACTGCCTCATCTGCCCCCATGGTGAGCACCCACACTTAACCCACTGCACCAAAATGGAGGCCTTGGGAGGCAGAAGTACACCTAATCATAAGTAAATAGCTAGCTTTAGGGTCTATAATCATGCTAAAAGAAGAAATAAGTACACGGCAAAAATAAGTAAAAAGAAGCAATTCGATCAGCAGACTGTACCCCATGCAAACATTCTCTTCGTCTGACATTTGTTCAGCACAGATGGACAGAAGAAGATAGATGGATGTTGCTGTCGATAGGCAATTCCCAGGGCGACTTTTATTAGCACTGTAATATCAGGGCTTTGCGGTCGGAGGAGTTAGGAACCTAATTAGTTTGTAACAAAGAAAAGCTCCAAGATGGCTTTTTAGAAGTCTTTCCCTTGGAAGGTTAGCCAGACACTCACATCAACTCCTGGCTCAATAAAGTTAAATGGGAATCTACTCCTTTCAGGAAAAATTAAAACAAGAAATCAAGACAATTGCCTCCTACGATTTAACAAGCAAGTCCAACGGCTCAAACCCTGGCTTAACCCTCCAGGCTTCATTTACAAACATAATAAAATATTTATACGTATGGCTTCCTTATCGAGAGCTCTGGAGAGCAAGTCTCAGCTCTTGCGAGCTTGGGTGGAGGCGCTAACAAGAAAGGTACCCTTCCCTTAAAATAGATGTGGCGTCAGACCATGTTCGCTTTGGCTATCCATGAATTCAGCTGCCCTCATTCCAAATTCGGGCACCCACCACCAAGCGCTAGCCCACGGAAGCAAGTAAGAACAGATGAGATGGCTGAGGTGGAAGACATGGCTTGGCTTAGAAATGGCCAGGCAACTCTGAGAGGGGAATCTCCTAGTGGCGCAGGTGGTTAAGTACCGGACCTCAATCTGGAAAGGCTGACGGTTCAGGCCCAGAGGGCACCTGGAGAGACAGGTCTGGCGATGTGCTCTGGAAAGGCCAGAGCCTTAAAACCGCTGTGGGGCAGTTCTGCCCCGCACTCAGGGGTCACTGTGTGTGGGAATCCACTTGAGGGCAGCTACCACCACCACCTTTGAGAAAGTCCTTTTAGCACATGGGAGGGCTTGTCCTGATGTGTAACCTGAAGAGCCAAGGGCTATAGAGCAGGGTAGAGCTGCCCTGCGTGTTTCCCGGGACTGTAACTCTTTACAGGAGTGAAAGCCTCATCTTCTCCCCAATGGAACTGGCTGGTGGCTTCAACCTGCCGACTGCCCTGGTAGTTAGTGGCCCAGGCTGTAGCCACTGCGTCACCAGGGCTCCTGGTGTTCGTTCGACTAGAGGCCGTCCGACTTTACCCGTTCTAGGCAGTTAACAACGCTTGGCTTTCTGGGCCTCATAATCTCCGTTTCAGACACCGCTCCTGCCCTTGTAGCAGAGTCAGCCACAGAGAGCCCAGGACAAGGAGTGGTGGGGTTTCAATGAAATGTTATTTATTTATTTTTACATTTTATTAGGGGCTCATGCAACTCTTATCACAATCCATACATATACATACATCAATTGTATAAAGAACATCTGTACATTCTTTGCCCTAATCATTTTCAAAGCATTTGCTCTCCACTTAAGCCCTTTGCATCAGGTTCTCTTTTTCCCCCTCCCTCCCCGTTTCCCCCTCCCTCATGAGCCCTAGATAATTTTAGATTATTATTTTGTCATATCTTGCCCTATCCGGAGTCTCCCTTCCCCCCCTTCTCTGCCGCCCATCTCCCAGGGAGGAGGTCACATGTGGATCCTTGTAATCAGTTCCCCCTTTCCACCCCACTCACCCTCCACTCTCCCAGCATCGCCCCTCACACCCCTGGTCCTGAAAGTATCATCTACCCTGGATTCCCTGTGCCTCCAGCTCCCATATGCACCAGTGTACAACCTCTACCCTATCCAGTCCTGCAAGGTAGAAAATAATAATCACTTATCAAGGGGTCAGGAGGGGAAAACGAGAAGCTAATATCAAGGGCTGAAACAGAAAGAAAATTTTAGAAAAGGATGATGGCAACATATGTATAAATGTGTTTGGTGCAATTGATGTATGGATTGTTCTAAGAGCTGCAAGAGCCTCCCCCAAGCCCCCCCCCCCGCCGGTGATTAAAACAAACAAGCAAAAAACATTATATACAAAAACAAGCCAAGACTGAGATAACTAAGCCGAAGAGGAGCCATTGTTTGCCCCAAGTCCTGGTGGCATAGTGGGTTATATGTTGGGCTAGTTACCACAAGGTTAGCAGTTCAAAACCCCCAGGGAGGAAGGAAGGAAGGGAGGGAGGGAACATCACGGAGGGAGGAAGGTGAGGCTTTCTACTTCTGAAAAGATTTAACAGCCTTAGAAACCCAAAGGCACAGTTCTATCCTGTCCCATGGACTTACCATAAGTTGGAATCGAGTCTAGGTTATATAATTTGGATGACACCCCCTAGGATTTCATAGTAAAAGTGACGAACCTTTATTAAATTATATTTTATATTTCTATTTATAATTACATTTATAACAATATTAAAAAGATTCTTTAAACATTTTCATTGGATAATTCATAGCTGAAGGGTGTTTAGAGAGGAGAGGATTTGCAGTGTTGATTTAAGATGGAGGGGTAGGGAGAGGTCTTTCTGAGAAGAAACTGGTTCGGGTGAACATGAGGAATGGTGAGGGGGGTAAAGGGGGAACCCAGGCAAAAGAACCCCAGCTACAGGGAAGCTCTGAGGTGGCAGTCAGTCCAAGGGATGGCAAAGGAAGCAAGGGCAGACGCTGGATCATGCATGTACCTCAGGCAAGGGAAGGCTGACAAGACACATGGACCCACCCTGATGAAGAGACCCCTGCCAACGCTGAGATATTTCCAATGACACTGGATCCAAAATTCTATCCACTGGTCTGTGATCGTCCTGCATCTGACTTCATTGCATGTGTTTCGTGAGTCTGAAGAGGACTTTATAGATTGGTATCAGACATATGGGCTAATATCGGACTTTTGGACTTGATCTGGACTGGGCTAGGATGTTTTCTCAATGTTCAATTGCTCTTGTATATAAATCTCTTTCTTATACACATATATGTGTGTCCATGGATTTGTTTCACATACAGATACAAAAGACAGATGCTTGTGTACTAAAGATTAATAAATGAAAGATACTGACGTATACATCAAACAAAAATAACCGTGTATATCACCACAATTAAAAAAAATTAATTCTCAATACTGGTTTGAAATACCTCGCAATATCCAAATGGTAAAAAGCTTTCTAAGCACCATCTTAACGGGCCACTCTCCCTGCAAGGATATGGTCCTCTCACTGTTAAGCCAGGACACATGTATATCTGGCCTTCCAATTTATAAATGGAGACAAATACTCATGCATTGTTATCTCCTGGAATACGATTTTCTACCGGGGAAGGCCAGAGAGAATAGCTTCCAATGCACAAAACACCCCATTTTTGACAACAAGGGCTAACTTTTGGTGGAAATGGAGTACTTTCTAAGACTGTGGGACAGCATTCTTTGTCTACCAGAACCCCAGCAAGGACTTTTTTTTTACAATGTCACAGGCACTGATGGGGACTAGGAGGAGAGGCAGGCTTCCTGAAATCTCATCAAGCATGCTGGGGGCTTTGATGAAGCTACCAGAAAGTGACAGCATTGTTATAGTAATTTACTCTCTGAGACTTCTTGTTTACCATTTGGCCCAGCTTTGTTGTCAAGGAGCCCTGGACGGGGCTTTCTACTCCTGTAAAGAGTCAGAGTCTAGGAAAATCACAGGGGGAAGTTCTACCTTGTCATTACCCAGTCTCACTGAGTGATAACCAAAGAGATGTCAGTGAGTTGAGTTTGGGTTTGGTGGAACTATGTAAGAAGCCTTGTTAACTTAGTGAGTTAAGGACTGGGTTGCCAACCACAAGGGTCAAGGTTTGAAACCACCATTCTATACTTCCATAAAGAGTTGCAGTTTTCAAGGGCCCTTACGAGCAGTTCTACCCTGCCCTCACAGGGTCGCCATGACTCAATACTGACTTGATGGCAGTTGAACTTGTTTTGTTTTCGTGGGACTGCCGGTGGCTGTTGTGAGCCGCTGACCTTGTAGTTAGCATTGGGCTGCTAACTACAAGGTCAGCGGCTCACAACAGCCACTCTCCTCAGGAGAAGGATAAAGCGTTCTGCTCTGAGCTCGTAAATCTTTAGAGCAGACAACCTCATCTTTCTGAGAGCTACCAACTCGGACACCCAAAGGGATACTTCTACTCTAGGGTCGCCATGTGTCAAGTCAACTCAGCTACTGGGTTTGTTGTTTCCTTTGGTGGGAGGTGGGACTGATTAAGGGAAGCCTGGCATGGAACAGATGCTGTCCTGCAGGGCTCTCTCCCACAAGGGTGTCCTGGCTGATGACCTGCATTCTCATGCCATCATCGCGCTCTGCTGATGAAAGTGGTCAGTGTGAGGGGGTGTGTAAGACGAAATTCATTCTGCTTGCCACACTGTGGACTCACTTGGTGTCTCTTGCCCTACACAATCCATCATTCCAAACAGCAGCTAGGCCCCCCTCCCTGAAGCCCTCCCACCACACTTTACACCCCCCACAGATCCTTTTCCTTCCAAACCTGTTCTCCAATCTCATGCCCCTTAGCTTCCCTGCATGACTCAGTTGCCCAAGACAGAAAACTGGGAGGAATCTAAGATCTCACTCTCCCTGGCCTACCTGAGCCTGCTGGGTAGAGTCTACCTTTTCCTGGCCAGCTGCTGCTGTGGGCGTGGTGTTGGCCTTTATTATTATTGTATCTTCTTATTACTTGTTGGGGCTCCATGGTTCCTGTTCTCCAATCCTGTTGTGCACCCCAGGATATGCTGAACATCGCAAGCTGGCATTTGTAAATCCTTCCACAGCTTCCCACTGACCAACTCTTCAGAAGGCTTCCTAAGGCTTTTTGCTGATCAGAGCCCCCTCCCACCCCACTTCTCCTGTTAGTTGGTTACCAATGGCAGATGCGTTAGTCTTTCTTCCGCTGTCTTGCCTTTGCTTGTGTGGTGACCTCTGCTTGAGCCTAATTTGATGGCCCGATGAAAGCCAACAGGTCCTTCCTTGAGGCTCCAGGTGGCCATGCTAATGCCGCTGATGCTTATCAGCTGAGCTGGCTCTCTGGTCTTATTAGCATTTGGGTCTCTGCCACTGGAGACCTTGTCTGGTTTGATTTGGTCTTCCCGGGAGGCTAGCAAGCAGTGTGCAGTGTCCGGCCCTGTGAAAATCCCCAATCCACAAATCCTAAACTGATTAGAACACTAAGCAGATTAGGGAATACAAATATAAATGGTACACTCTTGAGTACTTCCATTGGTGTGGGGCCTAAAAACAGGAGGGAGCCCTGGTAGAGCAGTAGTTAAAGCACTTGGCTGTGAACCAAAATGCTGGAGGTTCAAATCCCACTATCCCACTAACTGTTCCCTGGGAGAAAGATGGGCAGTCAGTCTGTAAAGTGACAGCTTTGGAAACCAGATGGGGGCAGGGGGCAATTCTACTCAGTTCTACAGGGTCACTATGAGTTGAAATTCAACTTGATGGCAGCAGGTTTTAATCAACATACCAGTGATAGAACACCTATTTTGCCTGGGTGTTCTTTGCAAAAAAAGAGAGAAAAGATTAGGGATTAAGGAGAAGCTGGGAAGTCTTTGAAATAAAGGTAGCCGAAGAAAGAGGGAGTAATGTGTCCCCCCCTCCAGCCCCCTCTCCTAGGGATCAGGAGAACAAGGTTAATGCCTGCCTGTAAGAGAAAAGCCAGCCAGCCTTTAGGTCAGGGCTTCCTACCGAAGGGAGTGCCAATAGCATGCCATTGGCCAAACAAAACCAAACAGAACCTCCAAGCAGAGGACGATAAAAAAGATGACCAGGCTTCCCATCTCCTTAGATAAAATGGCATGGACATGACCCTTAAGGAACCCTGGTGATGCAGTGGGTGAAGCACTAGGGGACGCTGCCAACTGAGGTGGTTTGAACCTACCAGCCGCTCATGGAAGACAGGCGAGGCCATCTGCTTCTGTAAATATTTATAGCCTTGGACACTCAACAAAGCAGGTCTGCTTTGTCCTCACCAGTCCCCTATGAGACAGAATCAACTCACCGATGGTGCGAACGTGGCCTTCAAACCTGAACAACCTGCCCCTGGTGTCAAGTGGCTGTCCCCTAAGACTCTACTCTGGTCTTCACCGAAAAGGACACATGTTTGCCTTCAGGAAGGTTCTTCTCAGCTGTCCGCCTGGCCCCAGGCCCTTCCCTTTCTCTCTCTCCCTTCTCTTACTAATCTTAATTCAAAATCCTCCTCCATAAACAGCCTAAATGTTCACCAACAGATGACTGGATGCATGAAATGTGATGCAGCCGGGAGGAGAAATGAAGTCCTGCCGCAGACTTCAGCCTGCTGAACCAGGGTAACATCATGCTAAGTGAAATATGTCATTCACAACCGGTCAACTCCTGCAGCTCCCAGGTATGAGAAACACCCAGGAGAGGGAAAGTTGAGAGAACAAAGCTTGCAAGAGTTTCTCAGCGGGGCAGAAGGGAGAAATGAAGACTCCAAGCTTCAGGGATGTTGAGTTTCTGTTCCGGTGAAAGGAAAATGTGGGAGTAGGTAAGGGTAACGGTTCAACAGCATGGCGAACAAGTCTACTGTCAGTGAGCTGCACACCCCAGGGCTGTGGAAAGGGCAACTCTCCCATTGCAGGCTCGGCGACAGGAAGGCAAGTCAAAAAGTATTGCTACAAACCCCAACGAGTTCTTGATCAAAGGAAACTACTAACGTGTAAAACGCGTTCCTTGGCATGTCCTCCATCTAGTTCTGAGCACTTCCGCTGGGGGCACTTCCATCTCTCTGACCCACCCCTGCAGGCTTCGACACGCTTCCATTTACACCACAACGGAACAGCAGGTTGGCATCCTCCAGGGACCCCAGATGTGCTCATCTCCAATGTTCTCCAAGTTTGGGGAACACAAAGAAGTCTGACGGGATGAGACCAGGGATGTAGCACAGGTGAGATAATGTTTCCAAAGACGTACTTGTGGGCGAGCCCTTGCCCCCCTTAAAGAATAAGCAGGGCATTGCCTACAAATTCCTTGACGCAGCTTCCCCTGCTTTTTTCCTCATGAACGCAGTTATCCGTGTTCTTTAAAATGCCCCAGCTCACCCCCCAGGTGATCACCCTGGTCCCTTGGGTCAAACTTTCAGATGACCCCTTTGGAACAGGGATACCAAGTCTCTATAACCTTCCAACCTGACCTCTCAGCCCTGAGTTTACCTGGCTGCCATCTCCTTGGAAACCAACATTTTGAGTGATTTCATTTCGTTATATACCTTGAGGCATCCTAATATATGACTGAGGGAACTTGTCTGCCGCCGTCTGATCATGCTCAAACACGGTCTGTTTGGAGCGGCCCCTGTGGGATTCTGAGATGGTCACTCTTGATGGGCACACTAAGTTGTACCTTTCTCCCACAGAGTGGGTCGGTGGTTTCGAACTGCTGACCTGGATAAAGTATAGGTAACTGCGGTTGCAGCACCCTGGATCATTCCAGGGCCCTCCAGGAGGTGGTGGTAGCACCCACTTTGGAAAACGTGAATCTAGGGGCCATCAGGCTGAAGGTGTGCAGGGTACAGGTGGTGAACTGCATGCAAACACACCCCCTCTTGCCACCTCGGGTTCCTAGTAACAGGACAAGGCTCCTGGGCTTGCTTTGGGGAAGCTGAAGATTAGAATGGTCAGAAAGAGTCCCACTTCCCTTTTCTTAGAAACCTTGGTTACCTCAACCAGCCACAGTCCTGGAGCAGAAGGCCTTGGTTGCCAGGGATACGATAAACCAAGCTGCTAGAGAGAGTGGCAGCTGTCAGCTGTGTTCTTGTGTTGGTGCTCTCTCTGCCTAGCAGCTGCCTCGCCTGTCTCCAGTACCCCTCCCGAGCAGGTTCATAGGCCAATTACACCCGTGGTCCCTGCAGTGGGCCAGGGGAGCCTCAAGACAGGTGGACACGGATGAGGGGACTCAGAAAGCAAACCCGAGCTGGCAGGTGGGTGGATCTGAATGCGCAGCCTGGCTTCCTCCCAGATCTCGTTTTCCCAGTTCCAATCCTCTCCTGGTGATTTCCTATGGGAGCAGCAGAGCTCCAGGGAGATCTGTGAGCTGGGTCGGCCTTGCCCTGAGCTGGCACCCACCTCCTGCAACAGTGCCCTGCTCACCTGGGCCTAAGCGCCAAGGTGTCCCTGGTTGGGGCAAACAGTTCAGCCTGTGGCTGCTCATCAAGAGGAGAGATCCGGGGTTCCAGTCCACCCAAATGTACCTTAGGCGAAGCCTGTATCATCTCCTTTCGAAAGGGGGCAGCCATTGGACGTGCACAGGGACACAGGTCTACTCTGACACACACGGGTCACTGTGAGCTAGTGAGCAGTTTTCTTTCTTGACGCTGTAGGTTGCCAGCGAGCCTACACATCCTGAGAATGCCACACTGCCCAAAGTCCCCAATCCCTGAAGGAAGGAAGACACGCTCCTGGTGACAACAGGCTCGGAAGGGAATAAACAGGTGGGGGTAGGGGTGGTTCCTTCAGTAGTGGTGAGGTCTTATTCAACAAACACACATCGGCCATTTACAGTGGTTCTCAACCTGTGGGTCGCGACCCCTGGGGGGAGCATCCACCCTTTCACAGGGGTTGCCCGATTTATCACAGTAGCAAAATGACAGTGATGAAGTAGCAACGAAAATAATGTTATGGTGGGGGGGGGGTCACCACCACACGAGGAGCTGTATGAGAGGGTCGCGGCATGAGGAAGGTGGAGAACCACTGCATTAGAATGAATGGCCTGAAGCAGCCAAGGGTTTCCCAAAGAATGCTCAAGAAATGCCCGCCCGGTGAGCCACATGCAGAACCCAGTTTTCGATTTACAGTAGCACCCCGGTACTCGACTGCATCAATACTCGACATAATAGGATTTCGAAGCAAAATATCGAGAGAATGTTTCATCGGAGCTCGAACAAAACATCTGACTCCAACCTGCCGCACGTGGTTTTTGTAGACAGAAGCAGTTCGTGTTTCGGTCACTCAGTGTGAGTTGGCATTGTTAGTGTGCTTGGTTTAAACCTGTGCCAGGAGTTTTGCTATAATTTTCTTAGTTTTTGTGACTTTTTGTACTGTTTTTAGCTAAAAAACATGGGTCTTAATAAAGAGTTTTATGAAAAGAATCATGATAAAGAACTGGTTAACCATGCTATCGATATTTTTGATGATAATTTAGTAAACCCTTTTAGTAAACAGTTAAGGAAGTGCCAACAGCAGACCACGTTAGAGAGATATTTTTTTTTTTTTTAGAGAAATCCAGCCAGATCCTAGAGAAGAAAGGTAAAGAAGGGAATAAACTCCTGAAAGCAGCTCCAGTTGATTTTATGGACGGGGATTCTCCTTCCAGACAATGACTCTCTCTCCATCCCTCCTCTCCACATCCATGTCCACAGATCCGGACCCTCATCAATCTCAAGGTATGGATTATATTGTAGTTCTAAAAACTAAGTGAACGTAAAATTTTGGTGGCCGAGAATGGATTAATCCATTTTCAGTTATTTATTATGGGAAAACTTGATTCAGAACTCAACTGCATTGCATCTCGACGTGCGTTCTGGAACGGATTGGTGTCGAGGTCTGGGTTTTCTACTGTACAATCAACAAGGGAAGTCCCACCGGGACAGAACTCAGTCACCATCTACTAGCTGTAAATGGGCAGCTTCAACGGAAAGAAATGTATTTCCTCACAGTTTCTGAGGCTCAAACTCACTGCCGTTGAGTTGATTCTGACTCACAGTGAGCCTCAAGTACAGAGTGGAGTAGAGAGCCTCTCCATTCTCCCACAGAGCAGCTGGTGGATCTGAACCGCTGGCATTGCAGCTCGTAGCCCAGTGTTTAACCCGCTCTGCTACCAGGGTTCTTCATTGAGGAGGTGAGACGTCCACATCTGGTGCCCTGGCTCACAAGGAAGGGGTTTCGCTCTCTGAGTTCTGTTGAGCTTTTGCTTCGTGGGACTTGACATCCTTTGCTCATCTTCTGCGTCTTCCTTGCTTGTTGAAACTCTTTCATATCGAGAGAGGTTGACTCCAGACAGGCGAGGCGGACGTCAATCCTGACTCCACCACAGAGGCGAGGCAGATGTCAATCCTGACTCCACCACAGAGCACAGACAAAATCCAGAGGTTAGGACACAATCCCATCTGTCACGGTTTGCGGGTTCAGTGCTCATGAGCACATTCAAAGTTTGACAAACCATGCAGCAACATACTGACTGGGTGTGGTTTCAGCCTGCATCTGGATGACAGGAACCTCAAGATGCCTGTTTAGAAGGCACTGCCCCAGACCAGGAGACTAGGCTTCAGGGAGGAGGCCTAAGTGGCTGTGAGGTCTTAAGCAATGGACACCACCCTTCAAGGGCAGTAGCCTTCCTTCTGAAGACCCAGACACAGACCCCACATGGGGCGAGGGCGGTAGGCTCCATTGCAGAGGGAGTTTGGGTACCACAGTAACTATGAGATGGGCTGTTAATCCCAAGGCCAGCAGGTCGGAACCACCAGTCACGCAGAGGGAGAAAGATGGTGCTCCCCTGTCCTAGAGCGCCACTATGAGTCGGAATCACTCTCACGGCATGTGTTTGTTTGGTTTTGGTTTCTGCAGAGAAAGCTGAAACTGGGAATAGGGGCTGTATGAAGGAGGCGGAGACCCCCCCACCCCCAACAACACACCCGTCTGCCAGAGCAGAACTCACCATTGGTTGTGGTGTTGACATAGTAACGCCGGCCCTGCGGGGACAAGTAGCTTTGCCAGCCAGGGGGGAGCACGACTATCTGCCTTTCCTCTCCGGGCGGAGGGGGGACCATTCCAGGCTTCTGCAGGGAAGGAAAGAAAAGGTCACACAGGTCTTGCCATCGTCTGCCACTGTCTACAGCCTGGGAAGCCAGAGGCGGAGGAAGCCATCCAGGGGCAGCTCCCAGGTTGGGGAGTGTGGGGCTTCCAGGGCACCCTGGGGGAGATAGCAGGTGGTGTGGGCTTGGCGCACTGGGAGCACTTGTTCTTTCAAAGCCATCCCAGCAGGAGTGACGCTCCCATAGAGCACCAAGGGAAGCAGCCTCAGCTAATGGAGACTTCCTCCTCTTGATTATTGCTACTGTTAGCGGCCTTTGGGCAAGGTCAGCAGTTCGAAACCACAAGCTGCTGCATGGGAGAAAGCTCCAGCCAAGAACTCCAGTCTTGGAAACCCACAGGGGCGTCCTACCCTGTCCTCTAGGGTCACTACTATGGGTCAGTGTCAACTCAGTGGCAGTGGGTTTGAGAGTGGGAGCAACTAGGTGGCTCAGCCTCATGTTCCAGAGGAAGAAAAATTGTTGCCCAGGCCTGCACCATCTCCACAGTCAGTTACACATCAGACCACAGTGGTGACCCATGGGGTTTGTTGGCGGCTTTCAGAAACCGACCACCAAGTTTTCCTTCTTAGTCTGGAAGCTCTGCTGAAACCTGTTGGCACGGTAGCAACTTTCTAGTCCCCTCCGATCAAGGGATAATGGCTATGTTCCACAGTGCGGCCAGGATGCTCCTGAGAGGCAAAGAAGGTGAGTTTTCATCTCCATACTGTGGACACATTATCAAGAGAGACCAGTCCCTGGAAAAGGACTTCATGCTTTGGAAAGTGGAGGGACAGAGGAAAAAAACGCAGCCCTTCCATGAGCTGGATGGACACAGTGGCTGTAACCATGGGCTCAAACATACGAACAGTCGTCAGGATGGTGCAGGGCTGGGCAGTGCTCTGTTCTGTTGGACCCAGGGCCGCCATTTGTTGGAACTGACTCAAGAACACCTGACAACATGAGGGGAACGGGCCCAGAATCGAGTCCAGGTCACCTGCGCAGGAGGCAAAGGCTTTCCTACAGAATCACCAGTACCTCCCCAGAAGGTGGTGCTGTGCTTGACAAGGGACCACGTTCCCTGCCTGTGCCCCCACCGTGGAAGCTGAATCCTGAAATCCATAGAACACCTCACCCCCACCACAGTTTAGCAGCAGCTGAGGCTCAGGGCCTGCTGTGTGGACCTAACAGAAGTAACTAATGCAAATCACAGCCGAGTGAGGTTTATACCATTCAACAATCACACAGAGAATCAATGGTGAGCTAGGTGTGCAACTCCATCTGACCAAGAGAAGAGACAATCTACTTTTCATCCTCCATGTGGGTACCATCTGACTGCTTCTAACCATGCACATGTATTACTCTGACTCTTTAAGAAGTCGGAGACAAGCACATACACAATACTGAAGCAAGGGATCATAAGAGAGGGCCCTGCACAGAGGGGAAGGTTTACTGGGAGAACTCAGAATCCTAGAAAAAAAAGAGGATTATTGGTCTGATAAAAACTGGTGGAAGCCTCGAGTCTGAGGCTGACACTCACTCTTCAGGCCTATAACTGAACCGGGCCCTGTGGCTCAGCCCTCAGCCAAGCACCAGACAAGCCGAGCAGGTGAACCACGACACTGTGGAGGCACACACTCCTTAGAGTGATCCATCAGGGGTGATGACAAGGGTGTTTTCCCTGGGATGAACCCTGACAGGAAGAAGAGGTAAGAAAGGAGGTGATAGTGGTGAAGACAGGAAGGAAGTAGGCTGAAAGCCATTGCATTGTGGGTACTGCACACCATATCAAGAGGCAACATGTGTTTGAATTACTGAATGGAAAACCAATTTGCTCTATATACCTTCACAGATCCCAGTAAGAGTTTAAAAGTGGGGGTGGGGGACAGAAATAGATGTAAGTACAGATGCTAACATAGTGCTTATTTTCCTGTGTTGGGCAATTTTTATTTTATTTTCCTCATCTGCTCTGTCTACATTTTCTTCAATAAACATTAAAATAAAAGCTAAAAAAATTTACAAATAAAGACGAACACTCCAGACCCCAACAATACTCAAACCATTTGCTGTCAAGTCAACTCTGATTCATATGGCTCCACGTGTGCGAGGTGGAGCTGGGCTTCGTGCGGCTTTCGATGGCTGAGCTTTCAGTGGGTTGAGAATAAATGGATGGCCAGGGCTTTCTCCTGAGGTTCCTCTGAGTGGACTCAAATCTCCAACCTTTTGGTTAGTGGCCAAGCACATGAGCTGTTCCCAACCTCTCCTGCCGCCCCCTCCCCAAATCAACCAAACTCACTGGCACCGAGTCCATGTTGTCTCTGAGAGGCCCAATAGGTCAGGGTAGAACTACTCTGGATTCCTGAAGCTGTCACTCTTTACGGGAGTAGAAGCCCGACTATTCAGCTCCTTTAAGTAAGTCCCCCACCCCCACCCCAGAAAAATAAAAATAAAACAAACCCACTGCCATTGAGTCCACTCTGACTCACAGAGGGTTTCTGAGGCTGGAACTCTTTATGGAGCATACAGCCTCAACTTTCTCTTCTAGAGCAGCTGGTGGGTTTGATCTGCCAACCTTGCTGTTGGATGTCCATTACTTAGCAAACAGGGCCACCAAGACCACTTAAACAAGGACAGAGTGTCCAGAGGGTCCACAGTTTCCTCCACAATTGCGGAGCATTTTCACCAGGCCTTGGAACCAGTTTCTTCTGGTTCTATACCCCTGCTGACAATTTGCATTTCCACCTAGCTATACTCAATCAGAACCTACAGGGAATCTTGTGAAAATGTAGGCTCAACTTCTGTATCTCTGGAGTGGAAATACAATTGATCCAAAGAGGGGGTTGTACCAGGTGAACCTGTTCAAAGCACTGATGTTTAGGAAAGTCAACTGATTATAACAGGGGCCCTCAAACATTTTAAACAGGGGGCCAGTTCACTGTCCCTCAGACCCGTTGGAGGGCCAAACTATAGTTTTTAAAAAAACTATGAACAAATTCCTATGCACATGGCACATATCTTATTTTGAAGTAAAAAACCCAAACAGGACAAAACACCCGGCGGGCTGGATGAATGTCCTCAGTGGGCGCATGTGGCCCACGGGCCGTAGTCTGAGGATGCCTGGACTATAAAATAGAACCTTGGCTACCTAATTTGGAGGAAGAGGAGGTCTTTTACTCTATAAAGAGTTACATTCTAGGAAACCCACAGGTGGCGGTTCTCCCCTGCCCTACAGGGTCACCATGAGTCAGAATTAACTCGATGGCAGCGAGTTTGGTTTGGCTACATAAACTTAAAAGCAAATCAGCTCTTAAATATCCTTAGTCCTTGATCCCCCTGCCCAAAGAGGCAGTTCTTGTCGCTGATGGTCACTGGTCAGGCAAACAAGAAAATATGAAAAGCAGGGACACACAGCTCCCAGAGGCTGAAGACGCACCTGCCCCTCCTTCCTGAATAAAATCCACGCGGCTCCCAGGGTTTCCTGTAAACACACACCATTTTGGCCCTTGGGGTGGCTGCTGCATATGCTTCATGATGAATGTTCACTGTTCAAATAAAAGCCTTGCCTTATGCCCTGCACGTTCCTGCCTCTTGTTCCTGGTGCCAGGCAGCACTGGTCTGCCCAGCCAGTTACAGGCCTACAGCTAGCAGCACCCCGGCCATTCCGGGCTCAGGCAGCATTCCCGTGCCAAGCAGGAGCACACAGACCTGACCCATCCAGGACTGGCAGACAGGACTGCATGGGAGACAAGTAACTTGATGATGAATAGAGTGGTTAGGAAGGTTGGAAGAAAGGGAGGAAGAGAAAGAAGAAAACAAGGCAAGGTGAGCACCTATTAGCCCAACACCTAACCCACCCAATCCGTGGGCTCCTCTCTAAATGACTCTGGTTAACTCAGCCTAATAGCGTTGTGGCATCAATGTAAGCCCATTGACACTTGAGAACACTGTTGCCCAAGGAGGTGAAATTATTGGACTGAATGATTCCTCGTCCCAAAAGGATATGGTGAAATCATAATTCCCTAACACTTGTCAGTGTGCTCTCGATGGGAAAAGGGGGTCTTTGCAGATGTCACCTGATAACACAGGTGAGTTGGGTGAGTCCTAACAATAGCAACTCACTCACTCACTCACTCACTCACTCACTCACTCACTCACTCACTCACTCCTACTGAGTCCATTCTGACTCATAGCTGCCCTATGGGACAAGGTTGAAAGTCTCATTTTACTCCTGAGAAGTGGCTGGTGGTTTCAAACTGCTGACCTTGAGCTTAGCAACTCAACACGTAACTCATTAACCATGAGGGCTTCTTTAAGACAAGACAAACAGACACAAAAGGAAGGTAGCTGCGGAAAGACTGAGCCACAGGTGGAGGTCAAGGGCCATTGGGGCTTCTAGAGGCTGGGAGGGATCAGGGAGGACCGACCACCTCCCAAAGATCTCAGAGTGCATGCGGGCAAGATGACATACTGATTTGAACTCCGAGCTTCCAGAACGGTGAGACAACAAATACTTGTTCTTCCAAGACTCCCAATTTGTGGCACTTTGTTTCAACAGCCCTGAGAAACTGACGCTCAAACTCCTGACCACACCACCACACGCGAGAACACCTGTTATGCCTGCTTTTCTCGGCTGCACATGATCTCTGCAGAAGCAGACCCCAAGCCCGTCTTCTGGGGCACTGCTGGCTGGGTTGGTCTGCCACCCTTTAGGTTAGTAGTGGAGCACATGCCACTGGCCCACCTCGAGGGCCTTTAGAAACACACACAAACAAAAGCCCAGTGCTGGAACCCACAGGGAAGGTGTACCTGCAGGGTTAGGACTAGGTACTAAGCCAGAAAAGGTCAGGTGGTGCAAAAAGAAGAGCAGGGGAGGAAAAACGCAGCGTGCTAACCTGACCCATTTGCTAATTTGGCCAAATGGCAAAGGTGTGCCCCCCACGCAAACACAGGCACGCCTCCCTTGGCTCTGCCTGTCTTCTGACTGTGCTTGCCTGCAGCCATGGGCTGGCTCTGTCTCTCCCTTCCCCTGCGGTGTGACCTGAAATTGGTAAGGCATCTGAACCCTGGGGAGGCTCTAGGTTATATATCCGAGAATTAAAGTGTCCAAGCTTGTACTCGAATGCTCATGGCAGCATTATTCAAAACAGCCAAAGTTTGGAAACCACCCCGCAAGGTTCAATAGATCCCACTCATCACTCATTGCCACTGACTTGATCCCGACTCACAGTGACGCTACAGGATGGAGGAAAACTGCCCCTGTGAGTTTCTGAGATGGCAGCTCTTTACAGGAGCAGAAAGCCTCATCCTTCTCCCACAGAGAGGCTGGTGGTTTTGAACTGCTGACCTTCCCTATGCCAATGGGGCTCCCTGTACGACAGATACATACACAAAATGTGGTCTACCGACACAACTGGTGGGATATTACATCCATTGCCATTGGATTGATTGGAATGATTCTAACTCATGGCCACCCCCATGTGTCCCAGTAAAGCCACACTCCCTAAGGCTCTCAGTGGCTGTGATAGCCTGTGAGTGGATTTCCAGGCCTTTCTTCCAAGGCACCCCGGTAGAGTCACACCTCCCATCTTTCCATTTGTAGCTGAGTCCTTGGGCATTTGTGGCCCCAGAGATTCCAGTAGCATCGTATTGATCCATAAAGAGGAATGCAGTTCTGACACCTGCCATAACACAGTTGGCCCACAGACAGAAGGCAGACTAGTGGGTGCTGGAAGGTGGTGGGAGGGGCACAGGGAGTAAGTGCACAGTGGGTGCAGGTTTTCTTTCCTTCTGGGTGACAGCAATGCTCTGGAAGTAGTGGGATCCCCGTGGTGCATACCACTGTGAATGCTGCTTATGGTGAATTCTACACTAGTGGATTTTATAGGATTATAACAGAAAGGTGGAGAAGGCAGAAGAATTAGACCTGTCCATTAACAGACCCTCACTGAAGAGGCCCAAGCCAGTATTTTCTTCCAACTCAGCCACAAAGCGCAGAGCAGCCAAGGCCCCAGCAGAGCCATGACCTAGTAGTTAAGGTGCCTCCCAACCTTGCTCTTCAAATGAATTTCCTACAAACATCATCCTTCCCCTTCCCTTCCCTAGTCCTGTGGCTTCCCCATCTTCAATGCTGTCAGCTCTTTCCCATGGGAACCAGAACTGAAAACAAAGGTGAATCTGGCTCACAGCTGAGGGCTTATCAAGAAGGGGCAGGTCCAACGCAGCTGGGTGGGGGCCAGTAAAGCTGGTTTCCCATCAGCAATTCCCACCCTAATGCATAGGATGTCCTTCTGGGAATTACCAAGCGCTGCCTCTCCCCGAGTACTGGTGGTGTAGTGGGTTATGTGTTGGGCTGCTAACCATACAGTCAGCCTTTCCAGTCTACCAGCTAAGATGAGGTTTGCTGCTCCTCTTACAGATTTGCTGCCTTGGGAACCCAGAGGGACAGGTTGACTCTGTCCTGTGGGGTCACCATGAGTCAGAATCCATTTGATGGCAGTGAGTTTGGCCCGTTGGGTCCCCAGAACTGGAGGAATATCTTCCTGAAAAGGCACAATGTCCCTCTTTCATATATCTTCTGAAAGCCGTCAGAACCCTCAATAGCTGCTCTCAGACCCCAGCTGGACCCATCAAGATTGGCTTTCCTCAGTCACTAACTATGTGGCTGCCATGTACCCAGGACTGGGCCAGGTGCTTTATTTATACAACGTTCTCTAGTCTCTACCTCAGGCAAAGATGTCACATAAATGGCAATGCTCCTCTGTCCCCAACCCTTCAATCCTTTTAAAACAAGACTCGGAGCTTAATAATTTATCTAACATCGCACAGCAAATTTGACAGTAACGTCAAACTAAAATGTTAGCTTGGTTCTAGAGACTTCTATCCAGCTTCCAAACTCCAGGATGCCCTGAGCCCCTCTGTTCCCAGCGTCATTTCTTCACCCGAGACAAACAGCACACTCTAACCAAACAGGGCCTGATTCACCTGCAACGAGATGCTCCCTGGCAGGGCGGCCATGACCAGCCCCCCGCCCTCCCTCCCACCAGAGGGTGACAACTGGGGACCCGCCTGTCTCTCAGTCTCCAAAAGTGCATTTGCCTTCATGGGATACACGCAAAAATATCACCACCCACTTCCCAGCAGTCACGTTCCCCAGCTGTATGCTGGCTTTCCTGTCTTTCTAAAACAACACAGCACTCCCCCCCAACTCCCCAAATGCTCCTGCTGGGCATGGCCACCCATTCCCCCTGGGGGGGACACGGGGAGGGGGACACCCAGGCCAGCCAGCCCAAACACCCAGAGATGAAAAACCACTCACCAGGGCTAAAGTGTGTCTCAAAGTGCGCTCCCTAGGACACCCTGCCAGATCAGCAGGGGCTCCTGTGGTCTAAAATGGAGAGTCCCTGGCCTTGGTCCATCCACCACACCAAACTGGGTGAGGAGGAAGCAGTTTGTGTCTGAATTTCTAACCAGTCTCCTGGCGAATCTCAGCGCTCGCTGAACTCCGACGACACTGGCTTGTAGCTTTAGTGAGAATCACCCAGAGCACGTCCTTTCCGAAATTACAATGAGAGGTGCTAATATGGCCACAGGCATCCTATTCTTTGAAAAGACCATGTGGAGTCATACGGACACTTAATGGAAGAAAATTACCCCATTGCCGCTTTAGCCCCCACACCTTTCAATTGCATTGCCAGAGACCCTGGATCTTGTCTCCGAGTCTCCCCGGCAATAGGAACCCCCCTTGTTTGGCTCCCCGCTGCCTCAGCTACTCCAGTCTCACACCTGAGACTCCACCCCTCCCCTGTGGGGACCCTCCCGCCTCAGGAGGTCTTTGAGGGCACCTCATTCTTACCTGCTCCACAGATCTGAGCAAATGCTAATCGCTGCTGTTAATGGGAGGTCTTCAAGACACCTGATTTAGCAGCCAGATCACACCTTTCTCAGGTTCCCCATTCCGTGTCTTCTCACACCCCAAACCCAGAAGCGATAGGAGCTTTAAAGAAAGGCATATCCACAGGGCCCCACCCCCCCACTACCCCCCACACCCAGATCTATATATAACATCTCTGAAGTTGTCAGCCTAACGAGCCACTTTCTGGCAGACCCGTTGCCATGGCAATGACTGCTAATGAGCCAAGAGCCGTGATTGGCATGGCTTGAAGGCTCCACAAAAGACTTTCTGGAAAGTTCTTCCTACTGGAGAGCTTGAAATGCCCAAAGCAGCCGAGCCATGCTGGGTGTCCCTGAGAATGGGCTTCTCCCCACAGTAGGGAAGAGCTCCCCTGCTAACCGAGAGCCGGCCAGAGCAGTTCCAATCCCCTAGTGACTCTGGGGAGAAGGATGTGGCAGTCTGTTCCCTTAAAGATTTACAGCACTGCAAGCCCCCTGAGGCAGTTCCCCCTCAGCCCTGGGGGGCATTATGGGTTGGAATCAATACAAAGGTGGTGGGCTTGCTGGTACCCTAAGAAGTCCCAGGGCTAGGTTACCTGTACACCTAACTGGAGGTCAAGTGAATTGGAGACACACTCCAGTCAACCAGTCAAGGACTCGTGGAGGCTGCTGAGGGGCTGCCAGGAAGACCGTCTGGGCTGGGAGGACAATGGTTCATTTCTTCCTCACTCCTTTCTGCTGCACGCCTGTTTAGGGTCCCCAGGCTCCTACACAAGGCTGGTAACAGCCACCCAAAGAAGGAACATCTACTTCAGCCGAGTTGACAAGACACAAAGCATGAAGCAAGGCCCTGCCCGCCCAGTGAAGTCACCAGCCCAGAGGAACTTGCCTAGCTCACAAGTGGAAATTTTCTTCCCAGCGCCACAACCTTTGCGTTCCTTCAGGGACCATGAGGCACAGGGGCAACAAGTATCTGAGGCAGGTAGAAGGAAGGGACAGGAGAGTCAGGACTGAGGCACAGGGCATTCTGGGACGTGCCATCCTCAGAGTGGAAAAGATCCACCCCATGGACCACATAAGACACAAGAAATCTGAATGTCAGGTCTCCGAGTTCCAACGAACCACACCTCAGACTGTTTGTTCTTGTTGATGGGGGGGTGGGGCAGCTTATCATACGGACTGCGCCCAAAGTCACAGCCTGCAATTCGCTCATGCGATCACTTGCAGATGTTCGCGCAGAGGGTCAAAGATGGGATTTCTGAAGAGGCCACAGTACTGAAAACTGGAAAAGCAAACATAAAGAGGCATTGGACTTCAGAACAAGATTGACAGTGGGTTCATCCGAAAAACAAAACAAAACAAAAAACTCCCAATCCTACATGGGGGCGACTTTGTAATACTGCCCAAAAGAAAAACACAAAGACCAAGAGGGGAGAGAGCAGCAAGGGCAGCCACGGAGTGGATGCGCAGCAGAGCGCCGACTAGCCACCTTCCCACAACACAGGCAGGGCAAGGACGGGATGCCAGCCCTCGCAGGAGCATGCTCCTGTTGTGCTCCTCTGCTTCCACCCGCCTCCGCCAGCCCTGGCCTCTCCCTTTGGGAAGGGCAGGATTCCAGTTGGAAGGGCTTCAACGGGAGGCAGGGTCCTTTCAGACCAAAGCCTGCTCCTCGCTACCTTTTCTGGACAGTCAGCCTCCACAAGGACTCCTGAGCCCTGGAACCCATTAAGATGGATAGATTGAGAACAAAGCATTTCATGCGTGGAGGAGAAAACCCACAAAAACACCCCCCCCAAACAAAAACCCCTCAACTTTGTAGGTACATAGGGCTCCTCAAACACCTCGTTGTCACCACCTGTTTGTCTCTGTAAGCCCACAAAGGGGTCCCAAAGCGACGGACCACCGGGCAGGAGGGAGACTTGATCCCAGTTCCAGTCCCTGGCACATTTCTGGTTTCCTTAAGCCACAAGGACGCCACTTCTCAGTCCGGGGTGGGGGGTTGGGGGGAAGCTCATAGGGCCTTCTTCTAGCTTTCTTGATTTACTCGCTACCATCGAGTTAATTCTGACTCTTGGCAACTTTAAAGGACAGGGCAAGTACTGCCCTTGTGGGTTATTGAGGCTGAAATAGAAAACCTCATCTTTCGCCTGAGGAGCGACTAGTGGTTTCGAACTACCAACCTTGTGGTTAGCAGCCCAATATGTAACCACTCTGGCACCAGGCCTCACTCAAAGTGGTGCGAGGCACTTTTCATCCTTCAATGTCCTTAGCTACGAAATCATTCAGTGAATTCCAACAGCCTCATTGAGAGCTTTTGTTAGAATCATATGCAGTTGCCACTGTGATGCTGATGCCTGGAGACCCCCGTGTGTCAGCACAGAACTGTTCTCCACAGGCCAATTCTTTATAACTCCATCTCCAGGCCTTTCTTCTGAATCAGACTCGAATCTCCAACCTTTCAGTTAGCACCCAAAGCACGCTAATCACTTACAACATTGCAGTTATTCTGAGAAGTCACCCGAGGAGTAGGACAAGCTCCACAAGTGCAAACCACAAACTTGACTGACTCGTGGCAGATCCTGCAGGGGTGGGTAGAACCGTGCCTGTGGGTTTCTGAGGCTAACTCTTTACCGGAATAGAAAGCCTCATCTTTCTTTCACGGAGCAGCTGGTGGTTTCGAACTACTGACGTTGAACCTTGAAGTTAGCAGCCCAATGTGTCAATCACTACACACCACCAGGAGTCCAAGAGTCCAGGAAAGGAAAATGCAGACTTGATGACAATTCACGTTTGCACCTGTTTATGTCAGCACTCTCCCTCTGGGAAGGCTCCCTGGATGGCGTCTACGGGTGCCCAGAGGGTGGCTCATGTGGTCCTCATGCACAAGAGCCTCCCATGTCCTCCTTCACCTGTATCAGCTACCTTCCTCCATCCTCACACTGGGGTCAGGACTGCAGTCATGTGCCAAGGGACTTTGCTCCAGCACCCATGATGCTACCAGGTATGGGTCTGGATTCTGAGCCACGTGGACACTCCAGATGTGTCTGGGTCCTGGTACACTTCGCAAAGAGCCCAGCCAGGCTGACTATCCACCTGGAAGCCCCCAGCCCTCTCTGAGTGCCAATCAACTCACTGGGAGTGTTTCTCAGGCCTGGAGGAGGACAAGAACGATTCACTCCGTCTTTTCTGACCCTGAAAGGGAACAGGGTGTGCTGGCTATCCGGAGCTTTGACGAACACAGTTATAAAGCAGTCTGCCCAAACAGGAAGGTCTCCTAGGAAAGCTGAGCTGGAAAAGAGAGTGTTTCCAGGTGGACAAAGATGGACGAAAAGGTTTGCCAAGGGTACTTCTATCAATGGCAAGGATGGGCTAGTGAGCTGGCCTTCTTGGGGCAGAAGTGATTTCACCACTCGGGGATGTCTGGGGCCAAGCAGAGGAGGCTAGGATGGAAGTTATCCTGTGGGAATTGATGACCACCTGGGCTCTTCATGCTTCTGTGTGAGTCCTTACTTCACCAACACTGAAGAACAGGTTTCTATTACCAGTGGACTTCCTGTCGAGCTACAAGTTATAAGGACCAATTAATAAGGCTCTAGACCCAAGGCAGGATGTAGAGGACAGAACTGGTGTATGTGAATTATGCTGTTAGTGAAGAGTACAGAAAGAACCATAGGCTGCTAGCAGGACAAACCAATCTATCTCGGAAGAGGATAGCTAGAATGCTCCCTACAGTGAAGATGGCGAGGCATCGTATCAGGCACGGTGGACGTGGTACCAGGATAGCCCAGTCCCTGAAGAAGGCTATCATGCTTAGTGAGGCAGAGGGTCACTGAAAAAGAGTAAGACCCTCGACAAAATGGAAGAATATTGCAACTGTAACAACGGGCTCAAACAATTGTGAGGACGGTGTGGGACTGGGCAGCGTGTCGTCCTCTTGTACACAGGACCACTGAGTCAAAACAGATCCGGCAGGACCCCAACCCAGAGACTAATGCCTTCAGTACCGATGACACTCAAAGGGAAAGAAGTCCTCACAGCTGGGCTAGTGGACAACATCATGAGAAGGACAAACTTGAAGTCGCCAGGAATTTCATGTTACTTATAGCAACAGTTAATGCTTATGGAAGCAGCAATCAAGAACCAACAGATACATGACAGCGGGCAAATTGCTGTAAATACACACACAAATGTATATATATATATGTGTGTGTGTGTGTGTGTGTGTGTGTGTATGTATATATTCCTAAAAAGCCAAGATGTCACTTTGATGACTAAAGGGCATCTGACCCAAGCCACAACCCTTTCAATGGCCTCCGTGCAAATGAAAGCTGAACCGAGAAAAGGGGAAGTCAGAGGAATTCAGGCTTTGAACTGTAGTGTTGATAAGCCAACTGACTACCCCACGGACAGCCAGAGGAAGACAAAATCAGGCTTAGGAGAAACACAATAAGTCTGCTCCTGTTGGCAAATATTTAAAACATCGTAGTCAAACCATATATCACCGAACCTTGGCTGTTTCGAGTCTTCATGAGGCATTTAGTGATACTAATTACGCTCCTCGTATTGTTCAGCAATCACCAGGATCGTTTCCTGGTTTCCCCATTGCTCTTGAGAGGCTCAGGACCCTGAACAGTGAGATGCCCTTTTCCTTCCACGCTTCTCACCCTAGAAACCACAACAAAAAGTCCAGTGTCTACATTGTTGCTATTGTTAAATGCCATTCAATTAGCTCTGACTCTCAGCGACCCTATGCACAGCAGAATGCAACAACGCCCAGCCCTGTACCTGCCTCACTATCCTGGTGCTGTTTGGGACCATTGCTTCAGCCACTGAGGGGCATCTTTTTTTGCTGTCCTTCTACTTTACCAAGTGTCATGCTCTTTTCCAGGACTGGTGTCTCCTGTTATTGACATCATGTCCCCAAACCATGAGACAAAGCCTGGCTATCCTTGTTTTTCGCGAGTGTTCTGGCTGAACCTCTCCCAAGATAAGGGTTGTTTGTTGTTCTGGCAGTACATCATACTTCCCCTGCAACATAGCTCAGATGCACGGATTCCGCAGTCTTCCTTATTCAATGTCCCACTTTCATATGCCCATGAGGTGGTCAGGAGTCCGACCTTGCTCTGCAACACTCGGAAAGAGGGCTTGCACATTAGATTTGCCCGATGCAGTGCACCATTTGCTTTCTTGCTGCTTGCATGCTGTTTCCATGAGCACTGACTGTGGATCCAAGCAGGATAAAGGCCTGGAAAACTTCAATCCTCTGTGGTATCTATTGGTCCAGTTGTGAGGATTTCCGCTTTCCTTACACCGAGCGGCAAGCCATACTGAGGGCTGCCGTCCTTGTTCACCATGCACTTGGCTTCTACGCTCCTTGCCAATTTGGGGAAAACACAGGATTTCTCTGTTGCTCACTGGCTTTTGATGAACAGTGGCACGTTCTTCAGACTCTCAATGTTGGGGCTGCCTGTTGATTTGTTTCCTCCTACCCACTTCCCTGGCAAGATGAAACTAGCCTGAGCCTCTGCGAGCCTACCTCCAACTTGGGACTATGAGGGCCCGAGTGGAAATACTGTGGGCCTAACGAGAGGGTGCGTCTCCTGCAACACACTCTGACTTCCGCAGTTGTCTCCCTGTTTCCTCACCTGCCAAAAGAAGGGGCTGGTCGCTTTCCGGTGCTATGATTGGAGGAACATTTTTCACGAAAGAGCCCCCCAACCACCACCATGGAAAGCCCACATTTTAAATTGTCCAGTGTATGCCTGGAAAAAGAGCAGCAACATCAAGCGAAGAGCTGGCAGGTGGAAACCTCTTGGAAAGGACCCTCCCTATTTTATGTAGCTCCCCTCAAAGTCTTTGAGCTCCAATTAGGCAGCTGTATCAATCCTTCTGGCATTATATTCTCTCAATTCCTGTGCAACAAGCTAGTTGGATTAATGGGAAAGATACTTGTATATGAATCAATCACAAAGGAGAAAGACTTAACGGAAATGAAGGCGCCTTAAACATATGGCCAAACTAGAATGCTGGACAGTGGGCAGGAACTTGGGAGGCTTGGATGGGTAAGCAGAATGCTTGGGTTCTCCAGTTCTTTGTCACAGGTAGGGCCTCTTAAGGTTGACGCGTCCCTATGTGCCAAAGGAAGCTGGTGGGCTAGAGTTTGGCACTTTCAGTGGGGTTATGTGTTGGTTTGGCTGCTATCCAAAAAGGGAGGACTTTGAGTCCACCCAGGGGCTCTCTGGAAGAAAGTTCTGGTGATCTATTTCTGAAAGGTCACAGCCATTGAAAACTCCAGGATCATAGCTTTACTTGGACGCACATGAGGCATGGCCATGAGCTGAAGTCAACTTGAAGGTCACTGGTTTTGGCTTTGTTCTAAAAGTCAATGACCTTGAACTGCAACTTGATTTCCTCTAAGGATCTCAAATGCCTTGTCACGCAAGACCTTTTTGAAGGGCATTCTGAGGACTGTCCGCCTAAAATGCTCTCTTGAGAGAGCTCCTGGTGAGGGTCACTGCCCTTCCAAATGGCTCCTGGTCAAATGCCCCTTTGCAGAGGGCAATGCTGGGAAGCAGAGAGATTCATTCGCCGACAGTCATGCTGGAGAGGGAGAGGAGTGCGGGAGGTGGATAGGTAAAAAAAAGTCCCATAACCAAATTTCTCAAGTATTCTGTCCTGTCTGAGCTGAATTTAGGGTCAAGAGGGAGAGGGGTTGCTGAACGTCATCAGCAAAACCCTCTAAATCCTCCAGAAAGTAGCCTGCCCACCAGAAAGGAACTTCAAGGGTGGGGGTGGGGGGGGGTCCAGCTGCTAAGCACAGATGCTCTGGGGGCCAAAGCAGGCTTCCCCAGGGAGTTTCTGCCGTTGTACAGAAAGGCAGCTGGTGCTGAATGGTGATTTCTCCAAGGACCTCTGCTCCTCACTGGGAACCTGGAGCAGGGCAGCGGGAATTCACAGAAAACCAAGCACCAGCTCTTCCCACAGAGCCTTAAAACAGCGGCCGTGCCTGGGAGTTTTCATGTAAGACTTGTCTCAGAGACAGGTCCTGGTGAGTCCTAAGTGGTTTTGAACCACCAATACCAAAAAGAGATGAAGCGACCCTCACAGCCTTATGGAGTTGGCATTCTACCCAATCTCATTTCAGGGACATTTCTGGATCCCTGGGGAATAAGCTATGAAGTACACGACTCCTATCTGGAAAGTCCCTCAAAGAACTCACTGCTTTCGAGTCAGCTGCCCCTCCTACTGATCCTACAGGACAGGCTAGAATTGCCCCTGTGGGTTCCTGCCACAGAGACTCTTTTTGGGAGTGGAAAGCCTCATCTTGCTCCAAAGGAGCAGCTGGTGGTTTTGAACGGCTGACCGTGCAGGCATTTCAAATCCACCCCGAGGCAGGATGTGAGGGAGGGGACGACCTAGAGACCAGCCTTCGAGAAGCCACAGCCTTGAAGTCCCTGCGAGTGAATATATTTCTCAAAAATGTAAAACAACACACCCAGAGCCAGCGCCATTGATTCAAACCCACCAGCCACTCTGAAGGAGAAAATAAGGCTGTCTGCTCCTATAAAGATTTACAGTCTCAGATCCCCTCATAGAGGGGTTTAGGAGAGGAGATGGGTTAATTAGGGTGTGAGGTAGTACCGATGAAGAACACAGCTTTCCCCCAGATCCTGGATGCTTCCTCCGCACAACTACCATGATCCGAATTCTACCTTGCAGGGCTGGATAGGACAGAGGCTGTACACTGGTACATATGAGGGCTAGAGGCACAGGGAATCCAGGGTGGATGATACCTTCAGGACCAAGGGTGTGAGGGGCGATGCTGGGAGAGTGGAGGGTGAGTGGGTTGGAAAGGGGGAACTGATTACAAGGATCCACATGTGACCTCTTCCCTGGGAGAGGGACAGCAGAGAAGGGGGGAAGGGAGACTCCGGATAGGGCAAGATATGACAAAACAACGATGTATAAATTACCAAGGGCATATGAGGGAGGGGGGAATGGGGAGGGAGGGGGAAAAAAAAGAGGACCTGATGCAAGGGGCTTAAGTGGAGAGCAAATGCCTTGAGAATGATTGGGGAAGGGAATGTATGGATGTGCTTTATACAATTGATGTATGTATATGTATGGATTGTGGTAAGAGTTGTATGAGTCCCTAATAAAATGTAAAAGAAGAAAAGAGAAAAAAAAAGATTAGGGCAAAGACTGTACAGATGTGCTTTATACAATTGATGTATGTATATGCATGAACTGTGAAAAGAATTGTATGAGCCCCAATAAATTGTTAAAATTAAAAAAAAAAGATTTACAGTCTCAAAAGCCCTCTATAGGGTTGCCATGATTCAGTATTGACGCAAGAGCAGTGGGCTAGTGGGAAACAGAGTCAACTTGGTTTGTGGGTTCCTGGTAGTTTTGTTGGCTACTATCATGTATCTGTACACATCAAAACAGCCGGGTCCTGCCAAGGGGCAGTGAGGCAAGGGCGAGGGCTTTGCACCTCTCTGACACCCTGGAAAGTACACAGGACATCTTGCTGTCAGCTCTTGAGCAACCCATTTCATCTCTGCCGGGAGGCCTCGATTTCCTCATCTCTCATAGAGGGAAGTTCAACCAGCTGGGCTCCAACGGTGCTTTTGTTTTGTTTTTGTTCGTATTACAGCCTAATATGCAATTACTTTCAACATTAGTCAATCTGTCTTAGGAACATACCATTTCTTTATCGGGGGAAAAAAAAATCTCATTCAAGTGGAGCTGTGCACTTCAGGGGCATCGCTTTACGGTGGCTGTTAGCAGCCCTGGCTCAGCGTGATCTCATATCCAGTGGAACAGAATGCTGCCTGGCCACGGAAAGAACTAGTGTGATGTGTAAGGTTTTCACTATTAGGGTCTTCCTAGTCTGTCTTCGTCTGGAAGGTCCGCTGAAACCTGATCAGCATCAAAGCAACACTCCAGCCTCCACTCAAAGTGGATGGTGCTGCTGCACATGAGCCATATGGATCAGGAATTGACTCTGGGTCTCCTGTAAGGAAGGTGGAAATTCTACCACCGCGCACCACGACCCTGCGTATCATTTCCTCTCTGTGGCGCCCACTCCAACCCACTATATGTCCCTTTCTTCAAGCACCTGGGATCCCAGCCTCTGCACCATGGAGTTCTACATGGCCATGACTCAACCCATGAACCCTTAAATCCCCTTAAAAGCTGTGCTGCCCCTCTCAGCCATTCTCAGAGCCACACCTGCGATGCAAAGGCTATTCATGGAGCAGCCAGATTCCTGCCCGGGCATTCCGGGTGCCTGCATCGGTCACCTGTCATCCTCAGGGGTGAGAAGGTGCTCTGTACCAAACCAAGGCAAATCCACTGCCACCATGATGCTGCCAACTCATAGATACGCACCCCCCTTACAGAGAGTTCCTGAGACTCTAAATCTTTACAGGAGGACATAGCCTCATCTTTCTCCCAAGGAGCAGCTGGTGGGTTTGAACCACTGACCTTGCAGTGAGCAGGCGAATGCCTAACCCACAGTGCCACCAGGGTTCTTCATACCAAATCATGATACAGTTCCAACTCACAGCAAACCCTATGTACAAGAGAACCAATCAGCAATTCATCCAGCGCCATGTTCGCAATTGTTATTACGTTTCAGCCCCAATCTAGCCCTCATCAAATTTTTCTGGGCTACCATCAGTGCGAGGCACTGATGGGGTAGTTGGTTATACATTGAGCTGTTAACTGCCAGGTAAGCAGTTCAAATGCACCAGCCACTCCCTGGAAGAAAGATGAGGCTTTGGGCACCTGTGTGAGATTTATAGCCTTAGAAACCCAACAGAGCAGTTCTTCCCTGTCCTATAGGGTTGTTATGAGCCAGAGCTGACTTGATGGTGCTGGGTTTTGGGGAGGTTTTCCACCAGTGAACCCTCTGTCTGTCCTCTCCCATCACCCCTGGCCCATACTTTTCATTTGCTCTGTCCACCCCCACTGGTGCTGCCGCCCACATGCCTCAATCTCTGCCTTGCTCACTTGGCCAAGAGCCTTCCTTGGACTTTTCCTGGCTGTTTGAAGACTATTCAAGTGTTAATCTTCTTGGTTAATCGCCCCATCTCCACGAGCCTCCCTGTCACCATCCAAAGACAGAACTAAAGCTGCCCCAAGGCTGGCTGTAACTTTTGAAGGAGCTGGTGGCTTGGTCTGGGTCCTTGATAGCATCCCTTCTCAGTGTGCTCCCTGGACCAGCAGCCCTTGCATTGTCTAGGGGCTGGTTCCAATAGAAAGCCCACTGACATCCAGTTGATTCTGACTCACAGAGTAGACTGCCCCTTTCGGTTTCTGAGTCTGTCAGTCTTTATGGGAGCAGACAGTCTCGTGTTTGTCCTGCAAAGGTGCTGTTCAGTTCAAACTGTTGACCCAATGCTTAGCCCAGCACAACACCTGCTCCCGAAGACTGGATGCGTGTGCGTGTGTGTGTGTGAGACCTATTGCCATTGAAGTGATTCCAACTCGTGGCCCTACTTAGGGTTTCCGAGATTGTAAATCTTTATGGGAGCAGAAAGCCTCCTCTTCTCTCCCATGGAGCAGCTGATGGATTTGAACCACCAACTTTGTGGTTAGCAGCCCAGCATTTAAACCACAGTGCCACCAGCGCTCTGGGAGCTGGTTAGAAGTGAAGCATTTCTAGCCAGCTCCCTACCCAGAACTTAGATTTGCCTTCTCAAAGGTCCCCAGGCCTTCGGAGACACCTTACTGTGGATGTGCCTACTTCCCAGGAGATAAGCACCCCACCTGTCCCATTAAAAAGACAGACTCCCCCCCTGGCTGAGACCTCTCTCAGGTCCTTGTTAGGAACCAAAAACCAAGCTCACTGCCATTGGCCCAGAGCAACCCTACCTATAGGACAGGAGGGAACTTCCCCTGTGAGTTTCTAAGATCGTAACTCTATGGGAGTGGAAAGCCTCATCTTTCACCCCGGGAACAGTTGGTGGTTTTGAATTGTTGACCTTGTGGTTAGCAGCCCGACACCCAAATCAGAGATGCTGTCTGACCACACTGGGAGCATGAAGGGTGTCCTGGATGATAATCAAGTGTGGAAATAGATTAGCCTCTTTACACAAAACCACAAAGGCCTCTAGAAGGGATTCTAACTGCGGTCTCCAAACATCTTGCCAAAGGAGAACTCTCTCTTTCCAAAAGAAAAACTTACTGCCACCGAGGCGATTCAGACTCAGAGCAATCCTACAGGGCAGAGTAGAGGAGCCCCATAAGGCTTCTAAGACTAATGGCAACCGAAAGTCTCATTTTTCGTGGAGAGGCTGGTAGATTCGAACCACCGACCTTGAGGTTAGCAGTCCGATGGCTAACCCACAGGTCACTAGGGCTCCTTTTCCCAATGAAAAAGCTAAGCAACCTAAGACTTTTCTACTTTATAGGTCTTAGAGGAGGCCTGACTGTTATTGTGGGGTCTCCCTTCTCCCCATTGCCCCACTATCTCCTGGGAGTTCTGTTCTCCTAACACCCCCACCCCCTTCCTTGGTTATAGGGTTTCCTGTTCACAAATGGCTTTCCTGGTACAGTGTCCCTGCTATGACAGAGCTGAGGAAGGCAGAAGCCAAGGTTCTTGTTTGGGAGAAGCGAAGTAGGGGAGGGAGTACCTGGGAATGCGGATGGGGCTCAGCCACTAACTGAAATGTTGGAAGTCCAAGCCTGTCCAGAGGTCACCTACTTGCCCCAAAGTGGCCACTGGAAAACACAAGGTGCCCAATTCTATTCTGACACATATGTGGGGACCCCAGGAGTGTCAACCTGCTTTTAAAAACACAAAGGATTCCACACGCAGTCTAAATCCACATCACGGTTCTGTTTCCTAGCCAACACACCTCTACAGCTGCCGTGCTCCACAGGTTCCCGAGAGCCCGCACTCCGGCTCTCTTCACAAACATCCTTTACAAGCCCTTTGTCTTCCTCCTTCCTTGTCTCCCAATCTCCGGGCTGAGCCACAAGTCCATTCACTGCCTGCTTGCGCCTCGGGCCTGTGCAAACGCCCACCAGCATGCAGGGCCACCCTCACCAGACCCTCTATCCTTAACTGCTGGCACCGAACTCCCAGCAGGTTTCCAGCACGACCTCTTTGCCACGTCAAAGTCCTCTGACAAGCAGGCGGAGGAAACAGGTTGAATGCACATTTACAGAAAAGCAGAACCACCTCTTACCATGAAAGCACAGCTATTCGTCCTTGGGAGGCAGAGTCCTAGGTGCTAAACGAAGTCTCCACGTTCAGGGTCCTCACGCTCAGGGGCAGCGTGCTGCCAGTTTCCTCTCCATGGCTCCTCTGAGGGAGGGAAACAAGGCGGAGGCAAGCTGCTGCCCTGGGGTCGCCGCTCTGGGCCTCAGGAGGATGTTCCTGTGGCTTTTCTCACTGGTCTCTTCTTTCACAAAGGATGCAGCAGGTTGCGCAGTTCCCTCCAAGGGGCTCCAGCGAGTTAGGAAATCAAGAACTCTGTCTGGACTTTCCAGATGCCAAGTGTCTCAGGAAGTCTTTGAGTTTTGTGATTTTTCACTCTTTCCTTTTCCCTTTTCTCAGATTAAAAAAAAAAAGTGGGCTGAGGTCAGGGCACACAATGACCGAGCCTATGTCACTGACCAGCTGCCTCCCACCCCCACCCTGGGGACAAAAGCCGCTTTGTCCATGGCATTTTAGGCGGGACTCCCTGGGCCTACCCAAACCCTTCTGGGGAATGTTTTGATCAACTTCTTCCCAAACGCAAGTCACAGCTCTGGTCCAGCCTCGGCCCCAGCTGCGTGAACTCGAGGTCAGCCAACATCCAACTTGAAAAGAATGGAGCTTGCTCCCCCAAAAGAAGTACTGTGTTGAGCCAGTCTCGGGCTGAAAACCAGGGCTTTCCTTCTGCCTCCCTGGATGGGCAAGGGGCAAGGTGGTCTTGCTGGGCATCTCAGGTTGGCTGGGCCAGGATCCTCCCATGATATGATCGCACAGAGTGTGGTCAACTCTGTAATAGGATCTTATGTGAGACATCCAAGCAGTGGTGGGGAGAATGATTCGTTGCTATCGAGTCGTTCCAAATCACAGCAAGTCCAAATCCAAGTCCATCTATGTACAATCAGCCAGAACACCACCTGGTCCTACACCATCCTTATAATTGCTCTTATGTTTGAGTCCATTGTTGCAATCACTGCATCAAACCATCTCGTTGAAGGCCTTCCTCCTTTTTTGCTCCCCCTCTAGTTTACTCAGCATGACATGCTTTTTCCAGGGGGTGGTCTCTCCTGAGACCGTGTCCACAGGATGTGAGATGAAGTCTCACTATCCTTACTTCTAAGGAGCATTGTACTTCTTCCGAGACAGATTTGTCTGTTCCTTAGGCAGTCCTTTAGGCACTGTCAGTATTCTTCACCAGCACCATCCTTCAAAGGCAGTGGGGAGAATCCAAAACAAACTTCCTGCCAGCAAGTCCATGCCAATGCATAGCGAGCCTATAGGACAGAGTCTTATGAAACTGTCCCTATGGATTTCTGAGACTATAACTGGTTACAGGAGTAGAAAGTCCCATTTTGCTCCCTTGGAGCAGCTAGTGATTTTGAACTGCTGACCTTCTGGAGCACAGCCCAATGAATAACCACTATGCCACCAGGGCTCTAACATGGGAAGGATAGACCTCCTTAAGCTGGTCACACCTTGATAGGCTTGAGGGATGTTTCATTCAGGATGTGGTCGATGCTGACAATGAGGGGAAGCTCAGCTCACATCTAGTGCTGGATTTGGAGCCTCCATCAGGTTCGTGGACCTCCCATCATATTGCTTGCTCATTCTAGGAGCCATCTGGGGACTGCTTACCCTGGATTCATTCAGCTAATCCCACATTCACTTAGATGATGTTTTCTTGCATCCGGCTCATCAGCGCCCCTCCAGCTAGAGGAGCCAGCAGAAGCCGCGAGCTTACACCTTACTCATGAAGCTGAGCGGGACTGGACTGAACCACTTCTACAGCAATGTGAGCCATTGCCGATCAAAATCCCTTTCTCTGTACATACAAATGCGAGCGTCACTGGTTTTGCTTCTCTAGAGAACCCCGTCTGAGGTGCCCAGAAAGCAGCTCGCTACAGGCAAGGACTGGATTTGACCTTGAGAGTCACACAGAGTCCACCAGCTACATGTTTAGATGTAGAATTTCCATTTACAAGAGGGTCCTCTGCGGACTCTAACCTATCCCTCCTGTTAGCCCAGCTTTTCAGAGCAGAGGAATATTTGGTGTGGAAATCTCCACAGGTTTCTGTTTGCTGTCAGATGCAGATCTTTGGGATTTTAGGAACGGAATTTTCACATAGAATTTAATGGGATTTTCTGCAGGTGGGGGGGGGGCATGGTGCTGCAGCTTAGGTGGTGGGCTAGAAAAAAATCCTTTCTTTCCTTTAGAGTAGGATGGATTTGTTTAACTATAAAAGAGGTTTCAGGACCCACTCCTGGGGTTACCACTGGATGCCATCACGTCAACATTAACTCATGGCGACCTCATGGGCATCCTAGCAGAACCGTGCTACACAGGGATTTCAGAAGATCGCCAGGCCTGTCTTCCGAGGTAATTTCTAGGTGGACTTGACCCACATACCTTTGGGTTAGCAGTTGAGCGCGTTCACCATTTGCAGGGATGGCAGCCATCTTTGACCAAGCACCCACTATGGGTCAGGGACTCTACCCGTGGTTTACACATTGTGAAAGAGTTAATCCACGGAGCAAGTCAACAAGGAAATTACTCAATTAATAAGAGAGGCAATAGGGACTATGGAGATGGACCAAGAATGATGGGAGACTTTCTATTCCCATCAAGTTACTGTCTCAGACACCCCAAGTGGCAGCTCTACTTCATCCTTTAGGGTTGCAACGAGTCGGCATTGCTTCATGGCAATGAGTTGGTTTGGAGTTGACTATCTTTTGGCCTTGCTTCTGAGTACTTCTGAGTGGGTTCAGCCATTCAGTTACTAGTTCAGCACTTTACCGATTGCACCACTCGAGGACTCAGAAGGAGTAGGCACAGGGAACCTGGTCATGGGATTCTGTAACCCCTCCAATCCCCCAACCTCTCTACACCATCAGAGAGAGAGAGAGAGAGAGAGAGAGAGGTCAACATTTTAAAAATGGTCCCAAACCAGTCACTGAAAGAGGAGTGAGCATCTGCACTGGCTGCTGAGTGATTGGCATCTTCTGTGCTGTAGCAGATTCATACTTAATTACATCACGACTGGGGTAAGACATGCCACCGAGAGACACAAACAGGATCCAGATACACAATGATGGCCGAACAGACTAATCTGAACACAAGAGCTTCTTCACCTGCAATCTCTTTGGGTTCTGTGGAACAGAAATGGTCCAGGAAGGTGTCCTAGTCATGCCTGCTCAGTGCATAACACAACGTCAGTTCCACTGGTTCCCATCACACTGACACAATCAGAGTTAACAACACATCACGGGATGGCCAACCCCAGCCAGAGGCGGAGGACTTTTCTGGGCCAGGACACAGCCACAGGGTTCATCCGCTCTGCCCTAGCTGAGCAGAATGAATGAAGCCGCACGCTTTATACTCTTCAGGATTCTCCAAAGGTGAAATCCCAGGATAAGTAAGACCCTTAAGAACATGCCGGCGAGTGTGCATTTGGGGCGTTGTCTCCCAGAGTCTTAGTCAAGAAATCACCACCGGTTTGGTCTTCCCTTTGAGCCTCTTGGTAGAGCAAGTTGGTAGAGGTAGCCCAGTAGTTATGTGCTGGGCTGCTAACCATTGCAAGGTAAGCAGTTCGAAACCATCAGCCGCTCTGCGGACGAGAGACGAGGTTTTCCTAGTCTCACAAAGAATTAACGTTCAGAAACCCACAGGAGCACTGCTACCTGCCCGACAGCGTAGCTACGAGTCGGAATCCACTCAAAAGCAACGAGACAGGGAGCTGCTCGAGCAGGAGAAGGAAACTCTAAAGCCAAGGGAATGCCAATTTTTCCCACCAGATTGGATGTTCTCCAGTTTAATGGAGCCAGATGTGTCCTGCCCTCTTATTATTCTGTGTTTCAGATGAGTTGAAAACGCTGGCAACCAAAATAGGCTGAATTTGCTGAAGGCCCTTATCTGTTGCAGAGTAAATCTTGGTGTCTTATAATGATAATTAATGAGGAAGAACATCTGGGTACTGCAATGACTCACATTTTCAAAATGCTGCAGAGTCTTGAAGGGAAAGATTATTCACCAGCCCAGGCAGTCTTCTGGGTGCAGGGTCACCAGGATGCCACCCATGACCCTTGGCAACAAGGATCAGTCAACAAGCTAGTATTTACTAACTACCGATCTTGCCTTCATTCCATTCTACAAATGGGATGAGGAAGTTGGAAACAAAGGAGAAGGATCAGTAGTAGGAAAATACCTGATCCTATTGACACCTTATGATCACACAGACTGGTGTGCTTCTTCCTTGTAGGCTTTGTTGCTTTTGAACTAGATGGCTGCTTGTTTATCTTCAAGCATTTAAAACCCCGGATGCTATATCTTTCGATAGCCGGGCACCATAATCTTTCTTCACCACATTTGCTTATGTACCCACTTTGTCTTAGTGATCGTGTCAGGATGGTGAGCATCATGGAATGCCAGTTTAATAGAACAAAGTGTTCTTGTGATGAGGGAGTACTTGAGTAGAGGCCCAATGTCCATCTGCTACCTTAATAATAAACCTGTAAATATATGCACATAAATCTATTTCCTCATCATCATATATAAATACATTTACATATGTACATGCCTGCATTTAGTCCTCTATAAATGCCCTTTGCTTCCCAGTTCTTTCCTCTCTTTCCATTTATTTTCCTCTTGTATCACTATCAGGTTCAGCCTTTATTTGGGTTTCAGTAATTCCTCTCGGTTACATTACCCTTGATCACACCGTACCAGGCCTCCTATACCCTCCTCACCATTGGTTTTGGATCACTTGTTGGTCCCTTGTCCCTGGGTTTATTAACACCCACTTCCTTTTCCCCTGCCTCTCCCTCTCCCATGTCCCCCAGGGACCTTTGGTCCTGTTGTTTTCTCCTCCAGATTGTTTATCCAGCCTATCTTATCTAGGTAGACTTGCAGAGATAACAATATGCACAAAAACAAGACAGTAATACAAAGCAACAATCAAAAACAAAACAAAAACAACAAAAAAAAGGAAAAACTTATAAATAGTTCAAGGTCGGTTTGTTGCCCTTTAGGAGTACTTTCAAGTTGAGTCTGATGGGGTTCCACGCCCTGGCCCCAAAGTCTGTTTTTTATATTCCCTGGGTACTTCGATGCTCTGCTTCCCTTGCTGTTTTGTTGCACATCCTTAGTGTTGTCTCGGTGTGGTGGGGTCAGATCTGGCGCAATTTCCGCACTGTCTCCAGTGTTGTCCCCTGTACCGCTATGGGTCAGTGAGGGATATTGTGTCTCCTAGTGGGGCTGGCCCTATGGTTCTCTTTGTGCTTTGGCTGCTATGAGCAGGGATATTGTTCTCAAGGCTTGGTGGACCAGGATGTGCTCCACTCTCTCTTCCTCCCCCTTCATTTGCTCCTGTGTGCTCTGATCAGACGTGTCCCTCTCTCTGAGCTGTAGATTTAGTGCTGTCCTCTGAAGTGAATTCTTCTGCGGGCTTGGGTCTGGGTCTGGGTGTGGGGGGGGTCTGTCTATGTAGTTGGGATTGGAGTCGGCCCCTCAGACCTCTGTAGAGAGAGTTTTTGACTTACCCTGAGGACCTAACTTAGGAAATTGGGAAGACTGGGCACAAACACAAGCAAAGAAAGTTGCGTGAGGGGGGGATTAACTAAGCAGGAGCCTGTAATAAGCACCAATTGATAAGTTAGCACTGACAATAAGAGCTTTGAGAATTCAGAGAGGGTGAGATCACTTTTGGCCAAGGATGACCAGGGCAGCTTCTCAGAAGATGTGGAACTTGCCTGACCACACGCAGGGATAAGAAGGGCGTAGGAAAGGCGGGAAGAACACGAGAAGGATTAGACATGCTAGAGGGCAGGGCAGGAGAAAGATAGAGCTGACTACAAAAGGAATGAGAGAAGCTAGAAGCAGTAACCCAACGAGATCTTGGCCACAGTGGGAACTGTTTTCAGGAGATGTGTTTGAGATAGCTTGCTACTTGCCCTGGATTGAAGTATTCAGTGGGTGGATGGGGCCAGTGTGGTCCTTGACACATGGAGCTGGAGGCATGTGCACAGAGGTGGTGTGAAATCCTGGTAGACCTGGAGTGCATGAAGAAGGCAAGGACCAACTGTCGAACCTGGACACATGCTCTTATTTACACAGAAGGGACATGAATTGCCATTTGATAGGATACCGATGCTGAGAACCAGAGCCCCAGAATGAAGTGGAGAGATTACAAGATGAAATATATCGCTCACAGTGGGATTTAGAAGCCAATGCTCATGAACAGGGAAAGGATGGTCCTCCTGCTAACCTCAGAAAGAGGAACATGCACTTGAGATGGGATGGAAATATGATCAGAGCCAGCAAGGGCATAGAACCCCGGGGGAAGGAAGGACTATGTTAGGACAGAATGCCAGAATAAGAAGAGGCAAGAAGGGACAACATTATGGAAGTGGCTGCTCGGCCCTCCAGAGCATGTGGGCCAGGTGGTCTCTGCGTGTGGCTGGCAACCGGTGTTCCTATGTGGCCCACACCACAACAGATTCTCATCAAGTGGACATGTAAGAAACAATGCCCCATGTAATTGCCCTTCTAACAGGCATGTGTCTAGACATAGAAGACGCTCGAGCCCAATGGCTCCCTCAAATTTCATCCATGTTTCACAATCCCAGCTCCCGGCCCCATCAGTATGTGCCTACACACACACACCAGCCGTCATCCTATCGATTCCCACATGGCAACCCCAGGTGTGTCAGTGTAGAACTGTGCTCCGTAGGGGTTCTAATAACTGATTTTTTAAAAAGTAAATAAACAAATCTTCCTCTCGAGGTGCTTTTGGGTAGACCGGACCTGCAGCACTATTATTTCTGTAAGATTTTCTCAAGCTGTCCTGTAAAGCCCTGGTGGTGCTGCTGAGTATCCATTGGGTGACTAACCCTAAGGTCAGTGGCTCAAGCCCACCAGGTGCTCTGCATGTGGAAAGTGAGGTTGTTGGTTCCCATAAAGATTTCCAACCTTGGAAAGTCTATCTAGGGTTACTATGAGTGATAACTGATGTAAAAGCAGTGGGTTTCATATCAAACTGAAATTTAGCTTGGGTGTAGTGATTATGCATTGGGCTGCTAACTGCAAGGTCAGCAGTTTGAAACCACTAATCACTCCATGGGAGAAAGCTGAGGCTTTCTACTTTGACAACGAGTTTCAGTCTTCGAAATGCACAGGGGCAGTTTTACCCTGTCTTATAAGGATTTTGGGGTGGGGGTGGGTAAGTGATTTTGCTTATAAAATTGTGGGCTTCACATATTTATTTTAAAAACCTATCACATATTAAAATATTTAAAAATTAAATATGTTGACACGATCTAAAATGACCTTACATGTCCTTAGTTGCAAAACTGGCCTCCTTTGGGAAACAAACCTTCCAACCATGTGTAAATTTATTGTGTAATATATGGAATGTGATAAAAGCTGTAAGAGCCTCCAATAAAATGATTTAAAACAAAACAAGCAAACAAACAAATTATCATGCAACATCCATGAAATTGTCTAGGAGGTTCCTTTCTTAATCCTAGTAACCTACGCTTGCATTCCCTAGTGGTCCCATGCCTACGATTCCATGTCCCTAGGGTGTGTGTCTGTATCACCACCGGAAGGGACAGGAGGACAGCAAAGGGCACAGTGTGGACTTGCCATGGTGAAGGGAATCTGACCAAAGTCTCCGAGAGCGTGGGTCAACAGGCTATGACACTAGTCAGAGGACCAGGAAACCAGGAAGGAGAGATCAGGCACACTGTGGCTTCAACACACAAGAGGTACTAGCCAGTCCGATCCAGAGGCAAGGCCTCCGGACCAGAAGGCCAACAGCAGAACAGAACACACATCACAGCACAGAGACCAACGGTAAAGGGGGAACCGCAGGGTGGGCCCCTGTCATTCTCTGCCTCTGATCTGAGCCCTTAAGACTTGGGCGACCCAGGGATCTGAGCAGCCGCTGCCCCTCCTGCACAGGGAGTGCCTGAGGTCTGCTCTTCACTCCCCACCACCAAGGGGATGTGTGGGGAGCAGGAGCGAGCATCATTCTGAGAGGTGTGGTTCCCAAAGGTCTACACCTGAAGATGCCCTGGCAGCAGGGATGGGACTAGAAATAGGGCAACTGCCATTTCAAAAAAATACAACTCATCAATTCAGAATATCAGAGAGCCAGGCGGTAAAACCATAGCACACTTGGTGAGAGCGAATTTGAAAACAGGGATTGGACTTGCAGATGTGTCTATCATCAACTGTGCAAAGCCTTACTCCTTACCCAAGGGGGCTGAGCACAGCAGCGCATGGCCATGATCACTTTCTGTCATCACAGACAAAGTCTACAGAGCTCTTGGAGTGCCTGCGTGGTGTAAACCATCAGCGTGTTCTGTGCTAACCAAAAGGTTAGAAGTTTGGATCTACCCAAAGGTATCTGCCAGGGAGTTGGGGGATAGGAGGGGAGGCTTGTGATCTACTTCCAGAAAAATCAGCCATTGAAAAAGCCTATGGAGTGTCGTTTGACTCTGACACATGGAGGTTGTCATGGGTTGGAGTGGACTCCTTAATGACAGTTGTTCATTTATTTGCTTTGTGGGGCTTTAAAAACATAGATATTGTCTCTCATTCAAGAATGAGCAAATAAATGGAAGAAACCAAATCAAACATCATGTGGAGCTTAGTGAAGAAACACCCTCCTGAGAGCTGAAAGGGAAGAGAGCGCTCAGATAATAATTTGGAAGACAGCTTAGTCAGGAAGCTGTTTGAATCCAAGAAGCTGTGACTTCTTTGAAAGAGGAATCGAAAATCCGCACAGAAATAAACAGTCAAAAGGAAAAGGATGACATAAAGGAGAAAATGGATGAGGTAAGGAGTATATTAGACATGGCTAATTTCAATCCGCATCAGCGGTTGCGGAAAACTAAAAATATACAAAGTAAAAATCAAGTGTCCGTGGTGAATTGCAGGGTAGTTCCCCAATGTTGCAAAGGGAAAAAAAAAAAAAAGGAAAGCGTCTGTATATATTAAGAAGTGTTCCATTAAACAAGACCAGAATAAGTAAATTAATCAGTGCTCAATTACAAATTAAGAGAAAACATTACACACACACGCACACACACACACACACGGTTAGGACGGAAATTAGTTTTTGCCTCAGACTTCTCCTTTGCCACACTGATAACTAAAGGACACTTCTCACCAGAATAAAAAGTTGCTGCTGCCGGGACTCTGTTTAGCTCACTGCTGACATTTTCCCTCCGGAACACCAAGCGGAACACGCATGAACATCTACCAGAAATCCAAGTTCATGTGTGTACACTCAGTTTTTCTCATTGCCACGGCTGTTCAATAAACATTTGCCAAATAATTAAACAAACTGAGATGTAAACATGAATTTCTGCCTGAGCATGTATGTTTCAAGAAGTCGATATCTAGCCAAGTTGAATTCATAGTTCACGCCTGCAAGGAACAGGAAGGTCCAGGTGGAGATGCTCTAGGCACCAAGAGATCAATCAAAATTGGAAAGCAGAGGTGATGACATAAAGGCATTTGTTAGTCAGGTCTTACTCCTCAGGGCAAACTCTAAACTTAGAAATCCAGCAGGATTGGGTGCTGGGGGAAGCTGGGTACCCCAGGATTTCCCCTCAGCACCCGTCCTCTTTCTATCCTGGTCCCCAGGAGTGTGTTTCTCCTGCATCATTCTTCCAGTTACACAGAGGATGAGGCCTCAGGCCATGTTTAAGGAGCACATGTAATAAACAGGAACTAATGTGGCTCTTCTGTTCAGGCACATGCCACAGCTTGTTGAACTATTCACACTTGGGGGACACAGTGCCCAGAGAATTACCCAACAAAAGTCCCTTTGTCTTCTTCCTTCACCAAAGCAAGGCTGCATTGTGTCAAAGCCGCATGGGGCCTCTCTCCTTTGCCAAGGAGCTTGAGTAATGCTTGTCTGCCTATTTACAATCAGATGAAATGAACTCAGTGCCCACCCCCACCCCCACCACACACCCCTTTTTAAAGAAAGAAAGACTAAGCGCCCAGCCAGTGGTTGATGTTTTCTGTCATCTTTATATCATCCTCTTGATTAGTTTTGTTCTTCCTCTAGGAACCAGACCGCAGCAAGAGCAGCTCAGCGATGGGTAAGAATGCGCTCCCCACCCGAAACAAAGTGCTAAGGAAGCATGTGAACATGTTCACCAAGGTTAGCTTTGGTTTTTTTTTTTTTTTTTGGGGGGGGATTCTAATACCCTAACACACTCTGGCTTTTTACATTGCATTCATGCTGTTAGAATTTTAAACTTTGTCTTTTTGAAAAGTGCTTTAAAACTTACTTTTATAACCAGAGACGCACAGACCCAAATCAATCAATCGATAAACCAAACTCACTGCCATGGAATTGATGCTGAATCATTGCTACCCAATAGGACAGGGTAGAACAGAATTCCCGAGACTGAAACTCTTTTTTTAAAAAATCATTTTATTCAGGGCTCATACAACTCTTCTCACAATCAATACATCTATCCATTGTGTCAAGCACATTTGTACATTCATTGCCCTCATCATTCTCAAAATATTTACTTTCCACTTAAGCCCCTGGTATCAGCTCCTCATTTCTCCCCTCCCTCCCTGCTCCTCTGTCCCCCATGAACCCTTGATAATTTGTAAATTATTATTATTTTGTCATGTCTTGCACTGTCCGACGTCTCCCTTCACCCACTTTTCTGTTGTTCATTCCCCAGAGAGGAGGTTATATGTAGATCCTTATAATCAGTTCCCCCTTTCTACCCCACCTACCTCCACCCTACGGTATCACCAATCTCACCACTAGTCCTGAAGTCATCTGTCCTGGATTCCCTGTTCCTTTCTGTACCAGTGTACATCCTCTGGTCTACCTGGACTTGTAAGGTAGAATTGCCATCATGATAGTGAAGAGGAGGAAGCATTTAAGAATTAGAGGAAAATGGTATGTTTCATTGTTGCTACACTGCACACTGACTGGCTTGTCTCCTCCCCGCGACCCTTCTGTAAGGGGTTGTCCCGTTAGCTACAGATGGGCTTTGGGTTTCCATTATGCTCTCCCCCTCATTTACAATGATATGATTTTTTGTTCTGATGATGCCTGATACCTGGTCCCTTCAACAACTCATGGTCACACAGGCTGGTGTGCTTCTTCCATGTAGACTTTGTTGCTTCTGAGCTAGATGGCTGCTTGTTAACCTGCAAGCCTTTAAGACCCCAGAAGCTATATATTTTGATAGCCAGGCACCATTAGCTTTCTTTACCACACTTGCTTATGCACCCATCTGTCTTCAGCAATCGTGTCGGGAAGGTGTGCATCATGGAATGCCAATTTAATGAACAAAGTGTTCTTGCATTGAGTAAGTACTTGAGTGGAGGTCCAATATCCATCTGCTGCCTTAGTACTAAACCTATAAATATATGCATGCAGATCTATTTGCACATCATCCTATATAAATATATTTACATATGTACATGCCTGTATTTAGCCCCCTATAAATTCCCTTTGCCTCCTAGTTCTTTCCTATTTCCTATTCCTATTCTTTCCTATTTCCTTTTACTTCCCTCTTGTCCCACTCTCATGCTCCACCTTCATTTGAGTTTCAGTCATTTCTCTCTGTTACATTGCCCTTGCTGAATCCCTACCAGGCCTCTCACACCCTCCTTGCCACTAATTTTGGATCACTTGTTGTTCCCTTGTCCCTGGGTTGGTCAACACCACCTCCTTTCCTCTACTCCCCCCTCTCCCATGTCCCCTTGAAACTATCAGTCCCATTGGTTTCTCTTCAAACTGTTCATCCAGCCTATCTTATCTAGATAGATCTGCAGAGATAATTCTATGCACCAAAAAACAAGGCATAACAAGACAAAGTGACAAAAGAGAACACAACAAAGAAAACCAATGACCAAGAAAAAAATTAAATTAAAAAAGAAAAAGGAAAATAACAAAGACCTATAAATAGATCAAGGTCTGATTTTTGCCCTCTAGGGATATCCTTCAGTTGAGTCCAATGGGGTGCCACACTCTGGCCCCCCAATCAATCCTTTGCACTCCCTCGGGAGCTCCCTGCTCTGCTAACCCGGTTGCTCTGCTGCACACTTTTAGTGTTTGCCTCGGTGTGGTAGGGTCGGACTGGGCCAGTCCCAACACTGAGTCTCCAGTGAGGGGCGTCGTGTCTCATAGTGGGGTCAGTCATATGGTCCACTCTGTGCATTGACTGTTCAGAGTGGGGATATTGTCCTCCAGGCCTGGTGAGCCAGGATGTGCTCCACTCTCTCCTCCCCCTTCATTTGCTCCCGAGTGCTCTGATCAGACATGTCCTTCTCCCTGAGCTGCAGCTTCAGTGCTGTCCTCTGAAGTAAATTCTTTTGGGGGGAAGGACTGTAACTCTTTTCAGGAGTAGAAAGTAGAATGTTCTTTCTCCTGAGGAGCGGCTGGTGGTTTTGAACTGCTCACTTTATAATTAGCAGCCCCACACATAACCACTATGCTACCATGGCTCCTCAAGACACACACACACACACACACACACACACACACACACACACACACACCAGCAGAATATAATTCTAACTCTACTCACTATCACCCCTCCCTAAAGAAAAATACAAATTAGCTCATTGCCATTGAGTTGGAGCCCTCGGGGACAGGGTAGAACTACCCTATTGGGTTTCTGAGACTTTAAATCTTTATAGGAATAGACAACCTCATCTTTCTCCCACTGAGAAGATGGTAGGTTTGAACCATTGTCCTTGTAACTAGCAGTTCAGTACATAGTCTATTACATCGGCAACTCAGAATCCCCATTCTGTGAACACAACAAAAGGGAAACTCAAATATTTTCTGCATTTTCTACTATGGGTAAATTCATTTTTAATGCATTCTTTTAAATGTTTCACTTAGTTTCAGTTGCAAGTTATAGGTTGAATTGTGTGCCCTGCCCCTTCACTGCCAATTTGTGTCAACTTGGCTGGCCCATGATTCTCAGTGGTCTGTCATTTATATAATGTTGTAATTTGGCAGTTGGGTAATAATGTAACCATTCCTCAAGATGTGATCAGCCAAGAGGATCATAAGGAGGTTCGAGTAGGGCACAACACCCTTATATGGGTCACAGCCCTGATCTGACGTAAGGAGAGTTTCTCTGGGGTACGGCCAGCACCATCATTTCTCTTACAAGAGTTAAAAGAAGAAAGCAGCAATCAGAGAGGGAGGGGCCTGACCATCACCAAGAAGGACAAGCTGGGAGTGGAGCTCATTGAGAATTTCCTTGACCTGTGGAAGGTTGATGTGAAGAAGACATAGAAACTGTCCATGGGATGATGGGTCCACAGACGCCTGAAGGACACAAGGACCTTTCCTTAGAGCCGACAGAGAGAAAGTCTTCCCCTAGTGGACTTTGGGAACTCTAGTGGTGTAGTGGTTACGCACTGGGCTGCAGTCAAAACCACCAGCCAATTCTATAGAATGATATGTCATATGTATTAACTCCCAAGTCACAGCAAATTAAAAACAAAACAAAACCCCATAGGTCCAGGAATGGATTTTGGGCTCACACTAAATCCTAGTTCCAATTTACTAGCAATGATCTCTTACATCATGACCCTACTTGATACTCGCCCTCAGGATGTTGTATTTCTGAGACTGTAACTTGTTCTCTCTCATTCTGCTTTCAGCGTCCCCAAATAAGGTGTACATGGATGGATTGGGGTAAAGGTAATAAAAAATACAATATACACCCCCCCCCCACCAAAACAAAACTCACTATTATGGAAGCATTTCTGATTCATAGCAACCCCCCAGGTCGGCTCCAGCTGGTTCACTTTTAAAAAGCGGGGAGTCTCATTTTTCTCCCCCAGAATGGCTGGTGGCTTCCAATTGCTGACCTGATAGCACAACCCAGCCCATCACCAGGGCCCACCCCTGCAGACAAAAATCACACCCACTGACATCGAATCCCTACTGAGTCATAGTGACGCTGTAGGACAGGGTAGAATGGCCACTGTGAGTTTCTGTGACTGTAACTCTTTATGGGAGTAGAAATCCAATTTTCTTCTGGGGAGCTGCTGGTGGTTTTGAACTGCCGACCTTGTGGTTAGCAGGCCAATGCAAAATCATTATGCCACCATCCCACATACCCCATGTATACCAGGAGGTTCAAAAAGTTCATGAGGAAATGAGATTTTCTACACATTTTTTTGAGCCCATGCATATCCCCCCCCTCAAACCACTCAGTAGCCTCCCATTTGCTTGCTCCCCAAGCCAGCTTCTCCTCCTCAGCCAGCCAGAGCAGAAGTTCAGATCTAGACACCTGGTGGGCCCCGTGAGTGTCAGGGCAGAGCTGTGCTCCACACGGCTTTGATTGGCTGATTCCAGAAACCTACATGCTTTCGGCTGGTTGTCCAGCAAGCAAACGGTGTACACCATGCCTGGGCCTAAGCACCTGGGTTTACTGTCCATATGACCTTGGACACGTCAAGAGTCACCTCTCAGAACCTCCGGCATGTGTGTGCTTGTGTTCCACAGATAGAGCTACTGGAAGGAGTCAATGAGAGGTCAGACATGTGGGGCAGGTACTCCATAAATACAAGCTTGCTCCAGATCTCCCCACACCTATGAGTCATGGTGCCAGCTTCCCGTTCCCCTTGAGGAAAAGCTTCCTTTGTGGTCAGCTGTGCTGAGTCACTGGGCTACCCTCTGACACCTGGGGGTTCCCAACAGCCCGGTGGAATTCTTTTCTCCAGAAGGTCCTTTCTTACATACAGCCTGCCGATCAAAGGAACTGGAGGAAAGATGTGGTGGGTAGGGGGGTGGGGTGTGGGGGGTGGGGTGTGTGAGTGATGTAGGCCATGACAAGACTGGAGTTTTGAGAAGTAGCCACAAGGGCCACTAAAACCCCAAGACCCACGTTTTAGGGACCCGCTGGAAAGCTGGGGTGCTCTAGCAAATCAGAGTGAGCAACCAGGGATTCCACAAGAGCTGCAAATCAGCCAACCGCAGGCCATGGGTGACCTTCTTGGATTCCACCCTGACTCATGGCCCCCCAGTGTGTGCAGAATGTAGATGCTCTGCGGTCCTTTCAAGGCTGTGACCTTTCAGAGGCAAGCGCACGAGGCACACTGGGGAGGAATCAAACCTGGGTCTCCTGCATGGCAGGCAGAGATTCAACCACTGAGCCACCAGTGCCTGCTCTATAGTGGGCCCCAGAATGATGGAAACATGCCCAGTGCTAGCTTCCTACCCATACTCTGTGAATACTCTGTGTGTGTCTCTTTGAGAAAGTCCAGCCATTTAAAGCAACGGTTCTCCAGTTTTAATGTGCCTATCAGGAGGGCTGTTAAGACAGAGTTCTGGGGCCCCATCCCGCTTAAAGTTTCTGAATTAGTAGGTCTGGGTGGGGCCTGGCACTTTGCTTTTCTAACAAGCCCCCAAGGGATGCTTCAGCTTGTACTCAGCCATCACACTTTTTGAAAAAAGTAGATTCCTGAACATACTCTTGGAACAAAACCTTGGAAACAAGCTCACTGCCATAGAGTCAATGATGACTCATAGCTAACCTCCTGTGGGTTTCTAAGACTGTAACTCTTTACAGGAGTAGAAACCCCAGTCTTTCTCCCGAGGAGTGAATGACTGGTGGTTTCGAACTGCTGACCTTGCAGTTGGCGGTCCCATGTGTAACCAGTATGCCACCTGGACTGGTTGTCACGGATGACTCTGCAGGGAATCTTTCCCTCTTCCTCAAACCTTCGGAGGAGCATCACAAATGCCATGTGGACAACACCAAGGGTTCCCCGATTGGCTTCAGATTTGGGGAGCAGCAGGGACAGGTGAGGACCCGAGTTGAATGAAAACCCCACCAACTCAGCATTGGTGCAGTGCTGCCGTGCCATGCCCGGTTGTCACAGCTCTCCATTTTTTATGCGCAATCTCTTGGTATTCAGACAATGACAACTTATCCAACATTGTAAAAGGAAAAGTTTGGACTAAATAAGGCAGCAAAACCCAAACACGGCTTTGCAGTGTTATTTATCTGGTTTGTAATTTCTGTTTTTAATGGCAGTGTGCCTGAATAAGGAGCCCTGGTGGCGTAGTGGTTAACACCTGGGGTGGCTAACCACAGATTGGCAGTTTGAGCCCAGCAACCAATCGGAGGGAGAAAGACGTGACTTTCAGTTCCCATAAAGAGCTACAGTCCTCAGAAACCTACAGGGGAAATTTTAGCCTGCCCACAGGAAGAATCAATAAAAATCAGAATTGATTCAATGGCAGTGAGCTTGGTTTGTTCTTGGGGTGCCTAAATAAACATTTATTTGAAGTGACTGCTCCCTAGTTAGAACTTATTGAATAGCACCATTCTAGACTGAGTGGAGTCCTGCGTGGTACCAATGGTACACATGCTTGGCTGGTAACCAACAGGCTGGAGGTTCAAGTCTACCCAGAGTTTTCTCAGAAGAAAGGCCTGGTGTTCTACTTCTGAAAAATCAGCCATTGAAAAGCCTATGGGACACAGGTGTGGGGTCATCATCACTGATGGTGACTGACAGCTGGTGGGACAAGAGTATGCACCAGCATTTCCATATCCCATACCCACTGTCCCTTTAGCTGGGGTCTCTTACTACCAATACCTCCTGACAGGTGCAGAAGCAGGTCAGCTTCCAAAGGATCTGTGTGTATCCTTCCCCAAAGCTGAAAACCCGTGATGACTCTCCTCCTGCGCAGAGCTGTGCTCTCTAGCTCTCCCAGGTCTAATCGCCTTGGCAGGCAGATAGCCCCTGACAAGGCTCCTGGGGAAGAGATACCTTGGGATATCTCTCAGTCTGGAAAATGGGAGCAGCTGGTGAGAAGTTCCACAGAAAGAGGGGGGGGGCAGAAGAAAGTGGACGTAGACTAACACTGAGGCAGGTCTCTGAGTAAGGAGGAGAGGAAGTGGCAGGACCAGACACTGAGCAAAGGGTGCTAGACGCTGGGGCACTGGAAGGCCGAGGTCTATGGGAGCCCAGCAGAGGATCCGGTAGAAGGGGTGCATGTCCATGGGGTCTGAAGATGAGCTGACACGGTACACAGAGTCACCTAATGCCAGGATAGGGGAGGGTGGGCTCCATAGCTGTTACCACCACAGGGAAACTGAGCTGTGGGAGCCAGCACCCTTGGAACATGGGGTTCAACTGGCAGCAAAGAGGGTCAACCTTTCCTGCCCAGGAGGAGGTGGAATCCAAACCTGCAGGCTTCGGGATACCAGGACTGTGTGTACCAGAGCTACAGAGAGAAGCATGGAGCCAGGCAGGCAGGCCAGCGAGAAATGCCTGGGGTTCTTTCCACCCACCTACAGGGAGTCCTTCTCTCAGCTTCAACCACTGGGAGAAGGGGCAGCCTCCACCCAGTGCACAGACCATCCCATCCCATCCGCTTCCCAAGGGACGGCCTTGACCCATCTGTGACCATTGGACTACATCAACTTCTCCAAAAGACATTGTCTGAGCTGCTGACTGGAACCACCGGGTGGAAGGATGTGGAACAGGCCCGTGCAGAGGGGCAGGAGTGGTGACCAGGGGCTGGGGGGGCGGGGGGAGGACACAGCAAGCAGGAGGATACATGCATAATGGGTACAGCTATTCTCTCAAGAGGTTATGAGAAACGATCAGAAATCCATCACAGTGATGGTTACACATGATGAATATAACTCACGCCACGGACTCGTGCATTTAAAAATGGTTGCAATCCATTCACAAAGTGGATCGACACTGAAAACATCAAAAACTCAAAGCCTACTACCATCCATTCATGGTGAGCCTATACAGGGTTCCCAAGGCCGTACATCTTTACCAGAGCAATCAGACTCATATTTCTCCCAAGGAGCGGCTGGTGCGTTTGAACCACTGACTTTTAGATCAGCAGTCCAATGCTTCCCTGACAATGCTGCCTGGGCTCCTTCTGAGACTAAGTAAACTAAGCCAGCCAGACAAGGGCACACACAGTATGATTTCACTTACAGAGAATATCTGCAATCGGCAAAAGGACAGCGACAGCAAGCATTGCCAGTGCCGCTGCGGTCAGGCACTGGGCAGTTAGCACCCATCAACCTCGCTGTGTGAGAAAAGAGGTTGTCGGCTCCCATAAACATTGACAGCCTTCGGAACCCAACAGAGGTTACCGATGAGTCAGAATCAACTTGATGGCAGTGGGTTTGGTCGATTTGGGGGCGGATAGGCGGGAGCCGTGAGAGGGAGGGACTGGTTGCCTAGGGGACCTTGAACTTCTGCTCAGGGTGATAGAAAAACCTGGCAAGAGATCATGGCTGCACAGTCCGATGGACTTGATTAATGCTGCTGAATTGTACGTGTTGTGGAAAAAGGTTGGAATGGCAAATGTTATTTATATATATACAACGATGAAAATGAATAAAGGATGTCAAAATCAGTTAAAATGAAAGTTTTGTGTCATATGTTTTATACTGTGATTGACCCCCCCGACCCCCCCACCCCCCACCGCAAGTGATGCTTGTTCATGGCTCTCTTCTCCTTTGAAAACTGCTTCCTATTGCGGATTTCCCAAGTTTTCCTTCCATTAGCAGAGAAAGTTTGGGCTCAGTTCACCACCGCTCAATCCGGCAGTGTTCAAATGGTTTTTTTTTTAACCCATCGTAAAAACAAACAAACCACACACACACATTACTGCATGATGCAATATATGCACAAATGCTTCACGGACCAGTGTCTGTCCTTGTCACGTGTAACACATGAGGATGCTCTTCTATTTGCTTCCTGTCTGCTGGCTGATGCTGATCACACGGATTGTGTAGCTCCTGACAGATTATAGTTCAAAAAGCACTGCATTACCTGGTCCTGGTTGACTTAAAACAAAATAAAAAGAACCTGCTTTTTTCTTTTACCTCCTTCTCAACCAAAAAATGGAGACCCAAGCAACCCCTGGATTTTCTTTTCTTGACCCACTCAGGTAATGATAAGAAACAAGAAAAACCCCGTCCCTGTTCTCTGCCATCGAGTCGATGCCCACTCACAGGGATCCTAGAGCACAGGGTAGATCTGCTCCCTGTGGGTTTCCAAGACGGAAACTTGACAGGGGGACAAAGTGCCATCTTTCTCCTAGGAGAGGCTGGTGGTTTTGAACTGTGGACCTTAAAGGTCGCAGCCCACCGTGTCACCACAGTGCCACCAGGGCTCCTCAGGTGGTGGTGGTGGTGACTACTCCCAATTCTAAGTCTCCCAGCCTCTATCTACCTCTCATGGCCACCCGAGAGTCTATGTGTACACATGTTCTCTTTCCAAGAATAGAGTTGAAATCTTCAGATCCCCGCCCTGAAGTCGCCGAGAATGTGTGCTGTGGGAGGAGAAAAGTCCGAACGAGGCCTTCTACCGAGCACGAGACAGCCTACCAAGGAACCCAGCTCTCACAGAACACGCCTGATATGGCCAAACACTTGTGACCCCAAAGCCACCCCGTCCCAGTGGGAGACCAGAGTTGTGGCCTGAGACTTCAGTGACGGCGGTGGCTTACCAACAGATCTTTCCTCTTGGGTGGTGCATCACCCCTCCGGCCCCGCCTGGCACTGTCCTGGGTAGGTCCACATATCAAGACAGTGGGGCCACAAAAGGGGCCTCAGAGTCCATCCTGATGTGGAGGGGCCCCGTGTGTGCCCGAGTGGAACTGTGATCCATAGGGGTCTCAGCAGGTGTTTGGGGAGCACAGATCACCAGGCAACTGTGGACAAACTCAAACTCCCACCCTGCCTGCTAGCAGTGGACCACGTTAGTGCAGGGGCAAGGGATTTATTACACTGAGAGGATGGCAGTGAACTTGCGTTTGCTTTTGTCAGAAAGTTGCCACATTCTCTAGGCTCCAAACTCCATGCTCTTTTGGGAAGCCCATCTGGTTTCTGATCATGCTACATAACCCCATGTTCGAATGCTCCTAACATGCTACACGAGAAAGGCACAGCTCCCCGCCACCCACCCCTGGTGTGTCTACCCAGGTTCACACAATCCTGGTCTGTGACAGAATGCACACACATGCACGAGATCACTGTGACTCAGGTTCCAGCCTCACTTTGGTCTCTGGCTGGCTGTGTGACATCAGACTGGGTCCGCCACCTCTCTGGTCTTCTCTTTCACTTGGACCTGATGGAGCTGCATATCCAACCTTCCTTAGGAAATCTCATAGACACCTTCCAGACACTCTCCCAGCCCTGACTGCTTTCTCTTCTTTCTGCAGCCTTGAGTTACGGGGCAAGCTCAGCTCTTGGCAGGAATCAGGGCAAGGGGGTGACACTAAAAGAGCGGGGAAACAAAATAGCCCCCAAGCCCTTCTCCGAAGCACCAAGCCTCAGCCCAGGCTCTAACCCAAACCGATCCAATTAGCTCCCCACCAGTGAGATGGGTGCTGACTCACCTCAGCCCCTTCGACCCTCCTTAGGCAAACCTGGCAGCACACTGGTCATTTTCTGCGGCTGCTTCCACGCACGCGGCTTCCTGGTGGCACCCGCTAACTCACTGTGCAGAGCCCGTTTATATATAGAAAGTTGCAGCCACGCAGGGTACCATGAAAATAGAGCCTTCGCGTTGCCGTGGCAACCAAACAAATGATATTCAAAGTGAAACACATCAGCATTCCTCCATCGGGGAAGCATGTCCACAGCCTTCCAGGCAGATGGGCCTCTGCCCCCTGAGAGTGGGCGGGGGGCCCTTTGGAGAAGGGCTAGGTCCTCCACAAACCTTTCTCGCTCATTAGGTCACCATCACATCATGCACATTTTCTTTGCAGAGCCAGGTCCTGCCTGAGCGGCCCCAAGGCTGAGGCCCAGCCAGAAGGATGAGCTCACCACAGTGAAATGGTCAGTGGTCCTGGTACCACAATAAGACTTCTGAAAACAAAGGTGGTCTTTGTCACAGGCTGCCACTGGTGGTGCAGGACCCCTGGTGGCGGAGTATGTTATGGGTTGAGTTTCTAACGGCAAGGTTGGTGGTTTCAAACCACCAGCCACTCTGAGGGAGAAAGATGAGGCTTTCTACTCCCACAGAGAGTTAACGGTCTTGGAAACTCACCGGGGCAGTTCTAATCTGCCCTGTAGAGTGGTTATGAATCAGAACGGACCTGACGGCAGAGAGTTTGGTTTGGGTTTTGGTTTGCCATGGGTCAAGAGCCCAGAGGGCATGAGCAAGCTGGGTGACATTCCGCAAGGGATGTCACCTCCCAGAGCTTCAAACATAAAAGCCACGGGCGTTGGGGAGGAGGGTCACTGCCCATCTACCAGGTGGCGGGACGGTGGTGGCTTGCAGATTGTTCCCAGAATACCAGTAAGGTCACGCTCACTCTCTACCAGGGGTTTGCCAGGGTGGACCTCAGACCAGCAGACTTTGCTAGAAACAACGGAATTCTGCACTACACACCAGCCCCTGTGAATCAGAAACGCCCAAGGGTGGGTCCAGCAATTTCTGTGTTAGTGAGCTCTCTGGGGGAGTCCAAGCCAGGCTGGAATCTGGGCACCTTGGGCCTCTCTGGGTGGCACAGGTGGTTCAGAGAGTAGTCATTCAAGCCCACCAAGGAGCACCTTGGAAGAAAGGCATGGCGACATTTTATGGAAAGGCCACACACAGCCATTGAAAACCCTCTGGACCATCGTGCTACTCTAAGACACCTGGGTTCACCCTAAGTTGGAAATGACTCCAGCCTCTGTACTGTTTTGGCTTGGTTGGTTTGGTCTCTAACACCAACTAGAGACAGCTAGTCTAGCCCATCACGGGATGGTTGACCACTTCCCTCTAGTGTTAAGAAGTCAGGGGTGCAGGGGACACCTTTGTCAATCGTCTCCTTACTTAGGGACACTTCCTTCCCTCCTCTTCTCTCTGCCCTCCAGCATACCAAGCAACTGTACTTCACGGAGGCCTCAGCTCCAGGGAATCCTGAGACAGCAGGTGGCATGAAGCCCCTGGTGTTTCAACACCTGGCAGAAAGAGTCCCTGTGGGGTAAACTTAGGACCAGAGAAAGAACATGTTCTGAACAAGGCTGTAATGGGCCTTTGCAAACACTCTTCTCCCTTCTGACCAAGCCCAGGTCCCAGGGCCTGGGGCCAGGACCAGTCTGCTGCCAGCCCAATTTCCCACTCCAAATCCCTGGAGCAATTTTCAGATCAAATGTGAGCCTCGCGGGTACCCCACTGAACCCTGGAAGAGCCACTTCCTATTTAACCCAGAACAACAACTTCAAAGTTGCTTCTGCATGGTTTCTGGCTCCTAAGCCACAGAGAGATGATGGATTACAAGGAAGAAATCAGAACCATATGGATTTCATATTCAGCAAAATAAACAGAATTATGGCATTGGGGTTGGGCCCGGGAGACTGGGTGTGGGGAGGGGTGTTGTACACTTAGCTCAGAGCCTGGATTTGGTGGCTCCCAGCCACCCTTGCCACTCCCACCCACCCTTGCCACTCAGGACTCCTCAAAGGGCACCAGGGGCATCCGAAATACTCTCCCTGCCTTGCCCTGGTCTCTGGGAGCCAGCCTGCTTCAGCCAATGTCTTTCTGTTTTATTGTGTTTTTTATATTCTGTTTTATGGTTCAGTTGAAGATAGTTCAGCTTCTTTTCTAGTTCCGTCCAGATATGCACAAGTGCTAACAAGAATTCTGTGTCCTTAATGACAGTGTGACAGCACCAGGAACCTCAGAAAGGAGGTGGGGCAGAGGCGTCACCCCCACTCTCACACTACTGGCTCCTTCCTCCCCAAGCAACCCCCACCCCTCCCACCCCCCCGCCCAAGTTTCATTCTTATGGCAGTTGCTAGAAATGTAATATGACACCCATGGTTCTCAACTAGACAACTGCCCTCTCACCAACCCCCAACCCGCCCCCAGCCCCATCCTACTTTGGACTGGAGACATTTAATGGTTATTAATATTATTTTTAATCATTTTATTGGGGACTCTTACAACTCCTATCACAATCCACACCTCCATCCATTGCATCAAGCACATTTGTACATGTTGCCATGATCATTTAAAAACATTTTGTTTCTATTTGAACCCTTGGTATCAGCTCCTCATTTTCCCCTCCCCCACAACTCTCCTTCCCTCATGAACCCTTGATAATTTATAAATTATTATTTTCATGTCTTACCCTGACCACTGTCTCCCTTCACTGACTTTTCTGTTGTTTGTCCCCCTATATGTGTGTGTATGTGTGTATGTGTGTGTGTGTGTGGTTAGACGTCGATCATTGTGATTGGTTCTCCCCTCTCTCCCCCCACCTCCACACCTTCCCAACCTCCTGGTATTGCTACTCTCATTATTGGTCCTGAGGGGTTTATCTGTCCTGGTTTCCCTGTGTTGCCTGCTCTTATCTGTGCCAGTGTATATGTTCTGGTGTAGCCGGATTAGTAAGGTAGAATTTGGGTCATGATAGTGGGTGGGAGGAAGCATTAAAGAACTAGAGGAAAGCTGTATGTTTCATTGGTGCTATACTGCACCCTGACTGGCTCATCTCTTGTTACCCTTCTCTGAGGGTATGTCCAATTATATACAGATGAACTTTGGGTCTCCACTCCACCTTCCCCCTCCTTCACCTTAATATGATTTTTTGTTTGGGTCTTTGATACCGGATCCCACTGGCACCTCATTATTAAAGTGGGATGGAAACCACAGGTTACTGTGACACATTTCTGTTTTAATGTCAGCATCGGGCGGCTTAGAAGTTCAGAATGGGTCTCGCTCACCCAAAATCAAAGTGTGGAGGCTCCAGGAGAGAAGTGGTTTTCTTTTCTAGTATCTACAGGCCGCCCTCAGGACAGTCCTGGTGGTGTACTGGTTGTACATTGCGTTGCTAACCACAAGGTCAGCAGTTTGTATCCACCAGCTGCCCTGAGGGAAAAAGATGAGGCGCTCTCCCCTGGTAGAGTTACAGTCTCAGAAACCCCCAGGGACAAGTCTACCTTGTCCTGCAGGGTCATGAGGAGTTGGGATCTATGTGATGGCAGTGGTGAGCTTGGTTTTGCTTTTTAAGAGGTCACCACATTCTGCGTGACACAGTAGGTGGTCAACAACAGCAGCAACAAGAAGACCCTGTCCTGAATCTCTGTGAATGTGCTCTCGTTGAAGAGACGGGTACTGGTGCCAGGCTGTTCTAATCATTTTCTGTACTTTAACGTCTCTGACCCTCTCCACAGCCCCAAGGAGTGGGTTCCCTAAGAGTCCCCAGTTTAGGGCAGAAGAAACCAAGGTTTGGCCTAGTTCAGTAAATTATCCCAGGGTGTGCAGGCTCCTGCAGCCATTACCGTGGCCAAGAACGAGCCCGGAGGCGGGCTTTCACTTCCAAAGGGAGGGGAGCGGGAAAGGCTTTCTTCATCTGGACACAGCAGTTCCTTTGTTGCTCAGTGAGTTCCCCCCAGTGAGTCACCTCCCTCCAAAAGCCCATTGCCAAAGAGCGCCCCATTGTAGCACGAGTGCCTGTCCCCACTTCCCTTTTTCATTTCCCAAACACAGCCCTCACCAGATCGAACATGAGTCATGTAAATGCCAGCAGAAGTTCAAAGATGCTTTGATAAGATGATTTTCAAGTGCAAAGGCCGTCCTGTGGCCCCAGCTGCTGCAGCAGCAGCGTCTCAGCAAGATTGCTCACCCCCCACTGCATTCTGGAATCTCACTGACCAGCCTCTCATCCTCTTTGGGCTCACCAATGTATAGACACTGAAGGTCAGGTTTTAACAATTGGGATTCTCCTGCTAGGGCTGGCAGGACTTGGGCTCCCCAAGCATGCCTTGAATGACCTACTAGTTGGGAATCAACTACCTAGGGCTTCAAAGGCACCTAGCTAACCAAGCTCAGGTACCTCCAGCACATAAGAAGAAAGAGACAGAGACAGACAGACAGAAAGACACACTTCTAATGAGAGAAGCTGATTTTCCTTTTCCTACTCGGGCCACAGTGGTGAGCTCAAGGGTGGGCATGTGACCCAAAGCAGTCAGCGAAAGCCCAAGCCCCGGACTTTGGGGGAGTTACGGTGACAAAGGAAACAGTAGGATAATCAGATGTAACATGGAAACAAGGTGTGATCACCTTCACCCTTTGCCAGTAAAGCCTCACAGAGCATGGGGCCAACCTGGACGTGAAGGGGCTGATAAGGGAAAGAGGAGGGAACAGGAAACAGAAGCAAGGAAGATCCCTTCCTGTTATGGTCCCAGTTTTAGCTCATAATGTTTGTTAGATGGGCGAATATTCATTTGTGTAATGAAGATCATTCGATGCATGAGATCCCAGATACATAAACCCATCAGAAATATAGTAATGGGGGCCACGATTCTCTGGGGGTATGAGAAGGGGTTGGGGAAGGAAAGGGGAACCAATAGCAAAGATGACCGTATCACCCCACTTGAGAGGAATGAGTAACAGAATTGTAGGGGAATGGATCCAGTATATGGTATAAGATATGGCAAAAAAAAGAACAATAAGAACTATTTATATGAATAAGGGTCCCTGTGGGGGTAGGGTGGGGAGGGAGTGAGGGGGATAAAGGGAGCTGATATCAAAGAGTTCAAGAAGAAAGAAGATGGTGTCAGTAATTGTACAATGATGCTTGATCTAGCTGAATTATGCACTGTCATAATATCTGTAAGAGCTACCAATAAAATGATTAAAAAAAAAAGAAAGAAAGACATCAAATTCGGCTTGATTGAACCATACCTGAAGCTGAACTACCCAGGAAGGTTTCTTTTACACCAATCCACGAGTTCCTATTTTCTATGGATTTGAGTGGGATTCTGCAATTTGCCAGAGAATCTGTAGGCGGTCATCCTACAGAAGAACGGTCGTCTCCTCCTGTGAAGTAGTCTCTGCTGGCTGCTCTAGCAAAGTCCTACAAACGCAAGAGCTGAACACAACAGAAACGTACCCTCACTCTTCTGGGGAACGAGGAAGCCTGGTGCCCATACCGGTTATATGTTGGGCTGCTAGCCGCAAGGTCAGCAGTTCAAAACCACCGGACGATTTTCAGGAGAAAGGCAAGGCTGCATCTCCCCTGAAGAGTTACAGTCTTAGAAACCCACAGTGGCGGTTCTACATGGTCCTATGGGCTCGTTATGAGTTGGAATCAACTTGAAGGAGTTTTTGGTTCTGGGGGCCGGAAGTCTGAAATCTGTTTCCCTGGCCTAGCTTCAAGGTGTCTGCAGTACCACACGCCTTCCAGGGTGTGCCAGGGTCAAATCCAGTCCCTGCCTCTGCCAACTTCTGCAAGCACTTGCCTTTCCATGGCTTACAGCTGGTTCACCCCCAACACCTGGACTTGTGGTGACCTGGCCTCCTCCTCTTGAGTCTGTCGCCCAATCTCTCCCCACCTCTCCCTCAGGAGGATGTTTGTGATGGCATGTGGGTCCCACCTGGCTAAGTCACAGGAATTTAATTTCAAAATCCCTAACGGGTTTCATCTGAAAATAACCTTTTGTCAAACAATGCCACGTTGGTGTGCTTCAGGAATTTGCAGGTGAAAATATTCTTTGGGAGCCATTACCAAGGTCAACAGTTTGAAAACACCAGCTGCTCTGAGGGCTTTCTATGTCTGTAAACATTTACAGTCTCAGAAACCCACAGGGGCAGTTCTAACCTGTCCTATAGGGTCACTGTGAGTCAGCATCGACTCGATTACCGTGTGTGTGTGTGTGTGTGTGTGTGTGTGTGTGTGTGTGTGAGAGAGAGAGAGAGAGAGAGAGAGAGAGAGAGAGAGAGAGAGAGAGAGAGAGAGAGAGAGAGAGAGAGAGAGAGATATCCATCAGGCAGGTCTCAAGACACAGGAAGAAGGTTAAGCTTTGGGCTGATAACTGAAAGTTTGGTGGTTCAAACCCACTCCTCTGAAGAGGCAGCCTGCTTCTGTTGAGACCCATAGCCTTGAAAACCTGATAAAGCAGTTCTTCTCTGCCCTAAAGAGTTGCTAGGAGCTGGAATTGCCTCGCTGTCAGTGCGTTTGGTTTGGGTTTGAGTCCACACTGAGGTACCTTGAAAGAAACACCTGGTGATCCATTTTGCCCTCCCCGGCTCAAACCCCCCCTCCCCCCAAACAACCAGCCATTGAAGCCCCTCCAGAGCCCAGTGGTCCTCTGCCACCTACGGCGTTGCTGTGAACTGGAGCTGACTTGGAGGCAATGGTGCTGGTTACCCAAGGTTTTCATTGCGGGGCTGGTCACTTAGGGACCCTCTGCCTGGTACACACAACCCCCCAGGGCTGCAGCAGGAAAGCAGGTACTCAGTATGGACCATGGCATTGGTCTCAGGGTGTAAATAAAAGCCACTCTTAGGGATGGGGTGGACACACTGCCTGTGTACGTTCCCGGAGGTCAGCTCGGGGCCAACCTTACATTAGGGCTGTCTATAGACGGTGGCCTCAGGTCTGCTATGTGACCTCTCTACGCACATAGAATGCTCATTAGAAGAATGCTCTCAGCCACTGGCCCACCCACTGCCAGCAGCAGAATCCTACCACCAAATCTTGGACAGGCAACAAGCTTCAGAAAGCTCCTGCTCGCCGGGAGCTCACCCTCTCGCAGTGAAGCCGTCCCTCCGCTGGCCTGTGCTCAAGGTTGCCATGATTCCCCTGAGAGCCCCAGCCTCCACGTTCCGTATTTCAAGTGCATGCACCTTTCAGATAATAGCAGTCATCGTTTACTATACTATGCTGGGCTGGGCTCAATGCCAAGCATGCTACCTGAGCTCATCAGATATGAAGAGTCCCCTTTTGCAGATGAGCCATTTACCACGCAGTAGCGTGAAATGACTTGCCCAAGATCGCTCTTGGTAATGGGCTTGAACCATTGACCCTGTGGTCAGAGGCCTTCCACCAAGCCCCGACTGTCATTTCAAACATCATCTCCTACGACCTTTTCCCTCCCATGCTTTACTTCATATTCTCAGTTGGCTCATTTATTCTGTTTTTTTTAGCTTTAAAAAAAATCTAACAGAAATTTGTATCTTATTCTCAGAATGGGAAACTAGTCATGTTTGCTGTAAACATCTCATCTGACCATAAAATAACCACCGGGAAAGCCAAGCAGAGCTGGTAAATCTTAGCTGCCTGCCACAGCCACCTGGCTGAAACCTGTTCTCCACCGGGAACTTTCTCCTTACATTCTCAGAAGGGTTCCAAACTGCCAGCAGAACACCCTCCTCAAGACATGAGCCAAGGGTCCTAAAAGCCATGTCTGTGAAGCCACACCACGAGTTGACTTTGAGCTGAGAGTGTCTTCACGTGTGAGTCACACTAGCATGGCACTCCAGAGGAGTTTCAGTGGCTGTGCTGTGTGCTTTCCAGAGATCACCAGGATGTTCTTCTGAGGTGCCTCTAGGTGGATTCAAAGCACCAGCTTTTAAAAAAAAATCATTTTAGTAGAGGCTCATACAACTCTTATCACAATCCATACATACATCAATTGTGTCAAGCACATGTGTACATTCACTGCCCTCATCATTCTCAAAACATTTGCTCTCCACCTAAGCCCCTAGCATCAGCTCCTCATTTTTTCCTTTCCCTCCCTGCTCCCCCCTCCCTCATGAACTCTTGATAATTTATAAATTATTATTTTGTCATATCTTGCCCTGTGTGACATCTCCCTTCACTCACTTTTCTGTTGTCCGTCCCCAGGGAGGAGGTTATGTGTAGATCCTTGTAATCGGTTTCCCATTTCCAACCCATCCTCCCTCTACCCTTCCAGTATCGCCACTCACACCACTGGTCCTGAAAGGATCATCTTCCCTGGATTCCCTGCGTTTCCAGTTCCTATCTGTACCAGTGTACATCCTTTTGTCTAGCCAGATTTGTAAGGTAGAATTCGAATCATGATAGTGGGGGAAGAAGAAGCATTTAGGAACTAGAGGAAAGTTGTATATTTCATCATTGCTACACTGCACCCTGACTGGCTCATCTCCTCCCCTAGACCCTTCTTTAAGGGGGTGTCCAGTGGCCTACAAATGGACTTTGGGTCTCCACTCCGCACTCCCCACCTCATTCACTACGATGTGATTTTTGTGTTCTGATGATGCCTGATCCCTTCAGTACCTCGTGGTCACACAGGCTGGTGTGCTACTTCCATGTGGGCTTTGTTGCTTCTGAGCTAAATGGCCGCTTGTTTACCTTCAAGCCTTTAAGACCCCAGACACTATATCTTTGGATAGAACCCAGCTGCTCTTGAAATCACCTGGGAGCTTAAAAAAACTCCTTGATTCTCAGGTATCACCTGAATCAATTAAATAAGGTTCTCCAAGGGGGCGGGGTGAAGCTGCCAGTGTGTTCTGAATGGCAGTGACCCATGTAACACAGGAGTGTTTCCAAGGCTGTAAACCTTGAGAGGAGCAGAAAGCTTCATCTGTCTCCTGTGGAGCAGCTGGTGGGTTTGAACTGCTGAACTTGCATTTAGCAGCCCAACTCATAACCCAGCATGCCACCAGGGTTCCTTTCTTTAGGAGAAGCACCCCCCAACCTTTATTTAATGGGGTAATTCTAATGCGTAGCTAAGCCATGGTTACTCAGATGTCTCCTTGACCTGAGGCCAAGGACCTCACTCAGCAATGTTACCTGCCTGGCTCAGATGCTTCTTGTCTGAACAAAGTTCCAAAAGACAAATGCAGCACACATACCCCTGCCAGAACCATTTCATAGGGCTGGTAGGTAGCACTATGCTGGCTCCATCGCATGTCCACATGTATGGTGACATGCGGAGCAAAACAAACACTGCCCAGGCCTGCACCACCCTCAGATCTTTCAGCATGTGTGAGCAGCCAGGCAGCATTCGGCTGTGGAAACAGGATGTTCCTGGGCTAATTCTCTGAGGTAGATCACCAGGCCTTTCTGCTCAGCCTGGCCCACAAGTTCTGTCCATTCCAAAGGGACTCAAGAAGAAATGGAAAGCCTGGAGATTCCTACCACCTTCAAAGAAAGGGGACTTGGCACTCGAAAGCCTACCTTTAAACCCCGTACTGGCCTTCTGTCGGCTCACGGACCAGCTTACTTCCAGGGCCTTCACCTTGGCTCTTCGTGTGTCAGTCATGGCTGACACAGCCAAACCAGAATTTGTAAAATGTGGTGTACCAGAATAGGAAATGTGGGCATCCAAAAACAGGAAAGCTTATAATCAATGCTTCGCTCGAAACTTAATCTCCCTCTCGAAAAACAGAGGCAGAAGAAACACTGTATAACTGCATAGCAACCATGCCTCTTGAATAGCAGAGTCCAGAATAGCTGTGCCAGGCTTCTATATGGTGGCTGACTACCTCGCTTCACACGGGGGCTCTCTTCACAGTCCTGGCAATGAACTTCATGATTTCACAAATCAGAGTTCTTACAGAGCGCACCACAGCTGTTCTGAATTTCCCGTTCTAGGGCTTCGGCCCCTAATATTGCCTGCTCCTGTACACACTCATTTTACAAATTCAGGTCTGTTTCTATAGTCACTGTGTTGGCTATGACCGAGCCAGCTCTAAGTGGTTCTAAACCTTGTATGTTTCTCCCTAAAACTGTTTAAGGGAAAGACAACAGTTACACAAACTCTTCCTGAAACAGAAACAACACTCAGCTTTTATTGTAACGTCACAATATTAACTTCAAAGAAGATTACTGGAAAAAAAGTCTTTAAAGCCTATATTCTCAACCTCACGAAGGACAGAGGTAAAACAATGCTAAGCAAACATTAGCAAATCCTGGGACTTATGGGATGCTAGAATATCAGAAAACTCATTAATTAAACTCATGATATTAAAGAAAGATGAGGGGGAAAAATGAAAGGAGAACCGAATGGATAAAAATCATCCGGCATGAAGAACACAGCTTTCCCCCGGGTCCTGGATGCTTCCTCCCCCCAACTACCATCATCCGAATTCTACCTTGCAGGGCTGGATAGGGCAGAGGTTGTAGACTGGTGCATATGGGGGCTGGAGGCACAGGGAATCCAGGGTGGACGATAACTTCAGGACCAAGGGTGTGAGGGGCGATGCTGGGAGAGTGGAGGGTGAGTGGGTTGGAAAGGGGGAACTGATTACAAGGATCCACATGTGACCTCCTTCCTGGGAGAGGGACGGCAGGGAAGGGGGGGGGAAGGGAAACTCCAGATAGGGCAAGATATGACAAAATAAAGATGTATAAATTACCAAGGGCACATGAGGGAGGGGGGAGCGGGGAGGGAGGGAAAAAAAAGAGGACCTGATGCAAGGGGCTTAAGTGGAGAGCAAATGCTTTGAGAATGATTGGGGCAGGGAATGTATGGATGTGCTTGATACAATTGATGTATGTATATGTATGGACTGTGATAAGAGTTGTATGAGCCCCTAATAAATTGTTTAAAAAATTCATCTTGCAAAACTCACCACCCATTTACAATGAGAAGACCCAAAACTGGGACTAGGAGAGGACTCTCCCAACCAGATGAACTGTAACGGCCAAACACAAGAATAACTTTCACACTGAATCGAAAACACAGGAAACTTTCTTTTATACTCAGGAATAAGACAAAGTAATACACCATCCCTGCTTCCTTTCACCACTGCACTGTAGCTCCCTGAACATGGAACTCACTGCCGTGGATGAGATGCTAACGCATAGCGACCCCGCCCTACAGGATATAGGGTAGAATGTCCCCTGGGGGTTTCAGAGGCTGTAACTGTCTACAGGGAGGAGCAGGTCCCATCTTTCTTCCAAGGAATGGCTGGTGGTTTCAAAGGGCTTAACGCTAGCAGCCCAATGGGTATCCATTACACCCCCAGGGCGCCATTGCCTACCACAGCAAGGCAATACAAAGACACAAGGATTGTAAGGAGTGAAACTGCTGACATCGTCACAGCATGTTGCTCTCTACCCCTGAAACTTAAGACTTTCTGCATGTCCTGAAACGAATGCCAGTTCAAGATTGACGTATTAAAAAAAAAAAAGAGTGTTCCTACATAACAGCACCAACCAGAAAATCATCAATAAGCTCCTGGCTGTTGGCTGAGAGCTGACTCATAGGAACCCTATAGGACCCCACAGACCTGTCCCACAGAGTGTTCTAGGCTGTCAATCGCTATGGAAGCAGTCTGGCACACCTTGCTTCCTGGGAGGGCGGCTGGGTTCCAGCTTGCAGCCATGCATTTAAGCACTATACCATGGGGGAGGGGGGGCTTCAAAATGTCCCTGGGGGGAAAGGGAATTAAAGGATAATGGAATTTCCCCATCATCTTTTGCAGCTCCCTCATACTTATGGCTTAAATGGTTGATCGGAAACAGGCATGTCTCTCCAGGTTTGGTCTGAAACACCCCTAACATGTCTGGGGACGGGGAATATAAAACTACAGCAGAGGTGGGGAAAAAAAGTTGACAACAAGTGAGACAAGTCAATAAAATTCTCGATGATAGAAAACAAATGTGTAAAATGAAGGCTGAGCATGATAGGGGACAAGAGGAAAGTCAAAGGAAACAGAGGAAAGAGCTAGGAGGCAAAGGGCAGTTATAGAGGTCTGAATACATGCGTGTACCCATGTAAATATATTCATATATGAGGATGGGGACACAGATCTATGTGCATATATTTATAGGTTTAGTATTAAGGCAGCAGATGGACATTGGCCCTCCACTCAAGTACTCCCTCAATGCAAGAATACTTTGTTCTATTCAACTGGCATTCCATGATCCCCACCTTCCTGACACGATCGCTGAAGACAAATGGATGCATGAGAAAATGTGGTGAAGAAAGCTGATGGTGCCCGGCTATCAACAGATATAACATCTGGGGTCTTAAAGGCTTAAAGGTAAACAAGCAGCCATCCAACTCAGAAGCAACAAAGCCCACATGGAAGAAGCACATCAACCTGTGCGATCACAAGATGTCAAAGAGATGAGGTATCAGGCATCAAAGAACAAAAAATCAAATCATTGTGAGTGAGGGGGAGTGAAGATTGGGGACCCAAGACCCATCTGTGGGCAACTGGAATCCCCTTACAGAATGATCACGGGGAGGAGATGAGCCAGTCAGGGTGCAGTGTAGCAACAATGACACATACAACCTTCCTCTAGTTCCTACATGCCCCCCGACACACACACACACACACACACACACACACACACTATCATGATCCCAATTCTACCTTTACAAATTTGGCTAGATCAGAGGATGTACACTGGTACAGATAGGAACTAGAAACACAGGGAATCCAGGAGAGATGATCCCTTCAGGACCAGTGCTGAGAGTGGCCATACCAGGAGGGTAGAGGGAAGGTGGGGTAGAAAGGGGGAACCGATGATAAGGATCTACATATAACCTCCTCCCTGGGGGATGGACAATAGAAAAGTGGGTGGAGGGAGACGTCGGACAGTGTAAGATGTGACAAAATAATAATTTATAAATTATCAAGGGTTCACGAGGGAGTGGGGAGTGGGGAGGGAGGGGGAGAAAATGAGGAGCTGATGCCAAGGGCTTAAGTGAAGAACAAATGTTTTTAGAATGTTGAGGGCAACGAATGTACACATGAGCTTTTACACAATTGATGTATATATGGATTGTGGTAAGAATTGTGTGAGCCCTAATAAAATGATTTTTTTTCTAAAGAAAAGAAAACAAATGGGTAAATGGTCATGACTAAGCTGGGAGGAAGATGACCCTGCCCTGTACTTTTTCAGAGGGAGAAAGAAGCCAGTGTAGTCGTTCCCTTTGGACTTCGATCCACATACTCTAGTTTCAAAGCCCCAGCAGCTGCTAGGGAGAAAGACTGGGCTCTCCACACCTGTACACAGTTACAAGGGAGTCGCTCGGAGTCAGCTTCCACGAGACGGCAGTGAGGTTGGTTTTCTGTTCCTTTATACTGGAGGCCCTCAAGAAGATTGCAAAGCAACATGTACCCAAAGAGGCAGGGGTGGGGGGGAGCTTCCCAGAACCCCTCACTGCCCTTGGCATCCCTCCTACCCGGTTGGCAGAACACAGGAGGCAGCTCCCTAGACTAGAGAAATGAACTCCAGTGCCTGGGGCTCAGGGACACCTCCAGGCCACAGGAATAAGCCCTGCCGAGAATAGGGTAATTGGGTAAACATTTACAGATTGCATGTGAAGAGCAGACCTTCCTTCCTTCCTTCCTTCCTAGAAGCTACCAGACAGTGCGCCCCATCCAAACAAAAGAGAACACTGAGAGTGAGGGAGACGCAAGAGCCAAGGAATGGCCAAAAGAGCAGCAAAGGAAAGTAATAGAACAATGCAGGGATATTCCAGGATGACGGCGCTTCATCTGGCCTGGAGAAGGGCAGGTCATACGTGCCCCATGGGTGTCCGAGGCTATAGAGAGAAAATAGATTCTTCTAGCTCCAGACAGGGATGACCTGCGGATGATATTCACAGGAATGGTCCAGGTCTGGTGAAGAGTCCCAGGTCCATGGGCGGCACAAATCATTTGTCCTCAACCACTCACCGAAAGGACGGTGGTTCTAACACACCAGACAACACTGCGAATGAACGGCCTAGGGACCTGCTTCCATAAAATATTCCAGGACCAAACTCACTGCTGTTGAGTCCATGCTGACTCATAGTGACCCCAGTGGGTTCCCAAGACCGTCACTGTTTATGAGACTAGAAAGCCCCGTGAGACCAGGAACTGCTGGTGGTGTCAAACTGCTGACCCTGCGGGGTCATGTGGATCATGGCCCAATTCTTAGCCACTATGACCCCAGGGTTCCTTCCAAAAGATAACTGCCACCCAGAAAACCCCATGGAGCTTCACGCGTGGATTTCCAGGAGTGGGAATGGGTTTCACAGCAGTGGGATGGTGTTTGCTTTTTCAGTTATAGGTCTGGAGTCTGGAGTAAGGGCTGATTGGTAATAGAAACGGAGAGAAGCAAGCCAATGACAAATAGGACTTTTTGTTTTTATTTACTTGCATCTTTTTTTAATTAAGTGAGGAAATGTTAAAAATTGTTCCACCAAAGAAACAGATGTTAATCTGAGGTCCGGCTATATTAATTTACACAAGCAGATAATGTAAGCACTGTACATTGACATCACCACCACACATCATTGTGCCAATATTGCCATCTTGGGGGAAAGGATACATGCACAAATTTTGGAAAAGCGGCAAGGGTTATACTAAGAGAAATAAGTTTAATCTTTTAAATTTAATTTGTTTATTTATTGTTCAGTTTCATTGGCACTTCATCCACATATCATAATATTTTGTAAGGAGAATTAAATAGGCAATAAATAAAGTCAGAGGGAGGAAACAAATGAGAAATAACAATATAAATAAAATTTCTTTTTTATTTAAAAGAAATTGAAAGAAAAACCAGACATAAAGCTGCAAAAACAGCAAAAAGAGGTAAGGAGGAGCAACAAGTGATCCAAAATAAGTGGCAAGGAAGGTATGAGAGGCCTGGTAGGGATTCAGCAAGGGCAATGTAACCGAGAGATATTACTGAAACCCAAATGAAGGCTGAGCATGATAATGAGACAAGAGGAAAGTAAAAAGGAAATAGAGATAAGAACTAGGAGTCAGAGGGTATTTATAAAGGTCTAAATATTGGCATGTACATACGTAAATATATTTATACAGGAGGGTGGGGAAATAGATCTACGTGCATATATTTATAGGTTTAGTATTAAGACAGCAGATGGACATTGGGCCTCCACTCAAGTACCTACTCAATGCAAGAACATGTTGTTCTATCAAATTGGCATTCTGTGATGCACACATTCCCAACATGATTGCTGAAGAAAAACGTGTGTATGAGAAAATGTGGTGAAGAAAGCTGATGGTGCCCGGCTATCAAAAGATATAGCGTCCGGGGTCTTAAAGGCTTGAAGGTAAACAAGCGGCCATCTAGCTCAGAAGCAATAATGTCCACATAGAAGAAGCACACCAGCCTGTGTGATCACAAACTGTCGAAGGGAACAGGTATCAAGCAACAAAGAACAAAAAAACCAGATCATTTTAAATGAGGGTGACTCAAAGGCCATCGGAAGGCAACTGGACATCCCCTTACTGAAGGGTTGTGGGGAGGAGATGAGCCAGTCAGGGTATAGGGTAGCAACAATGAAACATAACGTTTCTCTAGTTCTTAAATGCTTCCCTACCCCCACCCCCACTATCATGATCCCAGTTCTACCTTACAAATCTGGCTAGACCAGAGGATGTACATTGGTACAGATAGCAACTGGAAACACAGGGAATCCAGGACAGATGATCCCTTCAGAACCAGTGGTGAGAGTGGCGCTTCCTAGAGGGTAGAGGGAATGTGGGGTGGAAAGGGGAAATCGATTATAAGAATCTACGTGGGAGATGGACAGCAGAGAAGAGGGCAGGAGAGATGTTGGACAGTGTAACATATGACAAAATAATAATAATTTATGAATTATGAAGGATTCATGAGGGAGGGGGAGTGAGGAGGGAGGAGGGAAAAGGAGGAGCAGATATTAAGGGCTCAAGTAGACAGCAAATGTTTTGAGAATGATGATGGCAGCAAATATACATATGTACTTGACACAATAGATGTAAGTATGGATTTTGATAAGAATTCTATGAGTCCCCAATAAAATGTTTTTTTAAAAAAATAGGTAAGATAACTAGCCTCTGAGGGGAAAAAAATTGGGGGGAGCCTATGGAGGCGAATACGTCATGTCTCTAAGCTGCTTTGACTTTTTAAAATGTTAAACTTAAAAAGAGAAAAATACATGTAATTTACAATAGCAACATACCTACATATTAACTCTTAGTAAATCTAGTAGTAAAAATTGCAAATCTTGTAAGAAGACAGGTGTAAAACTGTGCTAGGAGACATGACAGAACCTAAATAAATAACAGAACAAATCTCTTCAAAAAAAGCCAAATTCACTGCCATCGAGTTGATGCCGACCAACTGTGACCCTAGAGGACAGGTAGAACTATCCCTGTGGGGTTCCGAGACGGAAACTCTTTACGGGAGTACAAAGCCCAGTCTTTCTACTGAGGAGCAGCTGGTGGTTTCAAACTGCTGCTCTTGCGGTTAGCAGCTCGATGTGTAAGTACTAGCTACAACAAATCTCTAGATGCCAAAAATCAAAGCCCCTGCTATTGAGGCAATTCCAACTTATGACAACCCGACATGTGACTTCCAAGACTGTCAATCTTTATGGGAGCAAACAGTCCCATCTTTTTCCCTAGGAGTGGCTGGTGGGTTTGAACCATCTACCTTGCATTTAGCAACCCAATGCCCAACCCACAGAACTGCCGGACGACCAAAACAAAACACAAAGCAAAGAAAATCAAACTTCCTGCCATCAAGTCATTTCTGACTCTAGGAACCCCACAGGACAGAATTGCCTATAGGTAGAATTGCCCCTGTGGGTTTCCAAAACCAGAAATCTTTACTGGAGTAGACACCTTCATTATTCTCCCCGATGGTTTTGAACTGTGATGTTGTGGTTTGTAGTCGAATGCCTAGCCCACTATGCTACCACAAGGCCTAATACTGCCCGACAGCTCTCCCGCCAACTCCACCCTGCAATAGTTTTCAAAATGCAATGTTATTTCGATCAAAATCATAATCAAATTATTCTGAGAGCTTGAAGAGCTGGTCCTATAATCCTTATGAAATCAAGAGCCACAAACATCCAAGATCATTTTAAAGAAGGCTAAGGAAACTCCAGAGCCACTAGGCGATCAATGAATCAAATTAACAACGAGCTCAGGAACAAACCAGATATTCACCAAAGCACGTGACAAAGTGGCGATCAAACAGGTGACAGCAGATCGTCAGGCCTTCTTCCCACAGTCACTGGGTGAGTTTGAACCACCAACCTTTCAGTTAGCAGCCGAGTGTTTGTCCTAATGCGGGCTCCTTTTAGAAATATTAAGAGCCATCCCATGACCTTGGTCTCAGACGTGTTTACTTAACTGCGGCCTACAAAACACAATCCACAAACACATGAAACAATGTGATCAGAAACCAATGAAAAACACCTGGGTGACAAAATACACCACAAGACAAGAAGTGCCGCTCAGTGGGAAAAAGCCAGCACGAGGGCAACATGAGCAAAGAGGATGAACAGGAAACTCACAAACGAGGAAATCCGATGGCAAATAAACTGAGGAAAACAGACACCCACTCACTTGCAAGAAAGGGAATACAAGCGGGGCAAATGAGAAGCCTGACAAGCTGGTGAGGGAAGCAGATTCTGCTGAGTGCTTGTGGCATTTGCACACCACTGTGGAAAATCAGCTGGCGCCATCCAGTGAGACCCCGCCGTGCACACTCAGACCGAGAGCTTTTCCTTCTACGAATGCAGCCTATAAGGAGTGTGGGCACAGACACCAACCCTGCGGCTCGGATGGTGACCACCCCTGTGGGCAGTGTGCCGGGCAGGGAAGCCACATGGCAGCGGAAAAGGACCGCCTAGGCCAAGCATGTGTCCACATGGGTAAGCCTCGGGCATGGGCCACCATGTGTCCACATGGGTAAACTTCAGGCATGGGCCAACATGTGTCCACATGGATAAACCTCAGGCATGGGCCAACATGTGTCCACATGGATAAAGCTCAGACATGGGCCAACATGTGTCCACATGGACAAACCTCAGACATACCCAAAAAACTAAAAAACAAAAGCCCAAACCAAACTCACTTCCCTCCGTTAGTTGATTTCCACAGGGTTTCTGCGATTCGTAGCTCTTTACAGGAGCAGAGAGCCCCATCTTTTCCCCACAGAGCAGATGCTGAGTTTGCACTGTTGGCTTTGCAGTTAGCAGCCCGATGTAGAACCTCTACAGCACCAGGGCCAACTCAAAGACAAGTGAAAAAGACAAACTGCCAAAAGATAAACTCACGATGACACAGTGGAAGCCGGTGTAAAAGCACACACGGCATAACTGAACAGTGCCCTGGCTAGATACAAACTCATCAGCCATAGTCACTTCCAACTCATAACAATCCTATATATATGCCAGTAAAACGATCATTGTTTTAAAAGGCCATTACGGATACGATCTGACCACAGAACAGTGGCTCTCGTCAGGGAAGGACCATAAACCAAACTCCAAACTCAACGCATTGCCAGCAAGCCTCCGCCAGACTCACAGTGGCCCTGTGGGAAAGAACCAAGCTGCCTTCGTGGGTTTCCAGGAGTGGAAAGCCTCATTTTTCTCCTATGAAGTGGCTTCAAACTGCTGGCTTTGTGGTTAGCAGCCCAATGTATAACCCACTATGCTGCCAGGGCTCCAGCGAGATTTCATGCCAACTGCTATTTCTGACTGACATGAGAGATGCTAATAACTGTCAAATCCAGTGACGGTGATAAGAACCTACGAAAAGGAAAACAGGGTCACGGATAGGGCGCTTAAGTTGAAAGCACAATGAGAAACGAGCTCACACTCAGTAAAATGGCTAAACAGGCAAAAACAAACCAACAAACCAAACCACACACAATGAAAAATGGACAGTGTCAAATGGTAGCAAGGATGGAGAGCAATTGAGAGCTCGTGCACTGCTGTGGGGAGGTCAGTGATAGGGAACAGCCACTTCCCAAAACACTTCCCAAAATAGCTTATCTTCCTTGTGTTGGTCTGGGTACTTTGGAGAAACAAATCCACAGAAACTCATGTACAAGGGTTAAGTGCACCCCAAGAAATCATCTCAACCCAGTGCTGCCCAAGCCCACAAGTCCAATCTTAACCCATATATCCGACACCAATTCACAAAGTCCTCCTCCATCTCACAAAACACACGCAATAATGCCACCCGCAGGAGGAAAGCCAAGTCAGTGAATGTGTAAGCATCTCAGTGCTGGCAGGGGTCTCCACATGGGTGCTCCAGCACCCGGGGCTGCATTGGGATAGGTCCATGCGGCTTCTCCTTGGAGATGTCTTCCAGGAAGTAAGCCTTGTCAGCCGAAGCAGGGAATTGGCTAAGGCAGCTAGACCCTGTTCTGACCATCACAAAGCAAGAGACCCAAGAACTAGAAAGGCGAGGCTCACCAAGCCATTTATCCCTCCGCCTTCAATTAGCCCCACATGTGTTTATTGGCCAGGTTGGCACAATAAACTACCTCATTCCTTTAGAAAGTCAAAGATACACATGCTATTATGATGACGTGTATCCACCCAAGGAAATTGAAAATATGTCCAAAAGACTTGGACACACATGTTCACAGCAGATCAATCCATAATAGCTAGAACTGGAAACAGCCCCGATGCCCATTGTTTGATGGATTGATTGATAGCAAACTGCAGTATATTCAAACTATGGGATTCAATTTAGGATTAAAAAGAAAACGAACTACCCCTGACATGGTGTCTCCAAATACATTATGCTGTACCAAAGAAGCCCAGTTCAAGAGTACATACTGCAGGATCCACTTGGACAAAATACTGGAACAGCAAAATGAAATTCTAAGATAGAAATCAGGCTATAGGTGATAGGGAAAGAAGGATTCACTCACTCACTGCCATCGAACTGACCCCAGCCCACAGCGACCCTATGGGAAAGGATAGAACTGCCCCTATGGGTTTCCAAGACGACAACTCTTTACAGGAGTAGAAAGCCTCATCTTTCTTCCATGGTGGTTTCAAACTGCCGACCCCATGGTTAACAGCCCAACACATAACCTACTATGTCACTAGAACTCCTTTGGAGAGAGGTGCAGGAGGGGAGAAATTTCCTGCAAAGGGGCAAGAAAGAACTTTCTGGAAAGATGCCATTCCTACACTTTGTCATGGCAGTTATACATTTGGTAAGTTAGTGACCTGTCCATATACTTAAAATGTGTGAATTTATTTCACGGTCAACTGATAGCCCTAATGGTGATGTGGGTTGTGCATGAGGCTGGTAACCATAATGAGGCCCATCCAATGCGCCAGCCACTCTGTAGGCGACAGATGAGGCTGACTGCCCCCATCAGGGTTTATAGCCTGGGAAACCCAGTATGTGGATCGCTATAAGTAAGAATTAACTCAATGGCAGTGGTTTTGTTTTATTTTTAAATCACTTTATTGGGGGCTCATACAACTCTTATCACAATCCATACATACATGGATTGTGTGATGCACATCTGTACATTTGTTGCCATCGTCACTCTCAAAACATTTTCTTTCTACTTGCACCCTTGGTATCAGCTTATTTTTCCCTCTCCCTCCAGAGCCACCCTTCCTCATGAACCCTTGATAATTTATAAATCATTATTACTTTGTGATGTCTTACACTGTCTGATGTCTCCCTTCACCCATTTTTCTGTTGTTCATCACCCAGGGAGGGGGTTATATGTAGATTCTTGTGATCCGTTCCTCCTTTCTACCCCATTTTCTGTCCATTCTCCCAGTATCGTTACTCTCACCACTGGTTCTGAGGGGTTCATCTGTCCTGGATTCCCTGTGTTTCCAGTTCCTATCTGTGCCAGGGTACATCCTCTGGTCTAACCAGATTTGTAAGGTAGAACTGGGATCATGATGGTGGTGTGGAGGTAGCATTTTAGAACTACAAGAAAGTTGTATGTTTCACTGTTGCTACACTGCACCCTGACTGGATTGTCTGCTCCCCGAGACCCTTCTGCAAGTGGATGTCCAGCTGCCAACAGATGGGTTTTGGGTCTCCACGCCACACTCCCCCTCATTCAAAATGATATGATCTTTTGCTCTTTGATACCCAATATCTGATCCCACCAACACCTCATGATCACAAAGGCTGGTGTGCTTCTTCCATGTGGGTTTTGTTGCTTCTGAGCTGGATGGCCACTTGTTTACCTTCAAGCCTTTAAGACCCCAGAAGCTACATCTTTAGATAGCCGGGCCCCATCAGCTTTCTTCACCACCTTTGCTTATGCACCTACTTTGTCTTCAGTGATTGTGTTGGGAAGGCGAGCATCATGGAATGCCAGTTTAATAGAACAAAGTGTTCTTGCATTGAGGGAGTATTTGAGCAGAGGCCCAATGTCCATCTACTACCTTAATACTAAACCTATAAATATATGCACATAGATCTGTTTCCCCATCCTCATACATAAATATATTTACATATGTACATGCCTGTATTTAGCCCTCTAAAAATGCCCTTTGCCTCCTAGTTCTTTCCTCTATTTCCTTTTACTTTCCTCTTGTCCCACTGTCATGTTCAGCCTTCATTTGGGCTTCAGTATTTCCTCTCGGTTACATTGCTCTTGATCAAGCCCTACCAGGCCTCTTACACCCTCCTCACCCATGATTTTGGATCACTTATTGTTCCCTTGTCCTTAGGTTTGTTAACACCCACTTCCTTTCCCCCACCTCCCCCACTCTCAGTCCCCCCCCCCTCGCTAGAACCATATGTCCTGTTGTTTCCTCCTCCAGATTGGTTATCTGCCTCTCTTATCTAGCTAGATCTGCAGATAATAATATGCACAAAACAAGAAAGAGCAATACAAAGCAACAAAACAAAACAACAACACAAAACAATGACAAAGCAAAAAAAAAAAAAAAGGAAAGCAGGTGCATAAGCAAATGTGGTGAAGAAAGCTGATGTTGCCCGGCTATCGAAATATATAGTGTCTGGGGTCTTAAAGGCGTGAAGGTAAACAAGCAGCCATCTAGCTCAGAAGCAACAAAGCCCACATGGAAGAAGCACACTAGCCTGTGCGATCATGAGGTGTTGAAGGGATCAGGTATCAGGCATCAAAGAACCAAAAAATCATACCATTGTGAATGAGGGGGAGTGCAGAGTGGGGACTCAAAGCCCACCTGTTAGCATCTGGACATCCCCTTACAGAAGGGTCGCAGTGAGGAGATGAGCCAGTCAGGGTGCAGTGTAGCAACAATGAAACATACAACTTTCCTGCAGTTCTAAAATGCTTCTTCCCCCTCACTATCATGATCCCAATTCTACCGTACACATCAGGCTAGACCAAAGAATGTACAATGGTACAGATAGGAACAGGAAACACAGGGAATCCAGGATAGATGACTCCTTCAGGACCAGTGGTGAGAGTGGCGATACTGGGAGGGTGGAGGGAAGGTGGGGTAGAAAGGGGGAACCAATCACAAGGATCTACATATAACCTCATCCCTGGGGGATGGACAACAGAAAAGTGAGTGAAGGGAGACGTCGGACAGTGTAAGACATGACAAAGTAATAATAATTTATAAATTATGAAGGGTTTGTGAGGCAGGGGGTAGAGGGGAGGAAGGGGAAAAATGAGCTCATACCAAGGGTGTAAATATAAAGCAATGTTTTGAGAATGATGAGGGCAATGAAAGTATAGATGCTTTAAACAATTGATATATGAATGGATTGTGATAAGAGTTGTATGAGCCCCCCCCCCCCCCAAAGAAAAAAAAACAAGTAAAATCCTGTAAATAGTTCAATGTCTCTTTGTTGCCCTTTAGGAGTATTTTCCAGTCAAGTCTGATGGGGTGCCAAGCCCTGGCCCCAAAGTCTATTTTTAGTATTCCCTGGGGACTTCATTGCTCTGTTCCCCTTGCTGTTCTGTTGCACGCCCTTGGTGTTTTGCTAGGGCACAATCCGCACACTGTCTCTCCAGTGTTGTCCCCTGGAGGGTTATGGGTCAGTGAGTGATGTCCTATTTTGTAGTGGGGCTGGCTATATGGTCCTCTCTGTGCATTGGCTGATCTGAGTGGGTATACTGTCCTCAAGGCTTGGTGGGCCAGAATGTGCTCCACTCTCTCTTCCTCCCCCTTCATTTACTCCTGTGTACTCTGATCAGACATGTCCCTCTCCCTGAGCTGGAGCTTCAGTGCTATCCTCTGAAGTAAATTCTTTGGGGGCGGGGCGTGTGGTATGTGTGTGGCTGTCTTATTGGTTAAAGTTGATTTTTCACCATCTCAATGGTAGATCCATTTACTGGCAGTCTGTCATTTTCTGTAGACTTCAAATTTTGATAGAAAATTAAATGGTTAAAAAATATTGGTTCTCTATTGATTGTCTATATGAAGGGTAGGGGATTTTAGCAGGAGACTGGGTAAACTGAGGAGACAAATTCCTGTTAAACATTCTTCCCGGTAAAAGAGTGACTAATAGGCTAGAGTCATCTTCTCAGAAACTCAAGTGTCCTTTCTGGTCATGTAGTTCAAGTCTCCCATTTGCAGAGAAGCAGCGTTAAGGGTCACTCTTCCAAGGTCACTGCAGCAGAGATTTGTTGTTTTTGCTGCCCACTCCCAAACAGCCTCACTCCCCTTTTGCTGGGGAATACTTTCTCCTCAACTGAGCACTTTCTCTTTTAGTCCAGGTACCACCCGCCCACTAGAAATTGCAGGCATCCGGGAGCTTCCTTGCACCTCCCCAGGGTGCAGGCATGTAAGCTAAGCTTGCCTCTGAATGCTCTCCCCCATACCTGAATCCTAGGTGAGAGATCAAGGAAAGGAGAGGTGGTTTATCTGTCCCAACCAAAGAGCTCTGGCCAGAATATTTTTGCTCTAAGATAGTCCTGTGCTCTTATTTCTGAGCCTTATTTACGTGAACTAAAGTGCTGGCCAAGAATATTGAAAATGCTATGAACTGCCAAAAGAATGAACAAGTCTGTCTGGGAAGAAGTACAGCCAGATGCTCCTTAGAGGTAAGGATGGCAAGGCTTCTTGCCACGTACTTCGGACCTGTTGTCAGGAGAGACTAGTCTCTGGAGAAACACATCATGCTTGGTAAACTGGAGGCACAGCACGAAACAGGAAGGCCCTTGACAAGATGGACGGACACAGAGGCTGCATCAATGGGCTCACACAGAAGACAAATTGGGAGGGTGGCGCAGGACCAAGTGGTGTTTCGTTCTGTTGCACACAGGGTTGCTGTGCGTCATAACACACTCGATGGCACTTAGCAAAAGCAATAGCCTCCTGCAGCTGCATACCTTCCTGAGGGGTCTCAGCCTCCTGACCATGATGTGCACTCCTGGTGTCTTTGCGGCAACCCCCTTTATGCTGACATTGGCCAGAAGGCATTTCTGAATTTGAAATCAAAGAGCTCCCTGTGATATGCTCCTTCCAACCAGCCAGCCACGGTAGCCACTGCCCATAGTTCTGACTTGTCTCTGGCCATCTCAGCAACCCAGTTACTGCTCAAGGTCCTTGACTTCCCTCCCTAAAGAGCAGTGGTCCCAACACCCTGAGAGGCAGAAGGAAAAACTACCACCACTCATTTAAGTGATCTCCCAAGCACTTCAACATACAAGAGGATCCCCCCAAAATGTGTTTCCCCCCCCAAAAAAAAACTGTGTTTAATTTATTTTTACAAAATAACCTAACCACCTTCAAAGTACTCTCCATTATACTTAAGACGTTTGTCAAATATACAATTCCATTCTTGGAAACTTTTTCAAACTCATCTGTTTGGATGGCTGACAGCCCCTCCCTGTTTTTTTTTTTTCCTTCTCCTCTTCTATGTCATCAAATATCTGTCCTTTCATGTCCCTCTACATTCGTGGAAACAAAGAAGTTGCTCAGGGTGAGTTCAGGTGAGTAAAGTGTGTGGGGAAGAGAGGCATGCTGTATTTTTTCAATAAATCATTTTATTGGGGTTCTTATAGCTCTTATAACAATCCATACATCAATTGTATCAAGTGCGTTTGTATGTGCCATTTTTTGCCCAATAATTGGTGCACTAAGATGGCTGCATGAACAGGTGCATAGTCATGGTGGCAAAACCAGTCCCACATTTGCCACAAGCCAGGCCTTTTTTGTCGCACACCATTATGCAATCCTGTCAGAACCTCTAAATAGAAAGCTGGATTAACAGTCTGACCTGGTGGAACGAACTCCAAATGCAGTAGGAGTCGAAATTTTTGTCTGTTTGGGAAGTTGACGGAAGTCCAGAACAAGGTTTGTCTTCAAGCAACATTTTACCTTTTTTTAAAATGAGAAAACCACCCGTACACTTGAGAGTTTCACACAGTGCTGTCCTTGTTAGCTGTGTTTGACTTCACAACAGTTTCTGCAGCATTTTTCCAGAGCAGGAAATAAAATTTCACAGCCAGACACCGTTCCCTTAAATCAGCCATCATAAAAAAATGAGGTTCGAGTGAAACTGCTTTTATGAAAAAATTCACTTTGACTAGAGAGAACCTTCCGAGATGAAGCCACTTGGTGCACTAACTCAGAGTGAGTTGCTCAGTGCTCACCTTGCAGGCAAAATGCATACTACAAAAGCTCCACTCTTCCCAGTGCAATTCCATTTTTTTTGGGGGGGTACCCTCTAAGACTTTATCTAATTTCTTCCTTCCAATAGCCTGGTAACGGAGGGAGCCCCAGGGTGGAGCCAATGAAATCATTAATGTACTCCGCGGCTAAGCAAAGGGTTGAAAGTTCAAGTTCAGCTAAAGGTACCTTGGAAGAAAGGTGTAGCCATGCAACTTCCACCCCACACAGTAGCCCTTGAAAACCCTGTGGAGTCCAGTCATGCTCTTACATCAGGAGTCACCATGGGATGGAAGGGACTTGATGGTAACAAGTCTGGGGGGCTGTTGGGGTTCAGTGGTGGCGAAATTCCTGCCTTCCACACCAAGGAATGTCAAGTTCAGCCACCGTCCAGCTGCCAGTGGAGGCATGTGTATTGACCGCTATGAAGTTCAGTGGAACTTCCAGACTGCAACAGAATAGCAAGAAAGGCCTGGCAACCTAACTCCCCCACGTGGTCCATGAGAACCCTGTGGACTTGAAACTGACCCTGGGGATAGTGCAGGAATGGGCAGTGCTGTGTTCTATTGTGCCTGGCATTGCCACGAGTCAGGGGCAGCCAATCTGACGGTGGCTTACTACCACCACCTCCAACTCACCAATGAGGACAAATGACCTAGTTCTGTGAGGAGTGGAAAATATTTCCTGCCAGGTCACCATGCTCCTAAGCGCAGGGACTCGATCCAAATCTTCCAACTCTGATGACTAGCTCTTGTCACATCACATGCTGCTTTACCTCGAGAAGATCCCATTTCTTGCTTTTCTAGTCAGGTTACTCACTGTGAGTCGAAATCTACTCCAGAGTGGGGGTGGGATGGGGGCTTGCTTTTGGTTATTTTTTAAAATCAGGTCACTAGGACTTTAAACCAGGACCCGGCTTACAGCACCTATGAGAGAGGGCTAAAACAGATTTTCATAGAATCTGGGGGTGGGGAGCGCGCTGCAGCCTCCGGGAGAATAGATGTGCCGGGGAAATGGTGTGGGAAACATCGTCAGCCTAGAGGAGCCAAGCAAATGCCTTCTGCTTTGAGCTCAAGAAGTGCCCATGTTCCTATGGCAACAGAGCATGCCCACTGTGGCTCCTACCTGCCGCTGGGTGAGTCATTTTTGGCAGTGCTTTAGCCCAGTTCCAAAGTCATGAGCTAATCAGTCTGGAATGTGTACACTCAAGCGGCAATTGTACCTGGGAGAGAAATGTACCTGAGTCCCCTGATTAGGTCTCCTTGGTTCTCACAGGGCACTCCCCATACCTAGCAAAATCCCTGGTAAGCAAAGAATAATTATTTGAGAAATCTGGAGATTTTGGGGGCTCTGTACACAAGCAGAAGGGATAGTAAGAGAGTTTGGATTACAGCCAAGGTTAAGAGAATTAAACCTGACATGGAAAGGGAATAAACTGCCTTTACAATCCATTACAATCAGCAGAAATTGGTGGGTGGAGAGTTCTGTTTCAGAGACTCCTGTTAATACATCCTGAAGGCTGGCATGGGGAAGAAATAATCCTGGCAGATCCTGCTGTGGGGCAAGTACAACCCAGATTGGCTGGGGCTCGGTTCTACCTGTTACCATATAGGAGATGGGAGTCTCAGAACAGGGAGCGCACAGCCATTAACACATGATTAACGGACTCTAAAGTGGGGCAGTAAGAGACTAGACCTAGATGTCGTAACTGCCTCCGTGGCCCCTATAGGAAGAGGAAGCCTGGGAATGTCAAGGATCCCAACAGGCCTGCCTGGGAAAACGCTGAATGACTATCAACCAAGGACCCCTGCTGAGCATTGGTTGTTACTGTTCGGTGCTGTCCAGTCAGTTCCGACCCAGAGTGACCCCACGCCCAACAGAAAGAAACACTGCCTCACAATTGCTCCTACGTTTGAGCCCACTGATGCAGCCACTGTGTCGATTCATCCCACTGCGGGCCTTCTCACGGCCCTCTACTTTACCAAGCATGAAGCGCTCCCAGTAGCGGTCTCTCCTGGCCACAGGTCCAAAGGATGTCAGTAGACAGTGCTAAACCAAACAACCAGATTCACTGCCACGAAGGCAATTCTGCCTCAGAGGGTTCCTAGAACCCCAGGGTTACAGGAAAGGTGTTTTTTTTCCCTATAAACCAAAAGAACGCCTGAGATCCCCCCACTTAGTTTCTTGTGAATTGCTCAGGCAAATGGGAGAAATCCAACAGCATCCCCTGAAGAGAGACTCAAGAGAAGGGAGACAACTCCCAGGTCTACACACGGAGGCTTCGAAGAGTGCTGTGTACAATTCCACTCCATTTGAGTTTGATTTCTCTGCCAACTCTTTTGAGGCCCCTTGTATTGTACCCAAAGGACTTTATAGTGATGGTTGAAAGAAATATAGCGATGTTCCCTGTAGCACTGGTCCTGATAGCCCAGAGGGAGAAGCTACCTAAGTGCCCATCAAGAGATGTATGGGTTGTGATAAGAGTTGTATGAGACCCTAATAAAATGTTTAAAAAAAAAAGAAAAAAGAGAGATGCATGAAAATAAAAATGTGGGTGGATTCCACCAGTGGGAGAATCAAGTCTGAAAGTCTACAGTACAGATGGAGCTGGAGGACATTATGCGGAGTAAAATGAGTCCATCACAGGGAGTTCAGGGGGAAAAGCCAGTGTAGAAAGAACAGTGTTCTCAGTGGTTCCCATGCATGGCGGGTGAGGGGGAGGGGTGTAGTCATTGCTGATGGAGAAATGAGTTGCCATTTACAGCGGTGGAGAAATCGTATTACGTGTTGGATGGCACAGCCAATTAATGTAATTGCTGTCAGTAGATTGTAAACGTGAAAAAGTTAATTGGCAAAAGTTGTATGATAAAAAAAGAGCAGCTGCCGACCCTCCTTTGTATGACCACACACCTCACGAGATTTGCTTCCTCGGTTTGAAAGTTCAGGAGCATGGGTTCATGGGATATAACCCAGTAATTCACGTAATACTTCTGTTCCAGCTCCTAGTTGGCTAGATAGTGTCCTGGGTCTTAAAAGCTTGCAAAAGGCCATCCAAGGCACAACCACGGGTCTCAATTCACTGGGAACAACAGAAGTAGAGTCGGCACCAGGAGGAGGATATGGAATGTGGGGCTGTGGAACCAAAAGAACTGACGGTACCTGATGACCGAACATGTTGATCTAAGAGTTTACTGAAGAATGCTGGTGGAAAGGGAGAAACTGCAGAGGAGAATGTTAAATTCTCATGAATTCTATAGACTTTCGAGAGCCAGGGTGAATCTAGGAACCTCTGACACACTATTGCCCGGAGGTCATGTTTAAACCTTTAACAAAAGATATCCCTTGAAGTCTTTTCTCAGCGGCAGGTCTGCTCTTTTAAAACCAATTTGGTGACAAATTGTGGCAAGCAACTTGAATTCTGAGGGGGCTGTGAGTTGAGGTGAATGGGGGTGGAATGACTTGGACAAAGAATGTAGGAATGTGTGGTGAAATGAACTTAGTATGGCTTTTCCAGCCATACATACTCTTTGTAGGCCCCACCAAATAACTGGGTCATTGCTAGGTGCTGCTGAGTCTGTTCTAACTCAGAAAGGGCCACTCTGGTCCTCCACCATCCTCATAAGCGTTATGTTCAGGCCCATCGATGCAGGCACTATGTCAATCCATCTTGTCAAACAATATGTAGATGACTAACAGGCTAGATCAGTTTTGCTGTTCTTCTAGGTACAAGGTGAGTCATTTCAGAAGCAGAGAATTCATAGTCACCAAGAAAGAGGAGCCGGGAGGGAAGCCAGAGCAAAGTCCCTGCCTGCAGAGTGGGCAGTGCGGGGTGGCACACACAGGGGCTAACAGAGCAGGTATCGCTAAAGACGTGCTCCAGAGGCCAAGGGCCAGAGAGAGTCGCACCTGTCAGCACGGCTAAAAGAAGCGCTGTGGACAAAAGAACCACATTATTCTACTTTCAGACTTTTCTTAACCTGCTAATTTCATTAAGAAATCCCTGTCATTTTTGAGTACCGCTTTTGAGTTCTGTGTGGCCACTGCAGTGGATTATCGAACTCAGCAGATAAGTAGAGTTTGGTGAGTGGCCACATGGTGGTCGGTGTCAGAATAAAATAAGTCAGGGGGATGGAAGGTGGTGGCACGTCTGATCTGTGTCTTATCGAAATCAGCCTGGGGCTCGTGTGGAGCTGGATTCTCCTGCTCCCTGCCAAAGCCAGAAGAAGTCAGAGGTGGCCCCGGCGCCACACCCTCAGAATGGTTGTGCCCCTTGAAGTATGCCATCAATATCACTAAATCAGACATGAATCCTGCATGTTCTGTGTGTTTATTCACAACAACAAAAACCCTTAGTAGCAATAAAATAAAAGAGTAATGAGACAGCTACCTGCCACTGATTTCTGAGTGGGGTCAATTCAGCCTCCTTAGGAGAATCATATGAATTTTGGGTAGTAACACTTGGATCTAGCAGCCCTGAATCCCCTTCTCCCCCAAAGACAGGCCCACCGAGGAAGAAGTGGACCAGGGTGCCTCCTGCAGGGCACTGGTCATCGGCACCACATTAACACATGTACAAGGTGTGATGTCATAGCACAGAGAGCCTCCCCCCAGCTCAGCTACTCTCCACTGCCTGCGGCACCCAGCACCCGGGCCTTGCTCCGGAGCCTGTCACTAAAGGCTCACTGAGCTGCCATCGAGTGAATAAAGAAGGGTGCCGAACCATTTCATCTAACAGTTTGCTGGCCTTGCTCATTACGGATGGCTGACTCTACAAGCCTGAAAAAACACTACCCATGGGCCACCAGGCTTTAAAATGAAGTCCACACAGGTCCAGCTGGAGAATGTATGTCCTGTCTTCTTGCCTGCCCCAGGGAAATGGAAACGGCTGGATTTTAGGGGTCTTTACGGTTCTGAACCTCATAGGTCTCTCTGTAAAGAGACTCCCACTCACTGCCAACAAGTCGATTCTGATTCATAGCAACCCTGGAGAGCAGAGCAGAACTGCTCCCATGTATTCCCAAGACCGACAATCATTCCAGGAGTTGAAAGCCTCGTCTTTCTCCCTTGGAGCGGCTGGTGGCTTTGAACTGCTGACCCTGTGTTTAGCAGCCCAAAGCATAACCACTATATTGAAAGTAAGAAAGTTTTCAATAAGCTCGATGTCCTATTTGGGGAAAAGAAAGAAGGGAGGAACAGAAGGAGAGAGGGAAGGAGGAAAGAAAGGAGGTTGGAAGGAAGGGAATGAATCAATTCAGAGCAAGCTTCAACAGCACAGCCACTGCTGAACTAGGCTGTGAGCTGGAGGAAGGAGGCAAGCCTGGCTGCCGGCGGTTCCTCTTCCTGGTGGTCACATCCCAGTACTCCACGGTCACATCCCAGTACTCCACGGTCACATCCCAGTACTCCACGGTCACATCCCAGTACTCCACGCCAAAGCTGAGGAGGTAAGGAGTTCAGGAAGACAGCCCCCAAGCTTCCCAGTGCATGTTCGCTGGCCTCTCTCTGGCTCTCAGGAAACCTGCACAGGCCCAGCTGGAGGGCGGCTCCTCCCGGCACTAATTGCCAGCGTTCTTTTCCAAGGCTCAACCCAGCGATCTGCATGGGTTCAAGGTAAATCCTTACACCCGGCCTGGTGTCTTTTCAAGAGGAATCAATCATCCTTTAATTATACGGGGCAGGTTGCCACACTGGCCTCTTTCTGGAGCAGCTGCTTCCCAGGCTGAAATGGAAGGGAAAGCGCAGTGTGGACACAAAAGCCAGGATAAGGATGCTCAGCTCAGCAGGGCCGGGAGGATGGAGCAGAATCACAGAAGCCAGAGCTTTATGGCCTATTAGGAGGTATGGCAGTGTGAAGGTTCCTATATGACTTCTCCCTGAATCCAGAGACTGAGCAGAAAGCTGGAGACTGTGAAGAAACTGGAGAAGATGAGCTCTCTGTGGCCCACACCTCCCACAAGGAGAGTTGGACCCCCAATTTGGCACGTGGTTTGGCAGCCAGCGCAGAGACATGGGCTTGGTGACATGGCCCTCACCTGTTCAGGGGATACAACTACCCTGGGCCTAACACCAGAAGAAATGCTCCCCAAGTTCATAAAAAGAGCACCCACACAGTTTTTTAAAAAGGGGGCAGGCTTTAATTACCACGACTTTCATAATTAAGCAAAGTCAGTGAGTGGTTCAAATCTACCCAAAGCCACTTGGGAGTAAGATGAGGCTGTGTCTTCTGCAAAAATGGCAGTCTCAGAATCCCTACGAAAACTCTGTCCTATTCAGCTGGTAGGCTGTGGACCTTTTGATGTGAATTGATTCTGATGCACGGTGACACCGCCCCTATCCATGAGTGTTGAGGTAGAAGAGGATGGCATAGCATTTCCAATGACTGCTTCTTTGGAGAAAAGGCGTTTCTTCTACGATGTCTCCGGGTGGACTTGAACCACCAACCTTTCCATTAGCAGCCTAGAAGAGCATTAACCATCTGCACCACCCAGGGGATCCAGGAGTTTCTTTTCTCCTTTGTTCCAAACAATGGCTCTGAACAATGGTTTGTGCTGGTGTTGCCCTCTGCTGAGACATGGCCTTACCATCTCATATAAGCTGAATCACACTCATTAAAACATTGATTTGGATTCAGCATACCTGGGGTGGAGATGTACATTGCAGGCAGGGGGCTGCACTGGCATGATCCGGTTCAGAAGCCCTGGTTGGAACTAAATCTCAAGAAGCAACCTTTGGGTTCAGTGTCTGTATAGGGTTCTTAGAAGAGATCGATGGGGACCTTGGCTAACAGAAGAAGTAATTAGGAAAGGACCAAATGAAGTAATGGGTGTTATGCGCTCTCAAGTCAGATCTGACACCTAGCAACCCAAAGCACACTGCCCAGTCCAGCACCATTCTCACAAGTCCATCGTTACAGCCACTGTGTCCATCCATCTCCCGGAGAGCAGCTCTTTCCCACTCATCCTCTCTTTACTGAGTACGCTATCCCTGAACATTTCCAGGGACTGGCCTTTCCTGGCTTAGTGGGCTATATGTTGGATTACTAACCGTAAAGCCAGAAGTTCAAAACCACCAGCTGCTCCTTGGGAGACTCACAGGGCCCATGCTTCTCTGTCCAGTGGGAGCCCTGTGAGTTCGGATTGACTCAGTGGCAGCGCGTAAGTGAATTAGCTGACTTCTGCTAACCATGCCCGAAGCACATGAATGAAGTCTCATCTCTAAGGAGCATTCTGGCTGTACTTTCGCCAAGAACGACTTCTTTGTTCTGGCAGTCCATGGCGAATTTCAATATTCATCACCAAAGCGTAACTCAAATGCATCAATTTTGCTCTGTTAAACTAACTCCATTTTCCCTCCAAGAGACTCACGGTATGTATTCCTGAAGTTAAATCATGAAATTACTTCTCAGCAGTCTATTTAAAGTTCTGGCGCTGTCAGAATAAAAAGCAAACTCTCAAGAGTGTAGCTGGAAAAGAGAGGGGAGAAAGTATTGTTTCGCATTATAAGTCGCTCAGTGCTGTTGAGTGTGGTTCCTTCCATGTGTGTGCTATTACTTTTGCTTAAAATAAGAAACAAAGGCATTTTCAAGTTTCTAGCATGGAAAATGAAGACATACATGCAGCAGAATAAAGCGCAAATGAGAGATTTTTGTTTTTTAAACAGGGATAACCCTGAATTTGCTCCAATTTAAACACAAAATGTGGAAGAAAGGCCTGGCAATCTACTTCTGAAAATCAGCCAGTGAAAAACCCCGTGACTCACCACGGTCTGATCTGCAACTGGTCCTGGAGATGATCCAGACGCAGGCAGCGTTTCATTGTGTTGTGCATGGGGTCACTAGGAGCTGGGCTGTGTGCCAACTCGGCTGGGCTAGGATTTATGGTCTGGCAGTTCAGATGTAGTCACCACATATAATGGGGGTAATAAAATGTAACCACTTCCATGATGCAATTAGCTGTGAACAGCCAATCATAGGAAAGGAAACGACCCTGGGGCTGTGGCCTGCTTTAATATATATATAATTAATTATATTATTATATTAAATTATTAATTATATATTAAGTTATTAATTATATATATATGCTCTGGGAAAGTTTTTTTTCTTCCCTCTCTGCATCTACATCCTGACTCTGCCTTGTCTTCTGACCTCTAGCTCTTTTTAAAAATCATTTTATTAGGGGCTCATGCAACTCTGATCACAATCCACACATACATCAATTGTGTAAAAGCACATTTGTACATTCATTGCCCTCATCATTCTCAAAACATTTGCTTTCCACTGAAGCCCCTGGCATCAGCTCCTCATTTCCCCCCTCCCTCCCTGACTTTCTCTCTGTTTTGTATGTGTAGACATTCATTAAATGTTTAAATTCTGTTGTTGAACTGATTTCTGTTAGAATTTAGTATCTCAGCCACGACAGACAGTTCTACCATCTTTGTGAAGAGTGGAAGTGGTTGGCAATCAACGTTATCACAGTGCCTCTCATCATTCAAAGAAGTGAATCTTAAAAAAAAAAATCATTTTATTGGGGGCTCATCCAACTCTTATCCTCTGGTTCTTTAGGCTTGAGTCACTGGACTGCCATATTACCTGCAGGTTCTGGGCGTCATCAGCAGCCTGCCAGCACATATGCTGAACTCAGACTCATTTGCCTCTGCAGTTAGAAGCCTGACATCCGGACTGTCAGTCTTCAACTCATTAGTCTCTGCAGTTACAGGAGTTAGAAGTCTCCAGCCTGATAGCTGCCCCATGGACTTGGGAACTCACCCAACTCGACAACAGTGTAAGCCATTTCCTTGATATAAACCTTTCTGTGTACATCCATCAGGATCCTTGGTGGCACAGTCATTACATGTTGGATTGTAACCTGCAAGATCTGAAGTTCAAAACCACCAGCCACACTGTGGAAGAAGGACTGGGCTTTCTACTCCCATGAAGAGTTACAGTCTCAGAAACCCACAGGGATAGTTTTACCTGTCCTCTGCAGCCACTGTGAGTCAGAATTGACTGAATGGCCATTAGTTTGGTTTTCTGGTTTGGTCTATGTGATAGGTTAATTGTGCCAACGAGGCTTCTGTAGGAACATGTGGGTGGATTTAATCAGGAAGCAGCTTGATTGGAGGATGGCTGAGCTTTCCAAGGCTGGCTTCCTTCTCTCTTTCTCCCTGGTGATTGGACCACCATGCTTGAGCTAGTCCTTTGCTCAACCCTATGCTGCACTATCTGTGGGCTGAGCCAACCCATGGATAGTGTCCCTGCCGTGCATTGCTAGAGCTTGCGATTCCTTCAGGACCACACTGCTGATGGAGTATGCATCACTAGAGCCTGAGACTCCTTAGGGGCCTGCTTTGCTATGCTCCCTCACTGCAGTCTGCTGCCTGAAGGTCAACGCTGCTTGCCTTGCCTGAAGGCAGATTCCTTTGTCTGCTTTCCTTCGTCACCTTGGACAGGCAGCCATTGTGAGTTGAAGGACCTTCAGTGTATTAACTGTTCCACAAAAGTGAGTTGAACTGAGCCCTCTGTACTGCTGTGTGGACTAATTAGCTGCTGTATTCCTTCTCACTATATAAACCAATCTATCTATCCTATATATATATAAAATCATAAGTGTCCTGGTTTTGTTTCTCTAGAGAACCCTGTCTAACACAGTATATACACAACTATAAGTTTCACTGGTTTTGCTTGGGGGAACACTAACCCCATGACAAGGGGCCAACTGGGGGGCAGCTGACCAAAATTGTACGCAAAAATAAATTCCTTGCAAACTTTAGAACCTATCTATTAAAAACCAATACTTGCAATACATTTTGTAACCAACAGAGGTACAAGTGAGCTCCGCCACTGCATTGAGAACAGTTTTTAGCAGGCTCTTAAAATCCCAGATGAGGGCAATGAGTCCAGTTTCCTACACGTGACTTGTCTCTCCCAATTGCCATTGCGGCTCTTCCAACTCAAGGTGACCTTCACTATAACAGACGGGAGTGCTGCCTGCTCCTGGGTCATCTGAGCCCATTGTTAGGACACTTGGGTCAAGTCATCTCCTTAGGAGTTTTCCTCAACCAGGACGGCCTTTTCTAATGATTGGTCTTTCACCAAACGAGCAAACACTCCTGAGAACCTCAGCCTGTCAAGGGAAGTAAGTCTCCATTCAAACTCAATCATGTCAGCCCTATCGGTCTTTGACTGCTGGTTTTCAAAGGCAAGGTAAGAAACAATCATCTAGATCATTATCCAGACCCTGAAAACACCCACTTTCCTCAGGATTCGGGGTGTCTTCATACATGATAGCTTTACTCTAGGATAATACTGAATTGGGGCACCCCACAATGCCTCAGTATTCGAGACAAGGTCTTGCCACCTTTGCTTCTACTGAGCTCCCCTGCCTGTACTTTGTCTCAAGTACTTTGGACATGGTATCAGGAGAGACCAGTCCCTGGAAAAAGACAACATATTTGCTAAGTAGTGGGGCAGCGAAAAAGTCAACCCTCAACCAGATTGACACACACACTGGCTTCAACGATGGGCTCAAACATAATGAAAATTATGCATATTGTATAGGATAGGACCATGTTTGTTGTACAGAGGGTTGCTATGAGTCAGACACAACTCCATAGCACCGAACAATAATAGAAGAGTGAGTTAATGCGCTTCTTCCTGGATGAGAATGCACAGTTCTAGACATGAAGTGACTCATTCCCAAGACCTCAAAACTACCAGGTGGTGACCTCTGAGCATGCTTCTCCTAAATGCCAACCCAGCACTTGGTCCCATATGTTAGGTGGCACTCTGGACCACTTCAGTATGTTGATTACTTACTTGGAAAGAGGATCCTCATCGTTAAATCTGGATTAAACTAAGCAACTCATGCTTCGTAGGCCACAGCCCAGAGGCCTTCCTGGGCTATGTCATATAACCTGAATCCAGAACCTTCCTACCATCATCGTCCACCACTGCTACTGCCAGAACAGGCTAACCAGCCCCTCGCCTGGAATGTGGTAAAAACCAAACTGTTCTCTTGTTCATCTTGTGGCCACCCCTTCCCACTTACTTTCTACTCAGCACTCTAAGTGATCCTTTAAAAGTCCTGTTAGAAACCAGGTCACAATAGGGAGTGATAAAAAACTGCTGGAAATAGATAACGGCGCTGGTCGCCCAAAACGGCATGCACTAACCAAACGTTCTACCAGGGCTTCGTAGCCAAACAATGTTGTCACTGTTGTTGTTAGGTGCCATCAAGCCAGTTCTGACTCATAAAACAACCTATGTACAGCCAAGTGAAACACTGCCCAGTCCTGCTCATCCTTAAAGGCATTCTGATGTATGAGCCCACAGCTGCAGCTACTGTGTCAGGCCATCTTGTCAAAGGCCTTCTTCTTTCTTGTTGCCTCTCTACTTTCCAAGCATGATGTCCTTCTCCATGGACCGGTCTCTCCTGATAACATGTCCAAGGTATGCGAGAAGAAGTCTCGCCATCGTACCCTCTAAGGAGCATTCTCTGCCTGTACTTCTTCCAAGAGAGACTTGTTCATTCTTTGGGTGGTCCATGGTACTTTCAATATTCTTTGCCAGTACAAAAATTCAAATGCACAGATTCTTCTTCGGTCTGCCTTTTCAATAAGGCATACCAATTACATTAGGGAAGTACACTCACCTTTAATCATCCACCATTTGTGACCAAAAGAGCAGCCTTTACCCAAGGACAGAGTTCAGAAGCATTAAGCAAGGAGGAAGAATGGAACCAGGAAGCTCAGGAAGAAAGTGGGAATTGTAATCAATGACACGAAACAACATGTGTATGGAATGTTGAATGGAAAGTTGATCTGCTCTGTAATCTTCACCCAATTCACACTCATCACCAATCTCAAGATCCTTAATTAGATCCGCAAAGCCCATTTTCCCATATAAGGTTCATAGTCACAGGCTCCCATGGGGTTTGGCTAGTGAAGGGTGGTGGTGGCTGGTTAAACAAATGCCACCACTCCTGCACCTCAATTCAAGAGAACCGACCCCAGGTGACCTTGAAGTCTTCCCTTTTTTCATCCATCTCTGTAAGGGAGTTGTGACTTTGAAATCCTGCTCGTATCTGATATTCTGAATCTCTATGTAGAGAAAGTAGGGCTCACTGATGTGGTCAGGGCTGAACAGAAGTCTGATCTAGCTTCGTCAAGAACTACCATGCTGAGAAATTCTACGAAGCTCCCTTTCCTCCTCCACAATCCTGGAAGTAGCATAGGGTTCTCATACGGGAAGGAGAGATCAAAATAAAAGGGGGGGGGGCGGAATAAATTTCCCATTATCCCAATGTAAGTATTTCACTGCATTTCTCCTAAGTCCTCTCTTACTCTTGAATCAATATAATTGACCTTACACTCTGGGTCCCATGGATGACCCCTTTTCACTGAACGCTATTACAAATAGCAAATATCAAGACCACATCTTTTCTGCTCTTTGGCTATTCCCCTGAAATTGGATGTGGACCAACAGCCCTCTTAGAAGAAGTGCATCATATTCTCTCTTGGCACAGGGAGCAGAGAGTGGCCACGTAACCCGCAGCATAAGTGATGGGCAGGTCGGGTCATCAAACCACCTGACAAATGGAGGGCAATGCTTTGCTGACTATTCTTCTAAGTCACAGCTGGGGTCCAGAACAGCAGCCATGAAAGCAAGGGATCCCTGGTGCCTGGCCCAGAGATTATTTACTGCTAATTGCTAGCCTAACGCAGTGACCTCCAGGCTAGCCCTTGTAGTCCCTCAAGCTTTCAGCAAGCTGAGCAGCTGTAGTCTGCACATCACTGCTGATTGAGCAGCAAAACCACACCTGGTATCTCCCCAAATGCACAGCTGGGCCATTTCTGAAGAGGATGGGCTCAAATCTCAGGGAACTCAAAGGTCACTGCAGCAGCACAGGAGTGACATCAAGTTGAAATAGTACAGGTCAGGGGTGCTCAAGACGTCGATCGCTATCTACTAGTCCATCGCAAATGTAGCGTGGGTAGATCGCATGGCGTTAAAAAAAATAGATGTAAGCCTATCATCAATCCTGTCACTTAACTGATACACAGCGCAGCCAATCAGATGCAATCTTAGGTGTCAAACGTATGCGCAAACAACTGCGCTAAGTGCAGCAAAACTGACAAGCTAAGTTATCGCCAATTTTTAGACCTTTTTTTTTTCTCTTCAATGTAAGAAAGGATATCAAAATGAGTGGGGGAGCTAGACCAAGTAAGAAGAAAAAACGTATCGCTTTCATACATGGAATGGGAGATTTTGACACTACAAGCCATCATTCAGCTGAAGTCCAGAGCGCATGAACAGTTCTGGAACTTACTCGCAGAGGGAAAGTACCCAAAACATCAGAAAATGTGCTACCTCCTTGACTGCATGATTCGGCTCTACTTATTTATGCGAGCCAGCCTTTTCCCACATCAAGATCATTAAGCCCAAGTACTGTTCCACCCTGGCTCATTCCATTCAATGCACATCACGTCATCAGAATAAACTCAGATAAAGATAAAAATGTACACAGCTAATTATGTTGTGTTATGCAATATGGACTCATGCGGTTATACAAGGTACATAAACATACATAGTGCATATAAAGAATTCTCAATGTATTTACAAATAAATAAAATAAATAAGTAAAAATAAATATATGTTGTGCATGTTTGTAGTTGGTAGATCATTTTGACTTGGTCATTTATAAGTAGCCCGCATGCTGAAACGGCGGGAGCACCCCAGTATACGTCTTCAGGTGTTAGGCTTCTGAGCATTCCAGATCCCTCCATGGCTACCTAGCTACGTCCTTGGGCAAGTCACTTGTGTGTTAGATGGGGATATCACACAACTGTAACACAGGGTTGTTAATGGACGTCCATACAATATGAAGTTTAAAGTGCAGAGCAAGTGCCTAACAAGTAGGGAAAGATGGGGTTTGTCTACACCTTGCAGAAAGCAATTTAGTCTGCTCTTGACGCTTATGAGCTGCACCAACACTGAAGGCTAAGGAGCGGGAGGCAACCAGCCCAAGAAGGATCAATGTGGGCCCGAGGCTGGCTAAGCCTCCCAAGGCCTAATGTAATCCGTCCTGGTCAAGTGGTGAGGCTGCTAAGACCCTGAGCCTCTCGGCGTTCCCAGAGCGTCCTAGTTGGTGGCTTTGCAAGGGAAAGGGTGGTACATCCCTCTTTGGAAGCATTGCAGGTGGCCCTCATCCTATGTATCTGTCTGTCTGTCTCCTTTTCAGGTGTAGCTGTAACTATGAAATAATTTCTCTGTCTGTCTCCTTTTCGGTTATATTAAGAGTTGTAGCTGTAACTACGATATAATTTCTCTGAGATTCTGAGAGTTTTCCAAGCGAGTTAACAAACTTACAGGGGAGCAAGAGAGCCAGCAGGGGCTGGCTTCTGAAGAAGGTGTTCTAATATCGAAGCTCTGACCTAGCCCTGACTGCTTTGCTGGTGTAGTTACTCGATGCTTTGAGTTGACACTGACGCATAGGGATCCTATGCACTACAGAATAAAACCCTGCCAAGTGGCTAGGGTCCAAGAAATGCTTCATGGGAAGCTGGCCTGCCTCAGCTCTGTGTGACTGTGGTGAGAGTGTACCCAGTGAGTGGGTGGTAATAAGATGGGTGGTGAGAAGGTGAGGGATGGATTCATGCCCACATTTTAGCAAGGGCTTGGGTACATACTGATCCTTACTATGCGGTTAGCCATAAAGTGAAATCTGCCCACTGTGCCCCTGGGCTACACAGATAGTAAAATCCACCACCTGACATGGAGTCTAGGTTAAGTCATAGCAACCCCACACAGGTTTTCTGAGGCTCTTCTCTTGATGGGGAACAAATAGCTTCATCCTTCTCCCTCAGAGAAGTTGGTGGTTTTGAACCACCAACCTTGAGGTTACCAGTCCAATGTTTATTCCACAGTGCTACCAGGGCTCTTTGTGCCCCCTTGATAAATTCAGCAGGTTTATCCTCACATCTTTTCATCTAACTTCTTACTGCCTTGATTCCCCTCATTTCCATTGCTATCCACTTCTACCCCTGCTGCTGTCCTCTCCAATCACCTGGGACCTCTGGGTCGGCCCAGGCAAACAGCATCTTTCCACCTGCATCAGGTAATTCTCCAGAGAAGAGGTATCCTATCCTAGTGAGTGGCAGCATCACAGCCATGCTAGGAGCTCAAGGCAACAGCCATTTGCTGTCCTCACCGTTTATCCCATGAATCCAATACCCCACAGAAATCTAGGTAATGGATTTCTTTCATGGCTATACATCCGCTGGAGGCAAATGGCAGAACAATGGGAGATGCTCCAGGCTGGGGAAGCTCAGGCCCTCCACTGGGCACCCCTAGTCTAGCCTTTATGCCTGGTGCAGTCTGAGTGAGGAGGAAGGGTAGCCCCAGAAGAAGCTCTGGGGTGCTCCATTCTTTTCCGCAAGCAGGAAGCCAGCCCGGCTGGCGGAGCGTCTGAAGCAGATGGAGCTGGTACTGCTGCTCACAGGGGCACACGTGTGTTGAGAGAGTGGCGCCAAGCAAGCAAGGTCGCAGGCTCCCTTCCAACCATCCTTCTTTTTCAAGTTTTCACAAACACACAACCTCAGAACTGTAAAAACTCATTGCCCAATCAGATGGCAGGCAGTGCAGCACCATCTTGCCCTCAGCTGAGGGGGTGGGTAACTACTGCCCATCAGGGTTCCCTTAAAGGGTGAGGGTGCCCCTTCCCTCCTGGGCCCCAGGCTCCCCAGGCTCCTGAGCATGTGGAATGTGGTGCAACGTGGATGGTGGTCTCACAGCTGAAGGGCTGCCTCCCCTACAGTGGAGTTCTCCATTGAAGGTAGACTCTTCTAACCCCAACTCTCCAGCTACCTGTGAGCTGACAAGGACTGTCCTTTGTCCTTCCCCTCTCTCATATCATCGTCCTTCCATCCTTCTGTGGCTTGTCTGCTCAGAGAATCCCATCTGCTCTGCACTGACCCCCAAAGAATGGGCCCAAAGGAGGGTGCTGTGTGTAGCCTTTGTCTGTCAAAGGTGGGCTAGCCCAGACCAGAGGATGGACACTGGTACAGATAGGAACTGGAAACACAGGGAATTCAGGGTCCCTTCAGGACCAGTGGTGTGAGTGGCGATACAGGGAGGGTGGAGGGAATGTGGAGTGAAAAGGGGGAATCGATTACAAGGATCTACATATAACCTCCTCCTTGGGGAACAGACAACAGGAAAGTGGGTGAAGGGAGACATCGGACAGCGCAAGATATGACAAAATAATAATTTATAAATTATCAAGGGTTCATGAGGGAGGTGGGAGTGGGGAGAGAGGGGAAAAATGAGGAGCTGATGCCAGGGGCTTAAGTGGAGAGCAAATGTTTTGAGAATGATGAGGGCAATGAATATACAAATGTGCTTTACACGATTGATGTATGTATGGGTTATGATCAGAGTTGTATTAAAAAAAAAGTGGGCTAGCCCTTCCTGCCTTAGTGGTCAAGGAGATGGAGGAAGTCTACAAGTGGGCTACCAGGAAGCGTAAGGGTCAGCTCAGGGTTGTGGGGCCCAGGGCAGTCCTCTGCCAGGCACCGGGCAATCACCTCTTCCTCAATTAAAATCCAAACTCAGTGCCATCGAGTCTTCCCTCTGAGACAGGGGAGAACTGCTCCCGGGGGTTTCTGGAACTAATTCTTCACAGAAGCAGAAAGGCCCACCTTTCTCCCAAGGAGTGACTGGAGCTACTGAATGACGGACTTTCTGGTTAGCAACCCAACGTCTGACCCTCTATTCCAGCAAGGTTAAGGGTAGAGTTGAGACCATGAGTTTGAAGATGGTGCATGGATATCTGAAATCCTCTTGTCCAAAATCAATTGCCAAACAAGTTGATTCTGTGTCTTGTACCACCCACCACCCACACTTACCCCTGTGTATCAGGGTAGCACTGTGGCTAGTTTTCTAGATGTGGATCACCAGGCCTTTCTTCCAAGGTACCTTGGGGTGGCCTTGAAGCTCCAGCATTTCAATTCACTGCCCCTCAGACTTGTGAAATAAGCCTGCTGGCTCTGCTGCTCTTGGTGGCCCTTTCCAACACTGCAGCCAGTGAATCATCAGGAACTTCAGAGGGAGGGAGATGAGCCTTCCTTCTGCCCCTCCCCTGTTTACCAAACAGCTCTGGCTCCAACAGCCCAGTGCAAGGCCCAGCTGCATTCTTAGGGAAGCTTCCCCAACCGGTTCCACATGGCCCTGGCAGGGCTCAGAGCCCCAGCTGGGTCTCCACCACTAACACCAGAGCAGGCAGCTCTCCCAGCTGCATGCGGCATTCCCAAGCAGTAAATTAGGAAAATTCTCTGCTGGTCAGAAGGCTCACTGGCAAGGGAGGTTGTGCACTGAGCTGCTAACTGCAAGGTCAGCAGTCTAAAACCATCAGCCGCCCCACTGTGGGAAAAGAGCTAGTCTCGAAGCTCCACAGGGGCAGTTCTACACTGTTCTGTTGGTTTGCTAGGAGTCAGAACTGACTTGAGGGCAGTTAGTCTCTACGTTTTCTGGCTGGTAAAAGGTTTGAATGGTGGTGGTCACCATGTTCTCCAAGAAGCATCTTTCCAATGCCCTGGGGTCCATCCGGCAAATGTTGGCTTTCTTCCCCAAGGTGGGGAAAGGGCTTGGGGGTGGGTGGGGGCAGTGACATGAGCCACCTCTTCATGTTGGTACTGAAAGTGAGGAATGGCTACATGTTTAAGTTTCTCCTTTAACACTGGCCCCTGCCCCAGTCTTCTTGCTTAGCAGGAACCTTGAGGGCAAAGTGAGCTATGCATTGGGTTGCTAACCTCAAGGGTAGCAGTTCAAAGTCACCAGTCTCCCTATGGCAGAAAGATGGGGCTTTCTAGTCTGGTGAAAGAGTTATAGCCTCATAAATACATTAGGAACAGCACTACTCTGTCTCACAGGGTACCTATGGTTGGGAATTGACTCAATAGAAGTGAGCGCTTTTTGAGTTCTTGCTTAAGCTTCTAACTTGGAAGGCCAATCACGACCCGAATCTCCTACCACCCTACTGTATATCCAATAGGGGAAGAGATGCCCAAAGAGGCACCTTCCAATCCTGGCACAAAGAATAGGAAAGGAAGCAATCCTAAGCTGGGCAGAGCCAGCTACAACCATGCTCATGTGCCTCCCTTCACATGTCACTTCAAAACGAAATGGCTGCTGCAACATCCAGTCCCCTCGGTGCACAATGGGTGATTTTTGCAGTGGTGGTGTAGCGGTTATGAGTTGGCCTGTGATCTGCATGGTCGGCAGTATGAAGCCCCCAGCAGCTCTGTGGGAGAAAGACTGGGTTTTCTACTCCTGTAAACAGCTAAGAGTCTTGGAAATCCACAGGGGTCACTATGAGTCATAGAGGTGAGTGAGACCCTCCTAGGTGTACTGCATCTTGTCCTTTCTGCAAAGTTCCTTTCCCCAAAGCTACACTAACTCAGCCTTAAGAGACCCCAAGCCTAAGAACATGATTTGTGAACTCCCTTAGGAACTCACAGAGATGGTGCCAGTCTTGGTTCATATCTAAAGGCATAAAACTAGGACAATGGAGGGCCAGGACTTGTCTCTCCTTGCCTCCTGCTGGGACCAAGGAATATTTGTAGCTTATTAGACAAGCTCCCTTTCACCTACCTAGGAAGCCAGGAACGAGAGAAAAGAGGAAGCTGAGATCCAACTCTCATTTTTTAGAAATTCTAGAGGCTGCAAAGGAGGAAATAGAAATGCTTAGTTAAAAGACTAAGTGGAGCTATCAAAGTTTAAGAGATCGTTGAAATGAGTCGTCTGATTTTTTTTGGTGACAGATAAATTTCATTGTATTTCCAACCCGACCTCAACCAGGTCTCCCGTTAGCACAGATAATCAAGATCTGGTTGCCAGGCTCCTTGAGACAATAACCCGATGTTCCGTCTGCCTTGATCTCCTCGCCGTCTTTTCCCTCATGTCTTCATGTGGATGTGGGCACACATGTATTACCCATAATGCTGGCCCTTTCTCAAGTCTCTATTTCCACTGGTCTTTCTGTTGCCTTGGTCATTAACCCTTGAGACTTTCTCAATGGCTTCTGGACCAACCATTGGGTGGGACCAGCCCAGTATCAAAAGCCCCATCACGACCACAGCCCATGAGTGGCCACTTTGGGCAAACAGCTGAGACCACTCCCCAGCCTGCTGAGACCTGTGTAATTTGGTAAATCCCAAAGCTTGCCAAAGAACCTACCCTCAGGATATAAGAGATGTTGTCATGGGATGTTGAAACACACACACACACACACACACACACACACACACCTCATCTATTGCCCACAGATAATTAACCTGTTCCTCCCTTCTACCAACAATTGTCTTTCCAGCCTGTCCTACTGAGAAAGTATCTCACCACAATAAGCACATATCAGCGATATGCAGAGCTAGCCCACCCAGCATACGCAGAAAGGGCAATCATGACTTACAGGTGACCTTGAATGAAACAAGTTTGGTCAAGGAATGAAACATTGCTGAAAAGATGTCACCAGACCAACTCAGACAATAGTTTTTAAGGTTCCACAAGTCATTTTCTCATCAAAAATCTTAATCCTGCCCCAGTGCATATTCATGGTCAGTCCTCTGACATCTGCTACACATTTAGAACCCCTTCACTTTGCTTCCTGGTACCCACATATAAAAAACTGCAAGTTCCACTTTTCTTGAGAGGCTGCCTTGGCAACTCGCATCTGTTTGATCAACAACCAAAGTCAAACTTTCCACTTTCACTTTCGTCCAGTCTGCTTTTAATGCTGCGCCACACCTGTGCTGGTCACCCAGCCTCTTTCCCCAAGTGGCACATCTTGACTTCCGGGAAGTTAGGACGGGGCTGATCCCACTGCCCAAACACACCCACCCCATGCTCCAGTGGGCTTGGTAGATGGATGATGGAGAGGTTTTCGAAGCTTCTGAGGTGGTTGCTAAGCCAAAACAGAGGAAAGTCAAAGAGATGACCCTTTGGATAGCATCGCTTTTTAGGAATTGCGCCCCCAGTGGTTTGTGAGCTGGGCTGATAACTGAAAGGCCAATCCATGGAAGAAAGATGAGGCTTTCTGCTCCCATAAAGATCTACAGCCTTGGAAACCCACGGGGGTGGGGAGGGGGCAGGTTCTACTGTCCTATAGGGTTGCCATGAGTTGAAACAAACTGGATACTAGTGAGGGAGGGAGGAAGCCAGTGAGTGAGTGAGTGAGTGAACCAGTGAGTGAGTGAGCCAGTGAGTGCTTCTTTCTACTCCTGTAAAGGCTGACAGTCTCAGAAACCCACAAGGGCAGTTCTACCCTGTCCTGTAGGTTGCTGAGAGTCGCATTGACTTGATGGCTGTGACAGATGGGATCCAGGTTTTTTCTTCTCTTGTTGCCATTGAGTAGATTCGTACTTACAGTGTTTCTTAGACAAAGTAGAGCCAAGGTTTCCTAATCTGTGATGTGGTCATGGAACAGATCATCAGGTCTGGGGAGGTTAGAACTGCTGACCTCTCAGCTAACAGCTCCGTGCCTGGCCACTGTACTCCCAGGACTCTTTGCTCCTTCTTCATCACTCTTTTCACCATCTTCTGAGAGGTGTCTTATCAAAGGGGAGAGCAGCCACACATGGGTAGGGCAAAGGCCACACGAAGATCCATCTCCAAGGAATGATGTCTTGGATGACTGCTGGCCACCAGGCACGAGAAGAAAGGCCTGGAGTCACCTCTCCTCCCGATGTCCCCAGGAGGCCAGAGCCCAATCCTGATATGGGCTTGGATTTGTCACAACTATGAGAAAATAAATGTCTGCGCTCTCTCTCTCTCTCTCTCTCTCTCTCCATCCATTTGTGGTCTTTTATTAGGGCAGCCCTGGGAAATGTAACCCTGCCTTTGCCTCGTGTGTTAGTTATTTATCAGTCAGCCCATAGCATATGGCTTAGCACAACATGCTCTCCATTTCTGTGGGTCAGCCTCGCTGGGGGCCTCTGGCTGAGGGCCCCTCCTTTGGCTGTGACCACAGGAAGCCTCAGCAGGAGGAGAATGTGCTCCCAGGCTTGCTCTCTGGCAGTCAGCAGGCCTCATCCAGCTCCCTGCCAGCTGTGGAAGCATCAGCTCCCTGCCACATGAGCCCCTCCAGTGGGCAGCTCACTGCACGGCAGCTGCTTTCCCTCCGAGCTAGCCAGTGAGAAGATGCAAGAAGTGACATCCCAGCACTCTTACCCCATTTGTGAGCTGCCAGCCCTGGGGTCAGCCTTCCCTCCAGGGAAGGGGATCACGCTAGGGTGTGCATACCAGAAGGGACCCCTGGGGGGCCGTCTTAGAGGCTGCCTACCACACTTGTAGAAGGGGCCATGTTTGATGCCATACACCTGTGGGCTTTTGCTTCTAAGAGTCACGACACAGGGGGTGGGGGTGGGGAGCTGAGACCAAGGGCTCAAAGATGTACAAATATGCTTGATACAATTGATGAATGGATTGTTCTAAGAGCTGTGAGAGCCTCCAATAAGATGATCTTTAAAAAAAAGTCACCACACCTACCTCCTCTCCATTTTCCCTTTTAATTTTTTGGTTAAGTCCGCTGGCCATGGGTTGCTATCCCTTATCACCACGAGTTTATCAGACTTTACCTCCATCAGGCATTCCTTCTGCAGACGCAATTGTGTTCTATAATTTAGCTCTAGAGTCTAAGAGCCATTAAAGAGCTTATTAAGGAAGTTAACAAGTTGTAATGGCAGTGAGAAATGATCTCCCGGTTCAGCAAGTCTAACTTCCCCAATCCAGGGCCCAGCCTCCTGCACAAAAGCACTCAAAACAGATTTATTTGCCCCATGGCTTGGGAGTCCATCCCTCTGTGCTCGACTCTGGCTCCCGGTTCTGCTGCTGCTGCTCCTCTGGTGATGTAACTGTCTTCTGGATCCAGGAGATTCATGCATTGGGATCTTGGGCCCAGGGGAGGTGTTCCACTCCTGGCTTTTGCTGGTAATAAGATTCCTCCTGCTTCTCATTTTATACACAGCAGGACAGCATGCCAGGGTATCCTGTTCACAATTACTCCCAGGTGAATCCTATCAGTACCTTCCCCACCTTGTTACCAGACCCATGCTGGGAAAGGTCATGTGGTGGGAGGTAGAGATTTTGGCTAGAAGAGGCACATTACATAATCCACTGCTCCTGCCTCAACTCCTCAATCACACTTGACCTCAACTCCTCTTCAGAACAGTCACTGTTGACCCCTCCTCTTTCAAAGAGATGCTTTAGCAGCAGCTGTCTTCTGCCACGGCTCCAGTGTGCCCTCTTTGGTAACTGGATGATAGAGTTGGTCTCTCCATTTTCCAAACTCCTGGTTAGTCCATTCAGTGTTGCTGTTAGACCAGACAAGCAGGGGCCGTGACCCAGGACTCACAGCTTCGTGGGTCCCATCCCTGGAGTGCTTTCTCTGAAATTTTCTAAGGAGCTCGGGTGCCAGAATATCTCAGCACCCCTCTCTGTAGGCCCTAATAGCCCCCTCTCTACTAGGAACCTCAGTCTCTGTTTCTACCCTTTGGGAGGCTCTTCAACTCTCAACCTTCTATATGAGTTAGAGCAGATCCCTGAGAAGCTCTGAAATGCATGTCGATAGAGTCACCACAGGACCCTGCGAAGGTTCCAGAAGGACAGCCTGGTGAGCAAATTGCTCCCCTAAGGTGCTGTTTCCTTGGTCATGCAGTGTAAGTCTGAGCAACCAGAATAGTCCTAGCATGTTGATTGGGGGTGTCACAAACAATTTATACAATCAGCAGCCCCCATACTCCAAGGGCAGCCCTGTCTCAGCACCACTCGCACTGCTATTCCTTCTGCCCCGTATTTTTTTCTTAAAAAAAAATTTCCTGACTCATAGTGACCCTCTAACGCAGAGTAGAACTGTCCCTGTCGGTTTCAGAGACTAACTCCTTTTTAAAAAAATTAAATCATATAATGGGGCTCTTACAGCACAATTGTACATATGTTGCCATCATCATTTCCAAAACATTTTCTTTTTACTTGAACCCTTGGTATGAGCTCCTCTTTTGTCCCTCCTTCCCGGACCCTTGTGAACCCTTGATAATTTATAAATTATTTTAATTTTCATATTTTACACTGCCTACGATTTCTCTTCACCCACATTTCTGACGCTCATCCCCCTGGGCAGGGGATTACATGCTAATCATTGTGATCAGTTCCCCCTTTCTCCCTCTTTCCCTCCACCTTCCCCTACCCTCGTGGTATCGCTACTCTCATTATTGGTCCTGAGAGATTTCTGTGGGTGGATTCCGTGTGTCAAGTGTACATGCTCTGGCCTAGCTAGATTTGTAAGATAGAACTGGGGTCATGGGTCATGACAGTGGTGGGGGTGGGCAAGGAAGAATTAAAGAACTAGAGCAAATGTGGTGTGTTTCGTCAGTGCTATACTGCACCCTGATTGGCTTGTCCCTTCCTTGTGACCCTTCTGTGAGCGGATGTCCAATGGTCTACAGATTGTCTTTGGGTCTCCATTCTGACCCCACTTCATTTTCATTAAAATGGTTGTTCCTTTGGGGTTTTCTGATGCCTGATACCTGATCCCTCCAACACCTCATGATCACAGGACTTTGTTGCTTCTCTGCTAGATGGAGCTTGTTAATCATCATGCCCCGTATTATCCATCAGTGTTTCCCAACCCTGGGTACACACTGCAGTCTCCAGATTCTAATTCTTCCAAGACTGAATTATTTTCTAAGTTGATATCTTTTCATTGAAACCATGCATTTTCCATAATGGATGGTATTTTGAATGGAATAAAAGAAAAGTTTTGAAGATAACATGTTGTTGGTTTTTTCTACAATCAATCAATGGGACACATATATCCCAAGAAGTCTTTAGTGGCTTGGCTGGTGGGATGTGGGACCATTTCTTGAGAGTCAAGCTGTTCATTATACAGGTACCTGTCAGATGGCAGCAGGCCCTAAAAGTGGGACAGCAGCTACCACTAACCACCACGAACATAAAATGCATATGCTCCGTGACTCATGAAATGGTTAAAAAGCAGGCTCCCCAAGACCCAATGTCCAGACACTGGATTTCTTGTTTTCATTCTCAAGATATGTTCGACATTAAGCATACCTGCTTTAAAGGGCCACATACCTCAGTTAGGCACTCAACTCTTGCTCAAAAGACAATAACAGCAAAAACCCAGCAAACTGCTACTGTGTCAGTGCCAACTCATATCAATTCTGTAGGCGAGGGTACAATTGCCCCTTGGGTTTCCAATATTGTGACGATTTAAGGGAGTAGAAAGCCCCACCCATCTTTCTCCCAGGGATCTGGTGATTTCGGACTGCTGGCCTTGCAGATCACACAGTCCAACACATAACCACTACACCCGCAGGGTTCCTCGGCTCTTGCTACTCTGCCCTAAATATGCGTTTCGAAGGCAAGTAATGATGATACCCTAGACACGAATTAGAAAAGGCCATGTCTTCCCAAACTTCCCTCTATTGAGGTGCTTTAGCATCCGGCTACTCAAAGTAGCATCCAGGTAATAAGAGCATCAACATCACCTGGGACCCAGGTCATGGGAAAAGCCGAACCTGAATATTAACTAATCCCTGGGTGATTCATTTGCACATTCAAGTTTAAGAAACAAGGTGTAAGCCACCTAGCAACCCTCCTAGAGTTTCCCAGTAAGTTGTTGTCCACCTTCAAAACAACAAATTCACACCCTCTCTGAAAATAACTTGACATGTGAGCCAAGAGCACAAAATTGCTCATCAACCTGCCGCCCTGTCACTCTACCGGATTCAGCTGTGACCTTCCACTCAGCTTGCCCTCATTACCATACATACTTTCCTGCTTTCAAATGCAACGTGTGTTCTCGCTATCAGCACGCAAACATCCCCCAAAAGAAGTTAAACATCAAGAAATAGATCCCTTGAGCCGCACCCTCCACTCCGGCTTTCTTCTTTTGATACCAAAAAAAAAAAAATCCATCAAAGTTATCCGTAGTCAATTCCCTCGATGGCCTTACTTCGACTTCTCTCCTACCCATTCCCACCAGCGTCCTCAACAATATCCTTGGTGCTACCCAATCTGATGGGCACTGTGTCGTCAAGCAACGTTTCAATACTCCTTCTTCCTGGACCACGTCTTCTCTTGGTTTTCTTGGTATCTCATGGGTTTTTTCAAGTCTCTGTTCTAGAGCTTCCTCCTATACGCATTCTTAAACACTAGAGTGCACCAAGGCTCTCTGCTAATGTCTTCCCCGCCCACCTGCGCGCGCGCATGCACACACAGACACACACCTTTTTTTTCTCTTCTGTCTACTCCGGTTCTCTTTAGGGTCAAACCTGGTCTCACAGCTTTACGCATCCTCTCCCTACTCTCCCCTGAGCTTCCCCAGCATTCCAGACCATGTTTAACTGGTGACCTGACATCCCCATAGAAATGGTCAGAAGAAATCTCACATTAACAAATCCAAATTCTCGTTACCTCTTCTTGAGCCATTTGTCCCCAGAGAAAACAAAAACAGGGGGAAAACCCCACATATGTTGCCACCAGCCATTCCCTTGCAGAACCCCCCAAATCTAGACTTATCAAGTTCTCCCACTTTCTACATCAAATTGCTCTCAGACTTACTCTGCATGCGTCCATGTATCTCTTTCCCCATGGCTGCCCCTCTGCCCCCAAGACGCTACCAACACTTCCCTGTATCACTGGAATTGCCTCCTAACTAGGATTCTGTTCCACTCCTGTCTCCTCCAGTCATTTCTCAATAGGGCACCCAGAGTGAGCTTATCAAACCTGTCTCAGATGAGGTTAACCTTCTCACTAAAACCACCTAAGGGCTTCAAACTACTCTTCAGAACTAAACAACGCTTACCTCGATCCCAGGGCTTCGGACTTTATTACTAATGATCAACGCAGCGAAACCAGAACAGATCCGTATTTGTACAATGTGGATATACAAGCAGAACGGGGGAAACTAGGGGCTGAAAGTTCTGGAAGGGGGACTCAGGAGAGGCATAGTGAAATTGGATTATAGCCAGGACTATTGAAAGCAGCATACATTCAAAACAGTGCTTTCAACCACCATTTTTGAGCAGGGCACCACTGTTTCCCACCTGGCCAATCAGGAGATTTGGTTGCAATGCAATACACCCACTGTCCCTTTTTTGCTAAGAGGGCTATTATGTTCCCACCGAGGAGTTCCTGGTACACCACATCTTACACACTATGATTCCTTTCATCAGCCATGCTGGAACTAGAAAGACCAGGTTTGAAGCCCTAGCTAATTCAGAAAGCAATAAAATATGCCTAATACCGACCCCCTCTAAATGCCACTTTCTACTGCCTTCACATTCATAACACCCCCCAGCCAAGCTGACCTCCTATTTCTGAGCTTTCCAATGAAGTGAGCACTAACCACATGGGTTTTTTTTTAAAGTTGATCGCATTAAAATCCCATCTCACTAGTCTCATGTGGCTAACAGATGCCATACTGGACAGCATTGCTCCTTACTCAGTCCAATCTCAGGGCCTTTGCACTTGCTTTATTTAGGTAGGGTAGGACACGGGTCTCTGTATTGTTTCCCGTGCTTCCTAGATCATCTGATACCCATCGGAGTCTGACATTCATTGCTTCTGAACCAAGGCTTCAAACTGGTTCACTCTGGTTTGATCCTTGCAGAGAATTACATTCCTGTGCTCCCTCCCCCCACTAAATCAGGATGTACTTTTTATTAATGAGATGACCTGGTGAATCCTATATATATGTTCTTTTATGGTTACCAGACTTGGCAAAGGGAAGGGGGCAAAATAGGCGGAGTGGGTTACACAATGGGCTGCTAACTGCAGGGTCACCCGTTGCTCCACATGAGAAAGATCAGGTTATCAACTGCTATAAAGCTTTAGGCAGGCGTCCTCAAACTACGGCCCGCGGGCCACATGTGGCCCACCAAGGACATTTATCTGGCCCGCCGGGTGTTTTTGCCCCGTTTGCTTTTTTATTTCAAAGTAAAATTGTGCAGTGTGCATAGGAATTTGTTCATAGTTTTTTTTAAAAACTATAGTCTGGCCCTCCAACAGGTCTGAGGGACAGTGAACTGGCTCCTGGTTAAAAAAAAAAGTTTGAGGATCCCTGACTTAGAGCCCCATAACCTCACAGGGGCAGTTCTAACTCTGCCCAGTAAGGTCCCTAAGAGTGACAATCAATGTGATGGCGATGGGTTTGGGGTTCTCTAGAAGGCATGAAGTAATATCGGCGAAGGGTGAGGACATACAACCTGAGGGAAGTCAGCAGAACGTGAACAAGGCAAAGGACAACACGGAGGGAGAATGCAAGAATAAAGGGCAACTGCGATAATCACTAATAACACAGATAGTTCTTCCGCAATAGGGTTAACAAACAGTAATTTATGAACGGATGCACAGGGAGATAGGTATGCGAATGAGCATGCCTACCTGCAGATATGGGTTTGGCTGTAGATATTTCTACACACATAATTGTAGGGGTTGTGCGTACATTAACATAAATAATGGAGCACAGTCATGGAAACGCCTCTGACAGAATCAAGCAAACACTTGACAGGATGAAGTTCGTAGGCTTGGAGACAAAGGACCCCAGACTTGGAGGACCCTGACATCATCGGCAGTGCAGAGATTCTACGGACAATGGCCCACATCCTACTTTGGTGAGTAGCATCTGCGGCCTTGGGAGCCCTGGCGGAACACACTGTGCTGCTCATCACAAGGTCTGCAGTACAAACTCACTATCTGCTCCACGGGAGAAAGCGAGGTTGTCTATTCCGGTAAAGAGTCAAAGCCGCAGAAATCGCTAAGGAGAAGTTCTCGCCTGCCCTAGAGCATCACTCCGAGTTGGGATTGACATTGTGGCAGGGAGGATTCTTTGCATCTAGGGTCCTAACGCTTGCCAGTGGCCAGCTAAAGTCCAACTGATGGTCTCTTCGCGTTTGGAACAAAGGAGAGTAAAATCATTACTTCCAAGGACCAATGTATCACACGAATCAGACTATACAACCCTGACACCAGACAAACTAGATGGTGCCAGTTACCCTGACGCCCCACTCTGACTAGGATCTTAGCAGAGGACACCAGGCAGAGTGAGGGAAAAAAATATGGGAGGAAAATATCAAATTCCCACAGACCAGGCTTACTGATGTGACAGAGGCTGGAGCCCCAAGACTAGGGCCCTAAGACACCTTTTCTGACTTGGGAATCAAGCCATTCCCAACCACGACTTTTCCGCCAAGTGGGCTCAGCGCAAAGCACCCAGGAAGAACTTCCTCCTCATAGCAATCAATCACTCTGGGTCAGAGCTGGCTCGATGGCACCGAACACCCAAAGCCAAAGGCCAAGCTTCTCCCCTACCCCCCTGAGCAAAGATGAAAAGAAGGCAGGAAGGGGTAGAAAATCCAAGCCAAACAAAAGCAGGGTGAGGAACCCAGGGCAGAAATGAGGGGAGCGCTGTCACCGGTTAGGGAATGCACTGATGGACAAATTATGGAGCCGGAAACTGATCTGCTCTGCAAAAGCTCACCTAACACAGAAAACAACAAAAAAGAATAGTACCCGGAGGTCTTGTTCAAGCAGTAGCTTGTGATTCAGTGTATGAGAGGTAGTGGAAACGCAATTTCTCCGCACTGGGGGAAGCCCGGGGAAACCGTGCAAGCCCTGTAGAAGCATCTGATGGTCCACCATGAGCAGCCCAAGTGCTGCCTGCTCTCAGCTCAGAGCACTGCTGAGGTAGCTGCCTCCCGAATGACACCTGGTCTTCTTCAAGTTCTAGAAGGCACCTCCACTCTGCCTAGAGTACTTTCCCCGCCCAGATCATCAGGAGGCTGCCTCCCTTCAGGCAGCCAGACATCTGCTTGACCCGTCCCTCCTGAGAGAGAGAGGCCTTCTTCGGCCATCCGAATGGAGGAAGCCACTCAGTTACTCTCAACCACCCCACAAACCCCTGTTCTCTCTCCATTCTCCTGCATGTCTGCTTGGAGTTTAATCTACATGCTACCCCACCCCCAGAGGATGACCAGGAGATCCAAGCCCTCGTCCGTCCTGTTTGCCGCGGCATCTCCAGCGCCCAGGCCTGTGCCTGGGGAACAGTGTTCCCGATATCCTCTGGCCAATGCACACGAATGGGCCCCCTTTCCTGTTACATCTCTCACCAGCATCACCTTTGCTCCATTTTGCCGTCTACCACCCCGCCCTGCCCCGCCCAGTCCAGTTCTCCCTCTGCTGCCCTCGACCGGTCTACACATCCTGCCTCTGCCCTTCCAATCAACCTCACAAACACCAACAGGCTGCCCTTTCTGACAGCCTCCTTTGCAGATCAAGCCCTGGTCCCTATGCCTTCTGGCCCCAGTCACCAGGGCCCCAAAGCTGGCATGCTTCTCCTACCTCAGGGCTGCTGGGAAATCCTTTCCCTCCAGTGAAGCAGTCTCCTTGCTTTCCGACGACGAAGCCACGGGTTCTCTCGCCTTGCAGGTGTGGCTCAGGTGGCTGCTCTTCTGGAGACACTGGCCCCTCCTCTGATCTTCCAGCACTTCCTGTCTGTAGCCTGCTGCTGGCACTTACTCACTGGCAGCCAGCGTTTCTACCTCCCACGGGCAGCCACACAGATAAATGCCAAGATAAATTCCCAAGAGCAGAGTTTTCAACTGAGCTGAGGATCAATGGGCTGAGAGCTAATGAAGAGCACACGGGATCCTGGCTTCGGGTAGGCCTGGGAGAAAGGTAACATCGGGACCTCTGCACTCTCCCCAGGTGCTCTTGATGTCCACTCAAGGTTGAGGCCCACTGCTTCAGAACAGCAGAGCTTCAGCAGGGGCAGCTCAAGGTCTCCCCTGTTACCCTCCCAGTTCAGGACACCTGGGAAGGGACTCGCATGGCTGCTGGCCTTCTTTTACACACCTGTTTTCTTCTTCAAGCACGGGAAGCTACCTCCTGGGATAAGCTCAATAATGTCCCCAAATCCCAGCCCCTAGGACCTATGAATGTGACTTCATATGACAAAAGGGAGTTTGCAGGTGTGACAATTAAAGACTTTGAGATGATCATCCTGGGCAGAAGAACTCTGCCTGACCATTTCGGATGCTAAATTGTAACCTGTTACCTTCTCTACTCAACCACAAAATCGCTCCTTTTATCTGTGAGTTCATTGTGAGTGGCGTATCAAACACAGCAGAGTAGGGAGTGCTTGAAGGAGGGGAAGTTGGTGTGAGCACGGGTCAGGAAGATGTCTTTCTCCAGGTACTGGTCTCCCTTGATAACATGTCCAAGGTACCTGAGATGACCTGGCAAGAACTTAGGAGAGCGAAATGCGACCACCACACCAAGTTCCACCACAGAACTCCTTCTGGGGAATATGTCTTATGATGCCTTACATGTCCCCGGCCCAAGCCTGGCATCTTATCAAAAAGACTCTCTCTGGAAAAGTGAGAAACAGAAGTAACATAGGGAGGAAACCACAAAGAAGATGAGTCTTGGGCAGGGTCAGGTGGGGGAAGTGGAGATTGCACAGAGGAAGAAGAGGGAAAAGATAAAGGAGCGGTACACAGGAAATGGGTCCCAGCAATGCTATCATGGCACGGAGATTCAAATGCTCAAAAGGAAGTCTCGCCTGGGCGCTTACACTCAAACCTCACGCATGAGCGCTGAGATGATTCTGACTCGCAGCAAACCTGCAGGACAAACTCGAACCGCCCCTGCGAGTTTCCGAGGCTGTAACTCGTAGTGGGAGTAGAGTGTCTCCCTCAGGGTGGCTGGTGGCTTCAAATCGCCAATCTGGAAGTCAGCCCATGTGGGAGACTTGAAAGTAGGTATGGCATTCTCCCGGCCTGGAGAAAGTTAATAAGATCACCTCTCAGGGGAGGAAGTTGTGGCACAGAAGGTCCTATGCTTGTGCCCCTGGAGCCTACCAGAGACCACATTCACTCATCGCACGGCTACGTGTAATGCAACAGAGAAGGCGCAGTGTAGGAGGGAAGAGAGGCAGCGAAGAGATTTGGGAGAAATAAATAGGAAGGGAAGACACAAAACTTTTCCATAAAAATTTTGCAAAACTGAAAATATACGGTGTTGGCAAGACTGAGCAAATACACAAGACACCAAGTCTACTGCCATCAAGTCAATTCCAATTCACAGTGGCCCTACAAAGAATTTCTGAGGCTTTGTAAAAATAATTTTATTTGCTTTGCTTTGTATATTTTTATGGAAGGAGACAGACAGCTTTCTCCTATGGAGCAGGTGGTGGATTTGAACTGCCAACCTGGTGGTTCCCAGGCTAGTGCTTACCCCAAAATGCCACCAGGACTCCTGTGTGAGCAAACACATACCTGGTAGAGTTGTTGGTGGAGTACAAACCAGAACAACTTCTTAGAGGTAGTCTGGCACTTTCGATCAAAATTATTGCTGTTGGTTGCCATAGAAGTTGGTTCCAAACCATGGCAACCTTAAGTGCAACAAAGAGGCCGCTACTGTAGGGCGTTGTAGCAAAATCGCCAATATTCTGCCCTCACTTTCCAACTTCATCGATTCACCTTTCAGATACTCGCCCGTGGGTGGAAAGCTGGAAACGAATCCAGAGCGGAAGACGAACAGCAACCTGCAAGTCCATTGGTAGGGGTCTGGTGAACCCAAACCAAAGAGTCACTGCCATTGAGTCAACCTTATAGGACAGGGCAGAATTTCCCCTATGAGTGTCTGAGACTGGAACTCTTTATGGTAGTAGAAAGCCCCATCTTTCTAGTGGTTTCGAACTGCTGATACTGCAGATCAAAGGCCAACAAGTAATTACTAAGCCACCAAGTGAGCCGTGATGTTACAAAATAAAACAAAAGATGGCTATCCTATTGGCCAAACTCCAAGTAGACTGCACCATGATCTAAAAGCAATCAGGGCATCGCAGCAACAGCAAGGAACAGAAGAAGTATAGAGGCTGGGGAGCCGCCCTCCCTGTTCAGAAAACTAAATGCATATATATATTCATATCATACATGCATGGAATGTTCCTGGAAGTGACCACAAGGAGGGGATGCCTTGTTTGCCTCTGGAAAAGAGAGGCTGACTTTCACTCTCTGGCCTTTAGTACCTGCAAAACCCTGTTCAAACACTAGTAATGCGCTGCACTGCGAGCCAAGGATCAACGGTTCTAACCTATCAGCCATTCCTTGGGAGACAGCTCAGGCTTTCTACTCCTGTAAAAAGTTAGTTTCAGAAATCCACAAGAGCAGATCTTCCCTGACCTGTGGGGATGCTATGAGTCAGAGTGGACTTAATCGCAGTGAGCTTTTGTACCCAGTGTACACGCACTGTGGTGGTTAGCCCCCATCAACTGGGTCCCTGACTCGCTGTGACCTTGTGAACAGTGGACGTGAACACGTCCCCATCAACCGGTTGTAGTCTGGATTGTTGGGATCCTCAGGGTTCGCAACCGGCTGATTTTCAGAGGCGGGCCCCAAGCCTTTCTTCCTGGTCTACTTCAGTCTAGAAAGCTCTGCTGGAACCTCTTTGGCATCCTGGAAACACTCACAGCCCCCCTGGCAGATGGGGTTATTACAGATGTTCATGAGGTGCACTGGTCAGGGGTGAACTTAAAAGCATGAAAATCAACAACAAACCAAGTTGTGCCTTTCAGCAAGTTTAAAACATGCCCTCCCCACCCCCACTTCCTAGATGTAACAGCCTCAGTGGAAGAGAGTCCGGCCAGGGTAGCTATCACACACCACCAGCTGCAAGCATCCTGTGACATCCTCTCCTCTAGAGGTTGCAAGGGCACCTCCCTTCCCTTCCCTTCCCTTCCCTTCCCTTCCCTTCCCTTCCCCTTCCCCTTCCCTCGCTCCTTCCCCTTCCCTTTCCTGTGGAGAAGGGTCCCTTCCTCTGTGGGCTGGAGTCTCTGAGGAGTAGTCCCCACATACCTTGCCCTCTGGCTTCAGCCCAGGCATGTGCAGGCACTGTGTAGGGGTTCCCTGCCCATCTTTCACTCTGGGGGAGAAAATACACACAAGTCTTGTGGTCGCCACCGGATCACCACTATGAACATCAGGCACCTGCATGTATCTGCTCTGTATCCAATTAGCTACCTGTATGCCACCACCACCATAGCAACCACGGTAACAGTGCTGTTCACACACACACACACCACACACACACACACACACACACACACAGAAGAGCGTCTCCACACCCGATAACCCCTGCCTCTCACTTCTGAGAATGTGGGGACTCCTGCAGTGGGAAGTTACAGGCTAGGGGCAATTCCCCTTCACACGTCTCCAAGATGTGGGTTCTACACAGGAAACGGGGAGAGGAAGAAACCCCGGGCAGGCTGGCAGTGGGGCTGTGACCCTCACTCTCCTAGGCCCTAACTTCCGAGGGGGTGAGCTGGGGCGCTGGGCCAGCTGAAGCCAGGAAAGCCTGGGAGGAAGGCTGTCTGTCTGTCATCTGCTTTCTCTGTGCCAGACCAAGCTGGGCACTGGGGTTATGGTGGTTGGAGCCCAGAGCCACATGCTAATCTAGAGACCCAAATGTGGAAAGCGTTAACCCCAATGGAAAGACGCAAATCCGGGGGGGGGGGGGGGGAACTCATGGCACAGAGGCAAACAGCTTTGCTCGGGGCCTGGGTTGTTGCACAAGAAGCAGAGTGAGTCACCGCCCAGTGGAGAGGAGGACCGAGGACGGAGGGAGGAGGGAGGAGGGAGGCGGCCAGGCCTAGCAGGACTGGCGGGGGTTGTGGGGGAGTGGTGAAGAAACACAGCTGGAAGTTCATAACCAACCACACTTCATCAGCAGTCTGGGGACGGGGAGGGGGGCAAAGTATCACCTTCCCTTCTAACTCGGGAAGCGTGCCCAAAATGCTTCCTCCCCAGAGAAGACAGGGAAGGAGGAGTCTTCCCAAGAGCCAACTGATCACCCTCTGCAGGCTGCACAAGCCGGGTTCCGGGGAAGCCAGGCTCTGCCCACACCCAGAAGCCACCCTCCTCCTCCTTTGCCTGTCTCTGGCCACGTGCCATACTCATTGGGGTCCCAACAAAGCCAAGGAGGGTCCCCAAGGCTGAGGGCCCAACGTGGACTTCTGCCCCACCACTTCCTTCCTGCTTATCCCCACTGTGGATTCTCAGCCTGTGTCCTTCAAAGGTCCACCTTCCATACACACTGCTGTTGACAAGACACGCTCCTCAGCTTCCCCTGTCTCTAACCCAAGGAGAAACTCCTTATTTCCTTTCAGGCGCTGCCCCTGGCTCCTCTGTTGCCATGGATTCTAAATTCTATGGAGGTTGCCATAATCATCTGCTGTTGGCCTCGACCTCATGACCACCCCATGCACAACAGACAGATGGCTGTCCAGTCCTACCTACACCGTGCCCAAGGTCAGGGGTGGATTGCTGGGATCCACAGGGTTTTCCTTGGCTGAACTTTTAACGCAGTTGATTCCTGAGGCTCCTCTTCCTGGTGTAGAAGTACCGCTAAGATCTAGTCCACAGGGCAGCACCATGCAAGCCTGCACTGAGGTGGGACTGTGCAGGAGGGGCATCAGCTAGGATTCCAATCCAGCTTTCTCACACGACAAGCAAGAGTTCTAGCTCTGAGCCCACACCACTGTGCGGAAGGACACAGACCTACAGTTCAGCCGGGCAAGGGATTCACCCAAAGTTCTAAGACTTGTGGGCTCTATACCTGAGCTTAGCAACGGCCTAACTTTGGACAGGGCGTGACACTCTCTAGGTCATCTGTATCGTACTTTGATGGCATAAGAAGTTGGGTTTACAGATCAGTTAGCCCTAAACCCACTGCTATTGAGTCAATTCTCACTCATAAAACCAAACTCACTGCTACTGAGTCAATCCCAACTTATCACAACCCTGCAGGACAGAGAAGAATGGGCCCCTGTGGGGTTCCATGATTGTACCTCTTCATGGGAGTAGAAAGTATGCTTCAGAGCACAGGTAGGCAAAATGTTGCTGAATATACTTCAAACTCAGTTGTAGCAATCTCTGCAACTGCCCGAAACTCAAGTTGGAATCGGAAGAGGATGTGGGACGAGGGATATCGTTGTTGAGGTCAGATGCCTCTTGGCTGAAAGCAGAGGATATCAGAAAGATGTTACTTTGCTTTATAGACTATGTCGAGGTATTCATCTGCACAGATCATAAGAAATTCTGGGTAACATTGCACAGAATGTGAATTCCCTAACAGTTAACTGTCCTCACGCAGAACATGTACCTAGATCAAGAGGTGGCTGTTCAAACAGAACAAGGAGATGCTGTGCAGTTTAACACCAGAAAGGTGTGCATCAGGGCTATATCACCTTCTTAACTAATCTAGATGCTGAGCAAATAATCCGAAAGCTGGATTATAGCATCCCGAAGAAAAACAGAGCAACAGGATTGAGGAAAGACCCATTAACCTGTAATATGCAGGTAACACAACCACCACACATGTTGAAAGCAACGAGGGCTTGAAATATTCACTGGTGAAGGTCAGAGACTCTGTAGTGTCATGACGGCTTAGTTGGGATAGACGATATGGCAGTGAGTTTGACCTGAATATCCCAGGCTAATTTCATCCGAAAATCCTTCATTTTGTCACACTTGCAATGTCATCCCCTTTGAACTATAAGAGCTCTAGGCACTAGGGTACAGGCATCTTTGGAATGTCTGCCACTCAGCGTAGCCCAGGGGACAGCCCTAAGGCTACAAGGGCCTAAGGAGCAAGCCTGCCTGGAGTGTCCAGGGAGCCACTCAGAGGCCTGGTTGGAAGGAAGGGAAGGCGTGCAATGAGGAGACCAGCGGATGCTTTCTTGGAGCATAATGGCCTTAGAGGGCCACAAGCGCTCCTGTTTTCCTCCGTGGGCAGTCACTCGTGTGCTTTGAGGGGAGGCCTGACACACCTGGCTTTATGATTTAAAAACGGAACAGGGCACGGCAGAACAGTTAGGGGACAACTGAAATAGCCCCAGGACACAATGGTGGTGGCTGCGGCCCAGACTGGAGTCCCAAGGTGGTGTAAATGTTTAACGCGCTCAGCTGCCAACCCAGAGGTTGGCGGTTGGAGTCTGCCCAGAGGTCCTCAAAGCAAAGGACTGCTGAGTTATTTCTGAAAAGCCATACAGCTCTACGCTGATACCTGGGCTCAAGTAGCAGCCGGTCCTGTGGGACTTGGACCGTGGTAATGACAATGGGGTGAGGTCAAAGTGGTCCGACTTTTGAGCATCTGTTTTGAAGGAAGATTCGATAGGCTCAACAAGGCACGTGAGATGAAAGAAAGAGGAGTTACAGATGCCTTTAGGGCTTTTACCCGAGCAGCTGCAAAGGCAGACTTAGCTTGGAAATGCCCAGGTCTGAGGGGGAATGGTCTGGCAGCATGTTTAGGATAGGGTGCATGGAGACGTCCAGAGAGTGCATGTATGTGTCTGGAGGCTGCGAGCCAAGACCAGAAACAGACTTGCTGATCAGAGCAGAAGGTTCCGTAAGGATGCTGCTGGGGGCCTGGGTGGGGCCCAACTGTGGGGTTAAGAATCCAAGAATCGGGGTCTGGACTTAATGTTGAGGGGAGCGGGAAGCTCCAGGGCCAAGTCGCTGTCCGGGATATGGTCCAGAGAGATTCATGACCAATTCGGATGAAGTTTATGAGCTGGGTGCTAGTATTGAGACAAGAAGACAGAGACCGAGAGTAAACAGGGATTTCTCCTTAGCCCTCAGTTGCTCAACCAGGCACAGTTCCACTTCTCAACAGGCCGTGGGGTGGGAACTGAGTGGTGGAGGGAGGGAGGGGTCTAGGGCAGGATTCAGGAATGCAGTCCTACCGCAGGATCCAACGCTGGGAACGGCTCCACTCACTCATGTCTAGACGCTGCCAGGAAGAGTCAGGGTGGTCCTATATCAGAGGGCCAGTAAATAACAAGGTGACCTGGCCATAGGGGCACTGCCCAGTAGAGGCTGGTCTCCCCCTCCCCCTGCTAGCCCTGTCCACCCACACAGCACCCACTCCACCCCAACAGGAACATAGCAACGTGTGCCATACGGATTTACCCAGAGGCAAATGACACATGTACTTCCTGCACATGGTCTTTTAGTCACTCGCTCACTCAGCTGAGTAAATATTTACTGAGCACCTACCAAGTGGCAGGCACCATTTCTAGGGTTGGGGAGAGACATCAAAAGACAAAACTTACCCTAAACATCCACTCCTATATGAGATGGGAATGGGTCTGAGGGAACAGTCAATCAACACAATGCACAAGTAACAATGAGAAATGTTAGCTGATGGAAAAGGTAACACAAGGTGCTAGAAGAAATTGAAACCCAAGAAAGTCAGAAGAATTGGGATGGTGGGGCATGGGTGCCAATTTTAAATAAGTCCGTATGCGACTACTGCTTTTAAGACACGGTTGAAGGTCTTCACGTTCTTCAGCTCACTGCATTCACTCAATAGTTACTGAGCACTCACCATGGGTCTCTCGACAGATACAGAGGTTAACAGAGGTGATTACAGACCAGGTGTGCAGAAGATGGAATGGTCTTGAAGGAGTGCACTCCTGAAAGCAAGTCAATCACCATGAAGCATCAAACATGGAGGTGCCAGGAGCTGCTGGACCCTTGGTAGAGTCTCTGAATTCTTTGTCCAGATCCTGGGTCCACATCCCTCCATCTGTCTCACGCTTTTGCCTCCAGACACCATTGTTGCACCATAACCTAGTGAACATTGCCCTCTTCTCAGTTCCCAGAAACCACAGCTCAGAGCTTCCTGTGGATGCTGCCCGCAGAGTGTCCTTTATCGGTCTTGGCCACTGTCCCAAAGAATCAACTGGTTTTAGAACCTTCTCATGAACTGCCAGTGAGTACCTTTTCTGGGAGCCCCAAGCCCACTGAGAGACAGCCCTTCACACTGCCATTTCCTCATCGCCCGGATCTGACACCTCTGCTAGCCAGGGCTGAGGTACTGGAGGAAGTCACACCCTACACACCAGGTGACCAAGCCTGCCTGGCAGCTCAAGCCCTGCCCACACTTCCAACTCCCTTAGCGGAAACAACCAACTACCAGCAGAACTGCTAATGAGCCAGCTGCCTTTTCCTGTTTGGTGGGAATTCATGGCTGATCTTTGGTGCACATCCCTGATGATCTCTCCAGCCTCTGGACCCTCTCATATCTTCCCATTGCACATCCAGTTGTGAGCTTGTGCCGTGGCAGCCCCAGTGGAAGACAGATCCTTCACTGGGTAGAAGCAGTCACCAAGATCTATCCACTGTCCACCAACCTCTGCCCTTTCCCAAATACTTCCCATCTCTCTCCCAACTTTGTTGGATTTGGTAGGAACCACCGTCCTATTTTTTGGTGGAAAACGGTGCCCCACATGCACAGCAGGCAATTGGAAATACTGTGGCTTGGGTCAGGGCAACCTCAGTCCTCAAAGTAACATCCTTGCTTTCCAACTAAAGGGCTGCAAGAAAGAGCTCGGGTGCAGCAGATTGACGACTACAAAGCCTTCGCTAGCGGCCCTCCAGCAGGCCTACATGCAATAAATGCTGGTGGTCTTGCCCCAGAATATGACACAGCAGACCATGGGGATCCAGGGGGATTTCACTGGCTGATTGTTGAGAGTGGCTTGCCAGACAGTTCTTCCTCATCTATCTTTGTTGGGAAGCGCCAATGAGATCCGTTCCACATCATACCTACTACCACTGAGTCAATTAACATCCCTCCATAAGGTTCCTGAGTTGGAATCTTTTCAGGAGCAGTTAGCCTCCTCTTTCCCCATCTTTAAAATCATTTTATTGGGGCTCATACAACTCTGATCACAGTCCATACACACATCAACTGTGTCAGGCACATCTGTACATTCGTTGCCCTCATCATTCTCAAAACATTTGCTCTCCACTTAAGCCCCTGGCATCAGCTCCTCATTTTCCCCTCCCTCCCTGTTCCCCCTCCCTCATGAACCCTTGATAATAGATAAATTATTATTTTGTCATGTCTTGCCCTGTCCGATGTCTCTCTTCACCCACTTTTCTGTTGTCTGTCCACCAGGGAGGAGGTCACATGTAGATCCTTGTAATCAGTTCCCCTTTTCCAACCTACCCTTCCTCAACCCTCCCAGTATCCCCACTCACACCACTGGTTCTGAAGGGATCATCTGCCCTGGATTCCCTGTGTTTCCAGTTCCTATCTGTACCAGTGTACATCCTCTGGTCTATCCAGACTTGCAAGGTAGAATTTGGATCAAGACAGTGGGGGACGAGGAAGCATTTAGGAACTAGAGGAAAGTTGTATGTTTCTTCATTGCTACATCACACCCTGACTGGCTCGTCTCCTCCGTGAGACCCTTCTGTAAGGGGATGTCCAGTGGCCTACAAATGGGCTTTGGGTCAGCTTCCTCCTTCTCTCTCAGAGAAGTTGCTGAGTTTGAACTGCTGGCCTTGTGGGTAAGCCACCTGGCCCCTAAGTAACTGCAGCACCAGGACTCATGTTCAGCGCCATAGCAGCATCCCATCCACCACTAGTGGCTGCACATGAGCTATACTGACTGGGAGTCTACCCATGAGACTCACCTACACATGAGAGAGGGGAACTGGACCACTGCATTAGAGTTCACTTTGAAAACCCCACGAAGCAGTTCTCCAGGCATATGGGAATGCCACAAGGCAGCATCAACCCAATGACAACTAACAAGCGATGAGGTCACAAGAACTGGCCCACAAGCTGTGCCCAGTGCCTTGAGTAGCACTCACCCAGTCCTGTTGATGACCTGGCTCTCAGTGCTCCATCTCCCACCTGAGACCCAGGCAGAGCCAATACCAGTGCCCTCATCCCCACTCCTCACACACACAGACTGGTGGGCCCCACTGGACCCTGTTTGCACCCCCGTTTCAGACTTTTGGGTGCCCTGATGACTCCTTGCAATAGTCATCCCTGGAGTTTGTTCCCCTGGAAGCAAGTGTGTGTTAGTCTAGTTAAACTAGGGAAACGAATTCACAGAAACTCATATGTATAAGAGAGAGTTTTATGTAAAGGGTAAGTGTATACTCAGAAAGCATCCTAAACCAGTCCAATCCAAGCTCATGAGTCTGATTTAGTCCATATGTCTGACATCGATCTACAAAGTCCTCCTCAAACTCACAAAACACACACAATGATGCCGAATGCAGGAGGATCACAGGCCAGTGCATAGAAAATCTTTGAATCCAGTGGTGGTGTAAGCATCTCAGTGCCGGCGGGGTCTCCACGCTGCTTCTCCAGCACCCAGGCTGAATCAGGGAATGTCCATGAGGCTTCTCCTCAGTGATATCTCCAAGGGAGAAAGCCTTGCCGGCTGAGGAAGAGAACTAGTTAAGGCAGCCGGACACTGGTCTGACCATCAGAGAGCAAGAGACAAGAGAACTAGAAAGGCCAGGCTCACTGGGCCATTTATCTCTCCACCGTTCAATTAATCCCACATGTGTTTATCGGCCAGGTGGGCACAATAAACCTTAACTATCTCAAAGGGCAAGATTGCTCCCTTCTAGGAACAGACTGTCACAGGGTCAAGTTTGACTCATGGCGACCCTTACAGGACAGAGTAGAGCTGCCCTTATGGGTTTATTTACTGGAGTAGAAAGCCTCATTTTTCTCCCTTGGAGAACCTGGTGGTTTCAAACTGCTGACCTTGACAGTTAACACATAACCCACTATGCCACCAGGGCACCTTCCAGGAGCAGACAGAAGTGACTATCTCAGGTGGGGCAATGAGACACACAGGTAACCAGGGGAGCAGGAGTGGGGCAGGCAGAGCAGAGTCCTGGGACAGTGGATCTGAGAACAAGCACTTTCATCCTGTGCAGAGCCTCGGGTCTGCTGGTCTCCAGGGGGGCCGGCCTTGTACGCAGGTACATACACAGTGCCCAGTGTCCCAGACACACAATGTACAAGGGGCAGGTGGGGCAGGCTGCCAGGGCCCTCTCATGCCAGGACTATCTGGGAGCCCTTGCCAGGGCTGAAGAAGTTGGACTCTGTCCTGGGGCACAGTCGGGCTCTATTCTTATCTCAAGGGGCCTGCGTGACCCTCCTTGCTGTGAATGGAGGCGTCTGCCAAGGCAGGGGGAAAAACAGAGCTGTCCCTATGTCCCAAGAGCTCCCCACTCGGCTCTGGCTCCAGCCGGCCCCTCGTGGCAGGGCCTTGCACAGCCTCTGACAAGGAAAGACCAAGCCAGATGCAGACAAGAAACTGGATGGCTCAGGGCAGTGGGCACTCCCCCCACTACCCACCGCATAAAGATTCGGTTCGACAGTGCCTTATCAGAAACTTCTGCACCCAAGAAATCCAGCAGGGCAGGGGGCTGGAGGGAGACGCAGTCTCAAGGACACACACACACACACACACACACACACACAAACAAATCAAACCAACTACCACTGAGTTGATTCTGACTCATAGCAACCCTAGAGAACAGGGTAGAACTGCCCCTGTGTATTTCTGAGATGATAACTGTTTACGGGAGTAGAACGTCTCAACTTTCTCCTGTGGGGTGGCTGGTGGTTTCAAACTGTTGACCTTGTGGTTGGTAGCCCAACTCGGAACCCACTATGCCACCAAGGCTCCCTTCAAGGATACAATTCCTTACCAAATCCCAAAGGCAAGTGCCCAGACATCCCATGCACCCCACATCTGTGCACAGTGGCCTTGGGAGGTTCAGGCCTCCCTCGTGCTGAGCTCTCCCATGACAAGGTCCATAGCTGGCAACAGACCTCATTAGATCACCAATTCTAGGCATGGCCAATGAATGAGGAATGGACATGCTCCCCAGCACATACGATGAATGCACTTGGCTGCTCACTGAACGCTTGGAGGCCCAGAAGCACCTCCAAAGAAAGGCCTGGCAATCTCCTCAAAAAGAAAAAAAAGACCTGAAAACCCTGTTGTGTGCACAGTTCTACTCTGACACATGTGGCATCACCGGGAGTCAGGATGAGCTGGACAACAACCGGTTGCCAAAAAGCCATCTGACGGCACCGGTCCGAATGACACCACACCGCCATGCTAGCTTTTCCAGGAAGTGGTTCTCAGGGCAAAGGGAGACCTTGAGCACAATGGAAATAATGAGCATGTGCACACGTGGTGATGGATGGAAGCAGTACCAGTGGAGCATGCGCGCAGACCTTGTCGAGTGAGGACCTAAACTGCTGGGCAGTTTACGTGATCCTTGGGAAGCACGCTGCTTAGTGCTAACAGCAATCTACTCACTCCCTGCCGCAGCCACTTCTGACTCACAGCGACCCTCGGGACAGAACGGGACTGGCCCTGCATGTTTCTGAGGTTGTAAATCCTTACGGGAGCAGAAAGCCTCATCTTCCTCCTGAAGTGTTGCTAAGTAGGTTCGAACTGTTGACCTTGTGGTTAGCAGCCAAATGGTAATTCACGATGCCACAAGACTACAGACTAGTGAAAGGAAAAGTAACCTTATTAACCACATAACTCAAATCCATTGCCATCAAGTCACTTATGACTCATGGTGGAGACCTACTAGGACAGAGTAGAACTGACTTTGGGGGTTTCTCAGACTTCAAGTCTTTATGGGCGGACATCGGAACCTCTTTCTCCTCTGCATGAGAGACATGGAGGGGGGGGGGACATCGGAAGCACTGGCCTTGCAAGTAGCAGCTCAATGGGTAGGCCACTATGCCACCGGGGCTCCTTGTACTCGTAACTAAAGGGTTAGTTATACTAGGTCATCCAAATTATGAATTATTATTATAAAGGATTGAAGAAAAACAAGCGGCCATCTAGCTCAGAAGCAACAAAGCCCACATATTGAAGAAGCACACCAGCCTGTGTGACCACAAGCTGTCGAAGGGATCAGGTATCAAGCATCAAGGAACAAAAAATCATATCATTGTAAATGTGGGTGAGTGCAGAGTGGAGACTCGAAGCCCATTGGTAGGAAACCAGACACCCCATTACTGAAGGGTTGTAAGGAGGAGATGAGCCAGTCAGGATGCAGGGTAGCAATGATGAAACATATTCACTTCCCTCTAGTTCTTAAATGCTTCCTCCCTGCCACTATCATGATCCCAATTCTACCTTACAAATCTGGCTAGACCAGAGAATGAACATTGGTACAGAGAGCAACTGGAAACACAGGGAATCCAGGACAGATGACTCCTTCGGGACCAGTGGTGAGAGTGGTGATGCCTGGAGGGTGGAGAGAATGTGGGGTGGAAAGGGGGAACTGATTACAAGAATCTATGTATAGTCTCCTCCCTGGGTGATGGACAGTAGAGAAGAGGGTGGGGGGAGAGACATGGGACAGTGTAACATATGACAAAATAATAATAATTTATGAATTATGAAGGGTTCATGACAGAGCGGGAAAAATGAGGAGCCAATATTAAGGGCTCAAGTGGAAGGCAAATATTTTGAACACGATGATGGCAACAAATGTACAAATGTGCTTGACACATGGATGGTTGTGTGGCTTGTGATGGGAACTGTAAGAGCCCCCAATTTAAAAAAAAAAAAGAATGTGCCTTAGAAAGAAGGAAGGTGAGACTTTATTTCATGTATTTGGACATGTTATTAGGAGAGGCCAGTCCCTAGAGAAGGACATCATGTTTGGTAAAGTCAAGAAGCAGTGCAAAGAGGAAGACTCTAGACAACAGAGATCGATACAGAGGCTGCAACCATGGGCCGGAACGGAACAAGGGTGAAGATGGTGCAGGACTGGGTGGGGGGTCTCGTTCTCCTGTACATCGATCACTGTGAGTCAGACATCCTCCTCAGCACTTCAAATAGTCCACACGAACCATCATGCAGCTCTCTGAACTGCATCTGCGCCGAGGAAGATATTCCGAGAATATCAAGTTTCAAAACAAAACAACGCATGCCAGTTACACAGCTGCATGCACGATCTGATGAAAAAGGGAGAAAAAGAGATTCCTCTTTGTTCTCCAGTAGAAGGCTCGGGGTTGGTGGGGTGGGGGTGGGGGTCACAGGGTGACCGTGGTGCTGGGAATGAAAGAGGGGTGGTCAGCATTGGGTGGGAGTGGCTGCAAAGACAGACAGAGTCCCTCTTAGCCTTCCTCTGAGTCAGCGTAAAAAAGCCTATGAAAACATCCGGAAAAATATTTAGCTTGTAAATCTGTCAAAGCCCCTTCCCCCAGCTTTATTTATTAACACTTCCCTTCCACTCGCCTCCACTTAGAGCTGATTTGAATTCAGCTCAGTATGACCCTAGAGGACAGAGTATTACGACCCCCACCGGGCGACTGCAAACAGACTGCCAGGATCTTCCACCCACACAGTGGCGGGTGGGTTCAAACTTCCAACCTTTGGTTCAGCAGCGGAGTGCTTTCAACCATTGCACCACACACCGAATCCCCCATGCCACCCACTGTAGATTCCCTCCACAGACTCAGACGCCGGGCCTCACAGCACTCTGGCAGCTTGGGTGCTACCTGTTGGTGTCCAAAACGGAGACACGCCGCCTGGCTCACACCTCAGAGAGGCCTCCCTGATCTGCAGGGGCACCCAGCAGGGGCTGGTCTGTGTGACACAACCCAGGTCACAATGCCTCCAAGTCACCAATCAGCAATGACTATCCTGGTGACTCAAGGAAGTGAAAAGAACAAAACAAAATCCATTGCTATCAAGTTGGTGCCAACTCATAGCACCTCTGTAGGGCCAGCTAGATCAGAAGTGCCTCTGGGATGTCTCAGACAGCAGACATTGCAAGATGGAAGGATTTCAGGTTTCCAAATGGGAATATGTGTGTTCCCAGTGTCACTCTGACTGACTAGCAGTGTCTGGTTCCAAATAAAACAGCTGCCTTCAACTCACAGTGACCCCACGTGTGTGCCCACATAGATCTGTGCTCCTCCGGGTTTTCAAAGGCTGGTGTTTTCTTTTTTGAAGTTGATCACCAGGCCTTGCTTCTGAGCCACCTCTCAGTAGACTTGAGTCAATTCATGGCTACCTGTGAGGGGGCTTCAACCATCCGTGGAACTATTCTGTTATCTTTTAATTCCATTTTTAGCGAGCTTTCTGAACCACTCCCACACGCTTCTAATGGTATATAATTCCTGTGACGTCAGTGGCCTTTCTAACTCATCACATTGGAACCAGTGACCCCAACTGTGGACGGCTCCACAGCCAGCACTACGGATACTCGAGCTCCATTCTGAACGGCGGGGTCACTTACACAGTCATGCAGGGAAACTTGCAAGGAAGAAAGAAAGCAGACCCACCACAAGCCCTTTATCAGACTCAACTCCAGCTTGGGCGAGGGGGGAGCCCTGGCCTTCAGGGCAGTCATGTTGCACTCTCTGTGTGTAGCCTGCATGGTGAACTTGAGCTGACCATGGTCAAGCCACTGAAGATACAAGCTGGGGTGACCAGCACATCTGGAAGAGACCTGAAGGAAGCAGTCTTGGAAATCCACAAGGGCAGTTCTACTCTGCCCTCCAGGTCACTGTGAATCAGAATCAACCCCATGGCAGTGAATTTGCTTGGTTTTTTACATGACAGGTTGGATGGTGCCACCTACAACCAGATGTTGAAATTCCAACCCTGGTTAGAACTGTCAAGGTGATCTTGTTTGGAAACAGGGTCTTTGAAGATGGGGGGATCACTTAAGTTCACCTGGGAGCCACTGAGTGATACACAGTTCACAAAGAAAGTTGGCGAGGGGAGTCCCAACCCAGGCTAGTCAGAAGACAAACAAGAAAACAAACCAAAAAATCCCCTTCACTGACATGGAAGTGATTCCGATGCATAGTGACCCTGCAGGGCTCAGTAGAATTGCTGCTGTGGATTTCTGACTCTAACTCTTTACCGCAGTAGAAAGTCCCCTCTTTCTCCCAAGCAGCAGCTGGTGCTTTTGAACTGCTGACCTTGCAGTTACCAGCCCAACATGTAACCACTACATCGCCAGAGCTCCTTTGTCAGCAGAAAGACCTGGTGATTCTCTTCAGAAAAATCAGTTACTGAAAACCCTAGGGGAACCCAACTGCACACCGCGGTTTGCAGCAGCCAGGAGTCCACAAGGAGAGGAGAGTGGCTCCTTTTCTGAAACCTAGATGACGTCATACTGGAGGAAAGTGGGTCCTCATCCCCTGGGAGTGGTGTCCGCATCATAAAGGAGGCCAGACATACGCACACTGTGTGGTGGGGTGGTGGTGGGGGATGTGGAGATACTTCAAGTCAGGGAGTACATAGAGTTACCAGAAGCCCACAAGCAGGGAGAAACAAGACAGGCTCTTCCCTCCAGACCAGACACAGAAAAGAGCCCTGCCCACAGACTCGGGCCATTAGCTGCAGAACTGCCAGACAATACACGTCTGTTCGCATTTGTCCCTCAGCTTGTGCTATTCTGTACCAGCATCCCTATCAAACCAATGCACGCTGGAACCCCCACAGGCAACAGCCTGGGCTCCATTGTACTCTCACAGGAGGGAGTGCCAGGCTTGGGCCAGAACCAAGGCTGGAGCATATAATTTTTGAGAACTTGGATTTTAAAGAGGCTGGCCAAATGGAGTCTGGGTGGCCTAGCAGATTACGCCTTGGGCTGCTAACCACAAGGTCAGCGGTTCAAAACTACCAGCCAGCTCCTTGGGGAAAAGATGGAGTTCTCTACTCTCATAAAGAATAATAGTCTTAGAAGCCCACAGGGGAAGGAAGCTCCGCCCTGTCCTATAGGGTCACTGTGAGTCAGAACTGACTCGATGGCAGTGAGTTTGAATTGGAGGGGTTAGGCTCAAACCAAGAAATCACTGGGTCGAGAATTCCACAAAGTCTAGAGGTTTGGCTGGAAACATGATGGCAAAGGTGTCCTCCAAGAGCAAGCCCCAGTCTCCGTACCCTTAAGCGCCAAAGGATGGGTAAGATGAAGCCCAGTTAAGAAGCCCAAGGGAGAAAGCAGGCTCTGAGTAAAAACCCTGAGCCCCAGGCCTGCCTCTCCCTGGAAACGCTGATAAAACACCAGAAACTCTTGCAGAGATCTGAGCAAATTCCAGGACCACCTCTCAGACCACATAAGCTCTCGATAAAGCACATGCAAACACTGAGTCAGACTTCTAAACATCTGGGGCTTAGCTCATGCTTTGCTCCCCTCCCTGTGTTCCCCCTGAGAATTATTTGAGAGGCATGGCCATGGCAGATTCTGGTCCAGTTTGCAGGATCCCCAGCCAGGCTGGAGAAGCGAACCACACAGCCCTGCCCTGAGCTGGGGCCTCAAGAGTCAGCCGGGTGTGAGCGCATCCTCCGGGGCCCACACCAGCAGTTCCAGGGCGTGGCCACCACCCCCACCCACACGTGGATTCCATTCTGTGGTGGAGACTTGGAGAGGAAACAATTCCCTAATCCCCTTCTTAAATCAAGGCCAAGAAACAACTCATGGAGAGTCCCACAGACCGTGGCTGCTCCCTCTGCCCGGCTCTCCCTGTTCCAAATGTCTGCTGCCGAGATGAGGCCTGAGGGGACATCAGAGGGGTGGACAATGAGAGCATGGCGTGGCCTGTGTTCACAGCTCACAGCTTAAGCAATTGAATCCCAGAGCCAGAAACAAGCAGATGCCCAGCTTGCCCCTGTCCCCACATCTTTCTTCACGATTTGCCTTCCCATCCACCTCCTCTTCTTCCTTTCCTTTTGTGTTAGTCTAGAGAAACAAATCCATGGACACACATATGTGTATAAGTAAGAGATTTATATACAAGAGCAATTGAACACTGAGAAAATATCCCAGCCCAGTCCAGATCAAGTCCATAAGTCCGAGATTAGCCCATATGCCCGATACCAATCCATAAAATCCTCTTCAGACTCATGCAACACATGCAATGACGCCAAATGTAGAAGATCACAGGTCCGTGGGTAGAAAGTCTTTGGATCCAGTCACACTGGAAACATCTCAGCGCTGGCCGGGGTCTCTGCATGGCTTTCCCAGTACCCAGAGCTGCATCAGGGTGGGTCCATGTGTCTTGTCAGCTGCTATATCTCCCAGAGTGTGAGCAGTCTCCTACCTCCATGGAGGAAATACCAGAATTCCCAGGATCCTTAGCGGAAGGCTATGCCCACACAGAAGTCTCATTGGCTATATCCTGATTGACAGGCTAGACTCCACCCCTACATGCTTAATCCTTAAATTGACAATTCCATTACTACCACACCTTTCTCACACTTCACTAGAGCACTTATAGAAAAGAAGGGTTTTCTTTTTTTCCTTCAGCAGTGTTCATTGACTATTTCTGGTGTTGGTGAAAACATCAAGGAAATCTTTTGTAGAATTCCAAATGAAGTCATCTTTTCACTTACAGGAGCCTTTGATGGTTTGAGTTCTCCCAGTGGATTAGAAGCCTGCAGTGAGATGTTTCCCTATGTGGTGAATTTCTACACCCAGCACAGTCAAATTGCGTTCTGATGTCTTAGGGACCAAGACAATTATGCGGGGGGCTGGGGGGGGGCTTCAAAAAATCTATGTGAAAATGGAAGACAATGATGTTTTTCCAGAAACTTTTTAAAGTCCTTGTGCAAACAAGGAGTGAAAGGTCTTTTTGGAAAACGGGGCTGTGACACATAGCCACGTGGTAAAGAAGAAAGCTGAACCCTTACCTCACTCCAAATACCCCCCCAAAATTAAAGTGGATCAAAGATCTATATGTAGCTGCTATTACTGTCAGAAGAAAATGCATAGGACCCCAAAATGCATAAACAACCCCCCCAAAACCAAACCAAGCTCCCTTCATTGAGTCAATTCCGACTCATAACAGTCCTATTCTCTCACTGCCATCGAATCAATGCTGACTCACATTGACCCCCAGTGGATTTCAGAGACTGTGGCTGTTTACGGGATGAGAAAGCCCAGTCTTTTTCCCATGGAGCCACTGTGGATTTTGAACTGCTGACCATATGGATTGTTTCCCAATTAGTAACCAGGACACCACTCAGAGGACAGGGCAAGACTGCCCCTGTGAGTTAGCAGCCCAAGACATAACTACTACCTATGGGGGAAAAAATTAGGCACTGTTAAAATGAAATCTTTTTCTGTTTCAGGCCATTGTTAAGAAAGTGAAAGACAACCCACAGAGTGGGAGGAAATATTTGGAAATCATGTAAATGACAATGGACTTGTATCCAGACTGTGTAAAGGACACTTGCTGCTCAATAATAAGAGCACAAATAAAGGATTTGAATAGTCGTTTTTCCAAAGATGACATGCAAATGACCAGTCAGTCCATGAAAAGATGCTCAACATAATTGGCCACCAGGGTAAGGCAAACCCCAACGACAGTAAGGTGCGACATCACCGCACGAGGATGGCTAGATGCCAAACGACAGACAATAGCAAGCTAGGGAGGAGGCAGAGAAGTGGAAATCCTCCTACACAGCTGGTGGGAATGGAACATAGGGCAAGCGCTTTGGAAAACATTCTGGCAATGGCTCTTGTGGTTCAACCAAGAGATACCATATTATCGTCGTGTGGTGCTGTGGCGTTGATTCTGATGTATAGCAACTCAGGGCAGCAAAGTAACACTGCCCCATACAGTTTCCCAGGCTGTAATCTTTACAGGAGCAGATGGTTGGGTCTTTGCCCACAGAGCTGATGAGAGGGTTTGAACTGTTAACCTTTCAGTTAGCACCTGTGTTAGTCTGGGTACTTTAGAGAAACAAATCCACAGGAACTCATATGTATAAGAGAGTTTTATAGACAGGGTAAGTGTACATTAAGAAAGCATACCAACCCAGTGCTTCCCAAGCCCACAAGTCCAACATTAGCCCATATGTCCGGCACCAATCTACAAAGTCCCCCGTCTCACAAAACAACACGCAAGGACGCCGACTGCAGGAAGAAAGCCGAATCAGTGAGCGCGTAAGCATCTCAGCACTGGCAGGGTCTTCACATGGCTGCTCCAGTACCCAGGGCTGCATGGGGGTACGTCCATGTGGCTTTTCCTTGGAGATGTCTTCCAGGAAGTGAGCCTTGCCAGCTGAAGCAGGGATCTGGCAGCTTCACCCCAACCATCAGAAAGCAAGAAACCCGAGAACTAGAAAGGCGAGGCTCACCGAGCCATTTATCCCTCTGCCCTTCAATTAATCATACAGGTGTTTATCAGCCAGGTGGGCACAATAAACCGTAACTATCTCAGCACCTGAGTCCTCAGACACCATGTCACCAGGACTCCTTAGAACAGGGGTCCTCAAACTTTGTAAACAGGGGCCAGTTCACTGTCCCTCAGACCCATTGGAGGGCTGGACTACAGTTAAAAAAAAAAAAGAACAAATTCCTATGCACACTGCACATATCTTATTTTGAAGTAAAAAAATAAATGGGGCAAAAACACCTGGCGGGCAGGATAAATGTCCTCGGTGGCCCGCGGGCCGCAGTTTGAGGAGCCCTGCCTTAGAGGTATCATCTGCCCTGCAATTCTACACATAGGCATGCACCCAAGAGAAAGGGGGGTCCATGTGCATTATGATCATGCAAAACTTAGACAGGAATATTCATTGACGCATTATTCACAACAGCCAAAAAAAAAGCTTTTAGAGACAATGGGATATTAAAATGTGAACCTGTGAACACGGCACATACGGGAGAAACTTAGGAACACTGTGCATAATGAGATAAGCCAGACATAGGAGGCACAGGTTGTACGATTCCATTTAGATGCGATGTCCAGACTAGGCAAACCTATAGAGGCAGAAAATAGACGCATGGTCCCCTGGAGCTGAGACTGAATGGGAGCCTTTGTGTAGTGGTCACACATTGGGTTGAAGTCCCCAAAGTCACCAGTTGGAAAGCACCAGCCACCCCATGGGAGAAGCGGGGCATTCGACTCCCATACACAGTTACTGTCTAAGAAACTCGCATGAGTCCAAATGACTTGGAGGCAGTGAGTTTGGTTGAGTGAGGGCTGAGAGAGGAACCCTGGGGGTACCGGGCTGCTCAGCTGTAGGGTCAGAGGGGTACACGTTGGGTCAAGGTTGGATGAAAAAGAACATCTAACCTTTCAGTCAGCAGCTGAGTTAACCATTTACCCTACCTAGGGACTCCCTTCAAGCATCCTTCTCCAAATGACAGATAAAACTGACCAACATACACACACCACCACCTCCATCCACTACCACCCACTCCCCCCCCCACTGCTACCTGAAACACCACCACTACTTTACCCCACAACCACTATCACCACCACTTACTACCCAGCACCAACCTCCACCCCCACGACTGTCACCCCCACCCATTGCTCCCCCACCTACTACTCACCACCACCACCCCTCCTGTCCTCCAAGACCAGGCTTTGCATGCCTCTGCTTGAATCTAGCCTTCCTAACTCCCTCAATTTTGCTCCTCTACCATTACTCCAAATCACACTCCACAGTGAAGGCCAGAGCTGGACAGCCCGATCCCTCCTCAACTTACACCAGGCTGAGAGCAGCCAGCAGTCCCCCATCACAGTCCGTTCTTTTCCACTGGTTTCCAGTTTCCACGTTGTGCTTTCACAGTCGTTGCTGTGTGCGTTCCCGACTCCCCACGAAGGGTGGCCTCAATACCTTCATTCCTTCCTCCCCCGTGTGACCTCGGAGCCCTGTGAGCAGGCAAGATGCTCACCCTCCCCAGAACTGAGGGGCCACAGGGGCACCCACTCGCTCAGTGGGGTGTTCTCCTTGCCAGGGCGCAGGGGCCTGAACCTTGTAAAGGAAATAAGCTTGTAGCCAAAGCTCAAAGGAGGGTCCTAGGTTTGCAGCAAACAGTGGGGAGACTTGGAGAGAAATGCGCTTCTTGTCAAGTTGAGACAAGGCCACGAGCCAAGAGCTGGGGGCTGCTGCAAGCCCAGGGCGGCGTCGGCTTGTCAGAGGACAGAGGCTGGCTGAAGGAGGACTAGACAATGAGTTACAGCAAATGCCTCCCACACGCCGTCTCTGTCTCTAATTCATTAATCCCCACGTCACACACGCTGCAGGCAATGAAACGACGCACAGGGGCTCGGAGTGTGTGGCATGAGGTCCACTTGCCCATCGTCCTTTCGGAAGGGACCTCGGACGGCCCACAGGCAGACTGTGGGGAGCAACACTCCACAGATCACATCCAACTCTCGAGGGGCTTTCTGGGCTTGCTCTCGAAACTCCCCAGGGACACGCACACCTTTGAGTTATTTTAGTCTCTCAGTCAGCGCAGGGGTTTGCAGGGGTGCTGGGGGGTCCCAAGAGCTGCTCCTGACGCAGCACAGCAGTTCTGGGGAATGCAGGCCAGGTTTCCCTGGGCTGTGGAAGGGTGGCTGCCGTCCTTGCCCCTCACAGAAAAGGCCCAAGTAGATGTCTGGAAGAGCAGACTTCCAAGTCATCAGCAAATCCTATCGGCGCCTCCTTTGAAACGGACCCCAAATGCTCTGTGTCTCACCAACTGAGCTGTTTCCACCCCAGAGAGAAAGCTACCATCCCTTCAATCTCCCTGCTTCGCCTCGCACAATGGCTGCGGTTAATTCCTCGCACAGTGACCTTCGCGACAGGAAGTCTGGTGGCCGAGGAGGTGGTGGGTAACCCTGCAGGGGCTTTCCTGACCAGTTAGCATGGACTGCAATTTCAGCCCAAGTGAGGAGTGAGCTTGTGTTCTGTGAGGTTTTCGGGGGTGATGTTTTGGAAGTCATCACTAGGCTTTTCTTTCAAGGCACCTCTGGGGAGACTTGAAACACCAACTTCGCGGTTAGCAGTTGAGCGCAGTACAGTTGACACCAGTCGGGGTGGCCCTGATACTTAGAAAAAAACAAAAAACAGAAATGTCACCTCACCCAGAAACCACAAGACAGACAGTTCTAAGGGGGTGAAAGAGACCTCCGATTCAAATATAACTTACAAGTCTGTCTGAATTTGTAAGACATTCACGAACTCTTAAGCAATACAAAGGCAGGCCATCTAGATAAGAAGACCGTCAGCACGAGGTCATAATGGTGTCCAAGGATCCATGGAAATACAGCCACTTCAAGAGGACACGGTCACAAACTCCTGACTGCTGGCAGATCAGTGCACCACACACAGTGGCAGGCGGGACCCCAGAAAGGGAAAGGATGGGGGTGTGTACACTATCACAGACAGAAAAGCTTACAAGACTCGTTCAGAGCCCACCAGCCAAGGCAGCCCGGGGATGTTTCATGAGAATGTGATCCCAGGACTCCAAATTCCATCGAGGGCACACCCAGGCAAATCCCCAAGGGCCAGGCTCCCCTCCCTGGACTGTCTGGGGAAGTGGTAGCAATCCACTGCCAAACATGATGGTCGGAAGATCCCACTGGAGGCTGAATTCAGGTGGAGACCAAAAGTGGGTTGAGGGTTTTCACTGTAAACTTTGGTGGTGCTCAGCATTTAAGCTCTAGTCCAGCGGTTCTCAACTTGTGGGTTGCGACCCCTTTTGGGGGTCCAACAACCCTTTCACATGGGTCACCAGATTCAAAGCAGTAGCACGATTACAGTTATGAAGCAGCAATGGAAACAATTTTATGGCTGTGGGGGGGTCACCACCACATGAGGAACTGTGTTACAGGGTCGTGGCATGAGGAAGGTTGAGAACCACTGCTCAATTCCATAGGTTCCCAGACTTACTTGGCCTACTTCCCCCTTTTCAGAGAAATAGAGAGAAAAAAACCCAGTGCCACCATCCCAGACTCACCCCAGCAATTAAAATCCTTTGTACTATACGAGGGGGTATCCCAAAAAATTGGAATTTATTTTCAAAGCTATGCATTTAATTTTTTTTTTACAAAACAGCCTAATCACCTTCAAAGTACTCTCCATTAAACTTAATGCATTTTTCAAATCTGTGCTTCTTTGTAAGCTGTGTTCAATATCACAGCAATTTCGGTGGCATTTTTCCGGAGCAAGAAACAAAATTTCACAGCTGGATGCTGTTTCTCTTAAATTGACCATCACCAAAAAAAAAAAAAAAGGGTTGAGGGAAACTGCGTTAATGAAGAAATTCACTGTGGCCAGAGAGAATCTTCCCAGGTGATGCCACTGGATGGTCGCCTAGCAGGAAAAATGCGTACTATGAAAGCTCTGCTCTGCCCAGAGCAATTCCATTTGATGGGGGAGGTACCCCTAGTATATTGTCCACAATCCAAGGTGGTGTAGTCACAGGTTTGGCTGCTAACCTTAAGGTCGGTGGTTTGAAACCACCAGCTGCTCCAAAGGAGAAAGACAAGGCTCTCTACTCCTGTAAAGAGTTACAGTCTCGGAAACCCTGTCCTATAGGGTGGATATGAGCCAATCAACTTGATGGCAGTGAATTTTGGAGCCCATAATCCAGGATAAAGTGTAAGTATCTGCTTTTGCAGCCCCCTCACCCCCATCATTCCAGCACCCCCCACTTTGGGAAACATTGCTCAAAGACAAGGCCCAGAGAAGAAGTCAGCAAAACCAAGACTTCCAGGCTTCAGATCTTTGAGAAATTCATTTCTGTTCCTTAATTCAATCCAAGAAACCCTGGGGGCACTATGGGTGAGGTGTTTCACTGCTAACCAAAAGGTTGGTGTTTCAAACCCACCAGCCAGCCGGCTCTGTGGGAGAAAGATGGGGTTGCCTGCTCCCACAAAGACAGTCTCAGAAACCCCAAAGGGTCATTTTGCTCTGTCCTACAGGATCGGTATGAGTCAGGATTGGCTCAATGATAGTGGATTTTGGTTTCCACCACCCAGCCAGAGCATTTACCTTAGGACAGCACTACTTCATGAGGACATCTCCCCTTTGGAGAGTCGTGCTCCAAAGAAATTAAAGGTAGGGAATGGGGTGGGGGGGCATGTGGGGTATGGAAGCAGTGACCCAGAACTCAGACACAAGCCAACCATGACAGGGCTGGGTGCCTCCCGGCCAAATCCCCACCCCCCTACATTGGATCTCAAGTGCCCTTGGAGAAATCTCCTGACTTTTCTAGGCCCAGAATTTCTCATCTTTATAATGTATATAATAAATCTCTCATAGTGAAGAACCTGGGGGGAAGATGAGGCTCTCTACGCCATAAAGAGTTGCAGTCTCAGAAACTTCCAATTCTACCCTGGGCTATAGGGTAGCTCTGAGACAGATGTGACTTGATAGCAGTGAGGTGGTTGTTTTTTTTTTTTGCGGGGGGAGGGGGGTTTAGTGCAAGGCTGTGGGAGCCCAGTGGCACTGTGAGTTGAAGCGTTCGACTACTGCCAGTAGACTAGCAGTTCAAATCCACTAACCACTGGGAGGGGAAAAGATGAAGCTGTTTGCTCCTGTAGAGAGTCACAGGCTCAGAATCAATCTGATGACAATGGGATTGGCATTTTATTGTGTTGTGTTTTGGGCAAAAATGCAGGATAATGATAAGTTTTCATGCTTTAATTAAAAAATAGTAATAATAGAGGTATAGTAAATGTTATTTATTACTTTTGTTAAGTTTAACTAGACTAGAGGCAAGGATGATGAGACTTCTTGTCGCATGTGCTTTGGACATGTGACCAGGAGAGATTCATCCCTGGAAGAGAACATCATGCTTGGAAAAGGAGAGGGATAACAAAAAGAGGAAGAACTTTGACAAGATAGACAGACACCGTGGCTGCAACAATGGGCTCAGACATCACAATTGTGAAGATGGCACGGGACTGGCTGGATTTTCATCCTGATAGCCATAGGCTCGCTATGAATTAGAATCAACTCAATGGCCCCTAACCATAACCTCAGCATGGCAGCAGAATGTCTGCAGACAAGTAGGCCTCCCTTCAGCTGAGAGAGGATGATGGGCGGGCACAGTTGGCGGATCAATAGCACCTGCCTTCCTCCAGACACTCCAGAGAGGACAACCGGACCAGGAAGCCAGAGGCCCAGGCTGGCAGCCACTGGCGACCCAAACACCACAGGTGTTTTCAGAAAAGTGCAACAGCTCCTAAGATGGAGTTCTAGGCTTCTATTGGTCAGTCCACTGAGCTTGTGCAAGAAAGGGCAATAGTAGAGAAACTGAAGCAAGTCCACCACTCTTCATTGGCAAAGCCTTTTTTTTGGGGGGGGGCACAGTTAATGCAGCAAATGCCCTGGGTGTCTAAAGAACAGGTCTTGGTGAGGGACGGCTGCAGGGACACCTGTGTTCACACTCAGATGCACGCCAAGAGGAGGAAGGGAAACAGAACATCATGTGTGTGCCCAAGAACTACGGGGATGGGGGGGTGCACAAAGGGCAGTATTGCTGCCCGCTTCCCCTGGAGCACGTCACGCCCAGGCAGCTCGAAGTGTAACACGGAGAGCCAGTAGTAAGCAGGAAGAGGCACTGGAGCCCGTGGGGGGCGGGGACCCTGACAGAAGTGAAAACTCCACTGAGGGCCTGGTGTTGGGTTTGCCATCACCTTCCAACCTGGAAGCCATGTCCAATCCACATGCAGGAGAAACAACAGGCCCCATGCCCACTTCCTCCACCCACAGCATCCTCATCCTGGTTTGGGGAAGCAGGGCCACAAGCACGCCTGCTGCTGGGTTGACCAGGGGCGTATCCACACCTGCTGCTAGAGGAGCTGGGGGGGGGGGCCTCAGTGGCCACGAGCGGCAACTTGGGATTCTGTGCTTCAAGGGCACATAAGGCAATTGTGTCTATGACCTAGAGAATCCCTGGTGGCACTGTGAGTTAGGCATTGCACTGTTAAACACAAGGTCAGTGGTTCAAACTCACCAGTTTCTCTGAGGGAGAAAGAGGAGGCTGTCTGCTCCCCCCAATGCTCACCATCTTGGTAACCCTAAGGAGCAGTTCTAGTCTGTCCCAGAGCACCATCATGAGTCGGAATGGAGTCAAAGGCAGTGGGCTTGTTTTTGCTGTTGTTAAATTAATCCCACGTTCAGGCGACTGTGTGTTAGAGTAAAACTGCCCAATCCACAGGATTTTCAGCTGCTGCAATCTCTCCAACGTAAACTGCCAGGCCTTTTTACCGAGGTGCTTCCGGTGGACCTAAAGGGCTAGGACTCCCAGTCCTTGAAGGAGTTGAGCGTGCTGCTAAATACCACGGCCTTGGTAATGAGAGCAGGTCAGAGCACAAGCAGCCAGCACTCTGTCACAGAAGACTGGTGCCATCTCCTTTCCTGGACAGAGAACTGCCATCAGTCAGTGCTGACTCACGGCGCGCCCCCTGTGGGTTTCCAAGATGGTAACTCTTCACTGAGTAGAAAGCCCAGTCTTTCTTCTGGTGCTGGTGGTTTCGAACTGCTGACAATGTGGATTGTAGCTCAATGGTAGACACTTTAAATTAAGGAAGTAGTGAAGGCTGGGAGAGATGCTTAGTCCCCTCATACTCAGCCACTGAGGAGCCGGGTGCGGGGAGCAGGGGCGGGACCTGAGCACTGGACACTATATAATACTTATGAGACCACTGTTGGGTTCAGGGGCTCACTCTGCCTTCTGAGGTGGGGTGCCCGATTTTGCAAAATCAACTAGTGAAGCCTGTGTCTCTTTCCAGGGGGAACAGCCTGGGTTTCTTGAGCATTTCTCGGAAAACACTCGTGATTACCCACCGGTGACATCACATGGGGAAGGGTGGTCCACTCCGTTCTCCATCTGGAAGCCCGTGGGGCCCAAGGCAGAGGTTGATCCACACCCACCAGTGACCCAGAGGGGCAGAGGTAGTATCAAGGCGTCGACAACTGTTTCTCAGTTAACTTTCAACTGCAGATGCCCGAAGGGCTGCACGACGCAGAAGACAGGAAGAAGCAGGAAGGCAGACAGAAAGGAAACCGGGACTCACTGAGGAAATGGGGAGAGTGCTGACACATTGAGGGGAAAACATCCAAAGTCCTGAAATAACATGTTGAGTGGGAAACACTAATTTGCGTTGTAAATTTTCACCTCAAGTACAATAAAATGTTCCCCCAAAGGGAGGAAAAAGGAGTGGTGCAGTGGATATGCACGGGGCTGCTAACCACCAGGTCAGCAGCTCGAAACCACCAGCCACTCTGAGACAGAAAGATGAGGCTTTCTACTCCTGTAAAGAATTACACTCTTGGAAATCCAAAAGGGCAGCTCTACCCTGCCCAGAAGGTCACTAGAGTTGGCATCAACTGGATGGCAGTGAGTTTGATTTGGTTTTGGGATGAAGCCCAGCCCTACTCTGATACAGTTAGGGATTAAATTGGGTGCCCACCTCCTGCCCCCTCAAATGGGTTGTAAATCCTAACCTCCATGCCTAGGGTTACAATCCCACTTGGGAATGGGTTGTCTTTACTATGTTAATGAAACAGAATTATGCAGTGCATGTTTTGAGTCAATCATTTTACCAAATATGAAAGGAGTCAGTCAAGAAGGCAGGGATTCCAGTGGGTTGGCGGCCAAACCCTGGGGAAAATGACCCAGGAAGAGAAGCTAACAAAGCTATGGATCTTCCTGCAGAGAGAAAGCTTTCCCCTGCATTTGGACTTGTAGCCTCCAACACTGTGGTTGCAACAATGGTCTCAAACATGAGATCAACTATGAGGCCAGCACAAAACCAGACCGCGTCTCCGTCTGGTGTAGCCACGGTCATTATGAATCAGCACCCACTGAGAGCACCTAGCGACAGTACCAAGCTATGAGAAATTATATGTCTGTTTGTTAAAACTCCAGACAAACAAACAAACAGTTTGCTATCAAGTGGACTTGCATGACAGAGTGGAACAGAATAGAACTGTGCTCCATGGGCTGCTTCACTGGCTTCTCACCCCCCCTGGTTAACAGCTCAGCAGGTTAGCCGTTTGCACCACACATGGGCACCTACTACTTTAGAATCCAGGGTCCTTCTGACCTGCTAAGCTATCTGTTAAGTCAAGAATTACTACCAAAGCCTCCAAATGTGAAATCACCTGGTTTATACTTCTTATGTGCTAATTGCAAATGAGCTAGCCCTACCTAGTCAATTAGCGTGGAGACATTTTTAGTAGAGTGTTCATTATTCTTGTACCAAGTTCGACCACGTGCCTAGTTTATGGTTCATGAATAAATAGCATAGGTGTTTTCACACTTGTGAGCACAACCACAGCAGTGGGCGCTTTTTTTGACGCGTAGGGAGAGGGTGTTGCAAGTCAGTGCATTTAACCACAGTGAGTGATGGATACACAGCTGCATCTCCCAAACTTGTCACAACTCTCAGACCAGCTCCATTCAGAGGATCTTTTCAAAAAACAACGCAGACAAAAGGAAGCATCCTAGAAGTTGATGTAAGGGATTTGCAGTCCCCGCCCTGAATGAATTCCCAGTTTGGAATGCACAAGCTATTTTAGTGTCACAAAAATACCCTTCTATTTCCTCTTACAACCAAGAGTGCAAACCTTAGACCAGACAAAGAGTGTAAGACAGACACCCCACACACATGCGCAAAGAAATGACTCAAGATGAGGAAAGCTGATGGTGGCCGGCTATCAACAGATACAGCATCTGGGGTCTTAAAGGCTTGAAGGTAAACAAGTGGCCATCTAGCTCAGAAGCAACAAAGCCCACATGGAAGAAGCACATCTGCCTGTGCAATCACGATGTGTCAAAGGGATCAGGTATCAGGCATCAAAGAACAAAAAATCTTATCATTGTGAATGAGAGGGGAGTGTGGAGCGGAAACCTAAAGCCCATTTGTAGACAACTGGGCATCCCCTTACAGAAGGGTCTCGGGGAGGAGACAAGCCAGGCAGGGTGCGATGTAGCAGTGATGAAACATATAACTTTCCTCTAGTTCCTAAATGCTTCCTCCTCCTCCATTATCTTGATCCCAATTCTACCTTACAAGTCTGGCTAGACCAGAGGATGTACACTGGTACAGATAGGAACTGGAAACACAGGGAATCCAGGGCAGATGAACCCTTCAGGACCAGTGGTGTGAGTGGCAATAATGGAAGGGTAGAGGGAGGGTGGTGTAGAGAGGGGGAACCGATTACAAGGATCTACATGTGACCTCCTCCCTCCCTGGGGGACAGACAACAGGAAAGTGGGTGAAGGGAGACGTCAAACAATGTAATATATTACAAAATAATAATTTATAAATTATCAAGGGTTCATGAGGGAGGGGAGAGCGGAAGGGCAGGGAAAAAAGGAGCCAGGGGCTTAGGTAGAGAGCAAATATTTTGAGAATAATGAGGGCAATGAATGTATAAATGTGCTTTACACAATTGATGTATGTATGGATTGTGATAAGTTGTATGAGCCTCTAATAAAATGATTTTAAAAATAGCAAACACTTTGAAGAATAAAAAGATTATTTTAAAAGATTTGCACGAGCTCCCAATAAAATGATAAAAACAAAAAAGAAAGAAATGACTAAAGATCGTAACTGGATCCCAGCTCAGAGCACGCCTGTCGGTTGGGACAGAACGGTCCCTTTAGCTTCCTGAGACTCTTTGTGGGAGTAGAAAACCCCATCTTTCTTCCAAGCAGTAGTGGCTTTGAGCTGCTGACCTTGGGGTGAGCAGCCCAATACCACCAGAGCCTTTACTATAAAGATGGAAAACAGAAACTTCAAAGAATACACATTGTTGTGTTTGTAGACAATGTGACGGGGTTTCAGGGTGCTGGGCAATGGTACAAGCACTGCTTCCTTCCTCTTCATCCCCTTCTCTCAGCAAAGATTCAACCATGCCATTTGCTGAAGCTTGCCAAAGCCAACTTACATGGGTGATTTCTAAAAATTCAGAGCACCTGACTTTGAATGTCATCCTACCATTCTGACATAAACATTGGTAATATTTGGGTACATCCATGATATAAGTACTTTTACATAGATATCTTCGTATGTGGAATTTTTAAATGGAAAATAATTAAACATATTCATGAGTACTACTAATAAATAAAAATTCACCGTATTTTTACCTAGAGTTTACATAGAATTATATATACCAATGTGGACACTGCCAAGAGTTTGCCAGGAAAGAGAACAGAAGTCTAAGTCTCAAGGTCTGAATGCTCCGTCTGTCATAGACTAATGGCCCACTTCCTCACCTGGCCACAAACCACACATTCTGGGCCTGCGTGTCCTCAGCTGCAAAATCAGGAATATGGGAATATCAAATCCTGGATGGCAAAGCTCTGTGCACTGAGGGGCCTCGGCTCGACAGCACAGGCCACAGGAAAGCCCTTGCTAAATTCGACAGCTCACACACACTAATGACAGTGTCCAAAAACTTACTCACTGACACCGAGCTGGTGGCCACTCAGGCTGACTCCATAGCACAGAGTAGAACCGTCCCTGTAACTTTCCGAGACTGTGAGTCTTTAACGGGAAGAAAACCCCATCTGATCCCTGAGGAATGGCTGGTGGGTTTTTTGTTTTGTTGTTGTTTTTAATCATTTTATTGGGAATTCTTACAGCTCTTATCACGACCCATCCATCCATCCATTGTGTCCAGTACATGTGTACACATGTTGCCATCATCGTTTTCACAACGTTTTCTATTTGAGCCCCTGCTTGGTATCAGCTCAATTTCCCTCTCCCCTCTCCTTCCTCCCTCATGAACCCTTGATAATTTATCTTTTTTTTTTTTCATGTCTTACACTGACCACGGTCTCCATTCACCCACTTTTCTGTTGGTCATCCCTCTGGGAGGGGGTTATTTGTTTATCACTGTGATCAGTTCCCCTCTCTCCCCCGACCTTCCCCTTCCCCTCCTGGTATCGCTACTCTCATGATTCGTCCTGAGGGGTTTATCTGTCCTGGATTCCCTGTGTTGTGCGCTCTTATCTGTACCAGTGTACATGCTTCAGTCTAGGTGGATGTGTAACACAGAACTGGGGTCATGATAGTGGGGACAAGGCATTAAAGAATTAGAGGAAAGTCGTATGTTTCATCGGTGCTATACTGTACCCCAACTGGCTTGTCTCATCTTTGTGACCCTTCTGTGAGGGATGTCCACTTGTCTACAGACGGGCTTTGGGTCTCCACTCTGCACAAGCCCTCATTCGCAGTGATATAATCTTTTGTTCTGGGTCTTAGATGCCTGCTGCCTGATCCCATCAACACCGTACGATCACACAGGCTGGTATGCTTCTCCCATGTGGGCATTGTTGCTTCGATGTTGACCTTGCGCTTAGCAGCCCAACTGGGAGAGAGGCACTCAGCATGGCCTGGTTTGGGGGTCTCTTTCCTGGGGGGCTTCTTTATCTCGCAGGGCTGGTCATGCATCGCTGTGTTGGTTTTGCTCACTTTATTCGCTCGCTGTCATCAGTCCATTCTGACTCACCACCACCCTACAGGGCAGAGTGGAACTGTCCTGTGGGTTTGAGACCCTCACTCTTTCCAGGAATAGAAAGTCTCCTCTTTCTCCTACGGAGCAGCTGGTGGTTTCTAACTGCTGACCTTGTGGTAACCCACTACACCATCTGAGCTCTTCTTTTGGCTAATATAAACCCTTCGAGACAACAACAACAACAACAACAAAACCGAAACCACTGCCAGCGAGTCCATTTAGACTCAGTAAAGCTACACAGGTTTCAGAGACTGTAAGGCATTATGGGTGCAGACAGCCTCATCGTCCTCCCACAGAATAGCGGGTAAAGGTGAACCTCTCTGACTTTGCTGTCAGCAGCCCAGTGTTTATCGCACGGCCCCATTAAGGCTCATTATGAACTATTCATTCATTCATTCATTCATTCATTCATTTTTGAGCCTGAGGATACTAGAACAAACTGTTACTTTCAAGTTGGCTGTATAGCAACCTTACAGGACACTGTAAGGAGACTTACCGATGTACTAGGTTGCACGTCAGGCTGTGACCTCCACGGTTCGCATCTTGAACTCACCAAAGCAGCCCGGGGAGAAAGATACTCAGAAACCTACAAGAGCAGCGCTACTGTGCCCTACAGGGTCACCCTGAGTCAGAATCTACTGGACATCTGTGAGAGATTAGAAGACAGAGCAGAACTGCCCCTGCACAGTTTCCAAGACGGTCATATTTATAGACCAAAGGCGACGGCTTCAGCGTGCTCTCTTCTAGAGCCTGGTGCATCTGAACAATCAGTTTTGTGGTTAGAGGCCCAATGCCTAACCCAGAGTGACAGCAGGGCTCCTTCCTAACGTCTGCATTGACAGGATGGCAGCAAAGTTGGTTTATTATTTGCAACCCTTCTCGTCCGCTTTACGTAGATGTCTCCTTTGTCGATAATTAGGAGAGGTTCCCTCCCTCAAATACACTAGATGGGGAGGAAAGGTTGAGAATTCCTGGCTGGCACATCCTGAGCACCCACCTTCCTGTTCCAGAAGGTTGGTCACATGGTGTCAGTTTAAGCAGCAGTGGTTCTATTTTCAGTGGCACCAAAATTAATAAAATAAAAATCACAGCTAATTCCAACTCATAGCTACCCCATAGGACAGTGTAGACCTGTCCCCTCTGGGTTTCCAAGACTGTAACTCTTTCTCCCTGGGAGCTGCTGGCTGTTTTAAGCAGTCTCACCTTACGGGGCTATTGTGACCTACAGCCCAGCCTGTAGCCCACTACACCATAACGTCTCCCATCTCCTAGAATTTTAGGGTGCTGTAGCCCAGAGACTAGCCATACCAGGTTACATTTTTGCAACTGTCAATAAATTACTTTAAAGATTAGGGGTTAAAGAGCTAGCATAATTTGGTAATTCCTCATGTTGCTAAACAGAGCTACCATAACCCACATCCAACCCCCCAAGCATCAAGTTGATTCCAATTCATAGCGCCCCTCTATAGGGCTTAAACTTCATAGGCTCTAAAGTTTTCCAGGAGCGGACAGCCTTGTCTTTCTCATGAGGAACAGCCAGTGAGTTCATGCCACTGACCTTGCCACTCACAGTCCAGTGCTTACCTGACAGCACCACCAGGACTTTGTTATGACCCAGGGGTCCCACTCCTGTGTAGCTGTCCAAGAGAAATGCAAACAGACCTCCATGTAAAAATTTGATCTGAGCCTATTACACATAATAAATATAAAGCGAAAACAACTATTATGATTCAGAATAACCAAGAAATTGAATTATTTATAATAGTGAAAAATTGGAAGCAATCCATCAACTGAGAAAACAGATAAACAAAATATAGTATGTCTATGCCCCAACCCCAAACCAGAGTTGATTCCAACTCAAAGGAGTCCTGTGAGGCAGAGGAGCAGAATGACCTCTCTGGGTTTCGGAGGCTGCACGTCTTTATGGAAGCAGAAAGTACATACCCATCAGTAAGTTTCCCTGGCTTTACTTCTTTAGAGAAGCCAGCTTAGGGCACCCTATTTATACAAAATGTTCAGAAGAGAAAAATCCACACAAACAGAAAGGAGAGTGGCAGCTAAGAGAGGTTGGGTGGAGAAGAGACCTGGGATGGGGGACGAATTATTACAGGATTCTTTTAGGGCCGATGAAGTTGCTCTCAAATCCTATGGTGAGTACACTGGACGATGACTACTGTAAAGAGAACAGAACCACATGTTGTGTAAATTAACCCAGTAAAAATGTTATAATAACTTTTAAGAGGAAAAGCGGTGGTGGTGATGTATAGTGATAGTGCGCATTGGTCACCCAGCACATCCTCCTGTTAAATGGGCATCCTTAACAGGTAGAGACTCACCAGCTTCCACGAGGAAATTCAGATGAGGATGCAGTGGGCTTCATCTTACATCTTCACTCCAAGAGACCCCTCTTCCCTCTCTTGTACCCTTTAATGGCTCTTTCTCCACCTCCCCTGCTCTTTGCCTCTTTCCATTATTGCCTGCGGTCTTTGGTTTTCTTCTCTCCCTTAAAAGAGAAGCGGAGGGCTGGACAATGGAGTGGGCGGGCCTTTTAAATGTAATACGTGTTTCCTACAAACCAAACTCACTGCCATCAAATTATGCCAACTCACAGCCACCCTCTAGGACAGGGTAGAACTGGCCCTGTGGATTTCCAAGACTTAAACTTGTTATGGGAGTAGAAAGCCCCATCTTTCTCCCTCCCTCAGACCTACAGCAGTTTTTAAAATATATACCTATGAGACGCTGCATATTAGCATCAGTAGAAGTCAGTCCTTTCTATACATCACCTATAACATGGGACGGATTCTAGAATCTACCTCATAGTGTTTGTTGCTGGAAGGACGAAATGAGCTAGAGTAGTGCCAGTCATCAAGCAAGCCCCCCCCCCAAAATGAAAACCAGATCTCCTACTATCATCCTGTGTGTCCCAGTCGTCACATCATGGGGGCTGGCGGCAGAACTCTGCGGAACACAGGGTTTTCCTGTTTCAGAATAACATTGCCACGCCTTTCTTCCAAGGTGCCTCTGGGCGGACTCAAACTGTCAGCCTCAGTGACCAAGCACGTAGCCACGTGGATGGACCACCCAGGGGCTTGGCGTTTCATAAGGAAATGAAAGAAACCTGTAACTTGGCACGTTCTGAAATTACTCAGCCCTTTTAACATTACACTCCTTCATTAGAAAAGTAGCACATGCTTGCAGCGGCTTCTGGCTAGCTTCCCTCCTGGAGAAACATCCTTCCACATCCTTCAGTGGTAACGAAAATATCTGATGAGAAGATACTAAAAGCAAGCCTGCCTGTGTTTAGGAAAGAGGAAACCAAACCCCATCTTTCCCCCTTTGCTAATGAAAGAAGACCGACTCCGCTGCCTTCCAGAATGGAAGGTCAAGAGACCCAAGACTTTCTGTTGCAAGTAGCAGAAAATCAAGCCTGAGCGCTTATAGACATGACTAAATAAGAGGCTTGTCGGCTTGTAGTCTTGGGCGGACTTCCGGCATGAGAAGGCAGGCGGATACGGTGGCAGCAGACCACTACCTCTCCCTCTGCAGGTAGGTTCTTTGCTTGGTAGACAACTTTCAGCCCAATCGCCTTACCAGGACTACACACAACGCACTGCCATTGAGCTGATTCCAACTCATCATCGTGGCCCATAGAACAGAACAGAACCGACCCTTGGGTTTCCAAGACTATTCACGCTTTATGGGAGTAAACAACCTCAACTCTCTCCCCTGGCGCTGCTGGTGGTTCCAAACTGCTGACCTGGTCCTTAGCAGTCTAATGAGTAACCACCACGCAACCAGGACCACAGAACCGGGACCAACTGGAGAGAGAGCTCTCAAAATATAGGAGGCAGGAACTCAGAGAGGCAGGTTAACGTCAAAGCGAAAGCAGTCCAACTTTTACTCTGTGGGTGAGGCTTGACAAGCACATCATGTTTCCCATCCAACAACTCATACACCTTTTGCTTCACATCACGGATTGCAACCCCACAATGAAATGTCAATTATCTCACTTCCTCCATGGGTTTCCCATTCCCATCCTCCCTTTCCTAACGTTTCAGAACTTTGACCTTGGGTAAATGCTGCCCCTTTGATGTCAACTAGCTGACGATCGTAAGGTGTGCATGCTCTCCAGTGTCAATGCTCTCCTGATAGACCTGTCTCTTGTTTGGTCACACGCATGAGTTCAGTTCCTGGAAGTCCACCAGTCTCTATCTGAGCAGTAAGTCCGGTCTCTTTTATGAGGCAGGCATCCTTTTTAGAAAGCAATCAACCACCCAGTAAATTTTCACTGGTAAGCTATTATGTGTTCTTCCCACCTGTCTATCAGTTTGCCATGTTGTGGTGCCATGTGTGTTGCTAAGATACTGGAACTTGCCACCTGCATTTCAAATACCAGCAAAGTTACCCTGACAGCCAGGCTTTGGTAGAGGTTCTAAGCTATAAGAGACCAGGAAGAAAGGCCAGGTGATCTACTGCAAAAAGCGAACAAATGAAGACCTTCTGGATCACAAGCAAATGTTAGCTGACTCTTTTTCTTTCGAGCATGATGAGCAGGGATTTGTAGCTAGAGGAGTGCATCGTGTTTGGTGATGTGAAGGGCCAGACAAGACAAGAGAGAACCTTAGAGAGTAGACTGGTACATTGGACAAAAGAATGGACTGGAATACACTGGTGACTGGGACCATTACATTGGACCAGGAATTGTTTCATTCTGTTTTCCATGGATTTGCCTTGAGTCAGAGTCAGCTCTGGGGGAGCTAACAGCATTGGTATGAACTGAGCATTGGCTAAAGCACGCAAGTGAAGGGCAGGAGAATTAATAAGGGTACCTATAGTCAGCACAACATGGCTTCTTGCTTCAAGAATAAGAAGCCCCCATGGCCTTGTGGGTGACGTGTTGGCCTGTTCAGCACAAGGTTGGCAGTTTGAAACCTCCAGCTACTCCATAGGAAAAAGATGAGACTTTCTACTCCTGTAAAGAATTACAGTCTCAGAAATCCACAGTGGCAGTTCTACTCTGTCCCATAGGGCTGTTGTGAGTGGGAATTGACTTAAAGGCAGTCAGTTCTTTTGTAATGCTCAAGAACTGATTCCATATATATGAGAGGGCTCTCACAAACTTTGTGGGAAATTTCCATGATCTCTTAATTCCATGTTCTGTCTCTATGACCCATTAATCACCAGAGCTCTCTGTAATGATCTGCTTGTTTTTTTAAGTAACAAAATAAGGGCCACCTACACCGACGAACTCATTTAAGGTCACACAGCCAAGCCTACAATCTGAAATGCAAACCCAATCATGTATTCCCACTCCTACTGCTTTGTAACCACTCAGAGTGTATGAGAGACCACGCGGAATTCTCCAGAGGAATCACAAAGCAAAGAGACACAGCCCCTGCCTTCAAGAGTCTCCTATTTTGACATACACGCGTATGTTTAAAAGCATCCCCCTCAGGGCCCTTGAGCAGGTGGTGCCTGTGATGGGTGACCTTCATGGGGTTCTTCCTAAAGAAGGAGAAAAATCTGGACCAGTGGGATTCTGTGAGGAATCAGAGCAAGACAAAGACAGGAAAACAGAGCACTTAAAAAGCAAACTTACAAGAGCTGGTGCTCTGAATTCTTTATATGCATCAAGTCATTTCACAATTCTACGAAGTCAGTGCCATTTTCCTACCCATTTCATAGATGGCAAAAACGGAGGCATTAAGAGGCGATTAGAAGGCACAGAGGCATGGTAGCATAGTGGGTTACCTCAAGGTCAGCGGTTCAAATCCACCAGGCATTCTGAGAAAGAAAGACAAGGCTTCGATTCCTGTAAAGAGTCTCGGAGTCGCACAGAGGCAGTTCCACTCTGTGCTACAGGGCCGCTATGTGTCAGAATCATCTCGAAGGCAGTGGGTTTTTGGAAGAGGGCATAGGAACTGAATAAAGAGTCAAACCCATTGGGTTTCCTGTGCTCTTAACCAGGGCATTCTACCACCTACCAGTGGAATGGCAAAAAACAAAAACAAAACAAAAGGAACACGCCCATCGTCATTGAGTTCATCTTTGGGGGAATATATAGCCTCAACTTTCTCCCTAGGAGCCCTTGGTGGGTTTGAAAAGCCAACCTTCTGGTTAGCAGTCCAGCATTGGCTGTACATGAGTCATCAGGGCTCTACGTGATCTTCCACAGCCAGCTAAAAAACATGTGTATCATCCTTTGATAACACATTCCGTGCACTGTGTTTGCAGGCAGCTGTGCTCTGGAGAAATGCTTCATACAGTTGAAGTCCCCTTCAACAGCAGATGCAGACACCCAGAATCCACCCCACCCTTGCGGTGTGTTTTAAATGGCCACAGGGTTAATCTTGTTTCGTGGCCGCCCCTTGTGTGACAAGGTAGAATTTTGCTCTACTTATTTGGTTGTTGTTTTTTCTTAGCTGTGACCTTGGCAAGGGCAGACCACCAAGCCATATGATGACACTGGGTGGGTTTGAACCACCAATGTTTTGGTTAATAGTTGAAAGCAAGTTGTTGGTTCCACCCACTGAAACTCCTCGAGAGCTTACTGCACTGCTAAGGAGCCCCAATAGCAATGTCGAGAGGCAATGGACTCTTAACCTTGAGGCTGGTGGTCCATACCCACACTGGAGAAAGCTGAGGCTGTCTGCTCCCATAAAGATTTATGCCTCAGACACCCTGCACTGGGTCACTATGAGTCACAATCGACCTAGTGACAGTGGTTTTAGATGTTTTTCAAACTCCCCCAAAGAATGAGAGACAACATACTTAAATAAAGTCTTTATCTGTCTCCACTCAACTGGCTTCCATTCCCACACCCATGTCTTCATGCTCTCCCCTGACTTGAACCTATGTTGACCCCGTAGGTCCACGAAGGTATAAATGACTCCCAAAGCTAACTCACTGCCATCAACTCAAACTGCTGACCTTGTGGCTAGCAGCCCAATGTATAACCACCTCTGCCACCAGGGCTCCATGAGTGAGCTTCCAATAGCTGCCACTGTGACAAATGGCCAGCCTCAAACAGAAGCTTGCCCCTGCGACTTTTCTTAGCTTACTTCCCATCCTGATCTCAAAGTTCCATTTGCATCATTTCCCTCCTGCCCCCATTTCTCTGCCTTGCTGTTACCACTCATCTCCTCTTCCATGCACCCACCCCAAATTCTTTCTAGAACTCCTGTACACTTAGCCCTTCCCAGATATCGTAGAGACTTACAAGGGCATCTAAGGGTTAAGCCATAAATCTGTGGTTTGCAACAATAACAATATACAGGAAACTTAAAAAATATTCTACTTCCCAGGCCCAACCTCCCAGAAATGCTGCTTTAATAGATGGGGTGGGAGCGATGGCATTTTTAAGCGTAAAAATTATATTCATAGATAACATCCACTTCCTAGGTGCTGTTCTTGGACTATGCTAAGTGCTCAAAGCCTCTTTGCTGTTCAGATCCTCAAAGCCACCTCCTGAAATAGATATAATGGTGCCCGTCTACAGATGAGAGGAGTCCCTGGGCGGTACCAATAATTAACACATGTGGTCATTCATCCCAAGGTTGGTGGTTCAAGTCCACCCAGAGGCACCTTAGAAGCGAGGCTTGATAGTCTGATGAAGCACTGTTCTACTCTGACATACGTGGAAGGGCCAGGAATCAGGGTCGAGTGCTTAGCAGATGATTTTACAGATGAGAAATCTGAGACACAGAGCTGAAGACAGAGAGGGAGCATGAAATGAGAGCCTGAAGCCTCTCTGGGCTGGTGGCTCTCCATTTGCCCCTGGGGGTCCCCACTCAGCCTTTCTTCCCCCAGATGCCCAATATATTAGCTGACCTGCAGGGAGCCCATCTGAGAGCTCCCTTGCCCTGCAGTTTCTAGGCTATTTTCCCTAGGGAGACATAGGTAAATAAGTTAAGGAAGATGAAAAAGCAAAGCAAACCAAGCCAAACTCACTGCCCTGGAGTTGATTCTGATTCAAAGCGAGTGGGCAAGGCATTTTTGTCCCTGCAGAGAGTGGGTTGGCAATGGCCGTGTTCTTCTACCATGGCCACACTCCTCTTGGGCAACACTACAACTCCCGGCGCTTCTCTCCCATTCCCTGTGATTATTCCTTCCTCCACCTGTCTGTCTGTCTGGCTTTCCTTAAGCCTGTTCCTATCTCTGTAAGGCAAACCCCAACCAATTCCAACTCATGGCAACCTTACAGGGTGGAGTTGAACTGCTCCATAGGGTCCCCAAGGCTGTCGATCTTTCCCTACGCAAGAACCTAACACATCCATACATACCATAAACGGTTTCCTTAGAAGTAACAAAGGATGATCCATGGGTTTGATGAGCAAAATAAACCAAAGACCCAACTCACTGCTGTCCTGTCAATTCTGACTCTTTATGACCCCACGTAGCATTTCAGAGGCTGTAAATTTTAACAAGAACACATAGCCTCTTCTTTCCCCGTCAGAGTGCCTAGACAGGCGTCCTCAAACTACAGCCCGTCGGCCACATGCGGCCCGCTGAGGACATTTATCCGGCCCGCCGGGTGTTTTTGCCCCGTTTGTTTTTTTTACTTCAAAATAAGATGTGTGCAGTGTGCATAGGAATTTGTTCATAGTTTTTTTTTTAACTATAGTCTGGCCCTCCTATGGTCTGAGGGACAGTGAACTGGCCCCCTGTTTAGAAAGTTTGAGGACCCCTGGCCTAGTAGGTTTGAATCACCCACCTTTCCATTAGCAGCCCCATGCCTACCCCCACTGACCACCAGAGCTGCTTTCTCTTAAATAGTTCCTTCTTTAAACATCCCATTACCTTCAAAATTGTTTCTCTGCCCAGCCCTCACTGACACTCCCTTTGTGCTAGTCACTGTTGTGTGTCAAGTTGGCTGGGCCATGATTCTCATTAATCCACAAAAAAGGTATTGGTCTACGTACATCTATATTATTCACACTGTGGGAGTGGATAGACCTCAGGCCTTTGCTCATACCCTCCCTCAATATAAGAACACTTTGTCCTAACTAATTGGCATTCTGAGATGCTCACCCTCACGACACAATTGCTGAAGATAAAATGGGTGCATGAGCAAATGCAATGAAGAATGCGGATGGTGCCCAGCTAGGAACACATTAATAATGAAACGTTGAACATTTTAAATGAAAAGCAGTAAAGATAAAATGCAAACGTGCATGCCTTAGGATGCACTTCTAGACATCAATCCCACTTCTAGGCTCTATACCCATCACAGAAGAAAACCTTTGTCTACCAATGAGCATATCTAAGAATGTCGACTCGATGGCCATGAGTTTGAGTTTGCTTTGTGTTTCTCACAACTCCCCAAAGTAAACATTCTCATAGACCCACTAGCTTGCATACTGTCAGGGCATGCACCTAGCCCATAGAGAACCCCAGTGTCTACTTCAGCCCCCCTCCAAGCCCCTCAAGACAGTAAGACTCTCCTTCCAGTTGCTTTCTGGGGCTGGAAACCAGTCTCTTGGGGGACAAGACAAGGCATCTGTATACCCCATCTCACCTGAGGTAACGTCCACGAGTTCTGCCCTGGCCTCCACTAGTATCCAGGAAGGTCACCCTGCCCTTGGTCAGTCTCAAAGAGGTCTCAGAGAAAAGGGCACCCGGCAGCCCAGGACCACCCAGCAGGGGTGGTCCCTCCACTCCAGAGAACGGTGACCAGATCCACGGGCCTGAGGAAGCTCCTCTGCCACTCATACGGGAACCGAAAGTTGACAATCGGGCGTCAGAGTCTGTGTTGAGTTAGGTAAATGCCTTTCTCTCATTCCGTTCCTTTTAGCTTTTGCTTGTTAATGAAGTATACATTGCTTCTTTTCTTTTATAATGCATCCCATTTCTCTGGTTACAATATTCGTGCATACTATTTGAAGAAAACCAGAGAGGGAGACAAACTAGGAAACAGCCAGAGTAGGAACACCCCATTCCCATATGCCCTTCACTGGACAATAATTGCCATGGCTATTTTGCTGCATCTTCTCTTAGCCTTCCACACAGATGCACATCATGCTGCTGGCACAAACTTGGAGCAGAGCTGTTTTTAATTATTAAATCATTTTATTGGGGGCTCTAACAGCTCTTATAACAATCCATACTTAAATTATATCTTTGTACATATGTTGCCATCATCATTTTCAAAACACTTTCTACTTGGCCCCTTAGTATCAGCTCCTTTTTTCCCCTCCCTCCCCCACCTTCCCACCCTCATGACCCCTTGATTAATTATAAATTATTATTATTTTAATATCTTACACCAGTGGTTCTCAACCTTCCTAATGCCATGACCATTTAATACAGTTCCTCATGCGGTGGTGACCCCAACCACATAATTTCTTTTGTTACTATTTCATAACTGTAATTTTGTTACTGTTATAAATCATAATATAAACAACTGATATGCAGGATGTATTTTCATGGTTACAAATTGAACATAAACATAATTAAAGCATAGTGATTAATCACAAAACAAGATATAATTATATATTGTGAAATATTTATGTGCTTTCTGATAGTCTTCGGCGACCCCTGTGAAAAGGTTGTTTGATCCCCAAAGGGGTCACGACCAACAGGTTGAGAACCACTGTCTTATACCATCCGCTGTCTCCCTTCACCCATGTTTCTGTTATTTGTCCCCCTGGGGGGAGTGTTACACAGCGATCATTGTTATCAGTTCCCCACTTCTTCCCCCAACCTTCCCCCTTGTGTAGGTTCAAGCCTTTAAGACCCAGACACTGTATCTTCTAATAGGTAGGCACCACCAGTTTTCTTCACCACATTTGCTTATGTATAGAGCAGGACATTTTATACCTTCCTTTACTTTCTTTATTCATGGCACAACATTTTATTAGTTTATTTTTTATAATCATTTTATTGGAGGCTCATACAACTCTATCACAGTCCATCCGTATATCCATTATCAAAAGTACATTAGTACATATGTTGCCATCATAATTTTCAAAACATTTTCTTTCCACGTGAGCCTTTGATATCAGCTTCTCATTTTCCCCTTCTCTCCCTTCCCTCCCTCATAAACCCTTGATAATTTATAAATTATCGTTTTCATGTCTTGCACATTTTATTATTAATTTTAATCATTTTATTAGGGGCTCATACAGCTCTTATCACAATCCATACATACATCAATTGTGTAAAGCACATTTGTACATTCGTTACCCTTATCATTCTCAAAACATTTGCTCTCCACCGAAGCCCCTGGCATCAGCTCCTCATTTTTTCCCCTTCCTTCCCTCACCCCCTCCCTCATGAACCCTTGATAATTAATAAATTATTATTTTGTCACATCTTCCACTGTCTGCCGTCTCCCTTCACCCACTTTTCTGTTGTCTGTCCCCCAGGGAGGAGGTTATATTTAGATCCTTATAATCAGTTCCCACTTTCCACCCCATCCCCCCTCCACCCTCCAGGTATCACCACTCACACCACGGGTCCTGAAGGGATCATCTGTCCTGGATTCCCTGTGTTTCCAGTTCCTATCTGGACCAGTGGACATCCTCTGGTCTAGCAAGATTTGTAAGGTAGAATTGGGATCATGATAGTGGGGGGTGGGGGTGCGGGTGGAGGAAGCATTTATGAACTAGAAGAAAGTTGTATGTTTCATCATTGCTACATTGCACCCTGACTGGCTCATCTCCTCCCAGAGACCCTTCTGTAAGGGGATGTCCAGTGGCCTACAAATGGGCTTTGGGTTTCCACTCTGCACTACCCCCATCATTCACAATGATATGATTTTTTGTTCTTTGATTCCTGATAACTGATACATTTGGCACCTCATGATCACACAGGCTGGTGTGCTTCTTCCCTGTGGGCTTTATTGCTTCTGAACTAGATGGCCGTGTGTTTAACTTCAAGCCTTTAAGATGCCATACACTATATCTTTTGATAGCCAGGTACCATCAGCTTTCTTCACCACATTTGCTTATTCTTCTGCTTTGTCTTCAGTAATTGTGTTGGGAAGGTGAGTATCATGGAAGGCATATTAATAGAAGAAAGTATTCTTGCATTGAGGGAGTACTTGAGTGAAGGCCCAATGTCCTTCTGCTACCTTAATATTAAACCTATAAATATATACACACAGATCAATTTCCACACCCTCATAAATATATTTACATATGTACATGCCTTTATCTAGACCTCTATAAATGCCCTCTGCCTCCTATCTCTTTCCTCTATTTCCTTTGACTTTCCTCTTGTCCTACTATCATGCTCAGTCATCATTTGAGTTTCATTAATTCCCTTGGTTACATTACCCTTGATCAAACCCTATCAGGTCTCCTACACCCACCTCACCACCGATTTGGATCACTTGTTGTTCCCTTGTGCCTGGATTTGTTAACACCACTACCTTTACTCCCACCTCCTCCTCTCCCATGTCCCCCCGGAACTGTCAGCCCCATTGTTTTCTCCTCCAGATTGTTCATCCAACCTATCTTATTTCGACAGACCTGCGGAGATAAAAACATGCACAAAAACAAGACAGAGCAAAACCAAGCAACAATATATAACAAAACAATACCCCCCAAGAAAACAATGCCAAAAACAAAACAAAACACAACAAGAAAGAAAAGCTTGCAGTTAGTTCATGGACTGATTGTTAGCTTTATAGGAGTGTTTTCCAGTCCAGTCTGTTGGGGAACCACATCCTGGCCCCCAAATCCACCTTTGGCATTCCCTAGGGACCTTGCCACTTCATTCCCTTGCTGTTTTGTTGCAGCTCCTTAGTGTTTTGCCTCGGTGTGGCGGGATCAGATCGGGTGCAATTCCCACACTGTGTCTCCAGTGTTGTCCCCTGTAGGACTCTGGGTCAGTGAGAGACGTTGTGTCTCACAGTAGGGCCGGCCATGTGGTCCTCTCTGTGGACTGGCTGCTCCAATAGGGAACATTGTCCTCAAGGCCTGGTGGGCCAGGATGTGCTCCACTCTCTCCTCATCCCCCTTCATCTGCTCCGTGTGCTCCGATCAGATAGGTCCCTCTCCCGGAGCTGCAGATTCAGTGTCATCTTCTGAAATAAATTATTCTGGAGGTGGGGAGGGGGGGAGGGCAGGTGTCCACATAGTTGGGATTGGGGCCAGCCACTCTTTCTTTCTTTATGTCTGTCTGTCTTTCTCCCCCCCCCACTTAATATACATAGATTGATTTGAGTAGTGAGACTTTTTGTTTAAACTATTCATTCCCTTAACTTTTTAAAAAGAAACATTTTGCCTATTCTTTTTATTTAATCAGGAAAACAAAAAAATAATGATAACAAAAACCATTCTAAGCACTGTAACCTTTGAAAAACACGGCACCACAGCTGATTTTCAAGAATGACACACTGATAAAGACAGAACCCAGCTGACAAGGAGCCGGGCCCTGGAATAGCATCCTACCTCCAGACAATCAAAAGGCCCCGAGGCCCCTCTCACTGGCCATCCCCTCAAGGGATTAGGGACAGAGGTGCAGCTTCCAGCAGGCCTTTCACTTGGTTAGTTACTTGCTGTGTGACCTTGCAGTGTCACATCCTACAGTGCAATTTTCTCAGAAGCAGAGGGAAAACCAGTTGCCCCCAAGTCCATTCTAACTGGCAGTGACCCCAGGTGTGTCGGAGCAAAGTCATATCCTCCAAGGTTTTTAATGGCCGGTTTCCCAGAAGCAGATCACCAGGCCTTCCTTTCTAGGTACCTCTGGATTGACTTGAACTGGCAACCTTTCAGCTATCAGGGAACATGAAAAAAAATGACTTCGCGTGATTAAGGAATGAGTATAAGGTTGCTGTGAATTAGCATGAACTCAGTGGCAGTAAGTTTGGTTTGGGGTTCAGATTGGTGCCCACAGGCCTGTGATGCCCTGGAAGCGAGACGGGCATGAAGTAAATGTTGCCTTTCCTCTCTGCTTCTCCCACTCCGCAGACTGCAGCCCATTTAGAGGGTGCGACCTCGATAAATCAGTCAATGTGCAAAAGTGAACACTGTAACAATGCTTGTCAGTTGGGGGAGGCTTTACAGGGCAGATCATCCGCTTTCCTTCAGCATTTTGTATACATTTCCTTTCATCTCATTGGGTCTAAACTCCTCTATGTCACACGCTTATCCCGCTTCTTCCCTGTGCTTCCTCCTCTCACTCCTCCGCCTCCGCCTCCTCGACCCCAGCAAGGATTTTCATAGCAAACAAGAAAATGGGAAAACCTAGACCCTCACTGCACGTCAATTAAGAAGGCAAAACAAACAATGCTATGCCCAGCCTAGGGAGTACCACGCAGCCTCGGTTCAGTGGAATTCATGCCTTGAATGCGGGAGAGCCGGCTTCAATACCCAGCCAACGTACCTCACACGTGGCCACTGTCGGAGGAGGACTGTAAGCTGGTGGGTGCGGAACAGATTTCCACAGAGCCTTCAGACTATGACGCACTAGGGGGAAATGCCTGGCATCTACTCCAAAAATCAGCCAATGGAAACCCTAAGGATTGCAATGGTCTGAGCCACCACCTATGCTGGGGGCCGTGTAAAACCAGATAATGTTTCATTTAACTACACATAGGGTCCTCACGGGCTGGGGCCAACTCCACCACCATTAAAAGCGACTAATGTAAATAACACACGATGGATGTGTACTGACAAGTCAATACCGCCATCGCCCAGAAATAAAGCTAACAATATGGGAATAAAATAAGTTACACGCATTTCTGATTTCCCCTGGTGGTGTAATGGGTGACATGTTGAGCTCTAAACTACAAGGCGAGCAGTTTGAATCCACCAGCTTATCCTTGGGAAAGACAATGGCTTGTCACCCCCATAAACAGTTGCAGTCTCAGAAGCCCACAGGGGCATTTCTACCCTGTCCCACAGGGCTGCTATCAGTCCGAATTGACTTGATAGACGGCAGGGTGTTTGGATTTCTTTTCTCTTTTCAGTGCATATGAAAGTTATACCAAACCTTCACCTCTTAAATGTAAAAGAACCTCATGAAAAACATCCTGCAAAATGTGACAGACTTGAGGTGAGCGCGTGCTGTTGGACAACGGCACCCACGGATGTGCGCAGTGCAGGGCTGCCACCAGCCGTCAACCTCTCAAGGTCAATAAAGCAAAGTGCGATCAAATAAGGCACGCCTCCATCTTCAGGGTATACTACTGAACAAACAAACAAAAAAGAAGTTGAAAAATGATACTTTTCAATTGGACATCCCTTTACAGAAGCTAGTCAGGATGCAGTATAGCACTGATGAAACATACAGTTTTCCTCTAATTCTTTGATGCTTCTTTGCCCCCACTATCATGACCCCAATTCTACCTTACAAATCTGGTTAGAGCAGTGCAGGTACATGGGTACAGGTAAGAGCTGGAAACACAGGGAATACAGAACAGATAAACCCCTCAGAACCAAGGTTGAGAGTAGTCATACCAAGATGGTAAGGGGAAGGTGAGGGGAGAAAGTGGGAACGGATCACAAAGATCTTCCTATAACCTCCTCCCAGGGGGATGGACAACAGAAAAGTGGGTGAAGGGAGACATCAGTCAGTGTAAGAAATGAAAAAATAACAATAACTTATAAATTATCAAGGGTTCATAAGGAAAGGAGGATGGAGGAGGGAGGGGTAAAAATGAGAAGCTGACACCAAGGGCTCAAGTAGAAAGAAAATATTTTTGAAAATGATGATGGCAACATATGTACAAAGGTGCTTGACACAGTGGATGTATGTATGGTGATAAGAGTTGTATGAGCCCCCAATAAAATGATTTTTTAAAGGAAAAAAATGTTACTTTAAAAAAATATCTAAGTCCACCTATTATCAAAGTACCATGTCCACAGGGGCCTTAGGACAGCATCACAGGGGATGTTAGTCTAATGCTGTGGGTTCTGAAATTCTTTCAGTAGCATCCTCCCCAAGGAGCCTTTTTACATTGGTGCTTCCCACTCATTCACCACCCACACCCCACTCGGCATGAGATTTTTTATATCACAGGTATTTGTTCATGTGGTGGCCCACAAACAAGTGTAATACCAAACATTTTTGGTCTCCATGAACAAATTTCCCCCCACTAGGGATGTTATCCCCATCCCTGTGAGTGCACAGGAGTTTTTGGAATGTGGGTTAATGCACAGTTACATTAAAATTTAACATCTTATCCTCTATTCTCCCTCTGACTCGCTGTACCTTGGTTCTACTTTTTAATATTTCCCACTTTCTTTCCGATTAGTGTTTTTCATGGTTTTGTTGTTGTTGGTAGTGATATTTTTATGTTTGTTTATTTTTTGGTATATTTTTCTGGATGAAGTCAGGGATAGATCTATAGAGACAGGGCTTAGAGTAATGGTTTCTTAAAAGCTATGAAGATGGGAGGGTGGGGCAGGGGCAGGGTTTGCAGAGATAATGGGGAGTTAATAACAATGAGTACAAGAAAGAAAAAAATGTTCTAAAATTGATTGCGGTAGCAATCACATCGCTCTTTTTAATCTGATTAAACCATTAAAATGTATGATATGTGAATGAATGTCAATAAATCTATTTACCAATCGCAAGGTCAATGAGCAGTTGGAAATCCCCAGCAGCTCCCCAAGGGAAAGCGGAGGCTTTCTACTCCCGTAATGATTACGCACCTTGGAAACCCGCAGGGATGTTCTACTCTGTCCTGCATGGCGGTGATGGGTTGGAATTGAGTTCAGAAAGCCAGATTGGTTTTTCTTTTTAAATTATTTGGATTCATGCTTACATGCCTACTGAAGAAGGTGACAATGACCCCAGAATATGTGCATCCCAGCACAAGCAAGTCTTGTCTCTAATGTGCCCAGTGTCCCTTTCACCAGTGTGCTGAGCTGCTTCTGCCTCTTGATGATCCTGAAGGTGTGATAGTAAAACCATACTCCATAGGGTTTCCAATGACAGTGACCTTTCTGAAGCAGGTCACCAGGTAGTCTGTCTATCATAGCACTCCTGGATTGGTTTGAACGGCCAATCTTTTGGTTAGCCACTAAGAACAAGCCTGGTAAGTGTCCGTTTGTACACCTGCTATCAAAAGAGTTCCTGATAGCATCTATTGCCAATGACTTGGTGGCTGCCTTCCCCAAGCTCAGTGAGAGATTATCTCAGTCTCCTGGTTTCCCTGTCACTCCTTCTTCTATGTGGTTGGCTTCCTCATCACCTCACCATCTTGTCTGTTCACAGTTGGAGAAGCACGAGACCTGAGGTAGTTATTGTGCCAACCTGGCCGATAAACATGTGGGGTTAATTGAAGGGCAGAGAGATAAAGGGCTCAGTGAGCCTCGCCTTTCCAGTTCTTGGGTCTCTTGCTCTCTGGTGGCCGGATCAGGGTGCAGCTGCCTAGCCAGTTCCCTACTTCCGCTTGCAGGGCTCACTTCCTGCAAGACATCCCTGAGGAGAAGCTACATGGACCTACCCTGATGCAGCCCTGGGTGCTGGAGCAGCCGTGTGGAGGCCCCTGCCAGCGCTGAGATGCTTACATGCTCACTGATGCAGCTTTCCTCCTGCAGTTGGCATCATTGCGTCTGTTTTGTGAGATGGAGGAGGACTTTGTAGATTAGTGTTGGACATATGGGTTAATGGGTTAATGTTGGACTTGTGGGCTTGGGCAGCACTGGGTTGGGATATTTTCTTGATGCCTACTTACCCTTTATATAAAACTCTTATACATTAGTTTCTGTGGATTTGTTTCTCTAAAGTACCAAGACCAACACAGGGCCCTATTTCTGGACTTCTTCTCCATCAAATATATATCTTCAATGCAGACATCTTCCTTAGACTCAAAAACATTTTTACAAATGTCTACTCAGTATCATTACTTGGTTATCTGTGGGAATCTAAAGCATCACATGCTGAACCAGGCACTGTCACTCCTCTGCTCAATGACGCACTTGGAGTAAAGTCAGTTACTCGTGTGGATCTCCAGTCACTGACTGCCCCCATCTCCAGCTTCTCTGCTCTCTACCCATTCACACGGTTTTCCCCACCACATTGAGCTTCTTTGGATATCTGGCTTGCATGCTTTTCTCTTGGATAGCCACACCTTTTACTCCTCAGAATTCACAAGGTTTTCTTTTGATGGCCAAGCCTTGGTGTAACCTTCCTGAACCGTCCATTTAAAATTATACACCTCAGAGTCACCATATCTCTCACCTGTCTGATGTACAGTCAGCAGGCCGCAAGTTTACGGTTTATGGACAACCAGTAGGATTACAAACCAATCCCTGTAAGGCTTATGATATTAAAACTTCATAGTACATATCAAGGGACTTCAAAAACTTGTAGAAAAAGTTCATTATCTTTCAATTTCATTTTCCAGTACTTTTTGAAGCCTTGTACAATGGTTCATAATAACAAATAGACATTATTCTTTGATCATCATTAAAACATCATCATCATCATCATCATCATCATCATCACTACTATAATATGTTAAAGATGCTTTAATGATCTGGAAGTGTTTCTCTACTATTTTTTGTATGCACACAAAAATATTGTGATAGTTAAGATTTTGTGTTAATTTTGCTGGGCCAGAAATTCTTAGTAGTTTGTCAGTTAGGACCCACTAAACCCCATGAAGTAACCTAACTTAATGTAAAAGAATTATACTGTCCTCAGGTCATAGCCTTTGTACAATCAATTGAAAGGAAGTTTCCTCGGGCATATGGTCTGCTTCCAATGTAAGAGGATGCTGTGGGAAAGCTTGCTTGCTTCTTCACTCCATCCCCAAACCCCAGGGTCTGAATCCTGCATCTGGCTCATCGACCTCTAGTTCTTTGGACCCAAGCTAACAACCTGCCATATTGCTGGGCAACTCTGGAAGTCAGTGGCCTGTCATCTGACATGTTGACCTGGGATACATTTGCCTCTGCAGTCACCAGCCTGCCGTCTTCTTGCTGACCTAGAATTCATCAGCCCCTTTAACTATGCCAATCAGGAGAACTGTCAGCTTTACATCTGACCTACAGACTTAGAACTTGCCTATTTCTACAGTGTGTGTGTGTTCTTTTCTTTTTAAAAATCATTTTATTGGGGGCTCGTTCAGTTCTTATCAAATCCAGACATCCATCCATTGTGTCAAGCACATTTGTAAATTTGTTGTCATCGTCACTCTCAAAACATTTTCTTTCTACTTGAACCCTTGGTGTCAGCTCCTCATTTTTTGCCCTCCTCCCCCCCACCCTCCCTCCCTCATGAACCCTTGATAATTTATAATTTTTTATGATTTTTTTCATGTCTTACATGGGCCAATGTCTCCCTTCACCCACTTTTCTGTTGTCCTTCCCCCTGGGAGGGGAGTATATGTAGATCATTGTGATTGGTTCTCACTTTCTGCCCCCACCTTCCCTTTCCCCTCCTGGTATTGCTCTCATTATTGGTCCCGAGGGATTTTCTTGATGTAGATTTCTTTCCATACATACCTATATAGGCTTCATTGGTTTTGTTTCTCTAGAGAACCCAGTCTAAGGCAGATCCACTGTACACAAAGAAAAATATTGGACTCACTGATATTAGATATGAACCATACCTAACGGTTCCAACTTAGGCACAAGTGCGACTTGGATTGAAGGAGAGAAGTCGTTTGCAATCTGGAGGCCACCTGTACTGTGGTCACTTGCGATTGCCATGCTGCTGGGAGCTGTGTCATCGTCATCTCAAAGACAGAGAGGGTTCAGCAGAGCTTCCGGACTAAAGGAGACTAGGGAGAACAGCCCAGTGATCTGCCCCCCAAAAGTCACCAATGGAAGCGCTATGGGTCCCAACTGACTATGACCTAATACAGAGCCAAGAAAGGAGTTGCGAGGTTGGAAGGCACTCGAAATACAGAGTGGGTCCAAGAGTGGCTCGAACAAGCCAACAATCAAGAAGACGGCACCGGACCGGGCAGCCTTTCCTTTTGGAATGTTTGGCTGGAGCACCTGCGTTCGGGGACTTCCTACATAAGGCCACGAGGGCAAGTAAAGCAATGCTGAAACTGCTATGTCGTGTACTTGGCTTGGTTCCTTGTCTGTCACCTCGCTCCCACCCCCACTGGAATGTCAGCTGAGAGCAGCGACATCCATCTCTTGCTGTTCACCACTGTATCTTCAGCCTTGCACACGGTAAGTGTTCAGTGAGCATTTATTTGTTCAATGAACACCCCCCTCACCCCTTGTTGATGTGTCAAAGTTTCCCTCCTGAAGGGCCTGCCCTTTCCACGTTATATCCTGACCAGTGGTCTGTGAGCTCCGAGCTTAAAAATAAAACCCACACTTTCTCACCAAAGGACCCTAAACATCTCTAAGTCCGGTGAGCATTTTCTGTGGTACAGCATGTAGTCAGCTGTTGTCTCATTCAGCAATTGGCCACAGGCAAAAACCCAACCCCACTGACAGGAAGGAGGGGGCTTTCTCTCTCTTCCTTCATCTGGAGTCCCTGGGGAGTGCAAAGAATTAACACTTTCAGGTGCACGACTGGCTGTGAGCACCCACCCACGGCTACCTAACAAGAGGAGCCTGGAGACTTACTTTCCCCAAATCAGACTGAGTTACAAAGCTCTATCCACTGCACGCACGGAAGCATCAGCAACTAGATTTCTCAGCTTCACTGGTGCCACAAAACAAAACAACAAATACAGGCTGCCCCAGGTTCTGAGCTCCATTCCTGGGAAACCTAAGCCTTCCTTCATCCCTGAATCCTTTCCTCTTCCGGCTTGGAAGAAAACCAAGGGTGTGAAAACCAAACCTCGTGAGCAGATTTCCTCCGGGCAAGTTTTCCCTGGGCTAACTCAGTGCCACAGCCCGGGCCTCCGCCAGACCCAGCCAGAGCCAGATTCTTCAGTAAACAAGTCTTGAGCAGGCTCCCATCGTGAGCCGGAATCCCGAATCCGATCACAAGCTGCACTGTCGTTCTGAGCTGGCTCAGCGCCTGTCACCAAGTGTAACAACTGCTCCTGAAGTCACACACTCAGGGTGTGAATGAGGAACACAGCAATTTAGCAGAAAATCGGCTTTCCTTTAAGCCTCGTGGAGACTTGTTGAGAAATGAGGAATCTACGTGGCTTGACTAACAGGAAAGGCCACCTGCAAATTTCATGGAACTTCTGGATTGAACCATTCAAAGAGGTCGGGAAAAAACAAACATCTCAAAACCAGGCACATCCTTTAAAAACCCTCCCGATTCCTCACTGGTCAGATCTAAACATTGGTCTGAGTGGCATTTTTTAGGAGAAAATGTAAAACCGGAGCGAACCTAAGATTCTTCAGTGACATACAAGTTTGTTTCAAATTCATAAAAATCTCAAACATTAACAAAGTCCAACTACATTCAGTATTCACTTCCCATCTCCCTAGATAAGTGCTGTCAGGTGTGGCATCGTGGTTACACGTTGGGCCGCTAACCGCAAGGTCAGCAGTTTGAAACCACCAGCGGCTCCTTGGACACAGCAGAGCAGTGCTTCTCAACCTGTGGGTCGTGACCCCTTTGGGGGGGGGGGTCAAATGACCCTTTCACAGGGGTCGCCCGATTCAGAACAGTAGCAAAATGACAGTGATGAAGTAGCAACGAAGATAATGTATGGTTGGGGGGGGGGGTCACCACATGAGGAACTGTGTTAAAGGGTCGCGGCATCAGGAAGGTTGAGAACCGCTGGAGTTGAGGCTTTCAACTCTGGTAAAGACTGACAGTCTCGGAAACTCACAGGGCATGTCTATCCTGCCCTGCAGGGTTACTGTGATTCAGAAATAAGAGTTTGGAGGGTTTCTTGGTTTTTGTTTTTTTAACACAGTTCTCCTCTGCTATGAAAACCAGACGGTCCTTGAGAGGGAAGTTGAGGCAGTGGCACTGGATTCCCCAAGGAAGCATCTCTGGGTGCCCGAGTATCCTTTGTGTTCCTTACCATCTCTGAGGCTTAAGTCGGTGTATCTCAGAAATGACTCCATTTTGTCAGGCCGTTAGATGAGATGAGAAATCTCATCAGTGAAGGTGCCAAGAAAACCATGGTAGTGTTAACCAAAGGAGGTGGTTATTATTAGCTACAGGAGGCCTGGCTGCATAGTGGTCACACACCGGGCTGCTAACCACGAGGTCAGTAGTTCAAAACCAACAGCCATTCCTTGGGAGAAAGTAGAGGCTAACAATTCCCATGAGGAGTTCCAGACTTTGAATCCCAAAGGAGTGTTCAACCCTGTCGTTTGGTCTCTCTGAATCAGACTCAGATGACCAACGTGGGTGTGCTCAGAGTGGGGCATGGTAGATCAGTGGTAGAATTCTTACCTGCCAAGCGAGATGCCCAGGCTCGATGGGTGGACAGTGTTGTTCACGTGCACCCACCTCCTGCCTGAACGTGGAGGCTTGGGTGCTGCTAGGAAGCTGAGCGCATTCCAGCAAAGCTTCCAGACTGCAGTCTAAGGAGAAGGGCTCATGACCTACTTCTAAAAATGCATCCAATGAAAACATGATGGCTCAAAGCAGCCCAACCCACAGCCATTTGGGATGGGACCGGGCAGTGTTTCACTCTGCTGTGCACAGCCTCTGCACGTGTTTGGGGCCAATTCGACAGCCGCTGACGATGACGGTGACAATGTTCAGACAATGAGGAGCACCAGGAGCAAGCACTTTTATTTCTCCCCTGGGTAGGGAACACAAGCCCTGCCTTGCCTTCCAACAGCTGCACTGTGAGCTGGGAAACCGTGTAGACACAGCTGAAGAAGACTCCACAGCATTTGCAAAGCAACCTACCCAGAAAAGCACACACCTCCATCTGGTGTTTTCCCTTAAGTGGCCCTTGGGTCTGTTTGTTTGGATCCTCGGATCTGCCTAAATACTCATCAGTCTGGTTACTCCCTGGGCTGGGCTGCCAGAGACCCACCCAGGTCCTATCTGCAAATGAAATGTGGAGATCCAGGCCAGGTAGGACGGCACCACCATCCCGGTCAATGTTCTCCCGGGGTGGTGGTCAATTAATCCAGCCCATCTAGCCGCAATCCCTTATGTGATATCTTGAAATTCTGGACTCGACACACTTGTGGCAATATTTCCATTTTGGAGAGTGTTCTCTACTACACCAATGGACAGGATGAAATCAGAATCAAACCAAACTCACCACCATCAAGCTGATGCCAACTCTTTCTCCCATGGAGAGGCTGGCGGTTTCAAACTGCTGACCAAGCACTTAAGCAGTTCAATGCATAGCCAATACACTACCAGGGCTCCTATGGGCAGGAGTAGTGTGGGACTGAGAGCTGGCTAAGGAGCCCTAGTGGTGTAGTGGTTAGGCATTGGACTGTGATCCGCATGGTCAGCAGTTTGAAACCATCAATAGCTGCTCAGGAGAATTACTGAGCTTTCTATGCAAGTAAACAGTCTGGGAAACCCACAGGGGGTTGTTATGAGTCAGCATTGAGTTGTTGGCAGTCAGTTTGATTTCCAGGAGTCCTAGTGGCATAGTGGCTATACTTTGGGCTGCTTAACGGCAAGGTCAGTGGCCTGAAAACACCAGAAGCTCCAAGAGAGAAAGATAGGGCTTTCTATTCCCAAAGAGTTAACACTCTTAGAAACTCACAGAGGCCTACCCTGCCCTCACTGCGAGTCGGCAACAACTGAATGGCAGTGAGTAAGAGAAGGCCCGACTTTAAGAGGCCATGAACCAAGTCACACATTTTTGCTTGGGAGCATCTTTAGACTCTAGTAGAGAGAGTAACCACGCCATGCTTTTGTTTCTTTGGGGGCATGTTTTGCTCTACCTTAGTAGACGGTGTGACTTAAGACACCATCCTTTGTTTTTCTTGGATGGGGCCTTGATATTGGTGCCCTATACCATTCTAACACCCATCACAGCACCTGGAAAGCCAGGCATCTATTTCCAGACTGAGCTTTGGAAGAAGAAAAAAGACCTGCCAGTTGGGACATTTTTAGCTTCTGGCTCTGGACCCTGCCTTTGGCTCACCTCTGCCTGTCCTTCGGGTTTTGGACCAAACAGCACTGGTCACCCCATGAGCCATTTCCTCAAAGTTCCCGGAGTTCTGAGGGATGTTGCAGGAAACTGCAGAACCTGGGGACATGGGGGAACACACTTGTGGGCAGAGTAGGGAGGAAATGGACCAGAATGGCATTTTTGAAGAGTTAGAAATTTTGGACGTGTTTAGTTCTTCTAAAGAAATGATGACCACCATCACCACCACCCTCCTTGGGCCAGCTGGGCCCGACTTCACCACTTCACCCACCAACCCCACCCACAGCCTTCCTGCTGGCTGCAACCTGTCCTGCCCTTTAAGATCTGGGCAATCTTTCTCATTTCCTGCATGACACCTAGCACAGAAATCCCTCTGCTCCACTGGAAAGTGAGGACACAAGATAGGGAATTCGAATTCAGCCTTGGTGGAAGGAGAAACAAGGAAGTAGGTGGGGGAAAATAAAAAAGAAAAAAGCAAAAGAAAATTATGATAAGAGTTGTATGAGCCCCTATTAAAATGATTTTTTAAAAAGTACCGGACCATCAACAACTACCACTTGACACCTGACTGGTCACCAGCTTTAAATACACACACACACACACATACACACACACACGCGCGCGCATACACACACACACATACACACACACATACACACGCGTATACACACACACATACACACGTGCATACACACACACACTCACATACACACACTCACACATACACACACGCATACACACACGCATACACACACACGCGCATACACTCACACACACACACACGCACACACACCAAAAACCCATTGCCATCGAGTTAATTCCAACTCACGGCCACCCTACAGAGCAGACGATAACTGCTCCTGGGGATTCTGACACTATAAATCTGTGTGGGAAAACTCAGCCTCATTTTTCTCCCTGACAGTAGCTGGTGGGTTTGAACCACTGGCCTGGTGATTAGCAGCCCAGCTTAGGAGGGCGTACAGTTGCTTTCTGCCCCTTACAGCATGTTGCATGGCACAAGAAGCAAAGCAGGGATCTTTACACCCATGTAGGAAGTGAGCAAAATGAGGTTTGGCAGAGGCTCTGGGAACGAACCAGAGCCAGAGGCAAGGCTGCTTTCTGATTCCCCAGCAGTACTTTCTTCATTACCACTGACCAGAACAGTCTCCATAGGAGGCAAATGAGTCAGCATTTGGAGGCGGAGCTGGAGATGGAAAAAGTACATGCTGGGAAACATGAGGAAGAGATGAGACCCAGCGCAGAAGGATAGGGGAATGACCACAGATTCCTAGGCAAAGTCAAGGGTCCTCCCTTCCCAGTGGCTCAGGAGCCTTGTGTTTATAAACGGAGATGTACCCTCTGACATCACGAGCCCCTGGTGGCACAAATGGTTAAGCACTTATGGACTAAGTGAAAGGTTGGCGGTTCAACCCCACCCCCTCCACCAGAGGCACCGCAGAAGAAAGGCATGGTGACCTGATTCCAATGGGCCACAGCCACCGCCTTGAGACGCCATGGCACACTGTTCTACTCTGTCACCCTGAATCAAAATGTACTCAATGACAACTGGTTTCCTGGTGGTTCATTTGGTCAAATGACATGGGGGAGGGGGAGGGAGGCTGCATGGAGGACAAAGAAAGAACCACCAGTAGTAGCCTAGAAAAGCAAATGGGTCAGCAGAAATGAGTGGTCATATGCTGGCCTCCGATCCACAAGGTCAGCGGATATTCTCTGAGAGAGACCATCTGATCCCACTGGGAACAATCCTCTCTGCTCAGTATTGACTTTCTCTGTTTCTTTACTGGCTAGAGTCCCTGGGGGACACACATAGTTATTGCACTTGGCTGCTCACCAAAGAGGTTGGGGGTTCAAATCCACCCAGGGGCACCTTGGGAGAAAGGCCTGGTGATCATCTTCCCATAAAATGAGCCACTGAAAGCCCTGTGGAGCCCAGTTCCACTCTGACACATGTGGGGTCACGATGAGTTGAAATCAACTCAATGGCAGCTCATTAGTGGGGAATGAGTGATTCCCCAAATATGAACAAAGTCAAACTCACTGCTATTTATGCTGACTCACAGTGACCCTATAGGACAGAGGAGAACTGCCACTGTGGCTTTCTGAGACTGTAAGTGAGTTATGCGTTGGGTTAGCAGCCCAACATATTACCCACTACATCACCGGGACTCCATACATTCAGTCCCTATTCTGGACCAGCCTCTGCTATAGGTGCCGGTATAGGGCACTGACATGCAAAACACTAATCCCTGCCCTCACCAAGCTAACCCTGTGGAGGAGAATATATGCAAACTAATTGGCTGGCATGACCTAGTTTTAATATCATCTGCAGCTCATTCCACTAAGGGTAAATACAAAGTAACAAAGGCGCCTTCCTCCTCTACTTTCTAACACAGCTCGTGACTAGGAATAGAGTGACAGGACAAGGAGTATAGAACCAGTGGCAAGCCACCTCACAGGATGGGCTCGAAGCAGAGACCCAAGTGAGAAAAACCAGGTATTTTAGTTTGAAATTCTGGACAGAAGCCCAGAATGAGAACTTTGACTTCACACCCTTGTTTCTGGCACAATGCAGCCAAGAGACACTGGCTTTGACCCCTGTCGTCCTGCAACAAGCAAGCAGCACACAACCCTGCACTCGTGGCATTGGCTTTCTAATGAAGGAGACTCGCAATAGACCATGTCAATAAACAACGCACTTGCTGGCGTTAGTCCCTGCTTTCTCAAGGTGCCAACCCTAGATGCTCAAAAACGCAAACACACTGCCGCCAGGTCAACTCTGATTCCTCGCATCCCTGTAGGACAGGGTGGACCAGCCCCCGCGGGTTTCCCAGACTGCAACTCTTCATGGCAGTCCAGAGCCTTATTCCCCTGGAGCCACTAGTGGTTTGGGACTGCAGACCACGGTGTGACCACTACATCACCAGGGCTCCTGGACCCTACGCAAAACTGTAAATAAGCTCCGACCCAAGTCTAGGCAAGGGCCTAGGTCCTGGCTGCCCCGTCACATCACTACATGCCTACCAAACTGCTGGAACCATGGCTCCGATAAGCTGACACATGTTTAGGGTGGGAGAACAATTCAATCCATGATACTGAAGGTCAAAGATGGTAAGTGAATTTTGCAGTACGCTTGCGTCTCTTAAAAGGTGAGAAAATAAGTGTCTGTCCTTTAAAACCACCCACTTGTGATATTTCCCTTACAGCAGTACCAGGCAACTACAGAGGCACTGGTGGCATGGCAGGCGATGCACTGGGCTGCTAACCACATGGTCAGCAGTTCAAAACCACCAGCTGCTTCATCAAAGAAAGGCCTTTCTACTCCCTTACAGTTACATTCTTGGAAACCCACAGGGGGAGCTCCACCCTGTCCTGTGAGATCACTATGAGATGGACTCAACGTAACAGCTGTGAGTTTGGCATTTTGGAGGCAACACCAAGATCAAGGATCCCTATTACCTTCAAATCATGGGCCTCCAGCCTTCAGCTTTGGGGCAGCGCCTCCAAAAAAGAACCACGATGAGGTGATGCTGTGCCTGCCAATCACGCCAGCTGCAGGTCCCTATCACCACCCTTTGCAACTTGCCTGCACCTCACTCCCATCAGGCCTCGTCTGCAAGAGACTTGCAGCTGTAGCTGAATATATATAGATCGCCTTGATGATTTCCAGTGAAGCGTAATTTACACCTTCTTCTCATAGAAATCACTTCCCGAGACTCATAATAGAGCCAACCAGCCACCCAGAGTAATAAGGCAGCCCAGCCACCCCGGCGAGCAATACTGAAACACAGCACTGCCAGAGCAAGGGCAGAGAGCAATGCTGGAGGGGAGCTACGTCACAGGAGGATGTGCTTTTGGGCAGCATCCCACAGAGCCAGAGGGTTCATGAAGGAGTCCCTGGTGGCACTTGGAAAGGAAAAGGGAGTGATCTGGGGCCTGGCCACGGAAAGAGCAACCCCAGGGTCAGACCTAACACATGCACAAGAGAGGTAACAGGACCTGGAGACCCAGAGCTATTAGGCAACCAGGGCCCCTGCACACTGCAGCACCCTGTCTGTGCCTGTGGTCCAGTCAGGGACTAAGGGCAAACAGCTAGTGCTATAGCCCTCCTGGAGGAGCTGGGGAGGCCTTGGCCAACCCCTGTTCCAGTAGTCCCTCCACTGGCAGAACCCCCAAAGAAAAGTCACTTTATTCCATCTAGCTCCCTGATGGTTCTGAAGTCGATTGTCAGACCTATCTTCCCAGGTCCCCCTGGGTGGTAAGAACCACCAACCTTTCCGCTTGAGCCACCCAGAGACCTGGGGGGCCTCCGCCTCAACCACAGAGGGAACAAGGCCACCATGACTCTCTGCAAAAAGAAGGATGTAGCTTGCCTGTATCTTCATTCACGCTACAGTCCCCCAGGAGAGGGCTCCTGGAGGATATACCCAGGGCCAGCCTCTCTGCACGAAGGCCCAGAAACACCAGTCCACTGTGGTTGACCCCAAATCCCTAATCCCCTGGTGTTAGGAATCTGGCCAGAGGAGCAAGCAAACTTCTTTGGAAGGTTTGCATCTCGCTTCCTTCCTGCAGACTCAGCATTGCCTTTTTCAAAGAAGGAAAGGTTCTCTCTGCACTCTCCTCTGGGGGGGATGTTGTGATCTCAGAGCAAAGCTTGTACCTCTGTTAACAGGTTAATGGTGCTGTCGCAAAGGGCAAGCAGAGACCCTCGGAGCTGCCATCTCAAGGACTAGGCTTGAGGTCAGGGGGTCGAGGGCACCTTACTTTGGTTGTTGCTTCTGGTAGATTGCTATGAGTTGGCTACTGACTCACGTGTTGAAATACCACCCGGTCCTGCACTCCCATGGTCAAGGGTTTTCACTGGCTGACTTCTAGAAGTAGAGAGCCAGGCCTTTCTTCCTAGCCCATCTTAGTCTGAAAGCGCCACTGAAACCCATTCAACATCAAAGTGATAATCAAGCGTCTGTGCGCAGACAGAGGCGAGGGCGGTGCACTGGCTGCGAATCCAACCTGAACCCGTCCTCCCCTCCGGCCTCATGGGAGGCGAGCATTCTATCAGGAGCCACCACCACAGACCCAACCTCCTTGTGTGGTACCTTCCTTCTACCAAAGAACCTATAGTCTACTCTCCGGCCCTGGGTGCCCCCAAGCTGCAACTGGCTTGAAAGGATCCATCAACACCCTCCTTCCATGTCACCAAAGAAATCTACCTGAACACATGAACTGGTCCTGTGATTCGGAAGGACAGAACATTCACCTAAGCATGGGTGGGGAGAGCTGAGAGTCCCAGGATATCATCCTGAGAAAATAGGTATTTACAGGCTGGTTTTATCTGCCATGTTGCAGGAGGTTAAGCAATTCACTGTCATTGCTGAGTGATGGTCAAGATCCTAATCTTGGTCCACATTTTATCTCCAGCCTCTGAAGATGTGGACTCAGACCATCAGAATCGCGTGAGGCTTTCCAAGAAGGATTTCCAGGTGAAGTTGGGCAATCTAAATGAAACATGGCAAATATGAGATTCACTGAATCGCTGTGTCTTCCTTGTGCAAAAACAGTTACCTTCACAGACCACAATAAACCAGTCACTGTCCAATGGGGTCTAACCATCCAGTGGGGGTGACAGGTGGGAAGATTGGGGAGAGAGGGGATTGTCTCCACAGAATGCCAATGCTAAACAAAAGTTATTTAGCCATGCCACAACAAAGAGGTTAGAAATAAATCTGGCAAGCGATATCCAATTTCCCCCCAGATGGGCCCTGGGTCCCCACTCTGCACTCCCCCTCATTCACAATGCTTTCAGAAGGGCTGTGGGGAGGTGACGAGCCAGTCAGAGTGCAGTGTAGCAATAATGATACAATTTTCTTCTAGTTCTTATACGCTTCCTCCCCCCCACCCCACTATCATGATCTCAATTCTACCTTACATATCCGTATGGACCAGAGAATATACACTGGCACAGATAGGAACTGGAAATACAGGGAATCCAGGACAGATAAATCCCTCGGGATCAGTGGTGAGAGTGGCGATATCAGGAGAATGGAGGGAGGGTGAGGGAGAAAGGAGGAACAGATGACAAGGTCTACATATTACCTCCTCCCTGGAGGACGGACAGAGGAGAACTGTTTGAGGGAGATGTTGCATGGTTTAAGATATGATAAAATAATAATTATTTATAAATGATCAAGGGCGAGGGGAAGCAGGGAGGGAGGGGGAAAATGAGGAGCTGATACCAAGTAGAAAGCAGGTGTTTTGAGAATGATGATGGCAATATACATACGAATGTGATGGACACAAATGATGTATGTATGGATTATGAAAAGAGTTGTATGAGTTCCTAATAAAATTATTATTAAAAATAAAAGAGAAAGAAAAAAATCAGGCACATGTTAGATACCAATGAGGACGATCCAAAGTTGGGCACGCTCAGACCCAGGTCACCTAGGCGCAGGTGAAGATCAACCTGGGCCTGCACACTAGACCAGCAACATTATGTCACACAGGTGTGCTTGAACTCAGTCACCAAGAACAGCCAATACCCCCAACCATGCCTCCTCAGGTGGGGGTAGGAGGCGATAAAAAGCAGAGGCCACGGGCAGTCGCTCTCATGTTCTCAAACTCCTTCCGTGTGGGTTTGCACGCTCCCCTGAGGCGGCCGTCTTCAGTCACGAACTCTGCGATGCTCCCCCGCCCCACCATGTGGCCTTGTACACTGTGCAGGGATAGCGTGTACTATATAATGAGACTGTCCTACCCAAACTTCCCTTTCACTCATAAAAGTTACTTGGATTAAAAAAGCACCTCTGCCCCGGGAATTCTTTCAGCGTTGAGAAGCAAGAACGAGGAAACCATCAAGAATGAGGAAACCATCCCAGACACCCAACAGGGGCATGGCCAAACTGAACTCCCTAGTCTTCAGGGCTTTCAGAAGCACAGTCCCAAACTCTGAGCCCCTTCCAAGACCCCTCAGGTGGCATTGCCAACCTTTTGGCTAGTAGCCAAATTCTTCACCATCAGATGCCATCAGGGCCATCTCCCTTGATGCACAGGCACTGGGAAGAATGAAAGTGGAATTTGAGTGAAGGTCATCAGCCAGGAGTCCGAAAAAGTTATCATCGAAGTGACAGCAACAGCAGCCACCTCCACTTAAGCTTCAGCACCAACCGGGCTTTAGATGGGATTGGTGCTGGGATTGGCTTTAGATGGGATTGGTGCTGGGATTGGCTTTAGATGGGATTGGTGCTGGGATTGGCTTTAGATGGGATTGGTGCTGGGATTGGCTTTAGATGGGATGCTTTCTTTCCCAAGTGCTCTCTCGTGTGGGCATGATCATTCCTGGTTAATGGATGTGGAGGCTGACCAGCCACCTAAGCCACGTGTCCATAGCTTCTGATCATCAGCATTCAGACCAGCCACCTCACCCACACTCTCCCCTTTGACACCCACTGCCCTCCGCCCAGGACCTTCTGAGGGGACAAACGCCACCACCTTAAAATGTTCCCACACTCCAGGAGCAGCTCAGTCATCAGGGCAGTCTCTCGGGAGAGAGACCGGCTTCTCAAACACCTGCTTTCTCTCCAGCGGGCAATCGCAATGGCTTGCTGCCCTTTGTGTGCAAGGCAACCATCCTGTGTGACAGAATCCCAGCGATTGGCCCTGCAGTGGGGATGTTCTGGTCTGACTCATGAGTACATTCTACCATCAGCCCAGACTGATAACCTGGCAGGTAGCAATATATCTCTGGGAAGGCTACATCCTACAGATTCTTCACCCACCCCCAGCTGAAACTATGTAACTTATCTTTGGGGTAGAAAATGCAGTCTCTTAAATTCCTTGGCATAGGCATCTCAATGGCTGAGCTATATTCCTTCGTTCTCTCATTGAATGATATGGCTGGTTGTATGCTAGGAGCTGAATCCACACAGTCGAGGCAACAGATCAGTCCAACACAGTGGGACAAGCACTAGAACTCAAGCACAGAGGGGAGTGACCGAGACAGGTAGAGTCTCACCAGGAGTTTATGCCGACAGCCAAGAAATGACTACAAGTTAACTTAGCTTAAAAAAAAGGAAAGCCAACAGATGACAATAAAGGACATACAGCCCAATTTTGAAATGGACAAAGAATTTGAATGGGCCTCTCCCTAATGATTCATGAATGACCAACAAGCACAGGGGAAAGAGTGCAACATCTTTTCTCATCAAGGAAACACAAATCAGAACTACAGATGCTGCGTCACAGCCATTAAACCCACTGCCACGCTGGCGACTTTAGATGGTCTCCAAGACTATAAATCTGTCCAAAGTCACACACACATCTCATCTTTCTCCCACTTGTGAACAGCTGATGGGTTTGAACCACTGATCTTGCAGATAGCAGTCCAATACCTAACCCAAGGCACCACTCCCAAGATCAACCAAACTCACTGCCACCAAGTCCATGCAGATTCACAGCGACCTTGTAGGACAGGCTGGCACTGCCCCTCTGCCTTTCTGAGACTGTAACCCCTTACAGGTGTAGGAAGCCCAACTCAAAGGCAGACAATAGTAAGTGTTGGTAGGAGGTACAGCAACTGCTGGTGGGACTGTAAAATGGTACAGCACAGGGGAAAGTGCAGTTCCACAAATTGGTCACTTACCATGGGGTCCAACAAGTTCAGTCATTGAAACTATATTTCTATACAAAAATATGTACATGGATACTCAAAAGAACATAGCTCACAAAAAACCATTCAAATAGCCATCAGCTGATAAATAAGATATGGCATATCCACATATTGTATAGTCTTAATAAGGAATGAAGTACTGATGCATGCGATGGCATGGATAAACCTTGAAAATATTCTAAACAAAATAAAGCAGGCACAAAAGGCCACATAGTGCACAGTTCCATTTAGATGGGATGTCCAGAATAGTGTAAATTTATAAAATAGGATGCAAATACATTAGTAGTTGCCTAGGATTGGAAAAGTTGGGGGGAAATGAGTATGACTTATGGATTATGGGGAGAAAAAATTATCTAAAATTTTGAAAATAGTTAATTAACTTTGACCACGCTAAACAAGGCTGAATTGCACTTTGAATGGCCTGGGAATTACATGTCAACAAAGCAGTTTAAAAGGAAAAGGGAATGGGGTGGAAAGAGAGGGTGGGGAGAAGAGTTATTTCAGGGAGAAGTCAAATACACAAGAACCAGAGAAAGCAGTGTGGTGTCCAAGAATTGGGCACTTCCTTGTGATTTCTAACAGTGCTTTGCATGTGGGGAAAAAGTGGTCCAAGAGTGGGCAGGAACAAGGCACACAGTGATGTTGTAAACAATGCTAAGATGTACTACATGGTGATGGCAATGAGAAACTGAGGGCAGTTTCCAGCAGGAGAGTTCCCAGATGAAACTAGCTAGAAAAATCCCTGCAGCGTCACTATAGGAGACAGCTAATAAGGATAAGTCTGAAGGCCACCTCTGACGAGGGAGGTGGAGCATGGGACACAACAGGTAGCCCAACAGAGGGGAGAACTTGAGTCCAAAGAGGTGTGCTTGAGGGTTGCCTGTGACTCTACCGCAGTCTCCACTGTCTACTCCCCCTAGCCCCTGTCCCAGAGCCTCAACCCCAAATTAGATTCCGGCCTATAAAAAGGGAATTTCCACCCAGCCCCTTGAGACAAACCTTCCTTGTGCTCTGGGAACAAGCAAAGAGGAAAATAAATGCTCAAGCCTTATAGCAGCCTCTTGCATTTCACCTTCCCCGTAAACAGCCTTTTCCTCATTACAAGAAGCGGCTGTTCTGGGAGTGTCCTGGTAGCCAGCGGCCCATCAGACCCAGGTAAGAAGCAATTGAGACTAATTAGCCCAGCCAGAAATTTGAGCCAGGTTCAGAATAGAAGAAGGAAGGAGAGGTGTTTGCCTGGGTTTTATTGACTACACAAAGGCATTCAAGTGTGTGCACCCTAACAACTTATGCATAACATTGTAAAGAATGGGCATTCGCGAACACACAAATATGCTCACGCAGAACCTGCATGTAGACCAAGAGGCAGGCTTTTGAAGAGGATGAAGGGATATTGCTTGATTTAAAATCAAGGTTATAGCCTTTGGCCATATTTATCCAATCTACAGGCTGAGCAAAGAATTCAAGAAGCTGGCCTATCTGAAGAAGCACGGAGCATCAAGACTGGTGTACCGATGCAAACGAGCCGGCTGTTTGCTGAAAGCCAAGAGCACAGAAAAGGCAGAGATGAAGCTCAAAGGACAGCCATCAGTAAGGGTGACACCTCAACATCCAGAAAATAAAGATCCCCACAACTGGACCAATAAGCAACATCAGGATCAATGAAAAAAAAGATTGGCGTCAAGGATTTAATTTTATTTGGATCCACACTTAATGCCCATGGAAAGAACAGCCAAACAATCGAATGACATACTGCACTAGACAAAAACTAATGCAAACTGTCTCCTTAAAGCACGACACAAACGCACACACACACAAACACAATGTCACTTTGAAGATTAGCCTGGCAGTCAATTTCCAAAAAAGCAGCTGTTGAAAACCCTGTGGAATACCACTCTACCGCCTCACTGGGACACACATACAGGAGCCCTGGTGATGTAGTGGTTACACATTGGGCCACTAACCTCAAGGTCACCAGTTCAAAACCACCAGCTGCTCCTCAGGAGAAAGACAGGGTTTTCTACTCCTGTAAAGAGTTACCGTCTGGAAACTCACAGGGGTAGTTCTACCCTATCTTATCGGGCTGTTATGAGTCGGCATCTATTTGAGGGCAGTGCATTGGGTTTGGGTTTGGTCACACACTTGGGTTCACTATGTGTCAAGTGGATACAAAGTACAAACAACACGCTAGGGTCTTCGTGTGTAGATCCTCCGATCCTTACAGGCCTGCAGCGTGTAGTGTTTGCTTCTAAAATGTGTAACCACCACACCACCAGGGGTCCAAGATGTGTGTCACAGTAAAGCGGTAGAGTGGTATTCCATAGGGGTTTCCACAGCTGGTTTTTGGAAAGTTTGTTGGTAAATCTGTGTTCCCTCCTTCACCCTTCGCCTATAATCTGCAGGGGCAGCAAACATGACTTGTCACTCAAATAATGGCCCATCAGCCACCAGTTTGAACTTCACATGAGAGCTCAGTAGGAAGGCAGGTTCTGAGGCCCCACTCCAACCCTACTGAAGCAAGAGCCGCGGATGCTTTGTATCCTCGTTCCCGTCTGAGGAAAAAACAAAAACTCACGGCGGTCCAGTCAATCCTGACTGATTGGGCCCAAGGGCAGGCCCTACAGATGCAGAAGCTGATTTATAATATATAAATACCAGACTGAGTACCAGATTACCAAATCAAACCAACCAACCCACTCACTGCCATCTCACTCCCTCATCACTGCCCTTAGTAGATGCCGAATCGTTGTCATACTACAGGACAGGGTAGAACTGCCCTAAACCCTTTCTCCCAACGTGCAGCTGGTGGTTTTGAATCATTGACCAACACGTAATCACTACGCCAACAGGTCCCTCTGCTGCCAGTTAGTCCAACTGCCTCATAGACACTGAGTCAGAGCAAGCAATCCGACAGAGGGTTTCGGAGACTGCACGTCTTTATGGGGGCGGACAACCCCACCATTCTCCTGATGGGTTTGAACCACCAACCTTTCAGTTAGCAGCCCCATGTCTATGAAGCCCACCAGGACTCCTCTGAATAACCTGGAGTAGGCGTTATTTTGCTCATGTTCTCAGCGAATACTCTCCGAGGCTGCCTTGTTCACACCAAGTGTAACAATAGGCTTGTGACAATTTATCAATAGGATGCTCGCTAAAATTAGAACCGGAGACTTCAAACTAAATCCAAAGTTCCTATTTCTATCTCCATCTTCCATTACCAGTCAAAGCAAGTGGCACATTGTCGCCTGTCTGAGAGCAGCGGCTAAAAGCAGGATCTGCTCCTGCGATTCAATTGGAGAAAGCTCTGCTCACGTCTGCAGAAGGCTGAAAATACCATTTCTGAAGGGTTTTGAAAACTTAATTTGTTTATTGTTGTCAGCCACCCTCTGAAGTTCTACATGCCATTAACGAGCAAAAGAGACTAAACCCCATCCAAACTCACTGCCACTGGGTCGATTCTGATTCCTAGTGGCCTCCTAGGCAGAGTACCACTACCCCTGTGGGGTCTATCTCTACAGAACCAGACAGACCCACCTGGTGGGTTCAAGTCACTGTGGTCCACAGCCCAATGGGTGAACTGTTGTGTCACCAAGGATCGTGAAGCAAAAGAGAAGGGGGAAGAATGAAAGGTGTGATAGGTAGGTTTATTGTGCCAACCTTGCCAATAGGAACATGTGGGGTTAATCGGGTCACAGTTTGATTGGAGGGCAAATGAGATAAATGGCTCCGCAAGGCCCACCCCTTTCTCTCTTGCTCTTTGGTGACTGGACCAGTGTGCGGCTGCTGTAGCTAGTTCTCGGTTTCAACTTCTGAGCTACACTACCTGTGGGGCAAGCCAACCTCTGGCTCATGTCACTAGAGCTTGAGGTTCTTTCAAGACCTGCTTCGCCATGCTGCTGGTGTGCACACTGTATGAGCCTGAGGCTGGTGGATTCTGTCATCTTGCATTGGTTGAGTTCGATATCCATTTGGGCCTGCTTTGCTAAGCTCCTCAGTTGCTGACCGTTGGCGACCCACCTGTTTGCTGCCCGTGGGCGGCCTCTGCCTGCATTGTCCAAGGGAAGACCCAGCTGTCTGCTTCCTTGACCTTGAACTCCGCAGCCCTTGTGACTTGAAGGACTTCCAGTATATTACAATTCCACGGAATTGAGTTGAACTGAGCCCTTTGTACTGCTGTGTGGACTAATTATATTCCTGTGTGGACTGTTATATTCCTTCGTGCTGTATAAACCCATCTATCTATCTATAGCTATACATTTAAATAATCATAAGTGTCCTGGTTTTGTTTCTCTAGAGCAGGGGTGTCAAACTGGCAGCCCATGGGCTGCATGCGGCCCCCGAGGTAATTTTATGTGGCCCCAAGATGCTCTGAAATAAAATGAAAATAGAAAAAAATTGTTATGGAGAAAATAGTACTTAGGGAGATCGAGGAAATGCCATACACACAATTCCCTCGTTAACCCTTTGACTACTAAAGACGAGTATACATGTGGCCCGGTGCCTTTTCTGGGGGCCTGTGGACATGTATAAACGCGCTGACTCAGTTCCGGCGACGTGTGGAAGCGATGTGTCTGCCACTCTGTGTCACGTAATGTAAACGGACCCCAATAGTGAAAAGGTTAAAAGGAGCACTCTGGGATGTGCTGTTATGAATCATACCTAGCGGCAGCACTAGTTAACATTTTTAGAGGGAAGTAATTTCAATTGTGCATCATGTTTGTCAGGTGCCCAACATTTTGTGTTTTTTTTATTAGTTACTTTGTGTTCTATTTTCTGGTCACAACATAAGAGGTGAGTGAAAACTAGTAGGAGGAAAGCACTGGAGAGTTTCGGGTAAAAAAGAATCATTTTAGTTTTATCAATACATTAAATAAATGTTTAAAATGAAAGCAATTATATAGTGTTTGAATTATCCTATTCATATTCCTGAAGCCTCACTCAAAATATAAATTTAACAAAAGTTGTAAATGTGCTGTGGCCGCGTGACTCTTGCCTGTTGCACCAAATGGCCCGCGTTTTAATTGAGTCGGACACGCCTGCTCTAGAGAATCCCGCCTAACACAAAAGGCACGTCAGAAAGAACAACCTGTGGAAGGTCTGGGAAGTGTGTTGTTACAGCAGCACAAGAGTGCAGGTGAAGGCGCTCCTGGAGGTCACCTGCCAGTCAGCCCCAACCCCCCAGCAAAGAACTGCTCACCTCAGCTGGTCTACACCTTGGCTGTATCTGCTAAGCCTTGCAAAAAGCACAGGGGAGGTATTTTCTATGCGTCCACGCAGAAATCCGTGCTGGAATCTCAACCCCAAACAAGTGTGTGTGTAATTTCATTTGGAGACAGGGTTTCAGCAGTCTACTAATGAGGCACTACTAGCATCGGGTCATTCTGGGTCAAAACTGACTCAGCGGCAGATCTGTTTGGTTGGGGGTTTGTTTAATCCACAATGTAAGGAAGGAACCCCGGTAGCAGAGCGGTTTTAAGTGTTGGGCTGCTAACCGCAAGGTCAGTGGTTCAAAACTCAGTGGAGAGAAAGATGGGATGCTCCCAGAAAAGAGTTTCAGCCTCAGAACCCCAAAGGAATAGTTCTAGTCTATCCCATGGGGCTAGGCCACTGAAACACCACGGTCCTCAACAGATGTACAAGTGTGTAGAAAAGAATTCCTGGGGTTAGGAAATGACCATATTTATTCAAAATGTGTAAACCAACAAGTAGTTACTAGGTTAGCAAGGGCAGTGTTAGATGCAAGAAGAGCTGATTGAAAAAAATAAGATTTAATGACTCTCAAGGAGTCCTGGTAGCATAGTGGTTAAGGGGTGGGTTGCGAACCACAAGGCCAGCAGTTCAAAACCACTCTGAGAGAGAAAGAAGAGGCTTTCGACTCTTATGAAGAGTTACAATCTCAGAAACCCACAGGACCAGTTGGAGTCAACTCGATGGCAGTGAGTGTTGGTTCCCTGAGAGCCTCCGCTGAAGTCCGTACTGTGTTCTGAGTCCCTGCAACAGCAGGATCACATGGGCGTTCCAGACACAGAATCTCTGGCCCTGCCCTAGGTCGGCTGGAAGAGAAATCTGCATTCCAACTAGACAACCTGCTCCCAAACCAAACCCACCCCACCGCTGTTAAATCCATTCTGCCTCACAATGACCCTGCAGGGCCCAGCAGAACTGCCCCTGTGGGTTTCTGAGGTTGTACAGGAGTAGAAAGGCTCCCTTTTCTCCTGCAGAGCAGTTTCAAACTGCTGACTCTGTGCTTAGCAGTCTGACATGTAACCCAGTATGCCACCAGGGCTCCTTGAGTCCACTCCCACTTACTGCCATTGAGTCAATTCTGACTCATGGTGACTGAGGTAGTTAGTTTATTGTGCCAACCTGGCTGATAAACACATAGAGGGTTAATTGAAGGGCGGAGGGATAAATGGCTCTGTGAGCCTCACCTTTCTAGTTCTTGGGTCTCTTGCTTTCTGATGGTCGAACCAGGGTGCAGCTGCCTTAGCCAGTTCCCTGCTTCAGTTGGCAAGGCTCGTTTCCTGCAGGACATCCCTGAGGAGAAGCCACATGGACCTACCCCGATGCAGCCCTGGTTGCTGGAGCAGTCGTGTGGAGACCCCTGCCAGCACTGAGATGCTTACACATTCACTGACTCGGATTCCTCCTGCAGTTGGCATCATTTAGCGTGTTTTTGTGAGATGGAGAAGGACTTTGTGGATTGGTGTCAACATATGGGTTAATGAGTTAATGTTAGACTTGTGGGCTTGGGCATGAGTTTCTGTGGATTTGTTTCTGTAATGTACCCAGACTAACACAGACTAACACTACTCTATCAGATAGGGTAGAACTGCCCTGTGGGTTTCCAACAGTGTAACTCTTTACTGAAGTAGAAAGTCTCATCTTTATCCTGCAAAGTGGCTGATGGTTTTGAACAGCTAACTTTGTGGTTTGCAGCCCAACACATAACCCACTCTGCACTAGAGGTCTTTGAAACCGACCTAGATGTGCTGAATTCATTTGTGAAGCGTAGCATTAGGTGTGGCTGTAAAATACTGAGTGTGCTGTTCTAGTATATCGAGCAGAACTGGGGTTCCCCGTGCAGGGGTGTAGAAGCAGTGGTCCCTAGGGCTGTTCCTAGCTCTCCAGGCTCCTTTCCTCCTTCCAGGCCCATGGTAGGAATCTTTGTCCCTACCCACTTGAAGTTAGCTGTGGTCCCCCAGGGGGGTACAACAGTTCATGTGGTTGGATATTAATGGAAAGTTTGGAGGTTCAAATCTATCACGAGGCATGCCTCCAAAAGGGCTGGGCCATCTGCTTCTAGAAAGCCAGACACAGAAACATCTATGGGGTACAGTCCTACTCAGACACACGCAAGGCCACCATGCATCAGAATCCGTGCAAGAGCAAATGGCTCAGCGCTTCAGACAATGAAATCTGAGCATAAATGCCAGGTCTCTATGCGGAGCCAACTACCCCCCCCCCCACACACACACACTAAAAAAAAGAGCTACAACAATGGGCTCAAGCAGGACAACAATGGGGTGGTGTTTTCTTCTCTTGTGCATGGGATCACTATGAGTTGAAACTGGCTGGTGGCGCCTAACCACCACCACCACCACACTTCTTGGCAGACACTTTAAGAACTATGTGCTCCCTTAAAGGCTTGAAATGAAACAAGCAGCCATCTAGTAGGGAAGCAAATAAACCCACATGGAGTAAGCATATCAGCCTGTGTGATCATGAGTTGTGGACAGGATCAGGTATCAGGTATCAAAAATGCAAAACAAACTATTATAATAATGTGAATGAGGGGGGTTGGAGTGGAGACCCAAAGCCCATCTGCAGACAATTGGACATCCCCCCTCCCACATAAGGGGTATAAGGAAGGGACAATTCAACCAGGGTGCAGTATAGCACTGACAAAACACTAGTTCCTCAATGCTGCCCACCACCATCCCACCATGACCCAGTTCTTCCTTACAAATCCGGCTAGACACACATTGGTACAGGTAAGAGCGCTCGGCACATGGAATTCAGGACAGATAAAACCCTCAGGAACAGTAGTGAGAGTAGCAATATCATGAGGGGAAGGGGGTGGTGGGGATAGGTGGGGGCAACGGGAGCAAGGAGAAACCCATCACAAGGTTGGATATATAGCCCACCCCTTCCGGGAAACAAATAACATAAATGTGGGCAAAGGGAGACAATGGACAGCGTAAGACACAAAATAACAACAACATTATGTAAGTGATGAAGGATGCAGGAGGGTGGGGAGGTGGGCGGGGAGAAAAGAGGAGCTGATACCAAGGGCTCAAGTAGAAAGGAAATGTTTTAGAAATGTTGATGGCAACATATGTACAATTGTGCTTAATACCAATGAATGATGCATTGCCATAAGATTTTTAAGAGCCCCCCCAATAAAATGATTAATAAAAAAAGAACTATGTGCTCACTGGCAGGGTCACTGGGGTTACTTCATCAACCCGAGGCCTATATTATCTTGCTGCTCCAAGCCAACCAGCAACAGCCAGGTAACGTGGGCAACCACAGATTTGGGGATTATTTGTTCTGGCACCAGATCCTAACCCATACTGACTGATACAGCGCAGAGACACCAATGCCTCAACTTTCAGGACCTATCTGTGACTGCACACTGGAATGGCCCAATCTCACACTTGTGATTGAGCCGTTTCTTTAATCCCGAAGAGTATTACCTAGCTCAATGCCCTCTCTACAGATCAGACTTCACCCCAATATGTGCATTCTCCCCCCTTTCCTTTATGTTCTCCATCCCACACATGGCCTCCCATGCTTTATTATTACTATTATTATTATTATCTCGTTGCACCGTATGCTTTTTGGGTAAGCTGCCTGCAAGTCTTTTTGCAACTCGGTGATAGACAGATAACTAGGTGATAGACAGACAACTAGGTGATAGACAGATAGTCACACACAGAAATACACCAGATTTACCTCCAAATGAATTGTGGCTGTTTCCAAAAATAAATTTAAAAATCAGATTCACTCCTCCCAGGACAAACGCTCGCTGTTCCTGGCATCTCAAAGAATGTGGCCCCGCCCCTGGATGAGTGTGATTTTCTTCCACCTGTTCCTACAAAGGATAGCTCTGTAGTACACACCGTGCCTGCATCTAGAAAACAAAACAATTCATCCCCGAACACCCCTTCTCTTATCTTTCAGTCTCATCATAGAGTTAGCTGAACTATGTCAAGTGCACGAAGCAATCGGTATCACAGTATGCAAAGGAATCCCACTGGCGGGACAGACGTTGTGTGAAGCCTGAGTAAACCTAACTTTAACCAGTTCCTCCTGGTGGACATCGAAGTGGCGGTCCATTTTGCATTCTTGGCATTATGAGCTTTCTGCCTGTCTATTCAAAATTTTCTGATTCTCAATTCCAAAAGTAGAATCCTGGGTTGGAGGGAATATATGCTCTCAGGGCTCTTTTAAGGTAGATAGTAGTCAAATTTCCCTTTGGGGCACCTATAAAAACTGCCCTACATTCCTACCAACACTCATTCTTTGTGTGCTTGTGCCTTTCTCTTTAAATCTGTATTTTCTTTAAAAAACAAAACCAGAACCATTGCTTGATCACTTACTCATTTGCATCAAAGCGATCTTGATTTGTAGCAACCCCATAAGGCAGAGTGGAATTGCCCCTGTGCACTTCTGAGACTGTAACTGCAGGAGTTGAAAGACTCATTTTCCTCCCACAGAGTGGTTGGCGGATTCAAACTGCCAACCTTGTGGTTACTAGCCCAATGCACATTTCACACCAGGGGTTCCTTTTTGGTAACTAGTTTCTTTGATCACCAGTGACATGACTATGTTGGACCCTTTGAATATCTTTTATTATCAAGTCTCTATCCGAATTCCTTGGCCATTCTTCTGCTGTGCATTGCTCTCTTTGTTTGGGGGTGTTTCTTTAGAATAATTTAGAAAAGCACTGTCTACATTAAGGAAATTCATAGTTTTTCCATTTTTGTCTGCCTTTCAAGCAACTCCTCAAGGAAGATGGCAGAATGAAGAAGTGACAGGTGAGAAGATGCAGAAGGTGAGCACATTGTGATTGCCCTGCAAGAGATGAGGCCCCTCACCTACCACAAGCAAAGCGCAAGCAAGTCCTTTTGCTGCTACCTGCAAGAAATAAATAAAACCCACGGGGTCTTCAAAAAGTTCATGGGAAAATTCCATTTTCTTTTCATTCCATTTCCCCACAAACTTTTTGAAGCCCCTTCATACCTGCCATGCTCTCTGACTTCTCACATGTCCATTTCGGCCACCGCGGTCTGAGGTGCCTCCTCAGTGGTCTCCCAGTTCCCACCCCTGGCTTCCTAAGATCCACTCCTCATGCTTGGGTCCAGGTGAGCTTTCTAAAAGGGTCGGAACAGGCCATTCCCACCCAGAAAACCAGAAACTTCCCACTGCATACAGGAAAAATTCATCTTCATGTTGGATACAAGCCCATAGCCCCTGTTATCCGCCACATTCCAAGTCCTTTTGCTTCTGCCTACCACGCTCTGAGCATCCCGGAATATGGGGGCTTATTGGAGGTCTCCCAAGTGTTTAATATTCAACCCCCTCCTTCAAGGTGATTTCCTGTGCAGTTACCGCTGCCTCAAATCATTTTCGTCCAGATACTTTTATGGCGAATTCCTTCACGTCTCCTTAGAGAAGCCTTCGTAAATATCCAATAAACTGCAGACTGCCCAAAAGATGAAATACAATCTTAGAGAAGTCTTAGAAAAAGTGCAACCAGAATGCTTCTTAGAAGGAAGGATGGTGAGAGTTTGGCATGCTCACTGTGGGTGCACCGTCAGGAGCGAACAATCACAAGAAAAGACGTCCTGCTTGGTGGAGTGAAAAGCTGATGCGAACATTAACACCACAGCCACAGCAACGGACTCAACCGTGGCCATGAAGATAGTTTCAGACTGGACAATGTTTCATTCTATTGTGTATCAGGTCACCATGAGTAGGAACGAACGTGACAAAAACTAGCAACGCAAAGAAGGCCACCTATTGAAGTCCTATCACCACACACTCACATGATCACGAACCCAAATAACCCAAAACCACTGCCATGGAATCGATTCTGCCTCACAGCAACCTTACAGGGCAGAGTGGAACTGCTCCATAGGGTTTCCATGCCTGTAACTCTTTATAGGAGCAGCCTGCCTCATCTTTCCTCCCATGGAGCCACTGGTGGGTTTGAACTGCCCACCTTATAGTTAACAGCCCAATACTTAACCCACTGCGCCACAAAGGTTCCTTCCCTTTTTAGTCACTTCATAGCAGCACCATTTGAAATTACCGTGTTTTCTTTTTGCTAGTTGTATATCCCCATCACTAGATGTTAAGCTTCTTTTCTATCTTGTTCCAAACGTTTACCTTCTGTGCCTCCAACAGAGCTTACAGCCCTCCCCGGACTCATCAGTGATTGCTCAATCAATGAAGAAGCCACATTTTGACCAGAGGTCAGCACATTACATAGAGTCTGAGAGCTAGGAATGGGTTTTAGATTGTGGAATAGTGGGGGTAGGGTGAACCCCAATTAATTAAAGTACACAACAAATGAAAAAGATGATACTCCATTCCAATGTCCAGTAAACACTCCCCCCTACAAAATAAATATAGACAAGCCCATTACTATCAAGTCAATTCTGACCAAGTAAAGTTTTATTAGAACACAACCACGTACTCCGGGTCCACGTACTCCGGGTCCACGTACTTCAGGTCCATGTACTTCGGGTCCATCTTCCTTGCAGCTGCTTTCACACTGCGACAGCAGAATGAGCCACTGTGACGGGGACCACATGTGGTTCCCTCATCCCTTCACACTCCTTTGGGGCACACTCAAAGCTGCAGTGATGCGATGATAACACCTTGTTGCCTCTTGGCCTGCCAAACTGAAAACATTTCCTGGTCCTTTATAGACAGTTGGCCAATGCCAGATGCCAGGGAGTCAAGGAGGACAAGACATGAAGAACTGCTTCTAAGGGAGAATGTCCAGGAACCCTGGTAACACAGTGGGTTAAGCACTGGGCTGTTGGCCTGGTGGACAATTCAAATCCATCAGCCACACTGTGGTAGAAAGACAAGGCTATCACGAGGTTATAAATTTTTACGGGGACAACAGTCGCATTTTCTCCCAAGGAGTGGGTGGTGGGTTTGAACCACTCTACCTTGTGGTTTGTAGCCCAGTGCTTCATCTACTGCTTCTGTGATAATGTTCAACCTCGGAAACCCTCTGGGGCTGCTCATTCTCCTCTGACCTAAAGGGTCACTGTGGACTGGAGGTGACATGATGATGGTAGTGAGGGTGGGAGGGGTTTCCCTAACAAGGAGGAAAGGTAAGGTAAGAGGGATAAGATGGAGAGATGATGGTACCACTCACTAAGGTTGGAGTGGGAAGGAAAACAGTGAAGAAAATGGAAATGAGAATTTCCGTGTCAACATGCAGATTTTAGGAAGCTGGAGGTTAAATATGGACACCAGTTTGGAGCTCAAGGGGAGAGGTGGATAAACTGAACCTAGAAGCTAAACTAAGAAAGCCCACTTGTAGCAGATGGCAGACAGAGGGAGGCATCCTGAGTGGTGCAATCATTGATAATCTGCCATTAACAGAGAGGTTGGGGGATTGAATCTGCCCATAGGCCCCTCAGAAGAAAGGCCTGGCAATCTACTTCTGAAAAACCACCCACCAAAAACCCCATGGAACAGGAGTTGGAATCAAGAGATGGCAGCAAAAACCAACCTCATCACCATCAAGATGATTCTCAGTGATTTTATAGGCATGGGCAGAATGGCTCCCGAGAGTGTCTGAGACTGTAACTCTCTCTGGGAATAGAAAGCCTCTTCTTTCTCCCATGGAGCAGATGGATGGTTTGATCTGCTGACCATGGGGTTAACAGCCAGTGTGTAACCACTATGCCACAGGGAGACCACGTATAGGAAAGGAGATGTGGCTGGGCCCTCATCAGACTCCATGAAGACTTATGACAATCTGTCTGTCTCTTACAATGAACCCTTCCCAACAGTGCCTCCCAGCATGTTCGTCTTCCAAAGGAAAGTCAGATGAGGCCCTGCTAGCTGCTGTTTCTACTTCTCTCCACGGGAATAAACAGCACCCAGGAAGCCTCGCCATTTAGAGGGAGAAGAATCTATTAATTTTTGCAATTAAGTACAGGGGGATCTGTTGCAACCTTTTATTAGAAAGCTGATTACGTGTCGCCTGGCTGCTGGTCGTAATGAGGCACAAGCTGCAAGAACAATGCCCCTGGAGTGACCTGAGAACAGTCAGGTACCATACTTGTACACACTTCCTGGTCTAGCGAGCCTTTTCCTTCACCCGTGGAGTGAGGCCACACCTGTGGTGATGGATGAGTGTTCCCCCACCCCTACCCCCCCACCCCCCCTGGCCACAACATGAAAGCATGGCTGTTTCCAGCTGAGGCGAGTACGAGGAGATTAGCATTTCATCCTCATTTCTAAGTGGCAGTAGATGTCAGCGATTCACGCTGGCTTGTTGCTAAGACAGCGTTTGTAAAGATGCCCTGAATCCATCCACCCTGCCCACTGCTTTAAAGTCCAGTGGGGTGGTCACTTGACCAGTTCAGCATACGACAGAGGAAGGAGGTGGTTACTTATGCACAGAAGCAAAGAGCATGGTGGAACATTTTCAAACATCAGGGGCACACCACACACACCCCACAGCCCCCAAATCAAAGGGCAGATGGAGTAGGTGACGGTGGCAAAGAAAGTCTTGGTCTTTCTGGTCACTACCAAGTATCCCGAGAACCACCAGCCCCTCCTTAGAACAGAGCTAGAGGTGGCTGTCTCCTTTGTGCCTCACTACAACCATGGAGTTGATGCCAACTCCTAGCAACCCGATAGGATAGGGGAGAACTTCCCCTGTGGGTTTCTGAGACTGTCACTTTTTCTGGGACATGAAAGCCTCCTCTTTCTCCCACAGAACGTCTCGTGGTTTCAAACTGCTGACCTTGTGATTAGCAACCCAATGCATAATCATTATGTCACCAGGGCTCCTTCTTTGTCTAGCACTGCTGCAACAGAAATACCACACGTGGGCAGCTTCCACAAACGGAAATGTATTTCCCCAAAGTTTCCCAGAAAACCCTCACTGCCATCAAGTCGATTCCAACTCAAAGAGGCCCTATAGGGCAAGGGTAGAATTGCCCCTGTGAATTTTTAAGACTAGCCCTTTACGGGAATAGAAAGTCTTGCCTTTCTCCCAAGGAGCAACTGGTGCTTTTGAACAGCCGATCTTTGGTTAGCAGAGTACTGCGTAACCCACTACACCTAATAATCCAAATTCAGGGCACTGACTGTAGGGGAAGTCTTTTTCTCCCCGTCTGGGGTGAAGATCCTTGTCATGTTTCAGTTCCCATTGCAAGATGCCTCAGCGATCACGTGGCTTCCCCTTTGCTGGTGTGCACTTGCTCACTTCATCAGCTTTTCTGTATGTCAAAGGAGATGGACTTAAGACATACCCCACACTCACACTGCCTCATCAACATAAGAAACCCATTCCCACATGGGATTATATCCACAGGTATTGGGGATTAGCATTTACAACATGTCTTTTCTGGGGGGACACAATTCAATTCATCACCAAAATCAAATCCTCTCTATCAGCTCTGACCTACAGGGACTCCTCCAGGACAGAGAAGAATGATCTCTTTGGGTTTCCTAGGCTGTTAAAAATACTGGCCCGATCACCTTCCCGACACGTTCGCTGAAGACAGAGCAGGTACATAAGCAAATGTGGTGAAGAAAGCTGATGGTGCCCGGCTATCAAAAGATATAGCTTCTGGGGTCTTGAAGATAAACAAGCGGGCATCTAGCTGAGAGCAACAAAGCCCACATGGAAGAAGCAAACTAGCCTGTGTGATCATGAGGTGTTGATGAGATCAGGTACCAGGCATCAAAGAACAAAAAAATCATATCATTGTAAATGAGGGGGTGTGTGGAGTAGGGACCCAAAGCCCATTTGTAGGCAACTGGACATCCCCTTACAGAAGGGTCGAGGGAAGGAGACAAGCCAGTTAGGGTGCAGTGTAGCAATAATGAACCATACAACTTTCCCTCTAGTTCTTAAGTGCTTCCCTCCCCCCACTATCATGATCCCAATTCTACCTTATAAATCTAGCTAGACCAGAGGATGTACACTGGTACAGATAGGAACTGGAATCACAGGGAATCCAGGACAGATGAACCCCTCAGGACCAGTGGTGAGAGTGGCAATACCAAGAAGGTGGAGGGAAGGTGGGGTAGAAAGGGGAACGGATTACAAGGATCTACATATAACCCACTCCCTGGGGGGCAGACAAAAGAAAAGTGGGTAAATGGAGATATTGGACAGTGTAAGGTATGACAAAATACTAATAATTTATAAATTATCAAGGGTTTGTGAGGGAGGGGAAAATGAAGAGCTCATCCCAAGGGCTCAAGTAGAAAGAAAATGTTTTGAGAACGATGATGGCAACAAATGCACAAATGTGCTTGACACAATGGATGGATGGATGGATGGATTGTGATGAGAGTAGTACACGGCCCCAATAAAATGATTTTTTTTTAAAAAACACTGACCCGAGGAACTAACTCTTTTAGATGCTTTTCATCATACAGACAAAAAAGCACTGTGTTAACACTAACCTGTAATCCAGTCATTGTGGAAGTGATCTGACAGAAAACTGAACTCTCATATGATCCCCAAGTCCCAATCCCAGGGAAAATTCCAAACTAAAGTCTTGCCATCAATTTGCTGTCAACTAGCGATCCTATAGGGCAAAGTAGACGTGCCCTGTGGTTTCTGATACCCCATCTCTTTTACTGGCGTAGAGAGCCTCGTTTTTCTCCCATGGAATACTTGGTGGTTTTGAAATGCTGACTTTGGGGTAGGCAACCCAATACATAATGACTGCATCACCAAGCCTCAAGTAATCCCAGGTAGAGTCCCAGGATATGCAAAGGCAGGAATGCACACAAAAGCCCATATACTGGATGTCCGTCCAGTATAGTACTCTGCACAATAGCCAAAAGGTGGAAGCAACCAAAATGACTAGCAACAGAGAGATCCACAAAACATGGTCTGGACACCCAATGGAATAATACTCAGCCATGAAGAGAAACAAAGTCTTGGTGCCTGTCCCTGCATGGGCTAGAACCTGGTAAACATTATACTGAGCAAGATAAGTGAGCCACAGAAGGACCAAGACTGTTGGGTTGTTGTACCCATTCATCTGTGGGGTGGACATGTTGGCTTATGTTAATGATGGTAGAATGATTTGGGAATGGATAGGAAGAACAACTGTACAGCTTGAAAAATATAATCAACCGCATTGAATTCTACAACAGAGATCTTGTGGAGTTGTTGCTATGTTGTAAGGTATCATCGAGTGTATATATGAGTCCCAACTCAGCACGACCCTATGAACAACAACCTGAAACACTGCTTGGTCCTCGACCATCCTCACAATTGTCCTTATGTTTGAGCCCACTGTTGTAGCAACTGTGTCGAACCATCTCATCACGAGCATTCTTCATTTTTGCTGCCCTCTATTTTACCAAGCATGATCATGCCCTCTCCTGACAATATGTCCAAAGTACACGAGACAAAGTCTTCCCAAACTTGCCTCTGAGGAGCACACTGGCTATATTTCTTCCAAGACAGATTTGTTTGTTCTGGAAGTCCATGGTACTTTTAATATTCTTCACCAGCACCATGATTTCTTTTAATGGTTGACTACCATTCAATGTGGTTGTGAACACTATTTTGTGTTCCCATCCATCTGTGGGATGGACATGCTGGTCTATCCTAATGACGGTAGAATAATGTGGGAAAGGATAGTGAGGTTGTTAATTGTCCAACCTGGCCAATAAACCCATGTGGGGTTAATTGAAAGGTGGAGAGATAAATGGCTCAGTGAGCCTCGCCTTTCTAGTTCTCAGGTCTCTTGCTTTCTGATGATCAGACCATGGTGCAGCGGCCTTAGCCAGTTCCCTGCTTTAGCTGGCAAGGCTCACTTCCTGCAAGACATCCCTGAGAAGAAGCCACATGGACCTACCCCGATGCAGTCCTGGGTGCTGGAGCAGCCATGTAGAGAGCCCTGCCAGCGCTGAGATGCTTACATGTTCACTGATTTGGCTTTCCTCCTGCAGTCGGCGTCATAGTGTGTGTTTTGTGAGACGGAGGAGGATTTTGTGGATTGTTGTTGGACATCTGGACTAATGTTGGACTTGTGGGCTTGGGCAGCACTGGGTTGGGATGTTACCTTGATGCACACTTAACCTTTATATAAAACTCTCTCTTATACATGAGTTTCTGTGGATTTGTTTCTCCAAAGTACCCAGACTAGCACAGATAGGAATACTGACTGCACAGCCTGAGGAATGAAATCAATGGCATCGAATTCTACAATGGAGACCTTGTTCAGAGAGTGTGTATTTGCTATGTGTGCTTTCACTACTTGAAGTTCTGAGAGGTGTCAGGTACACAACCTCCACCGATCACCAGGTTTGGAAAAGCCATCCTGCTAGGCCAAGGTCTTTGCATCCAGTATATCTGGAAGGCCAAGTAAATCTGGACTTGAATTCTCACTGTCCCCTTTATTGTTGGCCCTGGTGAAGATGCCTCTGGTGTCTTTACAAACAGCTACTCACCTAGGAGAGTGGTAGAGAATCTCCAACCAGGCCAGCCATCACCAGCTTTCTTCTACCTCCTCCTGGGGCTCTCTCCCTCATCTGCCCAGCCTGTTTCCCCTCAGCCATACCAGGAGTGTTATCCCCACCCTTCTGTGGTAGCAGACCCGTGGTGAGCCACGGACCACACCCCTTGTGCAATTCCCTCCCACACCAAATCCAGACTAGTCCTGTGACCCATTTTAATCAATGAAGCCAGACAGAAGCCCAAGTCTTCAGAAGGGCTGGCATCTTGTGCATTTATACAAGGCAGCTTCCCCAAGCCATACTCCAACACCACCCTCCTCTCCAAGTGCATCCCGAAGGTGAGTCAGCCTGCGGAGAGAGGCCATCCAGTAGAGCACAGGACATGTTGTTTCGCAAGCTTCAGCCCAGTTGAGTCTCTAGGACCCCCAATCGCACCTGACTGCAGTTTCATGAGAGACACCAAGACAGAGAAGCAGAAGAATTGCCCTGCGGAGCCCAGTCAACCCACGAAATCAGGTCAGAAAGCTACTGATGCTTTGGAGAGACTAAGACACTCATACATTGCTGGTGGGATTGCAGAACAGAACAACCACTATGGAAAACAGCATGGTGCCTCAAACAAATACAAATACGAATACCTTAAGATGCTGTGACCGCTCTAACTTGGTATGTGTATCTATCTATATCTATCTCTATCTCTATCTATATCTATATCTATATATACATATAGACAGACATATGAACGCCCATGCTTACTGCAGCAATTTCTATATTAGCAAAAAGATGGAAACTATCAAAAAACCTCACCTGTAGAGGAATGGAGTAACAAACTCTGGTACGTAGACACAATGGCATATTATGCATTCTTAAAAAACAATAGCGAGTTTGAGGACATTATACTTAGCAAAGCTAGCCAGTCTCATAAAGGTAAAGCTTTCATGACACCATTATTATAAAGAAAGAAAGAAAAACAGTTTTCACGTCCAAAGAAATGACCATGAAGACTATGATGAGGCTGGGTGGTGGGGAGGGGTGAGGCTGTGGTTAAGGAGGGAGGGAAGGTGGAAAAAACCCTCAGAAGAACCACCATAGGGATGGGCAGCTTGGATGAGAGGGGCTGTGCACCTCCATATCATCTGTTTCTCTTTGTGTTATATTCAATAAATAAAAGGGAAATATAATAATAATAAAAAAACTAAAAACATTTTAACGTGCGTGGGTGGCCCCTCCAGTTTCCTTATCCATCAGACCTAAACATTGGTCAGAGTGGTTATAAAATAAGAAAAGTGAAATGGAAACTGACTTAAATTCTCTCTGACTTATAAGCCTGTTTCAAAGAACAACAAAACCATGGTTGCTTTGAGACGTACGCCACAAAGGTCCCTGTGTATGTGTGGGGGGAGGGGTGGCACAAACACTGGGTGCCTAGCTACTAACCTAAAGGTGGATGAGTCAAACCCACCCAAGAGGGCACCGCAGAAGAAAGGCCTGACAATTTGCTTCTATGAAAACTATAGCCAAGAAACCTCTACAGAATAGTGTCTGCTCAGGAACACAAGGTCACTGAATTGGAAATCAATTCCTCAAGGGCAACAGGGTTGGGTATTGGGTCTGTGATATAACAATCAATACAACAATATTCCTTACTCATCTGTGGCTTTGCCAACTCCCCCAGCTCTTACATCGCGCTTGCTCCCCCAGACACGCCTTGTCACCTCAAGAGCATTCATGAGAATTGGGACAAATCCCCCAGTGTACCTGGAAGTGCAAACTCAAGGGCAGCCCCTGTTGCTGTCGAGTCACCTGTGAAATACTATCAGACTTGTTAGACCCTCTGGGGTTTCGGCCTTCCATCCTGAGAGTAGATTCTACGACCAGCACCTGGAACAGGGGCAGCTCAGCTTTACTCGCATTTCCAGTCTTATACCCCCACGCCACCCCCAAAGCACGTCCCCAAATTCCAAGAGTTTCTGCAGCTCTTTGAAAGCATCGTCTCTGAAACCAAATGCACTGCCATCGAGTTGATTGCAACCCACAGTGACCCTGTAGGACAAGGTAGAACTGTCCCTGGGGGCTTCTGAGACTGTAACTTTTTAAACTCTTTAAACTCTTTCTCTTTCTTAGTGGCTGGTGGTTTCCAACCGTTGACCTTGTTAGCAGCCAAGCACACAACCCACTGCACCACCTGCAGGCCCCTAATGTCTTCTCTCCATCCAGCCACCAAGGCCAAGGCTGGGCCCTCTAGCCATGGAACTTATGCTGGTACCCACACAAACTCTTTAGATCTGCCCTGGGATATGGCGACGTGAGCTCCCTTCTCCATCCACCTTCTTCCAGAAGCTTTGTGCACCCAGAGGCTGGTGGGAAGTTCCCCAGAGCAGGGGCTGCCAGTTGTACAGAGAGGAGTGATTGTGTTCCCTCAGCCTGCAGCTCCAGCCTCATGTTTGGCCCATTATCTCTACTCCTCCTCCACCACGAGCATCACAAGACGTTTGTTAGAAGACATTTCAGGGCTCTCCTCCACAGCGGAGGAGGAGTCTCAGATAAGGCAGGGTCACTGCTGCTGTTCTTGTGGTTGTGTGGATTCGGACGCACAGTGATCCCATGTGTGCAGAGCAGAACTGCTCAGTGTGGTTTCAAGGTATGACATTTTCAGAAGCAGACTGCCAGGCCTGTGCCCCACTGTGCATCTGGATGGCTTCCACTGCCCACCTTTCATCTAAAAGGTAAGCACTTCACTCTCTGCCCAACCTGGGACTCTTATCTAAGAGGCCAGCTGCTCTTATCTAAGGCCTTTAAAAATTCCTCACAAACAGCTATGGGTCTGGCCTCAGACCTTTGGGGGTGCAGTGATCAGGTGACTCCCAAAGCCCCTGCATGGTGCAATCAGTGTATAGTTGACTATGAATCTGAAGGTTGGTGATTCAAACCCACCCAGAGACACAACCAAACAGGTCTTGGGGTCTGTTTCTGTACAAATTATAGCCAAGGAAATGAGGACCTAGTACCTCCACACGGAGATGCATGGGGTTACCATGGGTCAGAATTGACTCAACCACAGGTGTCCTCTAGCTCTGTGCTGCTTCTGGCCTCTAGGACCCTCTGGAGACCTGCTCCATCTGCAGAGTAGCCAAGACCCTTATGGGCAGATTCCTTGGCTCTACGAAACTCCAAACCAAACTCAATGCCATAGAGTCTGTTCTGACTCACAGTGACCGTACAGAACAAGGTACACCGGCCTCGGTGGGTTTCGATGATGGTAATGCTTTATAAGTAGAAAGGCTCATCTTTCTCCCACAGAGCAACTGATGGTTTTGAACTGCAGTTAGCAGCCCAGCTCATAGACCACCACATGCCACCAGGACTTCTTTCTACCTGCTAGAACGGACATCTTCCCAAATGTCTGGAAGCCAGGTCATTTCCTCAGAGTCTTGAGCAAAGAGACTTCCTCAGTTACCAGGCCCAAACCTTCACCCCAATCACTCTGGCCCTGACTATTCCTAACACCCCTCCAGTGGCTATACATCCTGCAAAGCTAGGGCCTCTCGGTTCCTCTTCCTTATGCGAATGAGGAAGGATGGCTCAGGAAGTATTTGTTTGCACTGCGTGCTCTTAACAGGCGCCCCCTCCTCCCCACCCTAAGCCCCACCACGGGGAATGGTAGCACTCTTTCCACCAATGGACAAAGGTTGCCCTGGGATTGATGTTCCTTTGAAGGTGCTATTCCTGACTATCCTGGACCACTTTCAGTACAGCTGTCGCGCCAAGGCAGACTAGGAAGAAAGGCCTGGCGATCTACTTGTAGAAAATCAGCAATGAAAACCCTACAGATGGCAACAGTCAGATCCCATTGTGTAAGGGGATGTCCATGAGTTGGCAGTCAACTCAAAGCTGCTAGCAGCAACCACCTCACACTCAGATAAAAATGAAATCAACCCACCGTCCCATCACTCCCCCATGAGGCTGGTGCCATGGCTCATCCTGTCAGCTCTCGTTTGCCCAGGCTTCTGAGCAGCACGAACCTACAAGCTGGTGCCCGGCATCTGAACTGCTTAACATTACGAGGATTCCCACCACCAGCATCCATGGACCCCCTCCTCTGCTCTCTTGACTTCTGAAACCACTCCCTGCTTTGATGAATACCTTGCTGGACACATCTCCCCCAGTCCCATGATGCTAGGTGCTGACCAGTCTACCCGCCACCCGAGTGCTTTATTTATACATCTTCCATCCCTGCCTCGCACTCACAGCCTGATCCAGCTAACTCATGCATGAGTTTCCCAGAGGCACTGGATCGACCCTGTAATCCTACCTGTTGAAAAGTGCGTGTGCTTCTAACTCTGTAAAGAACTCCAGTCAGTCCTCAGGTCACAAAGTTCCAGTCTCCAGTAGAAGGAAACCAGTTGCGTCTGGGTAAAATGAAACAGACTAGTCTAAACCAGTAGAGCTGTTACACTAAAGTAGACTAGGAAGAAAGGCCTAGGGATCTACTTGTGGAAAATCGGCCAACGAAAATCCTACAGGTTGCAATGGTTGGGGCGAGCACAAGAGATATACCACACCGGAAAGTGTAGCTGCACTTATGTGAGCCCCAGCATTTCACCTGCATATGGGATTCAAAGAAGCCCTGGTGGCATAGGGTTATGCACTGTGCTGCTAACAGCAAGGTTAGTACTTCAAAACCAGCAGCCACTCCAAGAGAGAAAAATGAGGCTTTCTACTCCCATAAAGAAATGGGGGGGGGGAGTCTTAGAAATTAAAGTTTCAGAAACCCACAAGGACAGTTCCACCTCATCCTATAGGGTTGCTGTGAATTGGCTTGAGAGCAGTGAGTTTGGTTTGGTTTTGCTGGGGAGGAAAGGATGCTACAAGCCCTGGAATAACCATTGCACTAACCACAGGTTGACGGTTCCAACTTAACAGCCACTCCTTGTGAAAAAGATGAGGCTTTTTGCTCCCATAGAGATTTAGTCTCAGAAACCCGTGGGAACAGTGCTGCTTGGTCCTATACGGTCTCTCCAAGTTTGAACTGACCATAGGGCAGAGGGTTTAGTTTGGGCGGTTAGGGATGTTGTCACCAACATGCTGATGCCAGGGTCTGAGAATGCTTTACTCAATCCTTCCATGGCTCGCCTTAAGCATAGTTGAGTCTATGATGTTGCAAAAAGATAAAGAAAGGAAGGGGTAGTATTCAGCCATCTTAGTCAGTAAGAGATCTGTGAGCCTTCCTCCATGGGCGTTATACTGACCTGTCTCCTCAGGAACTAGGGATAATGTATATACCGCCCCTAGCAATTAGTAGGTCCCAAATGAAACCAAAAAGCTCCACTGGCATAGTTTGTAAATCGTTACTGGAACAGACACCCTCATCTTACTCCCACGGACAGGTGGTGGGTTTGAACTGCCAACCTTTTGGTTAGCAGCCAGTGACCAGCTCAACGTTACTAGAGCTCCTCCAACAAATGGAAGCCACTCTCAGGCCCTGAGGAGGATGGTTCCCATGTATGCTGCTTACCAATTGGGGATTAACTGCCTGGAAGCCCCCAGGCACCCAGATTTTCTAAGTGTAAGTATATGCCATCTGATGTGACATCACGATACCCAACATTGTCTCAACTGATAATCTTGCTTGTCACCTGCACCTCCCTTGCCCCAACAAAAATGAAGTCACTTCATTTCTTCTAATATAGCCTGCAAACCTCCAACCTCACAGCCCCCCAAAACACAGCTGGCTGATTTCAGCCTGGCAGGTTCCTCAGGGGACCCACATTCACCTGCCAAATTTCCACATGGGTGTTTCCTGCCAAAGTGTGGCCACCACAGGTGCTCCCAAAACACGCGTCTTTCCCAGGGCTTTTAGACTGGAAACAAGGAGAAATCTCATAAGCCAGGGCTTCCATAAACAGCAAAACACTTGCTTGCCTTCGCATCTTTGTGGCAGGGAAAGACTTGGAAAAATGAGGAACACACCCGAGTCTCCTTTACATATATATAATATACACACATATTTGTATACATATACACACATATATCTATACATATATATATTTAAATCTCACTATCACCTAGTCAATTCCAACTTATAGCGACACTACAAGACACAGTAGAACTGACCCTGTGGGTTTCTGAGGCTGTCAATCTTTATGGGAATAGAAAGGCTCAACTTTCTCCTGAGAAGCAGCTGGTGGTTTCAAACTGCTGACCTTAAATCTTTAGGTCCATCTAAAGGTGCTTTCCCTCAAATTACAGAGCCTGAAGTGTTTCCTGGGCACCCTCTGCTGACACTGGGGCAAAGCTCATTCCAGCCTTGATGCGAACCACACTCAACTCCCCCAACACACACACACACACACACACACACACACACACACCTCTCTCTCTCTCTACCTCTCTCTCTCTCTCTCTCTCTCTCTCTCTCTCTCTCACTCTCACTCTCTAGAGCTACTAATCCTTCCAAGAGGAATTCTGTTGTTCTCTGGCCTGAAGGAGACATAATGTCTCTTGGGAAGGTCAAACTGTTTTTCACTTTTCACAGGATACTTGTCAGGCAAACTCACACTCTGACCAGTTCACCCTATCTCTTTCTCTTTTTTTCCCCTTCCCCTCCCCCGGCTCCTCCTCCTCCATTTGTTTTGGTCAAAATGTGTAACTTTGGTCCTTGATGTAGGGCGGAGATTAAATGATAAATCAATTCTGTCCCCTACCAACACTGGGCAGTGTTTTGCCCAAACATTTCTGTACACATAACACAAATGTGCTAACTATGAATTCTGTCCAACAACCAATTGTTTCATATAGTTTTGTACAGCAATCTTGGGGCCAGTCAGCTTTTGACCCAAGGGGGATCTCCTGTACTGTCACTCTGTCATCCAAGAATTTCAGATACTTCAGGTCCCACTCCGGCTATGATCCAAAAGTCCTGTGACTAGAGGACAGTGGAGCTTCCCAACTATCACCCAGCAAATAAACAGCCAGCAGGCTTGACTGGGCGGGCCCTGGGAACCTTATCCCTGGGAAGCTGTCCAGAGGAGGGGATCCTTGCTCGCTGCTATGGCACCCCCTTTTCCCAGCCTGTTTATGGGGCTGCAGCGGGAGGCCAGCCAAGCTCAGCTGACCAGCAAATGGGCAGCCCCCAGGTGGCTAGGACCTCGGCGAACAGGCTGCAAAGGGGCGACAGAGTGGGGACCACTTTTCGGACACGCAGGCCTCCGCGTGTCTTGCAGAGATGGCCAGGTTCCATTCGGGCAGCCCCTTCGCCGGCCCCTGCAACTGCAGGGAGCGCTCCAGCCCGCTCCAAAACTCACACAGCAACAAGTTCGCGCTGCCTCTGGGCGGCCACCATGTGATGTGCTCGGAGGCCCCGCGCAGGGGACACCCACGGCGCCCCGCGGCTCACACCCCCTGGGCCCGGCCGTGGGCGGCGCCGACGTCCAGTGGTGGGCAACAGGTCCACTAGCGCGCAGAGGACCCTTGCCGGCTCTGCCAGCTGGCCCTGGCCCCTTACCTCCAGCAACTGCACGTAGCTGGCGGGGAACCAGCCGCGGAGCCCGTCCTCCTTCTCGCCTTCCCACCAACCGCCGTCCGGGACCTGCAGCAGCGTGAGCAGCTCCCCAGCGGTGAAGCGCAGCCCCTGGCTGTGCCGCTCCCCGGAGAAGGGGTACAGGGTCCGGCAGCGGGCACCGGACATGGCTTTGGCGCCGGGGCTCACAGCGCAGCCTGCATCTCTGCCGAGCCCAGCGGCGTGGACAGCGGCTCCGCGGGGTCCCAGGCGCCCGGCGCTCCGGGCTCCCGCGCTCTGGGCGCGCGCCGTCGCGGGGCTGCGCGGGGTCCCCGGCCCAGCGGGGAACGCGCTCTGCGAAGGGCAGTGGAGCCTCTCGGGCTGCGGCGAGCGAGCGGCGACGCCCCCGGGCCGGGCGGCTGGAGCTCCGGGCGCTGCGCGGGGGGCGGGGCTCAGGGGGAGGAGACGGAGGCGCCGCGGGCTCCGGAGACAACTTCCCGGAGACGCGGCGCGCGGGCCACCCGAGCCGGCTGGGGCTGCCGGGGCGCGCGGAGATGCGCGGCGCCCCCGGGAGGTGGGACCCCGAGCATCACCCACCGCCGGACTCCACGGCGAGGGAGGGGCCGGGCGGACGTAGAGTGGGGTTGGCGGCGGCCGAGTGGAGGGGGGACTCTCTGGGCGCCGAGGGGGCGGGGTGGGGCGGGGCCACGGCGACCACGCCCGCAGAGGGTGGGGCGCACCGTCTCCCAGCTGCTGGTCACTGGGGAGGGGTCTTCTGTTCGCAACCCCACCACCGAGGGCCGCTGGTGGGGAAAGGCCCCCGTGTGCCTGTGTTTTGGTGCTTGTGAGGGGATGTGCTTGTGGCTGTCATCAGAGTGGCGGAACCTGGAGTTGAACTTGACTCCCTGAAAACTGAACAATGGGTGTTGGGAAATTTAGAAGCCTGACACCCCAGGAGGGAAGCTGAATGACTGACCATGTGTCACACCTTGGGATACAGCCTGGAGGCGCTGGAGGCGGAGTTGGGAGAATTGGGGTTAAATGGAGTGGAGGGGGAAGGTGAGAAGAAGCTAGTGGTGGAGAATCCCTGCGGAACTTAGGGTAGCTCAGGGTAGTAGCCCTCCTGAAATATGGATGAAGCATAAGGAAAAGCCGCACTTACAAACAGAAGCTGGGGGCTGCCTTGTTCCTCACTTGCTGCTTGCTGGTATCTACAAAGATCATATGATCAAGCCCCTCTGGGAAAACAATGGACTTGGGAAGTTGACCTTGAACCTTGGATGGAGGGTAAAGAAATTAAAAAAGCAAGACTTCTTTGTTGGCTCACTCTGTGGGGAAACCCATAGTCCATTTCCTGAACTGCAGCTCTCTGGGACCTTTGATCTCTCTACATACTAATAGCTCCCTACTCATCTGTCTACCTGGTAGTAACCTTCCCCATGTATGAAAACCAAAGTTTACAGCAACTAAGTGTACTCTGACTCATTCTGACACTCTGTGAAGATCCCATCCCAGGATTTGTAAGTCTTAAGGGGAGCAGACAGCCTCAACTTTCTCCTGTAGAGCAGCTAGTGGGTGTGAACCTCCACTTTGAGGTTAGTAATGTCACCAGGCCTTCTCCCGTGGTCTCCTATTGCTTATGAAATTAAGTACACATTTCTCAGGCTATGCACGCAGTACCATCTACAGTACGTCTTTGTCCCTACTGCAAGAGTCTTTGCAAAGCCAGTCAGACTGAGCTCAGAGTCCTAAGATCCTGGCACACCTTTCTATGCATTTGAATCACACAGAGTCCAGCTTGTGATTCTCAGCTCTCTGCACATTAGCATCAACGGGGGGGGGGGGGGGGGGGGGAGGGGGTTACCTTTACAAGAAATCACTTCCCAGTCCATCCTCTATTTGAGAATCAATATTGGGCAATAGTAAGCATTTAAGGCACTTCGCTGTGCTGCCTGACCTAGGCTCTGGCCTGAGGGCAAGATGACAGATGCCCTTGCTTATAATAGTCCATTGATTACAAATTCCCAAATCCTCTTTAGGCCAGAATGGTATGGGGAATAGACTCCTCACCACAGTCGCCACCACCAATCTTTTAAAGAAGCTTTGTGTACTTTGATATTTAAAGCAGTCACTAAAAGGAACCAGCTGGTCTAATAAAGAGTTTAAAGGGACAAAAGGCCTTGCATGGAGGGAGTAGGTGGCTTTAGGCAGCCTGGCCTCAGGCTTCTGACCTGTTGATGGGCCAGTTCCAGGCAAGGAGCTTGGGACTGAACCTTCTTGCCACCCAGAATCCTCTGGGGTGACTATGAGCAAACTATGAGCCTACACAGATGTCTATATAACCAGAAATCTACAATTTGGACGACCCACCCAAACACACAGAACAACAACTCCAGAATAGATAAGGGCTGTCAATTCTGTGCCCCCCCCATTCTTTCATTTCGTTTTTATAATTCAGTGAGCTAGTTAAACCAGAGCATCCAACCCATTGCTGTCAAGTCAGTGTCCACCCAGGTGACTCCATGTATGGAGGGAGGAAGCATTCTGTGCTCCATAAGGTTTACCGTGGCTCAGTTTCCTCTCAAGGCACATCTGGGTAAACTGGAGCCCCCAACCCTGATTATTGCCCAGCATAGCACAGCCAGTCAGTAGCAGAGCCAGGCTTTGAACTCAGACTGGACTTACTGTGTGCCCAATGCTGTTTCCATATGGACCCCTACACACATACATTTTTTTAATTGAAAAAATGCCATCAGGTCGACTTTTTTCCCCATGATTAAAAGGTTTATTAAGAGAGTTCACATGATGCAATGTCAGTGATAGTGGCCCTAGAGGACAAATTCGAACTTCCCTTTAGGGTTTTCATGACTGTAATCTTTACAAAAGCAGACTGCCTCAACTTTCTCTGGCAGAGAGGTTGGTAAGTTCAAACTGCTATCCTTCCCTTATCCTCTAAGTGCTTTAGCTAAGAGCCATCAGTGCTCCTGTCAATCCATTAGAATGAAGAAATGTGCATTCCTGTGGCTAATTCAGAAATACCATCTAAAGGACAGGTTCTTTAATGATACCCAGTGCCAATCCTGATCAAAGTCAGACTGGAATCCAGGAGCTCTTATCAAGCAAGTAACCTAATACCTATCCTTAAAACCTGTGAGCCTCTTTCTCCATTTGCAATTAAGTACCTCACCAACTGACTGAAAAACTCAAAAATTCAAACTCACTGCCATTGAGTCAATTCTGACTTATCGTGATCCTATGGGACAAGATAAGGCATCCCCTGGGGCTTTCCATGAATGCAATTCTTTGTGGGAGTAGAAAGTCTCATCTTTCTGTGACAGAGCCTGACTTTGAGTTAGCAACCCAATGCATTACCCACTACCTCACCAGCCTCCTTCATTGACTTGAAGGGATTCATATTTGTTCATATTCCAAAGAAAGGTGCTCCAATAGAATGTAGAACTTATCAAACAATATCATTCATATCATATGCAAGTAAACTTTTGCTGAAGATAATTTCAAAATGTGTTAGCAATACATCCATAAGACTACTAGAAATTCAAAGCAGATTCAGAAAAGGACATGGAACAAGGAACGATACTACTGTTCTCTACACAGTGTGGGAATTGTGCCCAATGTGACCCCACCACACCGAGGTGAAGCATTAAGGGACAGCATTAAGGGACAACAAGGGGAGTAGACCAATGAAGTGCCCGGGGAAAACAAAAAATAGACTTTGGGGCCAGGCCATGGCACCCATCAGACTTGACTGGAAAACACTCCTAAAGTTCAACAAACAGACCTTGAACTATTTATAGGCATTACTTTTTTCCGTTGTTCTTTTGTTTTGCTGTCTTTTTTTGTGTGCTTGTTATTTTCTCTGCATGTCTATCTAGATAAGATAGGCAGAATAAACAATCTGGAGGAGAAAACAACGGGACCTATGATTTGGGGTGGGGGGGACTGGGAGAGGGAGAAGTGGGGGGAAAGGAAGTGGGTGTTAACAAACCCAGGAACAAGGGAACAACAAGTGATCTAAAAATCAATGGCAAGGAGGGTGTAGGAGGCCTGGTAGGGCTTGATCAAGGGCAATGTAACTGAGAGGAATTATTAAAACCCAAATGAAGGCTGAATAGTGGGACAAGAGGAAAGTAAAAGGAAATAGAGGCAAGAACTAGGAGGCAAAGGACATTTATAGAGTTCTAAATACAGGCATGTACATATGTTAATATATTTATATATGACCATAAGGAAATAGATCTATGTACATATATTTATAGGTTAATATTAAGGTAGCAGATGGACATTGGGCCTCTACTCAAGTACTCCCTCGGTGTAAGAGCACTTTGTTCTAATAACCTGGCATTCCATCATGCCCACCTTCCCGACTCGATCACTGAAGACAAAGGGGGTGCATAAGTAAATGTAGTGAAGAAAGCTGATGGTGCCTGGCTATCAAAAGATATAATGTCTAGAGTCTTAAAGGCTTGATGATAAACAAGCATCCATCTAGCTGAGAAGCAGCAAAGCCCACATCGAAAAAGCACACCAGCCTGTGTGATCATAAGGTGCCAATAAGATCAGGTATCAGGCATCAAAGATCCAGAACCAAAAAATCATATCATGGTGAATGATGGGTATTGCAGAGTGGAGACCCAAAGCCCATCTGTAGGCAACTGGACATCCCCTTATAGAAGGGTTGTGGGTGAGGTGATGAGCCAGTCAGAGTGCAGTATAGCAACGATGAAACATACAACTTTCCTCTAGTTCTTTAAAGCTTCCCCCACCTCCAATATCATGATCCCAATTCTACCTTACAAATTTGGCTAGACCAGAGCATGTACACAGGTACATGGAAACACAGGGAATCCAGGACAGATAAAGCACTCAGGACCAATAGTGAGCATAGCCATAGCAGGAGGGGAAGGGGAAGGTGGGGGGAGAAAGAGGGAACTAATCACAATGATCTACATATAATCCCCTCCCAGGGGGATAGACAACAGATAAAATGGGTAAAGGGAGATATCTATCAATGTTAGACTTGAAAAAATAATAATTTATAAATTATCAAGAGCTCATGAGGGAGGGAGAGAGGAGGAAAAATGAGAAGCTAATACCAAGGGCTCAAGTAGAAAGAAAATATTTTGAAAATGATGATGGCAACAAATGTACAAATGTGCATGTCACAATGGATGTATGCATGGATTGTGAAAAGAGTTGTACTAACCCCCAATAAAATGATTTAAATAAATAAAGTGATGAAAAGCAAAAAATGTATATATATAATTTTTTTGCTTTTCAGTATATATATATATATATATATATAGCTCTCTGATGGCTCTTGGCCAAAAGTAGAGAACAAAAAGATATTCTTGTCTGTCTTTTTAATTATGCAAAGGCATTCAACTGTGTGGGTCATACCAAATTATGGACTGTGAAGAATAGGGATTCCAAAACATTTCATTGTGTTCCTGCAGAACCTATACATAGACTAAGAGGTCATCATTTGAAAAAAAAAAAAGGCATTCTACTATGAAGTTTCTTTCCATAGCAGTCCACGATGCTTTCAATATGCTTCTCCAGCACCACCATTCAAATGCATCAATTCTTCTCGGAAGAAGTAAGACTTTGTCTTACATACTGTGGGCATGTTGTCAGGAGAGACAGGTGCCCTGAGAAGGACATGAAGCTTGGTAAAGAAGAAGGGCAGGGAGGAAGGGGAGGAGCCTCAAGAAGATGGATTGACACCAGGACAGCGACAATGGACTTGGACATGGGGAAGGTCCTGATGATGGTTCAGGGCTGGGCAGTGTTTCGTTCGGTTGTGCATAAGGTTGCCGCTCTGCGGTTCAGAACCAACTTGATGGCACCTAAAATTAAGGAAAACTTTACAGTTTGAAATCAGGAAAGTTGTGTATCAGGATTGCATCCTTTCACCATATTTATTCAAGCTGTATACTGAGTAAATCTGAACCCAAACCCACTAAATTCACTGCCATTGAGTTCATTTCAGCTCACAGCAACCCCACAGGTCACGGTGGAACTGCCCCTGTAAGTTTCTGAGACTCTTAACTCTTAACAGGAGTGGAAAGTCTCATCTCTATCCCTCAGAGCAGCTGGTAGTTTTGAACTGCTGACCTTGCAGTTAGCAGTCCTACATGTAACCACTATGCAGATTCGGCCTATAGGAAAAAGCATGTGGCATCAGGACAAAAGGGAGGCTTATGAAGGACGTGTGATACGCAGGTGACACAGCCTTGCTTGCTAAAAGCAAAGCGAACCTGAAGCATTTACTGGTGAGGATCAAAGATTGCAGCCTCCAGTAGGGATCGCAACACAACATAAAGAAAACCATATAGTTCACAACTGGACCAGTAAGCAAGATGAGGGTAAAAGGAGGCAATATGAAGTTGTTAAGGCTTTCATTTTACTAGAACCTACCATCAATGCCATGTCCAGCAGTCATGAAATCAAATGACATATTATATTGGGAAAGTAGGCTGCGAAACAAATTAAATGGTCAAAAGCAAGGTGTCACTCTGAGGACTAAGGTGCCCCTGACCCAAGCCAAAGTATTTTTAGTCCCCTAACATGCAATTTCTCTGGACAATGAATAAGGAAGAAGAATTGATAACCTTTGAATTCATGATGGACTGCCAAAAGAACACATACCGTATATACTCAAGTATAAGCCATCATTTTGGGTTGGCTTATACTCAAGTATATACGGTATCCTGGTAGCAGTACAGACAGAACACTCCGTAGAAGCACAGATGGTGAGACTTCCTCTTGCTTGCTTCAGACATGTTAGCAGGAAGGACCAGTCCTACTTGCTAAAGTAGCAAGTCAGTGAAAAAGAAGGAGTGTCCCAAGGGGATGGGTTGACAAAGTAGCTGCAACAATGGACGCAAACATAGCAAAGAGCATGCATATGACAAAGATCTTAGTGGGGTTTTATGTAAGGTCACTATGACACCTAACAATGATTTAATCCCATAACTAGAATGTGGGACTTGCGATTGTTATATGCAGCTAGTGGTTAAATGAGTAGACTCTGGACTACCTGTATTCAAATTTCACTTCTGCTATTTTCTAGCTGTGTGCTATTGGGCAATTTACTTAACCTCTCCGAGCCTCATTTTCCTCGCTACTAAAAGAAGGTGATCATAGTATTTATATAAGAGAGGTAGTCAAAGGATTTAATGACTCATCATGTACAATGTTTAGAGCAAATCCTGGAACATTCGGTACTCAAAATATTAGCAAGTGTTGTTAATCTTGCTGGTTCAATGGTCCTGGTAATTTATTATCTGGCACTTCTCTCTGAACCAAGATGTCAAGGACAATCATAAAAGTGGAAACAGTTCCAAATTTGGGATGTCAAAATTTTCAAAGGCATGTCATCTACTCTTCTCTGTTTTCCTCCAGGACCTTGAAGGAAAGGTGATGTGAGCTTGTTTTTCTATTGCATTCTTCCTCCCCCTGATTCTCGTTGTTATAGTTAACCATTTTTTGAATCTTTGTTATTTAACATTTTTGATAATTACTTCTCACCATAACATTTAGTCTCTTTAACCAAGGGAAAGTGATGGCGTCTTTGTCTTAAATGTCCAGCTGTCCCTCTTGAAGCCTAATATGGAGTCAGACACAAAGTAGGCATTCACAAAATACTTCACTGAGTTAATTTCAAAACCAGGTAGATTACCTTTTGAGTCCCGTTCATATTCAGAGTGTCCCGCTGCCTGATTACTCTGCAAAGACACGTGTTAAAACATCAGGATTCAGCTGGATAGTCCCTGGGAGTAGACACTAACCTCTTTCTTAGCTGTGCGGATAGATTTTCCTTTCTACCCGTGACAGCCTTAGATGCCTTCTCATCAGACTTTGGAGGACAGGTAATTGTTTAGTTTTAGCTTCTTGAAAAGTATTCAGGCATCAAAGACAAAAAAAAAATCATAGCATTTTGAATGGGGGGTTAGTGCAGAGTGGGGACCCAGGGCCCATCTGGGGGAAATTGGACATCCCCTTGCAGAAGGGCAGTGGGGAGGTGATAAACCAGTCAGAGTGCAGTGTAGCAACGATGAAACATACAATTTTCCTGTAGTTCTTGAATATTTCCCCCCTCCCCCCCACTATCATGATCCCAATTCTACCTTACATAACCAGCTGGACCGGAAGATGTATACTGGCACAGATAGGAACTGGAAATACGGGAAATCCAGGACAGACGAGCCCCTCAGGAACAGTGGTGAGAGTGGTAATATCGGGAAGGTGGAGGGAGGGTGAGGGAGAAAGGGGAAACAGATGACAAGGTCTACATGTAACCTCCTCCCTGGAGGATGGATAGTGGAGAACTGGGTGAAGGAGACATCAGATGGTGTAAGATATGATAAAATAATAATTATTTATAAATTGTCAAGAGTTCAAGGGGAGCATTGTGCGGGGAGGGAGGGGAAAATGAGGAGCTGATACCAAGGGCTCAAGTAGAAAGCAGGTGTTTTGAGAATGATGATGGCAACATATGTACGAATGTGCTGGACACAAATGATGTATATATGGATTGTAAAAAGTGTTGTATGAGCCCCTAATAAAATGATTTTTTTAAGTTAGATATGAATTTTCCATTGTTGTTGTCAGGTGCCATTGAGTTGAGACCCCATAGAACACAGAATGAAACACTGCCAGGTCCAGTGCCATCCTCACAATTACTGCTATGTTTCACCCCACTGTTGCAGCCATTGTGTCCCCCCGTCTCATTAAGGGGCTTCCTCTTTGTAGCCAACCCTTTCCTTAACCAAACATGATATCCTTTCTCAGAGACTGGTCTCTCCTGATAGCTTACACAAAGCATGGGAGATGAAGCCTCACCATCTAAGGAGCATTCTGGCTGTACTTCTTCCAAGACAGATTGGTCTGTTCTGCTGGAAGTCCGTGGTATTTTCAGTCTTCTTTGTCAAGATCACCCAAGTGAAATAAAAATAAATGTTCCCACAAAAGGCCATAGTGAATATTCATAGCAGCATTATAAACAAGATGAGCTATGTCCGCACAATGGGATACTATTGGGCAGTGTAAAGGTATAGAGTATGGATAAGTGCTGCAACCGAATGAGTATTAAAAATAGGATCTACGTGAAAGAAGCCAATGTAAAAGACCACATATTATATGATTCCATTCTTATTTCTAGAAAAGACAAATATAGAGAGGCAGTAAATACATGCATCGTCGCCGAGGGCTGGGGGTGAGAACAAAGAATAAGCACACTGACATGATGTTTCTTTTAGGGGTGATGAAAATGTTCTAAAATTGGATTGTGGTGACAGTTGCACAAATCTGTAAATTTACTGAAAACCATGCCACTGTACACAAATGCTTTAAGACAAGTGAATTTTAGGATATGTAAATTATACCTCAATAAAGCTGTTAAAATCAAGAAAAACATATGTAAAGTCCTCATTCATTCAGCAATACTTGCTGAATGAGCAACAACCTAAATCCCTATTAAGCGCAATCCACACAATGAGCAATATGTTGGGCCTGGGAATAGAGAGAAAAATATGATAGAATTCCTATAGATGATTAAGAAGGTTAAAGCCAACCCTCCCCCCACCACCCCCGCCAATAAAAAAGGAGAGCCCAAAGCTTGAACAGATAGTTTACAAAATAAGAATCCCAATGTACAAATGTGCTTGACACAATGGATGAATGATGAATTGTGGTTATAAGAGTTGTATGAGCCCCCAATAAAATGATTTTTAAAAGAATCCCAACTCACCAATAAACACGTTAAAAGATGCTCAACTGAAGAACACAGCATGACAGATATACGTACACCCATGTTCTTCACAAGACTATTCACAATCGCAAGAAGATGCAAGCAACCTAAATGGCCATCAGTGGGAGCACCTATAAATAAACTCTGGTACATACACACAGACGAACATTCAAAAACCTCCAAACTCCGTATCATCGAGTGATTCTGACTCGTAACGACCCTATAGGACAGAGAAGAACTGCCCCTGTGGGTTTCTGACACTGTAGCTCTTCAGCAGGAAGAGAAAGCCTAGCTTTTCTCCCAAGGTGCTGCTGAGAGTTTTGAACTACTGACCTTGCAGTTAGCAGCCCAGTGAGTACCCACCATGCCCAGGGTTCTGCACATCTTAAAGAATGAAGGTGGAACTGTGAAGCACCTCGTGACACACATCGATTTGAGGGCACTGTGCAGAGTGAAATTAGTCAACCACAGAGGGTAAGTACTGTATGCTACCACTGACATATATATTTAAAAAGCAAACAAGAAAAGGTTTTTATACCAAAAGAAATAGACTTTGATGATTAGCATGGGTAGGAGGGGAAGGACGGGGAAGGGAAGCAATAGGCTAGCAGGGGTCCTCAAACTACAGCCTGCGGACCACATGTGGCCAGCCAAGGACATTTATCTGGTCTGCTGGGTGCTTTTGCCCTATGTGTGTTTTTTTTTAATTCAAAATAAGATATGTGCGGTGTGCATAGGAATTTGTTCATAGTTTTTGTTTTTCAACTACAGTCCGACCCTCCAACGGGTGTGAGGGACAGTGAACTGGCCCCCTGTTTAAAAAGTTTGAGGACCCCTGAGGGTAGACAGGTGCTAACTTGAGTAACGGGGAAATGCTATAAGAGGGAAAACTCAAAGACTCAATGCCATCAAGTGGATTCTAACTCCCTAGCAACCCTCTAAGACAGAGTAGAACTGGCCCTATGGGTTTTGGAGACTGTTCCTCTTTATGTGAATAGAAATCCTCTTCTTTCTCCTGCAGAGTGGCTGGTGGTTTTGAATTTCTGACCTTTTGGTTAGCAGCTCAACAGGTAATCCACTACCAGACAGAGATGGGGTGGAGGGGGGGGGCAGAGGTGAGGTGAGGGAAGCAGGGCAAGCCACTGGGAGGTCTGATAAGTTGCTAGTGGTAACCAGGGGCAGGAAGTCATCATATAGAAAACAGTGGGGTTGTTTGTGGTGATGGAAAATGTGACAGCAATTACTGGTGATGATTGTACAATGTGATGCTTGTAACTGACTTCACGAAATTGCATAGGTGAAAAATGCGTGTGATATACAAGGGGGGTGTTCCAAAAAATCTTTAAAAAATTAAAATAAAAGGCAGTCAGTTTTCAGAACAGTATATTCATTATAATAGCCCTAAACTGGAGTCAGTCCCATGCCCATCCTCAGTAGGACAGAGAAAGCACGGCACATTCACACAATGGAGGCATTCTCATCCACACAATGGGAAATTCTACACTTGGAGAATGAACTATCCATGGTGACTTACAGCATAAATGAATCTCATAGATGTAATGTGGCGCATAGGAAGCCAAACTCCAGAGTACAGAAAGCGTAATCCTATTTAAATAATATCCCCAGAATAGTGATGACTTTGGGAGGAAGGACAGTGAGGCTGTCTCATGGGGGTTACCTGGGATGCTGGCAATAATCTATATCTTGGTCCGGGTGCTACTCAAACAGAGCTCTTCCCTCAGCTGTAAACTTAGATGTGTGAAAATATTTGTGAAACACACTCTATTTCAATATACGATTTAACAGTAATTTGATCTCGGCCTCTAGGAGATTTTCACCTGGATCTTCATGCAGTGATATCTAAGCATGCTTCACTGTTCCTTTGAATTACTGAAAATCCTTGACATATGTACTTTTCTCTCAACTCCTTACCATCGCGTCTATTCTGACTCAAAGTAGACAGGTGGAGCTCTCTGTGGGCCTCTGAGACTGCAGTTCTCTATGGGAGTAGAAAGTCTCATCTTTCTCCCATGGTTTGACGGATGGTTTTAAACTACTGACCTTGTGATTTGCAGCCCAACGCATAACCCACTACACAATCAAGAAATGTGCAAAAGCAACAAATGGAAGGGTTGCATTAGAATGTATATGGTCATACAAGCAGTGTTCAACTATCCTCTTCCTGGAGGCTGTGTGATCCTAAGAATCAATTTCAAGAAGACATTGGGCGAGAACAGAAAGGTACTGTGCTGAAAAGAAGTACTTTGGGTCTATGATGATAGAGAAGATAACAGTTATCTCCTGGGGATTCAGAAGGAACCTGGCATTAAGCTCACAAGAAAGAAGAAGTATTGAGAACTCTGCCCTCCTCTCTCACACTCTCCCTCCTGGTCCAATTGAGCCAGAGGGCTAAGCCAAGATTGAAACTCAAATGTGTAGGAGACTCACCAGAGGAACCAGTTTTAAATGATGCCTATTCAATCTGAGCCTTGCTCCCAGAGATTCCGATTTATTGGCTCCAATTTGGGACCCAGGAATCTGCGTTTTCTACCACCTCAACCTCCATCCCCAAATGTATTGTTCCAATACTGTACTTTTCTTTTTAACTGTACTTTGAGGAGGAGCCCTGCTGCCATGGTGGGGTATGTGTTGGATTGCTAACCACAAGACCGGCAGTTTGAAACCACCGGTCACTCATCAGGACAGAGGTGAGGCTTCTCAGTACTGTCAAGAGGTGCAGTCTCAGAGATCCTCCAGGGGCAGTTCCGTGTCCTACATGGTCATGACAAGTCTGGATAGCAGTGAATTCGATTTTGGTTTGGTTCTCTGAGGAACACCATTCAAATAAACCACCCTGAATACCAGGGTAGTCATTTTCAGGTATTCTTTGCTGCTTCTATAATGACTTACAACCTTGGGGACTTTGTATAATGTTACTGTGAGTCAGAATCCACTTGATGGCAGTGGGATTTTATTTCTGTTGCTTGGTACCATCAGAGGAGATCAAAGTGTATATATAAGAAAGGTTAACATGGCATCTCATTTGGCCAAACACATCCTGTAATAAAAATGGGGAATATGATTAATGTCACCGACTTGTACACTTAATCAAAAACCAAAACCAAACCCACTGCCAAGGAGTCCATTCTGATTCATAACGACCCCTTACAGCACTGGTTCTCAACTTGTGGGCCGCGACCCCTCGGGGGTCGAAGGACCCTTTCACAGGGGTCACCTAAGACCATAGGAAAACACATATTTGTGATGGTCTTAGGAACTGAGACACTGCTCCTCTGTCATCTCCAGGCAGGTCCGCCCACATGCAGATATGCCCACATACGAGTACTCGTTGTGAAGACTGTTACCCATGCTACACCATGCTTCAAGACAAAATTTCATTTATTTGTAATTAGAAATAAATGTTTCACGATATATAATTACATATTATTTTTGTGATGGATCCCTATGCTTTCATTACATTCAATTTGTACCAATGAAAATACATCCTGCATACCAGCAGCAACAAAAATAATTTTATGGTTGGGGGTCACCACAACCTGAAGAACTGTATGAAAGGGCCGTGGCCTGAGGAAGGTTGGGAACCAGTGCTTTACAGGGTTTCTGAGTCTATACATTTTGATGGGAGCAGAGAGCCTCCTCTTTCTCCCATGGGGTGGCTGGCGAGTTTATACCACCAACCTTGAGGTTAGCAGTCCAGTGATTAACCAGCATTGCCACCAGGGCGCCTAAGAGTGGTTAAAAGGTGAGGGGAAAATGTGGTATGAGTTTTACCATCCCCAAAATAAAATGCTGGAAGAAGGGCGAGGAAGAAAAGTAAGGAGCAGATAGAATGAGGGAGAGCAGAGCCACGTATAGGCAAACGAGGGAAAAGTAGGGGGAAATGTGGGGACTAGAGGACAGAACGTACTGAATAAGAAAATGGGACTGGGATTAGGAGAGAGAGGGGACTGGATGAGATGGAAAATGAGAGTGAGAAGACGCAGGCACCTTCTCTTTCGCATCCCCACACCAGCCACTAGTGGCTGCTGCCCACCCTGCTCTCTATAAATCAGAGGTGGGGACCATCCCACTAAATCATCAATAGCAGCTAACACACATACTTCACCAAAGAAAAGTAGTTCCAGCAATCGCAACTCAAAAACACCAAACTCAATGCTATCAAGTCCTGGCTACCCTACAGGACAGAGTAGAAATGCCCCTGTGAGTGTCTCTGACTGTAACTCTTGATGCGGATAGACAGCCTTTCCTTTCTCCTTCAGAGTGGCTGTGGTTTCGAACTGCTGACATTATGCTTAGCAACCCAACAAGTAACCACTATGCCACCAGGGCTCCTAAACATCGCATTAGGAATGCGTTCATTAAGTATTTGACCAAATATCTGAGGCTAGTTTTTAAGTTGATAATTTTGTTTGGCTCATGGATGATGCTATAAATATCCAAATGGCCCTGAGAGCAAAAAAGATATCCTAGCCAAACTATAAATACTACAAACCACATCAGTTACATCAATCGAATCTAATTCATGGGGCGCCTAAGGGTGACAAAGTAGAACAGTGCTCTACAGATGTGGTAGTCACCTAATCTGGTGTCAGTTTAAGGATTAAGAATGTAGGGGTGGAGTCTAGGCTGTCAATCTGGAGATAGCCAATGAGACTTCTGTGGGCATGGCCATCTCCTGAGAATTCTGGGAAATCTGGTACTTCCTCCTTGGAGGCACAAGACACTTTTCTCTCTCTTCTACTCCCTGGGAGACACTGCAGAAGACAAGCCACATGGATGCAACCAGACCTCTGAAGCCGGAGAAGCCACAGATGCTGAGATACTTACAAAGCCCCTGGACTCAAAGACTTTCTACCCACTGGCTTGTGATCGCCCTGCATTTGGCTTCATTGCATGTGTTCCGTGAGTCTGAAGAGGACTTTATAGATTGGGATTGGACATATTGGTTAATATCAGACTTATGGGCTTGATCTGGACTGGACTGGGATGTTTTCTCAATGTTCAATAGCTCTTGTATATAAATCTCTTTCTTATACACACGTGTGTGTCCATGGATTTGTTTCTTTAGTCTACCCAGACTAACACAATCGAGATTTAGAAATCGTGATGTTTTAGAAGCTGGTTTAGCCTTTCTTTCCAAGGTGCCCTGGGTGGGTGTAGGACCACTAGCCTGTTGGAGTCATGAGCTATGGGTTGGGCTGATAACAGAAAGGTCAGCCGTTCAAAGCCAATAGCCACTCTAAAGAAAAAAAGATGAGGCTTTACAACCTCAGAAACTCCAGGGGCAGTTCTACCCGGTCTAATAGGCTCACTATGAGTCAGGCTCAACTCCATGACATTGAGGAGAATCTGTTCATTGTGGAGTACTTAACTGCTTTTGTTACTCAGTGACGCCCTGCTTCCCCAAAGATTTCATCTGCAAAAGAAGCATAAAAAGAGGAAATGGGAGGGACTCAGAGAAATTAAAGAAATTGTAGGATCCAAAACAACAATCAGGAGCTGAGATCTGCCTATCACTCTGGCCTCATGAGGTGGTGGAAGGCGTTTGGTTGCCCACCCTATGAATCCTGTCTTGGAAGTATGAAAATCAGGTTGCTTTCTGCTCCCACAAAGATGCCCAGCCTTGGAAACCCACGGGGACACTTTTACTGTGTTCTAGAGGGCAACTGAGTCAGAATTGACTCAATTCAGTGAGAGTGATTAAACTATGTAAACCTTGGTACAGTCCACTCACAGTAGGTTTGGATCCTTGGAAACAAAGAAGCATCCAAGAGATCTCTGAAAGTGGAAGTCCCCGCGGGCCTTGGCCTCATCCCTATTTGTGGCTCCTTAGCCCAAAGATAAAGAACTTTCTCCTCTTCCCGTTTTGGTATTGGGCAAATCTGTGTCCGAAGACCTCTTTAAAATCAGAGGAGGTAAAAAATATCACTTTGAAACGATGGTCCTCCTGACCCAAGACAGTCTCTTCAGTTGCTTCCAATGCACGTGAATGTAGTACAACCCAAAAAGGAAGACCCAAGAGAAATCTTTAACATACTGTGGAATTCCTGGAGAATGAACAAATCAGTCTTGCAGGAAGTGCAGAGAGAATGCTCCATAGAGGTGCAGAGAGAATGCTCCATAGAGGTGCAGAGAGAATGCTCCATAGAGGTGCAGAGAGAATGCTCCATAGAGGTGCAGAGAGAATGCTTCATAGAGGTGCAGAGAGACTGCTCCATAGAAGTACAGAGAGAATGCTCTATAGCAGTGAGGATGAGAAAACACTAGCTCGCCTACTTGGGTGGGACCAATCGTTGGAGAAGTCTGTGTTTGGTAGAGGATCAACAGAAAGGAGACCATAAGTGAGATGATCGGACACAATGACTGCGACAATAGACGGACTCAACACATGAGCAGCGATTGTGCAGATGGCCCAGGATGAGACAATGTTTTGTTTCATTATGAGTTGGGACCAGCAGCACCCAGCAACAACATAGGGCCCTCACATGTTACACACACACACACGAAGACCCTGGGGGCTTCTTTTTGGTGACTAAGTGCAGCCTGCTGCCCTCACCCAAAAGATGAGCCAGATCTTAACATTTCTTCCCCGCAGAGGGCTGAAGTTGGAGAGTGTCATTTGAGGGTGGTGCCTCTCTATCAAGATGTGAAATACTTGATTCTTCAATACTCATTAAAAGTAGCTTAGGTTGATAAAAGTCCCAGGGGAATTGAGCTGTGGAAAAATGCACACAAATGGCCTGACCTCTGGCTCTGGGCTTTCTCCTGGGAAAAGGGATTGGTTGAGTTGGACTGCCTGGACTAGCACATTTCTTTCTCAGAACAAAACCCCACCACGAGTTTCCATTCTTCTGGAGGGCTAAAAATAAATTCAGCATTAATCACAACAGAAAGGGAACAGTCTCCTCAATGACTATAATTAGTTCTGCGTTTATTAATGAAGACTCCAATTATTAGCCTCCTTTGCATTCCAGCTTTTTTTGCTTACTAATTACATGCCTAGGACAAGTTACTTAACGTCTCTGAACCTCAATTTCCTATGTGCCAAGTAGGGTGGAGATACCTGTTTCCCATGCCCTGGAAAGGAGGGTGAGGGGGAGCAAATCTGAGGAGAGTTCTTGACCAAGGGAGGAGCTCTGTCAGATGTCCCAGGGTTCCCTGTGCATACAGCGGGGTTCACATGGGAAGAGACACCATTCCCTGGATTTGAAAGGCATGTACTATGGAACCACTAGACTGCGCCATAAGGAGGTCGAGCAGTGTTTAGACTAATGGTCAAACTCCTTAGACAAATGCAAATGACTTCCAGAGCTTTCAGGTACAACCTCCACGAGAACTTATGCACAGAATGAGGTGAACATTCCAAGTGACTTCCCCAACAGGATCTCCCTGTCAGACAAATCAGGATTTCCCAAGTCATTCCTCAGGTCATAGGAAGCTCAGTCCCTCAGAAGCACGAGCTTCTCCTGATAGGCCTGTAGGCAGGCTGGGGATTGGGTGGAAGAAGCTTCGTAGGAAGTGTGTATCCAGCTGCCCTTCAAAGTTGCCTGTACAGGCAAATATCTGGATTTCTAGGAAATGAAAGGCCACAAGGCAGGGAGCCAATGGTAAGGATGCAGGAAAGCCCTGCTTCCCCAGAGGCCAGGATACAGAGACACACAAGTTGTAGTTGTTCTTAGTGGCAGATGAGTTGATTCAACTTGTGGTGATCCCATGCTTCAGAGAACACAACACTGTCTGGGGCTATGCCATCCCCATGATTAGTTGGAGAGTGAACTGTTGGTATTCACAGGGATTTTCATCCCCTGAAATTTGCTCAGCACCATGGCAACATGAAAGCCTCCACTAGCCAACCAGTGGCAGCTGCACATGACGTATATTTGCTGGGCGTGAACATGGGTGTTCAACATGGATGGTGAGATTTCCACCACTGAGGTACTGATGGCCTCACAGATATAATTCAAAAAAGTACCCCACTGCTATCAATTCAATTCTGGCTCATAGACTTTATACAGAATTTCCACAGATTTAAATCTTTCAAGAAATAGTTACCCTTATCTTTCTCCCAAGCAGCAGCTGGTGGTTTCGAACTATTGGCCACAAGGTTAACAGCCCAATCCATAACCACTATGCCACCAGAGATCCTTCGGATAAAATTAGAGATCCAGAGTTCAGTGAGAACTAAACAAAAAGAATGCGAAGCAAGCCAGGCAAGAAGTCAGTGCAATACTAATCAAGGTTAAAGTTGATCAGTGGGTCCATGGAGCATCAGTATACTATTCTCTCTAATTTTTGATAGGTTTGAAATTTTTTAGAGTGATAAAAAAGGATATGCACTTGAGTCTACTCTATCTACATAACTCTTATTAAACCACCCACTTCCATCGAGTCAACTTGGACTTACAGTTAACCAGATAGGGATTCTGAGGCTATAAATCTTTACAAGATTCACAGCCTCATCTTTCTCCTAAGGTGTAGCTGGTAGGTTTGAATGATGAACTTTGAGGTTAGCCATCCAATGCTTACCCAGTGGTGTCACTAGGGTTCCTTAACTTTTATGAAAAGTCTTCAACATCTCAGTTTTCAAACAATTCTAACAAACTTTCATTTTTAAATTTTGACTTTTACTCCCCAGTGTGTGGAATAAAAGGATCTCTGGTGGTGCTGCTAAATGCAAGGTTAGCTGTTCAAATCCACTAGTCACACCATGGGAGAAAGAAGAGGCTGTCTACTTCCATAAAGATTTACAGCCTCAGATACACTATTTAAGACTTGCTGTGAGTCAGAGACAATTTGAGGGCAGTAGGGATCTGGAACTAGCTATGAGGACACCAGGAAGAAGTATCAGCTTCTAGCTTGATTCTTGGGAGAGGGAGGTGGAGAACCAAGGAAAATATAAAAAAGACTAGAAAATAAGAAGTTTTCTAGCCCAGAGCCATCTAGCCCCTGTAAATATCTCCTTAGGAAGGCAGTGACAGTAAAGTGGACAAGGGGCCAGGGTTCAATTTCTCCCAAAAGCCATCACCATCTGTCGGTGGGGGCTTGTGTCTTGCTGTTGTCGAACAACTTTCAGAGATGCTTCCAGACTAAGACTGATTAGAAAGCAAGACCTGGAAATCTACTTTTAAAAGTCAACCTTGAAAACCCTAAGGAGCCCACAGCATTGTGCATCTGCTAGCTCTGGATCAGGGTGCCTGGATAGTAGCTAACAAAAAGAGATCCTTAAGCTATTGGTAATGGACATTCGTTAACATACAGAGCAATATAGCATGCAGGGGCAGAACTGAATAAGAAGATCTGAACTAAATTAAAAAAAACAAGCAAGGATGTTACTTTGAGGACGAAGATTTAACTAACCCAAATCATGGTATTTTCCATCGCCTCATATGCATGTGACAATTGGACACCGGAGAGAGAAGACCAAAGAGAAATCGATGCAATTGCATTGTGGTGCTGGAGAAGAATATTGAAAGTTCCATGGACTGCTGAAAGAAAAAAGGATCTCTCTTGAAAGAAGTACAGCCAGAGTGCTTTTTAGAGGCAAGGAGCACTTCGTCTTCCATAATTTGAACTTGTTGTCAGGAGAGACCAGTCCCTGCGGAAGGCTATTATGTTTGGTAAAGTAGAGGGGCAGAAGAATGAGGAAGGATGTCCTCAAAGAGATGGACTGACACCATGGCTGCAACCAGGGACTCAAGCAGAGGAACAATTGTGAGAATGGCGCAGGACCAGCTAGTGTTTTGCTCTGTTTTGTTCGCTATGGGTCAGAACCAGTTCGATGGTACCTAGCAGTGACTAGCTCCGCTGTTACTAATTTGAGTCTCAATTTCCTCTGCTGTGCAGTGGAAACATGATGCTTGATCTACTTTTTCGACAGACCTGTCCAAAGATATATATATATATATATATATTGCAATATGTTTAGAGCAGGACTTGAAAAGGTTCATTGCATTTGAACCTCTCCTGAGAACTTGCATTTCCACCCTGGGTATATTGAACTCAAATCTACATTTTTAACTGGAAGGTTCTTTTTTATACATAAGAATTACCCGGGGATCTTGTTAAAATGTAGATTCTGATTTCTAGGTTGTTCATGAACTGTACAATACTCGAATATACAGGGTGTTAGGAGAATGATGAAAAGCATTAGGGCATTTTCTTGAATCATATTCATTGATAGTAGTTAAACTATTTCAAGTCATTTCATATGTCTGCAAGTGAAAAAAAAGTTTCGATTATTGGGCAAATTCATTTGTGTGGAACAATTCATTTCTTCACAAAAATGAAATGAGATGGTTGTTACTATGGGCCACCTGGGGAAAAGATTGGGAATGGATGGGGAGCAGGGGGCGGTTATAAGCTTTTGTTCACAAGCCTTGACATGTTTTATTAGGTAGAGGGAGCTTGTATTACTTTTTAAATATAAATAAAATAGAAATTAATAAATAGAATTAAATATTCATAATAAGTCAGGTGATGACTTTAACACCTACCACACAGCCACAGTGGTCAAAACAGCATGGTACTGGCATAACGACAGAAACTCAGACCAATGGAAAAGAACAGAAAACCCAGAAATAAAACCCTCAGCATTTAGACAACTGATCTTTGACAAGAGCCCCAAAAGCATCAAGTGGGAGGGTGACACCCTATTTAACAAGTGGTGATGGAAACAATGGAAATCCACATGTAGAAAAATGAAACAAGATGTCTACCTTACCCCACTCACAAGAACAAATTCAAGGTGGATCATGGACCTAGAAATAAAATCCCAAACCATCAGGACCATTAGCGAAGGAATTGGGACAAACCTAAGAACCTTGGCTCAGGGAATACAAAGGCTGACTGCAATAGGGCAGGGTACACACACACACACACACACACACACACACACACACACACGGGGAAACCTGAAATCGACAAGTGGGATTTACTAAGGACAAAACACCTGTGTGCATCAAAAAACTTTACCAAGAGGGTACTAAGGCAACCCACAGACTGGGAGAGGATTTTTAGCAATGACACTACAGACAAAGGGCTTCTTACAAAAATCGACAATACCCTCTTTACCTGCAAAAAGAGGAAAACAGTTAACCCCTTGAAGAAGTGGGGAAAAGAACTGAAAAGAAGTTTCACTAAGGAGGAGACCCGTATGGCCAATAAACATATGTGCATTAGCCACCAGAGAAATGCAAATCAAAACAACCATGAGTACAATCTAACACCTCTGAGACTAGTCCAAATTAGAGAGCAACAAATGTTGGATGGGATGTGGCGAGATAGAAATTCTCCTATGTTGCTCATTGCCTTGTAGATAGGTACAGCTACTGTGAAAAGTGATCTGGTGATACTTAGAAGAAAAAAAAAGGAAATTGATCTACCTTATGACCTAGCTATCTATCTACTGGGCATATACCCAGAAAAGGTAAGAAATAAACCACGACCAGTTGTCTGCGCTCCAATATTTATTATGGCACAATTCACAATTGCAAAGAATTTGAATCAACCTAAATTTCCACAGATAGATGAGTGGATCAGTAAACTCTGGCAGTTACACACAATGGAGTACTATGCATCACTAAAAAGCACTGATGAGCACATGAAACATGTCTTTTCATAGGAAAAGTTGGAGAAAATCATGTGGTGTTAGACAGGAGTGCTTCTAGAGAAATAAAACCATAAATATCGTTCTTAAATTGGCTCTCCTACCTGCTTAGTCTTAACAGCACTAATAATGCTGCTTCAACACCCCACTCCTGGTACCAAAATGTGTTAGACAGGGTTCTCTAGATAGAAAAAACCAGATCGCTAGTAAATATAGATAACACAAGATGTGAACTATTATATAAATACAGATAGATATTTAATACAAGAAATGAACAGTTAAATTATAAAGCAGTACAAATGGCTCAGTAAGAGAGTTGTGAGACACTGGCAGTCCTTTAAGTCTTGAGGTCCGCCAGTTCGTCCTCTGTAGAGAGAGCTAGGCTATATATACACAGGCAGCAAGGCAGGTCACCAACCATCAGTACCCAGCTCCAGAGTTGTACATTCCAATCGTGTGTATTAAAGGCACCTCAACTTACAGTGACACAGTCCACAGTTTAGGTGTCCCACAGGTAGTGTAGCTTGTAAATTGAGGCACAGAACAAGCAAGGCAGCTGCACACTGGTCTGATGATCAAAGAGCGAGAGACAAGAAAGGTGAGGCTCACTGAGGCATTTATCTCTCCGCCCTTCAATTAATCCCACTTGTGTTTATAGGCCAGGCTGGCACAATAAACTAACTAACTCACATGCTAAGTGAAGTCAGCCAATAACAGAAGGAGAAGTACAGCAGGAGTCCCCTGAGGTAAGTTTAATTAGCACAGTAGGTATAGAAGAGATGCCACCTATATCACAACATTCGGGTTGAGGTACAGGGAGTCAGGAGAAGGTTATACCAAACCCAAGGAGATACATGTTTGTCCAACACAAAAAAGGGGAAAGGGAACAGGAGGGAGGGAGAAAAGGGGTGGTGTGTGTGAATGTGAGATGATGATGGGCAGAGCAGGACGCTAACTCACCCAGGGAGAGAGTACTGGTTTTGTCTCCACAGAATCTTGAGTGGGCAAGCAGACCCTACCACGATACATCAAACCATGAAAAGAATGCATGAAAAGAGAGAGCTATAGGACTTGCCCCAACCAGAGCCACACTGACCCCCTTCCTAGAAATAGGTGTTACCGAGAACAACACTAAACCTACAGGTTGGGGACAGGGCCCAGCATGCCACACCCACTCAGAAGCAGATCAGGAAGGAAAAAGAGAAAGAGAGAGCTGGACTGGAGCCCACACTGGCACCAGGCCTGGAGAATGACATCCCTGTGGGGAGCTAATGGGACACAGAGGTGACTGGGTGGCCAACAACAGCTCATGTCACGCTGTCCCCTTACTGGAGCAGACTGTGACAGAGGACAATTCTGGGGTCACATGGTGGGACGGTAGTGTGTTCTGAACCCCCCACAGCGGGGTGAATCAAGAAGGGAACTTACCAGACCAGCAGATGGAGCAAGGCAGAGCTACGAAGCCCCCGAGGGACTTCTGGCTGGGAGGGGCAGCTCCTGGGCAGCCATGAAGGCCAGCCAACAGACCTGGGATTTTTGTGTATTTCTTCTCTCCCTTTTCTTTTTCTTCTCCTTTTTACTTTTCAATCTTTTTTACTTTATTTTATTTTTTATCAGTTTGGGCTATGTCACAGTTGGTGTGCTTACCTATATAAGATAGGCATGGGGAGAGTACCTGAGGAGAAAGCAAGCAGAACCAACAGTCTCAGGGAGAACCTGGGGGTGAGGGTGGTGGGGGAAGGGGTTAGAGAGCAGGCAGCACCACAGATTGGAGAACAACTAGGGTATTAGAGTCAATAGCAAGGAGGAGCTAGGGATCTGGTGGCGGGGAGGGGTGTCAGAGCAACAGCAAACTAGCTAAGAGGAGGTAGCAGGAGGCAGAAATATGGGGAAAGTGACAGTGGGGCAAGAAGAAGGTAAAAGGAAACAGAGGAAGGACCTAGGAAGCAAAGCAATGGATAGAAGCATAAACATTGCAGTGTACATATATAAATACATTAATCCAAAAAAATAGAGGTATTGGCCTATGTACATATATTTACACAGCAATATACTAAGGTAGTGGATGGACGTCAGCCTCTGCTCATACCCTCTCTCAATTCAAGAACACTTTGTTCTAACAAATTGGCAGTCTGAGATGTTCACCCTCCAGACACAATCACTGAAGACAAAATAGGTGCATAAACAAATGTGGTGAAGAAGGCAGATGGTGCCCGGCTATTAAAAGATATAGCACCCGGGATCTTAAAGGCTTGAAATTACACAAGCCGGCATTCAGCAGAGAAGCAACAAGTCCACATGGAAGAAGGACTCCGCTGGTGCAATCATGAGGAGTCATAGGGACTGGGTAACAGGCATCAGAAGACACATGACAAACAAACAAACAAAAACATTGTTGAGAACAAGGGAGTTTGGAGCAGAGAGCCAAAGCCCATACGTACACAATGGAACGATCCCCACAGAGGGGCCACAGGGAAGCAATGAGTCAACCAGGGTGCAGTAAAGCATTGATGAAGCACGCTATATTACTCTGTTTCCTTGAGGCTTCCTCACCTCCCCCTCCCCCACTACCATGTGTTCCTCTCAATTCAGACTAGACCAGAACATGTACACAGGTATAGATAAGAGATGGGAGCTCATGACACACAGAATCCAGGAACAGGAATGGGAATAGCGATACCAGAAAGGTAGGGGGGAGAGAGGGAGAGGAAGGAAGAAAGGGGGAACCAATCGCAATGATTACACATAATCATACACCCCTCTTCAGGGGGAAGAACAATAGAAAACATGGGGGAAGCGAGATAGCGGTTGGTGTGAGATATGAAAATAATAACAATTTATCATCTATCAAGGGGTTATGAGGGTGGTGGACAGAGGGTGGGGGGCGGGGAGAGGAACTGGTCCCAAGGGCTCAATAGAAAGTAAATGTCTAGCAAAGAATCAAGGTAACACTTGTATAAATTCTCCTGATGCAAGCAATATATGGATTGTAACAAGAGCTGTAAAAGTCCCCAATAAAATGATCTTCTAATAAAAAATAAATAAGTCAAATGAAACCAGTTCTCTACCGGTGGCCTTTCTCTATGTCAGCCAGGGGCTAGGGACAGGGTGGCTTTGATCTTCCACCAACTCTCACACAGGACAAGCCGAACCCACTGACTTCTTGAGCGAATACTCAGGTGCTGAGGCGCCAAGCCAAAGCCTGCACTTGCTGAGGTGGGCACACAGGTTTATTTCAGAGCAAGAAGGAAGGTTCCAGGGGTGATGCTAGTAACACTCTTAATTGAAAACAAAACAAATGGAGCTGCTCCCCTGGGGCTACTCAGGGACTTGTAGTACAACCCCTGCTCTTTTTGAAAATCTTACCAGAGCCTCATGGAATCATCGTCTCCTATGGTTGTTAGTGATTAACCATAACTGGTTACCATGATATTGAATCCATCACATACCTAGCCCATGTACAATCAGGGGCTTCAAACTGGTTCATTCTGGCTGTGTCCCCTACTGAGACTTTCCATCTCCACCCCAGGAGCCTTGGTGGTGTTGTGGGTTACACATTGGGCCACTAACCACAAGGCTAGTAGTTTGAATCCACCAGTCTACCTCTTCCCATAAAAATTTGTACCCTCAGAAACCTTAAGAAGCAGTTCTACTTTTTCCATAAGCTCACTGTGAGTCAGAAGCGACTTAGAGGCCATGGGTTTTGTTTATTTGTTATTTTTTTTGGGGGGGGGAGCTAATGAATCAGAATCAAGCTTGAATTTCTGGCAGCTCCCTATCCAAGTACTGTTGTGACCGTGGTTGAATTATCTTTAGCAAAATTCACATTTGTATGTGATATGTGATATTTCTCAATAATTTCTATATCCTCGTGGATTGCCTTTCTTTGGCATGGGTACAAATATGAATCTCTTTTATCCGGTTGACCAGGTAGCTGGCTTCCAATTTTATAGGCAAGTATAGGGATTAGAATTTACAGCACATTTTGGGGAGCAGGATTCAATCCATCACAACGGACCAATGTTATGTTGTGACTCATAGTATTCCCATTGGCTACTTCTTTTGAAGTAAATCTCCAGGCCTTTCTTTGTCGTCTTAGTCTGGAGGTTCCATCAAAACCTGTCCACCATGGGTGACCCTGATGCTATTTGAAACACTGGTTCCCTATCTTCCAGCATCTTAACTACCGGAAAGCTACCACGAATCAGCCAACTGACAGATGGTTGGTAGGATTGTCTCCTAGTGAGTTAGATATTAGATTGAATCCTACAAAAATAATGATTCAAGATAATTATTGCTCTATACAAATAATAGTTTTTCACTTTAATAGGTCAATGTGACATACTCCTCCAGACCCCAACCATAAGGAGTAAAGCGAGCTGTTGTTGTTGTTGTTGTTGTCAGGTGCCAATGAGTCCATTCTGACCCGTCGTGACTCTCTGTACAACAGAATGAAATGCTACCCCATCCCTCGCCATCTCGCAACTGCTCTGACATTTGAACCCATTGTTACAGCCGTTGTGTCAATGCATCTCGTCGAAGGTCTTCCTCTTTTTCACTGCCCCTCCACTTTACCAGGCATGATGTCCTTTTCCAGGGACTGATCGCTCAAGAAGTCTCACCTTGCTTGCTTCTGAGGAGCTCTCGGACGGCACTTCTTCCAAGACAGATTGGTTTTTGTTTCCTTGGCAGTCTATGGAACTTTCGAAATTCTTCACCAGCACCAGCTTTCAAATGCATCCATTTCTCCTTGGTCTTTAGTCAACGTCCAACTTCCGCATGCACACAAGGTGAGTGAAAATACCACGATTTGCATCAGGAGTACTTTAGTCCTCAAAGCGACGTCCTTGATTGTCAGCACTTTTAAAAGATCTTGTGAAACAGATTTACCCAATACACTGTGCCATTTTCTCTCTTGACTGCTGCGTCCGTGAGCACTGAGTGGACTCCAAGCACGGTGCGATCCTTGACGACTTCAACCCTTTGCTCCGCTGATCCTGATGTGACCTTTTAGTCCAGTTGTGGGAACGCTGGTCTTCTTTACATTGAGTTATAATCCATACTGGAGGCTGCAAGCCTTGGTCTGAGGCTGTGGGAGTCTCAAATGGACCCAGTCCCTCCTACATCCTAATATTCACCATGCCACCAGTGTCGCCTTACTTTACGCTGTTGCTTTTGAGGGTCATCAAGTCCATTTTGACTCATGGTAGAGAATTGCTCTCAGGTTTTCTTGGAGTAGTTTATAGGATTTTTGGTTCTGTGGAATCACTAGCTGGGTTTGAACCCCCAACCGTTTGATTAGCAGCTGAACACTTAACCATTGGGCCACCAGGGTGCCTAGAGATCCTACATGATGATGTGTTTGCTGCCCCAGCCACTCTCCAGGATCATGGGAGCATGCTAAAAAAATCCAGGTGCTTAGGATCTGGATTTATCTGCCACCGTGGACATGTTGATGGGAGCGGTCTGGGCTGTTTGCACAGTTTTCTTAAGTTCCCTGGGTGATTCTCAAACAGAGATCCGGCAGAGACTCTTCATGCAGTGCTTGCCCACTAGAATGCCTAGATATATAAGATGTCTTAATGGCCAGTTGACATCCTGGTGGTGTAATGGGTAAAGCATTGGACTGCTAACCGTGAAGTAAGCTGTTCAAAACCACCAGCCACTCCTTGGAGAAAGACAAGTCTGTAAACCCTTACAATCTTGGAAACCCATAGGGGCAGTTATACTGTCTCCTGTAGGTAAACTAGGAGTTAAAATCAACTTGATGGCAGTGAAACAACACACACACACACACACACACACACACACACACACACACACACACACACAGAATCTCCAACATTTGAAGTGCGAATCGACTCTAACCTTTTAGAAACTCCTTCCGACTTTGATAAAAGGAGCGCCCTGGCTAAGTCAGGATGTCTGGGGTGGGAATTCAGCATGAGCATTCTTAAAAGTCTCCCTGAGAATTCCAGTGTGCAGCTAAGGCTGGGAGCGGATGGCACACTGAGAGATGGTGGTTTTCTGCCTTTATTTCCGGAAGCAGAGTCATCTGCAGCCTAGAACTAGCCCCACCGTCAGGGAGTATACAGTGTGGGGAGTGCACAGATGTGTCAGTGGTTCCAGGTAGCCCTCCAGTCAGACTTACCTGTTCTCTAGAGCTGGGTTTGCTGGCTTTGTCCACTTATTGGTGGCCTCTCTCCATATGACACCCGCTAAGCCTTGCTGTTACAGCTCCTCCTGTTGGCTGACTGGCCTGCCTTCTGATGCCCACTCTACAAAGACTACACGCTTGGGAGCCACCTACTCTGCTTGGGAGTGCTGCCCAGGACCCTCCAAGGAGCATGTTTCCATGGAGATTGTGGCATGCTGCTTCCCAGCCCACTTCTGCTATTGCAAGAGCCCTCCAGAAAAAAATCAGAATTCACCGGGCTTTCTGAGTGTCTGGCTCGTCTTCCTGGCTGCTGGCCTCCTCCACGGGAGGGGGATGAGAGAGGATTTCTCTGCTTTGTGCTTTGTGATGATGGGGTATAGAAGGGAACCATGGTCTCAAGCCCAAAGTAAACATTTCCCCAGTGTGTTGGGTTGGTACATCGCAAAACCTACCTGTCCTTGTTGTCATGATGCTTGTTCAGAGGATGTATGGGGAGAAAGAGTCATCGTTTCAGATGGAGGGAAAGACTGGACCAGGGAGAAAGGAGAAGCTTCGACAGGACACTGGAACGACCTCATGAACACAGCAAAAGAAAAGCCCTACTTCCAAACAGGATTGCATCTGTAGGCAAAGCTAGGAATTCAGCCATAGTTTTGGGGGTCACAATTCATTCTATCACCCTGAATAAAAGGGTATAAAGGTGAACCCTACTTGGGGATGTTAGAGACCTTTGTTTGTTCAGTTTGGGCAGATGGGACCATAGACCATAGGCTTGTGAACCAAGCTATCACCCTTCTGGTTTGAGAAGTAGAGCTTTGTTTCCATCAAGTCCTCTGGAAGCCCTGAGGTATGCCATGCCTTGTGATGAGACGGTCCTTGGACTAATAAAAAAAGGTTGGTACGAACGGAGGACTGGCTCGTTTTTATAGACATTAGCTGTCCATTACTATTGCTTCTCTACGACTGACTGATTCTCATTTTGAAAAAGGAGACTTTCTCAAGTTGTGGAAAACTTTTGAACAATCTACATATTCTATTCCAATTTTGAATCTTATTCATTCTACTAAGGCACAATCCCACAGGATTCACAGCCCTTGCACAGCAAATCTTTACGTACGTGCGTATCCTACAGCGGTTAGTTTTAAGTGTTAGCCTTGCTAGGCTGTGGTTCAAAATAGTTTGGCCAACCAGCAGTCTAGTGGACATTCTGTAATGTAATATTTCCTTCCCTCATGCAATCTAATGTGATGTAATCAGTCAATCAGTTCAAAAGGCAGTTTCCTTGGGATATGTTCTGCCTCTAACTTATAAACAGATATTTTAGCACAACTCTTTCTCGGCTCACTTGGTAATCTTTCTGTTATCTGTCCTACACATCTTAGGACACCAGCCTGTGGGGAACTCCAGCCTGCCACTAACCTACAGATTTCAGATAGGGTAGTCTCCCCCCACCCCCCGGAGCCAATTCCTTGAAATCTATCTATCTATCTATCTATCTATCTATCTATCTATCTATCTATCTATCTATCTATCTATCTATCTATCTATCTATCATCTATCTATCTATCTAACAGTCTAGGTACTTTAGAGAAACAAATCCGCAGAAACTCACATATGAGAGTTTACATGAAGGTTAAGTGCGCATCAAGAAAACATCCCAACCCAGTGCTCCCAAGCCCACAAGTCCAACATTAACTCATTTACCCGTATGTCCAACACCAGTCCACAAAGTCCTCCTCCATCTCAAAATACACACTATGACGCTGACTGCAGGAGGAAAGCTGAGTCAGTAAATGTGTAAACATCTCAGTGCTGGCAGAGGTCTCCACACGGCTACTGCAGCACCCAGGGCTGCATCGTAGGCCCATGTGGCTTCTTCTCAGGGATGTCTTGCAGGAAGTGAGCCTTGCCAGGTGAAGCAGGGAACTGGCTAAGGCAGCTGCACCATGGTCTGATCATGACAAAGCAAGAGATCTGAGAACTAGAAAGGCGAGGCTCACTGAGCCATTTATCCCTCCACCTTTCAATTAACCGCACATGTGTTTATCGGCCAGATTGGCACAATAAACTAACTACCTAATATATATATATCTGGTTTTGTTTCCACTGAGAACCCCAAGAAATATCCATTTTGGCCCAAAACAACGAAGGGAAAATACATGAAGGCATGTATAGTCTGGTTCAAAATGGGAAGACAAGATTCCTTTTAGTTGAACCTGGAAGGCTCCTCAAGACCTGTCTTCCTGTTAATGAAGGCTTGTGCTAACTCCTTCCCCTTTAAGGAGCCCTATCTATATGTTAGCAATTCTTCCAAGAATGATCTAAGATTCTTCTACTTTTTGCATTTTAAAATCTGGCATTGCAAAATTTTCCATGGAGAAATGGCTTCTATTTTTAAAGGGCCTGATTCTTACATTTTTTCCTGATCATCTTCAAAGGAAATTTGAAGCACACACATCAGTTGTGCAAGGCCAGCTGCGGCCTCAGTTCTTGCCAAGCTGGGTCGACCTGGGTCAGTGTTTCACAAAGTGTGGGTCACCTCCACTGGTGACCGAGTGACCGGGGATGGAGGGATGAACATCTAAAATGAAGTTAACTATTTTAATGCCGTTCTTACTTTATAATTATACAGATTAATTTGGTAGGCCTGGTTCTGCCTCTGTCAATGAATATTATTGAAAATTTTGCTTTACTGTCAACCCCATTGTTCGTTTAAATAGTGTTCAGTTGCTTAGGAGTTTAATAAGTAAAAGTCAATAATTCATGTGTGTGGGTCACAGGCCAGCTTATGCTCATATGATTTCCTTTTCTCAACTGTGTTTTAAATTATATATCATCGGCTAACTTAATGAAACTGTAAAGAGAATACCTTATGCGCCAGGGAGATGATTAATAATGGTCTCTAACATAAAATGATAATGATTTCTCTGCGGTGAACCAGAGACTATATAAATCATAGATATATGAATAGATCTTGGGCTCATATTTAATTCTAGCCCCAATCTAAGAACAATCAATTCTTATGACAAAGCCCTACTTGATACTTGCCCTAATGAAGAGACCACTGATGATATGGGTGGTGAAGAAACTAGATGGTGCTTGGCTATCAGAAAGAATATCATCTGGGGTCTTAAAGGCTGATCTTAAACAAGCAGTCATCTAAGTGAGATAGTAATTAAGTTCCAATGGAAGAAGCACACCAGTCTGTGTGATCCAAGGATTATAAATAATGTAATCAAAATCCAAAGAAGAGAATTGTATCAGAGCTTAAACTGTGAGCACTTAGGTTGCAGAAGTCTATGGGTGGCAGTGGAAGTCCCAAACCCATTTATAGGGTCTATAAATCCCCACTAACCTTAGCAATCATATCGAGAAGAGTTGTATAATTATGACCACAAGGGATGTGGCTGTCCTTGCTATCAGGTAGAGAATATTGTAGATATGATTATAGTAGATATAGTTAGGTTAGAATGTAATATCTTACTGGAGGTCCACCCACCCCCATGTCGACCCATTTAAAAGTTGTATCAGCTTAAAAAATAAATGCAGGGGAAATACTTATGGATTAAGTCACCGGTCAATCCCCTTTTAGCATAGACCAGGGATGTGAAAAACCTTGTTGTTATGCAGCCTGCATTGAAAAGTGGATTATGGCAGATCTAGTTAGATTAATCCCCCCCAATAGTTTTATTGGCACATAATACAATTGAATAATTCAATTGTTCAATCATCTCAATTGGGAACTGTACAATCACCACCATATCCATCTTAGAGCATTGTCTCCCCCCATCATTGATTTGCCCCCAAAATGAGCTGTGCTCCGGTGCTCCCTCCCACCCACTCTGAGCTTCATTATTTACTCCAAAATTCCCCTTTCCATCATAGTTAGGTTAAAATTGAACACTCTGTCATTTGATATCCCGTTTGCCCCATTTTAAATTTATTCTACTTTTCAGTATCTTGTTTTCTTTCTAATTGAGTTTGGTGTCCATTTTATTTTGTTATTGTGGTTAGCTTTTTGATTTTTGTTCTTGAATGTTTTCCAGTACATGAAGTCCAGGATGGGTGAATCTATAGAGTTAGTAACTAAATTCATGATTTCTTGGGGGTTGGGGTGAAGGTAGGAGTTGGAGAGAAATGGGGAGCTCAAGAAAGAAGAAAATGTTCTAAAATGGATTGTTTTTGTAATTCCACAACTCTTCTCGATATGATTGAGTGATTGCATTGTATGATATGTGAATTGTGTGCCAACAAAGTGGTTTAAAAAATAAACATTGCAGGCAAAAAAATAAATAGAGTGAAGTTAACAGTTGCATGTTTATTCTAGGAGCATCTCACTTGCGGTTTCATGAAGATTATTGCTAGAACAACATGGAAGCAGAAGTGTTAGTGAGAATTAATTTAAAGAAAAGTCTCAGTCAATAACGATGCTATTGGTGTGCAGGCACAGCTGAAATCTATCCTGCGGGTAGTGTAATCAATGATCACAAACAACACATGTTTCTTTTCAGTCCTAGAAGCCTGGCGTTGGAAATCAGTTTGATTAGATTGGAAATCCCTGGGCAGATGGGCACTCCCTCTACAGTCTCCAGGTCAGGAATCATGCCTTGCCTCTTCCAGCTTCTCTGGTGTCTGCCATCATTCCTTGGTGTGTGGCTGCATCACTCCAATGTCTGCCTCCCTGACCATACTATCTTCTCCTCTTGCGTCGTAAGCCTCGTTGGCTCCTGTTGACAGTGCTACATGTACTTGTATCTAGAACCAAACTGGATTAGCCTGGATTCTCTTCATATCTCCCACCACCCTGCTTTGCTCTATAGGGTAACCTTTTCAAAAGTTCCAGGGGCTGAGATAGAGATGCCTTTTAGGCAGGAACCCCTGGGGGATCCCAAGGGCTAACAAACTTGGCAGCTAGCTGAATGGTTGGTGGTTGGAGTCCACCCAGAGGCACTTAATAAGAAAGACCTGGTGATTTGTCTTCACAAACGTAGTCACTGGAATCCCTATGGCACACAGCTCAACGATGGGGAGCCCTAACACAACCTGCCCCGCAGTGGCACCTGGGAAGCACAGGGAAGATTATGAAACAAGCCCTTGTACCAGCAGCATCCACACACTCATGTGTCTCCACTGATTGTCGAGAAATGGACTTTGTTCTCTGCTTTAGCAGACAGCCCAGTGAAGACGCTCTAGAGGAGAGGGGTACACCGGTGGGAAGACAGTGGTCTCCAGGCCTTTACATAAGAAATATTTTTGAGAGTGACCCTCGGTGTGTTCATCCTAAACAGGGATTGGGCAGCAGGGGGAGGGGTGTGTGTCTGGTTTGATTTATGGTCCATAAATAGACAGCTACCTTCCAGAACACAAATTAAAAATTGCACAGCTTCAAATGAATGTTGTTCTGCTCCATACCAATCATTACCTCGGGATCCATCTCAGATTTGCACTGTCTTTATTTAAATTGCCTTTGAAATGTTAATCACCAAATGTTAATAAACAGAGTAATTATATCTGATTTTCTTTATGGGCTGCATTTATTAAAGGGAACTGATATGATTCATGATTTCACAAACAAGCAGGCGATCTATAAGTAAGCGAATGTGCTCTTCTTATGAAATTAATGCAGACGTTTTCTTGTTGCATAATCATTAAATTAGAAGAGATGACTGAATTTCAGGGAAAGGTGCAATAACAACATCTCACTTGATCTGATTAGTGCATTCGGAGTGAGTGCCCGTTTTCTGTAAGGAGGGTTTATCGACTGTACTTGGCAACTCGGCAAGTTGAGTTCTAGTGTGTGAGAGAAGCCTGAGAGAAGGGCTCTATCAATCAGCTTTGACCATAGGCAGGCCCACTCCCTACCCCCACTCCCCACCCCCTTCCTCTCTAGCCCCCGCCACACATCTGCACAAGCCTGTTGCTTTGGCTTCAGTGGCACCAATGAGTGATGTCTCCTTTGGCCAAGAGACAGACAGCCAAAAGGAGCCAGAAAGCTTAGGGGGAGAGGTGTGACAGCCTGCAGCTGGCTGGGAGAAGAAGCCAGGGGAGCAGTTAGCTCCCTGCATATCCATGATCTTGGTCTTAGAAGGGAAGGTTCTTCAGTGTCTGCAGAGGTGCGGCCTGACAACCTAGCTTTGACACTGTTCTTCCTGGACCTCACTGTGTGAGTGAGAGATACTGGCTGTGGTTCACATCACAGGACCCAAACTCATCATTTTTATTCTGGGCTCTTGCTTCCTTCTGATTCTGGCTTCAGACTCAGCACATGGATGGTCCTTTTCTTAAATGAGATCCTTTTAAATAAAAGATGCATAATTGGAGAGGATAGGAATGCTTCATCCTGTAATGAGGTCTTTAGTCAAATACTGATCTTACTGTAGAAAAGAGGGAAAACAAGCTATACAGATGCCAGGCCCAGAGCAATAAAGGATTCAAGTCCAACAAGTGGACTTGGAGACTTTAAGACCTCTTTCAGATCCATGAATCTGATTTTGTGCTTTTATGAGTCAATCATGCGTTCCTCCTGGGAAGAGCATGATAGTGGATGCTAAGCATCAGACAGCTGGATAACGAATAGAGAACCCTAAGGAAGAGTTGGTGCATTTGAATTAGGGTGTTAGCAAAGAGTAGTGAATAGGCAATGAGCTAGCAGAAGAGTAAGCCAATCTGTGTAAGAAGTACAGCAGAATGCTCCTTAGAAATTAGGATGGCAAGATGTTGTCGCGCGTGCTTTGCACATATCATTGGGGGGCTGAAGCACATAATTGCTGCAATGTAGAGGGACAGTGAAAGAGAGGAATGGCCTCCATTAGCTGGGTTGACACAATGACAGCAACAGTAGACTCCAGCGAGGACGCTATAGTGAGGCTAGCCAAGGACTAGGCAAGGCTTCATTCTGTTGCATGTAACACTATGAGTCAGAGCTGACTCCATGGCACTTAACAACAACAACATATCTGTGATAGTTAGGTGTTTTGTGCCAACGGCACATGTAAGAAGTCTAGCCTCTCAATCAGGTCACATCCTGATTGTGCCTCCTTGTGGTCATGACTGTCTCATAAGGAGGGACCCGGGAACCTCCCCTCTCTCTCAGCCTTCACCTTCCTGCTGACCAGCCACTCAAACAACAAAACAACAGCAGCAACAACAACAACAAAAAACCACCCCACCAAACTCACTGTCATTGAATCAATGCTGATTCATAGCAACCTGTTAAGACAGCGTAGAATGGCCCTGTGAATTTCAGAGACTGTAACTGTTTACAGGAGTAGAAAGCCCAATCTTTCTCCTGGCAGTAACTGGTGGTTTCAAACCGCCGATCTCATGGATCACAGCCAAATATGTAACTTCTATGCCACTAGGGCTCCTCCTGGTCATCAAAGGCCATTTTAAATCTGTGAAGAATATTTCTTAGAGTATTGAAGTAAAGAAGGACCATGCTTCAAGAGTTCTGATTAAATAATATTAGAGTCAGCACAAGTAAAGGAGGGCCATGGTTTCCAAGTAACGGTTTCTTAAGAGGGAAATGTATAAGAGCCAAATGGCGTGAGCCTCATGTTTAAAAGGATGAGTGGCTGAGATGCTTACCTTCCCAACATGATCACTGAAGACAAAGTGGGTGCATAAGCAAGTGTGGCAAAGAAAGCTGATGGTGCCCGGCTATCAAAAGATACAGCATCTGGGGTCTTAAAGGCTTGAAGATAAACAAGCGGCCATCTAGGTGAGAAACAACAAAGCCCACATGGAAGAAGTACTCCAGGCTGTGTGATCACGGGGGTCGATGGGATCAGGTAATCAGGCATCAAAAACTCAGAGCAAAAAATCACAATGTGAATGAGGGGGTGGGGGTGGAAGCCCAAAGCCAATCTGTAAGCAATTGGGCATCGCCTTATGGATGGGTCATGTGGAGAGGACGGGCCAATCAGGGTGAACCATAGCACCAATGAAACATACAGCTTTCCTCTCGTTCTTTAATGCTTTCTCCCCTCCCCCCACTATCATGACCCTAATTCTACCTTACAAATCTGGCTAGACCAGAGCATGTACGTGGGTACAGATAACAGCTGGAAACAGGGAATATAGGACATATAAACTCCTCAGGACCAATATTGAGTGTAGCGAGACCCGGAGGGGAATGGGAAGGTGGCTGGGGGTGGGGGTGGCGGGGAGAAAGGGGGAGCCAACACAATGATCTACCTATAACTCCCTCCCAGGGGGATAGACAACAGACAAGGGGGGAGGGAGACATTGGACAGTGCAAGACATGAACAAATATTAACAATTTGTAAATCATCAAGGGTTCATGAGGAAGGGAGGGAGGGAGGGCAGGAGAGGAAAGGAGTGGGGAAATGAGGAGCTGATACCAATGGCTCCAGTAGAAAGAAAATGCTTTGAAAACGATGATGACAACATATGTACAAAAGTGCTTGACACAATGGATGCACGTATGGATAGTGATAAGAGTTGTACAAGCCCCCAATAAAATGATTAAAAAAAAAATAAAAGGACGGGTGGAAGGACCTTGGTATGAGACAAGTTTAAATAAGCACAACTTTTGCTAATAGGAGTTTTACAATTCCATTCATTTTGTTTCCACTTAGCCAGAAGATTAAGGATGATGGGGACAATGCAGTCTTTAATACATGATGGAAAGTTGGCATACTTCTTGGGTTATTGGCTAATAAATTGAGTTCCCTACTTATTAAAGAGAGTTCTTAGTGCTCCCTAGGTGGTTATGATATTTTTTGGAACAATTTTTTTTTCTTTTATTGCTACAAAAGAAGTACAGTGAAAGGGGAAAGATTCCACTCAACATAGACATCACTAATATGTATTTGAACCAGTGGAAGGTGGGAGTTGAGTAGTCTTTCTTCCACTTGAGCATGGGCCCAAAGGGTAAAAGTTATACTGCTCAGAACCTTAGGTATTTTCTAGGATTATAATGAGGGCAGACAAAACAATGAGTGGCAACATGCTCATCAATCTCCAAGAATTTCCTTCACCAATACCTTTGTAGGACCTCAATCCTTTGATCTCATCTTAGATGAGAACTTCGAGAAAGATGAGGCTATCAGCTCACACAGAAATCTCCAAAGCTTCAGAAACCCTATAGAAAGCCTCCCAAGTCAGAATCAGCTCTATGGCGGTGGGGTTTTGTTCTTTTATATGAGAGCCTTCGTGTAAGGTTCATGACATGGGAACATAAACAGCCAGCTTAAAATAGCCCTCCCCCTTTTTATTAGGCCCCATCCATAAATTAGTGGCAGAATCCTGATAAGAGTTTGGCCTAACTCTTGGAGGTTCAATAGCTGTTTTGTTTTTAAGGTGCAGCTAAGAAGTTTGGAGTGATCAATAGGTAAATACAGAGAATGCCTTTCTTTGTTTACCTAAGTGTATAAATCAATTGGGAGGCAGATTGTTTGGCAACTGCATCTCTTTATTATCTAAAAGAGATTATCCTTTTGATGTACGTAATTGTATCTTTATTATAACAATTTCAAAGGGGAGCAATAAACACCCAGGAAGTTTTATACTAAAGATTTGGGATATTTTTATAGCATTGGCAGAGGAGATTAAAACCTCTGTTTCCTTAACATAAAAATAAACATCATGAACAACTCCAAAGCAATAGCAAGAATCCATAGAAGCATTCATGGACTATCCAGAAGCAATTCTACAGACGTTCCTAAGAGCAAGTAATTCAGCTGGCTGGGCTGTGGTTTCAGAGAGAGCCTGACTTTAAAGGACTTTGGGAGAAGTTGTAATCTCATTTTCAGGTTGATAGCAAGAACTTCCAGGATAAGTATGTTAGGTTGGAGTCTCCAGAAAAGCAAAACTGGTGACGCTCGCATGTGTGTGTATGCAGACAGAGATTTACATCAAGACATGGCTTACACGGTTGTAGAAGTAGCTAAGTTCAGTGCAGGTTGAGTCCATATGTCAGATGTAAGCCAGAGGCTTCTCCTCCATTGGATAGCTGCAGAAGCTGCAAATCAGGAAGCAGGATGACCAAGTAGGAGGACCACAGGTTGGTGGCTATGGATGCAAAGGTAAATGAATCTGAGGTCAGCCAAATGAATTCGAGCTTGGCAGTCTGCTGACAGCACATGAACAGAGGCAACTGAACAGAAGGACGAACAAGACGCAGGATACATGTCCAGTCAAAGGTTAAGGGGCAAGAACACCCACCTCTCTCTCAGACACAAAAGGTCACACCCCCAAGAAGGTGTCATAGACTGCAATCTGATGGGTAGGTTGGACTCCCATCCTATCTGCATCCAGGAGGATCTTGTTGCTATAAACTCGAACCATCACTATCAGATCAGGAGCCAAGCACAAACAAAGCAAAAGCAGGATTAGTCAAGAGAGTCTCTTTGAACTCTCTTCACAGAGTAAGAAGTTGTTCAGATAAATCTAGACAATCGCGTGTGGAGTATCTGCTTTTATTAGTTATGGGTAGAAGAGTGGCTAGATTCAAACAGGCTGGATTAACGTAGCCTAATATTAGATGCAGTCAAGATAAACTCATAAGAGATAATTCTGCTAGCAGAAGTGTATTCAGAAGAATTCAATTGTGTATCCAACAGAGGCTGTCCTAAAAGGTTCCTACATAGCTGCTGTGGTTTTTCTGCTTTGTCGGCAGTAGCCATTGCCTTAAGGGAGGGAGGATATTCCTTGGTTACTGGGTTGAGTTGTAAACTATAGTAGCCCACAGGTCTCTGTTGTCCCCCATGATTTTACACATGCCCCCCATGTGTAAGGACATCTTAAGCATTTCAGATACTTTATGCACAAAAAGTAAAAAACCTAGATTGCAATCAGGAAAGACCAAAGCGAGAGCATAGCATGTTCATCAGAGCCTCCTTCAATTCCACTGTGGCTTTTTGATCTCCTGGTGAAAGTGAGAATGAATCTGACTCAAAAACATTTAAACATTAATGGAAGGGTTGAGCAACAAAGAAACATTATGAGTCCCTTATAGCTATTTCTTGGTTTGAGGTGTAGGAGATTTGAACATAGCTTCTTTCTCTTTAGGGCTGAAAGAAATAACTTCTGCAGAAATGAAATGACCCATTTAATTAACAGAAGGCTGAACTAGTTGCAATTTTCCTTACACATTATGTCCATAGCAGTCAAGTGGTTAACAAAACTATACTATCTTCAAGGTAGGCTTTCTGGGAGACTTAAGAAATGAATAAACCATCAGTCTTTCAGCAAAGTGGGCTTGTTTATAAAATACAAAGGTTGCCAGTCTATGTGTAAGATTTGAGAAGAAGAAGTAGGATATTTAGTAAAACTTCATGGTATTACAATCCAGGTGAATTGCTGATTTTCCATCGTAGAGGCAAATATTGAACTTATGAGTTGTATTCACATGGGCATTGCAAAATAGTAGTTGGGGATTAGGGACCACTTAGCATCTAAGAATAACAGGTGATTAATTGCACATACACCTTTGACAAATCTATATACCCTCTACCCCAATCCCTATCCCACCCCCACTTTTTACTGGAAGAGCTAGAGTATTTCCAGTGTTAGTGAAAGACACAATTCAAACCTTGGAAATGAGCTCTTGAGAAAGTCTTCCGTTTGCTTCTTATTTGAATGGCACTACTGGGATACCTCTGGCAAAGGTTGGGTTGCTTTTAAACAGTTCAACTGGCAACCTTTGGCCTACATCTATAGAGGAAATGTCCAATAAAGTTTTAAGAATTAGGGGTAAAGTATCAGAAGGGAGAAGATCAATTTAAGTGAGATGCTGAAGAGACAACAAATATTTGCATGCTTTTGGACACAATCAATTATAAAACATCAATTATACTGGTTTTGAAACTTAAGGCAAGTTGAATGACATGCTCCAGTTTAGTAAATTGTACAACACAGTTATGTTTAGGGGGAATTGAAAAAAAAAAGACCTCTCTCTAATAGATTAAGAGGGTGTCAGGGTAGAGGACAAAAGGAATATAAAAATTTCCTATTAGACCAAGAGATATTAAGATGAGTTGAGGTGAATTAATGTTTGCTCTTTGTACCCCTCACTGTTTTTAAGATTTTAGCACTCTGGGCCACGGGTTCGTGTAACAAATAGGGGTTAAAGCAGACAAAGTGGATCTGGTGTTAATTAGGAATTTACAAGATTCTTCCCTAATGTATACACTGGTTTCTCCCTGAGAATTGAATACCACCCTAGGAAAAGCCCCGGAATTATGCCCAGAGCCCATCCCTTCTAAATCAGGAGGTGGGAAGGAATCTTGCAGTGATGCTTCCGTTTATTTTTCAGATTAGAGTAGTCATTTTTCAATGGTCAGGTGTCTTACAATAGTAGCAAATACCAGCCTTGGGGCCATTAGCGGACTTACCATTTTTCTTTGGAAAACTATAGTTGCTGCCACTGGAGAGTCATCAATTTGGTAATCTCTCTAATTATTTCAGCCTCAAGGTCTGGGAAATTTTGTAAACCAAGTTAGTTAGCTCTGCCATGGGAATAATTTCATAGTCTAACCAATGCCCTTACTCCAGACTAAGATTTCAGGTTTCAAGTCAGATATAAACACAACTCGATAAGTTTGACTTCCCCTGAGGTTTCTAAGGTGCTCATAAATTTTCAGAAGTAATCTAGCCTGCTTATCATAAATATTATCATCTTTATTCTACTTGAAAGCATACATTTTGTCCAATCAATTATTGGGAAAAAAAGACCTCAGGAAAACCTCAAGTACCTTTTCCTATTGCTTGAATTTCCTCAAGCTGCTGCATAGCAGTTTTATCTGTACTCAGGACTATGATATTATGATATTTATTTTGCAAGAATTGAGAACTACAGACCAATTCCCTTATAAATATCGATGCAAAAATCCTTAACAAAATACTAGTCAACCGAATACAAAAGTATATAAAACAAATAATACATCATGACCAAGTGGGATTCATACCAGGGATGCGGGGATGGTTCAACATATGAAAGACCATTAGTATTATTCACCACATTTAAATGAAAATGTATAAGAACCACATGGCAATATCGATAGATGTGGAAAAAGCATTTGACAACATCCAACACCAATTCCTGTTTAAGACACTCAAAAAGATAGGGATGGATAATACAAGCTATATATGAAAAACCAACAGCCAATGTGATAGTCAATGGAGCAAAGAAGATATCAATTCTCTTGAAAAGGGGGCCTAGACAGAGATGTCCCTTGTCCTCACTCCTATTTAACATTGTACTGGAGGTCCTAGCTAACAATATAAGGCAAAGAAAGGACATCAAAGGTTTTCATCTGGGGAAGGAAGAGGTGAAACTATCGTTATTCGCAGATGATATGATTTTATATATGGAAAATCCTAAAAGTTCCATGAGAGGAGTACTGGAAGCAATAGAGGAATATGGCAGAGTGGCAGGTTACAAGATCAACAAACAGAAGTCTATCGTACTACTGTACACATCGGACAAGGACACAGAAGAGGAGATCAAAAATGGGGTATCTTTCACCATAGCTAAACACAAATTGAAATCTCTAGGGATATACCTGACTCAAAAAACAAAAGGTCTATATGAGGAAAACTACAAACAGTATTAAATGAAACCAAGAGTGACCTCCACAAATGGAAGGACATCCCATGCTTGTGGATCTGTAGACTCAATTTTGTAAAGATGTCAATTCTAACCAAGGCACTATATAAGTTCAATGCTATCCAGATCCAAATTCCAGAATCTTTCTTCAAAGAATTGGAAAAACAGATTACCAACTTCATATGGAGAGGGAAGAAACCAAGAATTAGGAGAGAACTCCTCATGAAGAAGGACAAAGTTGGAGGGCTTGCTTTACCTGACTTTAGCACCTACTATACAGCCACAGTGGTCAAAACACCGTGGTATTGGTATAATGATAGATATTCAGACCAATGGAAAAGGATTGAACACCCATAAATAAAATCACCAGCATACAGACAACTGATCTTTGATAAGGGCCTCAAAATATCAAATGGGAAGCACAAGCCCCCTTCAATTCGTGGTGCTGGAAAAAATGGATACGCAGCTCCAGAAAAATGAAGCAAGACCCTTACCTCACTCCACATACCAGAATAAACTCAAGGTGGATCACAGACCTCAAGGTAAACCTCCAAACTGTTAGGGTCATTAATGAGAGAATTGGGACAAACCTGAGAACCTTGGCACAGGGAATACATAGGCTATTGGAAATCAGAAAGGACACAAACACAGAGGAGACACTAATTGACAAGTGGGCTATACTAAAGATAAAACACTTGTGTACATCAAAACAATTCACCAAGAGAGGAATAAGAGAGACCACAGAATGGGAAAACATCTTTATCAATGACATATCAGTCAAAGGCCTTATTACTAAAATCTACAATACTCTGCTAACTTACAACAAGAAAAAACAACAAAAAAAACACAATTGTCCACTCAGGAGGTGGGCAAAGGACCCGAGCAGGAGTTTCTCAAGGGCAGAAATCCAAATGGCCAATGAATATATGAGAAAATGTTCCAGATCTCTAGCGATAAGAGAAATGCAAATTAAAACAACTATGCAGTACCACCTAACAGCCTCAAAGATAGTTCAAGAAATCAGAACACAACAAGTGTTGGAGGGGATGCAGAGAGATAGGAACTCTTGTCCACTGCTGGTGGACCTGAACAGCTTTTATGGAAATTGATTGGGCAATATCTAAAACAATTGGAAATTGAGCTACCATACGATCCAGCAATCCCCTTACTGGGCATATACCCAAAAGAGACAAGAAACAAACCATGACCAGACATCTGTGCTCCAATATTCATCGCGGCACAGTTCACAATTGCAAGGAGTTGGAAACAGCCCAAATTTCCATCAACAGATGAATGGATTAACTAACTGTGGTACATACATAGAACGGAATACTACACATCCCTAAAAAACAGTGATGAACACATGAAGCACATCGCTTCATGGGAAGAACTGGAGGAAATCATGCTAAGTGAAATTATGCTAATTGAAGTAAGCCAAGCACAAAAGGACAAGTACTACATGAGTCTGCTGAGGTAAGCTCAAAAAATCCAAAAGGGGCACAGGGAAGAAGCTACTGTATAAATACATCCCTGGAGTGAGGTCCAGGCAATATGGCAGGGGCCAGACTAAACTCAGGGATACAGACTAAACTCGGGTGGGAGGGGGGGGAAAAAGGGCATGGGTAGCTGGGGGAACAGGACACTAACCCACAAAGGGGGAGGTGTTGATTGTGTCTCCACAGGGAAAGAGGGACCAGACTTCAACCTGGAGCTCCAAGACAAGAATGCAACACACTGACATGAAACAGGGAACTGATGGAGAGGCTTGAGGGGCCGGCCCCATTACCAACTAAGTGGACAGCACCAACCTCTCCCCACCCCCAGAAGAATTCACTTCAGAGGACAGCACTGAAGCTACAGCTCAAGGAGAGGGACTTCTCTGATCAGAGCACACAGGAGCCAACGAAGGGGGGAAAAAATAAAAGAGAGAGTGAAGCACATCCTGACTCACCAAGCCCCGAGGACAAGGTTTCTGCTCAGAGCAGCAGCAGCAATGCACAGAGACGACCACAGGGCCGGTCTCACCATGGGGCACAGTGTTCCTCACTGACCCACAGCACCATGGGGGACAACACTAGAGACACACGGTGGGAATTGTGCCCGCCCTGAGCCCACTACACCAAAGCCAGCCTCTGGGGGCATGCAGCAGAGCAGCGGGGGGCGGGGGGTCAGAGTAATGAAGTCCTCAGGGATACATGTGGGGCCAAGACATGGCACCCCATCAGACTCAACTGGAAAGCACTTGTAAAGGACAACAAATAGACCTTGAACTATTTTATAGGGTTTTTGTTGTTGTTGCTATTGTCTTATTTTCTATTGTTGCTTTGTTGTACTCGGTCTTGTGTTGGTGCATATTATTGTTGCTGTATGTCTACCTGGAATGGATAGGCAGGATAAACAAGCCGGAAGAGAGAACAACAGAATGACAATTTTTGGGGGGAAATGGGAGAAGGGGAGGCGGGGAAAAGAAAGTGGGTATTAACAAGCCCAGGGACAAGGGAACAACAAGTGATCCAAAATTAATGGCAAGGAGGGTGTAGAGGTCTGGCAGGAGTGGATCAAGGACAATGTAACCGAGAGGAATTCCTGAAACTCAAATAAAGGCTGAACATGATTGTGGGACAAGAGGAAAGTACGAAGAAATAGAGGAAAGAACTATGAGGCAAAGAGCAGTTATAGAGATCTAAATACAGGCATATACAGATGTAAATATATTTATATACTACGAGGGGGAAATAGATCTATGTACATATATTTATAAGTTTAGTATTAAGGAAACAGACAGTGGGCCCCTACTCAAGTACTCCCTCAACACAAGAACACTTTGTTCTAACAATTCAGCAGTCTGACATGCTCGCCTTCCTGGCACAATTGCTGTAGACAATGGGTGCACTAGCAAATGTGGTGAAAAAAGCTGATGGTGCCCAACTATCAAAAGATATAGCATATGGGCTCTTAAAGGCTCAAAGATAAACAGGTGGCCATCTAACTGAGAAACAACAAAGCCCACATGAAGAAGCTCACCAGTCTGTACTGACACAATTGCTGAAGACAAAGCGGGTGCATAAGCAATGTGGTGAAGAAAGCTGATGGTACCCAGCTATCAAAAGATACAGAGTCTGCGGTCCTATAGGCTGGAAGATAAACAAGTAGTCATTTAACTAAGAAACAACAAAGCCCACATGGAAAAAGCACACCAGCCTGTGAAATCACAAGGTGTTGAAGGGATCAGGTATCAGGCATCAAAGACCAAAAAAAAAAAAAAGAGAGAGAGAGAGAGAGAGAGAGAGAAATCATAGCATTGTGAATGAAGGGTGGGAAATTTGACATCTCCTTGCAGAAGGGCCACTGGGAGGAGATGAGCCAGTCAGGGTGCAGTGTAGCAACGATGAAACATACAATTTTCCTCCAGTCCTTGAATGCTCCCCCTCCCCCTCCATCATGATCCCAATTCTATCTTACAAATCTGGATGTACACTGGTACAGATAGGAATTGGAGACACAGGGAATCCAGGACACATGAACCCCTCAGGACCAGTGGTGGGAATGGCGATACCAGGAGGGTGGAGGGAAGAGGGAGAAAGGGGGAACAGATAACAAGGATCTACATATAACCTCCTCCCTGGGGGACGGTCAGCGGAGAATTGGGTGAAGGGCAACGTCAGACGGTGTAAGACATGGCAAATAATAATTTATAAATTATCAAGGGTTCATTGGGGAGGGGGTAGCAGGGAGGGATGAGAAAAATGAGGAACTGATACCAAGGGCTCAAGTAGAAAACAAATATTTTGAGAATGATGAGGGAAACAAATGTACACATGCATGACACATGGGTATATGTATGGATTGTGATCAGAGTTGTACGAGCTCCCAATAAAATGATTTTAAAAATTAAATAAAAAACCCCACTTTCCATTCATCATGCTGTAGTCACAGCTGAGCTTCCCCAGGAGCATATGAATTAGTTGGCATACATCACAGCTTCCCAGTAGGTATGGCTCAAGGGTTTTTAATCTTTAGCATTTCACCCCTTAGTTCATCATCCCCCTTAATTCTATTTATTTATTTATTTATTTAGTCGCAGACCCATTCAACAGTTTCATCTATAGAATTCATTGGCACTTATTCTCTTTCTTGAGTTGTAAAACCGTTCTCATGCCCCTTTTCCGAGTTGCCCTGCCCCTACTAACTTCAACCCACTGTCTCCCAGGGTTCTTCCCACTCTGGTTTGACTGTTGGCTCTTTGATCCCATATGAGTAAATTGTTCTTAAAGGAGCAATTTGCTTTCCAAGGTGGACTTTTCCTCTCCTTTTAAGGGAAATTTTGAGCAAAATTATTGCTTTAGTTTTTTCAAAGAAGACTTTTGGGGATCATTTTAGTTTAAATTTTAAATATCATTTTAAGTCAGTAGTTGCAGGGGTTATCCAGGTCCTATGACTCCAGAACGTTCTGGAGTTCATGAGAATTTGAAATGCTGTTTTGCATTTTTTTCTCTTGTCGATCAGAAGTCTTACAGAGTTTTGAACAAAATGCGCAATAATGGTAGTTGGGTAGTATCCAGTGGTTCTGGTTTCGTGGGAAAGGAAGTACTAGTTCATTTTCTCTTTCTATTCTTCACTCTCCTCCTTCTTCCTTTGCCCTAAAGGGAACAAGACAAATTGTCGTACTTGAGATAGTTGCTTGCAGGCTTTCATTTCTCTCTCTTAATTGTGCATTAGGTGAAAGTTTGCAGAGAAGATCAGAGTTCCATTCACCAATTCATTCACATTTTGTTTCAACTCATCCTTTGCAATCCCTACATGTGACATCATTTGTCCTATTTTCCCCAAGTTTCCTGTTTCTATTATTCCTTCTTTCCTAACTTTCCAAGCTTTTAGGATCCTAGACACTACACAATAAACTAAGGATAGGCCACAAGCGCCAAACACATTATGAGGCCATTAACCGGGATGTCTCCAGAAACGTGATCGTAAACCTCCAGACCAAGAAAAAAATTCCATGTTGTTTTTGGTTGTACATAAGCAGCCTTTGAGACTACTCTGCTAAATTATTGTTTATGAGCCCCAATAAAGTGATTTAAAAAATAAAATAAAATTATTGTTGTACATATATGTATCATACAAATCTTGCCAGTTCAATTTTTCATAGGTGTACAACTTATAGACAGCATTAACAATAATTGGCAGAACAGTTGTTCATTTTGAAGAACATTAAGTTTTAAGGTCTTATCTATGCAAACCCAGCAAATACATCTGCTTTGTCATAGCCGTCTTCACTCCCCCAACTACTTGTATTCTTTTAAAAAATAATTTTATTAGGGGTGCATACAATTCTTATCACAATCCATACATACATCAATTGCATAAAACACATTTACACATTTATTGCCCTTATCATTCTCAAAACATTTGCTCTCCACTTAAGCCCTTGGCATTAGCTCTTCATTTTCCCCCCTCCCTCCCCACTCCCCACTTCCTCATGAACCCTTGATAATTCATAAATTCTTATTTTGTCATATCTTGCACTGTCAGAGTCTCTTCACCCACTTTTCTGTTCTTTGTCCCCCAGCGAGGAGGTCACATGTAGATCCTTGTAATCGGTTCCCCCTTCCCACCCCACCCTCCCTATATCACCATTCTTGCCAGGGGAAGCCAGCCCCTAACACATCATTACGGTTCCCGTAGGCGCAATTGTACAGCGATAGTAAGTAAAGATTATAGTAAAGTTATAGAGAGCACGAGAGATAAAAGAAATATTAAAATAAATGGAGTCAGACACATTTCATAGTAGCATGCTCACCTTAGTCCTGCTTGGTGGCCCATGTGGAGAGAGCAAGAAATATTTAATGCTAGCCCAGGCTTTTATCTTCTCTGGGGACATGTAAGCCCCCTAATTACAGGTGAGGACCCATGTCACAGGAAGGGGCTGTGCTATTGGGAATACAGTAATGGGAGGGGGTGGTCTAGGGGCATCCATGCAATAAGAAGAGGAGGGATTGGGGGTATCCATGTGACAAGATGGGCGGATCCTAGATTCAGGATGGCAGCCTAACTTTGGATGTCACAGAGCTGGTTTGACCTGCTCCCTGGCTCAACTGATAGAGACCATTATCAGTCGGTGTGAACTCCACCTACAGGAACCAAGCTAATGGTCACAAACCTTAGGGAGAAGTCATCCATTATCCCCAGCAGCAGGGAGCAGGCCCACTCCCTGAGACAGCAGGAAGGATGTCTGTAAGCATCTGACCTCCCCACATGCACTCTCACCACTGGTCCTAAAGGGTTTCATCCTGGATTCCCTGTTTCCAGTTGCTATCTGTACCAGTGTACATCCTCTGGTCTAGCCAAATATGTAAGGTAGAATTGGGAACATGATAGTGGGTGGTGAGGAAGCATTTAGGAACTAGAGGAAAGTTGTATGTCTCATTGTTGCTACACTGTATCCTGACTGTCTTGTCTCCTCTCTGCGACCGTAAGGGTATGTCCAACTACACCCATTCTTGTCTTCTTACTTTGCCCCTAATCTTGCCTTGTTTCTCCAAATCCTGCCGTTCTACCATGGGTCTGCAATTCACTGCAGGGCTGATACTGTCTTCATTTCTAAACAGACACTCATTCAAACCGGAATCGGACTCATAGTCACCCCACAGGATAAAGCAGAACTGCTCGGTGACGTTTCCAAGCAGCCCTGAGATGTGGTGGAGCCCTGGTGATGTAGTGGCTATATGTGGGGTGTGATCTGCAAGGTCCCGAGTTTGAAACCAGCACCGCCCTCAGTGAGAAATACTGTGCTTTCTACCTCCAGAAACAGTTACAGTCTCAGAAACGGAAGAGGCAGTTCTACCTTGTTTATTAGGGTCACTATGAGTCAGCATCAACGCGATGGCAGTGCATTTGAGTTTGTTTTTTGTTTTAAAAAAGTCTTTACAGAAGCAGATTGTCATATCTCCTCTCCCCGCCCCCGCCCCCACCCCTCCTCCCACACTCAAAGCAGTTGAAGGGCTTGAACCTCTGACTCTTGGTTAGCAGATGAGCATTTAATTACTGTACCAGCAGGGCTCCTTTTTGAACTGATAGAGTAGTAGATTAACAGGCTACCTGATCTCCCCAGCTTCCCCTTGAATATATTGCACAGAATAAAGTCTTGGATATTTAAACCACAAATCCTTGGTTCTTGGCAACAGACATCACATAAATTTTCTAGCGAGAAAAACATCCACATAATTAGACCAAAGATACCGCAGACTCAGACACATGCAAAGAAGGCAGGGCTGGGAGAAGGATATTATTCTTCAAAGCCTCATCATAAATTCAAGTTGAAGGACTGAAAGAAACAAAACATGGAAACATCCCAAACTCAGCAGCTGGACGCCCTCACTGAAATCCTGAAATCATTGCAGCTCAGCTCAACATCTGGGACAGAATAAAAAAAATAATAAATATTTAAAAGGAACAGACGCCGGGCAATTACCAATTGAGTGTGAATGGGGAAAATAAATTCTCTGAGAGCCCAGAGACAGAAATAGACAAGGGCACACGGTCTTGAGACCATGGACTTCACCCTGCTGTGGCCATGACTCCTCATTATTATGACAAATAGTTAGGAAATAATGTTCTAGGCAATGAATAGAGTTTTTTTTTTCAGGTTGAAATGGTTTGAATTAGAGTTGTTGACTTTTGATGTTTTTTCAACATTAGCAGTGGCGTAAATGTTCAAAAGAAGGTTTGTGCCTAGCAACGGCTCCAAGAAACACTGGAGAGAATGTTGTATTCTCAGTTGGCGGACTAGGGTTCAAGTTCCTGCTCTCCCGCTTGCTAATTTTGTAAATGGGACATCACTTACTCATCAGAACATGTGCAGCAATCTGGCAAGGGGCACATAGCTCCATCTCACAGTCCCAGTGAGGATTGTATTAGGTAGTATGGATGGATGTCTGAGTTTGAGGGCGGAGTAGAGCAGATCAGACTTATGGGGTATTGTAGGATCTTTCGATCTCATGTTCTCACAGTTGTTTTGAAGCCCCTTGTCTATAAAAATACCTATATATAAATGATTTAATATGCTTATATATAACATAAATAAAACCCATTGCCAACGAGGTGATACAATTCATAGGGACTCTGTAGGGTTCCTAAGGCTATAATTAGTGAAGCAGATTAGCCCATTTTCTCTCAAAAAGCAGTTAGCAGGTTACAACAACAACCACCTTGTTGGTCTGCAGCTCAGTGGCCAAGTTGTCTAATAACTGGGAAACCAAGGAAGACACACACACACGCACACACACACATCAGCCAAGCATGCTACCATTAAGTTGACTCTGATTCATAGCAATCCCTATTGGTAAGAGTAGAACTGCTCCATTCAGTTTCTGAAGCTGTAAATCATTACAGAAGCAGACTACCGTATCTTTCTCTTGAGGAGTGACTGGTGAATTTGAAACACCGACCCTTGTAATTAATTAAATAGCCAAGCGATTAATTGCTGTGCCACCAGGAGTCTTATATATACATTATATATATATATGAGGGGGCACGAGGATTTATATAATCATAATACCCCTTATACATCTACCCCTTCATATATCTAATGCTCCTTCATATGACATATATCTACATATCCCATCATATGCATATATATTCCCTCAGAAATACATAATGTCATTTCACATACATCCATAAGTATATGTGAAGGGGAATTTTTATATGTGTATGTATATATAAATGGAAATCTATATGGACTATATATGTGTGGGTATTGTATACATGGAGCAACACTGTATATATGGAGGGACATAATATATATAGAGGGACCACATTTTGTGTGTATGTAAACTAAAAATTTGTGGAAAATAGAATTAAAAGATAATGGAATTTTTTCACAAACTTTTACAAATTCATATATATATATATATCGGAATATATATATATATATATCAGAATATGTATATCAGAATATATATATATATCCCCACTAGCATAGTGGGATCAGTATATGACATGGCTTCACAAAGTTCATAGAAAAATTCTATTATCTTTTAAGTCCACATTTAAAAAATCATTTTATTGGAGGCTCACACAACTCTTATCACAATCCATACATGCATCAATTGTGTACAGCACATTTGTACATTCATTGCCCTCATCATTCTCAAAACATTTGCTCTCCACTTAAGCCCTTGGCATCAGCTCCTCATTCCCCCCTGCCCCCTCCCCCTCCCTCATGAACCCTTGATAATTTATAAATTATTATTTTGTCATATCTTACACTGTTTGACGTCTCCCTTTACCTGCTTTTCTGTTGTCCAGCCCCAGGGAGGAGGTTATATGTAGATCTTTGTAATCGGTTCCCCCTTTCTACCCCACCTTCCCTCCACCCTCCCGGTAGTGCCACTCTCACCCCTGGTCCAAAAGGGATCATCTGTTCTGGATTCCCTGTGTTTCCAGTTCCTATCTGTACTAGAGTACATCCTCTGTTCTAGCCAGATTTTTTTAAAGGTGGAATTGGGATCATTATAGTGGGTGAGTGGGCAGGGGAGGAAGCATTTAGGAACTAGAGGAAAGTTGTATGTTTCATCGTTGCTATACTAGACCCTGACTGGCTCATCTACTCCCTGCTACTCTTCTGTAAGGGGATGTCCTATTACCTACAGTGGGCTTTGGGTCCCCACTCCACACTCCCCTTCTTTCACAATGATATGATTTTTTGTTCTTTGATACCTGATACCTGATTCCACTGACACCTTGTGATCACACAGACCAGTGTGCTTCTTCACATAAAGCCATGTGGGCTTTGTTGCCTCTTAGCTAGATGGCTGCTTGTTTACCTTCAAGCCTTTAAGGCCCCAGATCCTATATCTTTTGATAACCGGCCTCTATCAGCTTTCTTCACCACATTTGCTTATGCACCCACTTTGTCTTCAGCGATTGTGTCAGGAAGGTGAGCATCATGGAATGCCAGTTTAATAGAACAAAGTATTCTTGTATTGAGGGAGTACTTGAGTGGAGGCCCAATGTCCATCTGCTACCTTAATACTAAACCTATACATATGTGCACATAGATCTATTTCCCCATCCTCATATATAAATATACTTATATGTGTAAATGCCTTTATTTAGACCTCTATAAATGTCCTTTGCCTCCTAGCTCTTTCCTCTATTTCCTTTGAATTTCCTCTTGTCCCACTATCATGCTCAGCCTTCATTTGGGTTTCAGTAATTTCTCTTGGTTACATTACCATTGATCACACCCTACCAGGCCTCCTACACCCTCCTCACCACTAATTTGGATCACTTGTTGCTCCCTTGTCCCTGGGTTTGTTAACACCACTTTCTTTCCCCCCACCTCCCCCTCTCCCATGTCTCCCCAGAACCATTGTTTTCTCCTCCACATTGCTCATCCAGCCTATTTTATTTAGACAGACCTGTGGAAATAATAACATGCACAAAACAAGAGCAAAATAAAGCAACAAAAGAAAACAAAACAACAACAAAAAGCCAATGACAAAACAACAACTACAAAAAAGAAAAACTTGTAGTTAGTTCAAGGACTGTTTGTTGGTCTTTAGGAGTGTTTTCCGGTCGAGTCTGATGGGGTGCCAAGCCCTGGCCCTAAAGTCTATTTTTGGTATTCCCTGGGCACTTTGTTCTGTTTCCCTTGCTGTTCTGTTGCACACCCTTAGTGTTTTGCCTCGGTGTGGTGGGATCAGATCGGGGACAATTCCCACACTGTGTTACCAGTGTTGTCCCCTGTAGGGCAATGGGTCAGTGAGGGATGTCGTGTTTCATAGTGGGGCCAGCCATATGGTATTTTCTGTGGATTGACTGCTCTGAGTGGGAATGTCATCGTCAAGATGGGCCAAGATGTGCTCTACTCTCTTTTCCTCCCCCTTCATTTGCTCCCATGTGCTATGATCAGATATGTCCCTCTCCCTGAGCTGCAGCTTCAGTGCTGTCCTCTGAAATAAATTCTTCTGGGGGGAGGGGCAGGTGTTCATGTAGTTGAGATTGGAGCCAACCCCTCAGACCTCTCCACTGGTTCCCTACTCCCCGCTGGCATGTTGCATTCACATCTTGGAGCCCTGGGTTGAAGTCTGGCCCCTCTTTCCCTGTGGAGATATAAACAATACCCTCCCCTTGGGTGGATTAGTGCCCTGTTTCCCCACTACCCATTTCTTTTTCCATTTTTCCCCTTCCCCCCATCCTTTTCAGTTGGCTACCATGTGTATCCATGGATTTGGTCTCGCCCCTGCCGCACTACCTGGTCCTCACCTCAGGAATGTTTGTATACAGTAGCTTTTTCTGTATGTCCCTTTTGCATTTTTTAAGCTTACCTCAGCAAAGTATACATTTTTGGTACTTTTTGAAGGCCTTTTGTAAGATACAGATATGGAGGTAGCAGTAGTCCAGGAAGAGTAATGATTAGCAACCAGGAAAGCCAAAAGGGACTTGTTATTATGCAATATCCTAGTCCAGGACCAGAAGTGGCAAAGCATCGTGGGTCCACAGGACTCAACAAGATTTTGGGTCAAGTGGAACCTTGGGAGTCATCCTTTAGTCAAGCGGAGAGATGGCTCAGAGCAAGAAGAGAGCTCCAATACCAGATATTGGTTGACTTAGCCAGGACGCCTGTTACACACTCTCTCTAAATAAAAACTGACCCTAGACCTGGAGGACCTGCCTAGGGGAATAGTGATCCAGGTGAGAGTTAGAAGGAGGGCAGATAGGAAGCAGTGTGAGGCATGCTCTGGACCAGTGGTTCTCAGCCTTCCTAATGTTGCAACCCTTGCATACAGTTCCTCATGTGGTGGTGACCCCCCAACCATAATATTATTTTCGTTGATACTTCATAACTGTCATTTTGCTACTGTTATGAATCGGGTGACCTCTGTGAAAGGGTTGTTTGACCCCCAAAGGAGTCACAAGCCAAAAATTGAGAACTGCTTCAGACCCTGGCAGGCAGGCTTCTAAACCCAGCCCCATTGCCTGCTAGTTGTGTGATCTTGGGTATTGATCTCAAACCTGATGTCTCTTGTCTTTAAAATAGTACTAACTTGCAGTGTTACTGAAAAGAGGGAAAGAGAGGCTAAAAGTCCTTCATACTGTGCTGCTCCAGAGGAAGCACTCAATAAACGTCAATTATTGCTGTGACTATAGAAAAGTAGTATGCTTAGAGGGGAAAATGAGTCAATGCTCTTTAGAGGTGAGGATGGTGAGACCTGGTCTCATGTACTTTGGATATTTTGATAGATTTTGTGTCACCTTGGCTGCACCAGGAGTTTCAGTAGTTTGGCAGTTGAGGCTTCCCCCATGAAATGGCCTAATGTCATGTGCACAATTCCATGACAGACTCTCCTGTAAGCAGTTGAGTCATTGTGGGAAGATTAGGGTGGAGTGCAACCCCTTTCTCAGGCTACAGCCTCAGGGGTCAGGCCTATTTCATTTTTAAACAGGCATTGTGGAGAACTTTCTCATTTCTTGCTGGTCTGGGTCCTGCATCTGTCTCATCGATCTCTGGATCTTTGTACTTGAGCCACAAACTGCCATATTACCCGCTGACCCTGGGAGTCACCAGAACCTGCCTTCTGAAACACCAACCTTGATTTCACGGGCCTCAGATCCATCGGTTGTCTTCCTGCCCTGTCCTCCTGCTTTCTGCTCACAGCCCCAGCACCTAAACGAGAAGCTTCCAGCTTAATATCTGACTCACGGACTTGAGCCAGACTGAACCAAACTACAACTGGATGAGCTTCTTTCCTGATATAAAATTCCTTGCATATACATAGAAGCACCACAGGTTTTTCTTCTCTAGGAATCCAGCCGAACACAAACCTGTAGTCAGGGGAGAGCAGTCTCTAGAAAAGGGCTTCATACTTGCTAAGGGGGAAAAGAAGAGCCTTAGGAGAAGTAGTGGCACAGTGATGGTGATGATGGCATGAGGCAGAGCAGCAATGGTGAGGATGGACCAGGTTTCCCTTCTGTTGCTTTGGGTTGCTATGAGCTGGACGTGATTAGAAGGGTCCTAACTAAGGACAGAACTGGGTGTGAAGTGGCAGCTCCTCGTGGTGTTGATTTACACTATCCTGTGACTAAGGATATTGAACATCTTTTCGTGAGATTTTTGGTCATTTGTATGTATATTTTCTATGTCAAAGTGTCTATTTGAATCTGTTACACTGATAATTTTTTTATTATTGTTGATTTTAAGAGTTTTTTCATATATTTAGGATGCGAGTCCCTTGTTTATGATTTGCAAATATTTTCTCCTGTTCTTTGGATTATCCTTCATATTCTTGATGGCATCATGTAGAGCACTGATGTTTTAAATTTTGATGAAATCTAATTTATCTCTCATTGTTTACACTTTTGATGATAACACATTCAAGAATGCAAAGACGAACTTTTTCGTGAAGATTTTGTCCATTTCCATGAAGATTTAGTCTTCTGCTATCTTCTTAGTGTTTATTCTTTTGTTGCTCTTACAATGAAGTCTATTGTCATTTTTAATTAAATTTGTGCATGGTTTAAGGTAACTCATTGCCATCTAGTCAATTATGACTCATAGAGACTCTGAAGGAGAGGATAGAGATTCCTCTGTGAGTTTCTGAGAATGACCTTGAGGTAGTGTAGCAGTTTGACACTACCAGCTGCTCCTTGGGAAAAAGATGAGGCTTTCAACTTTCATAAAGCATTAGAGTCTTAAAAACCCACGGGGGTAGTTCTACCCTGTCCTGTAGGGTTGCTGCATTGGAATTGACATAGTGGCAGTGAGTGGTTTGAGGTAGCGTCCAAATTACTTCTTCTAAATGCAAATATTCATCTGTCTACTTTTATATATGTTCAGACTTTTCTGTAATCAACCTTCAACGTAAGTATAACCCCTTGTTATCAAGTCCATTCTGACTCATGGCGACCCTATAGAGGGTTTGGAAGGCTATAAATATTTACAGGAGCAGAGAACCTCATCCCACAGAGCAGCTGGTGGGTTTGAACCACTGACCTTGTGGTTAGTAGCCCAATATTCATCCCCTAGTACCACCAGGGTGCCTTTAATTTAATAAAAGGCAGTAACAACACATTATACACCAGTTATGAGTCATATTTAGTTATTAGCAGCAAGACCTGAAATTAAAAAATATGAGTCTGTTAGTATGGATGGCTGTCCTGGGCTTTGGGTATATAGCTTCATCGTCATGTGTGATTGTCCTGATCTATGGTTCCCACAAAGAAGGGCAGTGAGAAGAAGAAGGGCTGTTTGGCTATCAATGAGGTCATGACCGGAGAGGACACCGTCAACATTCACAAGCGCATCCATGGCGTGGGCTTCGAGAAGCATGTCCCTCGGCACTCAAGGAGATTCAGAAGGTTGTCATGAAGGAGATGGACATCAGATGTACGAATGGACACCGGGCTCAACAAAGCTGTCTGGGCCAAAGGAATCAGGAACGCCCCATACCTTACCCATGTACGGTTGTTCAGGAAATGTAATGAGGATGTAGATTCACCAAAACAAGCGCTGTACATTGAATACCTTTGTGCCTGTCACCTTCAAAAACCTACTGACCATTAATGTGGAGGAAAACTAGTGGCTGATGATTTAATAAAGGTTCTAAAACTGCAACAATAACAAATACATATAAATGAAAGGAAAAACAAACAAGATATGAGTATTTCATCATTTCTATGATGCCTTCCATCCTCAAGGATGCTACAAGGTGACAGCTGGGGCCCTAGTCATCACCTCCGAATTCTGAACAGAAAAATAGAGTCATCGTTCTTTAAATATCGTTCCTCAAAGTCTATCGGATAAGACTTGGCATTAACATAGTTATCAAGGTAGGGGTCCTCGTATTAAATGAAAAATATATACTTATTTTGCAGTCTTTGAGGCTATCCAGAGCGAGGACATAACATTAAAGGCATCTGCACGGATATCAAGCCACCAAGGTGAGTAGGCAGTGGTGGAGAATGGCAGTTGCCCAGCCAATATCCATTCTCTAGTGGCAAGTGGGAGTTTGGGACGCTTAGATTTTACATTTTAGCAAAACTCTCCAGATTGTTCAGTGTTGGCCACAAAGCGACTACAAAACTTTAGAGCCATTGGCCCACCTTCCATTTCTATGCTATTGGCCGTCAACATCCATTTTCCAGTGAACCCAAGAGCGCTCTACTAAGCACCTTGAAAGGCCTGGAAGAAGTCTGCGCATCCCTGTGCGTGGATCTGAGCCAGGGAATGGAAGTTACACGGAAGGAGATTTTGGCTGGGCGTAAGGGAGAACTCCTTCCGCAGGGCTGTCAAAAACAGACGGCGCTGCCAGGGGAGGTAGAAGTTCCCAGCTGGTGGAGGTGTTTGAGCAGATGCTGGAGAACTGTTTGGCAACCACTTCTAAGGTCTTCCCAACCCCAAGCGTCTCTGCGACAGGATGAAAATTACTGTGCCGACTACTGCTGCCGGGATGACTTGCTGAAAGGAAAGCGTCACGTAGAAGGTGAGAGGAAGACGAGATGCTGAGCATCTGGGACTGTCACGGAGGCTGGCAGCCCATCGCTGGTTGCCGTGTGCCGGCCCCCAGAGCTGCGGCAATGGGAAACTCGAAGTGCTCTAGTCTTCAGGGCGATGACGCCATCCTCCCAAATATTTACAAGCGTGATTTGACTCCTCTTCACAGATTACAGTAAGAGTAAACAATAGATATCTGACTTTTCTTGTAGAGGATGACTTGGGTTAAACTCATACTTTTACTGTCAGCTATAGGGGTCTGTATCTGTGTAGAGACCTTATACTTGATTTAAAGCTCCGTTGTTGGTGTGTAGGATTCCCTGGGTGGTGTGATTGGTTAACATGCTTATCTGCTAAGTGAAATGTACCTCCAAAGAAAGGTCAGGAGATCCACTTCAGAAAAGATAACAGCCATTGAAACCCCTATGGAGCATAGTTCTACTCTTGGCTTCTCCGTGAGTCAGAGTCACATGGAAAGCAACTGGTTTTGCATAGTGTCCTAAAATTCTGAATAATTTTTTAACAAAATAAAACCAAAGTCACATCCATAAAATCAGTTCTGCTTCATAACGACTCTATAGGACAAAGTAAACTGGCTCTGTGGGTTACTGAGACTGGAACCTGTACATTTTATCTGATAACGATTGAATAGAAGAATTATTTAGGATGATCTAGGGGCACCCTGAGTGCCTTCACAAGTGCACTGATGAGAAATAGACAGAGGGAGAGTCGACACCCACAGAAGAGGATAAGGTGATAAGATCATGGCTTAGAGTGATGAGACCATATGACCAGAAGTGGCAGAAACCACCTGAAGCTGGAATAGGCAAGACATGAATTTGACAGTTGTGCAGTCCTGTCAACATTTTTATTTTGGCCCAGTGAAACTGACCTTGGATATCTGGCCTTCATCAATGCAATAGACATGTTCTGTTGTTTTGAGCTACGAGGTGTGTGAGTAATTTGTTACAGCACCCAAAGGACACTCAGACATTGGAAAAGGAGCTTGGATGTCATTTTTAGGAGAACCAAGCTATGAAGTGACTTGATCATATTAGCATTTTGGTCCATAAGCTTTGCGTTGTAACCTGTAATATTTTAAATTGATGAACATTTTAGAGTGTTAGATAATAATGTAATGAGCCCTCATGCATCCGTCACATAGCTTGAAAAATGCAAAGTTACTGATACAATGAAAATCCCCTACAATGACCTGCCATTGAGTCAACCCTGACTCCTGGTGATTCAATGTGTGTTAGAAGAGATCTGTGCTCCATTGGGTTTTTGATGGCTGATTCTTTGTGAAGTAGATCATTCACAAAGGTCTATGGTCTATTGTCTGAGACACCCCTGTGTCCATCCAAATCTCCAACCATTTTATTATCAGTCAGGTGCATAAACAAATTTGCACCCATCCAGGGACCCCCAAAGGCTCCTGCACTTTCCCTCAAATTCCATTTACAGCTTATTTGTTTATTTTTTTAAGAGCAGTTGGAAAGGTCAAGGAGAGGACGAGGACATGTAACACTGAGCATCTACTATGTCCTTAGCACCATGATGTGTGGTGTACATGCATTGAAGAAGCGACCACAGAGAGGAGAGCAAAAAGCCCGGTGTGCTCACAGCATGGGAAGACTCAGTATGGAATCTGTGGGGGAGTATTCTATTTTTGGAGCAGAGTCCGAAATGTGATGTCATACAATTTGCACAAATGAATCTCCAACCGTTGTCTACATTGTCCACTTCTGCTGATTGTTTGCAGCTAGATGGTGAAGTCCAAAGAAATCTGAAATATGTCTCAAGAAGTTTTAAGCTTTGGAGAAGGACATAGAATAAGTTTGGCACACGGGGGGTGTTCTATCTTTTCCTCCAGTTGATGGCTGTGACTTTGGATGAGAAGGAAAAGGATATTGGGCAGAACAGCTGCCAGTACTGATGGTGTTGAAGAGAATTTCATTTCTGGGTTAGAGCCCAAGATTGGAAAATGTAAGACTGTTGGCAAAAACCAGACAGCACCACATGGGTAGGGAAGAATGGATTGGCAGATTTACTAATGGCATCAGAGGACATTTCAAGAGATTTTTAATGGGAGGCATAGTGGACATCTGTTGTTTTTCTGTGTTCAGCATCCATCTTGCTATCTTCTATTACTAGCCTCTTTATTTTCTAAAGAAACCCATACGTCTTTTCCTTTCTGTCTATAGAGCCAAAGAGCCTTTGGATTCAAATGTGAGGCTATATAAATAAAACATCTACCCAAATCCCAATGATTGCTTCAGAGGTGGACACATGATCCAATCTAGACCAATGGGCATTATCTTTGGAACTTTGCTGGAATGATTAGAAATAAGGTATACTTTAAAAAAATTATATTAGACTTGTTATCATGTTAGACCATACACATGGACCTACCAGTTGCCACTTTGCCTTGATGAGACCAAGAATGATGTCAGCAGAGCAGAAAGTGGAGTCTGATGATCGAGAGAGAAATTCCTGAAGAAATCAAGCACCATATTTGAAGCTAACCCTACCTTCGACCTTCTAGTTATGTGACTCTAGCATTGTTCTCTCTAGTATAATGTCATTTTGGTTGAGTTACTGTCAGTGACTACTGCTTGCTGAGAAAATAATGGACAACAACCTTTCTGTTACAGAAAGACAAAGGTTAAGATAGACTGTGCCTGGTCATTCTTGCCAAAAAAAAAAAAAAAGACAACTGGACCTGAATCATCTTTATGACTGTGCGTGTCCATCTCCCAGTGCATGAGGTGTGGGGACAGACAAGGCCAGCAAATGAAGAAAAATATAATTTCTACATCAAGCACTGCTGCCACTTGAGGAGATTCATGGCTGGAAAATGACAATGGAAGGAAGTATTTTGTTTAAATATGCAGCTCTGAAAAATGAGAAATTACATAGTACCTTCTCCAGAAATGAGCATTCAATAGTGGTCTGTCCATCAATTCAGAGAGCAGTTGAGTCAGGAATAATGAGAAGAGCCATAGAAATAAGATTCCCTCCACCCACTGGGCCAGAGGAAATGTGCAAAGACTACTTCCCGAATGTGTATCCTCAAAAGGCAAGACACCCGGCTTTCATGAGGAATTTCAATTATCCATATATAAGCTGGAATTCCCATTTTGGTAAGGTTTAGACTATCTGATAAATTTCTCGTGTACTTTACTGATGGCTTCTCAGAACACAGAAGTAGCCATGGAGAAGGTGGTCCGTGTTTCTTTTTTACAACATTAATCTCTCCTCTCACCCACCCTATTATGAAAAAGACATGATTCTACCCCCTAGACATGAGTGGTCTTGTGTTTTACATTAGATGCTGTGCTACCTACTTTTGTAATGCCATTGAGTTGAAGCTGATGCACAGTGACTTTATGTGCAACTCAGTCAAGTGGCACCTGGCTCTGCTCTGTTTCTGTGATTTGGGGCATGTTTCCATCAATCATTTTACCTCACGGAGAGTTTCCTTTTTCCCCAACCCTCCATTTGACCAACTCTGATGTCCTTCCCTAGGAATGATCCATTCAAAGTAAGTTCATTCACGGTTGTGGTTCATAGGATTTTCAATGGCTAATTTTTAGAAATATATCACTAGACCTTTCTTTCTAATCTTAGTCTGGAAACTCCACTGAAACCTATCCACCATAGGTCACCCCATTGGTTTGAGAAATACTGGCTACGTAGCTCACAGAATCACAGCAAACATGCAAACTACCACATGACACACTGAGAGCTGGGTGGTAGACTTTCATAGGCTCATTTCATTTCCATAATAGTTTTGAGAGGTACATTCTAGTATCATACTTATTTCTTGAGAAGAAAACAGGTGTGACGATGTGAAAAACGTTTGTTAGAGTCAGGTGTCTGATTCTGCCTCTGGACTCCTAACTATCATACTATCGGTGAAGATGGCCAGGCAGCCATCTTGTAAACTGACTTCACAAGGAGTAGGAAAGGGAATCAGGTCATAAGAGCCCCAGGCTGATTCTTATGAGGCGGAAGCCAAGCACACCTCCATTTTCCAACTTAAAAAAAAAAAAGTTTTATTCCTAATTCTGACACCAGTCATCCCATGGCACTCTCGACTTTCTAGCTGGGTTTGAGAAGAGAGCGTAATGGCCAAACAAAACTCACCGACCATACTCCTGGTTTTGAGATTTATTGGGAAGTAACAGGTTACAGTTGATGATAAGCAATGACTTAGAGTACAGTTCTTTAGTCACTGGTGATCCATTTCAAAAAAAGAAAATCAGCTATTGAAAACTTTATGGACATATAACCCCCTCCCTGGGAGATGGACAACAGAAAAGTGGGTGAAGGGAGACATCGGATAATTTAAGATATGACAAAATAATAATTTATAAATTATCAAGGGTTTGTGAGAGAGAGTGGGGGCGGAGAGGGAGGGGGGAAAATGAGGACCTGATGCCAGGGGCTTGGGTGGTGAGCAAATGTTTTGAGAATGATGAGGGCAATGAATGTACAGATGTGCTTTACACAATTGATGTATGTATGAATTGTGATAAGAGTTGTATGAGCCTCCAATAAAATTATTTAAACAAGAACACTCCATGGAACACGCTTTTGCTCTCACAGGCATGGGTCAATGTAAGTTGGAGTCATGTTTGATGACAATTGGTATATTTACCATTTTGTAGACTTTCCCCCCTTTCTTTAAGGAGTGCTTTTTCATTTTATTATTTTTAAAAACCTTAGTAAACATCATTAACTTAAAAATTTTTGAATAATATATACATATGTAGAGAGACTAGAGCCAGTCTCTCTCTGTATAGATGTAGAGAGACTAGGGCCATGAACCCACTGCAAAGCTCCAATAATCATTAACTAGTTTTATCTTCTCTATCTCTCTTCCTCTATTCCTTGAAGTAAACTGGACATACTTCGGTTCACAATTTTATTAGTTTCTTTGTGAAATCTTTCTGAAGTAAACATTGTAATGCTCTTCTATATTTTCTTCTGAGACTCAATTGGGAAGAATTGGTGAGGAGTGTGGATGCATCAGAGACCATGAGCAAAACTGGTCTGGTCATTCTGGAGTTTACAACTCCAAACAAATAAGCGAAGCAAACTAACAACAATAAGAACAAAAGCTTCTGAAAAACAGATTTCCAAAGCTCGATAAAATGAAAGATGTAGGATTCTGTCCAGAACTGCACTGCACCGTAACCTGTGGCTATGTACATTCAAGTTACTTAAAATAAAATTCAGTCCCTCAGTGTACTAATCACATTTCATGTGCTCCCTAGCCATGCATGGCTAGTTTCTACCATATTGCATAGTGAAGAGATAGAACATTTCTATCATCACAGAAATTTCTATGGGACAAAACTGATCCAGAGGCTAAACACTGACTCGTGGCAAATCAGGCATGTCAGAGTATAACTGTGCTCCATAAGTGATCAGTAGCTGAATGTTTTAAAGTTGATTTCCAGGTCTTTCTTCTAAGGTGCGTTGGAGTGGACTGGAACTTCCAACCTCATGGTTAGCAGCGGTAGTCATATAATAACCATTCATACCATCAGCCCAAATAATATTTAGAAGACATTGAGATATCCTTAAACTGTGGGATACAGAAAGGTTTTTCCCCAGGTTGTCACCTGTTTGCCAGCAAATTGTGAGTGAGTTCAGCTGCTTAGAGGTATTCTACCTGAGGGCATTCAGCCATACAGAGCGTTCAGACCCTATTGTCTGTCCCACCATAGGTGGAGCTCACTCCCAGCTGATAAGGATAATGGATTGCTTTTCTGACAGAGATTCCAGAGAAAAGGTCAAGTCACTCAAGGAAGACCAAGGATAGGCTGTCATCTTGAATCTAGGATCCCCCCCCCATCTTGTCACATGTTACTCCTAATCCCTCCTCTTCCTACTGTGTGTACACCCCTAGATTGTTGCCCTCCCACTGCTGTATTGCCTATGGTACAACCCCTTCCTGTGAATTATGTGATTATCTGTAATCAAGGGTGTTTGCATGCCCCTAAGTATATATAAGCCTTGGTTAGAAGTATATTCTCTCTCTTCTTCTCTTGTCTCCCACCTCCACGTGAACCACCAAGAGGGGCAGAGGTGAGCGTGCTACTATGAAATGCGCCTGACTGACTCCTTTATTTTATCTTCCCTCTTACCTCTCTTATTATCTATGACTTTACTACAAAAGACATATAATAACCATACAGTTGAGTCTATGCCTGGTTTACTCTGACACTTAAACTATTTGTAAAACCTGTATTTCAGTTGTGAACTGATGAGCATAAAATTCAGGAAGGGGCACAGTGTACAGTTTAGGTCCCATTGATGTTTTATGTGATAACTTTATTGGATAGTCCCCCCTCAGCCGTGCGCTGAGTTTGCTTTAATTTTACATTTCACTTCCTTTATCGAACAAGCTTCTATTGACAACCAACAGTGGAAAGCCTGAAGCTAGCCACCAATGTGTACCTGAGTATATGTGTGTGTGTGTGTGTATGTATATATTTAATGCATATGTATTGTGTTAGACCATGTTAACTAGAGAAATAAATCCAGTGACACATATATGTATAAGAAGTTTTATATCAAGAGGCCATTATATATCAAGAAAACACCCCAGCCCAGTCCAACTCAATTTCGTAAGTCTAATACTGGTCCATAAATCCCTCTTCAGATGCATGAAGACACATACAATGATGCAGAATGCAGCAAGATCACAGGCTGGTGTGTGCAAAGTCCCGTGGATCCAATGGTTCAGCTCATCACAGGACTCTGGTATGTTTCAGAGTGGCTCTCCAGCAGGCAGGCAAAGATAGAGAAAGAGCGGGAGGTTCCCAGAGTCCTCTTTATGAGGAGGTCAAGCCCCAAAAGAGGCACCATCAGGCTATGACCCTACACTTCAAGTTGACATGAAATTATGTAATTGCCACATATATATACCTGGATGTACACACCCAGTGGACTCTCAAAAGTAATTAGTCAAGCCTTTAGTCTCAGCGATTCCAACCCCAAGGGCGATCCTATCCTCACTCCACTGGGATGGCTCTCCTGGGCTAACCCATCTCTACTCAACACAGTGGAAACTTCCTAGTTCTCCTTCTAGAATATCTAAGAGGACAGGCAATCATCCTTTGTGAGCCCAGATGTACTACCCCAAAAGTGCATATTAGCACATGCTTGGTCTTTTGTGAATTCTCAACTTTCTCCAAGTAATTCCAGAAAAGAAGGGGGACATGCCCAAGTTTCAGAGGCACTCTTCCACCTCATGGACACTTCTCTTGGGATCCCCCATTTTCAAAAACAAAGCAAAAAGCAGGATGGGGACTGATTGAAGATAGAATTGTTTCATAAGGCACTTGGATCCCTCTTAAGGATGTTTCTTCTTTTCCTGCCTCTTTCCCCCTCCCCCTACATTTTCTTGGCATTAAAAGCCACTAATTCAGATAAAATAAATGCTCTTGGTCAACTTGACTGCATCAGGATTTTCAGTGGCTTGACAATTAACACCCAGTAATCATCCCATGACCTGATTTAACAGTATATAACCAAAGCTTCCCCAAATGGGATAAGATTAAAGTGGCATGCAACGCCCCTACTTAGGTCACAGCTCTGATACAACCGAAAGGAAGTTTCCTTGGGGGGGGGGGGTGACCTCCTTCCAATATAAGGTCACTAAAAATATAGTTTTGCTTTTTCCTGGGTCTGGCTCCTGCATCTGGCCCATCCACCACTGGTTCTGTGGATCAGTCTATAGCCTGCCATATTGCCTGCCAATCTTGGGAATCACAGACAGCCTGATCTTAGATTCATTGCCTCTGTCACCAAGCCTGACCTGATAACCTTGTATTCATTCACCAGCCTAGGGTGGTCCTTTATCATCAGCTCCCACAGCTACAAAAATTAGGAAAATCTTCTGGTCCCATGGACTTGGAACTTGCCTAGTCTTGAGTTTGCACACTTCTAACCCATGTGAGCCATGTCCTTGATATAAATTTCTCTATATATACACATATAAAAGTGGCACTGGTTTTGCTTCTCTAGAGAACCCAACCTACAAAAGTGTTAATTATCTATTGCTACCGACTGTTTACCCTGAAATTTAGCAGCTTAAAACCAAGATATGTCATATAATTTCTGAGGGTATGACCTAGTTGTGTGTTCTTGCTCAAGTACTGTTATAAGGTTTTGGTCAGTTTGTCTCTGGGGCAGATGCAAGTCTAGAGGCTTCTCTTAATACTCATACCCATAGGATCTGGTGATCTAGGGAAATACATTAGGCAGGTGAATAAATTTAAAGTCAGCAGGACAGACTTTAAGCTACAGAGCAAAGAATCCAAGGTTAACAGGTCTGTTGACAGGTTACTGGTGGAAAAGTTGATGAGCCAGAAGCAGGATCCAGCCCCAGCAAAAGCTGCAATCATCTGAAGACTTACCTGGGATCAGAAGTAAGGCTGTCGACAGGAGGCTTCAGTTCCTTGTCACGTGGACCTCTCCAGAGGTCAGCACAGGATATGGCAGCTGCCTTTTCCCAGAGCAACTTATCTGAGAGAGAGGATGACCTAGATGAAAGCTGGGCGTCTTCCGTAACCTAATCAAGGGAGTGAAGCACAGCGCCGTCACTACATTCTATGGGCCACACAGACCAATCCTGCTATACTTGGGGAGGGGCACACAAGCGCAGGAATACCAGGAGGCAGATCGCCTTGGGGCTATTTTGGAGGCTGGCTACATGCAGTTCATGTATTGTGAGAATCTGTCCTGAGAATCAAGCTCTATTTTAAGTTATACTTTTGGAATTTAGCCAAGTTGTTCTTACCATGCAGGGAGCTTTTCTAGGGAACACCCAAGAAGGATCTGTATTTGTGTTATAATCATCCTTGATATTCCCTTATATATCTTGTTTTTGATATTACACCATAACACGCATTCATTGTAGAAAATTGAAAAAAATACAGATAAGTGAAAAGAGAATCTAAAATTAATGAGTTAGTCCACCATTCAAAAGGAAGTATGACAAGATTTTGGTGTATACTTTTACATAATTTTCTCTGCTCACATATGTATTTAACAACTAGTTTATTGGAATGCCTATTACGTGTCATTGAATGTCTATTATGTGTCTGTAATTCTACTTCCAGAAATTTGTGTTGGTGATATATTGGTGAGCATAGTTGCCTTCCAGAAATTTATTTAAGGAAATACTCAAGGACACAGCAAAAGTTAACTTTAACTCTTTAACTTTAATAACCCATTTAGCCCAACACACATCAACTTTAATATCACTTTACATTCGAAAGAAGTCAGACTTGCAGCCATCTTTATAGTTTCTCGTTCAGAAAGTTCTTAAGATCACACATTCATTTTTAAGAGGTGAGTTTAAAAAAAGTTTGGGTTTTCTTTGAATCGTAATGACCACAATGATCGTCGTTAGCACCATTCTCTGTGCTCCCTAGGTGCCCTTTTCTTTCAGCTTTGACCTATTTCTCTGAATTTTGGAATAACTTTTTGAGGTGATCCTTTCATTCAAATCTTCACTCACAAGTTTCTTCAGACATTTAATTAAATAATTAAATGTACAAAATAGTACTCATAGCAAACATCAAAGGTCTAACACACCACCTGTGTTAGTCTGCGTAAACTAGAGAAACAAAGCCATAGACACTCATATGTGTATTAGAAAGAGCTTTCTATACAAGAGCAGTGGAATATTAAGAATACATCCCAGTCCAGTCTAGATCAAGTCTGTGAGTCTAATGTTGGCCCATATGTTCAATACCAATTTATAAAGTCCTCTTCAGATTCACAAAACACATACAATGATGCCAAATGCAGGAAGATCACAGGCCAGGGGGTGGGAAGTCTTGTGAATCCAGTGGTGTTGTAAGCATCTCAGTGCTGGCAGGGGTCTCCATGGCTCGTCCATCTGAGGGCACTAGTGTAGCTCCATGTGTCTTGTCAGTAGAGATACTCTCAGGGAGTGAGCTAAGAGCGAGCGAGTGCCTCCCGCCTCCAGGGAGGGATTACAGGAGTTCCCAGAATCCTCAGAAGACCATGCCCACACAGATACTTCATTTTCTATATCCTGATCGACAGGCTAGACTCTATCCCTAAACTCTTAATCCTCAAATTGACACCAGATTATGTAACACACCATCCCTCCAAAAAACCCTAAACTCACTGCATGGAGTCAATTCTGACTCATGGGGGTCCGATAGGGCAGTGTAGAACTGCCCAGTAGATTTCCAAGACAATAACTGTACAGGAGTAGAAAGCCTGAGCTTTCTCCCTCAGCACAGTGGGTAGTTTCAAACCTTTGCCCTTACAATTAGCAGCCAAACACATAACCACTACACCACCAGGGCTTCCTAATTTATGAAAACAAACAATAGTTGGAAGTCCCTTCCTTGTCATAGTAACTGTTGATTCTGAATTTTGTGATTGTCACTCCCTTGAATCAATGCCACTTCTGTCTTCATTAATTTGGGACAAGGGTTCTTTTCTGCAAAATGGAGATGATAATAGAGCCCGAGGACTAGCGACACAGAAGGGACTTGCCATGATGTCTGGCAGATGGCAAACACTCGGTAAGGGAAGGCTACCAAGTTTTTATTGTATTACTGATACAGTATCAGCATACTGCTAATATTATTGACAAGAAGCATGATTACCACTCACCCCACTGAAGGGAGGGACCATTATCTATTGCAACTATTTCTTTATCCCCAGCAAATGGAATTGCGGGTGACACATAGTAGGCACTCAAGAAATATTTATTGAATGGATGCAATTTTGAGAATAGAGAGCCTATAGCATGGATTGCTAACTGTATGAATTTTGATGCAAGTTGGCAGTATTACTTAAAAGAGTTAATATTTGCTTTTTCTTTTTTAAATATGATTTTAACTTTTTACTGTAACTTGGTTGAAAGTTTACAGGGCACACTGATTTTTGATTCAACAAGTCAAACACATCTTGACGGATGACATTGATTGCACCCTCCATAAAGGAGCAGCATTCTTTGCACTTTTCCCTCTGCTTATCATTCCCATTCATCTTTCTTAAAAATCATTTTATTGGGGGCTCATACAACTCTTTTGCAATCTGTACATAAATCCATTGTGACAAGCACATTTGTACATTGGTTGCCATCATTATTCTCAAAACATTGGCTTTCTGCTTGAGCCCTTGGTATCAGCTCCTCATTTCCCCCTGCTACCCCTTCCCTCATGAACCCTTGATCATTTATAAATTATTATTATTATTTTGTCATATCTTACCCACTCCCTTCACTCACTTTTCTGTTGTCCATCCCCGAGGGAGGAGGTTATATGTAGATCCTTGTAATAGGTTCCTCCTTTCCTCTCCACCCTCCCTGTATCACCACTCTCAGCACTGGTCCTGAAAGGATTATCTGTCCTGGATTCCCTGTGTTTCTAGTTCCTATCTGTACCAGTGTACATCCTCTGGTCTAGCCAGATTTGTGAGGTAGAATTGGGATCATGATAGTGGGGGGGAGGAAGCATCTAGGAACTAGAAGAAAGTTGTATGTTTCATCATTGCTATACTGCACCCTGAATGGCTCCTCTCCTCCCTGTAACCCTTCTGTAAGGGGATGTTCAGTTGCCTACAAATGGGCTTTGGGTCCCCACTTCACACTCCCCTCTCATTCACAATGATTTGATTTTTTTGTTCTTTGATGCCTGATAACTGATCCCTTTGGCACCTCATGATCACACAGGCTGGTGTGCTTCTTCTATGTGGGCTTTGTTGCTTCTGAGATAGATAGCCACTTGTTTATCTTCAAGTCTTTAAGACTCTATATGCTATATATTTTGATAGCCGGGCTCCATCAGCTTTCTTTACCGCATTTGCTTATGCACCCACTTTGTCTTCAGTGATTGTGTCGGGAAGATGAGCATCATGGAATGCCAGTTAAATAGAACAAAGTATTCTTGCATTGAGGGAGTACTTGAGTGGAGTCCCAATGTCCATCTACTACTAACCCTATAAATATATGCACATAGATCTATTTCCCCATCCTCATATATAAATATATTTACATACGTACATGCCTTTATTTAGACCTCTATAAATGCCCATTTGCCTCCTAGTTCTTTCCTTTATTTCCTTTTACTTTCTTCTTGTCCCACTATCATGCTCCTCATTCATCTTTCTTTCCTCTCTCTTCTGGGCTCACTATTTGACTGAAAGTTCAACCACGGGGGTGAGTTTGATTCCAGGCTTAAAGGATGTCAAAGGGGCACAGTCTCAGGGTTCCACCAGTTTCTATCAGAAAACTTAGCCTGGCCTTTTTTATGCTTGTGTGTTTTGTTCTACAACTTTCCCCAACTCTATCCAGCAGTGAGAGCTGGTCACTAAGTAGTAGAATTCACGTGGTCCATTCAAACTTTGAATGAATTGTTTCCACCTGTGTTTGATTCCACCCTCCCCCCCAACCCCCAGCTTCTTTGTTCTGGACAGTTATATCTTAGATGGCTTCTCAAAGCTTTGAAGGCCCCAGTTACTGCTAAACACAGTAGGCTGTAATAGTTTTGGTTTATGATGTTATGTCAGTTGACCTTGGTGTCCTGAGCCACAGGTCAAGCGACTCATGCCCTCAGGGTGTTCAGTTATGGCTAAGAAGTTTACGTAACTTTGCCCCTTGAATGCTCTCTTATACTTAGGGATATCTTTATAGCACATATAAAAACATATGTAGAACGATCCTTTGTGAAACTTTTGTATGTATAGTTGTGGGTGTAGTCCTATTCGCCCTCCCACATATTCATTTTGCATATCCATCTATGTATCCACTTGTAAATTCTTGTTATTACTGTGATTGTAGGGCGGTGTATGTGATGATTGCAGGGCTGTGTATGCAATCATATGAAGGAGTTTTTAAAAGTTCATGGGAAAAGGCTTACCTTTGTTTCCCTTAACTCTTGTGATTCTCCCAGTGTCTTCTTTAGCCTTGATAATTTGTGCTGAAAGTATTGACTTTCCCTTCACCTGAGTTAATACATGTCTACCTTCTAGTGAAGGATCCCTGACGATCCTATTGGACTGCTTCCTTCAAGGTTGACAGTTCAAACCCACTAACCACTCCAAGGAAGAAAGTTGAGGCTATCTGCTCTCAAAAACATTTACAGTCTTAGAAACCCTAGAAACAGCTCTATAGAATTTTTAATAAGATTTTTTACCTTCAAGTTAGTAATTATCCTCCCTTCCTTTCCCACCTCTGGTAATCTTGAAATAATGTTTCTTTCTGTGTATTAAAACCTTTCCTTCTACAATAGTAGTCTTAGGCACTATTTGACCTCTTGTGATGACTAGTTTCACAAAACATAGTGCCCACTAAAATGCAGGATGACTGGGGAAGAGACACTTTCACCAAGCAGGGACCGCCGTAATGACACGAGGAAGCAAAGTTTTGGGCATCTTCATTTACTGATTGATAATGACTCATAATGAGAAGAAACAGATGCAAACATTCACTAACAATGAGAATATTAAATAGGATGCATAAAGATCAGAACAAAGGAATATTGCCGGGCTTAAAATCAGGAATGTGTATATTAGGGCTACATGCTATTACCATGCTTCTTCACGCTGTTTGCTGAGCAAGTCATCCAAGAGGCTGACCTATATCGAGAACCCAGCATCAGGATTGGAGGAAGACTTGCGATCTTGCATGCTGAAAGTGAAGAGGACTCGAAGCACTTGCTGATGAAGATCAAAGGCTACAACCTTCCGTGTGGATTACACCTTACTGAGAAGCAAACCCAAATTCTCACAACTGGACTAAAAGACAGCCTTCAGATAAATGGAGAAAAAAAATTGAGCTTGCCAGTAATTTCATTTTCCTTGCTTCCACCATCAACTCTCATGGAAGCAGTGGTCAAGAAATCAAAGTATTACATTAGCCAAATCCCTGGTACAAGACATCTTTATAATGTTAAAGAGCAAAGATAGGAAATTGAGAGTTAAGGAACCCTCACTTAAGCTTTGGTATCTTCAATGGCCTTTCGTACATGTGAAAAGTGGACCATGAGTAAGGCAGACAGCAGAAAGATTGATGTACTTGAACCGTGGCATTGGCAAAGATATTTCTGGCGCCATGGATGGCCAGAAGAACAAACACATCTGTTCTGGAGGAGGAAGAGCCAGTGTTCCTTATAAGTAAGCGTGGTGAACACTCATCTCACGTACTTTGAACACAAAGGAACCGATGCTGGAGGACACCGTGTTTAGTAAATTAGAGGGTCACCAAGTAAGAGGACGGCCTTGGATGAGATGGAAGTATAACATCCATCGTGAGGATTGCACAGGACCAGGTAGTATTGTGTCCTGTTGTACCTATTGCTGCTATGAGCTGGCACCCGCTCAACAGCACCGAACAACAACTCCATTGAGAATAAAATTGGCTGTTGTGTTTTGTGTTTCTTAATGATGCTGTTGGATTTGCTTTATATTCCTAATTTGCTGAGTGCTTCTTTTTACAATCAAGAGTAGGTGATGGATTTTGTCAAATGCCTTTGTGCATTGATCAATAATTATATGGTTCTTTGTTTTATTTATCTGGTGCATCAAGCAGATGTTTTTAAATACTTTTATTGGAGGCTCTTAAGTCTCTTATTACAATCCATACATTCATCCAGTGTGTCAAGCACATTTGCACATATGCCACATCATAATTTTCAAAGCATTGTCTTCCCACTTGAGCCTGATATCAGCTCCCCATTTCTTCCCCCTCCCTCCCCTGCCCGCCCTCCCTCACAAACCCTTGATAAGTTATAGATTATTATTTTCATATCTTATATCATCCTCCATCACCCCTCACCCACTTTTCCGTTATTTGTCCCCCTGGGAGAGTGTTGTAATTGATCCTTGTGATGGATTCCCCTCCCCCTCCTACCCTCCCCTAATCCTCCTGGTATCTCTACTCTCATTGCTGGCCCTGGGGGGTAACTATCCTGGATTCCCTGTGTTTCAGGCTCTTATCTGTAGCAGTGTACATGCTCTGGTCTAATCTGATTTGTAACGTAAAGTTGAGGTCATGATAGTGGTGGGGAAGGAAGCACCAAAGAACTAGAGCAAAGTTGTGTGTCATTGGTGTTATACTGCACCCTGACTGGCTCATCTTTTCCCTCTGACCCCTCTGTGAGGGGATGTCTAATTGTCTACAGATGGGTCTCTGTTTCATACCCACCCCATTGCCCCTTCACCTTGGGTATGGTTTTGTTCTGGGTCTTAGATGCCTGATACCTGATCCTATTGACACCTCATGATCACACAGGCTGGTGTGCTTCTGCTTTGTGGGCTTTGTGGCTTCTGAGCTAGATGGCCGTCAAGCAGACTTTTTTTTGAAACGTCTTTGTATACCTGGCATGAATCCCATTTGGTCCCACTTGATTAAAAAAAAATACATTGTTGGATTCTGTGTTGAGAATTTTTATGTCTGTGTCTGTGAGGTCTATTTGGTCTATAATTGTCATTGTTATTGGAATTTGGGTCTGGTTTTGGAATAGTTTGAATCAAATTATTGTCAGGACCAAGACTTTTTTTTCCCTTGTTGTGCTTTTTAAAAATCATTTTATTGGGACTCTTACAGCTCTTATCACAACCCATGCATACTTACATTGGGTCAAGCACATTTGTACATATGTTTCCCTCATCATTTTAAAACATTTTCTTTCTACTTGAGCCCTTGGTATCTTCTCACCCCCCCTCCCCACCACTCCCTCCCTCATGAACCCTTGATAATTTATAAATTATTATTTTTCATCCTTATTGTGATTTTTAATGAGCTATTCATACATAAATTAGCCTCATTATGGCATCACACTTAATTCTTAGTATCACTTCATTTTTCCCTGATTATTCCTCTAACAGATTAATATTAAAAGATTTGTCTTCCATTGTGCTAATTCATTCTTCCATTGATTCAATTCCCCTCCTTTGCCCTCCTAATGAATTACTTATTTCTGTAATTTTAGTATTAATCTACTGGATTTCTATTTCCTATTTTTAAAGTGATTTCAAGTTGCTCTTGTATTGCTCCCTGAATTCTTCTCGATTTTTTGTGTGTTTTCCTTGATATTCAATATGAATCCATTGAAGGTCAAACTCACTGTCTTCAAGTTGTGTCCGACTTATGGTGACCCTATAGGACAGGGTAGAACTGCTCCGGTGGGTCTCTGAGACTGCGACTCTTTACCTTCCTCTTTCTCCCACAATTGAAGGAACTTAAATATAATGCATTTGAATTAATTAACAGGTGAGTTAGTTAGTTTATCGTGCCAACCTGGCCAATAATCACATGTGGGGTTAATTGAAGGGCACAGGGATAAATGGCTCAGTGAGCCTCGCCTTTCTAGTTCTCAGGTATCTTGCATTGGTTGGACCAGGGTACAGCTGCCTTAGCCAGTTTCCTGCTTTAGCCAGCTAGGCTCACTTCCTGCAAGACATCCCGAGGAGAAGCCACGTGGATCTACCCCAATACAGCCCTAGGTGCTGGAGCAGCTGTGTGGAGACCCCTGTCAGTGCTGAGATGTTTACACATTCATTGACTCAACTTTTCTGCTGCAGTTGGCATCATTGCGTCTGTTTTGTGAGATGGAGGAGGATTTTGTGGATTGGTATTGGACATATGGGTTAAGGGGTGAATATTGGACTTGTGGGCTTGGGCAGCACTGGGTTGGGATGTTTTCTTGATGCACACTTAACCTTTATATAAAACTCTCTCTTATATATGAGTTTCTGTGGATTTGTTTCTCTAAAGTCCCCAGACTAACACAACAGGTATATCTTTCCTTTGGAAGATTTTCATACCCAATTTGGGGCTTTAACTTACTTGTTTGAGTCTCTTTGTCCTCTCTCTCTCTCGCTCTCTCTCTCTCTCTCTCTCTCTCACACACACACACACACACACACACACACACACACACTTTGGTAGTGTGGTGGCTATTTTGGCAGCACCAAGAGGCTCACTACCTCCCTCAAGGTGAATTTAGTAGCAGGTACATTTCTGACTACTGGTTGGGCAGAGCATCTGAGGGCAGCCTTGGTAGGTGTTGGCTACTGTGTGTCATTGATCCAGTGGTGCTTGGACAGGGGTAGTTACTTGCTTCGTGGACGGCATGGAAGGTGTGTTGGATATGATTGGGTGGTGTTACCGGTTCCTGACTGATGGGGGTAAGAAATAATAATAAAGGGAAAAAAGGAAGAGGAAGTAAAAAGGGAAATAGGAAAAAGGTGGGGACCTAATAAAGAAGAAAATTGAGAAGAAAGAAAACATGACATAGTATTAATGTAAGTGTCAGGTGCCATGGACAGCAGTGACAAAAGAGGGACGATCGAAGAAGAAAGCTGGGGTGGGGGGTCGGGGGGAGAAGTGACCCACTATTGATGCAAATGTTATTTGCCAAACATGGCTACAGTGAGGGCACAGAGCTCTCTTTGGGAGGGTGTTTACCCGCAGAACCAAGAAGGGGACCCAGTTATCTGGTTCTTGCTTTTCTGAGAATGCTGTTTGAAATTTTTTTAAAAAGCTGGGCTATAGCAATGGACTGTTTACTGCTATCTGTGTCTCGGTTTTCCTTTAGCCTCTTCCTTTCATTGGTATTTGATGTACTTCTTTTTCCTCTCCTGTGATATTCTGGGCCCCAGGATTGTCATCCATACATGGTTTACTTGGTTTCTCTGGATAGTAGTTCTACCTTCTTGTCCACCATATTGAATTTTCCCAATAGCAAAGGATTTTAATCAACACACATATTAAAACCTGGTGCTAGTTGAATAGATTGTGTGCTGAAATGTCATGCTTTTACGTCAAATTGCATTATCGAATACAAATTGACGGGGGAAATTACTTACTTAGATTGTGAGAATGAAAAAAATGGAAGTTGTATGAGCTCCCCAATAAAATAATAAAAAAAGAAAAAATGGGAGTTATGAAATAGGATGTATTGATCCAAAATATATATTTAAAAAAGTGGGTAGAAGAGGGCTTCAAAAAGTTCATGGTAAAATTCCATTATCTTTTAGTTCGTTCTTTTGCATAAGCTTTTAAAATCCCCCTCATATGTATGCATGTATATATACAGACAGAGAAAAGGGAGTGTAAAAAATATTCACAGTGGTTGCACAGTGATAGTAGGATTAAAGATTATTTTTAATTTGCTCTTTTGAGTGCCTTTGTATTTTCCAAATATATTTATAGTAGGCATATATTATGTTTGAAAAAAGGGAAAAATCAGTTTTTTAGCAGACATGCACCAAAGATGAATGAAGTAGCACCAATATCAGCAACACAAGGAACAGCATGAATCTGGAAGAGTAAAGTCAGGCAGGCTGAAGCTGAGAATGGAAGTTTTGAAAGACAACCAAGTGGGTCCTGGATCAGCCAACACACAAGAGATGCAAGTTCTGGCTAATTTCGTCAGCCACAGAATCACTTTAGAAGATACTGGGTAGCTCACAGAGCGTCCAGGACTAGAGGATCAATGTTAACAGCCAGAAACCATCTCCTAAAGCCCGCCACAGAACTGGCCCAGCTTCTGCTAATGGGTACCACTCCACACTGCTGCCGTGGGAACTCAATCTTGGCCCTACCAGAATATCACCAGAGCAGCTGCTTTACTCAAAGTATCATTCAAAGTGTGATCCTTGGACAATCATCATCATCATCACCATCACTGCACAGGAGATTCTTCACAATACAAATGCTCAGGCTCTACCTGGACCCATGAAAGCAGACTGTGTGTGAGTGGCAGTCTGCATTTTAATGAGCTCTCCAAGTGGTTCTAGAGCTACTAAGGTTTGAAAAACACTTCTCTAAATGCTCCCGAAGGAGTCCCTGGGTAATCCAAATGATGAATACATTTGGCTGCTAACAAAGCATCACAGCTTCAAGTCCACCCAGAATCACCTTGAAAGAAATACCTAGTGATCTACTTTAAAAAAAATCTGTTGTTGAAACTGTATGAAGCACAGTTCTATGCTGATACCCATGGGGTCACCAGGCATTGTGATGAACTTGATGGGATAGTCTTGAACTTGTCAATGAACTTGACTTGTTCCTGGTATAGTCCCCAAGGGTCATCATATCATTTAGCCTGACTTCAAAGTCTGGTGTGGGGTGGGGGGGTGCTCTTAATTGACAGAACCTAGGCCATGTGACCACAGCCAATGTGCAAACGAGGCTTGGAAAGTGAATTTCAATAACTACCATTCTCCATAGTAAGAGTCTGGCTCTGTTTTGTACTGAGATAAAGGGGCAAGGAAGTTCTCAAGATATGGACTAATCTTGATGACTGGTAGCTGTTCTTTGCCATATGGACCTCTCCATAGAGCTTCTCGTGGCATGGAAACTGGCTTCTCCAGAGGGAATGATCCAAGAGAAAGAGAATGACCAAGCTGGAAGCCACAGCATATTTTATAACCTACTATTAGAAGTGACATCCAGACACTTTTGCTATGTCCTCTGGGTCTTATAGAACAACTCTGCTATATTGTAGGAGAGGAACAACATAACCATGTGAATCCTAGGGATTCTTAGAACCCGTCTTGGACACTAGCGACCACAGATACGACCATGAAATTCGTAGAAGAAGCTCAAAATAAGCAAAAAAAAATTATGACAAGATGTCCACTGTCATTAGCAATCAGAGAAATAAAAACTAAAATACTGAAGAATTATTGCATGCCCCAAAGTTAGACAACCAGTAGTAAGTCTGACAATGCCAATTGTTGGGGAGGCTGTGGGACAATGGAACCCATATAGTGCATCCAGGAATATGCATTAGAATGAACTGGTTTACTACCTTGCAGAACAATTGGGTAACATAAAGTTAAAGATGCTCTTATTTAATGACTATTATGTGTTTATGTTTACAAGAACTCTCAGAAGCAGACATGGATATTTAGTGCAACACCCTTTGTAGAGAAAGCAAGTGGAAATAATCTAATAGCCCACCAGTAGGGTATTTTTTTGTTAAATGGGAGATGTAAAGTTAAAGTGAATGGATTAGATAGATGTTTCTGTGTCCCTAAGGTTGGCAGTTCAAAATCACCATCTACTCTGAGGGAGAAAGATGAGGCTGCCTGCTCATGTAAAAATTTACAGTCTCAGAAATCCTAAGAAGCAGGATTTTTTTGTCCTGTAGTGTTGCTGTAAGTCAGAACCAACTAGGTGGCAGTGATTTTGCGGTTTGGGTGTATGTATCAATAAGGAGCCCTGGTTATACAGCGATTAAAGCACTTGACTGCTAACCAAAAAGTCAGTGGTTTGAACCTACTGGTGGCTCAATGGAAGAAAGATGAGGCTTTCTGCTTCCTTAAGGTTTACAGTCGTAGAAATGCTGTGGGGGCAGGTATTCTCTGTCTTATAGTCTCTGTGAGTTGGAATCAACTCAACAGCTATGGCTGTCAGTCTGTCTCACTGGGGTGGGTTGGGTATTGCTACAATTCTGAAATTTATGCCCCCTGTATGACAAAAATCAGCAGAGTCACCCACAGTGAACAGGCTCCAGCAGAGCTTCCAGACTAAGACAAAGTAGGAAAGCAGGCTTAGTGCTCTATTTTTGTAAATTAGCCAGTGAAATTCAACGAGAGCCGATGAAAAAAACATTGCCTGGTGTAGTGCTGCAAAATGTGAGCCTCTGAGATGGAAAGGCTGCAAACTACACAGTAGCCACAATATGAACTCAAGCATATCAACTATTGTGAAGATGCACAGGACCAGGCAAGGTTTCGTTTGGCTGTACGTGAGCTACCCCAGTCAGAGCTGACGCGATGGCAGCTAACAATAACAATGATATATATCAATATGCACCGACACAATATTGAGGAGGATAAATACTATTTATATACACTTTTCAAATGTGAAAATGAGTACGTGTATTATTTATGGATGCATGCACATATACTGAGAGCATGCCTATAAGGGAATAATGGGAGAAAGATGGGGCATTCTACTCCCATAAAGAGTTACAGTTTTGGAAACTCTCAGGGGCAGTTGTACCTTGTCCTATTCGGTTGTAACGAGTTGGCATGGACTGGACAGCAGTGAGGGAGGAAGGGAGGGACTGGCAGTCTTCCTTCAGTGGGAGGAGAGAGATAAGAATAGGTTATTAACTCTATTTTAGGCATTTTGTTTCTTAAAAAATATGAAAATGTGTGTTAATGGTTCCAATTGAGTCCCCCTGGAATATGTGTTAACATATGTGTTGTAAACCCTAACACACTTTCTGCTTGTGGTTATAACCAATTTGGAAGAGTGTCTTTGTTATGTTAACGAGACAGGGTTAGTGTCTGGTTTGAGTCCATCTCTTTTGAGATGTGCTAATCATCTCTTTTGAGATGCGATAGAGGTTAGACAAGCCAACCAGCAAGCAGAGACAGGGGGAAATAGGTGCCAAGCTGCATGGAGCTCTCCAGAGTCAGGTAACAGGATGTGAAGAGACAAGGACCTTCCCCCAAAGCTAACAGAGAGAACTATGAAGTATGACAATCTCTTTAAATCTTGGTGGGTGTATAGATCTGGGCAAAAGTGATATTAACAGTAGCTAACTACCCATCAGAACAGCCTCTGGCCACAGTGTTGGGGTCCAGGTCCACATCAGCAGCTACTGTCGCATTCGTTGCTGATTGAAGTAGGTCTGAGGGTCTTCAAGGAGGGCTGAGTGAAATGGAAGTGGCCTTCGGAGCTATTAGACAGGTTTGCAGATAGTGGTCTCTCAGTCTGAAGACAGAACTAGCTTAGCATTGGCCTGATTCAATTCTGCAAGGCCCTCTGTAACTTGATCAAAACACAGAAAGGCCACTGGTTAGACTTGCAGATGACCCAAAACCAGACTGGATAAGCAATCTCATATTGACTGCGCCACAATGTCATACTCTCTACAGGTGGTAATGAGGAATTGGAGCCAGTTAAAGTCAAATTAGAGATGAATAAGTACAGTATTCCTTCAGCTCAAAATCAATTAGTGCTATAGGATGGCTACACCTGGCTTGGCAGGGTCTCATGTGAAAATTCCAGGAATTTTAAGATAGTTCATTACCTGTTGGTGGGTGTGTAAATCAGTTTCCAGAGGGTAAATTGGTGACATACAATGAGAAACTCAAGAGACAAATTTAGCATTCGACTTAGCAATTATTAAGAAATCATCAAAGTATACCAGGATTTTTAAATGTTTTATCAATAGTTTTACAATGTTTATCAAAGCATTGTTTATATTAGCAGAAACAAAGTAAAACATAAAAAAGGAGCTCAAGTGTTCATTTAAAGGGTACTAGTTAAGTAATCAACATGCACTAGAATAGTCTACAGAAAAGGCAATCTAATTACCATAGATAATTGTCTAGTAGATTTTACAATAATGTGTTCTTAGCGTCTGTCAATGGGGAATGGGTTGTGTATATCTTTTTATTTACTCTGATTTGTACTTTCTGGGTTTTTTTCCTTATGTAGAGAAGATTGAGTTTTAAAAAGTTAGTATTAGTTGACATTGTGTTTAATATAATTCAACAATGAAATATCACTGCTAAAAATGTGACCATTTATGAAATGAGGGAGGAGACCAGGAGAAACAATCACCTCATTATACTCCTCATGTTCTCTAAAGAGAATCACATTTTCAGCATCTAGAGGAGGGGCAGGGGGATAGGAATAGACTTGGAAACGATGCTTTACAAGGAAGTGTTGCGAAATCAAGGTTATTTATCCTCCCCCAAAAATGACTAAGGGAAAGCATGCAGTTTGTAAAATGTTCAAATGGCCTTCCTATGGAGAATATGGACACACAGCTGCTCCAGAAAACAACCCCAGAAAAAAAGGGGTGGGACTGTTCAGAAAGAGTTGTTTGACATGCAACTTTCCTCTAGTGCCTAAATGATTCCTACCCCTCCCCTCCGCCCCCCGCCCCATCATGATCCGAATTCTACCTTACAAATCCGGCTAGACCAGAGGATGTGCACTGGTACAGATAGGAACTGGAAACACAGGGAGTCCAGGGTGGATGAAAGTGGCTATATGGTGAGGATGGAGGGAGGGTGGAGAGGAAAGGGGGAACTGATTACAGGAATCTGTCTATAACCTCCACCCTGGGGAACAGACAACAGAAAATTGGGTGAAGGGAGACGTTGGACAATGCAAGATTTGACAAGATTATAATTATTTATAAATTATCAAGGGTTCATGAGGGAGGGGGTACCAGGGAAGGAGGGGAAAAACGAGGAGCTGATACCAATGGCTCAAGCAGAAAGGCCAATGTTTTGAGAATGATGATGGCGACCAATGTTCAAATGTGCTTGACACAATGGCTGGCTGGATGGAATGTGATCAGGGTTGTAGAGCCCCCAATAATATGGTTTACAAAAAAAGTTTCAGTTTGATATAAGGAAGAACAGTCTTAACAACCAATGATTGTTTGTATTGCCATTAGGAGTTGCGTCAGCTAGGATTCTTCGGTGGTAAACAACAGAAAAAGACTCCAATCAATAGATGCAGGGGGACCATTATTAGAGGATGTGGAATGGCGCTGAGCTTGGGAACCAGACATGGAAAATGGCGGCAGCAAGAGACGTCTACAGCTGTAGCTAGAAGAACTAACTCAGGAGAATGCCACTCTGGGAACAAATTCGCTTCCTTCCATCCCCTGTGAAGGTCTTGGTGTGGGTCACTCCAGTCAAGACGCAAAGTTTAAGGAGTAAGAGCCTGACTTGGCCAAAGGAAGGCAGGTCAGCTTCACTGACAATCTCCCTCAGATTGCAGGAGAGGGAGGGAGGGAAGGAGGGAGAGAGGGGGAGGGAGAGGGGGAGGGGAAGAAGAGAGGCGAGAGGAAAATGAACGTTGAGGACAACATACATCAACACATCACCCTCTCCATTATTCTACTGGAGGAACAATTTATTCCTTCTTGAAGAAATTTAAGAGCCAATGACTGATAACTACTTGCTTAGGCACACGCGTGCATGTGCGTGTGTGGTGGAGGGTGTCCCTGCACTGGATAGGAATGTAGAGTATGGACTAAAATGAATTCTGCAGGCCCTCAGTAGCTCAGTCAGCTCGATAACTACCTGGATTCGTGACGATCCCTGCATAGTTAAGCATTGCAATCTGTAGGACTCTCCTTAGCGGATTTCAGTAGCACACCAGGACTTTCTATCTAGTTTAGTTTAGCTCTGCTGAAATGTGGTCAGCATTATAACAATACCCAAACTCCACTGACAGGCTGGTGGTGTGTTGCCTGAGAATCATACCTAGGGCTCCCTCTTGGAAGGTGAGAATTCTCTCATTGAACCACCAGCTGGCCCCAATTGCCCCATCCCACCCACTTTCTCTCTTTCTCCCTCTCTCACCAAGCTGATTCCAACTCACAGCTTCCTTAGTGGGTTCATGGATTCAAACTGCTGACCTTGCAGTTAGAAGGCCAACTTATAACCACTACACAAAAAGCAACCCCACATAGGGTTTCTGAGTAAATCTCTTCAGGAGCAGAGAACCTTTTCTTTCTCCAGTAGGGTGGTGGATGACTTTGAACCGCTGACCTTATGGTTATGGTTAGCAGTCAGTCTTTCCTGGATGATAGACCACTGGGGTTCTGTAACCACCTCACAGGTGGAAATTCCCCTCCCCCCCAAAGTATGTGCTCCCTCTCAACCACCCCCCTCACCCCCATTCCAGTGCCTCTTTACCTCCCTGAATATGGCTCTATTTCCCGCAATTTAAACAAAGCTTTCATGAACTCATGTACTTTTATACTCTGTCTCTTTGGGGTGTTTACGAAGTCCACCAGTTTATATAATCCAAAAACCCATTACCATACAAATGAGTTCTTTTTTACTCCTCTAAATCCTCCTTCTAAGCCCCCACACATGCCCCCCCCCCAATTGCCCTGCAATGGGCTTTGGTGAGCAAGTTCATGTTTGCCCTCAAAACCTCTTTTCATTTAAAAAGAGAGGGCAATTTTGTCCTGCTTTTTGCATTCACTACCACAGACATTAGCTGGTGAAATGATCTTTCGTGGAAATGCGTGGGCAGTGCCGATGACGGGCTGGGGGCTCATTGCTGTCTTTCCAGGGGACAGGATTTCCTTCCACTGATCGTGAGCTTAGAACAAAACGTGGGTGGAAGGAATGAACCCAGGAGTAAGGAGCCCAAAGGGCAAAGGAACCCGTATTCAATTTCCACTATGTGCCGGGCATTCTGCCGGGCCCTTGTGAAGTCAGGGTCCTGACTTCTATGCACAAAAATTTATTGAAGCTGATTAAAGCAGGAGGGTGGGGTGGGGGGAGTTTCAAGTTATTGGGTAGCACACAGAATTCTCAGGCAAGTTATATAACCAGAGGGAGCAAATAGGCAAGAGGAACAAATTGGGCTTTTCAGTCAGAGAACAGCAAAAAAACCATGCCTGGTTTTAACTGGTTAGGTTAAAAAACAAAAACCCAAACGAAAAATGAAACAGCACCCAAAGCACAAACTGTTGCCAGTAGCGTCCAACGGTGGAAGTCACTTTGATGTGGACATTGACGCTGGCACCACGACCACCGTGGCCCCTGAAGCTGCACAGCACTGTCATTCGAACATCACCCCAATCCTCTTTCCTTGCTCAATGCCCTCAGCCTGGCTCAAGGTCTATGGACACGTGCCTCGAGTTGACCAAGTCTAGAGCCCCTGGCTGTGAGTGGAGTGTCCAGCCTCCCCCCTCCCCCCAGCATTTCTACTCTGCTTCTCATTTGAATACCATCAAACACCACAGTTCAGTCGCTTACTTCTCCCGCCTGTCTCTGTCGGTTCATCATAACCGTGGGGGCCTGCATGTTGCTGTAATACCGGAAGCCGAGCCACTAGTATTTCAGATACCAGCAGTGTCCTGCGTAGACAGGTTTCAGCAGAGTTTCCAGACTAAGACACACTGAGAAGAAAATCTGGGATATGTCATTCTGAGATTTAGCCCATGGGACCCTGATGGATCATCCCAGATCATGGTCTGATTCGCCTGCTTTAGACATACTGTCAGGAGGTGTGAGCGGTTAGAGGGAGGCGTCAAGCTTGGTTAAGTAGAGAGTCAGAGAGGGCAAGAGAGCTCCTCACAGGGATAGAGATTGGTAACATAGTTGCAGCTCTGGACTTGAACATGCTGACATTTGTGAGGGCCCTGTGGGTTTCAAAGACTGTAACTCTTCATGGAAATAGAATGCCCCCGTTTTCTCCCGCAGAGGGTCTTCTGCTGGTTTCAAACTGCTGACCTTCTGGTTGGCAGCCCAGTGTGTAACCCACTACACCAACAGGGCCCCTGACAATAACACAGGACTGGGAAATGTTTCATTATTCTGTACATAAAGTTCTGTACATAAAGAGTCAGTGTACATAAGAGTACAGTGTACATAAAGAGTACAGTGTACATAAAGAGTCAGTGTAGTAGTATCTATGATCGTATGCAATGAACAAATCCTTATACATTCAGATTGTAGGTCATTTAGCATATGATCAATAAATGGTGTTTATTTTTATGAAAAATAAAGTGATAGTACCATGAATATTAATTTCTTTAGGACTTTATTCCTCACCTTATTTCTTCCCTTTCTTATATCTTATATATATAGTAGTAGATATTTTATTGTACATATTATATTTCTTATGTTTATATCTTATTCTTTCTTATTAATCACACCACTTCTTTATAGATGAGGCCACATGGAAGTTTATGAAGTTCTTTAATACACCCAATCATAATTGAGCCTTGAGATATTCCTGAAGCACAAATATCACAGCTGAGGTAACCTTGTACCTGAGTGATGCACATTGCCTGCACGCTTTCCATTTGAATCAGATTGTACAAGAAGCTGAGTGTGGAGGGAGGCTGCAAAAATGTAAAAAACATAGTTTTTTTGCTAGCAGAGTTTCCGATTTACCTGGGAGATAAGAATAAGACAAGATAAGAAATAGTGCAGACTAGTTCAATATAGCTTTGAAGAAATAGATGACCATGGCAGAATAAATGATCAAAGAAGACTACAATGCATACGTAGTATAGGAAGACTGTGGAATCATATGCATATCTAGGTAGATGAGAAATAGCACAGTGGGTTCAGCTTGTCCATGAAGGGCCACTCCAAAGAGATGTCAGCTTGGATTTCACAGAGCAGTGGCACTGTCCAAAGTGGAAAGCAGTTCCCTGTGGAAAATGGAGGCTTAGTGAGGTCAGAGTGCATCTTTACCAGGCAAGAAAGGCCAGAGCACTGTGTAAGCTCGAAGGAAGTCAGAGACTATGTGCTGCATGAATGGATAATCTGATATATGGGTGGATGAATGGATAGGTAGAAAGAAGGAGAGATGGACAAATGGGTGATAGTTGATTGACTAGCTGGCTGGTTGAATGAATGGTTGGTTGGCTGGCAGGATGGATGGATGCAAGGAGAATGGATATGTGGATGGAGATGTGGATAAATGGACACTATCGATGCATAGATGGAAGGATAAATGGGAAAACTGATGGGTAGATAAGTGGCTGTCTGGTTGACTAGTTTGTTGGCTGGTTGGCTTAATAGCTGGACAGAAGGATAGGTGGATGAGTGTGTGGGTGACTATGTGAATACATGGGTTCATTTACAATTCACAGAGTTCACTTTTCCCAAGATTAGCTCTAAACACAACAGCAGGATGATGAGGTAGTTGTATTCATTTCCGGAACAACTTGGTTTAACTCATCCAGACAAAAGAAAGACATCATTGAACTCCATAATCTCCCATTAAACTAAAATATTTGAATTTGGCCAGAGCTCCAAGCTAGGCCTGGGCATCGATTATAATTGGACCCGGGTAGCCCGTCAGCCCTGCATGTGGGGGTGCTCTCTCTCTCACAAGCACATGTGCACAGACACACATAAAACTTTGTTTGGGCTTGCTCTTTTCCTTTTTACTCTGTGATGCCAAACTTCTGTTTTGACTAAATTGTCACGTCTCTACTTTGCATGCGTGGGAGCCCAAGGCACCACGAGCCAGTAGAAATGAGACACTTGGACCTTTGATGATGGTGGTAGCGTATGTTTCCTTAACTTGAGTAAAGGATACCATTCATCTGGTTGGGGAAAAGGGTATTCTTGAAGGAAAAGTGAATGCTGATACGCAGTCCCTGCCCTAGATTTTAGGTTCATATGAGCAACATGAAGAGTGGGAGTAACCTCCTCATTTATTTTTTCTCTAAGCATACACCAATTTCTTTTTCTTCTAGACTTCATTTATTTTGTTGAGAATAGACACAGAAAAACATTTATCAACTCAACAATTTCCACATGTGACTACACTGATTATATTCAGTAAGACCCTCCTCTAGCTTTTAATCCCTAATAATCTATGACATCAAATGGTTCCCTCAATAGGTAGGTTTGATTACTGTTTAATTGACTATATGACCCTTCATCTGCATTCCTGATATGGATATTGGGCAATGCCACAACCCCTGGAACTGATCCATCTTCATGTGGGGCTTTTTCTCCAGTACCGGGGCTTTCCAGCTTGGATTTCCCCAAAGAAAGCACTTCGCCCTGATGAAATTCACAACGCTTGCACTCAATTGGAAATGTGACATTTTTCTCAGTTTTTATACAAGTCTGTACCCCAAAAATCCTGGGAAAAAGCTCCACTGGGCAGAGTTTTTTTAGTACACAGTTTCCCTGCTAGGTGAGCATCAAGCAACCCCCTCTGAGTTAGTGCACCCAGTGATTTGGCCTGGGAAGCTTCTCTCTACACAGTGAATTTGTTTGTAAAATCAGTTTCACTTGAACCTCATTTTTCGTGATGACCGATTTAAGAGAACAGCATGCAGCTGTGAAATTTTGTTTCCTGCTCAGGAAAAATGCCGCAGAAACTGTTATGATATTGGAAACAGCTTACAAAGACAAGGCTATGGGAAAAACTCAAGTATACATGTGGTTTTCTTTTTCCAAAAAGGTGAAATGTTGATTGATGACAAACCTTGTTTTAGACATTTGTCAATTTCATGAATGGCTGAAAATGTTGACTTGGATTGCATTGGAGTTCATTCCACCAGGTCAGACTGCTAATCAAGCTCTCTATTTAGAAGTTCTGAAAAGATTACTTAACAGTATGTAATAAAAGGCCTGATTTGTGGCAGACTGGGGACTTGTTTTGCACCACGACAATGTATCTGCTCACGCAGCCATCTCTTTTTGCCAGTTTTGGGCAAAATGCAGCCTGTCTCTCTTGCCCCATTCACCAGACTCACCTGACCTGGCTCTGTGTGACTTCTTTTTGTTTCCGTAAATGAAAGGGAACATGAAAGGACAGTGAATTAACAATGTAGAAGACAATGGTGAAGAAAAAAACAATGGTGAAAAAACAATGGTGAAAAAAACAATGGTGAAGAAAAAAAACAAGGGAGGTGCTGTCGATCATCCAAACAGATGAGTTTGAAAAATGTTTCCAAGAATGGAATCTCAGATTTGACAAATGTATTACATATAATGGAGAGTACTTTGCGGGTGAAAAAAGATGTTTTATTAAAAAAATTAAATACATAGCTTCGAAAAATCATTTTGGTTTTTGGTGGGGGTAACCCGCGGATAGGCCTCAGTTGTGAATACTTGGGCAACCTTCAGTGTGCTGTCGTGTGGTTTCTCGGTGCAGGGCCATGTCTGCCTCAGCACCACCCGCTACTCCTAACCCTTCCACTGCTTTCTTTTGTTTTCGCTCCTTATGGAAGCTGGGAATTCAAACACGAGGTTTCCCCATCTCTCTTGAGCTAGATGTAGCCAGGGGACCCACCTCTGGCTAAGGAAAAGATGGTTTCTCTTTGAGGCCTCCGGGTCATATTTTCTTCTGTATCCAAGAGACGCAGTGGGAACTCATTGGAGCCCCTGACATTCTCTGTGCCTTTGACTCTTGAGCCCAGCAGCAATGTGTAAAGATGTGGCAGCCATCATGAGATGACAAATCTGTCTGCTGTGGAAGGAAAGCCAACGCATGAAGAGTGGAAAGATAAATGAGCCTTTTCCATAAGAGAAAAGCTACTAAATGCACAAATTCCCAGGGCAAGGTCCAGGCACTCTGGCAGGGGTCAGACCCAACCCAGGAATACATATGGCAGCCAACTAAAAAGGAGGGGGGGGAAAGGATGTGGGTAGTGGGGGAAAGAGGGCACTAGTCCACCTGTAGGGAGGGTATTGTTTATGTCTCCACAGGAAAGGGACAGAGGGACCAGACCTCAACCTGGTGCACCAAGCCTGGAAGGCCACATACCGGCATGAAGCAGCAAATGTACTATAGGTCTTCTGGGCCGGCCCCAATACTAGCTACGTGAACCCCCCTCCGCAGAAGAATGGCATGCAGAGGACAGCACTGAAGCTAAAGCTCAGGGAGAGTGGAGAGTCTGCTCAGACCACACGAGAGCAAACTAAAAGGGGGAGAGAGAGAGGGAGAGAGAGAGAGAGAGAGAGAGAGAGAGAGAGAGAGAGAGAGAGAGAGAGAGAGCTGCATCCTGGCCCACCAACCCCTGAGGACAACATTGCTGCCTGGAGCAGCCGATGCACGGAGTGGACTGTAGGGTCGGCCCCATCACGAGACATGGTGTGCCCTCACTACAGACTACTGGCAATATTAAAATAAGCCAGCCAGAGAGAAAACATCTGCCAAGAAATAAGCAAGAAATATTTAAACCTAAAACAAATTCAGAATTGGTTGAGAGAAATAAAATAACCAAGCATAATATTATGATAGCTCCACGCACCATATTCAAGTTTGCAATAATCTTTGATCGCCAGACCCTTCTTTTTTTATAAATAATTTTATTGGGCTCTCTTACAGCTCTAATCACAATCCATATGTGCATCCATTGTGTCAAGAACATTTGTGCATATGTTGCCATCATCGTTTTCAAAACATTTTCTTCCTACTTGAGTACTTGGTATCAGCTCTTTCCCCCCTCCCCCCTCCCCTACCATCCCAACCTCATGATCCTTGATAAATTATAGATTATTGTTATTTTCTTACACTGTCTCCCTTCACCCAGGTTTCTTTTGTCTGTCCACCTTGGGGTTATATTTCAGTCATTGTGATTGACTCTCCCTTTTTCTCTTTCTCCCCACTTTCCCCCAACCCTCATGGTATCACTACTCACATTACTGTTCCTGTGTTGTTGTTGTTTTTTTTTGGGGGGGGGCGTGTTATATGTCCTGGATTTTTTTCCATTTTATTTTATTGGGGACACTTACAGCTCTTTTCACAATCCATACATGTATCCATTAAGTCAAGCATATCTGTACATATGTTGCCATCATCTTATTCAAAACATTTTCTTTCTACTTGAGCCCTTGGTATCAGCTCCTCATTTTTTTCTCCCTCCCCAATGAACCCTTGATAATTTATAAATTATTATTTTTTTCAGGGCTGATACTGACTACTGTCTCCCTTCACCCACTTTTCTGTTGTCCATCCCCCTGGGAGGGGGCCATATGTTGATCATTGTGATCGGTTCCCTGTTACAAACCCCCTACTTCCCTTACTCTCCTAGTATCACTACTCCCCTTATTGGTCCTGAGGGGTTTATCTGTCCTGGATTCCCTTTGTTCCCAGCTCTTATCTGTACCTGTGTACATGCTCTGGTCTAGCCAGATTTGTTAGGTAGAACTGGGATCATGATAGTAGGGGGGGAGGAAGCATTAAAGAACCAGAGGAAAGTTGTATGCTTCATCGTCGCTATACTGCACCCTGAGTGGTTCATCTCTTCCTTGTGACCCTTCTGTAAGGGGATGTCCAGTTGCCTACAGATGGGTTTTGGGTCTCCGCGCCACACACTCCCTCATTCACATTGATAGGAGTTTTTGTTCTGGGTCTTTGATGCCTGATACTAGTTCCCATGGATGCTTCATGATCATACAAGCTGGTGTGCTTCTTCCATGTGGACTTTGTTGCTTCTCAGCTAGATGGCTGCTTGTTTATCTTCAAGCCTTTAAGACCCCAGATGCTATATATTTGGGTAGCCGGGCACTATCAGCTTTCTTCACCACATTTGCTTATGCACCCGCTTTGTCTTCAGCACTTATGTCAGATAGGTGAGCATCACGGAATGCTGAATTATTAGAACCAAGTGTTCTTGTGTTGAGAGAGTACTGGAATCAAGGCCCGATGTCTGTCTACTACCTTGATACTTAACCTATAAATATATGTACATAGCTCTATTTCCTTATCATTATATAAAACATATTTACATATGTACATGTCTGTATTTAGGCCTCTATAAAAGCCCAATTGCCTCCTAGTTATTTCCTCTACTTTTCTCTTGTTCTACTATCATGTTCGGCCTTCATTTGGGTTTCAGTAATTCCTCTCAGTTACATTGCTCTTGATAAAGCCCTACCAGGCATCCTAAACCCTCTTGGCCATTGATTTTGTTGTTATTGTTTTTGATACCTGGGCACCATCTACTTTCTTCACCACACTTTCTACTAGCACCCATATCTTCAGTGATCTCTTCATGAAAGCGAGTATCTATCAGGGTGATTGACCTGAGTCTTTATGCATTATATCCACCAATACAAAATCTATGATGCTGTTGGGGCAGAACCACACATATATCTATACCAGAAACAAGTTTTAAAATGGTTCTCTTCTAGAACTTTGGCACAGGGAATAAATAAATACACAGGCTATCAGAAATAGGGAGGGACACAAACACAGAGAAGGCACAAATTGATAAGTGGGAGATACTGAAGATAAAACACCTGTGTACATCAAAAGAATTCACCAAGAGACTAATAAGAGAGCCCATGGACTGGGAAAACATCTTTAGCAATGGCACATCAGACAAATGCCTTATTACTAAAATCTACAATCCTCTGCTAGCTTCCAAAAAGAAAATAAAAACCTAATTGCCCACTGAGGACGTAGGCAAAAGACCTGAACAGAAGTTGCACAAGGGTAAATATCTGAATGGCCAATAAACATATGAGAAAATGTTCCCAATCATTAGCGATAAGAGAAATGCAAATTAAAACACCAACGAAATACTGCCTAACACCCTCAAAGATAGCTTGATTCAAAATATCAGAAATCAATAAGTGTTGGAGGGACTGTGGTGAGATAGGAACTCTCATCCACTGCTGGTGGACCTGTAGGTATGTACAGCCACTATGGAAATCGATTTGGCAATTTCTAAAACAGATGGAAATTGAGCTACCATACGACCCAGCAATACCACTACTGGGCATATACCCAGAAGAGGCAAGAAACAAACCACGGCCAGACATCTGTGCTCCAGTGTTCATTGCGGCACAGTTCACAATTGCAAGGAGTTGGAAACAACCCAAATTTCCATCGACAGGTGAATGGATTAAAAAACTGTGGTACATACATAGAACGGAGTACTACACATCCCTAAAAAACAGTGATGAACACATGAAGCACTTCGCCACATGGGAAGAACTGGAGGAAATTATGCTAAGCAAAGTAAGCCAAGCACAAAAGGAGAAGTACAACTTGAATCTGCTGAGGTAAGCCTTAAAAATGCAAAAGGGGCATAGGGGAAAAGCTACTGTATACAACTATTCCTGGGGTGAGGTCCACGTAGTATGGCAGGGGCCAGACTAAACCCAGGGACATATATGGTAGCCAACTAAAAAGGAGTGGGGAAAAGAAAAAAAAAAGACATGTGTAGCAGGGGAACAGGGAACTGACCTACCCAAGGGGAGGATATTGTTAATATCTCCACAGGGAAAGAGGGACCAGACCTCAACAGGGTGCTCCAAGATGTGAATGCAACATACTGGCATGAAGCAGGAAACCAATAGAGAGGTCTGAGGGGCTGGTCTCCCAACTACATGGACAGCCCCCACCTCCCAGTAGAAGAATTCACTGCAAAGGACAGCACTGAAGCTACAGCTCAGGGAGAGGGACATATCTGATCAGAGCTCACAGGAGCAAATGAAGGGGAGGAAGAGAAAGTGGAGCATATCCTGGCCAACAAGCCTTGAAGACAATATTCCAACTCAGAGCAGCCAATGCACAGAGAGGACTATAGGGCCAGCCCCACTAGCAGACACGATGTCCCTCACTGACCCATATCCCTAAGGGGGAAAGCACTGGAGAAACAGTGTGGGAATTGTGCCCCATCTGATCCCATTACACCGAAGGGAAACACTAAGGGCAACAGAACAGTAAGGGGAGCAGAGCAACAAAGTCCCCAGGCAATACCAAAAATAGACTTTAGGGCCAGGGTGTGTCACCCCATCAGACTCCACCAGAAAGCACTCCTAAAGGGCAACAAATAGATCTTGAACTTTTTACAGGTTTTTCTTTTTTTGGTCCTTGTTGTTTTGTTTTCTTTTGTAGCTTTGTTTTGCTCTGTCTTGTTTTTAGTACATAGTATTATCTCTGCAGGTCCATCTACCTAAGATAGGCAGGATAAACAATCTGGAGTAGAAAACAATGGGACTTACGGTTCGGGGCGGGGGGAGGACATGGGAGAGGGGGAGGTGGGGGAAAGGAAGTGGGTGCAAACAAACCCAGGGACAAGAGAACATCAAGTGATCTAAAATCCATGGCAAGGCGGGTGTAGGAGGCCTGATAGACCTTGATCAAGGGCAATGTAACCGAGAGGAATTACTGAAACCCAAATGAAGGCTGAACATGATAGTGGGCAAGAGGAAAGTAAAAGGAAATAGAGGCATGACCTAAGACACAAATTAGCTTTTTAAAAAAAATTTAATAAATCTTTTTATTGGGTCTCATACAACTCTTATCACAATCCATACATACATCAATTGAGTAAAGCACCCTTATACATTCGTTGCCCTCGTCATTCTCAAAATTCGCCTTCCACTTTGGTTCCTGGAATCAGCTCATTTTCCTTTTTTCCCCTTCTCCCTCCCTCCCCCCTCCCCCTCCCCCTGAACCCTTAATAATTTATAGATTATTATCTTATCTTACACTGTCCGGCGTCTCCCCTCACCCACCTTCCCATTGCCCATCCCCCAGAAAGGAGGTTACACATAGATCCCTGAGATAGATTCTCCCTTTCTACACCCCCTTCCCTCCTGGTGTCGCCACTCTCACCGCTGGTCCTGAGGGGTTCATCCGCCCTAGATTCCGTGTTTCCAGATCCCTGCTGCACCACTGTGCATCCTCTGGTCTAACCAGGTCCACAAGGCAGAATTGGGATCATGATAATTGGGAGGGGAGGAAGCATTCAAGAACCAGAGGAAGGTTTTGAGTTTCATTGTTGCTACACTGAACCCTGAGTGACTCATCTCCTCCCCACTACCCCTCTGCAAGGGATGTCCAGCTGTCTACAGATGGGCATAGGGTCCCCATCACGCACTCCCCCTCATTCACGGTGATGTGACCATTTTTTTCCTCCTGCCTTTGTTATTTGAAACCTGTTCCCCTCTGGCCTTCATGGTCACACAGGTTGGCGTGCTGCTTCCATGTGGGCTTTGTTGCTTCTGGGCTAGATGGCCGCTTGTTTATTTTCAAGCCTTTAAGTCCCCAGATGCTATATCTCTCAATAGCCGGCCACCATCAGCCTTCTTCACCACACTTGCTTATGCACACATTCATCTTCAGCGTTTATGTGAGGAAGGTGATCATACAATGATGGTTTTTGTTCCTTGGTGTCTGCTACCTGGTCCATTCAACACCTTGTATTCACTTAGGCTGTATGCTTCTTCTCTGTGGGCTTTGATGCTTCCAAGCTAGATGGCCGCTTGTTTGCATTCAAGCCTTTAAGACCCCAGACGCTGTATCTTTTTGATAGCCGGGCACCATCAACTTTCTTCACCACGTTTACTTATACACACCTCTCTCTTCAGTGATCATGTCGGGGCGGTGGGTATCATGGAATGACCGTTTAGCTGGGCACGGTGCTATTGTATTGAGGAAGTGTGCACGAGGAGGCCCAATGTCCACCTGACCTGCTACCCTACTACTGAACCTATAAATATATGTACATAGGTCTATTCCCCCATGTTCATAAATATATTTACATATGTACATGTCTGTATTTAGGCTTCTATGTATGCCCTTTGCTTCCTACTCCTTTCCTCTATTTCCTTATGCTTTCCTCCTGTCCCACTACCATGTTCAGACTTCATTCTGGTTTCAGTAATTCCTCTCAGTTACCTCGCCTTTGGATCACTCCCTACCAGTCCTCCTTTCCCCTCCCTGGCACTGGTTTTGAACCACTCGTTGTTCCCTTATCCCTGTGTTGACCAACACCTCCTCCCTTCCCCTACCTCCCATGCTCTCATGTTCCTCCAGGACCGTTGGTCCCGTTATTTTCTTCTCACATTGTTTGTCCAGCCTATTTTATCTAGGTGGACCTGCTGATATAGTAATATGTGCATACAAATGCAGATGGCTTTGACAGCGCCCAAGTGGCACATAAGAACATGGCTTCGACAGCAGCAACACCGACACGCTGATAGACAAAAAAGCCACTAACATACAAAATTTACAAGGTTAAAAAGAAAAAACAAAACAAAAAGCGAAAAAAGAAAAAAATTCTGTTAGAAGTTCAAGGTCTGTTTGTTGACCTTTAGGAGTATTTTCCGGATGAGTCTTGTGAGGTGCCACGTCCTGGCCCCAAAGTCCATCCTTTATACTCCCTCGGGATCTCTTTGCTCTGCTTCCCCTGTTGCTCCATTGCATGCCCCCAGTGTTTGCCTCAGTGTGGTGGAGTCAGCTCAGTCGCACATCCCCCACTGTGTCTCAAGTGCTGTCCCGTGTAGGGCCATGGGTCAGTGCAGGATGTTGCATCTCGCAGTGTGGCCAGCTGTATGGTCCTCTCTGTATGATGGACCCTTCGAGTCGGGCTATCGTCCTCTGAGCTTGGTGGGCCCAGGTGTGCACCGCTCCGTTCTTCCTCCTTCCTTTGCTTTAGCTTCCTTCTGGGTGTGATGTGGTAGGTCAGTTCCTTTCCCACACCAGATGATCTATTTTCATTTTCTGTGGTACTCCCTTCAATTGTGGGGGTAGAGCTAATTCTGGAGGGGGACCGGCGTATGGTCCAGTCTTTTTGTGTAATCCTCCATACTTTACGTTGACCTCCTAGTTTGGTGTGTCATGGGGTTTGTATGCATGTTCAAGTTCTTTGGGGACAAAACCAATACATGCCCCTGGATGGGTTAGTGCCCTATTCCCCCCATACTATCCACTCGGTTTCTCCCAATCCCGGTTCTCCCTCCCCCTGCCCCACTTCCCCTTCTTTATGCTGGGCCCTCATGTACCTCCCTAAGTGTGGCCTGCCCTCCCTCCAACTATGTATGCTTCTACCTGTTTATTGCGAGATAGATGTTTATTCTTCTATTACTGGCATGCTGATTGTACTTACCTCAGGGGACTCATGTTATACCTGTCCCTTTGGGTCTGGCTTACCTCGCTTAACGTAATTCCTTCCAGCTCTTCCCATGAAATAATGTGTTTCATATGCTCATTTGTGCTTTTCAGTGCTGCATAGTACTCCATTGTGTGTATGTGCCAAAGTTTACTAATCCACTTGTCTAAGATGGAAACTTAGGCTGTTTCCAAGTCTTTGCGATTGTGAATTGTGCTGCAATATTGGAGCACATATGACTGGTCGTGTTTTATTTGCTGCTTTCACCGGGTATATGCCCAGAAGAGAGATGGCTAGGTCATAAGGTAGATCAATTTACATTTTCTTTAAGTATCACCAGATTGCTTTCCACAGTGGCTGTACAAATCTACATGACCACCAGCAGTGGAGCAGGTTTCCTACTTCCCCACAGCCCCTCCAACATTTGTTGCTCTCTGATTTCCTGATCTGGGCTAGCCTCAGGGGTGTTAGGTGGTATCTCATGGTTGTTTAGATTTGCATTTCTCTTATGGCTAGGGACTTCGAACACGTTCTCATATGCTTATTGGCCATATGGGTCTCCTCTCTAGTGAAAGTTCTTTTCAGTTACAAATTAGCTTTTATAGAGGTCTAAATATAGGCATGAACATATGTAAATATATTTATATACGACATTGGGGAACTAGATCTATGTACATATATTTATAGGTTTAGTATTAAGGTAGCAGACAGACATTGGGCTTTTAGTCAAGTACTCCCTCAACACAAGAACACTTTGTTCTATTAACCTGGAATTGCATGATGCTCACCGTCCTGACATGATCCCTGAAGACAAAGCGGGTGCATAAGCAAATGTGGTGAAGAAAGCTGATGGTCCCCGGCAAACAAAAGATATAGTGTCTGGGGTCTGAAAGGTTTGAAGGTAAACAAGTGGCCATCTAGCTGAGAAGCAACAAAACCCACATGGAAGAAGCACAGCAGCTTGTGTGAGATTATGAGGTGTCGATGGGATCAGGGATCAGGCATCAAAACCAAAAAATCATATCACTATGAATGAGGGGGAGTGTGGAGTGGAGACTCAAATCCCAACTGTAGGCAACTGGACATCCCCTTACAGAAGGGTCGCTGCCAGGAGACAAGCCAGTCAGGGTGCAGTGTAGCAACGATGAAACATACACCTTTCCTCTAGGTCTTTAATGCTTCCTCTCCACCACTATCATGATCCCTGCTCTACCTTACAAATCCGGCTAGACCAGAGCATGTACACTGGTACAGATAGAAACTGGAAACACAGGGAATCCAGGACAGATAAACCCTTCAGGACCAATAATGAAAGTAGTGATACCAGGAGGGGAAGGGGAAGGGGAAGGTGTGGGGAGAAACGGGGAACCGATCACAATGATGTACCTCTACCCCCCCTCCCTGGTGATGGATAACACAAAAGTGGGTGAAGGGGACATTGGTCAGTGTAATAATAATAATAATTTATATTAATTATTTAAAATATAATTTATACTAATTATTATGATGAAGCAATAATTTGTAAATTATCAAGGGTTCATGAGGGACAGAGGGTGGGGGAGAGAGGGGAAAATGAGGAGCTGATACCAAGGGCTTAAGTAGAAAGAAAATCTTTTGATGATGATGACAACAAATGTACAAATATGCTTGACACAATGGATGGATGGATGGATGGATTGTGGTAAAATTTGTATGAACTCCCTATAAAATGATGGTCCTCTTCTAGAATCAAGCTGTAGAGGGTTTAGATTTCTGACAATTTGATTCAGCATTTTGGTTCTGAAATCCTGAAAGCACCTAACACATAATAGGTACACTTTCGATATTTTTGAATAAGTGAGCTTTTGAGAATTTGCTGAGGCAGTTGTTCGTTTGAGAACCCAAAGTGTTAGCATATGAAAATATTGAGGCTCATGGTCATATTTCTTTGATTATGGATTTCACTCTTTTTCTCTCAAATATTAAAAAAAATATTCTTAACCTGTCATGCTAACATATACCTTAAAAATAGCCCAAAAAGCCAGTCTTTAGAGAATAGACTTTAGAAAAAGTGACAATTCCTTGGTGACCAGCAGTCCTACTTTTGAAAGAAAAAACATTTTTTTTTGTACCTTGAGATTCATCCAGGAAAGGAAGAGTCTAATTTAGGCATCGCTTGAGGACAGAGTTGTGAATAGCCTGTGTGGATGGGATGGTTGGTGCTATTTTATTTTCATCTTATATTGAGTGGGATGTACTTGATCTTTTAGCTTCTTGTCTGAAACTTCTAGTAGATAGGTTTAGGGTCAGGGGGCTTGTCCTTCCCATGCCTGCAAAGGCTCCCATAGTGGAGGTAGTAAAGAAATCAGCCGACCACTAGATGCCTATGAAACCCCCTTATTGAGTATGCTCCTAATCAAGCCCCCTTCCAGGTGGGAGGTACATCTGGGCGGTCCAAACCACACCCAGGCTCATGACATCACAGGTTGGCTTCAAACAGCCAATAGGATCAACCAGTACCACCAACCATGCCTCCCCAGCCAGAGGTTTGAAAAACCTGACTGTGGGAAGGCCTCTCTCTTTTACCCTGCTCCTGGTCAGTGGCAGGTTGGAGGGTGAGGACCTCCCTCCCCCACTCGGGCACACATGCACCTGCTTTGGGCCTACTCAGGGCCCACAGTGTCTGGGCCCACATGCTCTTAGCCTCTAGGGTTCTTAGGCTTCTGGCCTCCCTGGATGCCCACTCACCCCAAGAACTGCATAAACAAGTGCTCTCTGCCAGAGGTTGCTAGTGCCAGTCCTGAACTTCCAGGCATCTTCGTGTCTTGGCATGCTTCCCAGGGTTAGCGGGTCCCCTTTGAGACTGTAAATCCTGAAACTTTTCCTGTCCTTCATAAAAACCCACTTGGGTTACAAAACGGGCTTTGGCGTGAATACTTTCATCGGGCAAAGCCAAGGATGGAGGTATTACCCGCTCCAGAAGCTTTACAAACTGCCTTCCCTGTCTCTCACAGTTTCCCATGAACTTCAGCCTCCTGCCCTTCCCTCTTTGCTTTTCCCTTACCCATCTCCTACTCAATGGTCAAGAGCTAGCTTGGACTTTCCCAGTTCTCTCTGATTCTGGGGATCCCACAAGCCCTCCTTCCTGCCCCTTTGATCGCAGTTTGTCTCAGTGCCTCACCTGCTAGGACTACCTCCTTTCTTTTATTATTATTATTATTATTATTATTAGGTCCCTTACACATAGGGTCCACCACCCCATGTGTCCTATTGTGGCTACAGAGCTGAGCAGGTTTCCACGGAGCTTCTAGATAATGGCAATCTACTTCTAAAATCTACCATTAAGATTAGGAGAGAACCTTGCCCGACACACTCACTTGTAGACACGTCATCAGGAGAGAGCCGGTTGCTGGAGCAGGGCAGTATGTATGGTAAAGCAGAGGACCAGCAAGACCACCAGTGACATGGATTGGCACCGAGGTCTCAGTAAAGGATTCAAATCTGCTGACAACCACGAGGATTGCACCAGATTCTCACAAGTTCTGCTGTGCCCGAGGCCTGCCTCAGTTGGGGTTGCCTCGATGGGCATTAGCCATACCACCAAACACTGGGCTTGTAGCGAGAATAATACTTCCTGAATGTTTGCTTTAAGCCGGAGACCGGTCAAGATGGTTTACTTGTACCAATGCATTTGCTCTTCCTGAACAGACCAGAAGTAGAGCCTGTGGAACTCCATTTCACAGGTGAGCAATTGGTCTTGCCCGAGTTTGCCCGGCTAGCAGCTGGCAGTCAGTGAGCCGTCACATCTGATTCTCCTACGGACACCATTATGCCTTTCTCCACAAAAGTACTTCATGGAGATATGATGTGAACAGTTGAGAAGGTTCCATTGGTGGATTGAAGAAATTCTGGAGATAGTGATCGGAGGAGGGGGTGGGGTGGGGAGTGGGGGGTAACAGGGTGCTTGGTGCTGTGCCAGGTGCTAGGGGTGTAGTGCTGAATGGGGTAGGAAGGGAACTGGTTCTCAGCAAGGTAACAGTCTGGCCTCATGGAGAGTCCAGTCAAACACGAAGTAAACAAAACGATGGGCTTAAGGGTTTTTTTAAAATATATTTCAGAAATCTAGCAGGCCAAACACTCCTACAAACGAGTCTCACAGGTCTGAGGAATGAAATGGGATGGCTTCTACCAGACGGTGCTAAGGTGACAAGCCTGCAGAGGAGGCAGGCTAGAGATGAAAGAATTCATAAGGAAACTTCACAAAGCCCGCTAGGCCAGGCTCCATCTTCCCCATACAAGCAAGGATGAAGGAGGGGAAGGAAAACCAGAAAAGAGCTACAGGGGTTGGAGGTACATGAGTGTAAGCCACTGAAGAGGTGGTGGGGGAGGAGGGGGAGGTGGCGGGCATGGAGAAATGGGTGGTTCAAGACTAGCCTGAAAAGCCCCATCAGGGCATCTGAGGAGTCAGTCACTAATGAAAGGAGTTCTCACAAGTGGCTGTCAACAGACTGGTGGTGATTGGAGGAGCTCAGACTTGAAAAGGACTTTGTTCTCTGTCAGAGAAAGAGGACCATTGTGGTCCTTGGGAAATATGGAGCTTGTGTGTGTGTGTGTGTGTGTGATTGGGGGGGAGGGGTGGGGAAGGGGAGGTCTCCTTACCCCAGAATGATCACCAGCGCAGCTCCCACAATGGTTCCTAGCCTCATTGGGCTCGAGGCTGGGTAGTCGGAAAGGGCCTGAGCCATAGAACCTGACTTTCTGTGATCTAGCTCCACTCTGTTGGGTGGCCCTGAGCCCATCAGGTGGAAAATGGTGTGTGTGTGTGTGTGTGTTTGAAGTAAAGTAGAGACTACAGCCCTGGGAACCTAGGCAAAGAAGCACTATAATTCTGTACCGCAGCGTCCATTCCATCCCCAAAGGCCGTGTGAGACACAAGATTTGGCTCAAGCAAACCCAGAAGGGTGACCTAGAGCCCTTTGGGGGTAGATGGCGAACACCTAGCTGAGATTTTCTCCATCGAGAGTGCCTAGCATCGAGCCATTGTGGTTCAAAGGTAAACTCCTCGTCTAAGGCGCAGGATGCTGGGCTTTGACTTAGGGCCAGTGCACTTGATGCACAGCTGTCACCTGCCCCGCCAGTGGAGGCCTGTGTGCTGTTATGATGCTGAACAATCTCAGCAGAGCTTCCTGATGATGTTGAACTAGGAAGAAAAGTCTGGTGACCTCCTTTTGAAAATCAGCCAGTGAAAGCCCTGCGGCTCTTGATGGTTCAATTTAGGGTTGTATTTTCTTCCACTGCTGACGGCAGCAACATGAGTCACCGCCCATGGTGGTGAGCAGCAACCAACCACCTTATTAGAAAGGTGTTCATACCGTAAGATGCGGCACAGCACACTCCCAAGAATCCCAGCCCTGGATCAAGCCACTGCCTCCGTGTGGTTTGGGGTACATTGAACCTTCTTTCCTCCTTTACAGACTGGGTGCGAAAGTAACTACATGGTAGGTTGTCAGGCGAGACTCGTCTCAGAGAAGGAAAGCATGCTTGGTAAAGTAGAAGGTAGTGGAAGAAGAGAAAGACTTTCAAAAAGATGGATTGACACAACGGTGAGCTCAAGAAGAGCAGCCATGGTGAGGATGCCACAGGACCAGGCTGTGTTCTGTTTTGTTGTACGCAGGGTTGCCAAGCGTTAGAACTGACTCAAAGGGACCTAACAACAAGCAACAATAGTGCAAGGGAGGCTGGGGATGGAAAAGCTTTGAAAGATGACTGGGCGCTACCAAGCACTCGGTAAATACAAGGAGAAAGATTGTTGTTGCTACTACTGCCCTTGGGGATCCTTGGCAAGGGAAGGGCACACAGTGCTTGGAAGAGAGCATTTTCCTTACCCCAGAGTTTCAAGGGCAGCCAACTTTTTTTTTTAAGTACAGAATGAACTCTAGGAAGAAACCTTAAAATGAAGTCCCAGATCTCTTAGTTGCTACTTCCTTCCTCATTTGTCCCAGGAGGTGGAAAGCAGGCCTTTGAGTGACCTTGGGTTAATAGTTGCCCTTGGGGGTGCCTGGAAACAAATCAGCCCACTTGGCACTCCTCACCACAATTGCTAAGAGCTGAGTGACATCACTAGGTACACTGGGGATCAATGCTCCTCCTGCTCTTTACTTTATTGTAATAGTTACCTGGGCCCCAAGCACCAGGGACAAATAATCTTGTGAGACTTTACTGTGCTTCTTTCTTTACGTATCCCTCAGCTTCCCTTTGTGCCCACTAGAGGAAGCAGAAACCAGGATGAGGCTGTGCATAACATTTGAAAACAGATTTTAGACTATTTTCCTTAGATGCCTGGGGACTTGGGAAGGACACTGATGCTAAAGAGGGTGTGTGTGTGTGTGTGTGTGTGTGTGTGTGTGTGTGTGTAGAAGAGATGACCTGGGAATTCCCAGTTGGTTCTTGGCACCAGATAGGAATCCTAATTCACTAGGATGTTTCTCTCCACACCCTCTCTTGGCTAATTTGAACCTGAAACAAATAGTTTTAGGTCCCAAGGGTTCCCTTGGGGCCATCCCAGAAGATCAAATGTATGTAGGGCGTGAGCTTAAATGAGGAGTTCAGAGTGTGTCCAAATCTTCTCTGGCGTGTGGGGGCTGCCAGAGTCCTGGGGACCAGGGAATACCATGGGGAGACTTGACTCTGGAGTTGCTTTTCCTGGTCATCCCTGGCCTTGCTTTCTGCTGCCTAAAGACGTGAAAGCCCTGGAGGGGTCAATGAGGCCATGAGAATGGAGAGACAAGTAAGAATGGTATCTGAAGGAATGCTATTGTTTTGGTCTTGCAGGCTTATTTATTCATTCCCTTTGTTCATTCATTCACCCTTTGCTTCCAAAGCAATCATAATCAAAATGGTGTGTGTGTCATACATACTACCTGGTACCCTGTTCATGGTGGTAGCATCTCCAGCTTCCATTTGATTCTCAATGGAGTCTCTGCCACCCCACATGATTAAAAAAATGCCTGCAGTTGATGAGTTGATATTGAATTGGCATTCATTAAACCCATTCTTTGATAGACACTATGCTAAATTAGTTTATTTTGAGGTGGAGGGGAACTGAGTGTAATTTTTTTACGAAGTAATAAAAAAAGTCCTTGCAAGAAATTTGGAAAAATAATGAGATGTCTGAAGGAAAAACAAAACAAAACAAAACAAATCCCTGTAATCTAGCTATAACATTGGATTCTTCACACTTCTACAGTTACCTTGTTAGTGACTTTTTCTCCTGGGATTGTGATACTGTGTACTCAAAGAGCTGCTCCCAAAGGCACATCGCCCTTGATCTCAAGAGCAAAGGATCAATAGCATGTTCGTGGTGGGAGCAAAGTACATGTAGGTACAAACACTGGGTGAATTCTAGGTCTGTAGTGAATAGGAGCACAGGATGCAGAAGGGAGCTGGGAAGGGTCCGCTCAGAGAAGGTAGTGATTGAGTGGGTCTTGAAGAAAGAATATGGGAAGAGTAGTGTTGCTAAGGAAAGGATAGACTCAGACAACTACCATGAAATTGAGACTCTTGTCTCTGACCATGGAATAGCCATGGAGTTTTTTTTAAAGGGTATCACCATCATTCTCAGGCTTATTTATTGCCCCTACTTAAAAATAAGCAAACAAAACAACAAAAGAAAAAACATATTGACATATTTTATTGAATCCAATTTATCAAAAAATATAAAGAGTCCTGGCCATGAGCCTGTCTTCAGTACATGCGGATGTTGTGGAAAAGCTTATGTGCTTTTTGCTGGGTCTCGATCCTGCATCTGACCATTAGTTTCATGAGATTTCAGTCAGCCAACCTTATTGCCTGCCCATCCTAGGAGTCATCAGCAGCCTGACATGCTGGATTCATCTGTCTTTGCAGTTGAAGTCTGCCACTCTGCCAGTCTTGGCTTCATCAGCCCCTGTAGCTACATGAGTTAGGTGAAACCTCTAGCCTGTCCTTTGACCCATAAACTTCAACTCTGTCTGGCTCTTCAACTGTGTGCGTCATTTCCTTGAAATAAACCTCTGTCTCTCTAAGTGCATATAAGCTTCATTGGTTTTGCTTCTTTGGCGAACCCAGCCTAAGACACCAGGAAAGTTTGAAACTAGCTCTATGTTCTTGGGTTTCCCCCAGTGTTTCTTGGATTTTCCATGTTTCCCTCAAGCTCCCAATCATCACTGTTTGATTCACTGCAGGGTAGGGCATGGTGGTCATAACTTCTAAATGCTTATTCTAGTGCTCTAATGACAGGGTGTGAGAGAGAAAATATTAATTTTCAAGGGAAATAAATATGTGAGGAAAATATCTTCAAACGGTTGTACCTGTAATCTCAATGAAGTCCAGTAAAAACTCTATGATGATCGTGACTAGCACTTTGTAATGAAATGAGGGTGATCATTTGCATTCTCTTTTTTATATTTCTGTATGTCTCAATATTTCTGCAATGAGCGTACTTTTCTGATATTCAGAGAAAATGTTATTTTTAAAGAGTAATAAACAAAACATAGTTTTCCAATTTTATTGATTGGCCGTGGTCTTCAAAATGATGAGCAATTTGGAAAGAAGTGAGGAATGGGCGGATGCTAATACACCGGTCCAAAGATAAAAGCATCAAATAGAAGATCCACTCAATTTTCCAGGTCACAGAAATAGCAGAGTCCAAAATAGAAATGCACTTTTAATAGATTTAGCACAATGTTTCTGACTTTGATCATTTAATTTCTCTAGTTCTAGACTCTGGGTCCTTCTTCACCCACCCTACCTTCTTGCAGTTTGATCTTTTAGCAGCCGTCACCAAAGCCTCTTTGTCCCCATTTCCCTCTTGGAGCAAAACTCTCTGGTCATTCCCCCACAGACATCCTTTCCTTCTTTGAATGCCTGCGTCTCGATCCAATTGGTCCCCCGGGTCCCCACCCTAGCCATCTGAATGAACCTTGCTATGGAGCTCTGTATAGCTCTGATGGTTTTAGGGTGTTTGTGGTCCTCTGGTTTGGGGGGTCTCTTTAAACACATTTGGTATTATTATTCAAATTAACTTTTTATTCATTGTTTCCAAATGTGACCTAAGTTTTTAGAGGCTGTCCATAGGTAGATTTATCCTGAACTTTTTATTATGGTAACTAGATGAAGATAAGTTTTTAAAAAAACATGTTCTACAAAACCATAGCAATCTTTGTGAAATAAAAAACTCACAATGTGAAGCTATTGTTCTGGGATCTATCTTCCATTTTGGCCTGGACTCTTCTGAAGGTGGTGTTTCTATAACTCCTTGGACTACTCACCACAAGATTGGCAGTTCAAAACCACCAACTGCTCCTCTGGATAAAGATGAGACTTTCTACCCCCTTAAAGAGGGTTAGAACCTTGAAAGCCCACAAGGGCAGTTCTGCCTTGTCCTATAGGTTGCCTTGGAGTCAGAATCGACTTCCTGGCAGTGACTTGGGCATTTTGGAACCCTAGCCTGAAGAAGTCTATTTCTTTGATTTACTCCATATCAAAACGCCAGCGTTGGCTCCTTGAGGGACTTAACTAGTATGTCTTTTGTGGTTTGTTCCTGTGTTTGAGGAAGGAAGAGAAGTCTGAAGGGACAGCATCAGGGCTGTAGCACGGTGAGGTACATTTCCACACAGAACCCCTCATAGGACAACCCATGCTGCCCTCCCAGGAGGAGCAGCTTCATACAGTGATGGGGGTGGGGGGGGGCAGTTCCTGGCCTTTGTAACACCATTGGAATTTTCCATTTTTATAACAAAAATTCTTGCTGGAGAAAATCTATCAAGATCACCTCTTTGGAATCCCGAAAGACAAACACTATATAACCTTTTGGGCTGATCTGCCTGCCTTGAATGTAACTGGCCCAGCCATCTCGTCAGACATCCTTGTCTCGATGGGATATTTCTTTTGAAGGTACCCCAAGCAGACTGCCATCAGAAGTCTGATGAAGCACAGGAAGCACCCACTCATCTGTGCCAAGACATTCAGAAGACAGCTATGTGGCCAGCTGACCAGAAGAGATGCATATTTGTACCAAAGAAAGGGGCTCCAATAGAATGCATAAATTAAAGAACAATATTATTTCTATCACAGGCACATAAAATTTTGCTTCGGAGCCTCCAACAAAGGTTGCAGGATTCAGGCTGGATTCAGAAGAGGACACAGAACAAGGGATATCACTGCTGATGTCAGCTGGCTTGTGGCTGAAAGCAGAGAGTACCAGAAAAAAGTTTATTTGTGTTTTATTGATTAGGCAAAAGCATTAAACTGTGGATCATACCAAACTATAGGGAATCTTGACAAGAATAGGAATCCCCAAACATTTGACTGTGCTCATGCAGAACTTGTACATGGATCAGGAGGCAGTTGTGTGAGCAGAACAAGGAAATAGTGCATGGTTTAAAATCAGGAAAGGTGTGCGTCAGGGCTGGATCCTCTCACCATGCTTCTTCCCTCTGGGTGCTGAGCAAGTAAGAGGACCTGAAAGAGGAAGGTGGCATCAGGATTGGAGGAAGGCTTATCTACAACCTACCATATTCGGATTACGCAATTGCCCTTGCTGAAAGTAAGGAGGCTTTGAAGCACTTGCTGATGAAGATCAAGTTTTGGCACCTTTCAGAATGGATGACCACTTAATGTAAAGAAAGCCTAAATCCTTACGGTTGGACCAGTAGTTAGCATCATGATAAATGGGGAAAAGGTTGAAGTTGTCAAGGATTTTGCCTTGTTCGGATCCACAATCAATGCTCATGAAAGCCGCAGAGGAGAGATCAAATGATGCCTTGCAATGAGTAGATCTGCTGCAGAGACCTCTTGACAGTGTGGACAAGCAAGGATGTGGCTGCCTTTGAGGACTAAAGTGAACCTTACCCAAGTCATGGGATTTTCAGTCTCCTCATATGCATGTAAAAGTGGGATATTCATTAAGGAAGACAGAAGAAGAGTCGACGCATGTGAACTGTGGTTCTGGTGAAGAATATTGAAAGTACCACGGATTGCCCCCAAACAAACAAACCGGTCAGCAGTTCGAAACCACCAGCAGCTCCGAGGGAGAAAGACTGGGCTTTCTACTCCCATAAACATTTGCAGTCTCAGAAACCCACACGGGGGTCGCTATGAGTCAGCATTGACTCCATGGGAATACAAGGCTATTCATTGGCTTGTTTTCAGAAGCAGATTAGCAGGCCTTTCTTCCTAGCCTGTCTTAGTCTGGAAGTTCCATAGAAACTTGCTCAGTATCATAGCCAAATGCAAGCGTCCACTGACAGTGCCAGGAGTGCATGATGTATATCAATTAGAATGGAACTGGGATCACTCCCATGGAAGGTGAACAGTCAACCACCGAGCCACTACTACTAAAGCTGAGAGTCAACGGTTCAAACCATCACTCACTCCTCCTCGGGAGCAAGATAAGGTTGTCTGTTCTCATAAGAATTTACAGTGTTTTTCCCCTATACCCACAAACTATATATAGATACAATTATATATAACATATATAATCAATATATAATAACATTAATATATTATTATATATTTATATAATATAATCATACATCGATATAATTATATATATAATTAATTGGGAATTGATACATATATCCAATCATTCCACAGTTCAATCACGGCAAACAGTGTGGTACAATGGCTACCACAATCCATTTCCAAACATTTTTTTCCTTCCTGGTCTCCTTGACATCGTCTCCCTTTCACACCCCCCACCCTCTAGGATTTACAGTCTGGAAAGCAGTTTTACTCTGTCGTGTAACGTCATTATGAGTCAGTACCGACTTGATGGCAATGGGTTTTTTCCCAGTTGGGTTTTTTGTTTTTTTGGTTTTTTTAGTGAACGCTGCTGCTGCTTCAAGGGTCCCCGCAAAGAACAGCAGGCTCTAGAGGAGAACAGTGCAGGGCAAGTTCCAACTCTTCTTTTTCCCAAACGTTGGAAGCTCCAAATACCATGCCTTTCCGCGGGCTTCTGCTCTAGGCTGTACAACCAGTTCTTTCGACTGTTCTTCAGGCAACACATCGTTTATGTCCCTTCCATCACATTGTGAGTGCATCTGTTACACATTTCCACTTCCACTTCTCCTCACCCCCACCCCCTCCCGTCCTCCAGCCACTCAGAGCATTTCCTGAAGTATTTCCCAGGCTGGCTCCAGCCTGGCGGGGTATTTTCAGATCACTCACGCTTCTGGGAAGGTAGTCAGCTTGGAGGAAGGAAATCACCCAGAGCTGGTGGGTCCAAAGAGAATCTGTCGTAACATAGGACTCACTCCCTGGTGAGCCTCCTGTACCCACCTCCCATCTCTACAGACTCCTGCCTGGCCTGGTCAGAGTCACTGCAAGTGAGCACTAGAACTTGAGCTTTCCCACCTCCACTTGCCCCCTTATAGCCTCCCGGGGCCCTGCAGTGGGTGGAGAGGAGGACCTGTAGGGAGGTGAGCACAGGTCCAGACAGGTTCTTCCTGTGCCCTCTGAGCAGGCCAAGGCCATGGGCTTCTGTGGCACTTGTTCCCTCAGGAGACCACCACTGCCACCACCACTACCCCCAACATTAGGAATCCTTCTCCTCGGGATCCCAGGATTGGAGCCTGGCCACCCCAACACTGTCTCTGGATCCATGGCTTTGACCCTAGAAATCCATTACCATGGAGTCAACCCTGACTCCTGGTGACCCCGTGAGTGTCAGAGTAGGGCTGTGTTCCATAGGGTTTTTGGTGGGCTGGTTTTGGGGAAGTTGATCACCAGGCCTTTCTTCCGAGGTGCTTGTGGGTAGACTTCAACCTTCAGTCTTTTTGGCTACTAATCAAGTGTGTTAACTGTTTGTACCTCTCAGGGACTCCCTTTTTTTGAACACCCCATGTAATAATAATCATTTTCAGGGAATAAGCAAGGAAACAACCCAATATCTCTCTTTAACATCTCAGAAAGGATTAATCTATCCAATTAGTGAGTAGTTGGCTAGATCCCCAATGGCAGAAAATGCATAAGTAGATAACTTCCAAAAGTGATATATGGCTTTACAAACAAATGAAGACTCAAAAAATCAAGTAGTCCATTCCATTACCTTGAATCATTGCTTCTTGTCTGACAGATTCATAGCACACATTTATTATTAATTTAGGATTCTTCCATCTAACTTTATTTTAGTATATCCATTAGGACATACATCTCAATCTAGTGAAATCTTTATGCTTCTGCCTTTTAAAGTATATATTATCCTTTTAAGTAATGGGCAAAGTATTCTTGACAAACCACAAATCCAAGAGCTACTCATTGAGAGCTGTTTGGGTAAACTTTCTAAACTTTCTGCGGTGCATCTGTAAATTGAGGATAAAATAAAGGTTCACTGTACAGGCATCTCCTGAAGACTAAGAGATGATACAGGTAAAGCTTTTAAAATAGCACTACCGTACTCTATACTCACGGCTGTTGAGTTCTTGTTGACTCACAGCGACCCCATAGGACAGGGTAGATGTGCCCCGTGAGTTTCGGAGACTATAACTCTTTACAGGAGTTAAAAGCTACATCTTTCTCCCCAGGAGCCATTGGTGGTTTCAAACTGCTGACTTTGTGGATCACAGCCCAACTCATAACCTCTTTGTTACCAGGCCTACTAAAACAGCACAAGACGAAGAAACCCAAAGACTTGGGGAAACCATTCGTGCAAAGGGCTAGAAGACCATTCCAACCACAGCCCCCACTAACCTGAGACCTGAAGAATTACATGGTTTCTACCATAGATATTGCTGATCAGGGTCGTGTTAGAATTTCCTGGGGAGGGTGGGAGAAAATTGTAGAAAAAAGTTTACATCATAAAAAATACCAGACTGACCGGTCTGATAGAGACTGGTGGAACTGCTGAGCGGAGACTATAGCTCATAGGTATTCTTTAAACTTGGAATTGAACTCACCTCAGAGATCACCTCTAAGTCAACAGACTGGCCTACAAAGTGACCAACAGCACCCATGAGAGGATTGCTCCTCAGAGAAATCAACCACAGGAGACCAAAAGGACTAATTGTGCCCCCAAAATACAATTCAGAAGTCAGGAAGGGCAGGACCAAAGGACGGACAGAGGGGATGAGAAGACTGGTGTGATGCTGAGGAGATTACCATCAATGCCAGGAGACACAGTGTGTGCAAGTTGTTGAATGGGAAACAAACGTGGCCTCTAAAGTTTCATACAAACCATAGTAAAAAGATGTAGATAGGAAATAGCATCTAAGACCCCTGAAAACATTATGCTGCATGCAATGAGCTAAATACAAAAGGATAAATATTATATGATCCTGCTTGTATGAATTATCTACAATAGGAACTTGTGTAGGGTATTCATGCTTAAAATCTGAGCACTAGGTTTTTTTGTTTTGTTTTATAATTTGGGGCTCTTACAACTCTTATAACCATCCATACATCAATTGCATCAAACACATTTGTATATATGTTGCCATCATCCTTTTCAAAACATTTTCTTTCCACTTGAGCCCTTGGTATCAGCTCCTCTCTTTTGCCTCTGCCCCCACCCTTGTGAACCCTTGATACATTATAAATTATTATTATTTTCATCTTACACAATCAACTGTCTCCCTTCACGCATATTTCTGTTGTTTGTTCCCTAGGGGGCTGGTGGGTTGGGTTATATGTCGATCATTGCAATCTGTTCCTCTTCTTTCCCCCTTCTCCTCCCACCTCCTCCTCCCCTCCTTATATCTCTAGTCCCATTATTGTTCTTGAGGGGTTTATCTGTCCTAGATTCCATGTATTGAGAGTTCTTATCTGTACCAGTGTACAGATATGTTTGTTTGTTTTTGGTCTTTGATGCCTGATACCTGATCCTGTGGACACCTCATGATCACACAGGCTGGTGTGCTTCTTCCAGGTGGACTTTGTTGCTTCCCTGCTATGTGGCCACTTGTTTAACTTCAGACTTTTAATACCCCAGATACTATATCTTTTAAAAAATAACCATTTTATTAGGTCTTATCACAATCCATGCATGCATCCATTGTGTCAAGCATATTTTTACATTTGTTGCCATCATCATTTTCATAACACTGTCTTTCTGCTTGAGCCTTGGTATCAGTTCCTAATCTTTTCCCCTCCCTCTCCCCATACTGCCTCCTTCATGAACCTTTGATAATTTATAAATTATTATTTTTTCATGTCTTACACTGACAGATGTCTCCCTTCACTCACTTTTCTGTTGTCCATCCCCCTTGGGGGAAGTGGTGATGGTTATTTGTAGATCATTGGGATCAGTTCTCCCTTTCTCCTCCAACCTCCCCCTTCCCTTCCTGGTATCACTACTCTCATTATTGTTCTTGAGGGGTTTGTTTGTCCAGGATTCCCTGTGCTTCTAGCTCTGATCTGTACCAGTGTACATGCTCTGGTCTAGTCAGATTTGTAAGGCAGAATTGGGGTCATGATAGTGGCAGGGAGGAAGCATTAAAGAACTAGAGGAAAGTTGTGTGTTTCATTGATGCTATACTGCACCCTGACTATCTCATCTCTTCCTTGTGGCCCTTCTGCAAGGGGATGTCTAATTTGGATCGCCACTCCACATACCCCTTCATTCACAATGATATCATTTTTTGTTCTGGGTCTTAGATACCTGATCCCTTTGACACCTCATGATCACACATGCTGGTTGTGCTTCTTCTATGTGGACGATTTTACTTCTGAGCTAGATGGCCACTTGTTTATCTTCAAGCCTTTAAGACCCGAGAGCTATATCTTCTGATATCCAGGCGCCATCAGCTTTCTTCCCCACATTTGCTTATGTACCCATTTTGGCTTCAGCAATCGAGTCAGGAAGGCGAGCACCACAGAATGCCAGATTATTAGAACCAAGTGTTCTTATATTGAGGGAGGACTTGAGTAGTGTCCGAATGTCTGTCTGCTACCTTGATACTTAATATGTAGAGTACACAGACCTATATCCCTATCATATATTAATATATTTACATATATACATGCCCATATTTATACCTCTATAAATGTCTTTTGCCTCTTAATTCTTTCTTCTATTTTCTTTTACTTTCCTTCTGTCCCACTATCGTGTTCGACCTTTATTTGGCTCTCAGTAATTCCTCTCGGCTACATTGCACTTGATGAGACCTCATTAGGCGTTAGGTTTTTTGGTGCATTGGAATTATGGTGGTTTGCAAAAAATATTGAAAGTACCATGAACTTCCAAAAGAAGAAACAAATCTGTCTTGGAAGAAGTATCGCCAGAATGTTTCTTAGAAGCAACTTGGCCTCGCATCCTTTGGACAGCCTATCAGGAGAGACCAGTCCCTGGGAAGGACAGCCTGTTTGGTAAGGTACAGGGGCAGTGAAAAAGAGGAAAGCCTTCGACAAGATGGATTGACACAGTGGGTACAACAGTGGGCTCAAACATAAGAACAACTGTGAGGCCGGTGCACAACCAGGTGGTATTTCATTCTGAATCAACAATACCCAACAACAACAGGTGTGTGGAAGGTTATGGTTCACAGTGTGATTCTTACATCCCCTTTGAGTCTCCACCTAGATCCAGTCTCCATTGAGTTTTTTCTGGCAATGTAAGAAACGTTGCAAACTGCATTTGAAAGGAAATTGTGGCAACGCCCCTAGCCCAGGAAGGGGCAGTCTTGCCCATAGGACTTGCCCTTGATGGAAATTAGGGTACTTGGATCTCATGGTTATGAGTCATACCCCAACCAAGGAGGTTTGTGGGCCGGGAGATTGACTTGTGGACTTTTGTAATCTGCAGTAGTGTTTGTGTCCCAGTCATTGTCCATCTCCCTCTTCTGTCTTTCTGCCTGCAACTGTAATGGGTTGGTCTGCCACCAATCAAGATTTGGTGAGTCTCCTTTGTGCTTCATATACTATTTCAATACACAAGTGACTGAATCCTTGGACACTAGTATGGCCTTGCGCACATGGTCTTCATCTGGATGATTTGTCTTTGTCCTGTTAGACTTAGTAAATGGGTGAGGTAGTTCGTTTATTGTGCCAACCTGGCCAATAAACACATGTGAGATTAATTGAAGGGTGGAGAGATAAATGGCTTGGTGAGCCTTAACTTTGTTGTCTCTTGCTCTTTGATCATTGGACCAGTGTGCGGCTGCCTTAGCTTGTTCTTTGCCTCAATTTGCAAGCTAGACTACCTGTGGGACACCTAACCTGTGGACTGTGTCACTGTAATTTGAGGTTCCTTCAAGACCTGCTTTGGCACACCATTGGAATTTACATCTCTTGAGCTGGGGACTGTCAGACCCTGTCATCTGGCTGACTGTTGGTGACCTGCCTTGCTGTTTGCTCCCTTGCCCGGATAGCCTGAATTGCTCTACAGAGGACTACCTGGTGGCCCTCAAGACTTGAAGGACTGCCAGTGAATATCAACTCTCTCATGAGAGTGAGCTGCATTGAGCCATTTGTACTGCTTTGTAATATAATCAATTGTTGATTTATTGTATTATACATCTATCTATCTGTATAAATATATAAAAATTATTAGCATTCTGGTTTTGTTTCTCTAGAGAACGCTATTTAACACAATGGGTCTCTATAAATTATTTTTGAATTTGAGGTCTTTTTCCTGCCCAGAGCAATACAAACTCATTGCCATCAAGTCAATTCCAACTCACAGTGACCCTATAGGACAGAGTAGAACTGCCCAGTGGGTGTCCTGAGACAAAGTCTTTGTGGGACTAGAAAACCTCATCTTTCTACCCCCTGCAACAATAGAGACAGAAAGTAGATGTGACTTAAGCAGACTGGGACGGGGTGTGGGGAAGGGAAGGAGGAACTACTACTTGATGGGTGTAGAGTCTCTTGTTTAGGCTGACAAAAAAAGTTCTGGAAATGTGTAGAGAGTGGTTGCCCAATCCTATGAATATAATGAATGTCACTGAACTGTATATTTAGAAATGGATAAAATGGCAAGTGTTGTGTTATATGTATCTTACCAAAATAGTACATGAAAAATAAGGAAAGAAAAATAGAACTGAGCACCTACCAAGTGCTTAATTGCTTTAGCTGCCATTATTATAATTATTATCATGACATACTCCAGGAGCCTTCTGTTACTGGTGATTTATGGTTATTTTTAATCATGTGGCTATTATGAAAATCCTGCTATGAATGCTCATCTGTTCAAGCAACATCTAGGGATTGCCTAGAGCATGCTGGGTTCCCGGAAGACTAAGGTCATAAAGAGGGTACTGGCTTTGGGTGGTGCAGTCCTTGGGAGGCAAACTCGGTTATGTACTCACTTACTAACAAAAAGGTCGGTGGTTGCAGTCCACCTGAGAGGTCCCTCAGAATAAAGGCCTGGCAACCAACTTCTTGAAAAACCAGCCCTGAAAACCCAGAGGAGAAAAGGCCTACTCAGACACCCCGGGGAGGGTGGGGAAGTCACCATGAGTTGCAATCACAGCATTGTTTATTTTGTTTTTTAAAGCTCTTGATAGACTTGACAGCTTCCTGTTGGAGGGAAACTAGGCAATGAATGAGTATAAGAAAACAAAGGGCCGGGCCAGACACTGTCCTGCTGTACTGGGTGTGAGAAAGCCACATGGGGTAGGAGAGAGTTGGAGCCATGCGACTGAGTCATTGAAATTGGGGATAAATTTGAGAGGTCTCAGGGAGGAGTGCATTCTTTAATAATTTATGTGTGTATGTGAGACATATATATATATGCCATATCAACATGCATGAATCTGCAACGTTAATCAAGTTCATCTTATTGTTCAATCATTACTGCTGTCTCTTCCCCAAATGTCCCACTATCCTTAGCAGAAGAGGAGTGGGAAATGTACTTTTAAACTCTACCGTGTTGCCAGTGCTCAGGGCGGCCCCTGGCCCTGAACACACTTTCTTTGAATCCACCGTGGGAATGAAAGAGTTGTCTGTGTGTTCTCTTGAAGGAGTCAGCCCTCTGTGGTGGAACTGTCTTGGGTCCAGATTCCACCAATGTCCTGATTTGGGTCCAGATGATCCGTCTGGCGCCACCCAGTCCTCGATTTCCTGACTCATGGGACAGGAAGCTCTGGGCTGCTGGGTAAGTCTCTGTCAGCTGGGAGAGGCCAGGATGGAATGCAGGAGGAAATTGTGTTGTCCTAAATCAGACTCTCATCTCAGTCCAAGTGTCTGCTGGGTCCGAGTGCCCTCTGGTTCAACAGTGAATGAAGAATGGGAGGAAGTCTCTACCTTAAACGTTCTGTATTAGCAGCAGTGGTCTCTGCAGGGCGAATGAGAAAACTAAAGTTTAACAGGGAAGAAAGGAAAAGACTGCATTCCAAGATAGACTACTTTGTCAGTGGGGAGGGGTTCGTATAATATGCATGATTTTAATCTACACGGTGACCTTGTGGGGAGGCATTGTCTCAGTTTTAGAGTTGAGAAACAGACGCATCAAAGTTCATAACTTTGAGTAAGTCTTCCTCGAAGACTTGTCCTCCATTCTCTCCCCGCACTAAATTGCCCATCGCTGCTTCTTCTGGGAATAGGAACTTGGCTTGATGAGAAAGTGAGGGACTACTCCTTTTAAGAGTGGAATAGTGTCCCCCACAAATATGTGTGTGAGAATCCTCACCCCTGTTCCTGGGGTCTAATGCACTCTGATAGCTGTGTAACTGGGCCATCTGAGGTCTCCTAACTTCATGAACAGGGAGAATAACAAGGTCATCAGCCCTCTGGGGTGGAGGTCAGAGGTAGCTCCCGCTCCAACCTTTTAATCACTTCTGAAGCCAGTCATCCCTGCCCCTTTGCTTTCTACTCCGACGGATTCCCCTAATTCCTTGTCATGTTGTTTTTTAGGTGCCATTGAGTTGGTTTGGACTCAGAGCGACCCTTTGTACAACAGAATGAATCATTGCCTGGTCCTGTGCATCCCTCACAAGTGTTGTTATGTTTGAGCCCAGTGTTGCAAGCACTGTGCCATTCCATCTTGTTGAGGGCCTTCCTGGTTTTTGCTGCTCTTCTACTTTACCAAGGCTTTTCTGGGGATTGGCCTTCCTGATAACATTCCCAATGGTAACATGAGACAAAGGAGCTTTCTGGTGGTACTTTTTCCAAGGCAGATTTTTTGTTGTTGTTCTTTTGGCAGTTCATGGTGATTTCAATATTCTTCACTGTGGCAGTTACATAATCTCCTATCAATCTGTGAAGGGGTACAGCCCATCCTGATAGTCAGGCCATAGTCAACGAGGCTTCCTTGTGGGCATGGCCTTCTCCTGAGGATTCTGGGAACTCCTGTCTTCCTCACTGGAGGCCAGAGATACTCTCTGCTTCATCTTCCTGTTGATAAGCCAGACGTGCTGCACTGATGAAACCAGAGCCCTGGGGCTGGAAGAACCATGTGGAGACCTACACCAACTCTGAGATGATTCCACTGCCACTGGATACACAAGACTTTACACTCAATGGCCTGTGATCTTTCTTCCTGCATTCACTGCCATTGCATGTGCTATGTGAGTCTAAAGAAGTTATAAACTGGTAATGGACATGTAGGCTAATATCAGTTTTATGGACTTAACCTGGACTGAGCTAGAATGTTTTCTTAATGTACAATTGCCTTTGATATAAGGTTCTCTCTTACACACATATGAGTGTCTCTGGATTTGTTTTTCTAGTCTACCCAGACTAACACATTCGCCAACACCGTAATTCAAATGCATCAATTATTTGATGTCTAACTTTCACATGTATATGAGGTGATTGAAATCATGAACCACATGAATGAAGTGATAATGGATTGTTTGGGTCAGACTTCATAGAAAGATGGGGTTTTCTACACCTGAAAAGAGAGTAGAGGGGGCATTTCTATCTTGTTGCATAGGGTGGCTATTGGCCAGCATCAACTTGATCGGCAGTGAGTTTGGTTTTTCTGGTTTGGGATTAGGTACATCCTACTCCTCAAAGTAAAATCCTTGCTTTCCAACACTTTAAAGAGGTCTTGGTGGCAGATTTATCCAATACAGTGCATCATTTGATTTCTTTCTTTTCTTTTTCCTTTTACTGGGGGCTCATACAACTCTTATCACAATCCATACATACATCCATTGTGTCAAACACATTTGTACATTTGTTGCCCTCATCATTCTTAAAATATTTGCTCTCCTCTTAAGTCCTGGGTATCAGCTCCTCTATTCCCCCCTCCCTACCCACTCCCCGCTCCCTCATGAGCCCTTGATAATTTATAAATTATTATTATTTTGTCATGTCTTACACTATCCGATGTCTCCCTTCACCCACTTTTCTGTTATCCATCCCCCAGAAAGGAGGTTATATGTAGATCCTTATAATCAGTTCCCTCTTTCTACCCCACCTTCTCTCCACCCTTTGGTATTGCCACTCACACCACTAGTCCTGAAGGGATCATCTATACTGGATTCCCTGTGTTTCTGGTTCCTATCTGCACTGATGTACATCCTCTGGTCTAACTGGATTTCTAAGGTAGATTTGGATCAGGATAGTGGGGGTGGGGGAGGAAGCATTTAAGAATCAGAGGAAAGTAATATATTTCATTGTTGCTACACTGCACGCTGACTGGCTCATCTCCACCCTGCCATTCTGTAAGTGGGTATCCCAATACCTAGAGATGGGCTTTGTGTCTCACCGCTGCACTCACCCTCATTTAAAATGATATGATTTTTTGTTCTTTGATGCCTGGTACCTGATCCGTTCGATACCTTGTGGTCACACAGGTTGGTATACTTCTTCCATGTGGGCTTTGTTGCTTCTGAGCTAGATGGCTGCTTGTTTATCTTCAAGCTTTTAAGACCCCAGACCCAATATCACTTGATAGCTGGACACCATCAGCTTTCTTCACATTTGCTTATGCACACATTTATCTTCAGCAATCCTATCAGGAAGGTGGGCACCCACTGATATGATTTTTTTGTTCTTTAGTACCTGATACCTGATCCCTTCTACACCTCGTGGTCACACAGGCTGGTGTGCTTCTTCCATGTGGGCTTTGTTGCTTCTCAGTTAGAAGGCTGCATGTTTGCCTGTAAGCCTTTAAGACCCCAGATGCTATATCTTTTGATAGCTGGGCACCATCAGCTTTCTTCACCACATTTGCTTATGCACCCATTTGTCTTCAACAATCGTGTTGGGAAGGTGTGCATCATGGAATGCCAATTTAATAGAACAAAGTTTTCTTGCCTTGAGTAAGTACTTGAGTGGAGGTCTAATGTCCATCTGCTGCCTTAATACTAAACCTATGCATGTATGCACATAGATCTATTTCCCCATCATCCTACATAAATATATTTACATATGTACAGTCCAGTCTTTAGACCTCTATAAATTCCCTTTGCTTCCTAGTCCTTCCTCTATTTCCTTTTCCTTTCCTCTTGTCCCACTATCATGCTCAGCCTTCATTTGGGTTTCAGTAATATCTCTCAGTTATATTGCCCTTGCTGAATCCCTATCAGGCCTGTCACACCCACCCTGCCACTAATTTTGGATCACTTGTTGCTTCCTTGACCCTGGGTTGGTCAACACCACCTCCATTCCCTCTACCTTCCTCTCTCCCATGTCCCCCCAGAACCATTAGTTCTGTTGTTTTCTCCTTCAGTCTGTTCATCCAGCCTATCTTATCTAGATAGACCTGCAGAGATAATAATATGCACAAAAAAAACCAAGGCATAGCAAGACAAAGCGACAAAAGAGAACACAATGACAATAACAACAAAGAAAACCAACGGCCAAAAATAAATAAATTTTAAAAATGAAAAAAAAAGGAAAACCTGAAAATAGATCAAGGTTTGTTTTTTGACCTCTAGGAATGGCCTCCAGTTGAGTCTGATGGGGTGCCACACTCTGGCCCCAAAGTCTCCCTCGGGAGCTGCCTCCTCTTTCCCTCCTGTTGTTCTGCCGCATGCCCTTAGTGTTTTGTCATGGTGTGGTGGGGTCAGACTGGGCCAATTCTGACACTGAGTCTCCAGTGTTGTCCCTCATAGGGCCATGGGTCAGCGAGGGACGTCATATCTCATAGTGGGATCAGCCATATGGTACACTCTGTGCCTCGGCTGTTTGGAGCAGGGCTATGGTCCTCCTCTTTCATTTGTTCTTGTGTGCTATAATCAGACATGTCCTCTCCCCAAGATGCAGCTTCAGTTCCATCCTCTAAAGAAAATTCTTCTGGGGGGAAGGGCAGTTGTCCACGTAGCTGGGGTTGGTCTGAATATCTGTCTTTATACCAGTACTAAACTGTTTTGATTACTGTGGCATTATAATATGTGCTAAAGTGAAGTAGAGTAAGCCCTCCCACTTTGTCCTTCTTCTTGAGGAGTTCTCTGCTAATTCTGGGCTTCTTTCCCCTTCATATGAAGTTGGTAATCTGTTTTTCCAATTCTTTGAAGTAGTATGGTGGTATTCATATCAGGATAGCATTGAACTTATATAGTGCCTTGGGCAGAACTGGCATCTTTACTATTTTGAGTCTTCCAATCCCTGAGCATTGGATGTTCTTCCATTTGTTGAGATCACTCTTGATTTCTTGGAGTAGTGTTTTATAATTTTCCTCATACACAACATTCATATTGTTTTTAGTCAGGTATATCCCTAGATATTTCCATTTGTGCTTGGCTATGGTAAAAGGTACTACATTTTTAATTGTTTCTTCTATGATCTTATTGATGTGTATAGCAGATCGATAGACTTCTGTTTGTTGATACTGTATCTTGCCACTCTGCCATATTCCTCTATTGTTTCCAACACTCCACTTGTGTAGTTTAGGGGATTTTCGATGTATAGAATCACATCATCTGCAAATAATGATAATTTTGCCTCTTCCTTCTCCAGATGAATACTTTTGATGTCTTTTCTTTTTCTTATATTTTTAGCTAGGACCTCCAGTATGATGTTAAATAGGAGTGGGGACAAAGGACCTCCTTGTCTGGTTCTCTTTTTCAGTGGAATTGTTTTCATCCTTTTTCCATTGACTACCACATTGGCTGTTGTTTTTTCATCTGTAGCTTGTATAATATTGAGGAAATTTTCTTCTATTCCTATTTTCTTGAGTGTCTTAAACAGGAATGGGTGTTGGATGTTGTTGAATGCTTTTTCTGCATCTATCATTATCATGTGGTTCTTATCATTTTTCCTGCCAATGTGGTGAATAATACTGATGGTCTTTCATATGTCGAAACATCCCTGCATCCCTGGTATGAATCCCACTTGATCACGGTGAATTATTGTTTTTATATGCTTTTGTATTCTATTGGTCATATTTTGTTGAGGATTTTTGCATCCATGTTCATTAGGGATATTGGTCTGCAGTTTTCAATTCTTGTGGGATCTTTGCCTGCTTTAGGTATCAGAGTTATACTAGCTTCATAGAAATAGTTTGGGAGTTTTCCATCTTTTTCTATGTTCAGGAAAATTTGTGTAGGATTAGTGTCAGTCCTTGTCTGAATGCTTGGTAGAATTCTCCTGTGAAGCCATCTGGACCAGGGGATTTTTTGTTGGTAATCCCTTAATAGCCTTGTCTATTTTTTCCATTACTATGTGTCTGTTGAGGATCTTGACATCCATCCCATCTGGGATAGTCTAGGGAAGGATTGTGTTTCCACGTATTTGTCCACATCATCCAAGTTTTTGATTCGTTAGAGTATAGGCCTTCATAGTACAGTGTAATTATCTATTTGATTTCATTAGGGTCCGTTGTAATGTACCCTATTTCATCCCTCATTCTTGCAATTGACATTTGTTCCTTCCTTTCTTTGGTTAAGTTTGTCGGAGGTCTATCAATTCTGCTAATTCTTTCAAAGAACTAACTTTAGCTGCATTAATTTTTTCTATAGTTTTCTTGTTTTCCCTCTCCTGTATCTCGGCTCTGATTTTTATTATTTCTATCCTCTTGCTATTAGTGGGTTGTTCTGTTGACTTTGCTCTAATTTGCGTAAGTTTTGTGCCAGCATATCATCCAAGAGTCTCTCTTCTTTTTTCATGTGTGCACTTATTGCTATCAGCCTTCCTCTGATAAATGTCTGCTATATCCCAAAGGTTTTGGTACGTCGTATTTTCATTTTCATTGGTTTCTGGAAACTTCCCGATTTCATCTCTGATCTGTGTCCACTCCTTTTGCAATAGAGAATTATTCATCCTACAATTGTTTGCCCTTGTTTTCTTCACCGTCCTTCTGTTAATTTCCAGCATTATGGCACAGAGATCGGAGAGAGACATCTGTATAATCTCTATGTGCTTGAATTTACTCAAGCTCGAATTGTGTCCCAGCATGTGGCCTATTTTTGAATATGTAGGTGTGAGCTTGAAAAGAAGGTGATTTTTTGCATTTGGGTAGAAAGCTCTAAAAATATCTATCAAGTCAAGTCGTCCAATTGTGCTGTTTTGATTTGTAGCCTCCTTGTTGAGTTTCTTACCCTGTGATTTGCCTTTTTCAGGGAGTGGTATATTAAAGTCACCTACTATAATTGTTGAGCCCGTGATTACTTTTTTCATCTTTTGGAGTGTTTGAGTTACAAATTGCTCGGGTCTCTCATTGGGCGCATACATATTTATTATGCTCACTGGTTCTTGGCCTACTGTTTCCTTGAGAATTATACAGTGGCCCTCCTTATCTCTTGTTATGGCCTGTATCTTGAGAGAAATTTTGTCAGATATTAAGATCACTATCCCTGCTTCTTTTGCATTGCCATTTGTTTGGTATATTTTTCTCCAGTTTTTAATTCTCAACTTGTGTTTATCTGCAAGCTTGAGATGTGTCTCCTGTAGGCAGCAGATCTCTTGGTTAAATTTTCTGAGCAAATGTGTTAGCCTCTGCCTTTTAATGCCTGAGTACAGGCCATTGATAGTCAGTGTTATTTCGTCCATCTGTGGATTCTGTGATGTATTCTTGTACCTTTGTGTTGGATATTTTCCCACCTACCTATATTATCTGCTTGTGTGTGTGTGGTTTATTTTTGCCCACTTTCCAAAATTGAGCCAATGCTATCCTGGGGGCTGTTTTCTCTTTGTCATCTATGGGTGGACTTGTTCTATATGATGGTCTCTTATTTGCCCTCAGTGAGTGTTGACCTTCTTCCCATACTGGATCAGCAAGAATCTTTTGTAGGGATGGGGTTTTTTTGTTTGTATTCTTTGTTTTTCCTTGTCTGGGAAGACGCTTACATCTCCATCTATCTTAATAGAATATTTGGCCTGATATAGTATTCTTGGGTTTGTATTGTTTTCATTCAATTTTTGGAATATGGAACTCAATTCCATCCTCTTTTTCATTGTGTCTGCTGAGAGGTCTGAACATACTCTTTATACGTGACTATTTATTTTTACCTAGCTGACTAAAAAATCATTTTATTAGGGGCTCATACAACTCTTATCACAATCCTTTTATGATCTCCTTTACCTCATACTTGGATAATTTGACTATTATGTGTCTTGGTGATTTCTTCTTGGGATTGAGTCTGGCTGGTGTTCCTTCAGCCTCCTTAATTTTTGCCTGATTTCATTTATTAAGCTGGGGAAGTTTTCCTCTAACAATTTCCTCACTATTTTCACTGTTGCCTTCTTTGTTGCATCTTGTTCTGGTAGTTCAATTACTCTAATATTGTGTCTATTTATAGCATCAGACCTGGCTCTTAAGTTTTCTTCAGCTTCTCTGATGGTCTCATTGGATTATTTTTCATGTTTGTTGAGGTCTACTTAGTTATCCTCTAGGTCATTGGTGCGATTCTCTGCCTCCTCAAGTCTTTTGGCAAAGTCTTTCAATTTGCCACTGGATTTTGTTATTTTGCCCCTTAAGTCTTATATTTCCCTTTGGTGTATTGCCTTTATCTCCTCTATAATTTCATCCTTTTTTCTATATTGCTTCCCTCATATCCTGTATGACTTCAAGCAGCATTCTGAAAGTTTATTTCTGTGACATGTGAATAGCTGGTTTTTCTATGCACATTGTAATGTTCACGACTTCTTCCGGAATTGTCTTCTGTTTCTCCTGCCTTTTCATTGAGGCTGTTAGGGGTGATTGCTGTTTACATGTTGTTTTAGAGGAGCATGGAGCCATCTTCCAGAGTCAAAGAGCACTGGGCTCTCTCTTGGGAGACTCATATGAGTGCTTCTGAGGACTACCTGCCATTAGCTGTACTGAGGGGTCAGGCTACCACTGTATTTTACTTTGGCTTCACTCTTACCGTAGCCGACCAGTATTCCATTATTTGGAATTTTAGTTGCATAGTCCTCTCATGTGATGCTGATCGGGTTGTTGTGGGCCCACGAGGGTGTCGCTTCACTGGCTGATCTCTAAGTAAGCCTCACCGTGCTTGGAGCACCTCAGTGGGCATGTGGTGCTTCCCTCTGCAACTGGAGTGCCGAGGAAGGTGTGTGGGTGTATCCCCCTTAGTATAGAGCACTGTAGCTGACAGGGGAATAACCTTAGTCAGAGAGATCACCTTGGAAGTTGGGTGGATGTTCTCACAGCAACGTGGAGCCCTACCGGTGGTGGGCAAGAGTTCTCATAGTCACGTGTAAGGCCTTAGGGTTTAGGCTGGAGTTCCCCCCCCCCCACCCCACCATTTGAAGGGGAGATCCTCCTGCTGCTTGGTGTATGGAAGAGGACTGACATGAGTTCTCCGGCTGCGTGTAAAGCCAACAAATGCAGTCAGGAGCTCCTCCAATTGGACCTTCAGAGTTTCCCTAGGTGAAGGGGAGTGGCCTGGAGGCTGATAGTGGCTTGTTAAAGGAAAGAGATGGAGAGGAGAACAAAGAGAGAAAGAAGAAAACAAAGACTGGAAAAAACGCCAAGCAAACAACACTCACTCACATACACACAACTAAAATGCACAGACTAAACAAATGTGAAAACAGTAAAAAAAATAAAACCACAGAAAAGGAAAACTGAATCTGTTTAGACTGTGACAAGAAAGAGAGAAGAGATAGAATAAGAGGAGAAAAGAAGAAAACGTGAAAGAAGAACAGAAAGAAAAAAAGAAGAAAAGAAATCGGAGAGAAAATAGAAAAAATAGATAGAGACAACCGAACCCTGTGCCATGCCGTGTGTAGAATTGTCTTGTGCTCTGTGCAGCACTGTAGCAGAGGCAGACTGTATCTCTCACCACTGGGTGGGCTGAGTTGACTTAGGGAGAGGGTAGGAGTCTGGAAGCCAGCAGTGGCATGTGGAAGGAAAGAGAGGGAGAGGAGATAATCATAAAAGCAGAGAGAGAGAGGAGAAAAGAACAAAGAAAGAGCGAAGAAAGAAATCAAAAGAAAGATAAAAAGGGAAAAACAACTGTGCTCACTAAGATTGGTTGTGATGGTAAAGAGGGAAGAAAGGGAGAAGAAAAAAAAAGAATAAAGAGATAGCTCATCCTTGATTGCCTGAATTTGGGGCCAAAGGGGTTTAAACCCTGCCCCACAATGGCAGGTTGGTGTGTCCTTTTAATGCAGGGACCTAGTGGTACTGGGCAGAATTGCTCTAATTGGAAAGATCACCTTTGAGGTTCGACAGAGGTTGTCTTAGTAGGGTGGAACACTGTAGATGGCTGTCACAACTGCCTTGTGTGGTGTGCAGCACTCCCACAGAGGGCAGGCTGGAGTTCCCCCTGCTATTTGGTTTGATTTGGCCTAGGTGGAGGGTAGTGGCCTGGGAGCCAATAGTGGTGTATGATAGGAAATAGAGGGAGAGAAGAGGAAAAAGAGGGGAAAATAAGAAAGAAAAAGAGGTGAAAAAAACCCAAAACAAACTTGAGCCTATTGAGACTGACTGCGATGGGAAATATAGAAGGGCAAGAGAATAAAGAAAGAAGAAATAGGACGGAAGGAAGGAAGGAAGGAAGGAAGGAAGGAAGGAAGGAAGGAAGGAAGGAAGGAAGGAAATAACTGAGACTTGATCACTTGTTCGTGGGGCTGGAGCAGTTCCAATTCTTCCTCAAGGTAGTTGGGTGGTGTGCCCACTTGATGTAGGGTTCCACAGATGCTGGGTGGGATTACTCTTGCAGGCAAGATCCCATCAGCAGCCAGGCATCAGTTACCACCGTGGTACTGAGCACTGGAGTTCACTGGTATACCTGTCTTGTGCTGTAGGTAGCACTATAGCAGGGGGGAGAGGTGGGGTGTTCCCACAGCCCCCTATAGGGCCCCAGGACAGACAGGACCTCCAAGATGTGTGTAGAATCACTGAGAGGGAAGCTGGGCTTATTGTCCTATCTAGACTGCTGGTGTCCTACTAGATCAGAGGATTTATTCCCACACCGCCCCTGGCCAGCTAGAGTAGAATTAAATTAAATTGTCTCCCTGGCTCTGGGCTCTAGCTCTGTGCTCTGTTAGAAGCTTAGACTTGCTTCAGCGGGTCTTTGTTATGCAAAAACCCTCCAGGCCCTGTAGCTAAAATCTGGCATTCCTTAGTGTGGGATTCATCTTATGCTGATTTATGTTAAAGACACCTTCTACTGCTTCTTGGAGCTGTGCAATGAGCCTGGGATTTGCAGTTTTTACCAAGAATATATATTCTTTCTCCTTTTTTGTATTATGCTTGTGAGGTGCCCTGATTTGGGGGCTGTCACACTGACCCCCAGAGGGGGAGATCCAGCTTGTCAGGAGGGTTGTTTCCTTCTCAGTCAACTGGAACATAATTTGCCCCCTGGACTATGACTATCTGCCTATTTTCTCCCACAACACGACCTGTCTCAGGTAAATTTCTTATTTTTCTTTCTACTCCAAATTATGGCTACCCACCACCCTCACTCCCCAGGCTTTGAGTTCTAGGCAGCTAACAGTGCGGAGAGCTCTGGTGTGGGGTTCTCCTCATGTCTGGGATTATGTTCCCTTTCAGACATCCACCTGGAGGAACCACTGCTTCTGGAGTAAGGGCGGGAATAGCTTTTCACCAGAAGCCTGCTGCCCAGCTCGCGCAACCTAGAGCAATTTAGTGCATTCTTGGTTCACTTTTTGAGTGGAAATCACACACAAAAAGAGGGGGTTCAGGAGAGACCCTAATTCTAATTTCAGGACTACCCAACCCAGTTTCCTTCACCTTACCTCCCAATTTTCTGGTCTGGCAGCAGGAGCTCCGGACAGGTGACTCTTAACTAGTCGCCATTTTCTCATTTGATTTCTTGACTGTTGCTTCCATGAGTATTGTTAGTAGATCCAAACAATACAAAACAAACCTTTGACAATAACAACCCAAAGTATATGAGACAAAGTTTCACCATCCTGGTCTCTAGGAGCACACTGCCATGCTTCTTCCAAGACAGATTTATTTGTCCTTTTGGCAGTTCATGTTACTGTAAATTTTCTTTAACATTCAAGAAAACATGCTTGAATGTGGAGTTGAGGGGTGGTGCAATTAACAGTTCTGCACAGCACGTGCTTTCTTAGTTGTAAATCATTGCAAGAACATAGATGACAGAGCAATGTAGTCCGTGGCTCAGAAGTGATGAGTTTTTTAAATCCTTTAAAAGCATTTTCACTGAGTAGCTACTTAATTTATTAAAATGTCATAGATAGCATATTGGAGTAACCATTTTGCATCCCAAACACTACACGTAATTGTCAATGCCCCCCAAAAAAAGAAAGAAAAAGGGGAAAGAAAACTCAAAGCAACTAGTTGGTTCTTAGTCCTGGTGACTGACCCTGGCACTTAATTTCAGGCATGGAAACAAATGGCAACCATTAATTGTGTGACAGCTATAAGAAGTGAAATAAACTAAAACAATGTATAATGTCATAAAATTTCCTTATATATTTACTATCTTTAGAATGTTAAAAGGCACACAATAATGGATATGATCGAATTATCCTAATTCAGGAACAGGATGACAAGCATTGATCTGAATAAAACACACTCATGGCTACAGCTGGGGGTGGGGGAGTCTAAGAATGAACCCAGAACCTTGAACAAGCATCAAAGCTAGAAACATGCCCCTTTTCATTTAAAACACGTCCGTTTCCCTCCATCTTTTTGGGCAGTCATTGGTTTGCACATTACTGTTCTTGTAAATAATATTTCTGTCCTAATTTATCTTTTTTAAAAATCAAGATCACCTCAAAACTAGGGACTTTGTGTGATTCCCCTTGCTTTGAAGATCATTGATTTAATGACAAGTTCCTCTACTTTCATTTTGCCTTGTGTCTGTGTGTAACAACTGGAGGATTGGAGGCGCAGTGTCTTATGTGGTGGGCTGCTAACCATGACATCAGTAGTTGGAACCACTAGAGAAAAGATGAACTCATCTACTCTTGTAGAGATCTACAGCCTCAGAAACCTTCGTGAGGGGCATTAGGGGCTGGAACTGACTTGTTGGCAATGTGTGTGTATATGTGTGTGTGTTTAACAAAGAGCTCACAAAATTGCTAGAAATCAATTTATTGGATCTCGTGAGCTGATCACGGTCACCACTGGTTCCCAGATAGAAATGGAAGCGGTCTTCTTCATGGGGACCAGAAATCTGAGAGTAAACTCTGGTTGGCCCAGAAAAGGGGACCAGGAAGCCACTTGAAGTACTTGATTTTGGTGGAGGCCTGAATCTGGTTGATGTATGCAATGAACTAGAATGTGCAATGACTGATCTGAATGGATTCCTGACCCGAGAGAGTCACACACTGCAGCAAGTTAGCCCTACAGGGAGTCTAGACTGATATTGCATGGGAACTGGTCCTGCTCCACAGAAGGGTCCATGGAGCAGGGGAGAGGATGTGCAGACAGAGTCTGTTACCAGCCAGACTCCCAGCAGGATGACACACAAATGGATACCATGTGAAGAGTAGAAGAAAGAGACACTTGACAACTTTCTGGATAGATGTGGGGGGAACACGAGGACAAAGCAGAATGCCAAGCCAAGTATCAGCAGGGCTCTATTATTTCTAGGTATGAAGGAGTAAACTTGGGGTTCAGGGGCTACTAGCAATGAAGACTGGGACAGAAAAGTATGAGGGCATAGGGAGCCTGACAGGGCAGGATACAAAGAATAAATACTTCCACTTACTCTTCTTTCTCCCTCTCCCCTTCCCCTCTCCTCTTCTTTCCCCTTCTTCCCGCCCCCTCCCTTCTTCTGTCCTCTCCCCTCCCTCCCCTCCACTTATCTCCTCTCCTCTCTCCTCTCCTGGGGTGCTTCCCATTGGCCATATCCACCCAACAGCCAGCAGTTAAGGAACCCCCTTGATTTCAACCTCCTAGGACATGTGGGAGGGTAGAAAAAGGTGACAGAGACTGAAGAAACGAATGGACAGTATTTTGCACAGGTCTTGGTCTTGAGCATCATGTAGAGTGGCCATCCCTGTCCTTTGTCTTGGGCTGAAGAGTGTGGCCTAGGAATCTTGGTTTGGCATTGCCATAGGTCACCTTCATCTCAGAGACATTCAGAGTATATTCATGTGCCTCTGAAAGAGCAGGTATGTTGCTCTCAGTTCCGAGACCCATCCTGCTCCCCAGCCAGGCAAAGGTCCCTGGAGGAAGGAGGATGAGGTCTTTGACAGGAGCAGACTTTGGCCATGGTTCCAACCTTTGCTGCCAAAGTCATGGCTCAGGGCCAATCTCTTTCTTCCTGGCATTCTCTAGTCCTCTAGTTTGAGAGTCTTCAGGAGCATCTGCTATGGACCCTCAGAACGTAGTTGAGGAACCCTGGTCTGGGAGCAGGGAGACTCATTCTGTTAGGTACTGTCACTGATGGGCTCCCAGTATTTATTATAAATCTGAAGTTTTTCATCTGAAAATCCAGGAGCCTGGATCAGATGATCATGATTCCCAAAGATACCCCTGTGTGTCAGATTCAAGATTAGAATTAAGCCCTAGGTTATTTGCATAATGCAAAAATATGTTTTTCCACAACCAGGAGGTGGCAGCAAAGTTCTGTTCTGAAGCTGCCTGGAGGTCAAGGTAGGCTCTGCTCTCCAAGTTCCCAGAGCCCTAAGTTTGGGTGGCCAGGCTTCAGTGCTGAATAATAATCATAATAGCACCACCATCACCATTCTGACCATTGCCATTAAAACAGCAGCAACAGTGGGCGATGTGGGCAGTACTGCATAGTGGAGGAAACATTTCGCCTAATCTCACCCAGTAACTCCATTGTGTAAGGAGCATCAGAACTTCCAGCTCCCTGGGGAGGCTCAGAGGCACTCCTGACTTGCCCAAGGCCCTGGGGAAAGTGTAGATCTGTCAAGACTGGAACCTAAGCTCTGACCCTCCTCTCGCTGTGTGGAAAACCTATGGCAAGATCCTCTGTACTTCTCTCTTTGCTTTACATCAGAGTCAGAGAGACCAGAGGCATCCAATCCAAGAGCCAGAGGACTTAAGGATGACTGGAGATTGCCAACTGGAATTGGACAGGTGGATGTGGGAGAAGAAAACTCATTTTATGTGAACCTTCCCTCATTCCCTTGTCTTTCTTCCAATTCTCAGAACATAGCATAAAAATATACCCAACTGTAATTACTGTCCAATAAGTGCCCAAACCAGCACTAGGACAATGAGGTACATCTTCCACTCTACACAATCTCATCAAACATTGGGCTGCTAATTGCAAAGTCAGCAGTTCAAATCCACCAGCTGCTCCATGGGAGAAAGAGGAGGCTTTCTACTCCCGTAACCAGTTACAGTCTCAGAAACCCACAAGTGCAATTCTACCCTGTCCTATAATGTCACTATGAGTTAGACTCAATTCAATGGCATTGGGATTTTAGTAGTTATTTAACTCTTTTGAGGGAAGGGCTCTCTGATGTCTTGGCAGAAAAGATTTCCTTTGATTCATTCACTTCAAGAACTGGGAGATAGGCAGTGAGGTAAATGCTAAGATATGTGGAACCTCAAGTGAACTGCTGTGTTTGTGCAGGTGGAGTTCAGATCCAGCTTTGTTGTGGGGAGTGATTCCATGAGTGCTTTTTGCTGCCTCCTCGCTGTATGATGTGTTAGCTTCATAAGTCAAAGGAAGACCCACTTTAGACACATCAAGGACCCTGTATAATACCTACTTCTCTTCCCTGCCCGCCCCTCCGCCTCCATGAGAATGGGCTGCTAAAGTGCTTCCCATGTGACTGACTCCAGATTAGATGATCTTGCTGTATATTCCTCTTATGCTGTATATTCTTCTTATGCCTCAGGGTGATCTGATAAGCAGTAGATGAGCAGTGCTAGGTTGGGTAGAATCCAATGCTCCTACCATTGTCACACACACACCTGTGCTCAGAGACCCGCAATTGAGACTCCATGCTTTGTCCAGGAAGCGGGAAGAGCTGAAATTGCAGCTTCCTTCCCAGAGCAGCAGGTGAGTCCTGACTTATCTACAACATCTCTAGAAATGAAGGCATGCACACGTGCCTGGTCTCCCAGCAGGCTTGCTGGGAGGCTGGGGTGGGAAAGGGAAGAGTGAGTCTGACCGCACCAGCAAAGCGCTCTGTGCATGTAAGTTATGTCATGTTCTTGTTCTTATTGGGAGAGCGATTTGGTGGAGTGGCAGGAACACAGGACTGATCTCAGGGGGTCATTGAGAAGGTCAGTTCTTCCTCCTGGCTTCCGTATCTTTGTCCATAGAATGAAGATATCAAACTAGATAATTTTTAATGGGCTCGTTAGGGGAATAACACTGGAGACACAGTGTGGGAATTGCACCCAATCTGATCCCACCACACTGAGGCAGAACATTAAGGACGTGCAACAGAACAGCAAGGGGAAAAGAGCAACAAATCCCCCAGGAAATACCAAAAAAATAGACTTTTGTACCAGGGCTTGGCACCCCATCAGACTTGAACCGAAAACACTCCTAAAGGCCAACAAACAGTCCTTGAACTAACTACAAGCTTTTCTTTTTTGTGGTTGTTGTGTTGTGGGGTTTTTTTTGTTTTGTCATTGGCTTTTTGTTGTTATTTTGTTTTCTTTTGTTGATTGGTTTTGTCCTCTCCCTGATAAGACAATTTTGGTGTTTCACAAACAACCTTTTTAAAAAAATAAATAATTTTATTGAGGCTCTTACATAGCTTTTAAAAAAAATACATCCATCCATTATATCAAGCGGACATGTATAAATGATGCCATAAACAATTTCAAAACAAAAACAATTTTAATGGTCTCTCTCAACCTTTAATTTCAACCATGATGATGACAATGATGGCAACATGGATGATGATGAAAGTGATGGTGGAGGACTCATTTCTCGTCATTGCTGCCACTGCCAATCTCTCTCCACTTCCAAGCCCGCTGCGGTTAAAAGCCCACAAGTTGACCGGTGATAGCACAGGAAAGAGAATTTGGATCAAGATATTGGCAGATAGCATAACTTATCGCGGTGACCCATACATAGTGACCTAGTATTCAATATCAGCTCATTGTCACTGTGATTTTTAATGGATTTTTAAAATTGTGAATTGGGTTTGTGGGGTTGTATATCTCAGACCATCAACTCTGCATCCAACAATCCAAACCACTCATCAACTACCCCACTACACCTGCCTCCTCCTTGTATTCTACCCCATCCACCTGCCCCAGATTTCTCTTCTCTCTCTTCTGGATCTCCATCTTCCCTTTCATCCAAGTTAGTACCTCAACCTCCTGGTCCATTGCTTCATCTCCTCACCCTTCCCCTCCATCCTTTGGGATCCTCCAAAATCTGTTCCCTTTGCCATGCAGGTCTTTGTCTTGGCTTCTGTCCTTAGTGCATCCAACAATGTGATTAACGAACTTCATTTGGCGCGATGTTCTCCAGGTCCATCCAGGCTGTGAGGGGTGCTGTGGTTTCTTCAAGTCACTGTCACCTTCATGGTTATCGCCGCCTTGAAATGCAGGACATTGAGGCTCAGAGACGAGGACATGCTGCTCAAGGTCCTGCAGTCTGCTATGAGAGGACCATGACTCCATTCATGATGCCCTCCAGGTGGGCTGACATCCAAAGGTCATGCTCCGGACTGCTGAGGTCAGTTTGGTCAATGTAGAAATGCAGGTGTAGAGAAGTATGGGTGACCAGAGGGTCAGAAGGCAGAATAAGGGGGTATGTCTACTCCCATGAGGAGCCCTGGTGGGATAGTGGTTATACATTGGGCTGCAATCTGCATGGTCAGCAGTTTGAAATCACCAGCAGCTTGGCAGGAGAAGGAGATTTACAGCCTTGCAAGCCCACAGGAAGTCGCTAAGTGTCAGCTTTGCCTCGATGGCAGTGAGTTTGGTTTGGTGTGCGTGTGCTTTCCTACCATCTTTCCCAAAGCACTCATATTCCTAGGCTGGCATGAACTCTAAGCACCCACGAGCTATCTGCTTAGCTTCTGTGGGAGGTCCTGGGTGGTGCTATGGGTGGAATCGCGCTGCCTTGAGAAACAGGCTGAAGTGTTCACTGCTGCCCTTGAGAAAGTGACCTTATCTGAAAATAGGACCTTTCAGGGTGTTATCAGTGGGTTAACCAGAGGTCATATGAAGTAAGATGGGTCTTACTCTTACATGACTGGTGGGCTTATGAAAGAGAAAGAGAGAGAGAGAGAGAGAGAGAGAGAGAGAGAGAGAGAGAGAGAGAGAGAGAGAAAGGCTATTATATGACACTGAAGCCACAACCCAAGGAACACCTGGAGCTACCAGGGACTAGGAGAGAGGCATGGGAAAGTTTCCCTCAAAACAGCTAAGTTCCTGCTCTCAGACTCCCAGCCACCAGCACTGTGAGGGAGTAACTTGCTGTTTCTCTAAGCCACCCAGTCCCTGCCATCTCATTGATTCTGACCCACAGGGACATTAAAGGACAGAGTGGAACAGCTCCTGTGGGTCTCCAAGATTGTACATCTTTGTAACAGCAGAAAACCTCGTCTTTCTCCTGTGGGACAGCTGATGGTTTTGGACAGCTGACCTGCCGGTTAGTAGACCAACAGTTAATTTGGCGATACCACCCGGGGCTCGTTATAAACACCCAGCATCAGGTGGTTTGCTGTGACAGCCCTAGGGTACTAATATAGTGGTTATGGGAGAAGTATGTATCACAGCCTACACGTGGGATGGGATGGATTTTCACCTTTTAGTGGTTTCACGTTTGGCTGCTAACTGTAAGATCAGCAGTTTGAAACCATTAGCCATTCTGAGGAAGAAAGACGAGGCTTTCTACTCCAATAAAGAGCTATAATCTTAGAGACGCACAGGAGCAGTTCTACCTGATTCTATTGGGTTGCTATGAGTCGGAATTGACTGGATGATAGTGAGGTGTTTTTTGTTTTTGTTTAAATCTGGAGCAAGGAAGTTACCATTTCACATTCTTTCCTTTATCTATTTGTAAAAGAATGCAGGCAAGAGTCTAAAACCACTTCTGTAAGTGTTCAGCTGCTAACCGAATGGAGGTGCCTCGGAAGAAAGGCCTGGTGCACTCCTTCCAAATAAAAAGCAGCCGTTGAAACTCGGTGGAGTGCAGTTCTACCCTGACAGGCATGCCGAGCTCAAATCCTCTCACAGCAAGAGGTGGGGCTTATCCTTTGGAAGGGAAGGAATGCAGTAAGAAAGAGAGCAGAGCCAGAAACTCAAGCACTTGGGGGAATTTATTTCTCACATTTCCCTCCACTCTCACCAAGGTGTCCCAGGGCAACACACATCAGGAGGGCCTCATCCTTCCATCTTCTGTGTAAAGAAAAAGAAAACAATTTGCGCACCGTGCATGAGTCAGACTCAACGGCGGGGGGTGGGTGGGGGGTGCAGCCTACAAGGAGAGCAGCTGGAGAGACGGGTGCTTCGGAGAACTCCCCAGGAAGGGCTTCATTCCCTTTGCTCGAAGTAGAGCTGAGCCAATCAAGCCCCCAGGGAGGGGGTGAAGCAGAGGGTTCTCAGGCAGCTTCCCTAGCAACTGCGGGGATTGACATCTGCCTTCCTCACACATCTCACTGCCCAGTCTTACTGCATTCTCAGCTCACCGGAGCTATAGCTACAATGGTCACCTTGGTGAGGAAGGACTGGCCAACAGGTAACCTTCAACCTATGCCCACAGGGTAGCTGGGTCCTGATGCCTGCTCATACCTGGCTGCCCACATCCCTGCTCTTGGCTCTCATCTTGTTGACCTGGGACTCCGCGATGTCCGCCCTCTCCTCCGCCTCCTCCAGCTCGTGCTGGACTCTTCGGCACCTGGACAGTTGCGTGCTGGCCTGCTCTTCCTGGAATGGGAGACCAGGAGAGCTATGAGGCTGAGGAACCCTCCCAGGCTTCCCTGTGTCCGAGGGTCTTCTAAGGAACACAGGAACCAGGAGAGCTAGGTCGCAGGTGGTTGAAGGACACAGAAGGGAAATTGGGGTCAAGCCCTCCAGAATGTTGCTTGTGGGTCTGGACCATAGGCTCTATGGGCACCTTGCTGGGGTGGCCTCCCCTCCTGGGACCTTCTCACACTCCCTTACCCCCTCCTCTAGGGTGTGTGCCCCAGAAGAGTTTCCCTGGAGGAGATCCAGGTATAGAGTTCTCCGGAAGCACCCGGAGGTGCTTTGTCAGTAGCCATCTTCATTTGTCTATGCCTCTTACCAGGACCATCTGTCTGTGGCAAGGCCATCATATAGACCCACTGGAGCCCTGGAGGCTTACGGTGTTGCACTGGGCTGCTAACTAAAAGGCCAGCAGCTCGAAACCACCAATCGCTCTGTGGGAGAAAGATGGGGCTTTCCATTCCCATAAAAAACATCACAGCCTAGAAACCCACAAGGGCAGTTCTGCCATGGCCTATAGGGTTGCTATGGGTCAGGATTGATTCAAGGGCAATGGGTTTTATTTTATTTTAATTTTTTAATGTATTTGAGTGTGAGCCAAGGGTTTCCCTCCCGGCCTCCTGGGTGCCCCCAGCCTGGTCAGTCTTGTTGGGATTGCGCTGACCCAATGGACATGGATCCTTCCTCATTTGACCCTGAGTTCAAGAGGGGACTTGCCAGCCATTGGGCAGGGAGGAAAGAGGGCAAGAAGATACCGTAGGCCCCGCCATTTGTGTAGGGCAGGAAACCCAACATTTATTTCTCTTAACATTAGACTGCGAGGTACGCTGAAGACCATGAAAGATTCCAGGGTCAATTCCATGTGCAGAACAAAGATACAAAGATGCTCTGTAACACGTTCCCACTGTGCAGAGTTTAGCTACAGAGTCTGAGAAATCTAGCTTTAAAACAACCAGTTTAATTTTGTTTAACCCATAATTTCCCAAACTATTTTTTTAATAGCAAAAGCACCCCTAACATTAGCTTTCTCCGATGAATTCCACCTATTAATTGGCATGGTGACGGCAACCATGGGCTCAAGCATAAGAACCGTTGTGCGGACGGTGCTGGACCGGGCAGTGTTTGACGCTGTGGTCCACGAGTCTTTATGAGTCAGAACCGACTCCATGGCACCCAAACGCAACAACCATGAATGGTCTTCAGCCGGTCCCGTGCTCTTCCAAAGATGCCGCATGCAAGCTGTACCTGCCCCCAGCCCGACTTCACCCAGTGCAGACTGTGGGGCAGATGGGGGAGGAGCAAACTGCGATGTGGGTGTTAGGAGGGCTGAGGAAGTCGTGTGGGCAGTGGGTGATGTCCATTAGGGCAGGTGTCTATGGTTAGTTAGTTCAAGCAAACAGGGAGGACGGGCGAGGTGGGCATAGAGACTCAGGCGAGGGAGGGCTGGCAAGGGGTGGGGTTGTAATGGCTTGGGGAAGAAGGGTGGAGACTGAGTCAAGGTGAGGTGGGATTGAGTGAGGCAGGCTGAGATTGAGTGAAGGGACTAGTAGAGACAGTGCCAAGTGAGGCGAGGCACAAGGGGGGATGGAGAAAGGGAAATCAGGCAGGGGTTCCCATGTAAACAGCTTGAACATGCAGGTGCAGGGCTGAGACCCAGTGGACCGTGGGCACCAGCAGCAGTCTCCCAGCCAGGGCCGGCGGGCGGGGCCTCCATACTCACAGCTTCCTCCGCCTGCCTCTTGTAAGCCTTCACTTTGGCCTGCAGCTTGTCCACCAGGTCCTGGAGCCTCAGGGTGTTCTTGCGCTCCTCCTCGGCCTGCAAACCGGGCATCACGCAGGACCATGACCCCTTTACAGGGGTCCGAGCCTCTGTGCGCCCACGGGGTTGGTGAGGGACCCACCTGGTAAATCATTTCCTTGACTTTCCTTTCGTACTTGTGGGCCCCCTTGAGGGCTTCAGCCCCCCTCTTCTGCTCAGCGTCAAGTTCACTTTCCAGTTCCCGCACCTAGGTAAGGATGGAGATTCATGTCAGGTCTCCCTGGATTTTCTCTGGGCCCATACACCAGTCATTTTCAGGTGAATTCAGCAACAAAAAACCCTCAAAAAATGAAAATCCTTGCCATCAAGTTGATTCCAACTCACAGTGACCCTCCCACAGAGGGTACAACTGTGGGGTCCAGAGGCCTTGACTCTTTACAGGAGTAGAAAGCCTCACTTTCCTACCAAGGTGCAGCTGGTGGTTTCAAACTGCCCAAAGCTTAACCCACGATGCCAGCAGAGTTCCTCTGTCGTCCATCATGCCCTTTTCTATTCCTGGGAAGACTTCTGAGGCCTCTTTAGGACCAGTGCTTCCCTGGTGGCACTGTCAGGTCAGCACTGCACTGCTAACCACAGGTTCAAAACCACTCCCTGCTCTGAAAGAGAAAGATGAGCCTACCCGTCTTTTCATGGAATAGAACTTTGAATGACTAAAAATATTTGCTTGAATTGTTCTTTGTTGGGAGGTTGGGGAAGAGCTTTAATTTCCCTGGAATCTACTTTTATTACTCACTGGCAAATGGTCTTTGCATTTCAAGGTTCCCCATGCCCAGTAATGGGGCCCTGGTAGTGCAGAGATTAAACCGATCGTTTGGCCATTTGAACCCACCAGTTGCTCTGATGGAGAAAAACGCATCAGTCTGCTTCTCTAAAGATTAAAAGCCTCGGAACCCCTGATGCGACAGTTCTCCTTTGCCCCACCAGGGGTCTGTGAGCAGAAATGGACACATCAGCCGGGGGCTTTTGCTGACTGGTGACCATCTCTAAGGGACACTGGTGGTGCACTGGGTGACAGGTTGGGAGCAGTTCTACTATGTTCTATAGGGCTAATAGGAGTTTGAATGACCTGGATGGCTGTGTGTGTGTGTGTGTGTGTGTGTGTGTGAACATTCTTGGCAGACTCCTATAAATCAGGACTGCTCTGGGGGGCTTTCCTTCCTGCTGGGGAATGCTGTTTGCTTCTTCCCACCTCCTCTTCACTCTCCTTGCCTCCCACTCGTTCACTTCCTGTCTCCCGAAAGGCGTTCTAACAACTTCCTCCACACGGCTTTCTCCACAATGCTGTGAGCAGAGCCTGTTCTAAAAGCCAATTAAACAAACCGTCACAGGTCTAATGGAAAAAAGCAAAGTAGGGCATGAGCAAGAAGGGAATAGTCACCAAAGAAACAGAACAATAGTAGCAAAAATAATTAGGAACATGTGTTACTGTTGTTATTATTATTAATAATAACAACAACAATAATAAAATACTGGGGCTCCAGCAAAATGAAAAGCAGGCTGCACAGCATGTTGAAGTTAACTTGTCTGATGCACTAACTCAGGAGGAACCTTGGGCTCCTGGTACCACTAATGCAAATGGTTAGTGGTTCTCAGCTGCTAAATGAAAGTTTGGCAGTTCAAATCTCCCCAGGGGCACCGTGGAAGAAAGACCTAGTGATCTACTTCTGAAAAATCAGCCAGAGGACTCCCCCACCTCCCCTGAGCACAGTTCTACTCTGACACCCATGGAGTTTCTGTGTGGGTCAGAATGAACTTCATAGCAATTGCTTTTCAAACATTTTTAAACTTAGAGGAAAAACACCCATTGCCTTCCGTTCAGGATGGGATGAGGGATACCCCTAGGTGTGCCAATTGCACTTGGAGATTAGAACATCTGGGAAGAGAATCAGGCCCAAGAGTGGGAGGCAAAGGCACTAGACAGATTTATGTAGGATGGTCCATTGTTTCTCAAAGGGAAGGTTGGTCCAAAGTATGCACTATAAAGCACATGACTAGAAAGTACAGTTTTCCATTTACATAGATATAAACATATATAAAAACAACATTGGAACATTAATAAAAAGGAACCACAAAGCTGTTTTTTGGCTTACGGCCCCAATGGATTTTTCTGTGTTGGGCATTGTCCTTGACAGGTATAAACAGTTCATAAGCTTGGGTCCTAATCTGAAGGTTGGCATTTCAAATACATGCAAAAGCACCGCAGAAGAAAGGCCTGATGGTCTACCATTAAAAAAAATCCATTGACAACCTTCTGGGGCATTTCTTTGGTTGGGGAGAGTGGTCAGGTGATGGGGACGAGGTGGGAGATTTGCAGGCAGCTTTGCAAGCAGTTCTGGAATTAACTTTGAAGGCTCCTCAAGCCATGGCCACTTTCCCCTAACCTAACTTTCTGAACTGTGATTCTTCTTGAGACCGTTGAAGCAGTGTCACTTCAAGAGAGAGTGTCCCCAACAACCACTCTACCCGGTTCTCCAGCTTCTGGATCTGCTTCTTGCCCCCCTTGAGGGCCAGCTGCTCCGCCTCATCCAGGCGGTGCTGCAGGTCCTTCACCGTCTGCTCCAGGTTCTTCTTCATCCGCTCCAGGTGGGCGCTCGTGTCCTGCTCCTTCTTCAGCTCCTCGGCCATCATGGCCGCCTAGTTAAGATGACAGGAAATATCTGTGGGCCACCCAGTCCATTCATACCCCAAGGACACAGAGATGCTGCTAACGTCTGGAACGTGTTGATGCACAGGATGGCAATCACTGGCATGGTATGTACCCAACTCATCTTTCATCACTCTCAACACCCCTCCATCAGTGTTTCTGTGCGACTTCAAAGTTAAGCACCTGACTCCTAATAGAAAGGTTGGGGCCTGAACCCGTCTCAGGTGCCTTGGAAGAAGGAATTGAGAATCTGCTTCTGAAAGGTTACAACCTTGAAAACCTCATAGAGCACAGTTCTACTCAGCATCAACTTGATGGCACCTGGCTTGATGCTTTCTTTGTTCGGTTTTGCCTGCCTTCTCTGAGAGGCCATTCCCTACATCTCTCCAGGAAGCCGCCACTAGTCAACCATAGGCTGTAATTACATGAAATGTCCTTGCCATGCCCTGGCTTAGATGCGCCTTCGAGATCACCAGAGAGCATGCTTGTAAAGAAAGAGTGAAACTCACATCTGTGATGGCCTTCTTGGCCCTCTCTTCTGTGTTTCTGGACTCCTGAGTGGAGTTTTCCACTTCCGTCTGGCATTGAGCAATGTCAGTCTCCAGTTTTTTCTTGGTATTCATCAAGCTTGTGTTCTAGTAAAGGAAAATCCGATACCACAGTTATGGGTTACATTTACGTACTTTCCTTAAAGAGGCCAGGCTTCTGGGAGGAAGAAGCCAAGGGGATCCTTAAGACTGTGGGAAACAGAAAGATTTATCCAAAATATATGTTAGACTTAAGGCAATGCTTGCAGCCAATGGTAAATGATTGTCAAGTTACCTCCCTGAAGGCAGTCAGTTGTCAGACAACTGTCTAGGCCCACCACAGGTAGGGCAATGGGCTGTTAATGACAATGGACTACATCCTCCCTAAAGGTTTACAACCATTAGTCCGTCCCTGTAGGTGGGGTTTATACCCCACTGATAATGGTTTCCACGGAGATCCAGAGAACAGGTCAAACCTGCTCAGTGACATCAAAGTTAGACTGCCATCCTGAATCTAGGATCTACCCTTCTTGTCCCATGTGTGTCCCCAATCCCTCCCCTTCCTATTGTGTATATCCCTAGATTGTCCCCCTCTCATTGCTGTAGTACCTATAGTACAACTGCTTTCTGTGACTTATGTCTTTACCTGTAATTAGGGGGCTTGCAGGCCCCCCAAAGATAAATGAGCCTTGGTTAGCAATAAAGAGCACTTGGGCTTCTCATCGACTCCCCTTCCTCTCCCCATCCTTGCCCCCCTGTTCCCTTTCCCCTTGTCTTCCTTCCCCTCCCCCTCTCTCCTACCCTCTGGTCTCTCTCTCCACATGGACCACCAATCGGGGGTGAGGTGAGCATGCTACTATGAAATGTGTCTGACTCCATTATTTCAATCACTCCTCTATCTCTCATGCTCTCTATGACTTTATTGTAATCATTATATATCTAAACTGTACAATTGTGCCTATCGAACCTGAGATTAGTTGTGGGGGGGGCTGACCTTGCCCCCCCACCAAGACTATGGCCGTTAGTCACCCTTCAGGCCTGGACTTGAACTAACCAAACCCAACTATTTATAATCCAAAGGGCAGCAAGTGTCCAGGGTCAGGGGGTTAGGAAAGAAGGAGGGATAGAAACAGGAGACACAGGGAGAAAGGGGCTACGGGATGGCACATTGGGGGGACTGCAATGGATGGGGTGAAGCAACAAGTGAATGAACTATTGGATGTAAAACTGATGATCTGCTCTGTAAACCTTTAACTGATTCACAAAATAAAAAACGTGAGGGGAAACAAAGCAAAATGCACTTGGGAGTGGGTGGGAAGAAGTTATCCTGGTGCTGTTCCATTCCTCAGCTTATACCTGGGTGATCGTTTAGGTGGTAAGTGTGGGGCTGCTCCCTACAAGCTTGGCCGTTCAAACTCACCCAGCTGGGCTCCTTGGGAGAGAGATGAGCTGTCTGCTTCTGTGAAGGTTTGCAGGTTTGGAAACACTAGCTAGGGTGGTTATGAGTCTGCATGGCCTTGATGGCAACAGGGGACAGTTTGTTGGAAGAAGGAAAAGATGGACTGGCATAATTATACAAAAATGAAAAATAAATCTTCCCTGGAGCAGGGGGTGGTTTTGAACTGCTGACCTTGTGTTAGGAGTACAATGTGGAACCCACTATGCAACCCGAGGTCTGCATTTAGATAAAAGAGTTTTATTTGAAAAATTTTAGAACACACTTTTCCTGTGCTTTTTCAAATGGGAACCAAACTAGTACTCTTGGTGAAAGAGAAATTTGTAGTATATCACAAATGTTTATGTTTTCACTTTCAATTTTTACTTCTAGGAATTTATCTACTTTGAGGAATATTAAGGAAATAATAATCAAGGGTTTATGTGAAAATATAATTAAAAGTACCATCATATTCCTTCTAATAGTTTTTCTAGTAACTTTTTAAAATTGGGAACAACCGAAAATAGCCAGTTACAGAGGACTGATTCAGTCAAACTCCCAGAATGCACAGCTGGAATGAAGTACTTTTGTGCCCCTGAGCAGAATCTCACAGGAGACTACTTGAAGAGGCAGGGATGCATTCCTGTTGAAGGACAAGAATAGGTTGGGAAAAAAAAAGAAAGGTTTCATTCTACTATATATATATATATATATATATATATATATATATATATATATATATATATATATTCATTCTACTATATATATATACAATGTTTATTCACACAGGGAAGATACTAACTAAAGATACCAACATTGTGGTTGATTTTTTTCTCTCCTTCTTTGTTTCCTTGTATTTTTCATTTCTTTTTCAAGCAGTGAACATTTTTTTTTAAAACGTGCGTTGAGAAAAACAATCATTTTTTTAAAAAGATCGAATTTTCTAAGCTGACACTTCCTCCACGAAGTCTCACCACCTCCTTTGAGCATGAATTCGTCTTTTCCTTTCCCTGTGTTTTCCTGCCATATGCATGAAGTTTTGCCTTCTGATAAAAGAAAGTTCAGACCTCTGTCTACCTACACTCCGAACTGGAGTCGCTGGGTGGTCATGCAAGTGGTTAGTGTGCTGGACTGCTAACCCAACTGGGGGAGCTTCCAGTCCTCTCAGAAATGCTGAGGAAGAAAGTCCTGGTGACCTTATTCTGAAGAACAATAGCTATTGAACACCTAGTGACTGCAGCTGTACTCTGATACCGGAGTCAGAGTCCACTTGACCACTGCTGGTTAGAGCCAACACTTTGCCACAGTGAGATTGACCATTGGGGACTTTTTTTCTGGTGGTGTAGAGAGGTAGCTTCCAGCTCAGCAGTTTGAAATCACCAGCTTCCCTGTGGAAAAAAGATGAGTCTTTCTGCTCAAAGCATTACAGGATTGGAAACGCACAGGGCCCTTGACTCTGCCCTCTAGGGCTTGATGGCAGTGAGAATCTGGGAGGAAAGCTCCTGTCGATCACATGCTTGTGCCCCTGGCTGCCTGCCCCCCGCCCCCAGGTGGGGCGCCACAGTGTGAAGGATGCTGACACACCTGGGAGTGCAGGAGCTGTACCCGGTTGCTGGCGTCCACCAGCTCCTGCTCTGAGAGCCGGCGGGCCCGCTCCGTCTGCTCCATGGCCACCTTCATTTCCTCCAACTCCTCCAGCAGGAGCCCATTCCTGCGCTCCACAAGGGCCAGCTGGTCCTTGAGGTCCTCATTGCTCCTCAGGGTGTCGTCCAAGTGCAGCTGGGAGTCCTTGAGGGAAAGCAGGAGTCAGGCCAGAGGCTGAGGGCAGCTTGGGCCCGGGCGGCCCAGAGGGCATGTGCTGGATGCAGCGCTCACCTTGAGCTGGCCCTGGACTGTGTGCAAGTGCTTCTGGGTCTCCACTATCTGGCGGTTGGCATGGCCCAACTGACTCTCCATCTCATTGAGGTCCCCCTCCATCTTCTTCTTCAGCCTCAGCGCATCGTTGCGGCTCCGGGTTTCGGCCTCCAGGAGGCTCTGTGTGGTCTCGGCTGCCCGCTGGCTGTATCTTTTCAGTTGCTCCACTTCTTCATCCTTCTCGGCGACCTTCCGGTCAAGCTCGGATTTTACCTGACTCAGCTCTAGCTGGACACGCAAGAGCTTGCTCTCTTCGTGTTCCAAGGCACCCTGAGGAGAGTCAAGGAGCATCCAGAGTGTCAGGGTTGGCCATCTCCCCTCCGTGCACACTTTAATTCCCATTATGTCCCAAGCACTTTCTCAGTCTTACAGGCTACAAGAGCCAGAACTCAGAGAGGGCAAAGGCCGTACTTCCCAGTCTCTAATCTCTAATCACAGAGAGAGGAACTTTCTCTCTGTTACCTAATAACCCCCTTTGTCCCTCAATTTTCTTTCTTTGGCTGTTGTTGAGAAAATCTATAGCAAACATCCACCAACTAGGACTTTCGGGAAGATGCCGACTGAGTAACACATACCAGAGGGACTCCGCAGAAATCAGCCCAGGCGAATGACTAAGAGTGAAATTCAACACTGCTGGATCCCAGGAGGAGCATCATAAAGATAAGTAGGCGCAGATCCACAAGGTTTTCAGGGGCTGGACGCTGTTGGCTTACCACAGTGGAGACCAGCTAGGGCTTGACCTTGGCCCCGCCACTGTCTCCGCAGGAGCAGGTCCATTTGGAGCCGGCACAGGGGCTTTATCTCAACACAGCCACAGCTTGCCACCACCTTGGGGCAGGGATTAAACCCTTGCAGCCTCAAGGGCAGGGATCAGGGCTCAGCTCTATTGTTACTTTTGTTTTTCTTCTCTCTATCCCCCCACAGTCTCATCGGGTTTAGTTTTATTAATTTTTATTTTTCCTCTTTGTCTCTTCCCTCTTCTCTCACAAACCACTGCTGACCTCCAGACCACTCCCCTTAGCCTAGGACATTTACACCTACCCTCCACCCAGTTAGATGAGTTCCACCCTGTGCAGCGTAGCCCGAGACTGGAGAAAGCCCGTCCACCTTCTTCCCAGGGAATTCCTGCCTGTGTGGCTGGGGAAGCTCCAATTTGTCCTCTGTGGGCCCACATGACTGAGGGAACTTCTTCCCGCCTACCATAGTCCTTCACATGGCCTAAGGCAGTTCGGCCAACACTCACCAACATTCCAGGCAGCTGCAGACACCTCTGCCCAACCTCTACAGTGATCTACCTGACCAGGCCAATTCCACCCACCATTTGTGGTGTTTGACACCAAAGTAGGCAACCCACCAGCTTTCTGGGGCACTCCCCTTAGGAGAGAAGCCACAGGAGGATAAAGTGGTAGGCTAATTCCATAGTGAAATTAGCTGTAGGCAATTAGAAGAAGCACTCCTACAAGTCTCCCAGAGAGAGAGCCAGTGCTCTTCGACTCCCTGGAAAATGGCACCTGGCTCCTCTAAAACAATACAACACAACAGCCATCAGCCCCAACGACCTCAAAAAACTAGGAGAAACAAAAGGCAATGGAAGAAGATGTCCTGAACCTAACGACATGCATAGCAGAAGCAGACATTGATCTGCCACAGAAAGAAATTTCAGAATGCTGCTAGGAGTCATACAGGATATGAGGGAAACAATACAGAAAAAGGATGAAGTGATACAGGAGATAAAGTCCATACACCAAAGTCCATACACAAGAGCTTGGGGAGGAGATAACAAAAACTAGTAGCAGACTCAGGGACTGTTAGAATCGACTGGAGGAAGCAGAGAACCACACCAGTGCCTTGGAGGACAACCAACCTGACTTTAACAAATACGAACAAAAATCTAATAAGATCATCAGAGAAGCTGAAGAAAACCTAAAAATATCCACCAACAAAAAAAGGTATCAATGTGAACAAGTCAGTGTTGCTGATGATGTTCTTGGAGTTGGGTGAGGATTCTCACCCTTCTTTTATGAATTTGCCCCCTTTATTGACATAAACACACTGCCTCTGGAGGGTCCCAGCTAATCTTTCCAGTTGCGGTCACCAATTTGATCCCATATAGATAGTGTTTAGGAGCCCTACTAGTGTAGTGGATTACACGGTGGCCGGCTAACTGCAAGGTCTGCAGTTCCAAACCACTAGCTGCTCTGAGGGAGAAACAGGCTTTCTGCTCTTGTAAAGATTTACAGCCTCAGAAACCCCAAAGAGGAGGTTGGTTATACTCTCTCCTATAGGGTATATAGGGTATGAGCTGGAATAAACTCGATGGCAGTGAGTTTATTTATTTATGGTGCTGACAGTTCTTAAAGGACATAACGCTCAGGGCTGATCTGTTTGCATTAGTTAAGTTTGGTTTTAAGATAAACTTCAGGGAATATTTTTGGTTTTGAGGTTAAAGATGATCTCAAGGCAATAGTTTCAGGGGTTGACCGCTCTCCCTAGCCCCGACCATGACTCCGGAACATCTTGCATCCTTTGGAATTTGACATTCTTTCCTGTATTTCCCCTACTTTTATCAGGAGTTCTCAGTAGAATCTTTGATCAGAATTTCAGTATTGAGAGTTGGGCACCATCTAGTTCCTCTGGACTCATGATAAAGGCAGCACTTGTTCATGGATACAATTAGCCATGATCCCATTTCTTCTTCCTATTCTGCACTCTGCTCCTTCCTCTGTTGCTCCTGTGAGCAGCAGTTGTGCCTTGGATGGATGCTTGCAAGTTTTCAAGACCCCCAGCACTACGTAACAAACCATGAGATAGGATAGAAGCACTAAATGGGTTCTTAGGCCAATTAACTGGGGTGTCCCATGAAACTATGACCCTTAACTTCTCTCAAATCAAGGCACCAAATCCTACAGCAGCCTCAACAGGTACAATTTGTGTTTGTGTGTTAATTTTAACGAATACTTCTACCACACAACTTTCATTAGCTCAGCATTTTACAGGTGTATAACTTATGGACAGCAACTAAAAGAGCTATGTGTGCACCCGTATCCTGAATGCCAGTGCCTTAGCCAATAATCCTTTGTGCATTCATAGCAATTTACTCCAATGGCATCCCACTCAGTCATGTGCTGAGCTGCTACCTGAGAGGTGGAAGCTTAGGGTCACCCAGAGATGCTTCCAAGGAAAGATCCAGTGATCAGCTGCTGGGAACCCGGCCATGGAAAACCATGTGAGCACAGGTCTCTTCAGATACACACAGGACACACCTGAGTTGGAATCTGGTGACTTGCAACTGATCTTTTCATCATGACCACAAATGAATAGCCAATCTATGCTCTAAAAAGGACACCCCCCCCCAAAAAAAAAATCACATCTGCTGCTGCTGAGTCAATTCCAACTCACAGCCACCCCAAGGCAGGTTCCTAGACAGCACGTTTTTAATGGGAGTGCATGCGTTATCTTTCTCTCAAGGATCCATCGGTGGGTTGGAACCTCTGTAAACTTTGTAGCTTGCAGCTCAATGATTTATCCAGGGATGGATTTGAAAGACCCATCTTTCCGTTAATAGCTGAGCACTTAAATGCTTGTGCCACCCAGCAGCTTCTGGGGTCCACTCTGACTAGAGGGAATTCCTGATAGCCACAGAGGAACATGTGTGATATTATGCTAAGGCTGTGGGGTGGTGAGCCGGATGAGCAGGATGCGTGAGAGTGGATTTGCTTCCCAAGGGTGTTATGAAACACTTTTTATTCTCAAAAGGGACTGTATGACGGACCAGAGGAAACTCAGGAGACAAAGCAGTATAGCCCAGCTCTTCCAGCCCCAGGGAAGGCTTGGCAACCTTCGCAATTGAGCCCTAGTACCTGATGGCTGGAAGACCCCCAGAGGGTGGCCAAGTTCAGCCCCCATCAGCTCCTATCCCCTTGGCCTTTCTGAGATCCATGGTACTCGCCTCCACTTCCTCTAAGGCAACCTGGAGATCTGACTTCTCTTGCTCCACTTGCTTCTTGGTCTTCTCCACCTCGTGAAGATTCTTGCCAGTCTCTGTAATCTGCTCAGTTAAGTCGGAGATCTCTTCTGCAAAGGACAGGCTCCACTTAGGCCCCCATAGGGCAGGTGATTCATTTGTGATATTTACACAGGTGCGAATGGAGTGAAGGCCTGGAGAGACCCCCCTCCCCCTCACCTGAACTATGTTGAGAAAGGAATGCTTAGAAGAACCCTTCAAACCACAAAGGGATTCAAAAGAGTCACAGTGAGGAACATGGTAGCAAGCAGTAGAGAGAACAGAATGCCAGAGTTGTAGCTTTCTAGAACCACCAGGGACATTGGAGGGTACCAGGTCTGATACCTCTGACTTTGTAGGTCAGCGCAGAGGTTCTCCAAGGGTTGAGTGGCACACCTGAGGACATAGTGCCACTTAGAACCAGAATCCCTGAAAGGTATCCTTCACTAATGTAGCAGTGTGCTTAGCAACCCACTTAACCAGCAGCTTTGCAGCAGGTTGAACTCCTGAGGGTTTGGGCTGGGGGGTAACCTGAGAAGAGGCAGGGCCGGGTGGGTGATGGGTTTGTAGGGCAGGGAGTGGCAGGAGGTGTTGGCTGGTGGCTGTGTGTGGACAAACGTGGCAGGAGGACAAGGGGATGCTCTGGCTAGAAGAGAGCTCACCTTGTAGGTTCTTGTTCTCCCGCTTCAGGGTCTCCAGCTGGTCTACCACCTCTTCATAAGCATTTCTCATCTTGAAGATTTCAGTACCGAGGGACCTGGACTCTTTCTGGGCAGCTTCCAGCTCAGCTTGGCTTTCATCCAGTTTTTGCTTCCATTCCGCAAGGACCTGGGAGGTGACAAATGGACATGTGGGCAACAGTAAGGGCTGGGGACCTTGAGAGAACCCCAGTCAACACAGGCCATCAGCCCACGCTTGAGGAGGCCTTTGCTTTAGATTCGTGGCTCCAGACACGGCTTTACTCTTGGTGACCTGCTGCATTCTTGGAGGTTTTTGCATCTCCAAGGACCTTGAATTCATCTGAATTGAAAACAAAATTCCCTTTGGAGGAACAGCTTCAGAAGAACAGGGTCATCGAGGAGCCCTGGGGGTGCAGTGGTTGCCAACCTGGCTACCAGCTAAAAGGGCAGCAGTTCAAACCCACCAGTTGTTCTGTGGGAGAAAGCGTGGCAGTCTGTTTCCATGAAGATGTGCGGCCTTGGAAACCCGATGGGCTCTGTCCTATAGGGTTGCTCTGAGTTAATATGGACTAAACAGAAACATCTGCTAGAAGTCATTTGCTGTCAAGCCAACTCCAACTCATGGCAATCACATGTGTGTCAGGAGAACTCCACAGGGCTCTGATTTATCTGAACTAGCTCACCAGGTCTTTCTTCCAAGGCATGCCCGAGTGGACTCAAACCAACCACCTTTCAACCTGTTTGCACCATCCAGAAGTACCTATGGGGCTTCCTACATCCCCAGAGCTGGGAACTGATGTCCTAAGGCAGAAGCTTGCAGTGCACATGCCCAAGCATGGAAAGCTGTCCCTTTCAGCATGGCTACCACTGGGTGGTTGGGGCAGGACCTTATCGAAGCTCCTCTGCTTTTTGTCCAGGGTGGCACAGGCAGTGTTGGCACGTTCCAGGGCAAGCATCAGGTCATCCACTTCCCCTTGGAGCCTCTGCTTGGTTTTCTCCAAGGAAGCACATTTGGAATTCACCGCCTCTGTGTTCTCCTCAGCTTCCTGGAGCCTCTGGGCCAGTTTCTTCCTAAAGGACCAGATTTTTACATTTCAGAGGGTCTCCCAGAGCCCTGGAGGTATAGTAGGCTATGTGTTGAGCTGTTGCTAACCCTAAGGTCAATAGTTTGAATCCACTCACCACTTCTTGGGGTGGAAGATAAGGCTGTTTGCACCCTTAAAAATTTACAATCCCCCAAACGAGGAGCTGATCCCAAGGGCTCAAGTAGAAAGAAAATGTTTTGAAAATGACAATGGCAACAAATGTACACATGTGCTTGACACAATGGATGGATGGATGGATTGTGATCAGAGTTGTATGAGCCCCCAATAAAATGATTAAAAAGAAAATTGCAATTCCGGGAACTCGAAAGAGGTCTTCTACTCTGCTCTATAGGGTGTCTATTAATTGGAATTCATTTGATGGCAGTGTGTTTCAGGAGTGCTTTGGACTCGCATGGTGCAATCAACTCAGTGGCAGTGGGTTTGCGGGATTCTGTTAGAGAGAATGTAGATAACATGTCTATAAGAAATTGGCATTTGATAAGTCCTGGACTCCGGTTCCGCGAGGTCAGCAATTTGAAACCTCCAGCTTCTCCTTGGGAGCAAGCTGCTTCCCGAAAGAGTCACAGACTCAGGGGAAGGTCCACCCTGCTTTAGAGGGCCGACGTGAATCAGAATTGACAAGATGGCAGGGAGTTTGCTTTTGTTTGTTTGTTTTGAGAATCTGATGAATACTTGAGAAGTAATTTCTAAAGAGTCCCCAAAATGCTGGGTGGCCAAAGAAGTCACCAAAGGGTCACTGAGGGAAACAAGTTGAATGGACAATTCCCCCAGGGGAAAGACAGGGAGACCCTGTTCCACTGGGAGACACTCTCTGAATACTTCAGAAAGTCCGAGCCCTGGAGGAGAGGTTCTGTAAGCTAAGATGCCATTCCCTGTGTTTTCCTTGGGTCCGGGGTTCACCTTTCCCACCCACGCTAACCCTGGAGCCCGTACTTGGCCTCCTCCAGCTCCTCTGTGCGCTGGATGGCGTCCGTCTCGTATTTGGTCCTCCACTGGGCCACCTCACTGTTGGCCTTGGACAGGGCCCTCTGCAGCTCGGCCTTGGCTTCCTGCTCCTCCTCATACTGTTCCCGCAGCAGGTCACAGTCATGGCGCGAGGACTGCAGGGCGTGGGCCAGGGCGTTCTTGGCCTGCCAAAGTCAAGAAGGAAGAGCAATGTTGGATGCGAACCGATGCCAGGGCATTCTTGGCCTGCGGGCTCACAGCAGTGTCACCATGGCAGACGCCGTTTCTGGTTGAGATGTTTCCTTACACCGGCATTTCATGAGTTTCACATCATTCCCATGCTGCCGAGTGAGTGGGTTGCCTGGTTTACTGACTTAACAATTCCTTCAGGGTGGGTGACTCCTTTATCATATTTACATGTACTTATTGAAAAAGTAAACTCTTGTACTACAGCAAGTAGAAAACTCTTAGCATTTGCCAACAAAACAGGAAGCAACCGTGGAAGTAAATGCAGTGGAAATAAAGAAACATCGGTCTCACTAACCCCTTCTGTCAGTTTGTTGTACTCTGGTGGCCTGCAGGTTGCTATACTGCCCGGATCTAGAAGACTGGCAGGGCCAACCATGCTGTACAAGATTCAGCAGTGCTTTCATACAACGTAAGAGGAACTCAGAAGAAATGCCTGGCCATCCACATTAAAAATCAGTCCAGATAAACTGTGGGTTACAGAATATTGCCCACGGTAATGCTGGAAACGAGCCCCCTAGGCTGGAAAGAGTCACACTGGTACCCGGGATGGTAAAGAAGATGCTGGACTGGGCGATGTTTTGTCCTGATAGGCACACCTAGGGTTGCCAGGAGTCAGAATAAACTTGATCATGACTAATAACCACAGAGACTCGGGCAAAGATGGGCTTGGGCCTGGTGATGGTGAGGATGGCGCAGGACTGTGAGTGTTTCCTTCGGTTGCACCCAGGGCTGTGATGGGTTGGAATTGTCTTGTTGATACCTAATAACAACAAACTACAACAATAAATCAGCTTTTAGCTCATGGCTGTGATCTGTGAAACTCTGCCTGAAGCCTACCGTCTTTTCCTTGTGATTATTTTATCTTTTTTCCCTGTTTACATTAAAAAGGAAAATAAGCTGATGCTAAATGGTTACTGGGGATCCCACGTGGCATATTGGTTATGTGTTTGGCTGCTAACCACAGGTTGGCAGTTCAAAACTACCAGTTACCCTGAGGGAGAAAGATGAGGCTTTCTACTCCTGTAAATAGTTACAGTCTCAGAAAGCCACAGGGCCAGTACCACCCTGTCCTATAGGGTTGATGTGAGTAGGATTTGACTCAAAATGGCAATGAGAAATGGTTACGAGTTGGGTGGCTAACTGCAAGGTTGTCAGTTTGAGGCCACCAGCTATTCTGAGGGAGAAAGGTGAAGCTCTCTACTCAGTTACATTCTCAGAAATCCACAGAGGCAATTCGACCTTGTCTTGTTGGGTCATCATAAGCTGGGATGGACTCAGGGGCAGTGAGCTTGGTTTGGTTTTGGAAAGATGAGTTATCTGTGCAGCGATGTGAGTAGAAGAGTTATGACAGAAGTAAGTCTCTCTATTGCTGCAATGGCCACGAGTTTCCTGATGCGATGTTCTGATTGGGTCGTTCTGACTGTGAAAAACCTAAAAGCATCCTTGGTGTCACCAGTGGGCTGCGTCCCACACCCCACATCAGAGGGCTGCCATCTCCCTTTCTCAAGCAGGAGAGGACATACCTAGAGGTGTCCTTCCCTCACCTTTCACATCTGCACAGGAGGACTAGAGTCCAATCTAATGGGCACTGCCAAACAGAGCCCACTGACCTGAAGCAGTCACTCGGGTGCATCTTTATCTCTGTAAAAACACATACACATAGTAACCTACTGGGAGAACTTAGGTGTCCCCAGTCGGGGACAGTTTCCCTCCTGTCATGTGCCCTTCTCATTACACGGGCAGGTTCTGACTGCCTCCCTGCCCATCCCCTTCCTCTCGAGTCTGCCAAAGACCATATCATATAACAGAAAGTCAAATAAGAGACCAGTCTTTGTTCTTTTCTAGAAGAGGCAGGCAGAGTTTGGGGGCATGCCTAAGAGTTGCCCTATATGTCCTGACCGGGGTCTGGCAATCTCAGAATTACATCGACATTACTTTGGACTCCTGGATTCCTATTGGCAAGCTTGGATACACATTAGCAGCATTTACTAAGAAACTGAGGTGCACGGTTCTAGTGAATATGGTGGGGAGGACTTATTCTTGCCCTTTAGGAGACCTGGCAGTTTAGTGTAGTGTAGCGAAGGGTAGTGGGTGATGCGTTGGGCTGCTAACCACAAGATCAGCAGTTCAAACACCACCAATAACTCTACAGGAGAAGAATGAGGCTTTCTACTCCCATAAATAGTGACAGTCTTGGAAACCCAAGGGGCAGTTCTACCCATCCTATATGGTCTCTATGAGTCAGAATCGATGCGATGGTAGTGAGGAGTTTTCAGATCACTGGAGATACAGTGTTCCAAGCAGAGACAGTGAGGTATTGAAGTCAAGAGCATCGTAATTAATATGCATGTTGATGCAAATCTTCAAAGGCAGTTTTGGGAGGAGAGGAGATAAAAGTTGAGGTGGTGTAACAAATAATACACAGAGAGATGGGGAGAAGGAAGATGGCTTAAGTATCAGGAAGAATTGCTGGACAGAGCAAGAGACCAGTTTGTCAGCGCTGGTCCAGATGGTGCCGTGATAGGGAGGAGAGGACCTCTCTGGAGAGGAGAGTTTATTTGACAGTTCTGTGGAGGACAGGGGTACTGTGATGGTTAATCTGTGTGTCAACTTGGAACACAGTTGGAAGGTATGAGTGGTACCCAACCTTAAAATCAGGACACAGCCTAATGACATCCCCTGGGATGTGTGGTCTTTTTATGAGACACTTGGAGTAGTGCCCCTCTCTCTTGCTTACTTGGATCTGGTGTCTGGCTTCTGGGGCCAACAGCTCATGTGGTCTGCCAACCCTGGGAGCTGCCAGTGCCTTGATATGTTCCTTCTGACTTTGGACCCGCAGACTCTGCACCCACTCTCAGCTTTCTGCTTCTCCCTCTTGCTTTGTCAACTGGCAGCTGTGTGCATCTGGGGGTGGGGGGCTCCAGCTAGACTGGCCCATGGACTTCAATTAGACTAGATGGGGATGCTTCCTTGATATAAATTTCTCTCTTGATATGATCTCTCTCTTTCTCTATATATGTGTATATACACACACACACACACACACACACACACACACACACATATATATATATATATATATATATATATATATATATATCCATGTTCATGGATAAGAGAGGACTACTTGCTGTTAGGTAAGCATTGGATTGCTACCTGGAAGGTTTGTGTTTCAGACCCACCAGGTTGGCATTTCAAACCCCTCAGCCACTTCTCAGGAGGAAGATGAGGGTGCCTGCTCCTGTAAAGATTTATAACTTCAGAGACCCTTTATAGGGTCACAATGATTTGGAATCAAGTTCATGGTAGTATTTGTTTGTTTGTTTGCTTGTTTACTGTTACAGCAAGGTGGCCATGGCAGACAAGGCCAGTGGAGCTTTCAGACCAAGACAGACCAGGAGGACAGGCCTGTTGATCTACTCAAAAATTGGTCAGGAAAAACCTTAAGGAACACAACAGAACTGTCCAATATCATGCTAGAAGATGCGCCTTCTGAGTTGGAAGACAGAGCCCTCAAGTAGATTCAGTCTAGTGACATTATATAGGGTTTCCAACACTGTAAATCTTGATGGGACCACACAACCAGCCTCAGCTTTCTCCCTGAGAGGAACTGGTGGGCTTGAACCGTTGACCTTGCTATTAGCAGCTGAACACCAATCCACAGTGCCACTAGAGCTCCTTTGGTGGTTGGAAGGCAATCAGAATCCACTGTGGTTGCAACAATGAACTGAAATATAGCAATAGCCACAGCCATGGTGGGGGACCCGGCAATGTTCAGTCCTGCCGTGTTTTGTTGTGCATGGGAGCACCATAAGTTGGAGCTGCCTCAATAGCCACGGATAGTCAAACCCCAATAGCTGATGGTGCCTGCTGCATAGCAGAGGCATACTTACCTTGGTTTCTTCTTCCAGTTGCCGCTGAATCTCCTCCAGCTGCTGGGTGAGGGCTTGCTTGCCTTTGGTTAGCTGTGAAATCAGAGACTCGTTCTCTTCCGCTTGGTGGCTCAGCTCTCCTAACAGGCAGATGGGGCCCAGGGTAAGTGCCAGGAGCTCCCAGCTCCCTGGACCCTGGCCCTCTCACCGAGCCCTGCTCCCTACTCACCGTTTTGGGTCTGTAGCCGTGCCTTCTGCGTGTTCAGATCATGGATTAACTGTGTCTGTTGTTCATCCTTGGCCTTGATTTCAGTGAATTGGTCTTCCATAGTCCGGAACATTCTTTCCATGTTACTCTTTAAAAAGATGTCAATATACGTAGGAAAAGTTAAGTTCCTGATCCTCCATATTGAACGGGACAGTTAGTGAGGTTAGCTTCTTGTGAGGTAGAATGAAGATACAGAACTTTCAAGGATTGGATTAAAAAATCGCTATCATTTCAGACTAGGTTAGCTCTTTGTTTACTATGTTTGCTTAACCACTGATAGCTTGGTGCATCACCTGTTGATAGATAAGTATTTGATGATTTGTAAACCAACCTATTAGTAGATGCTACTTCACGGAAACCAATGACCTCCTTGTAAGATGAATACCTCTGTTGTCATGTGAATATTATTCTCTGATTTAAGTCTTTGCAAACAGTACACTCAGGTAGCAGTACTGAGAGTGTCATTGAATAATACAAAAACTCCCATACAGTGACAATGGTCTGGAAGAACTCTCTTCCACCACTAGGCGGTCTGGAAGAATGGTCAAAATTCTTGTGCCTGCAGGCCTCTTCCCTGCCACCTCTCACCCCATATATTACAAAAATAAAGTGGATTCCACATCTGCTTTTCCTTAAATTGTTAAGTGTGATGTGGCAGTAGAAGGCACAGGGGTATTTGATTCAAAAGAATCTCCAAGGAGCTTAGGACCTCTTTGAAGAGGACATGCAAGCACGAATGAATTAAATCAAGGGATGTTGAACAAGGAGTGGCGATCCATGAGAAAAATCAAAGGATACAACCAATTAAAAAGCCAGAAAGCATTATAGATCATTCTTTCATTGGATTTGACAATTGAGAACTGAGACCATACACAATATTATGGCTACAGGAAGCCATGAGGTAGTGTTGGTCCCAGGGACAGCACACGACTGAGCTGGAGTTTCTTCTAGCCCAGTCAAGCTGCACCCCAAGCTGGCTGGCTACAGGAGACAGAGGAAAGGGGCACACACATTTTCAGAGGAAGGTCAACCACAACAAGAGGGAAAGGGGAGAAAAATGGGGGACCAGGAAAGAAAGAGAAATCACCACCTGATAAAGGAAGTCAAGAGTAGGAGGGAAACAAATCAAGAAAAAGCACAGGACGGAGACCTCTAAACAAGGGCAGTAAGCAACACCTTCACTCTGATCCCCACCTGGCATTCCTTCCCAGAGGGAGTCTCCAGCCTTCGGACCAATAATCCTCTGCAGGCGCTTCCTAGTTTCACTGAGGGGGTCCCCGCCCAACAGAACAGTCCCAGGGGTAACTCAGCACACCCAGAATGAGCTCAGATCTTTCAAGTCTAGGAACTCTGTTTTTCTAGGAGATGAACTGCGTTTTGGGATCATATCAAGAAGCACTGTGACCATCAAGCTCCTAAAGTCAAAGCTTCAGGGGGGGTCTCCTGTGAAGGGGCCCCAGAGACTTCGTGGGGCTATAGAATGGACCCAGTGGGGAAGGGAACCCATGTCCGGAAAACACGTCCCTTGGTAACCATTTCTGATACATGGTCTAAGGAGGTCTCTTTTCCAGAGACCTACATCCCCACGCTGCTAGCAATTTACGACTTGTTTTTCTCACCCACAATAAAGATTTACTTTCATACCCAACTGGCAGCTTCGTTTTGTATACTTTTCCTTAAAACATCCCAAATGTTGAATTTTTTAAGCCCAGATCTATTCGTCCTCATGAGCAGAGCTTCACACGGGTTGTGACTCCAGCAACAAATTGTATAGGCTGAGATGGTGGTGTGGGAATCCAGGACAGATGGACCCCGCAGGAACAGTAACAGGACCAGCAATACCATGAAGGTAGGGGAAAGGTGGGGGGAACAAGGAGGAGAAAGGGGAAACCGATCACAACGATTGATGTATAACAAGCTTCACCCCCAGTGAGGGGGGACGAACAACAGAAACGTGGGGTAAGAGAGACAGTGGATGGTGGAAGATATAAAAATAATAATAATAATAATAATTTATCATTTATCCAGGGTCACCAGGGTGGGAGGGTGGGAGATGGAAGGGTAAAAGAGGAGCTGATAACAAGGGCTCAAGTCGAAAAAAATGTTTTGAAAATGATGATGGCAACATATGTACAAATATGCTTGATACAATTGATGTGTGGATTGTTATAAGAGCTGGAAGAGTCCCCAATAAACTGATTTATAAAACAAAGGAAAGAAAGAAAGGAAATGATGTGTAGAAAACCTTCCCCAGGAGGCCAGCCCTTTGGGAAACCCACCCACACGGTTCATTCTAGACAATGCCAGCTGGCTCGGAAGCTTCCAGTAGGCACTGGAAGGAGGATGAGCTCTCGAGTGGTGTTCGATCCTTCGATCAAGCTTGGTGTCTCTGCGTGGAGCAAATAGTCAGTGCTTTCCACTGCTCTCCACTCCTCTCAGGTGAGTCCACCTGAGGGCACCTTGGAAGAACCCCCTGGAAATCTGCGTGAGGAAATTGGCTCGGAGCACAGTTCTCCTCAGACACACAGGCAGTTGGCATGAGTCAGAGGGGAAACGTGGTTTTGGAACGACTTGCATGCATGTGAGGAATTAGGAGCAGGCAGAAGTGGGGGAGGGGAGGAGATTTCAGTTAAGAACGTGCAGCAAGTTTAGGGAGCACAGAATTGTAAGTGTTCACTGGGCACATGCACTTGGCTGCCTAGCCAAGAACAGGAGGGTCAGGCACCTTAGACTTGGCCACGCTCTCCACGTTGCTGGCCAGGTCATCGACCTCCATCTTCAGCTCGCTCTTCTCCTTCTCCAGCTTCTGCTTGACCCGCTGCAGGTTGTCGATCTGCTCCCCGAGCTCGGCCACGCTGTCCGCGTGCTTCTTCCGCAGGGTGGCCGTGGTGGCCTCGTGCTGCAGGGTGGCCTCCTCCAGGTCCCTGCGCATTTTCTGGAACTCAGCCTCTCGCTTCTTGTTCATCTCCACCTGAGCAGAAGTTGCCCCTCCGGCTTCTTCCAGCCGCTTGCTGATCTCCTCCAGTTCCCGGAAGAGGTCAGAGCGCTGCTTCTCAGTCTTGGCTCTGAGCGTGTGTTCGGCCTCAATGTCTTCCTCTAGCTCTTCTGTGCGGGCCTGAAAGGGCGACAGTGTCAGGAAGTGTGTGTGTGCGCGGTGGTGTGGGAGAGGCTGAATACTGAGGGGTGGGGGCTATCGAGCACAAAGCACAGAATAGATGGTTCCATTCAAACCAGCGCTTACTACCACACTGCCGCAGACTCAGGGAGTCCCCACATGTGTCCGAGTAGAACTGGGCTCCACTGGGTTCTTAGTGGCTGGTTTCTCAGGGGCAGATCTCCAGGCCTTTCTTCTGGGTGAACTCAAATCTCAAGTGTTGGGGTTAGCGGCCGACCACGTTAATAAGCTGCGTCCCCCAGAGACTCCATTACCGTAATGGAAATGTGTGGAAATAACTCGTGTCCATCAGTAGACCAAGGGCCAAATCAACTGTGATGGAGTCAGGCTCGAAACGCCCATGAGGTAGTTAGGTAGCCAGCCCTGTCTACCCTGTCAACCTCTGTCGAACACATTATCAATGGAAAAGGCAAGGCGAGGAAAGGCACTTCTGGCATGATAATATCTATGCAGAAAAATAAAGGAATAAGGACTGTTTTGAATATATATGACTGTATCCTATATATTTTCCAGTAAGTCTTAAATTTGTACACATATATCCATCTGTATATATGTATACATACTCATATATGCCGAAAGCTTACATGTCCAGCAAATGGATGAGAATGAAGCACAGTCAACTAAAGCAGTTCGTTACCTCTGAGAAGGGCAGGGGCAATGAGGATCAGAAAGCCTTTATGAATCGTATTTAGCCCCATTGGTAGTGAGGGGAAAAAGTTGGGGCTTTCTACTCCCATAAAGAGTTACAGATTCAGAAACTCACAGGGCAGTTCTACTCTGTCCCATGGAGTCAGTAGGAGTCAGCATTGATTTGATAGCAGTGAATTTTTGTTGTGGTTGTTGTTAAATTGGTAGTGAGTTGTCCTGGTGGCACTGTGTGGTCAATGTTAGACTACTAACCATAAGGTCAGCAGTTCAAACCCACCAGCTGCTCGTAGAGGAAAAGATGAGGCCGTCTGCTCCCATGTAGATTTATAGTCTGGGGAAACTTATGTAGCGACGTTTCTCAAAGTGGGTGATACTGCCCCCTTGGGGGCCCTGGAACAATGTGTGGGGTGGGGAGCTGCGCAAGCAGATACCTACACTTTATCCCGGATTATGGATTAGAGGACAAGAGCTTTGGGTTGTGAGAAGCAGAGGGTCGAGAGTAACATTTGTTTGTTTTCCTGAAAAGGCAGTGGTAGGCCGAATAAGTTTGGAAACCTATGCTGTGGGGGGGGGGGGGGGTTGTTATGAGGCAGAATCAACTCAATGGCAGAGGGTGGGTTTGGGGGTTTGCCGGTACAGCTCATGTATTTTTTCAGGAAATCCAATTCTGTGTTCCTGAGAAAACAAAAATCCTAGAAATGAAGAAAAGGACGGAAGCTTCTGGGAGAATATTGGCAAGTGCTCCAAGGGAAAGCATTCCAAGAATAGGAAGCAAAGGGGGGAAGGGCCAGGCGCGAGCGGGGTTGCGGGCAGTGGGGCTTTCAGAACTTCGGAAGGACTTGACCATGACCTACCTGCAGTTCTTTGATCTTCTTCTGCAACTGCAAGCTGTGGGCTTGTTCATCATCAACTGTGGTTTTCAGCTGACTAATTTCCAACTCCTTCCTGCAAATAGATGGTCAAAACAGGAAGAAGAAGATGAGGATCACAGAAGACAAGCCTCTCAAGGACTGGTGGGACCCGACCCTAGATCTCAATGGCAGCGGGCACCGGAGAGACCCACTTAGTCAGCTTCTCCTCCACTTGCAGCTTGCCGTTTTCTAGATCCATCATGGATTCCCGGGACATTTTCAGGTCTCCTTCCAGCTTCCTCTTCATTCTCTCCAGGTCCGCCCGCAGTTTCTTCTCCTGTTCCAAGCTGCCCTCCAGCTGGGAAGGCACAAGGAAAAGCTGAGAGCCTGTTATTTTTCTGCATAGATGCTATCATGCTGCAAGTGCCATCGCTCACTTTGCCTTTTCCATTTACAGGTAGCCCGGCCAGGGCTGGGCACCCAACTGCCTCATGCACTTTCCAGCCTGTGCAACTATTGGCCTGGCCGATGGCCCCTTTGGATTCCCAGAGGAGGCCGACAGCGAGCCTCTGCCGCAGAAAAAAGCCCAGCCAGAGGCCCGGATCTCCCAGTGACCTCCTGGTGCCTGCTCCAGCCCATTCTCACTCGACTAATCCAGCCTGTGGCCCCTGGAGAAACTTGGTGTCCATTGGTACCCCCTTATGCACAGACAGGACAAATGGGGATGCTGAGGGATGGCAACTTCTACCGCAGTGCCTGGATGATCTAGAGTGGACATTCGCTCCCTTTCCTGCTCCATCAACCTACTCCAGGGTGCAGGCAAGGAACTCCATGTGTGTGTGTGTGTGTGTGTGTGTGTGTGTGTGTGTGTGTACTCACAGGTGTGGGAAAAGGATGATGATATACCAGTGGTAGAAGCCTCGCTTCCCATGAGGGAGACTTAGGTGTGATTCCCAGCTAACACACCTCATGCACGAGCCATCTGTGAGTGGAGGCTTGTGTGTTGCTACGATGCAGAACAGGTTTGAGCAGACATACCCAACTAAGGCAGACCAGGAGGAAAGGCCTGGTGGTCTGCTTCTGAAAATCAGCTGATGTAAACCCCATGGATCCGAGTGGCCTGATGTCCAATTGGTTGTTGGGATGGAACAAGACTGGGCTGTGTTTCTCGCGGTGGTGTGTGAGTCACCATGGCTGAGGGGCAGCTTGAGGGCAGCTAAGACGAAGGACAAAAGCAGCAAGAGGAAGGGCAGAGCTACTGAGGCTTCAGGAAAATGAACGCGCTGCAAATGTTCTAGCCACCAAAACCCAGTGCATCGAGTCAACGCTAACACATAGCGACCCTTTAGTGGGTTTCACACCCTGACACTTTTTCTGAGAGCAGGGGTCTCATGCATGGACCAACTGGTGGGTGTGAACACCTGACCCGAGGATTAGCTGCCCAACGCCCAAGTCACAGCGACCCCAGGGCTCCACAGTGGTAGCCACAGTAGTGTATATGACCTGTGAACGTCCACTGTGGTTCTTACACAAAGAACGCAAATGTAATGTGGCTGGCAGGGGTAGTTGTGAGGGGGAGGGAATAATGACTTTCATGGCTACAAATAGAACCGAATTTTAACAATGCTGGAGCAAGAGCAAAAAGAGTCCCAGTGGAATAGCGGGTTACATGGTGAGCTACTAAGCAGAAGGTCAGTGGTTCGAAACCATTAGCTGCTCCACAGGAGCAAGATGGGGCTTTCTATGTCTGTTGAGTTATAGTCTCAGAAATCCATAGGGGCAGTTCTACCTTAACCTATAGGGTCACTATAAGTCCAGCTTGACTCCATGTTTTTGATTTTAGAGGAAGAGTATAATCTTTGGAAATGAATGACTCCCCTGGTGGATACTGAATAATGACGACAATAACAATATTGTCGTCTGATATATTACTAGGAGCCCTGGTGGCATAATGGGTTATGCCTTTGGTTTCTAACCCAAAGATCAGCAGTTCAAAACCACCAGCTGCTCCAAGGGAGAAAGATGAGGTTTTCTACTCCTGTAAACAGTTACAGTCTCAGAAACTCACAGAGGCAGTTCTACCCTGTCCTGCAGGGTTGCTGTGAGTAGCATTTGACTCAATGGCATTGAGTTTAAAAACATTTTTTCTTCTCTTGGTTTGGAATGTTGTCAATGATTGTTTGTGTGCTGAGCTTTCTGTTGAGACCCTGTGTGAGAGGTAGCATGTTCCCATTTCCCTGGCTAGAAACTGAGGCTTTGCAGGGTCACATACAACCTGCAAACTGGGCTTGCCCAGTGTTCTAGAATTCTCGCTCACAGGTGGGGCTGAGATCTGAACGTGGAGATTCTGACTGGAGAGGTTGAGCTAACCACTCCTGTGCTCCACGGGGACCCTCTCCGTCTGTGCTTCTGCGAGTCATCGGGGTGAAGACGTAATAAACACTGCTCACATCATCTGTTTGCTGCTCAAGCTTGACATTGATCTTGACTAGGCCGTTCACTTTATCCTCCTCAGCCTGCAGGTCATCCAGCGTTTGCTGGTGGGCTTCCTGCAGCATTTTCCTCTCTTTCGTCAATTTGGAGATGTTGTCTTCAAGAGCTGTCATTTCTTCAGAAAGATTCTTAACCTAGGAGAACATCCATTGAACAATCAAACACTTGAGCCAGGAGCTTCCGGCAAAGGCTTTTACTTTGTTTACTTTTTTTGTTTGGCTATTGTTTCTTTATCTGGCCAAGAGCAGCTCATTATATTATTCTGGAACTGGCCCACACCAGTATCTAACTTCAGTGAGTAAAAGGTGGGCTGCTCCCAGGAAGGCCACCCTCCTGCTCATGGGAGAAAGATGAAGTGTTCTGATCTTGTAAGCATTTATAGCCTCAGAAACCCACAGGGCCAGCTCTGCTCTACCCCATAAGGTCATTAGGAGTTGGAATTGATTCCGTGGCAGTGAGTTTGGGTCAGAGTTTTATGTCTTAGGAGAAAACCAAAAAACCTAACCCATTGCCATATGGTCAACTCTCGTCGACCCTGTAAAACCAAATCAATCTCACCACCACTGTGTTGATGTCAACTCATTTTGACCTTTTAGGGCAGAGTAGAATGGCTTCTGAGACTCTCTTTATTGGACTACACTCTCTCATCTTTCTCCTGGATTTGAACCCCCGACCTTGCTGTTAACAGTGCTACATTTAAACTGTGTGCCACCAGGACCCTTCTTAGAAGGAAGGTCACTGTCGAAATGCAAATATGCTCCCCCTGAGAGGTAACATCAGTCTCTGTTCACTCACGCGTTGGCCGAGAGGAGAGGTTGGCTGACTGGGGGTTGGAATGGGGGACAAGCAGGGAGGAGAGACACACACTAACAAGAATACCCAGGATAGCACTCCTGTTAGGAAGCCAGGCCGGGGCACCATGTGGGGGAGAGTTCTGTCGTGAGTCGACCCTTTCTCCATTATGAAATTCTTCCTTTCCTTGGTCTACGTGGTGCTTTACAGTTTTAAAATAACTTACCAACATTGGAAAGAAAAGGAAAAAAGCATGAGAGATGTCATGCAAAATCTGACTCTCTGGCTTCTTAAAGAAAATTGGCAGCTCCCTTCCCCCGGCACCTGTTGGTTAGAGGGGGGTGGTGGCTGCTCCTGGTGGGCAGGACAAGCTTGCTGCAAGCTTCCCCTCACCTTCCTATTGTCACTTCACATTCCTGTCAGTCACCTACCTTACAATGAAGCTTCTTACCAGCTGTCACTAGCATCTTAGACCTGACTGATCTCATTTCTGAGTCGACCTGACCGTTTTAATACAAACCACGTCAGAGGTGCCTACATGGTTTTGTGAAATGCTGATATTGTATTGTGAGCACATGATTTTAGTTTCCAGAAATGGTATTATGCTGTCTGTTTCATGGTATTACTTCCCTCCCCCCCCACCCCAGCACTAGGTCTTCAGTAGCTGTCTCTGTTGTGGGGTGTGCACTGACGGCTGCCATGAGCATTCTGGGGTACAGCCTCCACATATTTCCTCTCTGTGCCTCCAGGACCTCCAGCATGGATGACAACCCAGTGCAAAGAATCCTCGCCACTGGACAGTAGGAAGCATCATGATCCATGGAGAAAAGATTGAAATCGTGCAGGAGCTTGTCTTGCTTGGATCCGCAATCAGTGCTCCTAGAAGCAGCAGTCAAGAGATCGGATGACACATTGCATTGGGTAACTCTGCCGCATAAGATCTCTTGCAAGGATTGCAAAGCAATGCTGAACAAGGATGTTTCTTTGAGGATGAGGTGCTCCTGACCCAAGCCATGGTATTTTCAATCGTCTCCCATGTGTGTGAAAGTTGGACGTTGAACAAGGAAGACCCAAGAAGAGCCAATGCATCTGAATTATGGTGTTGCTGGAGAAGAATACTGGAAGTATCATGGACTGCCAAAATGGCTAGCAGATTTATCTTGGAAGAAGTACAGCCAGAATGCTCCTTACTGGCAAGGATGGTAAGACTTCTTCTCATAGACCAGCCCCTGGAGAAGGACATCAGGTTTGGTAAAGCAGAGGGGCAGTGAATATCAGGCATGCGCTTGATGAGATGGCTTGACACAGCGGCTGCCACAATGGACTCAAACATAAGAGGGGTGCACAGGCCAGGGTGGGGTTTCCTTGTGCTGTACACTGGGTGGGTGTTATTCGGGACTGTCTGGACAGCACCTAACAGCAGCCACCCAGGGGACCTTGTTAATGCTTCCGTCTCCCACCCCAAGTAGTACTGTCACAAACATCCTCGTGGTATTCCCTTGAGGACTGTGGGAGACTTCTTTGGGATATATGGAGTCCTGGTGATGTAGTGGTTACGAAACACAAAGTCAGCAGTTCCAAACCACCACCCACTCCTCAGCTCAAAGATGTGGTTTTCTAGCCCTGTACAGAGTTATAGCCTTGGACACCCACAGAGGCAGTTGCTCCTGTCCTGTAGGGCCACTGTGAGTCAGCATTGACTCAATGGCGGCTTGTTTTTGAGGTGCCTTGGAAGAAAGGCCTGGAAACCCTACAGAGCACAGCTCTCCTATGACACCCCTGGTATTGCCATGAGTCAGGACCACCATGGGCTGGGGTCCATTGGAAGGAAAGTAGAAACTGTCACTGTACCCTGTCCCTGCATCTCATTCCCAGGTCAGGCTGGGGTTGATGAGGGGGACTACAGAGGTGTCAGGACTACCCAAGGGACAGTGGGCATCCCTGGGGCTTCCCCACCTTATTCTCTGTGGAGTGCTTTTCTTTCTCCACCTTCGTCAAAGTCCTCTCCAGGTCATCAATGTCTTTCTTGAGAGAGGCACATTTGTCTTCCAAGCTCCTGCTCTTCACAACGAGTTCGGAGTTGGTCCCCGCCTCTTCTTCCAGCCTTTCGGTCAGCTCGGTGACTTTCGCTTCCAGGTGAATCTTGCTTCTGATGAGACCCTCGCACCGTTCCTCTGCATCCATCAGACGCTCAGTTTCCTGGAAACCAACCAAGCAAACAAACAGTTCATTAGCATTTCTGATTAACCCCTGGGCAGGCAGGAAATAGCCATTCTCCTGAAAAGCTACTTCCTGGACCTGAGCCGAGGAATGGGACACACACATGCATGCACACACGCGTGCGCGCGTGCACACACACACACACCACATGGGTGTGTACACAGATATTATCCATATATTTTATATTTTTAGCATGACAGAAATCATTCACATCATGGAAATTCACAGGAACTCACTCCAAACCAAGGCCCATGAAGCCTCTTACTACCCTATCAGATCATGGAGTTACAAGCCCACTGAGGTAGTTCGTTTATTGTGCCAACCTGGCTGATAAACACATGTGGGGTTAATTGAAGGGCAGAGAGATAAATGGCTTGGTGAGCCTCGCCTTTCTAGTTCTCGGATCTCTTGCTTTCTGATGGTTGGACCAGGATGCAGCTGCCTTAGTCAGTTCCCTGCTTCAGCTGGCAAGACTCACTTTCTGCAAGACATCCCCAAGGAGAAGCCACATGGACCTGCCCTGATGCAACCCTGGGTGCTGGAGCAGCCATGTGGAGACCCCTGCCAGCGCTGAGATGCTTACACATTCCCTGACTCGGCTTTCCTCCTGCAGTCGGTGTCATAGTGTGTGTTTTGTGAGATGGAGGAGGACTTTGTGGACTGGTGTTGGACATATGGGTTAATGTGGGACTTGTGGGCTTGGGCAGCACTGGGCTGGGATGTTTTCTTGATGCTCACTTAACCTTTATATAAAACTCTCTTATACATGAGTTTCTGTGGATTTGTTTCTCTAAAGTACCCAGACTAATACACCCACTTTAAAGAATGAGGCTTTTACAAAGGCGTCATATTTGAGGGTTCAGTCCTTTTCTTCCCCTCTCCTGCTACGAGTTAAAAAACCACCCATCTATTCTCTGTGGTATCACTAATTCAAAACCCAAACCCACTGCTATTGAGTTGATTCCAACTCGTCGTGACTCTACCAGACAGAGTAGAACTGCCCAAATGGCTTTCCAAGGCTGTAAATCCTCATGAGGCCAGTAAGCCTCATCTTTCTCCAATAGAGAGGGTGGTGGGTTCAAACCAATGACCTTATGGTTACCAGCCCAACTTGCCATCAGAGGTCCTTTATGGTATCACTAGTTGACTAATATTTTCAGACTATCACTACCTTTTGACTTTCGACGGAAAAGTTCTGCATAAGTTTCCTGATGCATAATTTACCATAATGTCTCCTCAATGGAACATTCAAACTAGATGGGAATCAGTGACTGGAAATAAACCCATGGCCCAGAAGACTCTGAGCTATTTCTCTACTTAAATGGAATTGGGCTCTCGCTTCCCCTACAGGAGGGCTGGATCTTCCCATATGAATGGAATGGGTTCTGTCTCCCCGTATAAGAGAACTGAATGGGAATTGAAGGTGTCACGGACAGAAAGAGGCTGACAAGAGTAAGCATGCACATGTGCTGTGAGCCAGGCACTTTCTATGCATGAACTCAAATCACACTATGAGGTTGACTATCACCATGCCCTTTCACATATGGGAACCCAGAGGCACAAAGAGGTGAGCTCACTTGCCCAGCATCACACAATGGAAGAGAGGTATCACTGGATACAGTGGTCCGGGCTTGCTTGACCACTGTGCTTGGGCCACTACTCCTGACAACTACAGCATGAACCCAAACCCACTGCCACTGAGTGGATTGCCACTCACAGCAGCCCTCTAGAGGGTTTCCAGGACGGTTGATCTTTATGGGAGCAAACAGCCTCATCTTTCTCCATTGGAGCAGCTGGTGGGTCTGAACCACCAATTTTGTGGTTAGCAGCCCAGCTCCATCATGGCTCCGTTAAGAACGTGTGCAATATTGATTGGTCAAGTGCGAGAGGGTGGCTGGTGAAAGAATGCACAGGCCTATTTGTGGATCTCTCAGCGCCTGCCAACTTCCGCACAGAAGAGAAAACCTTAGAAGGTTTTGCGGGCTTGCTAAAGGGGGCACGTTATACGTGCCCGACTCTTGGGCAAGGAGGACACCCACGGTCGACATGGTTTCATTCTTCTGATTCGCGCGTGTGTACCTTTAAGATATTGCTTTTACCAGAATGTAACCATATCTGGACGTATTTTGAGTCTTCCCCTATTTTTTAATTGGGAGATTATTGCTTTGTCAAGTATATGTCTTTTACAGGATATTTTACAGTCGTGGCACATTCCTGAAGGCTTTTCATTATGAGACATACATCGTCCTTCTTGTCCTGGGAAAATATGTCAAATTCCAACATGGGAAAGGCAGCGACCTAGGAACTGGGGTGGGGAGCAGAAATGCCCTTTACAGATGTCGTTTCTGGGATCCACTCTGCCCATGAAGTAGTAGGGTCAACTTGCCTGTTATTAGCAGGGTGGAACTGCAAGGCCTGGCACGACCGCTAGGTGGCATCACTGTCTCTCGAATAGACAACTCCTGGCGGGCCTCAATGTTGTTCTCTTATCCTTGAGCCTGTTTGGCTTTCTCAGGTAGAAGGTACTTACAGATTGGACCTGTAATTGGAGATCATTCTTTTCCTGCAACAGGGAGACCATTTTCGCTTCCAGCTCCTTCCGGCGAGCCTCTGATCTGGCCAGTTCTTCTTTGGTCTTCTCGAAGTCCTCCTTCATGGTGGCCATCGCCTTCTCGACCTCTGCGCTCTTGAGCAAGGGCTTGATCTTGAAGAACAGGCTCATCCAGGGCCAGTGCTTGACGTTCATGAATGAGCGGATGTTGTACTGGATGCAGAAGATGGAGTCCCTGCACATACATTAGAGTTCAGATTAATGCACGGGGGCAAGGCTCAGTCTCCACCCTCACCTGCTCCTGTTGACCCAGGGTTTTCATCCTTCCCAGCCAGGTGGTTAGAGCTGTGGATTCCCGAATGCATTCTGCAGATGAGGAGGTGGGCAGGGGCTTGTGGGAAGGTGGCAGACAGAGGAAACAGGGTGCTTGAAGGTTTGTAGGCGAGAGAGGGCACAGGGTCACTCATGGGTCTCCCAAACTCAAAAATTCACTGCCATCGAGTCAATTCTGACTCATGGTGACCCAATAGGGAAGGCTGGAACTGACCTTGTGGGTTTCTGAGACTATAACTTTTTATGACAGTAGAAAACTCTGTTTTTCTTCCTTGGAGCTCCTGGTAGTTTCAAACTGCAGACCTTTCAGAGCAGAGGCCAACTCATAACCACCATGCCACTGGGGCTCCCATGTCTTCCCAGCACCTGGATAACACCCCGAGCCTGCTAGTGGCCCTTCTGTCAATTCTGACTCACAATGACCCTGTGGGACAGAATAGTGTTTCCCATGGAGTTTCTGAGGCTATAAATATCTTCAGAAGCAGGCCGGTTCCTCTGTCTCCCTAGGAGCAGCCGGAGAGTTTGAACAGCCAACTCTTTGGTTAGAAGTCCAATGCTTAACCCAGGGTGCCCTCAGGACTCCCACCTCTTCTATTCTATTGAAAACATTGCCTACAGTTGTCAGCCACCCTCTGCCTGTCCATCTGTCAGTGGTGGCTTTCGTGTGGCTGGGATGCTGGAAGCTATGCCAGTGGTGTTTCACATACCAGCATGGTGGGCAGGCTCCAGCGGAGCTTCCTGGCAGTGACAGAGTGGGTATAATGGCCTGGCAATCCACCTCTGAAAATGAGCCATTGAAAACCATATGGCTCACAACAGAGCAATGTCTGATATTCGGTTGGAAAATAAATATCGTAGGTTCAAAGCCACTCCGAAAATACAGTGGCCACAATCACAGACTCAAACGGAGATGATGCGGGCTTGGACAATGTGTCCTTCTGTCATAGGTAAGTTCATTCTGAGCCAGCGACAAAGACCATGGTGGCCAGTGGCTTTCTAATTGCTGATACAGTCAGCTGCTCATAGGTAGAAAGGTGACGCTTTCGACTCCCATAATGCTACAGTCTCGGATCCCACAGGAACAGTTCTGCTTTGTCCTTAAAGGCAGCTATGATTCAGAATTGACTCTTATCAACAACATGGCAATGACAAAGCTTGCCTGAGTATCTTGAGCATCAGGGACTCAGGACAATAATGCTTTCACCCATACTTCCCCTCTTCTCCAAGCCCCCACAGGCCAGCCATCATCGGAGCTGGTCTTTCTTTTCTTGAATTACAGTGGAAATACTCATGCGACTCAAAACCGAACTCACTGCCAACTCGTGGATGCGGACTCATAGCGACCTCCTACGGGCTTCCAGCTCTGTAACTGTTCACAGGAATAGAAAGCCCATCTCTCACCTAAGGAGCCGCTGATGGTTTCAAATCGCCGACCATGAGGACCACAATCCAACTTGTAACCACTAAATATTCCTGCCAATCACACCTTCCTTGCTCACCCATTGATTTGTTCTTCATTCAGGCCCTCGTCCCTCTTGAGTGGGATTCTTTTATCGCCTGGTGTCAACCCTTCTGTGCCTGCACACTCACTGCCCTTGTCGGTGTCAGTGTGACCTGTCTGAGCTACAAATGTGAGCTCCTGGCACAGCTGCCAGCAGCTCATCCATCAGAGGATGCAAGTAAGACTTTCCCATGCTCTCCACAGCCCACACCTCCCCTGAGCTCCAATAACAATACACTCCTTGCAGTAGCCCAGTCCCCCAAGCCCCCCATCTCTCCTTGAAGATCCCAAATCTGAAACTTGGAGCTTATTTTCACCAATCCCTAGACCCTGGACTATAACAGTAAACTTTCTGTTATCCTAAACCAAAAAGTAACATAAACCCATGGCCATCAAGTCAGTTTTGACTCATGGTGATCCCTGTGTTACTTAGCAGAACACAGGGTTTTCATTGGCTGATTGTCAGTCCTTTCTTCTGCCTCCCTACTGGGTGGATTCCATTGGGTTTGTAGTCAAGGACTTAATTGCTTGCACCACCTAATAAAATTCACTACCATCTAGTGAATTCTGACTTCCAGTGACTTTAGGTAGTGTTTCTGAGGTGGTGAGGGAACAGATAACCTCATCTTTCTCCCACGGAGCAGGTGGTAGGTTTGAACCCCCAATGTTGAGGTTAGCAAAGTGTTGGACTCAACACGTACCCCACAGCATCACCAAGGCTCCTCGTGCCCTCTCACAGGGACTCCCCCACTGGTAGGCATCTGAACCCATGCCTCCAGCCCCTGCCCTTGGGCAGGGTTTTATTCTACTTCCCCAGGGCCTCACATAGACCTGGCCCATCATTGGTGCTCAATGAATGTTTGTCAAATCAGCAAATGAACAGAATGAATGAGCCAGAAGTGGTAATCAGCTGCTAAGCAGGGCCAGGTGGGTACAGGGTCTATGTCACCTCCTCTCCCTCATCTTCTTGAACTCCAAGCGCATCAGGTAGCCCCTGCACACAGCCTGGGTGCGGGTCATCAGTGTCACCAATTTCTCGTCTCTCATTTCCTCCAAGAGTCCCAGAAGTCCAGCTTTGAAAAACACCTGCATGTTGAAAGGAGAGATGCAGGCCAGTAAGTCCTCAGCAGGAATTCAACCTGGAGCTCTCTGGGCCCCCAGCCCAGATCCTGGACCTTCCGCACGCTCTACTGGGTGGGTGACTGGTCTGGTGCCCTGCTCCAAATGGTGGCCCAAGCTCCACCAACACACAAGGCGGGACTTGGACAGAGCCCAGAGGCAGGCCTCCACAGGGACTGCAGAGCCCGAGACTGGCCGGATTCAGGAGGGACCTGAGGCTTAGCGGAGAAAGCTCAGTGCTAGTCTACCCTAGGCCTTCTCTGATGGGGTGACTGTTTTCAAGCCCTGCCTGTCCTTTCCCAGGGGACAGCACTTTGGGGTCAGATGGTAGTTTGAAGCCAACCTTGGACGCTCACTATCTATCTGACAAGGAGGCTTGTGCAACTATCAGTTAGGCGTTGTGCTGCTAGCCACAAGGTCATTGGTTCAAACCCCCCAGCTGCTCCGCAGGACAGAGATGAGGCTGTCTTACAGATTCAAAGAAACCCGAAGGAGCAGTTCTACAGGACTGCTATGGTTGAGGCGGACGCCATGGTAGTGGATTTGGGTTTGAGCTGTCTACATGATAGGATCTCTGGATAGCACAATAGTAAAGCGCTCAGCTGCGGATGGAGAGTTTGGGGGTTCTGGTCCATGCAGTGTGGCACTGTGGTCGAATGTCTGGAGATCTCCTTCCCCCAAACCAGTCATTGAAAACCCTATGGTGCACAGCTGCACTCTGACACCCTCGAGGTCGCCAAGAGTCGGAGTCACCCGCTGTCCATTGCTTTCATCCATGTGACCTTCAGGGCATTTCTTACCTCTCTGAGCTGCCATCTCCCCTTAGGTCACCCTGCCCGCACCATCACCAACAGACTGCTCCTGCATTAGCCGGCAGGTCCAGTGCACAAGTTCTCAGTCTCAGGTGGAAGTTTTATTGACGATATTGGTCCTCTCAAGCCCTCCCTGTGCCTGCAGTTCAGTCTGTGTTCTCTCTTGCCAGCTCTTCCTTCCCCACTCACTCATCAAAAACTCACTGCCAACGAGTCGATTCGAACTCACAGCAACCCTATAGGACCGGTAACCGCTGAGATAGATTGCCAAGACTGCAACTGTTCATGGGAGTAGCAAGTCACATCTTTCTCTGGCAGAGCGGCTGGTGGTTTTGAACTGCTGACCTTGCAGGTTGCAGGCCAATACATTTCACTGTGCCACCATTAGGGGTTCTTTTTTTCCAAATACTCACTCAAAACTCACTGCCATTAAGTCAAGTGCTGATTCTTGGTGACTCCCTGTGGGTTTCCAAAGTCTAGTCTTTCTCACTCAGAGCTCCTGGTGGTTTTGAACTGCCGACTCTGCGGATTGCAGCCCAACGCATAACAGCTACACCACCAGGGCTCCGTCCAGAACAAACTAGAGTTCTCCATTTGTCTTCTGCTATTGCTTGTGGAGGCTCAGGCTCCTGCTCTGAGCTTCTAAAGCAGTGGAGATCAAGTTCATTCCGATGCATCGTGACCCCGTGTGTCAGAGTAGTGCCGCGCTCCGGAGGGCTTGGGTGGCTGCTTTCAGAAGTAGCTCTCCAAACCTTTCTTCCAAAGCATCTTCGCGTGCACTCAACCTTCCAGCCATTTAATTTAGCAAAACCCAGCCCTGTAGTCATTCCCACTATCCAGGGACTCCTGATCGATGCCCCTCACCAAAAAACAAAACCAAAAAAACCAAACTCACTGCCGTCTAGTTGATTCTGACTCAGTGCGACCTGTTAGAGTGGGGTAGAATTATCCCTGTGCGTTTCTGAGATGGTAACTCTTTATGAGAGTAGAAAGCTCCCCCTTCCTCCCAAGGAGGGACTGATGGTCTCAAACTGCGGACCTTGCAGTTAGCAGCCTAACGTGTAGCACTAGACCCCCAGCTGTCCCGGCCACATCCTCTAGCTCTTCAAGTTCATCTCGGAGATGGAGCCCTCTTTACCTGGAACACAGGCCTGGACTGGTGGGCCAGAGACATTCAGGCTGAGCTGAGGGAGAAAGACCTTGAATGGCCCAAGACTGTGAGTTCTAAAGTGACGCCCTATGAGGAGTGCCGTGGGTCTCTCCAGAGGTGCGCTCACCTTGGTGTGACCAAACTTATACTGCTCCCGGTCCACATCGATGGAGTTCATGAGCTTTTCAGAAGCATTCTTGCTGTCAATGAACTGCCCTTCTGGGATGGCACTGGCGTTGAGGATCCTGTATCTGTGGAGAGGGTGCCACACGTCAGCTCTGGGGCTACAGGTGGCTGCATGAGCAGTTGTTGAGAGGGTGCTCTGGCTGCCCAGTTACTGGAAGAGCTGGAGGGAACGCCCTGGGGGCTGGACCTCTGCCCCTTCTGCCTCAGGGCTGTACCACTATCCCTCAGGGATGCACCCTGCCCCTTCCCACTCAGGCCCAGGAGCATCACAGTCCTTTGAGAGACCCCTGCAGCCGCTCTGTGGGGACCGTGGACCAGGAAGTCCAGGTTTCTTCCTCATGGCTTAGGCAAGCACACAGGGAGGTAGTGTGGACTTGCCGGGTACTGGGAGACCAGGCGGTTATGGGAGCCAATGCAATCTGGGGGGAGAAGTACTTATCTGCAGGTAGCCTGACATGCAAGAAGCCCAGGCTCCCTGGAGGCCTCCACTGAGAGGCTGGTCAGACCTGACCATCACTTAGATCTCCCTGATTCCATTTGGCAGTGGGAAGTCTGGCCTGGGCTCCACTGGGAGGATAAAGGCTCCTGAATAGATTCTTCTCCCAGAAAGGTCCATGGCTGGAGACTAGGCCTTGCCATTCTGCAACAATGGGCTCAATCAGAACACTTGTGAGGATGATACAGGACCAGGCAGTGTTTCCTTCTGCTGTGCCCAGGAGCCGGGTCAACAGCCCCTAAGCACAGCCACAGACTTGCTCAAATCTTCTGTGGATCCTGCCTCCGGAGGCAGGCGCTGTGGTACAGGTGGTCTGGGTGGGGGCCAATCTGGGTGCTGTAGCAGGAGAAGAAGACACATCCATGCAGGAAGCTCTGCTGGATGCACTGTTGGCACTTGGCTTTTAGAGGAAGGAGCTAGCTCTTCACTGACTTAGAAGAACCCCGGGACCAGCTGCCCCTACAGACTCCTGGTCCTTTGACTTAGGGATGGCTCACTCTTCTCATCCACCCTGAGCAAGGCCTGGACTTCAGGGCCCAGGGGAAGCAAAAAGGAGAGCTTAGATCTGCGGTTCTCAACCTGTGGGTCGCGGCCCTTTTGGGGGTTGAACGACCCTTTCAGAGGGGTTGCCTGATTCCTAACAGTAGCAAAATGACAGTTATGAAGTAGCAACGAAATCATTTTATGGTGGTGGTGGGGGGTCACCACCACATGAGGAATTGTATTAAAGGGTCGCGGCATCAGGAAGGTTGAGAACCGCTGGCCTAGAGCAATCGTTCTCCAGCAAGGCTGATGTCCCTTGCCCTGGGGAATCTGGCAATGTCTGAAGATGTTTGGGGCTGTCACCGCTGTCTGTAGACATCTAGTGGGCAGAAGCCAAGAAAGCTGCTTCATACTCAACTTGGTCACAAGATTTAGCAACAGAAGCCCAGGAGGCTTCTGGGCACCCCAGAGCCCTTGCCCAAAGTATGCTTGGACAGGGAATACAATAGAGTAGGCGAAAGATGTGGAGCCAAACTCAGAATCCTAAAGTAGACGGGGCTTACTGGTTAGAAGGGGACTGGTGGGACCCTTGAGACAATGGTCCTTAAGTCCTTCTACTCCCTGCCATCAAGTCAGGACCGACTCATCGAGACCCTTGGGGTCAGGGCAGAACTTCCCCTGTGGGTTTCCGAGACTGTCATCCTTTATGAGAGTAGCCCCATCTTTCTTCCATGGAGTGGCTGGTGGTTTCAAACTGCTGACCTCTCAGATCACAAAACTTACATCCACGGCTCTATTTTCAGCCAAACCATCGACAGGTCTCGGAGGGACGCAGTAGCACAGGGCGGTGCACATACTCTGGAAGCATCGCTCATCTGAAATCACTGACCCCAGGACAGAGGCTTAGGAAAGGAGGAGGCAGGGAAGCTGGGAACACAGGAAGGCAGCTGGAAGGGGCTGCTCCGCGGAGGGGAGTGCAGCGAGTGAGATGCGAGAAACGTGTGTGAATTGTTGAATGCAAAACAGATGATCCCCTCTGTCACCGTCCTTGGTTTGCTCAACAGCACAGTCATGAAAGGGAAGAGAGATGAGATGCCATGGACACACCGTTGTTTGAAGTCCGCGTAGAGGATTCGGCTGGGGAAGCCTTTCCGGCAGATGCGGATGCCCTCCAGGACCCCGTTGCAGCGAAGCTGGTGCATCACCAGGTAGTGGTCCATCACGCCTGGAGAGAGAAGGGTCCAGAGTGTCTATGGCTGTCTCCTTGTTTGTCACTGATGGTGACATACCCATGTCCCCAGACGTGGTGGAAAGAGTTGGTGCTAGCAGTAAGGAGTATGTGTCTGCGTGTGAGTATGGTGGTGTAGTAGTTATAGAATCTCGTAGCAATTTGATAAATAGAGTGAAGGGGTGGAGTCTAGACTGTCAAGCAGGACACAACCTGATGATGCTTTCTTGTGGGCATGGCCTTCTCATGAGGATAATGGGACTGGCCTCTCTCCTCCCTGTAGCCGGGACGCACAAGGGTCTGCATATAACCTCCTCTCTGGACGTCAGTCAGCAGAAAAGTGGGTGAAGGGAGATGTTGGACAGTGTAAGATATGACCAAATAATTGTGACTTATAAGTTATCAAGGGTTCATGAGGGAGGGGAGAAGGGAGAGAGGAGCAAAAATGAGGAGCTGATGCCAGGGGCCCAAGAGGAAAGCAGATGTTTTGAGAATGATGATGGCAACACATGTGCAAATGTGCTTGACACAATGGATGAATGTATGGATTGTGATAAGTGTTGTATGAGCCCCCAATAAAATGATTAAACAACAACATCAACAACAACAAAGTGGGCTAAAGCGGCAAACGATCGTGAGGAGGTTGCACAATGGTGAGCTTGTTGGCACTTGAAGTGCCGGTGGCCTTGCTTCTAGCGGCACAGCAGCATGCAAGTGACCACAGAGCGACATGGAGAGATGGGCGGTGGCTCCTCGTGCATCCAATGGACCGGACTACATCTCCCTTGCAGAGAAGCGCTGCAAGGACTAGAGATGACACAGGACTTGTTGCTGTCAAGTCAACTCCAACTCAAAACAACCCCCCAGGACAGCGCACACCTGCTCCCTGGAGCTTCGAAGGCTGTGATCTAAGGTGGCCGATGGCCGCATCCTCCTGCGGAGTGGCTGGGGCTTAAATTGGTGACATTTTGGTGGGTGGGCACGTGCCTAACCACCATGCCACCCGGGCTCCTGAGAGATGGTATACCACAGGAGTGCCCCAAACAGTAACTATTGCTGCTGTCTTACTGATGTGAGACCTAAGAGGGCTATTTGCCAAGGGCAGAGCTTTAGGACTTTGGAGGAAGAGGGCTAGCAGCCCTTTACGAATCTTAAAGCTCTGAACCTGTCTGCCTATATAAATCAACACGCTAGTTTAGGTATTGTTTCACAGTGAAGTTTCGAGATACAATTCAGGATGGCTCGTTAAATTTGAACCCCAAGTGAGCACAGATCAAGTTTTAGAATGAGGGTGGCCCCGATACTTCATCTAACGCAAACTCACTGTCTTCCAGTCCATGCCGACTCATGGCGACCCTACAGGACAGGGTAGAACTGACCCTGTGAGTTTCTGAGATGGTAAATCTTTACTGGCATAGGAAGCCTTACCTTTCTCCCATGGCACAGCTCATGGTTTTGAACTGATGACCGTGGTTAGCAGCCCAATGCATAACCAAGGACACCGCCTTAATTTAAGACATTTTGTTGTTTAACAGGTATTTATAACCCTATTTTGTAGAGGACGTTGGTCAGTGGCAAGGGAAGGAGACCTGATGAGATAGTGGGCTATAAGTTGGCTTTCTAACCACAAGGTCGGTGCTTCAAACTCACCCGCTTCTCCTCAGGAGAGAGAAGAGGCTTTCGATTCCAGTAAAGATTTCCAATCTCAGAAACCCACCAGGACCATTCTAGTCGACCCACGAGGGTTACTATGAGTCAAGATTGACTTCATCTAAGTGTTTGTACTTTTGTCTGTTTTTTGAGAGACTATAGCCTTTTACTCCAGGGAACCTGTGGGTGTGCTTGCACACGTGTGTGCACACACACACAAGCGTTCACAAGTCCTGTTCTGATGCTCCCTACTCACCAGGTGTCTTGGTCTCATTGGGAATCAGGCACCGCACGAAATGAGGGTGTGTGCTCCTCAGGTTGGTCATCAGTTTGTTCAAGTTTTCCTGGAGAACAAACCCCAAAAAACACACTCAATTCAGCCATCTCCATTTCACCATGCGGGGAACCAGCTCACAGTGGACGTAGCCCAAGGACACACCCGGAAGACAGCAGACACTGTCTGGAAGGAGGAGCCCTTCTTCTTCCCGCCTTTCTTGCTTCCTCCGGAATCACCTGGGGACAGACAGACACAGGGGTGGGTTCAGAAATGGGGCACAGGACCCACCAGGGAGGCTTCTCATGCATCTATTTCAAGCCCCGAGATAGGACTCTTGGTTTCCTTTTGAGTTGGCTTGTAGTTGCCTGCTCCGAGAACCTATTGCCACCAAAGTGAGTCTGCCTCATGGTGATCCTAAAGGACAGAGTTCAACTGTCCCATCGGGTTTCAGAGACTATAATTCTTTAGGGGAGCAGATCTAGGAACACCTTCCTCCTACACACGCCTCCACACTATCCAAATGACCAGCCTCATCCCCCCAGTTCCGGGAACTCACATCCTTCCTCCCTCCATCCCTGCCGTGATAAGGTTGGAAGTTGCACAGGCTGATGCAGGTCCCAGGCAGTGCAAACAGTTAACCTGCACAACCATAAACCAGAAGGATGGGAGTTGCTCTCTGCCCAGAGGTGCCTTGGAGGTCAGGCCTAGCTATCTGCTTCAGCCACCTTGAAGCACAGGCTGACTTTGACACACAGTCAAAATGGACCCAAACTTGGGTCAAGTCAGCAGCAACGTGTTATCACGTAGACTCTCCGAATGAAAGCCGAGTCCCCTCCTTTGGCAATAGAAGCGAGCTCAAACTGGACATAGTGGAATACAGCAGCTCTCGTATTGAAGATGGTTTGCTGCTGTTGTTAGGTGCGGTGGGGTTGGTTTCGACTCATAGCAACTCTACCTACCACAGAATGAAGCACAAAGGAACCCTGTGCACAACAGAACAAGCCAACATCTGGTCTAGTGCCATCCTCACGCGCCTTCTTATGTTTGAGCCCAATCAAGACAGCTGCTTCATGAACATAGGCCTGGATCCCCGATGGGGCAGTTGGTTAAGTGTTGAACTGGTAAGCAAAAGGTCGGTCGTTTGAATCCCCCAGGTTCTCAGAGAGAGGAAAGAATGCCCTCTCTACCTCTGCAAAGATGGACAGTCTAGGGGAGCAGACTGTACGTGGGGAGCAGTTCTCCGCTGTCCTTCAATAGAGTCAGAATCGACGAAACAGCAGTAGCTTTCTCTAGAGCAGCAGTTCTCAACTTTCCTAATGCCGCGACCCTTTCAGACAGTTCCTCATGTTGTCGTGACCCCCCAACCATAAAATGATTTTTGTTACTACTTCATAACTATAATTTTGCGACTGTTATGAAGCAGGCAACCCCGGTGAGAGGGTCGTTTGACCCCAAAGGGGTCATGACCCACAGGTTGAGAACCATTGCTCTAGAGTAAATTCTCAGTGAAGAAGTACCTGAAAGTAATGCAACTGTGCATCTCAGGAAATTCATCCTATGAATATTCATGTGTAATGGACTCGCCCCTCCCCCCTTTCTGAAACAACCCAACTTCCCATTTTAATTTGAAGCCAGTGTCATTTGGCTGACTTGTTTCCTGAATGGTTTAATTTTAGTGTTAGCCTCCAACGCTTGTATCAAAATTCCACCTGGGAGGAATATCAAGTGTCACTTCCCCCAAACTCCTCCTGTACTATTATCTGGGTCCCCAAGGTCTAACAGGAATGCATGTGTTGGGGGCAATGGGAGGGGAAGCAGGAAGGCCACTTCCCCAGCTCTACAGCCACTCAAAACCAAACCAAACCAAGTCCTCCCTGTTAGCTGAGACAGGGTAAAACTACCCCTGTTGGTTTCCCAAACTGTAAACTCTTTAGAGGACTAGAAAGCTTCATCTTTCTCCTAAGGATTGGCTGGTGGCTTCGAACAACTGACCTTGGGATTAGCAATCCAACTCAGAGCCTACTACACCACCAGGGATCCTCTTCTACAACTACAATGGGTCTTAAATTCAGAGTGCTTACGCTATCACTGAGTGAGGTTATTGTAAAAGACACTTATAATTGTTGGTGTCATAACTGTGTTATACACAAACAAACAAACAAACAAACAAACAAACAAATACAGAGACTCATTGCTATTGAGGTAGGCCAACTAATAGTGACCCCATAGGACTGGTAGAACTGCTCCTGTGAATTTCTGACACTGTGACTCTTTACGGGAGTAGAAAGCCCATCTTTCTCCCACAGAGCAGCTGGTGGTTTCAAACTGCTGCCCTTTCGGGTCCCAGCCCAATGTGTGATAGTCATACCTGAACTGGATTCAAAGATGACATTTATCATTCGACTTTACTTGCACCATTTGTTATATTCCACTACCCACCATTCACTAGAAATCCATCATGCAAATGTTCCTTTAATTACCTAATAAATAGGAACCCTAAGTTGGCCTGCTAACTACAAAGTCAGCCGTTTGAGACACCAGCTGCACCATGGGTGGAAGATGCAGCTTTCTGCTCCCATAAAGATGGACTGCATTGGAAACTCAAGGGAGCACTTCTATTTTGTCCTGCAGAGTCGCTATGAGTCGGAATTGGCTTGATGGCAATGGGTTGGCATCTAATAAGTGATCAGAGGAGTCGCCGTCAAAATGACGTGGACCACTGGCAACTTCAAGCATGTCCGAGTAGAACTGTGTTCCAGAGGGTCTAAAACTCTGCTGTTCAATCATGTTTGTGAAAAGGTACACAGCAACACAGATTCCCATTCAACTATTTCTGCACCTATTTCTCAGCAGCATGACTTGCATGCTTTTTTATTGTAAGTGTTTCTCTGCACAATTTTTGTCAATTGAACTTACAGATGTCCACCTTATTGACAGTCATGACAATAACAGACGGTGCAGGCCAGCCCTTCCCCTAGCTAATGTGATTTTTCCATCACTGTTGACCCTCATTTCCCCTCTCCTATCTACCCCCTAGGAACCATTATTAAACACTAGGATCCATGCATTTGACGTTTCTTGGCATTTTACAGGATGGAGGCATATAATAGAGATCCCTTTGTGGTTGATTTATTTCATTCAGCATAATGTCCACAGGCTTTTCATTGACTGATTTCTTTTGCAAGGAGATCCTCAGGTCTCTTCCAAAGGGCCTCTGGGTAGAATAAAAATGCTGAACTTTGATTAACAGCCAAGCATATTCACCTTTTGAATCATCCAGGGACTTCATTTTGTGGACAGCCAGATTATATTGCACACATTCTAATTAAAAGCATGACTTATTTAATGTGTGCATGTCAAATGATCAATAGTTTTAAAAGGAAGCCCTGGTAGCTCAAGTGATTAAACTCTTCTATTAATTACAAAGCTGATGGCTTAGGCTCTTGGAGGCTGCCTGCTGATGTAGTGGTCTCATTGCCAACTCAGCAGTTTGAACCCACCAGCTGCTCCTCAGGGGAAAGATGAGGTTGTCTGCTCCTGTGAAGAGTGACAACGTCAGAGACCCACAGGGGCAGTTCGATTCTGTCGCACAGGGTCACTAGGAGGTGGAATCAACTTGATGGCAGTGACTTTGTCTGCTGGAGGGGCCTTGGAAGACAGGCCCAGTGATCTGCTCCTTTTCAGAATGTCGCAGCCTTGAAACATCTTTGAAGCACGTCTACTCTGTGCACCTGATTTGGACCTGATTCAATGGTAACTAACAACAAGAACAGTCACTAAAACCCTCTTTGGACAATTCTTTAAAATATATATTCTGGAAACCTTAAGAAGTGGTAGTAGCCGGTGCCATCACTCTGGAAAAAATCCTATTAAAAGGTTAAACATAAAGTTACTATAGGACCCAGTAATTCCACTACTAGGTCTAGACCCAAGGAAAATGAAAATGCAGGTTCATGCAACAACATGGATATTAAAAAATTAGCATAAATATCCCTAACAACATTATTTCACAATAGCCTCAAAGCAGAAACAACCTCAATGTTCATCTGTTGACAAATGATAAGTTAATGTAGTCATTCAATATGATAGAATATTATTCAGCCACAGAAAAAAATGATGTACCAAACCATGCCTGAATCTTGAAAACATCGGACTGAATAGGGTAGAGGGAACAGCTGTGGTATATACATATAAAATAATGTTTATCTGATCAATAAGTTTAATCAGAATATATTAATATATCACATATATTAAATTTTATCTGAATATATTGAAAAAGGAAACACCAGATTGAGTGAAAGAAGCCCTACACAAAAGGCCACATGTTATGATCAATTTACAAAAAATGCTCAGAATAGCTAAATCCAAAGACACAGAAAGTTGATCCATTGCTGTCAGTGGCTGGAGAGAGTGGAGAGCGGGGAGTGACTGTCAATGAGTTTATTCATGGGGTCGTGGACATGTATAGCAGTTAGACAGCCATGGTTGGACAGACACGAGGCTATACTAGATCTACTAGAGGGTGGCACAGCCATGAGAATGTACTAGATCTACTAGATGGTGGCACAGCCATGAGGATGTACTAGATATACCAGATGGTGGCACAGCCATGAGGATGTACTAGATATACTAGAGGGTGGCACAGCCATGAGGATGTACTAGATATACCAGATGGTGGCACAGCCATGAGGATGTACTAGATATGCTAGAGGGTGGCACAGCCATGAGGATGTACTAGATATACTAGAGGGTGGCACAGCCATGAGGATGTACTAGATATACTAGAGGGTGGCACAGCCATGAGGATGTAGTAGATATACCAGATGGTGGCACAGCCATGAGGATGTACTAGATATACTAGAGGGTGGCACAGCCATGAGGATGTACTAGATATACTAGAGGGTGGCACAGCCATGAGGATGTACTAGATATACCAGATGGTGGCACAGCCATGAGGTTATACTAGAAACCACTGACTGACAAGAATAAGACAGAAAATTTTATGAGATGTCAATTACATCTAAAAATGCTTTAAAAATATTGTACTGGGAATCTTTTTCAGAGTTAGAGCCTCTTCATCTCTTAAGGAAGAGGAGGAGAAAACAAATTAGAGATCAGAGATACACTGATAGACCAAGAACAACCTGAAATTCATGTCTGACTCATTGTTCACTGGAAGTCTGAGTTCTGAGCTATTACACGGAGCTTTCCCCAGTAAAAGAAAAAAAGAACCAAAGATGGAAAATAGAGGGTGATAGATCGTCACCTGGTTCTGCGCCAGCGTAATTGGAAAAAAGGAAGGACAGTAACTTCAGGGAAGACTTCTGGTACAGGCCGACCACCGTGTCATTCAGGGGGTCCTTGTTCTTGTCCAGCCAGCCGGCGATGTTGTAGTCCACCGTGCCGGCGTAGTGCACCAGCGAGAAGTGGGCCTCAGCCTTGCCTTTGGCAGGCTTGGGCTTCTGGAAGTTGCTGGACTTGCCCAGGTGCTGGTCATACAGCTTGTTCTTGAAGGAGGTGTCTGTGGCCTTGGGGAACATGCACTCCTCCTCCAGGATGGAGAAGATGCCCATGGGCTACAAGAAGGACAAGAGAGACTATGTCTCAACATGTAATCGTATCTATCAATGATGGAGGGAGCCATCACAGGTGGTACAGCAGTTAAAAAGTGCTCTATTGATTACCTAAAAGTAAAGGTGTGAACATACCCATTGTGCCCAGAAAGCTGTGGCAGCCTACTTCTGTAAAGCATTGGAAGTCCTATGGGGCAGTTCTACTCTGTCCTGTAGGATCTCTGTGAGTTGGAATTGACTTGGTGGAAGTGGGTTTGGTTTCAGTTTATCAAGGTTCAAGGGCAGTGGTGTTTCAATGGGAGTTCTCACCTTCCATGTAGGATGCTAGGTCTGAGTGCTACCAATGCACCTCACGTGTAGCTGACACTCATTTCATAGTGAAGATGCTAAAGGAGATTCCAGACTAAGATAGATGAGGAAGAAAAGTGTGAGGATCTCCTTGTGAGAACCAATGGAAACTCTGTGGACCACCATGGTCTGATCCACAACTGATCATGGAGATGGCATGGAACCAGGCAATATTTCACTCATGGAGTCCTTATGAACTGGGGGCTGCCATGGTCGGCATTAATACCATTGATAAGAAGACGTAATGATTATGGAACCATGACTGGAGAAGCAGAATCCCAGGTCTTTGGTGTTATCCTGCTGGTACTCAGAATCCTGGATAGGAGCTCCATGAGAGCAAGACTCTTGGCTTGTTTAGTGTAATTATGAGTTCCAACCCTGCTTTATCTGTAGTACATGCAGTACATCTGTAGTACATGTAGTACATCTGTAGCATAGGATGAAATGATGTGTATGTAAATATACCTCACATTTAGCAACTGATGTTTAGAAATGGAAAGTGGAATATAAAACCAGTAAGTAGAGTCTTTCAAACAACTATGTCTGAATTTTCCTTAGGAAGTGTGGCAGTTTATGTCAACTTGAAGTGTAAGGGTGGAATTCAACCTGTCAATCAGGCTTGACGATGACCTTTTTTTTTGGTGGGGGTGAAGGGTGATGATCTTTTTTTTTTTTTTTTTTGAGGGGTGATGATCTTATAAGGAAGGAAAGCTGGAAACTTCTCTCTGCCCCCTCTCTGCACTTGACTTTTCTGTTTGCTGGGGCTCTGCCACCCACGCTCAGAGGTGTCAGCACCGTGGCGTGTCCTTACCAATGTCGGATCCACGAGACTCTGCACCTACCAGCCCAGTGACCTTCCTGCTCCCTGGTTCACCTTTCTGTGTCAACAGCTTGCAGCTACATGAGCCTGAGCAGGGCCCGGGTTTGCATGGGATTTATGGACTTGAGCTGGACCGGGCTGGGAGGCTTTCTGGTACATCAGTCCTTCTTGCTATAAAGTTCTTCTTTATACATACATGAAGACCCCTGGATTTGTTTCTGTAGACCACCCAGGACAGGAAGATATACTCATTCCAACTCTACTAGTGCTCAAACTGTTAGGAACATTCCATTCGGAAAACGTAGCCTTATTTTCCTTACTCATGATTTCCATAGTAACAACCCTGCAAGGACGACATCGCTTCATAGAGCCTCTTCTTCGGGCACATCGAGTAGGTAAGAGATGCCACCATCCCTGTTAAGCATCTACTCCTGCTCCTGAGGACAGCTAAAGCCTCTGATTTTAACCACCCATGTACTTTCCTAGGTGTCTGCACTGATTCTGAGGGCTTTTCAAATGCTCTCAGATAACTCTTCATGGAAGAGATTTCAGCTCTTTGGAGGGTTACAGCCATGGGAAGTAGGACCAGGGACCCCAACTTATTAACAGAGAAGAGTTAGAGCAACTAGAGGATGGCCCTAAACAAAGAGGATTTCTCCCAGCGGAGGGGCATCTTCTACCTTCTCGATGAGCTCGATGCAGGCAGCCAGGTCCATGCCGAAGTCGATGAACTCCCACTCGATGCCCTCCTTCTTGTACTCCTCCTGCTCCAGCACGAACATGTGGTGGTTGAAAAACTGTTGCAGTTTCTCGTTGGTGAAGTTGATGCACAGCTGCTCCAGGCTGTTGAACTAGGTGTTTTAAACACCAAAGTGTTTGAGTGAATTTGGAAAATCCATCAGGAGGGTTAGTGGTAGAAGACACAAGTAGAAAATTCTCTTTGGGTCACTTGTTCCCCTGAACAACTCACATCAAAGATCTCGAAGCCAGCAATGTCCAGCACGCCGATGAAGTACTGCCTGGGCTGCTTGGTGTCCAGCTGCTGGTTGATGCGGGTGACCATCCACAGGAACATCTTCTCGTAGACGGCCTTGGCCAGAGCACCCACTGCATTGGTTACCTTAGAAAAAGATCAGCCACTTAACCCTCTAATTAGTATTGTTATGCTTGTATTAGTTTGTAGCCTGTGATGTTGATGTCTTGAAGGTCAAAACCAGTCAAATGTTGACTGCTTCATATCCGTTGAAGTGCTAGCCCATGAGGTTCTCCTTCTCTGAGAACCATCTTACTTCCTAAGAGAGCTTTCCAGAAGCCATTGTTATAATGTATGACCTCTACTCCTGGACACACTTAATTTCATCAGTGGGAGGACACTCACTCCAAATTGGGTTCAACGGACTGGCTCAGCTAAGAATTTAGGAATTAGATGCAAGGAAACTGTTTTCAGTTTCAGAGTGAGGCTGAAACCATGGAGATGTAACTTGGGAGCAAAATGAAGGATGATGGGCAGGAGAGGTGGAGAAAGCTTAGCAGCCTAGTGGGGTGGGGTATACAGGGAGGAGAGAAATGTCAGTCATGTAGTCCCAGAAAAACACCTGCATAGGGGCTAGCTGATGCCCTTGGTTTTCCCAGCTCCTGGTTCATGACCTATGGTCCCCCATGACACTCCTTGATTTGTGTTCCTTGAGTTATTTATCTTTGAAGCTTAAGAAGGAATGCCCTCTCCATGCTCAAACCAGTTTCATGTGCATATCTGATGCCCACAACTCCAGGAACTCCAAGGTGATGGATGTAGTATGCAAATGCCCCAGTCTCTTGGACGCAGGGCATCTTGGTTACCTGCTGGACATTTTGTCCTTTGGTGACATATTCATTCCCAACCTTGACTCGTGGACAGCACAGACCTTTCAGCATTTCTGCAGAATTTAGACCCAGCAGATAGCCGGCTTTGTCAGCCACTGAGGGAAGAGGGGAAAGGGAGTCACACAAGAAATAAACAATCCAACCTGTCGTGTTAAAGCTGATTCTGGCTCCTGACAACTCTATGTGGTAGAGTAGAACCAACTATGCTTCACAGGGGTTTCTTGGTTGTCCTTTAAAGAAGCATATCACCAAGACTTTTCTCCGTGGAGTTGATGGGTGAGTTCTAAATGCCAACCTTTACATGAGCAAACAATTCCAAACTACTTGGGTTCTACAGGAAGCACACACAAACACTTCTAAAGGAGGCCCTGCCTTCTCTCAGGGATGCTTTATACAATCTCTTTGATGTTTGTACATTGTCTTACATGTACGGGGTCTGGCCTTGGTAAATGAAGTTTAAATCCCATCAACTAAGAGCCCAGCTTCTCAAGAGCTTTCAGTTTGCCTTGTACAAAATACAACAAAATGGAGTAACATCCCCGGAAACCCCATTTGGACAATTAACAATATATGTTAGGTACCAATGTAATCCACACAATGCACTGTATCCTAGTCAAAAGAGAAGTATCAATCCTTGACCCTGCCCTTGGGTTTTGTAAACTAGTTGAGGAGACAAAATAATGAAAATAAATGCTAAGTGGAGTCCCTAAATGTTCAGAGTCCTGTTTGGCTATCAATCAAAAGTTAATGGTTGAAATCTACCCAAAATCATTTTGCAAGAGAGGCCTAGAAATTACTTCCCCAAAGTCATCAATTGAAAACCCAATGAGCACAGGTCTATTCTGATGCATGAGGGAGTATCAAGCATTGAGATCAATTTGAGTTCAAGTTTGAAAAAAATGTGGTTAAAACTGATATCAAGGGCTCAAGTAGAAAGCAAATGTTTTGAGAATGATGATGGCAACAAATGTACAAATGTGCTTGATACAATGGATGGATGTGTGGATTGTGATAAGAGTTGTATGAGCCCCCAGTAAAATGATTTAAAAAATGTGAATAAAATGTAAGATGCATCCTTCTTCTTGCTCCAACTCCCCCCTCTTCCTGCCTCTCTGGCTTAGGGCATGGTGTCTTTATTCTCCTTGTCACTTAGGCTTGAATCTGGAGTGATTCTTACCCCTGACATGCCTGTGTTCAGAGGCATTGTACTCCTCATTCCACTCAAAGTGCAAGGGAGGACCCCTCCCCTAGGATGTCTTCCCTGATTGCCTCTTTGTCAGGGCACACTGAATTTCTTTTTTGTGACTTGGTATGTATGTACCTTGGTGGAAGGCAGGATTTCAAGAGGGTACCCAAGACTTCTATCCACTGATGTGTACACCCTGCATAACCCCCGTCACTTGACTATGGCGGAACCCAGGAATATCATACGATACCCCTCTGTTTTGAGATACCATTCAGTTGCTGTTGAGCTCATCAAGAGGCCTTGAACAGTGCACATGATTACCAAACTTGACTTGTAACCTATTTGTGGGGATAAAAACCAGTCCTGGAAAACCCTAAAAGGGAGATTATCCCGAACTGGCCAAATCTAATCAGGGCCTTTAAAAGAAGGCAACCCAGATTCATCTGAGCCTGGAAGAAAGCGAAGAGTCTTGCTATGAGCAGAAGGCCCTGTGGAAGGATCTGAGGGAGGCTTCTAGGTGCTGGAAGGACCGCCGGCTAGTAGTCAGCAAGGAAATGTGGGCAGCAGCCCTAAAACCAGCCGGAATGAATCCTGCTAGCAGCCTGCATGAGCTTGGGTGTGTGACCTGGCTTCCAATGAGACCACACTCCAGCCTACAATGTGATGAGGCCCAAGATCCTGATTAGTGGAACCACTAACCTGGGCTCAGACTCCTGATCCAGGAAAATTATGAAATGAGAAATGTGTGTTGTTTCAAGCTGCTTAGTTATTGGTGATTGGTTACACATCAAACGCAAACCAAGGTTCCCGACTGTAGCCTACAATTTGTGCCTGAAGACTAACCTAAAGGTTGGCAGTTCTTTTTATTTTTTTAAAATCATTTTATCAGGGGCTCATACAACTCTTATCACAATCCATACATCCATCCATTGTGTCAAGCACATCTGTACATTCATTGCCCTCATCATTCTCAAAATATTTGCTCTCCACTTAAGCCCCTGGCATCAGCTCCTCATATTTCCCCCTCCCTTCCCGCTCCCTCTTCCCTCATGAGCCCTTGATAACTTATAAATTATTATTTTTCATATCTTACACTGTCGGATGTCTCCCTTCACCCACTTTCCTGTTGTCTGTCCCCCAGGGAGGAGGTTATATGCAGATCCTTGTAATTGGTTTCCCCTTTCCACCTCACCCTCCCTCTCCCCTCCTGGTATCACCACTCTTACCACTAGTCCTGAATGGATCATCCACCCTGGATTCCCTGTGTTTCCAGTTCCTATCTGTACCAGTGTACATACTCTGGTCTAGCTGGATTTGTAAGGTAGAATTGGGATCATGATACTGGGAGGGACAGGAAGCATTTAGGAACTAGAGGAAAGTTGTATGTTTCATCGTTGCTATACTGCACCCTGACTGGTTTGTTTCCTCCCATTACCCATCTGTGAGGGGATGTCCAGTTGCCTAGAGATGGACATTGGGTCCCCACTTTCCACTCCCCCTCCTTCACAAGGTGACTAGCTTCTTCAAAGATTCCAAAAAAAACAAACAAACTCCCAATTCACAGCCATCAAGTCAATGCTGACTCATAGTGACCTCCTGATAGGTTAATACTGCAATTGTTGTTGGGAGTTGAAAGCCCAGTCTTTCTCTGGGTGGTTTCAAACTGCTGACCACGCGGATGGCAGCCCAACACATAACCACTATATTATCAAGGCTGAGAAAACCATTGGAAGTAGTTCTACTCAGTAGCACAGGGCTCACTGTGACTCAGATTCAACTTGGCAGCACTGGCTTGGGTTGGGTTGGGTTTTGACGAAGAAGTTACATAAGTACCCTGAACATAGCAATTTGAAAGTTTAGTTAGGAAACTAGGGGGCTTATAGTGCAATTAGGGGGGAAACTCAGAACAGGAGAGAGAGAATGGATTCATGACTCCAACAATGTAATCACCAACACGGAATTGTGTGTGCAGAATTGGTGGAATTTTTCTGCGTTTTTCTATGTACGTTCTCAGTAACAACAGTAAATTGAAAAACAAACAACTAAACTGGAGGTTTTTGAGAATGGATTCTGTTTCCAAAGAATAAATAGATATTCTGACAAGATTCCTATCTGACTTGCTAATTGGAAGATAAAACAGAACAGCAAGGATCAATTACCATTGGGTTGTACCAACCCATGTGTCAGAAGAGAGCCAGGTTCCAGTGGGGTTTCAATGACTTATTATTATTATTGCCTTCCTTGTGATTATTTTTTCAAAGCAGATGGTGCACTTTTCTTTTGAAAATGTGTCAGCCCCGCAATAATATGAGTCAATTCCTCAAAATAATATCTATCTCTATAGTTATCTGTTTCATTATCTATCTCTGTAACTCGCTCTGCATCTATCACTATCTAGCTAATCTATCACTTTAGCTATCTATCTCTGTAGCCATATTTGTTTTTGTAGCAATCTATCTAGTCTTATCTTATTGTTCCTGTTTCTCCAGAGAACCCTAAAATAATTTGTATTAGCATTTCATGAGGCAATGATGAGGTTATGCCTATTTATCTCGTCTCTAATTCATGGTTACAGTCTCCTCTTATCCTCTCAGAAGTCAAGTCCCACTGATTGACATATTGTAGCAGTACAATGGAAAGGTAGGGTTATGAGGAAAAACTGTGTTGCCAGCCTTTGACTCAGGGAGCGTGGAGGATGCAGCAGGAGAGAGATGACCCAATGAGCAGACCCATGTGGGTGGAGCCTGCCCCACCCTCCTCTGGCTGAGGCCAGGTGATGATGGGTCATACAGAGGAGAGCTATGAGGACACAGATGTATGTGTCCCACCATTCCTGGTTCAGGGAAAAGTTCAACAGATGTCAGGGGTGGGGGCAGGGAAAGTGATGGGGAAAGAGAATTTGGTTGCCACTTTACTGAAAGCCACCTTCTAGGCCTGGGTGATACAGCAGTGTTCTGGATGTCAGTCATGACATACAAAGAGGGAATACCCTCCCCAAAATGTCCATCATAAGAGCCAGGTAAGCTGATAGTAAATGGAGATGATAATTTAAGGGAGTGATGCATTTCTCCATTTAGGATTCAGCACTTGATTCCTTTACAGAGTAAATGGGATTACTTGGGTGCATGTAAGTTTTGAACAGCCCAGATGTTTCAATTTACGCATTCTTCAGGCAGCGATTCTGCAGTCCTCTCCAGTGGCCTGGCCCACCCATCAACACAAATAGAGAGTTAAGAAACAGTCCCTGCTGTGACTACCTTCTGTGCCATCTGGCTCGGCCTGCTCCTCTCGCTGCTTCTGCTTGAACTTCATGTTCCCATAGTGCATCACGGCTCCCGTCAGCTTGTAGATCCCGGCTTTCTCCTCTGAGCTGAAGCCCAAGATGTCAATGGCATTCTGGAAGCAGAGAAGGAGAGCCATCACTGAAGACGCAGTGACTTAGTTTATTGTGCCAACCTGGCCAATAAACACACGTGGGATTAATTGAAGGGTGGAGGGATAAATGGCTCAGTGAGCCTTGCCTTTCTAGTTCTCAGGTCTCTTGCTCTTTGATCATGGCGCTAGGGTGCAGCTGCCTAAGCCATTCCCTGCTTCAGCTTGCAAGGCTCACTTCCTGCAAGACCTCCCTGAGGAGAAGCCACATGGACCTACCCCGATGCAGCCCTGGGTGCTGGAGCAGCCGTGTGGAGACCCCTACCAATGCTGAGATGCTTACTCATTCACTGATTCGGCTTTCCTCCTGCAGTCGGCATCATTGCATCTGTTTTGTGAGATGGAGGAGGACTTTGTGGATTAGTGTTGGACATATGGGTTAATGGGTTAATGTTGGACTTGTGGGCTTGGGCAGCACTGAGTTGGGATATTTTCTTGATACACACTTAACCTTTACATAAAACTCTCTTATACGTGAGTTTCTGTGGATTTGTTTCTCTAAAGTCCCCAGACTAACACACGCAGGGACCAACAACAGTTGCATCTTGGCAGAGAGTCCCTCTCCTCTCTGAGAGTATATGAGACAGGGCATGTGTTGCCCAGCTTTGTGAGTGTCAGGAGGGGCGTGGTAAATTAAGGGTTAAAATGTATTTGTTTAATTGTGTGTGTGTGTGTGTCTGTGTAAGTGCCTGTCATCCATTAAACAAGATATGATCCTAATCCCTTCCCACAGTTTGTAGATTTGGGAACTGTGATCTGACTAAGCACTGGTGGTGGGGTGAGTTATGCTTTGGGGTCTTCATTGCAGGGCAAGGAGTTCCAAACCAACAGGCACTCAGTGGGAAAGATGGAGCTTTCTACTCCTCGAAAGGCTTACAGTCTAACCCATCCAGATTCCTTTCCCTCAGGTCTGAATATTGGTCATAGTGACTGCAAAAGGGGGACAAGTAGCACTTAAGTGGACTGGGAATTTTTAATGACACACAAGTCCAATTCAAACATTACAAAAAAGAGAAGCGTTACAGTCTTGGAAACTTTTGGAAACCCACTTTGTCCTATAGGGTCGCTATGAGCTGGCAGTGAGTTTGGAGTTTTTATTGGAGTTGAAGATATTAGGATGCAATATATGCTGGTGGTAGATAGGAGCCTTAGACGCCAAATGAGCACAGCTGTTTGGTACCGAGCTACCATATAACCCAGCAATCCCAAACTTAGGCCCACACCTGGAAGTGGAAGCAGGGACACACAGAAAAAACCTGTCTGCATACCATATTCATTACAACACTTCCACAAGAGCCGCAAGGTGGGAACAACCAAAATGCCCATCAAAAGATGAATGGACGCACAACATGTAGTTGACTCATATGATGGGGCTTCAAATAGTCTCAGAAACCCACAGGAGTTGCTATGAGTCAGCAATGACTCAATGGCAGTGAGTTTTATCACACAGTGGAATAGTACCAGAAACAACAAAACAAAAACAAAAAAACCTAACTGCCATAAAATCAATTCTGACTCAACGTGACCCAATTGGACAGGGTAGAACTGCCCCTAAGAATTTCTAAGACTGTAACAATTAAAAAAAATCATTTATTGGGGGCTCGTACAATTCTTATCACCATCCATTCATCCATCCATCCATCCATCCATCCATTGTGTCAAGCACATTTGTACATTTGTTGCCATCATCATTCTCAAAACATTTGCTTTCTACTTGAGCCCTTGGTATCAGCTCCTCATTTGACTGCAACATTTTATGAGAATAGAAAGAATTGCTTTTCTCCTGTGGAGCCGCTGGTGGTTTCGAACTGCCGCCTTGATCATTAGTAGCCCATCTAGGAACCACAACACCACCAGGGCTCTGACACAACAGAATGCTATTCAGCTATAAAGTGAACCTTAGGCCCTCACAGACAGAAATAAGACAATTACATCTTCCTTGCAGGAAATAAGAAAATGTACAGAAACCTAAGCTTATTATTGGTTAACAGGAAGGGAAAAGGGGAACATTTTTGCTTACAGAGCACTGAATTGCAACTTGAAGAATGTAATCAATGTACATGTAGCAATTACTAAATTGGCATGTGCTTTGTTATGCATGTTTTCGCCTTCATAGGCAAAGGAAGGCATCTAAGGGGTAATGAGGGAGAACTAGCGCCTACAGCATCAAAGTTTGGTGTTGAAATGAAGGCATTTCACAGTTGACAAGAATCAAGAGTAGAATTAAAGCAGAAGACCATCAAAGGTAACACCAGGAGCAAATGTTCACAAAGGTGCTTCCGTGGACTAAGCATCCATATGTTTTCTCATTCAAAGAGTCATGTGGGTGAACATATTATTCCAAATGCGTAGGTAATGCTTAGAGGCTCCCAAAGGGTTTAGATGTGATAACACTGGAGCTGGAGATGGTTCTGTATTGACCCAAAGCCTATGATGGCTGTTCATTTGATTCTAGGACCACAGTTAAGCATGTGGCTCCTACCTATAAGCTTGGGACTTAAAACTTCCACAGAGGCATCTTTGGAGAAAGGCCCAATGGTTTCCTTCCAAAGACCCCAGCTGTGGGAAACCCCAGGACAGTGGTTCTCCACCTTCCTGATACCTTGACCCTTTCATATAGTCCCTCATGTGGTGGTGACCCCCAACCCTAAAATGATTTTCATGGCTATTTCATAACTGTCATTTTGCTGCTTTGATGGATTGGCGATCTCAGCAAAAGGGTCGTTTGACCCCAAAGGGGTCGCGACCCACAGGTTGAGAACCCCTGACCTAGGGCGCACAGTTGTGCTCTGAGACGGGTGGGGTTACAAGGAGTTGGAACTGATGGGGCAGCGACTGGCTTGTTTTGTGCTTGTTTACTTGTTTCTCTTGTCTTCTACGACAAAGATTTAAATGACAAGAACCTTCATCTAGAGTGCACATCTTGATTACGTGTACACTAGACAGGTAAGGAGCCCCGATGGCATAGTGGTAACGTGTTGAGCTGCTAAGCACAATGTCAATATTCAAAACCATCTGTTGCTCTAGGACAGTGGTTCTCAGCCTTCCAGATGTCGTGACCCTTCAATACAGTTCCTTATGTGGTGCTGACGCCCCAACAATAAAATGATTTTCATTGATACTTCATTGCTGTCATTTTGCAACTGTTATGAATCAGGTGACCCCTTTGAAAGACTCATTTGACCCCAAAGGGGTCGCGCCCCACAGGTTGAGAACCACTGCTCTAGAAAGATGGGACTTTCTACTACTGTAAAGAGTTGCAGTCTCAGAACCCACAGGGGCAGTTCCATCCTGACTTCTAGGATCGCCAGGAGTCAAGATAGCCTAGGTGGCAGTGAGGGAATTTTGAGCAACCTCACCCACTGACCCTCACCAGGGCTTCTGGGGCTGTACATCTGTCCAGGCACAGAAAGCCTTATCTTCCTCCTGTGGAGCGAATGCTGATTTTGAACTACTGACCTTGAGATGAGCAGCCCAACTCCTAACCTACAGTGCCACCAGGGTGCTAGGATAATATTGAGGAGGCAGGAACTCTTGGGATGGTGCCCCTCATGTGGGGAACAGCTGGTGTGAGGAGGTGGAATGCAAAGCACTGAACGTTGAAGGGAAGAGAGATTCTGAAGCAATGCACGGCCGTCTCTTGAACCCCAGGTGTCCACCACTGTGCCCTAGGGACAGTGTGCTGAAGGTTAGAGATGGGACCATGACACAGTGCTGAGAAGAACCCGGGATGGCATTACTACCGAGAGATCCTTGGGGAGCCTGGCAGAGCGCATTCCTCTTCTGTTTGCCTACAGACTCTCACCCAAGAGGATCTGGGGTGAGAGAGGAGGAGCTAGTAAACAATGGCCAGTCTCTGTGTATAGTATAGATAGACATATATATGTCTCTATATATGTTTGTGTGCAGAGATAAATATGCACGTGCTACCGCAAAGCCTAATATGGCTGTGTATTTGATTTTGTAACCGTAGTTAAGCATGTCTTAACTCTCACATACATGCACACACATATATACTACTTATACAAATAGATCGATATACACGCACGTGCACACACATGCACCCTGTGAAGAAGTGGGGAGGGTGGAGGTTGTCTACTCCTAGTTTGTGTATTTTAGTTAAGAATAAAAATTCTGGGAATTGGGTAGACACACTGTGTCATCAGGAAGGTTTTTAAAAAAAATTTCTATGACTGTGGTCATTTCCACTGATGTATTGGTTATATGGTGGATTGCTAACTACAAAGTCATCGGTTCAAAACCATCAGTTACTCTGAGGTTTTCCACCCTGGTAAAGATGCAGTCTTGAAAACCCACAGGGTCAGTTCTACCCTGTCCTCTAGTGTTGCTATGAGTCGGAATCAACTTGTTTATTTTCAGTTGGTTGAGCATGCATTGCCACTCTTAGCGCAGAGTTTGCATATGTAAGTGCTCAGCATGTTTAGTTATGGTTATGGTTGTTATTAGCCCCGTAGATAATCCCAAACAATGACATCAGGGGCCTGGCAGGTGTACCGAGGAACCAGGGGAGCCTAAGGGGCTGCGGGGGCTGGGCAGGGAGAAGAAGAGTGAGTGTTGTGTTCCTTTCAAACCCTGACTTAGATTTTTCTGCTTTCTTTATTTTCTTGAAGACCTGTGGGTTTGGAGGCACGATTTTCCAACCTGAAAACAGGTAAGCAATGTTCCTTTTAAAATTTTATAATTGCAAACTGGTGTTTGAATTCAAAGGCTAGAACACAGAACGGAAGGCTCTTTTGGAGAATCTTCTCCCTTTCCTAGGTTGAACGCTTCTGAAGAGGAGATGGGGACAGACTGATAACACCAGATCCACTGCCGTCGAGTGGGCTCAGAGTCATGGCGACCTTATGTATGAGTTCCAGGACTGTAAATCTTTATGGTCACTGACAGCTTCATCTTTCTTTCCCAGAATGACTAGTGGGTTTGAACTGCTGGCCTTGGGGTTAGCCCCCAATGCCTAACCCACACGGCCACTAGGGCTCCCTGAGGAGGGAGGAGAAGGGTCAAATCTATACTAATTCCCTGTGAGAGCTTGGTATTTAATCACTTCGTCTCTTTGCATGCTTGGTTCTCACTAAATCCCTAAAGTGACTCTCAGTTCATCAAATCAGTAACTCTATGCTTAAAAAAAACCCCAGCAAAACAACTTACAACCCGGCAATCATCATTCCAGGTATATGCCCAGAAGTGAGCGAAGGAACACAAACAGAAACAGGGCAAACACAAAACGTACGTCAATGCTCACTGCAGCACATTTCACAAGAGCTAGCAGGTGGAAACAACCTACATGTCCGTCAGCAGATAAATGGGCATACACAATGTGTGTCCTCCATAGTGCTCATTCATAGAGTATCGCTCGGCCAGGAAGAGAGGTGAAGTCCCGGTGCCCACCACAATAAGGCTGGACCGTGAACACCTGATGACCTCACTTACATGGAATAAGCAGGTAGATAGACTCCAAAGCACGGTGGTGAGGAGTCATAAGATGAAGGAGAAATGGGGATGTGTGTGCTTCAGGGGTACCGAGTTTGCATTAATGGCTATGGAATGTTTAGGGGAAACAGGGGGAAGAGTTACTCAGCATGAGAAGTTTAATCAATGTCATTGAACTGTGGCATCTAGAATCGGTCGAAATGCTAATGATGTTTGTTGCATCTGTTTTCACCATAAAAGACAAACCAAAAAACTTACATCAGTGGCCAGCAGTTCTTCGCTGTCATCGATGCTGGCTACGGTGACCTCTCCTTGACTTATGAAGGGGAAGTCAAAGGGATTGGTTGAAATCAGAAGCAAGTCTGAAACACAAAGTTCCCATTAGCATCCCAGTAACATCCCCCACACAGCTAATTGGGAATGTTTCCAATAACATGGGTTTGGGAGCTAGGTCCACTATCTCGTGAGCTTACCAATGAGCTCCGGCTTTTTGTTTGACATGATCTGGTAAAAAACATGATAGCTTCTTTCACTGGACAACTGAAAAGTCACTCTGGATTTTTCTAAGAGATCTAGGGTGACAACAGAATAAGCGGATTCTGAGTGCTGGGAGATGTCTCTCTGGGGCACAGTCATAAGAAGCAGACATGTCTGGACTTACAGGTCTCGATGTCAGCTGATGCCAGCTTTCCTGTGGCTCCAAAGTGAATCCGAATGAACTTGCCCTGTTCAATGACAGCTTGGTAAATGCCATGCTTATTTGGGTTATAGGGTTGTGTGGCTGGTCTCTGTCAAGTACTACCACAGGTGGGTGGGACGAGTCAGGACATAGTGCTGCCTCTGAGAAGACTGTCTTCACCATCCTTTCAAAGAGAGAGGACTTCCTTCATCCAGTCTGCCTAGACCTCTGAGTCCCTATGCTGAGTCAGGTGCTCAAGTAGTAGAGCACCTGGCCCTGGTGCTGAAGGAACTTCCGAAACTCCCTTTGGAACTCTCTCCATGGGCTGCCTCGCTCTTGACTGCTGCTAGGTTTTAATCCTGGCTTCTTTGACCCGCACTCTGAAGCTGTCTATGCAACCTTGAAATTGAAAACTTGCTTTAGTTACCTGTCTGATTTCATTTCTGCCTCTGGAATTTCGTTCTGGGATTCCCAACTGAAGTTTCACATCCCTCTGACTATTTGCTCTCAGGTTCTCAAGTGGTCAGACTCAGGGACCGAGTCTTCTCTTTGGGGGAATTGAGAGAGGCGAGATTATATATAAATATGTGTGAATAGATGTATATACATATATACAATTATCTTTGTTGATAAATACATGTGTGATATATAATATACCAATATATACTTACATGTGTGTGCTTATCTACACCACACACATGCGCACAATTTCACCTCTCCTTTACCCAAAAGGAAAACACATATGTATACATTGCCCATATGATATTCTTAACTGATAGTATATGAGGAAATTTGAGGGTGAAGACATAAATCACAGTCTGGAATGCTGAATTTACCCAAGAAATGTTTGCTTAATGATACTTAATAACGGAGTTAGTGAAGGGTGATAGGAGGCATGTATGAAGTGTATGTTATATGTTCAGTATTTTTAGCTGTTTAATGGAAACTCATAGATGTTGCCTTCAACTTGAAGATGCACGGAGGCTGGATTATTGCTTTAAGTGGTTCAAATCCTCTTCTCTTTCGACAAGCAAGGTTATTGTGTCATCTCCCTATCAATGGGTCTTCCTCCAATGCTCATGTCATGTTCTTCATATCGATCATTTTCTCAGATGAATTCCTTAGCATATAGATTGAACTAGTTTGGTGAAAGGAGACAACCCTGACATGCTATCCCACAAAGTATCCCTTGTTCTGTTTGTCTGACTGCCTTTTTGTCTCCATTCTTATTCTGCATGAGTACAGTGAAGATGTGGCATGCCTCCAAATGAGAAGAAACAGCTGGAAAGAATCACTAGTAACTGGAACGTGGAGTGTATGAAATGTAAATTTAGGAAAATTTGAAGTGATAAATGTGAAGTAGAATGCTTGAAGATAGCTACCTCGTGCATTAGTGAAATAAAATAGACTGATATTGACCAGCTTGAATTAGGTAATCAGATTGTCTACTATGCTGGGAATGTCACAGTGAAGAAGAGCAGTGTCACCTTCAAGGTTAAAAAGTTTCTTTCAAGATCTACTTGAAACACAATGTTGTCAGTGATGGGAGAGTGTCCATTCATCTACAGGGAAAGCCAGTCAAGTCCAGCCTTACAATTGGACACACCAACCCTAATGAAGAAGCTGACGTTGATTTTTTAAAACCAATGTCTGCAGTCTGAAGCTCATAAAACATTCAATAAAGATGCATTGGTAATTACTGAAAGTTGAAGCTGGATAGAATAACCAGAATGATTGTGACTTCCAAGTCAGGGCCAGGAGAAGAGGCTTGTGAACTTACATACAGGAATAGGATAATAAGGTATGTTGGGAGGAATTGTCCTCTACTTTAAGTGGATGCCCCCCTGAGGACTGTGCTAAGTATGAGTAACATACCTCTTCAGTGTAACATGTGCCTCCATCCCCCAGGATGAGAGAAATGGAGCTGTGCATTCAGGTAAGTGGATAAAGGGCCAGGTTAGAGAAGGAAAGAAAATCCAGGGCTCGGGGGTTGGGGGGAGGGGGGAAGGAGTCTGTTAGATGCATCCACGGCCATTCCATCCTTGTTGGGTAAGAATACAAAATGTGATTGAGATTATACTGCTACCGAGATGTGTGAATTTCTGATGTACTTTGGCAACTGTAGGCACACAAGAGGGTACTTGCTCCACTGATGGTGAAATTAGTATAGGGCTTCGTTTATTTGGCAGGGTGGAAGTAAATGTGGGGTTTTATTTTTATTTTTAGTTGAATGCCGCCTAAGTGAAATTTTGAAGATGGCAGACTATTTTCCAATATCTGCAATATCTTACTAATACCGATTCTTGAGTCCTTCTGCTTGTGCAAGGTTTTCTCTACTCCAGGCCTACAGGAGGTCAACTCTGCTGGCTTAACTCACACTGAGGTTTTGGTGGCAAATAGGTCAGTGGGCATTGGCTAATGAACATTTGCATTTAAAAATGTTTTCATTTAAAGAGACCAATTCTAGCATCAATAAGATTGCCCTCTAATAGTAAAATTTGAATCCCTATGCCTTCAGGATGTTGTGAAGCTTTGTTAAATAAGTCATGGAAGGCAAGCTCAATCCTCCTCATCTTTTGAAACAAGCCAGCCCACTGGTCAAAGAGCAGCAGGATTACCCTGCTGGATAGATAGGTATGGATCACTCGGATGCAGGAAAAGTGAATTATAGCTTATGTGGCAATTTTTCCTATCTATCAGTTGAGATGAGGGTGCAATTTTTTTTTTTTTTTGCGGCAGCGGGACTTTAATATTGACTGGGTCTTACAAAGCGGGAAGAGTTGTCGTTCCTCACGGTCTTGGCATTTCCAAAGGCCTCCAGCAGGGGGTTAGCCTGGATGATCTGATCCTCTAGGGTTCCCTAATAATAAACCAGAAGAGGCAAAAAAAAAAAAAAAGTATTTACAGACTTTGTTACTGTTTCTGAAAAGGCCCCTGGTGACTCAGGTGATGACTGTTCTGGGTGGACCATGGGAAGAAACTGACCAGTCCAGGCTGGTGGCTAACGCAGACATGTCAAGTCTCTAGCATGTCCCATGCTACCTCAAGGAGTCTTCAATTTCCCACCCTAGAGAACGTCTGACTACTAAAACATTGAAGTGACTTTTGGCCAGGCCAGAGTCCAAGCAGAAATATGGTCCCTTCCATCTCCATTGGCCTTTCTTTTCTGATAAGGGTTTATTGTAAGTCATGGGTGACATATTGAACTTCTAAACTGAAGGTCAGTGATTGAGCCCCACCAGTTGTTCCTTGGGAGAAAGATGAAACCATTTGCTCTCAAAGATTCCATGTCTCAAAGAGTCCCCAAGGGCAGCTCTACCCTGTCCTATAGTGTTGCTATGAATTGAACTGGACTCGGTGGCAGTGGCTGGGACCCCACTATTACTAGGAACCAGAATTGATTCCATGGTAGTGGGTTGGTCTTGGTTTGACTACCTCATTGCTTCCATGTGTACTGTGATCTGTCAAAACATGCAGACATTTGTGTTCAGAAACAGAAATAGAACATTAACAATGAGAATGACTCAAGAAATCATATGATGGCAACAATGGTACTTGAATTTATGTTTAACACTAAAAAGTATTTCATGAGAAATCTTACCAACAAGTCCTCTACTGAAAGTTCATCCTTCCGGGCATCTCTGCTGAGGATGATGCCCTGCACTCCCTTGGTGTTCACCCAGCATGCGTTAGGTTATACTGGTCCCCCCAAATTTCTGGGTCCATGGACTGGCTCACCTGCATTTTGCCTTGCTGAGCCTCTTTCTTCTTCTCTCCAGGGACAGCAATTGTTGCAAAGTACTGGATGACCCGCTTGGTGTTCACAGTCTTCCCAGCCCCAGATTCCCCACTGTTGATTTGAACATAAGTGGGTTAAAGGAGAGTGGAAGGGACATCAATGGCTTACAACTTATTGGAGTGGAAACTCAAACTACTCACGTGATGAGGATGGACTGGTTGTCCCGGTCTAGAACGACAGAGAGATACAAGACAAGACAAAATAAAACAACACACCACAGACAATCAGAATGTGGAAAAGTAGGGCAGCATTCAACCAAACCTAAAACCCTATCTGTTCCCATCAAGTGAAGGATGACTCAGGTGAAGCCATGTAGTCCAGTACAAGTGCTCCATAGAGTCTTCTTGGCTGTGGTCTGTAGGGAGGCAGATCCGAAGACCTTTCTACATGGGAGAAAGACTGTAACTCTTTCTGCTCCGTAGAGAGTGATAGTCTCAGAAATGGACAGGGGGCAGTTCTACTCTGTCCCCTGGGGTCACTATGAGTCGGAATCGACTTGATGGCAGTGGGTTTGAGCTTTTGAGAATATAAAGTCTCAGACTCAGAGCTTGCGGTGAGTAAACAGCTTCTACTAAAAAATTATGACTGCATCTCGGGTGCCATTGCATTTTTCTTTTCTGCTATATTTCGTTTGGAAAGCAACGCTAGCTTTCTATTTGTACTCATGATATTAAACTTCCTTATAAACCTGATATTATTTTCTGTCAATGTAAACAAAGAAAAATCTTAAGTACGATACAAAAACGCCAAGGTTGGTGAATATGATGTAAAGATAGCTATAGATACCCTCTTCAATTGAGTTGCTTCTGACTCATACACCTCCCGTGATCCTGGACATTGTATTAGATACCTTTTAAGCATCTTCAGATATCAAATGTAGCTTCTACTACGGGTATCTGTGCTAAGTCGGTTGAAAGTCGGGCACTCAGAAACATTACTATGCCTACTGGTGTGACAGCTTAATGTATCTCTACTTCCCGTGCCATTTTGTATATTTAGAGAGGAGAAAGGGGACCCGGAGACGGGGGAAGCGGGCAGGAGAAGGGACAGTGCTAAACTTGTTTCTCCAGCTCTGCGTTTCCTACATTGTTACTAATCGAATCTCTTTTCCAGGAATGCCTATACTACCGGGCTCCCCAAGTCACCTCCTTGTGTTTCCTGCTCCCCCAAATAAGTGAGTCATTAGTGTGGGTAGAAACCCTGATGGAATAGTGGGTCACCAGCTGGGCTGCTAACCACAAAGTCTGCGGTCCCAAACAGCTACACGAGAGACAGGTGAGGCTATCTGCTCTCAGCACGATGTGTAGACTTGATACCCCACAGGGAGACCTTCTCTAGAGCGGATATGGGTTGGAATCGGCTCAATGGCAATGAGATTTTTTCTAGTGCAGTGTGGGTAAAGCATGATCACTAACCTGACTGTGCACTCTGGCTGATAAGGAAAGATAGGGTGTTTCCGTCTATCATAAAATCATTTGAATCGCCTATTTATCTTAATCATAGATTGTATCAGTGAGATGACCAAGACCTACTGTTAGCTACCATCAAGTCCACCCTTATTCAAGACCACCCCCATAAACTCATTGCCAGCAAGTCAATTTTGACTCATAGTAACCTTGAAGGACAGGGTATATTTGCCCCCTGTGGGTTTCTGAGGCTGTAACTCCTTATGGGAATTGAAAGTCTCATCTTTCCCTTGAGGAGCTATTGGTGGTTTTGAACTGTTGAACTTGCGGTGAGCAGCCCCATGGATAACTCCACTGCAACACCAGGGGTCCTCACAACCCCATACATAGAATGAAATGCAGGTTTTGCACCATCCCCATCTTTGGCTACAGATCCAAACACTGTGATCCATGGGGTTTTCATTGGCTACTTTTTGTAGTAGATTAACAACCTCTCTTCCTAGTCGGTCATAGTCTGGAGGCTCCACTGAAACATGCTAAGCATCATATTAGAACACAAGCCTCCACTGATAGGTGAGTGGGGGCCACGTTTAGAATGCCTTGGACGGGAATTGAAGCTGAGTTAAGGGATTGACTAATTAAATGCTGCCTCCCAAATCAGGGTTGAATAAATCACTCACCAGTCAGCATGAACTGATAGGCATTGTCAGAGATGGAGAAAATGTGGGGCGGAGCCTCCTGACGCTTTTTGCCTCGGTAGGCGGCCACCACCTCGGGGTTATACACCGGCAGCCACTTGTAGGGGTTGACGGTGACACAGAAGAGGCCCGAGTAGGTCTGGGGGAAACAAAAATCACGAACAATAGCTGATTCACTCAAACCAGGGTTGGAACGAAGGGCTTGTTCCCCAGGGCTTTGTTAGGTTCACTCACGTAGATCATCCAGGCTGCATAGCGCTCTTTGAGGTTGTACAACACCGCAGGCTCATGCAGGTGGGTCATCATGGCCATGTCCTCGATCTTGTCAAATTTGGGTGGGTTCATGGGGAACACCTGGTCACTGTTCAGAGTAACTGTCTGGATATAGGGAAGAAAAGCACATGATGAGCGAGAATACCAGTGAGCTGTACTCTACTGGTGTGATGGAAACTGAGATATTGCTATGATTCCCACCAATTCATGGATATCCTGAATGATCTCCATGCCTGGAGATGGTCCATGGAGAAATGCCCTGGATTAACATAAGCCAGTCAAACTACAACAGGAAACCACCCAGCTGGTAAATGAAAGGTTGGTTCAATACACCAAAAAGTGCCTTGGAAGAAAGGCCTGCTGATCTACTGAGAAATCAGTCATGGAGCTCTAAGGGAAAAAAAGGCATTCAGGATTGCTGAACCGATAGAGACTGATGGGACCACCAAGGCTATGGCCATTAGTCACTACTCAGGTCTGGAATGTAACTCTCTGCAGTGTTAGATCACTCGACCATCTAAGATCAAATGGGCATCATTTAACTAATGGCAAAGTTCAGAGGGTTAGGAAAACAGGAGGAATTCCTACAAGGTGTAAATCAACTCCGTAAGTAATTGGTTGGTTAACCTGTGTGATCAATTCTAATGCCTCCCAGTTAAAGTGCTGCAGATACATTAGGAGTGAGCCCCAGGTACGCAGAGATTTGGAGGCCTTCAGCCTTTAGCATAGTCAGGTGACAATCAGGGTTGTAGTGTGGATTGACTTGTGTTCCATAAAATGTGTTGAATCCCTGACCTTCCTGCATGTGAATGTGAGGTTCCTTGGAAATTAGGGTTGTTCTTTTGTGCTAATGAACCGTATCAGAATAGGGTGACTCCTAAATGTAATCACGTCTGAGTTATACAACAAGCAGCCAGGAGAAGTGGCACACATAGGAGGAAAACCCGACTGTGAGGATTGTCTACAAGAACAATGTTAAGAACATCAGGGAAGTTCTATTCTTCAAAACTGTGAGAAAATACATTTATGTTTTTAAAGCCACACGCTTTGATGTTTGTGTACAGCAACACCAGGAAACGGGAACAGGAAGCCAAGGTCAAGGCAGTGGGCCTCTGCTTTTACCTCCTGTGTTATCCAGACATGAGATGAAGGCTAGAACACACTGAAACAATGAGCACATGGAAAAGAGCCAAATGGGTCCTGTGCACCCCCACCTCAATACTTCGCCCGGTGTCCTTTTCTCTGGGTTATCTTCACCGAAACTCTGTCTACACACCTCCAAAACTCAGCTCACTTGCTCCGCTGTCATGACCCATTTTTTCTCACCCCTGCCTCTCCATGACGTTCCTCATTTGTCGTACCCTTGCTTTAATGGTTAAGACATTGGGCCAGTATCTTGATCCATATTGAATCACATTTCGAGACCACAAATTTATCTTTCTCCTCGATGTGTTGAATTTCAAAATTTTCATGGAAAAATCCCAATGTTTCAATTCTATTTTTCTATGAATATTTTGAAGTCTCCTCGTATGCGGCTTCACACTCCTCTCTTACTCAGGAAAGGTGGAAATAGGGTAGGAAACAGATAGAAAGAACCTGTTTTTCAAAAGCTCAAGTCTTAAAAGAGCATTGAGGGTTATGCAGAAAACGTAAGAGGAAGGGGATTTGCACCACGCTTCCTGACATCTAGTTGATGTGGAATATAGGAGAGGATAACTCTTTATGGGAGTAGAAAGTCCCATCTTTCTCCCTGTAGAATCTACACTACAGATCCCATCTCTTGGGAATAGTGTGCGAGGAGTCCCTTCTGCCCCACCATCTTGCACTAGAGAGAAACAACCAATGGAGCCAAAGGAGCGTACAAAGGAAATCGTTGTACCTTAGTGGCCGTGTCTTAGACTACTGACTGCACCAGAAGCTCAAAATCACCACTGCTCTGCAGGAGAAAGATGGGGTTTTCTACTCAGGGAAGAGTTACATACAGTCTGGGAAACTCACAGAGGGGCAGCTCTACCCTGTCCTATATGGTTGCTATGAGTAGGCATTGACCTGGTAGCAATGAGTTTCTTCCTTCCTTCCTTCCTTCCTTCCTTCCTTCCTTCCTTCCTTCCTTCCTTCTTTCTTTCTTTCTTTCTTTCTTTCTTTCTTTCTTTCTTTCTTTCTTTCTTTCTTTCTTTCTTTCTCTTGTTCTTTTTGGAACTGGGTCTGGTTTCCTAGTAAATGATCCAGGGAGGCAGTGAGACCCTCAGTAGATTCTGGAAATGGGGTACAACCCCATTCCAGTAGGATGAAGTAGGATGGGGAGGTGTCCAAGAAGGAATCAGAAATTAATTTCAGCTTTAAAGGATGAAAGAAACCTCTGTCTCATCAGCCTGAGATGGTGAACCAGGTTGGTACCTGCCCTGTGCATCTGCATTCCTCCCTGAGACAGTCAACTTTGGGAGGGAAGGTGTAAGTTTTCTTTACATTTGCAAAGTACTATCACCTAGAAGGGGTGGATGTACCATAAACACTGAGTTGAAAAATTTACTGAAATTCTGTACATTACCCACTCCATTTTGGAGCCCATTGAGGCCCATTGTTTCTGCTATCTCACTTTTGGAATTCCATTACGCCCCTTGTTTCCACCCACTTATCTTTGGAATTCCATGATGCCGTTGTCTCTGCCCAGTCATCTTTGGAATTCCATGACACCCCTTGTCTCTGACAACTCCCCTTTGGAACACCATGACACACATTGTCTCCATCCACACCCTTTGGAACCCCATGATGCCCCTTGTCTCCTCTCAGTCCCTTTGGATCTCTATGACTCCCCTTGTCAGTGCCCACTCCCATTTGGAGCCCCGTGATGCCCCTTGTTTCTGTCCACTCCCTTTTGGAACCCCATGATGCCCCTTGTCTCTGCCCCTTGTCACTCCCCTTTGGAACCCCATGATGTCACTGCTCTCTGCCCATTCATCTTTGGAACCCCATCACGTCCCTTGTCTCTGCCCCTTGTCACTCCCCTTTGGAACCCCATGACATCACTGCTCACTTCCCACTCATCTTTGGAATTCCATGACACCCATTGTTTCCTCTCACTTTGGATTCTCTATGACTCCCCTTGTTAGTGCCCACCACCCTTTTGAACCCCATGATGCCCCTTGTCTCTGTCCACTCCCTTGTGGAACCTGATGATGCCCCTTGTCACTGCCCATGTCCCCTTGGAATCCCATGTCACCCCTTGTTTCCAACTCCTCAACTTTGGAACCCCATGACGCTCCTTGTCTCTGTCTACTCCCCATTGGAAAGAAAAATTCTGTACATTAAACAACACAATGCCTCTCAGCAACTCAATTCTGATGCATAGCGACCCCTACAGGGCAGAGTAGAACTGGCCTTGTGGGATTCTGAGACTATGACAGCTGGTGGGTTCAAACTGCTGACCTTGTGGTTAGGAGCCCCTTACACAACCACTTCACTATCAGAGCTCCTCCCAAACAGCCACCAAAAAACACCCCTATGTCTTCAGAGAAATAGGCTGGAGCAAATGTGAGTGCACTTACCTCTGTTGCTGGGGAACCCACAGTGGAGTCAATGCTAGTAAGCTGAGTTTTATCTTCAGATGTTTTATCAGCCAGCATGCAATTTCTAGTATCCCACAAATACCCCACTCAAAGGGAAATGCCTGTGTCCACCCTCAGGCATCTGACGTCAACACTTACCCGGTTGTCGTCGAGGATCTGGACAGTGACTTTGTCATTCTCTCTGTTCTGGATTGTACCTTTCACATACATTTCCTGATCGTCCACTGCAAAGCAGGCCGTCTTAGAGTCAAAAGGGCGGTTTTGAGCCTCAATTCGCTCCTTTTCTGGTTTCCGAAGGTAGGCAGCTGCTTCCCCAAACACAGCCATCTCGGCATCAGAGCTCATGGCTGCAGGCCTGGGAACACCACAGAGCACCCTTGAGTGTGTGCCGGGGTGATGCCGGAGCCCGAGGGACGCTGGCCCCGTTATTTCCTCTCAGACAGGGAGACAGACTCAAATGCTTGCAGGTTTAATCCCTCCATGAGGGATCTAGGACCAGATCTAGGGACTCAGACTGAGTAACGGGGTATGTTACTAAAGAAAGAAAGAGGGAGAGAGGTATATAGAGAGATTAATTCCTACTGAGCCCTTGGGGTCATCAATGTCCTTGGCTGATAACTGAAAAGTTGTAGATTTGAGTGTGCCCAGAGGTGCCTCCCAACAAAGACCTGGTGGTCTACTTCTGAAAAATCAAGCATTGAAAATTCTCTGGAGCACAGTTTGTTCTATGACATGCATCTGTAGGCAACGGGACACCCCTTACAGATGGGTTTCATGGAGCTGATGAGCCAGTCAGGGTAGTAACAATGAAACATACAACTTTCCTTTAATTCCTAAATGCTTCCTCCCCGGCCCTACCCCATCATGATACCAATTCTACTTTACAAATCTGGCTAGACCAGAGGATGTACACTGGTACAGATAGGAACTGCAAACACAGGGAATCCAGGACAGATGATCCCTTCAGGACCAGTGGTGAGAGTGGTGATACCAGGAGGGTAGAGGAAGGGTGGGGTAGAAAGGGGGAACAGATTACAAGGATCTATATATGACTCCTCTCTGGGGGATGGACAATAGAAAAGTGGGCGAAGGGAGACGTCAGACCGTGCAAGATATGACAAAATAATAATAATTTATAAATGATCAAGGGTTCATGAGGGAGGGGGAGCGGGGAGAGAGGGGAAAATAAGGAACTGATATTAAGGACTCAAGCAGAAAGCACATGTTTTGAGAATGATGAGGGAAACAAATGTACAAATGTGCTTGACACATTTGGAGGGATGGATGGTGATAAGTGTTGTACGAGCCTCCAATGAAATGATTAACCAAAAGGAATAAGGAAAGAATGACACACATGGGGTCTTTATGATTTGGAAATGGACTAATGGCAGCATTATTTTCCACAGAAAATTGCAGCATCCTCTTCTGTTTGGATCTTATTTAGATAAGTTGCGTTGTAGTTTTATTTGGGCTGTGACTATTGAACCATCTGTGGGTTTGTGGTTAATTTTTATAAAAAACAACCCCCAAAACACACTACTATAGAATGAATCCACTTCATACTCAATTTATGGGGCCAGGGAGAACTGTCCTGAGGCTATCAAGCTTTACAGAAGCAGACGGCCACAACTGACTCCCACAGAGTGGCAGGTGGGTTGGACCAACTTGAGCAGCCAAGAGCTTTTAACCACAGTTCCATCAAGGATACTTGAAGTTTTTGTATAAAGAGACTGCACAGGGCAGCATTCACACAAAGATGTCTGCTGGTATTTGTTCAGTGTGCAGGTTTAACTTTTCGCACTTACTCGGGGGACGAAGATTTAATCCAATACTGCTTTCCTCTTTAGCGAGCCTTGGCAGCACTATTTTGGTAGGTGTTGGACTCCATCCACAAGGTCAGAGGTTCAAACCCACCAGCCGCTCCATGGGAGCCCAATGATGCTTTATACTTCTTTAAAGCTTTATAGCCTGGGAAACCCTATATAAGAATGCTGTGAGTGGCATTGATTTCTCTGAGGGTAGTCCATAGTGGTAAGACTTACGGGGATTTTAATACAGAGGCTATCCTCAAACTTTGTTGTCTCAGGGCCCTTTAGACTCCTAAAAAGTATTGAGAACCCAATGAGTTTGTTTATGATAATCATTTTGATCAGTATTTACCATATTAGAAATGAAAACTGAGAAAACATAAAAATATGTATCAATGAATCTAAAAGTTATTAAATCAATTAGGTGCCAAAGAGACAATAAATATTATTATGAAAAAAATGGCCATTTTCTTACATAAAAATCGAATGAGAAAATGGATTGTTTTTCACTATTGAGAATATCATGTCTGGATTCACAGAGGACAACTGAATGCTTATGTCTGTTTCTGTACTAAGTTGCCTGCTAGATATGATTTTGGTCAAAGCATACATAGAAAACCCGACTTTTCAGTTTTATACTTTGGAAAAGAAAAGGGTAATTTAATAGTCTTTCCAAATAATTTTGGGTATTCTTTTTTGATAAAACTCGGCAAGTAGTAGCATCCTCAAGGCTGGTTGTAATGTGGAATCTCTTATCAACCACACACTCTATTCCAGTGCAATCCACTGATCTGTCTTACCCATTATCACTTTTATCCAGGTAGGAGCATCCTACATTGGTTATTTAGAAAATATTGTTTTTCCCAGTTATTCAGAATTTCCAAATGCTTTTTAAAATCATAAAATAGGGAAAAACAAATCACATTCCTTGATATCCCCACTGGTCTCATCAGAAAATTCCTTAAGTATTAGGAATTTGTCAAGTTTCTGGTCACAAGTACAAGTTTTTAGAATTTCTACTTTTTGCTCAAAAGCTCAAGAGTATCATTAACCACAGATGGTCTTCGTCGGTTTTGCTTGAAGTGACAAGACCAGTTTGCTCCTTTTCAAGAAACCTGTCTGTCAGATACCCATCTGAATAACTCTTGTTTGTCTGCTATATTTGTCCTCTGGACAAAGATGGTGTTTTGTGGGAAAACAAAAAGCCTAGTTCCATTTGCGACACCAACAACCACCCGTGCGCTTCTTCTGGAGGACAGCCATCAAGCTTTTGGGCCGACACCTTTTCTTTTACAGCAGGATGGCTTTCTGAGCACTCCACATTTCGGCACACAGGATACGAAAAAAATGTAGAGCCTTAAACAATAGGCTGGGAGTTCAAATCCACCATCTGCTCCATGGGAGAATGATGTGGCAGTCTGCTCTTGTAACGATTCCAGCCTTGGAAATCCCAGAGGTCAGAGCTATCTTTTGCTACAGATGTGGTGCTGGGAGGCTTGCTGTTGTTATCAGCGACCCTGTGTGCACAGAGGAGGGTTGTTTGTAATGCCTCTGAAGACGATGACCTTTCCAAAGCAGACTGTCAGACTTTATTCCATAGCACCTGTTGGGATATTGGAAACACTCGTTTTCAGTGAGTAGAGGCGCATTTCCCCATGAGTCGCAGCGGCCGCAATAGCGCCTAACAACAGTACACGATGCTGATCATGAAACAGAACATTTGTCTCAGGACACTTGAATTTCTTCAGCCATATTCTCGCAAAGGTGGCACCCTGGCTACTTGAACAGCTTCAGGGACACCCCTTCCCATTTTCGGTGCTATTTGACCGACTGGAGGTTCTTTTTGCTTTGAGCTGAAGTTGTCTCTGTGGCTTCAGGATGGATGGTCCTCAGTCTAGCTCTTGGTGGCAACCAAACAAGTTCAGGCCGTCTTCCCACAAGACAACTCTTTACCCACTTGATGACTGCTCTGTGTCCTCTTTAGCTTTGTGTCCTCTAAGCCAAGTCACTCCAGCTACATCTTCATCTGTTTCTTCCACGATGTGTTTCTCCTTCACCCTCAGTGTCACTCTACCCTGGACCCACTGTTAATTTCATCACATGTGATCTCTGAATCACATGTCCTCCTTCATCAAAGTGAGTCCTTCACCTCTCATGACTGAGTCTGATGCCCGAGGAGGTGATTGTCCTTTTGGCAGCCATATCACACGGCTGATTCACTCCTTGCTTTCAGGCATGGCTTCTTAATCCTCTCTGTGCATGCGGTTGCTAAGTCAAATCTTCTCCCTCCATTGATGCAACCGTGTTTGGGACTCATGAGTGAGAACATTGATCCTTGTTAAACTTCCCTGTTAGATCACTCTTGGTCATGTGGTCCCCAACCCAGAGGGGTCCCTCCAGAAGATCCTTTAATGAACCTCTTTTTTCTTCTGAGAGCACAGCCTCTTCCCAGTGGGGTCTCTTCAGCCGCCTTCTCTGTGCCTGCTGCTAAGCGTCTTCTAGTGGAGATACCTGTCCCAGCTCACCTGATCTCCATCCATCTCTATCTTTCAAGTCTTCCTTGCTCGTTCCTTGCGTGTCATGAGTGAACCACAGCATCTCTTTCCAAGGAACTTCTCAGTCACTGTCCCTTGTTAGCAAAAATGCTATTGTTACTCAATTACATTTTGATTTTTGGGGGTGGGGGCTTAATCCATCAAAATAATCCCTAATAAACATGCATTTATCTGGAGGAAGGTATTAATTGCCCATCTATTTATTACTGCCATACAAAGGGTTTCCACTGAGCCCATCTTACCCTGTTAGTTTTTCATGTAACTGAAGGCACAGCTAGGTGAATCCAGGGTCAGAAACTTCTTCAGAAAAAGAAAAGGTAACCTGTGTGGGTTTAGACCTTGAGTTTTTGTAAAACCTTTGCTTTGAGATTACTAACATACTGTCTTGGAATTTCGACAATACATGTGTATACTTTTTAGTATAAAACATGAACCAATTTGGGAAGCCACTTGCTTTTGCTAAAAAAAGTTTGCCTGTTGCGCCTTGGAGAATATGTAGGCCATTGGTTGCAACTCCATCAATTTCAGCTCCTTGTGAGTGTAGCAAGAATGAGAGCGCACACACACTCACACCGAACAATGTTTGCTAATCACAATTCTTGCCATCAAGATCAAGATGAACGTCACTCTTACCTTTCCGATCAATCCTTCAGGAATGAAGTGTCTTCATGAGGAGGATTCAGACAATCAAATGGAAGCAAGTAAGCAAACACACAAACATATGAGCTACAGAGAATTCAGGTCAATACAAATGCAGCATGGGTTCTACACTTATTTATAAGAAGGTGCCTGGTGGACAGTGAGGGATGGAGATACATTTAATTTCTTAGTGAATCGCCAGTCTTTACATAAATTGGTAAACGGCAGCATTTGATAAGCACTTTCTTGAATACCTTCTGCATACAAAGTACCTGCCAGATACTTACAAGAAGGTACAAGGAAGCATAAAGTACACTCTCTGTTCCACTAAAAGGTGACTTTTAGTTAGGGCTTAGAGAATGCTCAAAGAAGTCCTTAAGTGAGACAATATCCATAAAACAAGTGTTCCAATGCCTAAATGAAATGTGATTTGAATTTAGAGGGATGTTGCTTCTGGATGGGGATGAAGACTCTTCAGGATCAGGGAAGAAATAAAGGAGGAAAATGATCCAGATCACAACTTGATGCTTCAAGCCAGTGGCCAAATTATTTTGGCAATGAAAAAAAAAGTGTTGGCAAAGAAGTCTTTCAAATGTCTAGGAATACCCTAAGCTCTTCTGAAGAAGATAAAGGCAGGGCAGCTGAAAACTTAACTTGGATGAAGGATTCTTAGTTCTAGAAGTTTATAACTTACCTGGGATATCCTCAAGAAACCATGAGGGCCTAAAGAGAGTTCAATGCAGAATTTAACTCAACATTTCCACTTAGTATCCATTCTCATTCCACTCTGGTGGAAGGCCACCTGGGTGGCACAATAGTTAAGCACTTGGTTACGGACCTAAAGGTTGGAGGCTTGAGTCCAACAAGAGGAGTCAGGAAAGAAGCGCCTGAAAGGTCACATTGATGGAAACCCTATAAAGCGCAGGCCTGCCATGAGACACACGGGGTCGCCATCATGTAAAACAATGCCAACTCATTGCTGTACAACTATGGAAACAGACCTATGCCAGGAAAACCCATTGAAGCAGGAAGAAACCATCTCAACACTTAGTTTACTATTCTGATTTCATCCTTCCTCACCTTTTCTGTGCTCTGGTGGCACAGTGGTTATGAATTGGGCTGCGGTCCGCAAAGTCATTTGTTCATAAAGATGGGTTTTCTATTCCCGTAAACAATTACAGCAGAAACTCACCGCACTCCTATCCTGTTCTGTTAGGTTGCTGCGAGTCAGAATTAATTCAACAGTAATGAGTGCTTGTTTTATTTTTTTTAGTTTCCTTTCCTGAGTTTCTAATAATCTCTGATTATATCCTAAAATTGTCAGACATTCCTTGGAAAAATAAATGCGTGTTATTATGAATCCTTAGTTAAAACACACATACACACACACACAAACAAACAAGCAAACTCAGAGGTAGAATCTCAGACTGCTAATATTAGTTGTGGTTAAAGTCATTAACCCACTGCCTTTGAGTTGACTCTGATTTCTAGTTATCTCAGAGGAGAAAGTAGAACTGTCCCTTTGGTTTTGCTGAGATGATGGGAGCAGACAGCCTCATCTTTCTTCCTTGGAGTGAGTTCTAACTGCTGACCAACTCACAGTTAGCAGCCCAGTTTGTAAACTGCTGCAAGGCATCCCTTTTCTGTGAAAGAGATATTATAAGTTCTCTGGGTTTTCATTTCCTTCTGTGAAAATGAGCTAGATGAACCAACAAATCATCCTTCCACCTTACAAATCTACCTCACAGAGTTAGTTCTCATGCTGAGATGGGGGGCTGAAATGCAGCCATGGATTCAGACTCTCCAAAGTCTCCCAAAGCTTCAGTCACTATGGTAGATACTCCTGGAGATTCAAGTCATGGCCCAGACCAGTCTTGGAAGCAGACAATCACACCTAGACTCTGGTGCAGACTAAAATGAAGAGAGTGCATAGGTGAGGCTCTAGCTGAAATAATCTCTGAAGATCTTGACATTAGAAAGGGGGGGTGAAATAACCAAAGAAATGGACAATAATAGTATTATACAAGCACAGATAAGAAATGACAAATCCATCTGTTTATTTGCTATTGAATTGTTAAAGATTGAACTGTAGGATTATCAGAATTTGTATATATTTAATTTTGTTCCACAGGGGTCTTTTGTTTTTTTTGTGTTATAATAACTTAAGATTCTTATCTTTTCTTCCTTAGTGAAAACTTTTTGGACGATACCTATCTTATCATGTTCATTGTGCTTAAAACCTTCGGAATAGTAGGTCCCCACTGTATATGTTTCCCTCCCTCTTTGGTAAACTGACCAGGTGTAATCACAGTTATTTGAAACAACAGAAAAGTGAGAGTTCATGAGCACTTACCTTGAGATGCTGTGATCTCAGCAGTCAGGGGTGTGGGCCCCTCAGCTCTCTTTATATCCCCAAATCTGGCAGCCTAGCATTCTAACTTGGCTCAGGTTGGTGGAGGGGATCACCCAACCAAATACTCATTAGATGTAAATGCGTCGTGGCTCTGATCTCTTACTCTTGTTAAATTACTTGGATAAATGACCAGCGGAGGCCACACAATGCCAAGTCAGCTGCATAGGGATTTTGACGTTGGACACAGATCTTTCAGACTTAGAGAGTCTCAGGGGCTGAGTGGCACTGGGGCAGAGTATTGGAGAGAAGGTCAGTGAAGGACACAGCTGCAGGAAGAAAGGGGTCGAACAATGGATGATGATCAATAGCGTGAACATTAACTCCCTTTACTTACCTGGCATTGTTACGGGACAGTGAACTCTTCTTGTCAGAAATTTCCATAAAACCTAAGATTGACCAGTTAACACATACAGTCTTATTTTTTAGCAGTGGATACATTCGTTGTAAAAGGAGTGCTTATTTTTCACAGCTTTCTATAATTACACACCGTCTTGCTGCATTGAATCCAGTATCTTGAACAGAATTCTCCCCCCTGCCTCCCTTGATCACCCAGGATTTCTGAGAGGTTATGTGATGAAGTTGTCAGGAAGATTAGCTTTTCTCTGCATGACTTATTCTTAAGCTGCTGTAAATTTTTATGCCCACTTCTTAGCTGTGATAGCTTCACCTTCAAGGCCAGCACCTCAGCTGTAATTTCTTTTTGTGGCTAGTATATTTTCCTCTACCTGTCTACTTTAGTCCTTTCTGGTCTCTGGGTGGCACAAAGGATTAGGACTCGACTGCTAGTCAAAAGGTTGGCAGTTCAAACCTCCCCAGAAGTGCTCAGAAGACAGGCTGTTCTAAAGGTCACACACAGCCTCGGAAACTCTATGGGGCAGTTCTACTCTGTTCAGCAGGGGTTGCCAGGGGTCAGGAGGGACTCAAAGGTCACTGAGCGAAAACTGCCCGGTCCGGTGTTTCTGTCATGCTGGAAGCTATGTCACTGGTATTTCAAGTGCCAGCAAGGTCACCCAAAGCAAACAGGTTTCTTAATCCAGATTAAGAACAAGCAATGACCAAGAAGGCCTTGGCTCCCCACTTTGGAGGAAGTAGCTACTGACAACCTTATGGCTTTCATTAGTCAGCGTGGACTTGCTGGCAGAGAAGGAGTAGATAGGATGACAGCACAGAGTTCACCCTGGTGACACAGTGGGCTACCCGTGGGGCTGCTGCCCCGAGTCAGCCATTCCCTGAGAGAGAGAGGTGGTGGTTTATTTCTGAAGAGATTGATGGTCTTGGAAACCCAGTTCTGTGCTGTCTGCCCTCATAAACATTTACAGTCTCAGAAACCCTAGAGAGGGTCTCTATGTCAGAATGGACCTGTGGGTTTGGTTTCTGGACTTGGAATTTCCCAGTGTTGAAGTTCCATCTTATTCCCCTCAAAGCGTGGGAAGACTGGTGGATGTACTACACAGAGAAGATCTCTTGATTTCTTAACACTTTGGCCCAGAAGAAAGCCACAATGAGATACCTTTTAAAAATTTTTATTTTCTAGCATCTTTTTATTAAATCTGTGAGAAAATGGAAACCAGTTGAAGTGCAATGAAAAGATATTGGCTAATTAAATTACTTATTACATTTAACAAAGATCTTCAATGAGTCAGATTGACACAGAGGCTACAACAATGGATTCATTTGTACTAGATGTTGTGGGAATGCCCCAGGAACAGGCAGCATTTCATTCTATTAGAAATGCCAGTTTGAGAGTAGTAACTACATTAATACATGGAAATATTACACAACCACTACAAATATTATGTGCCAAAAATACTCAATAACATAGAAGATGTCTATTTTATTGAACAAAAATAATTATTGCTAATAGAATGTATAGAAAGTAAAATTTTAAAAATCCTTAATTTCTATGATAAAAAAACACCTACTAACATAATATACCCAGGTAAAAAAGTAACATTGTCTTTTTAAAAAATCATTTTTTGAGGGCTTGTACAATTCTTATCACAGTCCATATATCCATCCACTGTGTCAAGCACTTTTGTACATTTGTTTTCCTCATCTTTCTCAAAACATTTGCTTTTTACTTGAGCCATTGGTATCAGCTCCCCATTTACCCCCACCCTTCCCGCTCCCCATGAACCCTTGATAATTTATAAATTATTATTATTTTGTCATATCTTACACTATCTGATGTCTCTCTTCCTCTACTTCTCCACTGTCTGTCCCCCAGGGAGGAGGTTATATGTAGATCCTTGTAATCTGATCCCCTTTTCTCCCTCACCTTCCCTCCACCCTCCCAATATTACCACTCTCACCACTGGTTCTGAGGGGTTCATCTGTCCTGGATTCTCTGTGTTTCTAGTTCCCATCTGTACCAGTGTACATCCTCTCTGGTCCAGCTGGATTTGTAAGGTAGAATTGGGATCATGATAGTGGGGGAGAGGAAGCATTCAAGAACTAGAGGAAAATTGTATGTTTCATTATTGCTACACTGCACCCTGACTGGCTTGTCTCCGCCCCATGGCCCTTCTGCAAGGGGATGTCCAATTGCCCACTGATGGGTCCTGGGTCCCTACTCCACACTCCCCCTCATTCACAATGCTATGATTTTTTATTTTTAGTCTCTGATGCTTGATACCTGATCCCTGATGCCTTGTGATCTCATAGGCTGGTGTGCTTCTTCCATGTGGGCTTTCTTGTTTCTAAGTTAGATGGCCACTTGTTTATCTTCCAGCCTATAGGACCCCAAATTCTATGTATTTTGATAGCCGGGCACCATCAGCCCTCTTCACCTCAATTGCTTATGCACCTGCCTTGTCTTCAGCAATCATGTCGGGGCAGGCTGGTGTGCTTCTTCCATGTGGGCTCTGTTGTTTCTCATTTGGATGGCCGCTTGTTTATCTTCAGGTCTTTAAGACCTCAGATGCTATATATTTTGATAGCTGGGCACCATCAGCTTTCTTCACCACATTTGTTTGGGCACCCATTATGTTCAGTGATCATGCCAGGAAGGTGAGCATCTCAGATTGCCAAATTGTTAGAACCAAGTGTTCTTATGTTGAGGGAGTGCTTGAGTAGGAGCCCACTGTCCATCAATATTGTCTTTCAATTACATTTTTTTTCAATTACATTTTTACATGAACTTTTTGAAGTCTGCATGTCCACCTGTATGCTTATATGTAAAATGAGGTATCTTTTACTCAAGAGCACCTAGCAGAAGGCTAGATGCTTAGTAAAATTTATTCTAAGGAATTGATGAATCAAGAGGATTCATGAGATAATTGGTGTTAGCTTACTGATATGACAGAAGAGAATGTATTCAAACTCTTGTTGTTGGGTTAGATGCCATTGATTTGGTTCTGACACACAGTGAATCCATGTACAACAGAATGAAATACTACCCATTAGTCAGCAGTCATTAAGAACTCACCATGTTCCAGCCATTTATCCCTATAATGTCATTGAACATTCTTCATCATAGTTCTATGAAATAGGTGTTAATATCATTACTATTTTATAGCAACTCATTAGCAGTTTTGTTGTATTTTGAAGGAACCAACTCAAGAACAAACCACTAGTAAGTGTAAGTGGCAGAATGGAATTCAAACCCTCTCTGTCTCGTACTATTGGCAGTACATAATTTCTGAGTACAAGTGCATGTCAGTTTTTGTAGGGTTGTGGTTCGTGGTGATACTGGAAATGGGTCCTAATAGAGCTGCAGAACAAGCTGCTAACCACAAAGATTGGTGGTTCAAGCCCACCAGCTGCTTTTTGGGAGAAAGATGGTCCTGTAAACAATGCACAATCTATCAGGGAGTTATGAGGGTGGGAAGGGGAGGGGTGGAAAGGAGCTGATACCAAGGGCTCATTATAAAGTAAATTTCTAGAAATGAATGAGCACAACACATGTAAGAACATGCCTAGTTCCATTGATGTATGATTGTGTGTGTACGAGCCTATGTTAGACAGGGTTCTAGAACCCTACTCCTGGTACCAATTTTGTTAGACAGGGTTCTCTAGAGCAACAAAACCAGAACACTAATAATTATATATATAATATATATATAACATAAGAAATAAACCATTCATTAATCTATAAAACAGTACAAATGGCTCAGTACAACTCACTCCCGTGAAATAACTGTGAGACACTGGCAGTCCTTCAAGCCTTGAGGGCTGCTGGGTAGTCCTCTGTAGAGCATTTCAGACTATTTGGCCACAGGCAGCAAACAGCAAGGCAGGTAGGTCAACAACAGTTAGCCAGATGACAGGGTCCAACAGTCCTGAGCTCAAGAGCTGTATATTCCAATAGTGTGGCAAAGCAGGTCTTGAAGGAACCTCAAATTACAGCAACACAGTGCACAGGTTAGGTGTCTCACAGGTAGCATAGCTTGCAAATTGAGGCACAGAACAATCAACACAGCTGTACCCTGGTCCGATGATCAAAGAGCAAGAGACAAGAAAGGCGAGGCGCATGGAGCCATTTATCTCTCTGCCTTTCAATTAATTCCACATGAGTTCATTGGCCAGGTTGGCACAATAAACATTAACAATCTCAGAGCCCGAAATAAAATGATTTAAAAAAAGACGTACAGTCTTGGAAACCACATATTGTATCTACATGAATCAAAAACCACTCAGTGGCAGTGAGTTTGCTTTTGTTTTTGTTTGAGACAGGAAGTGGTACCACCAGTAATTCAAATAAAAGCAAGGTCAGCTATTGTGGACAGTTTCAGTGGAGCTTTCAGACTACAGTAGACTAGGAAAAAAGGCCAGGTCAACTACTTTCTGGAAATTGGCCCATGAAAACCCTAAGGATCACAGAATTTGTTTGACATCATCATAAAGGTTGAGCATTTGAGGTTGGAAAAAACTCCAAAGTCACTGCCATCGAGTGAATTGCAACTCATGTGACCCTACAGGACAGAGTAGAACTGTCCCTATGGGTTTCTGAGATTGTAACACTTAACAGGAGTAGAAGGTTCAACTTTTGTGGCTGCAGTCATAGACACGAGCACATCAACAATCATAATGATGGCACAGGACTAGGCAGGGTTTGGTTTGGTCACACATACATGAGGTTGCTGGGAGTTGGAATTGACCTGAAGACAACTGACAACAAATATCTTTAGGGTTCTGCGCTGGGAATGGGGATGGAAATGTGAGATAGAGTTCTTTCCCTCAAGGAGTCGACAACATTGGTGGCAAGAGAGTACATACACATGAAAAGGATGCATCCCTTGCCCAAGAATAATCTAAGTGCTGAAAGGAGTGGGGTGCTCAATGATTGGTATTTGTATAAGACAGTGGTTCTCAACCTTCCTAATGCTGCCACCCTTTAATATAGTTCCTCATGTTGTGGTGACCCCCAACCATAAAATTATTTTCATTGCTACTTCATAACTGCAATTTTGCTACTGTTATGAATCGGGTGACCCCTGTGAAAGGGTTGTTCGACCCCCAAAGGTATAAGATAAAGTGTGTTGCATATACAGAATATTATCAAAATTGCTATGAATGATAACTTTGCTAATTTGGAATAGGGAGAGATTGGAACAAGCATAAAGTGTGTTGCATATACAAAGTATTATCAAAAATTCTATTAATAATAACGTTACGAATTTGGCATAGAGAGAGATTTGGAAAGGCGTGGAGACTATTCAAACAAAAACAACCCTCTGTAGCACTTTTCAGAAGCCCTGGCAGGGTTTGCACTGGGCTGCTAATTGTAAGGTCAATGGTTTGCTCACTCCTTTGACGAAGAAAAATGTAGCTTTCTGCTTCTGTAAGATTTAAAGCCTCGGAAACCCATAGGGGTAATTCTAATTCTATCCTACAGGGTCGTTATGAGTCAGGGTCAATTTGATGGCAGTGAGGTGTTTTTGGTTTACACAAGCATTTTTGCATCCTTTACCGTGTTTAATTTTCTCAGCCATCTTAGGATATTTATATTGTTTATGTTATTATTGTTTCTGTTGGGGACAACATTTCTTCCATGGAGAAATGATGCATGAGAGTGATAAATGGTTGGCCCAAAGATCCCACAGCTAGTAGAGCATGGAGCCAGAATTGAATCTGTTTTCTAATTCCCAAGTCTCACTTTCCCCTTTATCTTCTATCCTCTCTTTAACAGTGGTGGACTTTTATGTAGATGCGAGGAACAGAGACTAATTTGATACATAGGAAACTGAGCGATCGTGGCTTGGAAACTAGAGTTCTCAGGGTGTGTTTCAGGCAGAACCACCAGCTAAGCCTGGCTGCCTGGAAGGATGGGTAAGAGGGCTAGGACCGTGAACGAAGGGGAAGAAATGGGCAGTTTAGGTTTGTGAACAGGAAAGTGACATCTATGAAGGTAAGCCAAGAGGTATTGCCATTGGGTTCCCATTCAGACATGCATTGTCTTATTCCAAACAAAGCATGTCTCTGTAATCAATTGGTGGCTGCAGACAAGCATTTTCCATAATAGACTTAACTTAGTCTTATTAAGATGTCTTCAGAAAGTGGGGAGATCATTTTTTTGTTCCATGGGGCAAAAAAGATTTTGAGATCAGGGTTAATACCAAAACAATTTAACAAAACTCAAGCGGATATTTTGCCAAACCATTGAAGCTTTGCAACAAATTTATGGAAATGCTGCTCCACGTAAAATAGTTTAAGTGGATCAAGAGTTTAAAGGTAGATTGGGAAGACTTCAAAGATGAACACAAGGCAGAGGTCAGCTCAGAAAGGCATGGTGACTGGTTTTGGCGATTCCACTTGGATACTCTTGATAGAGCTTCTTACACGACACAGGATGATCAGAGGACTTACTAGAATGATGTTTGGGAAGAATTGACAATTCACTTGCTCATTCACGGAGGGTCCCAAGGACTGTCCTTTAAGGATTTCATTGGGAAATCTTACCCCATCCAACCTACAATTTTGATCTTGCCCCCTTTAGAATTCTCTTTGTTTACCAAACTCAAAGAGTTCTTAAAATGAACATGATATGACCCCTTGAGGATGGCGAGACTGTCATTTTGAAGCTGAAGGTAAGCTGAAGGTCATACAGTTCTTCATCGAAGGGCTGGAGAGGGCACCACCCCCTCCCAAAGTGCAGAGCCCTTGATGGCGGACATGCCAAGAAACAATAGCTTCACTTTTTGACCTTTTTGCTTAATAAACTTTTCTATGATTTTGCAGCAAGGTTTTTTTTTAACTCACCCTCCTATATAGAGGCACACCTCATTTAATACACTTTGCAGCTGTCATATATTTTACAAATTGAAGGTTTGTGGAAATCCTATATCAAGCAAATCTATCAACACCATTTTTCCAACAATATGTGCTCACGTTGTGTCTCTGTTTTACATTTGGTAATTAATCATAGAGTCTCAAGCTTCCTCACGATGCCATTACACACTAAGCAGACTACATTAAAATGGAAACAAAAATAATTCCTGTGAGTCACTTCATTGTGATATATGCCTATTGCGTTGTGGTGGCTCAGCTCTACTGAAACCCATCAACTACGGGTGATGTTGAGGCCAAGCTACATATTCGGTATAGCTTCTAGCATCATGACATCAAGGATTCAATGTACATAATATGATGACACACTGACAGATGAGCACTGGTATGTTACATGCCCTGGAGTAAAAATTCAAAATTTCCATCAGAAAAGCCTCTCCTAAAAAATTCCACTTTCCTTTACATGGATGCTGCTGGTTGGTTTCTTTTCTTCCCATTCTGTGTCTCCTTCTGCTCCTACCAGTTCTCAGTTGCTCCACGACTCTGTAGAGTCATTTAGCATTTCTTCCATGCACAGTTTCATTTTTCGGGTTGATCAGTAAACAAAACAAAAAACTAGTCCTCAAGTCAAGAAGATCACTTCTTTCCTTGGAAGCAAATTTGGCAACCATCCGTTATCATTCAAGTAAGTCCTCTTGGGGGGAGGGGAGTTTCTCTCCTCTATCCCACTATTCCCCATAGCCCATCATTTGGTACGCTACCAATCATCCCATCTCTTCCCGTGAGGAGAAGGATTTTGTGAATGAGGATTTGTCTCCAGTTTTGTTAACTGTAAGCAATCACCTTGTCACTTCTACAGAGCAGTGCTGGTTCAGGGATAGACTTCCCCCCATGACCCAGGCAGAGCCCTGGGTTAGATTTCTGATCAATAAACCTCGTGCATAGTCATTATATATTTATGATTGAAGGCTTGCATGTTCTTTTGAGGCTGAACAGACATCAGCAGGACTTCCACACTGAGAAGGACTAGGAAGCAAAGCCTGGTGACCTACTTGCAAACATCAGCCAACGAGGACTTTATGGATCTCAACAGTCTGATTTGTGACCGATCGTGGAGATAGATTAGTACGCCTGCAGGACTGGGAAGCATTTCATACCACTGTGTGGGGTTACTCATGTGTCAGAGGCCACCCCTCTGGCTTCTAAAAATAACAAAGTGAAGGTAGTTTTATTATTATTAGAAGCCAAGAGGGATGATATTTTCAAAAGCAAACGATAACAACGAAGCTGAAGAAAAGATGGACATGGGGAAGGGATTTGGCCTGATAACATAGCAGCAGGAAACAGGTGGAAGCTAAAGACAGGGACTCAGGAGTTAGTGGGTGTTAAGGACACACATTTTTCCTGATTTTCTAAGGAGCACATCTCTACTTATCTCAACGCAAGGTGCATTCACAGGAAATGTCGATTTCCATGGTGCAGTGAGGAGCGGGCAGTAGCAGCGGGGACAGAGCGGGCACTAGGGAAAAAGTGTGAGTAAGGTCATTGCGTGGAGGCTACTTGAGAAGAAAGGACGATTAACTGTGCGGAGAGAGGGATCATATCTTAGTCCTCACGACTCAGGCAACCTGAGAGCTTATGCAACAGATGGAATTTCCAGAAGCAGCAGTCAGCATCAGAACTTTCCAGGCCAGGCTTACAGGATGGGCCCATCACGACTGACTTTCATGCTTATTGAAGTCACTTAACTGAAGATTTGAATGATGTTCTCAGATTCTAGAACTAGGGGAGCCCCTGAATAGTAGCTGATCTAGGACCCACTTTACAAAATCAGAGCTTGAAGCTCTGGATAGAGGCACTAATATAGAAAATGCACTGCCATTTGGTTCCCACGCATAGCAACTCAGCAAGCCAGAGTAGAACTGCTCCTGTGGGTTTCTGAGATTATCAATCTTTATGAGAGTCGAAAGCCTCATATTTCAACTGTGGCCCTCTTGGTGGTTTTCAGACTGACGACCTTGCAGTTGGTCAGCAGCCCAAAGGGTAATCCCCTAGGCCGCCAGGGGCCCTCTAAGTAAAATGTGATAAAGGTAAAAACTGACCTGTTCTTCTACTTACAAATCCAACACAGCTCGTTAAGAACATTTAAAAATGCACACAATACCTACCCTCTTTTGACTGCTGGCCTCGATCCATGGAAGCTTGGGAATGCAAAAAGTGTAAGAGGCTTAGAAAGAGCATGCTTTAAACCGGGTTTGATGAAATTCCAACGAGGAGCCATAGCAAATGTTTTCAAGTGGAAAAACGGAGGTTTGTTCAGGGTAAGCAGCTGGTCGCGCAGCTAGTAAGTGGCCGAGCGGCAACTGAAACCACCATCTCTGGGTTCTCAGGCCAGTTTGTCTTTACACAACAACACAGCTGCTTCTGCGTTTGCAAGATCCCATGAGACACTAATGCTGCCCGAACGCCCACGCTTCCCAGAATTACCCGCGGACGAGGGCTCCTTCTCGAAAACACCACCGAGAGCTTGTGAGGATGGCCCGGGGACATTGTGTTTGCAGAAGAAATGCTACCAGCTAGGTCTTCACAGTAAGCTGGAGACTTTCCTGCCTGGCTGTGAGTAGCTGGGACTGATGGCTGACAGTGGCCCCTTTTATCTATTAGCTGTATTTTTGCTACTTCAGCTAAAGCTTCATTAGAAGCACGAAAAGCATGACCAAATACATTTTTCTATTATGGTTTTTTTTTTTTTTTTACTTTTGTCACATCACCGATTGAAGCTGAACAACACGACATGTTGCCGCTTCACCCATAAGTGGTGTTTTTTAATCTGCCCTTTTTGACGGCTCAGTGGGTCACCGGCAAAAGGCCCAATGAGTGCTTTTAAAAGGGGGTATTGTTGGGTTCTTACTGAAGTCTTACTATGATAGAATTATCTGCTTCCTTGATAGAGACCAGGGTTTGATTCTCTACAATGTATCTCATGTACACCAATCTGCCCATTGTGGCTTCCGTGTTCCAGTAGGATTTTGATCCATTGTGCAAAGGTTTGCCATGAGTCAGGAATTGACTCAACAGTAGCTAATAATAACATTAAAAAAGAATAGAGATCCTAAAAAGCAACATTGTATGAGGAGATCTCACAAAGTTCATGGAAAAGTGGAATGACAAGATCAGGGATTTTTTTTGGCATGGACTTTTTGAACCCCCTTTTATATACAAAACAAACAAACAAAAACTATACCATCTGCTGAATACAACAGCCAACATGTAGATTTATAACATTAAAATACTAAGGAAGGCCTGCAAGTCAGAAGGCTGGGATTTAGATCCTGAGTTTACCACATAGGCTATGTGAATTTGGACCAGTGACTTAACCTTTCTGAGTCTGTTTCCTCTTCAATGAAAAGAGGAGTGTAGCAATGTCTAAGAGGTTGAGCTATTGTGTTGAATGAGCGAATGAATACATTGTAAGTTACCCTTCATAAGGCGCCATCATTTGAGAAAGTAGAGAGTAGATGGGACCCTGTGGACGGGATAGTCTGAGGTCGAGAAACCAGGTATTTCTTCTGAAGAAAGCAATGGACGTTGCCATTGACAGGAGGAGGCTCAGGGTCCCTAACCTTGCTTTTTTATGGGTTTCACGTTGCTGTAGGATGAGATTTGTCAGCTGACCACAGCTTGGCGCTGTCTACCCAGTTCTCCTATCTGGCACATTGAAGATGGCCAATTTTCTATTCAAATAGCTCAGGACATTTTTTTTTCAGCCACCCCTCTTTCTTCAACAATAAAGCAAAACAAGAAAGATGGCGCTTGTATACCTTAAAGTAAGGTGAACAACCAATCTGATTTGCCTAGGATTGCAGTTTATGAGATTTTCAGTTTTAAAATCAACCCCAGTACCATCAATTTCATTCCAATTCCTGGCTACCCATGTGTATCAGAGCAGAACTGTGTTCCAAAGTGTTTTCAAAGACTGATTTCTCAAAAGTTTATGGAGGCTGACACATCTCTCTGATCTTTTTGTTAACTATAGAGTGAGTTAGTCGACTGCACCCAACAACCCCCCAAAACCAAACTACCATCATTGTAGTTGGGTCAGTTCTGACTTATGACAACCCCATGTGTTGCATCGACTTTCAAAGCTGGGGCATTTTGGAAGCAGAGCCAAAGCCTTTCTTCCGAGGTGACTCTGTGTAGGTTCAAACCGCCAATCTTTTTGGTAGTAGTTGCATACCTAACAATATGTGTCACTGAAGGACTCCAAAAATCAGGTCAGTTCTAGACAAATTGGCAACACTGATCACCCTACTTGAAAGATGAGTAGAGGTATAATGGCAAATTACTCAGACTTAACCCAGATGAGGCTTAATGGAACCAGTTTGAGACCACCCACCATGCCATCCAAGCCATGATGGTGAAGAAATTCATACTCGCAACTTCTGTTTTCCCAACTGTGACTCATATACAGTTCTTGGCATTGAGCTGATACCATAGTAAGCATGCATTCATCTAATCCTGTCTCTATCAGACATTATTTTCTTTTCCAAACAATTTTATTAGGAGCTAAGCCTGACATCAAACCATTCCATAGTTTAATCACATCAAGTGGTATTATACAATTACTAGCAAAATCAGTTTCAAAACATTTTCTTCCTTCTTGAACTCCTTGAAAGCAGTTTTCCCTTACCCCCTCCCTTCTCCCCACGGTACCATCCAGAAACCCTTATTCTACTTGTTGTCACTATAGAATCACCTATTCTGGCTTTCATATACCAAAAAAAAAAAATAGGAAGAACCATAACAGAGATTCAAGAAGGCTACAATCAATGGAAAAAATGCAACAGAGATAAACCCCAATATGAAAAAAACACCCAAAAAACCAACCAAAAATGAAAAACCGCAGAAAATATTGAAAACCAGATCAAGCTCAAAGTGTATCAGAGGGGAGATCAAGTGACAAGGTTTTAACTATTAATCTCAGATTTATCATTTTAAACCACTCTTGTCATTTCTCTAATACTCTCTGTCTGATAACCTGGTAATTCCCATCACTCAATAATGCTAGGGGGGAAATCATGGGAGGCTTATATCTTTAACAAATATCATTTTATTTGGGGCTCGTACAAATCACAATCTATACATCCATCCATTGTGTCAGGCACCTTTGTACATTTGTTGCCATCATCTTTCTAAAAATATTTTCTTTCTACTTGAGCCCTTGGGATCAGCTCATTTCCCCTCTCCCCCCTTTACCCTTCCCTCATGAACCCTTCATAATTTATAAATTATTATTATTTTGTCATGTCTCTCACTGACCAATGCCTCCCTTCACCCATTTTTCTGTTGTCCATCCCCCTGGGAGGGGGTTATAGATTGTGATCAGTTCTGCCTGTCTCCTCCCCGCCCCCAACATTCCCCTTATCCTCCTGGTATGACTAATCTCAATATTGATCCTGAGGGATTTATCTATCCTGGATTCCCTGTGTTTCCAGCTTTTATCTGTACCAGTGTACATCCTCTGGTCTAGCCAGATTTGTAAGGTAGAATTGGGGTCATGATAGTGGGTGGGAGGAAGCATTAAAGAACTAGAGGAAAGTTTTGTTTCATCAGTGCTATACTGCACCCTGACTGGCTAGTCTCCTCCCCGCAACCCTTCTGTAAGGAGATGTCCAGTTGTCTATAGATGGGCTTTGGGTCTCCATTCCACACTCCCCCTCATTCATAATGATATGATTTTTTTGTTCTGGGTCTTTGATGCCTGATACCTGATTCTATTGATACCTCATGATCACACAGGATGGTGCGATTCTTCCATGTGGGCTTTATTACTTCTTAGCCAGATGGCTGCTTGTTTACCTTCAAGTCTTTAAGACCCCAGATACTTTTTTTTAATTAATAAATATTTTTGTTGGGGCTCATACAACTCTTATCACAATCCATACATACATCAATTGAGCAAAGCACCCTTATACATTCGTTGCCCTGGTCATTCTCAAAATTCACCTTCCACTTGGGTTCCTGGAATCAGCTCAGTTTCCTTTTTTCCCCCTTCCCCTCCCTCCCCACACCCCCCTTCCCCCTGCTTCCTTAATAGTTTATAAATGATTATTTTATCTTATCTTACACTGCCCGGCGTCTCCCCTCACCCACCTTCCCATTGCCCAACTCCCAGAGAGGAGGTTACACATAGATCTCCAAGATAGGTTCTCCCTTTCTACACCCCCTTCCCTCCCGGTGTTGCCACTCCAAGACTCCAGATACTTTTGATAGCCAGGCACCATCAGCTTTCTTCACCACATTTACTTATGTACACGCTTTGTCTTCAGTGATCGTGTCATGAAAGTGAGCATCATGGAATGCCAGTTTAATAGAACAAAGTGTTCTTGCATTGAGGGAGTACTTGAGTGGAGGCCCAATGTCCATCTGCTACCTTAATACTAAACCTATAAATATATGCACATAGATCCATTTCCCCATCATCATATATAAATGTATTTGCATATGCACATGCCTGGATTTAGACCTGTATAAATGCCCTTTGTGGAGGTTAATATCTTGTGTAGATCCTGAAAATGCACTTTGGATTGCCACTGTATTGTATTTTTCTCTCCACATTACTGAGGGCATATTATGTACTGGGAGGAATGTAAGAGTTGGGGAATGAAACAGTCTCTCTCCTGATGGAAATAATATCCTAGTGTGTGTTTATATGTGAACAAACAACAAATTAATATATACGTGATATCAAGTAGTGATATCTGCTCTGAAGAGGGGCAAAAAAAGTTGGATGAGGAAGAGAAATCATGATTGTGTGGTGTCTAATTTGAATTGATCAATTAGGGAAAGACTTTCTGAAGAGATGAGATGATACTCAAGCAGACACTTGAATGAAGTGGAGGGGTAAGCCATGAGAATAGCAAAGCCCAAAGCAAGCCTACTGCCATGGAGTTGATTTGAACTCACGGAGACCCTATATAGATAGAGTTTCTGAGCACCTAACTATTTATGAAAGCAGACAGTCTCACTTTTCTCCCAGGGAATGGCTGGTGGGTTAAACCTCTGACATTGCTTATGCAGCCCAATGACTTACCCCCAGCACCCACAGGGGTCCTGTGAGGCTATCAAAGTGACATGGTATTCCAGTAGAGAACACAAATGGAAAAGCTCTACAAGGTGGATGTGCCTGTACAGGTACAGAAGAAAGAGTTCTGCACAGGTACAGAAGAAAGGTACAGCTGAAAGAGCTGGGTTGACAGTAATTCGGTAATTGAGGTCACCAAGCTAGCCAGGGCCTCAATGGTTCAGAACCTGGGACACCATTTGTGTGCCATTTGGTTGTACTGCGGTGGCTTGTGTGTGGTTGTGATGTTGGAAATTATGCCGGTGATATTTCAAATACCAGCAGAGCACCCATGGGACAGGTGGCACTTGCAGACTAAGACAGACTAGGAAGAAAGATCTGGTGATCTACTTCCAAACATTCTCCAGTGAACTCCCTAGGATCACCACAGGGTTTTCCATAAAGTATTAGGTGAGCAGTTCAAATGTACCAACTGTTCTCCGGGGATAGAGGTAGGGGTTTTGCTCCTGTAAAGATTTCCAGCCTCGGAAGCCCTCAGTGTAAGTTCTACTCTGCCTTTATAGGGTCTCTGTGATTCAGAATTCACTTGAGGAAGATCAGTTTTTTGTTTGTTTGTTTTCTAGACCCAGAGGTCCCTAAATTGGAAGGCATCACACGACAGCTGCAACAACGAACTCCAATCTAAGTGACCGTGAAGACGAGGCAGGAAGGAGCATATAGCTCTGTTGCATTGCACCTAGGTCTCCAGGAGTTGGCGCTGACTCCATAGTCATTAGCAACAGCAGGCTGAGTTAAGGTCCGGGTTTGCATGTCAGCTGTGATTAAAAAAGCATCTTTTTCCCTTCCTCATTCGGTACACTGTTGGGCCTCTTCCTTCTAACTCAACTTTGCTTCGTTCCGCTAAAGAAAAAGAATGGAGCGTCTGCCCTTCCCTTAGCAAGTGGTTTAGGAAGACCTTGCCTCAGACCTTGAGGATAAAACTTTGCCACCTCTAAGAGCTTCTGAAGGGCCTGTGTGCGGGAAAGGGCGTCACAGTGCGGAAGACCCATGAGACCTGCCCCAGTGACTATTGGAAAGAAGCCATGTTTTCTTTGCCCAAAGAAAGGAGGGGAACCAATCACAATCTAGAACCCCCTCCCAGGGGCACAAATAATGAAAAAGTGGGTGAGGGGTGATGAAGAACAATGTAAGATATGGAAAAAATAATCTCTAATTTTTCAAGTGTTCATGAGGGAGGGTGGGCTGGGGAGGGAGGGGGAAGAAGTGGGGAGCGGGTATCAGGGGCTCAAGTGGGAAGAGAATGCGTTGAAAATGATGATGGCGGCATAGGTACAAATGTGCTTGACACGCTGGAGGAATACCTGGATTGTGATAAGAGATGTAAGTGCCCCCAATAAGATAAAAGTATTTTTTTTAAGAAAGAAAGAAAGGAGGTGTCACTTCCTGTCCCTACCCCCCTGCCCCACCGGGCATCAAGGTGGAGTGGGACTGAGGAAAGGGCAGGCAAGGCGAAGGGGAGCGCAGTCCAAGAGGGGAGCTCCCCCCAGGCAGGACTAAGTGCGAGTGGAGGCCGTTGGGTGCCTGCACGAGCTAGTCCCATTGCGTGGCCCCAGAGCATATTGAGACTGAGTGGTGGAAAGGCTGGGGAATTGGGCTGGTTGAAGGAATTTGATAACAGGGCCCTTCATGTCACTGAGCTAGAAGGATATTTTTCGAAAGTTCGTAAATCACCAAGTGATTAGTAAATCACCTCAAAAGAAAGGAGGAAAGGAAAGAAGGGAGAGAGAGAGAGAGAGAGAGAGAGAGAGAGAGAGAGAGAGAGAGAGAGAGAGAGAGAGAGAGAAGGGAAGAAAGACCTGAATGAATATATAGGCATGCCATTCTATTACATTTGCATATTATATGTGTAATTATAGATAATTATAGGTACTATATAATTGTGAGGCAGACTAGCAAAAGAAACTCCATTTTTGCAAGCTGCTAAGTAACTTGCCCGTTCCTCCCGCCATCTCAGAGAGTTGACTGCTAGTTGACCTGCCCATTCTTCCTCCCCTTATGGGAACGTCTCTGCTGGTGGTAAATTTTAGAATGTATTCCTATGTTCCCAGGTTCTGGATACTACAATTAGTTTTGATTATTCTTCAATATATCATTTGTTCTGATTCAAAATTGTTCCCTTGGATGTCGTCATCTGAATGGTATAGTTAATTTTATTATGGTCACCAGGATGTTGTAATCAATTTTGGTATTGCTTCTTTTATGATAAAAAATGTACCTTGTAATGCATGCTTTCTCTTCTTGAAGTTACAAGTAATCCATTAATTTTGCTTTCTGCCTCTCCTTCTAGGGTCATGCTTGCTTGAACCCTAGACAGGCGATGAATGAGTTTTTTAGCTTTAAGTAAGGACTGGGATGTGGACTCGGGAATGCAATCAAAGAATCACTTTTAGATTCTATAACCAAATAAAGATTCTTCTAAATTATCAAGACATTATTGTGTCTGTCATTTATTTGAATCCACAATAATTATATATAAATATACTCTTATTGTGTTATGCTCATGTAATATGGATTCGAACCAGACTCCATTCTGACCCACAGAGAACCTACTGACAGAGTAGCACTGCTCCTTAGGGTTTCTGAGGCTGCAACTCTTTTTTGTTACATTCCATCTAGTCGGCTCCAACCCATAGCGACCCCATGTACAGCAGAGCAAAGCACTGCCTGGTCCTGCACATCTTCATAATTGCTCCTAGCTTGAGCCCGTTGTTGCAGCCACTGTGTCAATCCTTCCTCTCTGTCACTGTCCCTCTACCTTACCAAGCATCACGTCGTTCCCCGGGAACTGGTCTCCCTGAAAAGAAAGCCTCATCTTTCTCACTCAGAGAGAGCTGATAGGTTTCACCCTGTGTTAGTACCCTCTATACTACCAGGGGTCCATTGTAGTGTGTATATTGTATAATAAATTGAAGAATGTGGTAGAATGCTCACCTTTGATGAAGCAAACTGAGGTACTCTGATGGCATGGGAGGATAAGCATGGGACAGTGGACTGCAAGATCTGCAGTTCAAATCTACCGTTCCCCCCTAGGAGAAAGATGAGGCTGTCTTTGTACAGATTTAAAGCCTATGAAACCCTCGTACATCATAGAAACCTATAAGCCTTGGTTATGAGGGCGACCTGCTTTTGAATTCCAACCAACGCACTTCTTGGGGAACCACTTGTCTCTCAGTGAGGCTTGTGGGTTTTTATCATGCGGAATAGGGTTCCACAGAGCTTCTGTACTAAGGGTGGGAGGAAAGGCTTGCTGACGTATTTCCTAAAAGTAGACATTAAAAACCCAACAGATCACAATGATGCCAACCAAAATCACTCATGGAAGTGGTACAAGTCCTGGCAGCCTTTTAGTCTTTTGTCCCATTGTGTCTGGAGCCTGTGTGTGTGTGTGTCTGTTACAACCGCTGACAACAACATACATCCTAACATATCAAGTCTGGGTACTCTGGATTGTTTTCAGAATAGTGTAAAACCTTATGATTCAGTTGCTACCTTTCTCATCCATCCCTTTAAATAAAATGTCTCTCAGTTTGAGGTTTCGTGTGACTTCATTTTCCCCAAGAGGGAGGCTCGAGCCATGGTTTGCTTTGAGGAGTTGAGAAGATGCTGAGACCTCCTTGTGAAGGTCGGGCTACTGTCATCTAAGAAAAGCCCGGGTTGGGTTTGTTCCCCAAGGGGAGTCTTTTACTCCATCACCAGGCAGCCTTCCTTTTCCTGCTGGCTTCTCAAAGCAGCATCTTGCTGGCCCTGGGAGCCAGGAAGGAGGAATCAGGCTGTTAAATTCCATTCTTAAGTAAGGATCTTTCCATCTGTCCACTGCCAATTCTTCTGCCTCCTGCTTAGGAAAGTCTGACTGATGAGGGCCGCAGTGACGGTGCCTGGGGACATTGATATCTGTAACATGTGCCCAAACCTCTGCCCTGGCCAATTCAAGTTTGCTCACTGACAGCTGCTGGGTTTGAGCTCTGGAATGTTAATCCTCACAGAAAGCTGGTATGAAAGGTGACAGCTCTTAGCAGCTGTGCTAATGGTCTCATCCATCAAGTGTCCCTCTCCTTTCCACCGATTTCTTGTCACTTATATCCATATTTTGATGAGCAGTGGATATGAAATCTTGCCATATTTGCTTCTAAGGTGCATTCTGGCTCCTTCTCCAAGACAGATTTTCACTTGGAAGAAATCATTTGACACATGACATAGGTACTTATGTATGGATGGCCATTCTCTCCTTGGAGGAGATGTGCTTCCTGAGGGGAAGGACTGCGTTTTGTTTACTGTTACCCCACAAAACTTAGACAAACACCTGGCACATAGTAGATTCTTCAAAGCCACTTGTCAAGTGTGTAAATGAATGGGTCCTATCAGGAGGGGCGGCTTAGAGAATGTTTTCCTCAGCATTATAAATTAAAACCTAGAGCTATTTCATAGCAACACGTAGAGAAAAAGATAGCTGGGTGAGGTAGGCAGGAGGAAAAGCGATACTGGGTGGAGGCAGAGGTACACAATATTGCATGTTCTTCACAGCCGCGAAGAACGGGTTGAGTACTCAATTTGGGAGCAAATGATTTTCCAAATTAGAAACAAAAGACGGTTTTACTTTAGAAATGTACTGAGCTCTTGTTTATTCAACAGCTAGGGAGAAGGAAACACTGCAAAACAAGCGGCCCCAAGGAGCACATTCTGTGCATTTCTCCAGCCACTTGGTTGCATCAGGCAGGCGCTTACTCCGTGCTGATCTTGGTGTGCACCTCCCGGCTCTTGACCCGCAGCTTGTTGACCTGGGACTCGGCAATGTCAGCCCGCTCCTCGGCCTCCTCCAGCTCGTGCTGGATCTTGCGGAACTTGGCCAGGTTGACGTTGGATTGTTCCTCCTGGGAAGAGAGAGAACTTCCTGAGAAGAAGTCTTCGTGGTTCTCACTAAGGATTATTGCCTCCGATCAAAGCCTGTTCCTCTATGATCTGTTTGTCATACCTGACTAAAAGCTGGGACAGAAACTCTACCATAATTCTATTTTTATGACTTGAAAGTTTAAAAAAAAGAGAGATGGAAATGGAGGGGCAGTCTTATTTACATTAAACCCCTGTGTGTGTGAACTCTGTTCTTGGTGTGTGCACTCAGTGGAAAGGAGACCCATGCACCGTACGGAGCTGAGGAAGTAAGAGGAAGCTCAAGCTCAAACTTGGGGAATCCCACCTTAAAAAATATTTCATGATATACTTTCACTCTGATAGAGTATGGGAAAAGGTGAGTGCTAGGAAGAAAGGTAGACTCCCTGGTAGCTCAGCGGGTTAAGCATTGCCTTGGGCAATGGATAGGTTGGTGTTTCAGATCCACCAGCAGCTCTGTGGAAGAAAGCTGAGGCTGTCTGCTTTTGTGAGGATTTACAGCCTCTACAACCCTGTGGGCAGTTTTTTCAACTCTGTCTTCTAAGGTTGCTATGAGTCAGCCTTGACTGGAAGGCACGGGGGCGGGGCTGGGATTGGGTGGAGGTGGGGGGGGTGTTGTGAGGAAGAAGGTATGTCACCACTTTTGGCATAATTTCCAGGTGTGGCGTTCCCTTTTCTTTGTTCCCCTTGCCTTCCTATTTTAGGAACCCTGGGCATGTAGGGGTTACTGGTTGGGCTGCGGCAATCTGCTTGGTTGGCAGTTCGAAAACACCAGTAACTCAGAAGGAGGAAGACTGAGCTTCCTACCCTATAATCGGTTACAGTCTCAGAAACCCACAGGGGTCGCTATGAGTCAGCATTGACTCCACACCAGCTAGATTGTTTGAGTTTCCTTTCCTTCCTATTTCCTTCCTCCCAACCACAATGTGTCTGACAACTAGGAAGAGTGGGGCTGGAGATCCTCCCGAAATGTTCTGACAGCAAATGGAGAGAGAAGGGCTCCAGCCGATGACAGTGGTAATGAGTGAGCTGGTGGAGTAAAAGGTGGCACCTGAGTTTTGAGAACACCTGGTTTGTTTGTTTTTTTTTTGCATTTCTAGAGGTTTAGGAGTATTTATCGTGGTGGTGAGCAGAAGCTCGAATGTGTCTGCTCTTTGTCTCTATCAAGTCAGTCGGGTTATCTGGAATGTTCTTCTTCCTCACAACCTTCCCAAATGTGTCTCCTCATGAAGCCTTACTCTGTCGTGAAGTTAAGTCCGTATTTACCAAAGCATCGCTCTTAAAAGGTTAAGGGTGTGTTCTTATTTTACCTTCTTCTTTCTCATTGGCACATTCTTTTAATATTCTTTCTGCCCTCAAATAAATGTGCATCTTTCAAAGGCTAAAAAAAATACTTACCGCCTCCTCAGCTTGTCTCTTGTATGATTTCACCTTTGCCTGCAGTTTATCTACCAAGTCCTGCAGCCTGAGAACATTCTTGCGATCTTCCTCCGTCTGAAAGTTCGAATAAAAAACCAAAAAACCCTCTGCATGCAGCGCAAAACAGTGAGCCAATTACAGAGTATAAAACAGATCAATCTGGTATGTTGCAGGAAGCCTGGTCAGTTTGGAGGCTTCTCTCAGAGTATGAACACTAGCTAGTCTTGTGAGTGCTGTTGTCCTGGTGGCATAGTAGTTATATGTTGGTCTGCTAACCACAAGGTCAGCAGTTTGAAACTACCAGCCACTCCATGGGAGAAAGATGGAGCTTTCTACTCCCATAGAGAGTTACAGTCTCACACACTCACAGGGGAAGTTCTACCCTATCCTATAGGATCACAATGAGTTGGCATCAACTCAATGGTGCAATTCTACTTATGTCCTGTTTTGTTTCTTTAGCTCAATTCTTACCTCCCAATCTTGGAAAGTATATGTGGCGTGTTGTACGCCATTGATGAGGAAACAAAAGTTTAGAGTGTGAAACTACTTAAGTTCATCAAGCAAGAGAGGCTAAGCTAGGACGAACATCTAGTTCATCTGGCTTTAAATCCACGTGTTCTCTTCCCCCTTATGTTTCCTCCTAGAGGCCTCCCTGATCATCCTAGCTCAATACAGGTCTGTGAGAAGCAACCGTGTAGTTTGTCCGTTGTATGCAACAAGTTCATGTGAGTCTGCGTGAGTGCTACGTAAATAGTCACCAGACTTTCCATTTTCTTCTGGGTAGGCCGTACGGATAGTCTAGAAAGCTATTTTCCCTCTTACCTGGTAGGTGAGCTCCTTCACTCTTCTCTCATGTTTCCGCAAACCTTTCACAGACTCAGCGTTGCGCTTCTGTTCATTTTCAACTTCTCCTTCAAGTTCACGTACCTGCAATCAAACACACACGCACCAACCATATGCAGTCAGTCTTGGGGATAGTAATCCATGCAGGACCAAGTGAAGGTACTGAGTGGACGCCTCCAGCCTGGGAGCCCATGGACGGTAGGAGAGCAGGATAAAAGGAGCACATTTCTTCTCTGTCCAGATTCAAAGAGACACCTACTCTGGCCTCCAGCTTCTGGATCTGCTTCTTGCCCCCCTTGAGGGCCAGCTGCTCCGCCTCATCCAGGCGGTGCTGCAGGTCCTTCACCGTCTGCTCCAGGTTCTTCTTCATCCGCTCCAGGTGGGCGCTCGTGTCCTGCTCCTTCTTCAGCTCCTCGGCCATCATGGCGGCCTAACCAGCAATAAAGCAAGAGAGGCATGAGACCTGGGGGTGGCAGGTGGGGTGCAGGTATCATAAAGACAAAGTGTCCCCTGCTCACGTCTGTGATGGCCTTCTTGGCCTTCTCTTCTGCGTTGCGTGACTCTTGAATTACTTCTTCCACTTCACTCTGGAGCTGTGAAACATCATTTTCCAGCTTTTTCTTGGTGTTGATCAGGCTGGTGTTCTGTTGAAAGAATTGGTGGAAATTGAGAAGATTTGGTGTTTGTTCTCCTGGGACTCGAACAAATGTCTCATTTATCAGCTTTTGCAAGTGACTCAATGCCGGCATATCACTACACTTGAAAAGAGTTGTTGGGTGCAAAATACTAAAATAAACGGTCTCTCTCTAAGAGCCATTGTGGTACAGTGGTCAAACGCTTGGCTGCTAAATCCAAGATCAGCAGTTCAAACCCACCAACTTCATTCTGAGAGAAAGATGTGGCAGTCTGCTTCCATGAAGATTTACACTTTGAAAGCCCCTTGAGGGCATTTCTCCTGTCCTGTAGGTTGCTATGAATCAGAATCTACCTGATGGTAATATATATATATATATATATAAACACATATACTCAACCACTCCCATTAAGTCTGTCCTGACTCTTGGTGGGTTACGAGTTGAGTCCTAAGTTAAAAGTCAGAGTTTCAAACCCATCTGGTGCTGTGGTAGAAAGATGAGGCTTTCTCTTCCAGTAAAGAGTTACAGTTGAAAACCCACGTGGGAAGTTCTACCCTGTCTTCTAGGGTCACTGTGAGTCTCTCTCTCTCTCTCTCTCTCTCTCTCTCTCTCTCTCTCTCTCTCTCTCTCTCTCTCTCTCTCTCTCTCTCTCTCTCTCTCTCACACACACACACGGACACGCGTGCACGCATGCATATGTCAAAGTGTCTTGTTTGTCTAAATGTGTATAAGTATATTTTTATTTCTTTTCTTATTGTGTATTGGGTGAAGGTTAACAGAGCCATTCATCAGTTTCACCTTGAACAATTCATGCACCTTTTGTTTCATCTCATTTACACATTTAGACAAGCAAGGCACTTCTGCGTTGTGATCATGATTTCACCACTTCACAGTACACATGGCCAGTACCTGGGTGTGCAGCAGCTGTACGCGCTCACTGGCATCCAGCAGCTCCTGCTCGGCGATCTTCCTGCTCCTCTCCGTCTGCTCCAGAGACGCCCGCAGCTCCTCCACCTCGGCCTGCAGCAGGCTGCCTCTGCGCTCCACGATCGCCAGCTGCTCCTTCAGGTCCTCCTGGCCCCGCAGGGCATCGTCCAGGTGCAGCTGGGTTTCCTGTTAAGTGGGGGAAATTATATTACCTGTTGGGCTGCTAATCTCAAGGTCAGCAGTTCAAAGCCAGTCACTAAAGAGTTACAGGCTAAGAAACTCCCTGGGGCGGTCCTGTGCTGTCTTATGGGGTTGGAGTTGACTTGATGGTAGTAGTTGGAATTCGGAGTTTGAGTAGGACCCCTTTACCTTGAGGATGCCCTGCGTGTTCCGGTAGTTTCTTAAGCTCTCTGCAGCCAAGCGATTGGCATGGTTCAGCTGGATCTCCATCTCATTGAGGTCTCCCTCCATCTTCTTCTTGACGCGCAGTGCATCGTTCCTGCTCCGGATCTCGGCATCCAGCGTGCTCTGCATGGTCTCCACCACTCGGATGTGGTTTCTCTTCAGCTGGTCAATTTCCTCATCCTTTTCTGCAATTTTCCTATCGATTTCCGACTTGACTTGGTTCAGCTCAAGCTGGATGCGCAAAATCTTCCCTTCTTCGTGTTCAAGAGAAGCCTGAACACAACAATGAGCAAACAGTTGGTAAGGAAAAATAACTTGGATCCTTAGCATACATTTTCTTGTGATATCAATTTGCCTAATTTTACAAAGTAGATATACCAGATACATGACCAGCTGGTAACCCAGTCTTCTATTTATTCAGCTGCAGATTATACAGGGGGCGCTATAATAAAGTTGCTTTGTAAAAGATAAAGTGCTATAAACATATTCGTTTAGTAGGAATCACAAAGCTCTGTGATCAAACTTATGCATAGGAAGCATGAACTTGTACTCTATTTTATAAATTAAAAAGTCCATATGCGGTATATTTATTCCTGATCTAGAAACTCTCAGTTTAAAAACATCTATATGATTTTTGCTGATTACACGCCCTATGTTCCTTATAGAATGTAGGGGCAATATATAAAAACAGATGTGAAAATGATATCTATTGATCTTCTACCTAGAGATAACCATTTTAATGTGGTCCATTTTTTTCTAGATTTGTTTCCATGTATAGGTATTTTTGTATAACCAAAGTTGTGTTATATATGCACATTTATATCTTGCCTAAAACTTTCTGTGTATCATCAATATTTCCCTGTGATAATTATATTTAATAGCTAGATAAAATTTCCATCCTATGACTATTCCATAAGTGACTGCTTTTTTAATTGGACATTTTACTGCTTTGTTTCCAGTTAAGACTATTTTCTTGGGACAGCGTCTTTGAAATAGAATTAATTGGTCAGAGTATTTGTATTTTCAGTACACTGATAAACTCTCACTAGCTTCTCCTTCATAAAGGTTGCCGAGTTAATGATATACCAGTCTCACAGGACCATTGCCCTCTGAGTATTTTCCCCGATGAGCTTATGGTTTTATCTCACAGCATAATAATAGATACCTCTGCTTCTTCTAAGGCGGCCTGAATGTCACATTTTTCCTGTTCCACTTGCTTCTTTATTTTCTCTAGTTCATGAATTTGCTTCCCTCCCTCAGCAATCTGCTCCGTGAGGTCAGAAATCTCATCTGTTGGTGAGCAGACAAGGGACGTGTGGTCAGACATAGGGCCACATGGAACGGTTCTGCTAGGTCTACACGGGGTAGTGAAGCTCAAGAGGACTCACGCTGCAGGTTCTTGTTTTCCCTCTTCAGGGTCTCCAGGTGGTCCAGGGACTCCTCATAGGCATTCTTCACCTTGAACAGCTCGGTGCTGAGAGAGCGGGCCTCCTTCTGAGATGCCTCCAGCTCCGCCTGCGTCTCCTCATACTTCTGTCTCCATTCTGAGAGGATCTGAAAAGCAAGACATCGTCAGCATACCTAAGGAGAACGAGAGACCAGGTAAAACACGGGCCAGTCAAAATAGGCTTCTTGGTCACCTTGTCAAAGTTCCTTTGCTTCTTGTCCAGGGCTGCGCAGGCCGCGTTGGATCTCTCCACGTCCAGCATGAGGTCCTCCACCTCATTCTGGAGGCGCTGCTTGGTCTTCTCCAGGGAAGCGCACTTGGCGTTCACAGCCTCGACATGCTCCTCAGCATCCTGGAGACGCTGGGTCAGCTTCTTCCTGCAGAGGTAGCCAGATAGTCAGGAGACTGGCTAAGAAAAGGAGCGATGCTGTCCTTTCCTCAGCCCCTTTCTCCATTCCTGACCCTGTAATGACAGGCGCCTCGTTGTTTTCAAACGTGTGGCAGCTAGACCGCCCTTCTAGATGGTCAACAGTAGTGTTGGTCAACAGTAGTGTTGTAGTGCTTGGTATGCTATTGAATTCTTAGAAGAAATGTTGCTGCCATTTGGATTCTCACCACATTAAATAATTCTGGATTTTCAGGAGTGCTGATTGAGTATGGTTTTGGAGAATGATGAATTCAGACAATCGTATCGATTACTTTGTATTTCCTATCTCCTTCCAAAGAGGATTTGAGGCTAACTAGATCTGGCATCCTGGTTTACTCTTGGGCTTCTGACCACAAGGTCAGCAGCTTGAAGCCACCAGCTGCTCTCTAGGAGTGAGATGAGGCTTTCTACTTCTGTGACGAGTTAGTCTCAGGAACCCACAGGGACAATTCTATCCTGTCCTATAGTGTCATTATGAGTCAGAATAGACTCGAAGGCAGCGAGCTTTAGTTAGGAGATACTCATCTGCTGGCTCAGCCTTTCTACTTTATTTGATGTAGCTTCCCTAGAAAATCACCAATGTCTTCTAGTCATATGAATTTGTTCAATCTCTAAGGAAAGAAATTGATGGCTAAACGAAGGCAATTCAAGCAGTTTAATCAAGGGCAGTTTCCCTCCTCCCCTTTTTCTGTATTTTTGATTCATTCCAAATTATGTGTCAAGTATATATCCTTAAGACACACAAAAAACCTTTAACCCTCATGCCCCCAAACACGTTTTATTTCTCTACAAAGACAAAAGACTTGTTTTATTTGTACCAACCCTGGGCCTTAGGTATAATTCGAAGGCCTCTAACATGAATTATAAGAGTTTTACTATCTACTGTACAGCTTAAGAAGGTGAACTCTGGAATCAGAATGTTCAGTTTCAATCCAAGCTATACAATTTATTAGCCAAGCAACATTAGGTTTGCCTCTTGAAGCTTCAGTTTCCTTATCTATAAAGCAATACCAACATGACACTTGTTTTTGAAAGCTGAATGAGATAAGAATTAACATAGTATTTGACACGTAGTATGCACTTTGTAAAGATTAGCTTCTATTATTATTAAAGAGACTTGGTGGTGCTGTGGGTTAGGCACTGGGCTGTTAAACTCAAGATTGGTGATCCAAACCCATCAGTGACTCCTTAGGAGAAAGATGAGGCTGTCTGCTCCTCTAAAGATTTAAGTTTCAGAAACCCTGTCAAGGTCGCTAAGCGAATCAGCTTGGTTTGGATTATTATTACCATTGCTAGTTTGTTCATCGTCATCATCATCAGGAAGCTAAGACATCACATTTATTCGTTTTCTCCTTCTGAATTCATAGCACGTACTTGGCCTCCTCCAGCTCCTCTGTGCGCTGGATGGCGTCCGTCTCGTATTTGGTCCTCCACTGGGCCACCTCACTGTTGGCCTTGGACAGGGCCCTCTGCAGCTCGGCCTTGGACTCCTGCTCCTCCTCATACTGTTCCCGTAGCAGGTCACAGTCATGGCGCGAGGACTGCAGGGCGTGGGCCAGGGCGTTCTTGGCCTGCCAAAGTACCAGTTCAGTGACTTAACTTCTTTTATTCAGTGATATTTCATTTGCACACCTCAGTAGACAACTTTTGATTTGTTTAACCAAGAAGCATCTTTGATTGATAAGACTTCCAGATCCTTTGTTGTCCTTGGGATTATGGTCAGCTAATAAACATACTACACCTGTTGAGACCCAGAAAATCATGGGATCATTTGGAGGCGTTCATCCATTTGGAGGAGCACTGTCTGAAATGGTTGACAGAGGCTGCCAGGACCTGATGCACCAGGTGGCACGGGGACCATGAGGGGCCTGCTCTTCAGCTGGCCAAAGACTATGGGCTGAGTGTGACAGGTGGGCTGCCTTCCAGGCCTAGGTAGGCAAAGACCAAGGACCACGTAATGGAAAAACCAAGGACAGGAGAGACTTAACTGCTGGCTGAGGAGAGATGTTGCTGTGGACCAGTGGCCATAGCCTTACTGCTTGCTAACGGCAGAGAATAAAAACAAAAGAGCAAAAACAACCAAACTCACCTTTGTTTCTTCCTCTAGCTGCCGTTTCAGCTCCTCAATCTGCTGAGAGGATGCTTGTTTGCTCCTTGAAAGCTGAGACACTAACGCATCCTTCTCATCTAATTGTCGGGAATATTCGCCTGGGAGGAATGGAAGCCGAGGAATCTATTAATGGTGCACGCACAGACACACAATCTTGAAGCCTATGTACATATGTGCATGTGTTTCTCTGTGGACACACATGATAATCATGCTATGTGTGTTTCCAAATAATGTGCTAGGACTGATTAGAACTAGACATTTAAAAGCTCGGTTGCTTTAGGAGTGGGACAGGTCAAGTTATCTGCTCAGTTATTTTAACTGTATTTTTAAAAAATCATTTTATTAGCATATAATTCATATATCATACACTTTAATCATTCAATCATATTATGAAGATTTATGAAATCCTGACTACAAGCAATTTCAGAACATTTTCTTCTTAGACTTATTGTTAGCTCCCCATCCCATCCTCCCCTGCCATGCCCATAGGCCATTATCAATTCAGTTACTGTCTCTGTATTGATCCACCTGTCTTGGATTTCATATACAAAAAAATCATGCAAAACATATACATGAAGCAGCAATCAAGCAAAATTCAACAATGAAGACTAGACAAAACATATATATGCCTGTTCATTCTTGCTTTCGTCCCCTCTTTGTCCCTTGCTTAGGAAATGCTGATAGTTCGTCCATCACCCCCCACAGTGGAAATTCTGGTACCTACCCAGTAGCCCGGGCCTCACTTTTGCCTAGTACACTTTTATCTAGTGCAGAGCCCAGGGTGGATGCCCTTACCTGCTTCTGCCTGCAAGCGTGCCCTCTGTGTGGACAGGTCATTGATGAACCGCTGCTGTTCTTCCTCCTTCACCTTGAGTTCACTCACTTGATCTTCTAGTGTTCGGCACATCTTTTCCAGGTTTCCCTAGGAGGTGCAATAAGGATGAAACCCTGGGTACCCTTCAAAAAATATTACAGCTTTACTCCTGACATATTTTAGAGTGAATAAATGTGTGCCATGTGTGAGTATAAAGTTATGACATCTATTCCGTGGAACAGTCCAGGGCTCAAGCGGGATGAATGCAGTGTCCCCAAATGGGCCATCGTTGGCAACTGCCCACTTCTTTTCATCATCAAGATACCAGCCTTGGTGGCAGAGTGGCTGCAGGTGAAGCTGCTAACTTCAAGATCAGTCGTTTGGAATCACCAGCTGCTCCCTGGGAGAAAGATGAGATTTTTCTACTCCCACAAAGCGTTACAATCTTGAAAACCCACCAGAGCAGTCCTGCCCTGTCCTCTGGGGTAGACATGAGTCAGAATTGACTTGATGGCAATGAGTTTGGTTTCAGAGATTGGGTTTGAAATCATCCAAATCATCATAACCTATTAAAAACAAAAAAGTATACCATCCCCAAACCAAGCCCACTGCCAGCCACTCTGTTTTCACTCACAGCGATCCGATAGGAGCTGAACTGCCCTTTGGGGTTTCTGAGTCTTCAATTCTTTATTAAGACAGATTCATCTTTCTCCAGTGGAGCTGCTCCTGAATTTGAACGGCTGGCCTTGCAGTTAGTGGCCCAGCCCATAACCCATCGTGCCCCCCAAAACCCTCATTTACATCACGTCACTCCTGACTCATCGCAACCCTATTGGACGGAGTAGAACTGCTCTTAGAGGTTTCTGAGACTGCAACTCTTAATGGAGAAGAAAGCCTCATCTTTTCCCTTGGATGATTGGTAGTTCTGACCTGCTAACTTCCTGTCTAGCAGCCCAACGCATAACCACTACACCCCCAGTGCTTAAACTATGCCACAAGGAGGCCTTAAAAAATGTATAGAATGAAGTATCTTAGAATAGAAAATATTAGCGTAGTGTTACCAATGACCACAAACTGTGTTTAATGACAGTGATTGATAGGTGTTGTCCATTATTCCTCCTCCTGATGTTGACACAGTATGGGTACCTTGGCTTTGGAGATGGCCTCTGAGTTACTGCTCAGGTCATCAAGCTCCATCTTCAGCTCGCTCTTCTCCTTCTCCAGCTTCTGCTTGACCCGCTGCAGGTTGTCGATCTGCTCCCCGAGCTCGGCCACACTGTCCGCGTGCTTCTTCCGAAGAGCAGCCGCTGTGGCCTCGTGATGCAGGGTGGCCTCTTCCAGGTCCCTGCGAAGTTTCTGGAACTCAGCCTCTCGCTTCTTGTTCATCTCCACCTGAGCAGAAGTTGCCCCTCCAGCCTCTTCCAGCCGCTCGCTGATCTCCTCCAGTTCCCGGGAGAGGTCAGAGCGCTGCTTCTCGGCTTTGGCCCTGGAGGCCCGCTCTGCCTCGATTTCCTCCTCCAGTTCCTCCATGCGGGCCTGGGAGTGACACAAGCACATTAATATGAACCCTCAATTTCTTGTTTCTTTTGGTTTATGGTTTGTGGAAAAGATGGGAGGTGAGATGACCTACCTGCAACTCTTTGATCTTCTTTTGTAGTTGAACTTCTACTGCTTGTTCATCTTCAATTTTGCTGATCAGATTGCTGATTTCAAATTCTTTCCTATAGACAGAACAAGACATATTAATAAAACCCATGCAAATTGAAAGATGATGTTGCCTAGAGTAATTTTTAAATTCCTACTTTTTAAGCTTCTCATCGAGTTGCTGCTTGTCATTTTCCATGTCCATTGTAGATTCTTGGGCCAATTTTAGGTCTCCCTCAAGTTTCCTCTTGGCTCTTTCTAGGTCCATTCTAAGTTTCTTTTCTTGCTCCAGAGACCCTTCAAGCTAGTGAGAATTGAAAGTATGTTAAAAATGGGAAGTGTTGTGGTTTTAATCTTTCAAAAAGATACTCAAATGCAGTTACATCGTCCACTTGCTGCTCCAGCTTGGTCTTGGCCTTGGTCAGAGTGTTCACTTTGTCCTCCTCTGCCTGCAGGTCATCCAGGGTCTGCTGGTGGGCCTCCTGGAGGGCCTTCTTCTCCTTGGTCAGCTTTGCGATGGTCTCGTCCAGGCCGGCCATCTCCTCTGTGAGGTTTTTCACCTTACGGAGTAAAAACGCTTTGCATTCAGTGTTGTGTTTGGGTGGACTCCATTTCATGGGGACCCCATAAGTTAGAACACACACACACACACACACACACACACGTTCACATGCATATGGCTCCTACCTTGTTCTCTGTGGCATGTTTCTCCTTCTCCACCTTGGCCAGTGTCAGCTCAAGGTCATCTATGTCTTTCTTGAGCTCTGAGCATTCATCCTCCAGTTTCCTCTTCTTGGCCGTCAGCTCTGCATTGATCTCTTCCTCATCCTCAGCCCTCTCTGTCACCTCTTTGATTTTGGCCTCCAGCTGGATCTTGTTTTTGATCAGTTGCTCACACCTTTCTTCTGCATCAGCCAAGGCATCAGCTTCCTGTGGAGAGGGAGATTAAGGGATGTAGGGAGATGGTGCCTTATCTTGAACTTTGTCTTTGCACAAAATAGAAGGGTTTATTGAATACTGATGAATTTTTCAGTATGGGATATAACATTGAACTTAACTGAACAATATAGGGCTTGAGGAAATACAGCTAATTAGAAGTGAAGTGAGACTATAGATTTAGAAGCAAACCAGTTTGAAAATGATTGAATCACGGCCATCAGTAATTTTAAAATATAGGATGTAGAAGAGTGGGAAAACTTCTAGAGAAAGAGGAAGCCGGGGTTCTTGTCCCAATATTGCCTGTAGATGTAATACCCTGGACAAAATCCTGTCCTCTTATGATTCTCAGGGTCCTCATAAGGGGGTTGAAATTGAATTATTGTTAAAAGGTTTCCAACTGTAAGTATCCCCAAATCTTACTTCAATCAGTTGGTTAGTTTTGGTTTGGGCCATTTTTAGCCACTCTCAACTAACTAGTTCCTAGATTGACTTAGAAAAGAAGAGCATGAGAAAGCAAACGTAAATACTCGGATGCCCTTGTAGCAATTTTATGTAGCCCAACTCTTCTGGCGAAGCAGTGCTTCCTTGTCCAGAGTTCCACTGCAGTATTGTCCTTCACTCAAAGCATGATCTATTAGCCTCTAAATAAAACTTTAGAGTCTACAAGAACATGTGGTTCTGAGAAATCACCTACTTCCAAGAAGTTTTTGTAAGTAGCCAGATGCAGATCTGCTGGATCCTGAATTCACTAGATTGCTCCGGACTGAAGAGGTTCTTCAATTTCCCAGTCTCTGTTTTGTTAATAGCTCTAACGTTTGGACGTGTAATCGGTGTAAATGGATGATAAGGGGTGTATCCCAGGGTTCCTTTTCTTTTCTTTTTGATAGTGATGCGTTCAATAAATATTTATGGCTAATATGAAGTGTCTATACTTGCTTTTGGAAAAATGTAACTTTCATATAAGTAAAGCTACCAGAGTGAAAAGTTTGAATAGCTTAAGACTTGAGGAAAACTTTCCCTCTTGAATTTTTTGACATCATTAGGCCAGACCTCCGCGCCACCATCATGACAACTCCCTATTGAACAGGGCCAGTTCTACGTTGCACTGTTGGACTCATGGCAGTGAGTTTGGTCTTATTGCTCTTGAACCAATGCATAGAGGTCTCAGAATACTGGGTGTGTCTCAAAGGAAGAATCACAGAGGTCACATTTTCTGATAGTTCCGTTCAAATAAACACGAGTAAATTTTTCTGCTCCATTATTGGGGTTTTTGGAAAGGTGATATCAAGCAAAAAAAAAAAAAAAAAGGATGCTCTCTCTGTTGAGTTTCAACAAAATCTAATAGACTTGCATCAGGAAAATGATGCTTAAAAGGATGGGCTGAAGCAGTGGCAAATTGTTAAAATATGGCTAAGATGTGACAGCTTTGATCTTAAACTTCCCGAACGTCTAGCACATATTGTGGGAGTGTTGAATACATCCTTCACTATTCCTTTCTGCCCTGGGAACTTGAAAATAACTGTGTCTTACATTCTTTATCCTATCAACCTGATAGGGCCTGCCATTTGGGGTTTTGAGACTATAGCTCCTTGTGGATAGAGAAAGCCTCAATGTTCTTTTGTGGAGTGGCTAGTGGTTTTGAACTGCTGACCTTGTGATTTGCAGCCCAATGTGTAACCCACTATGCCACCAGGACTGGCAGTGAGTTTTGCTTTTACTTTCTTTATAGAACATCTGAAAGAGCATTAAATACTAAAATAATAATAATAATTTGATATTGTTTTCAAGGAAAGGACTTTTGTAAATTCAAAGCAAGTTTTGCTCATTCCAGAACACCATCAGTCACACGAAGCCTTCGGAACAGGACGGAGTACTCACAGACTGGACCTGAAGTTGCAGGTCATTTTTCTCTTTTAAGAGAGTGACCATTTTTTCCTCCAGCTCCTTCCGTTTAGCCTCTGACTTGGCGAGCTCATCTTTGGTTTTGGCAAACTCCTCCTTCATGGTGGCCATCTCCTTCTCGGTCTCCGCGCTCTTGAGCAGGGGCTTGATCTTGAAGAACAGCTTCATCCAGGGCCAGTGCTTGACGTTCATGAAGGCACGGATGTTGTACTGGATACAGAACAGGGCTTCCCTGAAAAGCCATAAAAATGTCAGTGTTGATCCTTCTGGGTAGGTACCTTACACATAGAATTCCTTTTAATGACCACCTGCCACATACTATAATACAACGAATTCTGTATCTGTTACTTTGTTGTTATCTACCACAAAGTTGATTCTGACTCCGTGGCCCCAGGTACAAGGGAGGGAAACATTCCCTGCTCCTGCACCATCATTGCATTTGTTATATTTGACCTTGTTTTGTGTGGTGCATGACGTTTTCGGTATCTGAAAGTGTTCCATTGCTATTCATAAGCTTTTCAGAGGCTAATTCCTCAGAAGTAGATGGTCTGCTCCTTCTTCATAGTCTGCTCCTAGTTTGGAAGCTCTGCTACAACCTTTGCCTTGTGTGACTCTGTTGATGTATGTATGGATTGTGATAAGATTTGTATGAGCCCCTAATAAAATGATTTTAAAAAAGAAGCAAAAGAAAATTGTGTGTTGGCAGCCCAACTTGACCTTTGGTCACCCTGTATGAAGGAAGAAGTTTCTACTTAAGGGGCATTGAGTTCATGTTCATGGTGGCGGATTAACTTGGTAAAGGATATCCATAATGGCTGTACAACACGGAGAGCATATAACCAACGACACTGAATTACACATGTAGAAGTTGTTGAGTTGGAGAATGTTTTGTTGTGTATATCTTTGCCACAATTTAAAAAGTAATTATACAAATAACAATGAGTTCAAGAAAGAAGAAAATATTCCATAATTGATTGTGGTAATAACTGTACAACTCTTCTTGATATTATTGACTTATTGAATTGTATGCTATGTGGATGAAGTATTAATAAAAGTGTTAAAAAACAACAACACCAAAAAAGACGTGCTGATGGGAGGAGAATGTAGCAGTATCAAGTAGAGAGCGCTGGGTGAGGTTAATTAAGGGAAAGGGCACTGGAACTTTTGACTAGATAACCAGATAAATTAGAAGGAAGGGAGAGGACGTGTGCAAATATGAGGTTAGGAGAGAGCATATTCTTTAGCCTGGATGGAAAAGGCTATAAGGTTGGACATGATGAATGAGGAAGGGGCTAGAAAGAGCCTTGACAATCAGGCACGGCAACTTGGATGGGGCCATGAAGACCATAGGGAGCCAAGAGCTGAGGGTGGCATAATGAAAACAGTGTTTGCCGCAAATTGTTCTTGCAGTTGTATAGCATCTGGATGGAGAAGGGAGAAATTGGTGGTGGGAGAGAATCCAGTTGTGTTGGGGCTAAGCTGAGGCTGAAATACAACTGCACGGGCAATTTCTGAGCCATGTGAGACTCATATTCGGCCCCAGATTTTGGATTGATGAATGAGGAAGGCGGAGGGAGAATCCCCAGGGGACCCCACTAAGCCTGATCTCCCATATGGTTGTTACCTTCTTTGTAACATTTTCTGGTATTCGACCCTCATTAGGAATCCCCGACAGACTGCTTGAGTTCTTGTTATAATCTGGGCCAATTTTTCATCTCTCATTTCTTCCAGGAGGCCCAGGAGGCCAGCTTTGAAGAACACCTGGACAAACAAAGAGTCACCAAATCATCCCTACACTATAAAGAACCCTGAAATGGCCAAAGGTACTTAGATCAGGTGTAAATAAATAATTATACCTTAGTGTGTCCAAATTTGTATTGGGTGTGATCAATATCAATAGAGGCAAGTAGTTTCTCTGATGCTTTCTTGCTGTCGATGAACTGTCCCTCTGGAATAGCACTGGCATTTAAAACCTTGTATCTGTTTAGTTAAAGGAAGGAAGGAAGGAAGGAAGGAAGGAAGGAAGGAAGGAAAAGGAGAGAAGGATCAGGAAGCTATGATTACATATGGCAACCCAATGACATAAGAAGAAAGCATTGATTCAAAACCTGAGGGACAAAGTAAAAGTGGAAAATTCGAGTGTCCTTTCAGGTCAGATAGTAAAACAGTATGATTTACTGTGATTGAATACATGCCTTCTTCTGGATTTAGAAAGTGACACCTCTTTTTCCTAACCTGTTACTCTATCCTACTTCCAGAAGAATGTTATTATTTGGCTTCATAAATTCAAATAAATAAACAAACTCACTGCCATCGAGTCAATTATGATTCATAGGGACCCCATAGGACAGGATAGAACTATCCCTGTGGGCAGTTCTTTATGGGAGTAGAAAGCCTCATCTTTATGGGAGAAACTCTTTAGGGGTGTAGAATGCTTCATCTTTCTCCTGAGGAGCTGCTGGTGGTTTTGAACTACTGACCTTGTGGTTAGCAGCCCAGTGGATAACCACTAAGCTGCCAGGGCTCCTGAAATAGGACAGGTGGATGAACACAGGAAAAGTGATCAAACATGCATGTCATTTTGTGACATGCAAGGAAAGACTGACCTCTGTTTAAAATCTCCATATAGGATCCTGCTTGGGAATCCTTTCCTGCAGATCCGGATGCCTTCCAGCACGCCATTACACCTCAGCTGATGCAGGACAAGTTCGTGCTCCATGGCCCCTAAAGGAAGAATACACACACCTCATTTGTGGACTGAAGCAAACCCACCTGAGCGTATCTGGGTATCGGAAGTATCTTACCGGGAGTCTTGGTCTCATTGGGGATGATGCAGCGCACGAAGTGGGGGTGAGTGCTTCTCAAGTTGGTCATCAGCTTGTTCAAGTTTTCCTAGAAACCAAGTGGAAGGGATTTTATTATGGGAAAGTCCTATACTTGGCCACAGAATTCGAGTTAGTGTGGAATTAGCCTGGGTGCATCTTAACAATTAGGCCCGAGGCATTTTGTGTTTATTATTGTGTGCTATCAAACCCACTCAGTTCAGGGTTTCTTGGGAAGTGATCTTTGGTGGGTTCTAACTGCTGACCTTTTGGCTCGCAGCTGAATACTTTAACCACAATGCCAGCAAGGCTCCTGGGAGCAAACATACAAGGTGATTCTGTCTTCTGAGGTCTCAGGAATTCTAGCCTGTCAAACAACCAAAGGGCCAAAGTTCTGGGAAGAAATGCTGGTCTCCAGCTTGTGCGATCACCAGGTGTCGAAGGGATCAGGCATGAGACATCATCAGAACAAAAAAAATCATATCACTGTGAATGAGGGGGAGTGCGGAGTGGAGACCCAAAGCCCATCTGTAGGCAATTGGACATCCCCTTACGGAAGGGTCGCCGGGAGTAGATGAGCCAGTCAGCGTGCTGTGTAGCAATGATGAAACATACAACTTTCCTCTAGTTCCTAAATGCTTCCTCCCCCTCACCCCCGCCACTATCATAATCCCAATTCTACTTTACAAATCTGGCTAGACCAGAGGAGGTACACTGGTACAGATAGGAATTGGAAACACAGGGAATCCAATATGGATAATCCCTTCAGGACCAGTGGTGAGAGTGGCGAAACCCAGAGAGTGGAGGGAGAGTGGGGTAGAAACGGGGAACTGATTACAAGGATCTACATATAACCTCCTCCCTGGGGGTCAAACAACAGAAAAGTGAGTGAAGGGAGACGTGGGACAGTATAAGATATGAGAAAATAATAATTTATAAATTATCAAGAGTTCATAAGGGAGGGGGCAGTGCAGAGGGAGGGGGAAAAATGAGGAGCTGATGCCAGGGGCTTCAGTGAAGAGCAAATGTTTTGAGAATGATGAGGGCAACGAATGTACAAATGTGCTTTACCCAATTGATGTATGTAGGGATTGTGATAAGAGTTGTATGAGCCCCAATAAAATGAAAAGAAAAAAAGAATGCTGGTCTCCAAGGTATTCCCTTTTAATATCCAGGAGCCAGCTTATAAACACCTTTCGTAGGCTTGTGCAGAGCCATGTTCTGCACTAGGAACCACACGGCAAAGCAAAAAGCCTCAGCTCTGCCTCTAACAAGCTGCCCAACTCTATAAAATCTCTTTCCTCCCTCTGGGGTCTATCTGGAAACAGGTGAGATAATCTCTCAGGCCTTTTCCATCTCACTCAGAGTGAACAATTTTCACAGTGGTATTTTCACAGCAGTCACACAGGTCAGCAAGCTTCCCGATCCTTTCTTGGGTTTATTCTTCCCTGGGATCAATAGCTTCTTGTTTATCCTTGCCTTCTTCTGCTTTGTTTTTCAAAGTCTAAAATTGCGAGCTAACCTAACCCATGTGGACTGATGTTTTGTATCTGAAAACGATCCACGGAATAAGGCGTATGGTGAGAGGAGGGGGTTACTCCTGAAAGAGTGTAATGGGTAGAGTGGATATTTTCTTAAATTATAGAAAACTCACATATGTATATTTTCTCAGTGCTTCTCAGGTTTATTCTTTGAGAAGGCAGACTTTTTTTCATATCTCCATTAGCCATTAGGAAACAAAGATCATAAGCCATATGAGTGTCTAGTTTTGAAAACACACACAAGGGCAAACTGATGAAAGGATTCTATCGAGTGAGAGCCCTGTAAATTGTCAGTGAAAAAGAAAATAAGATTTCATTTTTCACAGAAACGAGACTAAGCCATACAAATTCTGATGGGGCAGATGAGCTACAGAAGAAAATCACATTATTTTGTAATAAAATTATTGTTGTTTTAATCCCAAGTGACATCTTCTAGCTCAATCACTCACCTAAATCACTAGGCTTGACTTCAGATGACTTCTATCTATTGGAGAAAATTAAATCCACCCACAGAGAACCAACCTGAGTTTATGGCAGATTGTCCAAAAAAAAAAAAAAAACCAAAAACATCTCAGGCTCACTCTTCAAAAAAACCCCTCAAGGACATTTTTAAAGAACTTCAGTGCAATAAAGAGATAGGATAGGACCTTCCCAGGGGACAGCTTTGACCTCCAGCTCTGTTTCTTTAAGATCCAGCCTAATTATGTTAACAAGAGTGTGCTTAAGAACACTTTGGCATTCTTAAATTGACTGTTCTATGTTGTTCTTTGCTATTGAATTGAATCGGACTCATATTGACCCCATGAGTGCAGAGCAGAATTGCCTCTTAGGATTTTTAAGTAGACTTCCAACCTACCTTCCAAGGCACCCTGGGTGGGTTTGAACCCCCAACCTTTCTGCTAGTAGTCTAAGGTGAAACTCTATGTGCCACCCAGAGGCTCCTCATCAATATGAAGGGGCTTCAAAAATTTGTGGGGAAGTGGAATTAAAACATCATGACATTGTATCCTACAAACTTTTTGATGCTTCCATATAGATTAGGTCATCATAATAAAGAGCTCTGGAGGGGGCACACATGGTTTGCCCTTGGCTGCTAACCTAAAGGTTGGCAGTTCAAACCCAGGCAGGGATGCCACGGAAAGTACCCCTGACTATCTGCTTCTGTGGGAGCAATAGCCAAGAAAACCTTAAAGAGCAGCTCTCCCCCATCGCACATGGGGTTGCCAAGAGTGAATCCACTTGTCAGCAACTAATAGGAAGAACGAATTGAAATCTACTCAGTCCAGGCAAGCATCGCTAACAGGAACTACAGCAGCAACGACCACAGTAACAATAGATTCAGTATCCTTCCCACAGGAGTAGCACGCCTTTGGGTCAACTGTGAGGTTCAGAAGAGTGAGCATTTAAAATGATCTCTGTTCACATTTCCTTCCCTTCTAACTTGGTCGACAGACAATAATCATGATAACCCATAGAAGCAGACTAGGGTTTTCTAAGTAAATTTGTACTTTACCCTGAAAAGAGCCGACACAGTCTGGAACGAAGAGCCCTTCTTCTTAGCGCCTTTCTTTGCACCACTGTCTGAGGTAAAAAGCAGGCCCATTAATCACAGTAGACGTCTGAAGACTGGCATGCTACATGATCATTCTCCGGGAATGGAGTTAGCTCAGGTTAAGGACACGGAAAGTACCTGCTTCAGCACTGGCATATGTGGAGAAGAGACTGGCCAGAGTCTTCATCGCAGATTTCCGGTACAGGCCGACCACCGTGTCATTCAGGGGGTCCTTGTTCTTGTCCAGCCAGCCGGCGATGTTGTAGTCCACCGTGCCGGCGTAGTGCACCAGCGAGAAGTGGGCCTCGGCCCTGCCCTTCACCACCTTGGGCTTCTGGAAGTTGCTGGACTTGCCCAGATGCTGGTCATACAGCTTGTTCTTGAAGGAGGTGTCTGTGGCCTTGGGGAACATGCACTCCTCCTCCAGGATGGAGAAGATGCCCAGTGGCTGAATTTAGAAAAGTAGACAATGGGCTTCAGCCTAGCTTCTCTCACAAGATATAAGCACGTTGACTGTCACTTGGTTGAATGTCGAGGGCCCCAATTCATGGTAGTTATGAGCCAACACAGAGTCACAGCTCAGAGAAGTACTTTGCTTATTTCTAGAGTGACTTTCCCATCATTCCTTCCCATTCAACTCATAGCATCATTTTAATGACAAGAATAGTGGAATATAAAGAATATAAAATAAATATAAGTAGTAAATATATTTATCACAGATTTTTTCCCTATTAAGTGAATTAATTTGTTGTCATGGTTTTATTTTGCTACAAAATGACTTACTGGCTTAGAATGCTTATTCTATATGCGATAATTTAACAACCAAAGAACAAACAACCAAAACTATTCAGGGTGCTGTGTGTATTTAGTCTCTTATATCTGGATTAGGAAGAAGCATACGCAGTTTAATTATTAACTTCTGAAGAGATTCACTATCCTATAAGATCTGTGCATTACTTTTTATTGAGAAGAAAGTTTTATTGCTATTGCTGTCATCTCAGATTATAATGGAGATAAGCTTAGAACTAACCAGGCCATACTTCTAGTGAATAGAAAACATTCAGCAGAGTTGCAGGGGATTTGAGTCAGTGTGAGAACAAACAGGGAGCAGAACTCAGCCCTCCGTGATCTCTCATGTAAATATTGAAAAGAGATCATTTCCAAATAGGAAAGTGTAACTTTTCTAATATGTTCTGATTACAATAATACTTCCTTTCATTGGAAGTCATGCGCACCTTCTCGATGAGCTCAATGCAGGCAGCCAGGTCCATGCCGAAGTCGATGAAGGTCCACTCGATGCCCTCCTTCTTGTACTCCTCCTGCTCCAGCACGAACATGTGGTGGTTGAAAAACTGTTGCAGTTTCTCGTTGGTGAAGTTGATGCACAGCTGCTCCAGGCTGTTGAACTGTACAAAATTGTCGAGATATCCAGATGAAAAGGATTTGGGTAGCAAATGGAATTGCTTTATGAACTAAACTTTTCTTCGGAAAAAAATGTCTAAAGACAGTACTGAAATGTGATTTAAACTAATTATTGATTATTGTAAGAATCTCAGAAGATGTAAGTAAGTGTTAACAGGAGCCTTTCTGACAACTCCAGAGCATGACCCTGTGGTCAACGGTTCAGATTCAAAGGGTAGGGGAAAGTATTTATTGGAACATCTCATTTGGTTTTTGCCATCCTCCCTCTCCAATTTGACATTAAATTATCATCACCTTGGTGGACACATTGTCAAATAAAGCTTATCTTAAGAGCCTTAGCTTCTATGTAAAGTGAAATATAGGCTAATTTTTCTTCTGTCTGTCAGACATGTGACAAATCCCTCTTGTCAAGGCGATGAATAAAGAGAGCTGATACAGTATAGCAACTGAGAATGGAAAAGAGTCTGCAATCATTCAGTGGAGATGATATATTTTGTGTAAAATTAATTTGGAAGAGGACCTACTATGATTTGTCTCTAAGCATCTAATGTTTTTGCTCTCTCTCTCATCCATGGAACAGACCTCATATATGTACAATGATATAGATATGGGTTCCTACCCCGGCTTTGTTCATGCTAATTGTATGATCTTTAGCAAGTGTGTCGATTTCCTTGAGTTTCATTTTAATTAGTATTTATTTAGTGGCATTAGTTATTCCTTCATGATTTTTAAAAAGATCAAATGAAGTAACATTTGGATTTGCTTGGTATATAGTGCAGGAACACACTGATTGTTCAATAAATGCTAGCTTTTATTATTACTTTCAGTGACCGCCTAGATGTTTTGGAGCTAATGTTTCTTCTAGGTGTACTGGTAGAGAAAGCATTGTGGATAATATCAATGGACATGGAGAATGATAGTGCATAGCATTTCATAGCCTACAGTGACCCCTCCCCACTATTTAGTAATATGAAGACCACTCACATCAAAGATCTCGAAGCCAGCAATGTCCAGCACCCCGATGAAGTACTGCCTGGGCTGCTTGGTGTCCAGCTGCTGGTTGATGCGGGTCACCATCCACAGGAACATCTTCTCGTAGACGGCTTTGCCCAGAGCACCCACTGCATTGTACACCTTCCCACAAAGAGCAATGCTGGTTAGCTTTCTTAAAAATATGTCATGAAGCAAAATAAGACTAATTTATAAATTATCAAAGAGGGAGGTGGGGAGGGAGGGGAAAATGAGGAGCTCAATCTTGAGAAGGATGATGGCAACAAATGTACAAATGTGCTTGACACAATGGATGGATAGCTGGATGGATGGTGATAAGAGTTGTACGAACCCCCAATAAAATGATTTAAAAAAAACAGGTGAAGCCTACTTAAAATATACATATATATGTCATGAAGAGCTACATGGTGTAAGTCCTACACATACCTGCTGTACTGTCTGACCTTTGGTGACGTACTCATTGCCGACCTTCACCCTGGGGTAGCAGAGGGCTTTGAGCAGGTCAGCGGAGTTCAGACTCTGGAGATAGGCTGCCTTGTCAGCAACTGCAGGGACACAATTCAAGACATGAAGGTTAGTGATGGTCTGCTTCTCTAACCTCATCTTTGTGTGTCCTTCTAATCCAACTTCGTTATTAATAAATAACGGATCTCAAGTAATTCCATAGATCAAATGAGACTCTGTATACAATAGAACCTATAATTTCCACTAGATGGTTGCTTATATTGACTGGTTTTTGGGGGTTTGATTACAAGTGCTTTTTGAGAAAGTCATCCACAAAGAGCATATGTGCACTATTGATTGCAAAAGTCCTTCCTCTTAAGAGACATTAGGCAGAGTTTGAATGATAACACACACATCTTAATATTCACTGCTCCCCAGGGATGAAAGAGTATTTGGATAGCATTCTCAGTTTTGCCACTCATGACTTAATCTCACTGGATTAGTTTCTTTATTGGATTATATGTCATTTTAAAAAAATGTGTCTTTTAGACTTTCTGGATTGGCCTTTGTTGTTGCTCCTTGCCCTCAAGCCGTTGTGACTCATAATGACCGTGCGTATAACAGAATGAAACATACATTGCCCCACCTTGCTACATCTTCATGATCATTGGTATGTAGGGGTTCATTGTTGAGGCTATTGTGTTCACCCTGGCATCAATGAGAGGGATAACCTCACCGAGCTTCTTTAAAAAATTCTGTCAGTGACTATAATGTACATTTTATGTGCCAGGTGTGCAAGGCACTCTCAAAAGTTAAACCACCGAGAGAGAATGACAAACTGGTGCTGTCCGAAGCGACCTCAAGGATCAGATAAATTTAGCTTTCCGTGGTAGACCCTGTACATTGTATGCTCTTTCCGTGTGTAGAACATATGGTTTTCCTTCTGTGGTTATGCACCTAGCAACAGTTAAATGTCCTGGAATTCCCATTCATCTCAAGGCTATCTATAGTTTGTTATGGTCCACAGTGTGGAATGTCTTTGCCTAGTCAATGAAACAAAAGTAAACATCTTCCTGGTATTCTCTGATTTAAGCCAAGATCCATCTGACATCAGCAGTGATCAATCTTGTTTTACATGTTCATTTGAATCCAGCCTGAACCTGTGGCAGCTCCCTCAATGTACTGCTGCCACTCTTGTTGGGTGGTATTCAGCAAAAATTTTACTGGCATGTTACATCAGTGATATTGCTCTATAGTTTGACCACTCTTTTGAGTCACCTTTCTTTGGAATGGCTACCAATATGCATCTCTTCTAGTCTGTTGACTAAGTAGCTGTTTTCCAAATCCCCTAGGATAGATGAATGAGGGCTTCCAGGGCTTTATCAGCTTGTTGAAACATTTCAATAGATATTCCATCTGTTCCTGAAGTCTTGTTTTTGGCTAATGCTTTTAGTGAAGTTTGAGTTTCTTCCTTCATTACCATTGGTTCTTGCTCATACACTACTCCTTGAAATGGTTGAATGTCACCCCCCGCCCCCACGATGACTTTGTGTATTCTTCCCTTCTTCTTTGTATGCTTCCTGCATCATTCAATATTTTGCCCATAGAATCTTGCAATAAGTCAACCCAAGGCTTGAGGGTTTTTTTTCTTGCGTTCTTTCAGTTTCAGATATGTTGGGCATTTTCTTCCCTTTTGGTTTTCTAGCTCTAGATCTACTCACATTTGGTTACACTCTTTTACTTTGTTTTCTTGAGCTATTCTTTGGAATTTTCTGTTTAGCTCTTTGACTTCATGATTTCTTCCACGTGCCTTAGTGATTCTACAATTAAGAACAAATTTCAGAGTCTCCTCTCAGATCCACTCTGCTCTTTCTTTCCTGTTTTTAGTGACTGTCTGCTTTCTCCATGTGCGATGTCCTTGATGTAGTTCCGCAGTTCATCAGGCCTTCCTTTCTTACTTTCTTTTCTATCTGACGTGTTGCTATATTGTCTACAGGCTTACACTTGGCAACCCACATGGATTCGCAGAGTTTTTAAGGACATCCTTTGGCCCTAGTTCTATGTTGATCAGATCCTATATTGCTAGTTACTAGGTTTTTCTAACTAGTGTGAAAATAGACAAAGTTATCCTAGTACCTATCCACCATTGCTAAATAAAAGTAGGGACACTTTTCCATTATTCTATTGCATTCTCTCTCCAATTATCTAGCCCTAGGCTGTGATTTTTAGATATCTTCATACACTTTCCTATGTGGGTTCATTTTAACTTATTTGTATTGCATAACAATGATGAAGACAGAGAGATGTGAGGAAGGAAAGGCGTGGAGAAGGCACGCAATGTGCTTTTCCTTGGTTCACAAATCCTAGGGCTGTCACTGGGCTTTACAACCTCTTTGGGAGCAATGGATGCGCATGGACGGATGAGTGGATGGGTAGCTAGGTGAATGTAGGGATAGCTGGATAGATAGATGCGTAGATATTTCTACATGAACGTTTCTGTATAGAAGGAATATGGAGAGAGAATGGTGGAGTAAAAAACCTGAGAAGGTTTTTATTTTGTAGATTGTCTTGTTGCATTTATTATATAGTTTGTGTGTGGTGTGTGTGTGTGTGTGTGTGTGTGTGTGTGTGCTCTTTAGGAGATGGTATTAAAAATGACAGTGTGTGTATCTGTCAGAGAGAGAGACAGAGAGAGAGAAAGAGTGAGAGAGAGATTCTCTGATTCAAACTCAGATGGAGGTAGTTTTGGTACCTTCAGTGCCATCTGGCTCAGCTTGCTCCTCCCGTTGCTTTTGTTTGAATTTCATGTTCCCATAGTGCATTACAGCGCCGGTGAGTTTATAGATGGACACTTTCTCTTCAGGACTAAATCCCAAGATGTCAATGGCACTCTACCAGAAGAAATGAGAGGACCAAAGTGAGAGTCAAAGAGACTAACTTATTTAGAAGAATACAGATTATATCTTAATATAAACAGCGGGGCTGCTTTTGTCATTCTCATATGTAATGGGTTTTTTTTTTTTAATGTGCAGGCGTGTGACTTACATCCGTGGCCATCAGCTCTTCTTGGTCATCAATGCTGGGGACTGTGATCTCTCCCTGGCTGATGAAGGCATAGTCATACGGGTTGGTGGTGATCAGGAGCATTTCTGGGTACATAGAATTTAGAAGGTTTTATGTTTTACTTTAGACATTGTTAATAACATATTAATTCTCGTCTGTGAAGTTAAGTTTGTTCTCACCAATTAAATCTGGCTTCTTATTGGATGTGATTTGATAAAAAATATGGTAGCTTCTTTCTGCCTTTAGCTGGAAAGTAACTCTAGACTTTTCTAGCAGATCTGAAAAAAGAGACAGTCAACCAGGAAATCTATCCATGCTACTAAATTAACCTTAACATCTTTGGGAGTATTGGATGGGTTTCATTTATTTCACTGAAATTTCATCTTGATGATTTCTTGGTGCCACATATTAGAATTGCAGATACATATGCCAATTGCCCATGAGTCTCACCTTCTATAAAGCATTCCTACTGGAGAGCAAATTAGCTTCATATAGAGGATCCTTGGCCTTAGCTTAAGAATCGATTGCTACCAATCCCTTCTTGTTGGTTCACTTTAAGCTCATGCTGTGATGGAGTGGCGACTTTGGTATCATCTACCAAGGCTCAAGGCAAGAGTAGTCACAGAAATGTTGTGTGAACTCATAGGTAGCCCATGATAACCTATGGGTAACCCCAACTCCAGATGTTTATCCTGGGGGAAAATCATTGTTTCTGAATCAGGAATTTATCTTCAATATACTAAATAACCAATCTAAGATTGCAGTAATTGGAACATGCAGTGGACATGGATAAGTCTGACATTAACCTCACAAACCACCCTACCAACAAGCCCACATCTTACAAGCTTCGTTTGCAATGGGTCTTGCAAAATATCCAGGTACATGAAATCTCTAGTGTTTGTGCTGATTTTCAGTGGTCCTGTTACTCACATGTTTCAATATCAGCGGAAGCCAGCTTCCCTGTGGTACCAAAGTGGATCCTGATGAATTTCCCCTTAGAAAAAAGAAACATGATTCAGAATATAAAACAACAACAACACCTACCATTCCCTCCCCAACCTCCCAACTTCCTCTTCAGGACTACATCCCAAGATGTAATGGCGCCCTGCTAGGAGAGATGATTGGTCCAAAGTTAGAGTCAAAGAGACTATCTTATATAGAAGAATATTCTTGCTCCTAGCACCCCTCTAAGACAGCAGAACTGCCCTTGTGAGTTGCTGAGACGGAAGCTTTACAGGAGTAGACAGCCTTATTTTTCTCCTTTGGAGAGGCTGGTGGTTTTGAACTCCTGACTTTGGATTAGCAGCATGCAATAGAAAGAGAGAGAGAGTTGAAATAGTAATCAGACATGATTTCCCAGGCACATAAGGACAGGGGAGACCCCTCGCAGACTCACAAAGCGGGAGGAGTTGTCGTTCCGCACGGTCTTAGCGTTGCCAAAGGCCTCCAGCAGGGGGTTGGCACTGATGATTTGATCTTCCAGATTCCCCTGCAAGGAAAAGCAACACTCATTTCTGGAGTTCCAGACTTCCCAAGAGCCCTCCTAGAATCCAGATGGTAACTATGGTGACCAGACCCACCTGCATTTTGCCAGATTCCTCCTTCTTCTTCTCCCCAGTAACTGCAATTGTTGCAAAGTACTGGATGACACGCTTGGTGTTCACGGTCTTCCCTGCCCCGGATTCTCCGCTGTCCAAACACGAGAAACCGGAGAAGAGGTCAGAATGATAACACATGCTGTCAGCGTGGGAAACAGTCTTGACCAACCAGAGCAGTAAAACCAAATACATACGTGATCAGAATGGACTGGTTCTCACGGTCTGTGAATGAACAACCAAGACCACGAATTAGAAAAGGAAGCTTATTCACTATGAAACTGATTAAAACCAGTCCAGATCAAATATGGTATGTTCTTGAAAACATTTTGAAGACATCGCTCATGACTTCAGGCTTGTGTTTAGCCTCTGAAATGACCTTCTTGGAGTAAAATTTGTGAAAGTGCTCCCTCATGTCTTGAGGGTGTTTTGTGTTTGTGTACCTCTGTGTCTGTGCTTTGTTTTAAAATGCCTTGCTAATACAAGGATAGAATACTAGAATAAGTGTCCACTCACCCATCACATTATGTCAGTGATAACATTGTGAATAATTTTATGTCATCTCTCATCATATCTACTCCCAAGAAGAGTTAGAGTATGGCCAACTCACAGGGACTCTACCTTGCCCAGTAGGGTCAGAATTGACATGAGGGCAGGAAGGTCTTCATATTCTCCTTCCACTGGGTTATTTTAAAGGAAATTCTTTACATACAACTTCATATATAAACTGTTTGATAAGAATCATAAAAATTTCAAATCATAAGGGATCTGCTGATTTATCACATCTCTATTTCAATACTGATAGCTGATAGATTTTAGAGAATTCTAAAATACTTTTTGGAAATACAGATACAATCTGGATTTTATTAGCTGTAGGTGCAGATTATGGGGAATTCAAGGAATTAGATACCATCTTGTATCAAATTCAGACTGATTCCCCACTCCCAGGCCCAGTATAAGCAAAATAATGAAAGATCACATTGCATCTAGTGAGATAGTAGATTTTTAAAAAGTAATGACCTCTTTAAACTCATTTCAATCACTGCCATCAGGTAGTTTCCAACTCATAGTGACCCTATAGGACAAAGTACAACTGCTTCTGTGGGTTTTTGAGGCTGTAAAGCATTACAGGATTACAGCATTACTTTCTCCCACTGAGTGACTCATGTGAACTGGCAGCCTTGTGGTTAGCAGCCCAATGTGTAATCCGCTATATCAACAGAACATCTTCAGGCAATACCACAATAATATCACTGTGTCAACCCCGAACATTTGATATGATTTTAGATGAACTGATAGTGTTGGCGAAGAATATTAAATATACCATGGACTTCCCAAAGAACAAGCACATCTGTATTGAAAGAGGTACAGTCAGAATGCACCTTGGAAGTGAGGAAGGTAACACTTTGTCTCATGTACCTTGGGCATGTTCTCCAGAGGGACTAGTCTCTGTGAAAGACAACATGCTGCGTAAAGTAGAAGGCCCTTGCAAAAGAGGAAGTCCCTCAGGGCCTTAGCTGTCACAATGGCTGCAACACTGCGCTCCGTTAAACTGTGAAGCTGGCACAGAACCAGAGACTGTTCGGTGCTATGGTACATCAGATTGCTGTAAGTTGGCATCAACTCGAAAGCCTCGAACAACAATAACAACAGTGTTTGTGAGTCATAACCTTGAGTTTGGATCAGCTCCCCACCCCAGAGGATGGGAATGTTGGTAAGAGGTGTGAGTGTGTGCGTGCGTGTGCATAATAGCATAAGTGCAGCTGTTGACTATTTGAACCTCTGAAATAAGCCAGCTTTAGGATCATTTCCGGGCAGTAGCTAGTGTCTGTGGACCAGCCAAAGCACAGTCACTGGCATGGGAGCTTTGTAGAAATGCTGGCCAATGCCTAATAGGAGATTGCTAGTTTGTCATTTTCTCCTCTTCTCCTTTAAAAGACAAACTAAAAACAAGTACAACAAGAAAAAGAAGGCAAATTAACAACAGACAAACAAATAAGTCCTCTTTCCATTTCCAGGACCTCATGAAACAAAAAGAAACTCAGGAATTTAGAACTTTTGCCAAGGCAATACTTTTGGTGAGAGAAAAATCTTCACTGCTGTATGTAGGGATTATAATGCTTATCAAAGGTACTTGCTTATACTTTGAGAAGACCCAGAAAATCTGGCTTGGATAAAATTGTAAAATATTTCCAAAAAAAATGAGAATTTTAAAAACTCTGTTCTATTAGGCAAAAACTTCAAAAGCTCTGGGAGGAAACTAAAAAATCATTCTTTACTTCTGTCCTCAGTGACTAGTACTATTAGCTGTGTCATTTGAAGATAAGGGTATGTTTTCTAGTTATGCTCAATAATGATCTTTGCTGGTTCTTTCAGCGACTAGGTTAAAAATCTGTTTCAACTTTTTTTCTATTCAAATTGGAAAATAAAAAGTATGGGAGAACAATCAATAGGTGGGGGCTTCAAGAAATCTCCTGAGGGGAAAAAAATCACATTTTTAAGTTCCATTTTTCCATGAACTTTCTGAAGGGGTGCCCCCTGTACAATTGTATAGCCATCTATTATTGTTTTGAGCAGGCTAACTGTATTTAATGGGCAGCTATCTGACTCAGGAGCCTCTTTTGGCTCACCTGTAAAATGGAGGTGGCTGTTGCCAAGAAAATGTGGCTTCCTAACTTTGGAAAGAGTGAGCCCATGTGCGAGAAATGTGTTGTCATCAAGTCCCTAACAGATCTGGTTGGTAATTTTTTAGATCCCATTGACACGTGTCTCTAAATGGGTGCATCACTCACTCACCAGTCAGCATGAACTGATAGGCATTGTCAGAGATGGAGAAGATGTGGGGTGGGGCTTCCTGACGCTTTTTGCCTCGGTAGGCGGCCACCACCTCAGGGTTATACACCGGCAGCCACTTGTAGGGGTTGACGGTGACGCAGAAGAGGCCCGAGTAGGTCTGGGGGGATCAAAAAATGTATCATTGGATTTGGTTTTCACTCAAGGCTAAATAGACCAGAAAGATGTCTCCAGGCACTCACGTAGATCATCCAGGATGCATAGCGCTCTTTGAGGTTGTACAGCACCCCGGGCTCATGCAGGTGGGTCATCATGGCCATGTCCTCGATCTTGTCGTACTTGGGAGGGTTCATGGGGAACACCTGGTCTTCCTTGACAGTCAGAGTCTGGCAAGGAAACATTCCAGTTTGGGTGAATGGTTGGAGCTAGGCTTTATGTTTGCCTCTGTTCTTGCTGTAAAGTGGTCCTTAGAAGCACCTTCTACTATATGATCCAGTGTCCTTTAACTAGAGGCATAAAGGCATATTTATTTCAGAGGCTGAGGATTGTTGCCATGATTTGTTCTGTATGATGAGCTGTTTTCTTAAAAAACCAAAGCAAAACAAAAAAGAGGCCCCAAACGCTTTCCTCCCCCAGTCTTGTCCCATCTCAAATCGATTCATTTAAACAATATCTTTGACCTAATGGTTATCCTTTTTATTTTCCCTTGCTATTTGTGGGAGGGAGATGAAGCTTCTTACTTCCAGGAAGATCGGCAGCCTCAGAAGCGCACAGGGACAGTCCCCCCCCCCCCCCCCTGTCTGCTAGAGTTGGAATGGACTCAATGGCAGGGGGCGAGAAAAGTTTTGCTCTTTTATCATAAGTTACTTCACATTTGAGGGAAAGGGGAATTTTTAACTCAGTAAATAACGCCAAGTTTCTTCTGATAGAAAAATCTAGTTGGTACATCTCTGAGGTTTGGGGATTTCGACTGGGATGTGGGGGATGAAGAGAAATGGTGAAAGGTGGGTGTCGTGGATGAAGCCCGGTAGGAGGCCGGGAAGAGGAGAAAGAAGGCCACTGCCGAGAATTTCTGGGGCTGACCAGATTGGACGTCTCTACATTGATCTGAAAGGGCAATCGACTTAGAGATTCCCCACTCCTAAGGTTCTATTCTTGAGCGGAAGAGACAGGGTAGCACCTCAGGAGCATTGGCTCCTCAGTTTTACTTACGGCTCCACCTTCAGTCTTGACGGTTACTTTGCCTCCGTCCTTGCTTTGTACAACACTCTTCACGTAGGATTCCTTGGGCTCCGCGACGAAGACAGACGTCTTAGCATCGAAAGGCTTGTTCTGGGCCTCTATCCGCTCCTTCTCCGACTTCCGGAGGTAAGGAGCCGCCTCCCCAAAAACCGCCATCTCCGCGTCTGAACCCCCGCTCATGGCTGAGATTAATTTAGCCGATTCTGCCGGGCAGGAAAAGGGGGAAGAGGGTGTGAAAGAAACTTGAAGTCATACATGCACATCGTAAAAAATGACAGAAAAGTAGGTTCAGCTTAGAATCTAATTATTTTTACAATCTGCCATTCATGAAGACGCTGAGGTGTTCTAAAGGGCTTAGTTTGGAATGAGATTCTAATTTGAACCTTTGCTTTTAGAAGTTTGCTGATTTCCTTCCTATATCTCTTGATTCTCAGGCTGGGCACCTATAAATGAGTTAGAATGGAACTTTTGCTAGTTTTTAATCTCTAAAATGTGACTATCTGTGTTAACAACGATGGATAGATTGTTCTAGCAATTATCATTTAATCCCCATTTCTTCTGCATAAAATTACCTCGTCAATGATCATTTAATCCCCATTTCTTCTGCATAGAATTACCTTGTCAATTATCATTTAATCCCCATTTCTTCTGCATAGCATTTACATCATCTGTAGGCTGGGTTAAAAGAGAAAGTCTATCTTGTTCAAATACAAGTTGAGATTTTCAGAGCTCTCAGAATAATCTCTCTTTGAGCCTCATCCTTTCTTACAAGCTAATTATCTTAAACTTATTTTAATCTCTCCTTTATATTGCTATTTGGTATTATATTTCTTCGTGAGTCATGAAAAGAATGATAGATTGAGTTTTCCGTACTCTGCATGTTTCCATCCGTTGGCTTGTTTCCAAGAGACTTAGCATTGTCTTAATTCTAAAATCTCTTTTGACACAAGACACTTCAGCTAGCAGATCGAGCTATATAGGTACAGCAGCTTCAGCAAGAATAAAGCCCTTCTCACTACACAAATTCCAAGGGCTTCTTTTCTTTCCATACAGAAAAAGAAGGAGGGGGGTGGATAAAAGGTTTATCACATGCATGTAAACCTTGGTCATCTGAGTCATGGATGAATAATGATAGCATGTTAGATTGGCCGATCTTCTAAATGACCTGGGCTAGGACCAGGATCTTCTCTAACTGAAGCACAGTCGTTAGCACATTGTCTGTAGAATACTAGAGACTTATATAGCAATCCATAGTAAATCTTTCTCACAACAAATAACTGTAAACAGTGTACAATTAGCTAAAATATATGATTTTAACAAGACATATTTATATCTACTTTTTTTAGATTAAAAAAATTCCAAGACATTTGTAAAATATCTCAGCATTCTTCAGTAGTGAGACGTTAGTATGGAATAGTTTATTGTCCCCGGACAATTTTCTAACAATAAAGTTAATTTTGCCTTAAATGACCCTTTTAATCTTCTAACTCAATTGATGCGGTCTCTGAGAATAAGACATTCTGCAAAAGAAGATGTTTTTCAGCATTCATGAGCAGTCCTTCAGAAACGCGGTCTGCTTATATAAGTATATATACATGAAATGGTTTCTAACTAAGAATTTCCCACAACCTTCTTACACTAACTCTCCTCTGTCATCAATAAATTAATATAGCACAGTCTTGCCTTGGGTGTTGTCGATGAGAATGCAGATCCAGAAATGTCCAACACTGTAAAAACAATAAGTTTTTTTTAAATTAATGAAGCTCTAAAACTGCAGAGTTATAGAATTAAATCTCCTTGGCTTAAAGCTTGACTTGAGGACAATAAAAGTCCAGGCAAGAGCAACAGCTTCTGTTTGCAGAGACAGGTTTGGGTCAAGGCTTTGAAGCCCTTCCATCTTGCAAGTCCCCAAGCCCCCATCACTTACCTCTTGGTTCTTGGTGGAGATGAGGCACCAAGTTGGTCCTACTTATATAGGAACAAATGTGCTGATGTGGCAGCTCTCCCCTCTTTGTTAGGGCAAGACATTTGGCAACATGAACCCTCAGCATAATTTGCACTGACATTTGGCATGTTTGGATATAATTAGAAGTATTCATATCATTTTGAGTATGTGAACCAAACTCCTATAAATAATTCGACAAGGGTCAATCTGCCGGCAGAGAATGCTTTCTAGTATGCTGGGAAGGTAATCTTTGACAGTGGCTGGTGGGGCCCCAAAGTACGTTAATAAGAGCTATATTCGATTTGGCAAACTCTTTCAGGCATGCCTGTGTAACCCAATGATCAGACACTCAGGGAATGATTGCTGTCAGGCCTTAATCGCTGTTCCTTTTTTGTTACAGCAGGAGCCCCTCACTGCATTCCCTTGGGTCACTGCCACGGCTCATCCGTGGAGTCTGAGAGCACCGTCTAAACCGAGGCCCCAACATAGGGCCAGTGCCCACATGCCCTGCATTGAGAATAAGTTACAATGCGATCGCAAACTAATTTATATCTATCATATAAAAAATAAAAATACTGGTAAGCAACGAGAAAAATATGACAATCACAGGATCCAGTGATAAGATAGACAGAAGTGTGATCATACTAAGGCATACGCACTTGCTTGTAATCTGCTTTAAAAGTATATATGCCATCTTTCACAGGCCATTGTCCATACCATGATCATAATGCGAACCCCTGTTCTTAACTAGATTGTGTATATTTTGATCCTTCTTTCTAGATGAAAATATTTCCTTTTTAAAAGGAATTGTAAACTCAGAAATGAACTCACCATGTCACCAGAGCTCCCAAAGGAATTATATTGAGGCATAATGTATATATACTGCATCATTCACCCTTTTTAGGTGATAGTTGTGTGTTTTGAAACTTGTAAACTTTACACACAAAAGGCTTCCTTTCTTTGATGTAGAGTTCTATCAGTTTTTATGCACACATCAAAAACATCCCTTTTTATAATGACCACTAATGTAGAACAACTCCAATTGCATGAGTTTTGGCACAAAGAGATGCAGTTGTGTAACCTTGACATTTTAGAGAGATCCACTGATATCACTTGGATGTATAGTATTAAAAATAGTTTCTATGCATTCACACATACATGAATGAAACTGGCTTAGGAAAACTCATCCATAGAAAATGTATAGATGTTTAAAACATATTGTAATGCTAGTTACACATTTATCAACTTAAAAATTCTATACTGCTAGATCATTATTTCATGGTAGTGCATAAATAATTTGAATAGACAGTAGTTTTCCCTTATCCACGGGGGATGCACTCCAAGACCCCAGTGGACCCTTGAAATCACATATGGTACCAACCCCTAGATATGCTCTGCTTTCTCCTACCCATAAGTTATCAATTAGGTGCAGTAAGAGATTACCAACAATAGCTAATGATAAAATAGAACAATTACAACAACTCACTGTAATAAGATTTATGTGAAATTAAATGAAGTGAACACACAGGTAAGCCATCTCTTTGGACCATGGTTGACTACTTATATACCAAAGTGTTATATTCAGCCCAATGTACTCAGTATCCAGCATTAAAAATGATCAATACATGGTCAGCATTGTGTCATCTATTCATTCCCTGTGTCCTTGGATTATTATGTTATCACTTATTTAAAAATCTCTGTGTCGAAATTCCATAATTGTAATTTCCTTGTTATAGAAGTTGTACAAAGTTTTTCCCAGTCTAATACTTACCTTAATTACTATGACATCTTGGTTTTATATTTTTGTGTAGTTAAAGTTATGTAATTTTTCCTTTATACTTTTGATTTTTGTGTGTATTATAAAAGAAGGCTTTCCCTAACTCAAGGACTTACAGTCATAAACAGTCTTCTATATATTCTACCAAAATATTTATTTTTAATATTGAAGTTTATAATCCATCTGTATATGTTTTTCAATGTGAATGGTGTTAAGCAGGGATTGTTTTTTACTTTATTACAATTATGACAGATAATTTTCTCAGCACTACTTAATAGACCAATATTTCCTCACCCCTTATTTGAAATGCCAATTTATCCATACCATGAAATGTGTGTGTTGGGATATAGTCTGTCTGTCAAGTCCATATTTTGTACAATATTTTAGTGTCAATAGTACATATTGTCCAGGAGGGAAATTTTCCCCTTATTCATTTTGCCCAAAATTGTGATAATAGTTCTTTCATAATCAGTTTTTGAGATTATGGGGAAAGAGTGTTGTGATTTATATTTTGGTTAAACTGTATAATGAGTTAATAATAAATAGTTTGATGTTACGAGAATCAATAATTTTACAACAGGGAATCTTTCCATCCATAAGCTGGATGTGTTTTTCCACTTAATCGATAGTTTAATGTTGTTCAGTCAGATCATCCCATTTTATTTAAAAAGGTTTTATATATTCCACATTATGCTTGCCATGCTTATTGCATTTGATGTGTCCTTGTTCCTATGGTGAATGGGATTATTTTCCTATTACACTCCTTCTCTGGTTATCAGTGACATGGACAGACCAGAGCACCTATTCAAAATCACTTTCTTTGTGGCAGCAATGAGTTCAGCTAAGCCTAGATTTCTGTCCAGCAAAGGGCAGCCGTGTTTTGGCACATGAAGTAAAAGACAAAGTGTCTGGTTGGGGCTTCCAGAAAAACTCTCTTATAAAACAGGTCAGGCTCTACTGGCACTGCCCTTTCTGTCACCCAGTCCTTTTCTTGTTTCAGGACACTGGTATCTCTCTTCAGAGAAGAACAAAGAGAACCCCAGAGACGACCAAAGCTTTGACATCTGTGAACCTGATATAGTATTGTGTAGAGACAAAGTAAAATAAACCATACATTTGTGTAAGCACTGATTATAACTTTTCCATATTGATTATTTATGCACTATCATGAAAAATGATCCAGGAGTATAGCATTAAGGAAGCAAGTTGATAAATGTGTAAACTATATTACTTATGACATGTTTTTAATATTTTCATTATATATTTTCTGTGGGCCAGTTTGTCAAAGCCAGTTTCATTCCTTTTGTTTTCTTAGAAAATACATATGTGTGGATGCATCGATAAAGTCTTGAATATTACACATCACACTGCCATCAGTGGTCTCTCTACCTCTGGAGAGAAGGAAGATTCCTGCATTAGGCATATTCTTGAAAAGAGAATTTTACCTTAATCTATAAGGCTCTAATTATACATGTAGATAAACTATAAGAGCTTCCACAATTGTATATGTTTATCAAAATTCAGTTTTGATAAACTGGAATTGTTTACATATTGCTCTATAGTGGCCATTATATAAACTGGTGTGTTTGATGCATGCATAAAAGCTGGTATAACTGTACATCAAAGAAAGTAAATTATGTGTGTGTGTAAAGATTACAAATTTAGAAACACAACTATCATTTAAAAGGATGAATGATGCTGTAGTTAAATTATGCCTCAATATGACTACTTTAAAAAAGAAAACATTTTCTCTAGAAAGAAGGATCAGAGTGTATATAACATATAAAAGAATAGGGGCTCATTACATTCATGGTATGAACAATTACCGGTGATATATGGAATATAGAATATTTTTAAAGCAGATTATAAGCATGTGCATATATATGGCTTAGTATGATCACACTTCTATATCTCGATTTCTGGATCCTGATATTGCCATTATTTTTCTCTTTGCTTACCTTTATTTTTGTTATTTACATTAATGATTCAGAGGATCTGTTATATGCAAATATATCCCTAAGAGAAACACGGTGTTTCAAAAAGTTAATGATTTTTTTAAAAGATGTTATCTAATGTCCTGGCCCCTTTTCTGAACTGCTCTATGATTTTAAACAATATGTTATTTAATTTTCTCAAAATTTCCACCTTAGGCACAAATAATTAAGAAACAGAAAATTAAATGGTTTTGTCTTCTTATGCATTATTTCCCTTCACTCTTAATGTATTCTCTAAGGCCTTGGGGACAATGTTTAGTAATATTAATATAATGAACATCTTATTTTTGTTCCTGATTTTCATTGTATTGCATCTAATGTTATATCATTAAGTGTGGGATTTAGCATATATTTTTAGTTTATCATTAATCTTGGTCAAAAAGATGCATTGGGCAATTCCAGTTCAATGTAGATACCAAACAGCTGAAAGGATGTTTATATGAAACTTAAAAATGAATGCTTATAGCAGTATTATTCAAAATAGTCCCAAAGTGAAAACAGATCAAATGGCTAAGAACTGACAAACAGATAAACAAAAGTGGAAAATCCATAGAAGGGGCTGTATAATTCAGCCATATGAAGCAGTGAAGTATTGATACATGCAACAATATGCAATGCTTGGATCCACAATCAATGCTCATGGAAGTAGTAGTGAAGAGATCCAACGATGCACTGCATTGGGAAAATCTACTCTACAAGACCTCGTTAATGTGTTGAAAAGCAAGGGTGTTAATTTGAGGACTAAGGTGTGCGGTTAGACGAGAGAAAAAAATTCATAAACACACTCATATGTGTATAAGAAAGAGCTTTATATACAAGAGCAATTGAATATGGAGAAAACATCCCAGCCTAGTCAAGATCAAATCCATAAGTCTGATATTAGCCCATATGTATGATTCTAGTCTATAAAGTTCCCTTCAGACTCATGCAACACATGCAATGACACTGAATGCAGGAAGATCATAGACCAGTGGGTGGGAAGTCTTGTGGACCCAGTAGCGTTGTAAGCATCTCCGAGCTGGCAGGGTTTTCATGTGGCTCCTCCAGCTCAGGGCACTAGCATATTTCCATGTGTCTTGTCAGCTGCAATGTCTTTCAGGAAGTGAGCCAGGAGAGAGAGAGAGAGAGAGAGAGAGAGAGAGAGAGAGAGAGAGAGAGAGAGAGAGAGAGAGAGAGAGAGAGTTTCCCGCCTCTAAGGAGGAACACAGGAGTTCCCAGAATCCTCAGGAGAAGACCCCGCCCACACAGAGGCCTCATTAGCGATGACCTGATCCACAGGCTAGACTTCACCCCTTCACTCTTAATCCTCTCAAGTTGACAAATGATTATATAATGACCACAGTGTGCCTTTTCCAGGCCATGATATTTTCAATGGCCTCATGTGCATATGAAGGTAGGTCATTGGATAAGGAAGACAGAAGACTCTGTCATTTGAATTGTGGTGCTGGCAACGAATATTCAAAGTACCAGGAACTTGCCCAAAGATAAAAAAGACCTGCCTTAAAGGACGTATGACCAGAATGTGCCTTGGAGTCAAAGACGGTGAGACGTAGTGTTTTGTACTTTGGACATCTTATTAGGAGAGAGGTGTAGGAACTGCATGTCCCCCCACCCTGGATTTAAGCCATGTATGACCTTTATGAATTTACTCTCAGTTTCCTGCCATACAAACTGCCCTGAGGTTTTACTGCCCTTTGTTCCTTTCCCGCCAGAGGGTGGCTGCCTTGACCCTTGCTAGGATTGGTGCTCTTTCACTAGCAGCTGCTATGTTCTTGGGTCAATACATGACTGGTGGCATCTCCCCCCAGGCGTAAGGTATGCTTCATTAGCATACTTACCTGTTTGATCAGTTGCCCGCCATTTCTTCCTTATTTAGAGATGCACGACTATTGGCTACCTCAGTTGTACCTTATTTTACATGTGACGTCATGGTGCCCGCCCTTTGCTGGCTATTTAAATCTCTGCTCTCAGCTCAATAAATGAGGCTTGATCAGATTCCTGTCTTGCCTCCATTTCTCGTGCCCTTGCCCATCTTCATTCCCAGTCCCTCTTTCAGGTATCCACGTTGTTGATGTCCCGCGGGAGGGGACAGAGAGGAGTCTGTAAAAGGGCGCCATGCTTGGTGGAAGGGCAGGGAAAATGAGGAAAACCCTTGACAAGATGGATATGCACGGTGGCTGCCACGATGGGCTCCAACATAAGAGCAGTTGGGAGGATGTTGCAGGACAGGGTGCTGTTTTGGTCTATTGTGTGCAGGGTCTATGATACACCGCAGGAGGTGGAGCCGCCTGGATGGCACCCGACAACAACAGCAGCGTGGAGGAAGTTGGCAACATTATGCTCAGTACAAGCAGCCAGAAAAGGCCCTCTTTCATTATTCCATGGATGCACAATGCCCAGACTAGACAAATGCACAGAATCAGAAAGTGGATTCGTGTTGCCAGGATACGAGAACAGAAGGAGTTAGGGAATGCTTGCTAATGGACACAGGATCTTTTGTTTGTTAATTTTTTTTGGAGTGATGAAAATTCTCTGAAATTAGATTGTGGTGGTAGTTGAATTACCTTGTGAATATAGTTAAAACAACTAAATTGTACACTCTCCATGGTGAATTTTATGCTATATGAATTATATATTTATAATACACAGGATTTTAATTAGTATTTTTTTCTGAATTTCTGAAGATCTTTCCCCCTGCTCTTCTAATCTGCTGATGGTGTGAATTAAGTGGTAGAATGCCTCACTTTTACCCTGCTGGGATTTATGAAGTGAAACCTACTAACATAGCATTTTTAATTCCCTACAGCTTTTGGTTTATTAATTTTTTTATTGGAGATTTCTTTATCTGAATATATAGGTGTATGATTAGAGAATGGTTTTTGTAGGAAACTGAGGACCAGGAAGAGAGTGAATGCAGACACATTTTCCCCCCTCAGATTTAAGAAGCCTGGGAGGCCAGGGTTCTGGGTGGAAGGAGGTCTTCACACTTGTGAGTTAGAAATGAGTTCCAATCACATTCTCATAACCAAGATTAATCCCCACAATATCCTCCCATGCTAGTGCTACCTTAAAGTGACCTCGGAGAAGCACATGGCTGATTGCTCTCTGGCCAGCAGCTGTATCTGTAAGAGCACACATGTTGCTATCGCTTTCCCTGCTCAGGGCACAGCCTCTCCCACTTTCCTGCCCCCAGCACTGGAATTATATTACTGCTCCATTGAACTCAGAGACCTCTAGGGTTAAGGTGGAGCCCACTTTGTTATATGTGGCTTTCTGTCATTCGGGGGAGGGGGGTCTTGCATGCCCCAGACTATATAAGTTGATGTTAGAATATATATTTCTCTCTCTCCTGCTCAGACGTAGTTCCTGAAGCCAGGGTGGAGGTGAGCACCCCCAAACGTTTTTCTGTCTCTTCATTTCTTCCCTTCAACGACAGAGCTGTCCCTTCGGATCCATCTGGATGTGGGGCTGGACCTCACAAGCTTTCTCTTCTGTGGTGTCAGTTTCTGGGTTTGATGCCAGGGTCCCGGCGCTCTTTGAAAGTGAGTTGAGTAGGTTCCCATGTGTTTCTATTTTCTGCAGCAACGTGCTGAGAACCGGAGTCCAAATGGCATTGTGGGTTAGTGACTGGGCTTCTCCTAGCAAGGTCTGCAATAAAAACCCACCAGCTGGGTGCTCAGGAGAAACATGAGCTTGTCCGTTGACGTAAAGAGTCGCGGTCTCAACTGAGTCGGAAGAGACTCAGTGGCAGTAGATTTGGTCTTTAGGATCTGAATGATCTCTTCTACCAAGGTTTGATAGAGTTAATTCATGGAGCTCCTCTTTTTACTTGTAGCCTTTTTGAAAGATACGTTTTTTTACTTGTCTACATTTTTTCATGATTATTGATACTTTGTTGGGTATCTTGGTGGATTTTATTTTGGTGTGTGTGTGGAGGTTCCAGCTGGGTTATTGACGTCTTCCTGGAAAGATTTCATGTGACCTTTAAATTTTTCAATAGGTATTTTTGTTTATGATACCTTTTGTTATCTATCTCATTTTAGTCTTGACATTGCTTTATTTTGGAACAAGTTCAAGAAAAAATACTCTAAAACTGTGATAAGGATTGTACAATACTTCTTTATATGATTGAACTATTGAATTGTATGATCCTTGGATTGTCTCAATAAAACTGTTTATAAAAAAACAAAAAACAAAAGAAGTATATTTATTCATCAGTGTTTTGCCTTTTATGGTCTTTTAAGTTTGGTCTTATTAAATAACTTGTAGTTTTTACTTATTTTTTCCTGCTTTTTTATTAATTTAAGACATTTCATTAGACTTGTTTTATTGCTCTTTATGTAGCATCTTTGAATATTCAGTATTTTCAATGTTGAAAATACTGTGGACTGCTGACAGGACAAACAATTTGTCTTTAAAGAAGTATGGCTGGGTGCTTCTTAGAGGCAAGAGTGGCGAGACTTTGTCTTACATACTTTGGACATGCTGTTAGGCGAGATCAGTCTCTGAAGACGGATATCAGGTTTGGTAAACTAGAGGGCCAGTGAGGAGAGGAAGGGCCTCCAGGAGATGGACTGACACAGTGACTGAAGCAAGGGGCTCGAGCGTGGGAACAATTGTGAGCATGTCCAGCACTGGGCAGTGTTTGCCTCTTTTTGTGCATCAGGTTGCTATGGGTTGTAACCAATTCCACGGCACCTAACAACAACATCTGGCATCTTGGATGGAAACCTTCCTTCATTTAGTTTTGTTACTTTTAAAAATTGCATTATTCGTTTATTGATGGGTATAACTATTTTACCATTTTTCTGACATATTATTCACATATTATATAGTTCAATTGTTTGGTCATATTAAAGAGTTGTCAATTTTAGAACATTAATCTCTATTAATCTAGTTACTGTCTCTATGGATTTACCCACCCTGGATTTCATGTACAGGAAAACATAAAAGCACACATGCACTCTTACACATACACACACACAGACACCGCACACACACACCCAAGCCCAACGATGACAAAATAAAATAGAAAAACCTCATCGAAAAGAAAACAGAAAATATTAAAAACTGAAAAAATAAAATGGGTCAAAAGGGAGATCCCATGAGAAAGTGTTACAATTGAACTTAACTGTATCTGCAGCAATCTACAAGGTCAAGGCTATGCACCTCTCTAGCCTATGTGGGGACCCTGCAAAGAGATTTGGGGCTCTTAGCCCTCTTCAAACCAGGTGTCCAACATTTAAACTCTAATGCCTTTCCGATTTACAGATTTGAGTTTTGTTACTTGAAATCCTTGGCTCGCACTGTCTGGCGTGCTTCTTCCATGTGGCGTAGTTGTCACCTCACTTAGATGACTGCTTGGTTTAAGACAAGTCTTCCTGACCACAAACATGTCTCTTTCTCATCATGAAGCACCGCCTGACTTCTTCAGCACACTTCGCGGTAGCACCCTTATCTTCAGCGAGCTCTGCCGAGGGCACGTATTAGAGAGAGCCAGGCCATAAGAAGAGTTGTCCACAGATTAGGGTCTACCATTAAGTGCAAGCTCAACGTCCACTCAACTATCTATGGTTTACATATGTCCCTGGCTCACTTTAGAGAGAGCATTGTCCTTTTATTGAAGAACTTTTAAAAGTATTTTAATGATCAACTCATTTGATTAAATTCCATCCAGCAGGGAACTAGTTGAATTTCTACCCCACAAAACATAAGGTAGCACCGTAGTCATTGGACAGCCATTCCTTCCCCCACTGATCTGAAACGCCACTTTCACCATCTACTAAACTGCCACACATTCACTTTTGTGTATGGAAATTTTTTATAGAGCCCATGCTGTGAACCCTACTATGTTCTACTAACCGGCTTGTTTATGTCAACACTAATTTCACATGGTATAAATCACTATTTTTTGACAATATACTTTGGAAAAGTGGCTTATTACTTCACTGTCTGGTAAAACATTTGTAGGCCTGGAAATTAGCTTTCTTATGCTCAATCGCTGCTAACAAGTCAGTGGTGACTCACAGGGACCCGATAGGATGCAGAACTGCCCCTGTGCGTTTCTGAGACTGTAACTCTTTACAGGAGTAGAAAGCCCTGTCTTTCTCCCTTGGAGCAGCTGGTGGTTTCGAACTGCTGACCTTCTGGTTAGTAGTTCAACAAGTAAGCACTATTCCACTGGGGCCTTGAGGGACTCTGTTACTGCAGTTCTTTTTTCAGAAATTGTCTTAACCCGTTGTTACTTTCAACCTTGTTCCTTTTCCATGAGAAACACTATCCCAGGATCAGGAAAGCCCGTTTATTTTTAATGCCTCAGTGTAAAACTAACTAAAATGTTCCCTGAACATCTAATCTCATTTCTATTTCACCAATAGCTAGAGGAGTCCACTCACACCATAACTTAAATAACTCTTGATTTTATGACTCCTCTATTTTTTTTTTCGCCAAAGGAGCCCGCTAAGTGGTCAGTGATTGAAACTCGACACTCTTTAATCTGATCTTAGGATCAGCATGCTGCGTTTATTTCTTTGAGATAGAACGTGGCAAACATTACTTAAAATTACAGTAAGTAGGGGAATCAGAAAGTGTTCGTGGGCAATAGATGTCAGAAAACTAAACTGTACGGTATCTGTGAGTCTATTAATTTCTTTTCACGTAAAGTAAAAGCCCTGCCAAGGTTTGGCTGATATGCCCTGTTCTGTTCTTCTCGGTAGTGTTCATTTACACTTAAATCCGGAGCAAGCATTAAGTTACTGTCTCTTATGATCCTTCTGCTTTAAGTGTCCTTGCCAGAAGTAAGCTTACCATTCCTAACATTCCCACGGCCCTAATATTCTTGTTTTCTCTCTTCGGTGAGCAAAAGTAGAGGAATTACAACCACCGAGAGTCATTCTAACATGTAACTCTGCAGTTCAACCTCTTCAACCATAAGAAACAGCTTGCCTTTCACAAAGCAAACCTGGTTGTCTGAATGCAAACGGGGGTGTTATCGACAGTCGTCTGTGTTCTTCCAAGTATTTCTTTCCCTTGTTGGAAGAAATGGAATCCTCACATTCAGTTGAGAGAATCTACCGTATTTCCCTCATCATCCTTCTTTTGTTGATGAGCATGTTTCTTCTCTTTTTGTGGACAGATACCTTAATTTTAAAAGTTAAATAATAAGGAGTAGATTTTGATTTGCTAGACGAAAGCATGAGTACCATATATACTTGAGTATAAGCTGACCCAAATAACAGCCAAGGCTGATATTTTACCACAAAAACCGCATTAAAAATGTGCTGAAAAGCTGGGCTTATACACAAGCATATACGGTGTATATTTAATTGATTTGAAATGGTCAATTTTTTACCTAAAGAGTTAAAACTTTGTCAGCAGATACTCTCTATGATGCGTGTTGAAGCTGATCTGGTTTCCAAAATTTTCTTTGTTTTTGGTTTGTATTGTTTTGTTTTTGTTTGTACATATGACGGTGCATCTCAGAGGTCTAAGGTCATTGGAGTGGTGATAAATGTTTTTATCGTCTTTCAGTAAATGAGACCTAGGATCGATGAATCTACACAGACAGTAGAATAAAGGATTTGGGGGAGGGAAGCACAGAGGTGGTGATGGGGTGAAGGGGAGGTAATGTCAAGGAGGCCACGTAGAAAAGGAATGTTTGGAAACTGATTGTGGAGCAAATGTACACTTCTGCCTGACATGTTTGAACTAGCGAATGATATATGTATTAAATCCCATTAAAAAAAGGATTTGGCCAATTTTCAAAAAGTGGTTGGAAAGCAAAGATAGCAGTGACCATTTTACATCCCAACTAGCCAAGAATAAGAGCTTTAGCTGCTATCCTCACCAGCACAGGGCAGTGGTGATCTTTAAAACTTAACCATCCTTGTGGGTGTGTAGTGGAGCTTTCTTACGGTTTCACTGCGGATTTCCCTAAACCAAAAGTACCTTTTTGTGTACTTATTAGACATTTACATTTCTTCTTTTGTGACATATCCAAGTCTTTTGCCCCTTTTTGTTGAATTAGGTTTTGATTGGATTTTGTTTCTTATTGATGTGTTTACCTTTTATACCCATGCCTCGTTTATCGACTAAACTGTCACCCCACATTTCACACGTAGGACAAGAGTGACTACTCTATAATCCGACTTTTTTTGCACACGAAGAGGAGTCCAGGACAGAAGAGGAGGAGGAGGGAGCTAGACTAGCGCTGGGCTAGCAGGCTGGTGGCAGACGGGAGGGTGGGAGATTGGGAATCACAGGAAGAGCTGGAAGGTGGGGAGCTGAGGTGCTGAGAATCTTCAGGAGGCCTGGGACACAGCCAGGCACTAGTGTGTTTCTGCTGCTTTGGAGGCATTTGGTAACCCTAGCCCATCACCCACCCTGAGTACCAAGCAGGCGATGAGCTCCAGGGGTCCCCCACTTTTGCAGCACAACCCTAATAATCCTGTAGTGTGGGTGGAGATGGTTCTTTATATCACTGAATAAATGTAACACCTATATTTTCTCCTAGCCTGTGACAGGCATTTCATATCTTTAGTGGTGTCTTCATGACCAGTAGTTTTAATTTAAAAAAATTTTTTTAGAGGCTCATACAACTCTTATCACAATCCATACATATATCAGTTGTGTAAAGCACATTTGTATATTCATTGCCCTCATCATTCTCAACACATTTGCTCTCCATTTAAAGCCCCTGGCATCAGCTCCTCATTTTCCCCCTCCCTCCCCACTCCCTCCTCCCTCAGGAGCCCTTGATAAGGATCTATATGTGACCTCCTCCCTGGGGGACAGACACAGAGTAGCTTTAATTTGAATGAGGACCAGGGTACAATGTTTTTACTTTTATAGTAAGTACATGCTGTGATTCTTTCTTGTCTAAATGTTTAAGAAATTTGGCCTACAGTAATCTCCTCTGTTTTCTTCTGATTTTTAGTTGCAGCATTTACATTTAGGACTGTTGCCCATGGGGAGTAAATTATTGTAGATGGTGTGAGATATGGATAGAGTGTATCCCTGTCTCCATATATATCCAGTTGATTCCTAAGAGGAAGATGAAAAAAATTACTCTCTTAATTTCACATTTCCACGAACTTTGTGAAGCCCCATCTATTTGTTGGAAAGGTTTTTCTTTCCACAGCAAATTGCACTAAAACTTTAGTAAAAAGTAATTTTTTAATATGTAGTTGATAGATTTTTCAAACTCTTTTATCTTCTCTTCTCTGTTTCATTGATTCATTTGCTTACTTTTGGAGTCCTGGTGATGTAGGGGGATGCGTTTGGGGCTGTAAACCACAAGGTTAGCAGTTTGAAACCACCAGCAACCCTGTGGGAAAACAATGAGACTTTCTACTCTGGTCAAGAGTTATAATCTTGAAAACTCACCAGGGCAGTTCTATCCTACTGTGCAGGATCACTATGAGAAATGGTAATACCATACTGTCTTAATTACAGTAACTTTATAATATCTTTTAAAATTTGATTGTGTAATTCCTCCAACTTTGTTGGCTTTCTCTGTCCTAGGTCCCTCGTGAATTTTAATATTAGCTTGCCAAATTTTACCCCTTTCCCCAAAAGATTCCCAGTGGAGTTTTGATTGGGGTTGGCTTACATGAAACCTATAGATAAATTTAAGGAGAGTTGATAGATTTATAATATTGGGTGCTCTAATTCATGAGCATAGTCTGGATATCTCTCTCCATACATGTGCAAGCATGCACACACACGCCATAATTTATTTAGTTCTCCTTTAACTTCTCATAGCACTGTTTTATAGAATTCAACATAAAGGCTATTTTTCTAAACACATTATTTTTGTGAACTTTGTTGCTAGGGTATGTTTTCTGTGTGGGGGTATTTTCTTTTTGCTGCTATTGAAAATGTCATTGAGTTTAGATTTTGTTTTCCAATTGTTTGCTGCTAGTATAAAAATATACAACTGGTTTTAATATATTGGCCTTGTAGTTTCAAATATTCTCAATTTTCTTCTTGACAAACTTTAAAGATAATCTCTATATACAATCTTAAATCTATAAATAAAGACACTTCTATTTTCCTCCATCATTGTGTTTTTTAAGTTCTTTTACTTATTTCCTTTTAATCGTTTTATTGGGGGCTTGTACAACTCTTATCACATCCATTGTGTCAAGCATAGTCATACATTTGTTGCCATTATCATTCTCATATCAGTTGCTTTCTGCTTGAGCCCTTGGTATCAGTTCCTCATTTTCCCCCTCCCTCTCCACTCCTCCCTCCCTCATGAATCTTTGATAATTTATAAACTTATTTTTTTGTCATACCTTACACTATCCAATGTCTCCCTTCACCCACTTTTCTGTTGTCCACCCCCCAGGGAGGAGGTCATATGTAGATCGTTGTAATCAGTTCCCCCTTTCCACTCCACCCTCCCTCCACTCTTCTGGTATCACCACTCTCAGCACTGGTCCTGAAGGGAACATCTGTCCTGGATTCCCTGTGTTTCCAGTTCCTATCTGTACCTCTGTACATCCTCTGGTCTAGCTGCATTTGTAAGGTAGAATTGAGATCATGATAGTGGTGGTGGTGGTGGGGGAAGCCTTTAAGAACTAGAGGAAAGTTGTATGTTTCATTATTGCTACACTGCACCCTGACTGGCTCATCTCCTTTCCACAACCCTTCTGTAAGGGCATGTCCAGTTGCCTACAGATGGGTCTTGGGTCCCCAATTTGCATTGCCCCTCATTCAAAATGATTTGAATTTTTGTTCTTTAATGCCTGATACCTGATCCTATGGACACCTCATGATCACACAAGCTGGTGTGCTTTTTACATGTGGGTTTTGTTGCTTCTCAGCTAGATGGCTGCTTGTTTATCTTCAAGCTTTAAGACTCCAACATTATATCTTTTGATAACCAAACACCATCAGCTTTCTTCACCACATTTGCTTATACACCCATTTGTCTTCAGTGATCCTGTTGGGAAGGTGAGCATCATGGAATGCCAGTTTAATAAAACAAAATGTTCTTTCATTGAAGGAGTACTTGAGTAGATACCCAATCTACATTTTATACTATATCTTGAATTTTCTTCAAATTGACTCTTACCACAACTTCCAATCTCCTGGAGAATGATTTCAGACTTGACTTTGTTTATGTTTATTGCAAAGAAAGCCAATCTCCATGGGAAGAGATTCTGAGCTCTTTGCTTTAGTGTGTGCTTCTCTACTGGTGGCGCTGTCAGGGAAGTGTTGGATTGCTAACCGCACGGTCAGCAGTTCAAACCCACCAGCATCTTCCTGGAGAAAGAGAAGGTTGTCTATATCAGTAAAGATTTACAGCTTCGGAAACCTTATATTGCATCCCTATGAGTCAGAATAGGTTTGATGTCAGTGGGTTTGGTTCTTTCTCTACAGAGCAAAGTCTTTATGCAGCAGCTCTGGAGAAGAGACGGAATGATGACCTGGCTTTTCTTTGAGTAACATCCTCACTCTGGGAACTGATTGCTGGCTGTGTGTTGGATAGTGGGGAAGAGGATAGCATATACTTGTACATATATTCGTGTGTGTGTGTGTATGTATTTTAGCATTGTCTATTGGTGTTGCTATTCAGAGTGAAGTACAGAGACCTTACTTTCCTTTATGTCCCTTTATCCTCTTCCGTTTCTGTCTTAAATTTTAATTTTGCACACATTCAAAACTGTATCAAAGAGTTATAACATTTTCTTCAATCATCAAACATAGCTTTGAAAAATTCATTTGGATAAGGAAATTCTATTTCATCTATTCCTCAGTTTTTCTCGCCATGTTTCTTACTACTTTTTGATGTTCCATCTTTCTTTTATTGCTTCCTTTTCCTGAAAGTAGAGAATGTCTGTTAGCCAGACATCCAGCTGGTCATACAATCTCTTAGATTTTTTTGTTTGTTTGTTTTAAATCTCCCCATTTGGGAATGTCATGATTTCCATTTCATTCCACGAGTGTATATTTGTTGAGTAAGGGATCTCGTTGACATTTTTTTTTCTTTTTACAACACCTGAAAAATAGGAGAGTAAATCAGAGTCTTGCTACAAAGTTATAAAAAGTATTCATTCAACGAAACTATCAAAATGTGAAGTGATTGCTCCTCAACATATCCTTCATCTAGGTATGTACTCTTCTGAAAGCATTGCTTCCCTCTCTAACCCATCCAGGCCCTTTTTGTTACATCACATCCAAATGATAATTCTGATGCTTGAGAAACTCAAATCATGTTCCCTGAAATGTTCTTTGAGTTTGGGGAACAAAAAGATCTGAAAGGACAAGATTAAGGCTGAGAAGTAGATGGGGTAAGGCTTCCCAATGAAATTTTCATAGTATGGCTTTTGCTACCCTTGACAAGTGAGTAAGTACATTTTCTTTTTTTTTTAAACGTTTTATTAGGGGCTCATACAACTCTTATCACAATCCATACATATACATACATCAATTGTATAAAGCACATCTGTACATTCTTTGCCCTAATCATTTTCTTTTCTTTTTTTACATTTTATTAGGGACTCATACAACTCTTATCACAATCCATACATACATCAATTGTATAAAGCACATCCATACATTCCCTGCCCCAATCATTCTCAAAGCATTTGCTCTCCACTTAAACCCTTTGCATCAGGTCCTCTTTTTTTTCCCCTTCCTCCCCGCTCCCCACTCCCTCATGTACCCTTGGTAATTTATACATCGTTATTTTGTCATATCTTGCCCTATCTGGAGTCTCCCTTCCCCCCCTTCTCTGCCGTCCCTCTCCCAGGGAGGAGGTCACATGTGGATCCTTGTAATCAGTTCCCCCTTTCCAACCCACTCACCCTACACTCTCCCAGCATCGCCCCTCACACCCTTGGTCCTGAAGGTATCATCCAACCTGGATTGCCTGTGCCTCTAGCCCTCATATGTACCAGTGTACAACCTCTGCCCTATCCAGCCCTGCAAGGTAGAATTCGGATCATGGTAGTTGGGGGGAGGAAGCATCCAGGATTTGGGGGAAAGCTATGTTCTTCATCGGTACTACCTCGCACCCTGACTGACCCATCTCCTCTCCTAAACCCCTCTATGAGGGGATCTCCAGTGGCCAACACTTGGGCCTTGGGTCTCCACTCTGAACTTCCCCCTTCATTTAATATGGTATATATATATATATATATATATATATATATATATATATACACACACACATACATATATTCTTTTTTTTTTTTTTGCATGATGTCCCTTTGGCACCTCGTGATCGCACAGGCTGGTGTGCTTCTTCCATGTGGGCTTTTTTGCTTCTGAGCTAGATGGCTGCTTGTTCACCTTTAAGTACATTTTCATGATGGAAAAAAATTCTACAGTGTAACTTTCCTGTCCTTTTCTCACTAAATCAGAGAGGTTTCTTCAAACTTTTCATAGTAAGTCCAAGTTCAATGTAACTGAGAGGAATTACTGAAACCCAAATGAAGGCTCAACCTGATAGTGGGACAAGAGGAAAGTAAAAGGAAATAGAGGAAAGAACTAGGAGGCAAACGGCATTTGTAGAGGTCTCTATGTACATATATTTATAGGTTTAGTATTAAGGTAGCAAATGGAGATTGGACCTCTACTCAAGTACTCCCTCAACACAAGAACACTTTGTTCTTATAATTTGGCATTCTGTGATGCTCACCATCCCGACGCAATCACTGAAGACAAAGTGGGTGCATAAGCAAATATGGTGAAGAAAGGTGATGGTGCCCGGTTATTCAAAGATATAGCATCTGAGATCTTAAAGGCTTGAAGATAAACAAGCAGCCATCTAGCTGAGAAGCAACAAAGCCCACATGGAAGAAGCACACCATCCTGTGTGATCATGAGGTATCCATAGGATCAGGTTTCAGGCATCAAAAACAGCAGAACAAAAAATCATATCATTGTGAATGAGGGGCACTGCAGAGTGGAGATCCAAAGCCCATCTGTAGGCAACTGGACATCCCCTTACAGAAGGGTCTCAGGGAGGAGATGAACCAGTAAGTGTGCAGTATACCAACGATGAGACACTCAACCTTTCACAAGTTCTTTTATGCTTCCTTGCCCCACCCCCAGACTATCATGACCCCAATTCTACCTTACAAATCTGGCTATACCAGAGCATGTTCATGGGTATAAATAAGAACTGGAAACATTGGGATCCCAGGAGAGATAAACTCCTCAGGACCAACAATGAATATAGCGATACCATGAGGTTAAGGGGATGGTGAGGGGAGAAAGGAGGAACTGATCACAATGATCTACATATAAACCCCTCCTAGGGGGATGGACAACAGAAAAGTGGGCAAAAGGAGATATAGATCAAATGTAAGACATGAAAAAAATTATAAATTATCAAGGGCTCATGAAGGAGGGAGGGTGGGCAAAGGAGGGGGAAAATGAGAAGCTGATGCCAAGGGCTCAAGTAGAAAGAAAATGTTTTGAGAATGATGATGGCGACAAACATACAAATGTGCTTGACACAATGGGTGGCTGGATCGATTGTGATAAGAGATGTATGAGTCCCCAATAAAATGATTTTAAAAACATAAAAATAAGCCCGAGTGCTTGTCCTGCTCCTTTCAAGAAACTCTATCAGTATCACTCTTTAGAGTTCCAGAAAATAGTTTCCACAATGCTCTGAGCTGACCTGTCTGCCTTGAATCTAACCGACAGAGCCAGTTCTGTTGGAAGCTACCTTTTAAAATCGAACCTTGTCTTTGAAGGCACATGAATGTGGGTGTGAATGACAGAATTTGTCTGCCATCACCCACTGATTGCAGACACGTTGAAACATATTTGGTTTCGAATAAGCCCCTGCATGTATGAACTAGATCTCTAGTACTCTACTTTTTGACTTACCCATTTGATGACTACTTCCCTCTGACCTCTGGGATTTTTGGCAAGAAATTTGCTGGCATTTTGGATTGTTTTCCCTTTACAAGAAGAAAGAGGTCTCTCTTTGTTTGTTTGAGTGATGGGGGGATGCTTCCAACATATTGTCTTTGGTTTAAAATGTCAGGAGTGTTAACTAAGTGGTACTGTGAATTTCTTCAAATGAACCAGTTGGATAAACTCCTTGAATTTGTATGCACTGTGAAATTTTGGGAGTTCTCAGCCATTATTTTTCAAGTACTTTTTATCCCTCTTTCCTCCCAGGGTTCTGATACAGAAATATCAGATCCTTTGTTATATAGAGCCACTGAGTCTGTAACAGTTTATTTTTCTCTCTTTTCTCAGAGTGAGTAATTTCCATTGCTTTATCTACTGGTTCAGATTCTTACCCCGGCCCCTGCTGTTCATTGCTTTTACTTTTCGTTATTGTATTTTTCTAAAATTGAATTGTTCCAAAATTCCCAGTTGGCTCTTTTTTCTGATTATTCTCTTATTCAAACAAGACTTTTTATTTCTTTGCTGAGATGAACTGGGTTTTTTTTTTTCCCCAAGCATATTTAAAATTTCTCTCTGAAGCCTTTTATCAGAATTGCTGTACACTCTTTGTCAGCTACATCTAAGTTTCATTCGCTTTGACTTTTCAAAAATCCATTTGCCTTTTTTCTCATTTGGTGTGAGATCTTGATATGAAGAGTGATTTTCAATGGAAGCTTAAATGTTTTTTATTATATCCTGAGAACATGGATATCATTTCAAACATTTAGCTACGTTTTCCTGATGTTCCTCTGCATGGAAGGGGGCCACTGCCTCCTCACAGCCAGGTCATGGTAGAAGTCCAGTTTTCCCACTTGGCTGCTGGTGTTACCCAAGGGGCCCTCCTTACTCCCTCTGTGCAGAGGGACTTGTGGCTCTTTGCTTGGTCTTCACTGCCACTCTGGTGGCGTTTAGCTCACAACCACTGGGCATTAGTCAAAGTCCCAACTGCTACAAGGATAAATTGAAATTAGACCTTGCTATACTGTGAACGGAAAAGGACAGATAAGTCAGACGTAGACTCTGAGTCATACGGACACTCCTTATGGTTTAACAGAAGATACCCAAAACATATCAGTCAAGCCAGACAGGTATTTTAGAAAGGACATGCTGATAAAACAGATGTATAAGCAGTGGAAGGAAACCACAGGCCCTCACTCTCTGCTTGAGGCTTCATGCATGTTTCTCCCTGCTGTTGGTGACTGTTGAGTTTCTGGGGCTAAGAGGCATAGGAGCAGCATGCCCTCACTGAAGGAAGTGTGCTGACTTCAACTCCCAGTATCCACAATTTTCCTTGCATGATGCTGATACATCTTCCCTGGACTGGTAAGCTTGACTCATTTGCTTTATATTTACTTTATCACTTATAGGATTTGAAGGTATGAGTGGAGCCCTACCTGATTGAGGGATGCCCACTGAGAGCTCGTGTGAGGAGGGAAAGATTTACGTTTTAACCATCATCCCTCTCTACATGGATGACTACTGATTGCAATGAATAAAGCCCAAGGATTACGAAGACAAGCAATTGTCACTGTATGTTTTGTGGGGTTAGTTTAAAACATAGATATCCAATTGTCTTTCTTGCCCTTCTACCTAAGGGAGTATCTATCATGTCTGGTTGTGACTGATCTATCCTTTTCAGGCTTACAGTTTAGTACTGTCTAATTTTCACTTCGTGTTTATAGCACTAACTGTCCAGTAAGCCTCCTTCAACACTATTATCTCTGGGAAGGATAAGAGGTACCTTATTCTGCAGAGTGAAGTGGGAGTCAAGAATTCCCCGTGCCGTTTTCTCTGACGGTGCAGATGAGAACTCATTACACGCCAATAGAAGTCAAAGCCTCATCTTCCTACTTGGTCGCTCTTCATACTAACTCAGAAAGGACATTCCCATTTGTGTTAGTCTGGGTAAACTAGGGAATCAAACTCACAGAAACTCATATGTATAAGAGAGTTTTATATAAAGGGTAAGTGTATGTTAAGAGAGCATTCCAACCCAGTGCTGTCCAAGGCCATAAGTACAAAATCAGCCCATATGTCTGACACCAATCTACAAAGTCCTCCTGAATCTCAAAAACACACACAATGACGCTGATTGCAAGAGGAAAGCCAAATCAGTAAGTGTGTAAGCATCTCAGAGTTTCCAGGGGTCTCCACATGGCCGCTCCAGCACTCAAGGCTGCATCAGGGTAGGTTCATATGGCTTCTCAGGGATGTCTTGCAAGAACTGAGCCTTGCAAGCTGAAGCAGGGAACTGGATAAGGAAGCTGCACCCTGGTCCAACCATCAAACAGCAAGAGACTTGAGAACTAGAAAGGTGAGGCTCACTGAGCTATTTATCTCTCCACCCTTCAGTTAATCCCACGTGTGTTTATCGGCCAGGTTGGCACAATAAACCTTAACTATCTCACCGTTCCTAAGCATTGCTTCACATTTGGCCTTTTTTTTTAGGAGTTTTATATGTGCTGTTTTGGTTTTAGAACAGTTATTGTGTGAAAGTTGTGTACCTTGCTAGGATGTCCCCCTTTTTAAAGATACTAAACAAATAAATTAATGATCAGGTGACAAGTATCATAGACAGATAGATATAAAGTAAATCAAATGGATAAGGATTGTATTCATCAGGGCAAGGCGAATGGGTTTCATTTTATTCATTTTTAACAAATAATATTTTATTGAGTTTTGGTGAAATTAAAAAAAATAAGTTTAGTGGGGGCTCTTACATCTCTTATCACAATTCATACATTCATCCAGTGTGTTAAGCACATTTGCACATATGCTGCCATCATCATTTTCAAAGCATTCTCTTCCCACTTAAACTCCTGATATCAGCTCCCCATTTCTTCCCTGTCCCTCCCCCACCCTCTCTCCTTTATGAATCCTTGATAAGTTATAGATTATTACTTTCATATCTTACATTATCCTCCATTGCCCCTCACCCACTTTTCCATTGTTCGTCCCCCCCGAGACGGGGTTATATGTTGATCCTAGTGATGATTTCCCCTTGCTCTCCATACCCTCCCCTAATCCACCTAGTATCTCTACTCTCATTGTTGGCCCTGGAGGGTTTATCTGTCCTGCATTCCCAGTGTTACAGGTTCTTGTCTGTAGCAGTGTGCCTGTTCTGGTCTAATCTGATTGGTAAGGTAGAATTGCGGTCATGATAGTGGGGGGAAAGAAGCACTAAAGAACTAGAGGAAAGTTGTGTGTTTCATTGGTGCTATACTACACCCTGACTGGCTCATTTCTTCCTTGTGACCCCTCTGTAGGGGGAATCCATTGTCTTCAGATGGGCATTGGGTCTCCACTCCATGTGCCCCCCCCCCCAATTCCTTGGGTATGATTTTGTTCTGGGTGTTAGATGCCTGGTATGTGATCCCATCGCCACTTCATGATCACACAGGCTGGTGTTCTTCTTCAACGTGGGCTTTGTTGCTTATCAACTATATGAGTGATTATTTAACATCAAGCCTTTAAGACCCCAGAAGCTATATCTTTTGATAGCCGGACACCATCAGCTTTCTTCACCACATTTACTTAAGTACCCATTTTGTCTTCAGCAATCTTGCCTGGTAGGTGAGCATCACAGAATGCCGTATTATTAGAACAAAGTGTTCTTGTGTTGAGGGAGTACTTGAGTTGAGGCCCAATGTCTATCTGCAACCTTAATTCTTAACCTATAGGTATTGAGTACATAGTTCTATTCATATATATATGTATATATATATATATATGCCTATATTTAGACCTCTGTAAATGTTCTTTGCCTCCTGGTTCTTTCCTCTATCTTCATTTACTTTCCTCCTGTCCAACCATCATGTTTGGCCTTCATTCGGGGTTAGTAATTCCTCGCTGATACATTGCCCTTGATTTTGATAGTTGGTACCCTTCTGGAAAACTTGTTTTGTAAGGTGTAATTTAACCAAAATTCTGCAGATGTGAAGAAGAAATCCAGGTGGAGATGTGAATGAAGAGCAGAACTCCCCCACCCACCCTCTATCCCCCAACTCCCAGGAAATGACAGATTGCTGCCTCTGTTTTCAGGGAAGAATGGCATCATAACCTTTCATGGTCAGGGTAGCATGGGGCCTTGGATAGTAAGTTACTTCCAGTGTGTTGTTTCCAGAAGAGTTATTAGTTACACAATTTTGGACCAACAGTTTATGTATTTGGTACCTCAGTTTCCAAAACGGAATCTGTGTATCAGGTGTCTGAGAAGCTGCTTGTGGAAATACTTTGCAAATAAAATGAAGAGCGGACACATGAGGTCCTGTCATTGCTGATGATGCTGTCCAACTTGGGATTAGACATTTGGATAGAGTTTTAGAGATACTTAGTTCAACCTCCTCATTTTGTGCATGAAGTAATCAAAGCCCAAGGAAATTTGGGTTGGATTTATAGGTGTAATTATTGATGTAGAATGCCCTGTGTTTGTGGGTTACTCATTGGGCTGTGAAAACCAAGGTCAGCAGTTTTTATCCACTACTTGGTCCCCATGAGAACAATGAGGGTACCTGCTTCTGGAGATATTTACAGTCTCCGAAACCTGAAGGGGCAATTTTCCTCTGACCTATAGGGTTACTATGAGTCAGGAGTGACTTGGTGGCAGTGGGCTGGGTTTGGTTTGGGTTGACTGTTGTGAAAGATTTTGTGGTCATGTAGAGTTGGGTTTTTCAGTGTGTAGTACATGGACTAGCAGCCTCAGCATCCCCATCATGTGGGGATTTAAGAGAAATGTACATTAGTGGCCCCCATCCTATACTTGGACCCGGGTGGTGCAGTGGGTAAAGCACTGAGCTATGAACTTCAGCCATTCAAATGCACCAGTGATTCTGTGAGACAATGATGATGCTGTCAGCAATGATAAATGGGGAAACTTAAGGGACAGTTCTACTCTGTCCTTCAGGGTTTCTCACGGTTGGCATGGACTCCATGGCGGTGAGTTTTGGTTTAATCTAGACCTACTGAATGAGAACCTCTGGAGACGGAGCCCCAAATCTGTTTTAGCAAGACTTCCAGATGATTCTGATTCATGCTAAAGCTTGAGAACCACTGATGTGGAAGTTTACATCATCCTTTGACATGTGAAGAATGATGCTAGAAGTCTTAAAATAGTCTTCCCTGAGCAAAATGTGAGTCTGTGGCCATTGGACCATAAAAAACAACAACAACTTTCTCTCCTTTCCCGGCCTCAAGATTGCCTTCCTTTTAGGAATATACCAAGGGGTCTCTTCCTCGAATGCTTTATCAGTTGGTTAGCCAATGACTCTGTCTAGAATGTTAGTTAAAAATAAGGTGAACATCCTCTCAGTTCCCAAGGATTCGGTCTCTTATAGATTTATGTATAAGATAGGTAGGGGGTGGGGGGAAGAAACCGGTTACCGTTGAGTGAATTCTACTCCTGTAGAGATTTATTGTCTTGGAATATAGTCAGCAGGAGAAACAGTATTTTAGAGTAAGGAATAATTGCAGGTCCTTCTGGTCTTGATATCTGTTTGGTCACTGAATACTATGAAGTGAACTGAGAGGGAAAAAATCATCAGCATATTTCCAAGTATCAGGATGTTGTTGATCTCAGAATCCTCAGTTCAATCACCATGGCTCTTTAGTTCTTGGGGCACTGAGAAAAAACCCATAGACCTATGACAGCTTGATAGGAGGTTTTATTACTGTCATGGTTCTGACTGGATGCTCACATCCCTGGGACGTAATGATCTCTGCATAGCTCCCTGTGAGTTATAAATTGGAGAAAAAAGGCCCTTGACCTTCATTCCCCTTCACAATCTTCTTCTAGTCACCCTCCTTAAACTGTACCACTGTTCCTAATTCAAAGTCGTTTGCTCTGGAGGATAGCCTTCTTGCATACACCCTGTTTGGGTTTTCATATCTAGCACCAATAGGTTAGAAGCAATTCCCAGCTCTCAATAATCTATTAAGGAAGTGGAGAAGAGTTATAAGCAGTCCTAAGTATGATAGGGATTTTGTAACAAAAGAGAAGAGTATCATGAGTCCATAAATCCCAGTCTATGAGATGATGAAGAAGAAATATTAACCAAAATAGTTTTGATCTAAATCCTTGCTAACTTTTGTCAGAGACTCAGGTGCAATTGACTCATATGTAATAGAATGTACTCTCAGCTATGTACATAACCAATGATTTAAATAGTTACAAGGTAGACTGAGAAAGCAATTACCCAACGCTTTTGAGGTCAATGGGTTAACACTACAGAGTTTAATTAAAATTGGATAATAAATGCCATCTCAGCAGAGATATTTCATTAGTCTTCATTATGACATAAGGGATATATTTCTCATAATTATTTTCTACTCCTTAAAAATTCTGTTCTCATAAGCAAGTGTCTCATTCTTAATTAAAATTCTCACACTGGGAATGGAGATTTCCAGAAGCAGACTCCTCTTAGAAATTCTACCGCCATCAAAGGATAAATTGGTATTCTGCTACAATTATTTTTTTGGTTTGGATTGTTTAGCAATGAAGCAAAACTGTAAATTGTAGGAAGTTATCAGATGGAAATTATGTTAAAATTTCAGTCATATTCCCATTCCCCCTTTTCCCTTAAAACATACTAGGTCCTGTTGAAAATAAGGCTCCAGCATAAGCTGGAGTATATGTAAAAATTAGAAGGTCAGCAGAAAGATTCATCTAAAAATCTAAGACTTTTTTTCCCTGAAGATAGAAAAGATTCAGAAAGCCGGTATTTTCTCTAAAAGGAAATAAGCTCCCCAAAGTAACTGAGAGGGTTGAACGCTGTGAGGCCGTGGGGCTGTTCCAGCATTTCCCAGGCTTTCCACACTCCAGTGATTGACCTCTATGCTTTCTTTCTTTTTTATCACCATCGTCTCTAGGTTGTACCATTAAACGGGCCTTAGCCATCCTGCCCCGCCCTCCACACTGTGGCTGCCAGCATGAGCCACCTCTTCCTTGGCCCAGGGGTAACTAGTCTGCTGCACAGTCTCCTCCCAGAACTGCCTCTGGGCAGTGCCTGTCACAATCAGACCTTACACTCCCTCTCTGGTCTCATCTGCTGCTCTCTGCTCATGAAGCCTATGCCTTGACTACTCTGGAATCTCGTGCCTGTGTTCTTGGCATGCCCATCTAGTCTTCTTTTGTCAGCTGGAGTCTTAAAGGAGCTAGCTCAGTCTCCTTTGAGAAGCCCTCAGGCTACCCCACAATACTGACTTCCTGCGTGCTACTGCCCCACTTGGCTCTCCTACTTTGATCAGTGTACCTATGTGGTACCTTAAGCTTTTGGAATTGCTGTTCCCTCCTTTGGATCGTGCGTCTTGAAGGCAGGTACAGTGGGTGGCCTTATCCTTCGTGCCTATTTCTGTAGCATATACATTCTTGGTGCTCATGAAAAATGGTTGGAGGAAACTGAGGGAACATCCGTCAACTCGACATCCCCTTAGAGAGCCTTATTTTCATTCCCCTTCTCTTAAACTTGCTTCACTGCCCACATTTCTCCTTGCCATCATTTCTGATTGCACACAGGAGGAGCTCAACAAGTGTTGAATACCTGAACTGGTTTTAATAACGTCCTGGCCAAACCTATTACCGAAGTGACCCCAGAGGACGAGGTAGAACTGCCTCCTGGGGTTTCCAAAGCTGTGGACGTGGTGGTAGTGTTTCAGAAATAGACGGCTGCATCTTTCTCCACAGCTCTGGATAGAGTTTGTAATTAAGAGCCAGAGTAGTTTTTTATTGCAAAATTATTCGCAGATTTTATTTCCTTGAGATGAGAAGACAGTGACCAAGAGTTTCACATTCTGTGCGTTTCTCTGGTCACCGGGTCGCGTCTGGGTCAATCACTCTTCACTGATGATCTTGGTGTGCACCTCCCGGCTCTTGACCCGCAGCTTGTTGACCTGGGACTCGGCGATGTCAGCCCGCTCCTCGGCTTCCTCCAGCTCGTGCTGGATCTTGCGGAACTTGGCCAGGTTGACGTTGGATTGTTCCTCCTGGGAACAGAAACACATTTGAGACAGCAAGCCATTGTGAGAAGTTCTGATTCATGCTGCGTTTGCGACGGAGTTGGTGCGGTATTTGCTTTCAGGACGTGCAAGCCGAGGCTCTGCCTGTTTTGGGGTGCCATCCTTTCTCAGAAGCAGGGCTTCCTGCCTGTGGGAGGGAGTGGGCAAGCTTAAAATGCTGCAGTGGCAGCAGGGCACCAACCTCTCAGAGAGCAGAGTCAATCTTAGTGCTCTAGAAGCTTCTGGAATAAATACTGGGTGGTAGGGGGTACAGAGGACCTCACGGAAAGTTTTAGGATTGACAGGAGGAGGGCTAACTCCTGTCAAATGTGAAAAAAGAAAGCTTGCCTGTGATGGGGACAGTATTGTGTCAAAGAGGTATAGACTTTTGATCCCTCATTTATGCAGACTGGGAATTACTGGGCATTATATTCTAGATAGGGAAGGAGAGGGATGGGAACCGAGGAGCATTTTGATGCTGATGCATCTGGAAAGTTGCCTCAAAAGGTCTCAGAGGTAAGCCGGGTGCTGGTGCTCCTGTAGTTTGCGATAGCCTTTTTCTCGACCTAAAGAACTGTTAACGTCATCCTTAATCTTGTACTTAATAATGTTGTGTTCTTTGCCTTACAGAAAACCCAAAGGCATACTCACTGCCACGAGTCAGTTCTGACTCATACCAAAGCTTAGAAATATACAAGAAATCTTTGTTTTTCCCACTTAGAGACAGTCCCTTCAAATTCTATAGACTTCAGGTTCCAAATTCCGCAAGTTTTTCCCTGTCAAGATACTCACCGCCTCTTCGGCTTGTCTCTTGTAAGCTTTAACTTTGGTTTGTAATTTGTCTACTAAGTCCTGCAGCCTGAGAACATTCTTGCGGTCCTCCTCGGTCTGCAAGAGGTCACACATAGTATTGTTATCTGAAAGCAAATCATGATTTTTATTTTATTAAAAGCAGAAGGCCTAGAGAATGTGAAAGGTATGGGCACCTGGTAGGTGAGCTCCTTCACTCTTCTCTCATGTTTGCGAAGACCCTTGACCGTCTCAACGTTGCGCTTCTGCTCATTGTCAACCTCATTTTCAAGCTCCCTGACCTGGAAGAGAGCAAGGGCGTTTCTAGCAGTTAGGTTTCACTTGCCATGTTATTAAGAGTCTAGCCATCGAATGAATGGTGGAGACCCACCCTGGCCTCCAGCTTCTGGATCTGCTTCTTGCCCCCCTTGAGGGCCAGCTGCTCCGCCTCATCCAGGCGGTGCTGCAGGTCCTTCACCGTCTGCTCCAGGTTCTTCTTCATCCGCTCCAGGTGGGCGCTCGTGTCCTGCTCCTTCTTCAGCTCCTCGGCCATCATGGCCGCCTAGGAAGGAACGAACAACATGGAGTAGGAGAGCTTCCAGGTGCCACAGAGACATTCCAGCGTGGCCACCGCTGCGTTGCCGTCCACTCACATCGGTGATGGCCTTCTTGGCCTTCTCTTCTGCGTTGCGGGCTTCCTGGACAATGTCCTCCATCTCTCCTTGCATTTGGGAGATGTCTGTCTCGAGCTTCTTCTTGGTGTTGATCAGGCTGGTGTTCTGTTTAAAAATAACAAAATGATGAAAAGTGCATTTAATGATGAGCTAGTGATGCTGTGGAGGGGTTCCCAGGACTTGTAAATTGTTATGGGACTAGATATTCTCATCTTCCTCCTGAGGAGTGACTGGTGGGTTTGAACCATCGACTTTGTGATTAGCAGTCCTATGCTCACATGAAAGTGGACTATTCTTTCTACTCCATTTTATTGTCTGACTACTTGCAGCTTGGAGATACATAAAATCAAGATGTCTGGTAATGCATGTGTATGATTACTAAAAGGTGGCCTCCTCTGATTCTTTGTAAAAAAAAAAAAGTCAGTAGATCTCTACTGTATTTCTAACCATAAATATACTTGTGAGTTAGATGGGTCGCAGTAGATACTTATGCCCGTAGTGTACGTATGCTTCCAGACTCGAGGAAGGGATCAGAACCAGGAGTTCTCAATGACTTTATAAACAATCATTCTTTCCCATGGTCTTCAACAGCAAGGACTATGTCTACTGAACTATGGCCCTGAAGCGTGTGCAGGAGTTGCACACACTCACCTGGGTGTGCAGGAGTTGCATGTGCTCACCTGGGTGTGCAGGAGTTGCACGCGCTCACTGGCATCCAGAAGCTCTTGCTCGGCCACCTTCCTGCTCCTCTCAGTCTGTTCCAGGGATGCTCTTAGCTCTTCAATCTCAGCTTGCATCAGATTGGCTCTGCGCTCCACCATGGCCAGTTGCTCTTTAAGGTCATCTTGGCCTCTGAGGGCATCATCCAAATGTAGCTGAGTGTCCTATGCAGAAAGAGACAAGACTCTTACTCATACTTCAATTAAAGTGAATACAAACTTGGCATCATGTACAATCTCAAGTCTTAATAGCTTAGAGTATGATTACGTGGGAACAATCTGTAAGGAACAACACTGCCTTTGAAACCCAGCACAGCTGTTCTACTCAAAAGAACCTAATGTGGCTTTACTTTAGATTCTGAATTGTAGGGAAAAACCCATGTCCAAATATACAAGGTTTGTGGAAAAAGTCCATTATCATTCAATCCCATTTTTTCCACAAACGATTTGAAGTTCCCTCGTATAGAATTTTGGATCAGGCATACATCTTTAAAGATCATCTAAGGCAACCCGTGTTAGTTTATATATTAAGTAGAATGAACTCCAGATAAGTAAAGCCACTGAAGCAATAGCATGTAGCTAAAATTTCTGATCACATCATCTCCCCCCACCCCCACTGCTTTGTTCTCTTCAGATGACAAAGTCAATGTTACGATCTGGAATCTCCAGAATTAAGCTCTTTTTCAGTGGCGTACATACACTCAACCTACAATGCAATCTATTTACAACTGAAAGTTGCAAAAGACAAGTGGCCTGATTGTGTTTATTCATAGTAGATTCATAGGGCGTAGTCGTACAATAGTAAAATCTGAGGGAGACGAAGGTATTTGGACGGTATGGTACCAGGTGTGTTCATCCAATGTACCTTCAGTATTCCTTGTGTGTTTCTGAGGTTCCTTATTGCTTCAGCAGCCTGGCGGTTGGCATGGTTCAGCTGGATCTCCATCTCATTGAGGTCTCCCTCCATCTTCTTCTTGACCCTGAGGGCATCGTTCCTGCTCCGGATCTCAGCATCCAGTGTGCTCTGCATGGACTCCACCACTCTGAGATGGTTCCTCTTCAGCTGATCGATTTCTTCATCTTTCTCAGCAATTTTCCGGTCAATCTCAGATTTTACCTGATTTAACTCAAGCTGAATGCGAAGAATTTTGCCTTCCTCGTGTTCAAGAGATGCCTTAATAAAAACAAACACGCATGTCACCCGAGCAACATTTCGTTTTGCACAGCACGATCTCCAGGAGGCGTTCAAAAATTACCACTTTCCATATATCCTGATGTAGTTTAATAGTTTTACATTTTCAAGGATCAATGTAGTACTTCTTAATGAATTACATCTGTCTTCCCTTAATGTTTGCAGCATAGTAGCTCTCAGCTGCTATTCATGTTTGCAGTTTGTCTATGATACCCAGGTGAGAATAGGAAACACGTACCTCTGCTTCCTCTAGGGCTGCCTGGAGTTCACCCTTCTCTTGTTCAATCTGTTTCTTTACTTTCTCCAACTCATGAATATGCTTTCCGCCCTCTGCAATTTGCTCAGTCAGATCAGAAATCTCCTCTGTAATGTTAATAATCAAACACCAAAATTCAGTTGAGGATTTTGAAACATTTGAAATCTAGTGTAACCTAACTTATTTAACTTTAATATAGGGAGAAAAATCCACCGTATTAAATAAATGCGGTTAGTTTAATGGATACCTTTTCTTCCGTGACCCTCACCTAAATCCCTTTGGAATTTTTGTTTTTGTTTTTTTTTTTTGCAATTTGCTGCATTGCTCAGAGGCAAACAAGGTGGGTGTGGATGCCTCTTAGAAGGGCCAGGTAACACTCAGGCGCTCCTTTTAGTTGCCTGACGGTTAGGGATCAAAACTAATTCCCGTTATCTGGCGAATCAACAAAGACAAGTGAGGCTAAGACTAAGAAGAGCCTTATTGTTCTGTTTACTTCTCCAGGGTCAGTAATTGTTTCTCTTGATGGACCTGCGACCAGAGTTAATGGAACCATCGTTCATGTAAAACTGGACTCCCAGAGAGTAAATCCCAAAGGAAAGAACCTTGCCTTGTATTCTGATTTCCAACAGGACTCTCCTCTAAGAAAGTCTGTGTTTGGCGTTGGCCTCCTCCCTGTGTCACCTTCTAATGAACTTATTTCTTCATCTCTAATGGCCATCAGCTGATTGACTTGACTGCTGCTTACACTTCTCTACATTGGTTGGCAATGTCATGATTACAAAGACTCACGCTGCAGGTTCTTGTTTTCCCTCTTCAGGGTCTCCAGGTGGTCCAGGGACTCCTCATAGGCGTTCTTCACCTTGAACAACTCGGTGCTGAGAGAGCGGGCCTCCTTCTGCGAGGCCTCCAGCTCTGCCTGCGTCTCCTCGTACTTCTGCTTCCATTCTGCCAGCACCTGCAAGCACGTTGTGACATGGAGTCACGATAAACAAGATTCAGGCCAGTTCCCCCTTAGGGGGACCGTTATGGTGGGCTACCTTGTCAAAGTTCCTTTGCTTCTTGTCCAGGGCTGCACAGGCCGCGTTGGATCTCTCCACGTCCAGCATGAGGTCCTCTACCTCATTCTGGAGGCGCTGCTTGGTCTTCTCCAGGGAAGCGCACTTGGCGTTCACGGCCTCGACGTGCTCCTCAGCATCCTGGAGACGCTGAGCCAGCTTCTTCCTGAAAACAGTTGAGTTGGCAAGGACAGACCAAAGTTATTACAGGAACTGACAACAGCTACTGACTAGGAAGTCATAGTGTCCTCAAGATGGTCTTTCTTCGATGCACACAAGTTGTTAAAGTTTAGAGGCCCAGTGCCTATTTTATCTCTTCTGGCATTCCATTTTCTCTAGTACCTTTTACTCTTAATCAAAGGGGTAATCCAAGAGACACTCATGAGGCCATTGTGCTTGTGAGAGAGAGTGAGCAAGCATGAATTAATGTGAGAGTGGAAAGAAGTGGTAACCAGGAACACGAGGCATGTCATCATGAAAGTTAATCTTACATATGACCTTTAAGCATCTTTTGTGGTCCTCTTTACCTCGCAAATGAGATGACCGTGGCCCAGAGTGACGTATTCAAGCTCAATCAGTAACTTTCTGAGTTGGGTGGCCCCAGGTAATAAATAAGATGCCATGATCACACTTCCTAAATATTCTCCAAAGTTTTCTTCACTGCATTCTTTACCAGTCCACATCCTTCTCTAGAATGTTTGTTCTACAAATACTTGCGGATCCTTCTCAGATGAACTCTAGTAGGTACTGGGATAAATCGATAAATCACATTTAGGAAAGTTTTCTTCACTGAGGAAATATAGTTATTTCCCTCTCACTTATACTTCCTATGACTTTTAGTCCATAAACAATATGTATAATTACACTTTGAATAAACCCATTAATACTGAATTATTAATCAAATGATGTAAGGGTATGAAAGTCCTATTTGGAACTTCCAATATTCCAGAAAGGAAAATAATGGCTATTTTAAGTTATAACATTAGGGTTTTTGAGATTATTTCTTGCTTTTTCAAAAGTTTCTGGGCTTTCTTTGAAGTAGGATTTTGTTTTGTTTGTTTATTTGTTTGAATAATTCTGAGACAATCTTCTCAGTCTAAGGAGCTTGATATTTCTCCCTAATTATCATGAGAATGTAGCAGGTAATCTCACTGTCTCTGTTTGTGTTACCTTAGGGGAAATTCATTCATTCATTCATAAAGGGTATGGCGATACTTACACGTTCATTTTGGTAAAAGGAAATTTCAGATGCTGAGTTAATAGGCCAGAACAGGAAGAAGGCTCTCACCTTCCCCCCTTTTCCACTTCTAAGAAGAAGACCTTGGAGCCTACTACTCTATAATCAAATCAGCTGAAATTATTCGCCGACTCTCACATTTAGAATATTCCCTTTCCTCTCTAATGTTAGCGTTTCTTCCCCCTCACGAGAAGTTCGTACTTGGCCTCCTCCAGCTCCTCTGTGCGCTGGATGGCGTCCGTCTCGTATTTGGTCCTCCACTGGGCCACCTCACTGTTGGCCTTGGACATGGCCCTCTGCAGCTCCGCCTTGGCTTCCTGCTCCTCCTCATACTGTTCCCGCAGCAGGTCACAGTCATGGCGCGAGGACTGCAGGGCGTGGGCCAGGGCGTTCTTGGCCTAGACCAATCAAAATGTAGGTGATATCAGTTTACCTTCCAGTCACGGATATTGTCCAGGTGAAGTTTAATGGTGGGTCATGTTGCGTAATTTAAGCAATGATCGTATCAGCTGGAGAGTTCTCACCTTAGACTCCTCTTCTAGCTGCCTCTTTAGTTCTTCAATTTGTTGTGTAAATGCTTGTTTACTCCGCGACAGTTGAGAAACCATAGCATCTTTCTCATCGAGCTGGCGTGAAAATTCACCTGGGGAAAGCAAAATACACACAATTTTGCTTTGTCTTCTGTGTAAACAAAAACTAAATTAAAAGAGGAAATAATAGTGGAATTTCCTTGTTTTATAGAATAAAAAGAATGACTCGTGATGTGTTGTTGAGATGATTGTTTCCTTCATCAAAAATGTCTGAACTCTCTTTGATATTTTAGGATCTGAGATTTTTTTTTTAGTGATGCTGAGACAACGAAGATCTCAGTTCAAGGAGCTAATTTCCACCCCCACCCCCCTATATTATCACTTACAACCGTCACATGCAACTTTTTACCTTCATGCGCAAATGATGAAGATGGCAGGAAGAACTGTGAAGCATTCCTCCCCATGATTTCTGTTTGCTAGATATGCACAGGTGGGGGTTCTCCTTCCCTGTGTCACCTTTGCAAAGTCTGACCACACTCAGTTACTGACCTGACTCTGTATGTAAGCGTGCCTTCTGCGTGGACAACTCATTGATTAAGCGTTGTTGCTCTTCCTCCTTGGTTTTCACTTCACTGAGCTGGTCCTCTAGAGTACGGCACATTTTCTCAAAGTTTCCCTATGGGAGATAGAAAAAAATTAACGGGGGGGTGGGGGGATGGGGAAACCTAGTCACTTCTATTTGGAAATCTGGGATTTGGAAATCCATAACTGTCCTATGTATGGTTCAATCTAATTCTAAGCTCTGCACAGTGATTTGAAAGTAGGAGAGCCACCTAATTTTTGGCTAAAGAATAGATTGAATACATTAAATTTAGAATTTTAGATCATCTCCTTTGGTACATCTGATCATTATTTAAATTCTGCCTTGTTAGATAAGCCTGTTTTTCTTGTAGATGCACTATTTCATGTTAACAGAGATAAAGTTTAGAATGATTTCCAAAAATAGGTTATGAGGACGGAAATGTTTACATTCCTTAGGAATCATTTTGACACTGGAAAGGACATTAAAATGTTGGCAATTAGAGTAGAAACATATGCATAATGACCTGGTCATTTTGAATTACTGCAAATAAAAATGAAAGGGGGACAAGTTAATAATAACCTTGGCTTTGGAGACCGTCTCCATGTTACTAGCCAGGTCATCGATCTCCATCTTCAGCTCGCTCTTCTCCTTCTCCAGCTTCTGCTTGACCCGCTGCAGGTTGTCGATCTGCTCCCCGAGCTCGGCCACGCTGTCCGCGTGCTTCTTCCGCAGGGTGGCTGCGGTGGCCTCGTGCTGCAGGGTGGCCTCCTCCAGGTCTCTGCGCATTTTCTGGAACTCAGCCTCTCGCTTCTTGTTCATCTCAATCTGGGCTGAAGTTGCCCCTCCGGCTTCTTCCAGCCGCTCGCTGATCTCCTCCAGTTCCCGGGAGAGGTCAGAGCGCTGCTTCTCAGCTTTGGCCCTGGAGGCCCGCTCTGCCTCGATTTCCTCCTCCAGTTCCTCAATGCGGGCCTGTGGTTGAATGGCATGCCAACAGTAATGTAAATTCATGGCTGGTTTGGTTCCTGTCATGATGCTTGGAAACGGTAGAGGTTATGTCTTACCTGTAACTCCTTGATCTTCTTCTGCAGCTGCATACCAAGGGCCTGTTCATCTTCAATCTTGCTTTGCAGATTGCTCATTTCAAACTCTTTCCTGTGAGAAAGGCAATGTATCAGGCCACAGTCCACTCTCTTACCAGGCGTCTTTCCTGGGCATAATGGAACTCCTTTATAGCATTAGTGTCGACGAGTAAGTAGGGCATACTTTTGTGAAACATCTTCTATCTGAATTTGTCAACAATAAGCAATCTCCAATGGAACTGTACTTACTTTTTGAGTTTCTCATCCAGTTGTTGTTTGTCATTTTCTATGTCCATTGTGGATTCTTGGGCCAATTTCAGGTCGCCCTCCAGCTTCCTCTTGGCCCTTTCTAGGTCCATGCGAAGTTTCTTCTCTTGCTCCAGAGATCCTTCCAGCTACATTTATAATAGGTTTTTATTTCTTTTACATTTTAAGGAGTGAGCTCTATGGCATTAGCCTTCAGTGTAATTGTTAAATGTACAATCGATAACATGGAAACTTGAGTTCACATTTATAAATCCAGTAGGCAGTAGGTAAAGGTTCAGCAACATGACATAGTTGATTATTTCCTCTTAGGGAAAATCATGCTTCATTGTTTAAACTTACATCGTCCACTTGCTGCTCCAGCTTGGTCTTGGCCTTGGTCAGAGTGTTCACTTTGTCCTCCTCTGCCTGCAGGTCATCCAGGGTCTGCTGGTGGGCCTCCTGGAGGGCCTTCTTCTCCTTGGTCAGCTTTGCGATGGTCTCGTCCAGGCCTGCCATCTCCTCTGTGAGGTTTTTCACCTTACGGAGTAAAAACGCTTTGCATTCCATGTTGTGTTTGGGTGGACTTCATTTCATGGGAACCCCATGGTTTAGAACACACACACACACACACACACACACACACACACACGTTCACATGCATATGGCTCCTACCTTGTTCTCTGTGGCATGTTTCTCCTTCTCCACCTTGGCCAGTGTCAGCTCAAGGTCATCTATGTCTTTCTTGAGCTCTGAGCATTCATCCTCCAGTTTCCTCTTCTTGGCCGTCAGCTCCGCATTTATCTCTTCCTCGTCCTCAGCCCTCTCTGTCGCCTCTTTGATTTTGGCCTCCAGCTGGATCTTGGTTTTGATCAGCTGGTCGCACCTCTCCTCTGCATCGGCCAGGCCATCTGCTTCCTAAAGGGGGAAATGACCATTTTTATTTTTCTAAGATGTAAGTGCAAACAAGGATTTATTAAAAGAGAGAAACTCAGTGTAGGCCACATGTTTTCCAACTTTAAAAATTCAGGTAGATAAAATTTTAGTAACTTCCGTCTACTGATTAAATATAATAAAAAACATTTCCTCAAACTATCCAATGTAAAAGGCCAAATCATGAAACCAACCTTTGGGGTGGAAATCTGAAATTCATTAACCTTTAACACCTTGGACAAGTTATGCATATACCCATCATAATAACCCATTTCTTTCATGTAGGTGGAAGGTTAGTAGAGGGTTAATGTAGCCTCTTTTCTGCCCTGATAATAAGAACATAACTTTTTTTTATTGTCCAGGCAAAAATATTTACTCCAGACACAATAACGTAACCTAAGTAACAAGAAAGAAAAGGTCTGGCATATTAGTCTGACTGTTCTCACTAACGACAAAACTGTCTGAATCCACAGAGTCAGCACAATGTGACTTTGTAAGAACAGCTTCTTAAGAGCTGAGGCGTAGTGTTTAGGAAAGGAAAACATTGCCGGGAAACCACTTCATTATAAATTTCAACCTAGAAAAGTTATTCTCAGATCCAGTCAGCCAGTGATTGGATAAGAAGAGGTGGCCTAAAAGCGAAGTAGGTCATACTCACAGATTGAACTTGGAGTTGCAAGTCATTTTTCTCTTGCATGAGCGCTACCATTTTTTCTTCCAGCTCTTTCCTTTTCGCCTCTGATTTTGCCAGCTCTTCCTTGGTCTTCTCAAACTCCTCCTTCATGTTGGCCATCTCCTTCTCAGTCTCCGCGCTCTTGAGCAGGGGCTTGATCTTGAAGTACAGCTTCATCCAGGGCCAGTGCTTCACATTCATGAAGGCACGGACGTTGTACTGGATGCAGAAGATGGACTCTCTGTAGGAAAACAAACATAACGTAAAGGCTACAGAACTTACCGTCAGCATGCACGCAACAAGAGTAAAGCTCGCCTTAGATTCAACCAAGGGCCCGTGCCGAGGACGCATGCCTAGTCTCTCACCTCCTTTCCATCATTTTCTTGAATTCCACTCTCATCAGGAACCCTCTGCACATGGCTTGAGTGCGTGTGATGAGCTGAGCCAGCTTGTCATCTCGCATCTCCTCTAGAGTTCCCAGGAGGCCAGCTTTAAAGAAAACCTTGGCAATGAAAAAGACAAAAGGTTGGTTACACTCGTGAGAAAGAAGCCGTAATTGAGATAGGAACACTTTTGTTGGCAGTACCTTGGTATGACCAAATTTGTACTGGGTGTGGTCAATGTCAATAGACCCCAGCAGCTTCTCTGAAGCCTTCTTGCTGTCAATGAACTGACCCTCTGGGATAGCACTTGCGTTTAGAACCTTGTATCTGTTGGAATAAAAAGAGTATAGCGAGGTGATCTCTTCCTTTAAAAAGACGGCTACAAATAAAAGGAGCATAGATTGATTTTTAAAGAACAAAATGGTCACGACAACTTTAAAACCAGGTCTTCATTTTATGGTCATCTGTACAATTAGCTGCATTTCATTTTTCTAGGAAAAGTTTTCAAATATATTAATGGAGTGGCAATTTTGATATGGACTATGCCATTGAAAGGGAAAAATAATGTATAGACAGATGAGATGTAAACCTCTGTTTGAAGTCTGCATAAATGATTCTGCTGGGGAACCCCTTCCTACAGATACGGATGCCTTCAAGCACACCATTACACCTCAGCTGGTGCAGCACAAGTTCATGTTCCATGGCACCTAAAGAAGAGAAAGACATATTTCATATATGATACTTGAAGGAGAAGTCACACTGAAGTGTATTTGGACAGCAGAGATAGCTTACCTGGAGTTTTAGTCTCATTGGGAATGAGACAGCGCACAAAGTGGGGGTGAGTGCTCTTCAAGTTGGTCATCAGCTTATTCAAATTCTCCTATAAAACCATATGAGATGTTTTAACATAATTTCTAGTCGCATCCGGGTGAGAGTCCCTATCAATGATACATAATTGAGTATGCTCGTCATTTGGCATTTTAGCGAGAGACTTCAATGAAGAACAAATCACGAAAACCTACAGGAGCCATTTAGATGGAGTATAGGATAGGAAATTACAGGTTACAGGAAAAGCAGTCAACATCAGGGCATTATTTTGACTGCTAAGTTAGAGAACATTTACAATGAAGCTTTAGCCATCTGGAATATATTTAACTTACAATAGTGATTTGAGTGTCAGGTGAAATTTGTTTAATATCAGATCTCTCAGATTTGTAGTTTAAAATGAAAATGGTCTATATATCATAAGGTGTGATTTGATGGAATCAGACTGTGAGTCTTATTTTTTTCAGATTTTCAACAGCATGCTTCTTTGATTTTCTTTTCTCTGCTCATTATTTCATGAATGTTTAAAAAAGTATATTTCTTTGCAATTCAAGCATGCACTGTACCCTGAAAAGAGCAGACACGGTCTGGAAAGAAGAGCCTTTCTTCTTGCCCCCTTTCTTGCCACCAGCCTCTGAAAAATCAAATAGGAAAATTAAAATGAATGGCAACAGCCTTTTAAGTGTATCCATACATTTCAGGCTTGCCTGAATTCTCTTTGCAATTTAAATTTGCACTAATTTGCACACAGCACCCTTATCCTTCTTTATATATCTTTCCTCTTCCGAAAACAGATTATGAGTTCTCTATTTTATTTCCCAGTTCATTTCATTGTGCCTGGGTTCTTCACAGCGTGCAAATGGTCTTCCAGTGGATCTCTATTCACATGAAGCAACAGGAAAAGGGGGGGGGGTGTCAGGAATGGGGGGATCTGGAAGGTGTGACTCATTGCCTCCTTGACAACTGCCTGATTTTTCACAAGACCCATTATTGAGCACTGTGTCCAAAGAGTTTATCAACGAATCCTAATCAAACTGGGGGAATGCAGAACACAATTTCACATTTCTATGGAATCCGTGCTTTTAGGAGATGGTGGAGAAACCCTGAGGTCTACTGTCCTGAGTTTACCTTTCAACTTTAAGCCCAGATTATCTTCTGAAGTCTTCTTAAGACCAAGTAATGGTTCAGCTTCACTGGTAGCACATGCCTTGCTATGATGCTGTGTTAAGAGCTATCCAGATGGGTTCACATTGATAACAGCAGCTTATAATACCAGAGAGCATTGGACATATATTACCGAGGGAGGAATAACTCAGAGAAAGAGGGTGAGAATGGTTGCATAACTCGAAGAATGCCTTCAATGTCACTAAATTGTGCATGTAGAAACTGTTAAATTGGTGGATGGTTTGTTGCATAATCTCAGTTACAATAAAATAAATAAAAATTAAAGTGGAAAATAAAATATAAGCTTCTGCATATACTGTAGACACTTGGGGGAGTGGGTTGTGAGTGAACTAGGTGGATCTGTGTATGTAGAGGGTGGATGGGATTGTCCTCGTCTACATTGACAATATCTATTCCAGAACTTTAATGCTTCCCTGTCCCCCCCTCCCCCTTCCGATCCCAGAGAACAAGGCAGAGTTGCATGTTTGTGTGTCAGGCAGGTGAGAGTCTGCGGGCAAGTCTCATTTCCTAGTTTGAAAACCTTATGAAAACAGAACTTCTGGTTCCTCAAGTACTATTGCTCTCACATAGAATTCCTTCATTTCCAACTGAGCTGCATCCTTGAAGAAACAAGTACTATTCAAAAAAATACGAATGGATTCCACAATCCTGCGTTTCTCCTTCCTGACTGGTGAAATGAGACAAATCGATCCAGAGTATTAATTTTGCTCCAAATGTTGACCATTTTAGGATGGTGCCACCCAAATTATATAGACTTCCTTTCATTACACCTATATAGGTCGGCATTTTTATTGTTAGGTTTTCTATACCTGCATTGTGTCTATGATAACCAGAAATTTAATTGTGTGTGTATCATTCTTGGAGGAGATGGATGCTAACATTACCTGCTTCCGCAGTTTGTGACCCCGAGAAGAGTTGAGCCAGGGTTTTTAGGCCAGACTTCTGGTACAGCCCGACCACCGTCTCATTCAGGGGGTCCTTGTTCTTGTCCAGCCAGCCGGCGATGTTGTAGTCCACCGTGCCGGCGTAGTGCACCAGCGAGAAGTGGGCCTCGGCCTTGCCTTTGGCAGGCTTGGGCTTCTGGAAGTTGTTGGACTTGCCCAGGTGCTGTTCATACAGCTTGTTCTTGAAGGAGGTGTCTGTGGCCTTGGGGAACATGCACTCCTCCTCCAGGATGGAGAAGATGCCCATGGGCTATGAGTAGGGTAAGAGGGACAATTGTGAGTCCTTTAAAAAACCTACTCTTCAGTAGTTTGTATACTTAGTAAAATGCTTAGTGATCCTGTGCTTCCAAGAATTTGAGGCAATATAAACTAAATAGGTATGCTATTGCTTCAGCTACTGAAATCTGCAACCACCATTATGGGCCAAGGACATATGAGAATTATGTGTCCTAGGAAGATTCGGTTTTTTTAAAAAAGAAGTCCAGTTAAAAAAAAGAAGAAATCCATCTATTCCATTTAGTGAACTTGATGTTCAAAATATAAAATCCAACTCCAGAAGTATCGTTTCAAAGCTGAATTCTTTATCCCATAAGTGCACATATCTAAATATGATCGTCCCTACTGACAACGTAATCTCCTTCACCTCCAATGTAAACACCAACACAAGTATGGAGAGAAGAGAGATTGTATATAATGACTAAAAATGATGCATTCTCAGGGGAAGAGTGCATCTGATGTATCATTAAAGTGCGTTGTGCTTTAAGCCAGGCTCCCCATCACTGTGGAGTTACATGATGATCATTGGGTTTGCCACTCTGCGTTCTCAGCAGACTGACTCTTTTCTGCAGTGATTCTGATGGGAGAGATGGAAAGAAATTTGTCTGCAGCCACACAATGTCTTCCAAGAGCTACTTTGATGATCCAGTCATGATATAGTAGAAGTGAATCTACATCTCGCTGGATTTACATTTCATAAATAGTACTGTGATTCTGTCACTAAATGAAATACCTCTTTCCCATGTTGGGCAAACCTAGTCTGATTTCACACTCATATCTTACATAGTTTTATGGTTTTTGATTTGAACATTTTAGGTTTTCTTAGATGGCAACTGTATTCGTTTCTCTTTCCCACTGTTCACACATAACCACATGCTTTATTTGTAACATCAGTCTAACGATGAGCTCTCAATTTCCACTTTTGAAAATGCTTCATTGCCTCCTGGTGAGTTGAACATAGCCATATGTGATATAGTTCTTGCTCGACCCCCTTGGGGAAGCCAGGACTCATTATCCAGGGTAGGCTATATAGAGGGGTGATGGAGGAGTCGCCTTATAGGTCCTGACTTGATACACAGGATGGATGCTTCATGCAAGTGTATACACACCTTCTCGATGAGCTCGATGCAGGCAGCCAGGTCCATGCCGAAGTCGATGAACTCCCACTCGATGCCCTCCTTCTTGTACTCCTCCTGCTCCAGCACGAACATGTGGTGGTTGAAAAACTGTTGCAGTTTCTCGTTGGTGAAGTTGATGCACAGCTGCTCCAGGCTGTTGAACTAGGTGTTTTAAACACCAAAGGGTTTGAGTGAATTTGGAAAATCCATCAGGAGGGTAGCAAAGAAGACACGAGTAGCAAATTCTCTTTGGGTCACTTGTTTCCCCAAACAACTCACATCAAAGATCTCGAAGCCAGCAATGTCCAGCACGCCGATGAAGTACTGCCTGGGCTGCTTGGTGTCCAGCTGCTGGTTGATGCGGGTCACCATCCACAGGAACATCTTCTCATAGATGGCCTTGGCCAGAGCACCCACTGCATTGTACACCTTCAAGAACAGTAGTGGTTTCACTTTTTGAATTGGAAACAATGATGAACTCATGAGTCTCCCCTCGCTTAAATTAGTCAGAGAGCTGAAATCATGCCTACCTGCTGCACAGTCTGGCCCTTGGTGACGTACTCATTGCCGACCTTCACCCTGGGGTAGCAGAGGGCTTTGAGCAGGTCAGCAGAGTTGAGATTTGTCAGATAGGCGGCCTTGTCAGCAACTGCACGAACAAGACAAGAATGGTGGCTGACACAACTCAGCATGTGAATGATGAAGATTACAACAAAAAAATTCGCTTGCAAAGAGTCATCTTTGCAAGTGCAGCCAAACCTGTCCACGTGTTTATTATTATTGCTATTATTGTTATTTCTTCAACAATTGAAGCAATAGTTTATGTTTATTATTAATTCTTGTTAATAATAAGTATATTGTTGTTTCAACAATTGGAGAATTGTCACGGGCTCTATGAACTCTAGCTCTTTTTCGCAGTGATACATTGGAGTTTGGGGAATAGATTCTCTGTGCAAACAGATAGACAGACAGATAGCGTGGAAAATCCTCCCCTAAGGGACTGGGAGGCACACGGGTTATTTCTTCGTTCTAGTTCTCTTTCTGTAAAAATAGACTCCAAATGTTTTGATCAAATAGGGAAAAAATCAAACTGTACTCACAGTCATCAGGTCAATTTTGATTCATGGCTGTGCCTTTTGTTGGACTCAATTTTGATACATGACAGGGCAGAACTGCCCTTGTGAGTTTCTGAGACTGCAACTCTCAGAAACTGCAACTTTCTGGGACTAGAAAGACTCATCTTTCTCCCACTTAGAGCCTGTGGTTTCAAACTGCTAACCAGGACTCTTAAACAAATAGTAAATAGAGCTACAAAAAAGTCAATGGCATATGGGGTGGGTAGATCTCACAACTCCACAAACCTGTTCAATCATGTAAAACATCAAACGATGTGGCGTTTCCTTCCCTTAATGTTAGTTTACTTTCATTAGATACGGTTAGCAAAACATAGTCGCTGCTCTTGAGTAGCTCATGCTACCTGTTCTATTATTGGTAAAATTTCAACAAGGAGGGTTACCTTCAGTGCCATCCGGCTCAGCTTGCTCTTCCCTTTGCTTTTGCTTGAATTTCATGTTCCCATAATGCATTACAGCCCCTGTGAGCTTGTAGATGGCCACCTTTTCATCAGCGCTGAAACCCAGGATGTCCACAGCACTCTGTTGAAAGAATGTTCAGTTACCACCCAGACAGATCCGTGCACGTAGCCTTACCATTCCTTCCTCTTTTCCGAAGGCACTCATGTCCCTCATTTTCAGATATGCACAGGCCCAGCCAGAGTTACGCATCAGTCCTCCCATGAGGATAGAGCTGCTGTGTGGCTTGTCTATGCATACTCAGTGACGAGTCAGAGCCAGGACTTTCGATGCTAAGACCAAGGCTTGTTCCCTGCTCCTCCCTATTGGTGTGACCCACACTCCTCATTGTCTCTTGGCTTTCCTTACTTCTTGTCTCCGTCTCAATTTTCTGCTTGCCCTTCCTTCTAATTTGTCTATCTAGTCAGCATCAGCCGTCCCACCTCATGATCATGAAGGATGCAGTTGGAAAGAGGACCTGAGCAGGACAGGAATGACCTTGAATATTTCCCAAATGCCTCTCTGAGAGCAAGACACAGCTCAGGGGACTTTGAGATGCCTGGGAAGGAGTTTCCCCAGTCATTATTCATGCAGGCTGCGGCAAAAGAGTCTTCTCCCTTTCTTCCAACAGGTGTATGATGTTCCTTGTTGTTCCCCTCCGATAGGGACTCGCTTCCTGCCAGCCCGATAAAGCTCTGAAAAGGCTCCTATCCCAGGGCCAGGCTTCAGAGAAGGAAATGATTTCATTTACCACTCTGGTCACCTGAATCTTTCTCCACATCATTGTCTTTCAGCTCCAGCTCTCTGACCAAAGCTACTTACAGAACCTGACATTCTCACAGTAGCTTAAGAACAAGATCGCCACATTTCTGTTTGTTTAACCTCTCTGAGACTAAAGAGCGTTTCACAATTCCATATAATGTTTGCACATGTAAATGTGATAATAAATCATGGGCAGTAAAAGCTGATATTTATAAATTAAAGACATAAATCATTTTCAGCTTCTGGTAAATAATACTTTACAAGAAACTTTTAGAAAAAAATATTTTGTAAACAACTTTCAACCCTATCTTGGGAGTGTTGAGTAAAATTTTTAAAAATATCAAAAGATTAAAGAACATTGATTATTCAGAAGTTAAAAAGAAAGCGGTATGGATAAAGTATCTGTATAAAGAAAATAAGCTACAAAGTAACCATCTTTATTTTTTAAAGTGGGTAACGCTAGTTCCCCAAACAGAATAGGCCTATGGAGTTCCCAGAAAGGTTGAAGTAGAAAGAACACTTCTCTTAGCTGTATAGAAGGATTGTCTACTTCAAAGGTGTTTTTGAAGTAGAAAGAACACTTCTCTTAGCTGTATAGAAGGATTGTCTACTTCAAAGGTGTTTTTGAAGTAGAAAGAACACTTCTCTTAGCTGTATCGAAGGAGAAAGCTATACAGAAGATGCTGGGGTTATTTGAAATATAATTCATGTTAACATCTGACAATAAAGGAACTGGGAGACTTTCAGCATCCTGTTGTATTTTTAATGGAAAAATATTGTAGCTTTTATCATGCAGAATGCATTGAAAAATGAATTGGTTCAAATGCAGTTAGGCTAAAAGGTAGCATCCTATCATTTGATCTCCCGTATGATCCATTTAAATTTATTGTAGTTTTAATATTTTCTGCTTGTTTTTCTATTGGGGCTTTTAACTGTGTTACTCTGTTATTGTTCTTAGTTTATTTGTGTTTTTTAGAAACGTTCTTCTATCTGTGAAATCCAGGATAGGTAAATCATAGAGACAGTAACTGGAGTAATGGTTCCTTGGGGGTACAGCAAGGGAGTCTGGGGTGAATGGGGAGCTGATTATGACGAGTGGAGAAAATGTTCATTCATTCTGGAATGAACACATGGATGAAGACAATGTTCTGAAACTGCCGTGGGGGTTGTACTACTTGTCTCGATGTGATTGAAGCATTGGGGTCTGCTATGTGAATTTTATGCCAATAAAACCATTGAAAAAATGGTAGCTTTTCCCCAGGTTTTTTGTGACTGGAGTCTGGCAGAAATTCAAGAGAAACATCAATATAGCTGACAAAAATGAACCCAAAAGGATAAGAAAAAAATTTTTTAAATAGCTAAGGAATGCCAAAGACCCACAGTTTACTATAGGCACATGTGCAAACATAAGAAATCCTAAATGGGGGTTTTCTGGGTTGGTAGTTGTGTGTGTGTGTGTGAACTCTGCCCTCTCTAATAGAAGAGAGTGTGGTGGACTAGAAGAAAAATTACACATGTGACTTACATCTGTGGCCATCAGCTCTTCCTGGTCATCGATGCTGGGCACTGTGATCTCGCCTTGGCTAACAAATGCGAAGTCATATGGGTTGGTGGTGATCAGGAGCATTTCTGAACACATGGAAACAAACCTATATCAACAGGGGTACCTTGATCATCAACCACAGTTGGAATGGATTTATTGGGAAGTTAGTACAAATCCAAGCTGCTTCTTACCAATAAGCTCTGGTTTCTTGTTGGACATGATCTGATAAAATATATGGTAGCTTCTTTCAGCCTTTAGCTGGAAAGTAACGCGGGACTTCTCTAGCAGATCTGGAAAGGCAGGTTAGGCATGTAAAAATTTGAAAAAAAGCAAAGGCTACAGTGGGAAGTTAAATGCCTGAAAAGTTAACACGACACAGCAAAAAACAAGATGTGCCATTTGTACCCCAAAGAAAAGGATTCTCGACCACTCATCCTGCGTTGACTTACAAGTTTCAATATCTGCAGAAGCCAGTTTGCCTGTGGCACCAAAGTGGATCCTGATGAATTTACCCTTAAAAAGGCAAAGGAGGACTATGAGAAAGCAAACAATTCTGCTCAAACCATGGACCAAAGAGATGGAAGAGGTATTGGCGCATGCATAACAGTGGCAGGGTTCATTCTGAGGTGAGAAAGAAGAGACTCACAAAGCGGGAGGAGTTGTCGTTCCTCACGGTCTTGGCGTTGCCAAAGGCCTCCAGCAGGGGGTTGGCACTGATGATCTGATCTTCCAGTGTCCCCTTCAGAGAAATGACAAGATAAAGAAATGCTAGAAAGGATGGCTTGTGATCCAACTCCATTTGCACCTCCATTATCCTTCCCCCTTTTTAGTTTTCTTTAACTTTGGGGTAAGGTCTTCTAAGTAAGAAAAAATGAAAAGCAGAGGTCAGTGGTCTTGATTTCTATATTATCAGGCCCTCATTTTGTCTTAATAAATGGTTGTGAGAACTATTGCCTGTGAAACCTGCCAATACCTTGCCTCCTCATCACAAGCCCTTACCAGGTAGTTTCTGTATTCTAGCATCCTCTACAGTGGGCTTTGATGGTTCTGAAGTGTTATGGTCAATTTAAAATAAAGGGTGATTACCTCTGCCCTCCACTGAATGCCAGACCCACCTGCATTTTGCCAGAAGTAGCTTCCTCCTTCTTCTTCTCCCCAGTGACTGCAATTGTTGCAAAGTACTGGATGACACGCTTGGTGTTCACCGTCTTCCCTGCCCCGGATTCTCCGCTGTCCAAACACAAGGAGAAATAAGGTTCTAAAGCAGTGACAACCATCAGGGATCAAAACTCAACAGAAAACAAGACACGAAGTCTACGTACGTGATCAAGATTGACTGGTTTTCACGATCTGTGAAAGAGAAACCAAATATCACTGTTGATCACATAGACAACACATTGATCAAAGTAGTTTTTGTAAAGCATGGCATTGAAAGATAATTTTTCACCACACATTTGAAAGCTTCCTATCAATTTGTGCTCTCCTTTTCACAACTCTTTTTACAGTAAGCCACCAAAAGGTATGCCAATGAATCATAGTGTTATCCTCCGGTTATCCGACACAGGATGGGATGCAGTGTTTAACCATACTCTCCTTGAGAATAACCTATCAGTGTCAGATGAATAGCAGTTTCATGTTCCATTCATTTACCCAGTTGATGCTTCTAAGTCTTGTCAACCTCTAATTTCCAACATCATGTTTCTGAGAGCTGTCAAAGCTTATTTTAGGTATATCAGATGTTGATATTGTAGGTATAATTAACATGCATAATCAATGCATAAATTTGGAGTTGAAATAATTATGGATTGATGTGGATGCCTGTAGAAATGTAAGCAATCATCTCTATATTTCTGGAGGCGGTGGCTTTTATTCTGAATATACATATTTCTCTCATTCTCATCGTACTATTATCCTGGTTGGGCTGAACATTTCTAAAAATGCTCACAGTCTCTTTTCTTTGGAATCAGGATGCATTTTACGAATGGTTACAAGAATGGTAATGATGGAATCACTCACCAGTCAGCATGAACTGATAGGCGTTGTCAGAGATGGAGAAGATGTGGGGCGGGGCCTCCTGGCGCTTTTTGCCTCGGTAGGCTGTCACCACCTCAGGGTTATACACCGGCAGCCACTTGTAGGGGTTGACGGTGACGCAGAAGAGGCCCGAGTAGGTCTGGGGGAAAAGAAGACAAGATCAGTCAATAAGCAGTGGAGTCATGAAGAAGGTCTTGGCAATACTGCTCTAGACAAGAGCGAGGGACCTGAGTACTCAGTCATTTTTCATGGACTTAAATGTGTTTAGGACGTCTTGTTTAAATAGTGACCAATATTTAAGGCTGTAGCCAACTTTTACGAATTCATTGGGAAGTTTGCTAAAGGACCGATTACATTTTAAAAATTAGCTTAAAAATTGAAAAGACATGGCGTCAATGATTTCTCCTTCCTTCAACACCCCTCACTGCACAAAATGCTTCCATCTCCCCACTCCTTGAGTACTCAGTACTTGGCTTCCCACATGGACCTCTTCGAGTACATTAGCACTGACACCGCTAAGCCAAGGATTGGCCTTCAGATAAGATAGCAATAGAAGAAAATATTGAACATTTTGTCCTGAATCTGTTTACTAACATAGCGCATGGTGTTAGTAAAAAATAATAAAATTAATGTTGGGAAGGTGGGGTAGGGGGAGGGGGAAGGGGGGGAGGGGGGGCCCTCACGTAGATCATCCAGGCTGCATAACGTTCTTTGAGGTTGTACAGCACGGCGGGCTCATGCAGGTGGGTCATCATGGCCATGTCCTCGATCTTGTCGTACTTGGGAGGGTTCATGGAGAAGACTTGATCTTCCTTAACTGTGACACTCTAATAAGAATGGAAGGTGACCATTGGTTTCAACTAAATAGCAGTAATGGACCAATTATGCCCCCTCCTTTATTTGTTGTTGTTTTTTTAAACTTACAGTACCACCTTCAGTCTTGGCTGTCACCTTCCCGCCTTCCCTGCTTTGCACGGTGGCTTTCACATAGGACTCCTTTGCATCCACCACAAAGACAGAGGACTTGGCATCGAAAGGCTTGTTCTGGGCCTCGATCCGCTCCTTCTCAGACTTCCGGAGGAAAGGAGCCGCCTCCCCAAAAACCGCCATCTCCGCGTCGGAGCTCATGGCTGCGAGTTATTGATGGCCACACCGCACCAGGTGTACCTTGAGGGATGGAACAGAGTCCAGAGATGCTCATTCTGCCATGTTGATTTCCTCATCAACGCTTGTAGGGCTTGTGCCTGGGACCCCATAGAGGGGCCCCCATAGAGGACCAAGAGAGCAGAACCTTGATTTGAAAGACCCCGGTTTAGTAACCAATATTTGGGTAAGATTCTAAGCCTTTATCTCTTTGATACCAAAGGCCTTCATTGAGGAATGTGGAGGCTATATTTCAATCAGCAACATTTGGAGTGCCCCAAGCATTTTCAGAATCTTTACTTTTTCTACTTGTTTGTGTTTTCTCCCTTGATGACACCTTATTCATTCATTTGTTATTACTTATTTATTCATTGTATGCAAATTGCCTCAATTACTTTGCCATCTAAATTTATCTATTTTTTCAAATGCAACATTCATAGACAACATTCCTCCTGCCCTAGATTATGTTTGTCTATTTCTTAACCGTGGATTCACAAAGAGGCACATCAGTTCAAAAGACCTAACAAGCACGATTGAACTTGTGTTTCACATGTAAGTATTAAGTATCCCCTGCCATCAATTTGATTCATACTCATCATGACCCAGTAAGATAGGGTTTTCAAGGCTATAAATTTTTACAGAAGCAGACAGCCTCAGCAGTAGCTGGGCGCCTGAGTTGCTGACTCTCCTATTAGCAGCACAATTTGTAAACAACTACACCAACAGATGATTTTGTCCAGGTCAAAACTAAATCTCTCTCCTTCCTTCTTAAATGGTGTGAAAGTCAGTCATATTATCCAAACAAAACAAAACCAAAAAAAAAAAAAAACTTTCCCCAAGTTTTTAGAGAAAAACAATCTCTGAATTTTTAATAAAATTTCATAGCACTTACATACTTTCTGTCTTTATTTCTTTCTGTTCTTAACTGGATTTCAGCATACAATTGTTTTATCTGATTCTTATTGCTTGAGGTTTCTATGCCTCTTTCTCACTCTCTCACTCTCTTTCCTCTCCTGTCTTTAAAAAAAATACCAGTCCTAGAAATATCTCTTCTGAAATGGAAAAATGAGTGTAAAGTTTCATAGCAAAATGAATTTAATTTTCTTTTCACTGAAAGATTCAATTTAAGAAAATAAGTTCAGTTGCCTGCTGGCCAGGAGAGGGTGAGTGGCCATTGCTCTGTGGGACAGAAAAGGGATGGCTTCCAGACAGCAGCATCTTGGTAGCTACAGCAACAAACAAGCTTCAAACTTTTGTAGGTTTTCTCGTAAAAGTCTTGGTATTTAGTTATCTGTGTTAAACTTTCTCTTGATTTAGAATGTTTGATATGAGGTTTACTACACACAATGGCTCTGTGTAGCCCTGGTGGCTCAGTGGTTAAGCAGCTTGACTTCTAAGTGAAATGTCAGTGGTTCAAACCCAGTAGCCTGTAACGACAGTCTGCTTCTATAAAGATCTGAGCCCTGGAAACCCTGCAGGGCACTTCTGTCCTAGAAAGGAGTCACAATAAGCTGGAATTCATGCAATGACAATGGGTTTATGCTACCTTTAGTTGGTCTATAGAAATATTTCATTATGATGGAAGTGGACCTTAGACCTTTTTAGGGAACAGAGACCTGACCATCTCATTTTTTAAAAGGAAAAATGCTACTCTCATTATAGTTCTGTTTGGTTTTCACTAGCCAATTTCCAATGAGCAACTGACACACTACATGTAGAGGTTACTGGAAGACAGTGTATTCATGACAACCAGAAAGGGTACAACTCCTCTTATTTCTGAGTTCAATCATTCTTAATTAATTCGTGGATCACAGTGCCACAAGGAGTGATGTCACAAGGGTCCTTGGATCCACATACAAAGTTATAACTGCCTCAACTTCGAACCCGCAACCTTCTCCCATAATCAATAGGTTCCCTGCTGTCTCCCAAATGAGTAAAGATGATACAGAAAACCCTCTGGAGTTCAGTTCTGCTGTCACACACAAGGCTCACCATGAGTCAGATTCAACTTGATGGCAACTGGCTCTGGTTTCCCAGTTAAGTTATCCACTGTGAATGATGGCTATGTTTATAGTAGTGTTTCCTTATTGTGTATGAAAGTGCAGGTCCTCACACGTGGAACTGGAGAGAGGGCCTTTAAAAATTGGAAACCACCGACTTAGACCATAGATGGCCAGCGCTAGAAAGCCTTTTGCAATTACCCAGAGAACAGCCTCCCCTCCTACTGATGAGCAAACTGAGCCCCAGAAAGATGAAGGGTTATTCAGTGTCACAGAAGTGGCTAAGTGGCACTGCTGGGACAGGAGCCCACCAGGTCCAGTGCTAATTCCATTGCAACACACTGTGTTTCAAGAGATGTAAAAGTCGATGGGATTGGCCCAGGTAACTAGAGTCAGTGAAAAGCCTGGGTTGGCACCTGGATATTTTGACTGCCAGATCACCATGGCATGGATTTCATCAGGCGGTCTGTCTGACGTGGATTTCTTGGTTATGAGGGAATAGTAGTTCACCTTGGGTTATATAGGATGGTTACATTAATCCACAAGTTCGATTAGATAACCCGAAAAGTCGACACTCTATGAAAAGTCATTTTTAAAAAACAACTACCCCTTGGATCCTATTCCTCATACTGAGCTAGGAAATAAAATGATAGTTCATTAAGATATAGCAATTGAAAGACCCCTTTGTCATTCCTAGCGTAACAATAAATGAACTCTTACCTCTTGTGTTACCAGATGAGGAACGTGGCGGGCACAAAGCAGAGAGATGCTGTTGAAAGAAAAAAAGAGAAGGTGGGATTCTTTGCTTTCCTCCCTGTAATCACAAAATGTTAAGAGCTAGATCATGTACAATGTCCACATAGTGGATGTGTTGGGAAGAAAAATTAGAACGTGGGAAACAACAGCCATCTCGCTCCCTTCGCTGGAAAGCCCTTCTCATCCGGATGGTCCAGCGAGTCAAGTGTCCCTTCACTTACACATACCTTTAAGACTTTTGAGGACGGACAGGACCCAGGCACCTTGGCTCTACTTTTATAAGAGACTGTTCTGCAAACACAGCAACCGCCTCAGCTGTCCTAGCTGGGAACCTACTTGGCAAAACCTTGTTTGGCAATCTCTTTGCACAATATTCACTGACTGTGGCTGTGAATGGATATAATTAGAAATATTTTTTGACACCTATAAATAATTTGACGGAGGATGATCTAGGGTTCTTTATAGGCATTTGATAGGGGATGGGGATTCAGGGCTTCTGAGGCTGCTTCTCCAGCTTGGCTGTTGTATGATTCATCACAGAATTCAAGCCAGGTTCCCACTTACTCTCCTGTCTATAAAATTGGTCACCCTGGCATGGGCATTTGGGACTAATTACTTTGTTAGCACTTAGAGCCGTTAAGGAGTCTGTTTGGGAGGACTTTTAGATCTTGGAATACTAAAATAGGAAGCAGTGAATGGGGTAGAGTGAGGAAGAAAATTCCTAACTGGGATGGAGCTTTTAAAAGACTGGCAAGAGATCATCACCCCCACCTCCCTAATAGAAAATCTGAACAGGAAAGTGAATGTGAACTCCCAGATTAAGCAGTGGTGATAGACTAGTGGGGCTGGTTGGAAGGGATTTTGAATACATAAAAACACCTGTTCCATTTCTGGAGAACTTGCCATGGATATGTCCGACTTGTGTGTAACACATACAAGGGACAGCAGAGTGGTGTATAGCTCACTGCATACTGGAAGGAGACACAATCTTGCATTCCTAGTGAATGGGGCAGATCCACAGAGCCAGCAGTAGCTCTAACGAGGTGGGTACTGCATATTTCTACTTAAGGTGGGGAGAAAAACAAGGTATCACAACGTTCCCTCTGGGTTGGATACCCACCGCATACCTGTGATGCTCATAATTTGGATTTGAGTGTTTTTGCCACATACACAGCTGTTTCTGAGTCTGACAGGAAATCTGCCTATGCGTATGTACATCTCTAAGACCTGGTGGGATATTTTCAGCCATCATCTGCTCGTGTAAGTGACCGGTTAATGAGGTCACTGCTTTTACGCATGCTCTTGACTTAGAATTTCTCTTTAACACACTAACAGATTGATTCTTTTATCGCTTGTTTATTTCTTTTGGTGTAATACTATGGAACCAACTGTCATTTTCTTTCTTTTAATTTCAGTGGCTATTACTCACAGACGTATAGGACCATAGCCAACAGGTTAGGCTCTCAGCCAGAATGATGAAACATCTCCTGGTTTTTCTCTTTGAAGATTTCTTTTTAAATAACTGATTTACTTTTTCACTTCTTTTGGAGGATTGTGTCTATACTTTAGAGAGAATCAATCGTTTTAGACACGTGCACTCCTTTTGGAACTGAATGATGAAAGACGGACCGGAAAACAAAAGAAAAATATATGGATGAGACAAGGAGACCGACAGTAAGTCACGGGCATTAGCAAACTAGTGAATACGGACTACACGTTGGGACCTTGACCAATGACACATAGACTGACTTCAAAGCCCTGAGGTCCCAGTGGAGATCAGCCTCAAGTGTCAGGATTGAGTATGAAATCTTGTTGAGTGTGAACAGGAGACGTCCCGCTGAATGAAAGAAGAGATGCTTCCCATGGGCTTGCTTGTCTACGAGTTGTCTGATTAAGAAAGAGTGGGAAGTGAACACCAAGTCTTCTTTATTGAGGCGGTTCTCGGTAATTAGATATGGGTTGGAGGAGTTGCTTTCCTTTGGAGTTTGAAGAGTTATTTTGGACGCTGTATTTCAACAGTGTGGAGAACACCTCTCTTTAGTATTACCCATCCCTCCCCCAATCATTCTCCCAGACTAGAAGATAAAGGCACCTGTGATCTTGAACTTCTTCGTCCATTAACAAGAATAAAGCTGGTGAAAACTTCATGTTCCCTTCACCTGATGGATCGGTACTAATTGAGATGATACTTAATTATTACACATTAGTATGTGCGATATAGTCTCATATGTATGAGGCTAAATTTGATTTCTATAAAAACAAATCAAAACCAAGTTCACTACCATTGAGTTAATGCTGAGTCATAACAACCCTGGAGGTCAGTGTAGACTTCATCACTCCCTCAGAGTGGCTGTTAGTTTCGAACTGCACACCAAGCTTAACCACTGCACCACAATGGCTACTCTGTGATTTATATAATGTCTTTCCATTCCTATCAGTATAATATGTATAAGGTTAGATCAGTGTCTAGCACACAGTAAGTGATTGTTGCTAGTATTCTTATGGCCTGTCATTTCAATATTTAGTTGATCTGTTGACCAAGGATTTCCTATATAGGGCTCAATATAGACCCTTAGGGCACAAGTTTGAATTCTTTGGAGTTTGTGAGGGCAATATCATGGGGATGGGGCAGGGGAGCCACTGAGATGAAGGTTACAATGACATGCTGACCCTTTTCCCAAATGTACCCTAGAAACCAAAGTGGTGCTAAAGTACTAAAGATTGACAATGTCTAATGAACAATATTATGGTCACTGTTTTTATTTTCGCTTCTATAAACTCTGACGAACATTGTCCTAGCCGCCCTGGTGTCCAGCATGGTCTAGCAGGACATCAGTTAAAAAAAATCCCTTGCGATTCCTCCAGTCAGACTGGTGTTGGTCTTTCATATTCCTCTGGGACTCCAAAGGGTGATCCCTGCTGCAAAGAGGTTATGTGCATCTTTGGGAATCCACTATTTGTTGTACTCTTCACAGCTCTCGTTCCAAAGTGTGGGCACAGCCTTCCCCTCCTTCATCCCTTCTGTAGAGGTTTATTACAGGCCCACCATGTGTCAGCGCTGTTCTAGCGCAGGGGGTACAACAAAAACTAGCAGCACCATGCCCGCATTGTAAGTTTAACCAATGGAGAGCAGACATACACAAACCAGTCAATATCCATTGTGATGGATGGGGAAGCTTCTAGGATAAGATGACTGTTGAGCAGTCTGAGCGATGTGAAGGAGCAAGCCATATGGTCATCTGCAAGAGGAATATATGCTTCAGGCAGATGGAATAGAAAGCGCAATTACCCTATGGCAGGCAAAGAACCGTGTTTAAGAAATAGTAAGATGACCTGTGGCAGGAGAATGGTATGGGGGTGGGGGAGGGGTGAGTCCTAGGACTTGAGATCAGAGAGGTAGGAAGGGTCAGGAAACAAAGGACTTGGTAGGGTAATAAAGGATCTTGACTTTTCATCTGAGTGAGTTGTGGAGCTGCTTTGAGAAAATGAGTGATAAAATCTGACTGAAGATATAAAAGATATTATCATGGCTTTTGAGCAGAGGCTAGATTGTAGTCAGCAAAGGCAGAAGCAGCCCGTTGCAGCAATGTAGAAGATAATGGTGGCAGGGACCACATTCTAGTTACTAGAGTTACATTGAAAATTACGCCAAAGCACAGTTGTTTAAGACATTCAAGTTTATTGTGCTGATGAATTCTATTTCTGGAGTTTGGGGAAGAAACAAAAAAATTTTTTAATCATTTTATTGGGGGCTCGTACAACTCTTGTCACAATCCATCCATCCATCCATTGTGTCAAGCACATTTATGCATTCGTTGCCATCATCATTCTCAAAACATTTGCCTTCTACTTGAGCCCTTGGTAACAACTCCTTATTCTTCCCCTCTCTCCCCGCCACCCACTCCCTCAAGAACCCTTGATAATTTATAAATTATTATCTTGTTATGTCTTATACTTTCTGACGTCTCCTTTCACTCACTTTTCTGTTGTCTGTCCCCCAGGGAGGAAGTTATATGTAGATTCTTATAATCGGATCCCCCTTTCCACCTCACCTTTCCTCTACCCTCTCAGTGTCACCACTCTCACCACTGGTCTGAGGGGTTCATCTGTCCTGGATTCCCTGTGTTTCCAGTTCCACACACACAACAATTTCTGTCACCTTAACTCAGAAAACCCAAAGCCTGGTGGCGACTCAATAGCTGGAGACAGCAATCATCTGCAGTGGTTCTCAACCTTCCTAATGGTGCAAACCTTTCATACAGTTCTTCATGTGGTGGTGAACCCATTACCATAAAATTATTTTCATTGCTACTTCATCACTGTCATTTTGTACTGTTATAAATTGGGCGACCCAAAGGGGTCATGACCCAGGGGTTGAGAGCCTCTGATCTATAGGCTATTTACTCACCTGGCTGGTGGTCGATAGTGGCGGTTTGATACTGGAACTCTGATACATGGCTTTCATGCGTGGCATGAGATTTCTCACAGCCTTCAACTTCGTACATGGCGACTTAGTGTTCTAAAAGTGAGGATCATAGAGAATGAGGCAGAAGCCATCTTTTATGATCCAATTTTGGATTCATCTTTTATAACCTAGTTTTGGATTTCCATAACATCACTTTCACCATGTCTGTTGGCTAAACCAACATTCAAATCAGTCCAAATTTAAAGAGATGGGACATAGATCATACCTCTCAATGTGAGGGGTGCCACAGTGGTTGGAAATCACCATAGACTGGGTTGGTAAGGATTGAACTATTAAATTGCCTCACTTGTTGAATCTCTCCAATGGCTTCCTGCTTAAACAGTTGAAAAGGTGACAATAATAAGTCTTCATATCATGTACATGTCTATCTCTAACTTTTTACTGTTATTTGGTTGGAGGTTCGCAGAGCTAATTGGTTTTCCATTCAACCATTCGTAAATAGTTTTGTGACATAGATTACACTCTTCCCACTTCTTCCTTGTGTTTCCAATTTCTATTCCGTTTTCTTTCCTCTCCTTTCCAGTTTCTGAGCTTGCTCCCTGGGCAAATGCTGCCCTTCGGATCTCATGTGCTTGATAGTTCTAAGGTGTTACTGTTCACCTTATAGGTCCATCTATTGTTTTACTGAAAGCAGAGTCATGGGGGTGATTTCCATTCCAGGCTTGAAAGGGGATTAGAGAATAGAGCCTCAGAGATCCATACCACTCTGATTTAAACCAGTAAGCATAGGTTTTATGATTTTGAGTTTTGTTTAATATTTTTCTCTTACTCCAACTAGATCGTCTATTGTTTCCTCCATAGTGGTCCATTGTGATAGCCAGGCACTGTCTAGTTTTTCTGATCTCAGAGTTTTGGAGGCTCAGGTTAGCATGGTCCATTTGTATTTTGCACTCTTTGGTTCCGTGTGTCTTTGACTTTCTGCTCTCTTCTCTGCTCGTGGGGACAGACCAGTAGATCCACTTCAGATGGAGAGGGCCACTCAGAAGATTCCAAGATGTCAGACATAAACAAAGTAGGGCGTAGAACATTGTCTTTGTAGACTATGCTATGCCCATTGACCTTGATGCCCCCTGTGTTGACTATATTGTGAAGGCGAACAGGTATGTTGATGGTAAAAAGTATATGTGTATTTGATATGGGCTGTGAAAATTGGAGGCTGCAATTAAAATCCTAAGGTTTAGGATCTGAATGATTAGAAAAATGATATCACCATTTACTATGGGGAGCTGCCTTCAGGAAAGAAAATCAGAATGTTGTTTTCATATGCTAAGTTTAATGGACTTTGTGCTTTGAAAAAAGTAAATAACGAAGGCCTTTATGGAAACTAAACGTGTGTCATTTTTCCCTCCTCTATAAGAGGAGTTAGCAAGCGTGTCAGCCTAGGTAACTCTCCTCAAATAATTAGGGCAGACTTCCTTCGAGCAGATGCTACATCACCACAGCAATGAAGTGCAATAAGGACTTTTTTTTTTAGGGTCTTAAAAAGTGATGATGCAGTTGGGACAAATTGGAAGAAGACAATACAGTTGGGACTCTGGGTTTGTGAAACAGTGGGGACCCAAGGGACTGGATGGCATAGTTTAACTTCTCCAGAGTTGCAGCCACAGGGACAGTTCCACTCTGTTCTATAAAGTTGTTATGAGCTAGAACAACCCAATGGCAGTGAGAATTAGATTGTTTTAGTTCACAATCGCAATGACCTTGATAAAACCACTTGCCTAAGCATTCATTTTCTTATCTGGAAAGTGAAATGAATAACAATAACAACACCTATCTCAAAGGGTTTCTGGGAATACATGATTTGTTTAATAACTATAGGCCCCTCCAAATCATTCATTTCTCCCATGTATGTTTTACAAGTTTGGAGATGATATTAAGAAGCACTTCCAGTGATACAGTGGTTAAACCCTCGAGACCAGCAGTTAGAACCTACCAGCAGCTCCAAGGAGAAACTCTCGCTGCCATTGAGTCAATGATGACTCGTAACAACCCCGTGTGGTTTTCTGAGACTGTAATTGTTTACAGGAGTAGAAAGTCCAGTCTTTCTCCCTTGGAGCTGCTAGTGGTTTCGAACTGCCAACTATGCGGATTGAAGCCGAATGCATGACCACTACACCAAGGGAGAAAAGACTTGACAAATTGTTTCCAAAAAGAAACTATCAAGGCAGTTCTGATCTATCATATAGGATTGCTATGAGTCAGAATTGACTCAGCAGTACATATTAACAACAGCAAAGTATGTAGAATACCCATTGAGCTAATATAAGTGCCCCCAAATATGAACTATTGTTAGGAGATCATTGGCTTAGCTCTCAAGTCCCTTTTGTATTTCTTTCATTTCTTGGATACTGGAGAGTTCCCAGTGTCAAAGTTCTTTGGAACTAGATCTTGCATTTGCCTAGATGAAAAAAGGGGGGATTCATTCATTCCTTCATTTAACCTCTTTTGACAGAACAGCAACCATGAGTCAGGCACGACTCTAGAATTTAGAGATCTACAAGCAAACATTGCCCACAGTGTTAATGTCATGATATTGATATTTTTTATGTTCGAGGAGAAGATAATAAACAAACCGGTAAATAAGAAAAATAGCAGATAGTAAGACATCATTGTTGTGGGGAATAAAAATGGTTGGATTGGGGATGGTCAGGGAAGGTCGTTTTGAGGAGGTAGCATTTATGCTGAAATCTGAATAAGTGAAAATTGGGTAAAGAACGTCTTTGGGAGGCAATATTGGCCCAAACACCCTAAGATGAGGGCTACCTTGACATATTTAAGGACTAAGACCAGGGTCTCTGGAATACTGCACAAAAGGGGATCAGTAGTGTCCTTCAGAGCTGCACAAATAAATGAACTATAGCTATATGGAAGAACATAGATGAATTTCATCAATATAAAGCAAACAAAACAAGGCAAAACTACAAAAGAATATCCGTTGTATGATTTTATTTATACAAAGTTAAAAAAACAAACAAAGTGCATTGTAGTCTTCAGTAATGTGTGCTTAACTGTTATAAAGGGCCAGTGTAGACATGAAAAAAAAATCTATAAATTATCAAGAGTTCATGAGGGTGGGAGGGAGGGGGTAGAGGAAGGGGGGAAAATGAGGAGCTGATACCAAGTGCTCAAGTAGAAAGAAAATGTTTTTAAAATGATGATGGCAACAAATGTACAATGGTGCTTGACACAATGGATGTATGCATGGATTGTGATAAGAGCTCTGTGAGTCCCCGATAAAATGATTTTTTTAAAGGGGTGGCCAGTGTTTATAATAAAGTCAGGACGATGATTATCATTGAAGAATAATGCAAGGCGTATGGCTATGAGGGAGGCCACAGGGAATCTCGCTAGCAATGTTCTTTCTTGTCCTGGTTGTGGGTGCATGAATATTCACTGGGTGTAACATCATCGTCCTGTACTTGTTTGTACTTTTCCATAATTAAGGTTAGGGCTAGAAAGGAATTGTGACAAAGGGGAGCAGTTACATGAAGAGGCATCTGGAAGAAGACATGGGGTCAAAGGAAGGTAGGAGAGACAGCATATTTGTGTTACTAGGAAGGATTGTGTAAAGCTAGGCAAATTGATGATGGAAGGGGTGGGGAGTGGCAATTATGGAAGAGAAGGCAAGAGGCTAGAATCCATAGTCCAGGCAAAAGAGTTAGCCCTTGATGAGTGTAGGAATGCTTTGTGTTTAAGGAAAGAAGATAGAGGGAAGGCAAACTTCCTAACATTTTCACTCAAAGTTGTGAGAAAGTATGTACTACCCTCACAATTCAGACAGCATCAGTTAATTTGTATTTGAGTATTTCATTTCCCATGTATTAAGGAACTGTAATAAAAACATACATTTAGACAACTGTAATTATAACTTGAATTTTCTTAAGTTCTTTTTTCCTTCTCAGCTCCTTTAGATAGCAAGAACTCCTTTAGATAGAAAGAACCTTTATGTGAAATGCCGTGCTTACCTGTAGGGTTTTTTTTCCCTGTTCAGTTTTGGACATGACACTCAAATACCTTTTATCCAGAAAAGAAGCAAGTTGCTGCCATCTCTGTTGACAGTTGGCATCTTCTGGAGAGGTGGATATGAGGAGAGATCACCCCAAGTGGTAGGATTTCAACAAGAGAGAATCCCAATATGCAGGAAGAGACAGTTGTTCACAGAAAGGGTAGTACAGTTGCTTACAGATGGGTATTGGGTCCCCACTCTGCACTCCCCCTCATTCACGATGATTTGATTTTTTGTTCTTTGATGCCTGATACCTGATCCCTTTGACACCTCGTGATCACACAGGCCAGTGTACTTCTTACATGTGGGCTTTGCTGCTTCTGGGCTAGATGGCCATTTGTTTACCTTCAAGTCTTTAAGACCCTAGACGCTGTATCTTTTGATAGTCGGACTCCATCAGCTTTCTTCACCACAGAAGGGTCACAAGGAGAGACGAGCCAATCAGGGTGCAGTGTAGCAACGATGAAACATACAACTTTCCTCTAGTTCCTAAATGCTTCCTTCACCCCACCTCCCATCATGATCCCAATTCTACCTTACAAATCCTCCTAGACCAGAGCATGTACACTGGTACAGCTAGGAACTGGAAACACAGGGAATCCAGGACAGAAGATGTCTTCAGGACCAGTGATGAGAGTGGCAATATTGGGAGGGTGGTGGAAGGGTGGGGTGGAAAGGGGAGACCAATTACAAGGATCTACATATAACCTCTTCCCTGGGGGATGGACAACAGAAAAGTGGGTGAAGGGAGACATCAGATAGTGTAAGATATGACAAAATAATAATAATTTATAAATTATCAAGCATTCATGAGGGACAGGTGACCAGGAAGGGGGGGGGGGCGAAATGAGGAATTTATACCAAGGGTTCAAGTAGAAAGCAAATGTTTTGAGAATGATGATGGCAACAAATGTACAAATGTGCTTGATGCAATAGATGGATGTACAGATTGTTATAAGAGTTGTACGAGCCCCCAATAAAATGATTTAGAAAAAAAAAAGAATTGAGAGGAGAGAGAAGACAGATACCAAAATCCTATGAATGAAAAGGTGGTTGTTGTTAGTAGCTCTTGTTTGATTGTTCCAGCTCATGGTGACCCCACGTGGGATAGAACAAAAGTACCCCTTAGTCCTATGCCATTCCCATGATTGGTTACTGTTTAGACAGTTGTGATCTGTAGGATCTTTGTTGTTGGTTTTTGTAAGTAGGTCACCAGGCCTTTCTTCCTAGGCCACCTTAATCTAGATGCAGTGGTTCTCAACCTTCCTAATGCCTGACCTTTGAGTACAGTTCCTCATGTTGTGGTAACTCCCCAACCATAAAATTATTTTCTTTTGTGTGTGTGTGTAGTCAGTTCAAGGATCGTTCGTTGGCCCTTAGGAGTGTTTCCCAGTCCAGTCCGTTGGGGCACCACGCCCTGGCTCCAAAGTCCACCCCCAGCACTCCCTGGGGACCCCATCGCCCCATTCCCCACTGCTGTTCTGGTGCACTCCCCCAGCACTTCGTCCCGGTGTGGTGGGATCAGGTCAGGTGCATTTCCCACACTGTGTCTCAGGTGCTGTCCCCTGTAGCGCCATGGGTCAGTGAGGGGCATTATGTCCCATAGAGGGGCCAGCCATATTGTCCTCTCTGTGGACTGGCTGCTCTAACAGGAACATCATCCTCATGGCCTGGTGGGCCAGGCTGTGCTCCACTCTCTCCTCCACTCTCTCCTCCTCCCCTTTCATCTGCTCCCATGTGCTCTGATCAGAAATGTCCCTCTCCCGGAGCTGCAGAATCAATGTCATCCTTTGAAACAAATTCTTCTGTGGGGAGGGGCAAGCATCCACTTAATTTTTGGTACTGGGGCCAGCCTCCCAGACCTCTCCACCGGTTCCCTACTCCACGCCAGAATGTTGCATTCACACCTTGAGGCACTGGGTTGAAGTCTGGTCACTCTTTCCCTGTGGAGACATAAACAACACCCTCCCCTTGGGTGGATTAGTGCCCCATGCCCCCGCTCCCCTTTTCTTCCTTATATTCATCCTTTTTTTTCTTTCCCCACCTCCTCCACCATTGTCTACCATGTGCATCCCTGGACTTGATCTGGTCTCTGCCATACTACACAGTCCTCACCCCAAAAATGTTTGTAGTTTTTTCCCTATGCCCCTTTGCATTTTTCATGAAATTATTTTCATCGCTATTTCATAACTATAATTTTGCTACTGTTATTAATTGGGCGACCCCTGTGAAAAGATTATCTAATACCCAGAGGGGTCGGGACCCACAGGTTGAGAACCCTGATCTAGAGGCGCTATTGATACCTATTTAGCATCATAGCAACACACAAGCCTACACTAACAGATACGTGGCTCTAGTGCACAAGGTATATTTGCCAGGAGTCAGACCTGACACCCTTGCACTGCTTGCACAAGTGAACCAACGCTGCCTCCTTGAAATGTCAGTGACAGCAATATGGAATAGCTAAATAGTATGAACCTCAAAGAAGGAGCCCAGGTAGCAAAGTGGTTATGTCTTGGGCTGTGATCTGCAAGGTCAGCAGTTCAAAACCACCAGCCTCTCCTCAGGACAAGGAGGCTTTCTACTCTGATAAATAGTTACAGTCTTGAGAGCTCACAGGGGACGTTCTACCTTGTCCTATAGGGTTGCTATAATTCAGCATCAAGTCTATGGCAGTGAGTTTTTAAGTCAAAGAAGGATTGATCATTTTATAAGAGGACAGAGGGTACTAATTATACATTAGTAGAAATTGAAAACAAGGGAGCTCAGGACTATGGAACGTTTGACGCAACGAGAGAAGAAAACCAAAACATTTTATTGGGGCTCTTACAGCTCTTATAACATTCCATACATCAATTGTATCAAGCATGTTTGTACATATGTTGCCACCATCATTTCTAAAACATTTTCTACTTGAGTCCTTGAAATAAGCTCCTCTTTTCCCCCTCCTTCCCCCTTCCCGTCTCCTACCCTGTGTATCCTTGATCAATTATGTATTCTTGTTATTTCATATCTTACACTGTCCATTGTCTCCCTTCACCCACATTTCTATTATTCCTCCCCATTGGGGGGAGCTATATATCCAATCTTGTGATGGGTTCCTCCTTTCTCACCCTTCCCCCTCCCTGACCATCCCCCTATCCTCATGATATTGATACTCCCATTACTGTTCCTGAAGGATTTGTCTTTCCTGAATTCCATGTGCCAAGAGCTCTTATCTGTGCCAATGTGTATTCTCTGGTCTAGCCAGATTTTTAAATTAGAACTGGGTCATGGTAGTATGTGGGGGAGGAAGTATTCAGGAACTAGAGGAATGATGTGTGATTCATAGGTGCTATACTACACCTTGGTTGAATCATCCCTTCCTTATATCACTTTGGTGGGGGGGATATCCAATTGTCTAAAGATGGGCTTTGGGTGTCCACTCCAAACCCCCTCTTTTGCATCGATATAGTTGTTTGTTTTGGATCTTTTGATAGCTGATGCCGGATTCCATTGACACCTCATGATCACACAGGCTGGTGTTCTTCTTTCATGTGGGCTTATTTGCTTCCCTGCTAGATGTTTGTTTGTTTGACTTCAAGCCTTTAAGACCCCAGCTGCTATCTCTTTTGATAGCCAGGCACCATCCACTCTCTTCAACACATTTACTTATGCACCCTTTTGGTCTTCAGCATTCATGTCAGGAAGGTATCAAAGAATGCCAGGTTACCAGAACAAAGTGTTCTTGTGTTAAGGGAGGCCTTGAGTAGAGGCTCAATGTCCATCTGCTATCTGAATACTTATCTAATAAATATATGTACACTGACCTCTATCCCTTTTGTTATAAATTAATATATTTACATATATACATGGAAAGGTCACCTCTTAAAAGAACTTCATGGGAAGCATTTTTAGATAGATTTTGGTTTAAGCCACACAGTGAGGGAAATGCTCCAAAGGAGAGAGCTTATGTTCTCCAGGAGGCTCTATATTAAATGGAGGTACTTCTCACATTGGCTACCACCATTAGATCCCATCTTCCTTCTCTATCTCTTGGCTTACTTCTGCCCCTGAGGGTCTTTTTTCTCATTAAGTCAGTGGCCAAATGAAATTTCAATGCTGACCTGGCATATTAGGCTGTTCCTTTTGGCAGATAATTGGGAAATATAAGATTATTAAAAACTGCCTTATAAATCACTTCAACGTCCAGCTCAAGATGCTGCATGAAGCAGTTGTGTCCAATGATCTAAAGAAAATAAGAAAAGATGCATCACAACCCAGAGAAAACCATCCCCAGGAGCTGAGGGCCACAGATGTATGCCTGGATGATTTAAACTACTTTGCAAAAATTAAACATGTGATGTCATATCATTCCTTTCAAATAGCAGTGTTCTCTCTAGGTCTTGATTATATTTCTAATGGGCAAGATATTTGCTATCTTCGCTATCTCCCTGTTTTATTAAAGAAAAGAGATCAATAGAAGGTCCAGCTATGTAACTCAGGACATGCCACCTATGGTAGTAATACTAGTTATAATAATGGTCACTATAGTTTCCATGGCACTATAGAAAGGCGCAATGTAGAAATCCAAATGTGTGATCATGAGAGTAGGGAATTGACTCTTATGTGAATGACCTTCTATTGCCAGCAGACTGGAATCTCGGTTGTGTAGTGATTCTGTATAAGGCTGCTAATTATAAGCTCAGTAGTTCAAAACCACCAGTTGCTCTAACAGAAAAAGATGAGGGTTTTTTTTTTGTTTTTTTTTTACTCTCGTAAAGAGTTACAGTCTTAGAAACCTTGTCCTGTCTGTTGTAACAGACACAGACATTTTCAATGAAATCAGAGGAGCAGATATTAAAAATATGCTCTTCTTAGAAATGTTAACTTGCATTTTCTTGACTATACAAAAGCATCTGCATGTGTGGGTCATTACAAAATATGCTCATTTTTTAATCCTCTTTTCTATTCAAACATGATAACCAGGCAGGAGGCTCCCTGTTCAAACCAGTAAATTGCAGCAGATGGCAAAGAGTTAAACATGCCGTACTTTAAAAGGGGCCAGAAAACTTATGGAGCATAATTCTTTCTCAAGGCCACTTAATCCCCACTGCATAGTTCATATCCTTATAGTTTGAGTCTGTGTGAGAGGCAGAGGGGCAGCACAGTGCCCTAATTAACTGAAAGCTCCAAGATTGAGTCCATCGAGAGCACCCAGGGAAGAATATTGGAATCACCATGAATTGCCGGAGGACAGACACATTTTCTTTGGAAGCATAGCAGTGTGTTCCTTGGAAGCAAGGATGATGATGCTGCCCCACATACTTGGGCATGTTATGAGCAGAGAGCAGTCGCCGGAAATGGACCTTGTGCTCGGTAAAGTGGAGGGGGAGTGAAAAGAGGAAGACGCTCTACAAGATGGATTGACACAGTGGCTGCAACAATGGGCTCAAACATGATGGCAGTGTTTTCTTCTGCTGAACAGAGGGTTGCTATAAAGCGGAATAAACTTGAAGACACCTATCCACAGAAGTACCTTGGGAGAAAAGCCTGGCACTCTACTTCTGACCAAACAGCCATTAAAGACTCTATGAAGCACAGGTGTTCTCGGAGTCAGAATTGGCCAGTTGGCCACCGGTTTAAGCTAAGGTCGCTGCATTCATAGTAAACAGTTCCATGTCAAATATTAACAAGAGTGAATTCCTTCTTTCTCTTTTTCTTTCCTATAAGTAACTTGTGTTCTTCATTGACTTTTACTTACTGTCAAGCTCAAAGATTTTCTGTCATGTTACACAGAAAAATCAATAATTTCATTAGTGAGAATCCGTGTTCTGAAAGCTAGCTGATGCTTTGCCAAGTGAGTTAAACATGTCATACTTAACACTCTATGCTCTGTATGCCTAAGACAGATACACCTTTGGGCTTCACCTGCTTCCCAAAGGGCCGTGAGGGGCTTGCTGGATTGGCCTGACCACTCTCTAGCACAGTCTCATCTTCATGAGTAAGCACTGTTCCATGACATGTAAGCCAACAGTTTTGGTTTTCTTTCCTTGGGGTATAAAAGATACATGGACAACTCTGGAGTTGAAGAAGAGGGGAAAAATAATAAGACCAGTCTTTGCAGGTAAATTTTTTATCTGCAAAAATCCGTTAAGTACAAAACAGAGTGACCAAGAGTTTCACATTCTGTGCGTTTCTCTGGTCACCGGGCAGCTTTTCGGTCAATCACTCTTCACTGATGATCTTGGTGTGCACCTCCCGGCTCTTGACCCGCAGCTTGTTGACCTGGGACTCGGCGATGTCAGCCCGCTCCTCGGCCTCCTCCAGCTCGTGCTGGATCTTGCGGAACTTGGCCAGGTTGACGTTGGATTGTTCCTCCTGGGAAGAGAAGTGCAGACGTGAGGAGCAACGTTCAGAATTCCCAGATCCTTCAGTTCTTTGTAACTTCAAAAGGATGCCCTCTCGGAAATCTTTTAAGAAACTAAGATAACCGCTCTTGACTATATTTTTAAAACATGATCTCCTGTCATGATCACTAAACAGGAATTAACAAGGAGGGACAGGTGACGTTTGTCTCCAAAATGTTCCAAAAAAAACAACATGACATTGGAGGTGTGGTGACTAAATACTGCCAAGTTTCCAGCTTGGCTTTCAGAACCCCAGGAACCAAGCAAGTAAACCATTTCTATTGTACCACAGTCTAAAAGTTTTGAATATAAACCAGTGCCCTTTTGAGTAGAAATTATTGCCATTTAATGCAGTTTTTTTTAAAGGCATTCATTGTTTTTGAAAGTAGTCTGAATGGTGTCTGACTAGACTTGAATTTATAGTGGTGAGCTTGAGAAAGCAGGTCCTATTTAAGTCCCCGTCTCACGTTTTTTAAAATGTTTCTCCTTTTAGAACAGGTTTTATTAGCACATAATATACATATCATGTAATTAAATAGTTCAATTTAGACCCTCGACTAGATGGATTGACACAATGGTGGCCACAGTTGACTGGAACATAAGAACAATTGTGAGGACGGTGCAGGACCAGGAGCTATCTCTTTCTGTTGTGTGCCATGAGACGGATCTGACATGACGGCACGTAACAGCAATGCAAACATCCTGCCCTCCTTTCGTTTCCTTGAATCATTCTCTGCACTTGCTCTTTCCCCTCCCTAAGCTCTTTTCTACCTCATCAAGTGGTTGGTTTCTTCTCATCCTTTAAGCCCTTCCATCAATCATTTTCATTGTTTTTTTCCTTTGAGGTTTTATCCATCTTTTTTAAATCATCCTTTCAACTAAGTTGGCCTGAACACATTGAAGAACTGGAGGCTACGCAACCTCTCCCAGTAGCTGTGAACTCACCGCTTCCTCAGCTTGCCTCTTGTAAGCTTTCACCTTCGCTTGCAGTTTGTCCACCAGGTCCTGGAGCCTGAGGACATTCTTGCGGTCCTCCTCAGTCTGAAACAACGTTTTATAGAGTGAGCTCCTTGAAATCACAAATGCCACTCCATTTAGTTGTACATTTGTTTGTAAACCTCTTGCCAAGACAAAGCATACCCAGTGCTCTGGAGTCAATTTTGACTCCAAGCCAAAGAGCAACAGTGTACCAAGCTATACATCTTTATGGGAGCAGATTGCCATACCGAGCCCCCAAAAAAGTGGCTGGGGAATTTGAGCTGCCAACTTTTTAGTCAGCGGCTGAGTGCATTAACTACAGCACCACCCGGGCTCCTTGTCCCTTGCAGCCAGGGATCAAAATTCAGAAAGGCCATTTTCCATACCTGGTAGGTGAGCTCCTTCACTCTTCTCTCGTGTTTGCGAAGACCCTTCACAGTCTCCACATTGCGCTTCTGTTCATTCTCAACTTCGGCTTCCAGCTCACGTACCTGTAAGGAGAAAGGCATTTTGAAAACATTGAGTATGATCCATTCATTCAACTAGATCCACACTGCTTCAAATGATGCAGTACTTCGTTTACTCTGCTCTACAGGTAGTGTTAGGCATTTCCAACTAATTGCCCGCATTATAAGCTCTTGAGGAAATGGGATTAGCTTTTGTTCATCTCTGTGTGTCCTACATCATTGAGCAGCATTAAGGATTCAAAATCATTGGTTGTATTGGAAATATATCCCGATTGGGAGACCCACCCTGGCCTCCAGCTTCTGGATCTGCTTCTTGCCCCCCTTGAGGGCCAGCTGCTCCGCCTCATCCAGGCGGTGCTGCAGGTCCTTCACCGTCTGCTCCAGGTTCTTCTTCATCCGCTCCAGGTGGGCGCTCGTGTCCTGCTCCTTCTTCAGCTCCTCGGCCATCATGGCCGCCTAGGAAGGAACGAACAACATGGAGTAGGAGAGCTTCCAGGTGCCACAGAGACATTCCAGCGTGGCCACCGCTGCGTTGCCGTCCACTCACATCGGTGATGGCCTTCTTGGCCTTCTCTTCTGCGTTGCGGGCTTCCTGGACAATGTCCTCCATCTCTCCTTGCATTTGGGAGATGTCTGTCTCGAGCTTCTTCTTGGTGTTGATTAGGCTGGTGTTCTGGTAAATACATAGTTTTTAAGTATTAAGTACACAAAGCAAAATTAGAATGCTCAATGTTCTCGTGAACTCAGAAACTAATTAAATTAACTAATTAGAATACCTCCTTGTGCTATAAATGGGCTGAGTAGACAGTATATACATATATGTAAAAAACATCAGCTCTGGTATCACCAGTCAGATAAATAAACAAGTAAATCTAAAATTTAAAGAGCTTAAGGGTTTCCCTCCATGAACCATGATAAATAAATCTTAAAGGAGCCCTAAGATTAGAGGAGGGATCCCTAGGTGGTGCAATGGGTTAAGTGCTTAACCACTAACCAAAAGGTGGATGGTCTCAATCCACTCAGAAGCACCTCAGAGAGTGGACCTGGCTGACTTCTGAAAGGTCACTATCCCAAGAATCTCATGGAGTGCAATTTCCCTCTGCACACCTGGGGGTGGGGATCACAGTCAACTGGTTGACAACTATCATTTTTGTGTTTGTGTCGCTGTTTGTCATTGTTTAAGAGCTCAGCAAATACTTCACGTTCGTTCCACTGTATTTTTATTATTCTGTTATTATACCCACCTGGGTGTGCAGCAGCTGTACGCGCTCACTGGCATCCAGGAGCTCCTGCTCGGCGATCTTCCTGCTCCTCTCCGTCTGCTCCAGAGTGGCCCGCAGCTCCTCAATCTCAGCCTGGAGCAGGTTGGATCTCCGCTCAACCATGGCCAACTGCTCCTTCAGGTCCTCCTGGCCCCGCAGAGCATCGTCCAGGTGGATCTGGGTATCCTGTGCCATGAACATCGTCATTGAGACACCGTGTCCGCAGAGGTCCACTCACCTCAATTGCTCTTGGACGTGCCTGGATCCCTTTACCTTGAGGATGCCCTGCGTGTTCCGGTAGTTCCTCAGGGCCTCGGCAGCCATGCGGTTGGCATGGTTCAGCTGGATCTCCATCTCATTGAGGTCTCCCTCCATCTTCTTCTTGACCCTGATGGCGTCGTTCCTGCTCCGGATCTCGGCATCCAGCGTGCTCTGCATGGACTCCACCACTCGGATGTGGTTTCTCTTCAGCTGGTCAATTTCCTCATCCTTTTCCGCAATTTTCCTATCGATTTCCGACTTGACTTGGTTCAGCTCAAGCTGGATGCGCAAAATCTTCCCTTCTTCGTGTTCAAGAGATGCCTTAATGAGAGTTAGACATGATATTAGCAGGGGAATGAAAAAGGTGGTATTTGAGCAACAAAAATTTATTCCTAGCGTATTGCTGCCATATGCATATTTATTCTATTGTTATAGAAAAACATTTGCATTGGCCTGTGGTTAATTTTATTTCTGTCTCCTTAACTAGTCTGTTCCCTTGAAGGCAAGTTCTTAGTCATGTTTGCTTTCTCAGTGTGACCTCGTTTCTGAAACATGACCATATGTGTTGTCTTCCTGGTTAATTTTCCATCCTTATGCGCAGTACACAGGGTTGAAAATATGTTTCTTTTGATTCGCTAATCCTCTCGTGCAGACTTCCTCTTGTGATCATTTTTGAACACATTGTAAAAGACCTACCTCTGCCTCCTCTAAAGCGGCCTGGAGTTCAGACTTTTCCTGCTCAACTTGCTTCTTGATTTTCTCCAATTCATGGATACGCTTTCCTCCCTCAGCGATCTGTTCCGTGAGATCAGAAATCTCTTCTGTTGGCGAGCAAAAAGAAACCAATTTGTTTAGGGAAGGACACCATGCTCACGAGTCTTTGGCTATGGAAAAGCTGAGGCCAACTCACGCTGCAGATTCTTGTTTTCGCGCTTCAAGGTTTCAAGGTGGTCTAACGACTCCTCATAAGCATTCTTGATCTTGAATAGCTCGGTGCTGAGTGAGCGGGACTCCTTTTGGGAAGCTTCAAGTTCAGCATGAGTTTCTTCATATTTCTGTTTCCATTCTGCAAGGACCTGAAGGACAAGGGATTGTCAAGAAATGCACTCGAGCCGATTTGATGGCTAAGTAGACAGCACACAGCATGAGTTGAGATGATCTATGAGTGCAAAATAATTTTGAATGAGGAAAATAGGAAACCACAGCCATCCCCCACCTTCCCACGGAGCCAGAGCCTCTCAGAACAGCTCTCAGATGAATTGAATAAAGCCCGCGAAGATTCAACCCATCCCTTGTTGAGTGCTGAATCAGAACTGGTGCCAAATACCTTGTCAAAGTTCCTTTGCTTCTTGTCCAGGGCTGCGCAGGCTGCGTTGGTTCTCTCCACATCAATCATGAGGTCCTCCACCTCATTCTGGAGCCTCTGCTTGGTCTTCTCCAGGGAAGCGCATTTGGCGTTCACGGCCTCGACGTGCTCCTCAGCATCCTGGAGACGCTGGGCCAGCTTCTTCCTGCAGAGTGAAGTATGGAGTGTAGATTGTGGGGGGCCATCAGCAGGATTGGGTATATCAAAATGGGGACAAGAGATTAAGACTCTGCCTTCAATCTTGACTTTTTTTTTGAAAGTCCTGTTCTGTATTAGTGCATTTCTTTACTTGAAGAACACTGAGAAAAACCTGAATTTTATTATTACCATTCTTCATAATCTGACTTTCAGGACATTTACGACCATACAAAGCCAGCGTTTTGTATGCATTGGGCTGCTAACCAGAAGGTTGGCAGTTTGAAACCACCATCCATGCCGAGGGAGAAAGATGAGACAATTCCCTAAAGAATTACAATCTAAGAAACTTACAAGGGACCATTCTACCCTGTCCATCGAGTCATTCTGAGTCGGAATTGACTCAGTGGCAATAAGTGCGTGAATGTTATAGAACAGAAACATTTACCCCAATTTGCTCTTATTTAGGTATGCGTTTCCATTAAGTTTTTATACCAGAGGGTACTCTATCACTTACTGATTTTTGTATTCTTTATGCTGTCACACATTAAGAACTCAAACGTATGACGACTTAAATTCAGATGAAGCAGAAATGACTTTCTATGTTTTCACTGTATCCCTGGAGTGGAAAGCACGTGTAGTAGAATAGAGGGTCAACGAAAAAGAGGAAGGCCCTCGGTGAAATGGGACGGGAACCGTGGCTGCAACAAGGGCCTCTGATGTAGCAAGAACCAGACATTGTTTCGTTGTTGTACTTGGGGTCGCTAAGAAGCGGCATCATCGCAATAGCACTAAACAATAATGATAACCCTTATGTCCCCCCAGCTTTTCAGCAATACCTTAATAAAATGAAGCCTTTCCAAATCCATATACACTTTGCTTTAAGAGCTCTTTTCAGAATCTCTTCCGTGGTGTGCGCCCAAGCCTTACATCCCCAACTATCTACTGTGCACATCACACACAAAATGAATGACAGGCCCCGCCTCAAGTATTCTCTTAAATAAGTGGATCTCTTCCTGTCCAGATTCCCTTTCTTACTTCGTTCAGTCTTGAACTTTTGAACTGCATCAAATATTTAATCCTTTATTGAACTTAACATTTTTCTTTCTCATTACAGAACTTCCTACCTACTTTTTGGTCTTTAGTAGTCTAGTACTTTTTCCTCCCTCCAAATAGTCATGTTTTGACGCCTCCCAGGGAGAGATGTGCTTTGAAGTCTAATTATTTCTCTCCCACATGCCAGTCTCAGAGGCTCTAGGGTGGCAGTGGTTGAGCATTTGGGTGGCTAATTAAAAGGCTGGCAGTTTGAGCCCACAAGTTGCTTTGAGGAAGAAAGACATGATCGTCTGCTTCTTTGAGTATTACAGCTTTGGAAATACTATAGAGCAGTTCTACTTTGTTCTACAGGATTACAGTGATATTGGAGGGCAGCAGGCTTGGTTCTTGGTGTAAGCTGACCAACTGGGACCATTTCTTCTATTAGAGGCTAAGAGGAATGAGAGGCACAGGAGCGTGCCATCAACCCTTATTGCATCTGCACTTGCATAGTGATGGAAGGGCATCAACAGTTGTCTCTTCACCATCAATCAGCTTCCTCTGTCTTTACGTCCTTTCTCTTCCTAGCTTCCAGACAACTGAGTTTATTTTCCTTGTTCACATGTACGTTCGTGCGTGTTTTCCCCAGTTTTTAATATAGGCTTTGGCAACGACAGTCCTATTTAACCATAGTACTTTCAGCAGATAAACTGTGGCTGTTGACAGAGAGATTAGTGTAACCAAGACTTACAGCCTCAGAAACCCACAGGGGCAGTTCTGCTCTGTCCTATAGGGTCACTAGGAGTCAGAATGGACTCCATGGCCGTGAGTTTTGAGGGAGAGCATACTTGGCCTCCTCCAGCTCCTCTGTGCGCTGGATGGCGTCCGTCTCGTATTTGGTCCTCCACTGGGCCACCTCACTGTTGGCCTTGGACATGGCCCTCTGCAGCTCGGCCTTGGCTTCCTGCTCCTCCTCATACTGTTCCCGCAGCAGGTCACAGTCATGGCGCGAGGACTGCAGGGCGTGGGCCAGAGCGCTCTTGGCCTGAAAACATAGAGATTGATGGTTTACTTTTGAGTTGCTGAAGTAGCGTGTAGTTCCAAGCTCCCTCTAGACTACTAGAAGGAAGTCTGTGAACGCAAGCAGAGGCAGATGATCATAAGCCAGTGGGGCTGGCCACCCCCCAGGTGGGGGTTACCTTTATCTCCTCTTCAAGCTGCCGTTTTAACTCCTCAATCTGTTGTGTGAAAGCCTGCTTGCCCCTGGAGAGCTGAGAAACCAGTGAATCTTTTTCATCTAACTGGCGTGAATATTCACCTGTAAAGAACAACATCCCGAAAATGATCTCACTTGGGAAATTGAAGCTGTACATGGAAAACTGGAGCAGAGAAAGGGAGAGGATCGGAAATATCATGGAGACTGCGGATTTCCAATTAGCCACCAACACTCACTTCAACCCAGAGAAGCAAGTCTACGCCATGACCAGGGGCAACCCAGGAAATGAAGGGAGGGCTGTGGATTTTGGATTACCCAAAGCAGAGAGTCTCTGCTGTCACTCCCACGGGTCACACATTGGGCTGCTAACTGCAGGGTCAGCAGTTTCAAACCACCAACCCGTGTGCATGAGAAAGATGAAGCTTTCAACTCCCATAAAGAGTTACAGACTCTGTAACTCTCAAGGGCAGTTCTCAGGGGTCCTATCGGGTGGCTGTGAGTCAAAAATGCCTTGATAGCAGTGAGTTTTTGAGTTGGTAAATCAAACCAATGAAATATTTCAGTGCTTTTTGTCAGGTACATTTCCCCTTCAAGGCCAATGCTAGCAAATGGCTCACCTGACTCAGTCTGCAGGCGCCCCCTCTGAGCCGTCAGGTCATTGATCAGCCGCTGCTGCTCTTCCTCCTTCGTCTTCAGTTCGCTCACTTGGTCTTCTAGGGTGCGGCACATCTTTTCCAGGTTGCCCTACATGCAGAAAGTGGTAGAAAGCTCTTGGGGCAAGTATGGAGCGCATGGGACATGTCAACAATCGGAGCATCTCACAGAAGCTCCAGTACCCACTTCTTTTGAGAGCCAATTATTGTAAACAACAAAACAGCAGAGACCACAGGACATGAGAGTCACAGACTAGTCACAATGTCGCCAGGGTGGGAATTTCACGCCTTGGTTAAATTGCCTTCTTTGTTGTAGGACCATCCGGGTACCTGATGATACTCATGAGATGGTTTGTTTTTTGAGAAGCAAATTAGTTTAGTGAACTTAAAAGAAACAAAGTCAAATCCAAGTGAGGTGTTTTACAAGATGAAAAGGGCAGCTCAGTATCTATAGTTGAATTGCATTCATTATATGGAAGAGCTTAAGTGTTCCCTGCAAATCCCTGACTGGTCAAATAGTTAAGTGACCGATAATTAACAGAAAGGTTGGGCGTTCAAGTCCACCCAGAAGCAATTTGGTGGAAAGGGTTGGTGTTGTGCTTCTGACAAAGCAGACATTGAAAACCTATGGACCAGAGCTCTGTTCTGATATCCTGAGAGTCCCCATGAGGCAGAATCAGCTCAGTGGCAACTGGTTAATATGAAATACAGAGTGTATACCGTGCCTCTGCCATGCCCAAGTGGCCCCAGCTCAACCAGCTCTCAGCGCTGCACTGCCATAATCTCCTACTGCCAGTTTATAGTCTTTGAAAGTTTAATTCACAACTATCTTGCAGAAATCCCTTTCTGACCTAAAACACGATACCTTGGCTTTGGAGACAGTGTCCATGTTACTAGCCAGGTCATCGATCTCCATCTTCATCTCGCTCTTCTCCTTCTCCAGCTTCTGCTTGACCCGCTGCAGGTTGTCGATCTGCTCCCCGAGCTCGGCCACGCTGTCCGCGTGCTTCTTCCGCAGGGTGGCCGCGGTGGCCTCGTGCTGCAGGGTGGCCTCCTCCAGGTCTCTGCGCATTTTCTGGAACTCAGCCTCTCGCTTCTTGTTCATCTCAATCTGGGCTGAAGTTGCCCCTCCAGCCTCTTCCAGCCGCTCGCTGATCTCCTCCAGTTCCCGGGAGAGGTCAGAGCGCTGCTTCTCGGCTTTGGCCCTGGAGGCCCGCTCTGCCTCGATTTCCTCCTCCAGTTCCTCCATGCGGGCCTGGGAGTGGTGGAAAGCATAAACTCAGCTCCTTTCTAACTGGGCCTCTTTGAGCCGGACTAATAGAATTCTTACACTTACCTGTAACTCTTTGATCTTCTTCTGCAGCTGCATGCCTAGGGCCTGTTCATCTTCAATCTTGCTTTGCAGATGGCTCATTTCAAACTCTTTCCTGTGAAAGAAGCACTTCATGTCAGTTACAGAAATATGAAGAGCTCATGTCCCCCATGAATCCCTTTGGGCCCATAGTGCTTACTTTTTAAGCTTTTCATCCAGTTGCTGTTTGTCATTTTCTATGTCCATTGTAGATTCTTGGGCCAATTTTAGGTCTCCCTCCAGTTTCCTCTTGGCCCTTTCTAGATCCATTCGGATTTTCTTCTCTTGTTCCAAAGACCCTTCAAGCTAAAAGTGAATCGTCCATGAGTACAATTCCTGCCAGTGCCACCCTCTTCCATCCCAAGTGGACATTTTAAACACCCTCTTCTTTGTCAGGCATCTTCTAATCACCAAAGTATCTTAATATTTTACTGGATTGAGAAGACTTGTTTCATCATGTCCATTCTCATTGCTGTCTGCCTGCTCTTTAAAGCCAAATTTATCTTCCCCCATTCCTTATGGATAATCCCTTTTGCTCTTGGGACAGATAATTCATTGATCACTACTACACCTTCTTAATTCTTGTGTTCACTGCTCAGAATATCTTCTGTCCTCTGCAGGCTTTCATAGTGTACTCATCTTCTAAGCTCAATGGAAGACCCATCTTCTTTGTAAAACTTTCCTTGGGGTACCAAGCTAGCCTTTCTTTCCTTTAATTCTTTTTGCTCATATTGTCCATTTCTTAATAGACTTGATTGGTCTCTTATATCATGGATAATCTATATTCCTTAAGCATAAAAGGCGCTTGATAATACGCATTTGGTTATAAAAATTTTATGCTTATTTTGTTACCAAGTAGAACATTTGCATTATACTACACTTACATCATCCACTTGCTGCTCCAGCTTGATCTTGGCCTTGGTCAGAGTGTTCACTTTGTCCTCCTCTGCCTGCAGGTCATCCAGGGTCTGCTGGTGGGCCTCCTGGAGGGCCTTCTTCTCCTTGGTCAGCTTTGCGATGGTCTCGTCCAGGCCTGCCATCTCCTCTGTGAGGTTTTTCACCTTACGGAGTAAAAACGCTTTGCATTCCATGTTGTGTTTGGGTGGACTTCATTTCATGGGAACCCCATGGTTTAGAACACACACATACACACACACACACACACACACACACACACACACACACACACACGTTCACATGCATATGGCTCCTACCTTGTTCTCTGTGGCATGTTTCTCCTTCTCCACCTTGGCCAGTGTCAGCTCAAGGTCATCTATGTCTTTCTTGAGCTCTGAGCATTCATCCTCCAGTTTCCTCTTCTTGGCCGTCAGCTCCGCATTGATCTCTTCCTCGTCCTCAGCCCTCTCTGTCGCCTCTTTGATTTTGGCCTCCAGTTGGATCTTGGTTTTGATCAGCTGGTCGCACCTCTCCTCTGCATCGGCCAGGCTATCTGCTTCCTGAGAAGGGAGGATACATTTAGATTTTAGTTCCTTGAATATTTTTAGATCTTATTAATATTTGAAGTGAAACAAGTAAATGCTGTTGTGAAGCCACACATTAATTTATAGACTTTCTAATTACTCAGTATATATTCATTGGGCAATTGTCATGATACTAGAAAAACAAAAAAAAAGTAATTTAAGTCATGGTATGTGTTGAAATTATGATACAAACAAATATGCTGGGCTTAATGTGTTGGTATGTCATTTCAGATCAGTCATTTTTTTCTTTAATGTTTAGTGTTTGAAAGTTTTAGTATCTGAGACAATGAAGCATTGGGTGTCTTCCTCAGGGGTGAGGGACCTGTTCAAATGGAGTGCTTGGATGATGAAAAAAGCTTTGGAAGAAATAGTGATGAGGCCTGCACAACATTGAGAATATAAGTTGTGCCAAACTTAAAATGTTAGAAATTACTCATTTTATGTTATATATATTCTACCACTATGAAAAACAAAATCCAGATAATGTTTAGAGAAGTAGCAAGCATGCATGTTATGGAAGAAAGGGGAGTTGGAACATAAAGTCTGTGAGGGCAAGGCCACGGCGCTTGCTCAAAATTTTACCCCTAGTGCCTTCTTAATCGGAAATGTATTCAATGCATAGTTGGTGGGATAATGTTGAACTGAGCTCAGATTACACTGAAAGGAGAGTAGTATGCTCAGGTCAAGTTTATGTTTCCCCTTCACGTATCCCTTGATTCTTGATGAACTCTCCTCCACTTGGGAAAACCTAATGTGCATGATATACAGGGGAAGTCACAAGGTGACCTAGATAAGTGTCCAGATCCCATAGGCCCAACTGGGATCAATTTTGATCCCTCATCTTAAATCAGAGAAATCAAGTGTACCCGTACTGTTTCTCTGGATGACTTTTATGGCAGGCAGCAACTGGACGCTCTTGTCATTGGGGTTACTCAACATGGATTTAGACAATTGCCTCAGATCAAATATTTCTCCCCAAGCTGCTGAGTATTTGCTGGGACATCCAAAAGAGATCAATTATCATAATTGTTCACATTCATTTCAAGCTTGGCATAAAATTTGACATTATCTACAGAAAGTATTGCCAATATCTCTTGCAATGATCATTTTCTTTCAGGCACTGGAGGATTTTCTAAAAATACAGCTGAGAGGACAGTTTCTAGGGAGCTGTAGATGAAACACAGAATTGGTTGCAAGTTGATATGTTGGCATCAAAACATTTCTTCCCCCGTCACTGTTCATCACGGTTAATATTGGTCTTTTTCATTGTCTTTATTTGTATTTTTCTGTAGGGAAAATCTTAGAGAGCAGGGATCATCTATTTCCTGTTCAATATTTTTCTAGAAAAACTACAGAGGGAAGGGAAATTGATTCATCTTCTTTCCTTCTCAACAACACAGGATCCTCAGTTATGGAGAACATTCTAAGGAATTGTGACTTAGGAAATATGAATAGTCAGCTGCTTTGTAAAGTAATGTGTAGCTTTTTCCCTAGTCCATATGGAGTTGATAAGTTAGCATCGGATTGCCAAAATCGGGTTCATAATTGAACTTGATGTTGAACTCACAGATTGAACTTGAAGTTGCAGGTCATTTTTCTCTTGCATCAGTGCTACCATTTTTTCTTCCAGCTCTTTCCTTTTGGCCTCAGCCTTTGCAAGGCTTTCTTTGGTCTTCTCAAATTCTTCCTTCATGTTGGCCATCTCCTTCTCAGTCTCCGCGCTCTTGAGCAGGGGCTTGATCTTGAAGTACAGCTTCATCCAGGGCCAGTGCTTCACGTTCATGAAGGCACGGACGTTGTACTGGATGCAGAAGATGGACTCTCTGTGATATGATTAGAAATGTTCAACGTCAGCTCATAACAGAAAGGAGAGCAACAAGACTTAGTCTGGTGGGATTCAGTAAAATATCCCTGTTCATACCTTCGCTCCACCATCTTCTGGTATTCCACTCTGGCCAAGAACCCTCGGCACATGGCCTGGGTCCGGGTAATCAGCTGGGCCAGCTTGTCATCTCGCATCTCCTCCAGGAGCCCCAGGAGACCCGCTTTGAAAAAGACCTGCAAGTGGGCAACGTTCGGATCAGTCATCACTTGGTGCTATATTATCTACACCACGTTCCAAAAGGGCAGGGTTTGTCTTAGCTGAAATCTAACATATTATTGGGTGACCAAATGTATACACACCTTGGTGTGACCAAATTTATACTGGGTGTGGTCAATATCAATGGACCCCAGCAGCTTCTCAGAAGCTTTCTTGCTGTCGATGAATTGTCCTTCCGGAATAGCACTGGCATTTAGCACCTTGTATCTGTTTGAGTCAAACAAATGCATGCTATGACATTAGCTAATGTCATCAACAAGAATTCATCTTGACTTTCTATAGAGAGATCATAGCCACTGGCGAGTCTAACAAGCACAAATAAGAAGCCCTATCAGCACTTCTTTCTATTCTTTGTATATTCAAAGGACTTCAAACTTTTGGTCTGTTATGATAGAGTCTATTAATTTAAGTGCTCTTCAATTTGGGGGAAAGAATAAAGAATTCTCTCTTTGATAAATTAAAGTAACAATAAACCTATTCAAATAATTCACCTCTGTTTGAAGTCTGCATAAATGATCCTGCTTGGGAATCCTTTCCTGCAGATCCGGATGCCTTCCAGCACGCCATTACACCTCAGCTGATGCAGGACAAGTTCGTGCTCCATGGCCCCTAAAGGAAGAATACACATACCTCATTTGTGGACTGAAGCAAACCCACCTGAGCGTATCTGGGTATCGGAAGTGTCTTACCGGGAGTCTTGGTCTCATTGGGGATGATGCAGCGCACGAAGTGGGGGTGAGTGCTTCTCAAGTTGGTCATCAGCTTGTTCAAGTTTTCCTGTCGAACCATAGAAAGGTTTCACTTTAAAATGCCCTACTTTTGTACTACATTCCTACTTACAGACATAATTAGTTTGATCTACAGCACTGGCAAAATTATAATGAGTGATGTTCAGATTGGAATTGGCAGCATTCAGCATTCTCTCTGAATCCACAGTCTGAACATATCCTCCTGTGTCTCATATGTGTGCATTGCAGATACATTTTTCTACTTGCTGTAGGAAGTTGCGAAGGTGATTTGGTTCGCTGCTTTCCTAACACACATCTTAAATTTAGTGTCATATTTTAAAAGGAGCCCTGGTGCCACAATGGTTAAGGAGTCAGCTGCTAACTGGAAGATCAGCACTTCAACCCCACCAGCTACATTGACAACCAGGATACAGGCAAATACTCCAACCATGCTCTTTTGCCTGGAAATATGGCCTGGTTCTAGTACTAATTTAATGCTTTCCTCCAAATCCCCCATTTTATTCTTTTCCCAACATTCACGTTCTATCTGACTTTTACTTGTATCTGTCCCTCTATTATAGGCTTAGTCCTTGTTGCAGGTACAGGACTGTGGCCTGCAGATTCCATAAAAAGTGGACTTTAAATATCTCATGCTTGGAATGGGCAGAAAAATAAGTCACTTTCCAAAAAGCTAAAGTTTCCAAACCTACAGAATTCTGTTGGGGTATTGTATTTTATTTTTCTGAAGCTCAATTCAGAGCAGTAAAGATGGGACTGCCAAGAGAATGGTGATTATACCCTACAGAGTTAGTTTTTCCCACAGCTGATTTCTAAGATCCTTCTTCAAATTCAGCCTCCAATTCTCCGCACAATTCTTATACCTGAAATTTTCAAAATGGTCCACTTCAAGTCTATTCCAATGAAAATGCAAGCACCTAAATTAGTTGGATGCTTCCAAAGGCTCAATAAAAACCATGCACAATTCAACCCAGCCCCAGTGAAAATTTAATTATCAAGGGATTGCATTTCTCCTGTTCCAGAATTGAATTCTGCCATTTGATACTGACTTCTACAAGTTACTCTCCTCCCTCCTGGTTCCCATTTCTCTTTTATATGTAGCTCTCTCCTCTAGACTATGCCAAACCTCGCTAAAACTCAGTTCTCCCGCTACCAGCGGACCTCTGTCCGTGAGTCACAGACACTTCTAGAACCTATGCAATATTGCTTTCCCTCCCCTACACAATACAGTCAAGTTCAATGTCCTGAATTTAATTAGAGAAATTGAAATTTGTACCCTGAAGAGAGCCGACACAGTCTGGAATGAAGAGCCCTTCTTCTTACCCCCTTTCTTTCCACCGCCAGCCTCTGCCGGGCAAGGAAAGCACAAAAATCACACAACCGTTTTCCTCCATCTGTGTTTCTTCACTAAGTAAAAGATCTGTGTTATTGGAAATTACCTGCTTCCGCAGCAGCTGCTGCCCCCGAGAAGAGGTAAGCCAGGGTTTTCAGGGAGGACTTCTGGTACAGGCCGACCACCGTCTCATTCAGGGGGTCCTTGTTCTTGTCCAGCCAGCCGGCGATGTTGTAGTCCACCGTGCCGGCGTAGTGCACCAGCGAGAAGTGGGCCTCGGCCTTGCCTTTGGCAGGCTTGGGCTTCTGGAAGTTGTTGGACTTGCCCAGGTGCTGTTCATACAGCTTGTTCTTGAAGGAGGTGTCTGTGGCCTTGGGGAACATGCACTCCTCCTCCAGGATGGAGAAGATGCCCATGGGCTAGGCGTGAAGACACACGGGGTAAGTATGCATGGCAATAAAGAGCTGCAGAGTGTATGAGAAGTGGCTAGGTTGATTAAAAAGGTGATACCTTCTCGATGAGCTCGATGCAGGCAGCCAGGTCCATGCCGAAGTCGATGAACTCCCACTCGATGCCCTCCTTCTTGTACTCCTCCTGCTCCAGCACGAACATGTGGTGGTTGAAAAACTGTTGCAGTTTCTCGTTGGTGAAGTTGATGCACAGCTGCTCCAGGCTGTTGAACTGTGGGGGTAGAAAATAGCAATTAACACACAACCTATAGCTAAAGGTTCTCGTGGGAAAATGCTTACATTCTCTTGGTTTATTGGTTAGCCCACTTACTCAACCACTAAGGACCCTCTGCAGATGGTATAACTTGCTCATTGGAGTAACAAGCTTCTCCCCCCCACCCACCACCACCCTTTATTCATCTCTTGCTGCTGCTGACTGGTGTCACCACACATAGTATAATTATTCTTCAATGGGGATAGCAAGTACTGAGTCTATTACATTTTTTTAATTTGTATTTTCACTTTTGGGGGGCAGAGATTTCTTAACGATTAACTACTAGTAGTTTTGTTGTATAGCTAGCTACAATTGTCATTACTGCCCATATGTTGTTATTAATAAAAAGAATAAAATCAAAACGTTTAACATTTATGGAGCATTTAATAGATAGTTGCAATAAATAGTACCTCAACAGAGAACTACAAGACATTCAGGCCACATTCAAAAGAGGACATGGAACAAGGGATATCAATGCTGATATTGATATATGTTAGATAGATAGATAGATAGATAGATAGTTGGCTGAAGGCTGAGAATGCCAGAAGTATATTACTTGTGTTTTATCCACTATGCCAACACATTGGCTTGTGTGGATCATACTAAATTATGGGCCACATGAAAAGACTGGGGATTTCTAGAAATATATTTGTGCTATCTGTGTAGCAGAACAAGAGGTAGCTGAACACAACAAAGGGATCCTGTCTGGTTGAAAATTCAGAAAGGTGTGCCTCGGGGTTGTATCCTGTCACCTTACACACTCAGCCTGTATGATGAGTACAATAACCTGAGAATCAGGGCTATTTGAAGAAGAATGTGCCATCAAGGTGGGAGAGAGGAGATCCACCTTGTATTTACTATTCAGGACAACTAGCTGTCGACTTAATTGCTGATAATCTATTCAATGAGTGCTGGTACCCTACACAAAGGGCCGTGAAAAGACTTGGTCACAAGCACTATAACTGATTCTCTTTGTATGGACTTCCCAGAATAGGTAAATCCAGAGAGGCAGAGAGCTGATTGGTAGTTGGCAGGGTCTGGGGAAAGAAGGAATGAGGAGTGATTCCTTCGTGGGTATGTGGTTTCTGGAGATGACGCAAAGGTTCTAAAATCAAGGTGTGGGAGAGTTGTGCATACCAGTGAGGACACTAAACACCATTGGGTTTTGTCCTTAGATTGGCACATTATATGGGATGTGACTCATATTTCAATAAACTGTTGAGAAAAAATAAATTTCAGAGATTATAAATTTATACTCTCATGTTTGTTTATTTGTTATTAATCTTTTTTTTTTTAAATTGGGTTGCTGTTCTCACCCTTGCTTGGAGAAAGATTGTTCACTTCCTTACATCTGCTTGGAAATTGCTAGAACTGCTCTTGTCCTTTAAACTCAGAAATTTCCATGCAATGTTTCTCAGTTCACTCTTAAAATGTATAAGATGCAGAAATATGACCTCGGAGTCGGACACGTCTGAGGGACTGCCATCAGGTGAGCCTTCTTTCCTAAGCTCCTTGAGAGGTAGCCTCTCTTAGATGGATTTGAGTGTCTGTGCAATGCCATTATTCACGTTCCAAACCTGGTTATCCAGGGTTTTCCTCACATTTAAACACATATTTCACTTCTCAGGCAGACTGGAATCATAAAATCATTCTTAGAATCTGTCATTGTCCACCCTCCACCCCCACCCCACCTCCACCTTTGCTGCCATGGCCACCTTTGTTGTGTTCTTCACCATGTACTGAGCTCTGAATATGTGTCCTGGGTGTAAGGTGTTTGAATTCAGAATTCAGCTCACTGGCAGTAAAATCTCTGAAGCAAATATGTAATCTGGAGTCTCATTGCTTTATACACAAGTACTAGTAAATTTTCACAAGGATTTGTTCAGACAATAATTTGTCTTATTATCTAAGTTCATGCAACTGGTAATTGAAAGTGCTAGAGAATGAATCCTGCCCTGTCTTGTGTCACTTTAGTATGTGTTGAGGATATTTCTAATAAACTAGTTCCACTATTGACTGAAGCAGCAAGACTTACAAAATTTTGTCACCAGGTTTCTGCTCACTCACATCAAAGATCTCGAAGCCAGCAATGTCCAGCACCCCGATGAAGTACTGCCTGGGCTGCTTGGTGTCCAGCTGCTGGTTGATGCGGGTCACCATCCACAGGAACATCTTCTCATAGACGGCTTTGCCCAGAGCACCCACTGCGTTGTATACCTTCCCACACAGAGCAATGCTGGTTAGCTTTCTTCAAGACGTGTCATGAAGAATTGCACTGTGCATGACTAGGTGAAGTTCTCCACTTACCTGCTGCACAGTCTGGCCCTTGGTGACGTACTCATTGCCGACCTTCACCCTGGGGTAGCAGAGGGCTTTGAGCAGGTCAGCGGAGTTCAGCCCCTGGAGATAGGCTGCCTTGTCAGCAACTGCAGGGACACAATTCAGGTAACTAACATGACCTACCTCGGGCCACACAACTCATAGGGGCAAACTCATGAAAGAATACTTTTATAGAAACATTGGGTGGGGGTAGGTTTGTATATGTCCATTGGAGACTTAGCTTTAAAGGAGACATAGTTTGGAATGGGCTTTTTTGGCCTATGTGTTCTCACTAAACCCAGATGGAGGATCATTTGGTACCTTCAGTGCCATCAGGCTCAGCTTGCTCCTCTCGTTGCTTTTGTTTGAATTTCATGTTCCCATAGTGCATCACAGCTCCCGTCAGCTTATAGATGGACACTCTCTCATCAGCAGTGAAGCCTAGGATGTCAATGGCACTCTGCCCGCAAAGATGATAGGACCAAAGTTAGGGCAGAAGAGACCTACTAGAATTTATACTGTATCCTTAGGTGGCCACGTGTACATTATGTTGTCATTCATACACATAGTGGATTTTTAAAAAATTGTCTATGTGTGGGACTTACATCCGTGGCCATCAGCTCTTCTTGGTCATCAATGCTGGGGACTGTGATCTCTCCCTGGCTGACGAAGGCAAAGTCATACGGGTTGGTGGTGATCAGCAGCATTTCTGGGTACATAGAATTCAGAAAGTATGGTTTACGTTACATAGAATGTTTACGCTCCCTTCACTTCTAGTCTGTGAAGTTTTAAGTGTTTTTTCTTACCAATTAGATCTGGCTTCTTGTTAGACATGATCTGATAAAAAATATGGTAGCTTCTTTCTGCTTTTAGCTGGAAAGTAACTCTAGATTTCTCCAGAAGATCTGCAATGGAAAGAGAGCATTGGATTTCAAAGGGGGACATTATGAAGTGACTCTGCATTGATTTTGGAATTTCGGATTATTAGCTAATTCTCATCAACACTTTGAGCTGTCAGGAGCAGCACCTGTTAGAGCTCTACAAACCTGATTGTGACCATTTTCCCCCTGTCAGGAAGGAACGTAAAGCCTTTCTAACCCAGGTCATGTTTATTTCTCATGCAGAAGATCCTTGACATTTAACAATTTTGAAGTTCATCTTGAGGCTGAGCTACCTCAGATAATCTCTTCAAATCCTTGGAAGTTTCCACAGAATTATTAGCTCCTGCCTGAAGCGGGTGAAGCACACAGTAGGCAATGGCTAAGATTGGCATAAACCACTGGCATGTTTGGCAGCTGATGGGTGTTTTACAGGCTCCGAGCTCAGCATGAGCTTTGTGGTGGTTCAACACGCCATCATTTGTCATTCTTGGATTCTATGTAAGAGGTCCTGTTACTCACATGTTTCAATATCAGCAGAAGCCAGCTTTCCTGTGGTACCAAAGTGGATCCTGATGAATTTACCCTTGTAAGTGAAAAAGATGACATCACACTCAATGCTTGAAGGTCCCAAAAGATATGCCATTGATCTCACTCAAACATGCTCACTCTCATTTTTAAGGGTAGGAAGGACCCGCTATGACCAAGGCACTTACAAAGCGGGAGGAGTTGTCGTTCCTCACGGTCTTGGCATTGCCAAAGGCCTCCAGCAGTGGGTTGGCACTGATGATTTGATCTTCCAGTGTCCCCTACAAAGGAAATAACAGTTGGGTAGTTGACCTGAGAGCCCAGGCAGGCGCCTACTTGTAAACCATGGTGACCAGACCCACCTGCATTTTGCCGGAAGTAGCTTCCTCCTTCTTCTTCTCCCCAGTGACTGCAATTGTTGCAAAGTACTGGATGACACGCTTGGTGTTCACCGTCTTCCCTGCCCCGGATTCTCCGCTGCCAAGCAAAGGTCAAACATATGGGAACAATTGAGTTCAGTGACAAGCAAAAGTACTTCCATCATCAATGCTTGCTAGTTTACCCGTCTATTCCTCTGCCTCTCTGTCACTTCCCAGATCTTTCTCTTTGCGCCTCAAAGAGCTCATATTCTTTGTGTTGCTTTTCACTGACAGGAGATAGAGGAATCCATTCACTTTTCATTTAACACCTATCTCTAGAGGCCTTAGATGAGCCAGGAGTTTTCCCAGACCCTGAGGCTTGGGGATTGAGGTGTCCACAAAGTGACCACTGAACAAACATAGGATACATGGAACCACTTGTAAGACACTTTACCAAGAGATGCACTAATTCTTCAGCTTTCTTAAGCCAGGGACCAAAATGGGGTCTTTGAAGATAGACATTCCTCAATATTCCTTCCAAATGAACCACTGGTCCTATGGCCACACTATCAAAAGGCGAATGTTGCAGACTCCCTGAACTGTGGTCTGAGCAGGCTCCACGATGGAGTTTCATCTCCGACTGCAAGTAAAGTGCCCTAGTGCTTTCTAGGCAAGAAGAGTAAATGGCATCATTCAGGCCATGGATTTTTTTTACATCTTGATGTGGTCTAAGTCCTGCAATAAAGGGAAACCATGACGCACTTCTGGGCTGCTTGTGTCACTGTTTCATTTGGGGGCATCAACTAATGTCTTCCCTTGTCTCTCAAGGTCCCCATTGAGAATAAAATGCTAATAGTCAAAGAGTCAGTTTACATACGTGATCAGGATGGACTGATTCTCGCGATCTACGGGGAAAGAATATGGGGCAGTCAGAGTCATCATCAATTACATACACAAACCTGTCCACACAGACACTTGGGGCACTGAGCTGAAGTGCCCCTTTCTGTGGAGCCTGTCAATCTATTCTTGTAAACTTACAGATAGGATCATTCCTCAGCCTTTTAAGCTGGAGAGGGAAGCATCAAATGGCTTCCTCTCTCGAGTTGCTTAACCCGCCACAGAATGTTCCCCTGGACGAGCACCTGTTACAGCTCTACAGACACGATTGTGACCATTTTCACCGCGTCAGGAAAGAAACGAACGCATTTCTAACCCAGGGCGTATCCATTTCTCAGGCAGAAGATCCTTGACATTTGAAAATGTTGAAGTTAGTCGTTTAGGGTTAGCAAGAAGAGCAGCACATTACAAAGCCAGACACAGTCTGCAGTTGCCTTCAAGTGCCATGGCACGGTATCCTCTGAGGAAAGCATAGAGCTGAAGATGCTCAGAGGAGTCTGGGCTATAGTTTAATAGGTTAAAACAGTATTAAAACCACTCAGGTTGAGATCCAGTTTCTACATGGGCCAGTTGACCTCACCAAAATACAACAAAAAGTCCTTGTCCAATAACCACACACTACAATGCTCACTCTGAGCCATCTTCCCCCAAAGTCTTGCTTTTAGTCCAAGAAAAGACGGAATCAGAGAGCATGGCTCAATCAGAATTAGATTAAATAAATAGCAATTCCTGTTTCTATTGCTTCTAAGCCCCGTTTATAATCTCCAAATACCATCTGCAGCCAAGAAGAGGGCATTACGTGTGGCCTCTGATGGTTTGAAGGGACGATTATGCTTCTAAAAGCATCCAATTTATAATCAATAAGCAATCAGGCTCACAAAGGATCAAACCCATTTTGACCCTTCTAATTAGACAGTATGATTCACTTATGACTCAATCTTATTCTCGTTACTTAAATGCCTAAAATAGGTCACGTGTTTCCAAGCCAGCTGACTACTTAAGCAAACTTGACCAGAGGGAGCAGCAGCAGTAGTGGGTGTACTCATGAATTTGGAATCCGGAGAGCTGAATTACAGTCCTAGCTTTGATGCATTCTGCCTCTCTCTGCTTCTTTGGTCAGCTCTTCTTTACATCGAGAGAGCTCGATTATTTCTAAAGATGAAGTAGTAATTCTTTGGAAAGACCATTAAGCCACTCACCAGTCAGCATGAACTGATAGGCGTTGTCAGAGATGGAGAAGATGTGGGGCGGGGCCTCCTGGCGCTTTTTGCCCCGGTAGGCTGTCACCACCTCTGAGTTATACACCGGCAGCCACTTGTAGGGGTTGACGGTGACGCAGAACAGGCCCGAGTAAGTCTGCGGCCGAATCACAGAGAGTGACATTATTTCCTGGGGACCGGAACCGCTACTGGTTCTCAATAAACAGGAATCAACTGCCTGAATATAGTTAGGAGGATGTACTCACGTAGATCATCCAGGCTGCGTAACGCTCTTTGAGGTTGTACAGCACGGCGGGCTCGTGCAGGTGGGTCATCATGGCCATGTCCTCGATCTTGTCGTACTTGGGAGGGTTCATGGGGAACACCTGGTCGTCTTTAACCGTCACAGTCTGCCAAGTGAGACAAAGGAGACCAGCTCAGAAAGGGGTGAACCCACCTAACCTAACCCAAATGCGAACCATCCCTGGGCATCTACTTACAGCACCACCTTCAGTCTTGGCTGTCACCTTCCCGCCTTCCCTGCTTTGCACAGTGGCTTTCACAAAGGACTCCTTTGCATCCACCACAAAGACAGAGGACTTGGCATCGAAAGGCTTGTTCTGGGCCTCGATCCGCTCCTTCTCAGACTTCCGGAGGAAAGGAGCCGCCTCCCCAAAAACCGCCATCTCCGCATCGGAGCTCATGGCTGCGGGTCACTGTCGGCAGCCCAGGTGGGGACCCTGCTTGGCAGAGGAAGGAAAGAAACGTTATACATTCAGAAATTTGACTATTAGATCCCTATTAAACCAGGCACTCATGCTCTATTCCCTGGCTCATCGGGCACTTAAAATTTCATTCGCTATAACCAACCACCTTCCTGGCTGCATTGTAGATGAAATGTCAGGCTTCTGTGTAATGTTCCAGTGCTGACAGATATAAATCTTGCACTTGGAAAGAGACTGTTGCTTCTGGCTCACCCACCGGGATATTTTAGTTGCTCTCTCAGTGTCCTCTGGGATGAACGTGGGCCTTTGTAAATTGCCTACCCTTGGCTTACCCTGAACGCAAAACTGAGATGTGGTCACCAACGCAAGGTGTTCCCAGACACCTTCCTGCATAGGTTCTTTTCTCCCCATGTGGGTGATGGACTCCGAGAGGGTGGAGAACCAACCCTTCCTTTATGGCACCCTTCACAGGGACCATAGGCTGGCCACCTGAGAAAGGGCTCCCAGCTGGCTTGGCTGGGGGTGGGTGGGGCGGGGGCTGTTCAAAGAACAATGGGAATATGTGGTTAAAATTCAAGGAATTATTTTTCCCAGGTGAAAGTCTTTGGACTGCGCCCCTGGAGCTGTATAAAGACCAACCTCACAGGGAGGAAAGCCAAAACAGGGAGTTGGGCGTGGCCCTCATTCCTTTGTGAACATAAAACATCACCTGCAATCCATTTCACAACAACGTGATGCCTTTTCCGTGAAAGCACCAAGCACTGAATAAACTTTTGTTTTTGTGGGTTTTAACTATTTCCCCACTCAAACTGCATGCCTATCACCAGGTCCTTTGTATTCCTGAAAATGATCACACTCGTTTTTCATACCATGATACTTTTCTGGAATTTCCAATTTATAGATTGTGAAATGAGATGCCCACTCTAAGCACCTCATTTCCCCCTCCAAAGTAAAGGTTCAATCTATTCGACTTATCCATTTGATGTTCAAGAGGGCTGAGTAAAAGCTGTAGTCATTGACCTGTTCTTTGTAAATGAATGGTAGCATCTGGAAAATGTTGTATTGCACGTTGGAGTAAAAACACCCCAAAGACAAGCCACAATGCGGGACATGGAAAGAATTCTGCACAAAACCCCCCAAATTCTGAGAAAGCATATTCATGCATCACAAAGATGTGAATTCATGGAAACTACTTCTGAAGTCCCCCTCAGCGTTTTCTTTGTAGGACAAGCATGATCAACCATTAAGTTGAAGTGCTTTCATTTCATTTTATTTGCGGTACTACCAGCACTCACCACCCACCTCTGACCGACCGCTCTCCACACCACTGCAGAATTTGCCTTGTATTTTGATGGGAATGAGAAGGGGTGGGGGGTGGGGGTTAAGAAGTAGGATCTTACCTTACAGATGCAACCTTGAAATGGGTCAGAACTGTTAGAGAAAGAGCATGTTTCGTCTGATTAAATTCTAGCAAGTTCCAGAAAATAACCTAGTCCCCAACTGTAAAGGTGGAAGTGAGTAGACACAGTGAAAAACAGCTAAATAAAATTGCCACAGAGCACGTGGGTGCCTCCTGAGAAGGGCTGCCAGGGACCACAGGAACAAGGATGTGTGGCATGCACGCAGGCAGCCAGGCAGGGCTTTCTGCTCCCCATCCCTCACTGGCCTCCAGGCAAGCCCTGTCCTCACACACACTTACCTGGAAGCCTTCTGAGGAAAGACAAGTCATACTCATTCCTAGGGCACTTTTATAGGATCAAATATGGAAAACACTTAGCCTCCGCCTCTTTCCTAAAACATATTTGGCAAAACATGCTCTTGGCAATGAAGGTCTCCAAGCATAATTCCCCTCATATTAAAGATGTTTGGATATAATTAGAAAGATTGCCTCTCACTTTGGGGTAAGTATATGAACCAATCTCCTATAAATAATTTGAGTGGTTGGCAATCTGAAAGTGATCTGCCTTTGGAATAATGTAAGGTGTTGTTTCAAAGGCAGTTGGGTCCTGGAATCCCTGGACTTTGTTGCCTGCCACTGCTCTCTGGTTCACAAAGTTGCCTCCCTGGCATCTTTGCAATTTCCTGGCACGATGGCGAGCTTATTATACTTGGGAGAAAAGTGTCTGCTCTTTTCCAGAGTGTTACAAAAAATTGGGGGCGGGGGGGGGGCGTTGTTTTCTGTGGGGGGGGCAGTTTTTGCAATGTATTGTGCTTTTGCAAGAATGCTTGGAAATTTAATTTTTTTTTAAAACGGTCTCACGAAGAGAAACTGGAGACAGTTTCTTTTGTGTCCTCCAGTTGCCTCTGATTCATGGTGAAATCATCACTCCCGCCTCAGACTTGCTCCAGAATTGCATTGCCCTGCCAGGCTGGGGTTTCCTGCTTCTCTAATGTTCTCTGTGCAAGTTGTTCGCAACTGAAATTCAGTCTCGCCTGTGAAACTCACCAGGGCAAATTTGAGGAAACAGGACAGGGTCCTGTCTGAAGATGCAGGTTCTGGAACTTCTCCCTTGGCTACCCATGGTAGATATATTTAACACTGTGCTTTCCAAAAATATGTGAACTTTAATATTCTTCTCATTTTTCAATAGTAGATGTCATACAATATTGCAAATTAGACATCTGAAAAAATATATTTGCTTTCTTAACTCAGTGCCCGTGGATCTCTTTATATCAGGATTGTCTGCCTGGGACTGGCACCAAGTTTGCTTACTATACACTAGTTTGCACTTATTGATTCTTATTGCACTTGGTTTTCAATTGACTTTGGAGTTAGGCAGGTATCTAGGGATATTGGTTGCAATGGCCTACCAGGCCCTCTAAGGGATTATCTATGTCCAAGTGCTCCTTTGACTAAGACAGCGACTGCGATTGGGAGGGAAGGAGAGATGCTCTCCAAGTCACACAGCGGGCTAGACCCTGAGTGCCTGTCTTAGACACCAGCCTGACCACTGGCCACCTTCTTTCACCTGGAGTAGATTAAGGTCTCAAGAAGGGTCCTACAGCAGATGTGCATCTGAGAGAGGGTTTCCTAGACGACCGCTCACCCATGTTGGTACTGTGCTGTGAATCCTAACCTCAATGCCTATGAGCAAGGAATATCAAATATATGAGGTACTTCCAGAAGAAGGAGCAGATCTCGTTTGCAGAAGCGCACCTGGAATACTCTTTAGAAAAAGGGTGAGACTTCAGTGCACTCTGGATATATTATCAAGAGGGGCCGGTTCCCAGAGAAAGACTTCATGCTTGGTAAACTAGGAAGTCAACCAAAACAAGAACACCCCCAAGGAGATAGATTGATCCCATGGCTGTTTGCAACCCCGGGCTTACACAGAGGAACAATTGTGAGGATGGTGCAGGACGGTTGCTATGAGTCGGAACCAACTGGAAGGCGCCTAAGCACACGAGCAATTTGGAAATAAGTTGTCTTCGTTATTCTAGTGAGGCAGGATTCGTGTAGGATATATTTCAGTCGATTTCTTTTGAGATAAAAAAGATCTAGACAAGCAAGCTAAGAAGCAGAGAGAGGGAGGAGACATGCCAAATCACACGAAGACTGCCCAAATAGAAGCTCAAAACAAATAAGTGCCTTTCTCTAAAACTGACAGAGAGAAAGCCTTCCCCAAGAGCCAGCACCCTGAATTTGGACTTATAACCTCCTAAGCTACAAGGGAAAGGTTTGCATGTGAAATCTTCTCCCCTCGGGTTATTCTATTATGGCAACACTAGATAACTGAAGACACACACCATCCCAACAGTCAGCATGTTGTCATCAGTGATCCAGGTCTTCATGGGCTAATAAGAATGTCTTCACTTGTATTCTTGATAACAGCTCTTAAGCATGAAGAATAAATGAGCTAGAGTTTGCTCTGAATCACCTGTCTGAGAAATAGAACTAGGACTGCCCTGTGCACAGACTTGGAACATTAGGTTCATGGTAAGGGAAGTGGGGGCTTTCTAAGATTTTACTAAATAGTGAGGAAAGATGAAAACAAAAATGACTTTCAGCTTTTTGTCCATCAGAACAGGTATGCTTTCTAAGTGAAACTTTTATCACCTTGACGTGTTACCCCGGACCTAAACAACAGGGATGGTATAAGGACTTCTCTCAGTAGCAGGTTGAGTGTTACTTTTCATTGCCCTGTCAAGATTCAAATGTGTCATCACTTCAGAAGAGAGAGAAAAAACAAGACTAATCCTGGGAGATCATTTGCAAATTACCCCCATACTCTTTTATTTCCTTTGAATGGGGTAAAATAGGCACTAATTACAGAGGGAAATGGCCAAATATTTCACATTCTGTGCTTTTCTCTAGCCATTCCATAGCATCACGACTCAATCACTCTTCACTGATGACTTTGGTGTGGACCTCGCGGCTCTTGACCCGCAGCTTGTTGACCTGAGACTCAGCAATGTCAGCCCGCTCCTCGGCTTCCTCCAGCTCGTGCTGGATCTTGCGGAATTTAGATAGATTCGTGTTGGATTGCTCCTCCTGGGAATGAATATACAATTGTGAGGAACCTGGACTATGCATATTTCTAGACTATGTAGGTATAAAGGGAAGAAAGGACTGGCATCTATCTCAATTCTACCTTACAAATCGGATTAGACCAGATGATGCACATTGTTACAGATAAGAGCTCACAACACGGGGAATCTGGGAGAGATAAGCCCTCAGGCCCAACAAGGAGCGTAGAGATACCAGGAGGATTAGAGGAGGGGGGGGGGAGAATTGGGGAATCAATTACAAGGATCAACCTAGAACCTCCTCCCAGGAGGATGAATAACGGAAAAGTGGGTGAGGGGTGACGGAGGATGATGTAAGATATGGAGAAAACTTATCAAGGGTTCATGAGGGAGGGAGGGAGGGAGGGTGGAGAAGGGAGAGGGAAGAAAAGGGGAGCTGATATCAGGAAAGAAAATACTTTGAAAATGATGATGGTCTGGTATATGTGTAAATGTGCTTGACACAATGGACGAATGCATGGATTGTGTTAAGAGATGTAAGAGCCCCCAATAAAAGTATTTAAAAAGAAAGAAAGAAGATGTTGCCTTTGTTGAAATTATATTTTAAATAAGAAATACTAATCCTCTGGAAGACTCACTCATTCTCATTTCTAGCATTGTGGGTTTGTGTTTTCTCCGTTGCCCTGATTAAGCTAGTTATAAGTTTATTCATCTTATTAAGTTATCCACAAAAATATTTAATCTTACTACTTATCTCTTAAATGAGAATTAAGATCATATTAAACTAGATATTATTGAAATTACCAAATTAGGAACTACTGTCCCCAACTCATCAATTTCTTCCTTAATCTTTAACAGTATATCTTATTTCCATTGATTGTTGTTGTACTTATTATTTATAATTTCTTAACTGGATGGTCGATTTTTTCATTTATTTTTGAATCATTATAAAAGCATTTTAAAACAGGGAATTGACTTCCAAAGATAGCTTTGACTACATTCTATTAGGTTTGTATAAGTACTAGCTTCTCTGTAATTTATTTATAAATAATAGTTATTTTATAATTATACTCCTTTATTTCCACTTTAACCTAATACTTATTTAGGAAAGCTTTAAGAAATTGACATTTGTGTACATTGGAAATTTTGTATATATTTTCTCATCACATTCCAATCTTATTACATGTGTCCAGAGAATGTGCCTTGTATTATTTAAATTGTTGAGAAGCTTGTGTATTAAACTTTTAAGTTTAAATGCAATTAACATAAAAATTATAGTAAATCAATAATCATGAAAGTGCTTCTTTAAAGAAGAACACAGTCTTCCATAAGGCAGTGAGCTTTTTATAAGGAGAGATGGTCAATATAATGATGTCTTATAAGCATTGATGACTCTGAGGGCTTCTTTAGTCCCTTCCACCCTAGGGGTACTTACAGCCTCTTCAGCTTGTCTCTTGTAAGATTTAACTTTTGCCTGAAGCTTATCTACCAAATCCTGAAGCCGGAGAATATTTTTTCGATCTTCTTCCGTCTGAAAGATGATAAAAATAGTAGGAATTTACTTTAAAAGCCACATGACCAGTGCACCATGGCATGGGAGTACTTGATGTTCATGGGGAAGAGGGTTTAGCTGATTAGAAAAGAGTCACACCTGGTAGGTGAGCTCCTTCACTCTTCTCTCGTGTTTGCGAAGACCCTTGACGGCGTCAGCATTGCGCTTCTGTTCATTCTCGACCTCTCCTTCCAGCTCACGCACCTACAAACCAACAGGCTCATGTGGACATTGATCTAAGAAAGCATTAAGGACAGATAGAAATAGGCAGGTGTGGGAAAACTCACCCTGGCCTCCAGCTTCTGGATCTGCTTCTTGCCCCCCTTGAGGGCCAGCTGCTCCGCCTCATCCAGGCGGTGCTGCAGGTCCTTCACCGTCTGCTCCAGGTTCTTCTTCATCCGCTCCAGGTGGGCGCTCGTGTCCTGCTCCTTCTTCAGCTCCTCGGCCATCATGGCCGCCTAGGAAGGAATGAACAACATGGAGTAGGAGAGCTTCCAGGTGCCACAGAGACATTCCAGCGTGGCCACCGCTGCGTTGCCGTCCACTCACATCGGTGATGGCCTTCTTGGCCTTCTCTTCTGCGTTGCGGGCTTCCTGGACAATGTCCTCCATCTCTCCTTGCATTTGGGAGATGTCTGTCTCGAGCTTCTTCTTGGTGTTAATCAGGCTGGTGTTCTGTTTAAAAAATAAGTTTAAAAAATTTTTTTATCTTGCCACCGGAGGACTTAATAGTAGTTCTTTAAAACAAAGTTTCTTAAAGCAAAAACAAAACTTGCAAATCAAAATGCCCTTCAATATTAAAGAATGTTGTTATGTAATACCATTAAATAGAACAGAGATGCTATAAAATACTAAGCATCTCCAAGCATGTAGTTTACAAATAGACTAAATGGCCAGTTTATAATCATATAACTAACTGCTCTTTACCATTCACGGAGCAAAAAAATTATGACAGATGTTCTTAACAGTCCATTTCTCTACAACAACAAGAACCCGTCAATATTGAGAATAAGGGCCAATAAAAAGACTGCTACCATATGATGTGAACTGTCTCAGAATGTCTTAGGAAGTCTAAATAATTATTTAGAAGAAAGATATGTCAATGATACACTGAAAACTTGGTAGGTGTATATAAAATCTGGAGGTCATAAGGAAAATTCAAGCTGGTCATTTCTGGGACACATATCATCCACTGAAGGGGGATTCTTGGCGCTGAGTCCCACCTGCGTGTGCAGGAGCTGTACGCGCTCACTGGCATCCAGGAGCTCCTGCTCGGCAATCTTCCTGCTCCTCTCCGTCTGCTCCAGAGTGGCCCGCAGCTCCTCAATCTCAGCCTGGAGCAGGTTGGATCTCCGCTCAACCATGGCCAACTGCTCCTTCAGGTCTTCCTGGCCCCGCAGAGCATCGTCCAGGTGGATCTGGGTATCCTGCACCATGAACATCGTCATTGAGACACCGTGTCCGCAGAGGTCCACTCACCTCAATTGCTCTTGGATGTGCCTGGACCCCTTTACCTTGAGGATGCCCTGCGTGTTCCGGTAGTTCCTCAGGGCCTCGGCAGCCATGCGGTTGGCATGGTTCAGCTGGATCTCCATCTCATTGAGGTCTCCCTCCATCTTCTTCTTGACCCTGATGGCGTCGTTCCTGCTCCGGATCTCGGCATCCAGCGTGCTCTGCATGGACTCCACCACTCGGATGTGGTTTCTCTTCAGCTGGTCAATTTCCTCATCCTTTTCCGCAATTTTCCTATCGATTTCCGACTTGACTTGGTTCAGCTCAAGCTGGATGCGCATGATCTTTCCCTCTTCATGTTCAAGAGATGCCTTAGTGAGAGAAGGGGGTGACATTAGTCAAGAACACAAGTATTCTGCGGCTTTTAGCTGTACATCTTGCTTGCATCATTTTTATTCAGTCTATACAGATGGACCACGTTTATTTATTTTTGAATGTGTGCTTTTTAGGGTTTTTTTAATTGTCTTATTGGGGCTCATACAACTCTTATCACAAACCACGCATACGTCAATTGTGTAAAGCACACATACACATTCGTTGCCCTCATCATTCTCAAAACATATGCTTTCTGCTTGGGACCAGTACCTCGGCTTCTTCAAGTGCAGCCTGAAGTTCGGACTTTTCTTGTTCCACCTGCTTCTTGATCTTCTCCAGCTCATGGATCCGCTTTCCTCCCTCCGCAATCTGTTCCGTGAGGTCGGAAATCTCCTCTGTTGTTTTGGGTCAAAGACAGGTGGGGAATTGGTCAGACCATTGCCAAGAAAGGAAAGCTCTTCCCAGCGGTGAGCCATATCGAAAGTTAAGAGGACTCACGCTGCAGGTTCTTGTTTTCCCTCTTCAGGGTCTCCAGTTGGTCCAGGGACTCTTCATAGGCGTTCTTCATCTTGAACAGCTCGGTGCCAAGGGAGCGGGCCTCCTTCTGAGAGGCCTCCAGCTCCGCATGTGTCTCCTCGTACTTCTGCTTCCATTCTGCCAGCACCTGCGGGACACAGCAGTCAACGACAGCAGGAAACCAAACGCACTGCCATGTTGACCATGCTGACTCATGGCGCCCCCTGCAGGTTTCTGAGACTGTAAGTGGAAGCAGTGCTGCAAGGGGTTTCGAACTGCTGTCCCTGCGGATCGTGGCTTAACACGTAACCGCTATTGCACCAGGACTTCCACAGCAGAAGAGGCCAGAGGAAAATGGTAGGAGCATAGGCTAGCCCACAAGTCACCTTGTCAAAGTTCCTTTGCTTCTTGTCCAGGGCTGCGCAGGCTGCGTTGGTTCTCTCCACGTCCAGCATGAGGTCCTCCACCTCATTCTGGAGGCGCTGCTTGGTCTTCTCCAGGGAAGCACATTTGGCGTTCACGGCCTCTACGTGCTCCTCAGCTGCCTGCAGCCGCTGGGCCAGCTTCTTCCTAGAAGATTATATGTATGTTTAGAGAGAAGGGAAACAAAGTACAGGGTCTTGAACTGTCACCTCCCTAAAAAGTGTTGGTGATGACATCCATTATCCAGGTGACACATCTTGATGAGCTCCTTTTTACGGACCAGACACCCTGAACTCACTGCCCTCGAGTTCACTGGGCCTCATAGCTGCCCGACAGCCTCTGGAGGGTTCCTGAGACTAGATATTTATAGGAGCAGACAGCCATATCTTTCTTCTGTCGGGCAGCTGGGTGGGTTTGAACTGCAGACCTTTCTGTCAGGAGCCCAGTGCTTATGGAGTGCAAAAATGCTGAGACAGCTATGAGTTCACTATGTTGGACAAACAGCAATAAGACCTCTAAGTATCTATGAAGTTCTTTGTTATTCTTTGTCTGGATTTTTGGCTTATGGGCAGGGACCATGCTTGGCTTGATCCCTGTCTTGTTCTTAGTGGAGGAAACCCAATATGCCTTCAGCAGAGCTGCTTTGTAGGGTTTTCAAGGCTGTAAATGTGATGGGCACAGATGAGCACATCTTTCTTCCCTGGAGTAGCTGCTGGGCTTGAACCATTGACCACTTGGCTAGCAGATAAGCGCTTAATCACAGCACCACTAGGTGTGATTAACCCAAAACCCACGGCCATCAAGTCAATTCCAACTCATGGTCACACTCTACAAGATTTTTGAGGCTATAAATCTTCAGAGAATCAAATTCAAGCTGCCCACCTTATCGATAGCAGCCCAATTCATGAGCCACTGTTTCACCAGTGCATGGGAAAGGAAACGACTGTGGGGGAGGGGAGGGGGATATTTGTGAATTAAATCTTGGCACCTTCAAAGGCTGTATCTTTCTGATTCAAATAATCTGTTGTTTCATGTGTTTGTGCACATACTTGGCCTCCTCCAGCTCCTCTGTGCGCTGGATGGCGTCCGTCTCGTATTTGGTCCTCCACTGGGCCACCTCACTGTTGGCCTTGGACAGGGCCCTCTGCAGCTCGGCCTTGGACTCCTGCTCCTCCTCATACTGTTCCCGCAGCAGGTCACAGTCATGGCGCGAGGACTGCAGGGCGTGGGCCAGGGCGTTCTTTGCCTACGGAGACAGGCTTTCATTTTACTACTGGGTGGTAATAATTTAATTCTTAAGTTTCAGTCCCCTTTTAAAGTTTGGTGTGGTGTTCTCCCTGTAGGGCCAGGTCACTGGGGCAGTGAGAGGGAGGGAGAATAGCCACCTTTGATTCTTCTTCAAGCTGCCTCTTTAACTCTTCCAATTGCTGGGTGAATGCCTGTTTGCCTCTCGATAACTGAGATACGAGAGCTTCTTTTTCATCGAGCTGCCGTGAAAATTCACCTAATAGCAGGGAGGGGGGAAAGGGGCACCATTGTTTTAAAGTGATGAAAAAATTCTGCAGGCCCATATTAGAAGTCTTCTTTAATTCAGACACTGCCCCCACCCACCAATTCAGTTCTCACATGGTTGAGGATTTTATTGACATCTCCATGCTCAATGGCAAATTTCTAATTTGGGGGATTGAAAGTTAAAGATTAGTCTGAAGGAATTAAATATAGCCAGAATTCTTTTCGTTCTCTCTATAGCTAATTCTTGCCAGGTCAGATGATATTGTGCAAAGACCATCTAAGAAGGGAGCTAGCTATGAGATGTAGTGGTCTGGTGGTCTAGCAGGGATCTACTTCCTCCTGAGATAGATTTTAAAAAGAAGAAGCTGGATATGAAACAGACCCCACTAAAGTGACCCCCTAATTCAAACACCTCCTGCGGGGACCACAAATTCAAGGCCTGTCTGAAGGAGCTGGGCTCAGTCCCATTGAAGCCTTTTCCTCCAGCAGCATCCAAAGATGACTGTGTATGTCGATACCGTGAGAGTCTGGGTGTATCGGTGTATCACACACGTGTTCAGTGCTTTTATGACATTTTCACATGACCAAATTATTTGTTCTTAGCCACATAACCCTCTCTCCTAGGTGGCATAGAAAGGGGGGCAGGGCGCGATTACCAGATTCGGTCTGCAGGCGCCCCCGCTGCGTGGTCAGGTCATTGATCAGCCGCTGCTGTTCTTCCTCCTTTGACTTCAGTTCACTCACTTGGTCTTCTAGGGTGCGGCACATCTTCTCTAGGCTTCCCTACGTGAGAAAACACATCCGCGCACGAAGACCTTGTGGGCTAGGCCTCTTTGTAAGGCAAGCACATACAATAGTTATTTTGACATACACTCTCACAACAACGTGTCTTCCCTAAGATGTCATGTGGTAGATAAGAAATATCTCTCTCTTTAGATTTTAGGGTTGCTGAACTAAGTGGGAAATACACATGGGAATATAAAGAGAACAGCTCACGGCGAAGCGAAGCTCAACATAAGCATTTATGGAATTATGAGTAGTGTGTGGATGATGATCTAAGGTCAAGATTCCATAAGAATGGTAGTTCTTCTAAAAGCATAGGCTGTTATGTTGCCTTGCATTTGTGGGTAATGCAGTTTTTGCTTGTTGGGTAATTATTATCTCCAATTGGAGACCTGAAGAATAACCTCCATTCAGAACATGCCATTAACATGTTACTTAGGTGACTGAGCATCACCTTCTTTTATTTCTGGGATTTTTTCCATATGTTAAATGGAAGTAATAACAGTAAACATCTGATTCAAGTCTTGCTTACTTCTCTCAGTTACTGTTAATAACAATGACAGTGTACACAAACTGTGATGTGTACATAAAGGATTGTTGTTGGTAATAACTTTTTCATCACCTATAATACCTTGGCTTTGGAGACCGTCTCCACGTTGCTGGCCAGGTCATCGATCTCCATCTTCATCTCGCTCTTCTCCTTCTCCAGCTTCTGCTTGACCCGCTGCAGGTTGTCGATCTGCTCCCCGAGCTCGGCCACGCTGTCCGCGTGCTTCTTCCGCAGGGTGGCCGCGGTGGCCTCGTGCTGCAGGGTGGCCTCCTCCAGGTCCCTGCGCATTTTCTGGAACTCAGCCTCTCGCTTCTTGTTCATCTCAATCTGGGCTGAAGTTGCCCCTCCGGCTTCTTCCAGCCGCTCGCTGATCTCCTCCAGTTCCCGGGAGAGGTCAGAGCGCTGCTTCTCGGCTTTGGCCCTGGAGGCCCGCTCTGCCTCGATTTCCTCCTCCAGCTCTTCAATGCGGGCCTGGGAGTGGTGGAAAGCATAAACTCAGCTTCTTTATAACTGGGCCTCTTTGGGCCTGACAAATAGAATTCTTATACTTACTTGTAACTCCTTGATCTTCTTCTGTAGCTGAATACCAAGGGCTTGTTCATCTTCGATCTTGCTTTGTAGATTGCCAAGTTCAAATTCTTTCCTTTTGGAGACGTAGCAAAGGATAACAACTGAGTCCACGTCTAAAATTTGGGAGCAAGCTCATAAGCAATTCTTTGATACTTACTTTTTGAGCTTTTCATCAAATTGTTGTTTCTCATTTTCAATATCCATTATGGATTCTTGTGCCAACTTAAGGTCTCCCTCAAGTTTCCGCTTGGCCCTCTCTAGATCCATGCGGAGCTTCTTCTCTTGCTCCAAAGACCCTTCAAGCTAAACATGAATAATGTTGAGTAAAAATAAATGTTTACCTTGCTCTACAAGAAAATGATTTTCTTGATAATGCTGGACTTACATCATCCACTTGCTGCTCCAGCTTGATCTTGGCCTTGGTCAGAGTGTTCACTTTGTCCTCCTCTGCCTGCAGGTCATCCAGGGTCTGCTGGTGGGCCTCCTGGAGGGCCTTCTTCTCCTTGGTCAGCTTTGCGATGGTCTCATCCAGGCCTGCCATCTCCTCTGTGAGGTTTTTCACCTTACGGAGTAAAAACGCTTTGCATTCCATGTTGTGTTTGGGTGGACTTCATTTCATGGGGACCCCATGGTTTAGAACACACACACACACACACACGTTCACAGGCATATGGCCCATACCTTGTTCTCTGTGGCATGTTTCTCCTTCTCCACCTTGGCCAGTGTCAGCTCAAGGTCATCTATGTCTTTCTTGAGCTCTGAGCATTCATCCTCCAGTTTCCTCTTCTTGGCCGTCAGCTCCGCATTGATCTCTTCCTCGTCCTCAGCCCTCTCTGTCACCTCTTTGATTTTGGCCTCCAGCTGGATCTTGGTTTTAATCAGCTGGTCGCATCGCTCCTCTGCATCGGCCAGGCCTTCAGCTTCCTGGAATTGGAAACAAAATTAACATTGGGATGAAAGAAGGAAATACTTTATAATGATAACTGTGAACAGTTCCACTATTCATCTTTTGCATTCCCTACCTTCTTTTATCTGTGTCTTAGCAAACTTTTATTTGACGAACCACCTGCAATATGCAAATACAAGCTCTTCTACCTTGAGGGCCAACCAGATGTGTCAGATATTGTCTTGTTCCTTCAGAAGAGTTTATTCTACAGTGATCAGAAAATCCTGCCTCCAAACCCAGCATTAACTGTAGAAATCATTCACACGGCCACCAGAGAAGTTTGATCTGAGGTGGCTTCATGACAAATGTGACAATAGAGTTTGGCCTTGGGACATGAGTAGAATTTGGTTTTACGGAGATAAATGGTTTGGGTGATGGAGAAATAGGAGATGGCTACCCAGCATAAAAATCTCAAGATGCAATTGCTACTGATTTTTTTTCTCTTTTGCTGTAGTACTGGAGGAAGCTCTTGAGCATATTGCTCTAAGTTCAAGTTGAGGCAATATGTTTTTAATGACGGGGACCAGGGGTGGGGAAAGAATGGGAGAGAAATTGGAATGCAATAACATTCCGCAGCAATTGCTTCTATACATGAAAGAATAAAGCATGTTGCTCAAAAGCCAGGTAGTGAATATATTGTACAGTCACGCATTGATCATTTCAGGCAGCTTCTGACTGCATATATATCTGTGTCCTCAATTCCCAGAAAGCCTATTATTTAAAATTCAAGGTATATACAATGGTTCATAATAACAGATTGGTACTACTTTGTGTTATAAATTAAAGTATTATTTTAATTATTATTAGTGTATGGGGTGGGCTTCAAAAATTCATGAGGAAAATCCATTAATTTAATGCCACTCCCCCCCCCCACAAAGTTTTGAAGTCCTTTATAGTTTAAAGGAATGCTAGTGGCATCGTGGGTTACAGGTTGGGCTGCTAACTGCAAGGTCTGCAATTCAAAACCACCGGCTCCTCCATGGGAAAAAGATGATTCTTTCTACTCCTGTAAAGATTTACAGGCTTAGACACCCACAAAAACATTTCCACTCTGTCCTCTGGGGTCCTTATGAGTTGGGGTTGACCTGATAGCAATGAACTTTTAGTTTGGGGGTAGTTTGTATGCTGATGTTTAAGTGTTTTAGTGTAGCTGGAAGTGCTTCTTTGATGTTTATGCATTGGAAGGTACACTATTATATATACTAAGGTAGAAGTTTGATTAACTGGCATTAGATACCTAACTATTAACTTATGTATAGATCTAATTTAACAGATTTAAAAATCTGTTCCAACTCATTAATCATGATGTTCACACACAGCATCCTATTTCACAGACTGCATCATGGGCATTAAGCAATACATGACTAGTAGTGGAAGGCAGATTTTGAATAATTCACTGGGGAAAACAAAAGAATCAGGATGGATTAGAGGAAAAAGAGCCCGGAAAAAAAGACTCCTTTTTCTTCTGCAACCTAGAAGAAGGAGTTATACTATCTGAACTTGACAGTGAACAGTGTAATATACTGTCAAAATTCAATCAGCAGAAAAAAAATATGAATTTGTGATGAGTAAATTAGACCAGACCGATTCAATTTCCTTCGAATGAAATGCAGTTCTTATAAATTAGATTTCCAAATTGATGGAAGCAGTTCTAGAGTGACTGGTCCAGAGAGGGCAGTGAACAGTGAGCAGGCTGCTAGAAGGAGAAGGATGTTTGGTGGGGGGACAGTCCACTGAGCTTCACTGAAGTCATCCCTGTGTACTGTACCAGGATGATGGAGATGGACCCAACAGGGTGAATCAGAATTTTAACAACCAGTAACACTCAGCGACTCAATAAACTTAGATGTCTAATACTGTCCCATGTACATTGTGTACATTGGGATTACTAGAGATTGGCATAGTGGGTTGCTAACTGCATGCTCAGCAGTTCAAAACTACCAGCTGCTCTACAGGAGTTAAAAGTGAGGTAGCATACTCCCATTAAGAGTTATAGTTTCCTGAAGGGATCGTCCGCCCTGGATTCCCTGTGTTTCCAGTTCCTATCAGTACCAGTGAACATCCTCTGCTCCAGCTGGATTTGTAAGGCAGAATTGGGATCATGACAGTGGGGGAGGAGGAAGCATTTATGAACTAGAGGAAAGTTGTATGTTTCATGATCCCTTTAGGATCAGGGATGTGAGCGGCAATACTGGGAGGGTGAAGGGAGGGTGGGTTGGAAAGGGGGAGCCGATTACAAAGATCTACATGTGATCTCCTCCCTGGGAGATGGACAACAGAAAAGTGGGTGAAGTGAGATGTCGGACAGGGCAAGATATGACAAAATAATAATTGATAGATTATTAAGGGTTCGTGAGGGAGGGGTAAGTGGGGAGGGAGGGGAAAAATGAGGAGCTGATGCCAGGGGCTTAAGTGAAGAGCAAATGTTTTGAGAATGATGTGAGCAATGAATGTACAAATGTGCTTTACACAATTGATGTATGCATGGATTGTGAGAAGAGTTGTATGAGCCCCTAATAAAATGATTAAAAAATAAATTAAAGAAAAAAGAGCTATAGTCTCAGAAATCCATAGGGACCATTCTACCCTGCCCTCTAGGGTTGTGATGAGTCAGAATCGACCCAATGGCAGTGAGTTTGGGTTTGAATTCAGATGAGCATCTGGCAATTTAAGGACATTTCAGAGGGACAAACATCGCTGTCTGTGATAGCCCCTCTTCATTATTTTGTATGAGATTGTTTCGTACTAAAATCACTGTCTTTGAGTGGAAAAGTGGTTACAAATGGTATTGTTGGTTGCTGTCCATTCTACCTCATGGCGACCTATGGTATGTCTGCAGAATGGAACTACCCCATTGGGCTTTTAAGGCTCCTTTCAGAAGCATTGCCAGGTCTTTCATCGGAGGCATCCAGCCTGCCAAGCTTTCAACTTGTCTTTAACTGCTTGCAGCACACAGGAGCTTCAATGGTGTCACTCGCTCCACATTCACTGCCATCAAGTTGATTCTGACTCGCAAAGACCCTATATGACAGGGTAGAACAGGCTATGTGGGGTTCTGAGACTTTAACTCTTTATAGGAATATAAAGCCTCATCTTTTTCTGCTGCAGAGCGGCCAGTGGTTTTGAACAACTGACCTTGTGGTTTGCAGCCCAATGGTTGATGAAACTGTGTAGAGTTGAACCTGCATCTTATTGCCCTAGTGCTGGTTGGGGGTACTTATTGGGCAATGAAGGAACATACCGGGCTTTTATTAATACAGTCTTCTGAGAGCATTCACCTTATCTCCAATGATGCGTCCCCCCGCCCCCTGGGGTGACTACTCAACCCACAACTGATGGTGGCCAGAGTTCTAGGTCTTGTGTCCCCTTGATGGGACCCAGACGGCACCACAACTTACAGACTGAACTTGGAGCTGCAGGTCATTTTTCTCTTTCAGCAATGATACCATCTTTTCCTCCAGCTCCTTCCGTTTAGCCTCTGACTTGGCGAGCTCTTCTTTGGTTTTGGCAAACTCCTCCTTCATGGTGGCCATCTCCTTCTCGGTCTCCGCGCTCTTGAGCAGGGGCTTGATCTTGAAGAACAGCTTCATCCAGGGCCAGTGCTTGACGTTCATGAAGGAGCGGATGTTGTACTGGATGCAGAACAGGGCTTCCCTGAGATGGAATTGGTACAAATCAAGATCCAGTGTGGGGGCAGAAAATGCGACAAACGTCACCAGGGAGAGTTGTAGGTTCTACTCTCACCCTGTTCTCCACTGCTTTCAAAAGTGCAAAGGAAACAATTTTTATTTGGAGGAAGATGGGCAAGAACTTGCTAATTGTTCATTATGATACGATTACATTAGATAGATGAAAACCATGCACACTCTCTGCTTCTCTGTTTTGGTTTTAACTTGCAAATGTGGGACATATTTCATGATGATGCTCCCCACCATTGGTTTTCAGGTACATATGCATCTGCATGATATATATCCATCTATATTCACAAGAGTCATGTGTTTCTTCTTACTGAAGTGTACTTATAAAGGAATCTTAGCTATAAGCTACCTCAAGTGTATTCCTGAAGAAGGAAGAGACCAATAAATCCATGTTTTTGTACCTTCTCTCCACCATCTTCTGGTACTCCACTCTGGCCAGGAACCCTCGGCACACGGCCTGGGTCCGGGTAATCAGCTGGGCCAGCTTGTCATCTCGCATCTCCTCCAGGAGCCCCAGGAGACCCGCTTTGAAAAAGACCTGCAGGTGGGCAAGGCTGGGATCAGTCATCACTTGACTCTACATCAAGTTCCCAAAGGGCATGATTTGCATCCGATTTAAATGGAAAGAGTCATTACTTTGGTGTGACCAAATTTGTATTGGGTGTGGTCGATGTCAATAGATCCCAGGAGCTTCTCCGAAGCCTTCTTGCTGTCGATATATTGTCCCTCGGGGATGGCACTTGCATTTAGCACCTTGTATCTGTGAAAGTAGATATAGCCTTAAAAACACAAAAAACTTACTGAGGGCACCAATGCTAGCTACACATTAAACGGTCCATTAAAAAGTGAGAGCTATTTTTTATTATTATGGATAATTTTAACATTATTCTTTACCCGATGGGAAATCACTGTCAACTCCGTTTTATTTTCCTGTACATTTGTAGTTTTCCTGTCCCCTCATCAGACCCTGTTCCCATGAATGTGAATAATCTTGTTCGCATGGAGTTATAGATGACCGATAAAATGTAGTATGTTCTCCTTGCTAGAAGCAGTTGTTTGTTAAGGTTCTGGGTTCAAAGAAACCCGTTTTATTGTGGAATGTGGCATGGGAAAATGTCCTAATCATATACAATCAAACTACTCAGAAAATTGCTATCTTACTGGGATGCTTTGGATCATGACCCCTTGGGGCCTGTGTCAACTCTATTACACTCAGGCCTTGTAGAGACCCAACTCTTTGCCATCACCCCAATCCCTCTGCTCTTCTTTGATGCCCAAGATGGGCTTCTCTAGCTAGGAGAAAGCGGACTGGTTGTTGTGCTGTACACCTGACTGGGAAATTCGTGTGGGAGAAAAAGATGAAGATACATAATAGTAATCAGAGTAACAGACTGTGCGCTGTGAGGCTTTGGGCAAATAGGCTATTTTCTGTGAGCCTCTATTTATTCATCTATAAAAGGAGGCATCTCTATGAGGACTAGAATGTTGTGAGTGAGATGATCGATAGGATAGGAAGCAGCTTCAAAAAGTTCATGGAAAAATGGAAGACAAAAATGAGATATTTTCACCATGAACTTTTGAAGGTCCCTTGCACATAGCAAGTGCTCAAACGTGGCACGGCTTTATGTTGGTATTCAGGTTACTGTACAGAACTATGATCTAAGCCACAAGTGTGGTGAACTCAATGGAAACGTTACCTGGTGCTACAAGGCAATATACTTATATGTTAAGGTATTTGGGGGCGTATAACTTTGTATTCCCTTTTTGTAACAAATTAAACATCCCAGCTAGAAATATATTTCTCATTAAATGTTCCAGTTTGACCTAAACTTGTGCTAAACTGCAAGATGAGCCACGAGAAGCAGAGTCTGACCTCTGTTTGAAGTCTGCGTACAGGATTCTGCTGGGGAACCCCTTCCGGCAGATCCGGATGCCTTCAAGCACCCCGTTACACCTCAACTGGTGCAGCACAAGTTCATGCTCCATGGCCCCTACAAAATACACAGCTTCTTCACTGCAGGGTTCAAGAAAGGAGTGGGCTCCCCAGGCTTTGTGCCTTCATTCTGGAACATCTTACCAGGAGTTTTGGTCTCATTGGGGATGATACACCGCACAAAATGGGGATGGGTACTCCTCAAATTGGTCATCAGCTTATTCAGATTCTCCTATAAAATTGGAGGGGGTGGAACCTGTTATCGCAAGCTTAGGCTTTAGACTCTGACAAACATTATCTGTAGCTGAGTTGGATGGCCTGTGTAGGACCTTTTTCTGCTTCACCTCTTGAAATGTTGAAGGGAAAATGGAATGAAAAGATAGTGTAATTTTCCCAACCATTTTTGGAAGCTCTCTTGTGTCTTTCTCCAGGAGTTGGCAGGAAATACACATATAAAGCAGCCTGACTGGGGATTCTTCTCAATTTAAGTCAGCATCATTCTTCTGCGTCCCTGGCCATGCCACGCATTCAGCAAGACCATTCCTTTCAGTCATTCCCTATTCTTTCTCCTATAAAATTCCATAGTTCTCCAATAAGGACAAACAGTCCAGCGCCACACTTTCCATTTTCCAAACAAACGTTGACACCCCTCCCCGCCTTTCCAGCTCTCTCTGTGTTGGGGGCATAAAGATGCTCAACAGGAGGAATGATCCCATCAGTTATCACTGTGCAATGATGGACTACAGAGCAAGGATACTCATCGGTTCCTTGGAAGCTGACTACCGGAGTTTCAATGGTCTTCCCGATGTATTTGGGTCTCAGCGTTTATGTTGGTGTTGATTTTCATGACTCAGCTAGATCATTACCGAGAGTATCATGTGTCGTGAAAAGTCCTATAAAATGCTTTTCATGATCTGGTTTAAGATGAAAGAGTAAAATCCTTCTCCCCAGTGCTCCATTAATAGGAGTCGTTAATGACTGTTTGTCCCCTCCTAAGTAACCTGGGACGGCGCAGAGGGAAAAGACCATGCCCCCCAAACCAAACACTCAAAGTAGCCCAGGGGTGTCCCAACAGACTCTTCTTACCCTGAACAGGGCAGACACCGTCTGGAAGGAGGAGCCCTTCTTCTTACCACCCTTCTTGGCACCGCCACTGGCCTCTGGAGGAAAAAAAGAAGGAAGGTTGTCATCGTTTACAGATACTTTTGAAAGAAGCCAGAGACAATCACAGAAGTCAACACTATACCTACGCAAAACCTAAAGGGATCAGATATCCATTCTTAGAACTTTGCTGCCAGGGCCAGAAATGAGCTCATTGCCCTCAATGGAACACTGTATTTTATAATGGCTAGAGAAGGCGCCAAATGTCTGAATGTTACCTGCTTCCGCAGTCTGTGCCCCCGAGAAGAGGTAAGCCAGGGTTTTTAGGCCAGACTTCTGGTACAGCCCGACCACAGTGTCATTCAAGGGGTCCTTGTTCTTGTCCAGCCAGCCGGTGATGTTGTAGTCCACTGTGCCGGCGTAGTGAATCAGCGAGAAGTGGGCCTCAGCCTTGCCTTTAACAACCTTGGGCTTCTGGAAGTTGGCAGATTTCCCAAGATGCTGTTCATACAGCTTGTTCTTGAAGGAGGTGTCTGTGGCCTTGGGGAACATGCACTCCTCCTCCAGGATGGAGAAGATGCCCATGGGCTAGGCGTGAAGAAACACGGGTGAGTAGGCAGGCCGGAAGGAGCAGCAGAGCTTGCGAAGTGGATGGGTAGAGAGGAGAGGATACCTTCTCGATGAGCTCGATGCAGGCAGCCAGGTCCATGCCGAAGTCGATGAAGGTCCACTCGATGCCCTCCTTCTTGTACTCCTCCTGCTCCAGCACGAACATGTGGTGGTTGAAAAACTGTTGCAGTTTCTCATTGGTGAAGTTGATGCACAGCTGCTCCAGGCTGTTGAACTAGGTGTTTTAAACACCAAAGGGTTTGAGTGAATTTGGAAAATCCATCAGGAGGGTAGCAAAGAAGACACTAGTAGAAAATTTTTTCTCTTTGGGTCACTTGTTTTCCCCAAACAACTCACATCAAAGATCTCGAAGCCAGCAATGTCCAGCACCCCGATGAAGTACTGCCTGGGCTGCTTGGTGTCCAGCTGCTGGTTGATGCGGGTCACCATCCACAGGAACATCTTCTCGTAGACGGCCTTGGCCAGGGCCCCCACCGCGTTGGTTACCTTGAGAGACAAAGATGGAACTCCAGGTGTTATTAGAGAACTTTAAACATACTTCCATCACTGCTGGTCAATTTGAATTGTGCACCTACTTGCTCTACAGTCTGGCCTTTGGTGACGTACTCGTTGCCGACCTTCACCCTGGGGTAGCAGAGGGCTTTGAGCAGGTCAGCGGAGTTTAGACTCTGGAGATAGGCTGCCTTGTCAGCAACTAAAAGGAAGAAAAGATATCATGTTAAGATGGCCCAAAGAAACCTACTTTCTTTTTTAAAATGTGTGATTTAAACTAAAATTATTTTGTGCAAATGCGTTTAAGGCATATTTTGAAATATCTTGCCCATTTTACAACAAGCTCAAGACCTTTATTGTGAGAAATTCACTCTATAAAACCTCAGAAATCTTAAGAACCATCCATGTGTAACTTGGTTTCCCACTAAGACCAAACCCACTGCCATCGAGTCAATTCAAAAGCATAGCAACTCCATGATATGGAATAGAACTGCTCCCTAGGGCTTTCTAGACTGGAAATCTTTATAAGAGTAGACATCTTTCTCCCACAGGGTAAGTGGTGAGTCTGAACTGTAAACCTTGTGGTCGTCAGCCCAAACTCACAACCCCCTGAGCCACCACGGCTCCTTCACATAGTATCCCACTTAATTCTCCTTAACTCTTAAACATTCTCGGAAAACTCACGGCAAACAGTTCAGACTGTGGTTTGCAGAGGAACATGAAATCCAGTGGATGAGAACACTTATACCTTCAGTGCCGTCGGGCTCTGCCTGTTCCTCTCGCTGCTTTTGCTTGAATTTCATGTTTCCATAGTGCATCACAGCCCCAGTGAGCTTGTAGATGGATACCTTCTCATCATTAGTAAAGCCCAAAATGTCAATAGCACTCTGCCAATGTGAACAGTAGGGTAGCTGTTAGAGTCGGGTCTACACACTTACTGTTCACAATACACCATCCCATTCCTGACTGTTGATCAAGCAGAGGGCATGACCACACTAATGGAGTCAAGGAGGCCCTTGGAAGTCAGCACATAAAATGATTAAAATTAAAAAAGAAGTTAGCACAAAATATTAGGATGATAGGGACACAGCCTGTAAGATCCAAAAGGTTAAAAAAAGATGAGCACATTAGTAAACATAAGGAACTTGTTTTGATAGTTGGTGTGTGTCTAATGCAAGTAGATTTTTTAAAACAAAGAGTTATGTAAATTCAGAAATGATAATCATTTTGAAGATTATTAAGGGCAAAGATGTCTTCAAGAAGCATACCCCTGTTCATGCTTGGCTGCACCTTTGCTATTTCTAGTCCAACTTCAAACTCAGAGCTGTGGAGTCAGTTCTGACTCACAGTGGCAGAGCAGAGTAGAACTGCTCTCTTTGGGTTCCCAAGGCTGTAAGGCTTTACGGATGCAGAAATGAAACATTGTGCCAATCCAACACAACAATTCTAATTTTCTTGTGTTCAACTTACATCGGTGGCCATCAGTTCCTCCTGATCATCAATGCTGGCCACGCTGATTTCCCCTTGACTGACGAATGGATAATCATATGGGTTTGTGGTAATCAGAAGCATTTCTTTATACATGGGATAGAACAAATATCCATAGAATTAGTCTCTCCACAAAGCAAGTAACTTTTAGACAAGATCTAAAGTAGTATATGATCCTTGGTTGACATGTGAATAAACATCCTAAAAGTGTGAATATCTCTACAATGGACTATGACACCATTACAATTATGAAGAGCGATAGTTATTGAAATGGGAAAAGCCATAACACTGCTCAGTTTAAAAATACATAAAGGTGAGCCTATAACTATTATTCCACTTTTTAAAAATGTTCAACTATGTATATGTAAAGTTATAGATAGGAAATTACTAAAATGATAGCCATCCAAGCATTTACAGTGGTTACATCATAGTGGTAAATTTTTAGTGTATGATTTTTTTCCATTTTCCTTGTTTTTCTTGTGAATTTTTGTAATGAGAATACACAAATTTACAAAAATTATAAATCAAATTACAAAAATACAAATATAAACTAAACAAAATGCATGAGTGGAATACTAGTTTGGATCCTACATTTATACATGCCTGTGTAGTTAGTCTAAGAAGGAAAGTATGTGATTTCTTACCAATAAGCTCTGGTTTCTTGTTTGATGTGATCTGATAAAAAATATGATAGCTTCTTTCAGCCTTAAGCTGGAAGGTAACCCTAGACTTCTCTAGCAGATCTAGAAGCAAACAAATAACAAATAGGGAAGTTGTCAAAATTTATGTGATGCAGATTTGATTATTAGTGAATTTTACAGGTCAGAAGAAACAGAAATTATTCCAAAGGATACTTAAGCCCTAACTGAAAATAATTTGATATCAGACACTTACATGTTTCAATGTCAGCAGAAGCCAGTTTTCCTGTGGTGCCAAAGTGGATTCTGATGAATTTGCCCTTGAAAGCACAATTAAAATGACTGCTGTTGTTTTTTTTTCTTAATAGCACCAAGTTTTTGAGAGACTCAAAGTCCTGCAGATGCTTATGTTTTACTAATAAATCAACTCAGGGGCATTCATATCAGCTATGAACAAAAGTGTACCCCCTATTTGGTGGATAAAAGAATTCTATCTCTGATATTAACATGTGTATCTAATTGTGGGTGATATGACCGATAAAGAAAAGTCAAACATATTCTTCTAGATGGGTCTGTGATTTATATGATGACATACTCAGAGAAGAAGGATACCGTCAGAATGTCATAGATCCCAAATTTAAACGGCTCAGAGCACGTCTTCAGAAACCTCTCATAACATTTTACCCACGAAGGTTTCAGTAGTCACTCCCAAGAGACTCACAAAGCGGGAGGAGTTGTCGTTCCTCACGGTCTTGGCGTTGCCAAAGGCCTCCAGCAGCGGGTTGGCACTGATGATCTGATCTTCCAGAGTCCCCTGCAAGGGAAAGAGCAGTCAGCACAGGTAGACCTTGAGAATTCCTTTCCTGAGATGCCAGCCATGGCGGCCAGACTCACCTGCATTTTGCCGGAAGTAGCTTCCTCCTTCTTCTTCTCCCCAGTGACTGCAATTGTTGCAAAGTACTGGATGACACGCTTGGTGTTCACGGTCTTCCCTGCCCCGGATTCTCCGCTGCCAAGCAAAGACCAAACAGATCAGGGCCCCCAAACTGACAGAGAAGATAACCATGAAAAGAAAACACATATGACACCATGCAAAAGACAAAAGTATGGAGCCAGCGCGCTCAGAGGTTTTAGAGGAGGAAGGGAAGAATGGCTGGTGCGTTACTAAGTATTTAGGACAGTAAAGGTGTTGTGCATGACACTGTCATATTTCTCAATACATACAGAACTATGCAATCAAATGGTGAACCTGAACATAAACTATGGACTGCAGTTAGGAATAATATCATACTAGCCATCCATCAATTCTCACAGATGGACCAGAAGATGTTAATTTAGGGGAAACTTTATGAATGGAGGGAAACTTGGGGAAGCAGAGATAGAGAGGTAAGATGGGAGATCTCTGTACTTTTGGCTCCATTTTTCTGTAAACCTCAAGCCATTTTCCAAAATGAAATATATTCTTTTTCATATACACCAGAACATAAATTCTACTTACGTGATCAGAATTGACTGATTCTCTCGGTCTGCAAAGAAAATTTGGAGACTTTTTACACTGTTTTCTTATTTACTTGTAAATGATAAAGAAAATGGAAAGTACTGAGCAATTTTCAAACTGGGCTTTGAAGTCCATTGGTGAGCTTGGTGAGCCCTAAAACCAACCAAACAACTAAATCCACTGCCAATTAGCCCCTTCTAATTTATCCCACCCCCTCACTGCTGTTGAGTTTAATCTGATGCATAGAGACTCTATAGGGCAGAGGAGAACTGCTCTTGTGGATTTCTGAGATTGTAACTCTTTTCTTTTAAAAAAATCATTTTATTGGGGGCTCTTATAGTTCTTATCACAATCCATACATCGATTGTGTCAAACACATCATTTTCTTTTCTTTTAAAAATCATTTTATTGGGGGCTCATACAACTCTTATCACAATCCATCCATCCATTGTGTCAGCACATTTGTACATTTGTTACCATCATCCTTCTCAAAACATTTTCTTTCTACTTGAGCCCTTTGTATCAGCTCATTTCCCCCCTCCCTCCCTCATGAATCCTTGATAATTTATAAAATTTTGTTTTCATGTCTTACACTGACTGATGTCTTCCTTTACCCACTTTTCCATCCCCATTGGGAAGGGTTTATATGCAGATCATTGTGATCGGTTCCCCCTTTCTCCTTCCACCTTACTCTAACCCTCCTGGTATTGCTACTCTCATTATTGGTCCTGAATGGTTTATGTGTCCTGGATTCCCTGTGTTTCTAGCTCTTATCTGTACCTAGCCAGATTTGTAAGGTAGAGTTGGGGTCATGATAGTGGGGGGCAGGAAGCATTAAAGAACTAGAGGAAAGAAAACCTCATTTTTCTTCCAGGGAGTGACTGGTAGTTTTGAACTGTTGACCCTGCGGTTAACAGCCCAACATATAATGCATGATGCCACAAGGTATCCTTTTTCCACCCCTAGGATCCCTATACAGGCTTTACCAGACTTGAAAACTTTACAGGGGCTGACAGCCTCATCTTTCTCTAGAGGAGCAGCTGCTTATCTTTCCATGGAACCTTCCAGACCTAACATCACATCCACCACATCCCCAGCGCTCCTTTGATGATCTCTAGAGGGTAGCGCAGAACTAGGCAGTGTTTTGTCCTTTTGTCCATAGGAACGGGCGTGATGGCACCGAACAACAAGAACAGCAACTGCAGTCCTCCCGTGTTTCAGCCTGCCTCTCTGTACTCCCCACCGCCCCACCACTTCCACCCCCATGCCCGCTTACTCTCACCTACTCAAACAGGGCACATCAACTCCGCCCCCTCCCAAATGAGCATGCCCACCTTTATCTGTTTTACATTCAAGTCTCCCAAGAAATATTTCCTTTAAAACAGCAATAAAAAGATTCCCTGTTGGACTTTTTGAAAGCCATGGTATAGATGCTCTTATAACTGTTTACTCTGGAAGACTGTCCTTTTGAATACTCTCCCATAGGAAAATATCACTAGTGGACTTAGTTCTTCAAGACGGTTACATCAGAGCTTAGCTTGGTGGCACTTCTTGTGGGCATAATAAATAGAGAAAAATGGTCACTGGATTAATTTTTGTGTCTGCGGAGTAGGCACAGTTAAGATGGTAGGTTTGGAACTGGTCATCAGTGGTTTTGTTGTTTTTTAGGCAAAAGAAAGCATTTATTTTGATGTATTCTTCTTGAAAGAGTTTAGGAAACTGGAATTTAGGTAATATTGGGGATTGTAAATTTTCCTCTTACTGGAGCATTCTCTCCTGCAAATATGCCCCCTTCAACAAAAGGTGACCATTTCACAGGCTGCACTGGGATTGGCTGGTGTTTCTTCCTCCTATGGTCCTGCTTTCAAAAGATCACCCACTTACGAGGCCCTCAGTGCACTCACCAGTCAGCATGAACTGATAGGCGTTGTCAGAGATGGAGAAGATGTGGGGCGGGGCCTCCTGACGCTTTTTGCCTCTGTAGGCGGCCACCACCTCGGGGTTATACACCGGCAGCCACTTGTAGGGGTTGACGGTGACGCAGAAGAGGCCCGAGTAGGTCTACACAAGAGAAAAAGGAAGAATGACTATCAGAGACCTGGACTATTATTTTTGCATTCCCCTAAATAAATGAATTTTAACAGAAACTGTGCATGCGAAATGAATATTGTGCAACTTTCAATGCACCAGCATGGAAACTAGTTGGAAGCTTCAACAACTAAAATTCTTCATGAAAGACTCAAAAACCAAACCCCAAACCAAACGCCTGGCTATCGAGTCAGTTCTGACTCGCAGCGATCCTCTAGGACAGCGTGAAACTGCCCCTGTGGGCTTCAGAGACTGTCACTCTTACAGGAGTAGAAAGCCTCGTCCCTCTCTGAGGAGCCAACTGGTGATTTTGAACTGCTGACCTGTTAGCCAATTAGCCGTCCAGCTCATAACCACCACACCTTGGGACTTTTGTAACCGTACTTGTTCAACTGCATGCTGACGCTTAAGCTGAGAAATGGGACGACGAGAAACTGCACTATCACGATCAAAGGGATCCACCCGACTTGAACCGTTTAAGCCTTGTCAGTTAACCACTCCCCTCACATACATGCTGGAGCTGCTCTGGTTTTCAACATTTTCTGTATTTTTTCATTTGCTCATATTGGGGTTTATCTCAGATGTATTATATGTTATGCACTTGAATTTGTGTTACGTGTTTTCCTGGTTTCTTTGGTCCATGAAACCCATGATAGATGAACCTCTAGGGACAGCAAGTAGAATCAAAGTCACAGGTGGGTAAAAGAGAAACGATGTCAAGGAATCCTGGAAGGAAGAGAATGTTTGGATACTGATTGTGGCAGCCATTGTACGATACTGCTTGACGTGATTGAACTGTGAACTGATACTATATGTATTAACAACCAATAAAAATTAAAATAAAATAAAAAAGAATCCACTACCAAATTGGAGGAAGACTCATTAACAACCTGCAATAAGTAAGTAAGACGTTTAAATCTGCGTATTGCAGGCTATAAATGAATCTTCCCTCAATTTGGAAGCTGCATTCTTCACATGGTCCAGCTTTTCCGATTATGTGCTCAGCATCTAGGTCGAATAACCATGGTGAGAGGATGTAACCTTGACCGGCACCTTTCCTGAAGAGGAGCTAAAAAGCATCCTCCTGTCCTCTGAATGATGACCTCTTAGCCTGTTTCTGAATAAGCACAACTAAGTGTTCTGGAATCCTGTTCCTGGAAAATCTGCTGGAAAACACCTCTTTACATTGTTAAACAGCCCAAGCGTCACTGGGAGGACCAAGGTGTCCCCGACCCAAGTCCTGGTAGGTGCATCAAAGACTGTCGGAACAAATCCGTCTGGGAAGAAGTAGAGCAAAACTGTGTGTTAGAAGCGAGGAGAGCGAGACTCCGCGTGTATGCTGGGCATGGTGTATTAGAAGGAGTCAATCTGCAGAGAGCAAAGGGTCAGTGAAAAAGAGAAAAAAGGGGTTGACACGTAGCATGTTCAAACAGAAGATGACAGTGATGATGGTGCAGAAGCAGGCAGTGTTTCCTTGGTGTCACAAAGGGTCACTGTGAGTCAGAATCTAAGTGAGAGGAACTAACGATGACCATACATGAGAGCCCCCATGTGGCTTGTCACCGCGCTGTTCTCCCTGCAAACGTTTCTAAAGTGATTTTTGTTTTGTTTTATGCAGACAGTGAGGCGTGGTGACTGGTATCTGAAATGAACCCATAGTTCCTTTGTGACGTCCAGACACTTCAAACTTATGAAGATACAAATTTAGACACATTTCAATGCCTGACAGTAAGGGCTTGGTTAGGTGAACAATGTAAGTTTTCCTACAACAACATGATGCAGGCATTAAAAAAGAAAAGTAATCTATGTACAGTGACACAGAAAATATATTTTGCAAAATGCTATAAACTATAAGGAAATTGAACACAACATTACATTAATACAATCGTAACAGGGGGATTTTCCAAATCTCTGACAGCTGGTCCAGGACAGGCATCAACCAATCAGAAGAGATAATCAGACCATAAACAGCAGGTACACCTGCCTAGCTCTTGTTCAGCTGTGCATCCGTATGGTGCACAGCTATGTACAAATATGAATGTAGCCCGATCGATTCTGTTAGAAAACATTCACTGAATGCCTATTGTGTGACCAGCACTCCTCAAGGAGTGTAGATGGGACGATGTCCCTTAAGGAACTCTGAGACTCTGCAGGAGAAAAGATGAGTGGATTGATGTTGTTAGGAAAGCAAGGCCTGCGTGATGGCAGGCAGACTCAAGGACCGAGCAGCAGCTCTACCTGAGGAGATGGGAAATATCTCTTGGATGAGATAACTAGCTCATTCTAGACCAGGAGGGAAGAGACACACAGGTACAAAATATTACTGTTAGATAAGTGAGAATCCAATATGTTTTTGAAGTTTTGGAAGGAAAGTTTATCTTTTCCCTCTAGAAGATTGTGTAGCTAAAGTGGTGGGGAGGGTATGGGTACGTAGACATGGGGTTACCACATGAGGCTACACAAATTGCTGCTTAAGTGATGTTTGGCAAAACCAGTCAGGATGGCCATTGGTGTCCCATTGTTGGGTGACTGATGGAAGGTTGTGGGTCATCTCTTACATTGGCAACAATAAGCCAGTGGCATGGTGGCTTATGCGTTGGGCTGCTAACCGTAAGGTCGGCCATTCCATGGGAGAATAACGAGGCTTTCAACTCCCATAAAGAGTTACAGTCTTGGAAATCCACAGGGACACTTATACCTTGTTCCAGAGGACTGTTATGAGTCAGAATTGACTCGGTATTGATGAGAACTGGGTATACTACTAGTGAAAGCAGCATGTAGTCTCATCTGGCATAAATGGAAACAGCAGGCTGCAAGAGGATGGATTGATGATGATGATGATGAAGGTCATAAAGACCACGGGAAGGAAGGGGCCACTCACGTAGATCATCCAGGCTGCGTAACGCTCTTTGAGGTTGTACAGCACGGCGGGCTCGTGCAGGTGGGTCATCATGGCCATGTCCTCGATCTTGTCGTACTTGGGAGGGTTCATGGGGAAAATTTGATCATCCTTCACTGTCAGGGTCTGATAAATAAGAAAGGTAACCATTTGTGGCAACCGAGTGACAACAGAAACCAACAAAAATCAATGCAATGTGGTAGGTTCCTGGGGCTATACTTACCGCTCCACCTTCAGTCTTGACTGTCACTTTCCCTGCTTCGCGGCTCTGGACAGTCCCTTTGACAAAGGATTCCTTGGGCTCCACCACAAAGACAGAGGACTTGGCATCAAAGGGCCTATTCTGAGCCTCGATCCGCTCCTTCTCAGACTTCCGGAGGTAAGGGGCAGCCTCCCCAAAAACCGCCATTTCTGAGTCAGAACTCATGGCTGCGGTTTAGAGGCCAGAGGTCCTGAAGGAGACCAAAAGATGTCACCCTAAAGATTCTGGACTTCCATAGGCACCCGTAAATCTTTACATTGACTGGATTGTGTGAACTCAGTTGGCAGTTCCGTTGGCAGGTCTACAGCCTGCTGTGCTATCTTTATTGAAACCCATAATGACAAGAGCTAACATTTCATTGGATGGCATTTTGTACCCAATCTTGTACTCAAAGAGTTAAATGCGTTATCTTCTTTAATCCACAAAGATGGGAATTCCTCTATGGAAGTTAGTTTACAGCCTGTGACCTTCTGGAAATCACTTGAACTTTTTGAGTCTTGATATTTTCATCTTATAATATTTTTCTTTCTTAACTCGCAACCGGTTGGGATATTGTGAAGATAGTTTAGGCAAACAGCTTTAAAAAGCAATCTAAAATCATTCAGGTTTCTGATTATATAAAAGTTCTCATTATTAAAATGAAATGAAATTCCATTCCTTGCAATATAATATAAATGCACCTCATTTTCTTGTATAGATGTTCAGCCAGAAGTGCTCAATTTCAGGATCTTTTGGAACTAAAAATGTGTAGTTTTTTTATTTTAATTGAGTGCTTTGGAGAATTTGGCTAATAACATTTCTATGCATGGTAAAGACAGTTAAACAGTTTAACCCAGTTATACTAATGGGACTTAAAAGGCTTAGCAAATATTAGCCCCTTTCTTCTATACTTTTGCTGTGATTGTTGATGTTGCTTTTATCCCAAGTTTCCTTCTGAATACGGCCCAGCGGCTCCATTCTAAGTGTTATCCTCATGTTGGCCGGTTACATCAGTAGAAGAAAGATCTGAGTTGGAAAGAATTGTTCGCAGGCCCATTTGGCACCAAATAACACTACAGTCAGTTGTTATGTGATCAAATTGCAAACTCGTTTTAATCAGTCACCCTGCAGTCTCTTTCTTTAGAAAGGCGGTGCGTTGTCAAAAACAAAAACACCAAATCCACGGCCATCAAGTCAGTTCTGACTCAAAGTGACCCTGCATAGGGTTTCTGAGATTGTAAGTCTTCAGTGGAGTGGAAAACCTCAACTTTCTCCAGAAGAGTGGCTGGTGGGTTTGAACCACTGACTTTGCCATTAGCACCCAATGCCTAACCAGCAGTGCCGCCGGGCCTCCTTCAAGTAATCCTTGCATTAGTTATTTCCTCTCTTCCTTATTGGATAGTGCGTTGATGCTGAAATGGTTTTTACTAGCCAGACACATTTTTATCAAGTGGGCATTTTGAGCACCGTAGTCTGAGTGCAATTGTACTCTTTCCTCATCCACAGAAAGGTGGTAATATGCTTGCAAACACCACTCTCTTGTTAAAATGCCCCTCCTCCCCCCTCCCCCAGGTCTGAGTCATAACTGTGCCTTGTACCTTGTTCTAAACAAAAACCCTCAATCCTGCCTCTTTCCGCCCTCTCCAGAACTTTCCTCCAGGGCAGTAATTAGAAGGAAGGTGTGTATTCACGCAAGCCCTTTCTCAGAAGTCGCCACTCTCTGAAAGAGCTCCTTCTCAGAAGGGCTCTCCTTTGGTCTGCCGGGACTGGTTAGTAGAGATCTTACCTTGTCAGAAAGTGAGGAGAGGTAGCCTGGGACGGAAGCAGTTCTGTGAAGCAAACGAGAAAACCACTTGTTTAGTTAACTTGAAAACTGAAATCCCCTTTGCGGCATGACTTGCTCCTGTTAATGGAAGGCCCCAGATGTTGTGGGGAAATCCCATGCAAAAACCCCCAGCATCAGAACGGGCAGCAGTACCAGGTCAAGCAGCTGCAGCCGTGCCTGGGCGACGACACGGGCAGAGTGGCACGAGTGTGTCCCTCTTTGAAAGCCAGGTCCCCGCGGGCTCCCACTTACCTTGGAGCTTTTTAAAGCAGGACAAGTCAGCCCCATTCCAAGGGCTCTTTTATATGGATAGTTATGGAAACAATGCAGCCGCCTGCTTCTTTCTTAAGTCAAAAGGAATTGTTTGGCAAAAAAGCCTGTTGGCAGTGGAGCATCCTCACATAATTGTCATTCATATTAAAATGGCTGGATATAATTAGACATATTTTTCTTATTGGGTATGAGGATAAATCTCCTATGGATAATTTGAGAAGATGATCTGAAAGAAGTAGGCAGGCTGGTGGATAAAGGCAGTGACTGACGGGCCAGATACCTGGCTTCGGATGCGCATTCTTTTATGGCCACGCTGGGCATGACTTGCATTCACATTCACGTACTAGCCATCTATCATAATAAATTACCTAAATGAAATGCAAGGCTTTCTTTTCATTTGGTGAGGGCCCGTTTCTACCTGGTTTCTTGGTTTTTTGGTTTTTCCCCCCTCCACTCTGCAAAGTGAAGCTCTGCCTTCAGAGGAGGAGAAAGAATCTTCTCTTGCTTGCAAGATTCTGGCAGTTTTGACAACGTCCTTTCTCTTCCACATCTTTGTCATAGCACACCATGGGGGTGGGGGGCTGGGCAGAGATTATGTTATCACATTCTCCCAGAGTAAAATGGAAATGATTTGGACACATCTGTAAGGGGTTCGGTGAGAAAATTGCTTCCTATTTCTTTACATCTCTGCTTGTAGCTCATTTGTAAGAGGTATTATGCACACAAAACCAAAAGACCTACTCTCATCCAATTGATAATTGATTCATAGTGACCTTGTCTATGCAGAGTCTCTGAGACCGTACATCTTTACGATAGAAGACAGGCTCGTTTTCTCCCTTAGAGTGGCTGGTGGGTTTGAACGGCCAACTTGGAAGCTAGCGATTCAATGCCTAACCCACAGCAGCAGCAAAGTTCCTTATAAAAACCCCTCAAAAAAGCCAAATTCACTACCGTTGAGCCAATCCTGACTCACAATGACGCTGTAAGAACAGAGTGGAACTTTCATTTTGTTTTCTAAAACTAAAATCTTTCCGGAAGTAGAAAGCCTTCTCTTTCTCCCTCAGAGCTGGCTGGTGGTTTTGATCCCCCACCAGGGTTCCCTATACTGGGCACTGCATCTAGAGAATGTTCATGCTGCATGTGTCAAAAACATTTAAATAACGTATTTTAAAAGGAAATTTTAAGAAGACACTTGAACCAGGTTTCTGTGTTGAAATGCTGTCATACATTTCCTAATCAAAAATGTCCACATGATGGAACATGGGATTTAGAGTTACATAGTTAGCAGGGGGGGAGGGGGAAGTGCACATAAAGTGATACAAATGAAAAGCCATGCTTCATATAACAGTGGAAAGGGTATTTTAAAATGCGACCGGTTCTTTTTCTTTCCTTGACAAATATGATTTTGGAATGTCTAGAGTAATAAGAATATAATTTGAATCCATTTGTACTCTTTTTTCCAAGCCAAATATGTCAAAAGTTAATAAAGCTTGGTCTTAAAAAGAGGCCCGTGTGTGCCCGACCTGATCCCACCACACTGAGGCAAAGCACTGGGGGAGTGCAGCGGAACATCAAGGAATGGAGCGGCAAGGTCCCCAGAGAATGCTGAAAGTGGACTTTGGGGCCAGGGCGTGGTGCCCCAACAGACTGGACTGGAAAACACTCCTAAAGGCCAACAAATGATCCTTGAAATAACTACAAGCTTTTCTTTCTTGATGTGTTTTGTTTTGTTCTTTGTCAGTGGTTTGTTGTTGTTGTTTTGTTGTATACTGTAGCTTTGTTTTCCTCTGTCTTGTTTTTGTGCATGTTATTATCTCCACAGGTCTGTCTAAATAAGATAGGCTGGATGAACTATCTGGAGGAAAAACAACAGGACCGACAGTTCCGGGGGGACATGGGATAGGGGGAGGTGGGGGGTAAGGAAGTCGTGTTAACAAACCCAGGGACAAGGGAACAACATGGGATCCAAATTGGTGGTGAGGTGGGAGTGGCAGGCCTGATAGGGAATGATCAAGGGTAAGGTAACTTAATGAAGAGGTATAGCTGTAACCCAGGTGGGGATGGAGCATGATAGTGGGGCAGGAGGAAAGTCAAGGGAAATAGAGGAAAGAGCTAGGAGGCAAAGGGCATTTTTAGAGGTCTAGACAAAGACATGTACATGCAAATATATATACGAGGATGGGGAAAGAGATCTATGTGCCTATATTTATAGGTTTAGTAATAAGGTGGCGGAAGGACCTTGGGCCTCTACTCAAGCACTCCCTCAATGCATGAATACTTTCTTCTATTAAATTGGCATTCTATGATGCTCACCCTCCCAACACAACCACTGAAGTCAAAGTGGGTGAACAAGCAAATGTGGTGAAGAAAGCTGATGGTGCCTGGCTGTCAAAAGAGATAGCACCTGGGGTCTTAAAGACTTGAAGATAAACAAGTGGCCATCTAGTTCAGAAGCAACAAAGCCCACATGGAAGAATACACCAGCCTGTGTGATCACATGGTTCCAAAGGGATCGGTTATCAGACATCAAAGAACAAAAAAATCATATCATTGGGTGCACACCTCCATGATATGATCGCTGACGACAAACGGGTGCATAAGCAAATGTGGTGAAGAAAGCTGATGGTGCCCGGCTATCAAAAGAGATAGTGTCTGGGGTCTTAAAGGCTTGAAGGTGAACAAGCGGCCATCTAGCTCAGAAGCAACAAAGCCCACATAGAGGAAGCACACCAGGCTGTGCAATCACGAGGTATCAAAGGGATCAGGTATAAGGCATCATCAAAAAAAATCTTACCATTATGAATGAAGGGGGAAGTGCAGAGTGGAGATCCTAAGCCCATTTGTCGGCCACTGGAGACCCCCTTACAGAGGGGTCTAGAGGAGGAGATGAGTCTGTCAGGGTGTGACGTAGCACCAAATACAGCTTTCCTCCAGTTCCTAAATGCTTCCTCGCCACCCCCCATCCCACTATCATGATCCGAATTCTACCTCGTAAGTCTGGATAGAGCAGAGGTTGTACACTGGTGCAGATAGGAGCTGGAGGCATGGGGAATCCAGAGTGGATGATACCTTCAGGACCAGGGGTCTGAGGGGTGATACTGGGAAGGTAGAGGGTGAGTGGGTTGGAAAGGGGGAACCAATTACAAGGATCTGCATGTGACCTCCTCCCTAGGGGATGGACAACAGAAAAGGGGGTGAAAGGAGACACCGGATAGGGCAAGATATGACAAAATAACAATTTATATATTATCAAGGGCTCATGAGGGAGGGGGAAGCAGGGAGGGAGGGGAAAATAGAGGACTTGATGCAAAGGGCTTAGATGGAGAGCAAATGCTTTGAAAATGATTAGGGCAAAGAATGTACAGATGTGCTTTATACAATTGTTGTATGTACATGTATGGATTGTGATAAGAGTTGTATGAGTCCCTAATAAAAGGTTTTTAAAAAAAAAGAGGCCCATGTTCTGTTCTGTTTAAGCATGGACTCACTCACGGATAGGTCTTATAAAGCCCTAGCACACTGGGTCTGATACAGCCCAAGTTCAAGATTTGGAGCTATGGCTTGGAAGAGGCCCCACTAGGATACCCTACTCAGCCCTCCTGGTCTCTACTTCTCAGATTGGACTTCGGAATACGTGTCATGTTTCCAATGATGCTTGGGCATCAACCCTGCCAGTGAGTCCCTGTCTTTTACAACAACTCGAAATTCATTGCTATGGAGTCCATTCTGACTCACAGTGGCTATACGCAGAAGGTAGTGTTAGACTCTCAGCTGACAGCTGAAGTAAATGACTTACTCGGCTCTACTGAGCCCAAGGCAAGTGTCACCATTGTACTTGCCTCCTTTGGAATTTGTAGGGTACCTGACCAAGTTTCCACTCAGCCAGGGTCACCCACTGCAGAGTTCTTCGCACAGCGAGAGGCCACCTCCAAGACTGTTGTCCCTTGCCCATCCAGCCGCCCCAAGGCTGAAGGAATCGCCATTTATGGCAAGCCTGGACCTTCTTGATGACAAGACACACCAATTGAGCAGCTCTGCTCTGGGGTAAACCCTTCCGCTGTTTTCTCAGAGAAAGCTACTTCATGCCCATTCCAGTACCAGTAGCTTCTAGTCTCCTTTGCCACCATCTTAGATCCTCCTGAGCATCGTCTTCATGCTGACCTAAGAGTTCTTTTTTGTTCTTGTTAGTTTTAAAATCTCTCATCTTGAATATCTCACCGCTGTGTATTTTCTCTCCCTGATTTGCAACTCTTTAGTAAATGCTATATTTTATCTCATTTCTCATTACCCTACAGCCTGAGACTGTAACTCTTTATGGGAGTAGAAAGCCCCTCGTAATCCCTCAAATTGACTGGTTTAGAACTGCCAACCTTTTGGATTAGCAGCCCACTTGGTAACCGTTACTCCACCAGGGATCCATGCTATCTTTTATTGATGGCTGTTATTAACTACTGCCTCATGGTGACCCCAGGCAGAGTAAGTTTAAAAGGTTATCTGGTCCTGCACCCAATCCATGATGGGCTGCATATTGGACCCTTGTAATTCATGGGTTTTTCATTGACTGATTTTTCAGAAGTAGCTCGCCAAACCTTTCTTCCATTCTAGAGGATGAAGCTAGCTTCAATATTGGTGAATATAAAGAAGAAACCAGAAGACCTCATTCCCCAGTGGTTGAGAGATGCACCTTAATTGTTCTCTGTGCCACTCCGCTCAGAAACTAGTGGGGAATGGTCTCCAGCACTAGAGCACTATGTCAGTGAAGACACTCTTTTTCTCAGATCTGCAAATAGGAACACATTCACTTCAGGCCTTTCCCCTGATTCCATCAGTAGTTTAGTCATTGCTTTAAGGTCTCAGGACCTTTCAACTTCCTGTGATTCACCCTTGCACTGTCTGCCACATTTGCATAGGAGAAATTTAAGAATGAATTCTAGCCTGTGTTACCAATCCAACATCAGCAAGGAGATTCCCAGGGAATAGCTGCTGCTGGCCCTGTCTTCAGGAGGACTATAATCTAACTGAGAAATCAGAGAAGTAGGTGTTAATGGAATGATTTTGGTAACCTTCAAAACAACATGATAATAGGTTTTAAAAGACAACCTACAAGCTCATTGGAGGGAAGGATTTACCTATGTATGCATCTATTTGATTAACCTAAAATGGTGTTAATATGTAGAAAGTGCCACCAGAATTCATTCTAAATGCCAATGCCAAGTTGTTCCAGGTTTGCTTATCCTTATCATCCCTGTCTCCACCCATTGAAATTAGGACCTGGGTTTAAATCTTGACTACACACCAACCGGATGTCCTTGGCAATGTATTGAATCTTCCTGAGACTCTTTCCTGCTCATGGTTTTTTTTTCAAAGAATAAATATGATAATAAAGTTTTTTAAACTTAGAACAATTCCTGGCACCCATTACTCATTTAATTGTGTCTACAGTGGACCTCATCTTGGCTCTTATTTGGCACTCTGTGTTGCATTCAGGACCCCTGGTGGAACAATGGTCAAAGCCCTTGGCTGCTAATAAGCAAAAGCTCAGTGGATGGAAGCATTCCATGGGGTGGAAATGTGGCAGTCTGATGCCATTAAGATGTACAGTCTTGGAAAGTCTGTGGGGACAGTTCTGTTCTGTCTACGGGGTCACTATGAGTTGGAATTAACTCAAGTGCATTGGTTTGGGTTACATTGCAGCTGATTTCCTTATGAACCCCATAGAAGGCATGCTTGTTTCATCGACTTTTCCAAATACCCAATAAACATTTATAGAGATTTGACTGCATGTGAAGCTCTGAAATATACGGCCATCATGGAATGCCCTCCCCCTTGTTTATACAACTGAGATGTCTTACTTATGGCAAAATCCAGCTCAGCTCTAATCCAGATAATTTTATGGGCTATTCTGCTTGTTAAGGAAAATGTAGTTTGGCCTAGAAAAAGATCAAGTAGTGTTACATGAAGATAGGCATGTAGGAATGAGAGCCTGGTCTACAGAGTTGGTGGCAGAAATGGAAGGAACGTGTGCTTGAGAGATTGGTGTGCTGGTGATCTCTAGAGATGGGAACAGTGTTTGATCACAGGATGGGAGGGGGACTGACTTTTCATGCCCCTTCTTAGCATTTGAATTTTGCACTGGGTACACACTGCTTTAAAAATAGGATGAGATCATGGGTAGAATGAAAAACATAACAGCAGAGCAATGAAATACAACCTAAGAATGAAAGAACAGAACAAGTGAATTTGTAAGACGGCATGATCAATGAATTAAAGACAGAAGCAAAAGGCCAGGAGGAAGCAGGACCTGGTTCTTAAACTTAGAAAGGTTAAAGCAGCCACATGACTCCTTGTTCAATCGTTCAAACTCGAGGTCCGTGAAATTGCATATTAAAAAGCCCCCGTATCAATGTTGTTTTCTAAGAATGTGCTAGGTTTAAACCTGAGCGATAGAAAACCAAAAAGTCCCACCAGTAACCATCCGAATGTTCAGTCATTGAATTTCTTGAGACTTTTCTTTATAAAGGAATAAAACCATAAAGCAAGAGACTTTACTCACAATTTGAGCTAATTGGGTGGTGAGAATAATTCAAAAAGGTATAGATCACTGGGTTTTGTCAGAGATGACTCTTTTTAGTGATTCCAGAATTGCATTTCTATTTTTAAAGCAATGTGTACTTGGGCAAAATTCAATAATATGTTACTTGGTCCTCCTATAAAACAGGTAGGGAAGAGGGAATATTGAATGGTGGAACTGAAGAGGAAACTGTTGGGAGTGGATCATATTAAAATTCAATGAGAATCTCCTAACTCTTGTAGACAAAGTATCCTGCTAAATACCTGGAAATGAAGATGGTGAACATGCTGGTTGCCTAATACCTGGCAGTTCTATTGATCAAAGCACAGAACCTGTAGTTTTCCATGAACTTTTCACGCCCCTACTATGTCGATAAGGGACTTTGGTGACCCTTCATGGAGAAACTTTTGAGAAGCAAAATTAACTCCCTTAAGATCAAACTGATGTGTGTTTGTTTTCCTAGTTACACAATGATATCGGCATAGAAAAACCCTAGAAATTTGGAAGAAAGACAAGAGAAGTCCAAAAATCAAGGGGAATTAAGTTTTGGTGGTGATTGCAGAAAAAGGACATTCGCTTCTTCTGCATACCCAAGCATTCCTTTATAAACTTACATTGAGTTAAGCAAACATTAAATACTAATCTACATATAGAGTTAAGATGTTGTGATTATGTATATGTCCTCTTGCTTATCAAGCTGTCAGTATCAATACGAATTAGTTTAATGGCTAGTTAATGCCTAACTAATAATGAACATACATGCCACCTTATAGTTGACATACAAATCATATAAGAGCCTTATAAACATTTTGCGACCATTCGCTCATCTTTTCTTCAGCAGCTCTGGAGCATACATAGGACAAAGAACTCCTAATTTTATAGCTGAAGAAACCATGATTTAGGGGATGCTAAATGGCTTCCCTAAATGGAGTAGAACTCAAATAAGGAGCTCTCGCTCCACTATCATTGCTTCTAATGCCTAATATATGTCACTCCAAGAGCAATTAGTTCTAGAATTGCTCTCCTTCAAGTTGACAATCTGGGGGTAATTTGCCAAACTGACAGCCTTACCCAGGAATTATGCGATATTGTGGTGAAATAAAATAAATCTGCCAATTATTCCGGAATACATACCATTTTGAGTGTAGAGACACAGAGAAGAAGGCATGGAATTGCCCACCCCCTTCCCTCTTAACCTTTTGTTATCTCTTTCTCTCAAGCTTTCAAAAGGGACACACTAATTATGACAGTAGTAGATGCAAATGCCTTCAATAAAAAGAATTCGGACTGAGGCATAAGAAAAAGCTTCAGGTACGTGGCATTTGAGTGATCCGCGAAGGAATGGGTAAGATTTGATGGATGGAGCTCCAGGAAGAAAGAAGATCTGATGCAAGAAAAGTGTTAAGAAGAACAAGAGTGTCAAAGAAGGAAAGATTGCAAACTTTTCAGAAAGAAATGGAGCAGTCTTGTCTGCCAGGAGTGTAACGTCTGTGTAGAGAGATTGTCTAGGGAGATCATTGGGACCAGATGGTGTTAAGGCAGTGTCTCTACTTCATTAGAGCAAGGGATTTTCCTCCGAACTCTAAATGGAGTTGACAAGATTCCCAGAGGTGGAAGCTTTCTGCTTTATCTTCATACCATCAATTCCCTCCCTCCTTCTCCACTCAGTTCTGGACTCTGAAGTTTTCTCTGCATCTCTGTACAGAGCATAATCTTGCCCCTATTCAATTCTTTCTCCCCTATTCCCAGTGGTAGTTCTACTAAATTATCTTGTTGTTGTTGTTTTCTAAAATAAACTGACAAATGACAAAGTGGTAAGCTTCTGATGTTTACATAAAAGTTCTATAAGCTGTGTATAGTTTTTAATGTAAAATATTAAAAGACTATGATGATGACATGTGTATTCCACCTCCCTTGGTTGGATTCCTCTTTTCCCCTGGAGCTCTACCCACCTTGAACATACTTGACCATGCTGATGGGACACCACCCCTCACATCCTTCTCTCTGACTAAGGTGATCCTCCTGCCCACAACTCCTACAACTAGAAACAATTTTGGTTTTCACCCAGCTCCTGCTCTGCCCTCCAAGCCACTCAAAACAAGTCTTGAGTGCAAGCTATGAGAATTTGACAAGACTAAACTATTTAGCCCCAAATAGGAGCCTATCGAGGAGCACCAGGGGCACAGTGAGATTGGATGTGTAACCCTACCAGCCGCTCCGAGGGAGAACTGTGGCAGCCTTTTTCTGTAAAGATCCACAGCCTTGGGAACCCCATGGGAAGTTCTACTCTGGCCAATAGGATGGCCATGTGTTGGTCAGCAGTGAGTATGGACAGTGCTATTAGCCAAAGCACTACTTCCATCGATTGAGAATGCTATATACCATTGAGCATGACAATCTTCACATCAAAGAGTTTCGAATAAAATCCAGCCAACATTTCTGTGAGAAACTTTTATCTTGTACAGCTATGATGAGTTGTTCAGTCAACTTTTAGAAGTGGGGAAAAAAAGTATTCACACATCAGTCCAATTCTGAGATCTTTCTCCCAGTTGCAAAAAGGGAAAAATATATATCAAATTATTTTTCCAACCTCTGATCAGCCAAGACCCTCCCTCACCTTAAAAAGAAAAAAAAAATCCCCCAAAAGAAATATGAGAGTTGGGGGTAAGATAAAATTATCACTGTACAAGGAGGAAAGATTTGCTATTGCTGTGAACTGGACATTTCAAAGAGATCCAAATGTGGATCTGCTTCCCCAAAACTATTTCTTTTTCTTTGTGGTTTTGGCTGGTCCCAGATCAAACAACTAGTCCAGCAAGCAGGAGCTGATGAAAACCAGGCTGTACTCCAAGGCTGGAGGGTATTTTTAGGTCTCAAGGAAGAAGGTTGATTTTTTTTTTTTAATGTGAAGGAAAGGATGGCAATGTCATCCAAAGTACCAGTCCGGTGCAGCAGCGAAGGCTCGGCCTGGCTCAGGGAGTGCCCTGAGAAAGGAATGCAGCCAAAGGCCACGCTCTGTGCGCCAAATGCTACGGAGACATGGCCATCCTTCTCTGTCATTGGAAGAACTCGACTGCAGAAGTCTGAGTGATTTCCTCCTGCTTTGTCGATGTCCATGGACATGGGCCTTTGCTTTGTTTTGCACTGTGGGAAGTGTTAACCTCATATTCTGTATTCGAAAATAACCACCCAAACTCCTGAGATATATGTGATTCTTGGGGAGGGGAAGATTAGCTGGCCAATTCTAAACAGTCCTCAAAGCAGAGATTAGGTGATGGAATGATGGGTGAGGAATCCAATGCTTGTATGTGTACATGAGAGTTCCCACACACAGAGACACTATCCTACACCCCTAAAACAATAAAAACAAATTCATTGTCATTTGGTTGATTCTGCCTCAAAGCGACCCTGTAGGACAGAGTAGAAGTGCCCCTGTGGGTTGATTAGACAGTAATTCTTTATGGGAGTAGAAAGCCTCATCTTTATCCTGAGGAGTGGCCAGTGGTTTCGAACTTCTGACCTTGAAACTGGCAGTCACACACTCTGCCATCAGTGTCTTGGCCAGTTAGAAAAAGGAAAGAATGAGAGCATCTCTTTTGTGGTTCCCTTAGCAGTGTCCTTGAGGCAATTGTGTGTTTAGATAGACCCTCCTCCTTAAGGTTTTACTAAAGCAAACAATTCCAAATTGGCATTCAGGAAAATTAATAATTGAGTATAATAAAGAAATTGAACTTCTGGAAAATGTTTCCATGGAATCTTTCAATGGGTGGGAAAGCACCAGGTTAACATCCCACTTTCCCACCCTGTCAGGGCACATCCAGTTCATTGTCGGACTGCTAACTGCAAGACAGTCAAATCGATTAGCCACTCCAAAGGAGAAATAGTAGGCTGTCTGCATTTGTAAACATTGACACTCTCTGAAACCCTAAAGCAGTTCTTCTCTGACCTATACAGTTGCTATGTATTGGAAATACCTCTATAGAAGTGAGAGATTCAGACTTCTGGGAAGATGGCAATGGAGTAACACATACCAGAGGGACTCCACAGAATTCAGCCTAGAAGAGTTGCTTAGAGGGAAATTCAATGCTGCTGGAACTCAGGAGGAACATCATAAAGATAATTAGGCACAGACACATGGGGTTTTGAGGGGCTGGGGACTTTTGGCTTACCTCAGTGGAAGCCTGCTGGAGCTTGACCTTGTCCCAACGACTGTCTCTGCCAGAGCCAGGACAATTTGGAGTCCGCAGGGGGGCTTGGTTTCAACACAGCCACAGTTTGCCTCCGCCTGCCTCAGGGCAGGGACTAGACCCTTGCAGCTCCATTGGGCAGGGATTGGGGTTCAGCTACATTGTTACTTTTATTTCTCTATCTTTTCTCTATCTGCCCACATTCTTAGAGGGCTGCATGGGAACTTTTTCTGAACACAGACACAGTTTGCTGCTGCAGCCTCCTTGGACGGGGATGAAACACTTGCAGCTCCACGGCCGGGGATCGGGACTAAACTACATTCTTGCTTTGGCCGGGGATCGGGACTAAACTACATTCTTGCTTTGTTTTCCTCTCTTCACTGTATCCCCATAGTCTCAGCGGGCTTACTTTTTAAGTTTTTCTCCCTCCTCTTTGTCTCTTTCCTATTCTCTAACACTCCACTGCTGACCTCCAGACAACTCCCCTTTTCCTAGGGCATTCATACTTGTGCCACACCCAGCTAGGTGACCTCCACCCTGTGTAGCTATCCCAAGGCTTGGGAAACGCCTGGTGACCTCCAGCAGGGGAGACTCTGCCCAACTTCTTACTAGGGAATTCCTGCCTGTGGGCCTAGGGTCCGAAGGCAGCTCCGCCAACACTCTTCAACATTCCAAGCTGTTGCAGGAACCTCTGACCAACCTCTAGAACACTAAAAGCAGGCAACCCACCGGCATTTTGGGGCACTCCCTTGAGAGGAAAGTCACTCCCCTTGAGAGGATAAAGTGGTAGGTTAATTCCATAGTGAAATTAGCTGTAGGCAGTTCAAAAAAGCATTCCTAAAAGTCTCCCAGAGAGAGCCAGTACTCTTCGACTTCCTAGAAAATGGCACCTGGCTCCTCTAGAACAATGCAACGCAAACAACCATCAGCCTCAACGACCTCAACAACAACAACAAAAAACAAACAAATAGGAGTAACAAAAGACAATGGCAGAAAATGTCCCGAACATAATGACATGCATAGAAAAGCAGACATTGAGCTGCCACAGAAAGAAATTTTCAGAATGCTGCTTGAAGTCATACAGGATATGAGGGAAACAGAAAAAGGATGAAATGATAGAAGAGATAAATGCCATACACCAAAAGGAAATACAGGAGCTTAGAAAGGAGATAACAAAAACAAGTAGCAGAAACACAGACCTCGAGAATTGACTGGAGGAAGCAGAGAACTGCATCAGTGACTTCTAGGGCAGCCAAGCACACTTTAACAAATGCTAACAAAAATCTAATAATATCATCAGAGAAGCTGAAGAAAACTTAAGAGCTATGGCTGATGCTATGAAACGGAACAACATTAGAATTATTGGCTTACCGTAGGAAGACACAACAAAGACATCATCTGCAACAAGAGTGAGAGAATTCTTGGAGGAAAACTTCCCCAGCTTAATGAATGAAAACCAGGCAATCATTCAGGAGGCTGAAAGAACACCAGCTAGAGTAAATCCCAAAAAGAAGTCACCAAGACACATAACAGTTAAACTATCCAACTTTGAGGAAAAGGAGAAAATCGTGATAGTAGCTAGGGAAAAATAAGCAATCACATACAAAGATTCCCACATAAGAATAAGCTCGGACCTATCAGCAGAAACTCTGAAGAAGGGGAGAGAGTAGAGTAACATATTCCAAAAATCGAAGGAAAACAATGCAAACCCAAGAATACTCTACCCAGCCAAATTATTGATTGATCAAGATAGATGGAGAAGTAAGAGTCTTCCCAGACAAGGAAAAACTCAAAGAATACATTAGAAGAAATCCAGCCCTACAAAAGATCTTTGCCAACACAAAATGGGCAGAAGAACAACACTCACCAAGCATAAATAAGAGACTGCCACATAGAATAACCTCACCCAGAGGGAAACAAAGAGAAAACACACCCCAAGATAGCATTGGCTTAAGGACAGAAAGAAGTCAAGAACGATACACACACACATGCACAATACACTAATGAGAAAGGAAATTAGCAAAACACCCAACACAAAAGGTATAAGATGACATCATAGAGTCCGCAGATGGAGCTAATAACCCAGAATATCAATGGCCTGAACTCAGTTATTAAAAGACTGAGACTAGCAGACTGGCTTAGAAAACACAATCCAGCAATCTGCTGCTTACAGGAGACACATCTCAAGGCTACAGACAAAAATAGGCTGAGAATCAAAGGCTGGAGAAAGGTATATCAAGGAAACAACAATTCAAAAAGAGCAGGCATTGTAATCCTAATATTGGATAAAATTGACCTCGTAGTGCAAACCATAAAAAGAGATGAGGGACACTACATTATGTTCAAAGGAATGGTAGACAAAGAACCACTAAGCATTGTAAACATATATTCCCCGAATGAAAGACCCACTGAATACATCAATTAGACACACCAAAAGATGAAAAAAGAAATCACAGCATCAACAATTATAGGACTTCAATAAACCGCTCTTTGAGAAAGATAGATCACAGGAAAAGAAACCCAACAAGAAGGCCAGAGATCTAAACAATACAATTACACTATTTGACCTGATAGATATTTACAGAGATTTTCATCCAAATAAAAAAAAATCACATTCTTCTCAATTCCACATATTCGAAGATAGACCACATGCTGGGGCATAAAGTGAATATACATAAATTTAAGCACATTGATATCATAGAGACCTCTCTCTCTGACCACTGTGCTATAAGGCTGAAAATCAACAAAAGGAAGATGAAGAAAATAAGAGCAAACAATTGGAGGATGAATAACTCTCTGCTGAAAAAGGAGTGTGTACTGGCACAGATCAGAGATGAAATTAGGAAATTTCTAGAAACCAATGAGAATGAGCACACGATGTACCAAAATGTATGGGACACAGCAAAGGCAGTTATCAGAGGAAGTTTCATAGCAATACATGCACACATTGTAAGGAAGAGAGAGACTCATGATTGATAACGCTGGCACAAAATTTACAACAACCAGAGCAGAGTCAGCAGGACAATCCTACTAATAGCAAAAGAAAAGAAATTATAAAAACCAGGGCTGAGACTCAGGAGAGGGAAAATAAGAAAACTATGGGGGGAAAATGAATGCTGTTAAAAGTTGGATTCTTGAAAGGATAAACAGAATCGGCAGACCCCTAGCAAACCTAGCCAAAGAAAAGAGGGAACAAATTTCAATAGCAAGACTAAGGGATGAAAGCGGGGACATTACAACAGACCCTAAGGAAATCAAAAGGATAACTACACAGTACTATGAAGGATTGTACTCCAATAAATTCAAAAATTTGAAAGACATGGACAAATTCTTTGAAAAACAATCGCTCCCTAGACTATCCTCGATGGACATGAAGAATGTCAACAGAGCCTTAGCAATAGAAGAAATAGACAAGGTTATCAAGGACATGGCAACAAAAAAAAATCCCCTGGACCAGATGGTTTCACTAGAGAATTCTACCAAGAATTTAGGGAAGAACTACTACCAATCCTACACAAACTCTTCCAGAACATATAAAAAGACAGCAAACTCCTGAACTCCTTCTATGAAGTTAGTATAATTCTGATACCAAAACCGGCCAAGGATACCACAAGAATTGAGAACTACAAATATCCCTAATGAACAGTGATGCAAAAATCCTTAACAGAATACAGAAGTATATAAAACAAATAATTCACCATGACCAAGTGGGATTCATACCAGGGACGAGGGAATAGTTCAACATTCGAAAGACAATTAGTATTATTCATCACATTGACATGAAAAACTATAAGATTCACATGATAATATAGATAGATGCAGATAAAGCATTCGACAACATCCAACACCAATTCCTGTTTAAGACACTTGAGAATATAGGAATGGAAGGAAAATTCCTCAAGATAATACAAGCCATATATGGAAAACCAACAGCCAAAATGGTAATCAATGGAGAAAAGACTAACACAATCCCACTGAAAAGGGGGACCAGACAAGGATGCCCCTTGTCCCCACTCTTATTCAATATCATGCTGGAGGTTTTTAGCTAATAGCATAAGGCACAGAAAAGACATCAAAGATATTCGTCTGGGGAAGGAAGGGTGAAACTATCATTATTTTAAGATGATATAATTTTATATATGGAAAATTCCAAAGGCTACACAAGGGGAGTACTGGAAGCAATAGAGGAGTTTGGCAGAGTGGTAGGATACAAGGTAAACAAACAGAAATCTATCAGACTGCTATAAACATTGGATAAGTCCACAAAAGAGGAGATCAAAAAAGTGATACCCTTCACAATAAGCAAACAAAAATTGAAATATCTAGGCATATACCTGACAAAAACAAAACAAAAGATCTATATGGGGGAAAACTACAGATCAGTATTGCAAGAAACCAATAGCAACCTCAACAAATGGAAGAATATCCCACGCTTGTGGATTGGAAGACTCAATATAGTCAAGATGTCAGTTCTGCCAAAGGCACTATATAAATTTAATGCAATCCTAATACAATTACCCTCATCTTTCTTCAAGGAAAAGGAAAAACTGATTACCAACTTCATATGGAGAGGGAAGAATCCCAGAATTAGCAGAGAACTCCTCAAGGAGAAGGACACAGTGGGAGGGCTTCTTTTACTTGACTTTAGTACATAATATACAGCCACAGTTGTCAACACCGTATGATATTGGTACAGTGACAGATACTCAGACCAATGGAAAAAAACTGAAAACCCAGAAATAAAATCATCAGCATACAGACAACTGATCTTTGATAAGGGCCAAAAAAATATCCAATGAGAAGCAGATGCCCTCTTTAACAAGTGATGCTGTAAAAAATGAAGCAAAAAAAATGAAGAAAGACCTGCAGAAAAATGAAGCAAGACCTTTATCTCTTCCATACACAAGAATAAACTCAAGGTGAATCACAGACCTTGAAGTTAAACCCCAAACTATTAGGGCCATCAATGAGGGAATTAGGTAGGACCAACTTGAGAACATTGGCACAAGGAATACATAGACTGTCAGAAATATGGAAGAACGCAAACCCAGAGGAGGCACAAATTGACAAATGGGATATACTGAAGATAAAACACCTGTGTACATTGAAAGAATTCACCAAGAGAGTAATTAGTGAGTCCACAGACTGGGAAAACATCTTTAGCAATGACACATCAGACAAAGGCCTTATTACTAAAATCTACAATACTCTGCTAGCTTCCAAAAAGAAAAAAACTAATTGCCCACTTGAGAGGTGGGCAAAGGACCTGAATACTGAACAAAGGTTTCACAGGGGCAGAAATATGCATGGCCAACAAACATATGAGAAAATATTCCTGATCTTTAGCCATAAGAGAAATGCAAATTAAAACAACAGTGAGGTATCACCTAACACTCTCGAAGGTAGCCCAATTCAAAAAATCAGAAAGCAACAAGTGTTGGAGAGGCTGTGAGGAGACAGGACCTCTCATCCACTGCTGTTGGACCTGTAAGTATGTACAGCCACTATGGAAATTGATCCGGCAATATTTAAAACAGATGGAAATCGAGTTGCCCTATGACCCAGCAATCCCCCTACTGGGCATATACCCAGAAGAGGCAAGAAACAGACTAAAGCCAGACATCTGTGCTCCAATGTTCATTGTGGCACAATTCACAATTGCAAGGAGTTGGAAATAACCCAAATTTCTATCAATTGATGATTGGATTTAAAAGCTGTGGTATATATATATATATACAATGGAGTACTACGCATCACTAAAACGCAGTGATGAACATATGAAGCACATCGCTGCATGGGAAGAACTGGAGGAATCATGCTAAGCGAAGTAGGTCAAACACAAAAGGACAAATACAACATGAGTCCACTTAGGTAAGCTTAAAAAAAAAAAGCAAAAAGGACATAGGGGAAAAGCTACTGTACACAAACATTCCTGGGGTGAGGACCAGGTAATTTGGCAGGGACCAGACCAAATACAGGGATACACATGGTAGACAACTAAAAAGGAGGTGGGGAAAGGAAAAATAATAATAAAGAAATTGGTAGCGAGAGCACAGGGCACTAACCCACTCAAGGGGAGGCTATTATTTATATCTCAAGGAAGAGGGACCAAGACTTCAACCCAGTGTTCCAAGATGTGAATGCAACATGCTGGTGGGAAGTAGGGAACCAGTGGAGAGTTCTGGGGGCCCGGCTCTAATCCCAGCTACTAAGTGGACACCTGCCTCTCCCCACAAAAGAATTTATTTCAAATGACTGCATTGAATCTGCAGCTCTGGAAGAGGGACATACCTGATTGGAGCTCACAGTAACAGATAAAGGGGGAGGAGGAGCGAGTGGAGTACATCCTGGCCCAGCAGGCCATGAGGACGATGTTCCCAAGTAGAGCAGCTGGTCCACAGAGAGGACCACATGGCCGACCCCACTATAAGACATGACACCCCTCAGTGACTCATAGCCCTACAGGGGACAACACCAGAGACACAGTGGGAATTGCACCCGATCTGATCCCACCACACCAAGTCAAAACACTAAGGGGATGCAACAGAACAGCAAGGGAATGGAGCAGTGAGGTCCCCAGGGAATGCTGAAGATGGACTTTGGAGCCAGGGTGTGGTGCCCTAACAGACTGGACTGGAAAACACACCTAAAAGCCAACAAACAATCCTTGCACTAACTACAAGCTTTTCTTTCTTGTTGTGTTGTGTTTTTGTCATTGGTTTGTTGTTGTTGTTTTGTTTTATGTTGTTGCTTGGTTTTGCTCTGTCTTGTTTTTTGCATGTTATTATCTCCGCAGGTCTACCTAAATAAGATAGGCTGGATGAACAATCTGGAGGAGAAAACAATGGGACCGACAGTTCTGGGGGACATGGGAGAGGGATAGGTGGGGGAAAGTTAGTGATGTTAACAAACCCAGGGACAAGGGAACAACAAGTGATCCAAATTGGTGATGAGGAGGGTGTGGGAGGCCTGGTATGTCATGATCAAGGGTAATGTAACACAGAGGAATTGCTGAAACCCTGGTGGGGACTGAGTATGATAGTGGGACAGGAGGAAAGTCAAAGGAAATAGAGGAAAGAGCTGAGAGGCAAAAGGCATTTATTTATAGAGATCTAGATAAAGACATGTACATATGCAAATATATTTATATATGAAGATGGGGAAAGAGATTTTTGTGCATATATTTATAGGTTTAGTATTAAGGTAGCAGAAGGACATTAGGCCTTGACTCAAGTACTCCTTCAGTGCAAGAATACTTTCTTCTATTAAATTGGCATTCTATGATGCTCACCTTCCCGACACAACCACTGAAGACAAGGCTGATGGTGCCCAGCTATCAAGAGATATGGTGCCTGGGGTCTTGGAGGCTTGAAGGTAAACAAGCGGCCATCTAGCTCAGAAGCAGCAAAGCCCACATGGAGGAAGCACACCAGCCTGTGATCGCGGGGTGCTGAAGGGATCAGTTATCAGGCATCAAAGAACAAAAAAATCATATCATTGTGTGTTCACCTCCATGATACAATTGCTGAAGACAAATGGGGTGCCTAAGCAAATGTGACGAGGAAAGCTGATGGTATCTGGCTATCAAAAGATGTAGTGTCTGGAGTCTTCAAGGCTTGAAGGTAAGCAAGCAGCCATCTAGCCCGGATGCAACAGGGCCCACATGGAAGAAGCACACCAACCGGTGAGATCATGAGGTGTTGAAGGGATCAGGTATCAGGCATCATCAGAACAAAAAAATCTTACCACAGTGAATGAGGAGGGAAGTGCAGAGTGGAGAGCCAAAGCCCTTTTGTAAGCCACTGGACATCCCCTTGCAGAAGGGTCTCAGGAGGAGATCAGTCAGTCAGGGTGTGATGTAGCAACGATGAAAAATACTACTATCCTCTAGTTCCTAAATGTTTCATCCCCCCATCCCCTCCTACTATCATGATCCTAATTCTATCTTGCAAGTCTGGCTAGACCAGAGGATATACACTGGTACAGATAGGAACTGGAAACACAGGGAATTCAGGGTGGATGATCCCTTTAGGACCAGTGGTGTGAGTGGTGATACTGGGAAGGTAGAGGGAGGGTGGATTGGAAAGGGGAAACCGATTACAAGGATTTACATGTGACCTCCTCCCTGGATGGACAACAGAAAAGTAGGTGAAGGGATACATCAGACAGTGTATCGGACAGTGTATCGGACAGTGTAAGTTATGACAAAATAATAATTTATAAATTATCAAAGGTTCATGAAGGAGGGGAGAGTAGGGAGTGAGGGGAAAATGAGGAGTGATGTCAGGGGCTTAAATGGAGAGCAAATGTTTTGAGAATGATGAGGGCAATGAATGTACAAATGTGCTTTATACAATTGATGTACTGTGTATGGATTGTGATAAGAGTTGCATGAGCCCCTAATAAAATGATTAAAAATAAACAAAAGCAAAATAAAAAAGAAGTGAGAGAATCCAAGACAGCTTGTTTCTAGATGCAAGAGACTTTTAGTGCATTCCTACTACCCACTACCCAAGATGCCGTATTTCTAAAGCCTGTGGGTCCATATTAATATTAGCTAGGCACTTTAACTGTCCCTAAATCGTCCACCTTGTGTTTTACCTCTTGTGTCTCAGTGGGAGTTGGAATTGACTCTATAGCCATGAGTTTGGTTGAGAGTTTATCTTAGTCTAGGTTTTTTTATTGGAAGCAAGGACCAGACTTGCATTTCTCTTGATATTTCCTGCATTCGTTGCCATGGATACAGCAAAGACACATGGAACTCCAATGCTGGACTCGTGTGCGCATCAGAATTGCCCTAGCCCAGTGGTTCACCCAGTGTAGTTTAGGATCCAGCAGCAGCAGCAGGGAGCTTGTGAGACATGCAAATGATCAGGCCCACGGAAGAGCCCTGAACCAGAAAGTCTAGGCAGAGAGACCTGGCCATCTCTGATTTTCCAACTACAGTTTGAGGTGGGATCCTTGGGCGATCCCAGTGGTTCACTCTCTTGGCTGCTAGCAGAACAGCAAAGTGTCCGAATTGGAAGAAATGCCTAGGTGATCTCCTGCTGAAAAGTCAGCCATTGACAACCTTACAGATGAGCCGACACCACAACTTCTGATTTTAAGGCAGGAGGACCACTGAGTTGGGGGCTTTGTTTCAGAAAACATAGGTTGGAATTTTTTTTAAAGGACCATTCTTTGGGAAACTCTTCAAAGTCAAGGATAGGGTAGGGGTCTTCCTGGCATTTCCAGTGTTTGAAGCAGTGCTGGACACATGTCTGAAACATAAAAGACAAGGGGGAATGTGATTGTTGAGGTCCTTTATCGAAACATGAGCAACCATGTTTCCCCATGTCCAGTGACTTTTATAGGACTTGGCACAAGAAGCCCTTCCAAAGAGGAATAGTCTGTTCGAAGAGCCTTTTATTGTAGAGCACCAATTATCTAACGATTGGTGCATTTGAACCACATAGCTTCTGATAGGGATTTCAGTTGTGGGAAACTTTTGAAACATAAGCCAGACAAGTCAGACTTTTCAAACGGAAACATCTCCATCAAGTAAATATTTGCTTTCTTTTTTTCATCCTGACCAGGGCAAATTGACATGTTGATCTCTCTGGGCTTTCCGAGTCTTCCTGACTACAGTGAATAAGCTATGGGTTCTTACAGATACAGCATAAAGGAGGGGACTCCTTCTGTGTCCTTCATCCTAACACAGTAGGAGAAACTGGAGCGTCGAGTAAAATAAACCTCCCTGCCATTGAGTCAAGGCTAACTCATAGCAAATCTGTAGGTCAGGGTAGAACTGCCCTGGTAGGTTTCCAAAACTGTACGTCTTTAAAGGATTAGACAGCCTCATCTTTCTCCCACAGCTCAGCTGGTGGTTTCAAACTGCTGGCCTTATGGTTAGCAGCCCCATGCAAAACCCATCCGCCACCAGGGCTCCCAGGAGTCATCAAAGAACTCTGCTACGATTTCCAAATAACAGGTGGGGCCTGAGCACTCAAGATGCTCTGTAGGTAATACATCACGGTTACAATGATCCTACTATCTACAGTTTTTTTGTTTCATAGAGCTCACACAACCCAGGAGATAAGATGGGAATAAGAAAGGCAAATAGCATAAATGCCTCAGTGTCCGTATTCATTTTCTTCACTAGAGTTGTTCCCCGACAACCGCATGCACAGCAGAAGGAAAGGCTGTCTGGTACCTTGCTCAGGATCTGTTGCAAATCAGACCTTTGGGGTAGCTACATCAGGCTTTGAACTAGATCGCCAGGTCTCTCCAGACTCTTTCGTCTGTCCAGAGTCTCTGCTGAAGGTTGCTCAGTGTTAAAGTAACCCCCAAGTCTCCACTGACAGAATGATAGTGGCTGCTCATGGGGAGTACTGGCCAGTGTGAGAGTAATCAGGATCCTTTCTATGGACTGGGAGCATTCTACCATCGGCCCACCCAATGGCTTATTGATGATTCTACCTGGAGTCCTCAGACAGGATTTTTCTTTTAAAATCCCGTGTGCTTCTGAGTGCATATACTGTCCTTTCTCCTCACTAGAACACAGGAGCCTCCCTCACCACCATCCATTCCTGGCCAGCAGGCTGGATTGTGAGTACCTCCTGGATGACTTTCCAATGAAGAAGCTATGAAGTTCACCACATTTCAAGGCTTAGATCCCATAGTTGGATCTCAATTCATGTTCTCTGATGAAGACTCATGCCTTAGTGTCCCACAGGTAGGCAGAAGCCACAACTTAGTTCTGAGACTTACTCAGGGGCTTGGGGAAGGAGCCCTGCTGGCATTTTGGAAAACACATTTTGAGGCTCACTCACAGTTCAGAGGTTCAAATCCATCAACTGCTCCCCGGTATGGACTTAGTCTTAGAACCCTATGGAGCAGCTCTCTTCTTTCCTGTAGGGTCCCTTGCAGCCAAAATTAAATTCAGTGGAAGTGGATTTGTGGGGAGCAGCTTAAGCAAATTGCTTAACTTCCCCCCTCATTTTTTAAATTGTACTGTTTTTTTAAAAGTATGTAACACAAAAGATTGCCATTCTAACCATGTTTAAATGTACAATTGAAATGTGACATTGATAATGTTTTACCATGTCCTACAATCATCACTCCTATCCATTTTAAAGTGTTTCATTACTTCAAGCAGAAGCTCCATACCCACTCATTCCCTTCCCCATGACCCCTTCAGTGCCTTAACTTTTACCAACTTCTTTGTAATGTTGTAAAGACTAAAAGAACATATGTGGACAAAGCACCTAGCACTTGCATGATAAATGGGAGCTGTTATAGAGCTTTAAACCTTTCTCACTCGCTCACTCACTCACTCGCTCACTCACTCGCTCACTGCCATTGAGTCAGTTCCAGCACACAGCCACCCTAGAGGACAGGGTCGACCTGTCCCTGTGGATTTCTGAGACTATAACTCTTTATGAGAGTAGAACACCTTATCTTTCTCTCCCTACAAACTGGCTGCTGATTTTGAACTCCTAAGCTCGTGGCTAGCAGCGCTCCATGTACCTCACTATACCACCAGGCTCTGTTTTAATTCCTAGTCCTCTTTCATTTGTTCCTATCTGGAAATTCCAGTTGCCGCTCAGTTGATTCAAACTCAGGTGTGTCAGAGTGCAGCTGTGGCCTATACCGTTTCCAAGGGCTGGCTTTTAGGCCAGAGATAACCAGGAGAAAATACGGAGGTGCCTCAGGGTGGATTCAAATCTCCAACCGTTCAGAGTAGAACTGTGTTCCACGAGGTTTTCAATAGCTGGTCGGTTTTTTAAAAGAAGTATATCAAAAGTGTGCCTCTGGGTGGATTCTAACCGCCAAGCCTTCAGTTAGTAGCCAGCTGATTGGTTGGTTGGTTGGTTGGTTGGTTGGTTGGTTGGTTGGTTGGTTGGTTGGTTGGTTGGTTGGTTGGTTGGTTTCAGGTGAAGATTATTACTGAAGGCAGAAAATACAAACTCTGTGGCCATTCAAAAAGAAACCTTGAAGGATGAAAGCTGTTGACTTAGACGCTTCAAGCTGAGCTCTCAGCTAGCCAGGCACATCTTGTTGGAAGATTATGAAGAGATTAACATGCCTTTACACAAGGTTTAAGACAAATAGGTCATTACTTAATTACTCCGTATCTTCTCACAAGTTTGATTTTTCTCCATGGTGGTTGGCTACAAGGAGCAAAGAGACTTCCTGGAATATTAAAATATAGATTTTAGTAGTGTTAAGAACTGTTTTTGACCCTGTTGACCTTGATATTATTTTGAAATGACAAAGTTTTGGTTTGGTTTGTTTTAATTTAGAAAAGAAGATATAGGTCACATTAAAACAAATTTTCCCCTTATTTTTAGGGCAGATAGAAAGGAGCTGTGTTTGTTCAATCAAAGTAAACTGTGCTTGTCATGGAGGATAATTTTACCCCACAACCTTGTGATAATTAACTCACTGAGACTTCCAAATATAGCTCCAATTTACTCAAGCAGTATAAAAGGACCCTGAGTATTCTTTTAAAATCAAGAGCAGAAGACAGAATTTCCTCCTGCCACAGAGTGTTTCACAAGCAAGATTAAAGTGGCTGAGACTCATTTTTAAACACCAGCAGGGCTTGATTTACTGTGACTGCATTATTGTTTATTGTACTGACGTAATTTTGAATTCTCATTGCTTGAGGCGTCAATCCTCTTAAGACATGGAGGTTTTATGTTTATGCATAAATAAGTGCATTATATTTATATTATGACTAATTACATGTGAAACCAGCCCAGGTGCTACAAGAGCATTGAAGTCAGTTTCTTTTGCTTTTTTAAAAATCACTTTGTTGGGTGTTCGTACAACTCTTACCACAATCCATTCTGTCAAGCACAATTGTATAGCTGTTGCCATCATCATTCTCAAAACATTTGCCTTCTACTTGAGCCTTTGGTATCAGCAACTCATTTTTCCCTCCTTCCTTGCACCCATCCCCTCATGAGCCCTTGATAATTTATAAACTATTTTTATTTTGTCATGTCTTACACTGTCTGACATTTCCCTTCACCCATTTTTCTGTTGTCGGTCCCCCAGGGAGGGTGTTATATGTAGATCTTTGTAATCGATTCACCCTTTCTACCCCACATTCCCTCCACCCTCCTGGTTGTTGCCCCTCTCAGCACTGGTCCTGAAGGGATCATCTGTCCTGGATTCCCTGTGTTTCCAGCTCTCATCTGTACCAGTGTACATCCTCTGGTCTACCTGGATTTGTAAGGTATAATTGGTATCATGATAGTGGGTGGGGTTGGGGGGAGGAAGTATTTAAAAACTAGAGGAAAGTTGTATGTTTCATTGTTGCTACACTACACTCTGACTGGCTCATCTCCTCCCTGTGACCCTTCTGTAAGGGTATGTCCAGTTGCGTACAAATGGGCTTTGGGCCCCCACTCCACACTCCCCCTCATTCACTATGATATGATTTTTTGTTCTTTGATGCTTGATACCTGATCCCTTCAACACCTCGTGACCACGCAGGCTGGTGTGCCTTTTCTATGTGGACTTTATTCCTTCTGAGCTAGATGGCCGCTTGTTTACCTTCAACTCTTTAAGACCCTAGACGCTATATCCTTTGATAGCCAGACACCATCAGCTTTCTTCACCACATTTGCTTATGCACCCGCTTTGTCTTCAGCAATTGTGTCAGGAAAGTGTGCACAATGAAATGCCAATTTAATAGAGCAAAGTGTTCTTGCATTGAGGGAGTACTTGAGTGGAGGTCCAATGTTCATCTGCTACCTTAATGCTAAACCTATTAAGATATGATTGAGATCGTTAGTTTATTGTGTCAGCCTGGCCAATAAACGCATGTGGGATTAATTGAAGGGCGGAGAGATAAATGGCTTGGCGAGCCTTGCCTTTCTTGTCTCTCGCTCTTTGATCATCGGACCAGTGTGGGGCTGCCTTGCTGGTTCTGTGCCTCAATTTGCAAGCTACACTACCTGTGGGACACCTAACCTATGGACTGTGTCACAGTAATTTGAGGCCCCTTTAAGATCTGCCTTGCCAAAGAATTGGAATGTACATCTCTGGAGTTGGGGACTGACTGTTGGTGACCTGGCTGATGGTGGGTGACCTGCCTTGCTGTTTGCTGCCAGTGCAGGAATAGCCTAAATCTCTCTACAGAGGACTACCTGGCGGCCCTCAAAACTTGAATGACTGCGAGTGTCTCACAACTCTCTCACAGGAGTGAGTTGCACTGAGCCATTTGTACTGCTTTATAATTTAACTGTTCATTTCTTGTATTATCTATCTATCTATCTGTATATAATTTAACAGTTCATTGCTTGTGTTATATATATATATCTTTATAAATATATATGTGTGTGTGTGTGTGTGTGTGTAATTATCAGCAATCTGTTTTGTCTCTCTAGAGAACCCTGTATAACACATTTTGGTACCAGAAGTGGGATGTTGAAGTAGCATTACTAGTGCTAAAACTAATCAGGTTAGAGAGCCAATTTAAGAAGCCCATATTTATCATTTTATTTCTCTAGAAGCACTCCTGGGGCACTCAGCAGTGGCAGTGGCCAAGTCAGCCTTGGTGGAGACTGAACGCCTCACCATGGGCCACCAAGTCACCATGAGACCTGAACTACCTATCATGAACTGGGTTTTGTCTGACCCATGGAATCATAAAGTTGGACGTGCGTAGCAACACTCCATTGTTAAATGGAAGTGGTATATACGAGATCAGGCCAAAGCAAGACCTGAAGGAACAAGTAAGCTGCATGAAGAAGTGACCCTACAAACCTATACCCTAAACTCTCCACCCTAAACAACCCTAAAACCTAAACAAACCTAAACCCTAAAGAACACAAAACCTTAAATACTAAACAACCCTAAACTCTAAACCATAAACAACAGTAAATACTAAACCCTAAACCCCAAACAACTCTAAACTTGATCCCTAAGCACTGAACCCTAAAAACACTAAACCCTAAAACCTTAATAACCCGAAACCCGAAACAACACCAAACCCTATACCCTAAACAAGCCTAAACTCTAAAACCAAAACAACCCTAAACTCTAAAAAACCCTAAACAACCCTAAACCCTAAACACTAACAATAAATCCTAAACACTAAACAATCTAAACCCTTAACGTAAACCCTAACCCTAAGTCCTATTCCCTAAACAACCCTAAAACCGAAGCAACATTAAAACCTAAACCCTAAACCTAAACTCTAAATACAACTGTAAACCCTAAATAACACTAAAACCTAAACCCTAAAACCCTAAACCTGAACTCTAAACAAAACTTTGCCCTAAACCCTAAACACCAAACAATCCTAAACCCTGAAATCTAAACAACACTAATCCCTAAACCATAAACCACCCTAAACCATAAACTCTAACCAACCCTAAACTCTAAACAACCCTAAACCCTAAATAAACCTAAACCCTAAAGAATCCTAAATCTTAAACTCTAAATACTGAACCCTAAACAACCTTAAACTCTAAACTGTAAACCCTAAACCCTAAATAAACCCTAAACAACTCTAAACTGTAAACCGTAAACCCTAAACAACCCTAAACCGTAAAAAACCCTAATTCCTAAACCCTCAACCCTAAACAACCCTAAACCCTTAACACTAAACCCTTAACCTAAACCCTCAACCCTAAACAACCCTAAATCCTAAACAACACTAAAACCTAAACCCTAAACAACCCTAAATCATAAACCATAAAGAACCCTAAACCTTAAACCTAAACCCTAAACAACCCTAAACCCTAAACAACCCTACTCCCTAAACCCTAAAACCTAAACCTTAAATGCTAAACCCTAAACTCTAAATCCTAAAACTCACTAAACTCTAAACCCAAAACCACCTTAAACCCTAAACCTTACTAAATCTTAAACGCTAAACCACCCTAAATCCTAAAACATCATAAACCCTAACCCACCCTAAACCCTAAACAACCCTAAATACTAAACCCTAAACCTTAAGCCTTGAACCCTAATCCCTAAACAATCCTAAACACTAAACAATCCTAAACCCTAAACAACCTGAAACACTAAACCCTTAACCCTAAATCCTAAACAACCCTAAAACCTGAAACCTAAACAACACTATACCCCAAACCCTAAACCACCCTAAACATTAATCCCTAAACCACCCTAACCCCTAGATTGGTTCCCTGACAATACATAGTTCGTTTGCTGACAGTCCCCTCCATGCATTCTCCACACTTCCTCCATAGTGTTCCATCCATCCTTCCTTCCTGCCCCTTCCTGCCTTCTGGGCTTGGCTTTTGGGAAAAGGCTGTTCTTTTGGTCTTGAAGAATTGATTTTTCTAAGGAATACATTCCATTTTGGTGTTCTTGCTAACTTTCTTTTGTTCTTTCTTAAAAATTTACTTTGTTCTGAGAATATACATAGCAAAACATACCACTTCTCCATAGACTTTTTCATTTAATTTTATTTTATTGGGAGCTAATACAAATATCATACCATTCCATAGCTCAGTCACATCAAATATTATTGAACAATTTCTATCACAATCTGTGTCAAAACGTTTTCTTCCTTCTTGAATTCCTTGATATCAGCTCCCCGTTACTCCCCCACCTCCTCCACCGTACCCCCAAAGGATCATTATTCTACATGTTGTCTCCAGAGGTTCATCAATCATGGGTTTCATCTACTGAAAGACAGAAAAAGACATAGCAGAAATTCCAGAAGGCTACCCACAATGCCAAAATACATCAGAGATAAGCCCCAATATGAACAACTGAAAATGTCTGGGAGGTGAATTTAGTTCTTGGCTTCAGCAGAGTCCAGGGACCATAGTCCTGGGGACTTTCCACCAACCTCGATCAGACCAGGAGTCTGGCCTTTTTCATAACTTTTAGTTTTGTGCCATATTTTCCATCCCTTTCCTAGAGTAGCCCAGGTGGCAGAGTGGTTATGCACTGGGCTTCCAATGGAAAGGAAAGGAGTTTGAAACCAGCTGCTCCATGAGAGAAAGAGGAGACTCTCTGGAGCAGTAGGGCACTAACCCACCAAGGGAGAGGGTACTATGTCTCGACAGAAATGGGAGTGTGAGGGCAGACCCCACCATGCTGTGCCAAACCTTGAGGGCAACGTAACCACAAGAAGCAAGTCATGAACCGAGAAGTCTACAGGCCTCAATCAGAGCCAAACTCTCTCACACACACACGCACACCGCCGACGTATGTGCGACAGAGGACAGCACTAAACCTATAGGTTGGGGAGAGGGGCTGGCCTGCCATGGCCATACATAAGCATAACAAGAAGGAAAATGAGATAATGAGCCACAAGACCCCATACTGGCATACCAATCCTTGAGGAGGGCATCCCTGCATGGAGCGGCTAAGGCACAGAAAGGACTGTAGGGCTGACAATAGCTCTAGACATGATGTCCCCTGACTGGAGTGAAGGGGTGGAGGTTAGCCTGTAAATCAGGTCTCAGCTTGATGACCTCATTTGGAGGCCCTATGGAGATTAATAGTCCACTGGAGGCCAGACCCAGACAATCTGCGTCGCCTTCCTGTTGACAAGCCACATGGAGCCAAGCTGATGGAACCAGAGCCCTGGAGCTGGAGGAGCCACATGGAGACCCACACCAGCACTGAGATGCTTTCCACCAGTATTGCATCCACAGACTTTCCACCCTCTGGCCTCTCATCTTCCTGCATTTGGCATCATTGCATGTGTTGCGTGAGTCTGAAGACGAAATTGTAGACTGGTGTCGGACATATGAGCTAATATCAGACTTATGGGCTTGATCTGGACTGGGATGGGATGTTTTTGTAATATACACTTATTCTTTGATATAACGTTCTTTCTTACACATATATGAGTGTCTCTAGATTTGTTTCTCTAGTCTATCTAGACTAACACAAGGTTTGGTGGAGTAACAGAGATTATGGAGAGGACAGCATTGTTAAATAATTCATTGCACTTCAATTTGGCATACCCTTATTTAAATCTCTCTTACAGTGTGAAGGAAACCCTGGTGGCATAGGGCTACACATTGGGCTGCAGTCTGCATGGTCAGTAGTGAGAAACCACCAGTCGCTCTGCAGGAGAAAGACCAGACTTCCTGCTCCTGTGAGCAGTTCCAGACTGGGAAAGCCACGGGGTGGTTCCTAGGGGTCAGCTTTGACTCTATGGCAGCACATCTTATTAATTAGGTGGAGTGGCTGTTCAAATCTTTTGTGCACTGTTTCAACAGATTGTGTTTTCTTGCTGTTTTCAAATGCTTTGATTTCCTAGATACACAGTCTTTGTCAGCAAGATAGGCTTCTTAGGAGTGTGACACACAGAGCCTTATACTCAAAGGACCTCATGCTGGTTGCAAATTCTTCCTACACAGCTTGAAATTCCTAATAATTTTTAACCAGGGTTTCTCCATTTTCATTTCAAACTAGGCCTTGCAAAATAAATAGCTGTTCCCTTTGTTGGATCTAGCATTTCAAAAACATGCGTTTCAGTTATTTTTGCCCTCTGATCTCTCTATCGTCCTTACATTTTCTTAACAGTGTCTTTCCTTAGATGATGTTTTACATGTTTATGAAGTTGAATTTATCTCTTTTTAAAAAAATTTTATGGATAGTGCTTTTGATGTCATGTCCAAGCATTCTCTGGGTAACTCTAGACCATAAAGGTATTCTCTGTTGTCATTTTCTAAAATGTTTTCTGGTTTTATGTTTTACATTTAGAGCTGCCATCCATTCTTAGCTCATTTTTGTAAAAGGGTGAAATTTAGATTTTCCCTTGGAAACTTGATTGACAATGTATTATAGGTTCATTTAGAAAGACCTAATATCTTTACAACATAGTATCTTTACATTCTGGAACCTAGTATGTTTTTATTTATGTAAATCTTCTTTCATGTCCTGTGAAGTTTTATGGTTGTATTCCTATATATCTTGTACATTTTTATTAGCTTATTCCTAGGACTTTTGTCATTTTTGCTGCTATTTGACTAAGGGATGTATTTCCTATTACATTTTCTAATTGATTGTGGTTGGTGGAAAATGAAGACGTCATTTTTGTGTGCTGATCTCCAGTCACAAGGATTTACTAAGTGCCTCTGGCCATTAAGCCTCCGGCAAGTCTTCAAAGAGACAACTTCCTCCTCCTCACTTTGTCACCGCCCTAGAGGCCCTGGGCCCCTCAGAGCGTCCTTGCTTATCCCACCAAAACAGAAGTACAGGCGGCTCCAAAAATTTCCTGCTGAGAAAGCTCTTCATTGTTACTTCATGAACTGAAGTAGAGTTAGCCCGACTGGCTTCAGCAATTGCTTCTCCTGAGAGAAAGTTGCAGCGAATTTTGAAGAACGTTATGCAGGGGAAATCTCACATTTAGTCATTATAAAAGGTAGGGTTGATTAGGAAAAAGATTGGGTTATACTAATAGGGTGCGCGTGCAACTGTTCTGAAAGATGGAGTCACTTTGGTCAAGGCTGTACCCCAACTGCCTATGTACACCTCACCATCCCCTCCAGGGGTCCTTGGTCGATTTCCTCTCTGGTTGGGTTGTTCCTTACTACCACCCCAGGAAGATTATATAGTGGTCAGGTTCGCTTTGGGCACGCATGCCTAGCCCCTGTAACTCCAAAGAAACAAGATGTTGATTCTGACCCATATCAACCCTGTCAGACAGACTAGAACCACCCCTGTGGCTTTCCAAGATCCTTAACTCTTTCCGAGGCAGTTAACTTCTCTGCTCTTGATGAAGCTGATGACTTTTAGCTACTGCCCTTGAGTCCCCACCATGGAATCCACTCTGCCACCAGATGAGGAAGTTAGTCCAGAAATAAAGGAGCAAAAAGGATGACTCCTTGGTCACAAGTAAGAAACGATCATCTATTTTAAAGATACGACTTTTCCTGCTCAAATTTCTTCAGCTTAGATGGGAGTCATTTAGAAAGGGGAAAGAAGTGAGTAGAAGGTGTGAGGGGAAGCGAAATGGTAGCCCTGTAAGTGATGTAAGGTTATGTGGGTTTTAAGAGATCATTGTATCACACACGCAACAAATAAGAACGTTTCATCAGTTCATGTTTACTCAACAGCAAGGAACAGACTTTGTGATACTTGTCTTTGAAAATTTATTTTATTTTTTCTCACATAACAGGAAATCGGGAGGTAGGCCCTTGTTGATGTTGACCCCATACATTCCCTAATGGCACAGGGAACCCACATTCTTTCTTGTAAGATTCTGATACAAAATAAAATGTTTATTTGGGAATTGTTTTAGATTTCCAGAGAAGTTGCAGAGGAAATATAGAATGTTCCATCAAACCCATCACTCAGTTCCCCTTCATGCTAATATTTTACATAATCATGGTACTTTGGGCAAAAGTAATAAACTAGCATTGGTAAAATACAATGAGCAGACTTTTCTGGGATTTCATCTGTTCTTCCACCAGTTGTGGATTCTTGGTGCTGCTGTAACAGAAATGCCATAAGTGGGTGGCCCTGCAGTCGAGAGATGTATTCTGTCACAATTCAAAGTCAGGGTACAGGTCCACACAAGGGAAAGTGCGCTCTCTCTCTCTCTCTCTCTCTCTCTCTCTCTCTCTCTCTCTCTCTCTCTCTCCAGATTTTGAGGGAAGATTCCTGGTTAGCTTGTGTAGTCAGCATTAGTTGACTCCTTGGCCATCTTTCTGGGGCATCTATCTTCCCGCATTTGTGCTTCTTGTCCATATATATACTGCTCCTTATAATTTAAAAGTGCTTAGATTTAAGATATACCCTACACTGATAGTGTCTCATTAATAAAGCAAAGAAAGCCCTGTTCTCAAATAGGCGTCCATCCACAGGGATGGGGGTTGAGAGTCCATCCCCATTTAGGGGACCCAATTCAATCTATAACATCTCTAATATTTTTCTAAGGTCTAACTCCAGATGCCACTTTGCCTGTAATTATGTCTCCTTAGTCTCCTCTGGTCTGTGACCATATTTTAGTCTTCTTGACTCTTCATGAACTTCATAGCTTTGTAGAGTACTGGTTGGGAGTATTGGAACACTCCTCAATTTGGGTGTGTGATATTTTCTCATGATAAGATGGTTTAGGGGAAGAATACCAAATGTATGAAGGACCCTTCCATTATATTATATCAGGGGTGCATGATGTCTACAGAACATCACTGGTGACATAACCTTGTGATAGGACACTGATGATGTTGAATTTGATTATTACCAGGTCTTTATTTGTAGTATTATGGATAACTGAGCACATATCCAAAGTAGAGACACTATGCTTCTAGGTGCACTCCCCACATGAATTTTCCCATGAGTACCTCTACCCACTTTCCACCAGGTGCCCCTGGACTATTTTTCAGCAAGCTATAGACTTCACATTTGTTCTGTAAATGTTTGGGTATGAATCGCTGAAAGACAAGTACTCTAAAAACGAATACCTACAATAGCATTGCCGTGGTTGTTATTGTTGCTGTTAGAAGCCATCAAGTTGATTGTTGACTTATACCAACCTCATGACAGCAACCTCATGACAGAGTAGAATTGTCCCATAGTCTTCTAGCCAGTAATCTTTATGAGAACTTATCACCAGATCTTTCTCCCACCTCTTGACTCACAGTGGAGAACTTAACCTTTGTGCCACTAGGTTTCCATTAAACAATCATTAATGCTCATTAAAAAGTTAACCACAATTTCAAGACAGTTGTTTGTTTGTTTTCACTTTCCATCCTTGTTTAACAGCTGCTGGGAGAAAGACCACGCTTCCTACTCCTGTGAAGAGTTACCGTCTGTCCCAGGAACACACAGGAGCAGTTCTGCCCTGTCCTAGAGGGTCACGATGAGTCGGTGATGGCAGTGGGTTTGGTCTTTTTGAGTTTTAACACCTGCAAGAGGATGTCTCCAGTAACTGCCATCACATCTAAATTCAAGGCAAGACACAGGAAGAAGAGGGGTCAGTAATTATAAGCTTTCACTGAGCCATTTCCCTTCACACCCATCAACAGACTTCAAACTATGTTGTCACAGTACTAAGGGACATGAGACAAGCAATTCTTCAGCTTTCCAACCCCCATAATAATCGATGATGGCATAGGCCGGGTGAGGCTGAGAATGAGTGAACCAATATACAAAAGTTTTCACATTAATTTTGGGGGAAAGAAAGTTCCCACATGACACCTCTCAGCCTTCTGTGGAGGTGATTAGGAGGACAGAGCAGGGCAGGGCTTGGGGGCAGAAAAAATGGAGCTGCTAAGCGACTACAGTGCTTATGTTTCCTCTGCCTTTGACTGGACTAGGTAGGCCTTAAGGCTGGAACATGCAGAAGTCTAGTGTTGTAGGGGCTGGCTTAGTGAGTTACTCATTGGGCTGGTGACCATCAGGTCAGCAGTTTGAAACCACCAACCACTCCATGGAAGAAAAAAGAGGCTTTCTATTTCCATAAAGATCTAAAGCCTCTAAAAACTACAGGGGAAATTTCTACCCTGTCCTGTAGGGTCAGTATGGATCCAAATGACTCAAGAACAGTGCATTTGGTTTGATTTGGCTTGATTTGGTTTGGTGTGATATGATTTGGTTTGATTTGGTTGGCTTGTGTTGGCTGACTCTACATGACACCATTTTAATGGCTGCCTTCCATAACTGGAAGGCTGGGTCATTAAAGAATATAGTTTCATTGGACATAAAATTGGGGTAATCCTGACGAGATGTAGAAGGGACCAGGTATCAGACATCAAAGAACAAAAATTGTATCAGTGGGTGTCCACCTTCCTCATATGATCAGTGAACACAAATGTGTGCATAAGCAAATGTAGTGAAGAAAGCTGATGGTGCTGGCTATCAAAAGATATAGTGTCTGGGCTCTTAAAGGCTTAAGATAAACAAGCGGCCATCTAGCTCAGAAGCAACAAAGCCCACATGGAAGAAGCACACCAGTCTGTGTGACCATGAGGTGTAGAAGGGATCAGGTATCAGGCATCAAAGAACAAAAAAAATCATATCATTCATTGTAACTGAGGGTGAGTGCAGAGTGGAGAGTCAAAGTCAATCTGTAGGCAAGTGGACACCCCCTTACTGAAGGGTTGTGGAGAGTAGATGAGCCAATCAGGGTGCAGGGTCCTCTAGTTCTTAAATGCTTCCTTCCCCCACCCACCACTATCATGATCCCAATTCTACTCTACAAATCTAGGTAGACCAGAGGATGTACATTGGTACAGATAGCAACTGGAAACACAGGGAATCCAGGATAGATGACCCCTTTAGGACCAGTGGTGAGAGTGGTGATTACTGGAGGGTGGAGGGAATGTGGGGTGGAAAGGGGGAACCGATTACAAGAATCTACGTATAACCTCCTCCTTGAGTGATGGACAAGAGAGAAGTGGGAGAGGGGAGATGTCAGACAGTGTAAGACATGACAAAATAATAATAATTTATGAATTATGGAGGGTTCATGAGGGAGGGGGTAGCGGGAGTGAGGGGCGAAATGAGGAGCTGATATTAAGGGCTCAAGTAAAAGGCAAATGTTTTGAGAATGATGACGGCAACAAATGCACAAGTGTGCTTGACGCAATGGATGGATGTATGGATTGTGATAAGAATGGTATGAGCCCTGAATAAAATGATTTTTAAAATTTTGGGATAATCCTGGATGACTGAATCAGCTCACCAAGTGCCTGCTGGCAGCACTACCAACACTGAGATTCTGAGAAGCTTAGATGTGATAACTCTAGCTAGAATTTTGAATAAGGAAAAAGAGATCAAGGATGAATCCACCAATTTTTAATAAATCTAAAATGTCCCATAATTTTTGGTACTTTAAGAAGAAGAGCTCAATGTAAGCTAAACTCTGGTCAGGCACATCTGGATTTCAGAGGTGTTAAACTGTGTGTGGGGACGGTGGGAGATGTGTGTGCAAATAAATTTGGGGGTGCATATCACAAACCTTTAAAACAAGGAGGTCTCATGTTTAGGTTGGAAACTGGACAGCTCTGAAGGGAGGTGTATCCGCGAGAGTTCACCCGTGCATGCACCTGCAGAGCCAGCACTTGGATGAAAATGTAGGCCATCTGTTCGTCTCAGACTGTCTGCACGGCCCTGCCCTACTCACGAAGAGCCTCCTTCTCTAATGTCCTTGCCGCCATAGATGGGCTTTGTTGGTTTGTTCTTTACATAATGTCAACAGTGAGTTTGGGGCCTGAATATGGTTTTCCAGGAGCAATCGCTTACATGAAGAAAAGCCATCTGAGCTCCAGCAAAAGCCTGCAATTGGAGTCAGACTCGCATTTACTGAGTGGCTAGCAGGCGGCAAGCCCTTTATCGCCCGTCTTTCCCCTGATCCACACTTCACAGGGAGGGTATTATTGTCCTTGATTTTTCCCTATAATCCTGGAGTCCAAGGAAGTTTGGGCACTTGCATTGGTACCGAGCTTTTAAAGGGGCAGGCCTGGGATTCAAAGTAGTCTATGTGAATCTTTCTTTTTAAATGAAGCACATTTATATTGGCTGGCTTCCCATTTCCCCTGTCCTATTGAGTTATATAGAAAAGCATACACATGGAAACCAGGTCAGATACACCCCCCAGGAATAGTAATGGGAGTAGTGACACTAGAAGGGTAGGGGGAAAGTGGGGGACAAGGGGAGGGAAGGGAAACCAATTGAAATAGATAAAGGCATAATCCCCACCTCACCCCCAAGGGGAATGAGCAACACAAACGTGGGTGAAGGGAGACAGTGGTCGGTGTAAGATATGAAAACAATAATAATTTATAATTTATGAAGGCATCATGAGGGTGAGAGTGAGGGTCAAAAGAGGAGCTGATGCCAAGGGCTCAAATAGAAAGTAAATGTTTAGAAAATGATGATGATGGCAACATATGTACAAATATGCTTGATACAATTGATGTATGAAATGTTATAAGAGCAATAAGAAGCCCCAATAAAATGAAAAAAAATCTAATTTTTTCAGTGCTTGAATCTCTAGCCTTAATCTGTTACTGAACCAGGGATAGAAGCAGTCTTCAAAGAATTGGATTACAGGCAATAGTGAATGCATACAAATGACAATACCACAAGTTGAGAAGAACCAAAGAGACATTAGAAAGAGGTCATGAAAGAAGAGGAGAAGAGAATTTGTATGTAGATCATACTGGTGCCCAAGGTCAAGATGAAAGAACAAGTCAACGATGTATGGATTGCCGGGGGCGCATGGGGGAGGGGGGAGGGAGGGGAAAAAAAAAGGAGGACCTGATGCGAGGGGCTTGGGTGGAGAGCGGATGCCTTGAGAATGATTGGGGCAGGGAATGTATGGGTGTGCTTTGTACAGTTGATGTGTGTATGTGTATGGATGGTGATGGGAGTTGTATGAGTCCCTAATAAAATGTAAAAAAAGAAAAGAGGAGAAAAAAATGATTAGGGCAAAGACTGTACAGATGTGCTTTATACAATTGATGTATGTATATGTATGAACTGTGATAAGAATTGTATGAGCCCCAATAAATTGTTTTTAAAAAAAGAGTATTGAATGATGGATGGCTAGAAGATTTGTAAGTGCCCCCAATAAAATGATTAATTAATTTTTAAAAAAAGAAAGAAAGAACAAGTCAATCTCAAACCAGGATAAAACAAAACTCATTTCCACCAAGTCATGGCCACCCTATAGGGCAGGGTAGAACTGCCCCCTGTGAGTTTCTGAGACTGTAACTCTTTGTGGGAATAGAAAGTTTCATCTTTCTCCCTCAGGGCTGTTGGTGGTTTCAAACTGCTGACCTACCAGTTAGCAACTCAATGCTACCAGTAAGTGCTATGCCACCACGGTTGGAAGCCAGCAATAAAAAGCTTTGGTACTGTACCCCACAGTGCAGGATAAAGTGTAGGGAGCCCCAGCCCACTCTGAATCTTTACAGCGCCCTCCAGGGGGAGGTAGGGTCCACTTTGGGAAACACTGATCCAGGGAATCAATCTCTAAGTATTCGTTTTCTTTTTTTGATGACCGTCAATTGAGTCATACTTTTGTGTATTCCGTAACCCATTTATTACCTTTGGGATTTTGTAGCCATTTCTTCTCATTTTGAATCGCAGCATTTCGGCAAATGAAGGTCCTGAACACTTGACTCCATCCATATCGTGCATGTCTACTCTACTTTGAGGAGGCAGCTCTTCCCCAGTCGTATTTTGAGTCTCAGGCACTCCTCCCCCACCCAGAGAGGATCATCTTCTGGCACTAGATCAGAAAGCACTTTACCATGGTTTACACAGTTTTCACTGGTTAATCTCTTTTAAAAAGCAGTTCACCTAGCCTGTCTGAGTCTGGATGCTCCACTGAAACACCTGTCTACCATGGACGACCCTGCTGAGAGCTACAACACCTGTGGCAGAGCTGTGGGCATCACAGCAGTATAATAACCACTTCAATGCGACAGGATGACAGGTGAAAGCTGACGCTGACAACTCTTAACAATATGTGGAGCCCAAATTCAGACCTTCCTGGAAAGATCAGCTGTTCAAAGGGAATGGAACTTATCAAGGATTCCCTTACCAAAAATAAGCATTGAAAATCCCAAAATGTTCTAATTGGGTATGTACAGTAATCGGGGTGTGTGTGTGTGTGTGTGTGTGTGTGTGTGTGTGTGTGTGTGTGTGTGTGTGTGTGTGTCGGGGGTATTAGGGCATTAGATCAGATCAGAAAGTTTTGCTCAGGAGTAGAACAATTGCTAAAACAGATGCTTGTATGAGAACTGGGTGTCAGTACTGAAGGCGAAGAGAACTTTAAAAGATATACTTCACATGAATCAATGGTAAATGGTCAAGAGGGTATGAAAGGAACGAGGCCCAGAGCTCCTTTTTAAAATATTGGCTTAAGTATTTTTCTTTGAATAAAGGTCCTTGGGGGGAGGGAGGCGCAAGTTATCCAGAAGCTGAACAGGTAAAGAGAAGTCTGTTGATTTCATTAAGGTCTTAGGGGCCCAGGGGAATGCTTTAGCAGTTCAGTAAGCAATATCAGTCACTGAGGTATTTAAGGAAAAATTTAGGCAGCAGCCAGCGACCTGAATCAGGAAGTGCAGACCAATGTGGGAGCTAGACGTTAGAGATTAGAAGATACTGTGATATCTGAATGGCTGTATGATAGATTTGAGGGGATACAATGAATCTGAAACAACTGGAGAGGAGTGAATAATTCACACACACAAAAAGATTCATAGGCAGGTTAGAGGTAGCTTTTAGATCTAATATACCAAGTGCAATCTTTCCCAACTTAACAAATATATTTGAAATGGTGCCTTGTACTCATCGACCCAGGAGTGCACTGGATTCTCCAACTACCCTTTCTAAAGGACCAAACTAAAACCCAATTCCCTGCAATATAGTCTATCCTGATTCATAGTCACCCTACAGGACAGTGTAAATCTATCCCTGTGGATTTCCAAGCCCGTAACTGCTTAAGCAAATATAAAGCTTAATTTTTCTCCCATGGAGCAGCTGGTAGTTTAGAACTGCAGACCCTGTGGTTAGTAGCTCATAAAATAACTAGGGTTCCTTCAACTCAGAGCTATAACCCTTGGGAAACCAACAGTCCCTCCCTGGTGGAGCTCTGGAGGAGATGAAGTGGGGAAGAAAACTCCTCCTTTCAACCCTTTGTCCACCCTGTTCCCCCAATCTCTCTACAGCCAACATACGAGTCTTAACATCTCCACATGTCTTTGATGCAGAGTTAGAAAAGAGAATGCTACTCAGAGAGGGGGGAAGCTAATACGCTAGCCTTATTGAGTGCTTACTGCCTGCCAGCTGCAGTGCTAAGTGCTTTTTTTATCTTTTAGGTTTGATCTTCACAACAACCGTAGAGGTGATATTATTATGATAGCCATTTCACCAAAAGAGGGGACTGACACACAGATAGATTTAGTCACTTCTCTGGAGTCACTTGGACACTTGGATGGTAGAGCTGAAATTTAAGACCAGGAATGTGGCTGTGGAGCCTGTACTCCCAGCCACTGTGCTGTCTGCGAAGTGGCTCAAGGGAAAGACCAAAGACCTTGACTTTTTCTAGAGGGCCCTTCCTTGCCCCTCCCCCAGACTAGGCTTGTTTGCTCCCTGAGACTTGGTCTTTTCTTCCTGAGCTCTCTTTTCTTTTCTTTTCTTTCTTTCTTTCTTTCTTTCTTTCTTTCTTTCTTTCTTTCTTTCTTTTAATCATTTTATTAGGGGCTCATACAACTCTTATCACAATCCATACATACATAAATTGTGTAAAGCACATTTGTACATTCATTGTTCACATCATTCTCAAAACATTTGCTCTCCACTTAAGCCCCTGGCATCAGCTCCTCATTTTACCCCTTCCTCCCCACTCCCCACTCCCTCATGAACACTTGATAATTTATAAATTATTATTTTGTCATATCTTGCCTTGTCTGATGTCTCCCTTCACCCATTTTTCTGTTGTTGGGAGGAGGTCACATGTAGATCCTTGTAATGGGTTCCCCCTTTCCAACCCACCCTCCCTCTACCCTCCCCGTATCACCACTCACACCACTGGTCCTGAAGGGATCATCCGCCAGAGCTCTTATCTTTTCAAACCTCTCCATCAGTAACTTCCAGTTTTTCTCTTTGAAAACTCTATCAATGTGCTCAGGAGTCCTGGTGGTACAGTGGTTATGCATTAGGCTGTGATCCACATGGTCATCAGTTCGAAACTGCCAGCAGCACCCAGGGAGAAAGGCTGAGCTTACTACTTCCGAACACAGTTACAGTCTTGGAAACCCAAAGGGGTTGTTGTGAGTCAGCTTTGACTGAAGGCAGTGAGTTTGGTTTCTGTTGGTGCCCTACAAAAAGAGTTCCCACTCCGTGTATCTTTGTCTGTTCCCCATACACCGTCCCCAGTAGGAGGCAAACAAATCTGAGTGATATTCAAAGCTGAAGGCAGGACAGCAAGTGATGCCCATCAAGGTTCTGTCTTGGGGAACTCCAGCTCCATGGATCACAATTTCTACACCCCCTGTAAGCAGTTCCCCTCCCCATTACTTCCAGTGGGAACTATGGGCCCAGCAATTTCTTGACTAAATGAATGATTAAAGTATGCATATCTCCCAAAGATGTACATTAGCTCCTTCTTCAGAGACGTACACAGGAATGCCGTCATTGTGAAGGGCTTCTTTTCTTTGACTAAAAGGCACCCGTCCCGGCATTCAAGTCAAGGGGCCCCACTGTGATACTGAGCAACTTGAAATATCACCCTGCTTTGGGAGTAGGTTCTCCCAGCAGCCATAAGGAAATCTGGACATTACCTAATTCTCCAAACTGGACTGCACGTCATTGCTGCTGTTAGTGACCCAAGGCAGCTCTGACTCGTGGCTGTCTTACGGAGCGCAGAAGGACACATCACCTGGTCTTGTAGCATTTTCACAAGTGCTGATCTACTTGAGTCCATTGTTGGCACCGCTGTGTGTTCTGAGTGCCTTTCAACCTAACAGACTTAGCATCCAGCGCCATATCAAACAATATCCTGTTGTTACCCATTGAGTTCTCATTGGCTGATTGGCAGAACTCTATCACCGGGTCTTACTAGCTGTCTTCGTCTGAAAGCTCTTTTGAACCCTCTCCACCGTGGGGGACTGTTGAGATGTTAGCATTCAGAGCCTAAGTTGCGACATCATAGCAACGCACAGACCACCAGTTGGGCCATGACTTAGACTACCTTGAAAGATCTAAATTCGGATATTTACTATTGGATGGAATGGCAGGTGGCTTTGAACACTTTCCATTTAAAACTCTCACTCCCTTCCCATCCCTAGCTGTGAACAGAGAAAACATCGTTCCAGAGGTAGAGTTCCAGCGACACAGGGAAGGAAAGGGGAAATCGACAGGAGAGAAAGCTTGATAACTGAATTCATTCAAACTCAAAAACTCTATTTTAATACATAGCCACCTGATAGGACAGGCTAGAACTGCCCCTGTGGGTTTCAGAGATTGTAACTCTTTACAGGAATAGAGCCTCCTCTTTCTCCCAGGCAACCCAACACAAGGGGAGAAAGCACTTAAAGGGCAGTATAATCAAGCAAGGTTAAGTTTTTAAAAAAACAAAACAATGTGTGCTTGTTTGCCCACAGAAGAGAAAGAGCTGGTGAGGAAATGGACTTGAAGTTCCTGTAGAGAAATCCTGAGGAGGGAAAAAGAAGGGCTTCAGGCAGAAAGAGACAGTTGGTGTGTGGCTTTCTAAATAGAGTTTGGCGACAACTCCGACATCTCTGAGCTTGTACCGCCTCATAATGGATGGGCACAACTGGTCACGACTAGGCGGAGTCTCCCAGGGATTGCCTTGATCAAAGCACAGTTGCTCCCACAAGCCATAGGCGTGCCCATAAGCTACCTGACAGCTAAACTCTCTGCTCAGTCACTATTAAGAGGATACTGCTGTTGGCCATGGTTGGAGAACATGTCCCTCCACAAATAAGATCACACTTCCGGGCCATAAAATTGGGTCCTTGGACCTTATCCTTTCTTCTTTTCAAAGCAGCAACCATGACAGCAGTTGAGCTAGATAGAACCCAGGGGAAAAACTCGCCCAACAAGATTTCCAGGTCCCTGTATCTTTCTTTGAAGTTAGTCTGCTGATTTAAATGGCTTTTTATTTAATTGAAGTATCCTATAAATTCAGACAAACAAGCATATCATAAGATTACAGCTCGCTGAATTTTCTCAAGCTGATGATCCACTTTGGTGATATTTAAACTTAGTCACCCACAAATGTAGTCTGCCTTTGAAATAATATGATGGGAAGTGTTAATCAGCTAACTTGGTTATGTAAATATTACATGACTGGGCGAACTCTTCTGTGAGAAACATTATTCTCCAAAAAAAAAAATCTTGAGGCTATCATTTTTATTTTGGGGTTCTTCGGCAGAAACTGCCAGATTAAGTGGTAAATTGATGGGACATACAGAGTATAGACTTTCATTAAACAGTGATGAGTGAGCAGTAAGCAAAAGATGAGATAGCAAAAGTGAAGACAGCACCTTAGTAATTTGGTGCAGGATACCACTTTAAAAATAACATTCCTTGCAAGCAATCTGTGTCTGCTACTAGCCTTGCAAAGCGCTTTATCTCCTAAAGGGGTCACTCATTTGGTTTTGACCTCCTTTGCTATTAATATCAATGTTAATAGTATCTACTGTGTACTTTCCTATTTTTACAAACCATGCATATTCATTTTCATCATTCTAATTCTTTTCCTTTTTTAAAATTAAAAAAATCATTTTATTGGGGACTCTTACAGCTCTTATAACAATCCATGCGTCAATTGTATCATATGTTGCCATCGTTATTTTCTAAACATTTACTTTCTGTTGAGCCCTTGATAGCAGCTCCTCTTCTTTTCCTTTTAATTTGTGTCTGTATTCCATCCGAATATATGTGTTATCCACCTACCTCCCTACTTATCTACCTATGTGCGTATTCATTTACTTTAATCAATGTATATGCTCTTTTATAAATGGATTTTTAATTTGAGGCTGGGGCATATGACTATAAGAGTGCTATGTGTTTTAAAACATGGTAGAGGGGAGCATAGTTTTGTAGTTATTGATTTAATGGGTTAGGGGTAGAAGCGGTTCAGATCTGGAATGTGAGCGGAGAAGGATGTCAAGGGAATGTTCTAGAGACAAGATGAGGGCGCTGACTAATGGTGGGATTTGCTTCTGAGGAGGCTGACTATCAAACCATGGGAGCAGATGGCTGTGTGGTCTTTGAGTATCGTTGGCTTCCTTGCCCAGCATCGCCTGAAGACTCAGACGCATTATCATTGACTTGCTGCTCCCAGGTGAGTCAGATAGCTTTTCCTGCTTCCCCTCACCAGGTACTAGTTCCCAAGGCCAGGCCATTCGTGTGTAATGATCAGTGCACACCCATCCCAACAAACCCATGATTGTCAGAAAAGAGCCGACATTGACATTTGTTCGGTTGAATATCAGTGCTAGCCAAAGAAGTCTGGTGAGTGTCAACTGGTCAATAACTGCCCCATTGCAATATGGTCCCCATGGGTGCCAAGATGGCTTCCCAATCAATGGTCCAACAAGATGCATTGTCACTGCGGCCGCCACCGATGGTCCCAGCAGTGGAACAAGTGTGCGGCTGGCACAGGGCTGTGCAGTGTTTCCCTCTGTTGGGCACAGGGTCGCTTTGAGTCAGAACTCACCCTGTGGCACCAAAGAGTAACAACAAGAGAGTTGTGACATTCTAAGCGTTTACCTTTTGTTAAGAAAGAACTTAACAATTGGAAGTAATTTGCTCCTTAACTTCCAAGGAATGATTTGTTTCTATTTCTTTTTTTTAAAAAAAAAGATAGCTTAAATCTGACTTTTATTTTTCCTTCCAAAGACAGTTTAAATTCAACACTTTGCACTTATTACCTTGACTCCCTCAGGTCATGGCCCCTGAGACTCTGTCATTCCCTGTCCAAATGGACAATCGGAAGTGCTGCTCTTCCAGGGGGAACCTTGTGCCCACAGAGACTCTGGGGCATCCTGGCAGTTTGTGAGGTAGAAACCCGGCCATTTGGGGAGCCTCGGAGCTTTAGCTTCCTGACACGTGGGGGTCAACAGTTACCAATGTGCTTCCGTTCACGGAAAAATGTGCGGGTGACTGTGGCTGGTGATTGGAGACAAAGCAAAGTGTAGAGGGAGGAGTTAAGGCAGTGGGGCTTGAGAAGTCAGGGGAGGGCTGGAGGCCCGTGTGGGCAGTTGTGGTGAAGACACAGGGAGAAGGGAGCAGGCCTGCAGAATGAACAGGGGAGGAGGATGAAGGAGGGTCAGCACAGGAGCAGAGAACCTTCTGGTGTTGTAGCCTGCAAAGACGCCAGCAGAGCTGAGTCCAAAGGGGGCAGGGTAGATGGAAGAGGCAATGGATGGACCAAGGACTTAATCCAGCATTTTCCCTGTAGAATTTGGGCCTGGAAACGGCTCCCATAGGAATCCAATCTATCTAGAAAGGTAATTGCTTACAGAGCATCTGCCAGTGCACCGTGCCTTGGGGAAGGCAAGTGTTTGGTTTCCTGGCGTGTGAATAAACACTCTAAGAAAAATTAAGGGGCACGACCCCTTGCACTTAAATCTAAACCAAAGAACTGAAGGCATGATCTGCTCCAAATGAAAGTGAGTCTGTTGTTATTTTTTTAATCAGCTTAAAAGGATGTCTTTTCACTTGTCAAGTAGTCCAGAAACTGTACATAAGATTATTGGTATGTATATTTCACCCACGAACCATTATAAGCACGTTAGACAAAGGGCCTTGTGGCAACTAAGCATGTGTAGTGCAGAGAAATTCCTTTATGAAACAATCCATCAAACACAAAAGTCTTGAAATACCCCTGCTGGCCTGTCCTATCTCTCCACATTTGCTTCCCTGAAAAAGCAAAATAGATTCATAAGAAGGAGAACTAACTCCATGGAAGAGATGAAGTTTGTCTTCTAATAAAGAAAGAAAAATGTCCTGCTTTCTTCTGGGCCTTTATAATGTTCCTTCTTACCCAGGTATGTCCCAAGCACAGAGTGCTAAGTAGATTACTGACCTTGGGACACTCAAGATCAGCCTGGTGAAAGATGACTTGTGTTGAAAGACGAACCACCTTCATCTGGAACTTGTACATTTGAGCTGGGGACACATTTGTCACCTAGCAGCCTCGAAGTAAACAGGGTGGCTGCTCCCCCAAAAATAGGTTTGCCGTTTGCAAAGGGGACCGGATTAGATGATCCTTCTGGGACAGCCCTAGCCCTCTGGGGCTCAACATTTGGCCTTTTAAAAATGCCCAATGGGACGGAATTTTCAAACTGTCTCGATGGAAGTTTAGATAGAGGCAATATCTTTAAACGGAAAAGTCGGGGGTACATATCAACTCCTAAATGCATACATCCTTTGTCCATGTTGTTCTCCTCCCAGACACAGCGCATGTACACTTGGCTGCACAGTGGCTCCAATGTACATATACTTAATATTTGTTTGGCATTTTTTGGAATAAGAAAAAACAAACGTGAATGGGATGAATTTTAGAGATGATCAATGGAGCACTGATTGAATGCGTTCTATATACCCATTCAATGGAATATGATTTTAAAAGCATATGATAGATCTGTGTGTGTTCTTCTGTATGCGTTCCTATTTTCATGACAGGTTCCCTCTTTTCTTGGTCTTTTTCTCCCCTCCAGCACTTGCAATTATGCTTGGCACATAATAGATGCTCAATAAGTGTTATAAGAAAACGAATAATGTATTTATCTTCCTATGAGTTTAAGGTACTCTGCATTTCCCAAGGCATTTCACAAATGGATCTTTGGCGCAGTTATAGAAGGAATGAATATTTTGCACAACCCTGCCCTGGAAGAGTAGCTGATAACAGCTAAGAGTGATAAGGCTTAATTTCAATTCCCCAAAACACCCCCCTAGGGCTATAGAGATGGAGGCTGGGAGTGAGCGGGGAAAAGATCCAACCACCTGCAAACCCTACTGAGAACATTCCACAAGTGATGCTCAAGTCAGCAGGCAGTTTTGACTGGATTTGAAGGCAGAACATGAAAGAAATCTCCAGCTGTTCTTTTGAAAACATCTCTGTGGATTCCTTGTCAATTTGAACACAAACTCTTTAGCTCAGCAAAATCCACTCCTCAAATGAGACAAGATATTTCCAAAGAATATATGCCTGTATTTAGCAAGATGGCTCTAACTTTTCAATGTCAGAGAGTTTGAAGATAGATTCTGAGTGAGTAGCTTCTTCTGAACTAATAACGTAAGAGGTTTGAACATCCCAATATGAACCTAACTGTGACCTCTATTTTGAAAGGGCAGGAAGTATAACTGTATGCATCATGCGCGCCCCCCCCCTCCCCCGCCGCCTTTGCTACTTGATTTCTCGGCTCTCATGTTTATTTTTATTTTCCATTCTGTACATTGAAATATAACCCTTGGGGGATCTACTCTCACAGAAATTTGAAATCGGTGCCCTCACACTCCCACTTCCTTTATAGAAGAAATTAGAAGGCCTAATAAATAGAACTACACCTGTTGGTTAAAGATACATGTTACAGAAACTGAAACTGCTGCTCGTTTCCCTCTGTATGTTCAAGGGAGCATCTAAGGATTTGTTTCCAAAGAACTGCTGAAAATATGGAAACTTGACATCGTCATAAAAGTTGCTGAGATGCTGGGTGCTTGATTGACAAGTGTGCTCTCACAGCACCCTAGTCACAGTAGATTAGTCCAGTTTTGGCAGCCTATCGGAGCCTCTGAGAGTTGCTTGACTTTGGGATAGTCAACTTAGAAGAGTGTAGTTTTGATTGACACCTACCATTCTGTCAGGACCATGAGACATACTTTAAAGCCTTACTCTGGGGGATGAGATGGAAAGAGAGAGATTAGCTGCTTTACTTTTGACCATTAACAAGTTTCTGCTTACATCTCTGTACCTCCTTAATTGACTAAAGAAAGACTATGAAGACATTTGTTGGAAATGTGGACCTCCTCTTTTCAGTGAAGCCCAAAGCCCCATGGATAGTTGGCCACGGTCTTCATTCTCCAGGGTTACTCTAAGAGAAATTCCACCAGGGATGACTGAACAACAGAAATGCATTCGCTCTCAGATCACGAAGCAAGAAGCCCAAATTCTGGCACCAGCTCGAAGGAAAAACTTTTTTTCCCCGCTTGTGGCTTAGTCAAGTTGACACATGTTTGGAGGGTGAGGAGAGATATAACCCAACCCATAACAGCCAAAATTCTTCAAGTTCAACACATTGGCTTTTTAAGATAGACCAGGGGTGGGGGGAACATTTTAGATTCACAGAAAAATTAAGAAGGTAGCTCAGGTTCTATCTACCCAACCCTTTGTTGCCCCTTTTTGTACAGGATGGTAAGTATGTGACAATCGACAAGCCCATACTGGTACATCATTATTACTGAAAGCCCCTTGTTGATTCAGATTCCCTTAGCTTTTACCTAATGCGCACTTTCTGTTCCAGGAGCTGCCACGGTCCCATATGAACACAGAGCGCCATGTCACCAGAGGCATCTCCTGGCTGTGGCAGATTCCCAAATGTTTTTGGCTTTTGAAGACTTGGAAAGTTTGGAGGGGCATACTCATACATTTTTTAAGGTGACAATATTCCTGGAAATTGTCAAATGTTTTTCTCATGGAAAAATTAGGATGATGTGTTTTGAGACACAGGATCGCAGAGGTGAAGCATTTTAATTAATTTCAGTGCTGACACTGGTCACCGAGCTGAGGTATTGCTTTCTGCTTTCTTCCCTCGAAAGTCCCCCCTCCCCTGCACCCTTTCCACGGTGTACTCTTCGTAGTGGGAGCATCACTGTGTCCAATAGGAGCTTCCTCTTCCAGAAGCAGAATATTGACATAAATTACGTAGCGTTGTTCTACACAGGAAATTTGGTTCTTCCCCACTTGTTATTTTATTATTCAATCAGGTGTTGATATCAGTATGAACTTATAGATACAGTTAATTTGGATTTTAGTCCCATCATACTGTATTTCGCTGACCCAACTGTTCCAGATTTAGCTACCGGAGGATCTCTTCTTTCCCTTGATCCCTGGGTCCCTATGACATACCTGCATCAATGTGAATCGTTTTGTTGTGCTTTTTTGGGGGGTGGGATTAGCACTTCCTTAATCTGGGGCAACATAAGATATTCCGGGTTCATTCGTATACTTTCCCCCTCAGTTCTAGGATCACTCATTCCTCCAAGGAATGTCATTCCTTTTAGGCTTGCTCAGCTGACAGCCACCTTGAGTTGATATCTGTAAATATTTCTCCATACACTCATCTATGTATCTTTTCTAAACTCTGAGCATTAGACTCTCCCTTCTGATGTCTCCAAAATCAACCATTCTTGCCTCCTCCCTTTCCTTATCTTTATTTAAAATCCCACACCATAATGGAGAAACCTGGCTCTCGCCATCTGACATCTTTTACTCAATTGTTCTGTTTTAGCATGCATGTATCATAATATCAAAACTGCTAAAGTGCCCTCCCAGGTGAACTAACTTCATCAACATGAGTGCCATGGGTACAGGATGTTCCTTTTGCTTCTAGCCTGGAAGACCCAACTCAATGCTAACTTTAAGGAAATCAGTGCCTTCCTAGCCCCACTCCTTCAGTGAGGTTGCTTCCTAAAAGTTTTTTTAACACAGATTTGCCACACATTGAGATTTGTCACGATTTCAATGCCTTCCTGGGATCCCTTAATTTTCTAAATAAGCTTTTTAGAAATTTGGGTGTTAAGATGACTTCTTTGTGTTCTTAAACCCGAGGGGTTTTGACGAATGTACAATAACGGCATACACCCACCAAGACAACAGGGCCCAGTCACCACTGCTTTCTCCTTCCACGACCCTGACAATTGTTGGCTCTTAATTTCTTATACAGTTCAGACTGTTCCATTTCCTGAATCTTCTCATATAACTTCCATTTATACAGGTTGTAGCCTTTTCCAATTGTGTCTCTTTCATTTATCACCGTGTATTGAATGTTATTCTATGTTTTGTGGCTTGATAAGTCAGTTCTTATTTATTATCGCTGAATAACATTCCATTGTGTACATTCCCAGGGGAGAAAGATGAGGCTTTCTCCTCTCAACAGTTTACAGCCTTGGAAACCCACTGCCAGGGCAGTTCTACCCGTTCTATAGGGTTGCTATGAGCCACCATCAACTTGATGGCAGTGAGTTTGAGTGTCTGATCAATCACCAAAAGTTGGTTATCCATTCACCCATGGAGGAGCATCTTGGTTGGTTTCTGTTTTAGGTGATCGTGAATAAACATGCACATGAAGGTTTTTGTCTGGAGGGAAGTTTTTCAATCAATTCCCATTAGATTTTAAACTGAAAGGGAAATATAAATGTTTTTATCTAATAAGGGTGGGAAAGGAAGGATCACCTTCCAGTGACTTTCAGTTTCTATTCAACTTCTTAAAATCCCCAGATTATCAGCATTGATCTTATTCGCCTGATCCCCACCACCACCCAATGTGAGCTGTAAGATGTGTTAAGTCTTAGGACCTCAGGACTTGAAGGATGAGTAGTTTTCAATCATGGTATTGGATTATGAGATCTTGAGCGTGATTGGCATCATGGCGTCTGTGGTGGTCCCTTTTGAACTATATTCCTAAGCAGAACCTACCTGTTGCAAGGTGCATCAAATGAGGAAGTCTCCACTGGAAGTCTCAGGTAGAACTCTGAGTTCCGCCAATATTTGAAGCTTACTTTTGCCAGTGTCCTCCTTTCCTTTATTGTCTCGGGTAATGCTTTTGTTAAGCCAATGACCAGGACCCTCTATTGTGACCGGGAACTCTCTCTTTCTCTCACAGTCACTGAGTGGATTCAGATTCATAGTGACCCTATACGGCATGGTAGAATTGCCCCCTGTGGGTTTCTAAGACTAATGCTTTAGAGGAGTAGAAAACCTCATTTTTCTCCCATAGGGCATCTGGTGGTTTTGAACTGCTGAGTGTGGGGTCCACAGCCCCACTCATACCCACTGCAAGTTGAAATACTTGACGTTAGCTGGATCGTGCTATGTACTAGCAGGGTGAGACCTAGTGCTGTCAGGTCCTCGGGAGACTTCTTGTGCTAAAAGGCAGGAGCCACTTGTAACAAGATGCCAAAGAAAGGCTCACCACATAGGAATCTAAGAACACACTTTTAAAAGTGGGGAGTACGTTGCATATTTATAGGCACATCTTCCCTTCATTTTCTAATATTTCTCCTACATGTTAGGGTACACAAGGGGGTACCCACACCAAAAAATGATTTGTTTTTTCAAAGAAATGTATTTAACTTTTTTAAAAAAACAATCATATCATCTTCAAAGTACTCTCCTTTACACTTAATACATTTATCAAATCTGCAGTTCCATACTTGGAAATTTTTTTAAAATCATTTTATTGGGGGCTCATATAACTCTTATCAGAATCCATACATACATACATCATGTCAAGGACAGTTGTACATTTGTTGCCATCATCATTCTCAAAACGTTTGCTTTCTACTTGAGTCCTTGATATCAGCTCTTCTTTTACCCCCTCCCTCCCCACTCACCCCTCCCTCATGAACCCTTAATAATTTATAAATTATTATTATTTTGTCATCTTACACTGTCCGACGTCTACCTTCACCCACTTTTCTGTTGTCCATCCCCCAGGGAGGAAGTTATATGTAGCTCCTTATAATCATTTCCCCCTTTCTATCCCACCTTCCCTTCACCCTCCCAGTACCACCATTTTCAGCATTGATCCTGAAGGGATCATCTGTCCAGGATTCCCTGTGTTTCCAGTTCCTATCTGTACCAGTGTATATTCTCTGGTCCAGACAGATTTGTAAGGTAGATATCCTCTGGTCCAGACAGATTTGTAAGGTAGAATTGGGATCATGATAGTGGCCGGGGGGGGGAGCATTAAAGAACTACAGGAAAGTTATATGTTTCTTTGTGGCTAACCTGCACCCTGACTGGCTTGTCTCCTCCCCATAACCCTTCTGTAAGGGCATGTCCAGTTGCCTACAGATGGGCTTTGGGTCTCCACTCCATACTCCCCCTTATTCACAATGGTATGGTTTTTGTTCTTTGCTGCCTGACATCTGATCCCCTCGACACCTCATGTTCACACAGGCTGGTGTGCTTCTTTCATGTTGGCTTTTTTGTTTCTCAGCTATATGGCTGCTTGTTTATCTTCAAGCCTTTAAGACCCCAGCTGCTATATCTTTTGATAACTGGGCACCATCAGTTTTCTTCGCCACATTTGCTTATGCACACATTTGTCTTTAATGATCATATCAGGAAGGTGGGCACATAGTGATATGATTTTTTATTCTTTGATGCCTGATACCTAGTCCCTTCTACACCTTGTGGTCACACAGGCTGCTGTGCTTCTTCCATGTGGGCTTTGTTGCTTCTGAATTAGATGGCTGCTTGTTGACCAACAAGCCTTTAAGACCCTAGACACTATATCTTTTGCTAGCCGGGCACCATAAGCCTTTCTTCACTACATTAGCTTATGCACATATTTGTCTTCATCCATCATGTCGGGAAGGTGTGCATCCTGGAATGCCAATTTTATAGAAGAAAGTGTTCTAGCATTGAGTAAGTACTTGAGTGGACATCCAATGTCCATCTGCTGCCTTAATACTAAACCTATAAATACATGCACGTAGATCTATTTCTCCATCAACCTATATAAATATATTTACATATGTGCATTCCAGTCTTTAGACCTCTATAAATACCTTTGTCACCTAGTTCTTTCCTCTATTTTCTTTTACTTTCCCCTTGTCCCACTATTATGCTCATCCTTCATTTGGCTTCAGTAATTTCTCTTGGTTACATTGCCCTTGCTGAATCCCTACCAGGCCTCTCAAGCCTCATTGTCACTAATTTTGGATCACTTGTTGCTCCCTTGTACCTGTGTTGGTCAACACCACCTCTTTCTCCCTGTCTCCCCCTCTCCCATGTCCCCCCAGAACCATTGGTCCCATTGTTTTCTCCTCCAGACTGTTCATCCAGCCTTTCTTATCTAGATAGATCTGCAGAGATAATAATATGCACCAAAAAATCAAGGCGTAGCGAGACAAAAGAGAACACAACGATGACGACAACAACAAAGAAAACCAATGACCAAGAAAAGAATAAATTAATTTTAAAATAAATAATAAAGAAAAATAAAAACCTATAAGTAGATCAAGGTCTAATTTTTGACCTATTGGCATGTCCCCCAGTCGAGTCCGATGGGTGCCACACTCTGGCCCAAAAGTCTTTCTCTGGCCCAAAAGTCTTTCTTGCAAACACATCTGTTTGGATGGCTGACAGCACCTCTCGGATTTTTTCTTCACCTCTTCTGCATCATCAAATCTCTGTCCTTTCATGTCCCTGTTCCTTCTCAGAAACAGAGAAGTCACATGGAGTGAGGTCAGGTGAGTAAGGTACATAGGGCAAGAGAGTCATGCTGTTTTTGTTTTGTTTGTTTTTTTGCCAAAACCTGGAACACTGAGATGGCTGCATAAGCAAGTGTAAAACCAGTCCCTGTCTGCCTCAAATCAGGTCTTTTTTTCCATACATTGTTATGCAATCTTTTCAGAGCCTCTAAATAGAAAACCTCCTTAGCACTCTGACCTGGTGGAACAAATTTCAAATGCACTATCCTCCTCATATTTTTAAAAAAATGAGGTAAACAAGTGGCCATCTAGCTGAGAAGCAACAAAGCCCACATGGAAGAAGCACAGCAGCCTGTGAGATGTCGAAGGGATCAGGTATCAGGGATCAAAGAACAAAAATCATATCATTGTGAATGATAGGGACTGTGGAGTGGAGACCCAACACCCATCCGTAGGCAACTGAAGATCCCCTTATGGAAGGGTCATAGGGAGGAGATAAGCCAGTCAGGGTGTAGTGTAGCAACGATGAAACATACAACTTTCCTCTAGTTCCTAAATGCTTCCTCCCCTACCACTATCATGGTCCCAATTCTACCTTACAAATCTGGCTAGACCAGAGGAAGTACACTGGTACAGATAGGAACTAGAAACTTAGCGAATCCAAGGCAGATGATCCCTTCAGGACCAGTGGTGACAGTGGCGATACCAGCATGGTCGAGGGAAGGTGGGGTGGAAAGGGAGAACCGATTACAAGGTTCTACATATAGTCTCCTCCCTGGGGGACGGGCAACAGAAAAGTGGGTGAAGGGAGATGTCAGACAGTATAAGATATGACAAAATAATAATTTACAACTTATCAAGGGTTCATGAGGGAGGGAGGAATAGGGAGGGAGGAGAAAAATGAGGAGCTGATGCCAGGGGCTTAAGTGGAGAGCAAATGTTTTGAGAATGATGAGGGCAATGAATGTACAAATGTGCTTGACACAATTGATGTATGTATGGATTATCATAAGAGTTGTATGAGCCCCTAATAAAATGATTTTTAAAAAAGAAATTTTAAAAAATGAGCATCATCTTGATCTTTGATTTCACTTGATGAGTTTTTTGAGGGTGAGGTGATGACGGCATCTTCCACTGGCTTGACTGATGTTTGGTTTCCAGATCACCAGTAATGACCTGGGAGTGGGCGGGAGGGGTCTGGTTCACTTTCAAAGCCCAGCATGTTTCCGTTTGACACTCTTTTTACTGGTGAGTCAGAACCAGAGACATACATTCCATAGTGACCCTTCTTATTCCCAAATCTTCCATTAAAATTCGCTGAACCAAGGTTCAAGATAGTCCAGAAAACTTCCCCAGCTCTTCAATGGTCGGTTGTCAGTCTTCAAGCACAAGTGCATGAATTTTGTCGACATTTTTTGTCCCTTTGGGAAGTTGACAGATGTCCAGAATGAGGCGTGTAATGAATCGATATTACACCTTTTATTAAACAAAAAATCCACTAGTGCACTTGACTTTTTTCTCATAGCGCTATCCTTATAAGCTGTGTTCAACATCACAATAGTTTCTGCAGCATTTTCCCCGAAGTAGGAAATTAAATTTCACAGTCGCACGCTGTTCTCTTAAATCAGCCATCACAATAAACCAGGTTTGAGTGAAACTACTTTTACAAAAAAAGTCACGGTGACCAGAGAGAACCTTCCAAGGTGACACCACTGGGTGCACTAACTCAGAGCAAGTTGCCCAATGCTTGCCTAAATAGGAAAAATATGTAATACAAAATTCAGCCCAGTGCAATTCTGGTTTTGGGGGGTACTTCCTCATATGATTTGTGACGGTGTTGGGAAAGAATATAATTGGGACTGGCAGTGGTGCTGTGGGTTAAATTTGGGACTACTAACCTACAAGATCTATGTTCAAATCCACCAGCCATTCCACAGGAAAAAGATAAGGCTGTCGGCTTCTATAAAGATTTACAGTCTCAGAAATCCTATGGAGCAAATCTATACCATCCTAGAATGTGCATCTGAGTCAGAATGGATCTGATGGCAGTGAGTGGGTGGTGCAATAATGAACTAGGTCGTAATTTGTCTACACCTCTGTCAGAGTTCACTCTTTCAGGTAGACTTGAGACATCTGTCACCTGCTCTCAGGATGTCAGCAAACCTTGTGAAACGTTTCCGAAAGTCCTCTGTGTTTGGCTTAGCTATCCCTCTGCTACCCTGGGACCCCACAAAGGCCGTGACTCCTAAGGGAGAATAATCACTCTGTGTTTCTACGGAGAAATGCTCCATTCCAAATGTCTACTGTCAGATTGTGATTTATAAACTTGATACATAAGAGGTGTACTCTACACCGATAGTTATTTATTTTAGTTCAGTTCCATTGCACTCAACTATACAATTTAAATAAATTTTCAGTTTAATTTAAATAAAAGCTAATTCAATGCTGAATACAAATATAATTAGAGGCACATCTTCATTTTATATTATTTCTTTTATTTGTTATGGTATATAATTTGTGGTAGTGTTGGGAAAGAATATAATTGAACATATACTAAAATATTTGGGCTTAAAAATACTTTACTATGTATTCAGTAGGTTTTGTGCCACACAGCATTTCCCTCCAGCTAGAGTGACTTAGAATGGAGCTTCTCTGAAAGTCTTTGGGTTTTCCTAACAGTGGGAGAGCATGGGCTGAAAGCGGTCAACCACACTCCTATAAGATTCTGTTTCTTGGGACAAGGAGGAGACAGAAAGAGAGCATGATTCCTGCCACTATCTCCAAAGACCTCTCTGTTCTCCTCGTCCCTCTCTCCTTTGGGCATTCCACACTGAGAACGGCATTTAGTGCCCCATCCTCATGGACTCTTTGCTCCTTCCATCCTTCTTTCATTACAACATCAGTGATCACGGATGGTTAAATTCAGAAATTTTAGCATAAACCACTGGTTAGTTGAAACTGGCCATAGCAGAAGCTCTTTTTAAAAACATAAAATGTCTGCATGAAGTCTTACAGGTGCAAAAGTTTGCCACCATTGACTGTTCAAAAAGTTGAAGGTTTGCAACCCCAAAATGCCTTTATTTCTCACCTTTAAGGTGATATAAACATTTTCCCTTCTCTGGAACTTCAAAAGGACGAAGATCCTAAGAATTATATCTCATTGCATAATGAAAGAAGTGAGGGAATAGAAGAGATTTCTAAATAGTATCTGTTATGATCCCGTGGCTTTTACTTTTAGTGTATGTGCTGCCGAAGCAAGCGCAATCCCGTGGCTTTTAACTAGTGACCCACTCTATCAAAGTGCTGCTTAAAATTCTCTATCACCTGGTGGTAGTTAAAGTGTGGTTCGTAGACTAGCAGCATCAGCATCAACATCACCTGTTGTTTGTCAGCAAAGCAGAATCTCAGGCCCCACCTCAGACCAGTTCAATCAGAATCTGCGTTTAACAAGAACTTCAGGTGTATTGAAGTCCTGACATGGGGCCTCGATTCACAGATGGATGGTGAAGTATGAGATGCACTGCTCAAGCGTGTAACTATGCCCAGGATGCATAGTTAGATGCCCGCCTAGATCACAAACATTCTTCTAATGTTGCAGCCTCATAAGGAATTATGGAGTTTTTAATGCTGGAGCAGGGAGCGTTTTTGTCTCATAACACGTTTCTAGTATAAGCATGCTTCTTAAAAAAATAGTAAACCTCTGAATCTTTCTGACGCTTCTCCTAGACTTGAAATACTTGAGTGTGTGAGCCAGTCTTGTCTCTCATCTTCTCCTAGGTTAACAAGGGAATTCATAAAAGCCCCAAACCAATCCCACTGCCACAGAGTCTATTCCAACTCACAGGGACCCTTTATAGGGCTTCTGAGACTATGAAACTTTATGGTAGCAGATAGCCTCATCTGTCTCAAGAAGGGGATCAATATCTTGTGAAATTGCAGAGTACATCAAATGAGCTCAAGTCAACTACATTCGATGTCATTGTTAACTGGCAGTTTTGAGGACACTGTGGTAATATAAGGAACTCTGTTGAGTTAGCAGTGCAGGCCTGAAAAATGAAATGCTATATACTGCAATAGAGAAGATGGATCTGTAAAATTAAATCCTGTGTGCAGACTTTTTGATTGCCAATCATAAATCAAGCCCTGCCCTGTAAACCATGGGTCAGATGGATAATGAACTGTCAGGAGATTGGCTGAAAGTCACATATATTAAAGTACACTTCAATATATATTGAAAATATTTTGAACAAGATGCTACATCAGGATAAATAAACAGAGTGACCCTAATCTCCTATTCCGAGTTTACTAACCTCAGACAAGTGACATTCGGGCCTGCATAATTCTTGTTGGGGAGGGGGATGGGGGGGAGAGTCAAATCTATGCATTGTAGGTAGTTCAAAAGCACCCCTGCCTTCTGTCCATTAGATCTGTCCTTCCTCCTTAAAGATGTGACCACCAAATATGCCACTGAATGCTTCCAATCACCCTGTGGGGAACAGATAGATCCCAGGTGAGAACCACTGTCCTATGTCAGCGTAAGTATTGATGAAATAGACAATGTCCATTCTTTGACAGCTCTGAAGTCATAGACACAATATATCACTTCTGCACAGAACCTGAAAATGAGTCCCAAAGATTGAATTTTCAGGGTCAGGTCAGTTAGCTAAGGCACTTGCTGCATGATGAGGTTGGCGTTTACAGGTTTCTATGGAGTCCTCTGAGTAGTACACACAGTTAAGCACTCAGCTGCTCACTGCAAAGTTAGCAGTTGGAGTCCACCCAGAGGAACCTCAAAAGATAAAATCTGATCAAACAACAAAGAAAGTCAAAACCAACAAAACAATAACAACAACAACAACAAACCAATATAACAATAACAAAAAGAAAGCCACTGACAAAAGTGAAACTACAAATAGTTTAAGGTCTGTTTGTTGGCCTTTACGAGTGTTTTCCAGTAGAGTCTGGTGAGGTGCCACACTCTGTCTTCAAAGTCTATTTTTGGTCTTCCCTGGGGGTTTCATCACTCTGCTCCCTGGCATTCTGTGATGCTCACCTTACCAACACAAGCGTTGAAGACAAAATGGGTGCATAAATAAATGTGGTGAAGAAAGCTGATGGTGCCCGGCTAACAAAAGATATAGATTCTGGGGTCTTAAAGGCTTGAAGATAAACAAGTGGCCATCTAGCTGAGAAGCAACAAAGCCCACATGGAAGAAGCACACCAGCCTGTGTGATCATGAAGTGTCCGTGGGATCAGGTATCAGGCATCAAAGACCCAGAACAAAACCACACAGAAGGTGAAGGGTGGGGTGGGGCATGGAGTAGAGACCCAAAGCCCATCTGTAGACAATTGGACATCCCCTCACAGAAGGGTCGCAGGGAAGAGATGAGCCAGCCAGGGTGCAGTATAGCACCGATAAAACATACAACTTTCCCCTAGTTCTTTGGTGCTTCCTTCACCCCACTATCATGACTTCAATTCTACCTTACAAATCAGATTAGACAAGAGCATGCACACTGCTACAGATAAGAGCCCGTAAAAACACAGGGAATCCAGGATATATAAATCCTTCAGGGCCAACAAGGAGAGTAGAGATATCAGAGGATTAGGGAGGGTTGGAGGAGAAAGGGGAAACAAATCACAAGGTTCAATCTAGAACCCCCTCCAAGGGGGATGAATAATGGAAAGTGGGTGCGGGGTGCCGGAGGGCGATGTAAGATATAGAAATACTAATCTATAACTTATCAAGGATCTGTGAGGGAGGGTGACTGGAGGAGGGGAAGAAATGGGGAGCTGATATCAGGGCCTCAAGTGGGAAGAGAATGCTTTGAAAATGATGATGGCAGCATATGTGCAAATGTGCTTGACACACTGGATGAGTTATGGATTGTGATAATAGATGTAGGAGTCTGCAATGAAAGTATTTTTAAAAGGAAAGAAAATGTCTGATGATCAGCCATTAAAAACCCCATGAACTTCCCCTCTGACATGCATGAAGTCTCCAGGAGTGGACAGCATTGACTCACCAGAAACTGGTATTCTCCTTGCAGAATGCAGTTAGAACTTTTACAATACTGTCTTGCAGAAGATCTATGAAAGCCTCTACTCTCTTTAAACTGTGGAGATCCTTGAAGCCACAGCTGTCACCCAGGCCAGCATCAATACATAGAACAAATATATGTTGGCCAACAACAGCAGTGACTCCTTCAGAGTTCTACAGGCATGGTGACCCTTACTCTCCTCCTCCCTTTCCACATCCCTGGATCCCAGTGACCCCAAGGAGGAGACCCCATCAGGCAGAAAGCACCCTCTACCCTTCGTGTTTCAGCAGAGGATCCAATTTCAGGGGTTGGTGCTGCAGGAAGAGGGCAGTGTTGGGTGAGGTCCAAATGCTGACTTTCTAAGATCCTCTCTGCTCTAAGATTCTATATCCAATCCAAATCTCCCCTCCACGGAAATGTATGGACAACTGATATTGACAAAAGTCACTGAAATGGCCGCTGCTGCGTTTGCCCTTCTTAACAAAGCAGGACTGCTTTAGCTCTGCAATTAGTCTACTGAGGTAATTAGTTTATTGCCAACCTGGCCAATAACCACATGTGAAGTTAACTGAAGGGCAGAGAGATAAATGACTCAGTGAGCCTTGCCTTTCTAGTTCTCGGGTCTCTTGCTTTGTGATGGTCCCATCAGGGTGCAGCTGCCTTAGCCAGTTCCCTGCTTCAGCTGGCATGGCTCACTTCCTGCAAGACATCCCCAAGGAGAAACCTCATGGACCTACCCCAAGGCAGCCCTGGATGATGGAGCACCCATGTGTAGACCCTTGCCAGTGCTGAGATGCTTACACATTCACTGATTCGGCTTTCCTCCTGCAGTTGGCATCATTGGTCTGTTATGTAAGATGGAGGTGGACTTTGTAGATTGGTGTTGGACATATGGGTTAATGGGTTAATATTGGACTGTGGGCTTGGGCAGCACTGGGTTAGGATGTTTTCACGATGTGCACTTAACCTTTATGTAAAACTCTCTCTTGCACATGAGTTTCTGTGGATTTGTTTCTCTAAAGTACCCAGACAAACACTTCTATGTACCAGTTCAGAGACAGTTTCTCCTGCTTGTTTACCAGTGCAGGCTCTCACCTCTTCTGAAAGAGAGAGAATGTCTAAACTTCAAATTGTCAACAGAGGTGTGAGTAGGATCCCTAAGATGACCCTGCTGTCCTTTTGCCCCATCAGGGAACCCCTCCGGGCTTCTGAGTTCACAGGGATGCCCTAGTTCATGGCCCTGCCAGTGGCTTCGGCAGTTTGCTAGAAAGCAAGCCAACCCACCAGCTCTCATCTGTGGGCTACTCCCATTTAACAAGATTCTACTGTGCCTTCTCAAGCTCCTTGTGCACAAGACGACATTGTTGCCACCACTGTCCCTGTCCTCTCTTGCCAAGACTACTGGGGATGCAACACTGAATGCTGACACTGTCCTCTGTCCCCTTTAACAGCATTTCTTTACCTTCATTTCATTTATGACCTCTCTCTCTCTCTCTCTCTCTCTCTCTCTCTCTTCCCCCCACCCCCTGAGTAAGCCATCTGTTCCTAGACTTTCCTTTTCTAATATTACATTTAATTGATTATTAATTGGGAGTTAATACATATATCATATCATTCCATAGTTTAATCATTTCAAGCAGTATTATACAATTGCTACCACAATCAGTTTCCAAACATTCTTTTTCTTCCTGGACGCCTTGACATCATCTACCTTTCACCATGCCCATGCCTGACCCCCACCCCACTGAACACCAACACCCGAAGCCCTTATTCTACTAGCTGTCCCTATAGGTTCTTCAATCCTGTCTCCCACATCTCTTTATTTTTTTAAGTCATTTTACTGGGAGCCCATACAATTCTTATCACAATCCATACATACATTCATTGTGTCAAGAACATATGTACATTTGTTGCTATCATCATTCTGAAAGCATTTGCCTTCTACTTGAGCCCTTAATATTGGCTGCTCATTTTTCCCACTCTCTCTGCACAACCCCCTTCTTCATGAACCCTTCATCATTCATAAATTATTATTATTTTGTCATATCTTACACTGTCCAACATCTCCCCCAGCCCTCTTCTCTGCTGTCCATCTTCCAGGGAGGAGGCTATATGTAGATTCTTGTAATTGGTTCCCCATTTCTACCTCACATTCCCTCCACCCTTCAAGCATCGCCACTCTCACCGCTGGTCCTGAAGGAGTCATCTGTCCTGGAGTCCCTGTGTTTCCAGTTGCTATCTGTACCAATGTACATCCTCTGGTCTAGCCAGATTTGGGATCATGATAGTGGGGGTGGGTGGGAGGAAGCATTTAGGAACTAGAGGAAAGTTATATATGTCATCATTATTACCCTGCACCCTGATTGGCTCATCTACTCCCCACAACCCTTCAGTAAGGGGGTGTCAAGTTGCCTACCAATGGGCTTTGAGTCTCCTATCTGCACTCACCCACATTTACAATGATATGCATTTTTGTGTTCTTTGATGCTTGATACCTGATCCCTTAGACAGCTCGTGAACACACAGGCTGGTGTGCTTCTTCCATGTGGGCTTTGATGCTTCTGAGCTAGATGGCCGCTTGTTTATCTTCAAGCCTTTAAGACCCCAGAGGCAATATCTTTTAATAGTCGGGCACCATCAGCTTTCTTCACCACATTTGCTTATGCACACATTTGTCTTCAGTGATCGTATCAGGAAGATGGGTATCCACTGATATGATTTTTAGTTCTTTGATGTCTGATAACTGGTCCCTTCTACACTTTGTGGTCAGACAGGCTGGTGTGCTTCTTCCATGTGGGCTTTGATGCTTCTCAGCTAGATGGCTGCTTGTTTATCTTCAAACTTTTAAGACCCCAGAAGCATTATCTTTTGATAGCCAGGCACCATCAGCTTTCTTCACATTTGCTTATGCACACATTTGTCTTCAGTGATCGTATCAGGAAGATGGGTATCCACTGATATGATTTTTAGTTCTTTGATGTCTGATAACTGGTCCCTTCTACACTTTGTGGTCAGACAGGCTGGTGTGCTTCTTCCATGTGGGCTTTGATGCTTCTCAGCTAGATGGCTGCTTGTTTATCTTCAAACTTTTAAGACCCCAGAAGCATTATCTTTTGATAGCCAGGCACCATCAGCTTTCTTCACATTTGCTTATGCACACATTTTTCTTCAGCAATCATGTCAGGAAGGTGTGCATCCTGGAATGACAATTTAATAGAACAACATGTTCTTGCATTGAGTAAGTGCTTGAGTGGAGGCCCAATGTCCATCTGCTGCCTTAATACTAAACCTATAAATATATGCACATATATCTGTTTCCCCACTCTTATATAAATATATTTACATATGTACATTCCAGTCTTTAGACCGCTATAAATACCCTTTTTCACCTAGTTCTTTCCTCTATTTCCTTTTACTTCCCTCTTGTCCCACTATCATGATCAGCCTTTATTTGGGTTTCAGTAATTTCTCTTGGTTACATTGCCCTTGCTGAATCCCTACCAGGCTTCTCATACCCTCCTTTCCACTGATTTTGGATCACTTGTTGCTCCCCTGTACCTGGGTTGGTCAGCACAACCTCCTTACCTCTGCCTTCCCCTCTCCCAGGTCCCCCCAGAACCATTGGTTCCGTTATTTTCTCCTCCAGACTATTCATCCAGTCTTTCTTATCTAGATAGATCTGTAGAGATAATAATATGCACCAAAAATCAAGCCATAGCAAGATAGGCGATGAGTGAGAACACAGCGATGACAACAAAAAAGGAAACCAATTACCCATAGAAGAATAAATTAATTAAAAGAAAACAATTTTAGAAGAACGAAAAACCTGTAAATAGATCAAGGTCTGATTTTTTATCTCTAGGCGTGTCTTTCAGTCAGGTCCGACACCCATCTCTCTTAATCAAGACTTTCATCATTAGTGTAATGGCAGGAAATTATCTCCTCTCATTGCTGGTATACCATATGAGGGAGCTTCAAAATGTTCTTCGAAAAATGGAATTAAAAGACACATTTTCCACAGTGTTTGTGAAGCCCCGTTGGCTAGGTCAAGAGAGGGGTAGGTCGGTAGATACATCAATAGGGACATAGACACAGTGAGTAGCAGTGGTGCTCGGATAGAAATCTCACCATTCATGCAGAATGCTCCAGTTGGGCTTCTCACCTGCGGGCTCCATTCTCAGACACCACTCACAGGTGTCAGTGGAGCATCTAGACTTCAACAGACTAGGATGGAAGGCTTGACAATGTACTCCTGAAAATCAGTTAATGAAAATCAATACATCATTGCCCATCCTGGTAATGCATACAAGCCAGCCGTGTTTCTTTTTATCACAATAATTGTGCGCAGAGTCACCTTGAGCAGGGGGCCAATTGGGAGGCATGAATGACAACATTGTATATGGAAGCGAGTCACACTGACTGCTCCAGAGACCGAAATTGGGTGGATGGGGGACAGGAGTAGGAGGAGGCGATATTGTTCTACAATGTCTTTTCTGTTCCGCTCTATACAATGGTGCCTATCAACATTTTAAATCTAAATGTTAGCAAATGAGTATAATAAAATGAAAACTGAGAGCTTCAGCAGTGTCTCTTCTATTTACTAAAAGAAAAGCAGTTTCTACCAAACAATCCAATCGATTGACCGCCCCCCTCCAAAAAAAAAAACCAAACAAACAGATGTGTAGAACTTCACTGATGTGAAATATGTAGAAATCATGCAAATTCATGCAAAGGAAGAGTGGATTAGTAGTTGTCAGAATGGGGAGTTGCTACTGAATGAATACGGAATGTCTGTGCGGGGTGATGGGAAGGTTTTGGTCATGGTGATGATGGTTGTACAACCTTGTGGATGCAATTCATGCCACTAAAGTAAACACTTAAAATGGTTAATGTGGAAGTTTCCAGGAAATATGTGTGTTACAACCAAAAATAGATTCATCTGATCCATCAAATGGCACCCAAATTCCCTGCTCAAGGACTTGAAGGCCTTCTTCATGTGCTGCTTCACCAGTGGTTTTTCTTGCGTCCTATTTCACTGATGGTCTACACTGTACAGCCTTCACTTTTGCTAACTCCATTTCTCTCATCAGAAACACCTCTTTCCACTCTACCCAGGGAACTCTCCTTTTCTATACAGTCTTTGAGGCAGCCTGGTGGCATAGTGGCTTACACCTGGGGCTGCCAACCCTGAGGTCAGCAGTTCAAAATGACCAGATGCTCCTTTGGAGAAAGATGAGGCTCTCTGTCCCGCCCATAAAGGGACAGTCTTAGAAAACAGTTCTACTCTGCCTTATAGGGTCCCTGTGAGTCAGAATTGACCCGATGGCAGTGAGCTTCATTCTCATGACACTTTGAATGGCAAAGTGCAAGCTGCAATGAATATATGCAATATAGTGCTACTTAGGGTAAACATGCACACACCCGAAAGCTACATGTGCCTCATTTTATACATATATATATAATGTAACATGTAATATAAAAATTATTACCTCAGTGAGAAGTGAGAGTAAATTGTATAGCTCGGGAACAGAAGTGTAGACCAAGAAATTCCAGCATGAACTATGATTGCTAAATCGCTTACAAGATGTATGTAAGCACTTAAGCAGTTCTGGAGCCATGAAATGTACATTTTAGAGTAAAAATAGTCCATAACTCCATGGGTCTTAATTATTTTTTTGCCCCCCATGCACCCAAATTCCATGAGGACACAATAATTCATGTTCAATTTCAGGGACTGCCTAGACCCCTGGAAGCCCACCCCCAGACCCTTGAGGCTTCTGGTTGCCATATGGCTAAGGGTTTGCCATCATTTTCTTCTTCCTCCTGAGCTCGATGACTCCTCTCTGTCTCTCATGTCCCGAAGGAGTCATAATGTCTGACAGTTATTTTCATGAGCGTCAGCAGCCCTTTTCCCTCAGATTAAATTTCCCCAGAAGGTAGCTTTTCGCTGACATCTTAATACTTGGAAGAGGAGCCGATGATCCTTGAGAAGTGAGTGGATATAACATGTGGTGTGTGAGCCGCCAACAGAAGCTGAGCTGTACTGAGGGAGCGTCCGGTGTCAGGCACAGGCTTTCCAACACCATCAGGTTCTTTTTTAAGTTCTGCCATGTCATTCCCCCTCACAGGCACCCAGACTCTTAAAAAAAAAAGCCCTTTCCCAGTCTGCATTTTATATATATGTATATATATAGTTGTTGTTGTTGCTGCTTTTCTGTCTTTAAAGAAAAGGAAGTCACAGAAAGACTCATCTTTTAACTCCTGAAAGTTTAAACAATATTTCTCCTACTCCTCCAAAATGGCTTCAGTCTCCTTCAGGCTTTCAGCTCCCCTTTGTGAGTCTACTTTAAACTGTCTTCAATGGCAAAGGCAGACCTTGTAAAAGTGAAGCGAAGCATCTGGAAAAACTCATTTTTATGAAGTCCTGGAGCTGCCATTACATTGGCGGCCTCTATGTGCAATGGCTGAGCTTAAAGGTGATGTGTGCATCTTTGCTGTGTTCCACATTGCCAGGAAAACACATCCCACCTCATCTTGGTGTGCCCACCTCGCACCCCACACCGCTCACCCCATGCTGCCCCCACTATAGCTACTGCCATGGTGGCAATTGAGGCCAGCCCCATTAGTTGGACATTAATGAATGTACGTATCCCTTCTCTAGTCTCCCATTGAGTTACTACATCTTATGTAGGATAAATGAGTCCCTCTGCAGTGCAGTTAAGATGATTGGCTGCTAACTGAGAGGTTGGAGGTTCAGTTCTTTCCAGAAGCACTTTAAAAGAAGCTTTACTCATGATCCCAGTTCTACCTTACAAATCCGACTAGACCAGAGGATGTGCACTGGTACAGATAGGAACTGGAAACACAGGGAATCCAGGACAGATGATTCCTTCAGGACCAGTGGTGAGAGTGCTGATACCGGAGGGTGGAGGAAAGGTGAGGTAGAAAGGGGAAACTGATTATAAGGAAGTGGGTGAAGAGAGACATCGGACAGTGTAAGATATGACAAAATAATAATAATTTATAAATTATCAAGGGTTCATGAGGAAGGGGTGAGTGTGGAGGGAGGGGAAAAATGAGGAGCTGATACCAAGGGCTTAAGTAGAAAGCAAATATTTTGAGAATGATGAGGGCAACAAATGTACAAAGGTGCTTGACATACAACGGATGGATGGATGGATGGATGGATTGTGATAAGAGGTCTATGAGCCCCCAATAAAATTATTAAAAAGAGAAGAAGAAGAAGCTTTGCCCATCTACTTTCAAAATTTCTCATTCTTTGAAAATCCTGTGGGGCATGGTTTCTCTCTGACACACATGGGGTCACCATGAATCAAAATTGACTCAACAGCAACTGGTTTGAATACAAAGTGGAGTCTAAATATACTACACTTTCACGTGAATGTTGGCCTGGTAACCCAAGGTTGGCAGCTCAAGGTCACAATTTTCCCCCTAGGAGGAAGATGAGGCTGTCTGCTCCCATGGAGATTTATAACCTTGGAAATCCTATATAGGGTCACTATGAGTCAGGCGGGCTGCATAAGACCTCTTCAGAGAACTGAAAAGCAAAGATATCACTCTGAGGACTGAGGTGCACCTGTCCCAAGCTGTGGCATTTTCAATTGCCTCACATGCGTGTGAAAGTTGGACATTGAATTAAAAAGACAAAAGAAGAATCAATTAATTTGAATTGTGGTGCTGAATATTGAAAATACCATGAACAGCTAAAGGGACAAAACAATGTCTTGGAAGAAGTACAGCCAGAAGGCTCCTTAGAAGCAAGGATGGGGAGACTTCATCTCACATACTTTGGACATGTTGTCAGGAGAGACCAGTACCTGGAGAAGGACCTCATGTGTGGTGAAGCAGAGGGGCGGGGGACAGAGGAAGGGCCTCCAGGGGATGGATGGACTCCAGCTGCCACAATGGGCTCAGGCCTCGAAAGCATTGGGTCGGGGCTGACTCAAGGTGCCCAGCAAAAACACACGAGTCAGAAGTGGCTCCCTGGCAGCAGAGTTTTCTAGGAACTGTGGGTGATAGTTTTGTTGGAAACAATACTAGAGTCTTTATTCAGTAGAGGTCCATTGAAATGGTCTTGATTCCCTTCTCTCCTGGAGAATAATGTCTGCATCTGGCATGCAAACCCCTCTTTCATTGCTCGCTTGTGTGAAGTCTTGCTTCCAGCCGCACCAGTGGCTTTTTCCTTCCTAACAAAAGAGCCCTTCCTGCTTCTGAGTCTGTTCTTTTGTCCTTTCCTTTTGCTGTTATGGCCCTTTTGACCTGCCCTCATATGCTTCGAATCATCTTCATCTTTTTCTTAGGCATCATGATCGACATCCAACTCTAGCCTTTTGGGTTGTTGGTTTTTTCCGGCAAACATTTGAACAACACACTCCCCTCTCCTTTAAAAATGTTCTCTCTCCTACTCATAAAGTGTTTGCTTTATGGGAATTTCCTCCGGATCTACCCCCAACAAATGTATTGAGCATGTATTACAAGCATGGCGCTCTTTGAAATCTAGGCACCATGTGGTTTTGAAAACCCCTGGTTTTCTTCCCAGGGAACTGACATGCAAATGTAAGGAGACGGAAAGAATAAACAAGTGAGTGAAGAAAATAATGTGAATAGGGTAAAGTCAATAAATTAAGAGGAGCTGGTAACCAGTGACTGAGTAAAATGGGGTAAGGTGCTCCCAGGAGGTGTCTGTGAGGAGAGAATGTCTGCGTTGAACTCTGAATGTTGTGGATTTCACACAAAGGTCAGCAGGAAGACAATTCCAGGAAGACAGGATAGCAAATGCAAAGGCCTTTTGGCAGGAAGGCACTTGGCAAATAGATAACCATAGGTTTTCTGGAAAGAATGTGTGTGTGTGTGTGTGTGTGTGTGTGTGTGTGTGTGTGTGTGTACCACCACTATTTGTCTCCAAACGTCTTCATAACCCCAAGCCATAATTCAGTACCCATCAGCCATATCTCCCCATTTCAGCCCCGAGGCTCTCATAGACATTCATCTGCATTTGTTTCTATGCATTTTCCCATGATAGCTAATTCCTATAAATGAGATCATACAATATTTGTCCTTTTGTGTCTGCCGTGTTTCACTCGGCATGAGTGGTTCAAGGTTCATCCAATTCATAGCACGTAACAGAACTTTGCTTTGGGTCTATGTCTGAATAATATTTCATTTTAAGTATGTATCACAGTTGATCCATGCAACATTTGATGGACTCTTGAGTTGGTGCCACTGTTTCACGGTTGTGAGTAGCGCTGCAGGAAGCATGGTGTAGTCTCTGTTCAAATCTCTGATTTCAATTCTTTGGGGACTATATTATCTAGGTACCAGTGATGGATAGATATGGAATCTACCCTTAAGCTTTTTTAAGGAGCTGGCAAGGGCTTCTTAAAATATGTCTTGATTTCCTCTACATAGTAAGAGAACCAGCTGTTAAATTATAAGCTCCATGAGGGTAGATTTCATATCTATCCATCACTGGTACCATAATTGGCACATAATGGGTATAATTGGCACATACTGGGATAGAAATTCTTGAGGAGCTGAATGACTTATCTCTGGTCACACAACGATTTTTCAGCAGATCCAGATGGACAAGAGAACTTCTCCATCTCCTAAATGTTAGCCCCTGCTGAGCCAGACCCCTCAAACCATTGTCTCGTTGGTTTATTATCATTCATTCAGTGAAGTTACAGAAATGCACGTACTTCCTTCTGAAGGAACAATTTATAGATGAGATATCATAAATGAACTCTTTGGAATGTTTTGAAACTGCTCAATAAATCCAGGAAACTTCTATGGCATGGCTCAGCAGGTGGGAAGCTGGGGGTCACCATAGATTAAATGTTACCCTAACAACACTGGGAATTCAATATGATCAGTCCCCACCTGCTCTGCTGTAGGATTTCCAATGTTGGCACCTCTTTTAAGCTTTTGGAATGTAGATGAAGCATTCCACCATGTTAGCAGGCCACTGTTTTCCCTTCCTTGCTCTGTAGTTTATTGTTGCAGTAACTCCAGAATTCCCATCTGTCCCTTGTCTTTTACTCTCCTGTCAGAGCCTGTGTTTCAGTCATGAACCTTCTGGGTTCACTTGACCCTCCAGCCTATTGGTTATCAGTTGAGCATATTAATGATTTGCACCACCCAGGTACTCTAATGGAAGTAGAAGAAACATAAAACTTTCAAATGGTCTCATGTAAGTTATCCTTTCTGTGTTATGGGCATATGATAATACATGGGGTTATAGAATAATCTGATCACCTCCTTCAAATAAGGAAATGGAAGTTTGTGTGGATGAAGGGCTTCAGTGGTCTTCATCTGAGGAACCCCAGATGCGGAAGCCACCCTAAGAGGTCAAATGTCTTCCACGCACCACAAAAAGTAGGTGCTCTGGGAGGGAAAGTCCCTGGAAAGACTTCTCAGCTATCACCTGTTCCCACACCTGCCCTGCCCTTATTCCTTATTGCCGATGGCAGCTCCAGCCTAACTACATGGGCAGAGAACATCTGTGGACTTCCTACTGCCATGTGGCTCATAAGCTTAATATTATAGAGCAATAGAGGGACTGCCCTGAGGAGTGCTGTGTATTCAACTAACTTAAGCCCATCAACTTGAAATATCAGGTCCAACAAGGACCCAGTAGAGTGGTCAGTGTCCTTTGTTGTGTGCCCAAAGATATGCCTGGGAAAGGAGCGAGAGGGCCAGATTCATATCTCCTGCTTAATCCCTCTTTACCACCTCACAATAGCTATCTAAAGGCAATGCCTGGGGTACAATTTGAGCTCAAACAAACATATGTGAATCTTGGACCTAATCGTTGGACATACCCTTGTTTATTGTAGTAAGGGCCAGTGGGGGTTGGGTGGTAGAATGCTTTCCTTCCATGGGGAACCCTCACGTTTGATTCCTGGCCAGTGCACCTTGTGCCTAGTCACTAACCGCGTGCCAACAGAGCCTTGCCTGTTCTTATGATGGTGGACAGTTTTCAGCAGAGCTTTCAGACTCAGAGGAAGTAGGAAAGAAGCCCTGTGGATCTGCTTGTGAAAATCAGCCAATGAAAATTCAGTGGGTCCCAACATAAGGGGCTGCAGCCAATCAGGGGGGTGGTGTAGCCCTGGACAGCATTCCATTCTTCCTGTATGGAATCACTATGGGCTGAGAGTCAAACTCAATGGCAACCCGCAGCAATAACCCCCAGAAACCGGGGATCTAGATTGCTTCTAGGTCACAAATCCATCATCCCTAATATAAGCTCACTCTCTGGTCTGGTTGGTTGCTGTAGAACCTGGTTTGGAATGAGCTGGGAAGTCACTCTTTATAGCTTTGGGGCTCATCAGGAAGGACTATTTATTTGGCAGGCAGTTAGAATAAAATTTGTTTCAAGCTGGTCTTACTGGTTTCTAGAAGATGGAATTTCCTGTCTTTCTCAAGAGTCCTAAAATGGAATGTATGGCCCTTGAAAGTCACAGATGAGGAAAAGTCCCCTGAAATTCATCTAGAGAAAATATTAAAAGTGCCCATGAGACCATTATGTATACATGAGACCATTGTGGATCATCAGATCCAGCTGTTAGGGCATATCTTCCATCTTGAAGCATTTTTAAAACAAAATTCATAATTTGGAATATATAAGGGGACCCCTGATGGTTTAGTGGGCTGTGACCACTGTGGTCAGCAGTTCAAATATACCAGCAGCTCTGTGGGAGAACGAACTGGCTTTCTACTCCTGTAAACAGAGTCTTAGAGACCCACAGGGAGTTGCTATGAGTGGCATTGGGTTTGGTTTTTAGGGGACTGACACTGCTTCTGGCTTAACTTTTGCCTTTATCTTGCCATTTAGATAGCATGACCCTGAAGCAATGGGTGCACTGCAAACTGAATTCCATGCTAAAACAATCACCAAAGTCGGCATTCTAGTTTCCAGTTAAAGTTCACTTTATGAATTCACTCATAATATTCTGAATACCCACTAGTGTGTTCCTAAAACAGCCCGTTAATATTTAGTCATTATAAAGGTGAGTACGGTAAAGCAAGAGATGGATAATTGCAGCCATTACATTTTCTAGTGAGAGAGATAGACATGAGAACAAGTAACAATGTGCTAACGGATAGATTTGAGGGTCAAACACAGTGTGTTGGGAAAAGTCATTCTTGCAAGAAGACCAAGAAAGGATTCCCTAAGGAGAAAAGAGCATTGGAATTTATCCTGGAACAGTCAGAAGGGAAAACGAGCATTTCTAGCAAGTGGAGTCACACGAGTAACATGTAACATATATGACAGTGTGGGAAAGCTTGATACATTTGTACTGAAATAAACCATCCAGCATAGCTGTTGTCTAGGAGATCGCAGGGAGCTGCCACTCACTGGGCAGTTAGGTGGACTGTGGGGGGTTGTGTGCTGCTGTGATGGCCGAAGCTGTGCCATGGGAGTTTCAAATGGCAGTAAGGTCGCCATAGTGGCTGTCCAGACTAAGGTCTTCAGTGGGCTTCCAGGCTAAGGCTGAGGAAAATGGCAGGGCAATGTATTTCTTTAAATATATATATATATGATGGCCATTGGAAATCTTATGACTAGCAGGGGAATATACATAAAGGTATATATATATATATATATATATATATATATATATATATATATATATATATATATATATATATATATCCATGGAGCTGGAAAGCACTCAAAATACAACTGGGGAAGCTCCCCTCAAAATACAGTTGACCTTACTGACATGGATGGAGCCTCGTTTGCTGATGAGTCACAATTCTGCTGCAAACATTCATTAACAAGAGGAATGCGGGACACCTGAAGGATGAACAAGGAAGCCTGGGAGTTGTCAGAAATGAAATGAAACACCTGAAGATTGATGTCCTGGGCACTCGTGAGCTGAAGTGGACTGGTACTGATCATTCTGAATCAGACAATCATATAGTCTATACTGGGAATGACAAATTGAAAAGCAATAGTATCCTCTTAATAGTCAAAAATAATCTTTCAAGATCTACCCTGCAACCCAACCTGGCTGGAGAGGACACAATACCCATGGAATGTGAAGATGGATTATGAAGAAGCATGCAGCATCCAAATGTGAGGAAGATTCATTCACACCTGTGATACGTAAATACCATTGGCATTTTGTGCTGAAGGTGAAGAGGACTTGAATTACTTATTGTTGAAAACCAAACACTACAATCTTCAGTATGTATGATATCTCAAGATACAGGAAACAAAATTCCTCAGACTTTGACCAAGAAACAGCTTCATGATCAACGGAGAAAAGACTGAAGTTGTCAAAGATTTTATCGGAATTATATCCACAATCACTGCCCACGGAAGCAGCAGTAATAAATCAGATAGCACTGCATTTGAAAACTATGCTGCACACAACCTGTTTAAAGTATTGAAAAGCAAAGAGAACTAAGGTGTGCCTGACCCGAGCCGTGGTCTTTTCAATCCCCTCGTCTGTAGGTGAAATTTAGACAATGAATAGGGAAGACAAACAAATTGGTGCATTTAAAGTATCAGCCAGGAATATTGAATCTACCATGAACTACCAGAAGAATTAACAAATCTGTCTTGGCAGAGGGATAGCTAGAGTCCTGAGACAAGAAGGTGGTGAGGCTTCAACTCGCACACTTTAGACATCCAATCACGAAGGACCAATCCCTGGAGAAGGGCATCATCCTTGGTAGAGCAGAGGGCCAGTGAGAAAGAGGAAGCCCTTCAAGGAGATGGCTTGACATATGGGCTGCACCAATGGACTCAAACATCAGACTGGGGATGGTGCAGGTTCGAGCGATGGTTTGTTCTGTGACTGTGAGTGGGAACCAAACCGCTGAAACCTGACAATCACAAAAACATAGCAGGCAAAGGGATCCCCAAGGTGTCCAAGAGAGAAGGGGAGAGGTAAACGAGGTACAGGGGTCTTCAAGGAATTCCGTTCTGGACCCTGTAAAAGAGATGTAACCACTAGTAAAATCTGGAGCTCTCCGTTCTTTGTCATGCTCATAATATTTCATGAGACCCAGGACGTAGGATATATGAGTGTGAGTTACAGAGCCTGCCAGACATGAGCTGTGTTATTGGGTTCAAAACTTATTACATGAGAACTTGTTGGTTGAGCCAATTATTCACTCTCCCTGAACCTCAGGTTCGTAATCTGTAAAATAGGGATAACAATAGCACCTACTTCAGAAGTAGGAACATAAAGCAAAATATGCATGGAGCACTCAATGCAGCATTTAGCGCGCGCATGCGCACGCGCACGCACACACACACACACACACACACACCGCCAATGGCAATAGTACATGACCAATAATAATACCTGATGGATAAGATATGGTTGGTAATAATGGTGCTCCATTGGTGGGGGTCAGTGAAGAATTCCAGGGTCAGGTAGAACAGCCATGGTCAAGTTACCCAACCACCTGGTTTCCGGGAATAACCCCAGTGGGATTTACAACTCTGCCCCCATCTCTGGGCCAGGTTTGCAGTGTTGGAAGTCATGCCTGGCAGGCTCATTCTGTACTTGGATTTCTTTCTCTCTGGAGATCAAGAAGAGGGGAGTTCAAGTCTTGGATTAGAAAGACATTCTTGTACCTCCCTGTGTAAAATGAGAATGCCAGCGCCTTCTGGCACAAGCCAAGGGTTGCTTCCATGCCCAAGGCTCCTTGTCCCCACATGAGCACTCTGGTGCCGACTGCTATGAGGCCCTGGGGACTGTTTGGGAAAGTCCTTGTTTCTGTCCCCCAGTGACTTTGTAGCATCCATCGCTGTATTAGACTGCTGAGTACCGTGTGTGTTTCAGTCCCCTGGCTCTGGTGGTTCATTTTCAGACAAGCAGTTGCCTCCAGAGGCATATCCACATACTTTGGGCCAAGGCTGATGGTGCTAACATATTTCTAAAATGTGTGGTTTTTTTGTTGTGGCGGGGGTTGTTGACAAAACAAAAATTTTTAAGATAGCATAGTTGTACAAAAGAACACACATGGGGGTGGAAGAGAAGAGAGAGACAGAAAAGAACCATGTACTCAGTCAGGGAGTCCCCACCCCAAATTTCTCAAGTTGTTGACAAATAGAAGTTAATCAGAGTTTTAGTCAAGAATATTCACAGGCTATTTCATAGGGATTTGAGAAGGACAACCCTGCACAGTCTCTGAAGGCTTCTCTTTTTCCATCTTCCCCTTATAATGATTTTCCCTGCACCCCCTCTGGGTATCTTTACTTGTCTCAGCAACATGAGGAGGCCCCCACACTGTGACAGGAGAACGTTCTAAAATGTGAGTCTCAGAATACGGCGAGGGAAATTTCGAGGAGAGCTTTTCAGCATCTCCTATAAGTCAGTTGAATTGCTCTTGCAATGTTCTTGTAAGGAATTCTAAATCGACCTCTTGATTTTGCAGATAAGGCCTTCTGGGCAGTTGGCTGCCAATCTGGGAACCCAGGGCAACGCTGAGATGTCCTTCCAAACAGGGACCCAAACAGCTGAAGGGCTCCGGTTACCCAAGAGGTGAGTGACATGGGCACTCTGTCACTTGGAGAAATGGAAGGCGTGGGGTGAGGGAGGTGAGGAGGAGAAGGACAGGGACAGGAGGGAGGGGGCAGTGAGGAAGGAGAGAGGCAGGATGTGTGAGCCATCGCCTTGTGGAAGGCGATGGAATGTCCTGTTTATGACCTACGCTTTGGGGGACAAGAGTGGCACCCCATTTTTAATCTCAAGATATAACTGGTGAGCATCCAACCCAAATTTCACCCTGCCTAAAGCGGAAGCACTCTAGCTGAATCCCCACCCCACCACCCACCCCCGTATCATTAAGGGTGTGTTGGCATAGTGGTTAGGCATTGAGCTGCAAACCACAAAGTCAGCAGTTTGAAACCACCAGCCACTCCTCTGAAGAAAGGCTTTCTCCCGCCATCAAGAGTTACAGACTTGGAAACCACAGGGCAGTTCTGCCCTACCCTATGGGGTTGCTATGAGTCACTATTGAGTCTATGGCCGTGCGTTTGGGGGCTTGTTTGTTTGTTTGTTTATGATAAGGGAGCATAGTTCCTCGGTGGTGCAAACAGCTGATGCTGCTAACCAAAAGGTTGGAGGTTCCAGTCCACCCAGCAGCACCTCAGAAAACAGGTCTAGCTATCTGCTTCCCCAAACATCAGCCATTGGAAACTGTGGGGCGTGCAGTACGTGGGGCCATCATGGGGGCAGTGACTTGATGACACACTGATGGCAAAGTCCGATGGTAAACAGAGCTCGCCGTCCAGTTGCTGGACTGCTTTGTCTGTCCACGGCCTCTGGTTCAGGACTCAACAAGCCAGACGCTTCTTAAAAGGGCAAGTACATTGTATACACAGTGATGTGTCTATTTATTCCAGCTCTTCATTGCCCATTTGCATTTCCTAATTTTTTCTTAAATGACTGTGGTCAACACAAACTCTAACATTTGCAACTGATGTGATTTATGAAACAATTAAAATTATTTTAATAAAAAGGGGATGGGGACACACATCGAATTGTAAACCTCATGCCCTTGTATAATGGGTGTGGGATGGGAAAACCAAGGTGCGGGACGGTGGGCTTGAACTTAATGATCTCTGTGTAGCTTGATGTGTTCACATTAGCTTCTATTTCTTTTGTCCTTCTGGCAAAGTCCATGCTAGAAATAAAAAAAAACAGAGAAAAGGACGTTATTTTGCCATGTGTTTTTAAAAAGCAGAAGTGTTTCATTAAGAGGAATGGCTTTTACTCCTCGGTTTTTAATGATATAGTTCTTTTTGAATCACATCCGTCCACCATTGTACCTGCGCCAGACTCCTAGGAGAAAGGTTGTTTTGCATCTGTCAATGTGGCCCTTCACAAACAAATGTCCCTACCAAATGAATTCCTATACGTGCATTTGGACCAGAATCCCAGTAACCTAAATACCCTTCCCCCTCCTAAGCATGGAGTTTCAAATGGATAGGAAACCATGGGACATAGTTTAACAAACATCTCTTACCAGCTGTTCAGACTTAACAAAGGTCATTTTTTCACATGTGTGGGCATCAAATATTTGAAAAAAATAACAATCCTAAAATATTACAGTGACCATCTACCTTCAGGCTTTCCTGACATTGGCATGTATCTCCCTGTCTGGTTGGTTACACTTTTATAATACAAGTGGTGTCGTAGTAGGTTACACGTTGGGTCAAAGCCACCAGTCAGTCTACAAGAGAAAGATGAGCTTTCTACTCTGCTCATGAGTTACAGTCTCAGAAACCCAAAGGTCCGTTCTACCCTGTCCTATAGGGTTGCACTGAGTTGGATCGACTTGATGGCAGGGAGTAATGGCCATGCACAATAGACAAGACTGTTCTATATCTCCAAACCATACCAAACGAATATGTACAATACCTTATATTTAAGATTCTGTTTCCACCCCCTGCTGCTTCCATCAGCTTTCTCTTTTGTAACATAAACGGATGCCTGATTCATTTCTTTTCATTGCTGCATGCCACTGAATGACTTCACAAGAGTGTCGCCTTCATCTTACTGATAGACCTTTAAGAGAGTTCTCCTTTTCTCTCTCATTGAAAGTGCTTCACTGAGCACCCTTGCCTGCGTCTTGCTGTGTGCTTGAATCTGAGCCCAGGTAAGGGCTGTTCCTCAGTGTATCACTGTGGAGTCGCTGAAGGCCTCTGGCAACTTGAGAGGCAGAAGAAAGAGAAGCCTGCGGGACGTCTGAAAACGGCTTCAGGTGGGTGGTTGTAATAAGGATTCCAGGTTATCTCACTTGACCTGAGGCTGAATTCTCCAACTCCTTCTGCCACGTGCCTCCCAAATGTAAAACTGAAGAATCTTCTCTGATTAAGGAGAATGGAATGGGGAGAACCCCAAGAACTAACTTACCTGGAGCTGCTGAATGGAAGGAAGCCTTGTTTCTCTCTCTCTCTCTCTCTCGTTCCCCTTGGAATATTGTATATCAATTTCAATGATATTAGACAAGACTTCAAGATTAATGAGCTCCCTCCAAAAAGAAAATAAGCGAGTCTATGTAGTAAATCAAATGGTAAATTAAAAAGGCGGGCTTGTTATGAACTCAGACTGACAGAGGGCATGGAATCTAAGCTGTGTCCCTGTAATGTGACTTTATGGGTGTCCAGTAATGAGTTTGCTTTTTCCTCCCTCCTCTAGATCAATTTCAGCAAGTTTGCATCAGCAGATTCCAGGTGATGGATAGGCAGCTCTGTTTTAATAGTCTGTTAGTACGAGGGGACCTGTGGCCTTTCCAGAAGAGGTAAATAAATCCCCCCCATCATGCTCTTCCTTCCTCCCCCTAACCTGTGAACCAGCTGTCCTGCCAGTGCATGTAGCACCCAGAAGTGGCAGGCACGATGAGGATCAGGACAACCTACTACCTGGGGAGTCACCTGCTGTCTCTCCAACCACTGTGAGCAAGGCCTGACAGCACCTACCCCAGACCTGCAAAAGGGTTTAAGCATATCCCAGCTGTATGTGCCCGGAATTGTGATGTGCAGTTGATATACTGCTCCATGGACTACGTTGCCTGTAAACTAATCCCAACGCTGATTATTCCTGTTTCTGCGTATTTCAGAGACTTGGATTGCTGATGACAAGCATGGACATTTTTGCAAAATCATTTGCTTTAAAGAAAAAGAAAAGAAAACAAAACACCAACTACATAGAGGGAGTTGTAGTGATAGCAAATAGGACGGAGATCATATGCAAATGACTAGATCTAGAAACCATCCCCTCAATCAGAGCCTGGTTTTCCTGAAAGCGCTCTTTTTCCAAGTATTCCACTTGGAACTTTTTCCAAGTATTCCACTCTCACGCCTCAAAAGTGGTCAGGCCCTTTCCCTTCCTGTGGTCTCTGTTTTCCCACCTAGAGCATGTACACATTGGATTAGGTCAGTGGTCCTCAGCCCTGCCTTCATCGTTGAATCACCTGAGCTATTTTTCAAATGCAATGCTTGTACTTGGGACCTTGTCCTGGTTCATAAAATCAACACCTCTGGAGGTTTGGGTCAGGCCTTGGTACGTTTCAAAAGTCCCACAAGCTGACTCTACTTTGTAGGCCTAGTTTGAGAAACCATAGGCATCATATTGACTGAGGTTCCTCCCTGATCTGCGATCAATGGACTCTTTGTTTCCAGGAAAGAACTACAGATAAGAAGAACTGGAGGAGGAGGACACTCATTTTCCCCTGCAGGTACAGCCAGGGGGTGGCCAATCCTGATGACCTTTAACCACTGTCCAGCCCTGGCCACCATGGTCTAGAGCTCCCAAGGAGAAGGACCCTCTTCTTTTTCTGAGTTTCCCTAATCCCTTTCACAATGCTAAGGAGCCCTGGTGGTGTAATGGTTACACAGTGAGCTGCCAACAGAAGGATCGGCAGGTCCAAACCACCAGCTCTTCCTCAAGAGAAAGACAAGGCTTTCTACTCCTGTAAAGATCTTCAGTCTTGGAAACTCACAAGGGCAGATCTACCCTGTCCTATGGAGTCACTTGGAATCTGATGACAGTGAGTGTTTGGCTTCTTTTCATCACAATGCTAAGGAGCCATGGTAGTGCAATGATTATGCCCTTGGCTGCTAACTGAAAGGTTGGGGGTTCAAAACCACTAGTGGTTCCACAGAGAAAAAATACCTAGAAAACGATCTGCTTACATAAACATTGAAAGCCCGTATGCTTCGGGGACCCTATGGGGCCATCTCTTCTGTCCTGCAGGCCCACTACGAGTCAGAAATACAATCAGCGCAGTTCTTGGCAGAAAGCTGATGTTCAGCAAATGGTGGGTGAAGAGTGATAGACTGAAGTTTACAACTATGGTTTGCTCGGGCCATCTAGGATCGGTCCTATGGTCAGTAGCTACTCTGTCCTAAGCAAACTCACAAAAGACGGTTCTTTACACCAGAATTCAGTTTATTTGTTTCTCGAAGGAGCCCTTCTGAGACCCCGGAGGGAGCCGAACCTTGTTTCCCGAGCATTCCCTTCCTGGGGAATGTGATCAGAAGGTCCTGTGGTAAACTCAGAACAAAACTGGAACCTTTGATGTCCTGCTTCTTCCACACTCTGAGGCTCCAACAGCTCAGCCTCCATTTCTTCGAGGCTCTCCTCATGTCAATCACCAGTCACCTGACCAGGCAGCTTGCTGGGTCTCCTGGTGACCCACTCACAGGTTCCATTTTCCAGCTTGTGTTTCCCAAAGTATCCATACAGACCACTCCCCTGGCACCCACCCCCATTACCACAACACACCGTTTCCTAAGGGTCTGGTTGTTTTGCATAGAGTTGGCCTGTCTGCTCATGACATACCCAGGAGAGGCACGTTAATCTCCTCTGGAAAGTCTCTCCACATCACCTGGCGAGCTGAGCTCCTTCTGGAAAGCTGTCCTGTAGACAGCTAATCCCATCCTTCTTGCTGTCTTGACTTACGGAGATGGCATCTGCTGACCTTACGTTTTGGGACCTATCTTATTTTGAGGACTGTAGGGCTCTGGCCACTGTCTACAATTACCACAGCTAAAAATACTTTGGAGGCTGAAGAATCCTCAAGGGAACTTTGGTAACCTGGACTGTACTTCTCCTGCTTGGGCATTACCATCGCCTTGATTCTGTGCTATGGTGCTGGAAGGTCTTCAATGCTGGGCCCAGGTTTCACTTTAGAGCTGACTGGGGGCAGTTCTGCCCCGACCTAGAGGGTTGCTATGAGTTGGCACCACTGGATTTCAGAGTCGGTGAATTACAGGGAAGTGCTTCCATCACATACAGGGAGGATCTGCCATTCTACTCAGGAGGGAGTTGATATTTTCCCTTTCAGTCTCACTGAACTAAAGGGAAATGAGTCTCTCCGTGTGTCAATCTGTGTCCTTGACATGTGTAGACCATTCACAGAAAGCTATATCAACTCACTGCTGTCACGTCAATGCCAACTCATGGCGACCCTCTAGGACAGGGTAGAATTGCCTGTGTGAGTTTCTGAGACTGTAACTCTTTGTGGAAATAGAAAGCCTCCTCTTTCTCCCAAGGAGCCCCTGGTATGTTCAAACTGCTGACCTTGTGGTCTGAAGCCTAATTCATAGCCACTCTGCCAGTAGGGTTCCTTTTGGAAGGAGAGATGAGCTGCAATGAACTGGTCAGTTTGCTTGATTTAGAGAAGGGAGCCGATGAGCCGGAGTCAGCTTTTATTTTGAAATCTTTGGTGCCAGCTGCTTCGTCATCCAGTCAGTAAGAGATTATTTCTGAATGAGCACATCGTCTTCTGAGTCCCTCTCTCCCCTACAATTCTAGAATTCTATTGACTCCAACATCCATGTTGTCTTTTCTTTCTCTAGACTCTACTGAGCTCAACTGTCTCGATGATGTGGAAACACCTCATTTTTTGCTAGCCTTGCCTGAGAATGACATTTCCTAAGCTGTGAAGTCTCTCAGCAAATGAGGTGGAAGGTCAGATTCTGTTCTGAAGGAGTATTGCTAAGTTTCATTGCATTCCGTCCCATCTTCTCTCTATATAAAGAATAGCTGTATTGAGATGTAGTTCACATATCATCACATTCACCAGTAAAAGCTCAGTGGGGGTTCATGTCTTTACAGGGATATGCCACCAGGACTACAGTCTAATCTAGAAAAAGAAACTACCAGAAACCAGTTAGTAGTCTTTCCCCTGTGCTGCTCTCTTTCATGCTGCCCCTATGAATTGTCTACTCTGGACACAGCCCCTAAGTGGATGACACAACATGTGGACTTCCATGGCTTTCCTCTCCTCAAAGGTAATAAATAGACTGTTTCATCTTTGTGTGATGACATAGGTTTGTTTCTCTTGATGGGTTGCCATGTTCGTGGTGATTTTGAGAAATGTTTGCCTCTACATTCTGTGGTCTAGTGAGGTGCACCCAGCAAGCTTAGGCCATAGGGAATATTTGGGTACCTTGTCGTACAGCCTGCATCTCCCATTGAAGTCATCATTTCCTTGCTGCTATCCCAGAACGCTGGGCAGTTCATATAGAGAGTGGACCAGGCTTGAGATCTCAAGCCTTCTCCCAACCACGGCACATCGTATAACTCAACCTGCTCTTGTGTTTCCCGGAGGTGATTAAGTAAGCTAGGACCCTACCCCACCCCGCACTTCTGCTGCTCACTCAAGCATCTTGGATGAGTCTTCAGCTAAATTCCATCATAGCCATAAATCCCCCACAAGGATTTTATGTTCTCTCCGGTGGAAGCAGTGCTAAACCCTCTGATTCCTTGTATCCTTCCTCCCCTCTTTCTCAAAATAAATAGCCCTCATGTCAAGGACCTTATCCCCTTCCCTTGCTCCCAAATCATGAAACCAAAAGAGAACATTTCCCCCGTGTCAGGAGCACACATACTCGAAACATCCGTGAATATGAAACCCCAGACCCAGGGGAGCCGGGCAGCCTCTAAACTGATAGACTCTTCATCTTCCACATCCAAGAACATTGGAGTGTTGGATGTGGACAGAGATGATCTGAAATGGAAACTTCCCCAGAAGCTGGAGGGTCTGTAAGTCTGTTTCCCCTTCGGGGGGGAATGGTGGAAGAGAGGGAAAGTCTCACCTGGGATATCCTCCTGAATCTGGATCAGTGTGAGTTTTGAGATGTGTTAGTTAGGTGGGGGTTGTCATGGTTCTGAATTTGACTAGCGGACCGTGAAGAGTCTGGCCAAGAGTCAAGATCTGAGATTTCCCATCCTATGTCTGTTCTCAGGAAATGTCTAGAAGATTCGGGCACCCAGGAGAGCAGCTCTGGGCCATTCCAAATCTGGAGAAATCAAAGCAAATGCAGCCGGTGTCAAGGAAGCCAGCACCACGTGGGACCTGAGTGGGGTGAGAAGAATGAATGGCGAATCGCTTGGTGCCTGGCACAAAGTAAGGTCTCAGAAAATGCCTGCTGAATAGCACCAAGTCTGAGCACTGCTAGCCGCTGAGTCGTACACCACGTGGAGGGGAAGCTGCAGGTCAGGGTTGATCGGCCATAGATGCAGGGAGCAAGGAGCGGGAGAAGGAGCGGCACACTGCGGGGCCAGGCCTGGTATACAAGCCACACTGTCTGAGCCTCGAGAGGTTGAAATAGCCCTCAATTGCACATGGGCACCAGAAAAGATTCGGGGTACATCCAGCTCTGGGTGACCTGATACTCAACAAACCCACAGGCCATCCCCAAACCAAATCAAACCAGGCTCACTGCCAGTGAGTCAATTCCACCTCCTACCGCCCCAACCAAAAAGCAAAATAAGACTCACTGCCATCGAATTGATTCTAACAGTGAGTCCACAGGACAGAGTAGAACTGCCCCATTGGGTGACCAAGACTGTGTCTCTTTACAGGAAGCAGATAGGCTCGTCTTGCCCTGACCTGTTGATTAGCAACACAAGGCATAACCCACCATCAGGGCTCCCCTGTTCACCTCCAGGTCCCACTAAAAGCGGTTCGAATTGAGACAGCCTCTGAAACGCTGGTTGGTGGCCCTTTGATGGGTTGACTGGTAGAGGCAGTCACTTCATAAATGACACAGCACTGCCCCCTGATGGTCAGCTGCAACAAGTTCCCGGCCTCCTCCCCACCCCCCCCCACCCCCGCCTTTTTTTAAAGGATTGCTTCCACAGCCTCTTGATTTACAGCTGCTGAGGGAGAAAGTTGAGCTTTCTGTCCCTAAGCCTGTGAAGTTACCAATAGGCCACAGCACCTACACTAGCCTGTAGGTGGCACCACTGAGCCGACAGAGTCCAAGACTGGGACCTTTTTTAGTTCATATGCTTGGCTAGGTATCATTTCCACAGAGAGATTTATAAACTACAAATGATCGGGGGCTGCAGGTTTATAAACTCCAGATGTACCAACTCCAGATGATTTAATTGGCTTTGAGTGTGGCCTGGGCATTTGGGATGGTTAACAACCCCCCAGGGGTTCTAAACCAAGGTGGGGAGGGGCTGTTTGGCTGCTTGCCTTGGCTCTGCCTCTTCTGTCCATACGACTTGTCTCCTTTTCTTTGTCACCTGTCTCATTTAGCGGCACTGTACTTTGAGGAGAGAGCCTCCACACATAGGAAGAAACGCCAAACCCCAAAAGCAAGCTCACTGCCATCGCGCAGATTCTGATTCATAGCTGCCCTATAGCACAGGGGAGGATGACCCCTGTGGGTTTCCTGTAGTGACCTCGCTTAACATGAATAACTCCACCTTGTTCCAAACTGCCTTGAACCCCTGCTAGCAGTTAGCCCCCTTCTCCTCTTCCCTCTCCCAGGTCTCCCAATAAAACCTGGAATTAGTACCCACCCTACATTGTGCTGTTCCCCCCAACCCTGTTACCCTGCCAACCTGGTAAGAATGGAAAGGCTAGACTATCTCTCCCCTTGAGGCAGCCCCTATTTTGAAGTATAAAATGCCTGGAGTTTCTTTGTTCTGGATTGAGAGGTTTCCAGGCACTGGTCTACTCTCGGTCCAGCTGTGTAATAAAGGCTTTGATTATTAATATAGTGGTTGGCTGATCTCTCCTGGTTACACCATTGTCGGAAGTGTAACTCTTTTTTTTATTTAATGCTTTTATTGGGGGCTCTTACATCTCTTATTACAATCCATACATTCATCCAGTGTGTCAAGCACATTTGCACATATGCTGCCATCATCATTTTTAAAGCATTCTCTTCCCACTTGAGCCTCTAATATTCGCTCCCCATTTCCCCCTTGCTCCCCACCCTCCCTCCCTCACAAATCCTTGAAAAGTTATAGATTATTTTTTCCATATCTTACATTGTCCTCCATCAGCCTTCACCCACTTTTCCATTATCCGTCCCTCTAGGAGGGGGGTTCTAGATTGATCCTTATGATTGGCTCCCCCTTTCTTTCTCTCCTAATCCTCCTGGTATCTCTACTCTCCTTGTTGGCCCTGAGGGATTCATCTATCCTGGATTCCCTGTGTTGCAGTCTCTTATCTGTAGCAATGTGCATGCTCTGGTCTAATCTGATTTGTAAGGTAGAATTGAGGTCATGATAGTGGGGTGAAGGAAGCACCAAAGAATTAGAGGAAAGTTGTGTGTTTCATCGGTGCTATACTGCACCCTGGCTGGCTCATCTCTTCCCTATGACTCCTTTGTGAGGGGATGTCCAATTGTCTACACATGGGCATTGGCTCTCCACTCCATCCCACCCTTCCCCATTCACATTGGGTATGACTTTATTCTGGGTCTTTGATGCCTGATATCTGATCCCATCAGCACCTCATGATCACACAGGCTGGTGCGCTTCTTCCATGTGGACTTTGTTGCTTCTCAGCTAGATGGCCACTTGTTTATCTTCAAGCCTTTAAGACCCCAGAATCTATATCTTTTGTTAGCCGGGCACCATCAGCTTTCTTCACCACATTTGCTTATGCACCCATTTTATCTTCAGCGATAGTGTCAGGAAGGTGAGCATCACAGAGCATTCTTGTGTTAGTTGAGGTCCAATGTCTATCTGAAACCTTAATTCGCAACATATAGATGTGAGTACATAGTTCCCCTCTCATTATATATATATATATAATTTACTTATGTACATGCCTGTATTTATGCCCCTATAAATGTCCTTTGCTCCGGGTTCTTTCCTGTGTTTCTTTTTTACTTCCCTCTTGTTCCACCATCATGTTCGGCCTTCATTCGGGTTTATTAATTTCTCACTGCTACATTGTCCTTGATTCATCCCATTAGGCATCCAACGACTTTCCTTCCATTGATTTTAGTTCACTTGTTGTTCCCTTGTTCCTGGGTTGGTTTCCCCCTCCCTTTCCTTTCTCCCACCTTCCCTTCTCCTGTATCCCTCTGGAAATGGTCCCATTCTTTTCATCTCAGAATTATTTATCCTAGGTAGACTATCTATCCTAGATAGACATGCAGATACACTAAGAATTGCAAAAACCAGGCAAGTCCAAATAAAGCAACAAAGAAAGTTAAAACCAACAAAACACGAAACAACAATGAAAGGAAAGCCACTGACAAAAATGGGAGTACATAGCCTATAAATATTTCAAGGTCTGTTTGTTGGCCTTTAAAATGTTTTCCAGTTGAGTCTGATGGGGTGCCACTGTCTCCCAAGCCTCTTTTTTATATTCCCCGGGGGTTTCATCAGTCTGCTCCCCCTGCTGCTCTACTGCATGCCCTCAGTGCCTTGCCCCAGCATGATGGGGCCACCCCATGCACTATTCCAGCCCTATGTCTCCAGTGTTGGCCTCCGCGGCATCATGGTTCAGTGAGGGACACCGTGTCCTGTGGTGAGGCTGGCCCTATGGTCCTCTCCATGCATTGTCTGTTCTGAGCAGGAACATCATCCTTGAGGCTTGGTGGACCGGGATGTCCTCACTTCCCTCTCCATCCTTTATATTTCTCTCATGTGCTGTAATGTGCCCCTCTCCCCAAGCTGTAGCCCTAATGCTGTCCTCTGAAGTGCATTCTTCAGAGGGAGCGGGGGTGGGGGGTTGGTCCACATAGTTGGAATTGGGGCCCGCCCCACAGATCTCTCCATTGGTTTCCTGGTACATGCTGGTATGCCGTATTCCCCTCTCTATTGGCACATGCCGTATGCTGTATTCCCCTCTCTATTGGTACATGCTGGTATGCTGTATTCCCCTCTCTATTGGTACATGCCGTATGCTGTATTCCCCTCTCTATTGGTACATGCCGTGTACTGTATTCCCCTCTCTATTGGTACATGCTGGTATGCTGTATTCCCCTCTCTATTGGTACATGTCGTATGCCGTATTCCCCTCTCTATTGGTACATGCTGGTATGCTGTATTCCCCTCTCTATTGGTACATGCCGTGTGCTGTATTCCCCTCTCTGTTGGTACATGCTGTGTGCTGTATTCCCCTCTCTATTGGCACATGCCGTATGCTGTATTCCCCTCTCTATTGGTACATGCTGGTATGCTGTATTCCCCTCTCTATTGGTACATGCCGTGTACTGTATTCCCCTCTATATTGGTACATGCCGTATGCTGTATTCCCCTCTCTATTGGTACATGCTGGTATGCTGTATTCCCCTCTCTATTGGTACATGCCGTATGCCGTATTCCCCTCTCTATTGGTACATGCCATGTACTGTATTCCCCTCTCTATTGGCACATGCTGGTATGCTGTATTCCCCTCTCTATTGGCACATGCCATGTGCTGTATTCCCCTCTCTATTGGTACATGCCATATGCTGTATTCCCCTCTCTATTGGTACATGCCATGTGCCGTATTCTCCTCTCTATTGGTACATGCCGTATGCCGTATTCCCCTCTCTATTGGTACATGCCATGTACTGTATTCCCCTCTCTATTGGTATATGCCATGTACTGTATTCCCCTCTCTATTGGTACATGCCGTATGCCGTATTCCCCTCTCTATTGGTACATGCCGTGTGCTGTATTCCCCTCTCTATTGGTACATGCCGTGTGCTGTATTCCCCTCTCTATTGGTACATGCTGGTATGCTGCATTCACATCTTGGCAAATCAGGGTGAAGCCTGGAGGCTGTCAGGGGTTCTCAAACTATGGTCCATGGGCCACATGAGGCCCGCCGAGGACATTTATCTGGCCCTCTGGGTGTTTTTGCCCCGTTTTATTTTTTATTTCAAAATAAGATATGTGCAGTGTGCATAGGAATTTGTTCATAGTATTTTTTAAACTATAATCCGGCCCTCCAACGGGTCTGAGGGACAGTGAACTGCCCCCCTGTTTAAAGTTTGAGGCCCCTGCATGTAAGTCTTTAGAAGCCTCATCTTTCTCCTGATGACCCACTGGTGTTTTTGAACTGCTGACCTCGTGGTTACCTGTCGGACGTATAACCACTACACCACTGGGGCTCCTAGAAAGAAACTAAAAGCTTTGAGAAAGGTCACCAGATGACACTCATTACCCAAAAGCAAATCCAGTGGCTATCAAGTCAATTCCAACGGTAACCTCTGTGTGTGTCTGTTGTGCTGTGTGCCTCAGCGTTCTCTGCGGCTATGATCTTGGGGATGCAGATCACAGGCCTTTCTTCCGAGGGTGTATGGGTGGATTTAAACTGCCAACCAAAGCAACAACCAGAATCACCAGTTTACCCCCATCTGGTGCATTCTGGCTCACAGTGACCCTCTGCGACAGAGTGGAACTGCCACCTGTGGGGTTTAGAGTCTATAATGCTATGCAGGAATAGAAAGCCTCATTTTTTTCTGTCAGAACAGCAAGTGGATTCAAATGGATGACCTTGTGATTAGCAGTCCTGTGTATAATCCACTAGACCACCAGGAAATGCAGAAATGGGGCTTTGCCTCCAAGAGCTATGGTCTCGGTAACTCACTGTACCAGTTCTACCCTGTCCTATTGGGTCACTATGAGTCAACATTATCAACTTGGTGGCAGTGAGTTTGAGTGTGTGTTTTTTGTTTGCTGGTTTGGGGAGCAGAGGGAGGGGAATAACCCAGAAAGCAGGCCGTCTCTGTCCTCCTAGAGCTGAGACCTTGTCTTATCAGAGGCAGTGCTAGGGCTGGAGACTCTCTGGGTCCCTGTCGATATGGATTGGCAGAATTTGCGTCACAAGGAGAGTGATGGGCCTGAGGTGTGTGTGGTGGTGATAGTGGTGGGGGGTTAGGGGGATTGTCAGAACTTAAACTCAGGGGAATGGGGATCTGGCCTAACCCAAAGCCTTCACCACCAGGCATGGTGGCTGTTCGTGCAGCCACCCAGCCCAGTGCCTGGACCTCACAGAGAGAAGGGGGTGTGATATCTTCTGGGCAGGCCAGCTAAAAGACCTCAGGACACAAGCCACTCTTCCTTGGGGCAGGCCACCACTGGAGGGGGGCGGACAGGGGAGGTACATTGTTCAAGGGGGCTTGCAACACCAAAAAACAAAAATACCCACCCGTCATCAAGACAAGTAATAGTTGATGCAAGGCAAGTCATGATTTTATGCAAAAGAAAATGCACGATGAACAAAATATCCACATTTTAAAAGAAGATGAGACTCCTATCCCTGGGTTTTCCTTTGCCCCGATGTGGCCTGGCCCCTCCCTCTTGGTCTCTAACAAAGGGTCTGGCCAAGGTCTGACCCACACTTTGCCAGTACTTCCATCAGCTTTGGCAACCCCTCCCCCCCACCACCTCCAACTTGAGGACTCACGCAGCAGGAGGCCCAGGCACCTAGCAGAACAGGGGTGCCACCTGGTGGGAGACTGGTGTCAAGGGGGTGATGCCAGCAGATGAAAAGTGATGCCCCAGAGTGAGCCCTCCAGGAGGAAGGCCTTCCTAGAAGGAGGCGAACCTGTACTCAGGACTTCCCTAAGAGGCAGCCGCTGGCCCACCACCAGGGTTGGTGTCAGCTGGTGCATCCACTCAGGGGATCACCCCCAGCCCAGACCACACAGCCTCCCTCACTGCCACCAAGTCAATGCGGATTCACAGCGACCCTGTAGGACAGAGTAGAACTGCCACTGTGGTGGTCTGAGACTCTCTCTCTCTCCCATGGAGCTAGTGATTTAAGTTGCTGGCCTTACACTTAGTGGCACACCGCATAACCACTGTGCCACCAGGGCTCCTTTGCCACCCAGAATCCTCAGCCATGTTCATGACCCATATCAATCATCAAATCACGCGCGGGACCTATCGTTGTGACCTGCTTCAATGTTATGTCTCTTAGAGTCTGTGAATCCTAACAATAGGGTAATGTTGAATTGGCCACATTGGGACTCGCCGAGTGGAAGCCTTTCTAACTTGTCTCCTTCTTTTCCTCTAATCACTCCTTCAGTCTCCAACGTAGTTGTTGATCTAGCGCCTCGAGTCCCAATTGCAATATTGTCACGAAAATGCCAGAGAAGCTTGACAAAATGAGGCGAAGTCCAAAAGTAGTGCTGTCAGGGTCCTACTTCAAACATGCAAAGGCTTATTCGGAACCAAGTGGCTTAGCTTGCCTCTGTAGGCCGTGGGGCTGCCGGCAAGTTCTTTCAGTGATACGTTTATCTTTGCCTCCTTCTCAAAACTCAAAACCCACTGCCATGGAGTCGAGGCTGCCTCTAGCGACCCTCTAGGACAGGGCTGACCTGCCCCGGCGGGTTTCTGAGGCTACAGCTCCTTACAGCAGTACACAGCCCCATTTTTCTCCCCCATGGTGACCGGAAGGTTCAAGGCTGTGTGTGCAGGTCTCCAGGGCTGGGAGCTCATGGCCAGTGAGTGAGGAATCTACTTCTGGAAGCAACAAGACTCACTCCTGTCCGAGAGCTCCGTGACCACCTCCTTTGGCACACATCCTGAAGGAGGGGGGGGGGGTGAGGAGAACGGGGTTCAGCCATGGAGCTCTGCATGGCTGCCCCCAGCTAGGATGGCATGGCGCTTTCTCAGAATTTTTATAGCAAATAGCAACTGCATTGGCTCCAACTTGAACAACTTTATATGGTAAATACAGTCTGTACCAAATGGTTTCAATGGCTGTTTACAATAAGATGGTTCAGAACTGATTGCTGACCCAGGGGGACTCCTGGCATGCCGATGGGAACTGTGCCCAGGGACTTACCAAGGCTGAGCCCTTTTGGAAGCAGCTCCATCGGCCTGTTTCTGAGGCATCTTCCCCTTTCAGTTAGCATTTGACCCCCTGTGTCACCCAGGAGTAGCTACACAGCTCCTGATCATCTGTAAATGGTGGACATTCAGGGTGGGCAAACAGGAGGAGTGTGAGTGTTCAGGTGGCAGAATACAAACAAAGAAAACATCTTGCCATCGAGTGGAATTGGACTTATAGCACCCTGATACAAGAAGAAGAGATCTGCTTCCGAGGGTTGCTAGGCTGTAGCTCTTTAGTAGAGGGGCAAAGCCTCATCTTTCTCCCAGAGAGCGGCCAGTGGCTTTGAACAGCTGACCTTGAGGACAATGGCCCAACTTCGAACCCACTACACCACCAAGTCTCCCAGAAGGGAAGTAGTAAGAAGAGAAAATCTAGAATGGGAATACTTCTCTCCAATAATTCAAAAATCAATCACATAACCAGAACTCATAACCCACTGCACCACGGGGGCTCATATAAGTGGATGGATAAGAGGAACAAAATCTCAAGTGGGGACATTCCACTCCGGCAATTGAAAAACCAATAAAATTTTCAAAATGGTTTAGAACTAGGAGGTCTCGGAGAGATTGCCCAGAGCATTGATTCTCTAAGTGCGGTAGCCAGACCAGCGCCCCAGTATCACCTGGGGCATGTTAGCAAGGTGTGTTCTCATGCCAGCCCCTGGCCTACTGAGTCAGAGACTGGACTGGGATGGGGCAAGGGAGACCTGGCAGTCTGCGTTTTCATGGGTTTCTAGAGGATTCTGCGGCGCAGATGTAGAGCGGTGTTGTTCAAGCTGTCATGGGCATGTGGATCTGGTTAAAATGAAGATTCTGATTCCATGTTCTGGGTGGAGCCTGAGACTGCATTTCTGACTGTTTCCCATAGATACTGTTGCTATGGGTCCTCAAGCCACGCTCCCTGTGCCAGCTAGGATCAAAGGCGATCTGTCTTAGGCCAGCTTTCCTGTCAAAATTATCTGGATATTCCTTAAATAGCCACCAGGTCCCTCACTCTGGAATTCCAGGTCAGTTAGTCTGTGTTTTAAATCCAGGAATCTGTGTTATTAAATTCCTGTTCTAAGAAATTATCTTGAGGCAGGTTATTTGAATTGCCTGGGAGTCTTTAGATACAGATGTCCAGCTGGAAACCCAACTACAGAATCAGAATCTCCAGGGGAGAGCTTTACACTGAATATTCTTTTTTTTAAAGTACTGCCGGCAGTTTTGATGTTCTGCTAGATTTAGGAAGCCTTTGGTGATTTCACACCTCTTATTTCTCAAGTAAAAGGCCTGGAGCCTGGAGCCTGGAGGGTGAGCCGTCCAAGATTATGGGAGAAACTAGAAAACAAAACAAAGACCTGGTTTACTCACTCACAGTTTGTTTTCTTCTCATTGACTGTATCAATCTGACCCCACGTTCACTGCCATTGAGTTGATTCCAACTCATATCAATCTTATAGGACAAGATAGAACTGCCCCTGTGGGTTTCTGGTGCCCTGGTGGTATAGTGGTTACACGTTAGGCCTTTCAAAACCAACAGCCTCTCCATGGGAGAAAGACTGGTCTTTCTATGCCCATAAACAGTTACAGTCTCAGAAACCCACAGGGGTTCGCCATGAGTCAGCATGAACTGGGTGGCTGTGAGCTTGGTTTGGGTTTTTAGTTTTTGTTGTTGTTTTTTAACTTTTTACAAGAGTTGGAAGCAAATTATGTTAGTCTGGGTACTTTAGAGAAACAAATCCACAGAAACTCATGTATAAGAGAGAGTTTTATATAAAGGTCAAGTGCACATCAAGAAAACATCCCAACCCAGTGCTGCCCAAGCCCACAAGTCCAACATTAACCCATGTGTCCAACACCAATCCACAAAGTCTTCCTCCATCTCACAAAACAGATGCAATGATGCCAACTACAGGAGGAAAGTCGAGTCAGTGAATGTGTAAGCACCTCAGCACTGGCAGGGATCTCCACACGGCTGCTCCAGTACCCAGGGCTGCATCGGGGTAGGTCCATGTGGCTTCTCCTCAGGGATGTCTTGCAGGAAGTGAGCCTTACCAGCTGAAGCAGGGAACTGGCTAAGGCAGCTGCACCCTCGTCCGACCATCAGAAAGCAAGAGACGCAAGAACTAGAAAGGCGAGGCTCACCGAGCCATTTATCCCTCCACCCTTCAATTAACCCCACATGGGTTTATTGGTCAGGTTGGCACAATAAACTAGCTACCTCACAAATGTCTTTCTCCTGAGGAGAGGCTGGTGTTTTCAAACTGCTGACCTTGCAGTTCGCAGCCCGATGTGTAACCCCTGAGCTACCAGGGCTTCTAACCCGACCCCTGTACACATGTGAAAGCTGGACAATGAACAACAAGAAGGGCTAGAGGAGAGTCGATGCTGATGGTGCTGAGGATGAACATTGAAAGGCCTGCTGTCTGCCAGGAGAACAAACAAATCTACAGCCAGAACGACCCTGGCTGGTGGGGGTGATGAGCCCGAGCTCCGTGTCCCTTGGACATGTTGGCAAGAGAGATCAGTCCCCGGAAAAAGACATCATGCTTGGCAGAGCAGAGGGCCAGTGAAAATGAAAAGGCCCTTCATGATGAGATGGACTGGTTGGCACAGTGGGTGCAACGTGGGCCTATTATCACCACGGTGCGGGTGGGGTAGGCCTGGGCGGGTCTCACTCTGCTAGGGTGGCTGTGATTGACAACCACCTTGCAGGCCCTAAAGACAGCAACGATTATATCTGAATGGCATGTGCGTGCGTGTGATTTTGAAAGTGCAAGGGATTGACCATAGAAGCTATGACACCAAGACAAGTCAGGCAGTCACAGCCCCTTCTTCGGAACATGGAGTGAGAGGAATAAAAAAGGTGTCCACAGAAATGTGAAACAAAGGTTACCGGTGATTGGGGTGTGTGTGTGTGTGTGTGTGTGTGTGTGTGTGTGTGTGTGTGTGTGTGTGTGTGTGTTTTGGGGGAGTGGGGCAGTGGAGGGCATTGGAATTTTTCCACACACATTTCTGAAGCTTCTTGTAGGTCAGTATTTCCAGAAGTGGAGGTGGCTGGGTGGGAGAAAGCAGAGGCACGTGCATCTGGACTGGGGGCTGCAGGTGGGAGGGGAGGCTGGCCTGACCACCGAGTGCCAGGCTGGGGACTTGCCTGGTAGGCAGACGGAGTGTCTGAAGAACAGAAGGAGGCGGAGCAGAGGGTGTCTCACATGGCCTGATATGGAGGACTGTGCGCTGCAGAGTGATGTGAGCGGGCCTAGCTGTGGCACTGCTTGCCTCGACATCGCACCACCCCCACAGACCCACACCTCCCAGCATTCTTTTGGGCAAAATGACTTGTGACAAATGCTTAGCTCAGATTCCTAGACCTTCCTGCCATCAGCCTGTGAACCTCACAAAGGGCTTCATAGAAGTCATGCAATGCTAACAGAGACCTGCCAAATTGTTGTTTTCTCAGTGGAGTAATGATTCGTATTCAATTCTCTTTATCCATATTCTTTTTATCTCAGGCGCTCAGAGTGCTTTAAAACATTGAACCACTATTAATGTTTTCTTTGAGAAATAGACACACACACATATGCTAGCGCACACATACCCACAAAACCTTTGCTGGCTTTCAAGTGCGTGTTGCAGACAATGAAACAAAGGCAGTGGATTTCTCTAGATAACAAACAAGGCGAGACAGGATCTGAAGGAAGAAACCAGCCTGGTGGGAGTTGCATAGTGTGTTACATGTTGGGCTGCTAACTTTAAGGTCAGGTGTTCGAAATCACCATCCATTTCACGGGAGAAAAAAGAGGCTTTCTACTCCTGTAAAGAGTTACATTCTCAGATATGCAGATGGGGATGTTCTGCCCACTGCTAGCAGTCAGAGTCCACTCCAGGGCCCTGGGTTTGGGTTTTGGCTGGGTCTGCCCTCTGCTGGCCAGCCAGTGGAATTCAGATCCCAGCTGTGAGTGGGGTTCAGAAGTTTGGGTGTCCCTAAAACCCTGATTCCAGGTTTGGGGACAGCCCAGTGTACCACTGTCACACTGAGACTTAAGGTGGACATCGAGGAAGGCCAAGAAAGGGACAGGCGGCTAAAAGACTCTCTATTTAAAGGCTCCCTCTGGCTGCCACAGTCTCTCCAGTCACCGCGGAAGCACTGATCTTCCCAGCGGGAGTGACACTGTGCTACCTCCAAAGGAGAGGAAGAGCCCCATGGGGGCTGCCCGCTGCCTGCTGCCAGCTGCTGCTGCTGCTGCTGCTGCTGCTGCTGCTGCTGCTGCTGCTGCTACTGCTAGAAAGCCCCTGTGGCACAGAAAACTCAACAGAAGACTCAGCACATGGGAGCCCTGATGGGCTTAGACCTTTACCAGAGGACGAAAAGTCAAGTCACTTACAGACATGAAAATCTCCTGTCTTGTGAATCTAATTTCCAACAAAGGATTGGAATCAGAGAGCTAAGGGCTCCCTCTGCCTGCATCCTGCGACGGTGACAGAAGTCAATCGGGTGCTGGCACAGTGGGCTATGGAATGAGTGCTAACCACGTGGCAGCGGGGCAAACCCACTAGCTCAGAGGTTCTCAACCTGTGGGCCGTGACCCCTTTGGGGGTCGAATGACCCTTTCACAGGGGTCGCCCGATTCATAACAGTAGCAAAATTCCAGGGATGGAGTAACAATGAAAATAATTTTGTGGTTGAGGGGGGGGGGGGGGGGTCACCACAACATGAGGAACTGTATGAAAGGGTCGCGGTATGAGGAAGGTTGGGAACCACTGGTCTAGCTGTTCCTCTGGAGAAATACCAGGCTTTCTACTCCCGTGAAGATGTCAGGTCTCAAAAACCCCCAGGGGCAGTTCGACTCTGCCCTAGAGGGTCGCTGGGAGTCAGAATCAACTGGATGGCAGTGCGTGTGATTTGGGCTTGATTTGGGAGGTGCAGATGGTAATGGCTTCTTGGCTGCTAACCATATGGTTGCCGGGGTCCCTCCAGAGGCACCCCAGAAGAAAGGACTGGTGACCTACTATTAGAAAATCAGCTCCTGAAACCCCCAGGGAAGAAGCACAGGTCTCCTCTGGCATAGGTGTCCTGGAGTCGAGCCGGGGGAGTGGGTCTGGGGTCTAGAGTGTGTTAGGAATGTGCCTGAGGCCCTTGTCTGGCTGAGGACAGCCATGTTCTCTGGGAGCAGCTTCTGTTGTCAGTCATCCACCAGCACGGTGAGACCCCGGCACGCAAAGCCTTGAGGTGGTGTGGACAGAACAGGGCAACTTCCCTTGGTCTCTAGCTGCTGCCCTGACTTCCCGCCTGGAGTCTCAGGGAGCCGGGATGGATTGTGGGGAGATGTGAGCTTTGCCTCCGCTGCCCAGAGGAGGGGACAAGAGCACTCCTCTCAAACCTAACCTCTACTCAGAACCCGCCAGGGCGCTGCCCCAGGCCACCCTGTGGGATGGAGACAAGACAGCCGCCTGGCTGGGGTCCCACTGTGGAAGCAGAGAAGGAGGGGAGGCAGCTAGTCAAGGGAACAGTGCATGTCCCAGCCCAAAATATGTGGCCTTGCTCTTCGGGTCTCAGCACCTGTCATTGGCCAAGGGACCGAGACCCTGGCCCCAAATAGATACAGCTGCTGCAGTAGTGCAGGGCCAGACTGGACATGGCTGTCTCCCTATACGCCCTGCTGCCCTGTGCACGCGGGGCCTCAGAGTCCCACAGGTCGAGTCAACCCTGTGTCTATGAGTTGGCATGGACTTGAAGGCAGTGAGTTTGGAGGCTTGGAATTTTGTGTTCCTTCTACCCCTCTTGAAGGCTCAGGTCTGCCCCGCATGCCTCTATCCCTGTGTCACTGAGTAGTCCAATACTGGTGACAACTTCCCATTCATTTGTCTAAACTGCCCCTTTGACTTTGTCTAAGTCACGTGAGGGTTTTCAGCAGGCATCTGTCAGCTGGTCCCTACTGTTCTCCCTGGGAGTTCCTGAAGGAGGGCCTTGTCTTCTGGGGCAGAATTTAGAGAAGGTCCCTAAGGCCCAGGAGGTGGGGTTTCTCACCCCTCCCTGCCAAGGAAAGCATGAAGCTTCTTGGGTAAAAATAACCATGAAGGCCTGTGGGCAGGCAGACAAGACAGCCTGGGGAATGTCTCGGCCTTGCTGAGGGTAACAAGATCGCCTGTCACCCCACCAGCAGCCCCAGAACCGCTCAGCCTCAGCTGTTTCTCAGCAGTGGGATTATGGGTTGGGGCATAAATAGTCCTCTGTGTTCTGGGCAGCTTCCTTCACCCACATTCCTAGGTGCACTTTGCTCTATTAAGGCTGCAGCTGTCATGGTGGTTGAGGCTTGGAGAGATTATAAAGGCTGCCCTCATCAGCTGGTGGTAGGTGTCGGGCAGCAGCCCCTTCCCCCCATGAGGGCATGTTACCCCTATTAGAAGCCATGTCCCTCACATGTCCTTAAGAAGGGAACCATCTGCCAACCATTCATCAAGTTCTTCTCTGTTCCCAATAAAGGAGTTTCAATCCTAGCTGACGGCCCCTTTATATAGCTCCTAGCTTTCTCGGTCTCTTTATTTTTAATCGTGTATGTCTTGTTTAATTTTCTAAAAATGATAAAAGGTAATAAAAAATAGAATCCTATTGCTAAGAGACTTTGAGACTCAGGAAAGAATTCAGACAATCGGAGCTTTCTAGATAGCATGTGAGCTGCAGGACAGGCAGTACATTTCATATCCAATTCCAGAGAGAGAGAGAGAGGCTCTTGAAGAAGGGCAACTAGAACCCCAAACTCCATCCCCACAAGAGGAGTCTACCTCATAGGGACCCTATAGGACAGGGCCCTGTGGGTTTCTGAGACGCTAAGTCTTCATGAGAATAGAAAGTCTCAACTTTCGCCCTCAGAGCGATTGGTGGGTTCAAACTGCTTACCTTGCTGTTAGCAGCCCAAAGTATAGCCGACTTCACCACCAGGGCACCCAAGATAGGAAAGAAAACAGAAATGGCTCTTATTTTGGAGAGAGTGGAATCCCACCCAGAGAAATTAGCTTGGAGAAGGACCATTCTCCCCTGCCTGCCTCCCAGTTTTGGACTGGTGTTTACAAGAGCTGGTTGGTGTCACAAGAGTTCAAGATCAACCAGTTTGTACCTAAAGGACCGAATAGATGATCTGCCTTCAGGGAGGGACTCTGCAGGAGAGATGGCTCACATTGGGCAGGACAGGAGTTACAGAGGAACCGCTGGCAGTGGAGACAGGAAACCATCAATGGTCAGAAGCCACAACTGTAAGACTTGGAATTTCCCAGTGTCCTCCGCACACTTTGCCCCATGTGCCTCCTCGTGGCCTTTCTGGGTGCATTTCACCAGCTTCTCTATTGGGCAGAGTTTGCAGGGTGAAGGCGCTTACACTTGGTCCTGGGGTGAATGCTAGCTCTGTGACTTGGGCCTTGAGGAAGTTACAGCTGGAAGGGGTGAGTTACGAGGCCCATTGCCAAGGTACGGTCAGCAAGTTGCTAGGGGTCAATAGAGGCTGATGCCACCCAAGTGAGACTTGCCCTTTCCCGATTGTGTGGTACAGCAGGCCCTTATTTAGAGTGGGATGTTCACTTTCAGTGGACTCTCCTTACTAACAGAGGGCTTGTATTTTCTCTGACCATGGGCCCCTTCTGCTTTAAGGGACTGTGTTAGCCTAGGTACTTTGTAGAAACAAATCCACAGAAACTCATGTATAAGAGAGTTTTATATAAAGATTAAGTGCACATCAAGAAAACATCCCAACCCAGTGCTGCCCAAGCCCACAAGTCCAACATTAACCCATATGTCCGACACTGGTCTACAAAGTCCTCCTCCATCTCACAAAACACAAGCAATGATGTCGACTGCATGAGGAAAGCTGGATCAGTGAGCGTGTAAGCATGTCAGCACTGGCAGGGGTCTCCACACAGCTGCTCCAGCACCCAGGGCTGCATCAGGGTAGGTCCATGAGGCTTCTCCTCAGGGATGTCTTGCAGGAAGTGAGCCTTGCCAGCTGAAGCAGGGAACTGGCTAAGGCAGCTGCACCCCAGTTCGACTATCAGAAAGCAAGAGACCCGAGAACTAGCAAGGCGAGGTTCACCAAGCCATTTATCCCTCCACCCTTCAATTCACCCCACCTGTGTTTATCGGCCAGGTTGACACAATTAACTAAGTACCTCAGGGACAAACGAGCACTGGTGAAGGTTGTTCTCAAGTTGAGTCTTCCAGTTTATTCTTCATGAACTGAGGGTCTGATAGAAATAGTCACAGGTTGTTTCCAGAACCCAATTACTCATCTTCATTCTTTGCCCAGGAGCCCTGGTGGCATAGTGGTTAATGTGTTGGGCTGCCAGCCACACAGTCATCAGTTCAAAGCCATCAGCTGCTCCAAGGAAGAAAGATGTGCTTTCTACTCCTGTAAAGCATTGCAGTCTCAGAAACCCACAGGGGCAGTTTGACCCTGTACTGTAGGGTTACAACGAGCCAGCAGCCACTCGGTGGCAGTGAGCGGTCAGTAATCTTTGCCCACCAGAGTTCACGGCCTGGTTCTGCATACATTTCATCTTCTATAAACCCGACAAAGCTGTGATTCTGTAATACAGGTTCATGTTGAAGATGGCGTCTTCACTGTGTCTTCTTCCTTCCTCCCTCCCTCCCTCCTCCCTTCTGTCTTCCCTCACTTCCTTTTCCTCCCTCTCTTCCATTCTTTCCTTCCCTTGACTGGATTTTTGAAATGCAAAGGGGCTTCAAAATGTTCGTGGAAAAATTTCATGATCTTTTTATTCCATTGTTCCATGAACTTTTTGAAGATCCCTCATATACAGGCCATTAGAAACACACACATGCACACGCGCGCACACACACACACACACACAATCACAGTATCAAACTAGACCTAAAAAAATAACAGTAATTTTATCACCATCAAATATTTGCTATTGGGATACATGTGTGGGGGGTGTGCACACAGGAGTCTTTATTTTTAATGACTTGCTTGTACACATTGGGACCCCAGAAAGGCCCATGCAGTAGCTGGTGATCACTCCCTCCCTCCTAAGCATAGAGACCCTGCAGCACAGGGAAGAGTTGCCCCTGTGAGTTTCCGAGATGGTAACTCTTTTCTAGAATAGAAAGCCTCCATTGGTTCAGAGGTCTGTCGAGTCTCTTTGAAGATATAGATTTCCTCTTCAAAGAGCTAGGTGGTGTCTTCAGTCCAAGTCCCCACCGCCTGGACTCTTTGGGCTGCAGGTTGTGTCTCTCTTCTCGCCATTTCCTTTATTTTATCTCTTGCTTTCCCCCAAAGGCAAGCTTTGCCAAGTCTCACACCTCCCGAGAGCATTGAATGGCTGTGACCCTTTGGGCTTAATGTTTGGGCACAAAGCAGACTGGTTCTCACTGTGGTGACTTCCTCTCAGCAAGGGCCACCATCAAAGGGACCTGCTGCGGTTTCTTTGTTGGGTTTGAGATAAAAGTCCTTGAGATCACACCTTCCCCAAGCCTGGTTTCCACTAGGACGGCCAATCTCAGAGACTGCTCAGCTCTGGATGCTGAAGAGAATCCCCTGGGCCTTTAATTCTCACCTGAGTCATGCAGCTCCATCTCCTAACCTTTCTGAATCAGCAACAATTGCTGTGAAGTTTATGATTCCCGGTGGGATGTGTGGTTCCCAGTGGTAGATCAACCAGAAGGTTACTCTAACCTCCCAGACCTTCTGAAGGGAGCCCAGGGGTGTAGTGGTTACGCACGGGGCTGTGCCCCACAAGGTCAGCACTTCCACACCAGGAGCTGCTCTGAAGGAGGAAAGATGGGGCTTTCGACTCCTGTACAGAATTCTAATCTTGGAAACGCACAGGGGCAGTTCGACCCTGCCCTGCAGGGTTCTTCTGAGTTGGGCTGAATGGCGGTGAGTTTGGTTTTGTTATTTCTTTTACCTTCTAAAGGCAAAGACAGGCTCACCCTGGGCGCCATTGTTCTTGTTAGATTCTGCTTCACAGAGCCCCACCATGCAACAAAAGGAAACACTGCCCTGCCCTGTGCCATCCTCGCCTTTCTTGGGCTTCAGCCCCTGGTTGAAGCCTTTGTGGCAATCCACCTTGTTGAGGGTCTACCTTTTTTTTGGGGGGGGGGGCTGACCCCAACTTTATGTAGCATGAGGCCCTCTTTTAGAAATGGGTCTCTCTGATAAAGTGTCTGTCAGGCCAGGTTGACTAGAGAAACAAATCCTGTAACACTCAATTATGTGTAAGAAAGAGATTTATAACACGAAAACATCCCAGCCCAGTCCAACTTAAGTCCACACGTCCAACGCTAGTCCCTAAGCCCCTCTGCAGACTCACCCAGTCATCTGCGATGATGCAGGAAGATCACAGCCGATGACTGCAAAGGCATGTGGATCCAAGGTCCTTGAACCCATGGCAGGGCTCTGGCAGCTTCAGAGGGGTCAGCCAGCAGGAAGGTGACGGTAGAGGGGGAGGGGAGAATTTCTCCGGGCCCTCCTTATGAGAAGGCCATGTCCACAAGGAGGCACCATCAGGCTGTGACCCGCTTAACAGGATAGATGCCACCCCTACACTTTTATGCATCTTCAAGTTGATATAAAACTATCTATCACAGTGTCCAAAGTACAAGGTGCTGTCTCGCCATCCTCAATTCTAAGGAATGATCTGGCTGCACTTTTTCCAAGACCGATTCACTCTGTGTACTCAAAACCCACTATCGCGCTGATGGCAACTCAGTGACCCTAGAGGACAGGGTAGAACTGCCACTGTAAGTTTCCAGGAGTGTCATTCTTTACAGGAGTAGAAAGCTCTGAGGATCCATTGGTGGTTTCGAACTGTTGACCTTGCACCCGGGGTAAGGGGTGAGCTAGTGCTGACCTCACCGAGATAACATGTCTTAATCAGATATAGACTGTGAGCCCTGAGAAAGGCCTGATGCTATTTTATGCACTGGTGTGTTCCTGGTGGTTCACTCACAGCAACCCCGTAGGATAGGACAGATCTGCTCCTGAAATGTCTAAGACTATAAATCCTTATGGAAGAAGACAGCCTCATCTTTTTTCCTGAGGAACAGATGATGGGTTTGAAGTGCTGACCTTGAGATTAGCAGCTTAATGGTTAGTTAGCCCAACAGGGTCATTATGAGTTGGAATCGTCTTGATGGCAGTGGGTTTGGACAGTTGACAAGTTCCGTGCATGGGGAAGCCCCCCTGAGAGTGGGCAGATGAAGGGAATCTGGTCTCCTTTTCTAACCCCCCTATTTGAGACTGGAGTTTCCTGACCTGAAGCTCTGTGTTGCTTTCATGTCAGATACAGAGGTAGCTCTTTTGACAACCCCTCCACCTCGTCTCCCCAGTCAAAGCAGTGTGACCCTGTTGTTAGGCGGCCTGGAGGTGATCCTGTGCATAACTGGGGTGAAACACTGGCCTGTCCTGCACCATTCTCATCATGGCTATGTTTGAGCCCATCATGGCAGCCACCGTGTCAATCCATCTCATCAAAGGTCTCCCTGTTTTTAACTGCTCCTCTTTATTAAGCACAATGTCCTTTTCCAGGGTCTGGCCTCTCCTGATAAGACACACTTTTTCTTTCTAATCTAATCTCAGATGTAAACACAAAGCAATCTCCCTGGCTCCACACCCATACCAGTTGAACTCATGAAGTCTGCTCTGTACTGAGATTCAACATGAAGCATTAAAGAAATCTCAGCCGTTTCTGTATGAGGACGAAGAGAAAAGGAGGAAGTCCACATTGAAAGCAAAGCAAACTTTATTGCAGGTGAAGAGCAGTCACGTGGACCTGAAGACTCTCTGTCAGGAGCCAAGGAAACAGCCATTGTGAACATTTCCTGCTGCTCCAGAAGGGTTTGCTCACTCTTCACTCTCGTGGACAATCATCTGGAAGGAAAGTGGCATGTTGAGTTGTGTCAGATGGCAGGCATACACCGTCTTATACCTTTCAAAGGACTTTCTGGACCTCAGGAAAATACCCAATTGCACGTGTGGAGGCAGCTCCCCGTAGCATGAGAAACTGGCCCTGCCAGTTCTTCAGAGAGGAGAGAACTGGTCCCTGGCTCTCAGCAGCAGCCTCCCTGCAGGCCCTGGAATGCTGCCCACAGCAGTCAGCAGAGGGCGGTGGAAAGCAACCAGTGGGACCAAGTCCCTCTCTTGTTCCTCAGAGGGTTTATTTCATTTGTTTTTTTTTGTTTCCCTTTACTTGTGGTTACTTTACCTTAACCAGAGCCCTGAGGGCACACTCATGAATGCGCTGGGCTGCCAACCACAAGGCCGGCAGTGTAGACCTGCCCTCTCAATGGGCTCTGCCTCTGCTCTGCTGGTGACTTTAAGTAAAGTTTCCCAAGTCTGGGGCGTGGTTTTGTGGGCTAGGAATTGGGCTGCTAGCAAAAAGGTCAGCAGGTTGAAACCACCAAGCTCTCTGCTAGAGAAAGATGAGGCTTTCTGCTCCCGTAAAGAGTTATAGCCTCAGAAACCCACGGAGGGGGGGGGGCGCCCCACTCTGCCCTATGGGTTTCTCTCTGAGTGGATTTTAACTTTGAGTTGGATTTGACTTGAGTGAATGTGCAGTGAGTATCCTGACTCTGAGAGGTCTCTTCTCTAAACTAAAGGGTTTTCTAAGATTCTATCCAGGAGCCCTGGTGGCATCGTGGTTATGAATTGGGTGCTAACCACGAGGTCAGCAGTTCAAAATTACCAGTTGCTCCTGGGGTTTCTACTCATATACAGAATTAGTTAAGGAACTCCACAGGGGCGGGTCTGCCCTGTCCTATGGGGCTGTTTTGCATTAGTCTGGGCTCCATGGCAGTGCGGAGATGCCTTCCAGCCCCAAACACCTGAAGGTCCCAGTGGGTTCCGCCCAGCCGTCCCAGAGCTGCCCCTGCTGCTGTCTGCTGAATGGGGAAGGAAATGACTTACCCTGCTGGAGGTGAAGTCCCGGGTCTTAGCTCGGAGCTTGTTGACTTGGGATTCAGCAATATCCGCCCGCTCCTCGGCCTCCTCGAGCTCATGCTGAGCTTTTCGGAATTTGGTGAGGTGAGCGTTGGCTTGTTCATCCTGAAACCAAAGGGCCCAGGCTGATGAGGTCAAGTGCCCCCTCCGCCCCCTGCCCACTGCACACACCCCTCGCTGACTGGGAGGAATGGACAGAGCCCCGCACGGGCATGACTTACCGCCTCCTCTGCCTGCCTCTTGTAGGACTTCACCTTCACCTGCAGCTTGTCCACCAGATCCTGCAGCCGCAGCACATTCTTCCTGTCCTCTTCGCTCTGAAAATGGAGGGTCCTGGGGCGACGCTGACCACACACGTGGGGGCGGTACATCTCTAGCGACATTCTGGCATGGGCCTTACTCCTCAGTGGCATTTGCATGTCACAGAGAGCAGCTTTCCTTTGTTCTCCACCCATAAGCCGGGCCCCATGGCGTCCATTTGGATTCACGCCCACCCTGCTCTCTAGGGTTTTCACAGGCTGGCTGTTCAGAAGTGGATCCCTATGCCTTCCCCCTGAGGCTCCTGTGGGTGGACCTGAACCTTCCACCTTCCAGGTGGTGTCTGAACCACCCAGTGACTCCTCTTTCCGTTTACCTGGTACGTCAGCTCCTTGACCCGGCGCTCGTACTTTCTGAGGCCCTTGACAGACTCCGTGTTCTTCTTCTGTTCCGCTTCCAGCTCCAGCTCCAGCTCACGGATCTGTGGGGAAGGGTCAGAAGTCAGTGTGAGGCCGTGGTGGGAGCTGAGGGTCGGGAGGACTCTGCTGAAGTGGGGATTCTTCCCATAGGTACCCGGTTCTCCAGCTTCTGGATCTGCTTCTTGCCCCCCTTGAGGGCCAGCTGCTCCGCCTCATCCAGGCGGTGCTGCAGGTCCTTCACTGTCTGCTCCAGGTTCTTCTTCATCCGCTCCAGGTGGGCGCTCGTGTCCTGCTCCTTCTTCAGCTCCTCGGCCATCATGGCCGCCTGAAAAGCAAGTGACACCCACCCCGAGTCAGACAAAATCAGATGCCCAAACCTGGGTACTACAGAGGCCCAGGAGAAATGCCAAAGGAGAAAAACAACTACAGGTAAGATCATGATTGAATGTGCCCTTCCACCACCAAACCCAACCCACTGCCGAGTCAATGCTGACTCATAGCAACCCCATCACACAGGCTAGAGCTGCCTTCTGTGAGCTTCTGAGACTGTAGCTCTATGGGAGTAAAAGGCCCCATCTTTCTCACTGGTGGTTTTGAACTTCAGACCTTGTGGATCACAGTCCAATGTGTAACCACTACGCCTCCAGGGCTCGCTCCTTCCACCACAGAATATGACAAGAGATCCAGCAGTTATATGGAATTAAGACACGACACCTCAAAGGCTGGCTGAGGCCTGGTGGTTGTTTAATCTGGGCCCTGAGAGAACTTCATCCACCCCAGGAAAAGGCTTTCCTGGTCATCGCTGGGTGAAAATAACTCCAACGATCCTTGTTTTGAAATTCACTTTATGCCACTTCATTTTTACAAAGGAACTATATGAATACCTGTTTTCACCAGCCTAAAGGAATCTGGGGGTGTAGTGGTTTTACTCATCAGACTGCTAGCCATCAGCTGTGCCTCAAGAGAATGAGCCAGACCTCTTACTCCCATAAAGAAGTACCGTCTCGGAAACCCACAGGGCAGTTCTACCCAGTCCTCCAGAATTACTATGAGTCAGAATTGACTGGATGGGAGTAAGGTTTTTTGCATAAAGAAATCAGAGTGGGGTTTCTGCTCCCCACCCCACCACACCCACCAAAAAAGGGGAGGTGGGGAGAGAGTCAAGGTAGTGTCCAGTAATTCAGGAGAATGTGCAGCCTGAGCAGTGAAAACAGCGTCCCCAGTGGCTTATCTGGGAACTACATCCAGCATCTCACTATCAAGGGGCCGTAACACTGAGCTGTGTGTGATGTTCGTGTTATTTTAGGTTTTGTGCATTATTGGTGTGACTTGATAGGTTATTTGGGCTTGGGGGTTCTGGCATGGCTCAAAATATTTTTCTCGTATAAATGAACATGAATTGCTTTTTTCACTTGACACCATTTGGCTTATGAAAGGTTTCTTAAGAACATTCAACTCTTGGATACCGGTTAAGGCTGGATTTTTGGAGGCCCTGGGATTCAGAGGAGTTTAATCTGATACACAGCATCTCAGGTTTGGGGATCCAGAGGTTAAGACGTGGGGTGTGGCTGTGCTGGAGAGCTAGAGGTGAGAGGCAATGTTCTCCCATCAGCAGCAGGCGACGTTGTTGTAGCTGTGTCTGGACCAGAGATGACCGCCTCAGAGGGAGCAGGCTAGATGGTGGTGGAAGGGAAGCTAGCTTCCTGGGGGCTGAGATTTCATGCAGTATTAAATTCTGGGGGTCTTATTTTCATATTTGGAATTAGTTAGACGCTGAAGGAAAGATCACACATCTCAACGAGCATGTGGAGAGAAATGGGGTAGAATTCCTTCCCGCCTTTCTCTTATCCAAACTCGAAAGCTAACAAACAGACTCACTGGCACCGAGTCAATTCTGACTCATAGAAACCCTATGGGACAGGGTAAAACTGTCCCCATGGGTTTCCCAGACTGTAACTCTTTATGAGAGTAGAAAGCCTTCTCTTTCTCCCTTGGAGGGGCTGGTGATTTTGAACTACGGACCTCGTGGTTAGCAGTCCAATGTTTTAACCCACTGTACCACCAAAACTTCTTTTTGCCATGTTCTATTCATTTTGTTGCTGTTGCATTGAGCACAGTAGGGAACAAGTTGAGTTTGAGGGGAGGTGGAGCAGCATTCAAGGAGCCCTGGTTACAAGATGGGCTGTAAACCACAAGGTCAGCAGTTCAAAACCACCATCCACTCTGAGACAAAGATAAGGCTTTCAACTCCCATGCAGAGTTACAGTCTAGGAGCCCCATGGAGCAGTTCTACCCTGCCCTGTAGGGCTACTGTGATTCAGAAGAACTGGCTGGCGGGCAGTGAGCTGAGTTGGGGAGCAGAATGCTGGTCATTGTGTGACCTGAGGAGACCCCAATCTGTCTGATAGTAGCAAACTCGGATTCAGGGCAGGGAAGGGCATTTTAATACAACACAGATCTCTGCAACCAAACAGGAGACAGAAAGAGAAAGTCTTACATCCGTAACTGCCTTCTTGGCTTTCTCGTCTGCGTTCCTTGCCTCCCTGCTGGCATCTTCAACCTCACTTTGGAGATGCGTGAGGTCTGTCTCCAGCTTCTTCTTGGTATGGATGAGGCTGGTGTTCTAGGGCAAGACACGGGACTCTGTTACCCTGGGGGAGCTGAGGCCTCTTCCTCTCCCTCCCTGGCCCCCCTGACTGTGCCCTTACCTGGGTGTGCAGCAGCTGTACCCTCTCATTGGAATCCAGCAGCTCCTGCTCAGCCAGCTTCCGGGCTCTCTCCGTCTGCTCCAGAGACGCCCGCAGCTCCTCCACCTCGGCCTGCAGCAGGCTGCCTCTGCGCTCCGCGATCGCCAGCTGCTCCTTCAGGTCCTCCTGGCCCCGCAGGGCATCGTCCAGGTGCAGCTGGGTTTCCTAGCCCGAGAGAATGGGGAAAGCAGATGAAAAGCTGAGGCTTTAGGACCACCAGACTAACCGACAGCTGGAAGAGCTTGAAGGTAGGGCAAGGACCCACAGCGTGGAACTTTCTCAGACCTTCAGCTGGCTCTGGACGGCCCGGACGTGCTTCAGGGTCTCGGCAGCCTGGCGGCTGGCGTGGCTCAACTGGATCTCGATTTCATTCAGATCGCCCTCCATCTTCTTCTTGATCCTGATGGCTTCATTCCGGCTCCGCACCTCGGCATCCAGGGTGCTCTGCATGGTCTCCACCGTCCTCTGGTAGTTCCTCTTCAGCTGCTCCATCTCTTCGTCTTTCTCCGCCATCTTCCTATCAATGTCCGATTTCACTTGGGTCAATTCAAGCTGGATTCGCAGGATCTTGGCCTCTTCGTGCTCAAGAGTGGCCTTGAAGGAGCAGAAACAAAACACAAACGGGACCAGTGATGGAAGAGAACCTGCCACGCTAGCCTTTGGGGCTAGCAATGTGTCAGTGGCCTAGGCCTGGCCCTAGAAGTGGTGGGGCTGGCTCTGGTAGATTCCTCCCCTTCTAGGCAGGTCTGATGCCCATTCCTGTGCAGCCACCACCCAGCTGCCAGGGAAGCCTCGCCTGTTTCTGTGATAGTGGCTGGGCTTCAACAGAGCTTCCAGACTAAGACAGATGAGGAAGAAAGGCCTGACAATCAGTTTCTTAAAATTAGCCGATGAAAGCCCTATGGATCCAAGGCAGTCCCATCTGTTGTACACGGGAGCACCATAAGTTGGGGGCCAAGTTAACAGCAGCTAATAACAACCTTCCTAAGGCAAACTCTGTAATATTCAAAATTATCTTTACAAAAGGCCTTCACTTATGTTCAGTGCAGAAATGAACTCAGCTTCATTGTTATTGGTTTTGATGAGTACATACTGAAATCATCCTATATTTTAGGAGTTTAAGGCACTTTCTAGATACTTGGAATTCAACTAAGCACTCCGTCAGAATCTCATTTTCTAGCTCATTTTAAGAGTTTCAACGTAATTAGGGCAAAAGGCAAAGGCCCCTCAATGAGATGGATTGACACTTGGCTGCCACATGGCTGAGAAAGATGAATAATCATGAGGCTGGGGCAGGACTGGGCGGTGTTTCTTCCTGTGGCACACAGGGTCACCATGAGTCAGAACTGACCCCACGGCACTTAACAACATTTCACTCAGCCTGTGGCCACCCTGTTGGACAAGAAAGGAGCAAGCAGTACGAATACCTTTTCAGAGGCAGGAATGAGGGTGCTGAGCAGGGCCTGAGACCCCTACCCCCCACCTTACCCCCTGCGGGCCACAGCTCACACAGGTACCTGACGCTCCCTCCCCGGAGCTCCCCTCACCTCCGCTTCCTCGAGCGCCAGCTGGACATCAGCCTTCTCCAGCTCCATCTGCTTCCGGGATTTCTCCAACTCATGGATGGCTTTGCCATTTTCAGCCATTTGTTCTGTGAGATCTGCTATCTCCTCTGTAAGGAAACGGGTCTCAGGTACACCCAAGCACCTCTAACAGGTTTCTGGGCATGAGAGGCGCAGGTGAAATGCTTTCTAACTAGTTCATTAGACTCGTCGCATGGAGGACCACTGTGTCGGAGGACCCCTGTGTTGGAGGACCACTGCGTGTTGGGGGACCACTGTGTTGGAGGACCACTGCGTGTTGGGGGACCACTGTGTTGGAGGACCACTGCATGTTGGGGGACCACTGTGTTGGGGGACCACTGTGTTGGTGGAGCACTGCGTGTTGGTGGACCACTGCGTGTTGGTGGACCACTGTGTTGGAGGACCACTGCGTGTTGGAGAACCACTGTGTCGGAGGACCACTGTGTCGGAGGACCACTGCGTGTCGGAGGAACACTGTGTTGGGAGGACCACTGTGTGTTGGGGGACTGTTCTGCTCCATAAAGTTATCAGTGGCCAGGGGTTTTGGTGGTGGTGTTTTTTCTTTTTTTCAGGTGTAACCGCCAGACCTTTCTTTTGAGCCCCCTTCTGGGTGGACTGAAATCTCCAACCTTTCAGTTAGCATCCCAGGGAATTAACTATACTGAACCACCCTGAGCCCCCAGGGCTGCCTTGTGTATAAGTAAGTGAGAACCAAACCTACTTCTGCCCAGTGGGCTTCAAGGGGTTACAACACCCACATGTGATGACTCCCAACATGCAACAAGATGGAACTTCCCCACTGGGGGAAGGGGGTTGTGGCTGCCATCTTCATAGAAGCAGACCGCCAGGCCTTTCTTCCGCAGTACTACCCGGTGGACAAGCTTTTGTGCCACCCCAGCACCCCCGTGAGGGTGAACATCACTTGGGCGTGCAGGAGCACCCATACGGAACGGGAACGCCTGGGTCTGAGAGCGGTAGCTGCGCAGTGACGTCACATGCACACACGCACGATCACCCGCCCGCGGCCTGGCTTGCTTACGCTCTAAGTTCTTGTTTTCTCGTTTCACAGTTTCCAGTTGGTCTAAGGCTTCCTCGTAGGCGTTTTTCAGCTTGAAGAGCTCCGTGCTCAGGGAGCGGGACTCCTTCAGGGACGCCTCCAGCTCGGCTTGGCTCTCCTCACACTTGGTCTTCCATTCGGCCAGCACCTGAGACAGCGCCAGGAGAGTGACACACCCCACTGACCAGCAACTTCACCCCGGCTGCCCACTGGAGGTCCCAAGGGTAGCGAGCACTCTGAGCGGGAGGGCTGGGCTCAGAGGCTTTTCTTGCTAGTCCCTTGTTCTCGATGATTCGACTCACCAGGATTCCATTCCATGCGTGCACTCACCGCCGTCGAGTCAGTGCTGAATCATGGCCACCCTGCAGGCCGGAGTAGCCTGCCTCTGTGGGTCTCCAGACTAACTCTGGGCGGGAGTAGGAAGCCCCGCGCGGTCTTTCTCCCCAGGAGCCACAGGTGGTTTCCAGCTGCCGGCCTTGCCGTTAGCAGCCCAACACAACCCCTGCACTACCGAGCCTCCCGGGCCATCCACCAGCCACTCTCTTCCTCCCCAACATTCCTTTAAGTAGGACTCTCTCAGACCCCAGCGACCTTTTCCGAATGTAGCACTGGCCCTGCACTTTCCAATATTTTCATTAGCTCAGCCTAACCTTTCACACTGAACGGGGAGCTTCCAGAAAATTCATCAAAAGGGGTCTCAGATGAATTTCCACATACCAACCCAGGTGGACCAGCAATGTGGCGGAAGGCAAGAAGCCCGGGGCTGAAGCACCCTGGAGAAATCAGTGGGCTTCCAGGGGTAGTGTTTAGTCAGGACCTCGACTCCCACCCCATGCCCATTCTGTTTTACAGCTGAGGAAACCTCGTGCCAGCCAATTTCATGGCATGCCCAAGGTCACTCGACTCGTGTTGGCAGAGTCAGTGCCAGACCTCCTACCACGAGGCAGGTCCCCTCAGCCGAGAGTTCAGCCAGAGCAGGGCAGACCACACACCTTATCAAAGTTCCTCTGCTTCTTGTCCAGGGCCGCGGCCAGGGAATTGGCTCGTTCCACATCAACCATCAGATCCTCCACCTCTCCTTGCAGCCTCTGCTTGGTCTTCTCCAAGGAAGCACATTTAGCGTTCACGGCCTCCACTTGCTCCTCGGAATCCTGAAGGCGCTGAGCAAGTTTTTTCCTAATGGGAAATGCGAGAGAAGTAGATGCTATTGAAGTTGCAATCCTCTCCCACGCCGGTATGCATCAATGGGGACTTGCTGATCTAAGCGCTGGAAGGGCCCCACCACTCGCTTGCTGACGTGGCTAAGCCCCAAAGACCCATGGCTAGGCCAAAATCGACAGCCGGCCAAATGGAGGAGGGCCACCTCATCTAACCCCCTGGCCTGGGCTGGGAACATTTTCCCAGAACCCTGCCAAGCTCACCTGATCTGGGGGCCACCTTTCCTTCTCCCATGATGCCCTGGGAGACCTCAGCCCCCCAGTGCTACCCACTGGGAGTACTGCCCAGGCTTCCAGAGCCAGAGAGGCCCACGTACCATCCCTACCCCTTTCCTGCCCTTACCATATTTGATGGAGGGATGCCCCTGGCTCATCCCCCCAACAACCCCAAAATGTCTTTGGTTATTGTCAGTGCATTGCCAATACATTGTCAGTGCGTGTATCAGTGCGTCAGGGGTGCACACTGACTAGTGGAGCCCCCCACATACTCATTCCATATTTGAGCATCCCCCGCCACTCACTGGGCAGCCCTCTACTTTGCCACCAATGAGAACTGGCCATCCAGAAGTTTTCCGATCCATGGCAGCCAGAACTGGCTTCTGCTCTTCACCTTAAACACCTATAGGTACTGCTAGCCACTCACTACCTGATCCCACCCCTGTGCAGGTAGCCTGCCCTTCCCACCCAGGAGGGGCACTTCGGAAGTATAAAAGGCTGCAAAAGTACCAGTTGGCTAATGTGGGGTCTGGACCATCCCTGATGCCTCTTAGGCTGGGTGCTACAATGAGACCCCAGTGTCTAGTGTCTGCTTCCACTCAGCCCCCCACAAATGCAGCCCACCTTCAGGCCACCAGCTGCCTGCCATCTATCATCCCTGTGCGAACCCTGCTGACTCCATCCCAGCCCTCCCTCCTCTACCCAGCACAATGGAAGCAGGGGGAGACCTCACCCCCTCTCCCTCCCAAGTGGTGAAATACCATATGATAGAAACCTCCTTTGTACATGCACATGGGGTCCACCAGTCAGAGACCCATCAGATTGTATCTGGACAGTGGGCCCTTGGGGTATTAAGTAAGTACTGTCAGATGTGACATGTAGTTAGAGTAGAAAATAGTCAGATTGTAGATGTTTCCCATGTATCCAAAAGATTGGAAAACAAGATGGCTGGGAATTGGGGAGCACGTGTACCTATTGCATCCATCAGCCCAGGAGAGTTTCTTGTCTACCAAAAGCCAGTGGCCAATAAGCTGCCCTGTCTCTAAGATCAAAGCTGTTTTACGCCATTAAGGGAGTCAGGGCATTCAAAGACAAAGGAGATGAGGCAACAAGACAGATTCTTTCCCACATATTTCTGTAGGCAGTGTGAGCTGTCTTGTGATTGATTAGGGGCTGGAGGCAGATCAAGTTGCCTACTTGGCCTCCTCCAACTCCTCTGTGCGCTGGATGGCATCTGTCTCGTATTTGGTCCTCCACTGGGCCACCTCACTGTTGGCCTTGGACAGGGCCCTCTGCAGCTCGGCCTTGGACTCCTGCTCCTCCTCATACTGTTCCCGCAGCAGATCACAGTCATGGCGCGAGGACTGCAGGGCGTGGGCCAGGGCGTTCTTGGCCTGCCAAAGTCAAGAAGGAAGAGCAATGTTGGATGTGAACTGATGCCCTGTGCCAAACGCAACCCATTCTTTGCCTGCCAGCATCACCCACGGACTAAGGTGGCCTTTGTTTCTGCACGTGTGATTTGAATGCTGGATCAAGGACGCACTCGCTCTGATGGAGTACCTTGCTCTCTTCCTCCAACTGCCTTTTGAGTTCTTCTATCTGTTGGGTAAAGGCCTGCTTGCTTCGGGAAAGCTGGGAGACAATGCTTTCCCTTTCCTCCAGTTGGCGGCCCAGCTCACCTGTGTGCAGAGGGAAACGTTGTCATCTTAGTCACAACTACCGGGCCCTACCCGAATCCTGACATCTACTCCGGCAGGCAACAGCATGACAAGGGGAGGAAAGATTAAAGTTGTTGAGGATGTCATCATGCTTGGATCCATGCTCATGGAAGCAGCAATTGAGAGCTCAAATAACAGTGCTTTGGGTACATCTGCTGCAGAAGACCTCTTCTAAGTACTGAAACGCCAGGAGGTTACTTGGGGGACTAAGACGTGCCTGACCCAAGCCAGGGTCTTTTCAATTGCCTCCTATGCATGTGAAAGCTGGTCACCCAAGGAGGAAGACCCAAGAGGAATGGACGCATTTGAATTGTGACGTTGGTGAAGAGTAAGAAAAGCATCCTGGGCAACCAAAAGAACCAACACATGTGTCGTGGAAGGAGCACAGCCAGAATGCTGCTTAGAGGCGAGGACGGGGAGACTTCGGACAGGATGCCAAAGAGACCCGTCCCTGGAGCGGGATATGGTCTCGATAGTCGTTGGACAGTGAAAAAGAGGAAGACCTCCGACAAGGTAGGTTGACACAGTGGCTGTATCAATGGGCTCAGCCATAAGACCAATTGTAAGGATGGCCAAGGACCAAATTGCATCTCGTTCTCCTGTAGATTGGGTCACTATGACTGGGAACTGACTCAATGGCACCTAACAATAACATTCTAAAAGTTTGGGAGATAACATAGTGTAAGGTATGGCCCCTTCTGGAGGAAAAGGGAGAAATATATATATATATATAAAGATATTAATATATAAGATATATTAAGATATTAATATATTGTATAATATATTATATTAATATATTATAATTAATATATCAATATCAATATATTAATTAATATATAATGTATTAATATATGATTTTATATATAATTAAGATATTAATATATAATATAATATATATTAAGATATTAATATATATTAAGATGTTAAGATATATATTGTTGTAAACTCCCAAGAATTTGTAGTCACATCTATCAACGAGAACAGTGGTAACTTTGATGAAGGGCACCTAACAACTCCCATCAGGCCTTTCCCATGGCTGATGTTTCCAACAGTTGGTTGGTTTTGTCATGAAAATAAGCCTCACTTTCCTTAGGACTTCCTACCTCTGGCAGTTGGAAACTAGACTCTTCGATGAATATAGTCAAGTTCAGGCTTGGTTTGGGTGTTGACAGAGAGATTCGAGATTTTAAAACAAGTGGGGTACTTTGTGATTCCACAGGAGAGTCCCCAAGGATGGCTCTAGCAGGGGCAACAAAACCTGTCTCCTTAGCTGTCTTGCTTGTGGGTATGAGCAGAAGGGTGATTCACCTGTGCTCAGAGGCGAAGAGACTTCCCCTGGGTAAAGCCATGCATTCTAAGCTACTGTTCCAAAACTGTTCCTCTATATTTCTATGAAGGAGCCCTGGTGGGGCTGCGGATTCTGTATGGGGCTGCCAACAGCATGGTTGATAGTTAAAACCCACCAGATGCTCTTCAGGAACAAAATAGGCTCCCATAAACAGTACAGTCTCAGAAACCCTAAAGAGGACGTCTATCCTGTTCCCTGTAAGGGCGCAATGAGGCTGAATCTACTGGATGGAAGTGAGTTTGGTTAGGGTTTAGAGGCTAGCCTCCTCCTTCAGGATAAAATAGCTCAGCTCACTGCCAGTGAGCCCATGCTGACTCATAGCGACACTACAGGACAGGGTAGAACTGCCCCTGTGGGTTTCCCAGACTGTAACTCTTCATGGGGGTAGAAAGCCCCATCTCTCTCTCAGCCCAGGATAAGGTCCAAATTATCATTCACCTTAAAAATATGCTTTCCTAGGAGTTCTACCCCACCCCCACCCCAACGCCACCAAATCTGTCCCTGCTTTGGACCAGTTGTCCCCCCTCTGGGGCATCCGTGACCTCCTGCTGTTCTCAATTTCCTGCCTCACCAGCCTCAGTCTGCAGACGAGACTTCTGCGTTGTCAGCTCACTCAGGCTTCTCTGCATCTCCTCGTTCTTGTTTCTAGACTCACTTAACTGGTCCTCCAGAGTCCGACATATCTTCTCCAGATTTGCCTAAAGGATTAGATGCGGGTGTGGAACAGAAAGTCAGTCGACCTTGGCGCTGCCTAGTCCAAGGTGGCTCTTTGAGCAAAAGCCCCCAGGAGCACCCTGCCCAGGCACCTTAGACTTGGCCACGCTCTCCACGTTGCTGGCCAGGTCGTCCATCTCCATCTTCAGCTCGCTCTTCTCCTTCTCCAGCTTCTGCTTGACCCGCTGCAGGTTGTCGATGTGCTCCCCGAGCTCGGCCGCGCTGTCCCCATGCTTCTTCCGCAGGGTGGCCACCATGGCCTCATGATGCAGAGTGGCCTCCTCCAGGTCCCTGCGCAGTTTCAGGAACTCAGCCTCTCGCTTCTTGTTCAGCTCAATCTGGGTGGAGGTGACACCTCCCGCCTCCTCCAGCCGCTCACTGAGCTCCTCCAGCTCCCGGGCATAGTCGCTGCGCTGTTTCTCAGTCTTGGCCCTGTTGGCCCTCTCTGCTTCGATCTCCTCCTCCAGCTCCTCAATCCGAGCCTGCAGAGGGCAGCCAGTCCTGCCAGAGTGACACAGTGCCCTGGACCGGCTTGCTCCCATCCCCATTAGAGGAACAGAGAAATCCTAGACTTCTCTACAGAAGGGTGAGTAATGTCTATCTATTTCCCTTGCTAGAATTTCTCTCTCTCTCTCTCTCTCTCTCTCCCTCTCTCACACAACATAGTCCTTTCAGAGGCCAACCTAGGATATTGTGTTGATCATGGTGGTTTTGATGGAGGGCTTTCTGGTGCTATGAAAACATTATCCAACAATGCTGCACCAGACTAGTGAAGGAACCCAAAGACGAAGGGGACCCATGAACCTGCTCGCATCATCCACTGCCCTTTCCCAGAAGTCCTCAAGCACATTCCCCTTTGCGTTCAGTTGGCTGAGATGACTCAAGTGCCCATTAGTCACCCAATTGGGGGCAGACTAAAACATGAAACAGATGCCCAAGGGTCATAAGGAATTTGACTCCTTTTCCCCAAGAGCATTGAAGCTGTTTGCTTCAGGATGCTCTGAGGATGTAGACAGCTCTGTAGGCACCACTAGCAAATATGTCGATAGAGATATACTGGCAAACGATGAAGAACAGGAAAGTTGGGCTAAAAATCCAAATTTCATTATTATCTAGAGAAAACGTCCAGACTATGACAATGTTGCCAGAAATAACTGCAGGAACCCAAACACCAAGCTCATGGAAACCCTGGCTCTCACCCACAGCACAGCCCGAACCAGCCCTACCCTGCGCGACATAGGGTGATTTTCCATTGAAATAAATACTGACCAAAATGGTTCTGATGGTGTATTTTTTTTAAGTTATGGGAACATTGTCTAGCATTGCTGTCCCAGACTAGGGCGAAGGAAAGCAATGAACCTGCCCACCTGCCCACTTGGCTATGGCAGACCGCCTGGCCCCATGTTGGGAAGGAAAAAAAGCCTTCTGACCTGCAGCTCCTTGATTTTCTTCTGAAACTGGAGACCCAGTGTTTGTTCATCTTCCACTTTGCTTTGGAGTTGACTGTACTCGAAATCCTTCCTGGAAGGGGAAACACAGACTGTGTGGAGACAAAACGCCTAGCAACCGCACAAAAAATGGAACCCGGTTGTCGGGGAACCTACTTCTTGCATCTCTCGTCCAACTGTTGTTTGTCATTCTCCAGATCTAGTATGCACTCCTGGGCAAGCTTCAGGTCTCCCTCGAGCTTCCTTTTGTTCCGTTCCAGGTCCACGCGGAGCTTCTTTTCTTGTTCTAAGGAGCTTTCCAGCTGAAATGACAATCCAAAAGGCACCATTTCCACGGAAGAATAAATGTCTCGTACCACAGGACTCTGGGAGACTCTCCCCATCCTGAAGGTCTAGGGATCCTTGTAACATCCTGTACTTACGTCATCGACTTGCTGTTCTAGTTTGCTCTTGACTTTGCTCAGAGAATTGACTTTGTCTTCTTCAGCTTGGAGGTCATCCAGGGTCTGCTGGTGGGCCTCTTGGAGAGCCTTCTTCTCCCTGGTTAACTTGGCAATGGTTTCATCCAGCCCAGCAAGTTCCTCAGTAAGGTTTTTGACCTAAGAAAACCACAAGCCATGATGAGGATAGATTTTGATCCGCTAAGACTACACCGGGCTAGAAAGACGCACGGAGAAAGTACCTTGTTCTCTGTGGCATGTTTCTCCTTCTCCACCTTGGCCAGTGTCAGCTCAAGGTCATCTATGTCTTTCTTGAGCTCTGAGCATTCATCCTCCAGTTTCCTCTTCTTGGCCGTCAGCTCCGCATTGATCTCTTCCTCGTCCTCAGCCCTCTCTGTCACCTCTTTGATTTTGGCCTCCAACTGGAATTTGGCTTTGATCAGCTGGTCGCATCGCTCCTCTGCATCCAGCAAGTTTTCACTTTCCTGTAAAATAAAATGTCACTGTAGCCATGGACGAAGTAAGGTTTTTGACACTCTGGAATTTTGCTATGTTGGAAACCCTGTGTAACATATCGCAACTGAATGATCCGGTGTCCCTAAACAATCAAATCCCGAAATTGAGAGAAAAGGAGTTGTTCTCCATACATACAGCTTGAACTTGTAGCTGCAGGTCATTTTTCTCTTGTACCAGGGTCACCAATTTTTCCTCCAGCTCCTTTCGTTTAGCCTCTGACTTGGCGAGCTCATCTTTGGTTTTGGCAAACTCCTCCTTCATGGTGGCCATCTCCTTCTCGGTCTCCGCGCTCTTGAGCAGGGGCTTGATCTTGAAGAACAGCTTCATCCAGGGCCAGTGCTTGACGTTCATGAAGGAGCGGATGTTGTACTGGATGCAGAAGATGGATTCCCTACAAGCAAAATCTTGGTTACTCTCCAAAGAGACTCACCCCTTGCCCCGCAAAGAGCTCCTATTTGAACAAAGACTGTGCTCAACCTTCTCTGTACCATCTTCTGGAATTCCACACGCATCAGAAACCCTCTGCACACAGCTTGGGTGCGGGTGATCAGCTTGGCCAGGCGGTCATCCCGCATCTCCTCCAGTGTCCCCAGCAAGCCGGCCTTGAAGAACACCTGGGGAAGAGTTGAGGGGAGAAGGGGGCCATGGCTCCATCATCTGGAGAAGTTCATTGTACTAAGAGAATTAGAGGCCAGCACCCATCAGAACCGATGCATTACCTTGGTGTGTCCAAACTTGTACTGTGTGTGGTCAATGTCAATAGAGGCCAACAGTTTTTCACATGCTTTCTTGCTGTCGATGAACTGCCCCTCGGGGATTGCGCTGGCATTCAGCACACGGTATCTACCATGCAGACACAGACACCAGCGCAGACTGTTAGCCAGGCCATCAGTCTTACAAGCCATCTAGTTCAGGCCTCTCCTTTCATACGGCAAGGACAGCAAGGTCCAGAGAGCTGAAGGAACCTGCCCAAAGCCACACAGCATGGAACAACCTAGAACCTGGGCTGCCTGACTCTTCAGTGGCACAGGGAACTTACCATCAAGTCTATTCTGACTCACGGCTGCCCCGTGGGCATCAGAGTTAAACTTCACATCACAGGGTTCCTAAAGGCTGGCTTCTCAGCAGTACATCACCAGGCCTTGCTTGTGAGACAACTGGGAGGTGCCTTGAACTTCAGACCAGTTGGTGAGCAGTCATGCACATGAGCCATTAGAACCCCCCCACCTCCACCCCCCGTCTCAGGGATTCTTTCTGACTTTAAGGCAGGGCTTTTTTTCCTGCCAAGTTGTATATACATTAAGTGCCTGAGAATCAAGAAGAAACAAGGCTATATATTTTAGTCAAGGTTATTCATTTTATGTGGAAGTCAGTCCGTGGTTGATCTTTTGGGGGAAAAAAGCTCTTTTCCTCGCATCTTCTCCCTGCACACATCTCGGAGGAAACCTGCAGGACAT